>NC_069662.1:5972500-8372500 GCF_027244095.1 Hemicordylus capensis | reverse complement strand
CAGGGGTCTTTCTTTGCCCTATCTGGAGATGCTGCCAGGGAGGGAACTTGGAACTTTGTGCATGCAAGCAGGCAGGTGCTCTTCCCAGAGTGGACCCATCCTCTAAGGGGAATATCTTACAGTGCTCACATTTAGTCTCCCATTCAAATGCAAACCAGGGTGGTTCCTGCTTAGCAAAGGGGACAAGTCATGCTTGCTACATCAAGACCAGACAATTGTGGAAGAGCAGTGCCGGGAATGCCGTGTTGATTTTGTCCATCCTGCTTGGTTTCCCAGGAATCCTTCAGTGCAAAGCTGAGAAGATCAGCCAAGAGCCCATCATGGATGCTTCAGATGGGAAAAATCTGAACCTCTCTTGCAGTCACCCTTCTGCTGCTACAAACGAAAACATTTATTGGTACCGGCAGTTCCCCATGCAAGGTCTTCGCTTCATCATTTTTGGCTATACTGGTAATAAACCAAGTCATGATCCGGAGGGGGTCTTGCATATATCTGGCGACCGACAGACCAGCATCTTGTCCATCAACAGAGTTACTATGGAGGATGCTGCGACATACTTCTGTGCTCTGGGTGACACAGTGCTACACCCTGGTGTCTCAGCTACACAAGAAACCTTCCTTTCTGGCTCTGAGTAGAGGAAGTCCCAAAGAAGGGGCAAAAGGAGCAATGAACACGTGTTGCTGTTTTTCCATGGAGGGAAAGATCTTACATTTTGATGACTGAGGCCAATCAAATGGCTAGGTCAGTAATGAAGAGCTGGCCAACTTAGATTTATTTCCACCTGTCCCCCCCCGCCCCCCCCCCGCCTGGTCCAGTGCCCTAAATTGTACAGCATCCATAACTAGGAACAATTGCCTGAGATTATCTCTTTTTCCCTATTTCTTTTATTTTATTATAATAATCATATTATATTTTGATTATTAATCATATTTATATACCGCCAAATACAGAAACTCAAGGTGGTTTATGATTTGGGATTCTAGATGTACATTCTAGATGTGCATTTCAGTTTCACTGTCAAGCAGGTCTTTGGAGGAAAATGCAGAAGAAAGAAAGAAAGAAAGAAAGAAAGAAAGAAAGAAAGAAAGAAAGGAAGGAAGGAAGGAAGGAAGGAAGGAAGGAAGGAAGGAAGGAAGGAAGGAAGGAAGGGGGAGTGGAAGGAGGGAAAGATCAGACTTCTCCTGTGTTGGTCTGTGACTGTAATAAAGTATTGATTGATTGATTGATTGATTGATTGATACACATACTTCTTTGGACTGTTGAAAGCTATATATAAAAGCTACATTACCAAGATAAATACTGTACATCTTAAATAATGTTTCCCAATTTATCTTAATTTGACCCCCCAAAAAACCACCTGAGAATTCCACAAATCTATCCTTCCTTCCTTCAGATTCCACAAATCAAGCCTGCCTGCCTGCCTGCCTTCCTTCCTTCCACAAGTGGGGGCAGCCACATACATCTTCTTTCCCCCAAAGAAGTCATGGATAACTAATGTTTAATTTCTAAAGTTAAAGGTGCCCGGGCCAAAACCTGCAGACTTGGATATCCAGAGACTAAGATGCTCAGTAGTACTGCTCAGGAGTTACTCTAAAGGACTACTTGATTTCAGTAGGACTACTGAGGTGTAGTTTAGTCTGGAGGCCAGTCACAGAGAACTGATGCTTTCTGATTTGGGCATCCTTAGCCCCAATCACCCAAACCCTAGATGGAGGCAAGAGATGACTTGGGCTATTTAGTGATGAGGACAAGGCATCTAACCCATGAGGAAAGACCTTTCTGTTCACTTAAGCTTCTTAAAATTAACTTTTAAAAATGTTTTGTATCATATTTTGAATCACAAAACATTTTTTTAAAGTTAATTTAAATTTTTTTTAAAATTTTAAAAGTTCTATTTTGTGTTGAAATTTTGTCTTGCTTTATGTGTTCTTATTAGATGCTTTTTACTGTTGTGTTGTGAGCTGCCCAGAGAAGAAATTGTTATGGAGCAGCTAACAAATAAAAGTATTATTATTATGCTGTTTACACACAGTCTACCAGATGTTATTGATTGGATTTGGTACTTTAATTACCCAGCCCTTTAGGGTCTAGATAACTAAAGAAAAATTAAAGATAGCGTTGTAGTACTCGTGCTGTCCCAAGTAGTGTGGCCTTCTGTAGTTGATGTGTTGTAATTTCATTGATGCCAAAGGTGCCGGATGGTGTTCAAGTTCTTTTTCCAGAGCTGCTCAATTTCAATATGAAGGTCCTTGTATTTAGTGATTTTCTCCAATTGGTTTTCAGCAACTCGTCTATCCCCTGGGATTGCAATATCAATAATCAGGACCTGATTCTTCTTGATGACTGTCAGATCAGGCATATTGTGTGCTAAATGCCTACCAGTTTGTATTCGAAAACCCCAAAGGATTTCTGCCTCTTCATTTTCTGATTCCACCAATTCTTGCTTGCTGGCAATTTGTAATTCTTGCAAAAGTTCACAGCAACTTGATTGTGTCATCACACCAACTTGATTATAATCAGTCTGAATGATTATAAGGAAAGTCACAACAAAGTTGCTGCAATGATCTACTGGAACTTTTGCAAGAATTACAAATTGCCAGGAAGAGAAGGAAGAGAAGAGAAGAGCTGGGAAGGAGAAGCAGGCAGTCCTATATTGAAAACACTACCAGGGAGCTGTACAGATCCCTGTTAATAAGCCAGAGAAATTCCTAACACCCCATGAAGTCTGAATCGGTAGTCAAGATTCAGCAGACAACAATCTGGGTCAAGATAGCTTCAGTGTAGACATGATATAAATGACAAAGAGCTCATGTCTTCATAAGTGCTCATAAATGACATGGGGATCATGTTTTCTTCACCATGAACCCCATTGCCCATTGAGATATGGTTCATCTCTGGATATTGCTGGCTTTCCTGGTGATGATTCAGCAGCAGGCCTTCTCTGGGGTCACTTCTAGGCTGTGGAATGCACTCCCAATGGGCATTCATAGTTTAACACCTTTGCCCGTCTTCAAAAGAGCCCACATTTTTTCAGTCAGGCTTTTAGTAATCTCTGATTGTTTAAAATTTTAAATTGCTGTTGTTAACAGTTAGTTTTGTTTTTCTGGTGTTTATTCTTATGAACAACCTCGAGCCTTTGGAGTCAGGCAGTATATCAATCAATCAATCAATCAATCATCTGGAGAGGTTCATCTGCAGTTGCCACTGGTTCCTCTGGTAGCTACACAAGGACAGGCCTTCTCTGTTCCTGCCCTGAGACTCTAGAAGAGGGATTCTCAATGTTGGGTCCCCAAATGTTATTGGACTTCAACTCCCATAATCTCTAGCCCCAGTGGCCTTTCGTTGGGGGTTATGGGAGTTGAAGTTCAATAACATCTGAGGACCCAACGTTGAGAATCCCTGCTCTAGAATGTGCTCCCTGTTGAAATAAGAGCCTCCCCATCTCTGACAACTCATTAAAAGTCCTTAAGGCCTCCCCCCATTTCTCAGTGCTGGGAGGGCCCTTTAATTGAGATTGAGCCCCCTTTTAAGAGCTCTAGGAGGAAAACACTGGGAAGGGATACACTTTTCTGCACTCCATGAATGCCTTCCAAGATGGCGCAGGGGTTCAAGAGGTCTCCTTTTCCTTAAAGTTGTCCCCTGGCACTGGGCAAAGCACAGCACTGCATGGTGAGAATGTTCACCCCACAAGGTGTCAGGGGGACTGTGAAGAGTATTTAACATTGGCCAAAGCTTCGCACAGGCCCAATAAGCAATTAGTCAAGGAGATGAACATGGAGTTGATGGGGCCCACCACTGTCTCACTGGGCCTCACAATGAAGAACACTGAAATGGTATTGTGCTGTATTTGTGTATTTGAATAGTTGTATGACTTCAAAATTATGTGCCAACTGTTTGGTTAGGAAATACATTAAAAGACTTGGGAGAATATTTATTTTTGAATACACATTTAAATGCTGTTCTTTTGGGATATGCAAAAAAAAAAAAGTTTTGAGATTTTTAATGGAGGAGAGTGGAAAGGATATCAAGGGAAAATGGGTGAAATTTGAGTGACCCCTAACTGGAAATGGAACAGCTTTGTCTCTGTAGACAGAAAAGTCTTCTTTTATAGAGACCAAGAACTTATTGCACACAACTGAAGAGCAGATAACCCAACTACAGTTTTTAAAAACACATTTTTATACCGCCCAAAACGTATGTCTCTGGGTGATTTACAACAAACCTTTATTTTTAATAAAGGATTGTACCTCCACAGATAGGGATGCCAGCTGAGATGCAACACTCTTGCCAAGATACGACAGTATTACCAACACAGTGATCAGTTCATACTGATGCCCACTTGAGGGCAGTCCTGTTCCTGTTGACTTCCATTCTTCACCCCTCCTTTCAGCTAAGAAGCTGTCAATAAAAGTTGTCATTCTTGAACTCCACCCCTCCTTTGTCACAACTGTGCCACTCCTCCTCATCCTTTGATGCTTCCTCTCTTCCTGCTTCCACTCTCTGCTTGACTTCAAAAGTTGTGGTCCAACCCATTGAGGGGAGCTTAAGAATATTCTCTGCAGAGCTGACTCCACAGAAAGGGCAGGAAACCACAAGTGGTAAAAGCAAAGTCGGATGGAGGAAGTCAAACTCCTGTCAGTCAATTTTCGTTTCCTAATGCTGCAGAATGTGAGTTCTGTGTAACCAGCTGTAGGAGACTCTCGAAAGCAACAGCCTTGCTTGCTGCCGAGGATACTTTTCAACCCAACCTCTAACTTTGAACAGCTTGGATCTAGACACCTGGACTGCTCTCCATGCTCTTCATATCAGCATGTATCATGCTATTGACTTTAACTTTAAGTAAGTTACATTTTTATTTTGAAAATCCTTGCAATTCTTTTTGCTTGCTTTTAAAAATTGAACACCACTACTTCCATTCTCATTCTGCACTCACCACACACTCCTCCTTGGGACAACTTGGGTCTTCAAAGAGTGCTTCCTCTGTACTCTGCTTCTCCCTCAGGTGTAAACTAACTCTGAGATATGGTAGCAGATACTGTTTTCCACTCTTTTAGTATAATTGGTTGGTTTCTCTCTCTCCCTGATAGTCAGTGATGTTACTGAGAACTTTGAGTTGGGGCATAATAAAGAGGTTCATTCACATTAACTGGCTGGGACAAGAGTCATACTGTATCTATTTTCGAGAGCTTTGTGCACTCCCAAATTTTGATCACCTGCAAGGAAAAAGCAAGGTAGGAGGTGTTGACAGTGATTGTGTATGAGGCTCCCACTATGAGGTTTCCTGCTGGGTAGGAAGAGCCTCCTACCCTATGAGGCTTCCTGCTGGGTAGGAAGAAGCTCCTACCCTATGAGTTTTCCTGCTAGGTATGAAAGGTTTCCCACCTTGTTTTTCCTACATAGGTGATCAAAGATTGGGAGCACATACAGTTCCCGAAAATGAGTAGGACTCTTGTCTTACCTAGTGACCGATGTGAATTAGTTTAAGGTGTTCATTGCAATGCCGTGGACTGGAGTATGATAGGATTTGTAGAAGACATTCTAGAGAACTCTACTGAGTAAAACACAGCCTCCCATTTCAGCCTCCCATTTCCACTTTTCCAACTGTGTTTCAGATATTCTATGGCCCACTAACCAAGAAAAGAGAATGTATCAGAACCAAAAGATGTTTCCCCAAAACTCCACACTTCCCTGCTTCCATCCTGCCTTCTTCTGCAGAAAGGAGAAGGATGGAAAAGGAGCTTAGCTGAGCTCTGATCATGCCAAGCACCTGACTGGCTGGGTCTTCCTATTGCTTTTGTCTTCTTCTCCCTCTCTTAAGTACTTTAGGGCTGTTTTCCTCAGTCATGATTGATTCACCTCCTGCCCCAGAATTTTCTCCCTGTGATGGAAAATATTTATATATATATATATATATATATATATATATATATATATATATATATATATATTCTTTTCTTCCCAGAAAGGACCTCTGGTGACTCAGTGACACAAAGCCAAGGTCCTCTTGTAATAAAGGAAGGGGCATCATTGGTCATCAACTGTACCTACGACTATTCCAGCTACCCATACCTGTTCTGGTATATCCAGCACTCTGGGAACAGGAACACTCCCCAGCTTTTATTGAAAGATGGTGGTACAGGAAACACTCAAAACAGAAAAGATGGATTCTCTGCTCACCATATCAAAACAGAAAAATCTTTTCATTTGCGCAAAGAAGCCAGCAAGATGAGAGACTCGTCCACCTACTTCTGTGCCTTTGGAGACACAGTGGTGGAAACAGCAGGGAGGCTGAATAAAAACCAGCAGCTGGGAGGTATCTATCTATCTATCTATCTATCTATCTATCTATCTATCTATCTATCTATCTATGTTAGCGACTCATCTTCTAGGCCCCTCTGGCCTGCCTGAATTTAACTTGTCAAGCCAAGCTAGTCCAAGATATGTTTTAAAGGTACACATTCACCCAAAGCCACCTTGAGTGGTTAAAGGAGGACCTTTCTCCACCACCAGAACTGAGTTCTTATTTCCCATGTATCTTCAGAGGTTATTTGAATATCAGCAAGACTATTAACTAGCTAAGGGACTTTTCATAGATTGATCATGAATTATAATGAGTTAATCCAAGTTAAATTGGTGTTCATAATACCAACAGTTTTATTTATTTTTGCAGTCTTGATGAAATTGTAAGCTAACACTTGTTTTTGGAAAGAACGGTTTTCTGTTTTCTGTTCAAATTTCTCATTGTTTGAAGAAAAGTCCATCTTTAGGATTTTCTTTGTCATTTGGTATTATGCTAACACACCAGAACTCAAAAAGGCTAAATAAATAAATAAATAAATAATTAAATAAATAAATAAATAAATAAATTTAATCCATAGTTTCATTGATTAAACTGGCTAATTCATCAGTTAAAGTCTTCGTTTCCTTCCAGTGATAAGGCACAATGGGAGAGAGTTGTATGTATACTTAGCTAATTGCATTATTTGAGATAATTAATTGATGTGCTAATGGATTGGATGTCAGAAGGATGTGAAGTGTCAAAACTAAGGGGCTCAGGGCAAAAATATCAGGTTCAGAAGAACTAAATTCACTCCACTTCTCTCCTTCGACAGATGTTTTCATCTGGAATGAAACTGAAGAGATTCAAAGCATTCTGTGTTCTTTTTTCTTTGTTCTTGACCTTCGTAGAGTCCTTGGAGACTCCCAGCCAAATTCAATAACCAACCTCCATGTTTCTTTTGCAGAAATGACCCAAGGAATCCACATCTCCCAAGCAAAAGCTTCTGTTACCGTCCTGGAGGGGAAACCTGTTTCATTGGAATGCAGCTATGAGGCCTCTGGATTGCCGGACCTTTTCTGGTATGAGCAACATCTGGACGAAGGCCCACAGTTACTGCTGTCCAGTCAAGGAGATAAGGATGTGGAGAAGAGGATGCACAGAAGGAAATTTAGAGTTGATCAGAATGGGGAAGGAAGCTTCCATTTGACAACGGACTCCAGCGAGCTGAGAGATTCAGCTTTCTACTTCTGTGCTTTGTCTGACACAGTGGTGAAAACTAGAAGGAGAGCCCAACAAAAACTCACCAAGTGGCAGAGTGTGGAACTCTTTCTTAAGACATTGTCACAATATGCAGTGCAGTGATTCCTAGGAAACATATTCGCTAATGAGGCATGGCTTTTTCCTGAAGTGGACCATTTTTTAAGAAGATTGTGATGTCTTGGGAATATTACAGTGGATAATGCCCTAAATTCTTCAATTCTTTTAAGTGTATTGTTATTTAGTGTGGTCATTCACACAATCAAAAACTGTGTTCTAACTGGGTTTGGCAGCTGTGTGTGCTCCCAATTTTTGGTTGCGTGGAAGCAAGGTAAGAGGAAAACCTGGGTAGAAGTGATTGTGTGGAAGCAAGGTAGGAGGAAAAGCTAATCAGGTTTTCCTCCTACCTTTCTTCCACACAATCACTTCTACCTGTGTTTTTCTCCTACCTTGCTTCCACACAACCAAATATTGGGAGCACACACAGCTCTCAAACCCGGGTAGAACACAGTTTTTGATTGTGTGAATGACCTTGCTGTATGTTTATTACCATTTTTCTGACTTGGCCAAGACTTCTAATGCCACTTGCAATATTAGAATAAACAAGCACATTTCAAAAGATTTAAAAAGCAGCCTTGTCTCAGGTGGTTGTCGGTCTTTTCAGGAGCTGATTCCTCACCAGAGTTCCTTCTTTCTCTTCTTCTCACAGGCTTTTTGTTTGGGTGTTTATTTTTGATATTTTTAGCCGCTAAAGGGCAACCAAAACCTCCGCATATTTCCTTCCAAGTGTGCCTTCCACTTTTGTTATCCCTCATCCAGCCCATTACCACTTCCAGGCAGGTGATTGGGGAAGTTATGCCATTCCCTGATGAAGCTGACATGGAGAAATGGATTGGGGTATCATCATGGCACAGATAGCACCCTGCACCAAATCCCCGGATGATCTCTCCCAATGGTTTCAGGCAGATGTTAAAAAGTATTGGAGACAAAATGGTGCCTGGAGGAACACCATATAAAAGCCCTTGCTTTGTAGAACAAGAGTCTCCAAGCAACACCCTCTGAAACTGTGAAAGGCTTCATTCAAAAACCACAACGCAGAGCAAAGAACAGGCATCATCAATATGCAAGAAGTGGGCAAGGCAGGCAGCAGGAGATTGCCTCACCTGGGGACATTTTTAGCCTGGAAGAAACAGCTTCAGTAGCTTCAGAACTTCAGCAGTCACAAGGATGCTTCTCCATTTCTAAAACATGTCACTGCTTGGTGCTCTTTCGAATGTTTCTTCTCCTCCTGCAGTCAGGTAATTTTCTCATTGGGTGTCATTGGGGCATTTATATCTATCAAGCAAATCAGCAGGAATACTCAACTATATATTGATGGGGTTGTAGTTCAATAGAGCATCTGATTTGCAGGCCCAAGGTCCCAGGTCCAATCCCTGGCAGCATCTCCAAGTAGGGCTGGGAAAGACCTCCACTTGAAAGCCTGGAGAGCCGCTTCCAGTCAGTGTAGGCAATACTGAGCTAGATGGACCAATGGTCTGACGTGGTATAATGCAGCTTCCTGTGTTCCTGTGACCTCATGGTTGATAGCCTCTCTCTATCCAAAGGCGCACATTTCTTGAAAGAAGAAACATGTAAAATGTATCAACATTAGGTGGAATTTCAAGACTCACAGCCTAAATGTGGAGGAGAGCTGGTCTTGTGGTACCAAGCATGCATTTAGCAAAGCATGCTTAGATTTGCTAAGCAGGCTCCACCCTGGTTTACATATGAATGGGAGACTAGTGGTGCATGAACAGTGTGAGATATTATCCCCCTTAGAGTATGCCATGTTGTCTATTATTTGGTACCTACACGAACTGTAGAAAATATTGCTGAGTTCATATTGCATTTCACAAAATGAGGATCTGTATTTCTTTCAAATGAAAATCAGAACTAAGTAGGAATGGTTTAAATAACTCTGAAGGGAGGATGGATAGATAGACAGACCCCTGCACAGATATTCTATTCTATTCTATTCTATTCTATTCTATTCTATTTATTTATTTATTTATTTATTTATTTATTTGATTGATTGATTGATTGATTGATTGATTGATTTCCATACCACCCATGCAAAAATGGCTCAGGGCCATTTACAAAGAGAAATAACAAATAGATAAGATGGATCCCTGTCCCCAAAGGGTTCACAATCTAGAAAGAAACAGATAGACACCAGCAAGAGTCACTGGAGGTACTTTGCTGGGGGGTGGATAGGGGGTGGATATGTCCAGTAAATTAATTCCTCCTTCTCTGTCATATGACAGGGAAGGAGGAATTAATCTAATTTTTCCTTTTTAAATATTTTGGTCAAAATGACTCTGTGATTCAGTCATTTACCAAGATAACCATCTGAGAGGGACAAGACAAGTATTTTATTTGCACTGTGATTTCAGCACTATGGACAGAGATCTTTGCCTACTTTGGTTATGGTCAGTTGCACAGTAAATGTCCAGACTAGAGCAAATATTTCTGTTATTTATTCCAAAAACACCCACTACACCTTTCAATCAGATGACCTCCAAGGAAGCTTATGCTAAATAACGATTCAAAGCAACCCAGAAAGCCCTCAGTCTTCTCCCCAGTAACAGAGGCAAGAATGCATCCTTGCTTCTGCAATCCCCAGGCAACTGGTGAAGTTCTTACAGGCAGGGGGAAGCAAAGCTCTCTGAAGCTGCTCCTTCCTTGGCCAGTGGTAAAGATCTGGCTGATCTTCTCTTTGCCATAATGTTATTCCTCGGAAGCAGAGGCCAGACTGTGCTTTCATTCATTTCTTCAGTACTCTGGCAACTCTGACAATACACGGACAATAACCAAGAATCAAGTCATTTCCTTGGCAAACTATTCAGGAACTTTAAGTCTAGAAAAGACAACATGTAATCTGAAGACTGGGAAGGTTTCTGTTTGGGGTGACACTGTGCACTGCTATGCTGAGATGTCCACAGTGAATCTAGAGTATCTTGGCTTATATGCAAGAGATGGGAAGGTGATGGGGCCAATATGAGACAGCTGTACAGAAAGACAATCATAGATAAGTCACCAGCTCAATTCAGGCATTATGCTGTATGAGTGTACAGATGTCTGTACACTCATAAATGTGTTTGTGTGAATGACTGGACGTGTGCTAATGTTACAAGTGAACCTGGATACAGGCCCTTCAAATGCATGGCACAGATAGGGAGTGTACTTCTACACCTGCGTTCAACATAACATGTGAATGACTGTACCTGTGTAAACTGTACACTCATTGTACGAGTGTTGAATGTAACATGTGAATGGGCCTAGTAGCTCTTTAATTTCTGTTTTTTAGGAATTTCATAAAGTGATTTTGTATTCCACTAAACAAGCCCACTGGAAACATGTACATTTTCAGTTTCCCCTTGGAGACAGAATCATTGAAACAGGGCATATTATTCTAATTGTGAATGTACTGTGGTAGTTTTCTGTAAAGGGAGTACACCATAAATTTTAGACCATTGCCTGTTGATATAATGGATCCTGAAGCTTTTGTGCTTTGAGAAAGTGATCTCCCCTTTTTCTCTCAGTCAATACTGCTGATCAGATAATAAAAATTCCTTTTCTTCTCATGTATTCCCCCTCATTATGGCATTTTACTAACTTGAATGCAAAAAATTAGGGTTGCCTTGTTGTTGGATCACATTTTGAAATCACAAACTGGGGATGGGGGGAGTTGTTGGTTGTGGTGGCGGTGGTTGTGGTTGTGATTGTGGTGGTTGTTGTTGTTACAAAAAAGGCCAGTACTTCCATTAGCCATTTGATCTGTGCTTATGTGGGTGGAGACATGAATATGTGCCGTGAATATGACATTGATGCAGGGAATTAAGGGGTGGGTCTCCCATGGGTCTCCCATGCTGGAAAGCAGTGCTAGGTTTTTGTAGAAGAGTTTACTACTGTGTGAAGGCCTGAAGACAATACTGGCAACTGGGACTAGGCTGACTGTGAAACTGGGTAAGAGGGAGATGATTGATGGTGCACATTCAGATTATTATGGGCAGAGGACAGACTGGTGCTTGCTTAAGACATCCTTGATTGAAATCAATGGCTGACATACTGCACAACATTCAGACAATTGTGGAAGAGTTATCTTGGCGAAGTGCAAATTTTGTGCAAACACAGCTGTGATAGTACAGCTATTATTTTCCAACAGCACATTTTTTTGCATTTCTTTTTCATTTTTTCATGCATCACATTTTCATGCATTAGATTTTTCATGCATTTTTTCATGCATTTTTTGCATTTTCCCCATTTCCCCCCATTTTCTCCCATTTTCCCCATTGCACATTTTTTGCAGTTTTGCAACAAGTGCACAGCTCTTTCACTGTAATGCGTAATATTGTGCAGTAGGTCAGATGCCACTTGGAAGGAGGAAGATAGGAAGATAGGAAGTTGCTTTCTACCAAGTCAGACCATTGGTCCATCTAGCTCAGTATTACTGGCAGCAGCTTCTCCAAGACTGCATGCCAGAGTTTCTCTCAGCTCTATCTGGATATGCCAGGGAGGGAATTTTGAACCTTCTGCATGGAAGTACCCAAGTGCTTTTCTCAGAGTGGCCTATTCCCATCCCCTAAGGGGAAGATGTTGCAGTGTTCACATGTGTAGTCTCCCATTCAAATGCAAACCAGGGCAGACCCTGCTTAGCAAAGGGGGCAATTCATGGTTGCTACCACAAGACCAGCTCTCCTCCCTAAAGCAGCTCTGTTGTACAAGTGTAAGGGTGTTGCACTAGTTACCACCGCTATGTCGGGAACTTGTGTTGGTGCAAGGCTGTTGCAGTCACTAGCTGCACTAAGTCTGGGGTTGTCATTCCAGAAAGTGTTTTGCTAGTGCACAACCAGCAGTATGCCTCATATGCTTTGCAAATAACTTTTGCACAAGAGCAGAGTTTTGAAAATCCCAGCTATGCTATCTTTGTGCACTAGCGCCAGGACATCGGCCACTGATAGAAGTAAATTGTGATTAAGTGAACTCCTATCAATTCCCCATTAATTTCATGAACTCCCCATTAATTTCCAGAGATTATAGTAACCTAATTAGCAATAGCAATAGCACTTACATTTATATACCGCTCTATAGCCGGAGCTCTCTAAGCGGTTTACAATGATTTAGCATATTGCCCCCCAACATTCTGGGTACTCATTTTACCGACCTCGGAAGGATGGAAGGCTGAGTCAACCTTGAGCCCCTGGTCAGGATCGAACTTGTAACCATCTGGTTACAGGGCGGCAGTTTTACCACTGTGCCACCAGGGGCTCTTTCAATTGTGACTGAAATGTATGCTGGCATCCAATGTACTAACATGGAAAATGATGAAGATGATAGAAGTCTCTAAAGAAAGATAACATTTTTAATGGATGGATGGATGGATGGATGAATTGCCTAAAATAAGTATTTTTAAAAATGTTGCTAGGAATGAATGAAACCCTTCCTGTAAGCCTAAAAATGCTTTTAGTAATGTTGGCCAACATTCTGATGAAAGCTTGCACAATGAAGAAAGCTTCACATATGCAAGAAGATCATGTAACTTCCCAGAGTCGTGGCGATGCCTGAAATTGCACTCCTCTGCAAAAGTTCCCTGCAAAACAGATGAGTCATGCTATAGATGCCCCCCCCCCCCCCACTTAGACCTTCTGCATTCACTTCAATGGAGGGGGCAGCTCTGTATGTCACCTGGTGTGTGTGGAATTGTCCCTCCTCCCAGTGAAGTGAGTGGAGCACCATGAGCATTTAATGACGTTCTCACTGGGGAATGCTTGAGAATTCACTACACAGAATTGAAACCGCAACCTACTGAACGCTTCTACTGAAATGCATGAAGGAATAGCAAAGGAAGGAAGGAAGGAAGGAAGGAAGGAAGGAAGGAAGGAAGGAAGGAAGAGAAAGAAAGAAAGAAAGAAAGAAAGAAAGAAAGAAAGAAAGAAAGAAAGAAAGAAAGTTTGGAAATCTGAGTCAGACCTTTATAAATTATACTGAGTCAGACCACTGGTCTATCTAGATCAGTATTTTCACAGACTGGCAGCAGCTTCTCCAAGGTTGCAGGCAGGAATCTCTCTAAGCCCTATCTTGAAGAAGCCAGGGAGGGAACTTGGAACCTAGATGCTCTTCCTAGAGTGGCTCCACCCCCTGAGGGGAATATCTTCCAGTGCTCACACGTCTAGTCTCCCATTTGAATACAAACCAGGGTGGACTCTGCTTAGCTAAGGGGACAAGTCATGCTTGCTACCACAAGACCAGCTCTTCTCCTTTCAGTAGAATTCCTTTCAAAAGGAGTTTGGAAATCTCCAAGCATGGCCACCCACTTGCCTATTCCACCCTGCAGCCAGCATCTTCCTTGTGCCAACCTGTGTTTTTGTCAAGGCATGCATCACTGTGTGTTTAACACTGCCAACAGTAAGCCAGTCTTTGGAAGAGGGACCAGGCTGCATGTCACACCAAGTAAGTCTCAGTCCTTCCTTTCTCCCACTGTGAGTGGCATCACAATCTGAGATGCTCCCTGTTCCACATCCTCCACTTCCCGAACTCCTGGCCGACTTATACCCTTCTCCCTCACTCTTAGCATCTTAGCCCTCTTTGCCACTATCTCATTTCTGTCACGAGGATCTACATTTTGGGAATCTGCTCTTCTACTCCTACTTAACATTTCCATAGCACTGACAGAACGCAGAAGTTGTATGTACAGGAATAAACTAGTCTCTCTGGTCTCTGCCCCAGAGAGATGCCAATCTTCAACAGAAAGGCAAGGCAGTTTGAGAGTGGGCACAATTCAGCCATAGTGAAGAACATTTAAGTGTTATCGATTTCAGTAGAAGAACAGACTCTGTGTGTGATTTTCTGCCAGCAAAATCAGGGGAACTTAACAGTTCTTAACTTTGGCTGAGTTACATCCATTGTGCACATTTTATAGATGTACCTTTCAGTAGACACAACCAGTTGTATGTTTCCATTCATCGATTGTGAGCTCTTTCTCTTCTACCTAATCAGGTATTATATTTGTTTAGGATTCCCCCTTGGCTAATTCTCTGTTTGGCATTCTTTTTCTTTGGAGGACCGTGTCTACTTTGTCAGCTTTTGATTATGACAAATAGCAGCTGTGTAGGGGTGGGCAGATCTGGTTTGGGACCGTGGCAGGGGATAGTGCCACAGCTGCCCTACCTTCCACTGGCTTTCTTGTGAACAATGGTTTCTTTCATTGATTTGGATTCTCTTGCTGATCCTAAAAATGGCTGTTCCAGCAAATTACAGAGAAGCTGATATATCTTCCATGAGAGCACAGTGGGCTCTGGTATACTTCCAATATGCTCAATAAAGGGGTTCTCAAATGTTGGTGCCACTCTGTTGATGCCTTTATAACACCCATCCCCATGGCCCTTGTGACTGGTGGTGATGGAAGCTGTAATCCCCACAAAATTTGGGGACACAGGTTTGGGAACCCCTGCCTCAAGGAAATCTTTTCTTCCTCCAAAAGGAAAAAAAAAATCACCTTCCACTGGATTGACTATATTTCAGTGGATATCCAAGACAAAATGCACCATAGCGATGGAAAATTTCAGAGTCACATACCTTAGAAGGTCACAGGGTTAGAGTAGCATTGAAAGCTTATGCTCATTTTAACAGTCCAAAGTGAAAGGTTGAGCTGAAATAAAATTCTGTGGAAATTTAGAGCCTTAAAGTCACAAGATCCGTAGGTTAAACAAGAAGCTGTTTTCTACTAAGTCAGACGCTTCGGCCATCTAGCACAGTATTGTCTAAACCAGGGTTTCTCAACGTGTGGGTCCCCAGATGTAATTGAACTTCAACTCCCATAATTCCCAACCAAAGACCACTGGGGCTGGGGATTATGGGAGTTGAAGTCCAATAACATCTGGGGACCCACACGTTGAGAAACCCTTGTCTAAACTCAGCGGCAGCAGATTCTCCAAGGTTTCTGGCAGGAGTCTCTCCCAGTGCTACCTGGAAATGCCAGAGATCAGGGGGTGTCCTTAGGGCAGAGCAAGCAGGGCAACCACACCTGGCCCCGCTCTTTTAACCCCCATGAAAATCAACTGGAAGGGGGCCCCACATTGGCTGGTTTGCCCCAGGCCCTGCTCTCTGCCACGGTTTTCTAAGGACAGCCCTGCCAGTGGTTGAATCCGGGACATTCTGCATGCAAAGGAAATTTGCTTCCACTGGGTGACAGTCATTCCCTGCTATGTATTAGAAAATGAGGAGAATGTCAAACAAAGGTGAGCAAGCAGGGATTAATTGAGAATTTTGCATTCACGTCAGCTCTAGTCAAGGAAGCCTCAGTGATGTAAAGCTCTGTTTCACTGTGGAGGTTACGTATTGGAGGAACGTATTTGGAAGTTAGAGTTGGGAGTTGTATTTGGAAGTGGAACAGGAGTGATTGTTTATCCACGTAAGTGTTTGAAAGAGAAGTCCTCCAGAACACACACTCCCTGTCCCTTCACTTATCAGGAACAAGAAACTTGTTAGCTTGTAGAAAAAGGCAGGTCAGGTCTCAGATCTTCCTAGAGAGTTCTTCAAGTGTTGGTGTAATGATTATTTCTGCAGTACCCTCAGTCTAGATGGTACTTTATAGTGCTGTCCAGTAACAGGCCCTCCCCTGAACAGAAGCTATAACCTACATAGGAAGCTGCCTTATACTGAGTCAGACCATTGGTCCATACACCTCAATATTGTCTACACAGATCAGCAGCGTCTTCACCAAGGTTGCAGATAGGAGTCTTTCTCAGCCCTATCTTGGAGATGTTGCTAGGGAGGGAACTGTGAACCTTCTGCAGGCAAGCAGGCAGGTGCTCTTCCCAGAGCAACCCCATCCCCTGAGGGGAATATCTTACAGTGCTCACAGATGTATCCCATTCAAATGCAAATCAAGGTGGGCCCTGCTTAGCAAAGGGGACAATTCATGCTTGCTACCACAAAGTGGTGCAGCGGGCAAGTAACTTGCCTAGGGAGCAAGAGGTTGCTGGTTTGAATCTCCACTGGTGTGTTTTCCCAGACTATGGGAAACACCTGTATTGGGCAGCAGAAATATAAGAAGATGCTGAAAGGCATCATTTCATACTGCATGGGAGATGGCAATGTAAACCCCTTCTGTATTCTGCCGAAGAAAACCATATGGCTCTGTGGTCACCAGGAGACACCGACTCGACGCCACAACTTTACTTTACATTAAGAGAAAGTTGCCCTTTTTTACAAAGTTAGAGAGTTTGCTTAGAAATCTCCCCCAGCCCAATTCACTTCCTTCCAGAATGTCTCGGGTTTATGCAAAGGTCTGCATCACTGTGTGGAAACAACATCCGAGTTACATTTGGACGTGGTACAAGGTTGACAGTTCACCCAAGTAAGTTGCTCGTAACCCAAATAATTATGTGGAACAAATTAATCCCTGAACACTATTTTTAAGTAACAAAAAGGTTTGTGTTGGTGCCTTGATCTGTTGGGGGACGCCCTGTGGAGTCTGGGGAGAGCAGGCCCACCCCCTTCTCAAAGGTTATTTCTTCTGCTGCTCCCTCCTCATCAATCCTCCTATCTCTTCTTCCTCACTTTCTAGTTCTCTTTCTGCCCTCTTGGTTGCCTTCACACATCGTTTTGAAAGGGTTGAAGGAGGAGGCTTGTCCTTTCTGTCCACTCCTTCATCCGCAGACTTAATTTGTGGAAAACCTCCAGAAGACAGCCCAAGCTATTAAGCTACTTAGTAGCTAAGCTACTAAGCTTTTCTGCTAAGCTACTAAGCTTTGCTCCAGGTTCACATCCAACAGTCACTCTGGTCAGCCACACCGACATCTGTGGCCAAATTTAAAATGGCAGAGTGTCAAGGCAGTAATATTATTTCCATCTCTTCAGGAACAAGTGCCCCCTTTCCTGTTTGCAACTGAGAAATGCATGTATTCTAGGATTCTAAAGAAAAGTTTCATTTTCAGCAGAGTCGAACATGGTTTGCTGAAAATTATTTGCTTGCAACAATTCCAGTAATATATAGAAAGTGGTCATCATAAGAGGTCCATTTGTAACAAGTGAAGGGGAGAACAGAAACAAAATTGACTCAGATCCACAGGATCCGTAAGTGGAAAGGAGGACAAGTGATGGAGGCCTTGATGACTATATGTTACCTGCAGGTTCAGTGGAACTGCACCTCTGAATACCAGTGGCAAAAGAGTATGGGGCTATTCTGATGATCACAAAAATAGGGCTAGGAAAGCCTAGCCCGATTTTTGTGGATCGTCAGAACCATCGGGCTTGGCTGCGAGCCCGGTGGTTCTAGAACGGGTAACCTGCTCGAGAATCCCTGCCCTTAGCCCGGGTTTGCGGAGCGAGCACTCCACAAACCCGGGCTATCTGCTCGTGAGTAGCCACGGTGTGGCTCCACGCCGCAGCTACTCATGAGTAGACCCCCCAACTGGGAGGTGAAAAGCTGCCTCGCGCAGGGCATACTGGGGCTTCCGGGGGCCGCGCGGCCCCCGAGATCCCCAGACCCTGCCGGCTCCATCATGGAGCCGGCAACTGTGTGGGCGGTCGATCCGGCCGCCCAGGGCTCCCTCTCCGCTCATGATCACCCTGCTCACCCTGCAGAACTGGGTCTCATGGATCGTGAGACCCAGTTCTATATATTTTCTCCTGCCTGTGAGCTTCCCAGAGGTATCTGGCCGGCCACTGTGGGAAACAGGGTACTGGACTAGTTAGGTCTTAAGCTCATCCATCTGGGTTCTTCTTAGTTCTTACATTCTAAAAGTGATTTTAAAAAATCTGAACCATAGATATTCAGTATTTTGCTAACAACCTTGAATGAGGAGCAATTGCTTGAATTGTTTTCCCCAAATTAATTTGAGCCATCAAGTGATGAATTTATGTAATGGTCTGTTTCACTGTGAGTGTGGGAGGAACAGAGAAGCTTACATTTGGAAGTGGAACAAGACTGAGAATGCTTCCAAGTAAGTCTTTAAAAGGGAGTTTTCCAGGATACATTATTTCTGTGGTTCTAATTTCAAGAACAATCCATTTTTAAAAAAATTGATCCAGGTACTATATTTCTGACTCACTTGTTTCTTCATAAATAGTAGTGTAAATATGGATGCCTTTCTTCTAGGCAATGTGATGGTAATTATTTATGCCATCACCACTGTACAGAGATGCTTTAGGGTCTACATAGGTACAAAAGAAAAGACATGGGAGGCGCTTACAAAATAAATGTTGACAGTGAGGGAGATAACAGAAGGGACCATTCAACATGTGTGAGGGCAAATCCCATTCATCTCAACTGAAGTTAGTGATGAGTATATTTCTTTGGATACAAGCCATTGTTAATAGTATTAAAACGTTGACAGTGGTTACAAGGATTGTCTCGACTACAAAAGTTCTAATGGGTTAACCAGACATTCCTAGTTCTGTAGCTTGCATTCCAGAATTATAACGCTGTGCTCGTTCAGACATTGTTGGTTTAAACTACCATGTCTCATATGTGTTGAGACACATCTCATGAACCCGTGGCATGTCTCATACGTGTTGCAGGGAACTTTTGCACAAGAGCACAGCTTTTAACATCCCAGTTATACTATCGTCTTACACTAGTTCAGTTTTGTTCATTGTCAAGAATAGCATTAGTCAGCCACAGAGAGAAGTTAGCATTTGAATACTGATGATTTTGGGCCGGGTTCAGACATAGCACAGAACTGCAGGTCCAATGGATCCGCGGTTCTGTGCTCCCTCCCCCCCCACTCCTGTCTGCGTTTGGATGTTGGGGAGAGGGGCCACTTTGCAGTCAGTGAGACTGCAGAGAAGTTGGGGACCTGGCTCTGTGAGGGCTTCCTTTCTCAACCTTTACCTTTGGTTTACCAAGTTTGGATTTGTGGCTTCAGAAAAAAGAGGTGAACGGACCTCTAGTTTCCTGCTTTGTCTGAACTCGGCCACAGTGGTGATTGTTATGACCACACAGGTCTAACTAGACATTTCTGGTTGATCTTAGAGAACACAATTAGGTTAAGCAAAGAAGAGTCCAAAAAGTGGAGCAAGAGGTTCTTGGGGCACTTATGTTTGTGGAATTCATGAGATAAAAAATCGTGAAAGGAAATAGTTGGGAAAAGTGAACTGTGATGCAGAAACAGCATTTTGCACAAATTCAGAATTACACAAAACTTGAAACTCCAGTAGCATACATGATTGAGAAGGTTGGTAAAAGAAATCTGGCGAAAAGTGAGGGGCATTCTTTGCAAAGACTTTAGCCCACACCTGCCAAGCTCATTTCCAGAGTGTATCAAGTGGCAGTTTACTGTGTAGCACTGTAAATAGCTACAACATAACATTTGGACGTGGTACATGAGTGACAGTTTAATTCAAGTAAGGCTAGGAGTCTCTGTGTGGGTGTGCACTGCGTGTCTGTGAGTGAATGACAAAACTTCTTAATTACACGTTTTAGCTTATATCTTCTACGTGAACATAACTGTTATTTAAAAGTATGCTGGCATGTGTGTTTGCTGTGGGCGTGTTGCTCATGTGTGATGTGGTGTTTGATATGCCGTGTGTGTGTGTGTCCCAGCTGTTTCTCATATATATTTATTTTTCCCCACCTGCTTTCCTGTTTAATTAATTAATTAATTCAATTTCTATACCACCCTTCCAAAAATGGCTCAGGGCAGTTTACACAGAGAAATAACAAACAAATAAATAAAAATGGATGCCTGTCCCCAAAGGGCTCACAATCTAAAAAGAAACATAAGACAGACACCAGCAACAGTCAGTGGAGGTCCTGTGCTGGGGGTGGATAGGGCCAGTTACTCCCCCTCCTGCTAAATAAAGAGAATCACCACATTAAAAGGTGCCTCTCTGCCAAGTTAGCAGGAGTTATGTTGCTTGCTTTACCAATGTGTATCTTAGCAGATATCAAAGCAGTTCCACCTGCCATTTTTGTAAAGCATTCCCTCACTGTGTGAATACAGGCAGTGGTGGAAAGTTCATGATTGGCCAAGGAACCAAATTAACAGTCCAACCAGGTATGTCAGGTGCAGTTAAAGTCAACTCACAGTGGCCCATCATGTCTAGTCTGGGACTGAGGAGAGATGGAGGTTGAAGTCTAACCTCTAGATTCACTGGTTAGCTGCAATAATGACTTTGCATCTTGGAGCAAATGCTAAGTTCTCTCTGTGAACCTACAGAATAGGACTGTTCCCATGAGCACAATAAGGTAGGAAGAACATCCTACCTTGGTTTGGGAGCTGTGAGTTCTGTTAGTGGAAAACATGGTCTGAGGCTGTCTTCATGATCCTATGTGAAGCTGCAGCTAGAAAAGAGGGCTTTTAATCCAACTGATTCAGCAGCAGAGTACAACGGCTGCGTAGGAGGGGGTTCATCCGACGTCCATTTCCACAATTTCTCCCATTGCTGTTTAGAAGAGATACTCTTGTCTTTTTGCACATAACCATACAAACTTTTCCAGAAGAGATTTACTGTCTGTGTAGACAATACTGAGCTAGATAGACCAATGGTCTGACCCAGTATATGGCAGCTTCCTACTGTATGTACTGTATGTTCTGAGAAGCTGCTATTCCATTCCTAGTTAGGGTTTATGTAGCACTGATAGTGCACAGAACCCTGAAGTTCTACAGGACTGTGTGGCCCATACAGAACAGAGGAATAGGATGGTCTCTGCCAACAGACAAAAGACAAAAATAGTGGTGCAGATGGGGGAAAGCTTGAGGAGAAACTCCTCACTTAAATTATTTTGGGGGAGAGGAAAGACAGTTTTCTTGGGGGGGAAATGTTTTGTGGGGGGATTCAGCAAAATTAGAGAGGATTAACTCCTCAAATTCTTCCAGTGGAATCTGCCCCTCTGGACAATACAGCTTGATACTAGGCACAAATCAGCCCTGGTAAAGGACATTTAAATGTCATGGATTTCAGCAGAAGAGCGCAGACTATGCCTGGAATTTTCTGCCATCAGAATCAAAATCAAGGGGACTTAACATTTCTTAATTTGGCTGCTTTACATTTCTTGCATGTGTTTTAAAGACGCATGTGTTTTAAAATTGACACACCATTTTGATTTTTACTCTCATGTATTATCAGCTTTCTCTTCTATGCACTTATTATATTGATAATAACTGAGTGATGCCCTGAGCTATGCACCTTCCTCGTGTATTATAAAGCTTGAAGAAGATAAATTTGAAATTTGCAAGGACTTGCTTCCATGTCAGCTCTAGTCAAGGGAGACTCGGTGATGAATTTATGTAAAGGTCTGTTTCACTGTGAAATACTGGAGGGAATAACAGATTTACCCTGGGGAGTGGAACAAGACTGCAGGTTTATCCAAGTAAGTGTTGAAAAGAGGAGTCCTGCAGCACGCACACTTTCTGTCCCTTTAGTTATCAAGAACAATAGACATTTTGGTGTGGAGAAAAAGTCGTGCCAAGTTTGAAGTCCCCCTGGAAACATGGCCATATGATGCCATTTAGTGTTGGTATAATCAGTATTTCTACAGCCCCATCAATCTACAGGGTTCTGTTAATAGACAACAGGTCCCTGCCCACACAGAAGATACAATCTAAATGCTGATAGTGAGGAAAACATTGCCTTAGTCTTCAGAACAAGGACAATCGGAAGTTTGTCTCTTGAATTTGGCTCCTTTCAAACAATCCGTTGTAGTGGCACAGTGGGGAAGCAGTTTGCCTAGGGAGCAAGAGGCTGTTAGTTCAATTCCCTGCTGGTGTGCTTCCCAGACTGTGCATAGTAAATACATTTGTAGTCACCTATATTGGGCGGCAGCAATGATATAGGGAGGTGCTGAAAGGCATCATCTCATACTGAGCAGGAAGAGGCACTGGCAAACCACTCCTGTATTCTACCGAGAAGATCTCTAGGAGTCAACACCAACTCGAAGGCACAATCTTTCCTTTCAAGCAATGTTGGACGTTGAGTAATAATCTAATGCTCTTCAGATTCTCCAACTTGGGTTCCCAGATGTTGAACTACATTTCCCCCATGGCTGCTGGGGCTGTAGTCCAACAACATCTGGAGACCCAAGTTTGAGAACTCCTGGATTTGTTGATTTTTTTTTTAAAAATGTACCCCACTGAAGAGACTGGAATGATCAGCAGCTATCAAAAGTTTTCCTCCTGCAATTTTTTGTAAAGCATTTTCTCACAGTGTAAATACAAATGCTTATGGGAAGCTGGTATTTGGCAAAGGGGCCAAGTTAACCATCCAACCAGGTAATGCTAAAATCAATCAGTGTCTAAACATGGTGGCCAGTTGTATCCAGTATGGGTTCTAGAGAACTGGGAGTTCAAATCTCACCTCATCTACTGACTCAAGGAGTTGCCTAGATCAAGGAACGGGTCTTTGTATGAATTCTCATTTCATTATACAAAATTCCATCCTACACTGTCTCAGCAATGCACAGTGAATAAACAGTTCATTAACAGTTCAAAAAGAGCCCCTGGTGGCGCAGTGGTAAAACTGCCGCCCTGTAACTAGAAGGTTACAAGTTCGATCCTGACCAGGGGCTCAAGGTTGACTCAGCCTTCCATCCTTCCGAGGTCGGTAAAATGAGTACCCAGAATGTTGGGGGCAATATGCTAAATCATTGTAAACCGCTTAGAGAGCTCTGGCTATAGAGCGGTATATAAATGTAAGTGCTATTCATTAGTTGAATAAAGAGTAACTAAAACCAGGCTTGTGGGATCCAAGGAACCCCAGAACCTGTTCTGTGCACCCAATGGGGGATTTGGACTTTGGGTTTCTTAAACAACGGTCCTTGTGCTGACATGTATCAAGACACTTTGAAATTTGATGGGGCTTTCAGAAGCCCTTTGTAATATGCCATGGGGGCAGGGCTGTATGAAGTGGGGCTAGAGGTCACCCACACCTATGTACTAATAGAGACACTTCTAGCAGGGCTAGAACAATTGAGATTCATCATGGGGGCTCCATAAATGATTTCCACCATGGGCTCCACAAAAGCTAGAGACAGCAATGTAGGGTGTGTGTCTTCTGTTCAAAGACCATATGCCCCAAATCCCATTATGGACAACCTCAAAATGCTACAGCATCCATGACTGGGAATCTTGTCAAAAGTCATATTAAGAAAAGATTGATGGCAAAGTTAGACCCTTGCTTAAAAACACCCCCCCCCCCATCCACATCAGTAATGTCCCAGGTGACAGTTTATGCAAGGGTCTGTATCACTGTGTGGGAACACCAACAAGGTTACTTTGGGACGTGGGACAAGGCTGACAGTTCATCCAAGTAAGTTGCTCGTAACAAAAGCCATTATCTGGAATATGTTAAACCCTAAATTTAGTCTTACCGCTGCACTTGATAGCAAGAATGTTTGTGTTGGTGGCTTGATTTTCTGGGGGTTGGGGGCATGCTGTGGCATTTTGGAAAAGCAAAAGTTCTCAGACATGATCTTGTAGTGGATCCTTCTGCTCCCCCCCCCCACCAGTGCTTCTGTCACTCCCTTGTCACTTTCTTCTTCCCTTTCTACTCTCTCCCCAGTCCACATTGCATTCTTGCCCTTCTTGGAAAGGGCTAAAGGAAGAGACTGAGTGGCTTGGATGGTCTTTTTGGGCTGGTACCATCTTTCAGGAGTCCAGGTTCTTTGGGGAGATAAGAGGCCACTTGAAGCAAGGCTGGTGGGATGATCTCATGCAGCATGTTCTGGGTGTTGTTAAAGGTCGAAGAGTAGGAGAGGGCAAACTGTGATCCACTGGGCACAATATGTTGGGAACTTCACCAATCACTCCCTCCTCACTTTCTTCTTGCCTCCACTGCCTTCCCACCCCTCTTGGGAATGTTCAAATGAGGAGGCTGAGAAGCTTGTATTGTCAACTAGTTAGTCTGGCACCATCTTTTAGGAGTGATTTGGTGAGATTATTTGGGAAGTTGAGATACCAGTTGGATGTACGGTGGGGTGGTCGGCACCAAGGATGGTCAGCTGACCTCATGCAGCATGTTCTGTGTGTTGGTTAAAGGTGGCAGGCTGGGAGAGGGAGAGCTCTGAACCACTGGGCACAATGTGTTGGGAATTTCTACTCCTCACGTCTTCTTGAAAGAAGCCAGAGCTGCAGAAGGCCACCATAGTTCAATCCATGTGGCTTTTTCAAGAGAACTTCCCATTAGATTTGCCCTCCATGTTGATTTGTGGGAAGCTTTTGATTTTCTAGATTAGGAACCAAAATCTCTTCCCCACTTTCCTGCCTGAAACCAGGAATCACTGGTTTCTCAATCACATTTGAAGTGTCGGTTTATGTAAAGATAGGTTTCACTGTGCTAACACTGGATCCGGCGACAAAGTTCTCTTTGGACATGGGACAAAACTGAGAGTCATACACGGTATGTCTGAGGGAACAGACAGCTCTCTGGAGGGATTCCCAGATGCTGTCGACTGCAACTCCCAGCATCCCCAGCTGCAATAGCCTTTGCTTGGGGATTATGGGAGTTGTAGTCAACAATATCTGGGAATGCCTGTTAGAGGGAACATTGCTTGGGAATATTGTTAGTCTTATCATCTGAAGTATTAAAAGATAACTTGGAAACACTGAGCAGTATCCAGACTAGGTTAGTCAGGAATAAGGGATGGGGCAGTCCTTTCATGAGGTGTTCCCTCAGTTCCCTCACGTAGCAGATTATTGGGACCCCAGCAGGGCCACAAAATGCCCTCCACAGCTGCCATTGGAGCAGTTCCTTGGGAATGATGTGACCCTCGCAAGCTTCATAAGGTGAGCCTCTCCTCCCACCCTTTGTAAAGCTTGCAAGAAGCATGAGGAGAGAAGAGGAGATGGCTGGCAACCTTCCCTCCTCCCTTCCATGCCACTTTCAAAATTTTCAAGGGTCAGTTTTGAAAGGGGGCTGAGAGGCCCAGCAAGGTTGTGGGGCAAAACAGCATTTGGTACTGTAATACCTTGGGCTGCTTCGGGGACAATCAATTACCAACAACTCATCTCATCATGGATTGGAATGGTTCTTAGTCATGACTACTTAGGTGGGATGCTGCCTGCTGGATGCGGCCCCTGCTAACTGAGCAAAGAGGCACCTTTAAGAAGTGGTGCTTCTCTTTATTTAGCAGGGGGAGAGCAACTGGCCCTATCCATCCCCAGCACAGCAACCCTCCAGTGGCTGTTGCTAGTGTCTGTCTTGTGTTTCTTTTTTTAGATCGAGATCCCTTTGGAGACAGGGAGCCATTTTATTTATCTATGTAAACCACTCTGGAAACTCTTGTTGAAAAACGGTATATAAATATTTGTCGTATTCGTATAGAAACATCTGTACTTCGGTTAGAGCACTTTCGTTTCTCTATTCTTTCTTGTGATTGCTAACTTTCCTTAATGCAGAAAAGCAAGCAGTAGTTGTGCATGCACTTGTGAGCTGCATAAAATACTGGCAGTGTAAGGGATGAAGAAGAGCACCCCCATGCTGTAGGCCTGAGCTGTTTTTGTAGAAGAGTTTTCCACTGTGTGAAAGACGGAAACTGGAAGGTGACTTTTGGAACGGGAACGAGGCTGGAGGTGAAACCTGGTGAGCAGGAGAGTATTGATTGTGCATTTTCAGAACATTGTGGGCAGAAGATGGTTGTTGCTGGGTCAGATGTTCTTAGAATTAAGTGAATAATGGCTTACTCTCTCAAGGATCTTTGCCTGGGTGCCTTATGGTACTGCCAATGCCTGATGCTGATGGGTTTTTTTGGTAAAGGTTTATATGACTGTGAGTAATAGCAACAACAAATTCACCTTTGGATCTGGCACAAGGTTGCTTGTATTGCCAAGTAAGTACACAGAGGAGATGTCAGATCATGACATTTCACAAGAAGGGAATTGAGAGGTGTGTTGTTTGACATCTAGACTAATGATCTGCTTGTGCAACATGTTGAACTAGTGCGAGGATGTTGCACTGGTTAACTCTGCTGTTAGGAGTTGGCATTCTGGACTAGTGTTGCGCTCAAGCAAATTCCCTTGGGGTTGCGCAACAGTGTATGGAGCTTATGGCTTCCATTTCTTCTTATTGGGAAACCTCTTCCTCAGTCCATATTTCCTGCAGGGAACAGGGAACATTTGCACAAGGGTGTTGCACCAGTTGTGCTAAGCTTGGAATTTTGCACTTGCACAACAGGTTGCAGAACCGGTGGCATGTTTCATACGTTTTGCAGGGAACTTTTGCAGAGGAGCACAAGATTACGGGAGCACACATCTAAAAATCCATGTGACCTTTTTGCACTTGTGCAACATTAAGGACAGTGTTAGAATGTCAGCCACTGATGGTTGTGGCTTAATTAACTCTCATTCATTTCAATGGGACTTAGTTGTGAGTATCTTTCTTTGGTTACAACCCATTGCTAATAGTATTTGAATGCTGACAATGATCATGGTGATTGTTACTACTATCCAGGTGATACAGTATTCACCCAAATTGAAGAGAACTCTGAATTTAAGATGTCCACCTTAAAAAGTAGAGCTTAAATAGAGGTTATTCCTACATTTGCTCAAAAGGAAAAGGACTCTGGATTTAAGACAATATCTTAATTTCTAATATAAAAGAACTTGGGAAAACCTAGTCTTGGATTCAGGTAAATACAGTAGATTTCTAGTTGGTCTTAAAGACCACGAAGAAATTAGAGTTCCACAGTGGAGCAGGAGGTTCTTGTGTGATTTAAGTTTTTGGAATACCTAAGAAATCATGGCAGGAAGTTGTCAGTTGTAGCAGGGGGGAAACGTGAAGCAGAAACATTTTGACAAATTCAAAATGTCACAAAACTTGAAGCTAAACAGCATTCATAAATGAGAAGACTGTTTGAAAAAAAAATAATCTGGAGAAATTGACTGACTTGATTTGAAAAGATGTTAGAGAATTCCCTCACACCTGTCAAATTCATTTTCCGAATCCAGAGTGTTTCAAGTGCCAGTTTATGCAAAGGTCTGTTTTACTGTGTAATGCTCAAAATAACTACAAAGTTACATTTGGACGTGGTACAAGACTGGAAGTTAATCCCAGTAAGTCTGTGTGTCTGTGTGGGCATCACACATGCGTGAATGAAGGACATTTAAAACTTCTGTTAAATGTTTCAGCTTCTATATTCTACAGTAACCTAATTGTGACTGAAATGTATGCTGGCACCCAAAGAACTAGTTTGGAAAATGCTGAGGATAATAGAAGTCTCTAAAAAGAGAATGGCAAAGGCAAGATAATTTTTTAATTAATGGATGGATGGATGGATGGATAGATAGAACAGTTGCCTGGAATGAATGAAACTTTACACTAACCCTAAAAAAGCTTTCGGTGACATTGGCCAACATCCTGACTAACACTGGACTTGCGCAATGAACAAAGTTGCACAAATAGGAACATAGGAAGCTGCCGTATACTGAGTCAGACCCTTGGTCCATCTAGCTCAGTATTGTCTTCACAGACTGGCAGCAGCGTCTCCAAGGTTGCAGACAAGAGTCTCTCTTTCAGCCCCATCTTGGAGAAGCCAGAGAGGGAACTTAGAACCTTCTGCTCTTCCCAGAGCAGCTCCATCCCCTGAGGGGAATATCTTACAGTGCTCACATGTAGTCTCCCATTCAAATGCAACCAGGATGGACCCTGCCTAGCTAAGGGGACGTCATGCTTGCTACCACAAGACCAGCTCTCCTCTCGTGTAAGACGATCATGTCACTGTGCAAAATCACAGGGATGTTTGACATTCTGCGCTTGCATTGTCGCACAAATGTTCCCTGCAAAATATATGAGGCATGCCCCAGGTTGTGCACCTTGTTTGCACTAGTGTCTTAATGTTTGCACTAGTGTTTGCACTAGTTTGCACTTGTGCCGGTGTCTACCTTTATGTTTCTTTTTAGATTGTGAGCCCTTTGGGGACAGGGTACCATCTTTTTCATTTATATCTATGTAAACTGCTTTGAGAACTTTGGTTGAAAAGCAGTATATAAATATTCGTCGTCGTCGTCGTCGTCGTAGTAGTAGTAGTAGTAGTAGTAGTAGTTCAAACTGGGTTGCACAAGTGCAACACTAATCTGGAATGCAAGCTCCCGACTTAGCACAACTAGCAAGGATAACAGCCTACCACAAGCACAACATTCTTGTGCAAGCACAGTGTTAGTTGGGATGTCAGCCAATCGATTTTTCCAAAGGGAGCCAATGGGAGTTTTGGGGAGGACAAATGTCCCCACGCTTTCTGCAAGTGGTCTGGCATCTCTCACAGTCTCTTTGTTCCATTCTTCACTCAACATCCTCCAACTTGAGTCCTCATAGGTTTTTATTAGGGGAGGAAACACTGTGGTGCCGGGGGGAGCATTGGCAAATTTTCCTTTGGCAGTGGCACTAGGCTGCATGTTGCCCCAGGTAGGTTTCATCCTTCATTTATTTCCCTGTATGGGGCATAACAGTTTGGGGTTCCGCTCTGCATCCTCCTCCCAAGCTCCTGGCCTTACTTTGTTCCACCCCATCCCTAATATTTTTGCATCACCACACCCTCCTTCGCAACTAGATAGATAAATAGATAAAGTTGATTACGGTCATAGACCAGTTAATCTTTACATTTTACAAAATATTCAATTAAGTAATGCAGGCTTTACAAAGCTTACATACAATAAAACAAAATTTGGCCACATTAACGGACATCCCAGGTTTAAAACTGGGCAGCAGATACTCCAAGTGAAAATGATCAGGGTGGCCAGGACAATTCTTTAGAATTAATTTTAATTCTAAAATTAAATAAAATTTAATTTTTATTAAATTCTTTAATAAAAGAATTTATTAATTCTTTAATATACTTAGAATGACTATCCCTATAAAATTCACAATAAAGAATTACATGGGCAGTGGTCTCTATTTCACCTGCATCACAGGGACAAATGTGCCCGCATAAGGTACCGGCTTGTATTTTCCCTCCAAAACCGCGGTAGGAAGTACATTGAGGCGGGCCAGGGTCAATGCTTTCCTAAATTTAGATACTAGAAATTGATCTAGATAATCGGCGGGTTTACCCTTCGCAACTAGAGATTTGCGTATTTTTTATCAAGTGGTAAAAAATATGATTGACATATAAATAAATAAATAAATATATGCCATGTATGAAAAAATTGGAGGACCCTGCAAATAATTATGCTTTGGAAGGGTGCTAGTCTGCTCTTCATCAACATTGATAACAGCACCGATAATGTGCTAGAAGAACCCCCTGACCACCAGTTTTTAAGGATCCCATTTTCAAAGAAGGCAACATGCATTTCATTTCAAGAATTCCAACTTGTGTGTTGTGTCAGTGCGGGTTCTGTGTTTGGTGTTGTGTGGTGTGGGTGTGTGGTGTAGGCGCATTTTGTGTGTGTGGCATGCAGATCTCCCAAGTGCTTCTCTGTTGCATCTATTCTCATGGTGTTCTTCTGTTTAGTTCCTTGCTCAATGAGCACCGTAGTGAAGGAAGCAAACAACAGATTTCAAAGCATTTTCTCCTGCCATTTTGTAAAGCATTTCCTCACTGTGTATATACAAGCAGTGCTGGGAAGGTGATATTCGGCCAAGGAACCAGGCTAACAATCCAGCCAGGTATGTCAGGTGCAATTGGACTCAATCCATGGGGGCCCATCATGTCCAGAGAAGTAGAGGTTCAAAGCTCATCTCATCTATGCATTCAACAAGTAGCTGTGATCATAACTTTCAGTCTTGGGGAGAATGCAATGTCCTTTTTATGAGCCTACAGCAATATTAAAGCCCATTAATTGAATTAACATAAACAAACACACAAAAGGTAAAAAAAAATCAGTGGTTGACATCCAGCCTGAATTACTCCTGAGTTGTCCTATTCAAATTAACTAGTGTTTTAGCATAACTGCAGAGCAGTACTACTGTGCAACTTAGTCTGGACGTCAGCTATTGTTATATTTGCTTTGCCCAGCCATATCAAATCCCTGGCCATGTAGAAAGGGGATTAATCTAAGCAATTGAGAGCCTTTCAGGCTATAGGGTGGTGCTATGTTTTTGTAGAAGGCTTTTCTCATGTGTGAATGATGTCGGCAGGAAGGTGATGTTTGGAACTGGAACTGGGCTAGAAGTGAGACCCGGTAAGAGACAAGGGAGAGTGGATTGTGGGAATTTGGGTGGTTGATGGGATGCTAGTTGATAGGAAGGGTGCACTTGTTGCATATATGGATAGATATTTGAAAGGTTGCCCACTGCCAGTGCCTAGAGTTGATGGTTTTTTGTACGGTGAGTAATGACTACAAGAACAAACTCATCTTTGGAACTGGCACAAGACTGCTTGTACTACCAGGTATGTATGCAGAATCAAGATCATATTTAGTTTTCAAAACCTCAGGAAGATGCATTATGGAAGAGATTCTGTATCTTTCCTGTGTGCCTGCCTCTCACGGCAGTGAAGCTGTGTGTGCAATAAATTCTGAGCTCTCCAAAGGCATGCTAAAGCTTTGTCATTGGGTAGATATTTGTGTGGCCCCTGGGATATACTGGTAAATCACTTTTGGTACTGGGATAATGTTAGTTGTGAGTCTTGGAATGTGACGACACTAGCCCTATTCAGACATTACACTGTGGCCATGTACAGATGCCTGTATGTGTGCACATGTTATTGCATGAATGACTGTACATCCATTCATTTTAAAAGTGAATCTGAGTACAGCCCCCTCAAGTGCAGGCTCAAGGTAGGAAGTGTACAACTGCTCATGTGTTGGGCATAATGTGTGAATAGAGCTTTTCCCTTTTTTGAGTTTGACCTTTGGGGGAAATGTGCCAATTGAACTTTTAGATTTGGAGGGTTGAACCTTACCTTAAACATCTGTGGTTCCTTCTAACATAGGAAGCAGAGGATATGAATGGGAAGACCTGGATTCTCTTCTTCTTGAATTCCATGGCCCCCTTCAGACATAATGTGGAACTGCAGGTCCAATGTAACCACGGTTCCACACCCCCTCCCCGCCCCACTCTCCGTCCACTTTCGGATGTGCAGGATTGCTGCGTCTCTTGATGCAGGGTCAACCAGGGTTTGGATCATAGAGTCTTCCCGCATTTTCTAATCCCCTGAATGGCCTACTTCATCTCCCATTTGGAGGTGCCTGGATCCAGGGTCATGACAGGTTGTTGATGGGATGGATGTGTTGAATCTTGACTGGTTAGTGCATGAGTGGATGTTTAAAGGGATGCCCGAGGTTACTGGCAACATTTTGATTATTCTAAAGGACTGTATCACTCTGGTTAATTTTAACACATTTCGCTTGAGTTCTGGCGCAAGGCTGATTGTATTGCCAGATAAGAATATGGAATAGATGTCATTACTAGTTACATTTGGTGAGATGCATGATGGGATGGATGGGTGGATGGAAGGGATACTTTCAGTGTATCCTTTTGTGTGTGATAAAGAAGTAGGAAAAAGTCTGTAGTTTTTAGAAAGTAGTATCTTAGTATTTAGTGTATGGCAGTTCAGAGCTTATATCTGGTCACAGGAGAGGTACATGAGAGCATTGAAATATGCACACAAACATACACACCAAAGGTGCAACTCTCAAGCTATTTTCTTAAGAATGTAGTGAGGCTGGAATTCTTGCTTGGTTATGGGAGGTAGAGGGGTGTGTGTGTGTGTGTGTGTGTGTGTGTGTGTGTGTCTGTAATCAGGCTTATCCCTGTAAGCTGTAATGACTACGAATTCATCGTTGAATTTGGAAGAGACTGGGCATTTGTGTGTATGTGTATAGTCCGTATATGAGGTCATTCACACAATCAAAAAGTGTTTTCTGCATGGGTTGGGAGCTGTGTGTGCTCCCAATTTTTGGTGTATGGAAGGAGGTAAGAGGAAAACCTGGGTAGACATGATTGTGTGGAAGCAAGGTAGGAGGAAAAGTTACCATCTTCCTCCTACTTTGCTTCCACACAACTGAAAATTGGGAACACACTCAGTTCCCAAACCCGGGTAGAACACGTTTTTTGATTGACCTCCATCATTTATACCATTACTGTTTTAATTTCGTGACTCTTCCCAAGCATGGCCATTCCCCTGCCTATTCCACCTAGCAGCCAGCATCTTCCTTGTGCCTCCCTGTGTTTTTGTCAGGGCATGAATCACTGTGGGTCTAACACTGCCAACAGTAAGCCAGTCTTTGGAAGAGGGACTAGGCTGCATGTCACACCAAGTAAGTTTCAGTCCTTTGTTTCTCCCACTGTGTGTGGCTAGCATCACAATCTGGGATGTTGTCTGTTCCACATCCTCCTCTTCCCAAACTCCTGGCCTCCTTTCACTCTTGTCACTTCCTGACCCTTCGCATTATTTCCCCCCTCTTGGCAACCATCTCACTTTGGACATGACATGAGGATCTACTGTTATGTTTTGGGAAGCTGCTCTTCTATTCCTAGTTAGCATTTCTATAGCACTGTTTTATCACAGAAGTTGTGTGTACAGGAATAGTTGGGACTCTGCCCCAAAGAGATGCCAATCTCCAACAGAAAGGCAAGGCAGCTTGCGAGTGGGCACAGTTCAGCCAGAGTGAAGCACCTTTACTGTTTGTTATTTTCTGCCAGCAAAATCAGGGGAACTTAACAATTCTTAACTTTGGCTGAGTTACATCCTTTGTGCACCTTTTATAGATGTACCTTTTGGTGGACACCAAATTTTTCCTTTCATCGATTGTGAGCTCTTTCTCTCCTACGTAATCAGATACTATGTTTTTCAGGATTTTCCTCTGACTAATTCTCTTGTTTGCCATTCCCTTTTCTCTGGAGAGCCTTCTATATGTTGTCAGCTTCTGGTGTCTGTACTTTAACTGACCTTCAGTTTGCAAAGATACTGTTTACCCATGACAGACAACAGCTGTATATGAGCGGGCTGATCTGCATTGGGACCATGGCAAGGAATAATGTTAAAATTGCCCTACCTTCCACTGACCTTACTGCCACACTAAGATCGGTGTGTGGATTTGGTTTCTTTTGCTGCTTCCGAAATGGCTGGGCGAGCATGCAGTTTGCAGAAGTGCCGATATATCTTCCATGACATCATAGGGGAACTGGGTATACTTTCAATAGGCAAGGCAGGGATTCTCAAAATTGCATCCCCAGATGGGAGCTGTAGTTCAACTGCACCTGGGGACCCAAGGTTTGGAACCCCTGCTTTAGTGGTTTTCTGAATGTGCACTGGAGAGAAGAGAGTGATGGTACTTTTTTGCCATTTTTGTAAAGCTGTTTCTCACTGTGTTGGTTCAAATACTTTGGGGAAGCTGATATTTGGCCAAGGGACCAAGTTGACAATCCAACCAGGTATGTCAAAAGCAACTAGATCACAAAGGTGCCCACAGATAGGGACATAGGAACATAGGAAGCTGCCATATACTGAGTCAGACCACTGGTCTATCTAGATCAGTATTTTCACAGACTGGCAGCAGCTTCTCCAAAGTTGCATGCAGGAATCTCTCTCAGCCCTATCTTGGAGATGCTGCCAGGGAGGGAACTTGGAACCTAGATGCTCTTCCCAGAGCAGCTCCATGCCTGAAGGGGAATATTTTACAGTGCTCACACATCAAGTCTCCCATTCATATGCAACCAGGGTAGACCCTGCTTAGCTAAGGGGACAAGTCATGCTTGCTACCACAAGACCAGCCCTCCTCTTCCATAAGATCACAGGGGGTTCTGGTATACTCTCAATATGCATAAGACAGGGGTTCTCCTCCTTGGGTCCCCAGATGCTGTTGGTCTACAAATCCCATAATCTCCATTCACAATATCCAAAATCCATTCTGACTGGGAATTAGGGGATTTTCAAACCCACAACACTTCGGAACCCAAGTTTGAGCACCCCTGCTTTAAGGGCATATTCTTTTTCCTCCATAAAGTTATAAGCTGGAATGGGGGTGGGGGGATACCTTCAGCTGGGTTTATTATGTTTTAGTGAATCTTTGAGGCAACGGGCCTTATTATTATTATTATTATTATTATTATTATTATTATTATTAATTCGATTTCTAGACCGCCCTTCCAAAAATGGCTCAGGGCGGTTTACAAAGAGAAATAAAACAAATAAGATGGCTCCCTGTCCCCAAAGGGCTCACATTCTAAAAAGAAACATAGGACACACACCAGCAACAGTCACTGGAAGTACTGTGCTGGGGGTGGATAGGGCCATAGAGAAATCTCCAGAGCCTTAGAACATCATTTTAAGTTTATGACAATTTGAAACTACAGAAGCAAAGAGTTGAGCTGAAATAACGTTTCCCAGAAAGTTAAAGCCTGCATGCCACAGGATCCCCAGGCCACACAAGAAGCTGCTGTCTACTGAGTCAGACCATCAGTCCAACTAGTTCAGTATTTTCTACACTGACTGGCAGTGGCTCTCCAGGGTTTCAGGCAGGAGTCCTTCCCCCAGCCCTACCTGGAGATGCCAGGGACTGAACCTGGGACCTTCTGCATCTGCTGAGCTAGAGTTTTTCCCCATTATGTATTAGAAAATAGGAAGAATATTGCTTCAAAATGTGACAGCGAATTTGAGCAAGCCGGGGTTGCTTGAGACCCCTGCTTGCTCAAATTTCCTCTCATCTCTTTCCTCTCATCTCTTGTCAAGGGATCCTCAATGATGGGTTTATGTAAAGGTCTGTTTCACTGTGTATAATACTGGAGGGAATTACAAGCCTATATTTGGAAGTGGAACAAGACTGAACGTTTCTCCAAGTAAGTGTTTAGAAGCGAAGCCTCCCAGAATGTGCACTTTTTGCTGCTTAATTATAAAAAACAATAAACCTTGTAGCTTGTAGAAAAAGATGTGCCCAGACTCAAATTTCCATGGAAATGCGCCCTTAAGATCCTTTTCAGTATGATTATTATTTTGCCATACCCATAAAGTGCCTATGTGGCACTTTAGAGTGCTGCCAGGTAATAGGTCCCTGCCCGCACAGAAGCTACAATCTACAAAAATGATGGTGAGGGATGTGTTAGTGAAAATGCAACAAATAGAGTTTATTTGTATTAATTATATACATTTCTATCCCATTCTGCCTCCAAGGAGCCCAGGGCAGTGCACATGGTTATGGTCGTCCTCACAGCAACCCTGTGAAGTAGGTTAGGCTGAGAGAAAAAGTGATTTGCCCAGAGTTACCTAGTGAGTTTCATGGCAAAGTGGGGATTTGAACTTGGGCCTTCCCAGTGCTAGTTCCACACTCTAAACATTACACTACACTCTTCACTTCTGTTTTAGGACAAGAACCATCTGAAGGTTATTTCTTCTGAAAGGGACTCTTTTTGAGCATTGTCCGTTGTTGAGTAATGATTCAGTGTCATTCCAATGAGTTCAAGGGTTCCCAAAATGAGGAAACCCAGTTTTTTTAGGACTACAACCCCCATCATCCCCAAACACAAGGCCATTGTGACTGGGATAATGGGAGTTGTAGTCTAAAAACACCTAAGGACCCAGTTTCCAGAAACCCTGGATTAGTTAGTTGGTTAATGTGCACCCATTTTGAAGAGATCAGAACAAAAAACAGCTATCGAAAGTTTTCCTTCTGCATTTTTTGTAAAGCATTTTCTCACTGGGTAGATGCAAATGCTTATGCGAAGCTGGTATTTGGCCAGGGGACCAAGTTAACAATCCAACCAGGTATGCTCAGATCAATAAGATTCTAACCATGGTGGATCATCCTGCTCAGTATAAGACCTAGAGAACATGGGGTTCAAATCTCACCTCATCCATTGATTCACTGAGTACAGTGTTCTAGAGCAGGGAAAGAATCTTAGTATGAATTCTCAGCTCTTTATATGAATTTAAGACTGATATCTTAGTATGAATTCCCAGCTCTGTGTATGAATCTTGTAGCTCTCTTTCACCCTGCACAGACTCAGAGGTTCAGAGTGAGTAGTGGTTCATTAGTCAAATTAAGAGCAATTCAAACATGGTGTGTGGGATCTAAAGAACCCCAGAACTTGTTCTATGTGCCTAAAGGGGATTTGAACTCTGGGTTTCTTAAACATTGGTCCCTGTGCTGCCATGGTCCATGTGCTGCCACGAATCAAGCCATTTTGGCATTTAATGGGGCTATCAAAAGCAGTCTATGACTTGCCATGGGGGCATGGCCATCTAAAGTGAGGGCTAGGGGGTGTCATCTCAGGGCCTATGCCAATGTAGCAGGAGATACCTTTCTTGTTCTGGCAGGGCTAATACAATGTGGATACATCTTTGGGGATTTCCACCTGGGCCCCACAAAAGCTAGAAACGTTGCTGGTTCTGTGGTCTCCTGTTTAGAGAAAATATCCCCCAAATTCCACTATGGACAACTTCAAAATGTTACAGCATCCATTACTGGGAATCTGGTTAAATTAAGATCCCCATTATGAAAAAGTTGACATTTGATTGCTAAGTTAGAGTGTTTGCTTGGAAACACCCACCCCCACCCCTGCCATTAACAGGTGACAGTATATGCAAAGGTCTGTATCACTGTGTGCAAACACCATCAAAGTTATATTTGGACGTGGGACAAGGTTGACAGTTCATCCAAGTAAGTTGCTTGTAACAAAAAACAGTTCTGTGGAATCGATTAAACCCTAAACACTGTTTTTTAAATAACAAAAGCATTTGTGCTGGTGCCTTGATTTGGTGGTGGTGGTGGTAATTTTGTGGAGTTTGGGGAGGACCAACCCACCCACTTCTCAAGGTTGACTTCTCTTTCTTCTCTCCCCCTCTCCAATCCTCCTATCGCTCCCTCTTCCCTTTTTTGTTCCCTTCCTACCCCTCTTGGAAAGGTCTAAAGGAAGAGGCTGAGAAGCTTAGATTGTCAACTGGTTAGTCTGACACAATCTTTTAGGAGTTATTTGGGGAGAATGGGGAGTTGAGAGGCCAGTTGGCCCTACCATAGGGTGGTGGCAACAAGGGTGGTCAGCTGACCCCATGCAGAATCTTCTGTGTGTTCTATAAAGGTGGCAGGCTGGGAGAGGAACAACTCTGATCTACTGGGCACAACATATTACAGAGGAACATAGGAAGCTGCCTTAACCAAGTCAGACCATTAGTTCATCTTGCTCAGTATTGTCCACATAGACTGGCAGTGGCTTCTCCAAGGTTGCAGGCAGGAGTCTCTCTCAGCTCCATCTTGGAGATGCCAGGGAGGGAATTTAGAACTTTCTGCATGCAAGCATACAGGTGCTCTTCCCAGAGCAGCCCCTATTCCTTGAGGAGAATATAGTGCTTACACATGTCTCCCATCCAAATGCAAACCAGGGTGAACTCTGCTTAGCAAAGGGGACAATTTGTGTTTGCTTTCCACAAGACCAGCTCTTGTGGTAACTTCTTGGGAACTTGTCTTGTTTGGAACTTCTTGTTGGGAAGCTCTTCTAGGGAACTTCTACTCCAAACACCTTCTTGAAAGAAGGCCACCATAGTACATTTCCATGTAGCTTGTTCAGGAGAACTTCCTACTGGGTTTGCCCTCCAAATTTGTTGATTTGTGGGAGGCTTTCAGTTTTCTACACTAGGAACTAAAATGTCCTGCCTGAAACCAGGAATCACAACAGCTATCTGCACTTTCTCAATCCCGTTTGAAGTGTCAGTTTATGTAAAGACCAGTTTCACTGTGCTAACACTGGATTCGGGGAGAAAGTTCTCTTTGGACGTGGGACAAAATTGAGAGTCATACACAGTAAGTCTGAGAGAACAGGCAGCTCTCTGGAAGATGGTTAGCCTTACCACTAGCCCTAACCAAAAAGATAGCTAGTTTAAATCTGTCAAAAAATTCTTTGAAAGTTTGGACATTTGTTTCTCTGCATGGTGCTTAGCTAACTTTGAGCAATGTTTTTCAGATGGAAACATGGTTTGTAAGGTATGAGAGAGGCTTTATGAACACACTTTTGCAAGGATACTAGAATTAAAAGAGACAAATGGATACATTTGTTGGTGTCAAATTGGGCTGTGTCTAGGGCAGGGCTGCTCAACTTCTGCCCCCTGCAAAGGTTGGCCTACAATTCCCATAATCCCTGGCTATTGGCCACTGTGGCTGGGGATTATGGGAGTTGTAATTCAAAAACAGCTGGTGGGGGGCCTACGTTGAGCAAGCCTGGTCTAGGGGATGCATATCAATTGAGTCCCTCCATTTTGGAATTGGGAACTGGCCCATCTACAATCGGATTTGATCTCTTGACAGTGCCCAAAGCATATAGACAAGGAGTGTAGTACTCTTGTGGGCACTAATTGCACAACCATGAAAGTAGCCAAAAGACTTTACATAAGAGTAAGCCAATTACTTCTATTAGGCTTGTTTGTGGACTGAATTTTTGCAGTTGCACAATCAGCATGTTCGTGAGATCTCCCACCAGGGGATTCAGACAAGGAGGTCATGATGGCTTGCACAACAATTATGGGAGTAGGGAAGGAAGATGTCGGGAAGGAAGATGTCCTCCACAGTTGCTGTTGGAGCAGCTCCTGGGACTGATCTAACCCTTGCAAGCTTTGCAAAGAGAATCTCCCCTAAGAGATTCCCCTAAGGCAAGGCAGCATTTAGCTCTGCCATACCTTGGGTTGCCCCATGGACAAATTAGTTATGATTAATGTGTCTCATTGATTTCAATGGTTCTTACTCATAGCTATCCAGTCTGGATGTAGCCTGCTGTCATCACAGCTTATAGAAACTTCTGGACTTCATTTGTGTGACTACTGAACTCCCTTAATGAAAGGCAAGCAGTAGTTGTACATGCAGTTGTGAGCTGCATACAATACTGGCAGTGTAAGGAATGAAGATTGGATGAATGTAGGCTTGAGCTGTTTTTGTAGAAGAGTTTCCCACTGTGTGAATGAGGGAACATGGAAAGTGATCTTTGGAGCTGGAACAAGGCTGCAGGTGAAACCTGGTAGGAAAGGAGCATTGATTGGGCATTTTTGGAATATTGTGGGCAGAGGATTGTTTGTGCTGGGACAGAAGTTGTTAGAGTCAACTGGATAATGGATAAATCCCTGAAGTTTCTTTGCCTGCATGCCTGATGGTATTGCCACTGTCTGGTGCTGATGAGTTTTTGTAAGGGCTTATATTGTTGTGAGTAGTACTGGCTACCAATTTACCTTTGGATCTGGTACAAGGTTGCTCGTATTGCCAAGTAGGTACACAGAGGAGATGTCGGATCGTGACACTTGACAAGAATGGAATTGATAGATGTGTTGGCTTACATCCAGACTCATGCTCTGCTTGTGCAAACAGTTTGTACCAGTGTGAGGATGTTGCGATGGTTACCTCTACTGTTGCATTCCAGACTAGTGTTGCACTTGAGCAGATTTCTTTGGGATTGTGCAACAGTGTGTAAAACCTGCGGTGCTCCTCCGGCTGGAAAACCTCTTTCTCAGTCCATATAGGTTTATTTATTTATTTATTTGATTTATATACCGCCCTTCCAAAAATGTGCAGCAATGAAATCTTCTTGAGGGGCACAAGCACAGCATTAGCCTGGATGCTGGCCACTGTCTTGCTTGGATATATGGATGGATTTCATAGGAATTGAGCTTTTATGGGGTGGTAGGAGGGAGAAAATTCTCAGTCCCATATTACAACAGAAAGGACATCATTGATTTTCTAGTTTCTGTTATGGGTTGGATCACTGTGTGAAATATGGGTCAGGCTCAAAAGTCACCTTTGGGACTGGGACAACCCTGATGGTGATTCCTGGTAAGTGATGCCATTTTTTAAAAAATAAGCTAAATCATGCAATGATGCCAATTGAGTTATTCATAGGGTTGCACTAAAGCACAGATATCTTTTTATTTTTATATTTATATCCTGCTCTTTCTCCAAGGAGCCCAAAGCAGTGTCCATAGTGATGTTTATCATCACAACAACCTTGTGGGGTAGATTAGGCTGAGAGAGAAGTGATGGGCCCAGATTCACCCAGTGAGTTTCATGGCTGAATTTGAACTCGAGTCTTCCTAGTCCTAGTCTAACACTCTAACCACTACACCACACTGGCTTCTTATACCTGTGGTTTCTGCACTCACCAGAGTGGGAGTGTGAAAAGAAAGCCGAAGGAGATGTCCGGTCAGGACATTTGATGAGAATGGAAGTGATCAGTACTTTGGCTGACATCCAGACTGACGCTGCACTTGTGCAAATGTGTTGTGCACGTGCAAGGATGTTGCTCTAGTTCCCTCCACTGTCGGGAGCTTGAGTTCCAGATCGGGTTGCACTAGGAGAAATGTCCTTGTGTTTGTGCAACAAAGTATGCAGCCTGTGGGGACCCTGCTGGGAAATCTCTTCCTCAGCCCATATATACAGCAGGAGATGGGAAGATTTGCTCAAGAGTCCAACTCTGGACATCTTGCGTAGCTCCATGATCTTTTTGTGAGTGTGCAATGTTGTGGTACAGATGCAGTATTATTCCACATATTGGCCACTCACTCACTTGGGTCTTTGGATTTCAAAGGAACCAAGCTTTTACTCGGTGGCTGCAGCAGGGAGAAATTTCTAAGATCCGTATTTTCTTGCAAGGAGAAAAGATGTCAGTGACCTTTTAGTTTTTGTTATGGGGCAAATCACTGTGCGAACAGTGGGTCAGGCAGGAAAGCCACCTTTGGGACTGGAACAACCCTGATAGTGATTCCTGGTAAGTGATATCGTTTGGTTTTTTTCAGAACCAAATTATGGAAAAATTTCAACACAGTGATTGGTGGGGATGAACTCAGTCACGAATATCTGGGAGTTCTGCAATTGCCAGAAAGGGAGTGTGTGCGAAAAGAGGCATGTCTGCTCTTTCTGTCCACTGCCTTATTTTGTTGAAACCCTCTAGAAGAGAGCTTAAGATGGGAGATCTTCTCCTCTCCAGGTTCACATCCTACGCTAGCTCTGGTCAGTTTGGTCAGCTTCACTGACCCTTGTGGTCACATGGCAGGGTGTCAAGGCAGTAATATACTTTTAGCCCTCTCTCTGGGTACATATGCCTCCTTTTTGTGTTTGTAACTAAGAAAAGCATTTATGCCAGGCAGGGATGTAGCTATAATTGAGCAGATGGGTTCAAAGAACCTGGGCACCCCAGCTCCACCCCCCCTCTGAGGGGCCACCAGGGACAGGGGTGAATGCAGGCCCCCTCTTCCTTAGCTACACCCCTGACCAGGTTTCTAAGTTGGATAGATGGATAGATGGATGGATGGATAGATAGATAGATAGATAGATAGATAGATAGATAGATAGATAGATAGATAGATCATTATAAGATAATGGGGCCATTCACATACAACTGGGCAGGCAGGGGTGCGGGTGGGCAGGGGAAAGGCTACTCAAAGCTTACCTTCCCCCCAAACAGTGGCACTACCCCTCTGAATACCAGTGGCAAGGGGATAGATCTTCATCTCCTGCCTCTGAGCATCCCAGAGGCATCTGGTGGGCCACTGTGGGATACAGGGTGCTGGACTAGATGGGCCTTGACTTCATCCATCTGGGTTCTTCTTAATTCTTATGTTCAAAAGGTGATTTAAACAGAATCGGAAGCATACAGATTCAGTCTTTTGGTAGCAACCTTGAATGAGGAGCAATTGCTTGAACTGTTTCCTCCAAATTCCTCTAAGCCCTCATCAGTGTGCCTCAAGTGATGAATTTATGTAAAGATCTGTTTCACTGTGATTATGGAGGAACAGAGAAAGTAACATTTGGAAGTGGAACAAGGCTCAGAATTCTTCCCAGTAAGTCTTTAAATGGGAGTTTTCCAGAATATGTTCTTTCTGTGGTTCTAATATCAATGGGTACTACATTTATGATCCAGTTGCTTCATCGTAAGTGGTGGTGTAAATATGGATGCTCTTCTTCTAGGCTGTGTACAGAGGAGCTTTAGGGTCTTGCAGAACTAGAAAAGATGGGTCCCTGCCCCCCCTAGAGTGCTTTCTCTCTCTCTCTCTCTCTCTCTCTCTCGGCATCAGGAAATGGGGGCCAGCATCAGAGGTCTTCATCACTGGACAGCTGCCAAAGGTCCAGGATCTTTTAAAGGGCCCACTGATCGTCCCTGAAAACTCTATGCCAATAGCCCTTGCGTGCCTTGTGTGATGGTGGTAGGGTCACTTTTGTGGGGGTCTTCAAGGTAGGAGAGGGCCAATGGAGGGGAGTGTGTCAAGTTAGCCCCAAAGCCTGGGGTCAGCCCTCCAAAACACCACACAACATGCATGCACCCCCATGCCCAAGAACACTTTGGTTCATTCCTTAGACCTCCCTCCCCATCCACTCACCAAAGCCCAAATACTGTATCTGAATCCAAGATTAGTCATCTCCCCCCCCCACCAGTTATTTGATACTAGAAATCAGGAGGTTGTCTTAAATTCAGAGTCTTGTTCCTTTCACTTAAATGCAGTTAAAACCTGTGTCTAATCTTTATTTTTTAAGGGGTTTGTCTTAAATCCAGTCACCTTCGATTTGGGTAAATATGGTAGCAAACAGAGTTTGAAACTGACATTTCAAAAACGGACTTGGAAAAGCACTCTGTAATACAGCATGGTGTGGCATCTGCTTTTCAAAGACCAGATATCGCAGATCAATTGAGCATGCCCAAGCTACCCGAAGGAGTTCTTGGGAGCCTGGCCTTAGTTTTCCTTTCAGCTGGGGATAATCCAAAATGTGTGTGTGTGTGTGTGTGTGTGTGTGTGTGTGTGTGTGTGTGTTTAAACAAATGGTTCTGTTTTTGAGCAATATGTCTGATGCCCAGTAATGCTCTTCCGCTTAGTGGGAACCTACAGAAAGATTGGAGTGAATATTGGATAGCAGATGTTTCACCCTTACTATAGTGTGAATGACCTGTGTTGGACAGGATCTGTAGTTTCTCTCAGCCACTGATAGAAGTCAGTTGTGATCCAGTTAACTCCCATTCATTTTGATGGGACTGAGTATCTTTGTTTGGCTACAACCCCATTATTAAAATGCGGAGAATGATCATGATAACTGCTTTCGCTACACAGGTTCTAATACACATTACACAGTTTTACTGTATATTTTTAAATAGTCTTATATTGTTTTAAACATTTGTAAACTGCCTTGGGATTCTTTAATGAACGGCGGCATAAACATTTAACAATAATTACAATAAATAAATAAAAATAGGTTAACCAGGCATTTCATTGATCTTAGAGACCAGAATGAGATTAAACAAAGAGGAGTCCAGCAGTGGAGATTCTTGTGTGATTTAAGTTTGTGAAGTACGTGAGATAAGAAATCACGGTAGGAAGTTGTCAGCTGTAGCTGGAAAAAAATAAACGGTGAAGGAGAAAATTCAAAATTCAAAATTTTGCAAAACTCAAAACTCAACAACATCCATAATTGGGAATGCTGGTTAAAAAAAACCCACACACATATCTAGAGAAAAATGATTGACATCTTTTGCAAAGATGTTAGAGAGTCCCTTCACGGTTGCCAAATCCATTCCCCGAGTGTTTGTGCAGTTTATGCAAAGGTTTGTATTACTGTGTAGCACTACAAGTAACTACAAAGTCACATTTGGACGTGGTACAAGACTAAACGTTTATCCCAGTAAGTTTGTGTGTCCTGTGTATTTGCTACACAAGTGTGAATGAAGGGCAAAAGAGAGATGGCTTAAAAAGTCTTAATTAATTGTTTCAGCTTCTGCTTTCTACAGTAACATAATTGTGATTGAGATGTAGGCTGACATATACATTACTAATTTAAGAACCCTGAGGACTGCAGAATGAGAGAGAGAGAATGGCACAGACAAGAGAAGATAGATGAAAGAAGAAAGATGGATGGATGGATGGATGGGTGGGTGGGTGGCAGGCAGGCAGGCAGGCAGATAGACAGAAGGAACAAGCAAGCAAACCTTTGCCGGAAATAAATATCAGTTGCCTTGAATGAATGAAGTCACCTAATGGCGCAGCGGGGAAATGACTTGATTAGCAAGTCAGAGGTTGCCGGTTCAAATCCCCGCTGGACACCTATATTGGGTAGCAGTGATATAGAAAGATGCTGAAAGGCATCATCTCATACTGCACAGGAAATGGCAATGATAAACCCCTCCTATAGACAACCAGAGGGCTCTGTGGTCACCAGGAGTTGACACCAACTCAACGGCACACTTTACCTTTACTTTAGAATGAATGCAACTCTCCCTTTAAGCCTAAGCCAAAGTCAAAAGAAGAAGCTTTTGTTGATGTTGACCGACATCTGCAATTGTACAATGAACAAAGATCGCAGAGCTGCGTAAGGTCACGGGGATGCTTGGAGTTGTGCTCTTGTGCAAAGGTTCCCTGCAGAACATACAATACAAGCTACAGATTGCACACTTTGTTGAGCAAGTGCAAACTTGTTTGTACTGGCACAGGGGTAGACAACGTGTGACTCTCCAGATGTTGTGGAACTATAGCTCCTATCACCCCGAGACACAGTGTAGTACAGCCGGGGATGGTGGGAGTTGTAGTTCCACAACATCTGGAGAGCCACCCACTACCCCTGAATTAGCACAATACTGATCTGGAATACAGGTTCCAGGCTTCGGGGGACTAGGTAGCTCAACAGCCTTGCACAAGCAAAATGACCTTGTGCATGCACAGTGTTAGTTGGAAGGAACTAACTTTCTCAAAGGAAGCTTATTGGAGGGTTTGGGAGGACAAACTTCCTCACACCTTCTCCAAATGACCTGGCACCCCACACTGTCTTTTTCTTCCACTCTTCACTCAACATCCTCCTCCTTGGAACTTCACACATTTTTGTTAGGGCAGGAAACACTGTGGGGTTTGGGGGAAGCTCTGACAAGCTTGTCTTTGGACGTGGCACTAGGCTGCTTGTTACACCAGGTGAGTTTAGTCCTTTATTTATTTCACTGTGTGAGGCATAACAATTTGGATACCTCTCGGCATCCTCCTTCCAAGGCCTTATTCCATTCCACCCCATCCATGACACTTGTCTTCATCATATCCCACTTGGAAATTATTTTTCATGTATTAGAACAAGGGCTCCCAACCTGTGGTACTCCAGCTATTGCTGAACAACAACTCCCATCATCCCCAACCCTAATGGGAGACCCAAGTTCAAATCCCCATTCAGCCATGAAACTAGCTGGGTGACTCTGGGCCAGTCACTTCTCTCTCAGCCTAACCTACTTCACAGGGTTGTTGTGAGGAGAAACTTAAGTGTTTAGTACATAGCTCTGGGCCCCTTGGAGGAAGAGCGGGAGATAAAATTCAAATAAATAAATAAAAATAAAATAATGAAACCATAGCTAGGGGTAATGGTAGTTGTAATTCAGCAATGTCTGGAGTGCTGCAGGTTGGGAACCCCTCTATAAAAAGATATGGTAAGGTAAAGTGTGCCATCAAGTCAATTTTGACTCCTGGAGCCCACAGAGCCCAGTGGTTTTCTTTTGGTAGAATACAGGAGGGGTTTACCATCACCTCCTCCCACACAGTATGAGATGATGCCTTTCAGCATCTTCCTATATCGCTGCTGCCCAATATAGTACCAGTGGGAATCTGAACCAGCAACCTTCTGCTTGTTAGGCAAGCATTTCACCACTGCGCCATTAGGTGGCTTCAAAAGATATGAGGACCCTGCAAATAATAACGATGTTTCCATGGTATGGAATGGGAGAGTGGATTGTAGGAATTCAGGTAGTTGTTAAGCTCTTAGTTAAGATTCATATAGCACTGATAATGTACTAGAAGAAACCATGGGCCACCATATTTATATACTACATTTTCAATGAAGGTGTGCGGTGGTGTGGTGTTTGTAGTGGTGTTATTGGCAAGAATTCCAGTGTGACCCTATTCAGACGTTATCCAGCACAGTGGCACTCATGGAGACAGTACCAAAAACCAGTTGAAAGTCCATGGCCCCGGAAGTCCCGCCTCTCAAGCTGGGTGCTCACGGATATGGCACTGTTTGTGTGAAGAGGGATATGCCATTACTATGATGGCTGGTGCTTGTGTGAGTGGCAGCCTTGGAGAATCCTGAGTGCCACTGTGCCGGACAATGTTTGAATAGGGGTGTTGTGTGTTGTGTGGTGTTTGTGTGTTGTATGTTATGTATATCTCCCAATTTTTTCATGAAGATGAAACAAATTTCTTTGCAAGAAATTCAGCTTGTGTGGCCTGACAGTGTGTGGTGGTGTGTGTTTTGTTTCTGGTGTGTTTGATATGTGTGGTGTTGGTGGTGTGTGTGTGTGGTGTTCTTTGCAAGGATTCCATGTGTGTGATGTTTGTCTCTCTCTCCCTCCCCCCACCTGCTCTCGGGTGTGTGTGCATCTCAGAATTGCATCTCCCAAGGACCCCATTTTCAATGAAGGCAAAATGCAATTCCTTGCAAGAAATTCAGCTTGTGTAGTGTGTCGGTGTGTGTTGTGTTGTGTGTGTGGTGTTCTTTGCAAGGATTCTGTGTTTGCAGTGTATGTGCTCTGTGTGTGTGAGTGTGGTGTGTGCATCTCCCAAGTGCACCTCTGTTGCATATATTCTGATGGTGTTCTTCTGTTTAGTTGTTTGCTCAATGTGCACCTTAGTGAAGGAAGCAAAGGACATATTTCAAAGCATTTCCCCCTGTCATTTTGTAAAGCATTTTCTCACTGTGTGAATGCCGGCAGTGCTGGGAAGTTCATATTTGGCCCAGGAACCAGGCTAACAATCCAGCCAGGTATGTCAGCTGCAATTGACTCACAGTGGCCCATCGTGTCCAGTCTGGAAGTAGAGGTTCAAATCTCATCTCCTCTGTGGATCCACTGTGTAGCTGTGAATAGCTTTCCGTCTCGGGGAGAAAGCTCAGTTTCTCTGAGCTTAGAGAGTAGCTAACGGCCCATTAATTGAGTTCACATAAATAGACACACAGAAAGTAAAAATCAGTGGTTGACACCCAAACTAAATTACTCCTGAGTTGTCCTATTCAAATTAATAACTAGTGCTTTAGCATAACTGCAGATCAACTTAGTCTGGATGTCAGCTATTGTTATATTTGCTTTGCCCAGCCATATCAAATCCCTGGCCACGTAGAAAGGGGATTAATCTAAGCAACTGAGAGCCCTTCAGGCTCTAGGGTGGTGCTATGTTTTTGTAGAAGGGTTTTCTGCTGTGTGAATGATGCCAGCAGGAAGATGATGTTTGGAACTGGAACTGGGCTAGAAGTGAGACCTGGTAAGAGACAAGGGAGAGTGGATTGTGGGAATTCGGGTGGTTGGCAGGATGCTAGTTAATGGGAAAGATTTGTTTCTTTCTTTGTTTGTTTGTTTATTGAATTTATACCCTGCCCAAATTTACATCTCTGGGCAGCTAACAATACAATTGTATATATGGACAGATCTTTTTAAGGATGCCGTAGATCTATGTGGATAAAGCATGATAACTTCTTATCAGAATTTTAATATACATATATTTTATTTTTATTTTTATATATACATGCACACATATAAGCACTGGATTTTAACTAAGGATTATATTATCAACATAGTAGCTATTCCTGATCTTCTACAGTTTTCTAGTTTTACTTTGGATCAAGCTTATTCCCTGTTTGTGAAAGTATTCATTGCAAGGATTTGTTCTGTAATGCACCCTGTCAAATGTTTGTGACTATAAGTGGCACAGATTCTGCATACATACCTGGTAGTACTAGCAGTCTTGTGCCAGTTCCAAAGATGAGTTTGCTATTGTAGTCATTGCTCACAGTAATGCAGCCTCTTACAAAAACCCATCAACTCTAGGCACTGAAAATGTCTTGCAGTGAAGCTGACATGTATGCATCAATTCCTAACTTCCTTAAGGTAGGAATAATAAATTCCTAAGTTCCTTAAGGTACATTATAAACAGAAAGGGTGCCAAAGCTTTGTCACTGGAGAAAATTGTATGGTCACTAGGACACACAAAAAAGTCACCTCTGAGACTGACATAACGTTGATTGTGATTCCCGTAGTGTGTTGACATCAGCCCAGTAAGACATGACACGATTCATGTATCTGTATGTGTCTATGTATTTTTCTGTGAGGTCATTCACACAATCAAAAACTGTTCTACCTGGGCTTGGGAGCTGTGTGTGCTCCCAATGTTTGGTTGTGTAGGAGCAAGGTAGGAGGGAAACTTGGGTAGAGATGACCGTGTGAAAGCAAGGTAGGAAGAAAAGCTGATGGGTGGGTGGGGGGTGTGCCTGTGGGGACTAGGGGAATCACCGCCAGTCCGCCATCAACAAGGAGCCATGCCGCTGCCATGGTGCGTAAGGGTACCTCCCACCAATGTGCCCTCTAATTTTTTTCTTCTCTGTGCAGAAGGAGTTTCATTCTGGGTGGCAGTATGAAGGCAGTGTGTGCGCATGTGCATTCAGAATGGGGCCTTCTTGATTCAACCTGAGCAGGATCTCAAATTAACTGAGCAGACACCAAAAAACTTGCGTGCACACACCTTATTGGCTACACTGCCTTCTATCCACTCACCCTGCCCTTTTTCAAGCCCATAGGGTTCCAGCGTTGCTCGTAAAGGGGAATCCTTACCAGATTCCCCTTTGCAAGCATGCAGAACTGGATGGAACTGGGCCGAACCGGTTCGACCTGCTTCTACTGAATGAATTGAACTGCTGGCCGGTTCTAATGAACCGGCTCGTAGGCTAGGCAGTTTGGTTCGAGTTTGGTTCGAACTCGAACCGGACCACCCGGAGCAGTTCCATGCACACTCCTCGTTTTCAGCTAAGGAACTGAATGGTCGTTCTGAAACAAAACGTTGCAAATGTTAAAGCTTTAAATTCACAACTTCCGTCACTGGAAATATTATTTTTTAAAGTGAAATTAAAAATATACGGATTAAAAAAAAACTATTTAGTAGAGAAATTTGAATCAGGAGGGATTGCTTGAGAATTTTCTGCACTCCTCACAAATTTGCTTGCACTCTAGTCAAGGGTGTCCTAAGTGTTGAGTTTATGTAAAGTTCTTTTTCACTGTGTGATTATGGAGGAAGTAAGAAATTCACATTTGGAAGTGGAACAAGGCTGAGAGTTCATCCAAGTAAGGCTTGCAAAAGCTAATTAATATATTCTTTTTTATGAGGTTCTAATGTATAAAACAACATTTTAAAAAAACTGCATCTGGTTCTATATTTATACTGCTGAGTAGGTGCTGAGTAGCAACCTGTTTGATTGATAGCAACCTATATGATTTTTGATCCTGTTTGGAATCCCAGTTATTACTGGCTAGCACCCAGACCAAATTAGTCATGAGCAGTCCAATTGAAAATAATGGAAAAAATTAGCCATAATTTACTTTTCCTGTTAATTTCACTGGCACTGCTCATGAGTAATTGAGTCTGGATGCTGGCCACTTTGTACACAACACCATCAAAGAACGTGACACTCTACAGACTTGCAGAATATGCTGCTTGCAGGTGAATGTACTCACTAAGCCTACAGTCTAAATTTTAATGCTTCCTCCTGGTCCGTGACTGTAATAAAGTATCATTATTTGCACTAAATTTTAATGATTACAGTGAGGAAAAAGAGAGCAAAATGAGAGGAATGAGAATCAAGAAGTTGGCAAGGGATGCATGTGAGAAAACACAGTTACCTCTTCCTAATCTATTTTTTTCAGCTAGGGGTCAGGGCAGCTCAAGGGGTATTTCTCTTGTGCTGTGTTGGAGGCATCTAGCCTGAGGCTCCATCGCAATCCAGTACTTCAGTTTAATTTTAGTTCAGAGGTTCAACCTTGAGTCCTCAGATGTGGTTGGACTACAACTACTAATCCCCTTTGGCCATGGTGGCTGGTGATGATGAGAGTTGTCGTCCAACAACATCTGGAGACCTAAGGTTGAGAACCCCTGGTTTAGTTGGTTTCTGAATGTGCACCAGAAAGAAAAGAGTGGTGGTTCTTTTGTGATTTTTGTAAAGTCCTTTCTCACTGTGGGGACCGCACTTTGGGGAAGCTGATATTTGGCCAAGGGACCAAGTTAACAACCCAACCAGGTATGTAAAAAACAATTGGGTTCTAGTCATGGTGGCCCACCATGTCCAGCAGGAGATCTAGGAGAAATTAGGGTTCAAATCTCACCTCAGACTCTTCAGGTAGCCTGGTTTGAATCATCTCTCGGTCTTGGGGAGAATGATTGTGTCTTCATGCGACCTTACATCCAAAACTCTCTATGAGTCTTGGAAGGGATAATATGACCACATGAAGCTGCCTGGTACTGAGTCAGACTATGTCCCATCTAGCTGAGCATTGTGTACCCTGAATGTTTTTGTAGAAGAGTTTTCTACTGTGTGAACACTGACAGCAGGAAAATAATATTTGGAGCTGGAACGAGGCTAGATGTGAGACCTGGTAAGATAGGTGTGTTTGTGTAAAGATGGGTTGTGCAAACTTGGCTTAGTATGGGCAGGGGATGGCTGAGTTCCTTCTTATGTCCATTGTGTAAAACCACGGAATTATTTTCTTTTCAAAGAGACACTGGCTGACATCCAGACTAATGAAGCACTTGCACAAATGAACCAGATTTGAACTGACCTGGCCAGGTCCTGTTCTGTGTTGAGCCAAACGGAGTCCAGTCCAATTCGAGCACTGAACCAGACTGAACTAGTTTGGGGATATACTTGTAAAGGGGAATCCGGTGAGGGTACCGCTTCACAAGTAAAGGGGTATCCCCGAGGCAGTGGCAGTGAGAGGGGGGAAAGTTGCTTACCCTGGCTGCTTGCCCTTCTGGCGTGACACATTTTCAGCATCAAAACTGGAAATATTATTTTTAAATGAGATTAGAAGAAAATAGATTTTAAAAACTTCTTTGTGCACAAATTGGAATGGGAAAGATTGCTTGAGAATTTTGTTCCCCCAAAATCCTTTTGTACTCGAGTCAAGGGTGCCCTAAGCAATGAGTTAATGTAAAGGTCTGTCTCACTGTGTGGCTATGGAGGTGGAGATAAATTCATACTTGGAAGTGGAACAAGACTGAGAGTGCATCCAAGTAAGTCTTTCAAAAGGCAGACCATACTTTCTTCATGTGGGAATAACAATTTTCTAATTGGTTCATTTATGGCACAGCTGTGTAGATAACGGTACAAACTTCTTAAAATCCCTACTTTGAATCCCAGTGATTAAAGCTTGGCATCCAGCCTGAATTTCTCGTGAGTAGTCCCATTGAAATTAATGGGACATGGTAGTCATGACCTACTGATTTCAGTGGGATGACTCATGCATAATTCAATCTGGATGTCAACCACTATGTCAAAGGACATTGCATTCTGCAAACCTGAAAAAATTGTGCCACAACAAAAATTGTACAAAGCACATTTGCTCAAGAGTAGTCCCATGGTTTCCAAATGTGTAGTATGTGAGCCACTGTGTTCATCAAGGCAGGTAGCTGCATCCACTGAACCGACAATCTACATCCTAATGTTTGGGTTTTTTTACCAGTTCATTACAGTAATACACTTCCCTGTTGTTTCATTGAATGTTGATCTGTACAGTGAGGTGGACAACAGAACAAAATGAGGGGAATGGGAAGTTTCCCTGGGAAAGACTCTTGCCTGAAACCTTAGAGAGCCTCTGAGAGTTAGTATAGAGAGAATTTGGAGCCAGATTGGACCAGTAGTCTATCTTGGTAAAAGGGAGCTTCCTATGTTCTTAATATGGGCTTAACAAGGGATACAGATGAAGAACGAGAGTTATATACTTCCTAAACCTAACTTCAGTGGGAGATCAGGACAGTCCAAATTTCCTTTGAACTGAGGTGCTTTGGGGTCATCTGACTCTGACACTCCATAACAACCCAGTGCTCTACGGTTTAGTTTGTTTAGTTCATGAACCACCACTCTTTTCTCTCCGGTGTACATTCTGAACTCAGCGAAGCCAGGGATTCTCAACAGCAGGTCCCCAGGTGTAGTTAGACTACAGCTCCCATCATCCCCAACCACAATGGCCTTGACTGGGGCTGATGGGAGTTGTGGTCCAACAACATCTGGCCACCCAAGGTTGGCCATCGTTGCTTTCGCTGATTTCCAGATGCGCACCAGAGAGAAGAGAGTGGTGGTTCTGCTGCCATTTTTGTAAAGCCCTTTCTCACTGTGATGGTTCAAGCTCTTTGGGGAAGCTGATATTTGGCCAAGGGACCAAGTTAACAATCCAGCCAGGTATGTCAAAAGCAACTGGATTCTAGCCATATTTGTTTGTTTGTTTGTTTGTTTGTTTGTTTGTTTGTTTTTACATTTCTATCCCGCTCTTCCTCCAAGGAGCCTAGAGCGGTGACTCTGGGCCAGTCACTTCTCTCTCAGCCTAACCTACTTCACAGGGTTGTTGTGAGGAGAAACTTAAGTATGTAGTACACCGCTCTGGGCTCCTTGGAGGAAGAGCGGGATATGAAGATGTAACAATAATAACAATAACAATAACAATAGAGTGGTGTACATAGTTATGTGTACCCTCACAACAACCCTGTGAGGTAGGTTAGGCTGAGAGAAACATGACTGGCCCAGAGTCACCCAGTGAGTTTCATTCCTGAATGGGGATTTGAACCTGGGTCTTCCCTAGGAGAAATTGGGGTTCAAATCTCACCTCATATCTAGACTCTTTGAACCATCTTTCTGCCTTGGGGGGATTCCTCTTGCAATCTTAGATTCAAGACTCTTTCTGAGGTTCAGAGAGGATAATATGACCATATGAAGAACGCTTTGTACTGAGCCAGACTGTGTTCCATCTAGCGGAGCACCATGTACACTGACTGGCAGTGGTTTTTGTAGAAGAGTTTTCAACTGTGTGAACCACTGACGGCAGGAAGATCCTATTTGGAGCTGGAACGAGGCTAGATGTGAGACCCGGTAAGACGGATTTGGATTGTTATGGGCAGAAGACAACTTAGCTGGAGGAGAATTGTGCATGGATCACCGTGAACTGCCCAGGGATTTGCATATGGGGCAGTATAAAAATAAATAAAATAAATAATGATATTTGGAGCTGGAAGGAGGCTAGATGTAAGACTTGGGAAGGTGGGTGTGCTTGGTTGTGCACATTTGGATTATTATTTTTATAATAATCCACTTTGTTTTATTTTGGGGTTTTTTTGGTATTCATCTTTGTGAACCGCATAGAGCCTTTTGAGTCAGGTGGTATATTCGTAGTTGTAGTTCATAATCAGGAAATATTGCAAAGGCTTGAGCCACTGTGGGGATGCTGCAGGCGGCAACAGGAAGATCATTATTGGAGAAGGCACCAAGCTCACCGTGAAACCAAGTGAGTGGCCAGACTCATTCGACTGGATTGTCCCCCAAGTTGTAATTTCTTAAGGAAATTCAGGTATCTTATGGGTGCTGGTTAAAGAGCTGGCAGGAAATGGTAGAGCTTAGGAACATAGGCACATGGGAAGCTGCCATATACTGAGTCAGACCATTGGTCTATCTCACTCAGTATCGTCTTCACAGACTGGCAGCGGCTTCTCCAAGGTTGTAGGCAGGAATCTCTCTCAGCCCTCTCTTGGAAAAGCCAGGGAGGGAATTTGGAACAACCTGCTCTTCCCAGAGCGGGTCCATCCCCTATGGGGAATATCTTACAGTGCTCACACTTCTAGTCTCCCATTCATATGCCACCAGGGTGGACCCTGCTTAGCTAAGGGGACAAGTCATGCTTGCTACCACAAGACCAGCTCTCCTGGTCTCATGAGCATATGACTGTTTTTGGGGTTTGCAAAAGCCTAAAAAAAATGGTTGGAAACCAAATAATTGGTTGGAAACCTTTCCTGCCTACTTGGGGGGATCTATTCAGAAAATCACTCTGTGGCTGCAGATCAAATGTTGGGCACGCTGGGAAACCATGCTTAATTTCTAGAACACACACATTGACATCCAGTCGCCACCATTCAAGAGGTGGGCCTCTTAAGTCTCCACCCAGCAGCCTGGATTATGGTGTGCATTTGTTGGTCACTTGTGCGCTCGTGTCCACCTGTATGTCAGACCTTTTTAGTCTCATTGTTTAACCCAGGGGATCTCACTAATGCAGCAAACAGTAGCAAGACATTCTGGAACAGACCTTCTGGAACGTCCTGGACCAGGAGAGCTGGTCTTGTGGTAGCAAGCATGACTTGTCCCCTTAGCTAAGTAGGGTCTGCCCTGGTTGCACATGAAAGGGAGACTTGATTTGTGAGCACTGCAAGATATTCCTCTCAGGGGATGGAGCCATGCTGGGAAGGGCAGAAGGTTCCAAGTTCCCTCCCTGGCATCTCCAAGATAGGGCTGAGAGAGATTCCTGCTTGCAACCTTGGAGAAGCCACTGCCAGTCTGGGTAGACAATACTGAGCTAGGTAGACCAATGGTCTGACTCAGTATATGGCAGCTTCCTATGTTCTTATGTTGCTATGTTCCTAATACAGTGACCTGACTGTGTAGCTATTCACGAGGGATGGCCATTTAAATGTCTCCCAATCAGTGTGCCTCAAAATGCTGGCCAGTGTGCCATGCTGATGACTCCCTGAATCAATGCCCAAAGCATGGGATTTAAAGCAGGATGCAAACACCCCACCCTGTGCTTTTCAGGGCAAGTTGTCTACAAAACCTAAAACCACACCTTTGCAGGTGCCTGGCCCCATGAGCAAAATACATTGGTAGGATCCAGTCCCTCCCGGTGCATAAGCAGGATAGTTCTCCTTAAAAGCAGGGGAGATAAACTCCCCATCTTTGTGGCAAGTCACCCCATCATCTACTGGAAGAGCTCTGCCCCTCCTCCCAGTGCATAAAAAAATAAATAAATATCGCACAGCCACTACAAAAGGAAGCAAAACAACCTCCCCCACTCCCAAGACTTCTGCATGTGTTAGAGGGGGAAGGTTGTGTGTGTGTTGTTCTGGGGGCAGTGTACTCAGCCTTTTTTAATCTTAAGTGTAAGTCAAGGTCAGGCAAAAAATGGTTGGGAAACACTTATTCACATGACAGTATATTGGGAGCTAGCCATGAAAAAGAAAAGAAAAACCACCCCTGGATTGTACAGCATCAGAGTCATCTTCTGCTCTTAAAGGCTGTGAGTTTGGTTGCCTTTCAGTGCAGAGATATCGCAAAGGTTTGTGTCACTGTGGGGCTAGTGGAGGAAGCAACTGGAAAGTCACCTTTGGAGAAGGCACCAAGCTCACCGTACAACCCAGTGAGTGACGTGTATTTATTGGAAAAGATGTATTCAACCATGCTTTCCCCAAGTTGCGATTAAGGAGTTCCAGGTGTCATATGGGTGGAGGTTAAAGGTCTGGTGGGAAATGATAAAGGTTGCCGCATATGACTGTTGTTTTGGTTTTGCAGAAGCCTCCAGTAATTGGCTGTAATTTTGTTGTTGCAAAAATCATTACAAAAATGGTTGAAAACCTTTTTGGGGGTTCAGTGCTCAGAAAATCTCATTTTCATTCATAAAATCTCCCTGTTGTTGGATATAGTGCTGAATTATAGTGCTTGTTGTGCACTGCCCAGAACCTTTGGATGGGGTGGTATGAAAATGTAATAAACAAACAAATAAAAAAAGAAACAGAATCCAGAACACGTACACTAGAGCCCTATTTAGAGGACTGGCTCACACAACTGCCACCAAATCAACTGCCACCAGGAACTCAAGGTTCCCAATGGGCACATACTCCTGATGGGTACATCATCTGAATCTGTCCAAGTCACACTGCCAAATTTCTCCACCAACTTTGTCCACCCAAAGAGACATCGACTTTCTCAAAGCCACAGTCTGGTAACACCTTGATACGAACCAACCAAAGCAGGAACCTTTCTTATTTTCATCATTGGGTGGATCACTGGCTTAAACCAGGATGTCACCTTTGGGACTGGGAAAACGTTGTTAGTAGCCCCCCACCCTGGTGCCAAATTTAACGTTCCAATTGGCAGGCTTGAACTAAATCTCAAATGCCTATGGAGTTTTGCAGAGTGATAGTTAGCTGATAGAATGTTCTGGAATATTCGGATAGAATGTTCTGGAATATTCAGATAGAATGTTCTGGAATATTCAGATAGAATGTTCTGAAATATAATTACCAACTGTAGCTATGAATAAGAGGAAGTCAGTTAAATGACAGTATATCGGGAGCTTTCCCACCCCTGGAGTGTACAGCACCAAAGTCACCTTTTGCTCTTAAAGGCTGGGAGTGTGGGTGTCTTTAGTGCAGGAAATATTGCAAAGGCTCGAGTCACTGTGGGGGTGGTGGAGCAAGCAACTTGAAAGTCATTTTTGGAAAAGGCACCAAGCTCACCGTGAAACCCAGTAAGTGGCGTGAATTTATTAGAGCAGATTCGTTCAAGTGGATTTTTCCCATGTTGCAAGTGCTTAAGGGAGCCCAGGTCATGGTATGGAGGGTAATGGGTTGTTGGCAAGTGGAAGAGGTTGGCACGTGTGACTGCTGTTTTGGATTCGTGGAAGCCTCCAGGAATTGGTTATAATTCCTTTTTGCCTGTTCAACACTCAGGGGAATCCATTCAGAAAGCTGCCTTGTGGCCACAAAGTCTGATGTGGGAAGCGGTGATGAACAACAGACCTGGATTTCTAGAACAGAAACACTAGAGCCCTATTCGGAGGGCCAGTTCACACAGCCACCACAGGGTCAGTAATCCAGGACCCAGAGGTTCCCTGAGATTCCCACTCTCCTGACAGGTAGGCTGTCTGAACCTGCCAAAGGCCCAGTGACTTTGTCTGCCCAACTTTAATTCTTGGTTACAGACACTGGGCACAAGTTCGAGAATCCAACTTCTGCCCCTGCCAACTGAGCAAAGAGGCACCTTTTAAAAGTGGTGATTCTCTTGTATTTAGCCGGTGGGAGCAACTGACCCTATCCGTCCCTAGCACAGCATCCCTCCAGTGGCTGTTGCTGTTGTCTGTCTTAGAACCATGCATTTAAGTTTATGTACACATGTACATATTTCTGTGTGAATGACTCTACATGCATTCATTTTAAAAATGGGCCTGGGTACAGCCCCCCTTGTGTACACTATATGCACTTCGTATGTGCATTGAACAAAATATGCCCATCAGGATCGGAACTCTATGCTCTGGAAGCTGCTGTCTTCCTAGAACCTGATTTCTAGGAGCTCTCTTTTACTAAGCAGTGTTAAGGAAAAGCACTCTGCATCTGCTCAGGAGTACTCTCATCTATTCTGACTTGTCCAGATCTTGAGCCCCAACTCAGATGAAGTCCTGGCCATTAATCATTCAGGGAAGCAATTCTGACAAAGTCCATGTGGAGAAACGAGAATGAGCAGCTTTGTGAATTGGAGGGCAAATTGCTCACATCTATGAATTTGTGTAGTTTGTTGATGGGCATTTGGGGTGTTGACTGGGTAGTGAATGGATAGATGCTGAATTGTGGTCCTAGTTGAGCAAGTGGGTTTTTGTAAGGGGTTGTACTGCTGTGGGAATAACAACTTCAAATTCATCTTGGGGTCTGGCACAAGGCTGAGCATAGTGCCGAGTAAGTATACAGAAGTAATGTCACTCCTGATTACATTTGACCAAGTATGTGCTAAAATACGATGCCCTGCAAGTGTGCCATAGGACCCAGATAAGAGAGGTGTTTGCGTTTGCAGTTGTGTGATTAGTCTTGTGGTAGCAAGCATGACTTGTCCCCTTAGCTAAGCAGGGTCTGCCCTGGTTGCAATGGATGGGAGACTAGAAGAGTGAGCACTGTAAGATATTCCCCTCAGGGGATGGAGCCGCTCTGGGAAGAGCAGGTGGTTCCCATTTCCCTCCCTACGATCTCCAAGATAGGGCTGAGAGAGATTCCTGCCTGCAACCTTGGAGAAGCTGCTGCCAGTCTGTGAAGACAATACTGAGCGAGATGGACCAATGGTCTGACTCAGTACATGGCAGCTTCCTATGTTCCCATGAATTAAAAACTCACAAGAGGCATGTTTCTAGCAGCTCTCTCCCTTCTGCTTTGCATGCAAATGGATTTGAGTGCAATCTCTGCCATCCTCAGATAGGGCAGGTAAAAAACCTGTTCTGAAAGCTGGGGAGCTGCCAGTCGGTGTGAACAATAATGAGCTAGATGGACCAATGTTGGACCAATGATGGACCAATGAAGAATATGATGGTGTTGGCTATAGTGGTGAACAGTGCTTAGCTGCTAGAACAAATATATTGAAGCCCTATTCAGAGAGCCGGTTTACCCACATAAACCAGCTTGTTTCTTGGCCACTGGGAAGTCAGTAGGAAGTCAGGAACCGAGGTTCCCAGAGCTTCCTGGGAAGCACACAGTCCAAACAGGCATATTATCTGAAGCCGCCCAAGTCTGAGTGCTATTAATGAGAGATGGTCATTTAAATGATATTGGGATTTGCCCGTGAAAAAAGCTCACTTTCCTGCCTCTGGAGTGTAGAGAAGCAAAGTCGTCTTCTGCTCTCAAAGACTGTGAGTGGATGTTTTTAGTGTTGGGTTTTATGCAAAGACTTGAGTCATTGTGGGAACACTCAAAGTGGCAATGGGAAGTCATTTTTGGAAAAGGCACCAAGCTCACCGTGAAACCCAGTGAGTGGCATGTATTTATTAGGACAGATTCGTTCAAATGGATTTCCTTTGAGTTGCAATTTCTTAAGAGTCTGAGTGTCTTATGGGTGGAAGTTAAAGGGTTGGTGGAAAATACTAGAGGTTGGAACATGTTATAGTTGTTTTGGATTTTCAGAAGCATAAAAAAATTCATTGTAAACCTATTTCGCCTATTAAGTACATAGGAACATAGGAAGCTGCCATATACTGAGTCAGACCATTGGTCTATCTAGCTCAGTATTGTCTTCACAGCCTCGCAGCAGCTTCTCCAAGGTTGCAGGCAGGAATCTCTCTCAGCCTATCTTGGAAAAGCCAGGGAGGGAACTTAAAAGCTTATGCATAATGCCTTATACATAATGCCTTTGGAGGGATGCACCCCTCCTGAAGCATAAGAGGAGAGTCATCTCCAAGTGCAGGGAATGTAATTCTCCCACCTTTGTGATCAAGTCACTCCATAAAGTATTGGCACTAACGAACTAACTAAATATTGCATAGCCACCAGAAAACCAAAATGAAACAGAACGAAAATAACCCCACAAGGGGTGTGTGTGTGTTTTGTGCAGAAAGGGTATGTGTGCCTATACTTGAGGGGGCTGTGTGGCTCCATCTTTTTTTTCTGTTTAAAAAGTGTGTCTCTGGGGGAAGGGAAGGTTGGAGAACACAGATCGAAATTTCAGCATATTGGGAGCTTGCCATGAAAGAACTCTCAGGAGTGTGCAGCGCCAAAGTCATCTTCTGCTCTTAGAGGCTGTGAGTTTGGATTTCTTTCAGTGCAGAAATATTTCAAAGGCTCGAGTCACTGTGGGGATGGAGGAACAGGCAACTGGAAGGTCATTTTTGGAAAAGGCACCAAGCTCACCGTAAAACCCCGTGAGTGGCATGTATTTATTGGGCAAGCTTCATTTAACTGCATTTCCCCCAAGATGCAGTTTCTTAAGAGTGACTTATTAATTTCTCAAGTGACTTATGGGTGCAGGTTAAATGGAGGTTAAAGTGGAAAACGGTAGAGGCTGAAGCATAAGATGCATTGGTTGTAATTTTGTTCTCCTGTTAAGCAATTGAGGGATCCATTCAGAGTCACCCTGGGGCCACACAATCGGATGTCGTTTGATATAGTGGGGAACGGTGCTTGATTTCTAGAATAGATACACTGGAGCCCTAGACATAGAGAAGGCAGGTTCACATGACCACTGCTAGGTTGGTAAGTAGGAACCAAAGGTTTCCAGAGCTTCATGGCAAACGCACACTTCGACAGGCATGTTGTTAAACCGACCCAACATGTTTACCCAACTTCTATTCGTGGTTACAGGCACTGGGCAAAAGCTGGGGGGATCTCGGTTATGCAGTGTGCGAGTTGGACTTGGATGGGTTCAGATGACACACCTGTCTGTCAGGACCACTCGCTCGTTGGGATCCGCTGGTTCCCAGCTTACCAGCCTGGTCATGTGAACAATGGTGGTGGTCATGTGAACCCACCCAGACCATGGGGCTATTCACACGGTCTGCAAAAATTGGGCTAAGGGAGCCTAGCCCGATTTTTGCAGCCCGTGAGAACCACCCGGCTCGGCTGTGAGCCCGGTGGTTCCTAAGCGGGTCACCCGCTTCTGTAGCCCAGTGCTTGCAGAGCAAGTGCTCTGCAAACCCATTTTTGGCAATCGTGAGTTGCCGCAGCATGGCTCCGCACCGCACCTACTCATGAGTAGACCCCCAGAGGGGAGGCGAACAGCCACCACTCGGCTTCAGGGGTCTCTCCAACATGCCCTGCATGCTTGTGCAGGACATGCTGGAGGTTCCAGGGGCCAATTGGCCCCCATTCCCCCCAGCACCCACCGGCTCCGTAACAGAGCTGGCAGTTGGGTGGGCGGCCGATTTGGCCGCTCAGAGCAGACTGCTGCTCCTGTGTGGGGAGAGCAGGCTAAGCCCTCTCTCCCCGCTCACCCTCCCCAGGCAGGTCTCTGTGATCGTGAGACCGGCCTCATTATGTTGTATATGTGCATCTAAGTGTCAATACACATGTACATGGCTTTGTGTGAATGACTGTACAGTCATTTTAAAAATGAACCCAGGTACAGACTCCCTCAAGTGCAAGGTAGAGATAAGGAATGTGCTCCTGTATGTGCATTGGACATAATATATGAATGATGACATGTGCATACAAATCTGTACATGTGTACACTGTAGCGTATGCAGATTGTGAGGATTCCCCAATGTGGTGAGGATTCCTCAAAGGGGGGAACCCTTTCTGCCTAAAAAAAAAATCTCCCGATGGGGGTGGTAAGTGGACACCTCATCATTGTTGGAGGTTGCACGTCATCGCACAGCCCCTCTGACCCCCATTAGAACTGGGGTTGGGTCAGTTCAAACTCGGACCAGCAACCCTTTTGGGGGGTCCAGTCCAGTTTGAGTCTGAACCGATCATACCGGGCCAGTTCTATTCAAACCAGGATCAAATAGAACCAGTTCTGCACACCCTTAGCTCAGGGGCACGTTCACCTATTCTGACATGTCCAACCCTTGAATCGCAGTACAAATGAAGCCCTGGCTATTAATCTTCCCAGGAGGCAATACTGACAAAGTTCCTGAAAATAAACAATAAGGTAGTGTGAACAGAGGTCCAAAGTTACTTGAGCCAGTGGGTTTTTGTAAGGGATTGTACTGCTGTGGGAATGACAACTACAGAATCACCTTGGGGTCTGGCACAAGGTTGATTGTAGTACCAAGTAAGTAGACAGACCCGATGTTGCACCTTGTTACATTTGACAAAGTGTGTAATGGATATATTGACTTGCTAGAGTCTGTTCAGCTTCCATAGGAATAGGGATTTTGCTTGTGGAGGACGTGTGTGTGTGTGTGTGTGTGTGTGTGTGTGTGTGTGTGTGTTTTATGCATGATGGCAGGGACTTAAAAGCTCCCCAAAGGCATATTACAAGCAGGTTTCCCCACAGGAGACCCAACTGAGGTAGATAGGCAGCATACAAAATCAGGGAAGGACTAATTCTTGCATGCAGAAGGTCCCAAGTTCAGTCCCCGGGATATGCAGGTAGGGTTGGGAAAGATCTCTGCCTGAACCACACGGGAGAGATGTTGCTTCTCAAAGTAGACAATACTGAGCTAGATGGACCAATGGTCTGACTTGCCATAAGAAAACCACATATGTGGATATTTGCAATTAATAAGGGATTTTAAAGACTTTCTAAAAGCCAAAATCTGATAATAACTTGCTTAGAACCAACCAAAATGACAGCAGGGACCTTCCTCATTTTCATCACTGGTTTGAACTGGAATGTCACCTTTAGGATTGGGACTACCTTGATTGTGACCCCCCCCCCACAAATTTAACTTTTCAATTGAATCAATTTCAAACATCCATTGGGGTTTGAAAAGTGATAACTGATCGTCCCAGAATATAATTACCAAGTGTGGTGATTAATGAGGGATGGTCATTGAAATGGCAGTATATTGGGGGCTGCCCATAAAATAGCTTGCCTTCCCACCCCTGTGGTATACAGAACCAAAGTCATCTTCTGCTCTTAAAGAATGTGTGTGGATGTCTTCAGTGTAGGAAATATTTCAAAGGCTTGAGTCACTGTGGGGATGGAGGAGGCAATCTGAAAGTCACTTTTGGAAAAGGCACCAAGCTCACCGTGAAACCCAGTGAGTGACATGTATTTATTAGGACAGATTCTTTCAATTGGATTCTGGCCAAATTGCAATTGCTTAAGGGAGCCCAGATGTCTTATGGGTGAAACGTAAAGCCTTGGTAGAAAATGGTAGAGGTTGGAGTGTATGATATGGATTTGCAGAAGCCTCCAATAATTGGTAGTAAGCTACTTTTCTCCTGTTAAACTGTCAGCGGGGTCTGTTAGACAGTGACCCTAGGGCCATACAATCTGATGTTAGATGTAGTAATGAGCAGAGCTCAGTTTCTAGAACCGATACACTGGAGCCCTATTCAGAAGGCAGGTTCACATTGGCACTGCCAAGTCGGTATTTAGGACTGACATTCCCAGCAAGCACACGGTTCTGGTGGGTGTGTCATCTGAACCCGCCCAAGTCTTCATCTGCCCAACTTCAATTCTTGGTTTCGGAAGTTGGGAGAATGCTGGTAATAGGGATGTGCAGAACCAGTTCGATCGCAAACTGCTCAGCTGTGAATCGGACTGGTTCAAGTGGTTCGATTGCAAACTGCTTGGAACTGGTCCGAGCTGGTTTGTCAAACCAACCAGCCCAGCCGGTCGGTTCGACTGAACCAGTTCGTATACCCGTGGTTTGGTCCTAATTCAGTCTGAATTCGGACCGAACCGTGCCAAATGGTCCGTGCACACCCCTACTTGGTAATGCAGCATCGGAACCGGACTTGGGTGGCTTCAGACAATACATCCATCAGGAGCACTTGCTCACCAGGAACTTCTGGTTCCCAACTTACCAATTTGGTGGTGGCTGTGTGCACCTGCCCAGATACTTTGGTGTACATTCATCCAAGTGTCTGTTGTACACACATAGATGTCTTTGTGTGAATGACTGTTTACACCGTCATTTTAGAAGTGCGCCTGGCTGCAGGCCCCCATAAACGTGGATGCAGCTTGGGAGTGTACTGCAGTACATGTCTTGAACCTAACATGTGCGTAATGTATATATTAGAAGTGTATACTAAAATGTGTACAGAGCTGCACATGTGTACACTGTACATGGATTGTATAGGCATTGAACAAAACGTGTGGATAGGGTTTGTGAACTGTCTCTGTGATCTGCATCCCTAGTTCCTGATGCCTGAGGTTTTATTATTAAGCACTATTTTATTAAGCACTGTTAAGGAAATGCTCTCTGCACATGGTCAGAAGCACGGTTGCCCTGTTTTGACATGCCCAAGTCTTGAACCCCAGCACAAATGAAGCCCTGGCCATTAATTTTTCAGAGAAATAATTCTGACAAATTTCACGAAGAGAAACCCCAACGAGCAGCTGTGTAAATTGGAGGACAGATTGCATAATCTGTGGGTTACTGGAAGGATACTTTGATAATGGACAGTTTGGATGTTGACTGGGCAGTGAATTGATAGGTGATGAACTGGGGTCCTAGGTGATCCAGTGGGTTTTTGTAAGGGGCTGTACTGGTGTGGGAATAACAACGTCAACAAACTCACCTTTGGGTCTGGCACAAGGTTGATTATAATACCAAGTAAGTATGCAGAATCGATGTTACACCTAATTATATTTGATGAAGTGTGTGGGATAGGATACACTGGACTACTGTGTATTCGGCTTTCATGGGAATGGTGTGTGTGTGTGTGTGTGTGTGATGGGGACAAGATTGATTGTCCTACCTAAATCTGTTTTGTTTCCTTGAATCTTCCAATGTATGAGTCTCTTTCTTTCTTTCTTTCTTTCTTTCTTTCTTTCTTTCTTTCTTTCTTTCTTTCTTTCTTTCTTTCTTTTTTATCAAAGGGCATCATATTATTAATTATTTAGCTAGTTATTGTATCTTTGCCTTTGGAAGGGGCCATTTTAATTTAAATATTGCATATTTAAACTATTGCTGGGTGGAGCAATATTTTAAAATATGGACTAGAAGAAACTTGAAGCTGATAGGGAATCTATTTTGGGATGTATACAGAGGAACACATGTAAGGAGTAGGTGCACCTGTTGGGTTTTTGTTATGGGCCATATTACTGTGTGAATACTGGAGGAGGCTCAAACAAGAAATTGATTTTTGGAAAAGGAACAACATTAATTGTAAAGCCAAGTAAGTAATTTTAAAATGTATTAAAAGCATAAGCATTTCTTGATGGGTTTTATAGGTTCCATGTACTTGTCTGCAGTTAGAAATATAAGACAACCAAAAGTCCACCTAACCAAACTTTCTTTTTATTGTCTGTGACAGGCCAGATGTTTCTGGGGCTTTTTTTTTTTTTTTGCTTGTGTGTGTGTGTGTGTGTGTGTGTGTGTGTGTGTGTGTGTGAGATGGGGAATTAAAAAGTTAGGAACATAGGAAACTGCCATATACTGCGTCAGACCATTGGTCCATCTAGCTCAGTATTGTATTCACAGACTGGCAGCGGCTTCTCCAAGGTTGCAGGCAGAAATCCCTCTCAGCCCTATCTTGGAGCTGCTGCCAGGGAGGGAACTTGGAACCTTCTGCTCTTCCCAGAGCGGCTCCATCCCCTAAGGGGAATATCTTGCAGTGCTCACACATCGAGTCTCCCATTCAGATGCAACCAGGGCAGACCCTGCTTAGCTATGGGGACAAGTCATGCTTGCTACCACCAGACCAGCTCTCCTCTCCAAAAGGTGTATTACAAGCAAGTCCTTCCCTTGGAGAGCCATCTAAGGCAGAAAGATCCCATTAGGGAAGGACTGTAGCTCAGAGTTAGAGCATCTGCTTTGCACGCAGAAGGTTCCAGGTTCACTCCCTGGGGTATACATCCCTGGGGTCCCAGGATCAATCCCTGGGCTAGGGAAAACCCCTGTCGGAAGTAAACTGGAGAGCCAGTCAGTGTAGACGTTTCTGAGCTAGGTGGACCAATGGTCTGATTTGCTCTCAGGCAATGACCTACATGAATTTTTTAAATTTATAAGAAATGTCGAAGACTTTATAAAAGTGAAAATCCTATAATACCTTGAAAGGACTGACACAAATAACCACATTTTTTCATTTTCTTCATTGGGTGAAACACTGGAAAGTCACCTTTGAGACTGGGACAGCATCAATAGTAGACATCTTTGGGTGCTATGATTCCTGCCCCGCTCCACAAATTAACTTTTCAATCGGCAGGGCTGAATGAAATCTTAAATACCTCTTCCGATTTGCAAAATGATAGTTAGCCATATAGTTCTAAAATATTTCCACAAGCTTTTCCTGTCAAAAATAAATGACAGGAAAAGCTGAAAAAATATCACCCACATTGAGGGCTCTACATTGACATCAAGCATAACTGTACTTAAAAAAACACACACAGAAAAAAAATATTGTTTCTAATCCCGCCCCCTACAATCAGGTTTCAATTAGGAGAGAATGAGTGCCCCCCCAAAAAACCCCCCAAAACATTTCAGCTCAAGTCAAAGAAGTCTTGAATATTTGTATAGGCTTGTTTCACTGTGTTTCTGGAAACAATTTCAAAGTCATATTTGGGAGTGGAACACGACTGAGAGTTCATCCAAGTGAGTCTTTGAAAGAGAGGGTTTCCATTCCACCCCCCCTTTTCAAAAAAAAAGAAAGAAAGAAAAGAAAGCAACAATTTTTTTCTCTTTTAGAAAAAGGCAACTTGGGACTCAAGTATGCCTGGAGACAGAATTCTTGTTCATCTTCAGTTTTATGATAATTATCAGGTTGTATCCTGTGAAATTTAGTCATGACTAAGTCCATCTGAAATGAATGGAATTTAAGTTAGTTATAACTCAATGGTCTCATAGATTTCAATGACACTTAGTCATTGTATCTAAGAGACAATGGCACTGTATCTTAAGATACAGCCCATCATTTCTACAGCACCATTAGTGTGCATGGTACAGAGCTTCAGAAATAAAAAAAGAAAGGCCTCTGCTCACATGGAGGTTCCAATCTAAAGGTTAGACAGTGAATGGGGCAACAGTAGGAACTGAGCAGGATGGGAAAGGAGAAGTCACAAGGGATGGAGGCAAGAAAAACTTTGGCTGCATTTGCGCATAACGGTGACCCTGAGTTACAGGGGGTCAGAGGTTTCCCGATTGTTACATCTGAATGCATGCAACTCCAGTCCTGTCCCTTCTGAGACCCGAGGTTTCACCCTGGAGACTCTAATTTGAACCCCTGGTTTGTAGTGAGCTTCGATGCTCAAAACCGGGGCCCTGTTGAGACTCTGGTACATCTGAATGCAGCACTGGAGGTTGCATTCAGCTGGACTGGAGCTGAGGGAGGAATTCCCTCCATGACTGGCTGTGTGGACTCTCCTACAAGAAAGAAGGAAGCCCACACAGCCAGTTCCCCCTCCTCTCTGCGGTCTTGCTGACTGCAAAGAGGATGCTCTCCATTTCATCTGAATGTGGACAGGAGAGTGGGGGAGGGAGCAGAACCGCGGGTCCACTGGACCCGTGGTTCTGCGTTACATGTGAATGCAGCCTTAGTCTTCAGTTCAGTCTTAAGATGAGGACAATCCAACAATGATCTCCATCAGGGCTGTTTCTGAGCAACATGCTCAGCTGTGTACACTAAGAAAGAGGCACAATCAGCCAGCTTTTGTAAAGCATTTTTTCACTGTGCAAGTGTAGGCAATTATGGGAAGCAGATATTTGGCCGAGGGACCAGGTTGACAATCCAGCCAGGTATGTTGGAAACAATCAGATCCTGACCTTTGGGGACCTTAAAGAATTAAGGGCTCTAGTCTCACTACATCTATAGTTAACAATTAGCTCTCAAACCTGGGAAAATGTTCAGTTCTTTATATACTGTATTTACCTGAATCCATGATTGGATCCCCCCACCCGGGTTAGAAATAGCAGGTGTGGCATTTTAAATGCAGAGGGCTGTTCCTTTGGGGTAAATACATGTATAGCCTCTATTTTTAATGGGTTCATCTTATTTATTTATTTATTTATTTATTTAACTTGTATACCACCCAAACTTTCATCTCTGGATGGTTAACAATAACATAAAAACAATTAAAACAAATATAAAAGGTTAAAACAGTTTAACAATTTAAAAACCGTATAAAATTAAAACAGTATAAAATTAAAACTACAGATTTAAAAAGCTGAAAAAGCTTGGGTGAAGAGATCCACTGTTTGTTAAGGTGGTCATCTTAAATTCAGGGTTGACTTCTATTCAGGTAAATACAATATGAGCTGACATCTTGCACTATCTAAAGGCTCATAGTAGATAAAGGTGCATTAGTCAATTTAATAGAAGCAAGGCATAGTGACTGAAAATCTGGACTGATGGTGCATCTGTTTTATTAATGTTGTGAGCTGCCCTGAACTGGAGGGGCAGGGTATAAATATTTAAAATAAAATAAGTAAGAAATAAATAAGTGTATGCAGAAGTGAAGAAATCATAGTGGAGCTGCCAGTTGGTAGCTAGAGAAACTAATATTAAAACAAAAATGAAACCTTTCATAAATAGCTATATTTGGCAAATGTCTAAATGAAACAGCATTGTTTAAAAATCACATTAAGAGAATGTTGAAAACTCAAGAGAGTTTGCATGAGACAACTGTCCCCCACACACTCATATCCCAGAAACACTTTATGCAAAGGTCTGTTGCACAGTGATAATACTGGAGGTGGGCAGAAACTTACATTTGGACGTGGGACAAGACTAAATGTTCATCCAAGTAAGTTTTGACATGCAAAAAGCTTCCAAAAGCAGTTTTGTCTAATAAATAACAACCTAATATTATCCCTGTCCCTTTTGGATGCTTACCCTTGTTGGCAATAATGTAGCAAAACAGTTGGACCAATCTGAGAAATAAGAGGAGGACCAGCCCGCCCACCTCCCCAAAATGGTCCAACAGTAAGTCTGCCTATTGTCCCCATAACAAAATTGTTGATTCACCTGTTGAGTCATCTTATGTCCTTTCCCCATTCTCCTTGTTTATCTCCTACTGCCCTGGTAAAGGCAATTTACTGCCCTCTCTAAAAGCAACAGAAAGAAATTTTTCTCCCTCTCTCACAACACTAGAACCAGGGGTAATCCCATGAAACTGAAGGCTGGGAAATTTAGGATCAACAAGAGGAAGTACTTTTCCACATAGTGCATAATTAATCTATGGAATTCTTTGCCATGGGATGTGGTGATGGCCACCAGCTTGGATGGCTTTAAAAGGAGCTTAGACGAATTCATGGAGGACAGGTCTATCAATGGCTGCTAGTCTGGTGGCTGGGGCCATCTCTAGTCTCAGAGGCACGATGCCTCTCAATACCACTTGCAGGGGAGCCACAGCAGGAGGAGAGAAGGCATGCACATACCTCTTGCCTGTGGGCTCCCCAGAGGCATCTGGTGGGCCACTGTGTGAAACAGGATGCTGGACTAGATGGGCTTCCTTGGGCCTGGTCCAGGAAGGCTGTTCTTACATTCAGTTGGTCAAGAAGGACCAGTACGGCCCATATTTATATACCGCTTTTCAATGGAAGTTCCCAAAGTGGTTTACAAAGATATAATAAATAAATTAAATGGTTCCCTGTCCCCAACGGGCTCACAATCTAAAAAAAGAAATATAAGATAGACACCAGCAACAGCCGCTGGAGGAATGCTGTGCTGGAGATGGATAGGGCCAGTTGTTCTCCCCCTGCTAAATAAAGAGAATCACTACTACCAGTCCTACCATGGGACAAGCAGACCCCAGGTACATCCAGATTTTGGACACTGTTAAGTGTTACAGCTAGTGTTTACTTTAATTGGGATCCCTAGATATTGCTGACAACAACTCCCATAATCATGCTTGCTACTCTAGACCTGCAGGCCTGGCAACCCGAATCCCTGTCTTAAACCTAAGGAATCACTTGAGGAATCTGCCCTTTGTAGGCAAGAACATTCACACATTTTTGAAACTGGTGTTTATGTAAAGGAGAGCATCATTGTGGGTAATAGTGGGTACAATGAGAAACTTGTCTTTGGAAGGGGGACACAGCTGAGAGTCATACCAAGTAAGTCTCTGAGCAAAGAGGCCTCTGCAATGATGTTAGTCATATTGCTAGCCCTGAATAGCATTTCAAAAACAAGCGATTTTTAAAGAAAAGTATTCGTAAAGTAGAAGTAAAGAGATGCACATCTTTCCAAATTATGGAACGTCCAATTCTTCCATAACAGCTGATTGTTTGTTTATTCTTTTTTATTTGATTTATAACCTCCTTCCTCTCTCTGATAATCATGGCAAACACAGAAACGAATGAGTGTCATAGTGTTTTCAATTAATTAATTGAAATATATTTCTATAGGTTGTAGTGCCTCCATTCTAACAACCATATTTATTTATTTTTCCTCTCTCTTGCTTGCTTTTTTTTTAAAAATCCACATTAAAGTTTTGAGTTCAGAAGCAAAATGTTTGGTAACCCGGGAGGATCTAAACTTGTCGTTGGGGGTTGATGTGAGGGATTTAGAGCCCTCTGAGTTGTAGGAGAGGACGCTATGTTTTTGTAGAAGTGTTTTCTGCTGTGTGAATAATGCAGGCACAAAGATGACTTTTGGAGCTGGGACCTGGCTGCATGTAAGACCTGGTAAGAGGGGGTGTGGATGGACGGATCATGCACATCCGGATTATAGTGACATAGGATGATTGGTGCTTTCTTGGATGGAAGGTTATACTGGCATGTAGGGATGCATCAGGCAGAAATTCATCAGGTGCATTTCTAGCAAGGAATTAGAAATGCTATACCTGTTTAATTTCTGCCTGACTGTATGCCTCCCCAGTCCAGTGCTGAGTTGAAACAGATGCTGATGGGCGCCAGCTCCCATCAAAGGCCATTGAAGCTGGAATGATGGGAGTTGTAGTCCAGCAACATCTGGGGACCCAAGTTTGAGAACCCCTGTGTTATGGGGATTCTCTCTGAAGGACAATCTCATCTGCAGAAGCTCATCTCTAGAAGCACATCTGTAGAAGCAAGGGGAGTCATCAAAAATAATTCCACATTGTTGCTGTCTCTTAAGCAGTCCCTTTAAAATGAATGACAGGGTTACAAAAGGGGCTTGACTCTCAAAGCAGAATCACCCTTCTGGTGCCCTCAAACCTTTTTGTCAGAGCAGGAAACACTGTGGGTATAGCAGTAATTACAATAAACCACCAGTCTTTGGGAACGGTACTAGACTGCTAGTGATGCCAGGTAAGTTCCAGTCCTTAATCACTTCCATTCGGGGAGCATTGGGATCCCCGCCTTACACCCTCCCTGCTTCCAAATCCCTGGCCTTATCTTGCTGGACAGCTTCCCTAACTCTTTGCATGATCTTTCCCCTCTTGGCAACTTTCTCACTTGTGACTTGAGGACCCTGTGCATGGCCATGTTTTGGGAACCTGTTATTGTACTCCTGGTCAACATCTATATAGCACTGTTGTGTGCCAGGGCTGTATAGAGCAGAGGAACGGCATGGTCTCTGCCCCAGAGAGCTTACAGTTTACAATAGGGGAAAAAGAAGTGTCATATAGAGCACAATTCATAATTAAGCTCTTTTCTACACTCTGTTCAAATATTCAGCTTTCTTGCCTTTCTCTCTCTCTCTCTCTCTCTCATCCTCTCTGTTTTTGATTTCATCTTTTGCGAGGACTACCTACATGTTTTTAAAGCGTGTTCTTTAATTTAGACGAAGTAAAATGAAGTCAATAAAATGTATATATTTTAAGAAACAGGCAATAGACAAAGGGAAAAGGTCAGGGGGAACATGACAGTCTTTGGTGAGGGTAAAGAAGAGTGATTCTAGAACAACTGGCTAGGGGGAGTGAGGATTTTGCTATACATTGAATATTTATAGAGGTAAGATCATTAATGTAATTAAAGTAATTGATGAGACTCCTACCTGTCTGACTGCCAGAGACATTTCCAGCTTGTTCTGAGGCAGAGGAGTGAGTGAATAAGGCATCTTTAAACAATGGGGGCCATTTAAAATGATTACTTCCAGCCGTAGGACCATAATGTGCTATGACTGTATTACTGTCTGACATTTTGCTGTAAAGTTCCAGTCTAGTGAATGGAAGAGCAAAAGGGGGTGTGAGGAATATTTTAGGGTGAGCGCCCACTTCCTTGCTATCCCTTGAAGTCATCCCTGTAGGTGAAGCAGGAAAGGGGTATGTGCCACAAAGAAGCACGTAAAATACTCTCCGTGCTCTCCCTCCTACCTGGTATAATGCTTCTGTTCATGGAGGCTTCATTAAGCTATCACAACTAATATCTGTTGATTGATCCATCCTCCATGAATTTATTTATTTAACATTTTCTATCCCGCTCTTCCTCCAAGGAGCCCAGAGCAGTGTACTGCATACTTAAGTTTCTCTTCACAACAACCCTGTGAAGTAGGTTAGGCTGAGAGAGAAGTGACTGGCCCAGAGTCACCCAGCTAGTTTCATGGCTGAATGGGGATTTGAACTCGGGTCTCCCGGCTCCTAGTCCAGCACTCTAACCACTACACCACGCTGGCTCTCGTTTTGTCTCATCCTTCCCACCAGCCCTCTAAGCCAGGGTTCTCGACCCTCGATGTTGATGGATTACAACACCCACCATCCCCTGCCACAGTGACCAAGGCCATTGTGGCAGGGGATTATGGGAGCTGTAGTTCAACAACGTGTGGAGACCCAAGGTTGGGGACTAAGGCTCTAAGCTAGCAATTACCAGCACATCTTACGAGGGTGCCTTATATTATTTGTGCCGTGCCCCTTCGATGGAGGAGGAGGAGGCTTTGTGTATGCTACTAACAAATTCCTAGAGCCTCCATGTTTCCTAAGGCCTGCATCACCGCTGTAGCAATGCTGTTCTCATTATCCCCATTGACTAAATCCTTAGGCGCCCACGGAGTCTGTGCACATTTTACTCTTTCCCCTGTGTTTTCTTTCTGCCTTGGGCCATTTTTGTCAAGGCAGGAAACACTATGTGTATAGCAGTGGCTACGATAAGGTTACCTTTGGTAGAGGAACTCAACTGGTTGTGAATCCAAGTAAGTTGCAATGCCTATTGCCTTTCACTGGGCAATGGAACATTTTTATACCACCCAAAACTGACATTTCTGGGCGGTTTAATTTTGATTTATTATTACAGCCATAGGCCATGCATGTCAATCGATAGTTAAGTTTTTTCTCCTACTCTCTAGTCAAACATTCAGTTCTCCTGCCTCTTCCTCTGGCATTTCTGTTTTTGATTTTATCTTTTAGGAGGAACACGTGTTTTTAATGTGTGCCCTTTAATTTTGATTAAATAATATATTTTAAAGAAAAAGACATCAGAGAAGGGGGGAAATTGACAATCTCTGATGCAGATAAAGCAGGGAAGAGTTACATGTTGCAAAGGAGCATGGGAAATATGAAAATAACGTTGAGAAACTGCCTTGGGGACTCAGACCATAAACACCAGAGACCGTCTTGATGGCTCTAGAAGGCCACGAAGGAATAGTTATCCACTTTGTGCTGTCCCTTCCCTGCAACTAGTATTCAGTGGTATACTGCTTCTGCTCATGGAGGCTCCATTAAGTTATCATAATGAATATCTCTTGATAGATCTATCCTCCAGACCAGGGATTCTCAACGTGTGGGTCCCCAGATGTAATTGGACTTCAACTCCCATAATTCCCAACCAAAGGCCACTGGGGCTGGTGATTATGGGAGTTGAAGTCCAATAACATCTGGGGACCCACATGCTGAGAAAACTTTCTCCAGACATTGGTCGAATCCTCTCCCAGTCCTGGGCTGAAGGCCATTGTGGCTGGGGATGATGAGAGCCATCCATGTTGGTGATCTTCAGCTCTGTTGATCCAGGTGGGGTGTACAAAAATGGAAGAGAGTTAAAATTCCGATGGAGAGTCGAGAAAAAAGAATTATGTCAAGGAATTCCTCTGCTCAGGTTGCTTGTGAGAAGTAGTGGGGATTTTTTTCTTGAGGGTCTAGAAAGGATACTTACAAACCCAAAGAGCATCACCTTCATACATGCCCATAGTTAGACTCTTTGCTTTGTGGTTTCTTTGTGCCTCGGGCCATTTTTGTCAAGGCAGGAAGCACTGTGTGCTTAACACTGGTAACAATAAGCTTACCTTTGGAAGTGGAACCAGACTGGTTGTGAAACTAAGTAAGTTTCAACGTTTAATTCCTTTCACCTTGTAATTTAAGAATTTGGGATACCTTACTCTTATTTATTTATTTTTTTGCCAACATACCCCAAAGGTCTGTTCGCACTTTATCCTGTCCAACCTAAGCAGGCAGCAGTAGGGAGGTGATGAGGAAAGTGCTAGTATATTAAGTAGCTGGTCTCGTGTCAGCAAGCATGAATTGTTCCCTTTGCTAAGCAGGGTCTGTCCTGGTTTGCATTTGAAGGGGAGACTTTTTGTGAACACTGTAAAACATTCCCCTTAGGGGATGGAGCCACTCTGGAAAGGTTCCAAGCTGCCTCCTGGCATCTCCAAGATAGGGCTGAGAGAGACTCCTGCCTGCAACTTTGGAGAAGTTGCTACCAGTCTGTGTAGACAATACTGAGCTAGATGGACCAAGGGTCTGACTCAGTATAAGGCAGCTTCCTGTGTTCCTGTCAGTTCCCTATCAGTAACAGAATACATTTGGAACTCTCCTTAGGCATCTGCTGGCTGTGTTAAAAGCTGTGGCAGGCTGACATGTTGCCTAACAAAGCAGCAGTGCAAAAAGCACCAATGTAGCCTCAGTGCTTCTGAAGAGGTCTAGACTAATGCTGGCACTTGTGTGTGTATGTGTATTAATTTCAATGACCTACCCCTCACCCAGACGCCCTGTGTGTAACCCCCAAAAAATATGTCCCTGAGGGCTGAGTGAATCTCAGGGACATATTTTCAGATGTCATAGAGGGCTTCCCAAGGGAGGTCACTGGAATCCCACCTCCCACCACTGAGCCAGCCATGGAGCTGAGTTAGTTCAAATGTTCAGAAACACTGGTGCATCTCCAGTTGCACTGGTCCTTCGTTAGCCAGAAGGCCAGCCACAGTGCTTATTTCAGACCCAGAAGGTATGGGGTGCCCCAAATAACTGGTAGCCATCAGGTTGCATTTAGGCATCCATTCCTTAAAAACAAACCACAGACTATAATAGGTAATGCAGAAAAACGATGAAAACTCAGAATCACTGGCTGACATGCTGCATAGGTGATAGTGCTACCATCCACACACTACTGTGGAGGCCGGAAACAATGTTGGTGCAGTTGCACAAGAGCGTACTTGTGGAACTGGTGAACATGTCACAAACACAGTTGAACAACAGTATGGTCTTTATTCCCAATGGCTGTACTGTTGCCCAACTGTGTTTGTTAAATCTTTGGGAGTTGTGCAAGTGTCCTCATGCACAATGGTGTCAGCGTTGTTTCTGACCCTCGCAGCAGTGCAGGTGTTAACGCTGATGCCTTTCTGACACTATGCAGAATGTCAGCCACTGTCAAAAGACCTTATACATGTTTACATTCTATTAATCACAATGGGGGTGTTAAGTACATCCTTAAGTCGCTCCTACAAAAGTCAATGGGGCTTAAATGCATATGGACCAGGTTGGGTTCTAATATAGAAAGATGAAAGTGACATATTCTTTTCTGGGTATATTCTATATATCTACCCCACTCCTATAAACATTCATTTCAAGTACAGATCTGAGAATCCTGAAGAGCTCAATATTGATTGATTGATTGATTGATTGTTAGATTTATATACAACGTTTCATAAAATTATCCCAAGGTGGTTTACCAAGGTTATTATGCAATAACATTCTATAAAATCACATTAAAATCTTAAAATCAATTAAAACCATAAAACCATAAACATAAATTTAAACATAAAAGATCTATAGAGGGGGGGAAAGTTCCAGGCACAGAATTCAGGTCATTTTCCTAGCTACCTTTTTCTTCCAAAAAAAGAGTATCTTATAAACTAGTAACTGGATGGCGATTCCAGAACCTTTTCTTTTGCCAAAGGTAACATATGTAGCATTTCATGAGTATTTGTTGAAGTGAAAAACATTGTGTGACCAATGATTACAAGGTGACATTTGGATCAGGGACAAGATTGATTGTCCTACCTTGTAAGTCTGTTTTCTTTACCTGGTTTTTCAAATACAAGTCCATCTCTCTCTCTCTCTCTCTCTCTTTCTCTCTCTCTCTTCAAAGGGTGGCATATTATTAATTGTTTGGCTAATTATTGCAATCTTGGAATTTGATGGGGGGCATTTTGATTTCTTCCTCACATATCAACATGTCTTGGGCTATCTCTGCAGGGGAGGGGATATTAAAAAAAAAAGGACTAGAAACTTGAAGCAGATAGGGGATCTGTTTGAAGATGTGTACAGAGGACCTCATGCAAGGAACAAATGTACCAGCTGGGTTTTTGTCATGGGACATATTACTGTGTGAATACTGGAGGAGGTGGAGGCTACAAATTGATTTTTGGGAAAGGAACAAGATTAGTTGTAAAACCAAGTAAGTAATTTTAATATATGTGAAGAGCATAAGCATTTCTTGATGGGTACGATGTATGTGTTATGCTTGCCCAAGATTATAAATATAAGAGCCCACCGCTCTGGGCTCCTTGGAGGAAAAGCGGGATATAAATGTAAAATAATAATAATAATAATAATAATAATAATAATAATAATAATAATAATAATAATAATTAATATAAGCAAACTGAACGTCTAGTTGGGTAAAACTTTTGGCCATCTGCAACTGATCAGAAGTTTCTGGGACACACAAGCATAATATGAAGGTGATAGCATTGTTTCTCCCCAGCATCAAGTATGCAAAGGTATCCTGCCTCTGTGCAAGGAGGTTTGATTTCTAGCTATCACAACTAATAGCCAAAGACAGACCTGTTCTCTAGGAATTGTGTAATCTATGCAATCTTGTCTGTAAACTCATGCATCTTGGATCACTTAACTCCACCAACTCTGCATGAACTGGCTGCAGTCTATCATATTTGTTTTATTGCTATTACACCCCTGGATTTGAATAGGGTTAGGCTAAAGAAGAAGGAAAGATGCAGCTCTGAGACCTTGTAAATAGCTTCAGTGAAGAATAGGGCAGAGAAACACAGTTTGCCATAGAAACATGGGAAGCTGCTGTATATTGAGTCAGACCCTTGGTTCATCTCAGTTAGTATTGTCTACACTGACTGGCAGCAGCACCAAGGTTTCAGGCAGGAGTCTCTCCCAGCCCTACCTGGAGATGCTGCCAGGGATTGAACCTGGGACCTTTCTGCATGCAAAGCTATATCCCCATCCCAAACTACACTGCTCTGTAACAAGCACCAGTAACTATATGAGGGCCCTCTAGATTTCAGACCCTTGCTGGATGTATTAATACAGACTGATGCTCATTACATCACTGGTTCTCAAGGCTGGGTCTGCAGATGTCGCTGGACTACGACTCCCATCACCCCCAGCCACAGTGGCCAAATTATTTCTCATCTTTCCCAGCTCTTGTTAGCTTTGGATAAGACTGGAAGGATCTCAAACATCTCTTAGTGAATGACATGCATCAGATCAGTTCTGAAGGCAGTCAGTATTTTGTGGGGGGATCACTCTCCGCCCCTACAAAAAAAAGCATGCCTAGGATTGAGCCTTAATTTTAAATTGACCTGATTGATTGTATGTTATATGAATCGTAGATCAGTTTCAGCCTTGGGGACCCTGAGCCAAAGAGTCTTTCAGTGTAGAGATATCGCAGTGGTGTGAGTCACTGTGGGGATAATACAGGAGGGGCCAGGAAGATCTCATTTGGAAAAGGCACCCAGCTCTCCGTAAAACCCAGTGAGTGATTTTCTAGTGATGCATACTTATTCAAATATCTTTGAGGTTTCTTGTCCCCAAGTGGCAATTTCCTAAAAGGCTGAAGGACACTGCAAGAGAGGAGTTTAAGGCAAGGATTCTCAGCCATAATCCCCAGATGCTGCTGGGCGACAGCTCCCATCAAAGCCATTGTGGCTGTGGATGATGGGAGTTGTAGTCCAACAATATCTGGGGTACGTGCATGCCTCCTGGGCAAACGTGCGGTGGTGTTACTCCTAATGAAGAGGGGAATGTGTGTTATGGAAGGGGGCCCTCAACTTCCATCATCCTCAGCCACAATGGTATTTGGGCATGGTGGCGGGGGATGATGGGAGTTGTTGTCCAACAATATCTGGGGTACGTGCATGCCTCCTGGGCAAACGTGCGGTGATGTTACTCCTAATGAAGAGGGGAATGTATGTTATGGAAGGGGGCCCTCAACTCCCATCATCCTCAGCCACAATAGTATTGGGGCATGGTAGCAGGGGATGATGGGAGTTGTAGTCCAGCAGCATTTGGGTACCCAAGACTGAGAAGGCAGGGGGATTCTCTCTAATGGACCAGCTCATCTGCAGAAATAAGGTGAGTGGCTGGGAATAATTCAAACCTTTTTGTCAGGGCAGGAAGCACTGTGGGTCTACTAGTAACATCAATAAGCCAGTCTTTGGGAGTGGTACTAGACTGCTAGTGAGGCCAAGTAAGTTTCAGTCCCTAATCTCTTCCATTTTCTGGGGCATTGGGACCCCTATCCTGCTCCTGACCTTATTTTTCCAGACAGCCTCCCTTACTCTTTTGCACTATCATTTTCCTCTTGGCAGCTATCTCACCGATCTCATGAGGGCCCTGCACATAGCTATGTTTTGGGAATGTGTTCTTTTACTCCTGGTCAACATCTGTATAGCACAGATAGTGTGCCAAGAACTGTACAGAACATAGGAATGGTATGGTCTCTGCCCCAGATAGATTACAGTTTAAAACTGAAGAGACAGGAACATGTCATATAGAGCAGAATTCATAGTTAAGTCCCTTTTTGCTCTCTAGTCAAATATTCAGTTCCCTTGCAACTTCCTCGGGCTCATTTTCTGTTCTTGATTTTATCTTTCAGGAGGAGCAGATGGTTTGTAATGTGTGTGTTTTAATTTAGATGAAATAGATACGGATGTATTTTTAAAGAAACAGACATTAGCGAAGTGGAGGGAAGTTAAGGGGGAAGCTCCAGTCTGTAGTGCAGAGGACATAGGGAAGAGTTGCGTGCTGTAAAGTATTGTCTAAAGGACATAAGGACATGTAAGAACTACCTTGGGGCATCAGACCATGTTCTCTATCCACCAGAGGCCATCTAGATGGCTCTAGGAAGCCATGGAGCAATCATCTGCCAGTTGGTGCTATCCCTTCCCTGCAACTAGTATTCAGTGGTATACTGCTTCTGTTCATGGAGGTTCCATTAAGTTATCATAACGGATATCTCTTGATAGATCCTGTCCTCCAGGCATTTGTCTATTCCTTTCCCAGCCCTGGGCTGGAGCCCATTGTGGCTAGGGATGATGGGATAGCTCTATAGTTTATTGGTCCAGGTGGGGAGTACAAAAATGGAAGGGAGTTAAAATTCCAGTAGAGAGTAGAAGAAAATAATTCTGAATTCCTCTGCTCAGGTTGTTTGTGAGCAGAAGTGGTGGAGAATTTTCTCTGGAGGGTCCAGAATGGATATTCGCAAACTGGAGAGCATCACCATCATACATGCCCATAGTTGGACTCTGCTCTGTGCTTTCTTTGTGCCTGGGGCCATTTTTGTCAAGGCAGAAAGCACTGTGTGTCTAGCACTGGTTACAGTAAGCTTACCTTTGGGAGTGGAACTAGGCTGGTTGTAAAACCAAGTAAGTGTGAATGTTTAATTCCTTGCACCGTGTAATTTAACAGTTCAGGATACCTTTCACTTTCCCTGCTCCACTGCTCCAAAGATTTGGCCTCACTTTACCCCATCCAACTTGATCAGGCAAGAGTGAGGAGATAATGGCGAAAGGGGCTAGTAGTATATAGAGGAGCATCGGTTCCACAACGGTAGCAGAATCCCTTTGGAATCCCATTTAGGCATCTGCTGGCTGTGTTAAAAACTGTGTTAAGCACTTACAGGCTGACATCTTGCCTCACAAAGCATCAGTGCAATGGGAGAAGCCCTGATGCAGCATCAGTGCTTCTGAATAGGTCCAAGCTAATGCTGCACTGGTGCCAATATGTGTGGGGAGGAATTTCAGTGCATTCCACTTCCCCTGAAAGCCTTCTGTGTCATTCAGACATATGTCCCTGAGGGCCGCACAACCCTCGGGGACACATTTCCAGGTGTCCTTGAGTGCTTCCTCGGGTAGGGGAGGTCACTGAAAGTCCCCACCACCACTGAGCCAGCAGTGGAGCTGAGCCAGTTGAACTTTTCAGAAGCACTGCTCATTATCTCCCGTTGCAGTAGTGCTTCGTTAGGATGTCCGGTCAGCCACAGGGCTTATTTCAGAACCAGAAGTTGTGGAGTGCCCCCAATGGCTAGCAGCCATCAAGTACCATTTAGGCAAGCATCCTCTTCACACACACACACACACACACACACACACACACACACACACACACACAATGTAATAGTAGCTGCAGAAATAATGTACACTGAAAAGTCACCATCACTGGCTAACATCCCAACCAGCATTAGACAAGTGTAAGTGCTGTCTACTGTGAGAAACTACTTGTTTCTGACCCTCCATACTGCTATGAGGGTCAGAAACAATGTTGGCACAGTTGCACAAGAGTGCACTGGTGGAACTCTGGAATTTGCACAAATACAGATGCGTGACAGACAGCCTCTATTCCCAATTACATGTGTTAAATTTTGGCAGTTGTGGATGTGCTCCTCTTGGGCAACTAGGTCTCTCGTATCGCTCTATTGCCAGATTTGGCTTTTTAAAAGCCAAATTTCGGGTTACGGCCCATTTGACTCACGAGTATACCCCTTAGGTTCTGGCCACACACTTGCTTAATGTAGGCCAGATTGTATTCTAACTTTAAAAAGATAAAAGTGTCATATACACTTCTGAGTGTATTCTGCGTATCTACCCGGCCCTCTCTCATAAACATTCATTACAAGCACAGAATTGAGAATCCTGAGGATCTCAGTTTAGATTTATAGGGGACGTTCTAGGCGCAGAATTCAGGTTATTTTGCTAGCTACTCCCCCCCGCCGCAACCAAAAGTCTGTCCTATAAACTAGTAACTGGATGCCAGTTCCAGAATCTTTCCTTTTGCCAAAGGTAACAACTGTAGCATTTCACGAGTATTTGTTGAAGTGAAAATCACTGTGTGACAAATGATTACAAGGTGACATTTGGATCTGGGACGAGATTGATTGTCCTACCTTGTAAGTCTATTTTCTTTCCCTGGTTCTTCAAGTATAACAGTTTTCTTTCTTTCTTTCTTTCTTTCTTTCTTTCTTTCTTTCTTTCTTTCTTTCTTTCTTTCTTTCTTCAGCATATTGTCAATTATTTAGCTCATTATTACAATCTTACCGTTTGGAGAGGGTTGTTTAATTTTAAAGATAGCATCTTAAGCTGTCTCTGGGTGGAGAAATATAAAAATAAGGACTAGAACCTTGAAGCAGATAGGAAATCTGTTTGGGGATGTATACAGAGGAAGTTGTGTAAGGAGCTGATGAACCTGCTGGGTTTTTGTTATGGGCCATATTACTGTGTGAATACTGAAAGCGCCGGCCAGAAAGTGGTTTTTGGGAAAGGAACAAGTTTAGTTGTAGAGCCAAGTAAGTAATTTTAAAATGTATTGAGAGCGTATGCATTTCTTGATGGGTTCTATATGTTCTATGTAGTTCCTCATGATTAGAACTATAAGTAGACCAAAAGTCAACCTGACCAAACTTTGGGGCATTTTCAGCAGGTCAGATGTTTCTGAGGCTCACAAATATAGCATGAAGGTCATGTCATGCTTCACCCTCACCCCCCCGCCCGCCAGCATCAACTACTCAAAGATATTCTGCTTTGGAACATGGGGGTTTGATTGCTAGCTATCATAACTAATAACCAATGATAGAGCCATCCTTTAGGAATAAGATGTGCTCATACAATTATTTGAATCTAGGTTCCATGTAGGTTACCAACATTGAAGTGATTGTGTGACTAAGGTAGATTATGGCCCAAAATTCCCATCTTGGCATGGGTTCACACAATCAAGCAAAGGTTAACTCTACACCTAGATTCAGACAACTGTGTGGACAGGCCTGTCTTGTAATTTATGCAATCTTCTTGTTTACAAATGCCTGTATCTTGTTCACTTAACTCCATCATGAGCTCCTTGTAATCTATCTCATTGTCTTTATTGTTTCAACACTCCTGGAACTGATTAGCACTAAGCTAAAAACGAGAATGAAATGCAACTCTGAGAATTTCCAAATAGCTTCACTGGGGAATATGGCAGTGGGTCTGTTATAGGAACATAGGGAAGCTAAAACTGTATTCTACCCGGGTTTGGGCGTAGGTGTCCTCCCAGTTTTGGGTTGTGTGGAAGTAAGGTTGGAGGAAAACCTGTCTAGAAATGATTGTGTGGAAGCAAGGTAGGACGAAAACCTGAGTAGCTTTTCCTCCTAACTTGCTTCCACACAATCACTTCCACAAAGGTTTTCCTCCTATCTTGCTTCCACATAACCAAAAATTGGGAGCAAACACATCTCCCAAACCCAGTTACAACATAATTTTTGATTGTGTGAATGATGTCAAAGTCTACTGAGCTACATGGATTCCAGTAAGATTCTTTCCTAGCCCTACCTGGAGATGCTAGGGAGTGAACCTGGGAACTTCTGCTTGCAAAGCTGAAGGTCCATCCCAAACTACACTGCTTTGTAACAAGCACCAGTAAATATTTGAAGAACCTCTAGATTTCAGACTCTTGCTGGATGTCTGGACTCTTGGAATGGTGGTATAGAAATCAAATGAATGAATGTACTAATACAGGCTGATGCTCATTACATCACTGGTTCTCAAGGCTGAGTCTGCAGATGTGGTTGGACTACAACTCCCATCATCCCCAGCCATAGTGGCCAAATTATTTCTCACCTTTCTTAGCTCATGTTAGTTTTGGACAAGACTCTAGCTGAGATCCAAAGGAATAGTAAAGGAAACCTAAACATCTCCTAGTGGATGCCATGCATCGGATGGGTTTTGAAGGCACAATGAGTCAGAATTTCTCATAAGGCCCACTCCCCATGCCCACCAGAAAAAACATGTTCAACAGATTGTGGCCTTCATTTTAAATTGACCGGATCGATAGTCTCTACGATTATATGAATCATAGATCTGTTTCAGCAATGAGGACCCTGAAATAGAGTGCCTTTCAGTGTAGAGTTATCGCAAAAGTGTGAATCACTGTGGGGCTAATGCAGGAGGACTCCAGAAGCTCACATTTGGAAAAGGCACTCAACTCTCCATAAAACCCAGTGAGTGATTTTCTAGTGGCACATACTTATTAGAATGGATTTAAGATTTTGTTGTTGTTGTTGTTGTCCCAAAGGCTGAAGGACACTGCAAGGGAGGAGCTTAAGACAAGGATTCCCAAATTTGGGTCCCCATATTTTGCTGGACTACAATGCTCATCAAATGCCACTGAGGCTATGGATGATGGGATTTGTAGTCCAGCAGCATCTGGAGTATGTGCATGGCTCAACGAAGAAATGCAAGGTGGGGTTTACTCCTAGTGAGGAGCAGAAGTGTGTTGGGGGATTCCCCCTAAAGGACCAGCTCATCTGCAGAAACAAGGAGAGTAGTTGGGAACAATTTCACATCATGACTACCTGTTTAGACCTTCCGCTCAAATAAATGGCAGGGCTACAAAATGGGATTGAAATCTCAAAGCATAATTCCTTTCCTGGTGCCCTCAAACATTTTTGTCAGGGCAGGAAGCACTGTGGGTCTACTGGTAACGTCAATAAGCCGCCTGTCTTTGGGAGAGGAACTAGACTACTAGTGAGGCCAAGTAAGTTTCAGTCCTTCCATTGGGGGGGGGGCATTGGGATCCCCTCCCTGCACCTCCCTGCTCCCAAATCCCTGGCCTTATTTTGCTGCACAGCCTCCCTTACTCTTTGCATTAGCTTTCCCCTCTTGGCAAGTACCTCACTCATGACAGAAAGACCCTGCCGATAACTGTGTCTGTATGCTGGCTTTGGGCCGAAATAAACAAATACAATACATAGCTGTGTCTGGGAAACCTGTTATTGTACCCCTGGACAACATCTGTATAGCACTGATAGTGTGGTAGAAAATGTACAGAGCACAGAAATGATGTGCTTGGAGAGGTCTAGAAGGCGAGGACAGGGATGTGTTGTATTTCTTCATGACTCTACACTTGAGAGGATGAAACTTTCTCTCTTCTTTATTTCTCTCTTTCATACTTTCTTTCTTTAGGAACACAGGAACATAGGAAGCTGCCATATACTGAGTCAGACCATTGGTCTATCTAGCTCAGTATTGTCTTCACAGACTGGCAGCGGCTTCTCCAAGGTTGCAGGCAGGAATCTCTCTCAGCCCTATCTTGGAGATGCTGCCAGGGAGGGAACTTGGAACCTAGATGCTCTTCCCAGAGTGACTCCATCCCTTAAGGGGAATATCTTCCAGTGCTCACACATCAAGTCTCCCATTCAGATGCAACCAGGGCAGACCCTGCTTAGCTAAGGGGACAAGTCATGCTTGCTACCACAAGACCTCTCCTCCTCTCCTCTTTCTTTCTTCCTTCCATCAGAGGGAAGCATATTATTAACAAAGTTTGGAGGGGTGCATTTTGATTCCTGCCTCCGGTACCAAAATGTCTTGGGCTATCTCTGGGTGGAGAAATATAAAAAATAAGGACTAGAACCTTGTAGCAAATGGGGAATCTGTTTGAGGATGGATACAGAGGAACTCATGTAAGGAGCAGATGCCCCTGTTGAGTTTTTGTTATGGGATATATTACTGTGCAAATGCTGGGTGCAAACTACAAACTGAGTTTTGGGGAAGGAACAAGATTAGTTGTAAAGCCAAGTAAGTAATTTTAAAATGTATTAAGAGCATAAAGTTATATATATTATGTGTGCTTGCCCATGATTATAAATATAAGCCATCCCAAAGTCATTGTGAGTACTACCCGCTTTTATTAAATCTCCAAAAGTCAATCTGGCCAAAGCTTTTGGCCATCTGCAACAGTCCAGACATTTCTGGGACATATCATGAAGGCTATATCATTGTTTCTCCCCAGCATCAAGTACGCAAAGGTATCCTGCCTCTGAACATGGAGGTTTGATTTCTAGCTATCATAACTAATTGCCAAAAATAGACCTGTTCTCTAGGAATTGTGTAATCTATGCAATTTTGTCTGTAAACCCATGCATCTTGGTTCACTTAATTCCACCAACCCTGCCTGAGCTGGCTACAATCTATCCCATTTTTTATTGCTATTACACCCCTGGATTTGATAGGATTAGGCTAAATAAGTATCAAGTAAAGAAGCATCAAGTACTCAAAGGTAGCCTAACTCTGAAAATGGAGGCTTAATTGCTAGCTAATATACCTAACCTTGAAGAATTATGTAATGTATGCAACCTTGTTTGTAAACTCATGCATCATAGTTCACTTAACTCCACCATGGGTGGGTTGCAATCTATCACATTGTTTTATTGTTATATAGAATTGATTAGGGTTAGGATACAGAAGAGGGAGAAATGCAATTCTGAAAACTTGCAAATAGCTTCAGTGAGGAATAGAGCAGAGAAACTGGGTCTATCAGTGGAACATAAGAAGTGGTCTTATACTGTCAGACCATTGGTTCATCTAGCTTAGTATTGTCTATACTGAGGAGTGTCTCCCAGGCCTACTTGGAGATGCTGCTGAGGATTGAACCTGGGACCTTCTGCATGCAAAGCAGATACTTTACCAATGAACTACAGCCCCATGAGGAACCCCAAGTTCCCTCCCAGGCAGCATCTCCAAATAGGGTTGAAAGAGACTCCTACCCGCAACCTTGGAGAAGCCGCTGCCAGTCTGTGTGTAGACAATAATGAGCTAGATGGACCTATGGCCTGACTCAGTATATGGCAGCTTCCTATGTTCCTATCCTAAAATACACTGCTCTTCAGCAAGCACCAGCAGCTATATGAGGAGCCTCTTGATTTCAGACTCTTGCTGGATGTGCTAATACAGGCTGATACTCATTCTATCATGGTTCCTCAAAATGGGGACTGGGGGTTATGGGAGTTGTAATCCAACAACATCTGCGGACCCAACTGAGAACCCCTGCATTACATGGTCCCAGTGCTACCATCTTGATTCCGAGTCTTGTCCAGTCTTATGTCTGGAAGTTACTTCCCCACATAAAAAAAAAAAACACCCCAGAGGGATCTAGCAATATATTGACTTGACAGTCTCCAAATTCAACCCAGGCAATCACCTTTGAAAATGGTGATGCCAGATGGATACTTTTTCTACTCTGTCAATATCACTGTCGTCTTCCAATGTTGCATGCTCTTAGGTTCAGATCATGGAGAGGACAGAGGAGGTCACACCAAAGATAGAAGGAGCCGTTTATCTAAATCAGAAATACTGAACTTGTACAAAGTATTTTTCCAGGTGCAATTTATACACAGATGTATCATTGTAGGAGTTTATGCTAGAGCAAAAACCACTGTGTGGATACTGGAAACAGGAAGGTGACATTTGGATCAGGAACAACATTGTTTGTTCAACCCTGTAAGTTTGCTCCATTAGCTTGATACCATCCTCTTTCCTTATTTGTTTATGGGCATGGAAATTCCAAAGACCATACACCTTCCTACCAGACCCTGCTTAACCTCTGCAATGACCCCTAGGATCAGTCCTTTGACTGGATCACGACCAGTTAATATTTCAGTCAGAAGAGAAATAAGCTTGTTAGGGTGGAGTGGAGTGGGGTGGGGTGGGGGTGAGGATCTCATACAGTTTGTACATGTAGATTTTATACCAGAAAATTTCACACAAATTTCCCAATTTTAGGTTGGCAAGGCATATGAATGTTTGGAAAATCTAAACATCTCTAAATCTAATAGCTGAATTCTTGTGACATCTTCCAGGTTTGGCAGTAGATTGTGAAGCAATCTCATTCATTGAATTCTGAAAATCCATAGGATTTCACCTTGGTTCTTATCCTTAAGAGGTGTAAAGGAGTCAGGGATGAGAAAACACTAGAGAGTTTTGAAAGGCTTAAAATCACTGTGGGTCTGGGACTACAAACAAGCTGGTCTTTGGTAAAGGAACTGTTCTGAAAGTGAATCCCAGTAAGTATCATGGGTTCTTTTCTTTGGTGGCCATGTCAAATGGGGTATAATTAATAATTAAGAGTGATGGCAGGTGACCTAATGACCACTCTGAGATTCCAGAGATGGTTTCCCCGTTCTTCCCCCCCAGCATGTGGTTTTCAGAGACATACAGCCTCTGTATATGGCATTTCCTTTGTTATTAGGAATAGCCCTTGAAAGAGAGAACTGTTCTCCATAAATTTGTCTGATTCTTTTTCAAAAGAAGTTTAAAAAGTTGGGGTCATGACCACACTTCGTGGCAGTGAACTCTATGAGTTAAATACGCATTCTGCATTTCTGCAAAGTGATGATGATGATGATGATGATGATGATGATGATAGTGATGGTGATTAAGATGAGGAAGATAAGATAATGTGGATTAAAAAGAAGAGGTTTTGCTTTTAAAAAAGTAGACTGTGAAAGGGAATTTACTGGCTGGAAGCAGCCTGTGAAATACAAGAAGGAGGTAGGATTCCAGGCCAAAAGAGCAACACAGAAATGTCATACACATGCCCATTGTTGTCAGGCACAGAGGGCATGGTGGCAAAAGCAGGATCCAGCTTACCTTTCCCTCAGACAGAAGGTCCACATGTGGGATGCATGGCTTGTGCACCCACATGATCCATGCTGCATCCATCAGTGCCGAGTTCTGGAAGCTGGGAAAATGCTTCCTGGCCTCCAGGTATCATACAGTGCACCACACGATGGGTGTGGTGCGCTGGGAGAAGCCCCCGTGACTCAGGCACTTTAGGAGCCCGGCTCTGTGTGCGCTCAGGCTGCGTGCATCCTAGTACACACATGACCCCAACCCCAGTCGTTTATTGCAATGGAGATTGTATGTGTGAATGGGCGTGGGGCAGAGATACTCAGTTCCCTACCTCCCCATCTGCGTATTATTACAAGGAAAGAGGATGGCAATGCATTTCTAGTTTTTGTAATTGGGTGTATCACTGTGAATTCTGGGACAGGCTGGAAACTCACCTTTGGGACCGGGACAACATTGGCGGTGATTCCTGGTATGTGATGACATCTGTCTTTTGAAACTGAGTTAGGGAAAGGTTTGCATGGCCAACTTTTAGACTGGCAAGGTGGAAACTTAAATGTATCCAGTTTCTGCTATCACCAGGAGGTGTGTATGTGTTTAGGAAGCCATGGCTGCCCCTTGCAGATACCAACTTGCCTCCATCTGTAACAAAGGCAAAGACGAGACCTTAAGCATGTCTGTGAGTCTGGTAGGAAGCCGTCCTTGCTTCAGATCCACAGCCAGTTAAATTAAGAACAGTGAGGTCTTAAGGCAATACTCCATTTACTTATTTGTTTGTTTAATGTATTTATATTCCTCCTAAAACCTTTGTCTTTGACATCACCTACCTTGGGGAGCAGCTGTCCAATTTCTCTAATACAGAAATGCATTTCCTCAGATTCTAAAGGCACGTTCCATTTTCACCAACGCTGAAATGAATTTTTGAGGAAATAAAGGAGCTATTTTTTCCTATTAATCTCAAAGGCTGACATCTTGGCTAGGAGGAATGTGGTCATGCACCAGGAAGAAGAGTCCATACTGCAAAGAGCTTCCTTATTTCCACAGTGCCCATCACAATTTTGGCTAGTCTCTCCTCCCAGAAGTGCCCTGTGGCTCACAAATGTCAGTCCCTGAGGGCTGCACAGCCCTCAGGGACATATGTTCAAAAGGCACAGTGTGCAAATATTCAGCAAAAATTGCCCCCTGCCTGCATTATGGGCACTGCTAAGCTAAGGAAGCTCTCCACAACTTAGATGCTTCTTCCTAGTACATGACCACACACCTCGTCAGGATACTAGCCAATGAATTTACTTTGTTAAAGTTGCTTGGGAAGAGTGAGAGAAGTTTCCTCTGAGTATTTGGAGTTTAATAGTCTGAGAGCATCCCCATCTCTGTGTCCCATAGTTCTTCACCTCACTCAGCATTCTCTAGTACAGTTTTTGTCAAGACTGGAAACACTGTGTGTTTACCAAGCTAATACCAAACTAATCTTTGGAAGTGGTACTAGACTACTTGTGACACCAAGTAAGTTTCAGCCTTTAATTCTCTTCATTGTCCTGGGTGTAGCCCTCCTGGCTAACCTCCTCTTCCCCATCCCACGCACCTGTAACCCCTAAATACTTTGTGTCAGCCCATCCTTTACAAATGCAGAATAGAGGGGACACGCTACAAAGCAGATGGTGCTAATGCAGAATGTAGCATCCATTCCCCAAATGCATCAGCATGTCCAGGGGGGCCCATTCTGACCTCTGGAATGGATGGTCCTGGAACGTGTGGTCCTGCAACAGCTGGAAAGCCTCAGGTTGGAACACTTAAGTATACAAAAGCCAAGAGCAAATTTCCCCAACCATGTGGCTGGGGATGTTGGGAGTTGTAGTTCAGCAACATCTGGAGGCCCACAGGTGGGGAACCCCTGGCATATATTAACCATTTTAGTTGACAGTTCTAGAACCTTGTGTCTAATTGTACTTGGCATAGGTAGAATTGCATGAGTTTTTGCTGAAGGGAAAAACACTGTGTGAATGATGGTTATAAGGTGATACTTGGATCAGGAACAAGACTATTTGTCCTACCCAGTAAGTCTGCTTTGCCTAATTCACTTTTCCCTTATTTTATTTTACATCTCTCCTGATCTTCTGATACTATTACTGCTACTACTATGGATATTTATATACCACCCTTCAACCAAAGTTCTCAAAGCGGTCTACATAGAAAAATAAATAATACATAAATAAAATGGTCCCCTGTCCCCAAAGGGCTTATAATCTAAAAAGAAACATAAGATAGACACCAGCAACAGCCACTGGAGGGATGCTGTGCTGGAGATTGATAGGACCAGTTGCTCTCCCCCTGCTAAATAAAGAGAATCACCACTTTTAAAAGATGCCTCTTTGCTCAGTTAGCAGGGGCTTATTGTTGTTGTTGTTGTTGTTGTTTACACAGTCAGACAGGTGTTATTGACTGGTTTGTTTTATCCAGACATCGAGTCCTTCCCAAGGATCTGGGATGGCTGAATTTTATTGTCAGTTGTTATAGATATCGTCGCAGAATATAGGCTGTTCCCAGAAAAGCTGCTTTTTGTAATTGTCTGGTGGTGATTTCTGTGGCCCCTATGGTGTTGAGGTCCTCTTCAAGGTCTTTTGGAACTGCACCCAGGGCGCCAATTACCACTGGGATTATTTTGGTCTTCTTCTGCCACAGCCTTTCAATTTCCATTTGTAGATCTTTGTATTTGGTGATTTTTTTCTATTTCTTTTTCTTCTATTCTGCTATCCCCTGGTATTGCTATGTCAATTATTTTAACTTGTTTTTCTTTCTTCTCGACTACTACTACTACTATTATTATTATTTACATTTATATCCCGCTCTTCCTCCAAGGAACCCAGAGCGGTGTACTACATACTTACGTTTCTCCTCACAACAACCCTGTGAAGTAGGTTAGGTTAGGTTCAATGTGATAGCATCACAGGGCAGAACACTGTCAAATATTTCATTTATTATTAGATTTTGCTTCTGGGGGAGGCGGGGTTGTCACCTGGATTTTTGCCTCAGGCACCAAAATTCTTTTGGCCATCATGAGATGGAGAGAGATAAAAATAAGGACTAGAACCTTGAAGCCGATCGGAAGTATGAGTCATGGCAATGGAAATAGGAGCGAGAGAAAATGATTGTAGCCAAGGAATTCCAATTCTTTCTATAATACTGACCATCATAGGGACATTATTGTGTGGTTGGATAAGTAATATCCATCCCATAAATATCTCATCTGTGGCCAGCCAGACATACAAAGAATCCCAAACATCTTTCAGTTCAAGAATTTGGATGGCACTAATAGTTTTTCTGGGCTGTAAAATGGGCATCTGGTGTCCATTAGGCTGTTAGAAATGGTGGCAGGACATTCATGGTTCATTCTGCCATATAATCTGCTATCTTTTGTAGCATGCTGTATTTGGGGCAGGTCACCAGAAGGGACAAGAAATAAGAAGGGATAGTGGACCATTGCCCTGACCCATGGAATGCATGTTTTCCATTGTCACTGATGGAAAGGGTTTATGCTAAAGTGAAAATCACTGTGCGAACTATGGCAACAAGATCACATTTGGATCTGGGACGAGATTGTTGGTCCTACGATGTAAGTTGGCTTCCTTTGCTTGAAAACAAGCACATTATCTAAAGTTCTTTATTTCTGTGTTTAATATGTGATTTCAAGGCAATCGGACTTTTAGGTCCCTCATGGGGTTCAGATGGCCTCTTTCTACCTCTTCCCTTAGAGCTGTGATGAATTTTTGTGGGGTCCATTTTTTGCAGTGAATGGTGCCATTATGGGACATGCAAGTTTTGTATGAAAGAGCAACACTTCCATAGGGGGGCGTGGGAATAACTCCTTTCACTGTGAAATGCCTTCTGCAGAAGGTGCAGAAGTAGAAATGAGATTTGCTTGAGATTTTTTTTCTGGAAGGAACAGCTCACAGATTTTCAAACCTGAGGACTAGAGATTACATGAAAAATGACTAAATAAGAAATGACAGCTGAGAAGCGAGCCATTGAAACAGAGGTTTCATTAGATTGGCACACACACAAGACATTTTAACACAGTGTGCACACAGCTGCACAAGAGCACTGTTGTGAAAATGCTGGAATCACAGAAATGCAGTTGCTCAGTGGTACACCCATCATTTCCAACAGTCATACCATCAAATAGCTGTGTTTGCACAATTTTGCCTTTTGCACAACAGCGCTTCTGCTCAGTGGTGTGATCGCTGTGTTAAAATGCCTGTGGGATACTGCACTGTGTGTGTAAGGTGGGGTGGGGTTTGTTGCCTGAAAACGTTCTATAGTTTTCTGGAGCTGCTGAGACCAGGTGGAAGGAACAAAATTGAGGAGAGGTTAATTTTCAAACAAGAGTGAAGGAAATATTTTTTCTCTCCTATTGAGGACATTCAAGTTGCTTGTGAACAGAAACAAAGGAAAATGTGTCCCAAATGTACAGTATACCTACCTAAAACTCTGAGAGCATTGCCAGCTTCCTATCCCTTAGAATCGCTCATCAGTCAGCATTATCTTTCTGCCCTGGCCAATTTTTGTTAAGGCAGGAAACGCTGTGGGTCTTCCTCTGGAGGTTATAAACTAATCTTTGGAAGTGGGACTAGACTCATTGTGACACCAAGTAAGTTTCAGCCCTTCTTTCCTCCCATTGTTCAAGGTCCTTATGCCAGCACTTCAAAATATGCCCCAGTCAATCAATGTATTTATTGATTTTGTTATACTGCTGTCATACAGACTAACAAAGGGCTTGTGCAATGAGCGAGATTGTGGTAGTGCAGGGAGATTGTGGAGCTTCACAAAGTTGTGAGAGATTTTGGAACTGCGCTCTTTCACAAAAGTTCCCTGGAATATATAGGCGGTGTACCACTAATGGTGCACCTTGTTCCACTATCACAAACATGTTTATGTTAGTTCAACACTAGTCTGGAATACAAGCTCCAGACTTAGCACAACTAACTATTGCAACAGGTTTGTGTGCAGGTGCTTTGTTAGTCTGAATGTCAGCCCCTGCAACATGCTTTGGGTTGATATACCTTTTTGGTAGACAGTCCCAGAACCTTCCCTCTCTTCACACTTCACAGAGGATGAGGTAATTCACACAATCAAAATTGTGTTCTACCCAAGTTTGGGAGCTGTGTGTGCTCCCAGTTTTCAGTTGTGTTGAAGCAAGTTAGGAGGGAAACCTGAGTAGAAGTGATTGTGTGGATGCAAGGCAGGAGGGAAACCTGGATACATACCTGCATGCATACATATATTTATATACCGCTTTTCGACTAAAATTCCCAAAGTGGTTTACACAGAGAAAACAATAATAAAGTAATAAGATGATAGCTTTTCCTCCTACCTTGCTTCCACATAACCACTTCTACCCAGGTTCTCCTCCTACCTTGCTTCCACACAACCAAAAATTGGGAACACACACAGCTCCCAAACCCACTTAGAACAGTTTTTGACTGTCTGAATGGCCTCCATATAGTGCACTGCATGAGTTTATGCTGAAGTGAGAAACACTGTGTGGCTGATGGTGGTTTGAAGGTGACATTTGGATCTGGGACAAGATTGACAGTCCAACCATGTGAGTCTGTTTTGCTTTTGCCTGATGCATTTTGGGGTAGTCCATATTTCAGACTTGATCATTCTAAATATTATTGAGATGTCACAGATACGAAACATGCACCTAGTCTGATCAATCTGCCTTTGGCCAGGCATCAAGGAATCATGCAAGTGTGCCAGCACAGAGAGAGGGAGAGAAAAGGTGGATTGAATTCTCAATGGGGGGAAAATATGGGGGAAGCTAATTACTAATAGACAGGCATTCTTCTGTTCATTGGTTGTGAAAAGGAGTGAAAGGAGTATTGGGAAAGGATTTCACAGTGTGGGTCCCTCAAATTGGAAAGCATCCCCAACTCCTAATAGTTCAATTCTCAGAGTTCTCTTTATGCCTCAGGCGATATTTGTCAAGGCAGGAAACACTGTGTGGGTCTACTGGCACCTATAAGCTAACATTTGGAATTGGGACTAGGCTGATCGTACAACCAAGTAAGTTTCAGTCCTTAATTCCTTTCATTCTGCGAGGTGCCGTGTTTTGAGCCACTCTCTCACCATGCAAATACCAACTTCCTTGGTCTTTATCTTCTACAAGTTGAGCACAGAGCAACCAGGCAGACAGCTGTTCAGCTATAAAGTAGCATCAGTTTTCCCAGATATATGAGGATGCCCTTGGACTCCCACCCAAACTCCTCTCCTTTACTGGCTACATTAAAAACTGAGACTATTCACACAAATGGAAACTGAGTAGGACAAGTGTCATAAACAGGTTTGGGACCTGTGCACACTCCCAATTTTCAGTTGTGTGGAAGCAAACAACTAGACAGGAGGAAGGAGGACTGATTGTGTGAGAAGTAGGAGCTAGTTAAGACAGTGACATCCTACCAAGCTTTCATACCCAGCATTTGACCGAGGTAGGGTCACGAAGGTAGGAGGAAAAACTGTTCACACAACCCAAACTGGGTAGGACAAATGTCCCACCCAGGTTTGGAAGCTGTGCATGATCCCGATTTTGGGTTATGTGGGAGCAAACAACGAGATATGAGGAGGAATTATTGATTGTGTGGGAGACAGGAGATGGTAGGACAGCTTTTTTTGTCGAATGCTGGGTATGAAAGCTGGGTAGGATGACACTATTCTGCCCAACTCCTGTCTATCCTACCCAACTCCTGTCTCCCACACAATCACTTTTCCCTCCTTCTACCTAGTTGTTTGCTCCCACACAACCCAAAATTGGGAGCACGCACACTTGTCCTACCCAGTTTTTGGTTGTGTGAACAGCTTCACTGTCAGTGTTTCCTTCAGAGCTCCCAAGTGGGCCAGCCCAGAAGCCACCAGTCAACATATATGTGAGCAATGAGCATGCTATCAAAATTAATGCCCACTACATAACTATGTTTTGCTATTAGCTAAACAGAAGCTTGGAGCAAATAACATTTTATGTTGCATGACCATAAGAATATCATACCTATATCATAGAATCTATACTACTAAACTTTTAAGTGAATGCTGATAGTGTAAATAAATAAATAAATAAATAAGGGGGTATATCCAAATTCAGTGCCTGACATGCAAATGAAATGCAAAAAAGTTGTGTTAGTGCAAGAAGATTGCATAGAAGTGCTAAACATTTGAAGAATTGCACTATTGTGCTCTTGCACGATTGCATTCCAGTAAAATGTTCCCTTTAAAATAGATGAGGTATGCTGCGGTGCACAATTGTGTACAAGCACTGGCATGCTCGTGGTAGTGCAACGCTCATCTGGAATGCAGGGTCCAGACATAGCAGAAGTAGCTTGCACAACAAATTTGCACGAGTGCAACAACCTTCCACAAGCCCTTTGTTAGTCAGGATGTCAGCCCCTGCATGTATACTGTTTTTTCCATTTTCTTTTTTAGTTTTAGTTCTTGCTTTGGAACTGAACTTAAAGAGAGAGGGTAGTCAGGGATGATAAAGCTCTGTAGGTTTTTGAAGGACTTCAGATCACTGTGGGTATACAAACACAGACCAGCTGATCTTTGGTAAAGGAACCCTTCTGAAGGTGAATCCTAGTAAGTATTGTGGCTCATTTGTCTTGCAGATTATGTCAGGTACCGAAAAGTAATCTGACTAGCTAAGGGAATCTGCAGATGACTCCAGCATCACTGTGGGCAGCCAATCTAATCTGGGAAGGGTCTCATTTGGGGGAATGTACCACCTTGGGTTGAATTCTATCAGAGATTGGCAAGACGTAAATAATAGAAATAGGTCGATAGATAAGATTGTGTTGTGGATTACCTTCTTTAAAGAGGCAATTCTCACTTTAAAGGTGGTGAGCATGTGTGCATTATTTCATGAAAAGTGGGCTACCATTTTGTCTTATCCCAATTGCCATACAGAAATGCATGCATTCTCTAATTCTAAACAGAAGTTTATTTCAAATAGAATTTGCATGAAGGTGTGTGTGTGTGTGTGTGTGTGTGTGTGTGTGTGTGTACATCATTTTGGGCTTAGGAAATTAAATATAAAACAAGACTCTTCCATTTTGTGTGATGCTCCACATGATCATCTTAAAATGTTTCCACAAGCCTGAAGATTTTAGATAAAAAGTCTTCCTCTGTGATGAATTTCAGAAGTAAAAATGGGGGGGAAAACAAAACAAAAACAGTAGGCAATTAAAATGTGGCCAAGTTTTAAATCTCTGCAAAAAAAAAATAAATGGTTTCAGGATTAAGTGTGCATTTCTGGACATGAAGAAGGAAACCAACAATTCAGAGGGAATTGTTGAAGGTGACTGCTGAAGGCAGGAATGTGTTATAGTCCAGAGCAGAATGTTTAATATCATCATCATCATCATCATCATCAATCATCATCATCATCATCATCATCATCAAATTAATATATTTAAATATTTCTGCTCCACCCCTCCAGCATAAAGCTTCTCAGTGTGGGTGGTGGGAATCGTGGTGGGGATGGTGATAAACATAAATTGGTCACTGGCATTTTTTTGTCCTCTGTAAAATCCCCTACAGATTTCCAGTCCCAGTTATCAAAATGAACGAAAATTGAGTCCTCTTTCCCCCCTCCTTTTCCAGAGTTTGCACTTTTATCTGCAGCTTCCTTCTTAATGAAACAATAATAGATTGACAGTCGTAATACAGTATCGATTCCAAAGACAGATAGAACAATGAATAAATGTCGCAGGCGCAGTAGCTGAGGAAATTCAAACAAGAGCTGAGAGATATCAGAAGGAAGGGCCCCCACGTCCTCAATTACAAGGACAGGAGCTAGGTGCCACTACAACTGGGACGACGTTTTTGTTATGGCAGGAAGCACTGTGACTCTACCAGCAGTTACACTAAGCTAACCTTTGGAAGTGGGACTAGACTCACTGTGACACCAAGTAAGTTTCTCCCTTTAATTCCTGCCATTGAGCTAGGTGCAACAGTTCCATATACCCTCCCTGCAGCCTATCCCACAAACCTGCACCCCAGAAATACATGGTCTTAATTAATTCTATACAAGTTGAGAGCAGGGAAGTGGACAAGAAACCAAGAAGGCAGTGTATCATATTGGTGTATCTTTTGGGTAGGCAATCCCAGAACTTTCCTCTCCTCTTCCACACCCCTCTCCTCTTTCCACGCCCCTTGATTTCATGGGGGCAGCCCTTAAAAACCCATTGGGAGTCACCTTGGAGATGTTGAGGCTGTTCCCACGCACAGCCTAACCCAGGCTAGGGAAGCCCAGCCTGGGTTAGGCTGTGCATAAGAACCATCGAGATGGGGCAGCGCTGCCAAGCCCAGCTTTTTAGTCCAGCTCCTAATCAGGGTTAAGGGTGCAAGCGCTCCTTTAACCCCGGCTTCCTGACCAGGAATCTCCTTGGGCTGCATTCAGCTCAAGAAGACATAGAGCCGAGTGCCTAGAGTGCCCATCCCCTGTGGGGATACCCCAATGTACCACACTTGGTGTGCGGTGCATTGTGGGATACCCAGAGGCCTCGCTGCATCGTACTGGCTCTCCAGAGATAGATCGTTTGGGAGCACAGATGGTGTTCCCAGCAACATTTTGTCAAACATCTGGGAGGAAGGTGAAGGAAGTGAAGCATCCCTCCTCCACCTGCCCGGTCGTGTGAACGACCTCTATCTGTTTCCAAGATCACTTCAGACCCTGTTTTTAAGGGCGGCGGGAGCGAAATCATGGGGCGGGGGAGACAATTTCCCCCAGGTAGTATCCACCATGTATTACAGTTGTAATACAGTATCTAAACAAGACAGGAGTATTAATAAAAGTTACAGTCGGTGAAGATATTCAAACCAGGCCTGAGAAGTTGGTTTATTTTTGTTGGAACAGCCCAGACATAATCAGTTCTGAGGTCTGGAGATGGGGCCACTCAAACTGGGTACATGTTTTTGTTAAGGGAGGAAGCACTGTGGCATTACTGGAGGTTTCAATAAGCTAAACTTTGGAAGTGGGACTAGACTCACTGTGACACCAAGTAAGTTTCTCCCTTTAATTCCGGCCATTGTGCTTGGTGCGATGGTCCCATATGCCCTTCCCACAGCCTATCTCAGATACCTGCACCCCAAATACATGGTCTTGATTCATTCTACAGAACTTGAGCACAGGGGAGGTGTAGGCATGCAACCAGGAAGGCAGTGCATCATATTGGTGTCTCTTTTGAGAAGTCAATCCCAGAACTTTCCTCTCCTCAAGCTCGAAAAATGTAGCACTGCCTGGCTTTATTGGAGCAGCCCAAGGTATTGTGCTGAGCCTCCAAATGCTACCTTGCCCCATGACCAAGATGGGGGCCAGCCCCCCACTTCAAAACTGACCATTGCAAACTTTGAAAGTGGAGTGGGGCCACAGAGGAGGGAAGATTGCCAGCAGCCTCCTCTTCTTTCCTTGTGCTTCTTGGAAGCTTTTTGAGAGTGCAGCGAGGCACTCCTTGCAAAGCTTGCAAGGGTCACATTGCTCCAATGGTAGCAGAAAATGCTCCAATGGTAGGAGAAAAGGGCATCTTGCTGTCTTGCGGATGCCCCAATAATCCGCCACCTGAGGCATCTCCCTCACCTAGCCTCATGAAAGGATCGCCCCTGAGGTTAATGTTGAAGTAAAAAGCACTGTGTTAATGATGCTTTGAAGGTGACATTTGGATCAGGGACAAGATTGATTGTCCTACCCAGTAAGTTTTCTGTGTTTGCCTGATTCTTCAAATTGGAGATTCTTCCAGTCTCAACCCAGAATGTATTTTTAAATTCCCTCCTTCTCCTTCTCCTTCTCCTTCTCCTTCTCCTTCTCCTTCTCCTTCTCCTTCTCCTTCTCCTTCTCCTTCTCCTTCTCCTCTTTGGTGTACCATTATAGGGCAGCAAATTGCCAGTCATTTCATTGCTGCTATGCATTTGCTATTATATATTTGTTACCATTTGTATTTTCTGCCCCAGGCACTAAAATGTTTTGGATCAAATTGCCAATCCTCCAGGCCTGTTCTGGAGTCTCAAAGAATTGGCACCCATCCCCAGGTGACTCTTGAAAGCAAGCCTGGAGATTTTAATGGCTGGATATTGAGAAAAATACTGGGCAAAAATGAAATAAAATCCAGGCATAGCTTCAGTAGCCCTGTTCAGACATTATATAGTACCTGTGTTCAGATGTTCCATGATTTTTTGGGAATAACTGTACCTGCATTCAAGTAAACCTGAGCACACTTATGAAATACAGGAGACAGATAGGAAGTGTACTGATGTACCTGTGTTCAAAATAACATGAGAATAACTGTAGCTGTGTACAGATCTGTACCTGAGTACACTGTACAAAGATTGTAATGAGTGTTGAACATAATGTGTGAATAGTGTGAATAGTGCTAGTTGGCGACTCTGGTTGGGGGTCATCATTGGGTGGAGGGAGATAAAAACAAAAACCTGGAACGTGAAGGTAATTGGCAGCCTGCAAAAGGACATAATCCTGCCCCTGAAATCCACTGTGATCTCCTTGTGCCTGGGCCATTTTTGTCAAGGCAGGAAACACTGTGGATCTAACACAGGCAACTTGAAGATAACCTTTGGAAGTGGGACTAGGCTGCTAGTGATACCAAGTAAGTTTCAACCCTTCATTCCTTCCATAGTGCTAGGTATGAGATTTAGGGTCACCTTCCCTGACTCAGATGCCTGCACCCCCAAATATAATCAAATGGCTGACTTTGTTCTATCCAAGCTGTTGAATGTGGGGATTTCATTACTAGCTTTCAGAGTCCCAACTGTCAAAGAAAAAGCCATCACGTCATTTATGCAGCCTTCAATATAACTTGTAGCACTTAAATGCCACAGGCAGACTGCAGTCTACTATTTTTAATTATCCTGCTAACAATTCTGGATTGTTGGGATAGGATTAGGATTAGGCTAACGAGAAAGTGATGCCCCAAAGACCTTCCAGAGAGGTTGGCAGATGAACAGGGATGAGACAGCCTTGATTTCAAAGAACTGGTCTAAATTCTGTCCACTGCTTCCCCACAGGAACAGGACTGACATCTAGATTCCAGACATGCCCATATTTGCAAATACAGACCAATGCTCAAGCCAGTAGAGGGGTCCAATGGAGACAGCATCCATTATCAAAGTCTTACCAGTCATTGGATCTGGGATTCTCAAACATCCAGAACACAACCCAGAGAGTTCTGTCCTGCTGTTCTTGAGAACAGTCTTGGCTTCACAGTCTCCAGAATAAACCCAGGCAGTCCCAGTGGTGTAAACAAGCCCAAACAAGTAGACTAGAGTTTAACTAGGCTGTAAGAGGAGCAAGTCTTGAACTCCCACCTTAAATGCTAGAAATGGTGGCAGGGCATGGGGAGCTTGGCCACTCTGCCATAAAGAGGTCATCCACACAATCAAAAACTGTGTTCTACCCAGGTTTGGGAGCTGTGTGTGCTCCCAATTGTTGGTTGACTGGAGCAAGTAAAGAGGAAAACCTGGGTAGAAGTGATTGTGTGGAAACAAGGTAGGAGGAAAAGCTGCCCAGGTTTTCCTCCTACCTTGCTTCCACACAGTCACTTCTACCCAGGTTTTCCTCTTACCTTGCTCCAGTCAACCAAAAACTGGAAGCCCACACAGCTCCCAAACCTGGGTAGATCACAGTTTTTAATTGTGTGAATGACCTCAATGTCTGACTTCCTTTCCAATACTCTGTTAAGGGCAAGTTTCTGGAAAAGAGACTCTCCAATGCATACTAAGGCAGGAGAAGACGATTGTCCAGACCCAAAACCCTTGCTCCCGTGCACATTATTTCTCAAGAGATGAATGGTCATAGAAGTAGCATCGCAGGGGTTTATGCTAAAGTGAATATCACTGTGTGAATTATGGAACTGAGAAGCTGACATTTGGATCTGGGACAAGATTGCTTGTCCTACCCAGTAAGTCTCCTTGATTTGCTTGCAAAAATAATCTACGTGTTGCTTTACTTTCTGATATTTTCCTGCTTATCTGGGATCTGTCTACACCACACTCCATTCTTGTCATTTTGCTTTCTTCGTTGAAGTTAATGGGGCAGACTGCATTAGTCAGAGCTGAAGGTTCTGGATTGGGGACTCCACAGTGCCCATGGCTGAGTTGTGTCTGCCTTTCGTAGGGCACCATCTTGTCAGTTTCAGGCAACTGGCTCGGACTTTTTGGTCTTGGACTAAAGCACTGTGTGGATGTTGGCAATCGCAGAGTCATTTTTGGTGGTGGCTCAACAGTGTGTCTTCTTGTCACACCCAGTAAGTGGCATTGCTTGTGATGGAGATGATACATTTGCCATATCTCTGATTTGAAAGGATCCAGAGATGAAAGGAATCTCTCCTGGTCTGGAAGGATGAGGGAATAAGCAAGTGGATGAACATGTGGGAAATGTTTCTTTTAAGTACCATAGTTTCCCCTTGGTTTCAGTGGGAGATAATAAAGGATATGTTTAACTCTTTCACTTCAAATACTGAAAAACATTCTATGGAAAGTACTAAAAAAACTATCTCTCTTTTTCTGGGGTGTGCAAACCGATTCATCTCAAACTGGGGTTCAAGTCGGACCAGCCTGGCTCTCCAAAAAGGATTCCTCCTTTCCGGATTCCTCTTTACAAGCACTAGAACCAGGGTCAACCTGGTTTGACCCCAGTTCTAGACACAAACCAAACCGCCGGCTGGTTTGGCAGAACCAGTACATGGACCGGGCGGCTCAGTTCGAGTCCTGTTCCAACTTGAACCGAATTGCCTGGAGTGGTTCTGTGCACACCCCTACTCTCCCTCCCTTCTGCTTTTTGGTTCAAAGTTACATCCAAAGCAACATAGTTATAACATAAGTGTCTTCTTGTCCTCTACTTTGGCTGTTGTATATTTTGCAGGCAGAACTTAATTTAATGTGTTCTGGAAAAGAATGTCTCACTTGGCTTCTCACTTTCTGAGTTCCATTGTTGATATCTAGATTTCAGAATTTATATCTATATAAAGTGTTATGGGGTGGATTTTGAAGTTTTGGCACTGATCATATCCTGGATATATATAGGACTTCATGTCAGCTCTTGCTTCAGAATTGAGCCTTATGAGATTGAAAGCAGCCAGGGATGTTAAAATGGTAGAAGTTTTTGAGAGGCTTCAAATCACTGTGTATATACAAACACAAAATTAACATTTGGTGAAGGAACTGTTCTGAAGGTGAAACCCAGTAAGCATTTTGACTTTTCTTTTCAGTTTATATAGCATTGTTATATCTTGAGTTGTATTTGCACTATTATTATTTTTTTTGCAGGAATGCAACATACAGGTTTTAAGATAAGAGAAATAAGTGTATAAATCAGAATCAGCAAGTAAGTTGACCACTAGTCCTGGACAACTGCAGAAAACTCAGCAATTACTCTCAGGTTTTGAGACAGAATATATTTCTCATCCCATACTATTGTATTGGTTGGCATCCAGACTAATGCTTTGCTAGTGAAAACATGTTGCCCTAGCTAATTCTGCCAAGTCTGGCACTTGTGTTAGACAATTGTTGTGCCTACAGAAGAGTGCCGTGGTTGGCCTAGCACCATGTTACTCTAGATTTCAGCTATTGGGGTCATTCACACAATCAAAAATTGTGTTCTACCCAGGTCTGGGAGTTGTGTACACTCCCAATTTCCAGTTGTGTGGAAGCAAGGTAGCAGGAAAACCTGGGTAGAAGTGACTATGTGGAAGCAAGCTTGGAGGAAAAGCTTCCCAGGTTTTCCTCCTACCTTGCTTCCACACAATCAAAAATTGGGAGCGCACATAGCTCACAAGCTCAGGTAGAACAGTTTTTGAATGTGTGAATGACCTCACCATCTCAATTGCCTTGTTTCACTCCTCGCTTTATAAACATCTTGTACTGGGTAGTTTTTTGCCAAGGCAGGAAACACTGTGGGCTCTCTGGCAACCAGAAACCAACCTTTGGAAGTGGAACCCGGCTGGTTGTGAAACCGAGTAAGTTCAGTCCTTAATTCTTTCCATTCCACAACTCTAATGGTTCAGGATACTCTTCCTTCCCTCACCTGCTGTACCGCCAGAGATATGGAAGTCATTCACACAGTCAAAAATTGTGTTTTACCCAGGTGTGGGAGCTGTGTGTACACCCAGTTTTCAGTTGTGTGGAAGCAAGGTAAGAGGAAAATCTGGGTAGACGTGTTTGTGTGGAAGTGAAGTAGGAGGAAAACCTGGGTAGCTTTTCCTCCTACCTTGCTTCCACGCAGTCACTTCTACCCAGGTTTTCCTCTTACCTTGCTTCCGCAAAATTGAAAATTGGGAGCGTACACATCTCCCACACCCAAATGGGGCACAGTTTTTTATTTTGTGAATGATCTTGGTCTCGACACAAGCTTCATTTATCCTCATGGTCATTGTTTATCATATCCAAGTTAAGCATAGCGGAGCCATGAGGAAGACAGTGAAGTCTCTAAAACTGCATCCCTTTCCCAAAAGCACTACCACGCCCTTGGAGACTAGGGTAGACCTCCCTGCTTTGCTTATTACATTAAAAATTCTCAAAACATTTCATTCAAAGAGGAGATTGGGTATTGCAAGTAGCCATCAGCCACCCTCTTGTTCCCATCAATGCCCTTTGAAGAAATATCTGTAGCCATTCAGTATATGAAAACAGTGAGAAAAGTTTGTGTCTGGGATAGAAGAGACCCGATCCACACAATGTAGCCTGAAAAAATACCTTTTCAAAAGGATGTGGATTGGGTTACCTGGTTTTCAACTGCCTTTTGAAGTTCTGCCATCAAAAGCACATTGATTTGCAGATGTTAGCAGGAAATAATGTCTGCATCCATCTATGCCATGGAAAGATTCCTTAAGTGATGTGCCTCAAGTTGAGGTTGGAGGCACAAGAGCAGACCAGGCCTGTATTTGTCAAATCAGTTGGCAACTCTAGGTAGTTGTATTCCAATCATGGTTAAGTATGTCTCTTTGGTTTCAGTGGGAGGGAGTAAAGCATATACATTAAAAAATAATAACAATAATTGGAATGCCTTTTGAGGTTGCAACATTCTCTGCATTCTGAATGTGAGATTTCATTTGGCTTCTTGCTTTTGGAACGGATCTGTACACCGAAGGTAGTCAGGGCTGGCAAAGTGCTGTAGGTTTTTGATTGACGTTAGATCATTGTGGGTATACTGGTGGAGATAAGCTGATCTTTGGTAAAGGAACTGTTCTGAAGGTGAATCCCAGTAAGCACCTTGGTTCAGTTTCATTGGTGATGATGTCAAAAGAGGAAAAAGCCTATGTGACTTATAGTCTAGGACAAGTCCAGATGACTCAAAAATACTTGTGGGATTTTTAAGAACAACTCTAAGCTGGAGAAGCGAACTCTTTTCTCCCCCTCCCATTATCTTCTCTTTTAGAAAATACAGTTACTAATACTAACCTCGACACAACAGCATGAGTAATTGCTTTGCTGGTCGAACTAAAGCCAACCTAATCAATATGCAAGGGTTGACATTCAGGGTAGCCTGCTCTTTTACATAGAGGTTCAATTTACTTATCATAGCTACTAGCTCTTGAGAGACCTTTCTCCCATAAATTTGTCTTATTTGAAACGACAACTGCAGAACATGCCTGAAAGAATTCAGCACAACTTATCATTTTTCCCTAGTGCAGCCCTGAAAGTTTGTAGTTTAATCAACAATTTATGAGCATTTCATCTTTTCAGATGGATGAAACCCACATTGCTGTCTCTATTTCCCAAAACAATAGATTATCCTCATCAAATTTTTCCTTAGTTACTTTGTAGGCATTTAGGCTACCCCTAAAGTGTCAGGCCTCATTACTCTGTCTCCAGAAATGAAAGACATCCATAACTAGACCCACATGCCCAAAAGAGTGTGGCAGATTCCCAACAGAGAGGGGATGAAAGACAACAGAAGTATTATACAGAAGTGCCACCATTCAGGTTGCTTGTGAACAGAAGCAAGCTGGGGTTTTCTCCTGAGATTTGGAAGAGCTTTTATAGGATGACAATCTGAGTACCTTATCGTCACCCTGTTCACTGTTCTCCTTGAGCCCTGGGCAATTTTGTCAAAGCAGGAAGCACTGTGGGTCTGCAGGCAGTGTGGATAAGCTAATCTTTGGAAGTGGGACTAGGCTCGTTGTGACACCAAGTAAGTTCCAGCCCTTAATTCCTTCCATCTTGCCAGGTGTGGTGTAGATGTTCAGGATACTTTTCCCCATCCTTTCCACTTTCACCCCGAAGACATGGTCTAACTTTACCAGACCCAAGGAGCAGCTGGGCAGATAGTGCTAACTTTAAAGCAGAATTAACATTCATAAGCTACATTAAAAATGGTCAACATTTCTTTTAGACCGTTGTCCACTAGCTAGTAGCCAATCAGTAAACACTTAACGGAAGAACCTAAAATGTGTTGATGCTCATTAAAAATCGCGTTAGCTCTTAGCAGGAGCAAAAAGGTCTGTCAAAATGCAAACTCATACATTTAATACCTCATATGAAAATAGACTCAGATAATGATTTCAAACCAGCATCATTCAAAATAGACCAGCAGGTATAAATGAAGAATATCTCATTCTAATAACCATCCATATAAACAAATATTCCAACTGCAATATAAATACACGTTATCTAAATTCTACTGATGATACATACATAGATAATCAAATCAAATCAAATTTCTTTATTTCGGTCAGCAACCAGCATGAGATTAAAACCATACATAGAGTATTAAAGAGATTAAAACCATACATAGAAAAATTCATATATAAACCCACAAATCCACAGACAAAAAATTATGGTTTTTTAACTATTCAAAATAGCCACATTCTCCAGCTGAGACATACATAAATTGACCATACTAGGGGCTATAGGATTACCCATGGCCACCCTCTTAGTTAGAAACAAAAACAAAAAAAAGGTCTTTAAAATTAAAATAAATTTTTCTCGAGAATGATGTCCAAAAGATCAAATAAAAAATGTGTGGGAGGATCTAAGTCTGATCTAGAATGCAAAAATAGTTCTATAACTGATCTGGCTGCTTCATGAGGGATAAAAGCATATATGGAATTTACATCCAGATTTACTAATGTAAATTTGTCTGTTATGTTGTCTACAATGCTTACAAAATGCTCAGTGTTGCTAATGTAAGATGGATTCAGTGTGACAAGGGCTATAATAACAAAGAATTCAGCTCTTAGCTATACACTTGGGTATAACAACATACATAGCTAGGAGGAAGGGATGTGTTACTGCTGCTGGTATTAAGCCAATGTTGTCAGTGTGCTAAGTGCTGTACAAAACTTCGCTGAATTCTGAATGTCCATGGGATTTTCTTGCAGCTTTCTTCATAACTGAATTTTCAAAATCTAAGATAGTCAGGGATGACAATACGTTGTATGTTTTTGAGGGGCTTCAAATCACTGTGGGTATGCAAACACAAGAAAAGTGACCTTTGGTAAAGGAACCATTCTGAAGGTGAATCCCCGTAAGTATCATTATTCTGTTTGTAAAGGTAAAGGTAAAGTGTGCCGTCAAGTCGATTTCTACTCCTGGAGCCCACAGAGCCCTGTGGTTTTCGTTGGTAGAATACAGGAGGAGTTTACCATTGCCTCCTCCTCTGCAGTATGAGATGATGCCTTTCAGCATCTTCCTATATTGCTGCTGCCCAACATAGCACCAGCGGGGATTCGAACCGGCAACCTTCTGCTTGTTAGTCAAGCATTTCTGTTTGTGGATTCTGCCAAAGGTGGTGCAAGAAGTCTTTGGACTATTCATTAAGGTCAATGGAGGAGGAATCAGTGAGTTCCTCCCACTGATTAGAAACTTCCTGAGTTTCTACCAGGAAATTTAATTCAGGGAAGGGAATATTCCCCCCCCCCCACCCTGTTATTCTACCATTTTGAGTGACCATCAATGTGAGAACATTGGGAACAAACAGTGATTTGGACCTGGAACAAGATTGCTTGTCCATCCTTTTAAATTGGTTCCATTTGCTTGAAAATAAACACATCTTCAACAATGATGGATGGATGGATGGATAGATAGATAGATAGATAGATAGATAGAAATGTGTGTGTGTGTGTGTGTGTGTGTGTGTGTGTGTGTGTGTGTGTGTTGCCCATCACCTTATCTATCTGGTTTTAATCCCATGCATAATCTGTGCATAATCTTTTTTTTTTTTTGCTTTGCATAATCCAACTGCTTTTTTATGGATGTGAGAACTCCAAAGAGCACCCAAGAACTCTACTTCTACCAACTGCACAATTTGTTCCATACATTTTGTGGAAGTAGATTTACCCTCTTCTTCTCTCTTCCCTCCATTGAAATGAAGCAAAGGTTCGCCGCATGTCTTAAAGTTTGGTTCTGAATTGGCCCAATTCCTGAGTTGTTTCTTCATGATAGGAGGCATTATCTTCATTTGTTTCCCCTGCTTGATTTTTGCTGTAGTCCAAATCACTGTGTGAATGTCGATAGTGGCAAATTCACCTTCGGAGCTGGCTCCAGGCTTCTTGTCACACCCAGTAAGTGTCAGGCATTTGCTTGTTGCTGAGATAGGACCCTTTTGGCTATTTCTTAAAAGAAAGGAGTTATATCATACATGAGCCAGCTGGAGTGGCTGGCACCATCGGAGATGGTGAAAATGTGATGGTTGCATTGTGATTTTTTGACAAGCTCCGCATCAGTGTTCCCTGTAACAGGGATTCCCAGATGTTGTTGACTACAACTCTCAGCATCCCCAGCTGCGATGGTTTTTGGCTGAGCAATATGGGAACTGCAGTCAACAAGATCTGGAAAACCCTGTTACAGGGAATACTGGTCCACATCCCCAGTGATGGAAAATAGGTGATAACATTGCAATCCTTCCAGCTTTCACTGTGCTTTCATATTTTTATCACCCTGGCCATTGAAAGCTTTTAAAAGTTCTGAAAACACAAAAACTGCTATAAAATTATTTCAGTATTATCAGAGGAATGGAAATGGAAATGGGCAAGAATGTTCTCCAAAGACGACTCCATAGAGATAGTACAACTTTTTGTTTGTTCTTACCCTAACCCTGACCCAAATACTTGCTCTGTACAAAAATGACTGCCATTTTACCCTAATCATTTGTGATTAGGGATAAAGAAGGAAAAGGGAAAGCTCTAAGTACAACAATGATCCATGGAGTAATGATGCTCTATCATCCATGATCCATGGGAGCGAGGAGGCTCATCCATCATTCTACAGCTGGAATGAGGAGGCTCATCTATCATCCTCCGGCTGGAGGACAATCCACCATCCATGATCCTTCAATGATCCATCATCCATGATCCAAAACATTCATCCCCTATTATGGTACCAATGGCCAACTTGTCAGAGGAATAAAAATGGTAACTGGCAGGCATGTCCTCCAAAGCCTACTCCATGGAGATTGTGCAGCTATTTGTTCATTCTTTGCACCTTCTGCATGCATGCACAGAAGGTGCTCTGATTTACTTATAAGCAAAAATGGATCCCTAGGAACAGAAATTTGGTGAAGGTTGTCTTCTTGAAGTAATTGGTTTTTGAAAGGGCATGTAACATGGTGTAGCTATGATTCAGGCTACAAACTGATCTTTGGGGAAGGAACCAAACTTTCAGTGAATCCCAGTGAGTATGGAGACATTAGAGTTCATCAATATGTTGAAGTTTATTGTAAAGAGAGTTTATAAATGTAATTGGAAGAAGAGTTAAGACAGTTACTAGACTTTTAAAAGAATATTATCCAATACATTCAATAGAATGGGTAGAATAACACCCCAAAATATTCTCTCCTATGTTAAATAATGCAGGATAATATTATTTTACAAGTCTAATAGTTGTAATGGCCATATTTACAATGAGGATGGTTGCAAAGGGTAGACATTTTCACTGTGTTCACACTAGTGAAGTAAAGATGCTAATCTTCTATAGTGACTATAGCCCTGTTCAGACGTGGAGAGGGGGGCAGAATTCCAGAGTGTGCCTAGAAGTTCCACACCTGACTCTTATGTGCAGAGAAGCCTGATCCAAGTGTGATGACAGAAATGTCCATCATATGTAACTACAGATTAAACAGTTATTTTATATGCATCTGAATGCCATTTGAGAACTCCATTTGAGAATGCATTTGAGAACTCCACTGAAAGGCCATTTTGTTTGTTTGTTTGTTTGTTTTATTGATATTAGTGTTTGCTTTTAAGTTATTTTTCTCTAAAGCACCACACAGACTAAAAGATGTTCAGTGTGAAAATACAAGCAACAAATGCATTTCTCACAAAATACCAGCAGAGTAGGGCAGTACAATATTTGGGAAGTATCAGGCGGCCGCCATTTTGTAAAGGTGTCTCTTGCAGTGTAGACACTGGTGGTGCATGGGATAAAATCATATTTAGTAGTGGTACCAGGCTTGTCATTGTCCCTGGTAAGTTGACCTTTTAACATACCCTCATGTTTAAGGCAATTTTGGAAGGTCTATATGTTCACCTTTGTGGGAGTTTTGCCTTGGTTAATGCCATAACAGAAGTACATCTGCTGTGCTGAAGGCAGGTGCAAATGTCTGTACACTCGTACATGTAGTTGTGTGAATGCTTGAACATGTGTTCATTTTTTAAGTGAATCTGGGTGCAGGTCATTCAAATGCATTGTACAGATATGAAGTGTACTGCTATACCTGTGTTCAACAGAATGTGAATAACTATACCTGTACAGATCTGTACCTGTATACACTGTACACCTGTATGAGTCTTCAACCTAATATCTGGAGTATTTTTACAGGTTGGGTGGGGCCCTCTGGCTTTAATTTATGTTTACACTAGATAATTATCCGAGTGAATATTTATCGGCCCTGAGAGTCACTTGCTTTAGGGTAGATGGTTGGATGGGCATTGATACTGTTATGTCCATCATTTCATATGTCTGAATATTAGATTAAGAGGACTAGTGGCAGGATCTGTCTGACTTTGTCATACCTGTTCATGAGTCACTCCAAGGAGCTTGGCTAACCACTTTCTGTAACTCTAATGCTGAGCTAAATGGACCTGACCCAACATGAGAGTGTTTATGATTCCATTGGAAACCTGGTTAATTTTAAAAGTCATTTCCTTTTAGCTTTGTGTGTCCCTGAGCATTTTTACATGTGTGTGAGAGATTTTGAAAGACAGATAAAGATATAAATGAACAGAACATGGTAGGAGGGAATTGTATCATACCCTGTCCTATCCCTTTCTCTCTTTTCCTCTCTCCTCCTATCTATCCCAAGAGACTCAGACCTTTCTGTTGTGGAGCAAAGAATGCCCAGATTAAACCCTTCATTCAGAAAGGTTACTACATTTTCACAGTCCTCCCCCTCCTCACCATACCAACAGATGGTAGCATGAGGCACGCCAACACTCATGAAGTAAAGGCACCATTTTGTAGAAGCATGCACCACGGTGTTAACAGCAATAACTGGAAAGTCATATTTGGAAGTGGAACCAAACTTGTAGTTATTCCTGGTGAGTTGACATTTCTGTTTATGCCAATGTTTGAGGAACCATAATTTGGTATATTTCTGTGGGACTTTGATTTCTCAGTTTGTTCGATAACATATTCTCCCATTAGATGAGAGTCTATCATGTTGTTTTCTGATAATATAGATGTCCAAACAGCACTTTTTTGGACTCTTAAGAGTTAGGTGTAGTTGCATGTTGAGATAGATGGACAGATGGGCTATTCCACTAGAAAGCCAGATTACCTGCCAGCAATAACATTTTCTGCTTTCTCTGTGCATCTGCCTGGGGCCGTCCACACTCATCTGTTCTTCCTTCCTTCCATTCACTTGGTCAGCCTAAAATCAATGCACTTTGCTAAGTCCTGTGATATAAGGATGTAGTTCTCCAATTCAATGGAAGGGGTACCTCCAGGAGCATAAAGAAATGTGCAGACTCCACAACAGAAATGAATGAGGGAAAGGCTTGTGGGCAGGGAAAGTTCCAAGGATAGGCTAGAACCTCTATGTCTACAAAGTGGACTGGATGCAAGACTGAAATCCTTCACCCATTGATGTGCATTGATGCCTAAATGCTAATTGTGCTGCCCGATCGTCAACTCTGTTGAAGTAACGAGATTTACTCCTAGCTGATTATATTTAGAATAAGTGTTTCAGCCACAGGTTCACAAGCCTGGTGCAAGGCTGTTCTTTGTTTTTTAATTAAAGAAATCTATGATTAATGGGTGGGTGGATGAGCAGATAGATGGGCAGGCAGAACAGAGAGATGGAATGGACAGGAGAAGCAAAGGACAGGATAAAGTTTTGGAAACCAAGACTTTGATCTGTTCTAGATCATGATCCTCTGTTGGGCATCACATCTTGCTCAGTATTAGTACTGAACATTTATGTGTGTCCATATTTGTCTGTCTGTCTATCGATCAGTCTGTCACTACTACTACTACTACTACTACTACACCACACACAAACACACACCACTTTTCAACAAAGGTTCTCAAAGTGGTATACTTTTAGAAACAATAAGTATATACATCCCTAACCCTAGATGCTTACAATCTAAAATTCAATATTCAGCAACTTGGGCAGAGATACGGGAGCAGGGGAAAAGACAGAAAGAATATGCATTGGTTGCAGTTTCATGTACTTAAGTGAAGTTAAAATATGGTATAAGGAGTAAGGGGTTTTGCTGGAGACTTCAGGAAAAGGTGAGTTTTGAGAAGGGGTTTGAAGCTGGTAGCATTATATTATACAGATGGTCTAGGAGGCTGTCTGGAAACTGCAGAACAAAAAAAAAGGAATAAGAAAGTCTGGGGTTTCAAAGAGAATAATTGAAAAGCAGACAAATTGTAGCACGTTCAGTGTAGAAATAAAATAAGATACACCGAATGCAGTTTCACAGAAGACCAATAGAATAGGCAGCAGCAAGATACTTTGGGGGAAGTATCAGAAGGCTGCCATTTTGTAAAGGTATGTGTCTCAGTGTTAATACTGGTAGTGGATGGGGTAACATCATATTTGGAAGTGGAACCAAACTTGCAGTTATCCCTGGTAAGCTGAGATTTCCATTTACGATGGTGTTTAATAAACCATAATACTGTGTACATTTGTGGGTCTTGATGTTCTCAATTTAGTCCACAACATATTTCCCTGTAATGTAATTTTCTGATAATACAGACTTCAGAATACACTGCATTGCACTCTTAAGAGTTAGATGAAGTTGCATGGTGAGATGGATGGACAGATGAGCAATTCCACTAGAGAGATAAATGCAATATCATTTTCTGTATCCTCTGTTGATCTTCCTCGGCAGTCTACACATCTGTCTAGTCTTCCATTCATCCAATCAATCAATCAACCAATCAGTCTAAAATCAATGCTCTTAGCAAGGCCCCTTTGATATGAAAATGTACAGTAGTTCTTTTGATTATGCACCTTCAAGACCACAAAGGGATGTGTATATACAAGGTCGATCCCACAACTGAAATCAATGAGGGAAGGTCTTGCAGACACAGAAATCTCCATGTAGACATCAGAACCTCTGTGTCTACAGCTGAGTGGACTGGATGAAAGACTGGAATCCTTTACCCTGCTACATGCACTGGTTCCAAATCTCTAAGCATGTTGCTTGATTGTCAACCATGTTGAAGTCATGAGGTTATCTCCTAATTGATAATAGTTAGAACGAGTGTTTTGGCAAAGGTTCATGAGGTTGTTGAAGGACCGTTCTTTGTTTTTTTAAAGAAATATGCACTTTGGGGATGGGGATGGGTTGGAGGGTGGGTGGGCAGGCCGGCAGACAGGAGATGGATGCAGGGATGGAATGGGCAGCAGAGGCCAAAAGAGGATAGCTAGCATAGATCTTCCTACAAGGTAGACAAGAAGGATGCAGATGTTCATCTTCACATATGGCCATGGCATCCCAGAAATTTAACCACAAGTTGTGGAAATATGGTTAAATAGAATGAATGAGCCTCCCTGTTAACTGAACCTAGACTCAAATCCAGCCATTAATCCACTCTTGAGTTTTACTTGGGTCCTAGGACAGCTGAAATGTTCCCAATGGGTTTCCCTACTTGTTTCTTTAAGCTAAGAAGTGTGAGGATAGGCAAGGGAGGGGCATCTCCATGATGTGTCACTGTCTGGTGGTTTTTGTCATACTGGCAAACACTGTGTGAACATGGGTAACTTCAAAGTCAACTTCGGGAGTGGAACTAGACTCCACGTTAAGCCAAGTAAGATGTGTGGAACGGATTTGTGAGATTTATGGGATGAGATTGTTCCTGGGGGAGAGGGTAGTCAGTAGATAAGAAAGATGTTAAGAATTCAGCAGGGGAAAGCAGCAAGAGTGTGTTATTGCAAGTGTTTGCTTTCAAGACCTTCTGTGTCCTACATTTTCTCCAGGGAGCTCAAGGCTGCCTTGTCATGATGGAGCTGCTCCATTTTTTCCTTGCGATAATGTTGCAAGATAGGATAGGTTGCGAGATGCTTGAAGCCAGGTTATCTTATTCCAAGACTGCCTACTACATTATGCTGGCATGGCTTATTCAACTGTCTTGCAAACTAGTTTGCAGAGTATGACATTTGAAATGTCATCATCCCAACATATACACCCACATATACACACATCTGACTTTTCAACTGGCAAAATGTGTTCAAGCCTATATCTGCAGCTTAAGGACTAGAAACTTTTTCTGTTTAATGAAAGCTGAGTACTGTGCCCAATGAACATCTGATATGTTTCTGAAGAAGCCTCAGGGTTTCCTGTTTCAGAAGCAACTTGCAGTATAGAATGGTTAGCTGATGTTCAACAAATCTCTCTCTCTCTCTCTCTCTCTCTCTCTCTCTCTCTCTCTCTCTCTCTCTCTCTCTCTCTCTCTCTCTCTCTCATATATGTATGCAAAGAGTACAGTGGATTATGATTGATATCTCACTTCCCTTATCTCTTGTATGTATTACTGAACTTGTGGAGGGGAATCATTTTGTAAGGACCTGTATGATAGTGTATTTGCTGGTGGCACATGGGACATTAAATTTGGAAGTGGGACCCGATTGGTTGTTATCCCTGGTGAGTTAAACATCAGTCCTACTGCTAATCATTGATCGTCTAATCTCCATCATCACTTTTGATGGAGTTTTGTAGAGAATATAAGAGAACATCAGTTTTGTAGAGAATATAAGAGAACTATTTTGTGTTTGAAGTTAAGAATTCTGCGTTAGACATTTTTGGCTTAAGACATTTTCCGACATAGTACTGCAGTGGATCAAATTCCTGTATAGTTGGCTGTGATCCAAAGAGGCATTGTTTTGGTAGATCCAAGACCTTGTACATCACAAATAGAATTATTTCCCTCTTAGTATATAGGACCCCACCCCCGACATGCACACCATATCACAAACATGGTTTGAAATTCTCCCCCATTTCAAAAATGGCACACCACGAGGGACTGAGGCATCAGAAACAGATGTCTAAAGCCTTCAGCATCTTGAAAATCAGCAGTATGCCTTTTAAAAATCCCAGTCTGTATCAGTCCAAGAGGACTGCCACCTCCATGTTCTGTATCCACAATGAGGAATGTCACATACAACCCCCATGTTCATTTGTGAGCAAAGGTGATCCCCAAAGAACAAATCTAACCACCACATCTAAAAAAGGACATTGTAGAACTGGAAAAGGTGCAGAAGAAGGCAACCAAGATGATCAGGGGCCTAGATCAGGGTCTTTGTGGTGCATCAGTCTGTTTTTGTAAGAATGTGTAGCACAGTGTGGATTATGGTGCAGGAAACAAACTGACCTTTGGGAAAGGAACAAAGCTCTCTGTGCAAGCCAGTGAGTATACAGGTGGAATAATTTATCAAATGCATATAAAATTGATTTCAGTGATAATGATGTATACCAAAGTTCACTTAGCTTAGCTTAGGTAATATAAGGGCGTAGGCACTAAGTTGCCGTATCACAGCCTTCATGAATTTTCATGAATAGTTGCTGTATCACAGCCTTCAGTACATGTTCAGGAGGAATTCAGAGGTAAAAACAGAGGTGGCATTGCCTAGGTTTCGGGGGAGGTATTATGGAACATTTATGGGGGGAAATTAAAGAGTGAGAAGTAAGAAAACCTGGAGGCTGTTCACACAAACAAAAACTGGACAGGACATGTGTCTCATCCAGGTTTAGAAACTGTGCATGCTCCCTATTTTTGGTAGTGCTGGAGCAAACTATGTAGGAGGAGGGAGAAGTGATTGTGGGAGAATGGAGTTGGGTAGGAACGTAGGAACATATGAACCTGCCTTCTACCAAGTCAGACTCTTGCTCTGTCTAGCTCAGTATTGTCTGCACGAATGGGCAGCAAGCGACTTCTCTAAGGTAACAGGCAGGAGTGTCCCTCAGCCCCGGAGATGCCAGGGAGGGAATTTGGAACCTTCTTCATGCAAGCATGCAGGTGCTCTTCCAATGAGCTACAGCCCCATCCCCTAAGAGGAATATCTTACAGTGCTCACACATGTAGTCTCCCATTCAAATGCAACCAGGGTGGCCCCTGCTTAGCAAAGGGGACAATTCATGCTTGCTGCCATAAAGCCAGCTCTCCTCCTGGATTACTTTTCCTCCTACCTTGGTCAAATGCTGGGTATGAAAGCTAGGTAGGATGGTGTAGGATGGGCATGAAAGCTGGGTAAGACAAACAGTTGTCCTACCCTGTTTTCATTTGGGTGAACAGCCTACTGGTGTTTTAGGGGAAATGGTTTAAATGCAGATAATTGCAGGATGAAGTGTGAAAACACAAGCGTGCTGAATGTATTTCTCTCAGAAGACCAATTGAATAGGCAGTGTGATGCTTCAGATGGCCACCATTTTGTAAAGGTGTGCCTCACAGTGCTTCTAATAGTGGTGGTGCATATGGTAAACTCACATTTGGACGTGGGACCAAACTTGTAGTTGTGCCTGGTAAGTTGACATGTTTACATACTCCTGTTTAGGGTACTTTTAGTAAACCGATATTTACTGTTATGGAAGGCTTGTCTAGATTCAGTCCATAAACAAAGTCAAAGCTTCATGAATGTGCATCTTGAGTGAGGCTCCCTAGTTCCAGTTCCAGTTTATATTTATATTAATTTACAGATAATACTTTGGGTACTATTGTTTAGGCCTTGAGAAAGAGCTGATTTGGGGTAGATGTTTAGATGTTTAGATTGTTAGATGCTTGGGGAGAAGAAACTTGCTGCATTGACTATGTCCTGTTTATGAACCATGTGGTTGGCTAGTGTCTTGATCAGGGACATAGGGACATGGGAAGCTGCCTTATACTGAGTCAGACCATTGGTTTATCTGGCTCAGTATTGTCTACACTGACTGGCAGTGGCTCTCTGTGGTTTCAGGCAGGAGTCTCTCCAGTGGCAGCACCAGGAAAAAATTGAGGGGGGCCACAGAAGGGGGAAAGTGCATTTATGGGTGACAAGCTGTGCCCCACAATATATTTCTGAAACAAAAATTGGGGGTGCAGGACAAACCACTTGGGGGGGCTTGCCCCCCGTTCCTCACCTCTGGAGACACCATTGAGCCTATCCAACCCTACATGGAGATGCCAAGGAATGAACCTGGGACCTTCTGCATATAAGCATGCAGATATTCCTCCACTGAGCTATGGCCACATCCCCTAAGGGAAATATCTTACAGCACTCAAATATAGAAGCTATTCACATGAGCAGCCCAACCCAGGCAAAGGTAGCCCAGCCTGGGTTGGGCTGCTTGTGTGGAGTGCTGGGATTTCTTCTGCCCCTGCTAGCCCAACTTTTTGACCCAGCCCTTCACCGGGGCTAGAGAGCGCGAGTGCGCCCTCAGCCCCAGGTCTGGGGTTGTCTGTGTTCTCAGGCTTCATGCAGCTGGTGCGCGTACACACTCAGGCGCTTAGAGAACTCGAGTCATGTGGGAATCCCCCAATGCACTGTGCAGCTTGCGTGATGCATTTTGGGGTTCCTGGAGGCTGGGACTCCTTTTCCCAGCCTCCAGTGATCCATGCTGCTCAGAGCAGCATGGATTGTGTGGGCACGCAATGGCACACCAAAGAAGAGCTTGTAGATTGTCTGGGGGTGGGGAGGTAGGTTCAACCCTGTCTTCTCCCCCACATTCCCTACCCACCCCTGTACTGGTAATGTGCACGACCTCATAGTCTCTCACCCAAATGCAAACCAAAGCAGCAGACCCTACTTGGCAAAGGGAACAATTCATAGTCACTACCACAAGACCAGTTCTCCTCCCCATTCATCGGAGTGTTGAATTAAATGGACATGGTAGTTCTTCTAATCGCTTTGGCAAGCTGTTTGTTTTGAAAGCATGTTCCTTTTAGCCCTGTTTTCTGTGTGTATGAATGAGATAAAGAGAGACACAAATATAAACACATAGAGAAAGAAAGATCTGGACGAGGGTGAGACAGAATATTTTCCCTTTCTCTCCCCTATCCCCTTCTTCTTCCATCTATTGTTTTGTTAAATGGTATATATCCAAAAGAGTCCAGTGCTTCTGTTGTGGAACAATGGGTTTTAAACATGTGTTCCCCTTTACTTTGAAAGATGACTATATTTTCTTAATATACCTTACCTAGTACTAATAGAACAGACAGCATGATGCATGCCAGTTCTCACAGAGCCGCCATTTTGTAGAGGGTGCCTCACAGTGCAGACTCTGGATTGAAATTCATATTTGGAAGTGGGACCAAACTTATGATTATCCCTGGTAAGCTACCATTTCTGTTTATGCTGGTATTCAGGGAAACTTGGCTATAATTTTATGTACTTTGATCTGTTCCATATATAGTCCCCTGTCAGAGTCTAGCTCAAAATCAAAAACTGAGCATGTGTGTGCATGTATATAATCTCAATATACATGCACTTTTTAAAAGTATACGTGTGTACTATACATGCCTGGCCCTGGTGCTTTCAGTCTAAAATTCAAAATTCAACGACAAGGGCAGGAAGGTGGAACCAGGGGTAAACAGCAGAAGAATCTCCACTTATTGCAGTTAAGTATACTTAAGTTTAGTTACATTGGGATTTGAGGACTCTGGATTTTTGCCAAAGACCCCACAGAAAAGGAAAGTTTTGAGGAGGGATTTGGTGGCATCACACAGATATTCTGGGAGGCAGTTGGGGAACTTAACAGATTTTTTTTTTTTAAGATAAGGAATAAAAGAAGTCTGGAGTTTCAGTGATAATAACTGAAAAGCAGACAGATTGTAGCATATTCGGTGTGAAAATAATATAGGCTACGCTGAATGCAGTTTCACTGAAGTCCAAAAGAATAGGCAGCAACAATGTGCTCTTTGTGAACTCGCCCAAGGATGCCATTTTGTAAAGGTATGTCTCACAGTGTTAACAGTGGTGGCTCATTGGGTAAACTCACATTCGGAAGTGGAACCAAACTTTCAATTATCCCTGGTAAGTTGAGGTTTCCATCTATGATGGTGTTTGAATGACCATAATGCTATGTGCTTTTGTGGGACTTTGCTTTCTTAATGTATTCCATTACATGTTTCCCCATTAGGCCGGAGTTTGTAATGTAAGTTTCTGATAATACAGACTTCAAAATAACTCTTTATTGGTCTCACAAGTTGCATGTTGCAATGGATAGACAGATGGAGTATCCTGTTAGAAAGCTTCCAGCAATACTGTTTTCTGTTTTTTCCTGTGCATCTGCCTGGACCATGCAGTTGTCTGTCCAGCCTTCCATTCATCTAATCAATGCACTTAGCTAGGTCCTGTGATGCAAAAATGTAGTAGTTAGGAGGACTACAGACCTCCTTTTCAATTTCAATGGAAGGAATACCTCCAATAGCACATATGTACTGTACATAGACAATATGAACCCACAGTTGAAATGCACGGAGTCTTATGGACAGGGAGAGCTCCGTGGATAAACCTGAACCTCTGCGTCTACAAAGAGCTAAGTGGACTTGGTGCAAGGCTGAAATCCTTCACCCAGTTATGTGCATTGATGCCTAAACTCTAATCATATTGTTTGATCAACCCTGTTGAAGACATGAAGTTTTCTCCTGGTTGACTATACTCAGAATAAGTGTGTCCACCAATGGTTCACGAGCTTGGTGCAAGGCTTGGTGGCCCACTCTGACTGAACCTATTGCTTGGAGACTTTTGTACTAATGTATTTTCCCAGTAAATTTTCCAATAACAAGCCACTAACATCTCCAGGACTGCTTTTAATAACCACCTGGCAATTGATCTAGATCCCTGGATACTTCAGGTTGAAACTGGAGGGCTGACAAACCCTATGCAATGCCATGCTTTGTTCTTTAAAGAAAGCATAAGCTTTTTTGTTGGTTGGAAGGGCAGGCAGAAAACAAAGATGGATTCTGGGATGGACTGGGCAGAATGGACCAAGGACAGAATAGAGTTTTGGAAATCTAGACTTAGCTAGGAGAACGTTTGCCTGTAAGACAAGAAGGAGCCTGGTGTTCATCTTGACATGCTCCCATGGCATCCCATTTATTTAACAGCCAGTGGAGGAAATATGGTGGGACACAATGAGCCTCCCTGTTAACTGATCCTAGACTCAAATCTTGACAATAACACTCTTGAGTTTCACTTGTGTCCCAGGATGGCGGAAATGTTTCCAGTGCTTGCTTTTAAAGCTAAGAAGTGGGATGATAAGCAAGGGAGGAGCATCTCTTTGCCACTGTCTGGTAGTTTTTGTCATACTGGCAATCACTGTGTGTGAACACGGGTGTCTTCAAAGTCATCTTCGGACGTGGAACTAGACTCCATGTTAAGCCAAGTAAGATGTCTGGAATTCATTTGTGTCAAGGATTTGTGGGATGGGATTGGTTCTTAGGAAACGGATGGTCACGAGTAGATTTGAAAGATGTCAGGGTTTCAGCAGGGCACAGCAGCCAGAACTGATATATGTTATTGCAAGATTTTGTTTATATGTTTAATAAAAATCCATTGTGTCCTAAATTTTCCCCAGGACAGTCTGATGGAGACTTCCCCATTTTGAGCTCACATAATAGGAGGTAGGCTAGGTTGAGAGATAGGGAGGATTTGGACCCAGGTCTCATGATTCCAAGTCCAATGACCATATGACACTGGCACAATTTGGGATTTTGGGGAGGCAACCATATTGCCAAGTTTGCAGAGTACTGAAGCTCAGTCCCTGCCGCCTCTGGAAATGTCATCATCTCCACATATACACAGCCCTAGGTTTTCATCAGGGATAGCCCAAACATCTTCAAATTTAGTTCCAGTGGAAATTTTCCACAACCAGAGGACAAGAATCTTCCTCCTTCATCTGTGTTTAGTGAAAGCTGAGATTGTTGCGTTCGATATGCAACACCAGTTTCTGTGCTGAGCATTAATTGTCAATACATACACCCGTGGTTTTAGTCCTCTTTATTAGTTTATTGGAATAATGGGGAAGTGGTTTTCAAGCTTCCTTCTTTGAAGGAACCTTTTCTTCCTTGACTTGTGTACCATGGAACCCCAGCATTTTGCAGATGATTCTGGGACAAGTTACAGGATACACACTCCCAGCCAGGTCTTTGTGCCCTGAATGGACTAAAAATATGCCCTGGTTCACTCCTAATACTTCCCATGTGACTGTGCATAGCAGAGACAATTTATAGTGGTGGGCATTATCATTAATCTCACTGAAGAACATCTGATAAATTTCTGAATAAGTCCTCAGGGTTTCCTGCAACTCAATTTTGAAAATACTTTAATGGGTTATTATGTCGTTAAGGTGGTTTCAGAAGCAACTTGAAGTCTAGCATGGCTAGAGGATTTTGTTAAAAACAACAATAATAGTAATCATAATAAGAAGTCCTGCTCATCATACTCCAAGTTCTTTAGGCATATCTAAAGAGCACTGTGAATCATGATGGTATCTGAGCAGCTTTCTCTGTGTGTATTACTAAACCTGTAGTGGGAAGCCATTTTGTAAGGCCCTGTGCCATGGTGTATATACTAGTGGCACATGGAAACTTCTATTTGGAAGTGGGACCCGGCTGGTTGTTATCCCTGGTGAGTTAAACAGTCCGCTCCTTGTCAGTAATGATGCAATTTCCATTACCCTTGAGTTTTGCATGGAATTTAACAAAGAGATAGCATGGTGATGTTAAGAACTTTATCATGGAAATGCCTGTATGCTGAAGATGTCCTGCTTAAGACATTTTCTGACACAACACTGTAGAGACTCAGACTTCTGTACTTGTTGACTGGGATCCAAAGAGTGATTTATTTATTTTTTGTAGACTCAAGGGCTTGTATATCACAAAGAACAGTTTTGATCCACCACCCCTTCCACTTAAACAGCAGACTCCCACAGGCCATCTCAAGCATGTTGTGAAATTCTCCTCAGTTTCAGAGATGGTGTACCATGTCACCTGAAGAACTGAGGCTCCAGAAACAGATGTCTACAGCCCACCAGCCCTTGAAAACCAGTAACTGGTTGGTTTGGTTTTTTCAATCTTAGTCTGTATCAAGGCTTGACAAATCCAAGGTGCCATGGAGTCATAGTGCCTAGAAATTTAACTGGGGTGCCTAGTCTAGGCTATTTAGAGGCAAAGGTAAAGTGTGCTGTCTGGTTGGTGTTGACTCCTGACGACCATAGAGCCCTGTGATTGTCCTTGGTAGAATACAGGAGGGGCATCAAGAAGCATCAAACATTGATTATGGGAATATGGAGATGTGCTAAGTGGTTGTTCACACAACTGGGTGGGTTGGCTGGCAGGCATGCTGGTAGGAAGGCTGGTTAAACTCGCCTTCCCTCCAGATGAGTGCTGGTCAGTTGCTGGGAGTGCAGATTGCTGCAACACAGAGCTCCAGAGGCCGAGACAATGTGTCCCAGCCTCTGAATATCCCACAGTGCACTGCGTGACATGCTCATTGCATTGGGGAATTCCCCCAGGATTCACTGTAGGCACCCATCTCTGTGTCCGCTGGGGCTGAACATAGCCACAGTGAACACACGATCCTGGAGCCTGAGTTAAGGGCCTGCCAGGCTGGCAGGTTAGGTTAGGTTAGGTTAGGTTAGGTTAGGTTAGGTTAGGTTAGGTTAGGTTAGGTTAGGTAATATAAGGGTGTAGGCACTAAGGAGTTGTGTCACAGACTCCATGAAAACAACCCATTTTCAGGAGAGATTCAGAGGTATTAATGTTTCCCAGGAGAAAGTGTGGAAAATCTATAGGGGGGAAATTGAAAAGTGTGTAAAATTAGAAAACCTGGTGTTTTAAGGAATATGGTTTAGATGTAGAAAACTCTAGTGTGTGAAAACACAATAATATATTTTTCTCAGAAAACTAATGGCATTGGCATTCTGATGCTTCGGAAGGCCGCCATTTTGTAAAGGAGTGTCTCACATTGCTAACACTGGTGGTGAATATGGTAAACTCACCTTTGGACATGGGACAAAACTAGTAGTTTAGTTTCCCCCGGTAACTTGACATGTTTACATATCCTCATGTTTAAGGTAATTTTGGTAAATCAATATTTACTTCTGTGGAAGTGTTGTCTAGATTCAGTCCATAAACAAAGGAAGGAGTACATGTTTCTGCATCTTAGATGGAATCTCCTAGTTTTACTTTATGTTTATATTAACTTGCTGATATTTCTGTGGGTATAATTGTGTTGGCCTTGAGAAAGATTTGATTTGGGGTAGATGTTTCTTAGCCCACTGATTGTTAGCTGTAATATCTAACAATATTACAGTGGGGCCAATGTGTTTGGGGACAAAATGATATATTTTCAAGAAGGATTAAGTAGTAACTTAGAAATAATAAAGGTAGCATTGCATAGGTGTCCTGGGAGGTAGTGTAGAACATCTATAGATTTTTTTTTTAAAATGAGGAATAAGAAAACCTGGAATTTTAGAGGAAAATGGATTAAAAGTAGACCACTATAGAATGTGCTATGTGAAAACACACACAAGCTAGGATGAATGTATTTTTCACAGAAGACCAATTGAGCAATCCACAAGAAGCTTCAGAAGGCCACCATTTTGTAAAGGTGTGCCTCATGGTGCTTATGCTAGTGGTGGATATGGTAAACTCATATTTGGGCATGGGACCAAACTAGTAGTTATCCCTGGTAAGCTGCCATATTTTACATGTAAAAAGTCATCAAGAGGTATAGAGAATTGATTATAGGGATAAGGACATATACTCAAGTGCACTTAGTGTAGCTTAGGTAATATAAAGGTGTGGACATAAGGGGCTGTGTCACAGGCTTCATGAAAACAGTACCTTTTCAGGAGGGATTCATAGTGAAAAAGAGAGGTGGCATTGCAGAGGTTTCCTGGGAACCTATGTGGAAAATGTTTGGAAAATATTAAAGAGTAAAAAATAATAAAACCTCAAAGTCATTCACACAAGCAAAAACTGTGTTCTACCCAGCTTTGGGAGCTATGTGCTCCCACTTTTCAGTTGTGTGGAAGCAAAGTAGGAGGAAAACGTGGGTAGCTTTTCCTCCAATCTTCCTTCCACACAATCAATTGTACCCAGGTTTTCCTCTTACCTTGCTTCCACACATCCGAAAACTGGGAGCATAAGCAGCTCCAAGTTTTTGATTGTGTGAATGACCTTCTTGTGTTTTAAGGGAAACACAATTTCAATTTAACACTGATTTAAATACAGAAAATTGTAGGAAGCAGTGAGTGAAAACACAAGCTGTGCTGACTGTATTTTTCTCAGAAAACCAATGGAGGAGGCATAATCATGTTTCAGAAGGCCACCATTTTGTAAAGGTGTGTCTCACAGTGCTTACACTGGTAGTGGATATGGAAAGCTCATATTTGGACGTGGGACCAAACTTGTAGTTGTCCCTGGTAAGTTGACATGTTTACATGCTCCGATTTAGGGTACTTTTGGTAAATCAATATTTACTTTTGTGGAAGTGTTGTCTGGATTCAGTCCATAAATAAAGTCAAGAGTACATGTTTTTGCATCTTGGGTGGGGTCCCCCAGTTTTAATTCATGTTTAGATTAACTTCCTGATAACTCTCTGGGCGTAATTTTTTTAGGCTTTGAGGAAGAGTTGCTTTGGGCTAGATGTTTATATGCCTGTTATATCATCCCACTGATTGTTAGCTGTAATATCTAACAATATTACATGGAGGGGGGCAATATGTGTGGGGGCTGTGTCAAAGCCTTCATGCAAATGATACATTTTCAATAAGGATTTAGTAGTAATTTAGAAGTAATAAACATGGCATTGCGTAGGTGCCCTGGAGAGGAATCTATAGGGGAAAGAGAATTAAAAATGAGGAATATGGAACGGTCTCCTGGATAATTTCAGAACTCTCCATGATTCGTTGGCTTTCTGTAAGGAATGCAAGACGGAAATGTTCCGTCGGGTGTTCGGTCACTGAGATAGCTGGTCATAGAGCGATCTGGTAATCCATGGTTATTATGTCTTGTAATGAGTACTGTATGGGTTTGTGGTTATGATGTTATGTATGTTGTATTTTATAGAACTGTGTTGCTTTGTATGTTATTGTGTGTAAGCCACCCTGAGTCCTATGGGAGTAGGGCGACATATAAATCTAAATGAATGAATGAATGAATGAATGATAAATAAGAAACCCCTGGGTTTTAGGGGCAATGGATAAAAAGCAAACACATATAGAATGAAGCTTCAGAAGGCTACCATTTTGTAAAGGTATGCCTCATAGTGCTTACAGTACTGGCGGATATGGTAAACCCACATTTGGCAATGGGACCAAACTTGTAGTTATCCCCGGTAAGTAGACATGATTTACATGTCCTCATGTTTAAAGTAATTTTGGTAAATCAGAATTTATTTTTGTGGGATTTTTATCTATATTCAACCCATAAATGTAGTCAATACATGTTTACCCTTTGGGTATTTATGTTCATATTAACTTCTTGATCACTCTCCAAGTTTAATTTTCTTAGGCATTGAGAAAGTTGATTTGGGATAGATGGTTGAATTGATGTCATATCATTCCGCTGATTAACAGATGCTCTGGACTGGAAATGAGATCTTGCTTTCTTCTTCATGTCCTGTTTATGAGCCAGGAACTGGCTCCTCTCTGTGAGCAGAATGCAGAGCTAGATGGACTTTTGACCTGGCCCAACATGGCAGTCCTTAGCATCTCATGGTCATACTGATTAGCCCTCTTTTGGCCATCTGTGTTTCCCCCCTGTATATGAATGAGATAAAGAGACATACACAGAGAGACAGGTTGAGAAGGAAAAGGGGTGGAAGAGGAAAAGACAGAATGAGGTCATTCACACAATCAAAAACTGTGTTCTGCCCAGGTTGGGGGGCTGTGTTTCCTCCCAAGTTTTGGTTGTGAGGAAGCAGGGAGGAGGAAATGTTACCTAGGTTTTCCTCCTACCTTGCTTCCACACAACCAAAAATTGGGAGTATACAGAGCCACCAAACCCGGGTAGAACACAATTTTTGATTGTGTGAATGACCTCACACTGAGGCAAGTCTCACAATCGGTGAGACTTGCTGGAGGGGGTTTTGCGGGGAGAGTGGGCTTGGCCCGCTCTCCCTGCAGATGATCCAGGCTGCAGCCCTGGGCAGCCGGATCAGCCACCCACACAACTACCAGCTCCATCAGTCTGGGGGCTGCGGGGATCATTCCAGGATTCCCTGCGCAAGCGCGTGAGGCATCCTGGAGAGACCCCCAGGGCCAGGAGGCTTGTTTCAGCCTCCCGGCGGGGGTCTCCTCGTGTATTGCCATGCTGTGGAGCCGTGCCACAGCAACACGCAATCGAAAAGCTCGGTGGTCCTCACGCTTGCCAAAAAGCGGGCTAGGCTCCCTTAGCCCGCTTTTTGGTGATTGTGAGAATTGCCTCTAGGTTTCCCATCCTGTCTTAAACCATCCCACCACCATATATTGTTATATATTCAAGAGTCTCTGTTGTGAAGGAATGAGTTTTTCAAAGGCAACCCCATGAAAGATGATTATATTTCCACAGTCTACTCCATATAATACTAATGGAGTTTGCAGCATGAGGTCTGCCAAGTCTCACAAAACCACCATTTTGTAGAGGTATATCTCACAGTGTTAACTCTGGATGGAACTTCATAATTGGGAGTGGGACCAAACTTCTGGTTACCCCTGGTGAGTTGCCATTTCTGTTTATGCCAGTGTTTAGGGCATAAATGATATACAGCTTTGCTGTAGCATGAGACTGTATGCAAAGAAATTGAATCCCCTGATTAGGCACGATTGAAATCAGTGGAACATTAGTTATGACTAACTTAAATCCCATTAATTTCAATGGCACATAGTCAAGATTCACTTTCTTGTGAACTACAAAACTCGTGGTTGCCTGATAAGGGAAGGTCTTCTATGAAATTTTCTGATTATCCAGACTTCCAGATACTCTTGGAGCTTTGAGATTGAACTCTTAAGGGTCAAATAGGTTTTATGTTGAGGTGGATGGATGGATAATCCCATCAGAAAGCTGAAAGGCAACATCTTTTTTTTTAAATTGCTTGTGCGTTTTTCTGGTCCACCCATCCATCTATCTATGCATTCATTTTTTATTTAATGAAATAATCGCTACCCCAAATCACTTCCTAGTTCTAGAGGTAAGCTGTAGTGGATTTCCCCCTCTAGTGGATTTCCCACTGCCCCCCCCCCGCCCAAGAGCAGGGGCATCCCAGTTACATCCAAACAGAACAATAGATGTTGTCTACCACCACTATACACTATCCTGAGAATGCGTTCACATGTACGCTCTCAAAATACATTCACTAGGGGTCACAGTTCAGAGGTTTTGGCTCAACCAGATAAGTCCAAGACTAACCACAGTGATACATACTTATCTACTATGTATATAATGAAGGGGACATTGACAGTGTTGTGTTAGTGGTAGTGGGGTGGGAGGGTGGGATGCAAGGTTTTCATTTGTTCTCATCTGGCTCAGCTCAGCTGAAGGCCTAGGCATTGGCATTCTTTTTCCTTTTTCACTTGAGCCCTCAACTCAAGTCAAAATCGTTGTGTAGCCAGCTCAGCATCAAAAACTCAAAAGTGTTTTTGAAACTCTCCTAACCTTTGGAAGTGGCTTGCTGTGTGACACAGGTAGTTCATTCTGAGAAAATCATGCTTACATTTTCCCTGGGCATGGGGAACTGGCTCTACAATAATTTGGATCACTGATAGCACTAATAATAATCAATTTCCACATAAATGGCTCATAGTAATTGATCCTGATCCATGTCTGTCAGTGGTTTTGACCATGTGCCTGATGGGGCATGGAGCTTACCATGGGGTCCTACCTGTGACGTTGGGTTGATCAATAATACAATGCTGAGCTTGATGGACCATTGCTTTAATGCTGTGTCCTATGTTCTGATGTCTACTTTATCCACACTGACCCATTTATAATAAAATTGTGCTCAAAGCATAAGATCCACTGAATGAAAACACACACACACACACACACACACACACACACACACCACTTTTCTGATAGGACTGTAGCACTGTGCGAACAATGTAGCCAATAAGTTCGTATTTGGGAAAGGAACAAGGTTGTCAGTGGAACCTGGTGAGTAAATGACATTATTTACTAATGGCCAGGAGGACCCAAAGAAATTCTTAAAGGAGTTCAGAGGTTTTGGCTCAACCAGATAAGTCAAATATAGAATATTACATTATCTCTAATATGGAAACTTTCAGGACTGTATTGACTTTGTCAGTCAATCTGCATTGAATGGGTCATCTGAAGACCATTTCATAGGTAATATTTTCCTACATGGGAAACATTTCTGTAAAGGAAAGTATGTACACAATCCTGAATGAAGTACAATACAGATCTATTGTGGTATTTGTTATAGCTATGAACGCATGGATCAGGTCACCTCTGCATGCACTGAACTGCCCAATCCATGTAAAAAAAATAAAATAAAAAATCTTGTGTTCCATTTCACCCATAGTGCTGTACATGCTTTCCATGGGTTGTTGAAAGAGTCAAAAACATATTTCTCATAAATGTTTAGGAAAATTAGGGGATCTTCTGTATTATCCCCACTGCACATTAAGGTCATTTGAGGAGGTCCATCTCCAGTTACCCCCGGTACGTCTGGTGGCGACTCAGAGGCGGACCTTCTCTGTAGCCGCTCCTGGGCTGTGAAATGCACTCCCTGTAGAAATTCGTAATTTGAACTCTTTGTTGACCTTCAGGAGAGCCCTTAAGACTTATCTGTTTGGCCTGGTCTTCAAGGGTTAGGGTATTGTAGGGTTTTTTTTAATGTACTGGGGTTGGGTTTTTTAAGGGTTTTTAAATTGTTTTTCAAGTGATTGTTTTATGGTATTTTAAAATTTTTGTTTTTATTGGTGACTGATTTTAACTGTTTTTGTTTTGCTTTTAACACCACCCTGAGCCAAATTGGGTAGGGTAGTATAAAAATTCAATGAATGAATGAATGAATGGTTGGATTGGTAATTCCCCAATATACTAAACCTTCCTGAGAGAATTAGTGCAGATTAATGACTAAGAGTCTAAGCTACAAGCTGGACATTCTCTGTTCAGATGCCATCTCTGACACAAACTCACTAGATGTTAGCACTGTGTATGATCCCAAATTCTCAATCCAATCTGGTCCTGAACTACAGACAATAACTATAAGTAAAATAACCAATTAATCTTTTTAAGAAATAAAGGCATGGCAGGCAGGCAGGTGGGCAGATGGATGTCAGAAGAATGTTTTACCCCAGCTGTGTTGGAAGGGGGGAGGTGCAGACTCCTGCCACCACATGTAGCTCTGGAATGTTCCAGAATTCCCCAAACAGTATAGGAGAGTTCTGGACTGAAAAAGGTTTCCCTAATTCAGATCCGGAATATCTCCAATATCCTCTGGAGTGGTCCATTTTGGGCTATTTCCTGAGTTCTGAACCAATATTGCACATCCCTTCTATATGGCCTTTAGCAAATCACTCTCTCATGCTCCCTCCATATCGTTGATATGGGGCAATAGTACTAACCTACTTTACAGAGTGGTTTGTGCTTAAATTTTTCAAAGATCAATAAATTAGTCAGTACAATGCCTGGGAACTATCAGAAGGCCGCCATTTTGTAAAGGTGTGTCTTACAGTGTTACAACTGGTAATTCATATAAACTCACATTTGGAAGTGGAACCAAACTTGTAGTTATCCCTGGTAAGCTAACATTTTATATATTCTCATCTTTAAGGTAATTGTGGTAGAAGATCAGGATCTACTTTTCTGGGTTTGTTTCCTTGATTCAATCAAGAATATTTTTCTTGGTTTCGTCATATTGGATGGACCCTCTAGTTTCAATTTATCTTAACATTAACTTCCAAATAATTCTCTGTGTCAGTATGTATGGGCTTTGAAAGAGAGAACTGATTTGGGATAAATGATTGGATGGATGTTTATACGTCCATTATAGCATAACTCTGACTATTGGATGCTGAGGACTATCAACAGGATCTGGCAATCATGCCCTGCTTATGAAGCACCCCATGGCACCTGGTTCACCACTTTCAGATGGAAATGGTGAGCTAGATGAACCATTAATGTGATCCATCATGACAGTTTTCATCATTTCATTGGAGAATTTGTTCTTTTAAAAAGCCATTTCCTTTTAGCGAAGTGAGGGTGGGTGTGACCTACAGCAATTCCTAGCCTCCCCCCATATCTATAGGAACATAGGAAGCTGCCATATACTGAGTCAGACCATTGGTCCATCTAGCTCAGTATTGTCTTCACAAACTGGCAGTGGCTTCTCCAAGGTTGCAGGCAGGACTATCTCTCAGCCCTATCTTGGAGAAGCCAGGGAGGGAACCTGGAACATTCTGCTCTTCCCAGAGTGGCAATAATACTGACCTACCTTACAGAGTTCCTTGTAAAATACAAGCTTCATTGAATGCATTTTTCACAACAACCAATAAAGGAGCCAGGAAAATGCTTGGGAAATATCAGAAGGCCTCCCTTTTCTGAAGGTATCTTTCACAGTGAATACTGATAATTGGGGTCAATTAAGTTTTGGAAATGGGACTAAACATGAAGTTATCCCTGGTAAGGTGACATTTTTAAAAATTATGGCCATGTTCCAAACAGCTTGATAGAACTGTATATACCTTCATATGTAGGACCTACTGAGGAACTTTGAGCTTCTGTTCAGCTACATAGCCTGTGTGTGTTGTGTGTTGTGTGTGTGTGTGTGTGTGTGCATCTTTGTTCATTGCATTAGTGCAGCATTTATTTGTATATCACCCACTATGTAATCCAAATTCTGAACCTGATGGATCAGTGGTCGGATCCAGCCAGGTTCACCTTATAATCCCACTGGCAAACAGCAACCTCTTCAATTCTAAATTCAATAATTCTAATTTAAAAATTGCAAAAACCAAAACTCATACAAAACACTCTATAAAATACTAGCCAACAAAAAGTCCCCTAGGACTCCGGAAACTATTCAGACATCAAAGAAACAGAATAAGGAAACATTGTTATGATTTGTGCAAAATAGACTAAAAGCAATACCAAAGAACGAGAAGATGTATCCAATCCAACACCCCACACCCAGCAGCAACCACAAGAACCAAGCTACTGGCAAAATGATTTTAAAAGTTTTATTTTACATTACAACTGCCAAAACAGAAGCAAAGTAGAATACAGTCAGGCCTAAGCATGCAGAACTAAACGGAAAATACTTTCCAAAGGATTACCATTTATTTTGCAAACTGATTAGTTTAAAAGCAATTTTCTTATAGATCTGCAGGCTTGTTCTAATATGTATATCTTTCTGTAGAAGAGAGTGAGGTCATTCACACAAGCGGGCGGGGTGGAGGGAGGGCAGGGAGGAGTGCTGGTTGAATTCAGTTTCTCCCCCAGACGAGCAAGGATATACTGCTGGGAGTGCGGACCATGACCCAGATGATCTATGCCGCGTGGGTCAGTGTGGAGCTCCAGAGGCCGGGATGATACATCCTGGCCTCTGGATATCCCACAATGCACTGTCCGACATGCACAGTGCATTGGGGGATACCCCCAGGAGATGGGCGCTCTAGGCACACATTTCTGTGTCCGCTGGAGCTGAATGTAGTCCCACTGAACACACGATCACTCAAGCCCTTAACCTCAGCTAAGAGCCGGTTTTAAAACTCGGCTGGGCAGCACTGCCCACGAAGATTGGGTCCGATCTGGGAGGTTCTCATAGGAACATAGGAAACTGCCATACACTGAGTCAGACCATTGGTCTATCTAGCTCAGTATTGTCTTCACAGACTGGCAGCGGCTTCTCCAAGGTTGCAGGCAGGAATCTCTCTCAGCCCTATCTTGGAGAGGCCAGGGAGGGAACTTGGAACCTTCTGATCTTCCCAGAGCGGCTCCATCCCCTCTGAGGGAAATATCTTGCAGTGATCACACATCAAGTCTCCCATTCACATGCAACCAGGGCAGACCCTGCTTAGCTAGGGGGACAAGTCATGCTTGCGACCACAAGAGCAGCTCTCCTCTCTTCATGCATAGCCTAACCCAGGCTGCTCTTCCGTAACCTAGGTTAGGGTACATGTGAGAACAGCTTCAGTGAGTGAGAAAGAGAGAAAGAAAGATATGTTGGCCAGATCTTGCCCTATGTGTTCATTTCCCTCTTTCCTTCCATTGTTTTGTTAAATTTTATTGAACTACACCAAGAAATTCAGACCTTTCTGTTGTAGAGTAAAGAAGGGTATTTTTTTCAATTTTTTAAAAAACAACACACAAAAAAGTGGTAAGACGTTTGCTCTGAAACATGACTATGGTTTCATGTTTCCCCCCCACAAAAAGACCAAACCGCATAGGCAGTGTAATACATGCCAGTTCTCACAGAGCCGCCATTTTGTAGAGGCCTTTCTCACTGTGTTAATACTGATGGATGGAAAAAACTCATATTTGGAAGTGGGAATAAGTTATCATAGTTATCCCTGGTAAGCTGACTCTTTTGTTTATGCCAGTTTTGAAAGAACCATGAATATGATTTAATCTATTTTTGCAGTCTTGGTTTTCTTGACTTATTCCATAGCACACCCCTGGGTTGGGTGGGAGTCCATAAGGTGATCCTTGACAGACCATTGTTATGATGTAGCATAGCAGTGGTTAGACTCTTCAATTCTGATGTCTACTCATCCCCACCAACCCATTTATATTGAGTAATGGTTAAGAAATGGCGATCAAAGGGCAGGACCCAGTGGAAGCCCACACCTATTTTTTGACAGGACTGTAGCATGGTGTGAACAATGTCGCCCATAAGAACATATTTGAAAGAGGAATAAGGTTATCAGTGGAACCTGGTGAGTAAATGCCATTGAGGCTGCTCCCAAACAAAGCCTAACCCAGGCTAGGGAAGCCCAGACTCTGTTAGGCTGTGTGTGAGAACAGCTGGGATTTAACCATCTTGTATGGTCTTGTATGCACACATATGCACACAGATTGTATGTGTGGTTAGGAACATAGGAAACATAGGAACATATGAAGCTGCCATATACTGAGTCAGACCATTGGTCTATCTAGCTCAGTATTGTCTTCACAGACTGGCAGTGGCTTCTCCAAGGTTGCAGGCAGGAATCTCTCTCAGCCCTATCTTGGAGAAGCCAGGGAGGGAACTTGGAACCTTCTGCATGCAAGCTTGTAGATGCTCTTCCCAGAGCGGCCCCATCCCCTAAGGGGTATCTCTTCCAGTGCTCACACATGCAGTCTCTCCATTCAAATGAAAACCAGGGTAGACCCCGCTTTGCAAAGGGGACAATTCATGCTTGCTACCACAAGACCAGCTTTATGTATCAATGCATGCATAAAATTTGGACCACAGAAGCCAGCCTCTCTTGGCAACAAATTTGGGTTCGTTTGGGTTCCAATATTGATTCCCTCCCTGCAACAGAGTATACACTTTTTCCCACTTAAGATTGTTAAGTCTTGATGGGAACCAAATGAGTGCCGATTGCTCTTGACAAGCTTTTGCCTACCCAGGAAACCCTGTAGCAAAGCAGGAAATGTGGGTAGTGATGCTGTTGCTCAAATCATGAGTGTATAGTCATACCGAAGCAGCATGTAAAAACCCACAGTGAGGTGTGAACTTTGCAGGCACTTCTGGGAACTGGCTTTTTAGAGCTGGGACTAAACTCTTGGTTGAGCCAAGCTAGAGACCTATGGACCAAACAGGGTGTGTGTGTATGTATGTGTTGTGTGTTGTGTTTATGTGTGCTGCAGAAGCAGCTTCAGACATATGTAGAACCCGACACAAACATCCGCTCATGAAGATTCTGTTTGTTTCATCTGCTCTTTGAATGTTCCCTTCAGCTGTGGGATTTCTGTTTTGTTTTGTATTGGTTTCCATTATGACTTTGCCTTGAGAGTCTATTCTGGGAAGAAGGGAGGGAGTTCATTTCGCAGATGAAAACAGGCTATACTTGTAACAGCCAGGCACATAGGGATAATTGCTGGTGCTGGTGCTGGTGTGTGTGTGTGTGTGTGTGTGTGTGTGTGTGTGTGTGTGTGTGTGTGTCGGGGGGGACAAGAGCCCTGGGCCATGATGGATACACATGCAGGCAGGTGCTTTTCCCAGAGTGGCCCCATCCCCTAAGGGGAATATCTTGCAGAGCTCACACAGGCTGTCTCCCATTCAAAAACAAACTGGGGCAGACCCTGCTTAGCAAATGGGACAATTAATGCTCACTACTACAAGACCAGCTCTAGGGATGTGCTGGCCCAGCCACACAGAGGCCAATCACCCAGGTGTGTGGCCTCCAAAATGGAGGCGAAATGGTAGTGAAAAGTAGTTGAAGGGCTAAACATCCAGCTGAACTGGCCGGAGCGGGGGCATAAGGAAATCCGGCAGCGGGAGGGGGAACCTCTGTGGACACACACATCCCCGCCGCCACCAGCAACTCCCCAGAAGGGAGTCAGTTTAAATATATAAATATATAAATATATAAATATATAAATATATATATAAATATATAAATATATATATAAATATATATATATAAATATATATATAAATATATATATATATATATATATATATATATAAAATTATTATTATTATTTACACCGAAAAACATTCGCGAACTACCCAAATATTTGGGAGATGTTCGGTCCAGGGTCAGACTGAACAGGGGGTGGTTCGGTTTGACCCTGAACCGTTGAACCGAAGCGGTTCGACTTTGAACTGGCTCAACATCGAGCCGGTTTGCACATTCCTAACCAGCTCTCCTCCTATCCTCTCTGCACTCGGTGAATACCATAGCACTGGGGCACGTAGACCAGCCCCTGGCTCTGAGTAGCAACTGGCCGTCTTCACAACAAGCTTTAAAGGTACTTTAGACACCTAATGATACTGATGGTGCCATAATGTACAAGACATGCCAAAGGCAGGTGGTTATAAGAAGTCACATCAATACTGAAAAGGAACAGAAACAAAATGCCATGCCCCTTCTCGAAGTGCATTTGCTCGAGACCCCAAAGTTGGGGTTCTCGCTTTCAGGCATTACTGGTCATCGTGGCTAATAATGGTGATCTCTTTGCTTTCTTGTTCAGATATTCCGGATTCAAAACCTTCTGTCTACAAATTACAGCCGACTGATGAAAAAGGGAAAGACATTTCTGCTTGCCTCTTCACCGATTATTCTCCAGCTGAAAAAGAGTCATTCAAAGCGAAGATGGATGATTCTGAGTTCATATCTGTCGATAGCTCAGTTGTGGTAGTGAAAGACCCGGAAGGCAGCAGTCAAACAGCCAGTTATGGAGCCGTTCTCTGGGGCCCAAAGAACAACAAATTTAAGTGTTCTGCTTGGCACAAGAACAAGACCTTCGATGAGTCAGACGGTAAGTGGGTGAGGAAGATATTCGTGTTTTAGTTTTTGCTGCTGAAGTTTGGTCTCCTCGTCCTCCCTCCCTAGGCAATGATAGCTTTCCAGAGCATATTATGAGTATGTTGTAACCCAGTAGTCTTCAGACAATGTTTTAGAGAACCCTGGATTTTCTTGCAAACTTATCAGAGGTTCCTCAAGTAGAAGGCAGTTTATGTCAGGCAGACAGACCTGGAAACAATACAAAAGGTGCCTGATACTCTTACCACAGACGAGAGTTGGAAGAGGCGATGGGTCTGTAGCTCAGCGGTACGGAGCATCTGCTTGCATACAGAAGGCCCTAGGTTCGCTCCCTGGCAGCATCTCCTGGTCGGGCTGGGAGAGACTCCTGCTTGAATCCTTGGAGAGCCGCTGCCAGTCAGTGTAGGAAATACTGAATGAGATAGAACAATGGTCTGACTCAGTAGAAGGCAACCTCCTGTGTTCCTATGTAAGTGTCCCAGGTCACTTTTTCAGTCCCAAAAGCCCTGGCCAGGGCGCCACATGGACTGAATGTGCGTCTTAGGCCAGGAGTTCCCAACCTTGGCTGCCCAGATGTGGTGTGATTATAATTCCCATCATCCTCATTCACAATGGCAAAAGGCCATGGGAGTTGCAGTCCGACAAGATTTGGGGTTTCAGAATCCTTGGCTTAGACCAGGCCTGCAAATATAAGGCCTGGAGGCCGGACCCGGGCCATAGGAACCTTTTTTTTTTACTGGCCCCCAGGTAGGAATACCCTGCAGCACCATAGGATCTGGAAACTGCCTTACTGCCTCATCCTATGCATGTTTACTCGGAAACATGTCCCACGGTGTACCCAGAGGGACTTATGTCCCAATACGCATGTCTGGGATTTCCGCCTGAAAGCAAGAGGAATTTCGGGAGAGGAGAGGACTTGGCATTTGTTTGGGGTTGGCATGCACTCCAGGGGCCCCACTGACCCGGCAGTGATAAAGCCCATTTTCTGGCCAGTAAGAACATAAGAACAGCCCTGCGGGATCAGGCCCAAGGAAGCCCATCTAGTCCAGCATCCTGTTTCGCACAGTGGCCCACCAGATGCTGCTGGAAGCCTACAGGCAGGAGTTGAGGGCATGCCCTCTCTCCTGCTGTGACTCCCTTGCAACTGGTACTTAGAGGCAACCTGCCTTTGAGGCTGGAGGTGGCCTATAGCTCTCCAACTCAGTCATCTAGTTATCTTTTAACTATGTATCCTTAGTTAAAAATGGTGGGCCCCTAAATGGAGGGGGAGTGAGGGTGGGAGAATGTCAAGTAAATAAAACTTCTTTCATTAATAATAAATTAAATGTACGAATGTATGTGCTGAAAATTGACCTCATATACCAAATCATGGTCAGTTCCGGCACACTGGACCATTTGGGTTGTGTGCCCCTGGCTTAGACCATGTCCCAGAACCCTTGTAGGAACCTAGGAAACTGCCTTCTACCAAGTCAGACCCTTGGCCCATCTAGCTCAGAATAGTTTACACAGACTGGCAGCGGCTTCTCCAGGGTTGCAGGCAGGAGTCTCTCTCAGCCCTTTCTAGAGATGCCAGGGAGGGAACTTGGAACCTTGTACATGCAAGCATGCAGGCAGGTGTTCTTCCCAGAGCAGCCCCATCTTCTAAGGGGAATATCTTACAGCGCTCACACAGGTTGTCTCCTATTCAATTGCAAACCAGGGCAGACCCTGCTTTGCAAAGGGAGCAATTCATGCTTTCTATCAGAAAACCAGCTGTGAGCTGGGCATGGAGGCGGGCAGCATCAGTGAGCCCAGAACTTGTACCCAACACCAGAGTGAGGGTGGAAGGAAAGGAGCTTCCCCACCCTGCACCTTTCCTCTGTGCCCAACTCGCAGGCCATCATTTCCCCTGCCTCCTAGCTTGCTTGTAAGAGTCTCATGATAGCCAATGGGGACCATGCCCAGTTCCCGAGTTAGAGCTGGAGGCTTCTCTGACCCTAATGCCGATCGTGAGAAGAGTCCTGTTTGTTAGGAACATAGGAAGCTGCCATATACCGAGTCAGACCATTGGTCCATCTAGCTCAGTATTATCTACACTGACTGGTAGCAGTTTCTCCAAGGTTACAGGGAGCAGTCTCTCTCAGCCCTGTCTTGGAGATCCCGGCAGGGAACATGGAATCTTCTGCATGCAAGCAGGCAGATGCTCTTCCCAGAGCGGCCCCATCCCCTAAGGGGAATATCTTACAGTGCTCATGTGTAGTCTCCCCTTCAAATGCAACCAGGGTGGACCTTGCTTAGCAAAGGGGACAAGTCATTCTTGCTATCACAAGAATGTGATATCTTGCAAGATATCTTGCTATCAGCATGTCATTAGGATGTCAGCCGACAAAACTTTATCATCAGTATTGTGGTCATTCATTCACTAATTCTCCTTATCATTCTTGTTGCAGAGTCCATTCCTGCCCAATCAGAAGGATCAACTGAGTCAGGTATGTGCAATCAGGAAAATAGATTCAACCTGTGAGAACCCCAAAATCATCTAAAAACACATTAGAGTTACCATCAATAAAACTTTAAAACATCATAAACTAAAAGCCTGATAAAGCAGGTGTTTTCAAAAGTCATTTTAAAACAACCAGAGATGGGGAGAGGTTCTGATTTCATTTGGGGGTGTGTCTCAGAACCCTGGGGCAACCCAATTCTTATGGAATTCTCTGCCATGGAATGTGGTGATGGCCACCAGCTTGGATGGCTTTAAAAGGGGCTTGGACAAATTCACAGAGGACAGGTCTATCAACCGCTACTAGCCTGGTGGCTATAGGCCAGCTCCAGCTTCAGAGGCAAGATGCCTTTAAATACCACTTGCAGGGGAGCAAAATCAAGAGAGAGGGTATGCCCTCACCTCTTGCTTGTGGGCTTCTCAAAGGCATCTGGTGGGCCACTGTGGGAAACAGGATGCTGGACTAGGTAGGCCTTGGGCTTGATCCCACAGGGCTGTTCTTATGTCAACCCTAGAGAAGACCCAGTTTTGGACCGCCACCATACAAGCTGGTGGTAACCACAACCAGACCTCCCCCGATGGTCTTAACAGGCTGCAGGGTTCATGAAGAAGAAGGGACTCTCTTAAATAAAGAGTTGTCCAAGTGGTCTGTGAGCAGTTGCTAGCATGCAGAAGGCTGTTCTCCTGTGATGTTTATTCTTTCCCCATTTTTTGTTTCCATCAGATTCCCGGCTGAGTCTCCTTTCTCTCACGGTGTTAGGACTGAGGGTTATTTTCTTCAAGACTGTTGCTGTCAACTTACTCATCACCTTACAGCTCTGGTCAAGATGAGGTAAGCATGGTGCTCTTTTGGTGGGGATAAACCTGCTTAAAGTCCAGGGAATTGATCCAGATCTGGTTAGCTCTGCCCCGGCATCTTGGTGAAAATGTAATTGGGAACAGACCTACCAGAAGCTAGCAGGAAGTGAGCATAATACTTGGCTGGTCTCTGTTATGTTTCAGATAATAATCCAATTGCTAAAAATAATTAGAAACACTGGCTGGTATCCAGAGCAGTGGCATGCAGTGAGCAAATTTGCATGAGTGTGAAAGGATAGCTCAGTTGTGCTAAAAAAAACAAAACCCCAAAACCCCAGGCATTTGTGGGATTGTGATCTTGCACTCTTGCAATCTTGCACAGAAGTTCCCATTTTAGAAAGGAGGTGCTGTTGTGCAACAGTGCATGTTCTTGTGGCAGTGCAGCACTAGCACAACAGTTTTGCACTAGCCTCACATCCGCCTGCAAACACCATCAGCCACTGTGCTACATTCTTAGAGAGCTCCTTGGATGGTCTAGACCAGGGGGTAGGCAATCTTAGCTCCCCAACCAGGGGTGTAGCAACTATTGAGCAAGGGGAGACAAGTGTCCCCAGGCCCCAATGGTCTGCCCCGCCCAAGGCTTCCCCTCTACCCCGGCCAGGGAGCCAACTTGCCCCCTTCTGCACCCAGCCAGCGAGCAAAGTGCTGACCAGCTGGGAGCGCAAGTCCCACTTCTTTCCTCTCCAGCCAGCAAAATGAAAGGCTATCTAAGGAAGGAAGGAAGGAAGGACTCTCCTCCCACCAGGCATTGGACCCTCCCCTGCATCTGACATCAGATGTAAGAGGGGGCGGGGCCAGTGCCCAGAATGGGGCTATCCCTGGAGTTCCTTTTCAGCGATTCCACCAACCGCTGACAAAGAAATGAATCTCTGCTGGGGGTTGTGACAGCCCTGTTCTTGGCACTGGCTCTGCCCCATTGCATCTGACATCAGGTACAAGGAGCGTGGCTTGGGGCACATGCACACTTTGTGTGCGCGAAGGGACACCCAGGGGGCGGGGGAGCTGGTGGTCGGACTTTGTCCCCTGGCCTCCACCAAACTCCCTATGCCCCAGCGGTTGTTGTGGTTCAACAACAGCTGGAGAGCCAAAGTTGCCTACCTCCTGGTCTAGACCAGGGTTTCTCAGTGTGTGGGTCCCCAGATGTTATTGGACTTCAACTCCCATAATCCCCAGCCCCAGTGGCCTTTGGTTGGGAATTATGGGAGCTGAAGTCCAATTACATCTGGGGACCCACACGATGAGAAACCCTGGTTTAGACTGTTCCTGATTTGAATTTCGGCTTCTGCCTTCTCATGCGCCATTGTAGCGCCCATTGACAATTTTAAAAACTTCACAAATCAAAGAATCCATCTAAGGAATCCACCAATATTAAGCAAGAGGCCTCATTTTGAAATATTCCTGCTCCACAGCCCAGGTACCTCTAGTGTCACACACCAGGCAGAGCCCTCACTGAGGTTGTAAACCTGTGCAGGGCTGTACCACTTCTTCAGATGGTAGACAAAGGACTCACATGAATTAATGTCCCTGGAAGCAAAATTTCCCTCCACACAGAAAACCAGATATCAGGGAGGAGAGTTCAAGCCCAGCCTTATCTCTGGTGTTGAATTTTTGATGTGAGAAGGATGAGTATTTTATAGAGGGACATCCTCTCCTTTGATTCATCCTGCCATCTGACATGCTGACAGGTTTACTGCCTCATTGAGAATGAAGTCAAATTCTTTTCGGAACCCTGAGTCCCAGCCGCCCAATCGAAAGACCTCCAGATCTCACAGAGACCCATATTCCCCAAAGCTGTATCATTGCTTCCAGTCCTCTCACACTGATGACAGAGTGCCAGGGTGGTTAGTAGGGAAGCATTTAGGTTTGGTGTCCATTTAGGTGAACAGTAATGAAAACACCAATAGAATTCAGTTGCCAGATTTCAGAGAGGGTGGTTGGTTGCCCTGCTTGTGGGATACATAAGAACATTTCCAGGAGCATCTGGCTGGATCATGTTAGAAACAGAATGAGGTCAATCACACAATCAAAAATTGTGTTTGGCTTTGGGAGCTGTGTGCACTCCAAATTTTCAGTCAGAATGGTAAGATGAAAACCTGGGTAGAAGTGATCATGTGGGAGCAAGGTAGGAGGAAAAGCTATCCAGGTTTTCCTGCTACCTTGCTTCCACACAACCAAAAACTGGGAACACACACAGCTCCCAAACCCAGGTAGAATACAGTTTTTGATTGTGTGAATGACCTCACAGTTGGACTAGATACGCCCTTGATCCAATTCAGTCAGCTCCTGTTATACAGTAATACACTTCTAAAGATAGTTAGGGAACTAGACTGGCATTAGTGAACACCAGAAAGTCTGAGAACACCCAAAGGCCAATTTCCATATCGTTTCTTTTGTGCAGGGAACTTTCTGCTGCTAATTATGCTCCCTTGTGCAGTAGGTTCTACAGATATCGGGCTCCCGTATAATTAAGATGTCTCTCCCTCTCCTTGAATTTTAGGAATGACAAGAAAATGTAAATATCTGGGTGAGATATTGTGAAAGAACCCCCTTGGAAGCTTGTACCCTCTCCATCTGTGGACAAACACAAAGAAGAGTGGATTTACTCCGCGGCGGAGAACCACATTGCATCCTTCCTGTATTCCTTCTTCCATGGCTTGTCAACATTTATACTGGCAAGGAGAGACTTTGCATTCTGGATTTCTGCTTCTCATGCAGCCCTTCAAGCACAGGAGCCTTGAGAAGAAAACAAGTTGGCAAAGCAGCTTCCTGTGCCGCTCTGTTGTATGATGCTATCTTCTGAATGTAATCTACCCTCACATCCTGTATTGTACTGAATATTAAAATGTATACGTTTTTGAATCCTTGTGTATTGGTGGTACTTGGTGGTTTTGATAATATTTCCTGATCATCTTTTTTTTTTTTTTTTAAAGGAAGGTAGGTGGATTAGAAGTAAGAAAGTAGGCCCAAAGCCAGAGATTGCAAGATGAGGGGACTCAAGAATATGGGGGTGGTGAGCTGTCCACTTAAGTACATGTGAAAAAGGATGAATCTAGTATGTCAAAAATTCAGTGCCAGGAAGGCTTAAGTTCCATAACAATCTATAACTGGTGGACTGCTCATTGTACAGCAGCTGTGAAAAAGGCCAATTCCATGCTAGGGATCATGAGGAAGGGGACTGAAAATAAAACTGTCAGTATTATAATTCCTTTATACAAATCTATGGTGCAGCCACTTTTGGAGTACTGTGTACAGTTCTGGACACCGTATCTTAAGAAGGACATTGTAGAACTGCAAAAGCTGCAGAAGAAGACAGCCAACATGATCAGGGACCTGGAGCAACTACAGCATCTGGGGCTTTTTCATTTATTAAAAAAGGGTGACTATGGGGACACATGATAGAGGTCTATAAAATTGTGCATGGTGTGGAGAGGGTAATTAGAGAGAAATTATTCTCCCTCTCTCACAACACTAGAACCACGGGTCATCTCATTAAACTGATTGCCAGGAAATCTAGGAACGACAAAAGGAAGTACTTTTTCACACAGCATATAATTAATCTATGGAATTCTCTGCCACGGGATGTAGTCATGGCCCACCAGCTTGGATGGCTTTAAAAGGGGCTTAGACAAATTCATGGAGGACGGGTCTATCAATGGTCACTAGTCTTGATAGCCATAGGCAACCTCAAGGCTCAGAGGCAAGATGCCTGTGAATACCAATTGCAGGGGAGCAACAGCAGGAGAGAGGGGGCATTTCTTCATCTTCTGCCTGTGGGCATCCATGAGGCATCTGCTGTACCATTGTAGGAAACAGGATGCTGCACTAGATGGGCCTGATCCAGCAGGGCTGTTTTCATGTCATGTAACTCCAGCAGGGAGTACTGTAGTGTACAGGGCTAATGACTGAGGAGGCATAATGGAGGAAGAAATCTCATTTTGATAGCGTCTTTAGATCAAAGATAAGCCCTGCTCAAGACTGCAGACGTGTGAGTGTATCCCTGGAAGTATACAAAGGGATTTACCCTCACTACACAGTAACCACACGCTGGCTTCTTTATCTTCCTGGCCCTGGGGGCTGACCTCCTAGCTGAGAGGGTGTGGCGGGGTCATGAGAAGCTCTGACATCTCTCAGTTCCTGAAGTACTGGTGATCTCCCACACCTTTTTCGGCACAGTCTGAAATCCTATACACACAGCACCTCAGTTAGAAGGTCTATCTTGAGGCAGGCCCATAGTTAGCCTAAAGGCCGGCAGGGAGGGGAAAAGAAGTTTAGAGGCAGCTGTGGGTCCATCTTGAGCAGAATTTGCATTTTCAAGTGTCTTAGGAAACACAGGGAGTTGCCATATACCGAGTCAGACAATTGGTCCATCTAGCTCAGTATTGTCTACACCAGGAATTCTCAATGCTGGGTCCCCAGATGTTATTAGACTTCAACTCCCATAATCCCCAGGCACAGTGGCTTTTGGCTGGGGATTATGGGAGTTGAAGTCCAATAACATCTGGGGACCCAACGCTGAGAATCCCTGGTCTACACTGACTGGCAGCGGCTTCTCAAAGATTGCAGGCAGGAGTCTCTTTCAGCCCTATCTTGGAGATGCCAGGGAGGGAACTTGGAACTTTCTGAATGCAAGCAGGCAGGTGCTCTTCCCTGAGCAGCCCTATCCCCTAAGGGGAGTATCTTACAGTGCTGATACATGTAGTCCCCCATTCATATGCAACCAGGGCAGGCCCTGCTTAGCAAAGGGGACAATTCATGCTTGCCACCACAAGATCAGCTCTCCTCTTCTGAGTTCACATCTTAAATATGTACTCAGATTTTATAGCGCCACATTCTTATACCAAGGCTATTTTTTTTTTAAGCATTAAGAACTTGCTAGCAAAATGCAAGATCTGGTTCTCAACGAAGGCAAATCCTCTTTTCCAAACTGGATTAGGTATGCTTGGATGATATGCACAACACCATGTGCTTGGGCTAACAACCCTCCAGGAATAGCGTGGAGTTTCCAGGAATTGGCATCAAACTCCAGGCTGCTTTTGAAAACCATCCCGGAGTTGTTAATGGTTTGATATTGTGAATGACACCAGGAAGAACATATTGGGACAAAGGTCTTCAGGGACAGCTTCAGTCAGAGTTGGGCAGCTCTGTCTCCAACCTTCCATCCTTCCCATTAACTGACCACCTGAGCTCTTTTTAGATGTTACTTCTGAGGAAACATTCAGAATGACACATTTCCACATTAAGATGACTATCATTCCTCTAAGCATTTAGAGCAGGGATTCCCAACCTGGGTTCCTCCAGATGTTGTTGATCTACAAGTCTCATCATCCCCAGCCACAATTCATTGTGACTGGGGATGATGGGAGTTGTAGTTCAGAAACATCTGGAGGACCACAGATTGGGAAGTCCTGGTTTAGAGGCCTCTCAGTTAGTTATCACATGGCTAGATAAACTGTATGATCATCATTAATGTGCACGTATGTGCAAAACGTGTTGGTACATTGCTCATTGGGACCTTTTGCAATCGTCAGGCGTCATTTTTCACTCATCACAGACTAGTAGACTAGTGGGTTTCTGCAGCCCTGTTTATTGGTACTGACATAATTGATTGAATGAAAACACAGTTTGGGATCATTAGAATCTAGGGCCTATGTAAGTATTGGGGCACCTGACACTTATCTTTTAAAAAGAGAGATTGCTGACACCTCCTCAGTCCTTTAGCCCTGTACGCTACAGTACTTATTATTATTTTAGTTAGAGGTTTTGGGTCTTGAGCCTTCCTGAGCATAATTCCCTCTTCAGTCCTTCAACCTTAATCCCAGATTATGGGAGAGATGAAGGCAGAGGCTCAACAGTGGTGAGTAAAAAGTATTCTTCACATCCTAAGGGGCACACATTCCTTTACACAGGCACCTTGGAGCAAGGAGGAAAGCTTACAAAAAACACAAAAAACAGAACGGAGAGTTTGGTAGGAATTATAGTCTTTACCAGGACTGCAGCTATTGCCAAAGCCCCAGAAAAGATTACAATTCCCAGGAAACCCTGCACTTTTCCAGGACTGAGCGTGCGGGGAAAAGAACACTCTCAGTAGTCATGTAAAATGATGCCATGAAACACATTGCTACCCCACCAAGCTGAGTTAAAAATAAAAAGAGAGTCAACTGGCTGGTATATATTAGAGTTCAGAAGCGGGGGCAAACAGGCCCCAAATCAAAGTTTCGCCTCTGAATTCAGCTGAAGCAGGATCGCCCACCCCCAAGAGCTGAGATGTCCCACAAATCAAAGCAGAGCTGCTTCACAAAGCCCTAGCAAACCGTGGCTGTGCTGAAGCAGCAGTGAGGATAAGTTGCCAAGTCCAAACTTGCAATTGCTCCCATGCCAACAGGCAAAATTTGCCCTCACAGTGGTGGCAGAAGTGCCAAGATGTTCTTGCCACTTGGCGCTCACTCAAAGGCACTCCTCTTGATTAGGATTCCCCACACTGCAAGCCAGAGAATTGGACATGACAAATGGTTTCTGGAAGGACTATTTGTTGGAAGTTAAGGACTTTGCGCTGTCTCATCTCAAACAGTGGAGGACAGACTAGTAAGTCAGAGGGCTAGAGGGTCAAGACATTGGTCATCCCTTCTCCACTGCTCTGATACTATCCCTTTGATATGTAGATTGCTAATCTCAGGGACTAACTTCCTTCCTCTCCTCTCTTCCTTACCTGCCCTTCTACCTTGCAACATGGCAAGCTTCTCTCCCTGCACCATGTGTGCAGAGAAGATGCAGAATCCATCTGCATCCAGATAGATAGATAGATTAGAGATCCTAACTCCTCACTTTCCTATCTAGAATGGAGTTCCTTAATAAATGCCTTATATATTGATTTGAAACTATGAATTGGCTCCAAGTTACTTTACTCTCAACATACACGCATGCCTAACTAAATCTGCTGTGTTGTGCCTCTGTGCACTCTGTTATAATGAAAAGGGATTCTCTCACCACAGAGAATTTCCAACACTATTGAGCTTGGGTCAAACGAAGTACCACAGGGAGACTTAGAATGAAGAAGACAATTTCCACTGCTTTTCATTCAATCCTAAGTATACCTCCTCAGAACTTTCTGCCATTAACTCAACCTATGTAGGAGAAATAAATGTGCACTTTGAGGCGGCATTAACTGACGCATAGTGTCTGGATCATGAGACATAATCACTGCACTCTATTCTCCACTGGACACACCTCACTTTGAAGATGGTGCCCTTTTCCTGGCCTTGGCAACAAAGATGCTAAGGAGTCCAAGTCCTGTGGGCAGGGCCTCTGAGAGCAGGTTTGGGCCCTGGTGAAAATATTTTTCAGGCCCCTCACCCCGCCGCTGCTGCCACCGCCGCCATGAGGCCGATCTTCTAAAAAATTCTAGCCGCCATGTGCGTGGCCAGTTGCCTGTGGGCTTCTCAGAGGCATCTGATGGGCCACTGTGTGAAACAGGATGCTGGACTAGATGGGCCTCCTTGGGCCTGATCCAGCAGAGCTGTTCTTATTTACTGTGTGATGTGCCCTTCTTCAACCTAGAATTGACTGTGGAATGACATGCCTACTCAGACATAAAACACACTGGGGCCATTCACACAACCGGGTGGGCGGGAGAACAGGCAAGCGGCGGGGCTGGGGGAGGCTAAGTGAATCTTACCTTCCCCCACAAATGATCTATAAACGTTGCTGGGAGCACAGACCATGCTCTCAGATGATCCATGACTGCACCAAGTAGTATGGAGCTCTGGAGGTTGGGACAGTGTGTCCTGGCCTCTCGGTATCCCTCAATGCACCGCGCACCGCGCACCGCGCACCACGCACCACGCACCACGCACAGTACATTGGGGGATTCTCTGAGGAGATGGGCGTTCTAGGCACCCATCTCTATGTCTCCTTGGGCTGAACATAGTCCGAGGAGACACACAATCCCGGAGCTTGGGTTAACGGCTAAAAACTGGGCTAAGAAGCCGAGCCAGGTGGCACAGCCCTGCTGGGATTGGCTCCAATCCCGGTGGTTCTCATGCACAGTCTAACTCAGGCTGGACTTGAGAACAGCCTCACTGAGTTCAATGTGCTTTAGGACACATTAGGTCTAGGACTGCAGCCCCAAGCACACATTCCTACTGCTTTCCTTGTATATTGATTGATTGATCACATTTATAGACTGCCCCATATAAAATCTCTGGGCAGTTTGCAGATTAAAACACAACCCTTAAAACCTGAAATCAGACAAAAACAAACTAAAATAACCACCAATAAAAGTTTAAACCATCAAACTAAAAGCCTAATAAGAGACTTGCATTTTCAGATGTCACTGGAAAACAGACAGGGAAGGGGAGGTTCTGGTTTCATTTGGGAGGGTGTGTTCTGGGTTGCCTCTAGGGTTGTCGAGGGGCAACCCTAGGGAAGGCTTGGTTTTGGGTCACCACCAAATGAGCCGGTGGTAACCCCATCCGGACCTCTCCCACTTATCTTAATAGGCAGTGGGGTTCATGAAGAAGGCAGCACTCTCTTAAATATCCTGGGTCCAAGCCATTCACGGCTTTACAGGTTGTAACTAGCACTTGTATTTTGCCTATAATTCAACTTATGCTGGAGAAGTGATGTGTAGGTTAAGCATATTTGGGGGCAAATTGTAGCTAGCAGCCTTTTGGGTCTCTTCAAGGTCTACTATTCCATATCCATGCTCCAATGCCTAAGAGAGACTTCTAACCAAAACACCTGACCATTTAGAACATTGTGGTGGAACTACAGCTCCTGTCATCCCCAGCCATAATAATTGTCAGCTGGGGGTGATGGGAGTTGTAGTTCAACCACAGCAGCTGAAGAGCCAAGTTTAAGAACATAGGAGCAGCCCTGCTGGATCAGGCCCAAGGAGGCCCATCTAGTCCAGCATCCTGTTTCACACAGTAGCCCACCAGATGCCTCTGAGAAGCCCACAGGCAAAAGCTTAGGGCATGCCTTCTCTCTTGCTGTTGCTCCCTTGCAATGGGTATTTAGAGGCATCTTGCCTCCAAGGCTGGAGGTGGCCTATAGTCCCCAGACTAATAGCCAATTAGAACATAGGTTTGCCTACCCCTGGTTTAGAAGATTGTCTTAAAAGGCTACGCTAGTCTTCAAGCCGAGTGTTTTGGCAGAAGCAGTGTGTCATAGCATAAAGGTGCCCCAGAGTAATAGAAACTGCACCTGTCAATCATCTATTGCAGGACTGCTCAACTTCAGCCCTCCTGCAGATGTTGACCTACAACTCCCATAATCCCTGGCTGTTGGCTACTGAGGCTGGGGATTATGGGAGATGTGGTCCAAAAACAGCTGGTGGGGGGAACGTTGAGCAGGCCTGCGCTGTTGCATGGGTTCTCAACCTTGGGTCCTCCATTGTTGTTGGACTTCAACTCCCCAAAGGGCTGATGGGAGTTGTAGTTCAGGAACATCCAGAGGCCCCCAGGTTGGGAACCCTTGCTGGCACTGGTTAACCGGAACCCCTGATATGAAAATGAAGCAACTCAGAAATTAATGAAGCTTCACAACTGCAGCTGGGATTGAGGTCCAGGGGAGAAAGCAATCTATGCAAAGCCCATCCGCAAGCCAGACTTTGGAGCTCAGTCATCTCAGGTCAAAGGTCAAGACTTTATTTGTGGGTTTCAGAGTTGCAATATGTGTCGGCTATTTTTAAGCACAAACAGGTGTGTTGTTGTTGACGTTAATTCTCAAAAATATCTTTTTTTACACCCCAACTAGGTAAGAAGGCGGGCGGGTGGGTTACAAACAGGTGTGTTGCTGTTTACAATAATTCTCAAAAATATCTTTTTTTATACCCTCAGCTAGGTAAGAAGGTGGAGGGGGGCGGAATAAGCAAGGCAGGAAGTGGAAAATGTGTTGGCACCCAAGTGGGTCACAGCCAACCACCTCCGTTCCTTGACGTCAGGAGCGTGCAGTTTATCTGGGTCGCCTTTTGAAGCTCTTCCCACAAAACCGCTTCCTCTAGCAAACAGAGCTGTTGTTCAAAGGGGAGGGGAGGGAGGAGGAGGAGGAGGGAGCACGTGGCAGGACGGGAGGTGGGGAGAACGTTACACCGCAAGGCCGGGTCGGCAAGGTGCTGCCGGGGGCCGAGACCCGGACCGCAAAGCTGCTGTCAGGGCGGCAGGTGCAGCAACAAAAATAGAGCCATCACCGCTGAAGGCCTGAAAGACCTAAGAATAACCTTGTGGCTGCTTCAGTTGTGGGCAGACTCGAAATGCAGAAAGGGGCAGGGAGACCTCCTCGATCCTCTGTGACTGGGTCACATTCATCCCCATGTCTGAAATGCGTTGATTTGGCTCACCGGCAGACTAATAGTGTTTTATAGGAACGTAGGAAGCTGCTTTCTACTGAGTCAGACCCTTGGTCCATCAAGCTCAGTATTGTCCACCCAGACAGGCAGCAGCTTCTCCAAGGTGGCAGGCAGGCAAGATGAGATCTCTGTCTTATCTTGGCGATGCCAGGGAGGGAACTTGGAGCCTCCGATGCTCATCCCTGAGCAGCCCCATCCCCAAAGGGGAATCTCTTACAGTGCTTACACATGAAGTCTCTCTCTCAAATGCAAACCAGGGTAGATCCTGCTTAGCAAAGGAGACAATTCATGCTTGTTACCAGACCAGCTCAGCTCTTCTTCAATTTATATGAATCCCACAATAGTCTATGGTAGGGAGAAGGTTATTTGGGGCAGTCCACAAGGCATGGGAGATTTTATGCAATATAGGGTGTTCTTCTGGCTGTTCCAATAGCAGCCAGGGCACCAAATAATAGTGCTGAAAGCTCCTATATGGATTCTCCCTGATACACAGAAAGCTGGGTGAACCATTTTGCCATTTAAGAACAAAAGAGCCATAGGTCTATCTGTCAGAGACAGTATCCTGTTTCTGACAATGGCTAACCAGACACCCACCTCCATTTGTCCCCAGCAATTATTTTTGAGGGGCTATTCTGTCTCTGATCAGGGAAGTTTGAGGGGTTTTTTTATTATGACATACCATGGATAGACTTATCCTGCTTCATGAAGTTCTTCAGTGTCCTTTTAAAGCCACTCAGAGCAGAGGACATTTCCAAATTTATTTCAATAATTTCTGTACTGGCACTCAATGCATCTTGTGGTGGTTTACAGTATCTCTCACGGGCATGTTTGCTTAATTAAGAACATAAAAACAGCCCTGCCGGATCAGGCCCAAGGCCTATCTAGTCCAGCATCCTGTATCTCAGGCTGGAGGTGGCCCACAGCCATCAGACCAGACTAGTAGCCATTGATAGACCTGTCCACCATAAATCTGTCTAAACCCCTTTTAAAGCCATCCAAGCTGGTGGCCATCACCACATCCCATGGCAAGGAATTCTATAGAGTAATTATGCACTGTGTGAAAAAGTACTTCCTCTTGTCAGTCCTAAATTTCCTGATTTTGTTTCATGGGGTGATCCCTAGTTCTAGTGTTGTGAGAGAGAAAGAAAATTTTCTCTCTCCACTCCATGCATAATTTTATACGCTTTGATCATGTCTCCCTTGTCGCCTCTTTTCCAAGGTAAAGAGCCCCAGATGCTGTAGCCTAGCCTCAGTAAGGAAGGTGCTCCGTGCCCCTGATCATCTTGGTTGCCTCCTTCTGCCCCTTTTCTGGTTCTATGATATCCTTAAGATACAGTGACCAAAGCAGTACACAGTACTCCAAATTTAGCCACACCATCGATTTGTAAAAAGGCATTATATTAGCATTTTAATTTTCAATCCTCTTCCAGATGACTCCTAGCACGGAATTAGCCCTTTTCACAGCTGCCACGCACTGAGTCGACATTTTCAGTGAGCTGTCCACCATGATCCCAAGATCTTTCTCCTGGTCAGTCACCAACTGCTCAGCATATATGTGAAGTTGGATTCTTTTGCCAAATGTGCATCATTTTACACTTGCTTACGCTGAACCACATTTGCCACTTTGTCACCCACTCCCCCAGTTTGAAGATCTTTTTGCAGCCCCTTACAATGTTTTGGATATCACTACCCTAAATAGTTTAACGTTATTTGCAAATTTGGCCACTTTGCTGCTTACCTCAACTTCTAGATCATATATGAACAAGTTAGAGCACTGGACTCAGTACCGATCCCAAGAGGCCACTGAAACCTTACCCCACCCATGACCACTAGATCCCAAGCCCCTTGTAGCTGGAGATTTCAGCATATATGCACATTCACTAACTGTGCACATACTATCAGGTCTATCTTTGCAGCAATAAGTACCAAATGTATATTGCTTTTGACTGAAGGCTGAGATCCTAAAAGGATCTGTGGCTTTCTTGAATAGAGCTCTATTGCTTTGGTGGTCCTCCTCCTCTCACACATTGCACAGCAAGGCCATAATTAATAATCCATCTCAAAATGTCCTTGGTTTCCCAGAAGGCAGATAACTGAGTCCCACCCTAAATTAAGCACAGTTATTGGCCAGAGATACTCAAGGAAAGCCAATTGAGGTATTCAGCAGGTCACAGTACAAGATGCAGGAAATTACTCTCTCAAGATATTTACATGGGGGAATTACATGATGGAACATTTCCTGATGTTAACATCCCTCCACATGTACAGACTTAAGCAAGTTAAGGGAAAGCTGAACTAGATTTTTTAATACCGATTTGTCTCCTTTGTAATTCTTTTTGTTATTTTTGCTGAAAGGCTGTCTTGAACATTTGTAAAGCAAAGGTAGTATATATATATTAAAGGAATAAATAGAGATGTGTATTCCAGGGAGAAAATTCGAATACATAGTCTCCTATGTACTTATTAAGAAAAGGTCTACCAATGCAATTCACAGAGGCAGGCACCAGATGGCAGCAGAATAAAGGAAAAGACAAAGGGCAGAGCTTTCAAGCAAGATGTAAGGAACACCCCTTGATGGTATGCAGAACCAATAAGCAGAAACCACATGTCTGGACTGAGCAAAGTGAACATAGCACCACAGCTTGGTCCTGAAGCACTTGCTTGGTTGTTACCCATGGAGAGTGAAAACTGGTTCCCATGCAAAGCTATATCACCACACGCTTTCCTGCCCGACCAACCAAGGGTTAATTACCTACTGAAGTAATCCAGCTGTCAGGATTAAAGCTGCCATCATCATTAATGTGCTACAGATTAGCACAGTAATAGCAAGGGCAGGTGTGCAAAGCTACAAACAGCCACAAAGAAGCACCTTAAAACAGTCTAAATTACATATAAGTCAACAGGACTGAGAAGTTATGAAACCAGGAGGCCATGATTTAGCCTGTCCAGCAGTGCTAGCCAAAATGGGAGGATAGGATATGTGTGTTGGCTTGAGATATATTTGAACATTCAAATTGGTCCCATCCCTGTTTCTCTCTTCCTAAAGAAAGTTTGATAGAACAATATTCCAGGAGATTCTCCAGGATGCCCTTTCATGGGGTAGGAAGATGATCTCACCCCAAGCACCACCAACTCAGCTACCCACTCCATCCAACTTTGAGAGAAAAGATGCAACAATGTAACAAAAAAGAACAAAAATGTTTATTGAGAGTCACATAAATGGACAGCAGTGGCCATCTATTTCAAGGGATTTCTTCAGTCGCCATCCCTTTTCCCCATGAAGGAACCAATCTTGAAGCCATGATGCACGGTCTGCCTGTTCAGTCAGGAGAGGCACCTTCAGAAGAGAAGAGTCCAGGACCTACATGTGGAGACAGAGAGAAGTGAAGGAAACCCTTTTTTGAGAGATGGGAATGCTAAGAAGTTAAATATGCATCTGGTATACCAACACTAACCCACATTAGGCCTATGACCATCAGTCTAACTGGAGCTTTAAACAGCTGACAAAAAAAGCAAACTCACTGACCCAATCACAAGCTAATTCTTCTTCTGGGGTGGAAATTCCATCCTGTATCCAAATTATTACGGAGCGTCACAATGAAGATGCTAAGAGGCTATACCCCAATCCCACAGAGCACACTGAAGGACTGATTTCCAATATCATCTAAATGTGCCGTCCATCACTTTGAGAAAGCCACTCATGTTGTGACCTCAAAGTCTCAATGCTTCTGCTCCCAAAACACCTCACGATAAAATCATTTTAGATTTACTGGTATGAGAGGTAGTCAGCAAGAGGCCACATCAGAGGAAATGTGTCTCAATAATAACAGTAATCAGTACTAAATACCTGTAAGGGCCAGCCAACTAGAGGACACACTTTTTCATGCTACACTAATTTGACATTTCCCGAACTCATCAGTATTTGAAGCCTTACGCGGGAATCAAATTGTCTGAAGCTAAGCACACAGCATATGAGCCATACAGAATCAACCACTTTTTCTAGAACAGGCAGTCCTCAACTTTAAAATGCTGAAGATGAATGGCACTTAAGACACTGGCAAATTGCCAACTTGTTTCAACTTTACAACTATGCTTCAACTTCATGACATTTGCCACAGGAGAGAAAGGCTCTGCTAAGACAGCTGCTGGTGTGTGGAGTAGAGGAGCAGTTGACAATGGCAGCTCAAACTGTCATTGAGCCTGGCAGGCCTGGAAGCAGCTATGTTTGGAGTTGCAGGGGGACTGGTTGACTTGCAAGTCCAAGATGCCCCCACCGTCAGTGCTCCTGCTCCTCCTCCAAGTTCAGCTGCTGTACTGTGATGGAGAGAGGAAAAGCAAGAAAAGCCAGGAAGGCAGGCAACTGGCAGTTTGCCTGCATCTCCTCCTCCTCCTCGGCGATGGCTAGATTGGGAAGGAAGGAGGGGTGAGCAGAAAGCGGCATGTGGGCTGTGAGCGGACTGGGCTCTCACCGCTGCTGCCACAATGCTGCCAAGCTAGAGGGGAGGAGTGGTGGGCGGCATGCTCAATGGCCATCTCTTTGCACAGTGAGGCTATTCCCATGACGGGGGGAAAACCTGACTAAGGGAGCCCAGCCCAGTTCCCCCCCACCGTCCTGAGCACCACCAGGCTCACAGGTGAGCCCGGTGATTCAATGGCAGCTAGCCCACCTAACAACCCCTCCCCTTAAACAAAGTTACTGGAGCGAGTGCTCCGCTAATCCCGTTTTACTGATTGCGAGTTGCCATGGCGCGGCTCCGCACCACAGTGACTCATGAGTAGACCCCCAACCGGGAGGCAACAGCAAGCCTCCCGGCCTCGGCAGTCTCCCCCAGAATGCCCAGCGCACTCATGTGGGGCATCAGGTGACCCCCAATCCCCGTCGCCCCTATCGGCTCTGTGACAGAGCCAATAGTCATGTGGGCAGCTGATCAGGCTGCCCAGGGTGAGCTCCCCGCTCATCTGTGGAGAGAACAGGCTAAGCCCGCTCTCCCTGCAGAACCCAGTTAGGATCTAGACACGGATTGTGTGTAGAGCCTCAGTGTTTCATTGCCAAAAGAGGCAGGCTTTGCAGCAGGTGGGAAGACCATGGGCGGCAACAGTGCTTTTCCAGCATCAACCTCTATGCTGCACGTCTGCATGGACTGCTTTCCTGACAGCAGCAGAAAAATACAGGCTGTTGGCCTTGGCTCACAAACCAACCCCCCATTTGCAATAATGTTTCCTATGGGAAAATCAGTTCTGAGTTAAGATGTTTCAACTTAAGCCAGTTTTCTGGAACCAACTGTGCTGCAAGTCTGAGGACTGCCTGTACAGTTCATTCATGATGATGCCTCAACTGCTCTCTCTTTTTCAAAGCTCATGACTCCTTTCTGGCATATGCACCTCTGAGACTGGCCAGTCTTGTTTATCAGCCCACAAAGTTGATAACGACGAGATGGAGAATGGTGCTGGCAAAGAGGAAGTCGGCAAAGGCCCGTTCGGGTGAGATGCCCTGGAACTCCCCTTTGTTCTGTGGGTTGATTTGGATCCTCAAGCAAACTAGAGGCAAGAGAGAGAAACACACATACTGTAATGGATTGCTGGAGGAGAAACAGGCAGCATATGTAGAAGATTATAATTAAAGATAATGCTCTTAAATAAGGCTTGTAGATAGGCATTACCGGGGACTACATAGGTAAATCAAGATGTTGATATAACAGCATAGCATTAGGTAAGCCACATTTCAAAGAAACTACTTCATCATTTGTACTTGGTTGATTTAACTGCATACTCTACTGGTTTAACTACCACAGGCAGGGATCCACAAACAGTTTTGTCAGATTACCATTGAGGAGCATTTTTAAAGAGGAAAACAAGAACCTGGCAAGCCGGGAGAACACCAGGGGATTTTTTCAGGGTTAACACTGAATTTAGAGTTTTGTTCTGCGCAGCTGTATCAAGGCAGTGTACACAGCTCTCTCTCTCTGTCATCCGACACTCCAGTTTGTATCCCCTTGGCTGCTGCTCCCCCCTCCTCCCGCAGCCTTTCCCCCTTGCCTGCCAGTCGCCAGTGTCTGGTGGTATTGGCTGGCTCCCAGTTGCTACCCTTCCTTCCTATCCCCCTCCCCACTTCTCCCTGTCACTTGAGCTCTTGTGTGGGGAACCAGCTCTGCCCAAGTCCTGTTCGCTGCAAGAGTCCATGCGGTGGCAGCAAAGGGAAGAGGGAGCCGAGCGATTCCCCACACAAGAGCTCAAGCAGCAGGGAGAATCAGGGGTGGGTGGGAAGGAAGGGAAGCGACTGGGAGCCAGCAGCTGCAGAGGAAGCAGCACTTTCTGGGAGGGGGGAACAAGTGTTCCCTCTAACAGGGATTCCCTGACGTTGAGGACTTCAACTCCCAGAATCCCCAAGGAAAAGCCATTGCAGCTGGGGATTTTGGGAGTTGTAGTCAGCAACATTTGAACAACAAAATGAGAACCAGTGTGGTATAGTGGTTAGAATGCTGGACTAGGACCGGGGAGACCCGCGTTCAAATCTCCATTCAGCCATGAGACTTGCTGGGTGACTCTGGGCCAGTCACTTCTCTCTCAGCCTAACCTACTTCACAGAGTTGTTGTGAGGAGAAACCTAAGTATGTAGTACACCGCTCTGGGCTCCTTGGAGGAAGAGCGGGATATAAAATGTACATAATAATTAGCAGTGTCTCAGAATGGTGAGCAGGGTACGGCTCATCACAGGCATATGTTTTGTTATGCTTCAAGTTGCAGGTGTTAAAATGAAAACTCTAGACTTCTCAGTGGACAGTACCACATGGATATTTGGCGATTTGCAGCATGGGTTAGCCAAACTATTACAAAAGGCAGATACATCGCTTCAACATGAAAGAAGAATTTCACCCTCCTTTCAACAGTAATTCACTAATCCTACAGCCTGAAATGTATGCACAACCTGACTGCTTCTCAAGAAACCAATACATTGATATTTATATCTGGAAGGGATAGCATATATAGGGCTGGTTCACACAACCACCACCCCACAAAAGAAAGATGAGGTACACACTCCCTGCGGGCCTGTTGTCTGGACCCACCAACCTCTGGGTTCCACACCAGTTCCTGACTTCTGCTTGATTTTTGGCCCAGATTCTCCACTCAGCTTTAGATATTGGTGAAATCACTCAGTGGAGCATCTCGGGCAGAAGTCAGGAACTGGCACGGAAACCAGTTTTGAGAGGTAAAAGTGTGTACTTTAAACTTTCATTGGGGGTGTAATTGTCAAAGTTTGCCTAGGGCACACAAATGCCTTGTCCCAGCTCTGGGAAACAGCAAAGTAGGGTGGGGGATCTCCCTGTCACTGAATCAAACCTTTCCAAGGCTGAGCACAAAGAAAACACATTCTCCTTGAGCTGGCACGAAGCCACCGTTGCACTGGGCTGGAGAGCCATTTGGGATATCTCGGAAAATCTGTGGGCCAGTTCAGATGACACCCTAGCAGTGTTCTAATTTTTTTCATCTGGGTGCAGAATGAGTTTTGTTCTGGACGGCAGTATCAAGGCAGTGTGTGCATTCAGAGAGGGGTCTTCCTTATTCAACCTGAGTGAGATATGAAATCAATTGAGAGACATCAAAAACCATGTGAGGGTGTGCACACATGCACACCTTAGAGGTAACAATGCACCCCGGTGCATTATTGGGGTGTTCATCTGAATCATCCCTCTACAGCTGTTCCAAAACTCTGTTAAAACGGGTTTTGAGCAAGGCAATCCAGATAAATGCTCCTCTCACACGATTAAGGGATGCCCTGACAGCACATCAGGATGTGCTCCGGTGATGGGCAGAGCAGGCACACTTTGAATGAACCTGCCCTGTTCACATGTTGTGGCCAGTGCTTATCCAACCTGAACCAGCCCAATGTGATGTTACCCAGATCACCACTATATGCTTACCTACTGACCGGAAGGGCAATTATCCAAACAGAACGCTTATGTGGGACCTAATTTACCAAGTTTTAGATTTTGTTGTTTGTCCAGACTCCATTAAATTGCTGTACACGTCTATCTGAGTGTTCTTTGTTTCACCATTGGATTTGTTCTTTCGCTATTTTTATTGCTCAAACGATAAAAATGTTTGTCTAACTAAGAACCATTCTGATAGTCTGAGGTTCTCCACACGAGCAGCATGAAGAGCCTAAAGAGGGTTTGCGAGGAGAGTGGGTTTGACCCGCTCTCCCTGCAGACCATCGCTCAGTCTTCCCTGGGCAGCCGGATTGACTGCCAAGATGATTACTGGCTCCGTCACGGAGCCAGTGAGAGCGGCGGGGTTTGGGGGCCTCAAAAGGGGGGGCTGCTACTTCTGAGTCAGTGCGGTGCAAAGCCGCACTGACACACAGTCACTTAACCTTCTTTTCAGGAGCCCTCGCACCCCAAACCTGGGTTTGCCGCCGAGCCACTGACAGGAGGGCTGGGCTTCCTTAGCCCAATTTTAGCCACATGTGAGAATAGCTGCTTTGGATTATAAAGTGGGATATAACTTGTTTAAATAATGAAAATACACAAACAATCCATGGAGAGAGAGGGGATGGAAGGTATAGAACATGGCCAAAAGCCAAACACACACCAGGATATTCCAGCTCTTGTACACCATTTCCCTCCGTCCTTTGAGTACAATTCATACGGCTGATAAGAGGCTTCGAAGCCTGAGTGTTCATTAACCCCAAACTGTCGTACTTCAAAACTGACAAGTTCATGCAAAGTTCACATGTGTAAAAAGCACTCCGGAAATGCCCAGATGTGCTCTTTCCTTTCAGGCCCTCATCACTGCTTACCAGGCCTGAACGCTGGCATCTTTACAAATCCTTTTTTTCAGAAGTGCTTAAAAACCCTTCCATTCGAGGAAATCAAAAGGCCCTCTGTACGTTGGACCAGTGTTCCCTCTAACAGGGATTCCCAGAAGTTGTTGACTACAACTTCCAAAATCCCCAGCTGCAATGGCTTTTGCTTGGGGATTCTGGGAGTTGCCATCAGCAACATCTAGAATCCCTGTTAGAGGGTACAGTGGCTGGACAGGGCCAGTTATCCTATCTAGCTGCCTTCTACCCGATCAGACCATTGGGGTCTATCTAGCTTGGTACTGTCTATCCAGACTGGCAGCGACTTCTCCAGGGTTGCAGGCAGGAGTCTCTCTCAGGAGTCTCCAGTATCTTGGAGATGCTGCCAGGGAAGGAACTTGGAACCTTCTGCATGCAAGCATCCCAGAGCAGCCCCATCCCCTCAGGAGAGGAGAGCTGGTCTTGTGGTCGCAAGCATGACTTGTCCCCTTAGCTAAGCAGGGTCTGCCCTGGTTGCATATGAATGGGAGACTTGATGTGTGAGCACTCTAAGATCTTACCCCTTAGGGGATGGAGCTACTTTGGGTAGAGCCTCTAGGTTCCAAGTTCCCTCCCTGGCAGCATCTCCAAGATAGGGCTGAGAGAGATTCCTGCCTGCAACCTTGGATAAGCCACTGCCAGTCTGTGTAGACAATACTGAGCTAAATGGACCAATAGTCTGACTCAGTATATGGCAGCTTCCTGTGTATATTGCTCACACGTGTTGTCTCCCATTCAAATGCAAACCAGGGCAGGATTTGCTTAGCAAAGGGGGCCATTCACACTTGCTTCCCCGAGACCAGCTCTCCTCTCCTGATGAGGATTCAGTGCATCATAAGTACAGCCCTGCTGGGTCAGGCCCAAGGAGGCCCATCTAGTCCAGCATCCTGTTTCGCACGGTGGCCCACCAGATGCCTCTGGGGAGCCCACAGGCAAGAGATCTGTGCATGCCTTCTCTCCTCCTGCTGTGGCTCCCCTGCGACTGGTATTGAGAGGCATCGTGCCTCTGAGTCTGGAGAAGGCCTAAAGCCCCCTCGGGGGTCACAGCTTGAGCCCCACGGAGCTGCATCTAACCTGGGGGCAGGTGGCCTGTTACTATGGCAGCGGAGAATGCTAAACTTCCCCGCCCCTTTACACAGCGAGCCAATAGCCGCCCACCTCTCCGCGGCCGTTGGAGGCCCCCCTCCTCCCCCCATGCGCGCGGTGGCCTTTCGGTTGCCATAGCGACACGGGGGCCTGCACCCACTCCCCAAGGGACAGTGTCAGCTGGGCGCCGCAATGATCCCCGCGCGCGCTTGCCATGGCGAGACCGCTGACCGCTCGCCGGCCTCGTGCGCTTGCCACGGCGACGGCCGGCAGAGCAAGGCGCCCCCTCTCCGCCCGCCTGCTCGCTCACCGCCGAGGATGAAGCTGCCCACGGCGGAGATGAAGCCCGAGAGGAAGGAGTTGAAGGGGAAGGTGCCGACGCCGAGGCAGTAGCCGAACTGCAGCGCGCCCGTCAGCATGACGTAGAGCAGGTAGGCGTCCAGCACCTTCAGGCGGCTCGGCGTCCCGCTGCTGTACTCGGCCAGGAAGCGCCGCACCACGGAGCTCACCGAGCTGGCGCCCGCCCCGGAGCCGGCCGCGCCAGACATCACACCAGCACAGCCTGAACCGCTTCGCAGTCTGACCCGGAGGGAGCCGGAGGTGAGCTGGACGGAAGGAAGCAATCACTTCCCGGGTCACCTCACCGTGCCCAGTGCGCATGCGCATGAGAGTGGCTGTTGGGAGGGTGCATGCGTAGTGATAATTTTGCGTCCGAGCGGACGTTTCTCCTTAGGACTTCATTATACGCATGTGTAAAGGCCCTGGAAGGCGCATGCGCCGTTCGTTTCTTGATGCCGCCAGAGACCCATGGTGGGAATGGGCTGTTTTTTGCGCATGTGTAGTACATTCATTCTTAAGCACGCTTCTTTTACTGAAGTGGGGAGAGGTGTGATTGACCTTCAAAATAAACAAACAAACAAACAAGAAACGGGTTTCGCAACTCAAGGAAATTATTGCGTAGCCATTACTTCGCGTTTCGAACATGCTAGAGTGTACACGTAATCAGAGCAATACGCACGCGCAAATTTATTTAACCCTCCACCCCGGAGTTCAATAAAAGTGAACTGCCGTGATAAACAGGGGAAATAAGTACGCATGCGCAAAGACAACTCCCAGCTCTCAGGTAACAGCAGTGGACAGAGCTTTGGCCTAAAATAACCATAAAGTAGAAAGCAAGGCGCTATGCACAAACCGCTATTACCCGCCACCATCTTATTAAAATGCTTATGCAATTACCTTACTATCCCATAATATAGCCTGTTCTATGCTAGGACCGCATAAATTACCCTCTACCATTGTAAATGTGGCTTCAGTACTATTCTCTTAATAGGACACTTTGCATGTGCTCAGAGACACTCCCTGCCAAGTCATCGGAAAACGCAGAGAGACAGAGGAAGGCTTGCTGCTGTGTCAGAATGCATTCACTCTGTCACTGAACACCAGCTCTATGGGGGCAGGATTCTGCGTTTACGTCAAGCCCACCCTCGGTTTGAGGAGACACGCAGCAGGAACCCTCTTCCTCTAATCCGACACATTAGGGTCGGCTCCAGGAAGCCCCCCCGGCTCCTCCCCTGTGTTGTTTTTCTGGTGCTGCCACAACCAACATTTATTTGCATTTTGCAGTTCACACTTGTTGCTTTTGCGAAATGACTAATTGCTCCCCCATTTCTAACAGGCCCCACCCAGCCATCAATCACCCCGTCCCCGATCCACCAGCCAGGCTCCTCCCCTCTTTATGATGCCACGCCCACATCAGGGGGGGAAAGGAGCCCTCCCTCCTCCTCCCTCTCTCTTTTCCCCTGGATCTATCCAGCAAGCGGAGGGAGCCTAGGGAGGGCTGCCGCGCTCTCTTTGGGAGTCCCCCGCTTCCCTTGCATAACCCCGCAGGCAGTAGGTTATACAACCGGCCTTCCCCCCGCCCACCCCAAGCCATTCATAAAATGTAACCACGCCTCCTCTCGCCTGCTTAACCCCGACCCCACGTTCTAAGTCCCCCCCGCCTTACAGCACGCCTTCCTCTCCAGCTGTTGTGATGTATTCCTTCTTGGGGAGTCATGGAGGAAGAAGACCTTGAGCATTCGTGAGTCTCAATTGCTTTTAATGTTGCTGCTTCGTGGAGCTGTGCTCTGTGTCTGGGCTTGTTGGATCTTTGCTGGATTTCTACTGTAAACGGAAGGAAGATTTATTTATTTTTTTTGTTGTTGCAAAAAAAAGAAAAAGAAAAGAAAAGAAAGGGTTGTTATTGTAGGGAGGAGTTCTGGTCAGCTTGCTCCTACAGGTGGATTGGAAGTGAAAACTGTTTCTGCCAATGGGTGGATCATTTTTCTTTTAATCTTATCGAGGCAGTTCAAGGGAGCTGCTGACTTGCCCTAGTTTCTGTTGAGGAAGTGTTAGGCTATGTCTGTATGAAGTTTTCCTTAGGAATGAGGGAGGCGGCTGGCTTTATATAAAACCCTGGAAGGAGAAGGCGAGAAAGCAGATCTACACATGCCAGGGCTGGTGAAAAACATCTTGCAAAGAGAAATGAAAGGGTTAAAAAACGGGGGGCAGGGTAAGAGGGAGAATGATGATGCCTGTGCTGGAGCAGGCAGGTCTTATTTAACAGCAAACCGGAAGTATGTGAAAACAAGGCACAACAGGGGAAATGAGGGCTGTGAAATTTGCAGATCCATCACTGGGAATCTATTTCAGTCCGACTCTAGCTCCTGAGCTGTTTTCTATGCTAGGCTCATGGTTAGGATGTGTGAAGGGTCTGTTCCTTTCCGCTGACAAACCATAACAAATCTCCTGTGCATCTAGGACGATGGAGCAAGGCTTGTGGTTTAGAAGGCACTGCTGCTTCCATGCCTTGGCAGATCTCCTTTGAAGTCGACAAACTATGAGTTGTTGCACCAGAGGCAGTGGCTAACTTCTAAATGAAGAGTGCCAGAGTCTGTCTCTTCTAATTCCAGGGGTGTGTAATTATGCACAATGTGAAAAAGTACTCCTTTTTGGTGGTCCTAAATTTCCTAGCCATCAGGACCAACGAAGGGAAGTACTTTTTCACACAGCACGTAACTAATCTATGGAATGCTTTGCCACGGGATGTGGTGATGGCCACTAGCTTGGATGGCTTTAAAAGGGGCTTGGACAAATTCGTGGAGGACAGGTCTATCAATGGCTACTGGTCTGGTGGCTATAGGCCAGCTCCAGCCTCAGAAGCAAGATGCCTCTCAATACCACTTGCAGGGGAGCTACAGCAAGAGAGAGGGCATGCCCTCACCTCTTGCCTGTGGACTTCTCGGAGGCATGTGGTGGGCCACTGTGGGAAACAGGATGCTGGACTAGATGGGCTTCCTTGGGCCTGATCCAGCAGGGCTGTTCTTGTGTGTGTGCCATGCACACGGGGAGGTACTTCATGATCTGGGGTAAACCCTTTTTGCACATGCTTGGAGATGTTTTTGGCTTGAGGTTTGTGCACATTCTAGAGCTGAGGTATGGGATCAAAAGGTTCTTGAAATAAGCACTGTTTGGAAGCGAGTAGTTGGTCAGGGGCATCGGTGTATCAAAAAAGTTGCAAAATATAATAAGTAATAGCCTTTTGGCCCAGATCTATTAATATTTGTGATTTAAGGAAGGAGAGGAAGCCATAGCAATGGACTTGTGCAAAGTTAGGGGAGGTGTTGGGGAAGGGTGTTTGGTTCTCTGTTCCTGTAAGCAAGCTCATGAAGCGAGTCTGTGGCTCTTTGTCTGCACTGTACCTGCCATACTGGCCGTCCGAAGTGACTCAGCAGTCTGTCTGCCTGTCCCTGACACAGGATCACACAGCATAGCTTTGTTTGCAAAGGGCTCCTTTTTACAGGGAGGAGGGCAGCTGATGTCCTTGCTGGAAATATTTCTGATGTAACCATTTCCATGCTTTTGAAAAGCTGTTCCACTTCCCTGGCACTTGTGGCCAATCAGAATGCTGTGACCTGCACTATGCCCTAGTTACAACTGGTTGTCAATTTCATGAATGGCAGCACTTAGCATTTATAAAGCGCTTTAGAACCCAGGTAGGCAGCCAGACTTCAAGGCTGTAGGATCTACTTTTCAGCCCGCTTTCTGAAGAGAAGAAGGCTTATGAGATAAGGATCTGTGTGTGTCTCCCTGTAATAACTTTTGTGCATTCAGTCAGATACAAACCAAATTCTCACATGTAGGAGCAGATCGTATGGAACCCTGATGGTGTGTTTTGGTGTTTTGCTTTTGGCCAATTCGTCATGCTGTTCAAGATGGCAGCCCTTCAAAGTGCAAACAACACCCCTTTGTAACCCATGTGCTGTTGGTTGGATACAAAGCAAATTCCCAGCACTTGAGAGGGTGTCCTAGGTAAGAATCATATGTTAAAAGGTGTGGAAAGTAGGCTCCTTTTGCTCTACGTAGTACTTAAAACAAAACAACAACAACCACCCTCGAATCCCAAGATCCACAATTAGACTGGGGTGTAAAATAGGAGCTTGAGGGTGGAGCCTGATGCTAAATGGGGGCTAGTGGGTGGAGCCAATTATGTATTGCACCCCATGAACCAAACACTGTGATGACTTGCACGTACAAGCTAAAATAGCAACATCTGTGTTACTTCTACCATGGAGCGACAGCCCCATTCTAGATGCCACAAAAAGGGGGCAGAATGAGAATCCAGTTGCTGGGACCCACAGGGTACAACTGAGCCACACAGAGTTCTCCTTCATAAAATGAGGGTTGTGCTTGTGCAGGAGAACTTTGATGGTCACTGATCTCTATTAGGAACAGAGCCCCTAACTACTTGAGGGCTCTTTCTCCTCTGTCAAATCCATATCGGCCTTTGGATGTCACAGAATTGGCACAGAAGGTAGCTCTCTCTTGCTCAACTAGCCAGCCCTCTCTGTGGTCCTTTCCCTCTCTCTAAGTCAGGGCTGCTCAACTTTGGCCCGCCTGCAGATGTTGGCCTACAGTTCCCATAATCCCAGGCTATTGACCACTTGTGGCTGGAGATTATGGGAGATGTAGTTCAGAAACAGCTGGGGAACCTAAATTGAGGAGACCTGCTCTAACTCTTTGTGTGATACAGTGTTTCTTTTGATATTCCCTAATGTTTGTCTTTGACCCATAGGTCCCAAGGCTGGCTGGGTGGTTGGCTGCCTGCCTGGCGCCCCACCTCCATGTCCCATCTCAAGAATGTGGAAGCTCGAATCCTACAGTGTAAGTGGGGCCTTTGTGTGTGTTGCGGAGAGGGCGTTTCTCTCTCCCCTTTTGCCACGCGAGAGCCTTACAAATGTGTCTCCCTTGAGAGACACATCCCTTGGAACAAATGTTAGTGGTTCCAAGTAATGCATGGGTTTTATTCTTGTGCTTCACTTAAGACCCTCCAAGGAGTGCGATGATTTTGCCTCCTTCCTTTTGAGCCCCGCAGACCACCAAATTTGAAGTTATAACGTTGGAAGGGAGTTTACTGTTGCCCCGCGATAACATTTCCTTTGGGATTAGTCCTGGTGGACGGACACTTTCCAGACAAGGTGCCATGAGTCGCCTTTTTAAGGACTAGAAATAATTCCACCCCGGGCCTGAATGGCTGGTGACATTCTGGCTGCGGTCAGATTGCAACCAGGTTGTGCTAGCTAGCACTGCTACATCGGCAACTTGTGTTCCAGACTAGTGTTTCACTAGCACAAGCTAGTGAAACACTAGCCAGTTGCAGGGGAGTAATGGCTGGAGAGAGGGCATGCCCTCAACTCCTGTCTGTGGCTTCCAGCGGCATCTGGTGGGCCACTGTGCGAAACAGGATGCTGGACTAGATGGGCCTTGGGCCTGATCCAGCAGGGCTGTTCTTATGTTCTTGTGTTCTAAGCACCTTTCCACTTGTGTACCCAGGTATGGAACCTGTGGTATGCCTCCTGCTGGGAATCCTCTTCTTCTGTCTTTTTCTTTTTTAAAAATGTTGCCTTGCTAATCAATCAAAAAATAAATAAATAAATAAATAAATAAATAAATAAATATAAATATAAATATAAATATAAATATAAACTGATTAATCTAATTCAGGGGTTCCCAGCCTGTGGTACTCCAGAAGTTGATGAACTACAGCTCCCACCACCCTCAGCCATGATAAATTGTACCACAGCTTGGGAACCTCTGCTCTAATTAATTGGCCGAGTGTTTCAGATCTGCTAATCACTGTATGACAGATTTATCTGCCATGGGTTTATCAAATCCTTTTTGAAAGCCCATAAGGTTCGTTAGGGATGTGCATGGAACCGGGCGGGGGAAGTCTGAAGGCAGAGGGGTGACTTGCGGAGGAGGGTGCACTTACTCTTCCCTCCGCTCCCCGCCCCCCCACCGCTGGTGCTCCATTTGGAAAGGGACTGTTTGGGCTGCAGCGTACTTCCCTGCCGCCTCGTTGCTTTCTTGGTCCTGATGTCACTGGAAGTCTCTGACACACCTGTGCGCGTCCGGTTCAGACGCCCATAAAGGGTTAGGCCCATAAAGGGCCTCCGAACCGATTCCGTGCACATCCCTTATGCTCGTGCCTACTGCAACATCCTGGAATCCACAATATGTGGAGTATCATGTGTGTGTGTGTGTGTGTTTCCCTGCTTCTAGACAGCAAGCACTCACCTCTCCATTGCCTCATCTTTCCTTCTGCCTCCCAGGCCTCCAGAACCGGTTTGTGGCCCGGTACATCTCCCTCCCAAATCAGGCCAAGATTTGGACGGTATCCCTGTCCCCAGAACGGGGCAGGGGGCGCACTCCTCTGGTGATGGTGCACGGCTTCGGCGGGGGCGTCGGTCTCTGGATCCTCAACCTGGATCCTCTGAGTGCCCGCCGCCCTCTCCACGCCTTTGACCTCCTCGGCTTCGGACGGAGCTCCCGACCCCCCTTTCCCCATGATGCCCAAGGGGCCGAGGAGGAGTTTGTGAGCTCCATCGAGGCCTGGCGCCAGGAGATGGGCATCCCTAGCATGATTCTGCTGGGCCACAGCCTTGGGGGCTTCCTGGCAGCCTCCTACAGCTTGCAGTACCCGGAGAGGTGAGTGCTGTGACCACAAGAGATACCTGGCTGGCTCTGGTATGTTGAGTAAGAATTGTTCCAGCCGTAGCCTTTTCCCCTTGTGATCTGAGGGATATTCTGTTAATTTCCTGTCCTAACAACAACAGAAGGTTAGTAGAGAGATGAGTGATAGGCCCAGATCCACCCAGTGAGTCAACAGTTCTTAATTTAGACTGCTAGTCCACTATACCCTGAAATCTTGGGGTAACGAAAATTGCAAGAGAGCAGAATAAAAGTGTATCAATTTTTTTTAAAAAAAATTCCACCAGCATGACCCAAAACCAGAATGAGCAGCCCAAAGAGGTAGGTCTTCCAACACTTCTAGAAGATGCTCTAGACCAGGGATTCTCAATGTTGGGTTCCCAGATGTTCTTAGACTTCAACTCCCATAATCCCCAGCCCCGGTGGCCTTTAGTTGGAGATTATGGGAGTTGAAGGCCAATAACATCTGGGGACCCAACGTTGAGGATCCATGCTCTAGACAACCATAGACTGAGCAGGGATTCTCAATCTTGGGTCCCCAGATGTTGTTGGACTTCAACTCCTATAATCCCCAACCAAAGGCCACTGGGTCTGGGGATTGTGGGAGTTTAACTCCAATAACATCTGGGGACCCAATGTTGGGAATCCCTGGTCTAGAGTCTGTAGTGGGAGGAAGTTTCAGCCAGCATAGTGTAGTGATTAGAGTGTGACAGACTCGGACCAGGAATACCTGAGTTCAAATCCTCATTCAGCCATAAAACTCACTGGGTGACTCTGGGTCAATCACTTACCTCACAGCGTTATTGTAAGGAGAAACCTAACCATGGACCCTGCTCTGGGCTCCTTGTAGGAAAAGCAGGTTATATATGTAAAAATAAAAAGTGCGGGAAGCAGGAGGCAGGCCACCAAGAACGCCTCCCTGTGCGTCAGGTTACACACAGAGGGGTGTCCTTACTGTTCTCGTTGGAACTCATCCCTGCATCTCTGAGGCTATAATCAAGCCTGTGGAGTAAGGCTGTCATTAAGAAAGGAATCATTTGTACAGCTTTTGCTGGACTGTGCCACTGGATACAGCATATCTTGATCACGCCTTACGTGAAGCATGATTGAGAGAAGGTAGAGGTACTGCTGGTGGTTTGTCTGGCCTGGGCAGCGGTGATTGTCTGATTCTGGACGTGACTATATCAAGTATCAAACTGTATCAAGTGTGCAGTTTGGGTGGGCTCTTTGATCCCAGCCTGGTAACTGAAGGCCAAAGTCTTCACCTCTATAGCTAAGGCTAGCATGCCAGCTGTGACCCTCTCCTGGACAGTGATAGCCTGGCCTCAGTTACCCATGTCCAGATAGCATCCAGATTAGATTACTGCAATGTGTTATACCTGGGGCCACCCTTGGAGACTTCCATAAACTTCAGAAATCACTGCCAAATGGCTGGCAGGGACCAGCTTCAGGCAACATACCTTGCTAGTGCTTAAACAGCTCCCCAGGCTCCTCCATCTCCAAGCACAACTCAAACGGCTGGTTTTGACCTGAAATTCGATTGGATCCACTGCTGTGCTTTTAAATCTGCTTTTTAATTTCGATTGTGGATGGTTAGTCTCCTTTCCACATGGAACGTAGTCTTATGAGATCTGTGTGTCCGTGTGTGTGTTCCCCTACAACTTTGCAACGCCTGGACCAAATTTGTTACAGTTGCCATGCCACATTGAACACCTCAATGGCAAATTTTGTTGTGATGTCACCCACCCAAGTTCAAGATGGCAGACATGAAACCTTTTAAGGTGGAAGTGGGTTAAAATCTGAACCACCCAACCGATTTGCACCAAGCTTGGTATACATGTTAAGATGACAGAGGACATTAAGCCTGGATATCCCATAAATGAATTCCAGAATGTCACTCTCTCATTGCCACCCTCCTGCTATGCATGAAGCACCCTTTTCTTACAGATGAGGCTCTGGCAACTACGGTTCTACTGTACCCTGCAAATGCATGCACTTCTAACAACAAAAAATGCAAAAAATAACAACAGCAAATGCATGCACTTTTAACAACAAAAAGTGCATGCATTTGAAGATGGTAATTCTGAAAGTTATACTGAAAGGAAAGTAGGCAGATTAGTTCTTACCAGAATTTATTGTTCCCACTGATTTTATTCTTACCTGCCACAATAGCCTTCATACTTGAGGGCTGGATATAACTGTTTTCAATAAGTTAATGATGAATAAATTTACATTTGAACATTGATTGATTGATTGATTTGATTTATATACCGCCCTACCAAAATGGCTCAGGGCGGTTTATGCTTTAACAACACTTTTTTACAACCCTGCATGCAGAAAGCTAACCCATCAGGGAGAAATTTGGTTTAGAAGATCAGTTCCTTGACGTGCTAGCTTGCCCATGTTTTGTTTCTTGTTTTAAACGTGAAGAACAAATTGAGACACATGACGACTGTCATCTGGATTTGTTGCATGGGTCTGCTGCAATTATAGTGGCTTTTTTTGTGCGTCTCCTAACCCAGGGTGAAGCATCTGATCCTTGTAGACCCCTGGGGCTTCCCCGTGCGGCCGACTGACCCGAATCAGATCCGTAACCCCCCGACCTGGGTGAAGGCTGTGGCGACTGTGCTGGGGCGTTCCAATCCACTGGCTGTTCTGAGGGTTGCTGGACCGTGGGGTGAGTAAAATGGCCCTGTGGGTTAAATTTGAGTAGGGAGGTAATGGATTAATGATACATAAATTACATCTTTGGATGCAACCTCAGCAGCAACAAAACAACAACAACAACAACAACAACAATAAATCCCTGCACATAAAAAGCTAGTCCACCAAGGGGAAGCAGGAAGAGGTTCAGGAACTGGTGGTGGTAGAATTGATTATGCTTATCAGTATTAGAAATATGGTGCTATCATCCTCACCCTGAGACTTAGTATGGCTTACATGTGATGTGCCCTCACCCTGCTTTGGACACCCAATGGCAAAGGATGCCTTGAGTCCCCTCGTCCATGGAAATATTTAACCATTGCTTGACCGAGACACTCTGGGCACCTCATCCAAGCAGGGCGCTAGGAATGTAGGGAACTGCCTTGTACCGAGTCAAATTGCTGGTCCATATAGCTCAGTATTGTCTACCCCAGGCTTGCTCAACTTTGGCTCCCCAGCTGTTTTTGGACTACAGCTCCCATAATCCACAGCCACAATGGCCAATAGTCAAGGATTATGGGAGTTGTAGGCCAACATCTGCAGGAGGGCTGAAGTTGAGCAGCCCTGGTCTACACACTGACTGGCAGCTTCTCTCCAGGGTTTCAGGCAGGAGTCTCTCCCAGCCCTACCTGGAGATGCTGCCATGGAGTGAACCTGGGACCTCAGATGCTCTTCCACTGAGCTATGGTCCCATCCCCTGAGGGGAGTACCTTGCAGTGTTCACATGTAGTCCTGCATCGAAATGCAAACCAAGGCTGACCCTGCTTAGCATAGGGGGCAATTCATGCTCCCTACCACAAGACCATCTCTCCTTCCTCCACCTCCTGCAAGGAAGGGAGGTGCAGAACTCATCCGTCACTTGGCCAAGGGTCTGCAACCGCTGTGGCCAAGCAGCAGAAACATCTCCCAGAGCTGAAAGGGGTTGCTGGTTAGCACAACCTCCCCAGCCTTCCGCCCAGCCTTGGAGAGTCCCCATCTATCTCTGCAGCCCCAAGGTTGGGAGGAGAACTGCAGTTTACTTGTCACACTCATGAGAAGACAGTAGTGAGAGGGTGGTGTGAAAACAGGGAATCTAGAGCATATAGCTCAGTGGCAGAACACCCACTTTGCATGTGGAAGGTCCCGGGTTCAATCCCTGCCGTCTCCATGTGGAAGCTGCTGCCAGTCAGAGCAAACAGGCCTGGGCTAGAGGGACCTGTATTTGGTCTGACTCAGTTCATAAGACAGCTTCATGCAAGGAGCTTTCAGTCTGCGTTTGACAGTGGCAGAGCCAACAGAGGGAAACCTGTATTTGGCAACTGCATAATGTGGTGAAACCTACCCTAAGGGTGGAGCCTTATGCCAGACTTACTTGGGAGTAATTCCCTTTAGAAGCAAGGAGATGTTGTATGGAGTCAACAAGGATAGGATTAGGCTGCATGCCGGAGAGAGAACTTGCCCGTCCACTTTGCTCTGAGATCCAGATGGAAGCTTTATAATTTATTAATTATTATTATTATTTATTGAATTTATATACTGCCTAGTATAAAAATCTCTAGGTGGTGTACAGAATTAAAATATAAAACATAACACATTTAAAATTTATGAAAAGATAAAATCATAATAGATAAAAACACATTAATAACACAAAATTTTAAAAATTATGGCTACATACTTTCCAGATGTTCTTTCAAACCTCGTCCCTCTGCCTCAATTCCCCCTTTGTCTGCCTATCTGTCATATTTTTATACTGCCTGATATGTACCTCTCTAGGCAGTGTACAAAATTTAAAATATTTACAAGTCAACACAGATTAAAATACAAGACAAAATAAAAACAATAGCATAAAACAGTTATTAAAACAAATTATTAAAATTAGTTCCGATTAAAAGCCTGCAAGAACAGGAGAGTCTTGAGGGTCTTCCAGAAAACAAACAGATAAGGAGATGCTCTTATTTCAGCAGGGAGCATATTCCAAAGCCCCGGGGCAGCAACTGAGAAAGCCCGGTCCTGGGTCGCCACCAAACGAGCTGGTGGCAACCGTAGCTGGACCTCTCCAGAAGATTGTAACAGGCAGCAGGGTTTATGACAAAGGAGGCGCTCTCTTAAATAGCCTGGACCCAAGCCGTTAAGGACCAGCACTTTGTATTTCACCCGGAAACATATCAGCAACCAGTGCAGTTCTTTTAAAAACGGTGTTATGTGGTCCCTTCATGTTGTCCCAGAGACCAATCTGACTGCCGCATTCTGTACCAATTGTAATTTCCAGACTATGTACAAAGGCAGCCCCACATAGAGTGCACTACAGTAGTCAAACCTTGAGGTTACCAGCTTTCCAGTATATGTACCACTGTTTTAAGGTTATTCACCTCTATAAATGGACATAGCTGATGTATCAGCTGAAGTTGATAAAAAGTGCTCCTGGCCACTGCCTGATCCTGAGAAACCAGGGAGAGCTTTGGGTCCAGGAGCACTCCCAAGCTACATAGCTGATCTTTCAGGTAGAGTGTAACCCCATCCAGAACAGGCATATCTAAACCATCTCCCAGGTCCCAACCCCTCACAGTCAGTACCTCCACCTTATTTGGATTCAACTGCAGTTTGTTATCCTTCATCCAGCCCATTACTGCCTCTAAGCAGGCATTTCGGGAAGATATGCCATTTCCTAATGAGGTTGGCATGGAGTAATAGATCTGGGTGTCATCAGCATATTGATAACATCCTGCACCAAACCTCTCGATGATCTCTCCCAGCAGTTTCATGTAGATGTTAAAAGGCATTTGAGACAGTATGGAGCCTTGTGGAACTCCACACTTTAGTTCTCGCTTAGCTGAACAGTCTCCAAGTGACACCATCTGGAATCTACCAGAGAGGTAGGAATGGAACCACAGTAAAACAGAGCTACCCAATCCCACCTCACTCAGGCAGTCCAGAAGGATATCATGGTCGATGTTAAATGGGTGGACATGTTATGTTAAATGGGTGGATATATGAGGAGGAAATCTGTATTTCTGTCAGTTTCTTTGAGCAAAGATGACCTCAAAAAAGGAGAGGGAGAGAGTTTGAAACAGACTTCCCTCTGATCTTGGGGGTTGAGAGTTTATGGCCATGATGGCATACAAGAGGGCTTTCTGTTGTTCTGAAGCTCAGAGGGAAAGTTGGTATGAACTCACCTGCGCTGCCATTCCATCCTTCCAGGTCCCGGTTTGGTGCAGCGCTTCCGTCCAGACTTCAGGCAGAAGTTTGCTGATTTCTTCGACGACGATACCATCTCAGAATACATCTACCATTGCAATGCCCAAACACCCAGGTGAGGGGATCCCAGCATTGAGAATTCTCCGCTGTCCGAAACCCTATTCATATGTTACGTTCAACACTCGTAAAGTGAGTATACAGTGTACCCAGGTACAGATCTGTACACAGGTGCAAGTATTCACACATTGTGTTGAACACAGGTACAGCAGTCCACTATCTACCTGTGCCATGTGTTTGAGGAGCCTCTGCCCATGTTCATCTTCAAAATGAACACAAAAACATGGACAAGTGTACTGACATTGCTGTGCTCGTACAACATAAGGAGGTCATTCTCATGACCAGCCCTACCTGCGTAGGAGAGTTGTACCCTGGGTAGGGCTGGTTGTAAGAACAGCTGGGATTGGTCCTGATCCCAGTGATCCTCAGCTAGGTAGCCTATTTTTTTTCTGGGTTAAAAGTGAGGTAGGATGCTAGGATGCCTCCTACCCCACTTCCGGTCATGTGAACACTCATGTCATGTGTCCACCGAGCCGGGCAGCTAGAGCGCCCGGCAACGGGGTAATGCCCCAATGCACCATGCTCCTTGTGTGGTGCATTATGGGATGCCGGAGGACTTCCTCCTCCGACTCCTGGCTCTGCCGATTGTCACCACGCTGCTCGTGCTGACATGTGAGCGGCAGAGCTCTGAGAGGACGGTTGATCGTGTGCAGGGAGGAGCCCTTACCTTACCCGACCCCCGGTAAGTTGGTCATGTGTGCAACCTCAGAGGGCTCAAGCCATGGCTCCTGTTGATGTGATGAGTTAATGTGTCATTGGAGTCATAGTGAGTGCCAGAGAATATCACCCAGAATTCTCTGCAGCACCAAGTAGGATTTGCCTCTATGATATCAATGTGACAAAAAGGGGAGACAGGCGAAGTCAGGTGGAAACATTGCACCTTGTTTTTCACAGATTTCACTTTACGCTGCACAGACAGTACAGCCCACTGGGCCGGAGAATTCAGACAGCCGCAGAACCTATTGACACACAAGGCCCCTTCAGACATGAGTCTGAAAGCTTGCCGTACCCGTGAGAAGCAGGGCAAAGGGGGAGAAAGTCCCACCCGTGCCGTGTCACTCATCCTTGCTTCCTGTTGCTCACAGGCCCAACGGGGCTTGTCTATAATGGGAAAAGCCCTCTCCGTGGTGGCCGATGGATCCACCCTCACAATCCCAGGTCTGCCCCACTCCAGGTTCTATGCAGCTGTGCTTATAGAATGGTTTGGGGTTTGCCTTGATGCAACCATTCAATACTTTTTGGGTGATAATATGCTAGATACCTGAATGATATAAAAACCAATGAGATTCAGGTTTAATTTGAAGCCCATAACGGATAGAGTTGCCACTTTTTTTGTCATTATACCTTTTTCCTTGGATTTTGCTTTAAAAGGACGTTTGGTTGGATTAGACCACTCTGATGATAAGCTTGTATCTTATTTGTGGATAATAAGTTTGCCAAACAAGTATGCAACACTGTTTGGATTTGTGGATATTGTAAGTTTGGAGATGCATTCTATTCTTTTGATTTTATATTAATTTCATTTTTCTTTCTCACTTTTGTATCTTTAAAACCAATAATTTTTATTTTTAAAGAATAGTTTGGGGTTAACAGGTCCAGGTGTGTGTGTCTTTTTCCCATAATCCCTCGGTGTGCTCTCTTTCCTCCCCCTCCAGTGGCGAGGCTGGGTTCAAGGCCATGTCGGAGGCGTTCGGTTGGGCCCGGCGCCCCATGTTGGATCGGATCCACCTGGTGCGGCGTGATTTGCCGATCACCCTCATCTATGGTGCCAATTCCTGGATTGATACCAGCACGGGGGAGAAAGTCAAGCAGCTGCGGCCGGGCAGCTACGTCTCTGACATGGTAGGAGCTTCGGCGTGGAGAGGAGGGGGCAAGGGTGGTCCTACCCATCCCCGGGAGCGGCAGGCCTTGGCGTCTGGCACAGAATCTAGCATCCTGAATGTCTCGGCACTTCTGGACTTTATTTTTTAAAAGCCAGCTTATAGCCTTTATGACTGTCATGCTCACATGGGGAAATTATGAAGGGGATTCTCATGATCGGGCTGACGGAGCCTAGCCCGCTTTTGCCCGATTGTCTGCTGCCACAGGAGCGGCGCGGCTCCCGGCAGCAAACCCTCCCAATTCCGCCTCCCCATAGACGAGGTTACCCCATCTTCTTTTCGACTGCGCCGCGGCAACACACGAGGAGACCCCCCTCCAGGAGGCTGAAACTAGTCTCCCGGCCCTGGGGGTCTCTCCAGGATGCCCCGTGCGCTTGCGCAGGGCATCCTGGCATTTCCGGTGGCCACACGGCCCCCGATCCCCGCAGCCCCCACCGGCTCTGTGATGTCGCCGGCAGCCGTGTGCCCCGCCGGCAGGGCTGCTTTCCTGTTCGTCGGTGGGGAGAATGGACTAAGCCCGCTCTCCCCACAAACCCCTTCCTGGTGAGTCTCTCTGATCGCGAGATTCGCCTCAATGTTTGTTTTCTGCAAACATCTGTCCTTCTCCAGAGCCAGTGATGCTCATTTTGTGGGGTTCACAGCTTCAGAACAAAGGTGGGTGGCTTTCGGGGCCTTCTCAGTGGCGGTCGAGGTACCAGTGCTCCAACTGTAGAACTTTCTCCCCAGACCAGTTCATCAGCTTTTAACTCTATCCATAGTTAGGCTCCAGTCTGAAACGTTGTTTGTTGATATTGTTTGTTTCTCATCTACCTTTCCTCCACTGAGCTCCGGGTGGTGTACCTAGATCTGGGTTTCCCCACTTTGTCTTCACAACAATTCTGTGAGGTGGATTAGGCATTGCCAAGTGGGGATTTGAACTCTAATCTCCCCTTTCAAACTCCACTACACCACACTCTGTCCTCCACTCAGCGGGTTGTTTCACTGTACTCTTCTGACATTTTATTAAAGTGTCACTATTCATGTTTGTTTGGGTGGGGGTGGGGGGGTGACTTGTTGGTGTCTTGGTGTTTTGTTTATAGGCTGTCTAACACCTAAATCTCAAGGCAGTTAAATCTCAAACTTATTTTTTTTAAAAAAAAATCTGCATAAAAACAACTTAAAATAATAAAAAAAATTAAAATAGTTTTAACAGGAAGCACTTTAAAAATAGTCTTAGCAAAAGGCCTGAACAAATGGGGGTTGAGTGATTTTTTTCTTTCTTTTTGAAGGCAGCCAGAGATGGGGAAGTCCTTATATTATATGGACAGTTAGCACATTCCAAAGCTCTGGGGCAGCCACAGAGAAGGCCCAGTCCTGCGTCAGCTGGTGGCAGCCATAACTGTACCTCCCCATGTGCTCTCAGTAAGCGGCAGAGTTCATGACAAAGAAGGCACTCACTTAAATGCTCAAAGCTATGTTTTGTGTTGGGTCTGGGTCTGGGTGGTAACTGACTACCTGTTTGATGCTCTTAGATGGTTTGTTTATGACTTCCATACCTGTCTTTTAAAATTTTGCTCATCAATGCTGTGTGTGTGTGTGTGTGTGTGTGTGAGTGTGTGTGTGAGAGAGAGAGAGAGAGAGAGAGAGATCTGTCTGTGTATCTTTTATCACTAGCTGCCTTACGGGCCACATAATTGGAAAATATTTTAATAAATTCATCTCTGTGGAACCTTTTGGGGAAAGCATCCTTAGAAAACATCCATTCACACGTTATGTTCAACACTTGCACAATGAGTGTACCATGTACACAGGTACCGATCTGTATACAGGTACAGTTATTCACATGTTATGTTGAACATAGGTACACTCCCTATCTGACCCATGCATTTGAAGGGCCTGTATCCAGGTTCACTTTTAAAACAAACACAAGTACAGTCATTCACACAAACAAGTGTACAGACATCTATATGCTTGTACAGCATAATGTCTGAATCGGGCTAAAGTTAAACCAGAGGTAGGTATGTTTTGAGGAAAGCAGACCCCTTGCCGCCAGTAGCGAACTTAATCTGCCTTTCCCTGGGAAGACGGTCAAAACCCAAACTGAAAACGGGTTGCAAATAACGATGTGGGCCGGAACTTAGGCACCCCAGTCTGACACTGCTCCTGTTTCTGTTTTTCCTCAGGCGATTCCGCATGCCTCTCACCACGTCTATGCCGACCAGCCCCATGCCTTTAACGCTGCCGTGGAAGAGATCTGCAGCTCTGTTGACTGACGGCATGTGAGCCAGAGAAGGAAAGAAACGCCCGGCTCTCCAGCCCCCATCTGGTTGCTGGGACATGCACAAGACCCGCCCTTTGCGCACCAAAGGAGCGGAGACTGAAGCTCCCCCTGAGTTGGTTGCAATGTGGTCTTGAAGGACGTCTTGCCCTGCTTCCCTTCCTTGACTTCCCCATTAATCTTCACTCTACTTAAAGGTTGCAGGCCGCCTGCGTTGGGTTAACCTAAGCTCTAATCATTTTATTTTCTATGAATTTCCTATGTCTCCTGGTTTGCTTTATGTAACCTCTCCCTACAATTCATTCCTCTTTTAGATTATCCTCTCCTTTGGCTATTGTTCCTTCCCTCGTTTCCGGTCCATGGTGTCTCTGTAACACCATCCACAGCACTTGTGTTCCACCACTGCTACCATGATAGCCACGCTGGAATAATGTCCTACAGCCCCAGGGTGGGCAACTAGATTTTCTAGTAGGGTTGGTTTTCTTCTATACCGGAGGTACTATCATTGATCCAACCGGTCAAAACTAACTGGTTTATGAAGCCGGATAGGATGCCATGGCCTTTCCTTCTGGTGGATGCCATTCTTAATCTACCCAGATCAAAAAGAGTGCCTGGATTGAGGGGGCATGGAATTTGGGGTCTTTCTTCTTTTGATGCTGCTCTTCTCTGTTATCAACACCATCTTGAACACCATTGGGGTATGTCACATTTGTTTGAAGGGAGAGCATGATCACATCATGATGAGGGTCTGGCTGAGGAGGCTTGACAACCGCCTGTGCCCACCATGATTTTGAATGTTGGCCAAGGCAATAACTCCATGGACATCTGCAAGGAGAGCTTAGTGGGTGGGGTGGAGAAAGGCCTAAAAGGAAACTCTGACCTCCAGCTTCACTTGGGCTCAAGAAAGTAAGAAGGTCAATAGCACCTCAAGTTTGATCTGCGGTCCAGCTGCATCCTTCTTGATGCACTGGAAGCTTGGAGATCCGTACTAACCAGGAAATGGTCAGAGCATCCCAGTAGGAGATGAACATCTTGGCCCTACCTGCTGTGGGCTGAGGAGGCAGCCTGGCAGTAGCCTCACCACCTTCATCAAGTACCAAGCTGCTAACCTTTGAACTTCTCACAACTCTTGGACACCACCATTACTTACATTTCACTCACCACCATGGAAAATCCACTGACACCAGTCGGAATTCCACTTTTTTTTTTTTAATGGAGAATTCTGTTGAAATTAACTGCAGTCCTTTTGAACCTGTTGGACAAGTCCTCATATAAAACCCCACTGTGGAAAATCAAAAGCTCAATTTCAACAGAATTCCGAGTTTGCTATTGAAAGAGAGGCTGTTTCACAGCACGGAGTAGTAGAACCTCTTCCATTCTCCACCTAGTGGTTGCAAAACAGATGACAAAAGCCTTATTGGAGGAGGTTTGTGATTCAGCCTGCTTTTTCCCATGCTGTGTGTTCCCACCTAGGAAATCCATCCTTCACACCCCACACATGGAACACCACCTAGCTACCATCTTGGATGTTGGGGGGTGGGGGAGAAATCCTGTCTCCTTATGCTTTCTTTATTTCTCTTTGCTCATGGAAGATCTCATTTTCCACAGGGTAGCCGAATCCTCTGCTCTCCTGTTATATGAGGCCTTGGCTGAGGTCGGCGGAGACGCATTTAACAGCAGCGCAAAAAGATTTGTCTTGTCACCTTGGGCCTTTTGGGGAGCTGGGGCTTCTCTTTTCTTACTGCGTGTGTGCGCGCGCCTGCTCTGAGGTGCCATACTAACATCCTCTCTAACATAGGACATGTGTGGCCCTGTCTGCCTCCCTTGTGCTTTGTATAAAATTCTCCTTGGTTTGTACTAGATTTTGTATGTTTAATAAAGAAAACAAAATTATTTAAAAAACCAAAGTCTTTGTGTTTTAGTCTTGCTGGACGTGTTCCTTGGCCATGTCTGGTGGCTATTGCTGGCCTATAGGAGGAGGGGAATTATTCCAAGTAGTCCCATTGGAAATTAAAAGGACAAGTTAAGCCCTGCCATCTAACATCAATGGGACTACTTTAAGTAACATGTTAGCCACTGCCTCTGGAAGCTGCGTTTTCTTCGATGCCAACACAGAAAGAGCTGCCAAGTCTCCAGGGTTGGAGGTGAAATATCAAGAATTTAATTTTCTTCTTGGGGTCTTCCAGGGAAGGAGTAAATGCTTGGAGTGAGGGGGCCAGGTACAAAAGCTACTGTTTACACACCCCATGTCTCATCAGGCTCCACTCTGAAGCACCCGGTGCTATCCTCCACCCCGACAGGACACCACTTTGCTCTCATCTTCCATGAGGATTAGCCCGTTAGCTCCTTTCCAGGGCTCAGAAATATTAGTTCCACCAGGAACTAACAGAGAGGTCATATTATGCCTATTTTAGATCAGCTGCACTGGCTGCCAATATGTTTCTGGGCAAAATACAAAGTGTTGATAATTACCCTGAAAGCCCTAAATGGCTGAGGACTGGGTTACCTGGGAGAGCGCCTTCTGCAGGATCCCCACTACACGTTAAGGTCATCAGGAGAGGTCTGTCTCCGGCTGCTGCCGCTCAGGATCCGGCCTTCTCTGTAACTGCTCATGGGCTCTGGGTTGTGCTCCCTGTGGATATTGGTGGCTTCAGAATTTTAGCAGCCTTTAAAAGAGCCCTAAAAACATACCGAGGTCATTCACACAACCGAAAACTGTGTTGTACCCAGGTTTGGGAACTGTGTGTACTCCCAATTTTTGATTGTGTGGAAGCAAGGTTAGAGGAAAACCTGGGTAGAAGTGATTGTGTGCACGCAAGGTAGGAGAAAAAGCTACCCAGGTTTTCCTCTAACCTTGCTTCCACACAATCAAAAATTGGAGTGCACACAGTTCCCAAACCTGGGTACAACACAGTTTTCGGTTGTGTGAATGATCTCACTATTTTAGCTTGGCCTTTAGTGAGGACTGAAATGATTTTAAACTGGTTTTAATTTTGTTTTAATGAGCGTGGGGTTTTTTTTTTTAAACCAGTTATATTTGTGAACCACCTTGAGCCATCTGGTTAAGGCAATATAAAAATCAAGTGTGCATGTCGTCATTTATATTGTCCTATAGGCAAATGCCATTAACAAAATAAATAAATCACAGTCCAAGTAGAAATTTTCTCTTATAGCAATCCCAAGAATGGTTGCCTTGGAGCATAACATCTGACACAGTCCTACGTGAGGGATGGAATGTGTGTGTTTTAACTAAAGCCTGATTCAGACATTTTGCTGTACGAGTGGACAGTTGACTGTACACATACATCTGTTTGTGTGAACGACTACACTTGTGTTCATGTTAAAAGTGAAACGATACAGGCCCTGCAGATGCATGGTACAGATAGGAAGTATACTGCTGTACCTGCATTCAACTTAACATGTGAATGACTGTACCTGTGTACTAGGGGTGTCCATGAACCACTCAATGTAGAACGGGTTCATATTGAACTGGGCAATTTTGGCAGTTCGATCATGAACTGAAATGAGCCCGGTCCGATCCGTGATCAAACTCAACCAAGTCCAGTTCGATCCGTGATCAAGTCGACCAAACTTATATGTGGCCATATCTCTGTGAACTGAGATCTGGCCACACATAAGAGTCATATTCAGACAAATGTTGCTTCACTGGATAAGGGCAAACAGAAGGCAACCAATGCAGTAAGCTTGTTGAAGCAAAGCAAATCAGGATTTGGTTAAGGCCTGGATGGTTGACTCCCTAGGAATTCTGTCTGAGCAGCCTTGAGTTCCGTTGTGGAAAAAAGCCAGCATAGAAAGGAAACTAACAATTAAAATGCCTACCTAACCCACACAGAAGATCTCAGATTAATTTTGGGCAGCATCTCTGGGTAAGTCTGGGAAAGACCCTTGTCTGAAATTCTGGAGAATTGCTGCCGGTCAGTGTAAACAACACTGGCAAGTTGGACAAATGATGTGACTCAAGATGGGGGCATAACTCAGTGATAGATCTTCTGCTTTATATACAGAAGGTCCCAGCAGGGGCATAGCTAGGGGAGAAGGGGCCCATGTTTGCCCTTCTTCCTGGTGGCCCCTTGGAGTGAGGGAAATAATGAAGAAAATAGGGAGTGGTGGAGCTAGGGGCCCGGGGTTCTTTGAACCCATCTGCTCAATGGGTATTTTGAACTCATCTGCTACACCTCTGGGTCCCAGGTTCAACCCCTTGGATCTCCATGAAGGGCTTGGTAAGACTCTCCTGCTTGAAACTCTGGACAGCCACTGCCAGTCCGTGCTGACAATACTAAGCTAGAAGGACCAATAATCTGTATAGGGCAGCATCCTGTGTTCCTTAGAACTTGAGTTCAGGCCCTGAGAAATACCACCTGCCCACCCATTGACTGTTGGCTTCCTCCATACCCATGTCAAGCTTCAAACTGTAGGAGGGAGCCGACCAGAGAATACAGCGGAGAATGCTTCCCCACTTGAGCAATGCTTGCCCTGAAAGAGCATCTCTCATCCTCACTTTAGAGTCGCCAATCCTCCCAAACGAGCCTGGTAATCTTCAGAAACTGGCCTCTGTCTTCAGGTGGCTCCTGAAAGCAACCCTAGACATTTTAATGACTTGATATTGTGAGTAATATTGGGTAGGAGGGGAGGAACTTCCAGGAATGGCTTCGGTAAGAGTAGGCAATCCTAGCTCACCTCTAGGGAAGAGCCTCTGCTGAGGATGCAAAGGGCACTCCAAAGACCAAGCTCTCCTTGTGAGAGCAGAAGTGTGGGCATTCATGCCTCTCTCACAGCCCCAGGTAGTTCAGGTAACCTAAAGGATAGGTGGGTGACCATAGCAATGGGCCATGCACAGATGGAGAGGAATGCAGAAGGCTGTCAAAGGGATTAGCTACTCTAAATCATTGTGACCAGGAAGCTAGCTGTCTGCATGCATTATATTGTCTTACTTCAGGGATGCTCAAACTTGGGTCCCTGTGGTGTTGGACTACAGTTCCCATCGTCTGCAACCACATTGGTCTTTGGCTGTTGTGACTGGGGAAGATGGAAGGCTCTAGTCGAATGGCATCAGGGAACCAGTGTTCCCTGCAACAGGGATTCTCAGGTCTTGTTGACTACAACTCCCATCATCCCCAGCTGCAATGGCCTTTGGCTGGAGGTGATGGGAGTTTTCCCTGTTACAGGGAGCTCTGCTGGGGACCCATATCTGAGCACTCCTGTCTTGTTTGTGTTGAGTTGGTCTTCATTCTTAATCATATCCTGCCATCTATTGGCCGTTGTGGAGAAGCACAACTCTTAATCCATTTCACTTTATTTGAGCAATGATCATTAGTCTGAGAATTGGGGGTGTTATGGTTATGATCCCTGTTGGGAGGGGGAAATCATCTTTTTGTATGTATGCAAACCTCCTTTGAGAACTTTTTGTTGTTGAAAAGAGGTACATAATTATCAGTAGCAGTGGTAGTAGAAAGGCACAATGTGATTGGGACATATTGGGGTATGTGAAGGGGGAGTCACTTCTGACTCCTCGCAGTTGGTGACAGAATCCGAGTTCCATCTCAGTTATCACAAACCAGGGAGCTATTTTCATCTGAGGGGATGCATTTGGTGATAATGAGGCCTCAGCAGAACTTTCTCGGTGGAAACCTTTCTCTCACATATGGGGGGTTTATTTATATTTATTTATTTAAAATATTTATACCCCGCCCCTCCGGTGCACTACTGCTCTGGGCGGCTCACAACAATAAGATAGACACAAGATACAATAAAAGTAATAAAATTAACTAAATTAAACAAAAACAAAACAAAACAAAGTTGTCCCATTAAAAACCACAATCATTATTCGGTTCAAATTAGCAATAGCAATAGCAATAGCAATAGCACTTACATTTATATACCGCTCTATAGCCGGAACTCTCTAAGCGGTTTACAATGATTTAGCATATTGCCCCCAACATTCTGGGTACTCATTTTACCGACCTCGGAAGGATGGAAGGCTGAGTCAACCTTGAGCCCCTGGTCAGGATCGAACTTGTAACCTTCTGGTTACAGGGCGGCAGTTTTACCACTGCGCCACCAGGGGCTCTTTAAATTAAATTAAATTAAAACTGAAAATTATAGAAAGCTAAAGAACCTACCATATATAACAAAAACAAAAAAGAGCATTGAAAAGCCTCCTTCAAAAGGTGTGTTTTAAGATTTATTTATTTTTTAAAACACTGAGGGAGGGCGTATGGTGAAGCTCTTCAGGGAGGGTGTTCCAAAGCTGAGGGGCCACAACTGAAAAGGCCCTGTCTCTAGACACCGCCAATTGGATCTTTGTTAGTGGTGGGGTCATGAGCAGGGCCTGAGATGATGAGCGGAGGGCCCTGGCAGATTCATATGGGTGAATGCGGTCCAACAGGTACCCCGGCCCCAAGCTGAGTAGGGCTTTAAAGGCCATTACTTGAATCTAGGGTTGTGAGACAAAAGGTCAGCAAAATTACCCCAGCTTGCTTGATGATGTCACTACCCACTTCACTCAGCTGCGTTTCTCCTGGTGAGAACAGTGGAATGCTTGCCATGACTTGCATCCCACATTTCCTCCTCAGAACGACGTTTTGGGCCAATTCAGTCCCCCCCGAACTGGGGTGGGGACACACCATGTCAGGAAGGCAAAGATGTACCCGCTCTTGACGCATCCCCATTTCAACCATGTGGGGTCGGTTTGGCAGTCTATCTGCAGCGCTTTCCACCTCTCCTCCACCTCAGGCCATTGATGACATAGGCCACGTTCTAGGCTCTTCCCTCCAAGGAGCCTAGAACTTGGACCGCGTCTCAATTGCCGGAAAACAGAAAGCAGACTGAGAAGAGAGGCTGCTTCTGTGGGCCGCCATCTTTGCTGTCAGCCAACCCTTTGGTTTATCTGAAGCCCCCTCCTTTCTCTTCCTGTGGAGGGAAGGGTCTGGAATCTGGATGATGATGCCCTCGACTGCCTGAGGCCTGAAGATTATGCAGGTAAGCAGGGAGGCTTCTTTGGGGGGTTAGACTTGGAAAAGAGAATTCGCCAATGCATTTAATAGAATGGATAGAACAATTTTCAGAAATACTCTGTTCAATTATAATGCATGTATTGGTGCAAGCAGCCTTTGAGTCCATCTGCAACTCCCTCTACCAGCTTTCTTTGGAAAAAAAGAACCTGCGACTTGGACTCTATTGCCATCTGCCAGGAGTCAGAAGTGGTTGCACCCGTCACACTGTCCAAAATATCCTGATTCTAGGGGTGTGTACAAAACCAGAAAATCTAACTCAGCTAGGATCGAGCCAGACTGGGTCTGGTCCAGCAATTGCATGGTCACGCAAATGGCCTCTGTGCATGTGTGGAGGCCATTTTATTGACCTCCACACATGCACAGTGGCCCGAAATGGGACTGCCTGCTCCAGTGGGGGTGCGGTTAGTCCCTACCACCACTACCACTACCACCCCGCCCACCCTCCACAGTCACCACAGCCACTGCCAGTGGCAACTTTAAGATAAATTTTAACTCCCCTCCTGCCTCAGCACTTTTTAGCTAAGCCCCCTGGTGGTCCACCCCCTTTACTGGTAAAGGAGGATGCTTACTGGATTCCCCTTTACCAGTATGTTGCGAGCTGGTTCGAGCTGAACCGGGTCCAGAAGTTCAGCTCAACCCGAACCCCGTTGAGCCAAACATCTCAACATTGAGCTGGCTCTCATGCCCATACCCAATTCTATAGAAAATTTTCACGACACTACTGCAGATATTTATATATCGCTTTCGGCAAAAAAATTGCAACAATGGGGTAACACAGCAGCATCATTTGCTGCTTCTCGGCAGCATCGGGGCTTCTTCTGCCTTTGCATCGGCTGTGGGGAGCAGCGTTCTGCTTCCATAATGCTGCACCAGCTACCTCCTCTCCCCCTGCTAAATATAAGCGGGTCACCACTCTAAAAGGTGCATCTGTGCCCTATTAGCAGGAGCCCTATATCCGGTTTTTAATTAGAAGCCTCTCTGAAAGCCAACCTTGGCCGAAAAGCCGGGCGGGAATATAGGAAAGGAAGACAATTACCACAAGCTGACGTGGAACCTTCTAGGTCTGAGTTGAGTGCTGGGCTTGACACAGGGAATGATTTAGTAGGAATGACCATGGGCCCTGACAGCTGAAGCCTAAAGTTGGTGGGAGCTGGCTAGGCAGGCCAGCTCTATGTGGTCATCTTTGCCTTGTGAAGTCAGAAGGCCTGCTTGATCTGACTGAAGACCCCCTGGGGCGAGCTAGTTTCATTCCTCAGGGCACTGCATTAGGGAGCCTCAGCCCCACCTAGCACCTGGGGGGCTGATGGGGAGTGGTCCTTCCCAAGCAGAGTCCAGCCTGGCAAGATTCTGCAGCTCCAGAACGGCCGAGAAACAACTGAATCTCTTTGACTGCTGCAAGCCAAGAACCTGTGCGGTGAGGGCTGGGAGGGAAGAGCAGAAAAGAGAGCAAGAGAGATGGGGGAAAGGCACGCCCTGTGTGGTGGTGGTGGTGATGATGATGATGATGATGAGGGGACCATTTCTTGTGAATGGGGAGGAATGTCTTTTCAAGCTGAATATTATGTGGGGCCCACTTCCACTGGGTGTCATGGCAGGCAGAAACCGGACCGGTTCACACAACCATTTGAATCTAGGTTTAAAGTGGGTTGCTGACATTAGCATGATTGCATGAACCCATTTCAAGAGGGTTTGTGGCCCGAGATGAATCTGAAATTAACACATCTAGGGGTGGGTTCACACAATCATGCTAAAGTCGGTCACCTGCATTAAACCTAGATTTGACTGATTGTGTGAACAAGCCTAAAGAGCCCTTTTGCTCCCAGCCAAAATCAAATCAGAATCCATTGTGCCCTTGCCTCATACAGTGCCAAGGAGGAGCAGATCTAAGAAATTTCACTTCTTTTATAGCAGGGCTGCACAACTTGGGCCGTCCAGCTGTTGTTGGACTACAACTCCCATTACCCCAATTGGCCACTGTGGTTGGAGGTGACGGGCGTTGTAGTTCAACAACAGCTGGAGAGCTAAAGTTGTTCTGTTTTATAGAAACTTCTTTGCCTCCTCTCAAAAATTCTCAGATGTCTTCTCCTTGGCATGAAGAATCCTGAAATCTTGGATTTCACTTTGGATCTCACGTGCTGAGTGCAAGGCTCCATCTGCCTAGGAATGCAGTTGTGCGATACAGGGCTACTTTATCTGATGGCCCTCTATCGGGGAGCTGCATTTGCACAATTGCACGGTCACGCACAAGAGCACTCTTGCATTACTGTGCAAATGCTCCATTCCTTACACTGTATGTCAGCCCCTGGTTTTGGCATTACGTTGTTAACTCTAGCACTAATAGCAAATTAGTAGATGCAAACCTATGATAAAGGTGTGTGTGTGTATCAGATCAGTGTAGATACATAAGACTAAAAGACCAGCCACATCATCACCTTAGATAGGCATCTTGGGCTCTGCTCTGGACCCTGCCACTGATGAAGTTCTGATTGGCAGGGACCAGATGCAGGGCCTTCTCAGTAGCGGCCCCCATAGTTGACATTATCTCCCAGAGGGGCTTTTCTGGTCTCCCTCCTTGCTTAGTTTTTTAAAGAATCTGAAAACCCTCCTTTTAAAAAGAAGCCTTTTAAAATTGGTTTTAATAATTGGGTTTTCAGTTTTAACCAGTTTTAGCCCTGTCTGCTCTCCCGTCTTGCTGTTCCTTTTTTATGTTCTTCCTTTATTTTATTGATTGTTAAATTTATATACCGCCTTTCATTAAAAACAATCCCAAGATGGTTTACACAGGATATTGTAAGGCAGTTTACACAGAATATAACAAGATGATAAAAATAACACAGTTAAAATATTAAGCTAAAATATAAAAAAAATCTGATTAAAGATTTAAAATACAAGCATAAAAACAGTACAAAATACAAAGAAGCAGTAGCAGAGACAATTATATAAAAGCCTGGGTAAAAAGCCAAGATTTAACATGCTTTCTAAACACTGTGATGGAGCCTGAGGAGCGAATAGCCAAGGGGAGAGAATTCCAGAGTCTGGGGGAAGCAACAGAGAAGGCCCTGTCTTCTTCTGGTTCATTGTTTTCTTTGGGTTATATTGTAAGCCTCCCCAAACTGCAGTCTGTTGGAGGGGCAGGGTAGGAATGTTTTAAAGAAATAATAAAATAAACCCCTGTGGGCCACTTTTCGCAAAATTGTCCCACTGAGTGATGAAGCATTTCCCAACATGGAAACGCAGCTAACAGAGGTTAATGCCCATCAGAGTCAACCTTGGCCCTGTTTACAGGCCCTAAATATGAGTCTGGAACCTACAATAAGAAAACTCTTGGTTTTTGTCCCGTTTCAGACACCTGACCAGAACTTGGCCGGCTTCGGCTTGGGATTACCCCCAGCGCCTAAAAGAAGCTGGAAGGAAAATTTCCGCTACCGGAACCTCCTCCTGTCTGGTGACATGCTCTGCAGACTGGAGGCTTCTCTCTTGGAGCTGACGTGTCAGGATTTCCAGGATTTCCACGAATGGGAGAAGTTTCAGTGTTGGCTCAGTGATGTCACGTGCCAGGATCATGCCACCTCCGAAGTCAAGTGCAAGCGGAAATGTGTGAGGGTGGACTGAAGGATCTTTGGGGTGGGGTGGGGGACGTTTGTGGGGGGAGTCCTATATTGTTCTTCTTTTGCTGGGGAATAAAGATCTGAGTGCTAAGGTGGTGTTCCAGGAAATTTTGATTACATGGCTGCTTTTAAAAGACAGGTTTAAAATGTCTGCCCAGAGCTAGACATTTTGTGCTGAGGGGCTGTAAGGGGCAGAACAGCCAGAATGTAAATAAAGTCTCATTTGTGTGTTTTTAAAAAAAAATAGTGGGATGAATGGAGGAGAAGCATTCAGGGATGACCATTTTCAGGAGTGGGAGTAGTTCTGGAGAGCAGTATTCATGGATGGCTCTTCCCTGCCATTGTTCCCCCATCTGGAAGAATGCTTTGTCATGAGATAGCGTTTCCCCCAAGTGCATCATGGGAAAAATGGAGGCTGCCAACAGGGATGAGTGGAGATTTCACTCCTGGAAATCTCTCTTGCCTCCTCACATCGATTGCACCCCCCCCCACCGTCACACCTGTAAATCAGGTCACAAAATTGGGAGGGGGGCATTTGACCCGTCCATAATTTATTTGTATTGCTTGACATAATGCACAACGTTCCATCTACCTCATAATGGAATGTGCACCCCATGGCACAGGAGTGCTCTTCTACAAAACACATGGAGGCTCAATCACAGAGGATCATTCGGTGAGCCCTGGATGGTTGGATCGGCTGCCCACTCGATTACGGTCTTTGTCACGGAGCTGGAAGGGGCAGTGGGGATCGGGGGGCCAGCCGGCCCCTGGAAGTTCCAGGATGCCCCGCACAAGTGTGCTGAGCATTCTGGGGGGACTTCCGAGGCTGGAAGGTGCGTTGTAGCCTCTCGGTCAGACATCACCACAGCGTGGAGGTGCACCATGCCAACTCATGATCAATCAAAAGGGGTTGGTAGAGCGCTCGCTCCGCTAACCTCATTTAAGGATGGCAATTTAGAGGGCTAGCAGCCAGGAGCTATGCGGCTCCCAGTGTTCTACATGACGTCCGAAAACCGGGCTGGGCTCCCTTAGCCCCATTTTTGGAGGTCGTGAGGCTAGCCTCATGGATTAGCAAAAGCACTTGTGTAATGGACAGACATGATTTCCAGTGGCTGTCCATCACACAACTCCATTTGTACAATTCCTGTGTTCTGCACAAGAGAGTTCTTGCCCAGCTGCTTTATACTCGCTCAGTATTGTCTACACAGACTGGCAGCGGCTTCTCCAAGGCTGCAGGCAGGAGTCTCTCTCAGGCCTATCTTGGAGATGCTGCTAGGGAAGGAACTTGGAACCTTCTGCATGCAGGTGCTCTTCCCAGAGTGACTCTATGCCTGAAGGAGAATATCTCACAGTGCTCACATGTGTAGTCTCCCATTCAAATGCAAAACAGGGTGGACCCTGCTTAGCAAAGGGGACAAGTCATGCTTGCTAACACAAGGCCAGCTCTCCTCCTGCCTACTTTCTCTTCTAATATAGACTTTACTCCATCGGTAGCATTCCTTTACTCTGCAACAGTCTGCCCTCCACCAGTTTAAAAGCCTTGTTCTTTGAGCTGACGAGATCATTAGGATAACATAATTGACTGATGAGAGGTTATCAGCAGTTCAACGTATTCTCTCAGCATCCACAGTGTGCATAATGACAAGATGAGCACTGAACTGCCCAGAGACGAAAGTTTGGGTGATGTATAAATGTGACAAACAAACAAACAAACAAACAAACAAACAAACAAACAAACAGTGCCTAAGTGTCCATTTACATGCAGAATTTTTCATTGGAAACCAGATACACCAACTTGGAGATTCCACTTTTAGAAACCCTGAGTGGAAGCTAAACTGTGCAAACTGGATAGCCTTAGCAAGTCACACTAGCAAAAGTCTCACAGGGAATCCGAACAACGGCATAAGCATGGACAAAATACAGAATGTGGTTTAGCAGAGACCAGAATTAAGCCTCTGTCAAAATGCACATTTTTGTCACCCATAGGTAGTGAAAATGTACTGTTGCAGCAATTTTATGGAGGAGGCATTTCTGTGGAGGAGTGTAGACAGACGTGCACCTAGGTAATTATGGAGCCTGGACCTTAAGGCTTTTGGAACCCCACCCACCCACTAGGGGTATGCACAAAACTGGCTGTCCTAGTTTGGTTCGAGACTGAATTGGATCCAAACTGGATTGGGCCAGTTAAGTTTTGCCCCCCATCGGATACCCCCCATTTGGTTTGATTGGGGGGGGGGTGTTCGTGAGTCATGGAGGGTGTCAACAGAGGTTTCCCCTCCCCCCCGCCAGCCTTCCTCATGCCAAAAATCACCCGGTTCGGGTGTTCTTCGGTACTTTCTGGGCCTTTCCCCCTCTCGGCAGCCATTTCGGAGGCCGCCATGCATGCGTAATGGGCCTCTGCATGGCCTGGGTCATGACCTGGCCATGCAGGGGCCCTTTGCGCATGTGCAGCGGCCTCCAAAATGGCCACTGCAATGGGGGAAAGGCCTGGAAAGTGCTGAAGAATGCCTGAACCGGGCAATTCCAAATCTTAGCCAAAAACACTTGGCCTAGCCCCACAGAAAATATCAACTGTTCCTGGGAAATTGGGTCAGAGGGAGTGTGTTTTATATCTCCACAGTTAAAAGGATGGAGATTTACTTTTTAAAAATGGAAGCTGAACATTCAAGGAGGAGATGCGACATACCCTGTAGTCATTGAGAACTAGGCCGCATTTCAATTGGAACTGAAATTTCTCCAATGTGAAATGTGAAGAGAATGCCATGGTTCCTCCAAGGAGAACTAGAAATTCTGAAGAGGAATTTCAAGGTTCTTCCCAAGGGGAAGCATCTGAGAATTTTCTAATATGTGTTTTCCACATCTTTTCTTCACTATCGGTAACATCTGTTCTCAGTAAGAGAACACGGTAATGGTGGCCTATATCCATTCTGGAAAACAGAGCTGAGGAGAACTCTGTCAGGGCATTCAAAAGCTCATTCAGTGGATGTGCAGGTGTTAGTGGAGGTTCCATATAGTGTCAACCTCTCCCCTGCAGACTACATTGGTACGTGTGGGAGCTTTTCAGGCCTCTGGTGAATACATATCTATGAGGAGCAGAGTGTGCTTCTCATCCATGTGTTCACCAAGAGCCATTTGGGATGACTGAAGAGGATGCAGAACTCTGGGAATTTCTCACAGTACTTCCTTGGACACTGAGGTGGGGAAAGTGAAGAACTGATTTCCATCCCCAAAGGCGATGTGAACTGCCCCAAAGTAAGGATGGAATCTTGAAAAGCTCCTGAATGTGTTCAAGGGCTGTGTGGGACCTCCCATCTCCATGGCAGCAACCTCTTGAGGTCACAATGACACTCTCCCACCACACCCACTGATCTCCATTGAAGGCCGTAGCACAGGGAAAGCAGGCCAAGAGGGGAGAAGAGCATCTCCCAGCAGGAGGGGGTGAGCCCCCTTGGAATGGGGAACTGGGCCTCCAGGAAGAAGCTGGAGGAACCTGGGGATGAAGAGCCCAGGTCAGAACCGACCAAAGGAAGTCAGGGCCTTGGCATGTTGAAATTCCTTCCAAGAGGCCAATGGACAGTAAGTTAGCCACAGGGTTTTGCCCAACATTTCCAGGTTTTCTGCTTGGGAACTGCACCTTCCATGCAGAGGAGAAAATCCTCAAGTGGAAGGGCCAGAATCAGAAGCTATTAAATCCAACCCAATGTCCATCAGACTCTACTTGTGCAGGGAAAAAACAATTAGGGGGTGGGGGCAGGGATGGGGCAAAGTGCAATTATAGGTGGGTGAGCTGTGCCCTGAATATCAGATTTCTGAAACATAAATGGGGGGGAGGGGGGGCCAAACTGGGTGTGCTTGTCCCCCATGCCCCCCAAAGCTGCCTTTGCTTTACTTGTGAGGCATAAGACACAGCCAGACTCTTCTCTCATAGGCCAGGAGCCACTCCACCCCTATCCCACTCCACCCCACCCCTTTATCTGTCCCCACATTATTTTGGATCAGGGCAAAGCCATAGGCAGCAACTGCTAGGTGGATCAAGGCTAGAAGCTGGGAACAGGAGAGCCGAGAACCCAGGCAGAGCAGAGATCAAGCCGAGTAAAGAGTAGCCGGCGGTCAGGAACACACCAGAGGTCAAGCTGAGTAGAGAGTGCAAGGAATAGGAGAGTTGGCCTTGTGGTAGCAAGCATGACTTGTCCTCTTAGCTAAGCAGGGTCCACCCTGGTTGCATATGAATGGGAGACTTGATGTGTGAGCACTGTAAGATATTCGCCTTAGGGGTTCGGGCTGCTCTGGGAAGAGCATCTAGGTTCCAAGTTCCCTCCCTGTAATCTCCAAGATAGGGCTGAGCAAGATTCCTGCCTGCAACCTTGGAGAAGCCACTGCCAGTTTGTATAGACAATACTGAGCAAGATGGACCTAGGGTATGACTCAGTATATGGCAGCTTCCTATCTTCCTATGAAGCCAAGAAGAACCAAACAGATCAGAACAAAAAAACCTTGATACTCAGGCAAGGCTGGGACCAAGGCAGGTAGTTTTTATTCTACTAATTGGGAAGAGAACCAATAACTGATCTCAGTGGGCAGGGCCACAATATGGACGGAAAGACTCCAAGGCTGCTGCAGTGCAGCAACATGCCACAAGGGGGAGATACTACCACTTGTAGGAAGTTAAGTAAAGTTGTGCCTGTCGAGTTGGTGTCGACTCCTGTTGACCACAGAGCCCTGTGGTTGTCTTTGGTGGAATACAGGAGGGGTTGACCATTGCCATCTTCTGCACAGCCTGAGATGATGCCTCTCAACAGCTTCCTATACTGCGGCTACCCAATATAGGTGTTTCCCATCATCTGGGAAACATACCAGCGGAGATTCGAACCGGCAACCACTTGCTTGCTAGACAAGTCATTTCCCTGCTGCACCATTTAGGTGGCTCTAGTAGTGGTAATACTACTATTTATATACCACTTGGGAGTGGAGGGACCTCAAAGCAGTTTACATAGAAACAGAATACCCTATTTACCCAAATGCAAAATGACTCTGAATTTAAGACGAGCCCCTTAAAAAACAACAACATGGGTATACCTATATTTCCCCCAAAGGAAGAAGACTCTGGACTTAAGATGACCCCATGATTTCTAACATCAAAGAACTTGGGGGGAAAGCTAGTCTTGAGTTCAGGAAAATACAGTAATAAGACAGAGCCCCAGCCTAGGCAGAACCATATTCATCCCTCTGAATCTCAAGTTTGTGTAACTCTTAAGTGGTGCATGTGAATGCTTGATGTCAAAGACTTGCAGAGAGAATGAGCTCCACAGAAGTGTCTGGACTGAATTTCACCTTGCTCTCCACTTACTGGGTGATCTTCAACACAGTGGTTGACAAATTTCTTTATTTTGGGCAGCGACCAGCATGAGGTTAAAACAAATGTAGAAGAGAAAACAGTCAAACTAGCGGTTGACATACTGCACAATGTCCTGACTGCCAGGTAACGGACCACATGCACAGTAGTACAACAGCACTCCTGTGCGCATGCGGAGAAAATGGCACCAAATCAGTGGCACCAACCGACACCATTATTTCTAAGGGCCATCAGTTGTGAAGCTGCATTGGCACAATTGCCCATGTTTGTACCAGAGAGCTGTTGTGCAACCATCAACACATTCAATTAAAAGAAAGCTGGAACACTGTGCAGTATGTCAGACAGCTGCTTTTCTCTCAGCCCTCCCACCCACCCCAACCTGGAAAATGGGGATATTGGTTTTGGTAAACCTTACAGAGGTGAACATAAGAACATAGGAAGCTGCCATATACTGAGTCAGACCATTGGTCTATCTAGCTCAGTATGGTCTTCACAGACTGGCAGCAGCTTTTCCAAGGTTGCAGGCAGGAATCTATATATAATTGTGCTTTGGCAACGTACTGTATGCTTTGGTAGTTTGTTGGTTCAATAAAAAAATCTTGTCCTATAAAAAAAAATAATCTTGTCCTATCTTGGAGAAGCCAGGGAGGGAACTTGAAACCTTTTGCTCTTCCCAGAGCAGCTCCATCCCCCAAGGGGAATATCTTACAGTGCTCACACTTCTAGTCTCCCATTCATATGAAACCAGGGTGGACCCTGCTTAGCTAAGGGGACATGTCATGCTTGCTAACACAAAACCAGCTCTCTCTCTCTCTCTCAGCCCTATCTTGGAGAAGTCAGGCAGGGAACTTGAAACCTTCTGCTCTTCCCAGAGCTGTGGCTGCATCCCCTGAGGGGAATATCTTACAATGCTCACATGTGGTCTTCCATTCAAATGCAGCCAGGGCAGACCCTGCTTAGCTAAGGGGACAAGTCATGCTTGCTACCATATGACCAGCTCTCCAGTTGTGAGGATTGTAGATGGGGACACTTGGAGGAAGACTTAGGGACATATGAAACTGCCATATACTGAGACAGACCATAGGTCCATCTAGCCCAGTATTGTCTACACAGACTGGCAGTGGCTTCTCCAAGGTTGCAAGCAGGAGTCTCTCTCAGCCCTATCTTGGAGATGCCAGGGAGGGAACTTGGAACCTTCTGCATACAAGCATGTAGGTACTGTTCCCAGAGCAGCCCCATCCCCTATGGAGAATATCTTACAGTGCTCACACGTCTCCCATTCAAATGCAAACCAGGGTGGACCCTGCTTAGCAAAAGGGCCCATCCAACTTCAGAAGCTGCATGAAGTGGACAGGATCGCTTTTGACTTCTGACCTTTCTGTTCCAGCCCCGAGACCTGTCGCTCGCCCCCAGTGAGAGATTTTACCAGGACCTGGACCCCATTCCAAAGGAGATGCTCTCTTCCTGGGGACGGCGAGGTGCCAGACTCCGCAGGGCGGTCAAGAGGTCTTGCCCGCCTCTGCCCTCCTTGACAATGTGGGTGGCCGGAGATGGGGGCGAGCGGGAGGAGAACTACCGCTACCACCGCCTGATGGGGAACCTGGTCTCTTCCGCCGTGCCAGAAGAGGATCTGCCTCCCCCCACGTGGTACGAGGTGCCTGGGGATCAGGCCGTGGGGGCCCCACCCCCTCCCCCCCTCCGATACCTGGCTGACGGCATGATCAGGGCGGAAGGACATCCTCTGCCCCACCTCAACCTTCTCCAGGGCTTCCGGAGTGGGGAATAAAGAGAAACACCTGGCAGATTCCGCCTAGCCATGTGATCTGGGGACTGCTTAGTGAGTCACTTCCTTGTGAGGCATGTCATGATGCTGGTCTCTGAATTTCCTCCAGGGCTGGCTTCTTTGGCTGACAAATTCTGCATAGATATACACCTAGGCAGGGAGTTGCCTTAGAGAGCCACCTAATGGCGCAGTGGGGAAATGCTTGACTAACAAGCAGAAGGTTGCCGGTTCAAATACCCACTGGTACCATATCGGACAGCAGTGATACAGGAAGATGCTGAAAGGCATCATCTCATACTGCACGAGAGGAGGCCATGGGAAACCCCTCCGGTATTCTGCCAAAAGAAAACCACAGGGCTCTGTGGGCACCAGGAATCAGAATCGACCTGATGGCACACTTTACCTTCGTTGCCTTCTACTGAGTCAGGCCATTTGTTCATCCAGCTCAATATTGCCTACTCTGACTGGCAGCAGCCCTCCGGGGTTTCAGACGGGTAGCTTTCCTGGCCCTATCTGGAGATGCTGCCAAGGAGTGGAACATGGGGTCACAGGAAGCTGCCTTATACAGAGTCAGACCCTTGGTCCATCTAGCTCAATATTGTCTACACAGACTGGCAGTGGCTTCTCCAAGGTTTCAAGCAGGAGTGTCTCTCAGCCCTATCTTGGAGATGCCACACAGGGAACTTGGAACCGTCTGCATGCAAGCAGGCAGATATTCTTCCCAGAGCAGCCCCATCCCCTAAGGGGAATATCTTACAGTGCTTACACATGGGGTGGTGACATCCTCCAGCTTTGAAGGGTTTAAAAGAGGGTTAGGCGATTCATGGAGGAGGAAGAGAAGCTTGTCAGTAGTGATTAGCCAAACTGGCTATACGGAACCTCCATATTCAGAGGCAGTGTACCTCAGGCTGATAATCACTAAGGAGCAACGGCATGGATGGACTTTTGCCTTCATCTTCTGCTTGTGCAGTCCCCACAGAGCATCTGCCTGGGAAACTGGATGCTGGACTAAACATACATTTCCTTTGATTCAACAAGATTTAACTTATGCCCTTGACCTCAGCCCTGGAGTTTTGTTTTGCTGAGACCATTGGGCCTTTTCTACAGAGACCTTTTGCTTCCACAAGTGATTCTGTATTTCTGCCCATGTTGGTAATGCATAATAATCAGACGTGTATTTTTTTTAATGACCTCATTATCCCAAATCTACCCAGAGACCATCTTCTTTTTCATTTGGCTGTGCTTTGTCTTTTTCACTACCAAACTTTGACCAAAATTAGTGGCTGCTTTGTCCCCAAAGAAATGTTTCTGGCATTTTCGTTCAGCTGCAATATCATTTTTGATGGGTTTGCTCATCAGTGTCCTTTCTGGATATCCCTGCTCTGATGACAAATGGAGTAGTGGAAAGTCTCTCAGAACCAGGGTGGATTTGATTTAAATCAAATTGATTTAAATCACTAGTCAGTAAGACTAGACTTAAATCATTTTTTTTAACATAAAGACTCATTCTTGCTGGTATAATGTTAATATTGACAACCAGATGAAGGTTAATTTTTTGGTCCTCTTCCAGATAGAAAAATTGCCCAAAATAATCTTACAGATATCGTTGGAAGAGCATGACACTGTGAATGGGTTAATAGAATTCATTTTCCAAAAAATTTAAACAGTGCACATATACAACTTCATGCTACATAATTAAAAACTAATCCTTATTTCATGATAAATAACCTTTTGGCTATAATGTATCTTAAATAGAAAACTATCTTTAGATAGATTTTTCCCTCAAAAAGCATTTTATTTAAAGAATCTGATTTAAATAAAAATGATCCATTTTTAAATTTTTTTTAAAAAATCATTGATTTTTATCCACCCCACTCAGAACACATAATTAATCTGTGGAACTCACTGCTACAAGATATGGCGATAGCATCAACTGGCTTAGGCCCTTGACTATGTATGTGGCATACTGAAATGATATAATAGACTCTATCATTTCAGTTCAGACTATGGAGAGGGGGGAATGCCATTTTTGAGTCCCTCCCTATGTGAAATGAGCCCCTGGTGGCGCAGTGGTAAAACTGCCGCCTTGTAACCAGAAGGTTACAAGTTCGATCCTGACCTGGGGCTCAAGGTTGACTCAGCCTTCCATCCTTCCGAGGTCGGTAAAATGAGTACCCAGAATGTTGGGGGCAATATGCTAAATCATTGTAAACTGCTTAGAGAGCTTCCAGCTATAGAGCGGTATATAAATGTAAGTGCTATTGCTATTGCTATTGCTCATAAGAACAGCCCTGCTGGATCAGGCCCAAGGAAGCCCATCTAGTCCAGCATCCCGTTTCGCACAGTGGCCCACCAGATGCTGCTGGAAGCCACAGGCAGGAGTTGAGGGCATGCCTTCTCTCCTGCTGTTACTCCCCTGCAACTGGTACCTAGAGGCACCCACCCCCGAGGCTGGAGGTGGCCTACAGCCCTCCGACTAGTAGCTGTCAATGGTGTAGAGAAGTTCTCCCTACAAGTAGAGCACTAATACCTCAGGGAGAATGGTCTTTTTTGCTTTCTTGGTTTCCTGTTTGCAGGGAGAGGGTGTGTGTGTGTGTGTAGAGAAGCAAAAAAAAAAAAAAAGTAATTCTCCACCTAAAGTCTGAACTGGTGCCACTGTCCCAGCACTTCAGAACATCACCACCTCAAGGTGGTGTCTAGGACATAGGCATCATGGTCGTATGGTTGTATGGAGCATTAAAACAACCACTCATTAAAAACAGTCTTCTTTTGCTAAGATGAATTAACAGGTACTTTTAATGAAGGCGAGGAAGGCCTGCCCAGGGATTTCTTGCCATGGAACGGGCATGATTTACTCTTAATTGGATGTATGGGCTGGTTCTCGCAACTTTTTCGAAGGTGCATCTCTAAGGTTAATTGAGCAACTTGGGGTGGTTCTCAAGAGACCTCATTACTAAAGTAAATCCTTCAGAGTTCAAGGAAACGTTTTCCCCTGGCACATTGTGCTTTGGTTTGTGGACTGAGAAGATTCATGCCAGCCATGGATGTGGGCCACTAGGTGAAGAAGTGATCCTCAGCTAAACCTGAAGTTTGGGCACGTTTATCTTCCTGAATTAGAGCAAAACTGAGCTCCCTTTATTTTTATTTATCTTACTAATTTTTACACTCATATGCTGCTCTTCCTCAGAGGTGCTCAGAGCCGTGAACATAGTAATTTATATCCTCACAACAACCCTGTGAGGTAGTTTAGGCTGAGAGATACGTGACTGGCCCAGAGTCACCCAGTGAGTTTCATGTTTAGGAATATAAGAACATAGGAAACTGCCATATATTGAATCAGAGCATTGGTCCATCTAGCTCAGAATTGTCTTCACAAACTGGCAACGGCTTCTCCAAGATTGAAGGCAGGAATCTCTCTCAGCCTTATCTTGGAGATACCAGGGAAGGAACTTGGAACCTAGATGCTCTTCCCGGAGCATCTCCATCCCCTGAGAGGAATATCTTATAGTGCTCACACTTCTAGTCTCCCATTCAGATGCAACCAGGGTGGACCCTGCTTAGCTAAGGGGACAAGTCATGCTTGCCACCATAAGACCAGCTCTCCTCTCCTGGTCCAGCTCTTCTCTCCTAGATGGTTGAATGGGGATTTGAACCTGGGTCTTCCTGGACCTAGTCCAACACTCTAACCACTACTTTTCATGTTAAAGGGTTCACACCATCACATATTGAACACAACACACTATACTATCAGGCAGAACACATGATAGGCATCGACTTCTAGTTCTGCTGTGCAGAGCAAAGGTGTCCTAGAATGAGAGGCAATCTACCATTATCTGAAGCCCTATTCACAGATTATGTTCAACGCATGTACAAACTTTGTACAGTGTACACATGTACAGATCTGTGCACACATATCGTTATCCACACACTAGTAGACATGATGAGGAGAATTACTCAAAGTAGTCCCACTGAAATTAAAAGAACAGGTTAGGCAATGCCTCATTTGTCCTTTTAATTTCAATGGGACTTCTTTGAGTAATTTTCCTCCTCATGCCAGGTATAACCTTTGTTTAACCTGCTTTTAAGGGTGATGTCTTAAATTCAGAATCATCTTCTATTTGGGTAAATATGGGTGCAGTCATTTTTAAAAGAAATATATATGTACAGACATCTGTGTACACATATTGAGACTGTTCACACAACCGAAAAGTGGTTTGGGAGCTGTGCACGCTCTCCATTTTGGGTTGTGTGGGCACAAACAACTAGGGAGGAGGGAGGAAGAAGTGGTTGCATGGGAGACAGGAGTTGGGTAGGATAGGATCATCCTACCCCCAGCTTCCATACCCAGCATTTGACCAAGGCTGGAGGAAAAGCTGACCTACCCAGCTCCTGTCTCTTACACAATCACTTCTCTCTGCTCCTACCTCGTCGTTTGCTCCCACACAACAAAAATTGGGAGCACGCACAGCAACCAAACTTGGGTAGGACACTTGACCTACCCAGTTTTTGGATGTGTGAACACCCTCAGTGTTTCAATAGGGCTTATGTTCAACACACACACAAATCTGTAAATACTCATGAGTGGACTCATGTGTAGATAATTCACAGGATATGTACAGTAGAAGGCTTCTTATCTATAGCTTGCATTTGGTGGGGCGAGGTCCAGGGTCAGAGGGAGACCAGCAGCAGCCCGGGTTCAGCCCACCACCATGGCCCTACCCCGCCCCCTGCATCAGACACATATGACATCATTAAGCCACGCCCCCTGCATCTGATGTCAGGCTCAGTTAAGTGAACCTGGGACCTGCCCAGGGGCGGAGCCACCATTCCATGAATGGGTTCAAAGAACCCGGGCCACCGCCCATCAGGGGCCGCACACCATGCCTGAGCCATGACCCTGCATCTGACATCAGATGCAGGGGTGTTTTTTCACTGGCAAAGGGGGCTGCACTGCCCCATTTGTGAGCAAACTCTGGCCAGCGCCGCATTAGGCACAGGGAGTTGCTCCCGCCTACGCTGCGAATGCGGCACTGGTTTCGCTCGCAAAATCCGGCCAGCGCCACGTTGGCAGCGTGGCCAGGAGCGACTCTCCCTGCCTTTAAAAGGGCAGGGAGAACTACTCCGGCTGCGCTGCTAATGCATCAGATGCAGGGGCGTGGCTGAGGCACAGCGCGTGGCCCCTGAGGGGTGGCAGCCATTCGCGCAATTGTGGCTCCGCCCCCTGGCCAGGTCCCAAGTTCTTTTAAAACTTCAATTAGAGACCCCAAGAAATCCCTGGATAGCTGAATCCTCATCCCATGCCCTATGTTGCCTCTTATCCATTGTGTTCATTCAGAGTCTATGAAGATTTGTTCCCTAAGGGGTACTATTTTTTAAAAAAAAACCCAGATTGTTTCCCTGATTTCAGTCTCAGCCTGGGTGCTTTGGAACAAATGCTGTGCTGCTTGTTTCTTCTGGATTCACACACAGAGACAGACATATTGTTCTCTCTTCCCCATTTATCAGCTGCAGCTACTTTGTACTTTAGTTTGTCATTTGAAATGGAGACTATGACCACTGAGAGGCATCCACCTTGCAATTAGAGATAAGACTGGTAAGGTCTGGAGATGTTTTGGATAGACTGGCCCACACAGTGAGATAATCAGTCCTAGAATTTGTGGACAATCTCAGAACAACATCCAAATTTCTTTGGCAAGAAGATAGAAGAACTCCTTCATGAATGACCGATGCTGCAATATTCTGATGTTTGTAGGGTGAGACGGACTTCACAACTGCAGGTGTGTAATGCACAGAAACATACCAACAGGATGCCCATATACAAATGCATTCACTCTTGCAAAAAGCTGCCATCTAGAAACACCCTCAAGTGCCCACTACAGAACATACATACACACTCCTTTAACAATATAGTGCAAATACGAACATGCCAATATTTCTCTCACACACATTTACGCATACGTACTTCTCTAAAGTATACAAATTACAATCTGCTTGCCTTGAAATGCAAGCCTAGAAATAGCTGTTCTTCACTGTCTCCGCACAACATACTCTGATCCACGCAGGGAGAACACACCCGAACAAGTAACAGAAAACCCAAATATACATACACTAATAATAAGGTATTGTTTACTAATACTCACTAATCCACTTATTCTCACCCAGATGCAAAAGTCAAAAACACAAAAACTAATATAGAACCCCCCCTCTCTCTCTCACACACACACACACCACCACCACACACAACACACACAACACACAGAGTTTCTATCTGTCAGAGGTGAGTGACATTTTGGTTCCTGACCATGCAGGGAAAGATGAACAGGGTTGCATTTTAGTGTTGCAATGGTGCCCTCTAGTGCATATTTGCCACTTCACCTTTAAATTCATCAGTTGGAATTTGGAAGTTAGTTCTGAAGATTTCAGTGAAATTATACATCTGCAGAGGCATGCTTAGGATCAGGATGTCAGTGTGTTGTTTAGAAAAAGCGTGTGTGTGAGAAAGAGAGAGAGAGAATTAAGAGATTGTCTCTGTGTGTGATCTCGTCGATGTCTTCTTCTTTTATTAAATCAGATCCTTCTTGTGTAGGACTGCTTTACAATGTCTTCTTGAAAACAGAGTGAATCCACAAAAAATGCTACCCCAATAAGACATTGTTTCACATATTTAATTTTGATTGCAAGCTGCTTTGTGATTTTCTTCCATGGAGAAGCAGGGGAAGATAAATAACCAGGGGCAGATTAAGCTTTTTGCCACTCATAGGCAAAAAGGCTTTTGCCGCCTTTTTACCTAAAACAAAAAAGGTTTGCCTTTTTTATATAAGGTAAAAGAAACTCTGATTTTAACAAGGAGTGCATTCCAGAGCCCCGGGGCAGCCACAGAGAAGGCCCAGTCCTGAGTAGCCTCTAAAAGAGCTGGTGGTTGCCATAACCAGACCTCCCAAGATGATCTTAATAGGCAGGAGGGTTCATGACAAAGGAGGCCCTCTCTTAAATACCCCAGACCCAAGCCATTAAGAGTTTTATAGATAATGACCAACACTTTGTATTTTGCTTGGTATATTGAGAACAATAAGCAAAAAGTAAGGAAATATATCAGACAATCCATGCAAATTAATTTGATCTCGTTGGTGATATATGCTTTGCTTTCTTGATGCAGAAAAGATAGGACCCTGCCACCTATGTCTAACACCAGTTTATCGGTTCAGGAGTTCTTCCTGGTGGGCTTCTCCACTGAACCCTCCACCCAGCGGCTTCTCTTCTCCTGGTGCTGGCCAACTACCTCATCACTCTCTCTGGGAATGGAGTGATCATCTGCATCACCCTCCTGCAGAGCCCCATGTACTTCTTCCTCTGCAAATTCTCCTTTGTCGAAATTTGGTTCACCACCATGACAGTGCCCAAGCTTCTGGCTGGGTTCCTCATGGGCAGCCACACCATCAGCTTTGGAGGTTGCATGACTCAGTGTTATTTTTACTTTCTTCTTGGGGCCACCGAGTTCTTACTTTCGGGCATCAGGTCCTTCGACTGCTACCAAGCTGTGTGCAACCCACTGCTCTATCCGGCCCTGATGACTCGCTGTTCTGCCTTAAGCTGGTGTGTGGGACATGGGCGGCGGCCTTTTTCACCATCCTTGGACCACTCATCATGGTCACTGGGCTGCCTTACTATGGCTCCAGTGTCATCAACCATTTCTTCTGCGACTGCACGCCATTGGTCAACTTTGCTTGCACGAATACCGAATGGGTGGAGAACAGCACCTTGGTGCTGGCTGGGGGGCTCATCCTGGGATCCTTGGTGCTGACCGTCATCTCCTACTGCTTGATCACCATTGCTGTGCTGCGGATCCCCTCCAGGCAAAGTCGGCGCAAGGCCTTCTCCACCTGTGCCTCCCACATCATGGTGGTGACCATTGTCTATGGCAGTCACATCTTCATGCACGTTCGCACCACCCATACCTACACTGAGAGGGTGGACAAAGTGGTGGCTCTCATGACCTGTGTGGTGGCCCCATCACTCAACCCCTTCATCTACACCCTGCGCAATGAGAAGCTCAAGGAAGCCCTCCGAGATGCCGCACGGAGGAAAGGACTATTCTGCACTAAAGGAGAGAAGGCGAGCAGCAGGGAATTTCACAATATTATGGTGGGTGAGAAAAGGGGGCAGTGATGGACAAGGAGGATTTACAGATCGGGACATCTCTTTTGTCTCATGCTTGATCAGAGCCCATATCCAGCTGCTGCTGCAGTCCATCGTAACGATCAACCAACAAAAATTGCCCTCAGAATCTTTTCTTTATCTTCTTTTTAAAATTTGATGTTAACCATCCTGTGGGCCTTTGAGGTTGGCTGCAATGTAAAAATAAAAATAAATAAATAAACAAACAAACAAATAAATAATCAAACAATATGTTTGACGAGGGGCCGGGAGCACCTTCCTTATGAGGCACGGCTATAGCATCCTGGGGTGGGTTTTGTGGGGAGACATGGTAGAGGTTTCTAAAATCATGCATGGAGCAGAGAGTAGACAGAGAATTGTTTTTCTCCCTCTCTCTCACAACACTAGAACCAGGAGTCAGTCACCCTATGAAACTGATTGCCAGGAAATTTAGGACCAACAAAAGGAAGTACTTTTTCAAACTGGGCATAATTAATCTATGGCATTCTCTGCTGTGGAGTGTGGTGATGGCCACTAGCTTGGATGGCTTTAAAAAGCAGCTTAGACAAATTCATGATGGACAGGTCTACCACTGGCTACTAGCTGGTTGGCTAGAGGCCACTTCCAGGCTTAGAGGCAAGATACCAGGGGCAGGGGAGCAACAGCAGAAGCAACAACACACCTTCCCCTTTAGCCTGTTGGCATCTCAGAGGCATCTGGTGGGCCACTGTGGGAGAGAGGCACTCTTAACCCTGGACTTTGGGGCCAACGCCCAGGGCCTCCACATACCCTGGGGCCTCCCAAATCCTCTTTAGACTGTCCCAGGTGGTGTATTCACCTGTTAGAGCATGATGATGCTTAATTTGCAGGGGAGGGGGGCCTCCAGAGGCCTTTAGGTCCAGGCTCCAAAATTACCTAGGTGCACCTCTGCTGTGGGAAAAACGTTGCTGGACTAGATAGGCATTGAGCCTGAACCAGCAGGGCTGGCCTTATGTTTCTTATGAGAAACGTTGTTTATTCCTCAGCTTTTCAAAACCATTTTGCTATTTTTGTCCAAAATATATTATTAGGTGGTGGCTAACGCCCAGACTAAAGAAAGACTTGTGCAACAAAGTTGTGCATTTGCGAGAAAATCACATTGTTATGCAAAACTCCAAGACTGCGCTCTTGCATGAATTTTCTCTGCAGTCTAGAGAAGAGGTTTGTCAGCAGGAGTTATGCTCCATATTTTGTGCTCCCTAGGAATAAGCTACCTTCTGAGGAGTCAAACCTTTGGTCCATCTGGCTCAGCAATATTGTCTACTGTCTACTGCAGCGGAGTTCACAACCTCTTTAACCATGTGTAGCCCTTCTGTGGCAAACCTTCAGCTCAGGTACCCCATCAAGATTTTGAGTGTGTGCACACATGTACACACAGGCGCATGCACACACACACACTGCAATTATGAAGCAGGCTACTTCAGGCACTAGCTTACATCCAGAGGAAGTCACTCATGAATTCTCCCATTGAAATTACTGGGACAAGTTTAGTTGTCCTATTAATGTCAATGGGAGTGCTCACTCAGTGCTAATGTGCTGAAGCTTGTCAGGCAGGCTGAGGGGAGGGCTCTCATTTTTACCAGAGAATCTACTCTCAGAACACCTTAGACATTGAAAACAACAAAACTCAGTGCCCCATGGGCTTGTGGTTTTGGGGGTGTTTGGTACACTATGTGCACGACACCACAACCTGCTCTGGGACACTCTGGTGCCCCCCAAGTGGAGTTATGGGGCTGCTGAAATTCCCCATTATTCCCTATAGAGGAAAAGCTTAAAGATGCACAAACTTCAGGGGGGGGATATTAAAAATCACCCCTTTCACCAATTTATTTGAAATCTGGGTGGTAGCAGGCACCCATTAGGGCACTACCACCTGACCCACTCTTCTGCCCCCCAAACCCCTTTTCTGCCCTGAACCTGCCACAAAGAAATGCCAGCTTCAATTTTTTAAAAAACAAACACGACCCCTTTGCCCAATTTCTTTGAAATCTGGGTGGTAGCTTCCTTGCACCCATTGGGCACTGCCACCCACCACAACCCACTCTGGGCCACCCCCCAGGCCCCTACGTGGAGCTATAAGGCTGCTGAAATCCCTATTATTCCCTATGGGGGAAAGCTTAAAGACACACCAACTTCATTTAAAAAATAAATAAACATAAAAATCACCCCTTTGCCCAATTGCTTTGAAATTTGGGTGGTAGCTTCCACCCATTGGACATTATCACTCAGCCCAATTGGCTGTGGACTTCTCAGAGGCATCTGGTGGGCCACTGTGTGAAACAGGATGCTGGACTAGATGGTCCTTGGGCCTGATCCAGCAGGGCTGTTCTTATGTAATTATATAAGTACTGCCTGAGATCTAAAGTGATATGTTAGACATGCCCAGTGGATATTTTGAGATTTTTTTGGGGGGGGGGGTAATGCAAGATACGCATTGGAAGAGTTCTGCTGGGTGGTGGTGGGGTTGTGGTGGTGGTGTGGGTGGCAGCGGCTGAATCCTGCAGTTCGAAAGCCCAATTCTTCCTTGAATATGCCAAACTGTTTGCGTGGTTCTTTGGAGGGAGACCAGTGGCTGACATCCAGACCAATGCTGTGCTTGTGCAACCGTGTTGCGCTAGTGCAAGGATGTTGTGCTAGTCTGGTGTGCAAAGTTAGGAGCCTGCATTCCTGACTGCTATTGCCCTCCCAGGGCTGGCCACCTGTAAAGTGAACTAAGCACCCTCTTGAAGTGCAAATCTGGAATGGGCAGTGACAGCCTGGGTCATGTGGGCCCCAAGCTTAGTAACCTCTGACCCCTCTCTGTGCCAACCCTGCTGAAACTTTCGGAACACTGGCAGCGAGGAGGAGGGAGAGGAAGGGGATGAGAAGCAGGCAGGTGGGCAGGCAGGCAGGCAAGAGGGTGGTAGGGTGGACAGCAAGGTGGTGGATGCTGGGGAATACCAACCCGCTTGCACACTCTTATTCACTTCCTCCCTCCTCACTGCTGTCACCACTTTGGCAGCGAGTGGAGGCAATGGTGGCAAGGGGGGTAGGCATGTGGGCAAGCGAACAGGCAGGTGTTCCTCATCACCTGCCCACCACCTGCCCATCCTCACCGCTGCCTCTTGTGGCACGTAGAGGCTGCGGCAGGAGCGAGAAGGGGAGCTGCTCGCTCCCTGTCATCCACCCACCTTCCTGCCCATGGCCTCTGAGATGTTAATCATGGTGGAAGCTGTGGCCAGGAGGGCACCCAGGCAGGCACTGGGGGGCGGCACCTGGGCAACAATGGTGCCTCAGCAGGCTTTGTCTGGGGCGCTCTGAGCCTCGGGCCAACCCTGGGTCCTCCAGAGCTTGCTGAACTACAGCTTCCATCATCCCGATACATTTTGAGGTAGTGGTTCAGCAACATGTGGAGGACCAGAGGTTGGGACCCGCTGCCCCAAACAAGTTCTGTAGAAATGTCTTGCACTAGTGCAACCTTTTTTCATTGTAGAAGTGCAGCCTTGAATGTTGGATGGTGTGTTTAGGACAATTGATCAAAACAATCGGCGCAACCTCTGGCATTTGTTCCAAGAAAGGAGTTGTGGTGGTGCGGGTGCATAGATCACTGTTCTGCAAGATCACCAAACAATTGTTAAAAAAACTTTCTTTTTTAGAAAAGCGAATGAACCAAATGAAGCGAATGAACTAGGAGAGGAGAGCTGGTCTTGTGGCAGCAAGCATGACTTGTCCCCTCAGCTAAGCAGGGTCTGCCCTGGTTGCATCTGAAAGAGAGACTAGAAGTGTGAGCACTGTAAGGTATTCCCCTCAGGGGATAGAACTGCTCTGGGAAGAGCAGAAGGTTTCAGGTTCCCTCCCTGGCAGCATCTCCAAGATAGGGCTGAGAGAGATTCCTGCCTGCAACCTTGGAGAAGCCGCTGCCAGTCTGTGAAGACAATACTGAGCTAGATAGACCAATGGTCTGACTCAGTATATGGCAGCTTCCTATGTTCCTATGTAACCCTGCACGTACTTACTAGAAACATTTATTTATTTATTTATTTATTTATTTACTTACTTACTTACTTACTTACTAGAAACATTTAATATACTGCCCACTCCGCAGACTCTGGGCAGTGTACAAAAACATACAAAGCAAGACAGCATTAAAATTACATTCTAAATTAAAAACTAAAGTTTCTAACAAAAAGAAAAAACCAAATAGGTAAACTACAGGGTAAAAGCCTGGAGAAAAAGAAAAGTCTTCAACAGAGATTTAAAAATCAATATGGAAGGAGCTAAACGAATCTGAAGGAGAAGAGAATTCCAGAGAAGTGGGGCAGCAACCGAAAAGGCCCTTTCACGGGTCCTAGCGCCCCGTACTTGGCCAGTAAAAAAGCTGCTGATAGAGTGCCAGAGGCCATGCTGAAAGAGCACCTTTTCTTAAAGCTTCGCCTTTTCTAACCTACCTTACCCTGTGAGGTAGGTTAGGCTGGGACAGGAGTTCCCCCCTGTGTGGTACTCTTGATGTTGCTGAACTACACCTCCAATCATCCCCAGTGGGAGTACCACGGATTGGGAACCCCTGGGCTAGGAGATAGTCCATTCACACAACCATTGGGGGGTAGGTAGGGGCCCTGAGGAGATGTTACCCCGTATGCACCACACAGGGTCTGCAAACCCAGCAATCACACAAGCAGAGCTGTAGGTCTTCCCAGCATGCTTTGCACTGCCAGCAGACAGGACGAGCTTCAAGATATCAGCAGCTGCCCTCCTGTTGGCTATGAAGGAGCAGGAGGCCGCTGGAGCCTGCCAAAGCTCTTCCAGCCCTAGGATCACAAAGTGTGCTGTTCAGGATAGTGTGTCCACTGAGGGCAACCACTGCAGCCACAGTTTTCTATAGTTTCTGTGCAGGGGAGGGCATGCTGGTTGCTGGTGCTGGGTAGAAGGAACGTGAGGGTTAACACAACTGGAGAATCAAGGTAGGAGGACTTTCCTTGGTAAAAAGCTGGACACAAAAGCTGGGTTGCCTTGCCATGAGCAATCAGGGCTGGATGGAGTGTAAGTTCTGATGATCATGGAAATCTGGGTAGCCAGCCTCAGGCTGAGAACCAGCCTAGTGACTGAAGGCCGCTGAATGAGCTTCACAGGGGAATGTGAACTAGAGATGTGCACAGAACCAGTTTGGCTGGTTCGGTTCGAATTCTAACCAAATCCTAGCTGATGCTGCCCAGTCCAGTTCGACTGCTGAACCAGGCTGGACCAGTTCTCAGACCAGTTCAGATAAATGCCGGTAAAGGGGAATCTTTGAGGATTCCCTTTTAAACGCAAAGGGGGATTCCTTAAAGGTGGAGGAGAGATGACCATACTTAATCAGTGGTGGCGATTCAGCAGTGGCAGCAGGAATGGTGGCGGAGACAGTGGCAGTGGATCTTCTAGACCCCTGCCGGCTTCTCCCATAGCAGCATGGGCCGGTTGCTGCTGGGTCCCATAGCAGCACAGCCCATGCTGCAATGGGGGAAGTTGGCAGGGAGGGGGTCTAGAAGAGCTGCTGCCACCATCCCTGCCACCATCCCTGCTGCCACTGCTGTATTGCCACTGCTGCTTAGGTAAGGTCCCTTCTCCCCTCCTGCCCATTGGGAATCCCACTTTGCTTGTAAAGCATTTACTTGAACCAGTCTGTGAACTAGTTCTACTCAAACTAGGGCCAGTCTGGTTTGAACTCGGACCAGCACCCCCCTTTTGGGAGCCAGGCCGGTTCAAACCTGGGCCAGCTGAACTGGTTTGGACACCCCAATGTGAATTTGAACCCAGATCGCCACAGCTAAAGCTGAAAACTATGTCAATTTTTACTCTTTTATTTCTGCTTCTGGAAAAGTACTGAAAAGTGCCACAATCTCCTGCTTCTTCAAATATCTCACCGAAGTTTGCACTGGCTGGACTCATTATTCTTAACAACATCCCTGTTTATCTCTCTGGAGCCCAACTAGTGTTCTTAGACTAGCGATGCATTGCTAAATTGAATTCCTCAGGAGTGTCCTCACTCTATAAGAATAATTCAATTTAGATTACAAAGGGATGGGGAAAAAATATTGCTCATATTTGTCACAGAAGATGAGGAGAGGAGAATTTCCCCCAGAACTCCATTTTCATAAGTACCATCAAGATCAGGGTACAGATGGAGACACTAGACGTTATATAACGAAAATGAAGAATTACTTTAAAACAAGGTAGGTACATAAGGAGGCTATGGCTAGTCAAGGAGGCTATCATTAGATCATACTTGAAAAAACTTACATCGGACCCCTCAGAGTTGGCAAGTAGAGGCTCATCTCTATTCTCCCATGGCTGGGCAAGGTGACAAAGGATGGTGGCCTCCCATACTGTCATGGAGGAAACAAATTATCTAGACCCATTTCAAAATGGCTTTGAGCAGGCTATAGGGATGATACTGCCTTGATCAGCCTGATGGATGATAACAAATTAGATGTTGACAGAGGAAGTGTGACTCTGCTGATCCTTTTGGATCTCTTGGAGGCTTTCGAAACCATCGTCCATGGTATCCTTCTGGATCGCTTCAGGGAGGTGGGATTGGGTGGCACTGTTTTACAGTGATTCCATTTCTATGTCTCTGGTAGATTCCAGATGGTGTCACTTTGAGACTGTTGCTCTGCAAAGCACAAATTAATGTATGGAGTTCCACAAGGCTCCATACTACAACTACAACTACTATCCAATGCTCTTTAATATCTACATGAAGCTGCTGGGAGAGATCATCATGAGATTTGGTGAAGGGTGTTATCGATATGCTGATGACACCCAAATCTATTTCTCCCTATCAGCTTAATCAGGAAATGGCATAACTTCCCCAAATGCCTGCTTGGAGGCAGTAATGGACTGGATAAGAGATAACAAACTGAAGTTGAATCCAAATAAGATGAAGGTACTGATTGTATTGATCTGCCTGTTCTGGATGGGGTTTCATTCCCCCTGAAAGATCAGGTACGTAGCTTGGGAGTGCTCCTGGACGCAAAGCTCTCCATGATTTTTCACCTTGAAGCAGTGGCCAGGAGTGCTTTTTATCAGCTTCAGCTGATACTTCAGCTATGTCCATTTCTGGAGGTAAATGACCTTAAATCAGTAGTACATATGCTGGTAACCTCTAAGCTTGATTACTGCAATGCCCTCCATGTGCCTTTGTAAGTAGCCTGGAAACTACAGCTGGTACATAGTGAGGCAGCCAATTTGGTCTCTGGGACAACCCAAAGGGACCATATAACACCGATTTTTAAAGAATTGTACTTGGCTGCTGATACGTTTTTGAGAGAAAAACAAAGTTCTGGTCATTATCTATAAAGCCTCGAATCACTTAGGTCCAGGACCGGGCTCCCAAATGACCTGGGTGCACCACTGTCAAATATGCTTACGAGACACTAGTTTTCTCAGGCTTTTAATTAAAACTAATTTTAAGTTGTTCAATTGTTTTATTCTGTGAATTGTTTTAAATTGTTTTTATTCTGTGAAAGTATTTTAATTTTCTCTCTCCATATTTTAATTTGGATTATGTATGCCACTGTTCACCCATGAAACTTCAGCCATGAAACTCACTGGGAGACTCTGAGCCAGTCATGTATCTATCAGCCTAACCTATCTCACAGAGTTGTTCTGAGGGTAACTATAACCATGTACTGGGCTCTGGGCTCCCTAGAGGAAGAGCAGGATATAAATGTAATAAATAAATAATAAATAAATAAATATACTATATGTAACTGCAGCCTGCCGATAGTTATTTTAGGTCATTTTTAAATTGAATTAAGACATATTTTTATTTTTTCTGTTATGTTATCCTTATGCTATATTTTAGCATTTTTTAAATGTTGTGCTATGTTTTATATTATGTTATGTTATGACCAACAACAATAAATTTACTTGGTTGGTAGGTAGGTAGGTAGGTAGGTAGGTAGGTAGGTAGATAGCACAGATTCATGGAAGACCTAGTGACCATCTTTAGAAATGAAATGCTGAAAGATGTGTTCATTTAATGTAGTAAATCCGTGTGTTTGTGTGTGAGAGAGAGAGTGAGAGAGAGCAAGAGCGAGTGAGTGAGTGTTTTAGAACTTTTTTGAGCATGAAAAGAAGGGAAAAGAAGATCAGATAGGCAATGTAGGCATTTTCAGAAGAAAAATCGGAAATCTTGTGCGGATTATGTCAGTGTAGTCTGTTTTTGAAACTCTTGAAGGATAGGGTTGTTTTTAAAGAACACAGAAAAGAAAGAAAGAAAGAAAGAATGAAAGTATGTGATAGTTTTAAAATGAAGAGAGGCCACATATGCATGTAATGGAGAAATGGAGATGCAGGGGCCAGAGGTTTCACTACCATTACGTCCGAATGCATGCAACTCCGGTCCGACCCTTCTGCAACCTGAGGTTTTGCTCCAGAGATTCCAATTTTAACCCTTGGTTTGTAGTGAGTTTTGCTGCTCAAAACTGTTCCATAGAGCCGCTGGTACATCCGAATGCAGCATTGGAGGCTGCTTTTGGCTGGACTAGAGTTCGGCCGAACTCCTTCCCTCCATGATTGGCTGTGCTGGCTGCAAGAAGGAAGCCCACACAGCCAGTTCCCTCTCCTCTCTGCAGTCTCACTGACTGCAGAGAGGACACTCTCCATTTCGTCCAAATGAGGATAGGAGAGAGGGGAGCAGAGGCAGAACCACGGATCCATTGGACCCACAGTTCTGCATTATATACTAATGCAGCCAGGGTATTGCCTTCTTTGGAATTTGTTTGCAAAACCCTTTTAAAGTGCTAAAAAGAAACAGTGTGTGGTTGGGGGTGAGGGGGAGTGGTTCTGCATTACATATGAATGTGGACAGATATTTCACCATGCATTTTGACAAGTCTCAAGAAATGTTCCTTTTTCTTGAACTACTTGGAAAAGATCGGGCGAAAAGAAGAATGTATGCTTTGCAGTTGTGGGGGGCGGGAAATAACAAGAAATGTTGGTCATGCTCTTTAAAGAGCCCAGACAGTGATGGGTTGACTATTTATATTAGGGAGGAGTAGATAGGAGTATGGTGTGAAAATTTTAGACCACAGAATTAGGAATGAGAAATTGCATTGCTAAGGAATGGAAAAGGAAGAACCCTCCAAAAATTAAATGCTGGCTCAATAAAATTTGGGAATTACTAGTACAGGACAAGCTCTCTTCCCTGCTGAAAACCTCTGTTCAACCAAATTACAAGTGTCTATTTTTAGAATGTTGGATACCCTTAAAAAATTTAAAATCTTATTGATGCCAAAAGAACCCTGCATATATAAGACCTGAAAGGTTAAAAATGGCATTTTAAAAAATAATTTTAATATTAATATTAAGTTAATATTAAGTTTTAATAATTTTATTAAAAAATATTCTAAATGAATTGTGAACTAATGATCCTGAGGTATTATATTTATTTGTTCCTGAGCAAAGTTTTATCTTTTTTTTTGGTAATTTGTTTTCTTTTGTATATTTTTGCAAAAATAAAAAAAAAATTAAGAGTATATATTATTAAAAAGAAATTGAAATAGGATTTAAGTTGCACAACATAAACCTAGATGGTGATTCTGAACCAGTTATGGCAGTCTTTTGCTTCCTGTTTTGAACAGGGCCCTGGGAATGTCAAGATCCATAACAATCCTTTGTATAAAATTGAATATTCTTTCTTCCTGCTAACTTCTGTCCCAGAAAAGCTAGTGGCTCACATCCTGCACAAGGGTGCATATGCCCAGTAATGTTTCATTGGTGCAAAAACTGCACAAATTGCACAAATGCATGAATTGTTCAAATGATATTACACAAGAGTAAGGCCATTGGAAGTAATGGGCTTACATAAGATTAAGCCATTTATGTGTTTGCACAATTTGTGTTACTTGCAGCTTCCAGTCTAGGGCAAGCACAGGTGAAATAAATGAGACAAATTAGTCAGGACTAGTCTAATTTAAATGGAACTTAGTGATGGCTAACTACAGGATACTGTCCTATGTTTCCAATGGCCTCGGTTCTCTGTCAGTAAAACGGGAATAATAATTCAGTACAGGAAAGAAGACATTGCAAAGATAAATAGAATTAAGTGACAATTGTTGAACTAATTAAATTTAAATTCTTTATGTTCTCCATGCAAGGTGTCTTCATGTTATTGTTTTCATTGTTCCTTCAGGTGAAATTAAGATTAACAGGGGAAAGTGTGATGGAGAATCGGAGTGTGTCTGAATTCATCTTGGTGGGCTTTTCCATTAGTCGTCAAACCGAGATTGTTCTTGCTGTTGTCTTTCTGGCTATGTACATGACATCAGTTCTGGGTAACGTGGTCATTCTCTTTCTTGTGGTGGGCGACAGCCGGCTCCACACACCCATGTACTTCTTTCTCGGAAACTTCTCTGTGCTAGACATCCTCTTCACCTCAGCCATCAGCCCGCAGCTGCTATGGAACCTCTTTTCTAATGACAAGTCCATCTCTTTTGCTGGATGCATGACCCAGTCCTATTTTTACTTTTTCCTGGGCACGGTGGAATTACTTTTAATGACGTCTATGTCCTACGACCGCTATGCTGCCATATGCAAACCTCTGCAGTATCATGCCATTATGAATGGACAGGTGTGTGCCCAGATGGTGTTGGGGAGCTGGCTGGCTGGGTTCCTCTCAGTCCTCTTTCCCACCATCATGATTACCAAGTTGTCCTTCTGCAAGTCCAATGTCATCGACCACTTCTTTTGTGACAGTGGTCCCCTGTTGAGTCTGTCCTGCACTGATATCCGATTCATAGAGCTGATGGACTTTCTGTTGTCATCTCTCATCATTGTCTTCTCATTGATCTTGACGCTGGTTTCCTATATTTACATCATCTCAGCAATCACGCGCATCGCCACCACCACAGGTCGGGCAAAGGCCTTCAATATGTGTGCCACACATTTGACCATCGTCACTATTTCCTGCAGCATCAGCATCTTCCTCTATGTCACACCCTCCCAAAAAGAGACCTTAGAAGTCCACAAAGTGCCTGCTGTTCTCACCACAATAGTCTGTCCACTTCTGAACCCTTTCATCTTCACACTGAAAAATGACACCGTGAAGCAAGCCATGAAGGATGCAGTGAGACACAGCAGGGAGTTGATTGTCCACAAAGCTTTCAGTTTCTGGAGAAAGAAGAGCTCTTTTTAGTGAAATCGGCATTGTGGAGATGTAAGCATATAACTAAAAAAAAGGTTATATCCCATTGTTATACATGGACACAGGTCTGTGTGCCATTGCTAAGGATTCTGTAGCTCCTGTGATGATGGGAAGGCAAGGCACTGGGTTCTTAGCTGAGATCACAACATTGAAGATCATTTCATAGCATCAGTTCCCAACCTGTAGTACTGCAGATGTTGCTAAACTACAACTTCCATCACCCCCTGCTAGAATTTATTGTGACTGGGGATGATGGTAGATCTGCTCATGAAAATGACCTCCTGGAGTAGCACAGTGTTAAAGCCTTCTCTAAACTTAATGATGATATAATCAGTGGCTGAGCTAAGGTACAACAGTACATCTTTCTGTTAACACAGCATGCACACCAGTTATGTTGAGTAATATGCAAAATGTGTGCAAATGATGACACTGTACAAGAGTAAGCCTGCTGGAAGGAAGGGGCTTTTTGTGTAATGTCATTTTTCACAAATTTTGTATTTGTGCAACTTGCATAACTTGCATGCATGCAAGTTAGTAGGCTGATGCACCATGGCCTGATGTACAGTATAAACAGGGAGCTGTACAAAAACAGCAGAAATCTGTTACGGCGTTAGAAATTTTACACCCAAAGCCTGTCAAAAGACAAAGGTTTTCAAAGTGTTGAAAAGCTGAAGGATAGAAGGGACCTGGAGAATCTCTTGAGTGAGAGAAATCCATATCTGTATAAGAACTGTGGGGCCACCACTGAGAAGGCTTTCTTTCTTTCTTTCTCTATTCCTTCCAATAGAATGTCTGCTAAAGATGGAAAAGAAATCAGGTCCTGTGAAGCTGATTTGTGACCCAGGCAGGTTTGTATGTGGAAAAGCAGTCCTTGAAATAATCTGATCCCAAAGTGTTCTGAAGTTGTTCATGCATGTACATGTACTCACAGTCCCACCACATCATGGGTTTTATATTTTTAAGGCTGAGTAACAGTTATGTGTTTTTGCATGTGCATATTTTGTTGTAGCTTCCATCTGAAAATGTGGGATTTATTCAGCTCTTTAGGAAGGGTGCTGAGTTAGAACACAATAATATGCAGATATGAAAACATATAATATCCTTTTATATAAATGTGACAAAGGCATGAAGGAGGTTACTTCATAATGTTATGCTAGATATAATATGCCATGATATGTTTTCTGCCTTTTTATATGTGAATTTCCCAATAAATGCTTTAAAAAATGATCTTTAAAGAATTATGAAAGCTTCTTTGTCCCATAGGGCAGATTCATTGAAGTTTCAGCATAATTTTCAAAAGAGATTTCAAGGGCACCAACATTGTGGTATTGAATTTTGTTATCAAGCTAATTCTCCTCTCTCCTGGTGAATGCCAATTGGTCCTATTTCTAGCCTGCCTTTCACCAAAAGTCCTCAAGACAAGCCACAATTGCCTTGTACAGATGCACCTGGCAGAAATTCATCATAGGCACCTCTAGGAAGCTGAATTTTTGCCTAGGCACATATCTCACTGGAATGAAAAGACCAATCAAATATGGGGGCACTGAGCCTAATTTGTAAAGACAGCCTAATATATGAGACTGTATGAAGTGATAGAGTTGATGTCATAGTTTGCCTTCCTAGAGAGGTCACTGTGAAGTCTTGGTGCCACATCTGAAAAGGCCATGCTCCTTATGCCTCCCTGCTCAAATTCACTTGGTGGCCAGACTCAAGGGCAGAAAGAGACCTCTGAAGCTGAATAGGAGGGCACATATGGGAGAAAGTAGGGTTTAAAAAAAAAAACTTTTCCAGGTATTAGCATATTGCAACACATATGGTGTCTTCATCTTGCATATCCACATTTGATCCACCATATAACAGCTTAAAAAACAGTTCTCAAACATTATTTTTTTGATTGTACTCATCGTATAACAGTTTAAAATCAGTTCTCAAAATTATTTTTGGGTTTTAGGGGGAATTTGTTCTTTATTATATTTGTATCCTGCTCTTACTCCAAGCAGTTCAGTGCAACATAGGCACATAGGCACATAGGAAGCTGCCATATACTGAGTCAGACCATTGGTCCATCTAGCTCAGTATTGTCTTCACAGACTGGCAGCAGCTTCTCCAAGGTTGTGGGCAGGAGTCTCTCTCAGCCCTATCTTGGAGAAGCCAGGGAGGGAACTTGAAATTTTCTTTTCTTCCCAGAGTGGCTCCATCCCCTGAGGGGAACATCTTACAGAGCTCACACTTCTAGTCTCCCTTTCATATGCAACCAGGGCAGACCCTGCTTAGCTCAAGGGGACAAGTCATGCTTGCTACCACAAGACCAGCTCTCCTCTCCCTCAACAGCTCTCCTCCCCTCAGCAACAGAAGCTATTTCATTTTCCCAACAACCCTGTGAGGTTGGCTAGGCTAAGAGTCTCAAGGCCGCTGAATGAGCTTCACAGAAGAGTGTGGATTTGAATTCAGATCTTCTGAGCCAAAGATGAACACTGTAAGGCTATACTCACACTCATTCCCAGGTTGGGAAGGGTGGGCAGAGGGCAAGGCAGGTATGGACCTACCTTTTCCCCAGACGATTGTTGCTGTACCCTTTGGCACGCCACCGCGTGTCCACACAAACCATGCTGCACAGAGCAGCGCCGATCTCTGGGGACTAGGACTCATTTTCCTGGCCTCCAGGAATCCCACAATGCACCACGCTCTAGGCACCTGACTCTATGTATGTTCGAGCTAAGTGCAGCCCAAGCACACACACGACCTCATACCTGAGGTAAAGAGTGCACTACCATCCTTTAACTCATGTAAAAGTCCCGTTACAAAACCCGGGTTTGCAGGGCAGGCCATGCCAGGATTGGCCTCTATCCTGGCACTGTACATGAGCAGCCCTACCCAGCTTCCCTAACCCATAAGGTAGGGCTCCTCTGTGCCAGTTATATCAGAAATAAATACTTACTCTATTTCTGCCCCCCACACACACACTTCTGGAAAACACTGGATGAAAAGTGCCATAATTATTGGTTTCATCCAACATCTCACCAATGTGTGCATTAGCTAGAATCATTACTCTTACAATATCCCTGTTGTCTGTCTCTCTGGAGCCCAACTAGTAATCTCAGGCTAGCAATGCATTACGAAATTTGAATTCCTCAGGTGTGTCCTCACTCTTTGAGAACAATTTTCAAAGGAATTGAAGTAGGCATTGCTTTTATTTGCCACGGAGCATAAGGAGATGAGAGTTGGCCCTGGAATTAAATTTTCACATGATCAAGATGTAGATGGACACCTTAGGAATTGGTAAGATTTACATAAAAACAAGGTAAGCAGGTAAGCAGATAGATGGATAGATTGTAGATGGAAGAACTGGAAGCCATGTTTACAAGGAGATTACTAGAATAGATGGTAATCTGATGTAGGAAGTCCATTGTTGTGTGTGTGTGTGTGTGTGTGTGTGTGTGTGTGTGTGTGTGAGAGAGAGAGAGAGAGAGAGAGAGAGAGAGAGAGAGAGAGTGGGGGGGAGGAGGCAGTTGTAGAACTTTTTGAATGGACACTGACCAAAATATGTGATTAGGACAGGCTTGCACTGAGATCATGCCCTCCCTGATGTTACTGGAGGACATCCTCATGCACTGTTGGAAAGTCTCTTAACTGCATGAAAGAATTGTTCATCTGAATTGCCACTGCATGATCAAAGGTTTCCCTGACAGTGACCACATCCGCACATAACACAGAACAGGAGTTCAAGGGGCCAGAGGTAGCCTGCTCGTTACAGGTGAATGCATGCAACTCCTGTTCTATGCAGTGACCGATCCGAGGTTCTGTTTTTTAAACTCAAATCTGAACCCTCGGGTTGTACTGAGTTTCATCGCCGCAACCTGAGGCTGGATGCAGCCTGCGTTACGTCCAAATCCAGAACTGCAGGCTGTGTCCCCTTCAACCAGAGGGGGATTGCAGGCAGCTGGGATTATGCCCATGGTGGGGGAGGGGCAAAGTGGGGTGCCCACCCTTGCCACCCGAGGCCATTGCCTCCGTTTGCTTCATGATAGAAGCCTCCTTCACGCATTATTGAGCACAGCAGTAGGAACCATGAGGAACTCCCACCCTGAAGCTGACCCTCACCCCCTTCATGCTGCTGCTCATGGCTACAGCTCCGTTTATATGAAGTGGAGAGTGCCATTATCATGATGGCCAACCCTTCCGTGGGTGGCAACCTCAGGTGATCCAGGTTGCTGCTCATGGAACTGCCAGTCATCATGGCTATGGTGCTTCCTCCGAAGGACAAACAGAGCTGTAACTGTGAGCATTAGGCCGGATCCAGGGCGTAGCAGAAGCAGGGCAGGACTCCTCTCCTGCTTTTGGAGCTGTAAGCATGAGTGACACTTGCATCCATCATGTCTAAATAGGGCTAGAGAGACAGCTCTGTCACTGAGTGGTTGTTGCTACATCCTGTGCCAATCCCATCCATTAATTGTACTGTACAAAGAAGTCCTTCTTTTGATCTGCCCTGAATCTAAAGGTAAAGTGTGCTGTCAAGTCAATTTTGACTCTTGGCGCCCACAGAGCCCTGTGCTTTTCTTTCGGTAGAATACAGGAGAAGTTTTCCATTGCCTCCTCCCATGTAGTACACGATGATGCCTTTCAGCATCTTCCTGTGTCACTGCTGCTCGATATAGTGCCAGTGGGGATTCGAACTAGCAACCTTCTGCTTGATAGTCAAGTATTTCCCTGCTGCGCCATTATGTGGTGGGCCCTGAATCTACGAACCATCAAGTTCACAGGATGATCCAGTATTATGAGACAGAGAGGAAAAAAACCTCTCTCTCCCCACTTTCTCTGCACCGGGCATCATTCCCATACCTCTGTTCTTCTGCCTGTTGAACCTTGATTACTGCATTCAGGCTAGACACATGTGAGTGCTATTTCTTTGGTTGCATTAACAGGGTGCTTTGATGGAGCTCTTTCCTAGAACTCTTCATCTGAACACACAGATGCAACACTTCTCTTAGGCCAGGGGAAGTAGGCAGGGGGAGTCTGAAAGATGGGGTGTGCTTAGAAGGATAGTGAAAGTTAATTCACTGTTCCTGAGTACTGAACTAGGTGATGTGGAATAGCAACTCCATGAAGCTCCCTCCCATGAAAATTCTGAGTGCCATCAAACCAGATGTGCCTAGAAAGATCTGTGTGGTGGGAGCAGCTCCATCAAACTCCCTTCTGTAAACTATCCAGGTAGTCCTTATAGCAGGGCTTCACAACTTTGGTCCTTCTGCAGAGGTTGGCCCCCAACACCGTTGTCTCCAACTCCCACTCTCCCTGAATATTGGTTACTGTGGCTGGGGATGATGGGAGCTGTAGTCCAAAAACAGCTGGAGGGCCACAGTTGTGCTGCATCCTGTCGCTAACCTCAAGTGTGTGGACAGGGAATAGCTGCATATTCTTTCCCAGTTGACCCTTGCATCCATTTGTTTCCCTTTCCACTGGTGTTTATCTCTTGTGTTGACTTTAGATTGTGAGCTCACTGGGACAGAACCAACCTTCACATTACACGAACTGTGCTATTTTAACAACCACCACTACCACCATCACCACAACAATGCAGTGACTAAAACACTCTATTTTTCATGCCCAGGTCCAGCAAAGCTCAGTTAAGAAATTACTGCGACAGCAAAGAAAAGCTCCAAACGAAGGGGATACTGTGTTATAATGGCCAGGAAACAACACCTTCTTAGATTGCAGGCCAGCCTGATCCAAAGCTGGGGCCTGAGCTGGCCTCCCCCTCCTCCTGAGTAGACCTAAAGTCTACTCATTCTTAGTAGTACCTCGGCTAACTAAGCAAAGAGACCCCTTTTTGAGTGGCGATTATCTTATCTTGAGCAGGGGGAGAGCAACTGGCCCTCTCTAACCCCAGCACAGCATCCCTCCAGTGGCTGTTGCTGGTATTTGCCTCATTTTTCTTTTTAGATTGAGAGCCCTTTGAGGACAGGGGACCATCTTATTTATGTATTGTTTATTTCTCTATGTAAACCGCTGTGTGAACTTTAGTTGACGAGCAGTATATAAATATCCGCAGTAGTAGTAGTAGTAGGAGGAGGAGGAGGAGGAGAGAAGCCCTGAGCAACCAAGTGAGCACTATGCCTCCACAGGTGGGACTTGCTCCCAGCATGGCATCGTCTCTGCTTCTGAGGTCTGGGGTGAAGGAGGAAGTTCTGTGGTTAGGACAGGTGCCCCAATTGGAGGAGGAGTGTGGCACACACCCTGGGCTCCAGGACTCTTCCAAGAGGCTGACTGGAGGAGAGGCAATTGGCTTTGGTTGCTTAGATTCCGATGGATCTAGGGGGCTTTCATTGGGGATCAGTTGATTTATAATTCTCCTCTTTTGAGATGTATCCTCTGAGTGGGTTCTGATATCTCTCCAAAGAGCTGGAGCAGTGAAGAGTTGACAGATGGATATGGATTAAGAACATAAGAACAGCCCTGTTGGATAAGTTCCAAGGCCTATCTGGTCCAGCATCCTGTTTTCCACAGCGGCCCACCAGATGCCTCTGGGATGTGCCCAGGCAAAAGCTGAGTGGATGTCGTCTCCTGCTGTTGCTCGCCTGTAACTAGTAATTAGAGGCATCTTGCCTCTTAGACTGGAGGTGGCCTATAGCCCTCAGACTAGTAGCCACTGATGGACTTCTCCTCCATGAATTTATCTAAGTTCCTTTTAAAGCTATCCAAGCTGGTGGCTGTTACTACATCATGTGGTTCATTGTAATGTGATATTCTTGGTTCACTGAAATATGACTGATTAATTGGAATAAGAAAGAAGTTGGACAACATCAGGGTAGAAGGTGCTTATCAACCTGATACAGAAATCTTTTGGTTTCTCTGATGTTCACACAAGGATGAACTAACATTTGAGCATTAATCATCAGGGGAGGTCCTGTTATGATTGCCACCAGCTAGGCTGGTGGTGACTCAAAACTGGGCCTTTTCTAGGGTTGCCCTGGAACTTTGGAACATGCTCCCAAACAAAACAAGAGACTCCCCTTCTCTGTTTTAAATAAAAATCTGAAAACATACCTGTTTAATTGGGCTTTAATTTATAGTTTTCAAGTTTAAAGTTTTTCTCCATATTTTAAATTGTTTTAATTGTGCTAATGTTTTAATTATTATTGTATTTTAAATTGTAAACCATCCAGAGATTTGTATATAAAGTGGTAGAGAAATGTGCCCTCCCCAATAACTATTTATATATTTTATTTGTATGCAACAATTATTCCTTTCATACTGTTAGTTAATGCCCCATAACTGAGAATGTTTCCAAGAGCTTCAGTTCTCTATTAGTGAAATGGGAATAAAAATATTTCACTAACAGAAAGAGGAGGTTACAAAGATTAACATGTTGAATGAGAATTGCTAAACATATTGCATTCTTTATGTTCTCCATGCAAGGTGTCATCATGTTAATGTCCTCTTTGTTCCTTCAGGTGAAATTGAGATTAACAGGAAAAGGTGTGATGGAGAATCAGAGTGTGTCTGAATTCATCTTGGTGGGCTTTTCCATTGGTCGTCAAACTGAAATCCTTCTCGCCTTTGTCTTTTTGGCTTTGTACATGACATCACTTCTGGGTAACATGGTCATTCTCTTCCTTGTGGTGGGTGACAGCCGGCTCCACACACCCATGTACTTCTTTCTCGGAAACTACTCTGTGCTTGATATCCTCTTCACCTCAGTTATCAGCCCACAGCTGTTATGGAACCTCTTTTCCAATGACAAGTCCATCTCTTTTGTTGGCTGCATGACCCAGTCCTATTTTTACTTTTTCCTGGGCACGGTGGAGTTCCTTCTAATGACCTCCATGTCCTACGACCGCTATGCTGCCATATGCAAACCTCTGCAGTATCATGCCATTATGAATGGACAGGTGTGTGCCCAGATGGTGCTGGGGAGTTGGCTGGGTGGGTTCCTCTCAGTCCTCTTTCCGACCATCATGATTACTAGGTTGTCCTTCTGCAAGTCCAATGTCATCGACCACTTCTTTTGTGACAGTGGTCCCCTGTTGAGTCTGTCATGCACCGATACCCGATTCATAGAGCTGATGGACTTTCTGCTGTCGTCTTTCATCATCATTTGCTCCTTGATCCTGATATTTGTCTCCTACATGTACATCATCTCAGCAATCATGCGCATTGCCACCACCACCGGTCGGGCAAAAGCCTTCAACACTTGCACCGCGCATTTGACCATCATCTCCATCTCCTGCAGCATCAGCATCTTCATTTATGTCACGCCTTCTCAGAAAGAGACCTTAGAGATTCACAAAGTGCCTGCTATTCTCACCACAATAGTTTGCCCGCTTCTGAACCCTTTCATCTTCACGCTGAAAAATGACACCGTGAAGCAAGCCATGAAGGATGCAACGAGACGGTTCAGGGAATTGACTGCTCACAAAGTTTTGGGTTTTTGGAGAAAGAAGAGCTCTTTTTTTGTGAAACTGGCCTTGTGAAGATGTAAAGAACTTGAAAAACACATACATATCCCATGTTTGCACATGGAGGTAGCTTAGTGTCATTGTTCAGGATTCTGTAGCTCCTCTGATGATAGAAGCAAAGGACAATTACACATACGCTGCTGTGAGAACATCAAGGGTTTGTCTGTATAATAATCTGAATATAGTGGTAAAGCTTTCTCTAAACTTTATACCTGTTATGCAGCTGTTAAATATAGATGGAGATTTTTGTGAGAGATAAAAGTGGGAAGTAACCCACCCTGGGATTGCTTGTCACATCTTCAGTCTGCAGTTAATACTAGTGGCGAGGAGAGCTGGTCTTGTGGTGCAAGCATGACTTGTCCCCTTAGGTAAGCAGGGTCCACCCTGGTTTCATAGGAATGGGAGACTAGAAGTGTGAGCACTGTAAGAGATTCCCCTCAGAGGATGGAGCTGCTCTGGGAAGAGCAGAAGGTTCCACATTCCCTCCCTGGAAGCATCTCCAAAATAGGGCTGAGAGAGACTCCTGCCTGCAACCTTGGAAAAGCTGCTGCCAGTCTGTGAAGACAATACTAAGCTGGATGGACCAATGGTCTGACTAAGTATATGGCAGCTTCCTATGTTCCTAGCATGGGCTACCCACAACACTGAAGGATGAGAAGAAACAAATCTCATTATCTTCTTCCGAAGATGACCTCTCAGCAGGGCGCTTTACAAAGTTCCTTTTTGTTTATTGAAACAGAGAAGGTCCTCTGCATCATCTAATCTCCTTTCCTAACCTGTATAGTTTCCCCGCATCATTGCCAGAGCTGATGGACCCTCTAGGACAGGGAAAAGCAACCTTTGGCACTCCAGATGTTGCTGAATTACAGCTGCCATCATCCCCACCCACAATGATGGGAGTTGCAGTTTGAGAACAGCTGGAATGTCTGACATTGCCCACCTCTGCTCTAGGATATCAGTGCAGGCCATTTAGGGTCACCTTTGATGTGAATCATGGGCAGCAGAAACCCATTTCCAGTCCCATCCTTCGAATCTCAAGCTACACACCTGAATGTGTGACACATGTTGATCAGTTTCATGCCTTCAATATCTATATATATAATTCTCTAAGGCATACCTGTGGCTAATCCCGTGCATGGCAGCTCTCGCAAAAGTTTGCGAGCAGAAACTATGTGGTGATTGGGCAGTGGAGATTCCATATGCAGATAGGGAGGAGGAGCCTGGGAGAGCAGAAGCACCATGGTGATTGGACAGTGGGGATTCCATATGCAGATAGGGAGGAGGCGCCTGCGATGGTTACGGTCAGTTGGAATGCAACTGTTACATGTTGGAAGGTGTTCATTATTGTAGAGGAAAGGAATCTATACATATAAAAGGATAGTGGGCAGGGGTCTGCAAAGAGAGGGGTCTTGATGGAGGAAAGAGCCCCTTTAGGAGAAGGAGGCTGCCATTGTTTGAGTTAGATGAGGAAACAAGTTGAACAAGATCGGTTAACTTAGGAAGAGAGAGAGGGAGGGAGGGGAAGAAAGACAGGGGAAGAGTGAGTGGAGGAAAGAGAAAGAGAGAGGCAAGGGATGGGCCCAGAGCATCGAGGAAGGGCCCGGTCCACTGCTGCTGCTGCTCCTGTGGGGGAGGAGCAGGAGCAGGGCTCCCACGAAGGAGGTCTCTGGGGATAGGAGACTGCAGCTTGTCCAATAGGTGTCTGCAACACTGCAGCCGTGGCCAAGAAGGGTGAGGGGGATGGAGGAGTGACCAAGAGGGGTGAGGGAGATGGAAGCAACTGGATGGAGGAGGAGGAGCAGGAGTGTGGCTCAGGTGAGGGTGGAGAGAGCTTTGAAGTGAGGGGAGCTGTGGCAGGGGGTGAGGGGAGCAATCAAGTACTAGAGCGTAGATGCTCTGCGCGGGTTAAGCTAGTTATTTTTTAAATGTGAAGTTATTTTGCTCCCACTTTCTACATATCCAAAGTGGCATACACATATCTGGTGAGAAAATCAGTTAAGTTCAAACTTGTATTATTAATATGTGAAAAACACACAATAAAAATGATCAGCCACACAAAAACCAGCACAAAATAGTCAAAATACCAGAAATTGTATACACGATTCCTGTCAAAATAAATAGATTGCCACATACAGGTTACCAATAGGTCTGAAAATGAAAGGAGAAGGAAGCTTGTCAGATCTCACTAGGGAGTAAACTGAGTAGCTGTGGAATAACTGTGAGGCCAAAACTTTGGGGCCAAAACTGAGAAGAACATGAGCCCATTCACACATAACATGAAACCAGAGTTGAAGAGGCCTCACGTTGAAAATTTTGTCTGTCCAAATGAGTGCAACTGTGGTTCAGACCCAAAAGTGACCCAAGGTTTCCCTCCTGAGACTCCGATTTGAACCTTCAGTTTGTAGCGGGTTTCGCTGCTCCCACCTGAAGTTTGATGGTGCCAGCGTTACAGCTGAATGCTACATTGCACCCCTGCTGTGCTGCAACTGGAGTTGAGGGAGGAAGCTCCTCCCTTGCTCTGCTGTGATTAGCCGCCGGGGCTGTCCGTCAGTCCAGAAGGAAGCCCACGCAGCCAGTTCCCCCTCCTCTCTGCAGTCTCCCTGAGTGCAGAGAGCCTTCTGTCCGTCACGTCCAAATGCAGACAGGAGAGCGGGGGAGTGGGGGAGGAACTGCAGCTTCATTGAGCCCATGATTCTGCGTTATGTGTGAATGCAGCCCTTGTCTCTGGTACCCAGCAGCAGAACAAGGTTGTTAACATGACCTGTGAGAGGGGTGGGAGTGTCGGGGTGAGGCAGGATCACACCTACCTTCCACTCCGATAATCCACATTGTCTTCTTGGCAGCACCATTTGTGCACCCACATGATCAGCACTGCTGGGATATTATTATTATTATTATTATTATTATTATTATTATTATTATTATTATTATTATTTCGCTTTCTATACCGCCCTTCCAAAAATGGCTCAGGGCGGTTTACACAGAGAGATAATAAATAAATAAGATGGCTCCCTGTCCCTAAAGGGCTCACATTCTAAAAAAAAACAAACCACACAAGATAGACACCAGTTTTATGAGTTCCATCATCAAAGCAAGTTCCCTCTTCCTCTCTTTTGGTGAGTGCTAAGTTGGCATAGTCAAGATGGGATGGGGGGGGGGGCGTAGCTAAGTAGCAGAGCATATTCTTTGGATGCAAAAGTTCTCAGACTGGCGGGGGGCATTTCTGGGGTTTTCTTTAAAAAAAATATTTGTCTTAAATTAACTGCTTTTCTACCCAAAAGGTATACTTTTTCCAAAAATGTATGTCTGCATACCTAGGGAGCCCCAAGGGGGTATAGAAATCATTCCTTTATTTTTGGTTGATCCCATTTGGCTTCCAGTCTGATAGCCACTCAGCCACTTGAGTTTACTGTTAGAAGGAATGACAAATGTGCAAAAAGATCACAGTAAAAAACACACCGTAGAAACCAGCCTTAGCATTAGGCTGGGTCACAAGTACTTTTCCTTGTAAGCATAGGAACATAGGAAGCTGCCATATACTGAGTCAGACCATTGGTCTATCTAACTCAGTATTGTCTTCACAGACTGGCAGCAGCTTCTCCAAGGTTGCAGGCACAAATCTCTCTCAGCCCTATCTTGGATAAGCCAGGGAGGGAACTTGGAACCTTCTGCTCTTCCCAGAGCGGTTCCATCCCCTAAGGGGAATATCTGACAGTGCTCACACTTCTAGTCTCCCATTCCTATGTAACCAGGGTGGACCCTGCTTAGCTAAGGGGTCAAGTCATGCTTGCTACCACAAGATCAGCTCTCCTGAAGACCAGAATGTCCTCAAGGATTCGGTGGGACAAACTTCTAAGTAGCCAAATTTATGATCTGTTTATAAGCACAACAATCACTTTGCAGAATAATGTACAATGTGATTTTCTGGCTTCCAGTCTAATAATTAAGCCTCACCCTGGTGCATGATTCTAAATTGTATCCCTTGAGAAGAAAATGGATTCACTGAGTTACGCTGAGTTATATTCCTTTCATGGGAATAGAAAAATGAGGCATAATATTTATAGAAGAATGATAGAAGCTTGAATTTTGGTATTGGATATACAGTAGGTTGAACTTCAGCCTCTTCTACTATCATTCATTATCCACTCTCCAATTTCACCTTTATTTATTTTTTAAGAGGATACATATATTTTCATTCATCTTTCTTTTTTTCAGTCATGTGTACCCTCTTTTTTCTCTTTCTTTTTCAGCTCCACAGATGCTATCAGTCACTTCCACACAATTACCATTTGTCCAGAAGATGGAAAATGTAATGCACTTCTCTCACCGAAGATTCTTTGGCAATTAACTTTGGCAATCAAGAAGATCAAGAGTGATTCTTGTCACAGTCATTTTGCTAAGACACCTTTTCTCTGCTCAATGGATTCTTCCTTGACTGATAAGACTAGTACTATACTACATTGAAGGGTGGCCATGTTGTTTATCCAACTGTTGGACAATGCCCAGGATGTGTGTAGATACCCCTTGAATATCTTAGTATGAAGTGCGACATTATGACACTGAACACATTTTCTAGTGCTTCTGCCTCTCTGAGCTCTGTGGGGATAACTTCTGAGAAAACAATTTCAGGATAGCGGTATCAGAAAACAGAAAGGATGTGGATGTTCACTAACACCAAAACCCATTTGGAAACTCCACCAAAACAGCACCATATGTGATATCTGCAAAAGTGAGTATGATTTCACATCTGGATTTACTAATCTAGCTAATGGAAGATCCCCATTTTCCTATACAGACAGCTTTCTAGCAAATGGCTAGCCCTCCTTGAAACATTTGGATGGTTTTACTAAACCGCTTCTTGATTCATACAGGAGATCCCTTTCCTGCTTCTAATGAAGCAATATTTCAGAAGTGTTGGGCAATAAATTGGTCAGGTCTTTGTAGCTGACCCCAAGTTCAGAGATATCCTAGTCTAAGTTGATAATCAGCGCTAACTGGTCTGAAATGTGGGGAAATGTGTATCTCTTTGGGGAAATATACAAAACGCATTAAAGAATGTCAGCATTCATAAGCAATTGCCAATGTCTGCCATATTGCAGGCATTCATTGTTGCTCCCCATGTGGAGGAAACAATGTCTGGCATGTGGAGGAAACAATGTCTGACTTACCTTGTCCACAAAATATGGTCATCCTCACACCAACATAAAAGCCAATTATTCAGCTTCCTTATCCACACAAGTCACCCCTGGAGAGGGCACATGGGAATATTTAACATGTGAATATTAAGTGCATACCATATTTAACCAAATAGAAGAGAACCCTGAATTTAAGGTGACCCCTTTTAAAAATACAGGTGAAATACAAGTTATACCTCTGTTGAACCAAAAGGAAGAGCACTCTGAATTGAAGATGACCCTTACATTTTTTACATCGAAGAACTTGCTGGGGGAACTAGTCTTGGATAGGGGTATGCAGAACCGGTTTGAATCGGAATGGATTTGATGGCTTGGAACTCAAACTGAACCAGCCTCAAAACAAACAAAAGGCAGCTGGTCCAAGTTCAGACTGAACCGGGACAGATCCATTATGGACCAGTTTGACAGGCTATGCTGGTAAAGGTGAATCCAGAGAGAATTGCCCTTTATAAGCAAAGGAGAATCCTGCCTTTAAAAGGCTTCTAAGGGCAGTTGCGGGGGGGCTGACAAGAGGGCACCTTGCCAACGCCAATGGCCCCTCTAAACCCCAGCACTTCCCCCAGCAGTGTGGCCTGCATGGAAGTACATTCCAGCCTCCGTGCATACATGCAGGCTATTTGCTTGACCTCTGCACATGTGCAGAGGCTGGAACCATGCCACTGCCATGTGGGACACACTACTTGGGGGAACACCAGGATTTAGAGGAGCTGCTGTCGGTCCCATTGCTAATATAGGTGAAATAACATCTCAATTTTGTTTCAAGTTGCTATCCCTTAGCAGAGGTGTTCGTACCCCTGGACCTCTTGGCCGAAGTCCAGGGCCTCCACAGCCCCTGGGCCCCCCCAAATCCTCTTTAGACTGCCCTAGGTGGTGTGGTCACCTGGTCAAGCATGATTATGTTTAATTTACATGCAAAAGGGGGCCTCTAAAGGCCTTTAGGTCCAGGCTCCAAAATTACCTAGGTGTACTTCTGTCCCTTAGTTTTTCTGGGACACTTAAATTCTAATGCTACATTCTAATGCTACATTCTAGCATTGCAATCTGAAGACCAATTTAGTGTGCTGTATTGTATTATGTTCTGTTGTGTGTGCGTGTGTGTGAGAGCACGAGAGAGCGCGCTTTAGACTGATATTTATTGAAATCTAGACTGGGATGTGTCAATATGAATCTGAAATCCAATTACATTTACCTTAAATTTGGACAGTCCAGTACATTTCAGAACTATAGAATGATTGTTTGAATCTTTGTTTGAAAAGACACTAGTGAAATGGAATTATTAGAACATATAAATCCTACATATCAATGATGGGTTTACAAAACCATGGAAGGAAGGGAGTTTTGGAGCATGACAGTTTCTGGAAACCTCTTTTATTTGTCTTTGATGGTATTAGAGATGGAAAACCACACCAGATATGACGGCTTCATTCTCTTGGGCTTCCTGATTGGGCACGAAGCAAAGATTCTGCTGGCAACAGTCCTAATAGCTGTGTACCTATTGACCATATTTGGCAACACAATAATTCCAATCGTCATCATCACCCATAGTCGCCTCCACACACCCATGTACTTCTTCCTTGGCAACCTTTCTGTGTTGGATGTTGCTTTTTCAACAGTGACTGTTCCCAGTTTGCTAAGGACTCTTCTCTCTGGAGTCAAGACTATCTCCTTTGCTGGCTGCATGACCCAATCCTACTTCTATTTCTTCCTGGGCACATTGGAGTACTTCCTCTTGACTTCCATGTCTTACGACCGATATGTCGCCATATGCATTCCACTGCATTACTCCATCATCATGAACAGCCGTGTTTGTGTCCAAATGGTGTTGGTTTGCTGTTTGGGTGCATTTGTTTCTGTCCTCTACCCAACCATCATGATCACCAGGTTCTCCTTTTGCAAGTCCAATGTTATTGACCACTTTTTCTGTGACAGCGAGCCTCTGTTAAAGCTGTCCTGTACTGACACGCGTCTGCTACAGATAATCACCTTTATGTTATCATCCATCGTCATTCTCTGCTCTTTAGTCCTGACCATTATTTCCTATATTTACATTGTCTCTGCCATATTGCACATACCCAGAGACGCTGGTCGGATGAAGGCCTTCAACACCTGTGCATCACACCTCACCTTGTTCCTAATGGCCACAAGTGTCTCAGTTTTACTGTATGTGATTCCAGCTGAAAAATCTGCATTGGGGGCCCGCAAAATCCCAGCTTTGCTCAGCAGCATAGTCAACCCATTTCTGAGCCCTTTTGTTTATACCCTGAGGAACGACTTGGTCAAGGAAGTCCTTGGAGCAATGTTTGGCAGAGGCAAAACAATAGTGGTGCAAAAGATGGGAAAGTGGATTGTGAATCGTGCTTAACATATTTTGAAAGGGAGATTTGAATGTGTCAGTGCAACTCTCTCACATGTTTATTTTATTTTTTATTTTATTTTATTACATTTTATATCCCACTCTTCCTCTAAGGAGCCCAGAGTGGTGTACTACATACTTAGGTTTCTCCTCACAACAACCCTGTGAAGTAGGTTAGGCTGGGAAAGAAGTGACTGGCCCAGAGTCACCCAGCTAGTATCATGGCTGAATGGGAATTTCAACTCGGGTCTCCCCAGTCCTAGTCCAGCACTCTAACCACTACACCACGCTGGCTCAATGTTCAATTCTCAATGCACCCACCCACCCATCCATTTACTCACCCATCCCTTCCCCGCTCCCTCTCTCCATCTATCCATCCATCCATCATCCATCCATCCATCTGAATGACAATTACTCTCTTCTTTATAAGGACTTGCTTTCATTGCCTGTTTATTGAACTGGGTTCACACGGATTCTCTTTGCCTGTTTTTCATTTTCAAAGCTCGGATATTAGGGGTCAAGCTCAAAGCTACCAGATGTTGGGGCACTGTTGGAAGGTGTAGACCTGCTGCTCCATCTATATATTGGACATATGTATGGAAGAGGCTCTTGGGAATCACTGTATTATTTCGTTGGACATTGGCAGACTTAATTAATTAAAATTAATTCGGCCCATGTTCCTGCTCAATAACATTTCACATCCAATGTGATTTCCCTACATGTTGCATATTCCCTTTGGGTCCCCGGGACAAGGGGGAAGCAGCCATTTAATTAATAAAACCTGGTCATCCAGCAAATGCTGTCCTAGGAAAGTGAATGGAGGTGAAGGATATTCATGGATTCCAACATTCCCGAACAATAATATTAAAATTGAATTGTTTCTGTGTTTCTATGTGTGTGCATGTGTTTCAATTTCAGCATCAAATATAGAATCTGTGTCTGTGCATATTTAAAATGCTACTTTCTAATGGCTAGCATCCAGACTAACACTGCACTTCTGCACACAGTGCTAGTGCAAGGATGCTGCACTAGCCAGACACACTTAGTCACACTAAGACACACTAAGCTTGATTTCAGCCTAATGCTGCACTTGCACAAGATGTTTGCATTTGTGCAACAACCTGATGTGCCTCCTGCCTCTTCCTCATACATTTTGCAGGGAACTTTTCTGCAAGAGTGCAAGAAATATTTAAGCTACGTTTCCAGTCCGAAAAGACCTTGCTTGTTATAGTTAATATTGATTTGCACATTCCCTTATTTAATCAGTGATTGGAAGATAAAAAAAGACTCAGTCTTCTCTTAGTTCTGGCTTGGCTTGTGCCTTCTGGGGGAAGAGAAGATTGGGGGAGGATTGGGGGAGGATTCTGTATCCTCTTGGGGGAGGATACAGAAAACATCCAAGGGGATAGAAAATCTCAGGGGGAATCAAGCTCTACATAATTTTAAAGGTGAGCCTAGTCAGGAACTGTATGCACAACTTTCTCTTAAGCACAAAGCTCAAAGGAAACATGGTATTCCTAGTTGTATCCAATGATGTTATGCACAGTGCTGATTGGTCAGTTTTGGTGGCAATCATAAAACTACCACCTTTCCTCCCAAGTCTAATTTGACAAGGTTTTTTTTTTTAAAGAATAAATAATTGTGTTTTAAAGAATAAGCCACCGAGCAAACAGTTAATTTGAAACAGTTAATTTGAAATTGAAAGTGGTTGGAAACTTAGAACCTCAACCGTTTGATGGAATTCCAGCATTATTGCTGGGGCTGATGAAGATTCGAACTGCTCTTGCATTGGTGGCAGGGTGGGGGATAATGAAAGCTGTAGAAAAATTAAAGTGTGGGGAGAAGGTTACTGAGAGCATCAGCTGTCTTCTTGTTTTTAAAGTCTATAGTTCTTTGGCAGAAGTGGACAAAAATGACAGACAACTCCCTAACCCTAACTTCTTATACACTAACTTCTGGTTGTAGGTGTATCTGCATAGACCCTTCAGTTATATTTCAGAAGCAGAGTTTAATTCCCTTGCATGACATGAAGGTGATGGTCACTGACTTGTCTTGCAGACAAGAAAAAAAAAAAAAGACTTTGCTTCAGGATAGCCGTAAGGCTATCTCTTTATGAGGAACAACCAACACATCACAAAGCAGTGAGCAAGCTTTTGAGTTCTGGAGAACTCAATTTTGAGTTCTGGAGTTCTGAATTTTTCTTCAAATTTGCAATTATGAAAAATTGGTTGTAAAGTAGATGGAGAGAAAATACTCAAAACTGGTGGCAAAGTGGATGGGGGGTGGGGGAGGAAATGCTCAGCATGATGTTGAAATCCAATGTCTACAATATGCTAATTAAGGTGGGGGAACCAATGGTGTTAAGCAGATTTAATAAGATTAGTCTCTGCTAGGTGTGAAATAAAGTTTAGGTTGCAGCAAGGGCTCTCTGCTATAAGATATTCCTCTTAGGAGATGGGGCTGTAGCTCAGTGACAAAGTATCTGCTGTACATATAGAAGATCCCAGTTTCAGTCCCTGGCAGCATTTCCAGTACAGCTGGGAGAGACTCCTGTCTGCAATCACTGCCAGTCAATGTAGAAAATACTGATCTAGAAGGACCTTTGAGAAGTCCTGTGTGGGACAGTCTCCAGAAGCCCACACATTCTCTCATCAGCATGTGGGCTTCCCAGAGAGCAGTTCCATACATTTCCACACTCCCTGCCCACCCTGAACTCCTGATTATCTCTGCACTGCCCAGCCACCCCCATGCCCAATTTAAAGCCCTCCCCACAAGGACACTACTTGGGGTACTTACCCTGTGGTCTAATGCCTCCTGATGGCGGGGGTGGGGAATTCTGACATCAGAATTCCTGTTATTTTATTTATTTATTTATTTATTTTATTGTTGCATTTATATACCGCCTTTTGTTAAAAGACAACCCCAAGGTGGTTTACAAAAGTTAAAACATACAATAAAAAGACAATAAAAGTATTAAGGTAAAAATATAAAAACAAACCAAATTTAAAATCTATAAAATACAAGCATAAAAACGGTACAACAAGTAAATCATTCCAACGTGCACAGTCTACCTACTGATTGACTGATTGATCAAGTGCTGTCAAGTCGATGTCAACTCTTAGCAAACACATAGATAGATTCTCTCCAGGATGATCTGTCTTCAACTTGGCCTTTAAGGTCTCTCAGTGGTGCATTCATTGCTGTTGTGATCGAGTCCATCCACCTTGCTGCTGGTCGTCCTCTTCTTCTCTTTCCTTCAACTTCCCCCAGCATTATCGACTTCTCAAGGGAGCTGGGTCTTTGCATAATGTGTCCAAAGTATAATAGTTTGAGCCTAGTCATTTGTGCCTTGAGTGAAAATTCTGAATTGATTTGTTCTATGATCCATTTGTTTGTTTCCCTGGCTGTCCACAGAGGCGTAACTAGGGAAAACGGCGCCTGGGGCAAGCACTGAAATTGTGCCCCCCGCCGCCGCGCCTCCCCCACCACCGCCCCCCCGCATACATCTGACTGGAACACATGTGTTTTTTCCTCACAACAACCCTGTGAAGTTGGCTTGAATCTCAAACAACAGAATTATGATGCAATGATGATACACACTACATCAAGGTTGACTCAGCCTTCCATCCTTCCGAGGTCGGTAAAATGAGTACCCAGAATGTTGGGGGGCAATATGCTAATCATTGCAAACCGCTTAGAGAGCTTCGGCTATAGAGCGGTATATAAATGTAAGTGCTATTGCTATTGCTATTATACTTAGGTTTTTCCTCACAAGCAACAACCCTGTGGAGTTGGCTTGTATCTCAAACAACAGAATTATGATGCAATGATTGATGATACACACCACATTATACTTTGATTTTTCCTCACAAGCAAGAGAATATCTCCAAAGGTCCTGGCATATAACCCCCCTCCCCCATTTTTCTTGCCAAACTTTGTGTCTTTAGCAGGATACCGCAGGCACTTGTTAAAGCTAACACTGCAGGTTTTTCTGAGATGGAGCTGTTATAGGAGCACTTCAGCGTAAACTGAGATCACAAGGCAAGCTTTCACAGTGCAAAAACGAGCATGCCAGCAAGCAGAACTCATGGTAAAACTCTCTTGAAACACCTTGTAACAATGCACAGGCAGCTATGTTACACTGCTTGAGTCAATTCACACTGCTCTACTACCCAGGCTGTGGGAATTGACTCTCAGTTCCATATACATGCATGCATTTAAGATTGAGTGCCAAAGAATCTTTATGATTGTTTTTCTTTCTTTTGGGGAGGAGAGAGGAGCGTATAATGCAAACATTAATACCTGTTAGGCACCTGAGAACCATAGTTGGGCAGCTAAATAAAAGCCTGATTCTTTAATATGCCCCCCCCCCACATGTGGCTTCTGTAGTTTTTGCAACTCATTCAATTTCTCACCCTGACACTTGGTCTGCTGCTTCCACCCGCCCGCCACTGAATCCTTTCTTCTGTGCGGGTGTCCGTGTGTGTCCTTGTCGTCCTGCCTGCACCTGCTGCAGTGTAGCCCCAGCCCCAGCAACCAGCCCCAGCCCCAGCCCCAGCAACCTCAGCGACGGCGACCGCGCCACCACGTGCAGGCAAACAGAGGAGGATGGACGCACCGCACGCATGCGCAGCACGACTCGGCACGCCGGCCGAGTCGCGCATGCGTGCATCACTGACTAGAGACCCTCTGGCTGGCAAGCCACTAGAGGGCCTCTTTCTGGCTGTTCCAGACTAAGCGAGCGACACAGCAAGCGAGCCTCAACCAAGGGCAGGCGCAGTGAGCAGCATGAGTGGCGCCCGCCGCCAAGCTAGGCCACTGACTGGCCGCCAGCAAAGCAATGGGGGGGTGCGGGCGGCGTGGAAGGGACCGCTTGTGGGGGAGTGGGCACCAACGCGCTCCCTTGACTGCTGCAGCGCTGCCGCACTGAGCAGGAGAAATTTGTATTAAAAATTTTTAATAAAAAAATTTGGTCATGGCGGCGTCCCACATGTGACCTGAAAAGATGGCGCCCGGGGCACGTGCCCCCCCTGCCCCCCCATAGTTACGCCTCTGCTCTGAGGCCAGGTCTACAAGTGCTCCATCAGACTGAAAAAGAGGCTCACAGCCGGACACCCGCTTTATCCTCAATGCAAGTGGGTCTCTGTGTATAGATGGATAGTGTGAGCCTAGCAGCCACTGGGTTACCTTGCGCCATTGTGGAAATTCAAATGAATGGCACTGAGTAAAGGCACAAGAGATAACTTTTTATAAAAGTGGGGTGGTCACTCTTGGATTCCACATTTATGACAGCTATTATGACGAGTGGATGGCCTATTGTACCACTCTGGATCTGCTTTTCAAATCACATGAATTCATCCTCAACTATGAATGCAGCACCAAGAAAAACCTCATAGCCATTATTGGGGGACTTGGCTCTGATATCTCCTTCCACATAGCAGACATCCTAAATCTCTACAAGATACCCCAGGTAAGATTTGTCCATGGGGAGAGAGATATGATTCATTGAGCAACCGCCTTGTATGTGGCATCCTGAGATAATGGCTCTTGAGAGCCTAGGGGAAGAAGAACCAAAGAGTTAAGTCAGGGAAGTCTTGTGAATTCTTGTTGATATCTGTTTTGCCTAGAAATTGTAGCACCTTTCCATGTCTACCAGAAGAGTCCTTGACTAAAAGTCTACTAACATTAAGAAAATATTAACTCATATTTTCTTAATGTTATTTTCTTAATGTAACAATGACCTGATTGGCTAACTCCAGTTAAGAGTTTGCCTTGTCATTGTCATCCACTAGCGGTGTGTACAGCCCGAACGGTTCATCCCAAATTGATTTGCCTTGACCTGGGGCCAGTTTGGGAAAATTGGTTCTCTACACGGTAAGGGGTAGCCGTGCATGGGTGGAAAGATTCTGTCCCATAAGGGTTCACAAAATTTTTCCTTGTCATTCTCCACCTACCCTCAAGTGCCCCTTTTAACTTTACGCATCACAAATATATCTGTACATTTCTTTTTAGCTGACATATGGCTCATTCCCCTCCAAAGAAACAGATATAGTGAAGGTTCCTTCTTTTTTCCGCATGACTCCAAATGAAGCCCATCAGTATACAGGAATTGCCCAGTTACTTGATCATTTCAAGTGGACATGGATTGGTATCTTTGCTGTGGATGATGAGAGTGGAGACTATTTCTTGAGGGCCCTGGAGCCCTTGCTTTCACAGAGTGGAATCTGTGTTGCCTATACAGAACGAATTCCCAACCAATTCAATCACTATGAAAGGCCTATATGGATGGATGGGAATATTGTTCCACCTTTAATGGATAAGCGAGCCAGAACATTTGTCGTTTATGGTGATACACTGACCCTCATATGGTTGGTCACATTAATTGTATCAGCAGAGCAAGAATATAAAGAATTCGAACCAGTTGGGAAGGTTTGGATTACCACAGCTCAGATTGAATTTGCAGACACTGCTTTTTCACGGAGGCATCATTTTAAGGTACTTGATGGTGCAGTTTCCTTTGCGATTCACTCAAATGAACCTCAAGGATTCCAGTCATATCTTCAGAACATAAAGCTTTCCTGGAGCAAGAAAAATAGCTTCCTCCAAGAGTTCTGTGAGGAAGCTTTCGGCTGTTCATTTCCAAGTCATGGGGTGCCAGGATCTTATCCTGCCTGCACTGGGGAGGAGAGGCTGGAGAGCCTTCCTTGGGCTGTTTTTGAAATGGACATGACTGGACATAGCTACAGCCTCTATAATGCTGTCTATGCTGTAGCATATGCTCTGGAGGCTTTCTACTCATCAAGAACCAACCTCAGAGCAATGATGGAGAGGGACCAAGTTGAACGTCAAGATCTTCAAACTTGGCAGGTAATGTCTCCAGAGAAATAGTTTTCTTGCCATAAAATAAATTTCTATCACGTTAATAAGCATGCAGCTTTCCACTCCGGAAATAAATGGCCAAAAGGTGTTGTGTACAATATACATTCACAATGTTTGTGAGTTCTCATTTCACGTGTTTTTTATATTGAAAAAAGTTTCAGCTGTAGAACTGCAACAGTGCTGTATGTTCAGGCTGAGGATTTGTGAGCTTCAATGGTAACAGTAAAGAATCTTGTTTATAACTTAGCTTGGGAACATATGAACTGCTATTTGTTGGGCCAGTGCAAATGCAGCCAGGATAAACAATGGCTTCACACAACGTCCCTGAACCTCAAGAGTTGGGAGGATAGCGTTGGTGCTCTGAAGAAGGAAAAGTATCAGCAGAGGAAAAGTTTCCCAGAGCCTGTCCGGCAGCCAGGAGCGTAGCAAGGCTGGTTGCAGCCCATGTGAGGCCGCAACCCCCTGGCCCCACCCCTGCATCTGACGTCAGACATGGGGGGCGTGATCTCCATCCCAAATGGGGCCGCATGGCCCTGTTTGGAAGGGAGATGGGCCCTCGTTGAATTGGGCAGTGTGGACCGGAGCAACTCTCCCTGCCTTAAAGGCAGGGACAGCCGTTCTGGCTGTGCTGCCAATGCAGCACGAGCCAATCTCACTCCTAAGCAGGGCCACGGGGCCCCGTTTGGGAGGGAGATCGATTGGCCTTGCTGTATTGGCAGTGAGACCAGAAGCGGCTCTCTCTGCCTTTAAGGCAGGGAGAGTCACTCCTGCTGCGCTGCCAATGCAGTTCAGGCCGATTTCAGCTCCAAACGGGGCCTCGGCCCCCGTTTGGGACCAAAATAAGGCTCCCGCGTCTGATGTCAGACGCTAACGCGTCTGACGCTTGCAGCCCCTGATTGGTGGTGGCCCAGGTTCTTTGAACCCATTCGCCCAGTGGTGACTCTGCCCTTACCAGCAGCCCTTCCCTCTCTGCTTGAAAAAGTTGGGAGGATAGTGTTGGTGCTCTGAAAAATGGGGCACCACCATTCCTGAGCAATCTGGCCCCCTTACATCACTGGACTGCAGCTGGGGTGGAAAGAGAAACATTGGGGGGGGGCGGTTTAATGTCCCACCTTGGCCATCCCGTGGCTATGAGTGTGCTCTCAGGGGGAGCACTCCCACCAGAACGCCCTTTAGAACGCCCTTTAGTCATGGAGGAAGCAGGTTTGCAATGGTTGTATTTGCTCCTCTCGAAGGGGTTATCTGAAATGTTTTCCTATGTTCAGGTGAAACTTGGAAAATTAGAATATCGTGCAAAAGTCCATTAATTTCAGTAATGCAAATTAAAAGGTGAAACTGATATATGAGACAGACGCATTACATGCAAAGCGAGATAAGTCAAGCCTTAATTTGTTATAATTGTGATGATCATGGCGTACAGCTCATGAAAACCCCAAATCCACAATCCCAGAAAATTAGAATATTACATGGAACCAAGAAGACAAGGATTCAAGAATAGAACAATATCAGACCTCTGAAAAGTATAAGTATGCATATGTATTCAGTACTTGGTTTGGGCCCCTTTTGCAGCAATTACTGCCTCAATGCGGCGTGGCATGGATGCTATCAGCCTGTGGCACTGATGAGGTATTATGGAAGACCAGGATGCTTCATTAGCAGCCTTCAGCTCTTCTGCATTGTTTGGTCTCATGTCTCTCATCCTTCTCTTGGCAATGCCCCATAGATTCTCTATGGGGTCAGGTCAGGCGAGTTTGCTGGCCAGTCAAGCACAGTACACTGTATACTTTTCGGAGGTCCAATATTGTTCTTTTCTACAATCCTTGTCTTCTTGGTTCCATGTAATATTCTAATTTTCTGGGATTGTGGATTTGGGGTTTTCATGAGCTGTACGCCATGATCATCACAATTATAACCAATTAAGGCTTGACTTATCTCGCTTTACATGTAATGCGTCTGTCTCATATATCAGTTTCACCTTTTAATTTGCATTACTGAAATTAATGGACTTTTGCACGATATTCTAATTTTCCGAGTTTCACCTGTACATAGGAAAACATTTCAGTAGCTAATTTACTCCCTTTACAGCAGAAGCTAACAGGGTCTCACGAATCCCTGCTAACTGGGCAAAGAGGCACCTTTTAATGTGGTGATTCTCTTTATTGAGCAGGGGGAGAGTAACTGGCCCTCTCCACCCCCAGCACAGAACATCCAGTGACTGTTGCTGGTGTCTATCTTGTGTTTCTTTCTAGATTGTGAGCCCTTTGGGGACAGGGAGCCATCTTATTTGTTTGTTATTTCTTTGTGTAAATGGCTCTGAGCCATTTTTGGAAGGGCGGTATAGAAATCGAATGAATGAATGAATGAATGAACAGCTAGTACATGATAAGCATGGAGATTCATGTATGGTTAAACTAATCTACTTTATTCAGAAGTATATGATAATATGAAAGACCTATAACCTAGCAACTGGATACATGGTTGTCAGAGAGAGCTATAGAAGTATTCTGGGAAGGAGGAGGAGGAGGACATCACTCCCAGGCATTTCCTAAGTACACTCTATCAATTGAGGGGTCATAGATGCAGAGATGAACAGGAAAGAGTAGTAGACCCTAACTCTCTGTCTCTACTCAGAATGCCCCTAGTGGCCATTAGTGTCATTGGTGTAATAGGTCGATGCCATTTGGACCTGGATCTCCAACAAAAATTACTTCTGCAATGTGCCAAAATCTATTGGCAGATTGTATATGCCCTCCTATTGGTTTTATGGGAAGGGAGGGTTTGTCTGATGTCTGGCCGTACTTACATAGTTCATAGTTCCAAATGAAGATTGAAACTTTAATTGAAGTGAGGCATGAGGCTCAGCATCAATTGACACATGGACCAACACTGTGACAACACCTCTTTCTTTTTTCAGATATGGTTGATTGTAGCAAATGCTCAGAAGAGCAGTATCCAAGCAAGAACCGAGACAGATGTATTCCCAAACATATAACCTTTCTCTCTTATGAAGAACCTTTAGGGATCAGTTTAGCTTCAGTTGCAATTTCTTTTTCCCTCATCACTGCTTTTGTGCTAGGAATCTTTATTAAGCACAAAGATTCTCCCATTGTCAAAGCCAACATCCTGGAAATCACCTACGCTCTCCTCATCTCCCTCCTGCTCTGCTTCCTCTGCTCTTTGCTATTTCTTGGACGACCTGGAAAAGTGATCTGTTTCCTCCAGCAGCCGGCTTTTGGTGTCATCTTTTCAGTGGCCGTTTCTTGTGTGTTGGCCAAAACCATCACTGTGGTTGTCGCTTTCATGGCTACCAAACCAGGGTCCAGCATGAGACAGTGGGTGGGGAAAAGACTGGCCAACTCCATTGTCCTTTCCTGCTCCCTTATTCAATTTGGTATTTGTGGGCTGTGGCTGGGAACCTGTCCCCCATTCCCAGATTTGAACATGCACTCACTTGCAGGAGAGATTGTAGCAGAATGCAATGAAGGGAATGTCGTCATGTTTTATCTTGTCATTGCCTACATGGGACTTTTGTCCATCATGAGTTTCATAGTGGCTTTCTTAGCTAGGAAGTTGCCAGACACCTTTAATGACGCCAAATTCATCACCTTCAGTATGCTGGTGTTTTGCAGTGTTTGGTTGTCTTTTGTTCCCACCTACCTTAGCACCAAGGGGAAATCCATGGTAGCTGTGGAGATCTTCTCCATCTTAGCCTCCAGTGCTGGCTTACTGGGCTGCATCTTTTCCCCTAAATGCTACATCATTTTACTGAGGTCTGAGCTGAATAACAAGGAGCAGCTAATAAGGAGAAAAAATTAAAGAATATAAGAGTCCTGCTTGTAATTTTTATCCCTGTAGTGTCTTTGGCATGGTGACAGTGGGCTTGCCTCCATATTCCTATTTAGATATTAAGTTGTAGGGGTATACAGACATTCTGGCAAGGCATTTACCCAAGAACTGTTTCCAGGTTTGTTTGTGAAGAACTGCAGTAAGCCAGAGGAAATGCCCCTCTCTGAATGCATTAGAGCACAGGCAGGGAGAGATGCAGAACAGAGGGTATTAAAAGTGAAAAGAAACCTTTTCCCCCTCCCTCCATTTCTCAAAGTTAGGCAAGTATATGCAAGAATGCTTGATGGACCATTCTCAAAATTCCCATTCCCAATCAGCCAAGACACTTGCTGGGTGACTATGGGCCAGTCACTTCTCTCTCAACTTAAATTACTTCACAGGGTTGTTGTGAGGAGAAACCTAACTATGTACTCTGGACTCCTTGGAGGAAGAGCAGAATATAAATGTTAAAAAAAAAAAAATCTATTCCAGTGAATTGCAAGGACAATTACTCTTTTCAGGAAACTTCCTTTGTCTATAGAAGTATACAGGGAGCCACCTGACATAACCCACCAATAACCAATATTCACACCTAATCAGCAATGGGATCTCCTGAAGTCAGGAAAATTCCTGAAGGAGACCATCTACCAGTCTCCTCTAACCACTAGGCAATGGCTCCGGTTATTATTATTTTTTTCATTTAAAAAAATCCTCCTCAAACATAGATTCACGCTTTTGCCACCTAGCCATTTTGCCCAAGATCCCCCCGCCCCTGGCAACTGCCATCACATTTCTTGCCATCTAGCCCTCTTGCAAGCTTCCACTCTGCCCAGGATGCCCTTGCATTTGAAACAAGGTGTTTGCCTTCTTACTTTTGCTCTTTGCACCTGCCACCTGCAAATGCTTTTACCTTATTGGTTTTTGCCAGCCTGGCTTCTTACCCCGGCATCTACCACACCTGCCCTCAGATGCTGCCCTTCATCTGGTAGGGATGTGCAAACAGGTTCAACGTCAAACATGTGTGTGTCTGCGGAGGTTCCCCCTCCCCCTGCCAGCCTCTCTTATTTCAGAAATTTGATGTTCGGCTGCACTTCAGCCGGTTTTCGGCCTTTCCTCCTTGGCACGGTGGCCATTTTTGAGGCCGCCATGCCTGCACAATAGGCCTCTGTGAACCCTCCCCAGACCAATCCAAACTGGGGGGGGGAGGTTTCAAGGGGGTGCCGGAACGAACTGGCCCAGTCCAGTTCAATTCCTGTTTGGATTCGAACCGAAGCAGACCAGCTGGTTCCGTGCACACCCCACCACCTGGTTTGGCTGCACCCCAATTTCATTGATTTATTCTTGAGCTCCCCAGAAAGAAGGATTTCCCCCAACTAGCTCCAGCTAGCTATGAGAATAAGTCTGGAGCTTTCATCTTGGACGAGTGCTGTGGTAGTGCTATCGGAGTGCAACCTGTGGCAAGCCTCACATACTTTAAATGGAACCTTTTTTCCATAGAGCAGTTGTAACTTTCTGAAAATCCCAATAATTGTTTGCTGTTTTCATCCTGAAATATTTCTGCCTTTTTGGCCAAATATGTTTCTAAGAACATTTTCAGATCAGCTCAAAACCTCACAGCTACCGAAAAACAAGGGATGTCACACTTTGGCTGCATTCACACGTAATGTGGAACCAAGGGCCCAATGGACCCGTGGCTCTGCCCTCCCCCTCCCCCAAATGCTAACCTGTCCACATTTGGACATAACTGCCAGGACCCAAACTGCAGAGACTCCAGAGAGGAGGGGGAACTGGCTGTGCATGCTTCCTCCTTTGCATGAAGGACCACCACAACAGCCAATCAGAATGGAGAGAGGGAGGAGCTTCCTTCCCTCAACTTTGAAATCCAACCTCCGCCCCATTTAACTCTGGTTTACTATTATGTGTGAATGTGGCATCCCTTTGAATGAATATCTCATACGAACCGATGTTTTTTACCTTTGAAATTTTGCTTCATTTTTGGAGGATCAGCAACAATAAATATTTTTGATTCTGTTTTGATAAAAGTCAATCTTCCTCTCTTGCTCCATGTTTTATTATTTGTCAGCATTTCATATTAACTGTTTGGCACGAAAACGGATTTGAAACCCACATGGCTTTATGGTAGGCCTTTTCAACAAGCAATAAAATAATCGGTGTACAGTCTTTGGAGAAATTATTCGAAAGAAGACAGTTACTTGGTAAGGAGTCATAGGAATGGCTCTAAAGTTAATAAGCTGGTTCTCATGATAGAAAAAGCATCTGAGCCAGCTTTGGGAGCTGCGGGTGCTCTTGATGGTTGGTTTTTTGCCAGCAAAAGCCTAATTAGGAAGAGTGGGAAGTGATAATGTGGTTCCAGTGGTGCCATCCTGCCCAGGGTCCCTCCCCAGCATATTACTGAGAGTGAGAGAAACGCTGCTGGAGCCTGTGACCACCTGAGTTCTTAAACTGAGTTCTTAAAGAAAAAAAATACATTTTTTGAATAAAGCTTTCAAGGCATCCTGAACCTGCTTGTTCCTCAGGCAGAATATGAATGGGATCAGGAGAGGGGACACAATGGTGTTAAGAACAGCCACCATTTTGGAGAAGTCGAACTCCCTGGAGCCTTTTGGTTTCACGTACATGAAAATGCAACTACCATAAGTGATGGAGACTACAGTGAAGTGAGAAGCACAAGTGGAGAAGGCCTTCTGCCTCCCTGTGGCTGTTGGGATATGCATGATGGTAGAAATAATATTGGCATAGGACACAACATTTATGGCCAAGGTGCCAAAGAGAGAGAGAATAGCAATGAAGAAACTGATGAGTTTCAGAAGACTCGTGTCAACACACACAAGTTTGAACAATGGTCCACTGTCACAGAAAAAATGGTTGATGACATTTTTGCCACAGAAGGGCATCTGAAATAATGCAACCGCTGGACCCATAATCAGGAACAACCCTCCAACCCAAGAACAAAGCACCAACAAGGTGCACATTTGACTGTTCATGATGGTTGAGTACCGAAGTGGGTGGCAGATGGCTACATATCGGTCAATAGCCATCACTGCCAGCAGAAGGAACTCTGTGGTCCCCAAGAAAAAATATAGAAAGGTTTGGATGAAGCAACTAGGTAAAGATATAGTCTTATGGCCTGTGGCCATGTTGGCCAATGTTTTGGGAATTACGGCACTGGTATACCCAATCTCCACAACTGCAATGTGTTGTAGGAAGAAGTACATAGGGGTGCAGAATAGTTCATGAGTCACCAGTGTGACTGCAATAATCACAATATTACCTATCATGGTCAAAAAGTATGCAGTGAATAGCAGGAGGAAAAGAAAGATCTCAAGTTGATGGCTGGCAGTAAAGCCCAACAAGATGAATTCCTTCACCATGGTGTCATTCCACATATTTGACACAATCCTAAAAGTAAGCAAAGAGAAAGCAATTGTATGTTTGTTTGTTTAAAATATGTATACCCCACCCCTCCAGAACACTATTGCTCAGGGTGGCTAACATTAATAGTATAGATCCTATGTAAAATAAATGATTAATAAAGTTAAACAACTTAAAACCACATTTAAAATTACATTTTTAAAAAAGAGTTTCAAATTAAAAGTTTTTAATGAAAAGCTAAAAACTGAGAACTATAAAAACAAAAGAACCTACCAGATATAAGCAGCAGATAAAAGCCTCTTTAAAAATATGTATTTCTAATTGTTTTTTTAAAAAACACTGAGGGAGGGAGCATGGTCAAGCTTTACAGGGAGAGTGTTCCAAAGCCAATGGGCTACAACGTCCGACAAGGACTCTGGCCCCAAGCCATGTAGAGCACTAAAGTTCTAGCCCAGTGCCTTCAACCTAGCCCAGAAGAAGACTGGTAACCAATGAAGCTGCCGCAGGATGGGTGTGACACTCATGAAATGATTAGTGCCCATAAGCATCCTTGTAGAAGCATTCTGGACCAGCTGAAGCTTCTAAACCCCTGCTAACTTGGCAAAGAGGCACCTTTTTAATGCAGTGATTCTCTTTATTTAGCAGGGTGCTGTCTATCTCATGTTTGTTTTAGATTGTGAACCCTTTGGGGACAGGGATCTATTATTAATTTCTTATTTCTCTGTGTCAACCGCCCTGAGCCATTTATGGAAGGGCGGTACAGAAATCTAATAAATAAGTAATAATAAATAAATCTTCAAGAGCTGCCCCATGTGCAGTGCATTGCAGTACGCCAATCTAATATATTTTTATTATATAGTTGTCATGTTATTCCATTTTGGTTCTCTGTTGTTGAGTCCACATGATCATTGCTAACATTTTAAAGAAGTAATTAGTGAGTCAGACCACAGTTCATCTAATTCTGCTCTCTTTCTCCAACAACGGCCAGGTAGGTGCCAGCTGATAGCCGCCCTCAGTTGCTTATTTCCAGAACCTGGTAATACGATGTGCTGCCCCTAAACATGGAAATTCACCCATAGGGATTGGTGAAAGCACCTTCTTTCACTGAAGAGATTTAACTAGTCATATCCAGATCATGTTGGCTTCCCTTAGCACTCTTTAGATCTTCCACCAGAGGTGGAACCTCAACAGACAGTACTCTAGATTACAATACTCCATTTGCTAACAAGCAGAAGTGAGGAATCTTCCTGAGAAATGTCACTAGGCTGATCAAAATTCTTTTGACACCTCCCCAAATCCCTCAGATGTCTTGTTTGCCAAAGAGACTCCAAAGAGCTCTTCTCACAATCAGTGAGAAGAGTTCACGGCCCTGCGTGGAAGGAGGGTTCAACTTACCTTCTCCACAGACGATTGGTTGTCAGTTCCTGGGCGGGCGGATCACCCAGCCAGACGAACAGTGGCTCACTTGTGACTCAGCCAGCAGCTACCGGGATCAGGGTGCTGGGATGCGCTTCTGGAGTACCAATAATGCATTGCATGAGTGCATGATGCATTACTGGGTAGTGATGTGCGGTTCGGTCCAGATCCGGACCGGTTCGTCCCGAACCGGTCCGGATCCGGCGGTTCGATCCCGGACCGAATCGGGCCCTTCTGGGACCGATCCGGACCGAATCCGAGTCGGTTCGGCTCCGAACCGGCTCGGGTTTCCCGAACCGGTTCGGGAGTTCAATTGAGTCTCTGGAGTCAGTGGAGTGTCCCTTTAAAGTTTGAAGTGTGTCCTCCATTTTGTGGCTCATTCCTGAAACTTTTGCTCCTAGCATCCATTTTGTGATGCTATTTTCAGGCATTGTATTGGCTGCACTATTGATCCTTTGATTGGCCAGAATGAGTCCTTTGGTCTGGTAGGCTGCTTGGCTGTTGCACTGTTGAGAGCTGGCACCCTGTTGGCCGTGGGGGGAGTGCAAAGGTGGGGGCTCCCAAAGGAGGGAATTTCAAACCTATATAAACCCAAGCCTCTTCTCTGGAAACTTCTCTTGGCTGCAGTTGTGGGATCATCTCTGAGACCTTGCTTGCTCTTTTGCTGCTGGTGTCTGCTGTGAGTCCCTGCTGACTGTGTGTCACATTAGTGTGTGTCTGTCTCTCTGCTCTCTCTGTGTGTTGTTGTGTGCCACCTTGTCCATCTGCCCTCTGTCTGTCTCTGTCCAAACCTCTTTAATACTTTCCCCTCAACTTTTTCCAACTTTTCCTGTTGTGTTTTCTGTTCTCTTCACCCTTTCTCTCTCAACCCTTCTCCCAAAGTTTTGGCTTTCCCTCCTCCCCCCCCACCCCCATCTTCTGCATTGCTTTCCTGTTTTTGTGCCTTGCCTGACTTTTGTTCCACTTTTTGAGTTTCATTCAATTATTGCTTCTGTGTAAATTTATATATTTGCTGATTTTGGTTTTTAATTAATAACTTCTGCTATTGTTATTGCTGGCTGCCTGTCTGAGTTGTGTTTCTGAGGATTTAGTTTATATTATTGCTGCAATTTGATTCCTTGTGTTCTGATTTTGATTGTTAATTTGTTCCCCTCTGGCCCTGCTCCTAGCTTCCCCCCCTTCCTCCCTCCCACCCAGATAAGATTGTTTCCCTCCTGTGCTGCTGCCTGTTGAGCCTTGCATTCTTTGGATTTCTTTGTGGAATTAGGTTCTGGTTTTGGTTTTGCTCCCTGTGTGTGTCCCACCCACTCCCCCAGTCCCTCCCCCTGGTAGTTGTTACCCCCCCCCCCCGCCCTGAGACTTTCTGGCTGCCCTTTGGTTTCCTTTTTTTTACTTTGTGTATAGATTGTTTTGATTCAAATTTGATTGTTCCCCTGTGTGGTCCTGCTCCTAGCTTCCCCCCTCCCTCGCCTCCAGAAACCCACTCCCCCCACTGCCACCTCCTCCTCCTCCACTCCTGCCCTGCCTGCCCCCTCCCACCCAGACTGAGTGTTGTTCCCCATCCTCCCTGGTGCTGCTGCTGCTGCCTGTTGAGTCCTGTCTTAGTTACTTTGGTTTTTTGTGTGAAATCAATTAGCTTCTTTTGGTTCTGGTTTTGCTGTGTGTGTGTCCCATTCCTCCCTGCTGGTTGTTGTTGGTTCCTCTCCCCCCCCCCCCAGACTTTCTGCCCATTGTTCCCAGGTGTTTTTTGTGGTTTTTTTTGGACTTTTTTTCATATTGTTTGGTTTGCTTTGATTGATTCATTGATTGTTCCCCTCTCTGTGTGGCCCTCTGCTCCCAGCTTCCCCCCTCCCTCCCCTCCAGAAACCCACTCCCCCCACTGCCACCTCCTCCTCCTCCACTCCTGCCCTGCCTGCCCCCTCCCACCCAGATTCATCCCCCTTGACGCATACTAATCCCCCAAAAACACACCCTGCCCTCTGGTCTCTCCCCCTCTTGCCCCCCGACTCCCTGCTACATACCCCAGACCCCCTGAAACACACTCCACCCCCCAAACACCCTCTGTTGGTCTCTCCCCCTCTTGCCCCCCTGACTCCCCGCTACATACCCCAGACCCCCTGAAACACACTCCACCTCCCAAACACCCTCTGGTCTCTCCCCCTCTTGCCCCCTGACTCCCCGCTACATACCCCAGACCCCCTGAAACACACTCCACCCCCCAAACACCCTCTGTTGGTCTCTCCCCCTCTTGCCCCCCGACTCCCCGCTACATACCCCAGACCCCCTGAAACACACTCCACCTCCCAAACACCTTCTGTTGGTCTCTCCCCCTCTTGCCCCCCGACTCCCCGCTACATACCCCAGACCCCCTGAAACACACTCCACCCCCCAAACACCCTCTGTTGGTCTCTCCCCCTCTTGGGACCGTCACCGCTGCTGCTGCTGTCCTCCTCCCACACCCGAATCCCCCTCCCTGCTGCTACATTACAGCTCCTCCTCTCTTCTTCCTCTCTCTCTCTCTTTCTCTCTCCTCATCCCTTCACTTCTTCTTCCTCCCACAGCTGCAGCCACACAGTATCCTACCTCCGACCTCACCTGGAGGTCCCCGCCATCGGTTATTTTTCTTTTGAAAGTTGTTTTATTTCATTTGTCTCTGCTTGGGGGTGAGTTGAGCAACAACACATAAATAGTGTGGTCTCCTCACTTCTGCCCCTCCATCGTTGAACTACCCCGGTTGCCTGTGCCTCGTGCGGCCGCCCTGTTGTGTCCCAGCCCAGGGGGTTGGCTGTTGGCGGCGCATCCGTGACCAGCAGTGAGCGGCAGGAGAAGGACCGGAAGAAGAGGGGTTAGTGCGTGTGCAATTGTGCACCTTTTGTTGCCCCCTTTCTCTCCCTAGCTGGCGGTTTTAAATAGGGACACCCCTATCTTGAAATGCATTTGGGTGTGGGGAGGAGGGAGAGGAGATGTACCGTTGTAACTTGTGTCTTCATGCCCAATAAAGAAATTGCTGCTGCTGTGTGTTGCGTTGCATTGCATGCGTCTTGCAGGTGGTTTTTGAACAGGTGCCTTCTTCCAGAGTGTTTCCTTGCCTCTGGGGCAGTCTGAGTGGGGTCAGGGGATCGGATGCTGCCACTACATGCTGGGCCAATGCCATGCCAGAGTGCTTCCTTGCCTCTGGGGCAGTCTGAGTGGGGTCCTGGGTTCTGATGCTGCCACTACATGCTGGGCCAATACACACATATGATGATGATGTTCAATCCATGATGCTGCCATCAAGTGTTTGCTGCTGCTTGCTTGCCATGGCATTGGGCGGGCAGAGTCACAGAGTGGGTGGGTTCAACCTCTGTTTAGGTGTGACTGGGTTCTGGTTTTGGTTGTGTGCAATTTAGAGTCACTAAATAGGCTGCATTGAGTTTGATGCTCCCCCCACAGGAGCATTACTTGAGAACCACCCCCCAGAACCCACACTTTGTGTTCCAGTTCACTAAATAAGGGTTTCCTCCTTTGATCTGCAGGTTCCCAAGTGTTGACTGCGTCCCTCCCCCACCCCCGGTAGGTGCTGTGCCCTCCCCCCATCCACTCTCCCCCCCAAAAAAGTTAAAAACTTGCCACCCACACCACAACTACTCCACCCAACTGCCCGTGCCACCCACACCAGGGGTCCACCCTTTAACCCCCTATTTTTTAAAAAAACCCTCCCAGACCCATCTCCCCAATTGGCTTGGTTGACTCCCGAGTCCCAAATTCTAAAAGGACACCCTCCCCCTCACTTCAATTGGCTTCCCCCCCATATAAAAAAGTCTTCCTTTCCCCCCAATTGGCTTCCTTTTTTAAAAACAAACTCCCCCCCCCCGCCGTCTCCAAATCAGCTGCCTTTTTTTTGGCCCCTAAGCCCCTCCAAATTATTTTTTTGACCCTGTCTCTGGCCTTCCTCCTAAAGTCTCCCTCCTTCTGACCTAGCAGCATGTCTGAGCGCCGTGTGGCGGGCAGGGCTCGCTCAAGGCTGGCAGGCAGAGGTGGGAGAGGCCAGGTGCGGGGTGCGCCTGCGGCACGGGGAGGGAGAGGACGCGGGGAGCCTGAGGACACCCCAGTTCTCCCCATTGGAGAATTCTTTGCTCCGGCCCCATCTTTGGTGCGCAGGATTCAGTTCCCCACGCCTGCTGCCGCCAATCGCGGCAGAGGCAGAGGCACCGTTAGGGCTGTGGCGGGTCCCTCCTCGCCGGCGGCACCAGGTGCTGCTGAGCTACCGCCAGTTGTTGAGGTGGAGGAGACTGTGGAGTTGGAAGAGCAGGTAGAGGGCGGTGAGGACCGTGCGGCTGGCAGCGATGCAGCCAGGTTCTCCCTCCCTCTGGGGCCCCTTCCCCCTATCCTTTCGCCGCTCAGTGGGGCCCCCCCTCGTGAAGCCCGACACTCTGGTGGGGAGCGGTCTGGCGAGGTGGTGGAGGAGAGGCCTGCCTCTCCGATGCCAGTTGAGCCGGGCCCTTCCTCCGCTGTGGAGGGCGGAAGGGGCGGGTTGGGTGGCAGCAGTGGGCAGGCAGCGGCGGCCGCCCCCCCCTAGGACTGCAGCCACCCTGCGAGAAACGGCCTAGGACGGCGCCCAGGGCGCAGGAGGCCAAGAGCAGTGGTGCATGGGTGCATTTTGAGGTCCCTCAAGATGACCCATTCCACGCCCGCTGTGTCCACTGCAGGATGCTTGTCAGCCGTGGAAGGGACCCTGCGCACCTGGGTACGACGCCTATGTGGAGACACATAGAGCGTCACCACCCAGGTCTCAGGGGACAGGCTGGCAGCGCTAGTGCGCCTTGTGCATCTGCCACTAGGGCAGGCAGCGGCAGTGTGCCAGCCAGCAGGCAGGCTACACTGCCCGTCCAGCGGTGGACACAGTCCTCGGGCAGCCAGCGTATTGTTCGCGTGGACCATCATCACCTCACCCGCCTCATAGGGGAGATGATTTCCACCGATGACCAGCCGTTTCAGGTGGTCGAGAACAACGGCTTCCGCCGTATTCTCCAATACCTGGCTCCCGAATATGTCATCCCCTCAAGGACCACGTTCAGCCGGAACGTGGTCCCCTCCCTGTACCGCCGGTGCAGGGAACTCGTGTCGGCCGAGCTGCGTGCAGCTCCGGCCGGGACAAGCGTGCATTTCACGACTGACCTTTGGACCAGTGTCAGTGGGATGCACGCTTCTTTCCTGGCCCTCACTGCCCACTGGTGGGGCCCGGAGAGTGAGGGGACCTCCGCGGGCGATGCTTCCGGGTCCGGCGCGGCTCCCGCTGCACTACGGCACAGGTGGGCCGTCCTGCACGTGGAGACGATGGACACGAGGCACACCGCGGAGGAGGTGGCGGCCGTACTCGACCGCCAGATAGAGGAGTGGATTGGCGGGTGTCCACACCTCTCCCACGGCTTCATTGTCACCGACAATGGAGCCAACGTTACCGCCGCTGTCGAGACAGTCATGGACTGTGTGAACATACGGTGTATGGCACACACGCTCCATCTGACCGTCAGGGACGCCCTTGGCCTTAAGGAGCTGAAGGCGTCCCAGGAGAAGGGGGCCCGCCCCATCCCAGTTGCTGTTGCTGCCACGGCCACGCTTGTGGATAAGTCTCGCAAGCTGGCCGCCCACTTCCACCGCAGCGAGAAGTCCAGGAGACTGCTTCGCCAGAAGCAGGATGACCTTGGCCTTCCTCGCCATCTCATCCCTACGGATGTGGAGACGCGGTGGAACTCCACCTTCCTCCTGTTCCAGCGCCTGTTGGAGCAGGAGAGAGCCCTTGTCGCCCTGGCGAGGGACGAGTCCTTGGATGTCTGCGACTTCTCGAACGCAGAGTGGAAGCAGATGTCCGAGGCGGTGTCGGCACTCGAGCCCTTCCAGCTTGCCACGAAGGGCTTGTGTGGCGACACCACTCCCTTGAGCCAGGCGCTGCCCACAGCTGTTGGTCTCGAGAAGCTGATGGGTGGACTCCATATCTCTCTGACCACGCCAGAGGGTCGTGCTCTGGCTGGGAGGCTGAGGTCTGGGGTTGACAAGCGGCTCGTTGATGTGCTGGGAGACAGGGAGGAGTATGTCCTCGCTTGTCTCTGTCACCCAGCCCTCAAGGGCAATGCCGTGAGTGCCGACGACTTGCCCAGGTGGAAGGGCATCCTGGTCGAGAAGGTTAGGGAGGAGGAGGCCGCTAGGGCCCACAGAGACCAGGGTGTTGGTAGTGGTGCGGGGGCAGCCCTCGCGGCCCAACCCGCACCCAGCAGCAGCATGGGCGGCCAGCCGGCGTCAGCTTCCCCTTCCCCTCCCTCTTCCCAGTCCAGCAGCGCGGCATCCCAGGCGGCGCCATCGCAGCAGCCATTTGCTACCGACTCGAGATCCGCCCAGTGGTTTCAGCGGTTCTGCTATGGCGCCATGCCTGGTATGCGGGAGGCTCGACCTGCCAGGCCCCCCTCCAGTGCTGAGCAATGCGTTGCGCAGTACTTGGAGGAGCCTGTGGAGGGAGACGGCGTGGACTGCGCACAGTTCTGGGCGAGCCGCCGCCAAGTCTGGCCGGACCTGGCGGTGGTGGCTGTGCGCCTCCTCTCCTGCCCCCCAACCAGTGTCCAGAGCGAGCGGGTGTTTTCACGTGCCGGGGACGTGGTGACACCCTCTCGCTCCCGCTTGGACCCTGGTCTGGTGGAGCAGCTGGTCTTCCTTAAGGTGAACCTCCCCCTGTTGGGCTACCCCAAGCTGGAGTTTGAGCCGGGCGAGTGATTACCGTGGGTTGCCCCATGGTTGGTCACCTGCCTGGCTCGACCTCTGTGCTTATCCCTCCCCTCCCCCCTTCCACCTCTAGCTGAGCTGACGTGACAGATGCTGAGCCGTGCCAGCCAGTCGCAGCGTGTAGTGTGCCCACACAGAGATGCAGTTGTAGTAGTAGTTGTAGTGCTGCGACTGGCCAGATGTTTACAATGCCCACGCCCACCTAAAAAGAAACCCAATGCTGACCAGCACAGGCCCTTTATCTATCCACCTGTCAGCATTTGGGGACCTGGCGTGGGCACGGCACACCCCCCCCCCAAAGTAGCACAGCCCACAGAGTACTAGACTTAGCGGCAGCGGCGGGTATACGTTCTAAAATGCAGTGTAGATATGTAAATACTGTATGTAAATAAACATGTAAATAAATTTTTCTTTTAAAACCCCATGTTAAAATCAAGCCTCAAAATTATGCAAAAGAAAGAAAAAAAGGTGACAAAGGGAGAACAAAATGATGAATGCCAAATGAATTGATTTTATTGAAAATGTTACCAGAAATCATGTGTGGGGTTTACATGGAGAAAATGATTGGGTGATTTTTTCAAATGAAACGAATGAATTATTATCATCTTATGTTCATCTTGATTGTGGTCACTCTTGATGTTGGCTGATGGCAAAAAACCCCAAACCATCAGAATAGCAATGAACTGGCTGCCAACACAACATATTGATTGATAACTGTGCAGAGGGGGAATTGGGTCTGTGTGTGTGTGTGTGGTGCAGGCTCAGTCTGTCTCTTCCTGTTGTGTGTCCGTCTGTCTGTCTGTCTGTGTGTGTGAATGGATGCCTAGCACTGTCTCTGTGTGTGGATGCTTTCTGTGTGTAGTGTGGTGTGTGTCTGTCTACATGTTTTTTTTCCTCCCCCCAACTCCCTCCCCCCCATGCCTCCTTCCATCCTTCCCCTCTCATCCTCTCCCCTTCCTCTTCACCACCTTCCATCCTCCCTCCCTTCCAGCCCACCACCACCTCACCTGCCCCTAACCCCGGTCTGGCAGATGATGAGAGTCTGGTCTCTCCCACCGAAGCACACACGTGAGCATGTGTGTGCACAAATATGTGGCTGACCAACTCTGAGCTGGACCCTCCCCCCTTCAATCCCCTCTACATCCCTCTCCCCCTCCCCTTTCCTCCCCCCTGCCTCCCTGCCTCCCTCCCTCCCCCCTCCTAGCTAGCAGCGCACACATACACACACAAAACACCTGTGGTGGCAAACACCACCAGCACACATGCACTCACACTGGTGCCACCACCTCTGCCTTGGGCCTCTGTGTCCTTGAGCAGATATGTGGTGGTGGACCAGAGAAGCATTTCTTTCCAGCAAGGCAAAAGGCATGCACTCACTGCACGCACACACATACACACACACACACACACACACACACACACACACACACACACACACGAAGAGGTGAAAAGACGAGAAGAGGCAACTTCTAGAACCAGCAGCAGCAGCAGGTGAGTGTCGTGTAATTGTGTTGCTTCCCAAGGCCACTGCCCATGCTCAATGCTCAGTCTGCTGAAACTAAAGAACTAGCTACAATCATCCTTCCTCACACGCAGCTCAGCTGCACAGCACACTGACTAACTAGACACTACAGCTGGTGGTAGAAAAAACAGAAGTCTAGATTCTAGAAGATGTCCTGGTGGATTTTAAACTTTCAAATCTGTGCTAGGATTGCCTTGCCTCCTCCTCCTCCTGCTGCCTGTAATTGTGCCCTCTCCCCTTGCAGTTGCGCCGTCGTGATGGGTTGGTGATGTGCGTGCGCCGTCTACTTAGCTCTCTCCTCCTCATGTTGGCTGGGCTTGCCAGGCACTGGCTGGCAGCAGCTGTTGGCTGTGTGCTAGGCTCAGGCTGTGGCGCGCGTGACTGGACTGGGAATGTTATTGTAGCGGCAACACTGGTTGTGGTGGTAGCAGTAGTAGCTGTTGTTGTTGCTGGGCTGGTGGCTGCTGGCCTGTGCTGACTCTGCGCACTTGGTCTGGTCTGGTCTGGTCATTTGGATGCAGATGTAGGGTGTGTGTGCATCATCCATGCGGGACATCAGAGCAGAGCAGAGCAGGTTGGCTGGCTTCTGTCTGTCGGGTCTAGTCAGTGGCAGGCACTGAGTGAGGCGGTGGTTTCTTTGGGCATCACGTCACCCATCATGCAGAGCGGCAGGTCTGCTGCTCTGCTGCTCCGCCTCCTGCTTCTTCTCTGTGTGTGCTGCTCTTGTGCTTAGTGTGCTGCTCCGCTGCTGCTGCTGTGCTGGCAGGCAGCACAGCAGTGGCCTTTTTGTTAGATCAGAGAGTGGGTGTTGTCTCTCTGAGTGTCCTCCTCTTACTTGCTTGGATAGGAGTGGTGGTAGTAGGTAGGCATTAAGATGGACTGACTAGGTGTTACGTGTTAGGGCGCCCAGAGAGAGGGGCCAAAAAGATGGGGTGGCAATTGTTGGGTTGCTCCTAGTATTATTGGTGAATTTCTGAAGAAAAAATTTTTTTCCATTGGCTAGAATGGGGGTTCGGGGCTGCCCCAGACCCACCTCTGTGGGGTGGCAGCACCGCCAAAGTGGGTCCGGGGCCATGGCAAAAATGCCCTCAGTCCCTCCCAGCAATCCCCGTAGAGATAGGAGTTATGGTTCTGTTGTTTTTCTGAGGTGTTCTGAGTGAGTGTGGATTCTGTGATAGCAAATGAGAGTGGATTCATGGTGTCTCATTGGAAATCTCATAAGCTATCATAGAATCTACACTCAGAATACCTCAGAAAAACAACAGAACCATCACTCCTATCTCTACGGGGATTGCTGGGAGGGACTGAGGGCATTTTTGCCATGGCCCCGGACCCACTTTGGGGGTGCTGCCACCCCACAGAGGTGGGTCTGGGGCAGCCCCAAACCCCCATTCTAGCCAATGGAAAAAAAATTTTCTTCAGAAATTCACCAATAATACTAGGAGCCACCAATTGCCTTGGGATTTTTGGGGTGGAGGACACCCATGGGTGGCTACCACCCACCCCAGCTTTTTTGCCCCTAAGGGCTCCACATTGTGAGTTATGGGCAAAAATTTATTTTTTGAAAAAAAATTGTAAAAAATCAGAGGAAGGTCCAATCGACTTGAAATTTGGGTGGCAGGTAGAACACAATGTCCCCTTCAAAACCAGCCACTTTTTGTGATCCAAACCGGTTCGGTTCGGATCCGAACCGGTTCGAAACCGAACCGGATCGGGGGGTGGTCTGGCAAAACCAAAACCGAACCACCCCGGTCCGGTCCCGACCCAGTTCGGACCCGAACCGAACTGGGAGAACCGGTTTTATGCACATCCCTATTACTGGGATCCAGCACCACCCTCACGTGTGCCAGCCACATTAGTCAGGATGCTGCCACCTCATTTTCCATGCAATTGCGAGTGGTTTGGGAAATACTCTTATCACATGTTCCGGTCTTCTTGTTTCTTATTCCTGATGAAAAGCAAATTCCTGGAGCCTCTGTGCCAGAGACAAAAATAATCTTCAAACTAAAGGATTAGCCATGATGAAGCTGATCCTCTTCAGTGGCCCAGTGGAAGGAAAGACTAAAATTTTCTATTTCAGATTCTCCATCCTTAATGCATCCTCAAAGGTTATTTACTGTCTTGTTTGCCTCCCAGACCAGCAGTCTTCATTGCATAAAGTTCTCCATCCCTTTGCATGTGAGTGAACATAGAAGCAACCTTTGATGGTGTTTTTCATGTTCCTGAGCATATACCGTAGCACAAGGGATATTAGCTCTTTGCTGATTAGAGTACACAAGGGACATTCCATCTGATTCCCTAAGGACTTTTTGTGCATCTAATGACATATTCTCCCATTAAAAGAAATTAGCCAGGTAAATTTTGTAGCTCTCTTTATGGCTACTGTGCTGCAATCCCAAGAGTCAACACCATTCTGATCCCCACAATTCTACTCTGATTTTGTGCTGCATCTCAGCTGGGATAGTCTCCAAATATTTGAAAATATTCTGGGTATTCACTGACTTGGACTGAATATTTCCTATCTCTCAGTCACTGACCTTGAAGATTTTTTTAAAAAGCCTTCTTGCAGGAATGCAATTCTGAACCAGCAGAAAAAACCAAACCAAACCAGCCAACAGGACTCTCTGGAAAAGGTGACTGATTGAACCATGCCATTCTTCAGAGATCCTTTCATGCTCCTCCTCCTTTTAAAAAATATTCACTTCCAGACATTCACATCCAGCCCCTTACACTAGACATACCCCCAATGCAGATGGCAGGATCAAGGGGCTGGACCAGTCAAGCCAGATCCACCCCGCTGCTTCCTCCTCCGAGCATGCAGGGATGGCGTTTTAAATTCCATGGGTTCCTCACCATGAGGGTGGGGAAAGGGAAATATTATCCCCACGTGGATTGAGAATACGGGTGTCCAACCCATCTTTGGAGGCTCCACCCCACTGGAGTTGTGGCATGGAGGGGGCCCCAGGGGGGAGGCAGTGAAAGGGGTGCCTCCATGCAGCAAGTGCTCCAGCCAGTCAGGAAGCCAAGCAGGAGAGCTGGCCTGGCTTGACCCATGAGGAAAGCTGGTCTTGTGGTAGCAAGCATGACTTGTCCCCTTGGCTGAGCAGGGTCTGCCCTGGTTGCATACAAGAGGGAGACTAGAATTGTGAGCACTGTAAGATATTCCCCTCAGGGGATGGAGCCGCTCTGGGAAGAGCAGAAGGTTTCAAGTTCCCTCCCTGGCTTCTCCAAGATAGGGCTAAGGGAGATTCCTGCCTGCAACGTTGGAGAAGCTGCTGTCAGTCTGCGAAGACAATACCGAGCTAGATGGACCAATGGTCTGACTCAGTATATGGCAGCTTCCTATGTTCCTATGTCCCTATGTTCCAGGCAGGCAGGAAGTGGGGCTCACTCTGCCTGCAGGAGTCTGGCCTTGCATGCCTACCTGATTTCCTGCATGAAGACTGAAAGGGAAGAGTGAAGGTTGGTGGATGCTGTGCTCACCTTATCTCAGAAGCTCCAGAGCAGTTAGTGAGTTTATGATGAACATTTGTATATCGCTTTCCAACAAAAGTTCCCAAAGCGTTTTACATAGATATGAATGAATGAATGAATGAATGAATGAATGAATGAATGAATAAATAAATAAATAAATAAATGGCTCCATGTCCCCATAGGGCTCACAGTCTAAAAAAGGAAGACAAGATAGACACCAGCAACAGTCACCGGAGGTATCCTGTGCTGGGGTTGGATAGGGCCAGTTGCTCTCCCCCGCTCAATGAAGAGAATCACCACCCTATGGAGTGCTATGTACCTGTAGAACAGTTGATTTTAATAAAACCCATTCCTAGATTCATTCCTGGGAGGTTGACACTTCCAAGTCTGTGAGCACAGAGGGAGAAACCAGTTGTCAGCAAGTGGGAGGAATACTGCCCTGGTGGTGGGGGTGTCAGGGTTAGAAATGGGTGGTGGTAGCAGCAATGAGGGAGAGAAACAGGGAGGGTGGGGCAGTGGGACCTGTCTTTGGGCCACCTGTCCCTGGGCCACTGCCCAGTTTGCTATTCCCCTGCAGTTGATTGATGATGAAATGGGGCAGGAGGCCACAGAGGGCTAATAAGCTGAAGGAAAGACTGGACAAAGTCCAGAGAGAGAGAGAGACAGTAACATTGGGGACTGTAAACTCCCCACGCCCGATACCTCCTTGCCCCCAACTGAGGCTGTGTGTAGAGAAGATAAAAGACCCTTCTTAGCCCTGAAACTCACAATGGCCGCCTTTAGATGTAACGCGGAACCATGGGTCCAATCCGTGGTTCTGCACCCCTCTCCCCACTCTCCCATCCAAATTCAGATGTTCAGGGGAGCTCCCTTTCTGCAGTCGCAGTGACTGCAGATAGGAGGGGGAACTGGCTGCCTGGGCTTCCTTCTTTACTGAAGGACAGCCCCAGCAGCCAATAGTAGTTGGGGCAAAGGAGGAGCTTCCTCCCTCAACTCCGGTTGCAAAGCAACAATACTGCAGTGCCAGTGTTCAGACATAATGGTAGCACCATGGAACCGGAGGTCCAGGCACAGCACACCAACTTAAGGTACAAATCTCTGCCAGGGAGGGAAAATGCAGATCCATTTTCCCGTGAAATTGTGGTTGCCAGCATTCGGACATATTTAAAATGAAACCGGAGGTCCCTTCAATTCTGGTTTCATGTTGTGTGTGAATGCTGCCCATGTCGTTGGGTTTTTTTTAAAAAATAAATCTGCAGTTGTCCTACTGTTACACGTGTCATGCTGGAAAAAGCATTTCCTACATATTGTGGAGGACAAGTATCACTGCAGCACAACAGTGCCCCACCAGTAGCGCCACCCAAACCATCACATCATATACACATTGCAGTATATGCCTAACCACAGCTAACGTCCAGATGATGGAAGCCTTTGCAGTGGGGAAAACATCTGAACGCATGACTAACTGGTATATCACAGAGAATATGATAAATACTGGCAAACCTCAACTGGTATATATCAGTAATTGAGACTGCATACTTGCATATCAAGTACAGATGTTACTGTACAGACATAAGCCAGGCTGATGTAGTTATTAGAGTGTGGCACTAGAGCTGGGGAGACCCGAGTTCAAATCCCCATTCACCCATGAAACCACTGGGTGACTCTGGGCAGTCAAATCTCTCTCTCTCTGCCTAACCTACCTCACAGGGTTGTTGTGATGATAACTGTATGTAAATAAATCCATGCTGGGCTCCTTGGAAGAAGTGCAGGATATACATGCATAAATAAATAGCCAGAGCTTCAAATATTTTGTATTCGGAACAGTAGACATGTAAAAAAATAAACTCTGGCACTTAAAGAGTAATTGGTTCTAGCAGGAATCTGCTTCATCAGATGTACAGTTAGTTTTCTGCTCCTTGGGGAGGCAAAGATAGTCCCTGGTGTACTCTAATGAGCAAAGATCAAATGTAGTCTGTGTTACATATCTGCCATGACTATCATCAAAGGCCATAAAATGTTATCGTTGTATGGGACCTTGGAGGTCTTCAAGTCCAACCTTCTGCTTAGTGGAGGACATTTCCATTTTGCCTCCTGGTGCAAAGCGGTGGAGTTTGATGCAGGTTTTGTTAGCTGGTGAGGTAAGAAAGTGAAGAATCTGTTGGAAGGCACTAAGGGTGGAGAATGTTACAGGCTCTGAACATCAAGAATCTAGCTCCATATTTCAGGTTGTTTGGACAAATGAGGGGCACCTTAATTATTTAGTCTTATGGATTATTGGTTCTTTGGCTCTGGCCTGAAGGTAGACCGGTTTTTCCCCATCCACAGATATAAGAGCACAGAAACAATACTTCCAGGAACCACAAATACATTGGGAAAATCCTTCTCTTATTGTGAAGTATAGAAGGTGAGTATTTTGCTAATAGTTCTTTTTGGGATAGGCTTGGAACAGAAATTTCTCTCAAGTGCAAGTCAAAAAAGCATTTTCTGGCTATTCCAAGGAGAAAGTGAAATACAGACAGATATAAGAACATGGGAACATAAGAAACTGCCTTATACTGAGTCAGACTATTCATCCATCTAGCTCAATATTGTCTGCACAGACTGACAGCGGCATCTCCAAGGTTGCAGGCAGGAGTCTTTCTCAGCCCTACCTGGAAATGTCAAGGATTGAACCCAGGACCTTCTGCATGAAAAGCAGGTGCTCTGTCACTTAACTATGGCCCCCATAAGAGTTCTACCCAATGAGAAAATGAAATCTGAAGAGGAATTTCAAGGTTCCTCCGACAAAAAAAAACCATAAAATATTCTCAGAAGGTTTATCCTTAACCCAGCTCTGGGGGAGTGGAGAAAGGTGACATAGGGACAACTTTAAACATAGTGAGGTCATTCACACAGTCAAAAACGGTGTTCTACCTGGGTTTGGGAACTATGTGTGTGCCCAATTTTGGTTGTGTGGAAGCAAGGTAAGAGTTAAACCTGGGTATTTTTTCCTCTTACCCTGCTTCCGCACAATCACCTGTACCCAGGTTTTCCTCTTAGCTTGCTTACACACAGTCAAAAATTGGGAGCACACACAGCTCCCAAACCTGGGTAGAACACAGTTTCTGACTGTGTGAATGACCTCAGTGTTTAGTCCTGTGTGTTTTCAACAATAACAGAAACAGTAAATAGTCACTGCAGGGTCTCTGATCCAAACTGGGACCATAGTGTGGGAAGAAGTAGTTATGCCCCCAACATGGTCATGATGATCAAGATCACGTCCATGGCTATTTGCCCAGGAAGGAATTTGCTTTTGGTACCAATGGGAGTTCAGGAGGGATTTTTGGCAAGACTGTGTCACAGGAAGTATCCGTATCTGTATCTGTATCTGTATCCGTATCCATATCATTTTAGATAATTACCATCTTCAAATTCATACACTTTACCATGTAGATTTAACTGCAGATAATCAATGCTGGAAAACTGCTCAGTAATTGATTTTTCTCCACTTATTTTTAGGAATGTGCCAAACATGAGGAACAGTACTATGGTGTGGGAATTCATACTACTGGGCTTTACCAATCACCGGGGGCCTGAAATCATGCTATGTCTGCTACTCTTTTGCACATATCTTTTGACTATAATGGGAAACCTGTTAATTATTGTGATCACACTTCTGAATCACCATCTTCATACTCCTATGTATTTCTTCCTACGCCATTTTGCAATCCTCGAGATTGGGTTCACCACTGCTGTTATTCCCAAAGCTTTGGTCAACATGGCTATGGGTCGTAAGACAATTTCTTTACCTGGTTGCTTTACCCAGTCTTTTCTATATTTTGTCCTGGGAACCACTGAATTCCTTCTGCTGGCAGTAATGTCCATCGACCGATACGTGGCCGTCTGTAACCCCCTTCGGTACTCAACCATCATGAGCAGCCAAATCTGTGCCTTGCTGGTGCTTTGTTGTTGGGTTGGAGGGTTGTTGCTGATTATGGGTCCAGCAGTTGCATTATTTCAGATGCCCTTTTGTGGCACAAACATCATCAATCATTTTTTCTGTGACAATGGACCACTGAACAAACTCGTGTGTGTTGACACAAGTCTTCTGGAACTTGTCAATTTCCTCATTGCTACTCTCTCTCTGCTTGGCACCTTGGCCGTAAATATTGTGTCCTATGTCAATATTATTTCTACCATCATGCACATCCCATCAGCCACAGGGAGGCAGAAGGCCTTCTCCACTTGTGCTTCTCACATCACCGTGGTCTCGATCACTTATGGTAGTTGCATTTTCATGTACATAAAACCAAAAGGCACCAGTGAGATAGACTTCAGTAAGGTGGTGGCTGTTCTTAACACCATTGTGTCCCCTCTTCTCAATCCATCCATATACTGCCTGAGGAACAAACAGGTTCAGGATGCCCTGAAAACTGTATTTGGACAATGTATTGGGTTTCATAAGAACTCAAGATGATTGCGGATCGCACTGATGATTTAGCACCAAAATGAAAATCAAACACTAATGTGGAATCATTTGTATGACCAACTGTAGTGGTACTTTTTGAAAGGTTAAGGTCTGTTGCTTGCCATTAATACTCTGTTTCCCCCTGCAGATGAATTGTCATCTAAAAAATGATACTGCAACCTGATTCAGATATCATGTAGTATGTGTACAGATGTCTATACAGATGTGTTTGTGTGAATGACTGTACCTGGGTTCATTTTCAAAGTGACTCTGGATACAGGCCATTCAAATGCATACTACAGATAGGAAGTGTACTGCTGTACCTGCATTCAGCATAATTTGTCAATGATTATACCTGTGCACAGATCTCTATCTGTGTACACTCTACACTCATTGCATGAATATTGAACATAATGTATGAATGGGCCTTGTGTGTTTGAAAATTTAATGTAAAATAAAATCTAAGTCAGTTTGGATGACACTCTATGAGGCGAGTCTCAAGATCAGTGAGACTCAACTCTAGGGGGTTTGCGGGGAGAGCGGGCTTAGCCCGCTTTTCCCGCAGGTGAGCTGGAAAGCACCAAAAGATGGGGTTAGCGGAGCACTCTCTCAGCTAACCTCGGCTAAGGGGAGGGGGAATTTGGAGGGTTTGCTGCTGGGAGCTGCGTGGCTCCAGTGACAGCACACGATCCACCAAAAGTGGGCTAGGCTCCCTTAGCTCGCTTTCGGTGGATCGTGAAAACCTCCTCTGTGACTTGTATATATTATATACTTCTCTCTTAGAGGGAACTCAGAGGGTTGAGTTCCAATCAGTCTGAAAGCAAATTAGGGCCTCCCCAAAATAAGTTAGTGGTTTCTTCATACTTGGGAACTGTGGAGAAACAAATATTTTTTACATTGGTTGAGGGTTGTATTAGTTGTATTTATGCCAAGTTCTGGTTTGTTTATATAGTGTGTTAAGTATAGTATAGTGTGGTCACTAAAGAGGCACCCAGGCCAGGGGAGAGCATAACGTCAGCTCCCACAGAGACCAGCCCTGGTCTGTGAGGGGTGTTGGGTGTTCTTGCAGTTGCTCCCTACAACTGGGATTTAGAGGCATCTTGCCTCTGGGGCTGGACGTGACCTGTAGTCACCAGACTAGTAGTTATTGATAGACGTGTCCATGAATTTGTCTACACACTTTTAAAGCCATCCAAACTGGTGGCCATCACCACATCGCATGGCAGAAAATTCCATAGATTGATTGTGCACTGTGTGAAAAACTACTTCCCAGGAGTAATGAAAGACCTGTGTGGCTTGAGAGGAAGAGAAGAAAGGAGGTGTCCAGGCCAGGAAGCGTTTGTCCTCAGCTCTTAAAAAGACAATCAATGGCCTGAGATAACACTACTTTTTAAATCTTATGCAAATTGTTGGCTCGTTTTTTAGTATTGATAAGTGCTCCGGGTGCCTTTGTCAAGGCAGAAAAGCAGTATTACGATGCAATAAATAGACAAACAAACAATATAAAGAGTTAACAGAATATAAGGTGTGCAGCCAGGACTTCTTAGGAGAGCAACCCCTGCTTTGTCCAGGAAACCTTTGCCACATTCACACATAATTTGAAACCAGAGGTTGCCGGACCCACGGTTAATTTTTCGAACCATTGCAGATGTTTGTCCAACTGCAGCCCAGCCCCCTCCATATTTATTTATTTATTTGATTTGATTTGATTTGATTCATATACCGCCTAGTAAAAAAATCTCTAGGCAGTGTACAGAATTAAAACATAAAATATAACACAATTAAAATTCATAAAAAGATAAAAATCAGAAAAAAACACATTAAAATTTAGAAAGGGCAGGGAATCCCTTTCATCTTCCTGATCCACCAAGGCCGCATCCCAACAAGCTCCGTAGCGCTTGCATTGCCAGACTGCGGGCAAAGCGTGAGGACTTATCCAGGATGGCAGCCATTGGCCATGATCTTCAAACGGGCATGCTGAGCGCGATGGTGCCTTTTTGGAATGGTCTGCCCACCCTCAGCAAGGAAAGGGCATTTTGGTCCTTTTAAATGACATGCCATGAAAGCCCTTCTTCTGACAACAGTTGTGCTGCCACCCTTGTAAGAATGCCGCAACAAAAGAGGCTTGCACAAGTTACTCAGGAAAGGGAAGGGAACATGATGACTTCCTAGGAGGGGATATGGATACATGAGAATAGGAAAAGAGCATGCAAGAGGGCAAGAGTGATATTCCCATTTGACAAGCTTTGAAGTTTGGGATAGGACATGGCAGTGTCCCTGTTGCCAGGTAACTGCTTTATTGGATCAGAGAAAGGGGGCGTGGCCAAGTCCTCGGAGAGGTGGCCAGTGAGAATCACCTCAGACATGGAATGGGACTCCAGTGCATGCTCTGATATGCGGCCACTCCATTGTTTTCTTGGCCTACAAAGGAGCCAACACCTCCCAGATTGGTGCCCAGCTTGGTTTGGGGAAGAAAGCATGTGTTTGGCATGTAGGGTATTGTTGTGAATCTGTCAGCATGGCTGCCCCGACAGGATTTACGATCCCTTCAGCTCTATTTGTGTGAGTCAAATAAAGTTCTGTAGATACGCGAAGCAGCTTAGCTGCATGAACAAAATGAAGAATGACTCTCAAAATAAAGTATTATAAACAAAATAAAGTCCCTTGAAACTAAGCTAATTACGCCCCCCCTTACAATAACTGAGAATTAACTGAAATAACGGAGCAAGGAAGAAAAGAACAAGGACAGGCTGGAACAGGGAAGATTGAGAAAATACAAGGACACTGTCTGCGAGAAAAAAGGCAAAGTTGCTGACAGTAATTGGTGCCAAGAACAGTCTGCTTAATATCGGGCTCAAGATAACCAGCTGCCAATCAGGCTTTCCTTACTCAGCACTTCTGTTTCCTCTCCTGTGAGATCTTGCACCTGCGTGTCTCCCACTGAGCCTTTCTCTTGAGACACCTTCTTAACACAGGTGAAATCCCAGCTTCCTCCTGATCAGCCTCCTCAGCCCTCATCTCTGCCACCTGTTCCAATTCCTCAGCTCCAGAGTCTGTTCTCCTAGCCAAATTCTGCTGCTGTGCCTCTGATCCTTCACTCCCAACCGAGTCCTCCCGTTCCTCCTCTGATGCTTCTGAGTCAGAGGTCTGAGCCATGACAGGTTGATATGCTGTGTAGCAAACTGTTTGAAGCACTGTGGGAATTTTGTCAGTTAGTGTCCCACCCAGGGTTTTGGTTATTCATTTTGGGGGGAATGACCTAGCTAAGCAAACTGGCCTTTCACGTATTCAGCAAACCGGGGTGGATTTTGCCACCATCTGTGCTTGGCTCCCAAGGATTGTGATATTGTGGGCCTATCTGCTTCCGCACAGGGTATGGCTGGGAGCACAGAGTCTGAAAGGGGTGGAAAGGGCTAGGAGAAAGATTAACGTTGACTTTGGTAAACACATGGCTGTGACCAGGAACAGCTGCATTTTGCAGCCGGATATAGTGCACTCTTCACCTTTTCCGGCTGGCCGGGGTGCATTTGTCCATGTAGGGTGGTGACCTGTATTTGGCAGACCTGCAACAGGCGCTTGATGACTTTTTGGAGAGGTGGGGTGGGGGTGATGCCAAGCTGGACTGACCTCCCACTGTGGCAGGTGCAGTGTGGGTTGGGTGGATGATTAGATTAGGGTGGGTGATAAGATGGGTTGGTACTGTTGAACACCCTTGGGTTTTTGAAAGGGTGAATAGCCCCAAAGCCTTAAAGGCTTTGCAGCTCACGGGCTACAATTGACCATCACAGAACAACAACAACAAATATTTTATATACCGCCTTTTAACAAAACTTTCCAAAGCAAATTACATAGAGAAATCAATCAATCAATACATGAATAAATAAATAAGAAATGGATCACATCATACCTACTTCAGGGCTTCACAAACTCAAAGGCAGTGCGGTTTGGTATGTGTGTGTGTGGGGGGGTGAAGCCCTAGATGCTGACCTGACCTTCTGGGTTAGAAAGGATGATGAGAAAGCAGACTTGAATTGCTTCCACCTTTGAGCCAAGGTGTGTCGCCCATAGGAGGCTGCTGGAAGGACAAAAAGTCTGACCTCCAGCTTTGGTTAGGCCCACACTTTAAGGGGTGGAGTTCAATATCTAGTTTGCTAAATTTATATTTAATAAAGTTATGGCCCTTTTCATCCAATAATTGATGTATTTATCTTCCTTGTGGCTTGGGGTGTAGGGACAAGAGTCGAAGTGACATATACAAGCCACAGCTCACTTGAAGATTAATCTAGGAGAAGAGAGAGAACACAGAACAAACTTTGGCTTTGAACAACCTTTATAGAAACAAACAAACAAATAAACAAAGGAATAACCATTAACATAAACAAACATCTAAAATTCCCCTATACAATAGTTTTCTCCCTTCTTTCCAGTACTCCACAAAAGGAGTCTCTGTAGTTGCTGCAGTGTTGCCTGGGTGGCTAAAAAACTTGACGATTACACAATGTACATTAGGTCCACATTACAGGGTGCCGGTTTCCCTGCTCATTCTGTCCTGAAAAGTCAAAGTCGTCTCATCTTTTGTCTCCAGCCTTCCTGGTCCTTTCCTCTACTGTCAATACACAGCTGCCTCCACTTGCCAAAGTCTCAACCCCACTATTTATTTTTCTTCACTCTTTTTTTCACCCCCTTTCTCCCTCTCCCTCTTACATTTTCCTCCCCTCCTTAACTGTGCAACTGTCCCCGGTCCCCTACTTTCTCCTACCCTATTGAGAATTGTGAGAATGATCCTAAAGGCTGATATGCAGACTAACACTGTGCTAGTGCAACAAACCACAATGCTCAATCATGATGCACCTAGAGAAGAAGGCCACACAGTTGGGGGGGATGCTCAGAGTTGCTCATTCTCCAGCACGCTTGGTCCATTTGCACAAGCACTGGACTTGCACAAGGATAGTGGATAGCTTTACATCATCCCATGTAACATATATGGGCTGAGAAAGAGGATTCACAGCAGAAAGGGGACATGTTTGTGCAAGCACACCATGAGCAGGGTCTCACGATCAGTGAGACCCGGTTCGTAAGAGTGAGCGGGGGAGAGTGATCTAAGCCCGCTCTCTCCGCTCATGATCAGAGCTGGAGCCCTGTGTAGCCGGATTGGCCGCCCACATGATTACCAGTGGGGGCTGGGGAGCTTGGGGGCCGCACGCCCCCCAGAAGCTCCAGTATGCCCTGTGTGAGCACGCAGGGCATACTGGGGAGATCCCTGGAGCTGGGAGGCGGGTTTTTGCTTCCCCTCCGGGGCTCTACTCATGAGTAACCATGGTGCAGAGCCATGCCATCGCTACTCATGATCTTTAAAACCAGATTTGCAGAGCGTTCGCTTCGCAAACCTGGTTTTAGGGCAGGGTAGTTCGGCGGGTTACCCGCCTAGGAACCACCGGGCCTCCACTAGCCCGATTTCACTCCATTGTGTGAATAGCCTTCATGTTTCACTTGTGCAACACAGGTCTGGAATGCATGCTTCCAGTTTTGTGGAACTAGCTAGCACAGCATCTTTGCACTAGTGGAACATGTTTTCACTAGTGCAGAGTTAGTCTGTATGTCAACCACTGTGTCTGTCTCCCCCCCCCCACTTTTCTTTCCTAGATCAGATTCTCAGTTTCTTAGAAAATACCTTCTTCCTAGCATCACATAGCACTTCCTGCACTTGCTTGTTTCTGAGGCTGTATATGAAGGGGTTCAACAATGGGGTGACCACAGTGTTGAGAACAGCTACCCCTTTGTTGAGGTTAATCCCTTTGCTTTGCGAAGGCCTCACGTACATGAAGATGCAGCTGCCATAGAACATAGTGACAACGATAATATGGGAGGAACAGGTGGAGAAGGCTCTCTGCCGCTCCTTAGCAGATGGGAGGTGAAGCACAGTGAAGATAATCTTGATGTATGAGGTGGTGGTAATGGCCAAAGTACCTAGTAAGATGATGACTGCAAGAATGAAATAGATCAATTCGATGACCAGGGTATCAGCACAGGCCAGCTTGAGAAGTGGTGAGTTGTCACAGAAGAAATGGTCAATGACATTGGGACCACAGAATGGCAGGCGTGTGATGAAGACAGTGGTTAGGAAGACAAAGACAAAGCTGCCCAGCCAACAGCTCACCACTAGCTGAATGCAAAGTTTGTTATTCATAATGATAGTGTAGCGGAGTGGGTTACAGATGGCCACATACCGATCGAAAGACATGGTGGCCAGGAGAAAGAATTCTGCAATGCCCAGGAAGAAATAAAAGAATAACTGGATGAAACAAGCATTCATTGTAATGGTCTTCTTTGTGGTAAGGAGATCGTTGAGCATCTTGGGAATAATGACGGTGGTAAAACTGATTTCCAAGAGGGAAAAATTCCGGAGGAAGAAATACATGGGGCTGTGGAGACGGTGATCCAGCAAAGTGATGGAGATGATGAGAAGGTTCCCTGCTAGGGTCAAGAGGTAGGTGACAAGGAGAACAGCAAAGAGGGTGATCTGGAGCTCCAAAATGTCAGTGAAGCCCAGAAGGATGAATTCAGTCACCCTACTTTGGTTCTGCATGGCAGCTGCTGAGGAAGACCATAGCTGTGCAAGAGATATAGGGACAGAGCACATTAAAAGTGATACAAAATAGTCCACATTTGGAAAGGATCTGGTTATTCATATTATTAGTTTTCTTATATGCATCCTACTGATCTTTGCAAACCACACATCCCCCCCACTTTCCAATCATGCATGAGCAAAGAACTAGGTTGGAGACAGGGGAGTGATTGTGTTTGAGAGGGGAGCTGGTTAGGATGGCTTCTGCTCCTACATTGTAATAATCCCATCCTACCAGTGTAAGGGGCACAGCAGGAACATGCTTGACTAACAAGCATAAGGTTGCCAGTTCAAATCCCCGCTGGTACTATATTGGGCAGCAGTGATACAGGAAGATGCTGAAAGGCATCACCTCATACTGTGCGGGAGGAGGCAATGGTAAACCGCTCCTGTATTCTACCAAAGACAACCACAGGACTCTGTGGGCGCCAGGAGTTGACATCAACTTGATGGCACACTTTACCTTTACTAGTGTTCCCTATAACATTGGTTCCCAGAAGTTGTTGGCTAGAATTCCCATTATTCCCAGACAATGGCCATTGAAGCTGGGGATGCTGGGAGTTGTAGCCCACTACATCTGGGAATCCCTTTTACAGGTAACACTGTGTGCTACCACGCTCCTCTCTCACTCAAATCACCCCCCTTCTTCCTGCCTAGTTGTTAGTTAACTCACAACTGAAAATCAGGAACGCACACAGCTCTTCAAGCTGGGCATGACACTTGTCCTTCCAAGTTTTCAGTAACTTGTCTACAGTCACACAGGGGCTTTGGAGCTTCCCCAATCTTGGATCAGGCATAGAACAAATCTACAAATGTTCCTCACATTCCCATAAATTCATGCAAACTATTTATGGGTAGATAGCTTAACATCGAATCATAATAAGACAGGAAAATCATAATTAATGACAGAAGGTGGCCTGAACCCAAAGAGGTAGACCTATCTCCAATGTGCTGGGTCTCCATAGTCAAAATGGGTTGAAGATTAATATTGGGGTTGAATGAGCATAGCATTCTCCCTAGCAGTAGAAAAAAATCACAAGTACTTGGACATCTGTGTTAATCCAACTTTCCTCACTCTTCTATTCTCAAGGAGATATAGGAAAATCTTAGCAGTGTTGTTTATGGAGTATAAAATGGAGAAATTATTTCAGGTGGTTCTCTCTACTCCTGAATAGAGAATTTCTTAGAAAATCCCAGGATCTTGGATTCAGGCTAGACATTTGTTGGGGAACACCCTTCTTTGCTTGGATCCAGTGGCTGTCACCTAGACTAAGTTATTAGTACTATTCTGGAATTATGACTTTATTTCCATAGGGTGTCCCTTAAGTAATTTAGTCAGGATGCCAACCAATATAGAAACAATATAGTCAAGATGCCAACCAATATAGTCCAGAGAACCTGTGTTTTGGGCGATATAATAATGTGGTCAATCAATCAATCAATCAGAAATTGCATACCTGGGGGAAATGGCTTTTCCTTCCTAGCCCCTGAAAGATAGTGCATCTTTGGAATCATGCTTACTGGATCTGCTGGACATTTTATTTTACATGAAAAACTGGAAACTCAACCACTTTATTCAAGATGTGGAGAAAGAAACTGCCCTGCCCTGCATCCTGTCACTCAAGGATGTTGTTCCTGTTTTTAGCTGCCCCTAACTTGGGCTTTTAGATGAATGATGGTGAGAGACAGCATAGCATAGTGGTTAGAATGTTGGACTAGGACCGGGAAGACCGGAGTTCAAATCCCCATTCAACCATGAAACTCACTTAGTGACTCTTGGCCAGTCATGCATCTCTCAGCCTAACCTACCTCACAGGGTTGTTGTGAGGATAAAAATAACCATGTACACTGCTCTGAGCTCCTCAGAGGAAGAGCGGTATATATATGTAAATAAGTAAGTAAGTAAATAAATAAATAAATAATAAAATAGGTTGGAGCATCCTTAATGCTATTGTTCCATTCAGATATTATGGTATATGGGTGTATTTATACATGTAAAAGTGAACCTGAGAACAGACAACTTCTTTCACATGGAGCATACAGGTAGGAAGTGTACTAATGTTCATGTGTTGAACATAATTTGTAAATCACTGCATGTATATATAGATAGATAGGTTCATATGCAGACTATACAACCACCCTGAGCCATATTTTGAAGGGCAGTATATAAATCAAATATAAATAAATAAATAAATACATGTACGTTGTGGGTGAACTGATTAATACTAATAGTAACAAACTTTATTTGTTATCTGCCCCATATCAAACTATTCTCAGGGCAGCTCACAACAAAGCAGTAAAACATGAAATAAAAGCACATACATTACACATACAGCGTGGGCCCTGGGTATTTAAGAGAATGTCATCTTTGCTATGTATGGACCACACCGCCCATTGAGATCATCTGGAGAGGTTCGTCTGCAGTTGCCACCGGCTCGTCTGGTGGCTACTCGGGGATGGGCCTTCTCCATTGCTGCCCCGAGGCTTTGGAACACACTTGCTGCTGAAATAAGAGCCTCCCCATCTCTTACAACTTTCAAAAGGGCAGTCAAGACGCGTTTGTTCATCCAGGCTTTTAATTAGATACTGTTTTAATTGTGCTTTAATCATTTTAACTTTTTAATTTTAATTGTTGAAATGTTTTAATCTTTTATTGTTCTGTAAACCGCCCAGAGAACTTACATTTTGGACGGTATATAAAGGTATTAAATAAATAGATAGATAGATAGATAAATTAAATCATAACAGACCAAAAGGGGAAGGAAAACAAAAACAAAATACAATATGAACCAATTTGAAAACTCTTTTAAAATCAGTTAATGAACATCATGTATAAATAAAGATTATTCTTCCTTATTATCTGAACAGTATGTAGCCCAAGACAGCAGCAGCTGAGAACATAAGAAGAGCCTTGCTGGATCAGGCCCAAGGCATATCTAGTCCAGCATTCTGTTTCCCATAGTGGCCCACTAGAAGCCTACAGGAAGCACACAAGTAGGAGATGAAGGAATGCCCCCCTGTACTTCTCATGCTCCCTGGCATGAAGTGGGATTCAGAGGCATCAAGCCTTTGAACCTGGAGGTAGCCTTAGTCATCAAGAATAGACACTGCTGATACACCTGTTCTCCATGAATTTTTATGGCCCCTCATCAAATGTTCACCACTTTAGAAGGTGCTTTAGAAAGTGCTTGTTTTGTGACTCATTACAATCTGGATTCTGTGAGTTCTGCTGATATCTGAACAACAGAGAATCCCAGAGATAAATAATGTGCTGAGTGAAGAAGTACTATTTCTGTTCTGAATTTTCTGGCAATTAGCTTCATGGCATTTATTTATTTAATCAAATCTTTACACCACCCCAAACTTTCATCTCTAGGTGGTTAACAATAGCATAAAAACAGTTAGAACATATAAAAAAAACTTAAAAACAATTTAAAAATTTAAAAATAAACCAGAGATTAAAACCCAATTTTTTTTAGGGAGCTGAGAAAGCTTGGGCGAAAAGATGGGTTTTCTGGTCTTTTAAAAAAATTGCCAGAGATGGGGAGGATCGTATCTCAGCAGGGAGCACATTCCACAATCTTGGGGCAGCGACCGAGAAGGCCCGTCTCTGTGTAGCCACCAAACGAGTCGGCAGTAACTGGAGACGGACCTCCTCAGATGACCTCAGTGGGCGGTGGGGCTCGTAGTAGGGATGGCCCCTGGGTTTATGATTATGACATTTATTTATATACCACTTTTCAGCAAACGTTCTTAAAGTAGTTTACCTAAAAAAAAATAAAGAAATATGAAGAAGATTGCCTGTCTCCAAAGGGTTCACCATCCAAAAAGAAAGATTACCACAGCAACAACCATTTAAGGGATAGGGACACTTACTCTCCCCTTGCTAAATAAAAGAGAATAATCTACTCTTGCCACTCCATGCATGTTATAAAACACTTCAATGTCTCCCCTTAGTTGCCTTTTTTCTGAATTAAAAAGCCCCAACATCTATAGCCTTACCTTGAAAGGAAGGTGCTTTAGAAGGTACTCATGATGGTCTGGATTCTGAGAGAGCTGCTAATGTGTGAACAGCCCTACCATCTGGTAGGCTGTTACATTTGATTTCATTTAGTTTCCTGATTCAATTGCCTATCCAGCTGTTGGAATTTATTTGCAACTTGCTCTCAAGCAGCCAGAAAGCAGGGCTGGTTTTGACAGCACAGGCTATACTTGCCTTATCAACAGTGCTTGCGGTGGCTGATAAAATCCCCCGCCACACACACTTTGAGAATATCTCACACTGTTTGAAAGAATGTTCCTGTGAGGAGGGAGAGCCAGGTCCAGGGCACAGGCCAAATCTCATGGGATGCTGCAGTGAGAAATATCACACATGGGTGCAAGATCAGAACCTTTAGAGTTGAAAAGGAATGCTTTGGCTTGTATGCAATGTGGAGGTGTGGAATGTATTTGTGATTCTGTAATAAGACAATGAATAGACGTATGAGGGGGAGGCCAAACAAAGAAGAAGAAACTGTTTGCTAGCCAGAGGTGTATCTATAGTGGGGCAGCCAGGGCACATGCCCTGGGTGCCACTTGAAGGGGGGCGACAGTGCCATGCTGCCTCCCACCCCTTCCCCAGTTCACAATTTTTTTTTTTAAAAAAAATAAATTGATTTTTTTAACGTGTAGCCCCTTCAGGGGGCTTTCTAAAGTCCAGGGTGGGGGGGGTATCTGCAAAGTTCCCCCTCCCCTGCTGGACACTTAATTTAACACTGCATCCCATCCCAGTCCGATTTTCAGGCCGCTTTGGGCCTGCAAACATCGGCACGGTGGCCATTTTGGAGGCTGCCGTGCATGCTCAAATGGCTTCTGTGAGGCCTGGCAAGTCCTAGGGCCTCACAGGGGCCATTTGAGCATGTGCGGTGGCCACTTTGTTTACGGCAGCCATTGATCAGCAATAACAACATACCTGACATGTAGTCCTGTAATACATCACCATATTAGTCTTTAAAGATTAAAAACCTGCCTTTGTTAGTACCATAAATTCTTTGGACTGGGTCTCATGATCCGTGAGACCCAGTTTGGGGCGCTGAGCAGGAAGAGCTCATGAGTGGGGAGGGAGCCCTGGGCAGCCGGATTGGCCGCCCACACGATTGCCGGCTCCGAGATGGAGCTGGTGGGGGCTGGGGAGCTCAGGGGCCGTGCAGACCCGGGAAGCCCCAGTATGCCCTGTGTGAGGGGGTCTACTCGTGAGTAGCCACAGCGCAGAGCCACGCCGCAGCTATTCACAATCAGGGAGCTTGGTTTTGCGGAGCACTCACTCCACAACCCTGGGCTAAGGGCAGGGGCACTTAGGCGGGTTACCCGCCTAGGATCCACTGGGCTCGCAGCCGAGCCTGGTGGTTCCCACAATTGGGAAAAATCGGGCTAGGCTCGGGCCATTTTCCAGATCCAAAAGTTTTTTTATACAAAACAAAACGTCCCTGTTTTGGCTACAAAACGTTCTGTTGTTTTGGACCTCCATTTTGTGGCTATCTCTGAGTCAGTCTCCATTTTGTGTTTGACATCTCTTTGAATTTCCCACCCTTCCAGCCTTCCGATCAGTGAGCTAAAGCATGGGTTGACCTACTGATGATTCCTTCCTTGTTCCCCATTGGCTCTTTTCTCTCTTTCCACTCTATACTGACCCCACATTGACCAGGGGAAGGGTCAAAGAATGGGCATGGGGGGGGGTTCAAGGAGGGGTTTTCAATTCATTCAGCAAGTTAGTAGTCACCATTCTGCCTTTCTGCCTCATTGAAGAGAGAGAGAAAGAAAGAGAACTAGTTTGCAGCATCGCTTGCCTCAAGTTGCCATGATGCCATGTCATTGCCTATGCCTGCCTTTTTGCCAGCCTGAGCCCAGCTTGCCAGCCTGCTATGGCTACTGCATGCCAGACTGGGAATGGATTCAGGGGCAGAAGAGTGGGTTTGGTGGTAGTACCCCAATGGGTGCCTGCAAGGCTGCCACAACCCAGATTCAAAAGGAATTGGGTAAAGGGCTGATTATTTGTGATTTGTTGAAGTTTATGCATCTTTAAGATTTTTTCCCATAGGGAATAATGGAGGTTTCAGCAGCCCCATAACTCCACTGGGGGGGACACCAGAGTGGCCCATGGTGAGTGGTGGTGTAGTGCACATAGGATACCAACCACCCCATGGGTTGCTAACCCATGAGGTGCTGGGTTCTGTTGTTTCTGAGGTGTTCTGAGTGTAGATTCTTTGGTAGCAGATGAGATTTTCAACAAGTCATTAATCCACTCTCATGCTACCAGGGAATCTACACTCAAAAAATCTCAGAAACAACAGAACCCAGTACCCCATGGCTTAGCAACCCATGGGGGTGGTTGGCACCCTATGTGCTCTAGACCACCACTCACTTTGGGCCACCCCAGTGCCCCCAAAGTACAGTTATGGGGCTGCTGAAACCTCCATCATTCCCTATGGGGAAGAACCTTAAAGACACGTAAACTCCATTAAATCTTTAAAAATCAGCCCTCTGCCCAATTCCTTTGAACTAATTCTGGCAGCTTTGTGCTGAAACCTCTACTACTTTTGCTGAAACCTCTATTATTCCCTATGGGAAAAATCTTAGACTTCAAAAAGTTTCCAAAAATCAGTCCTATGCCCAATTCCTCTGAAATTTGGGTGGTTGCTTCCACCGATTTGGCACTACCACCTCCACCCACTAGTTTTGCCCTGGGGCTGTTTTTTGAAATCCCAAACATTTTGGATTCAGATTTTGCAATTTTCAACAAAGAACAAAATTGGGGTGTTTTGAATTGGCTGGTTTTGAACAAAAAGCAAAATGGGGGTGTTTCAGATTCAGGCCGAAAACAAAACAGAAAAAACACAAAACACACAATGCTAATATTTGGTTCCAAAGTGTGAGGAAAGGGGAAGCTTCTTGAATTTAAAGTCACCAAATATAAACCCAACTTCTTGTTCCATCCAAGCATTTGTCTGGTCTCTCCAAGCCCATCCCAGATTCCCTTAAAAGAACCCATTGGCTTCCAACTGCCACACATCATACATCATATTTTTCTAATCTTCTTTGGTGGGTCTCTTTTTTTATTCCCTAATGTTTGGTATATGTGATCCTAATTACTGTAAGCATTTGTGAGAACTGCTTTGTGATGTCACTAAATCTTCAGATGTCTCCAGGAGGGAGAGGTTGCAAAGGAAGAAGTACATGGGGGTTTGGAGGCGCTGGTCAAGGCAAACCAGTGCAATGATGGTGACATTCCCAGCTAGTGTTAATAGCAAAACAAGAAGAAGCACTGAGAAGATGAAGACTTCTATGGGCCTAGGAAGTTGGAAGCCAGTTAAGATGAACTCTGTCACCTGCTCTGTGCTGTTCTGACTCCTTGGGCCCATGTCTGAGGAACGATCAAGCTGACACTAAATGAGTCTTCAGAGTTCATTCAAATTAGTGCAAGCCATCTTCACCTCCTCCAAGGTTTCAAACAGAAAGATGAACCCTTTCTTACACAAGAAAGCACAAGCAGTCACCTCTTGAAATCCAAACAGTTCTTATTTCTTTATTATGCCCTCTCTTAGAAAATCTTAATCACAGTTTGGTCCACTTCTCTGATCCAGTGGAAAGTTCACAATAAATGATTCAAAATCATAGTATGATTGTTATTTTTAAGGCATGTATTGGGGTGCTATACCACAGGATGATGAAGAGTGTCCAACATTCAACAGAACATTTTTAAAAAGAAAAGGGGTGTTTCTATTTCTCATTTCAAGCTTTTGTTTTTAACCATTTGACTAAAATAAAAGGAATATTCAGCATATTTATATATAACATTAAATCCAATTATAGAGAAGTTCACCCAGCCCCAATTCGGACACCGGGTCAAGATGTTATTATTTTCTTTTTAATTTCAAATGTTTTCCCAACAAGTCAGCAGGTTTTGGGTTGTTGGATTTTCTCTTGTACTGTACTGCTTGTTACTGTGAATATTTTTCAGAATGATCCTATATACAAATCGATATAAAATGCTTAGCCCACCTGTAGTTGACTTCCATCCTAAGAGGCAAATAATTTAGTCCAAGAAATAATGGGTGAACCAAGAAAACGGCTTAGTGCTGTTCCTTCAAATCCTGGGCAGTCGTAAGTGGAGGATGTCCACATCCCGTGTTGTTTTGCTTCCTGTGAATTGGGAGGTTGCATTCCAATAAAAGAAACATTGCCAGCAAGGAAGATGCACGCTGCCACAAAGAAACTCCAGTAGGCTTCCAAAAGGATGTGAAAGGAGCTTGGGACAACAAAGGAACTACTCTAGATTTGGAGCTCACTTTCTCAAGCAATGTTCTTCTGCAAAGTCAGAAGTAGGAATTCCACAGTGAAATGTAACAGTTCCATGAGCCAAAGAGGTCTTCCACTAGTGCAACAGCATCCAGGCCACTATCAAGATACTGGCCAAAAAAGAAGCTGGTTTACTGAGTCCTTTGGTCTTACCACCTATTAGTATCCTGTTTTTGTTATCTGTATGAAGCACAATTTTTATAAAAGCAGCTGATGAACGTTATCTTTATGTGAGACAGACTTTAATTGGTGTAGATAGTGATCTGAGATATCAGCCGTGGCATGGCTACACGAGATTTTTAAAACTGGGTTTGGGGAGTACTTGCTCCACAAACCCGGTTTAAGGGGCGGGCTAACTAAGCGGGCTAGCCGCTTGTAAGCCACTGGGTTCACCTGTGAGCCCGGTGATTTACATGAGCAGCAAAAATCAGGCTAGGTTCTCCTAGCCCGATTTTGGCTACTTGTAGGAATAGCCCCAATGTCAAGGAGGAAAGAGGCCACCTCTCAGTGGCAGTCTACATGCTTTGATAGGCTGGTTCAAGATTTCAGGGGGTCCTTAGGAGCATAGGAACATACAAAGCTGCCTTATACTGAGTCAGATCATTTGTCCATCTAGCTCAGTATTGTCTACACAATAGAGGGGTTTGGATAACTTCATGGAGGTCTAGCACTGGTTACGAGTCGGAGGGAAATAGGCCACCTCCATCCTCAAAGGCAGGATGCCTCTGAGTACCAGTTGCAGGGGAGTAAAAGCAAGAGAGAGGGCAAGCTCTCAACTCCTGCCTCTGGCTTCCAGTGACATTTGGTGGGCCACTGTGCAAAATAGGATGCTGGACTAGATGGGCCTTCTTGGGCCTGATCCAGCAGGGCTGTTCTTATGTTCTTACAGGTGAAACTCGGAAAATTAGAATATCGTGCAAAAGTCCATTAATTCCAGTAATGCAAATTAAAAGGTGAAACTGATATATGAGACAGACGCATTACATGCAAAGCGAGATAAGTCAAGCCTTAATTTGTTATAATTGTGATGATCATGGCGTACAGCTCATGAAAACTCCAAATCCACCATCCCAGAAAATTAGAATATTACACGGAACCAAGAAGACAAGGATTGTAGAAAAGAACAATATCGGACCTCTGAAAAGTATACAGTGTACTGTGCTTGATTGGCCAGCAAACTCGCCTGGCCTGACCCCATAGAGAATCTATGGGGCACTGCCAAGAGAAGGATGAGAGACATGAGACCAAACAATGCAGAAGAGCTGAAGGCCGCTAATGAAGCATCCTGGTCTTCCATAACACCTCATCAGTGCCAGAGGCTGATAGCATCCATGCCATGCCGCATTGAGGCAGTAATTGCTGCAAAAGGGGCCCAAACCAAGTACTGAATACATATGCATGCTTATACTTTTCAGAGGTCCGATATTGTTCTATTCTTAAATCCTTGTCTTCTTGGTTCCATGTAATATTCTAATTTTCTGGGATTGTGGAAGCAAGGATGATCTACCCAGGTTTGGGAGCTATGTACGCCATGATCTACCCAGGTTTGGGAGCTATGTGTTAGGGGTGTGCATGTTCCGGAGCCCCCCCGGACCGGCACGGGGGGGGCTGTAACTTTAAGCGGGGGGGGGTTGTACTTACCCCCCCGCGCCGCTCTTCCCCCTCCTGCGCTGGTCCGTTCAAATGTCTTCTGGGGGCGGCAGGGTTCCTCCCTGCCGTCCCTGCCCCCGTCGTTGTTAGTTTAGGAGCCAGAGTCTTGGACTGAGCAGAAAACTGGAAGAGAGACGAGCGCTGCAAAGCCTTTTAAAAAGAGACTTGAGGAGGTTAAACGTTTGTAAAAGAGACGAGCGGCTTGCCGAGCGCTAGCGGCGCGCATGCGCCCTGCACGGCGTGCGCGCTCGTCTCTGACGCTGACGCGCGCGCTACACATACATATGCGGTGCGGCAGCGTCAGAGACGAGCGCGCGCGCCGCGCAGGGCACATGCGCGCCGCTAGCGCTCGGCAAGCCGCTCGTCTCTTTTACAAACATTTAACCTCCTCAAGTCTCTTTTTAAAAGGCTTTGCAGCGCTCGTCTCTCTTCCAGTTTTCTGCTCAGTCCAAGACTCTGGCTCCTAAACTAACAACGACGGGGGCAGGGACGGCAGGGAGGAACCCTGCCGCCCCCAGAAGACATTTGAACGGACCAGCGCCGGAGGGGGAAGAGCGGCGCGGGGGTGTAAGTACAACCCCCCCCGCTTAAAGTTACAGCCCCCCGAACCTCCGGACTTCTGAACCGGTCCGGCGGTCATACCAATGGCCCCGAACCAAAACCATGCACACTACTACTATGTGTGAACCCAATTTTCAGTCATGTGGAAGCAAGGTATGAAGAAAACCTGGACAGAAGGAGGCAAACCTCAGTAGCCTTTCCTCCTACCTTGCTTCCACACAATCACTTCTTCCCAGGTTTTCCTCTTACCTTGTTTCCAGACAACTGAGATTTGGGAGCACACACAGTTCCCAAACCTGGGTAGAACACAGTTTTTGAGGTGATTCTCATGATCATCAAAAAGCAGGCTAAGGGCTAAGCCTGCTCTCCCCACAAACCCCTTCCCAACTAGTCTCACTGATTGTGAGACTCGCCTTTTTGATTGTGTAAATGACCTCTACATGTGGGACTGCATCAAACTTATGGGGTATGCTCTCAACTCAATTTAATGGAATTGTACTAAATATGATCAAAATTGGTCCTGACATGGTAAAGTTGTTAGGGGGGAACACACACACCGTTACCATCTTGGAATGGGCTCTGGAATGCATGTATGCAATATCAAGGTTTAATGTATAGAGGACATTAAACCTTGATATTACATAAATGCATGTATCTTATATCTTAGCACGTATATCAAGATTGGTGCACATCAGTTGGGTGGTCCCCAAGTCCGGTCATTTCCACTTCAAGAATTAATGTGTCCACGATCTTGAATTGGGGTTGGATGATGCCATCACAAAATATACAATTGACGTGTGCATATGTGGCACTAGAAGTGTAACACATAGGGGCGATTCACACGATCGCCCTGGGCAAGTGGGGAGGGTGCAGGGGGGAGCCTGTTTTTCACTTTCCTTCCTCCCAGCAGACCAAGCAGGTCAGCTTCAGCACCTCCCACATGCCCACACAGACAGCCCTGCTCCGTACAGCTCTGTGAAGCACGGAAGTGGGTGGAGGGATCTGGGGCTGAACCTTGTTCACCCCTCCAACAGGCGCTCTATGCACCTGTTTCTGTGATTCCCAGTAGCCAGGTTAAGTTTGCAATTACTTCCTGTTTGTTGGCCCCTAGGTCAGCATCTGTTGCCATTGGTTCCCACATTCTCTCAGTTGGAATTGTGGGGGGTCTCTCTAGCCAAGGGGAAGACTGAAGGTTTCTCCACTCACCCTACATCTTTGGGCATCAAGCTAGACACAATTGCAGTGTTTAGTCACCTCCCGGGGAGAAGTTGTGATCCTACAGGACATGATTGGTATTCTGGTGTTGGCTAGAAAGACCACCCTTAGGGAGCTGCTGGTAGTCTTTGGCACCTTAATATCACCTGCCATGTGGTAACTCCCGGATGTGTCTTCTTGAGGCCACTCGAGGCCTCCGTGAGCTGTATCATCGGCTGTGGGTCACTGAGGGTATGTGGGCCGACCTATCTGTTTTGGCAGTCAAATCTACTTCTGGAAGCCAATCTCCAGGTACATTCCTAACCAGATGGGGGTGGGTGGGTTTTGGAGTGTATTCCAGGGGTCACTATTGCTCCCCATCCTGCTCCCCCCCCAGTGGGCCACCATGGGGGTTATGAGGGATCTTATATCCCTGGAGCTGTTTCTGATAGTGGTGGCCACACACTTTTGGACAGAGGAGTTTTGCAACTCCACCGCTTTTGGTGTGACAACAATTTGCTTTGTGTGTGACAGGGAGTGTGTTCAGATAGTGTTCAGATTGTGTGTTTGTGTGTTCAGATAGTGAATTTTAAGACATCCCATTCTGCTTGGGTATCTATCTATCTATCTATCTATCTATCTATCGATCTATCTATCTATCTATCTATCTATCTATCTATCTATCTATTCAATCTGTTGAAAAGCTTTATATAAATATTCCTCGTATTCGTAAAACTTGCCATTTACCTTCTGGGTTGGCAAGGATGATGAGGAATCAGACTTGAACTGCTTCCACCTTTGAGCCAGGGCGCGACTCCGATTGGAGGCTCAGGAAAGGACAGAAAGTCTGACTTCTAGCCTTGGTTAGGCCCACACTGCAGGGGGTGGACCTTCAATATCCAGTTTGCTAATTTTATATTTAATACATTTGTGGTCCTTTTCATCCAATAATTTATGTGTTTGGCTTCCTTGTGGTTTTGGGTATGGGGGCAGGAGGACATGTAACAAATACAAGCTACAGCTCACTTGAAGATTAATCTAGGAGAAGAGAGAGAACACAGAACAAACGTTGCCTCAAAACAACTTTTATAAAAATAAACAAAGGAATAACCAGGCTAGTTCCCAATTTGGTGGAACTAGCTAGTGCAACATCTGGGTGTCAGCCACTGTGTTGGTCTACACCTCCCCTTTCTTTCCTCCACCAGATTCCCAGTTTCTTAGGAAAGACCTTCTTCCTAGCATCACTTACCACTTGCTGTACTTGCTTGTTCCTGAGGCTGTATATGAAGGGGTTCAACAATGGGGTGACCACAGTGTTGAGAATGGATACCCCCTTGTTGAGGTTAATCCCTTTGCTTTGCGAAGGCCTCACATACATGAAGATGCAGCTGCCATAGAACATAGTGACAACAATAATATGGGAGGAACAGGTGGAGAAGGCTCTCTGCCGCTCCTTAGCAGATGGGAGGCGAAGCACAGTGAAGATAATCTTGATGTATGAGGTGGTGGTAATGGCCAAAGTACCTAGTAAGATAATGACTGCCAAAATGAAGTCGATTAGCTCAATGAGCAGGGTGTCAGCACAGGCCAACTTGAGAAGTGGTGAGTTGTCACAGAAGAAATGGTCAATGACATTGGGACCACAGAATGGCAGGCGTGTGATGAAGACAGTGGTTAGGAAGACAAAGACAAAGCTGCCCAGCCAACAGCTCACCACTAGCTGAATGCAAAGTCTGTTGTTCATAATGATAGTGTAGCGGAGTGGGCTACAGATGGCCACATACCGATCAAACGACATTGCAGCCAGGAGAAAGAATTCTGCAATTCCCAGGAAGAAATAAAAGAATAACTGGATGAAACAAGCATTCATTGTGATGGTCTTCTTTGTAGCAAGGAGATCGTTGAGCATCTTGGGAATAATGACGGTGGTAAAACTGATTTCCAAGAGGGAAAAATTCCGGAGGAAGAAATACATGGGGCTGTGGAGACGGTGATCCAGCAAAGTGATGGAGATGATGAGAAGGTTCCCTGCTAGGGTCAAGAGGTAGGTGACAAGGAGAACAGCAAAGAGGGTGATCTGGAGCTCCAAAATGTCAGTGAAGCCCAGAAGGATGAATTCAGTCACCCTAGTTTGGTTCTGCATGGCAGCTGCTGAGGAAGACCATAGCTGTGCAAGAGATATGGGGACAGAGCACATTAAAAGTGATACAAAATAGTCCACATTTGGAAAGGATCTGGTTATTCATATTATTAGTTTTCTTATATGCATCCTACTGATCTTTGCAAACCACACATCCTCCCCCACTTTCCAATCATGCATGAGCAAAGAACTAGGTTGGAGACAGGGTAGTGATTGTGTTTGAGAGGGGAGCTGGTTAGGATGGCTTCTGCTCCTACATTGTAATAATCCCATCCTACCAGTGTAAGGGGCACAGCAGGAACATGCTTGACTAACAAGCATAAGGTTGCCAGTTCAAATCCCCGCTGGTACTATATTGGGCAGCAGTGATACAGGAAGATGCTTAAAGGCATCACCTCATACTGTGCGGGAGGAGGCAATGGTAAACCGCTCCTGTATTCTACCAAAGACAACCACAGGACTCTGTGGGCGCCAGGAGTTGACATCAACTTGATGGCACACTTTACCTTTACTAGTGTTCCCTATAACATTGGTTCCCAGAAGTTGTTGGCTAGAATTCCCATTATTCCCAGACAATGGCCATTGAAGCTGGGGATGCTGGGAGTTGTAGCCCACTACATCTGGGAATCCCTTTTACAGGTAACACAGTGTGCTACCACGCTCCTCTCTCACTCAAATCACTCCCCTTCTTCCTGCCTAGTTGTTAGTTAACTCACAACTGAAAATCAGGAACGCACACAGCTCTTCAAGCTGGGCATGACACTTGTCCTTCCAAGTTTTCAGTAACTTGTCTACAGTCACACAGGGGCTTTGGAGCTTCCCCAATCTTGGATCAGGCATAGAACAAATCTACAAATGTTCCTCACATTCCCATAAATTCATGCAAACTATTTATGGGTAGATAGCTTAACATCGAATCATAATAAGACAGGAAAATCATAATTAATGACAGAAGGTGGCCTGAACCCAAAGAGGTAGACCTATCTCCAATGTGCTGGGTCTCCATAGTCAAAATGGGTTGAAGATTAATATTGGGGTTGAATGAGCATAGCATTCTCCCTAGCAGTAGAAAAAAATCACAAGTACTTGGACATCTGTGTTAATCCAACTTTCCTCACTCTTCTATTCTCAAGGAGATATAGGAAAATCTTAGCAGTGTTGTTTATGGAGTATAAAATGGAGAAATTATTTCAGGTGGCTCTCTCTACTCCTGAATAGAGAATTTCTTAGAAAATCCCAGGATCTTGGATTCAGGCTAGACATTTGTTGGGGAACACCCTTCTTTGCTTGGATCCAGTGGCTGTCACCTAGACTAAGTTATTAGTACTATTCTGGAATTATGACTTTATTTCCATAGGGTGTCCCTTAAGTAATTTAGTCAGGATGCCAACCAATATAGAAACAATATAGTCAAGATGCCAACCAATATAGTCCAGAGAACCTGTGTTTTGGGCGATATAATAATGTGATCAATTAATCAATCAATCAATCAGAAATTGCATACCTGGGGGAAATGGCTTTTCCTTCCTAGCCCCTGAAAGATAGTGCATCTTTGGAATCATGCTTACTGGATCTGCTGGACATTTTATTTTACATGAAAAACTGGAAACTCAACCACTTTATTCAAGATGTGGAGAAAGAAACTGCCCTGACCTGCATCCTGTCACTCAAGGATGTTGTTCCTGTTTTTAGCTGCCCCTAACTTGGGCTTTTAGATGAATGATGGTGAGAGACAGCATAGCATAGTGGTTAGAATGTTGGACTAGGACCGGGAAGACCGGAGTTCAAATCCCCATTCAACCATGAAACTCACTTAGTGACTCTTGGCCAGTCATGCATCTCTCAGCCTAACCTACCTCACAGGGTTGTTGTGAGGATAAAAATAACCATGTACACTGCTCTGAGCTCCTCAGAGGAAGAGCGGTATATATATGTAAATAAGTAAGTAAGTAAGTAAATAAATAAATAATAAAATAGGTTGGAGCATCCTTAATGCCATTGTTCCATTCAGATTATGGTATATGGGTGTATTTATACATGTAAAAGTGAACCTGAGAACAGACAACTTCTTTCACATGGAGCATACAGGTAGGAAGTGTACTAATGTTCATGTGTTGAACATAATTTGTAAATCACTGTATGTATATATAGATAGATAGGTTCATATGCAGACTATACAACCACCCTGAGCCATATTTTGAAGGGCAGTATATAAATCAAATATAAATAAATAAATAAATACATGTACGTTGTGGGTGAACTGATTAATACTAATAGTAACAAACTTTATTTGTTATCTGCCCCATATCAAACTATTCTCAGGGCAGCTCACAACAAAGCAGTAAAACATGAAATAAAAGCACATACATTACACATACAGCGTGGGCCCTGGGTATTTAAGAGAATGTCATCTTTGCTATGTATGGACCACACCGCCCATTGAGATCATCTGGAGAGGTTCGTCTGCAGTTGCCACCGGCTCGTCTGGTGGCTACTCGGGGATGGGCCTTCTCCATTGCTGCCCCGAGGCTTTGGAACACACTTCCTGCTGAAATAAGAGCCTCCCCATCTCTTACAACTTTCAAAAGGGCAGTCAAGACGCGTTTGTTCATCCAGGCTTTTAATTAGATACTGTTTTAATTGTGCTTTAATCATTTTAACTTTTTAATTTTAATTGTTGAAATGTTTTAATCTTTTATTGTTCTGTAAACCGCCCAGAGAACTTACATTTTGGATGGTATATAAAGGTATTAAATAAATAGATAGATAGATAGATAGATAGATAGATAAATTAAATCATAACAGACCAAAAGGGGAAGGAAAACAAAAACAAAATACAATATGAACCAATTTGAAAACTCTTTTAAAATCAGTTAATGAACATCATGTATAAATAAAGATTATTCTTCCTTATTATCTGAACAGTATGTAGCCCAAGACAGCCGCACCTTGTTACATGAGAACATAAGAAGAGCCTTGCTGGATCAGGCCCAAGGCATATCTAGTCCAGCATTCTGTTTCCCATAGTGGCCCACTAGAAGCCTACAGGAAGCACACAAGTAGGAGATGAAGGAATGCCCCCCTGTACTTCTCATGCTCCCTGGCATGAAGTGGGATTCAGAGGCATCAAGCCTTTGAACCTGGAGGTAGCCTTAGTCATCAAGAATAGACACGGCTGATACACCTGTTCTCCATGAATTTTTATGGCCCCTCATCAAATGTTCACCACTTTAGAAGGTGCTTTAGAAAGTGCTTGTTTTGTGACTCATTACAATCTGGATTCTGTGAGTGCTGCTGATATCTGAACAACAGAGAATCCCAGAGATAAATAATGTGCTGAGTGAAGAAGTACTATTTCTGTTCTGAATTTTCTGGCAATTAGCTTCATGGCATTTATTTATTTATTTAATCAAATCTTTACACCACCCCAAACTTTCATCTCTGGGTGGTTAACAATAGCATAAAAACATTTAGAACATATAAAAAAAACTTAAAAACAATTTAAAAATTTAAAAATAAACCAGAGATTAAAACCCAATTTTTTTTAGGGAGCTGAGAAAGCTTGGGCGAAAAGATGGGTTTTCTGGTCTTTTTTTAAAATTGCCAGAGATGGGGAGGATCGTATCTCAGTGGGGAGCACATTCCACAATCTCGGGGCAGCGACCGAGAAGGCCCGTCTCTGTGTAGCCACCAAACGAGTCGGCAGTAACTGGAGACGGACCTCCTCAGATGACCTCAATGGGTGGTGGGGCTCGTAGTAGGGATGGCCCCTGGGTTTATGATTATGACATTTATTTATATACCACTTTTCAGCAAACGTTCTTAAAGTAGTTTACCTAAAAAAAATTAAAGAAATATGAAGAAGATTGCCTGTCTCCAAAGGGTTCACCATCCAAAAAGAAAGATTACCACAGCAACAACCATTGAAGGGATAGGGACAGTTACTCTCCCCTTGCTAAATAAAAGAGAATAATCTACTCTTACCACTCCATGCATAACGTTATAAAACACTTCAATGTCTCCCCTTAGTTGCCTTTTTTCTGAATTAAAAAGCCCCAACATCTATAGCCTTACCTTGAAAGGAAGGTGCTTTAGAAGGTGCTCATGATGGTCTGGATTCTGAGAGAGCTGCTAATGTGTGAACAGCCCTACCATCTGGTAGGCTGTTACATTTGATTTCATTTAGTTTCCTGATTCAATTGCCTATCCAGCTGTTGGAATTTATTTGCAACTTGCTCTCAAGCAGCCAGAAAGCAGGGCTGGTTTTGACAGCACAGGCTATACTTGCCTTATCAACAGTGCTTGCGGTGGCTGGTAAAATCCCCCGCCACACACACTTTGAGAATATCTCACACTGTTTGAAAGAATGTTCCTGTGAGGAGGGAGAGCCAGGTCCAGGGCACAGGCCAAATCTCATGGGATGCTGCAGTGAGAAATATCACACATGGGTGCAAGATCAGAACCTTTAGAGTCGAAAAGGAATGCTTTGGCTTGTATGCAATGTGGAGGTGTGGAATGTATTTGTGATTCTGTAATAAGACAATGAATAGACGTATGAGGGGAGGCCAAACAAAGAAGAAGAAACTGTTTGCTAGCCAGAGGTGTATCTATAGTGGGGCAGCCAGGGCACATGCCCTGGGTGCCACTTGAAGGGGGGTGACAGTGCCATGCTGCCTCCCACCCCTTCCCCAGTTCACAATTTTAAAAATAAATAAATAAATTGATTTTTTTAACGTGTAGCCCCTTCAGGGGGCTTTCTAAAGTCCGGGGGGGTATCTGCAAAGTTCCCCCTCCCCTGCTGGACACTTAATTTAACACTGCATCCCATCCCAGTCTGATTTTCAGGCCGCTTTGCGCCTGCAAACATCGGCACGGTGGCCATTTTGGAGGCTGCCGCGCATGCTCAAATGGCTTCTGTGAGGCCTGGCAAGTCCTAGGGCCTCACAGGGGCCATTTGAGCATGTGCAGTGGCCACTTTGTTTACGGCAGCCATTGATCAGCAATAACAACATGCCTGACATGTAGTCCTGTAATACATCACCATATTAGTCTTTAAAGATTAAAAACCTGCCTTTGTTAGTACCATAAATTCTTTGGACTGGGTCTCATGATCCGTGAGACCCAGTTTGGGGCGCTGAGCAGGAAGAGCTCATGAGTGGGGAGGGAGCCCTGGGCAGCCGGATTGGCCGCCCACACGATTGCCGGCTCCGAGATGGAGCTGGTGGGGGCTGGGGAGCTCGGGGGCCGTGCAGACCCGGGAAGCCCCAGTATGCCCTGTGTGAGGGGGTCTACTCGTGAGTAGCCACAGCGCAGAGCCACGCCGCAGCTATTCACAATCAGGGAGCTTGGTTTTGCGGAGCACTCGCTCCACAACCCCGGGCTAAGGGCAGGGGCACTTAGGCGGGTTACCCGCCTAGGATCCACTGGGCTCACAGCCGATCCTGGTGGTTCCCACAATTGGGAAAAATCGGGCTAGGCTCGGGCCATTTTCCAGATCCAAAAGTTTTTTTATACAAAACAAAACGTCCCTGTTTTGGCTACAAAACGTTCTGTTGTTTTGGACCTCCATTTTGTGGCTATCTCTGAGTCAGTCTCCATTTTGTGTTTGACATCTCTTTGAATTTCCCGCCCTTCCAGCCTTCCGATCAGTGAGCTAAAGCATGGGTTGACCTACTGATGATTCCCTCCTTGTTTCCCATTGGCTCTTTTCTCTCTTTCCACTCTATACTGACCCCACATTGACCAGGGGAAGGGTCAAAGAATGGGCATGGGGGGGAGTTCAAGGAGGGGTTTTCAATTCATTCAGCAAGTTAGTAGTCACCATTCTGCCTTTCTGCCTCATTGAAGAGAGAGAGAAAGAAAGAGAACTAGTTTGCAGCATCGCTTGCCTCAAGTTGCCATGATGCCATGTCATTGCCTATGCCTGCCTTTTTGCCAGCCTGCTATGGCTACTGCATGCCAGACTGGGAATGGATTCAGGGGCAGAAGAGTGGGTTTGGTGGTAGTGCCCCAATGGGTGCCTGCCAGGCTGCCACAACCCAGATTCAAAAGGAATTGGGTAAAGGGCTGATTATTTGTGATTTGTTGAAGTTTATGCATCTTTAAGATTTTTTCCCATAGGGAATAATGGAGGTTTCAGCAGCCCCATAACTCCACTGGGGGGGACACCAGAGTGGCCCATGGTGAGTGGTGGTGTAGTGCACATAGGATACCAACCACCCCATGGGTTGCTAACCCATGAGGTGCTGGGTTCTGTTGTTTCTGATGTGTTCTGAGTGTAGATTCTCTGGTAGCAGATGAGATTTTCAACAAGTCATTAATCCACTCTCATGCTACCAGAGAATCTACACTCAAAAAATCTCAGAAACAACAGAACCCAGTACCCCATGGGTTAGCAACCCATGGGGGTGTTTGGCACCCTATGTGCTCTAGACCACCACTCACTTTGGGCCACCCCAGTGCCCCCCAAGTACAGTTATGGGGCTGCTGAAACCTCCATCATTCCCTATGGGGAAGAACCTTAAAGACACGTAAACTCCATTAAATCTTTAAAAATCAGCCCTCTGCCCAATTCCTTTGAACTAATTCTGGCAGCTTTGTGCTGAAACCTCTACTACTTTTGCTGAAACCTCTATTATTCCCTATGGGAAAAATCTTAAACTTCAAAAAGTTTCCAAAAATCAGCCCTATGCCCAATTCCTCTGAAATTTGGGTGGTTGCTTCCACCGATTTGGCACTACCACCTCCACCCACTAGTTTTGCCCTGGGGCTGTTTTTTGAAATCCAGAACATTTTGGATTCAGATTTTGCAATTTTCAACAAAGAACAAAATTGGGGTGTTTTGAATTGGCTGGTTTTGAACAAAAAGCAAAATGGGGGTGTTTCAGATTCAGGCCGAAAACAAAACAGAAAAAACACAAAACACACAATGCTAATATTTGGTTCCAAAGTGTGAGGAAAGGGGAAGCTTCTTGAATTTAAAGTCACCAAATATAAACCCAACTTCTTGTTCCATCCAAGCATTTGTCTGGTCTCTCCAAGCCCATCCCAGATTCCCTTAAAAGAACCCGTTGGCTTCCAACTGCCACACATCATACATCATATTTTTCTAATCTTCTTTGGTGGGTCTCTTTTTTTATTCCCTAATGTTTGGTATATGTGATCCTAATTACTGTAAGCATTTGTGAGAACTGCTTTGTGATGTCACTAAATCTTCAGATGTCTCCAGGAGGGAGAGGTTGCAAAGGAAGAAGTACATGGGGGTTTGGAGGCGCTGGTCAAGGCAAACCAATGCAATGATGGTGACATTCCCAGCTAGTGTTAATAGCAAAACAAGAAGAAGCACTGAGAAGATGAAGACTTCTATGGGCCTAGGAAGTTGGAAGCCAGTTAAGATGAACTCTGTCACCTGCTCTGTGCTGTTCTGACTCCTTGGGCCCATGTCTGAGGAATGATCAAGCTGACACTAAATGAGTCTTCAGAGTTCATTCAAATTAGTGCAAGCCATCTTCACCTCCTCCAAGGTTTCAAACAGAAAGATGAACCCTTTCTTACACAAGAAAGCACAAGCAGTCACCTCTTGAAATCCAAACAGTTCTTATTTCTTTATTATGCCCTCTCTTAGAAAATCTTAATCACAGTTTGGTCCACTTCTCTGATCCAGTGGAAAGTTCACAATAAATGATTCAAAATCATAGTATGATTGTTATTTTTAAGGCATGTATTGGGGTGCTATACCACAGGATGATGAAGAGTGTCCAACATTCAACAGAACATTTTTAAAAAGAAAAGGGGTGTTTCTATTTCTCATTTCAAGCTTTTGTTTTTAACCATTTGACTAAAATAAAAGGAATATTCAGCATATTTTTATATAACATTAAATCCAATTATAGAGAAGTTCACCCAGCCCCAATTCGGACACCGGGTCAAGATGTTATTATTTTCTTTTTAATTTCAAATGTTTTCCCAACAAGTCAGCAGGTTTTGGGTTGTTGGATTTTCTCTTGTACTGTACTGCTTGTTACTGTGAATATTTTTCAGAATGATCCTATATACAAATCGATATAAAATGCTTAGCCCACCTGTAGTTGACTTCCATCCTAAGAGGCAAATAATTTAGTCCAAGAAATAATGGGTGAACCAAGAAAACGGCTTAGTGCTGTTCCTTCAAATCCTGGGCAGGCATAAGTGGAGGATGTCCACATCCCGTGTTGTTTTGCTTCCTGTGAATTGGGAGGTTGCATTCCAATAAAAGAAACATTGCCAGCAAGGAAGATGCACGCTGCCACAAAGAAACTCCAGTAGGCTTCCAAAAGGATGTGAAAGGAGCTTGGGACAACAAAGGAACTACTCTAGATTTGGAGCTCACTTTCTCAAGCAATGTTCTTCTGCAAAGTCAGAAGTAGGAATTCCACAGTGAAATGTAACAGTTCCATGAGCCAAAGAGGTCTTCCACTAGTGCAACAGCATCCAGGCCACTATCAAGATACTGGCCAAAAAAGAAGCTGGTTTACTGAGTCCTTTGGTCTTACCACCTATTAGTATCCTGTTTTTGTTATCTGTATGAAGCACAATTTTTATAAAAGCAGCTGATGAACGTTATCCTTATGTGAGACAGACTTTAATTGGTGTAGATAGTGATCTGAGATATCAGCCGTGGCATGGCTACACGAGATTTTTAAAACTGGGTTTGCGGAGTACTTGCTCCACAAACCCGGTTTAAGGGGCAGGCTAACTAAGCGGGCTAGCCGCTTGTAAGCCACTGGGTTCACCTGTGAGCCCGGTGATTTACATGAGCAGCAAAAATCAGGCTAGGTTCTCCTAGCCTGATTTTGGCTACTTGTAGGAATAGCCCCAATGTCAAGGAGGAAAGAGGCCACCTCTCAGTGGCAGTCTACATGCTTTGATAGGCTGGTTCAAGATTTCAGGGGGTCCTTAGGAGCATAGGAACATACAAAGCTGCCTTATACTGAGTCAGATCATTTGTCCATCTAGCTCAGTATTGTCTACACAATAGAGGGGTTTGGATAACTTCATGGAGGTCTATCACTGGTTACGAGTCGGAGGGCTATAGGCCACCTCCATCCTCAAAGGCAGGATGCCTCTGAGTACCAGTTGCAGGGGAGTAAAAGCAAGAGAGAGGGCAAGCTCTCAACTCCTGCCTCTGGCTTCCAGTGACATTTGGTGGGCCACTGTGCAAAATAGGATGCTGGACTAGATGGGCCTTCTTGGGCCTGATCCAGCAGGGCTGTTCTTATGTTCTTACAGGTGAAACTCGGAAAATTAGAATATCGTGCAAAAGTCCATTAATTTCAGTAATGCAAATTAAAAGGTGAAACTGATATATGAGACACATTACATGCAAAGCGAGAGAAGTCAAGCCTTAATTTGTTATAATTGTGATGATCATGGCGTACAGCTCATGAAAACCCCAAATCCACAATCCCAGAAAATTAGAATATTACATGGAACCAAGAAGACAAGGATTGTAGAATAGAACAATATCGGACCTCCGAAAAGTATACAGTGTACTGTGCTTGATTGGCCAGCAAACTCGCCTGACCTGACCCCATAGAGAATCTATGGGGCATTGCCAAGAGAAGGATGAGAGACATGAGACCAAACAATGCAGAAGAGCTGAAGGCCGCTAATGAAGCATCCTGGTCTTCCATAACACCTCATCAGTGCCAGAGGCTGATAGCATCCATGCCATGCCGCATTGAGGCAGTAATTGCTGCAAAAGGTGCCCAAACCAAGTACTGAATACATATGCATGCTTATACTTTTCAGAGGTCCGATATTGTTCTATTCTTAAATCCTTGTCTTCTTGGTTCCATGTAATATTCTAATTTTCTGGGATTGTGGAAGCAAGGATGATCTACCCAGGTTTGGGAGCTATGTACGCCATGATCTACCCAGGTTTGGGAGCTATGTGTGAACCCAATTTTCAGTCATGTGGAAGCAAGGTATGAAGAAAACCTGGACAGAAGGAGGCAAACCTCAGTAGCCTTTCCTCCTACCTTGCTTCCACACAATCACTTCTTCCCAGGTTTTCCTCTTACCTTGTTTCCAGACAACTGAGATTTGGGAGCACACACAGTTCCCAAACCTGGGTAGAACACAGTTTTTGAGGTGATTCTCATGATCATCAAAAAGCAGGCGAAGGGCTAAGCCTGCTGCCCCCACAAACCCCTTCCCAACTAGTCTCACTGATTGTGAGACTCGCCTTTTTGATTGTGTAAATGACCTCTACATGTGGGACTGCATCAAACTTATGGGGTATGCTCTCAACTCAATTTAATGGAATTGTACTAAATATGATCAAAATTGGTCCTGACATGGTAAAGTTGTTAGGGGGGAACACACACACCGTTACCATCTTGGAATGGACTCTGGAATGCATGTATGCAATATCAAGGTTTAATGTATAGAGGACATTAAACCTTGATATTACATAAATGCATGTATCTTATATCTTAGCACGTATATCAAGATTGGTGCACATCAGTTGGGTGGTCCCCAAGTCCGGTCATTTCCACTTCAAGAATTAATGTGTCCACGATCTTGAATTGGGGTTGGATGATGCCATCACAAAATATACAGTTGACGTGTGCATATGTGGCACTAGAAGTGTAACACATAGGGGCGATTCACACGATCGCCCTGGGCAAGTGGGGAGGGTGCAGGGGGGAGCCTGTTTTTCACTTTCCTTCCTTCCAGCAGACCAAGCAGGTCAGCTTCAGCACCTCCCACATGCCCACACAGACAGCCCTGCTCCGTACAGCTCTGTGAAGCACGGAAGTGGGTGGAGGGATCTGGGGCTGAACCTTGTTCACCCCGCCAACAGGCGCTCTATGCACCTGTTTCTGTGATTCCCAGTAGCCAGGTTAAGTTTGCAATTACTTCCTGTTTGTTGGCCCCTAGGTCAGCATCTGTTGCCATTGGTTCCCACATTCTCTCAGTTGGAATTGTGGGGGGTCTCTCTAGCCAAGGGGAAGACTGAAGGTTTCTCCACTCACCCTACATCTTTGGGCATCAAGCTAGACACAATTGCAGTGTTTAGTCACCTCCCGGGGAGAAGTTGTGATCCTACAGGACATGATTGGTATTCTGGTGTTGGCTAGAAAGACCACCCTTAGGGAGCTGCTGGTAGTCTTTGGCACCTTAATATCACCTGCCATGTGGTAGCTCCCGGATGTGTCTTCTTGAGGCCACTCGAGGCCTCCGTGAGCTGTATCATCGGCTGTGGGTCACTGAGGGTATGTGGGCCGACCTATCTGTTTTGGCAGTCAAATCTACTTCTGGAAGCCAATCTCCAGGTACATTCCTAACCAGATGGGGGTGGGTGGGTTTTGTATTCCAGGGGTCACTATTGCTCCCCATCCTGCTCCCCCCCAGTGGGCCACCATGGGGGTTATTAGGGATCTTATATCCCTGGAGCTGTTTCTGACAGTGGTGGCCACACACTTGTGGACAGAGGAGTTTTGCAACTCCACCGCTTTGGGTGTGACAACAATTTGCTTTGTGTGTGACAGGGAGTGTGTTCAGATAGTGTTCAGATTGTGTGTTTGTGTGTTCAGATAGTGAATTTTAAGACATCCCATTCTGCTTGGGTATCTATCTATCTATCTATCTATCTATCTATCTATCTATCTATTCAATCTGTTGAAAAGCTTTATATAAATATTCCTCGTATTCGTAAAACTTGCCATTTACCTTCTGGGTTGGCAAGGATGATGAGGAATCAGACTTGAACTGCTTCCACCTTTGAGCCAGGGCGCGACTCCGATTGGAGGCTCAGGAAAGGACAGAAAGTCTGACTTCTAGCCTTGGTTAGGCCCACACTGCAGGGGGTGGACCTTCAATATCCAGTTTGCTAATTTTATATTTAATACATTTGTGGTCCTTTTCATCCAATAATTTATGTGTTTGGCTTCCTTGTGGTTTTGGGTATGGGGGCAGGAGGACATGTAACAAATACAAGCTACAGCTCACTTGAAGATAAATCTAGGAGAAGAGAGAGAACACAGAACAAACGTTGCCTCAAAACAACTTTTATAAAAATAAACAAAGGAAAAACCAGGCTAGTTCCCAATTTGGTGGAACTAGCTAGTGCAACATCTGGGTGTCAGCCACTGTGTTGGTCTACACCTCCCCTTTCTTTCCTCCACCAGATTCCCAGTTTCTTAGGAAAGACCTTCTTCCTAGCATCACTTACCACTTGCTGTACTTGCTTGTTCCTGAGGCTGTATATGAAGGGGTTCAACAATGGGGTGACCACAGTGTTGAGAATGGATACCCCCTTGTTGAGGTTAATCCCTTTGCTTTGCGAAGGCCTCACATACATGAAGATGCAGCTGCCATAGAACATAGTGACAACAATAATATGGGAGGAACAGGTGGAGAAGGCTCTCTGCCGCTCCTTAGCAGATGGGAGGCGAAGCACAGTGAAGATAATCTTGATGTATGAGGTGGTGGTAATGGCCAAAGTACCTAGTAAGATAATGACTGCCAAAATGAAGTCGATTAGCTCAATGAGCAGGGTGTCAGCACAGGCCAACTTGAGAAGTGGTGAGTTGTCACAGAAGAAATGGTCAATGACATTGGGACCACAGAATGGCAGGCGTGTGATGAAGACAGTGGTTAGGAAGACAAAGACAAAGCTGCCCAGCCAACAGCTCACCACTAGCTGAATGCAAAGTCTGTTGTTCATAATGATGGTGTAGCGGAGTGGGCTACAGATGGCCACATACCGATCAAACGACATTGCAGCCAGGAGAAAGAATTCTGCAATTCCCAGGAAGAAATAAAAGAAGGACTGGATGAAACAAGCATTCATTGTGATGGTCTTCTTTGTAGCAAGGAGATCGTTGAGCATCTTGGGAATAATGACGGTGGTAAAACTGATTTCCAAGAGGGAAAAATTCCGGAGGAAGAAATACATGGGGCTGTGGAGACGGTGATCCAGCAAAGTGATGGAGATGATGAGAAGGTTCCCTGCTAGGGTCAAGAGGTAGGTGACAAGGAGAACAGCAAAGAGGGTGATCTGGAGCTCCAAAATGTCAGTGAAGCCCAGAAGGATGAATTCAGTCACCCTAGTTTGGTTCTGCATGGCAGCTGCTGAGGAAGACCATAGCTGTGCAAGAAATATGGTGACAGAAAACATAAAAACTGATATGAAATCATCCAAAATAATGAAGTTGGTAAAACCGATTTCCAAAAGTTTATTTGTTTGTTTGTTTATTTAACATATTTTGATACCACCCAAAACATACATCTCAAAAGATGAAAGTTGTGGAGGTAGAAATACATGGGGCTGTGGAGACGGTGATCCAGCAAAGTGATGGAGATGATGAGAAGGTTCCCTGCTAGGGTCAAGAGGTAGATGACAAGGAGAACAGCAAAGAGGGTGATCTGCAGCTCCAAAATGTCAGTGAAGCCCAGAAGGATGAATCCAGTCACCCTAGTTTGGTTCTGCAAGGCAGCTGCTGAGGGAGACCATAGCTGTGCAACAGATATGCGGACAGAGGACATAAACAGTGATACAAAATTGTCTACAAAAAGCCAGAAAAGTTACTGGTTAATCATACAATTAGTTGGCTCATATGTGAACAAGTAGAACAAATCAAACACTAGGCAGGTTCATATGATTGAAAACAGGATAGGACAAGCATCTTACTGAACTTTGGGGAGTGTGCATCCTCCTGATTTCTAGTCGTGCATGAGCAAACAACTAGGTAGGAGGAGGGGGTAGTGATTGTGTGTGAGAGGGGAGCTTGGTAGGGCGGCTTCCTCTCCAACCTTGTTAAAGTGCTGTCCTACTAGTCCTACTGTCCTACTAGTGTTCCCTGTAACAATGATTCCCAGAAGTTGTTGACTAGAATTCCCATAATTCCCAAACGCCATTGAAGCTGGGGATGCTGGGAGTGGTAGTCAGCAACGTCTGGGAATCTCTTTTACAGGAAACACTGTGTGCTACCAAGCTCCTCTTTCACACAAATCACTCCCCTTCCTCCTGCCTTGTTCACCCACAGTTGAAAAATTGGGAATGCACGCAGCTTCCCACTCTGGGCAGGACACTTTTCCTTCTGAGTTTTCAATTGTGTCAACTTGTCTTCAGTCACACACACACACTTTGTGAATTGCAGAATCTAACTGACAGTAAGAAAGAGGCTTTGGAGCTTCCCCAGTCTTAGATTAGGCACAGAATACAAATACAAATATTCTTCCACTTACACACAAATTCATACAAAAGGCTGTGGGGAGATAGCTTAACAGGGAGGAAAATTTAACGACAGAAGGTGTCTTGAACCCAAAGAGGTAGACCTATCTTAAATGTGTTGTGTCTCCATAGTCAAAATGGGTTGAAGATTAATATTGGGGTTGAGTGAGCACAGCATTCTCCCTTGCAGGAGAGAAAATCACAATGATTGGCTGACCACATGATTACGGGCTCAATCATGGAACCAGTTGGGGTGTCAGGGATCAGGGACCTCCTGGGCACCGGAACACCCCATGCGAGTGCGCAGGGCATTCTTGGGAGGCCCCTTATGCCAGGAGGTTTGTTGTAGCCTCCCTGTCAGGGGTGTCCTTGTGAGTCTCCGTGGCATGGAGGCATTCCACAGCATCACACGATCGGAAAAATGGGGTTCACAGAGCGCTCACTCCGCAAACCTCGTTTAAGGGGGGAGGGGGCATTTAGGAGGGCTGGCTGCCAGGAGCCACACGTCTCCCAGTGCAGCACACGAGCAACAGAAAGCAGGCTGGACTCCCTTAGCCTGGTTTCTGCTACTTGTGAGAATTTCCTGAGAGAGAGAGAGAGAGAGAGAGAGAGAGAGAGAGAGAGAGAGAGAGAGAGAGAGAGAGTTAGTTTAATCCACTCTTGCCACATCACACATAATGTTATAAAGCTCTTTCATGACTCCCCTTAGTCACCTCTTTTTCTGAACTCAAATGCCCAACTGCTGTAGCCTTACCTCAAAAGGAAGTTGCTTTAGAAAGTGCTTGTTTTGTGACTCATGATGGTCTGGATTCTGCGATAGCTGCTGATATGTGAACAGTCCTACCTTTAGCAGGCTGTTACACTTGACTGCATTTAGTTTCCTGATTCAATGGCCTATCCAACAACCCCTCCCCCAACATATCAATATAGTAATTCATACACCATCCTCTGACTGCCTGTATCACCAATATTAGAATAGCAATCTTCAAATTTAAGAGATTCACCAAAAGTTCACCATGCAGCAGGACATGCTAGCAGCACTACCAGCAAAGAGCTCTTTTGTTAATTGGGTAGAATATATTACAGAGGAATCTTTTGAAGTGTTGCAAGAGAAGTGTTCACCCTGGGGAGAAAAGTTGCAAACCCCCAGAGCTCGTCAGTAGAACGTACACAGTTATTAAATTATTCAGTGTTCTTTAGCAGTACTTTTCATTTTAGCATTGCCATTTGTCAATTCAGTTATTACAGTGGCTGCATTCGCACATAACATGGAACCGCTGGCCCAATGCACCCACAGTTCTGCTCCCCACCCCACCCCACCCCGCTGTCCTGTCCAGTTCAGAAGTAACAAAGAGAGCTCTCTGTGCTCCCAGAGAGACTGTAGAAAGGTGGGGGAACTGGCTGTGTGGGCTTCCTTCTGGCATGGCTTCCTACCAGCCCACACAGCCTATCACAGCCAGAAAGAGGGAGGAGCTTCCTGTCTCAGCTCTGTGTTTCAGACAGCCCAGCCTGTAGTTCTGCATTCAGACATACTGCAGGCAGCTGTTAACCTCACTACAACCTGAGGGTTCAAACTGGAGTTTACAAAGCAGAATCTTGGGTTGGTCGCCATGTAGAACTATTGTTGCATGTATTCACCTGTAATGGTAAGAAAACCTCTGCCCCACCCCAACAAAACTAAAGTTCTGTGTCACATGTGAATGCAACCAATAAACTCCTCAAATCATGTGAGATATTTTCCTGTTCCATCTGACTGCAGAGGAAAGTGTAAAAACATGTTGCAGACTCAAAAACAAAGGGCAGGTTTGTACAAACATCTAACAGTAAGGAACTTGGGAAAATGTCTGGTGAAAGTAGGGAACTGGCAGCACATGTGCCTGGTAAGCATGACACCTCAAACTGTCCAAGTCTGGTTCCCATGCTGGTTCCCAATAGTCTCTTCAAGTCTGGTTCCCAATAGTCTCTTCAGATTCTACTCCCACTTGTTACCAACATTTGAAATGGAATGGAGAATCTGGGGATAATCTCAGGAATCCAGTACAGGATCAGACTTCTTGTTGTTAATGATTGTCATGGTTATGATTTTCCTTCCATGCCATACTTAATTAACCACCATCTTTTCTCAGGTTCTTCTTGGTGCATGGAAGTCGGGACACAGTACCCTTCAGTACCTCCTTGACCTGCTGATTACTCAGGGTGTAGATGAATGGGTTGAACAAGTGGGTGACAATGCAGGTCTGAAGGGTCACTGCTTTTTTGAGGCCAAATGAAAAGCCCTTGTTGGGCACTATGTACATGAAAATGGCACTTCCATAGAAGACTGAGGCCAGTGTGATGTGGAAGGCACACGTGGAGAAGGTGGCCTGTGATGGATGGGATGCAGAGGATGGTGGTGATGATATATAGATAGGAGATGATTGTCAGCATCAGGGAGCTCAAGAGCACAATGGTAGAAAGAAAGAACTCAGATTATCAGCATCAGGGAGCTCAAGAGCACAATGGTAGAAAGAAAGAACTCGATCATTTCCTGGAGGGCCATGTCAGTACAGGAAAGCCTGATCAGGGGCTCAGTTGTCACAGAAGAAATGGCCAATGATATTAGGACCACAGAAAGGCAGCTTTGAGATTATGATGATGGGAGACAGGACAGAAAAGAAGCCCCCCAGCCAAGACAAAAGCATGAGTTGGATCGTCAAGCGCACATTCATGATGGTGGAGTAGCAAAGTGGGTTGCAGATGGCTACATATCGGTGCAATGACATGACAGCCAAGAGGATGAATTTGGAGGTGCCAAGGAAGAAGTAGAAGTAACACTGAGAGATGCAGCCAGACACTGAGATGGTCTTCTTCTTGGAAAAACAACAACCCTTCATCATTTGGGGGGCAATGGCAGTTGCCACTATGGCATCCAGGAAGGAGAGGTTGCTGAAGAAGAAGTACATGGGGCTGTGGAGTCGATGGTCGACCCATATTGCAGTAAGATTGACCACATTCCTAGTGACAGTCAGCATGTAGACTACAAGCAGCACAGCAAAGAAAAAGATCTCCAGCTGCCAGACCACAAATCCAGCAAGATAAATTCATTGACTTTGCCAGTGGTTTGGTTGTTGTCAGACATTTGCCCAGTTCTGGAAAAAGGGGGAAAATGAAATGTGTATGCATTGAAGCAAAACAAACTAAAATTATTATATTGATTTTAGAGAAAGGTCCAGAACTACAAGATGAGATAGAGTAATGGTGGTTGGTAGGAATGAACATAAAGTGGAAAGACAGTGATCAGTACATAGGTATACTTAACATACAATTTTAACACACTTGACACACAGGGAGGCTATTCACATGATGGGGCGAAATCGGGCTAGCGGAGGCTAGACTGATTTCGCCCCATCGTGTGAACAACCGGGCTAGGCTGCAAACCTGGTGGTTCCTAGGCGGGCAACCCACCTAAGTACCCCTGCCCTAAAACCAGATTTGCAGAGCAAGTGCTCCACAAACCTGGTTTTAATAATTGTGAGTAGCCACGGTGCAGCTCCATGCTGCGGCTACTCATGAGTAGACCCCCAGAGGGGAGGTGAAAAGCTGCCTCCAGTCTCCGGGGGTCTTGCAAGTGCGCAGGGCATGCTGGAGCTCCCAGGGGCCAATTGGCCCCTGTTCCCCCCAGCCCCCTGCCAGCTCCGTCATGGAGCCGGCAATCATGTGGGCGGCCAATCCAGCCACCCAGGGCTCCTGCCCGAATCGTCTGCGGGGAGAGTGGGCTTAGCCCGCTCCTCTGCTCAGCTCACCAAACCAGGTCTCACCGATCGTGAGACCCAGCTCAAGGTATTTAACACACAAGGAACTACTCCCAAAGCTGTGTGTGTTCCTGACTTCATCATGTGAATTGGCTTGATATCTACAGTGTCCTCTCTCAGGCAAGTAGCAACCTTATCTTTCATGTCTAAAATACCATACCAGAAAGGATGCATGGATGGATGGGTAAGTAGTGAGCCTATAGATTAGTTGCATGCACACAGAGAGAGCTTGAGACAGAAAACATTAGGGGTGTGCAATTCGGATTTTTGGGTGATTCGGCTCGGACCCGAGCCGAATCACCCCTGTTCTGTTTTGTGCCCGAATCTGGGTCACCCGAATCACCCTTGATTCGGTTCGGATTTGGATTTAACCTGAATCCGAATCCGAATCGATTAGGGGGGGTAAAAAGGGGCCCAGGGGAAAAATTTTGGGGTGGGGTGGTAGTGCCCAATGGGTAGAGTCTACCACCCCAATTTCAGGGGGATTGGGCAAAGTCCTGATTTTTTGTGAATTTTTAAAGTTTTAGTGACTTTGGGGCAGTTCGGGGGCATAGCATGGGATTTGGGCAAAAGGAGTGGGGTGGGGTGGTAGTGCCTAGTGGGTGCAGGCTACCTCCCCAATTTCAGGGGGATTGGGCAAAGGGCTGATTTTTGGTAAATTTCTGAAAATTTCATGTCTTTGGGGCAGATTGGGGCATATTGGGGCAGAAAGTGGGGGCTGGGGCAGAATAGTGGGGTGTGGTGGTAGTGCCTCATGGGTGCAGGCTACCACCCCAATTTCAGGGGGTTTGGACAAAGGGGTGATTTTTTGAGAATTTTTGAAGTTTTGGTGACTTTGGGGCAGTTTGGGGGCAGAAAGTGGATCTGCCCCAAAAGAGTGGGGTGGGGTGGTAGTGCCTCATGGGTGGAGGCTACCACACCAATTTCAGGGGGATTGGGCAGAGGGCTGATTTTTTGAGAATTTTTGAAGTTTGGGTGTCTTTGGGGCAGATTGGGGGCAGAAAGTGGATCTGCCCCAAAGGAGTGGGGTGGGCTGGTAGATAGTGCCTGATGGCTGGAGGCTACCACCCATCCCCAATTTAAGAGTGATTGGGCAGAGGGGTGAATTATGGTGAATTTATTTTTATGAGGTTTGTCTTCATAAGGTGAAGTGTGCTAAATTGATTACTTCCTCATATTCATAGTAAGTGTGAAAAAGTGAAAGTGGGGTCATGAGAGTTGTTTAATTGAAAAAAATCTCATTTGCTATGATAGAATGAGAATTCACACCTCAGAAGTTTTTTCTGAGGTGTGAATTCTCATTCTATCATAGCAAATGAGATTTTTTTCAATTAAACAACTCTCATGACCCCACGTTCACTTTTTCACACTTTCCTTTACTATGAATAATATGAGGAAGTAATCAATTTAGCACACTTCACCTTATGAAGACAAACCTCATACAAATAAATTCACCATAATTCACCCCTCTGCCCAATCACTCTTAAATTGGGGATGGGTGGTAGCCTCCAGCCATCAGGCACTATCTACCAGCCCACCCCACTCCTTTGGGGCAGATCCACTTTCTGCCTGTCTATTGTAGACATTACAAGCCACTGCCTGTCTATGTAGACATTACTGAGCTAGATGGACCAATGATCTGACTCATTATAAGGGAGCTTCCTATGTTCCTAAACCATATCTGTGGTATTCTCACTCTTATGCCTGTAATGAAATGAAGAAGCCATTTTAAAATACATAATTTTAAGAGTAACATTCCAACACCTGGTTCCAAGTAAAGTACATCAGATGCTCCTTATGACTGTACCGCATATATATTGCATGCCCTTTTAAAACTAAAACCAGAAGTTACGCTGCATCTTATCCAAGAAAGAAGAGAAGTTAGTATAGATTGACAATGCCGTATTCAGAGTTTATTTTGCACAGATAAGTGATGCCTGGGCATAAGTTTACATGGAATAAAAAAAAGGGGGGGGGACTATATCAGAGAGGACAAAGGAAGAGCTGGCGCATCGTCTTACCTTGCGTTCTTACTAGATATTTACTCAATACTAGATATTTACTAGCTCTTCAGAACTTGCTGCTTCCAGTTCCCAGAAGTCCCAATTTTGTGTGTGTTTCAAAGAGACCTTCCTAGGAAAAGCTGGCTTTTCCTGCTGCAAATCAAGGGGTTGGCTTCTCTGACTCCTGAATTGAATCAAGAGGCAGAGGAAACTGTGAATGTTGTGCTCCTTGGCCATAATCTTCGGCCTGTAGTTTTCCTTCTCCTGATTCAGTTCAGGAGGAAGAGAAAACGACAAGCTCCATGATCTCCAGCAGGAAAGACAGGGGCGGCTCCACTATGAGGCAAGGTGAGGTGATGAACTCAGATGGCAAATGTGCTGTGAGATGGCAAGTGCAGGCGCACCACCCCCTGCCCAGGGCATTACCCTATCTTCCTGCTGCCCCCATCCTCCCCGTGTGATTCCCCCTTCACTAGCCCTGGACACCTGTGTGCCAGCTCTGTTCCACACCTCACTGGCCTTGATGCCACCTTTCTTCCCCTGTGCCAGCCTCACCGTCTGGACACATCTGTACTGCTGTTTGGAGATCCAGCTGGCCTTGTCTATTGTCACTCCTGCTCCAGCACCTAAATGCACTCAGCATGGCCAGGATACAGATTGCACCATAAGGACAAGACTGATTCGTCCTAAAGGAATAAATCTCCCATTTCATTCTGGCCTGCTTTCATTGTAAAAACCAATCCAAACAAACAAATAAAAAACCCCACTGAGAAAGCTGATGGCTAAGTGAAGGTGAGAATCATACACCCGATGCTCTAAAAGCCCAGAAAGTCTGTTATGGGCATTAGATTTAGAAACTCAGTGGATATGGACTCCTGTACCAAAATCCTCTTATTTTTTTGGAAAGAGGCGATACATGAGACTCTAGGCCAGTCACTTCTCTCTCAGCCTAACCTACTTCATAGGGTTGTTGTGAGGAGGAACTTTGTAGTATTCTGGGTTCCTTGGAGGAAGAGCGGGATATAAAATGTAAATAAAATAAATAAACAAATAAACAAATAAATAAATTAGCATGTAGAAATGCCCAGATTTATTTCCAAGCACCTCCAATTGTTGAGTTAGTATGTCAGGGAAAGATCTCTTTGCCTCAAGGAGTTGCTGGCAGTCAGAGTAGTCAATACTGGAACAGAAGAGGCTAAAGGTCTGGCAGAAGGGACAGGGTTCCCAATTCTGGATCTCCAGATGTCGTTGGACTACAATTCCTGTCTCTTTTTCTGACCACTAGAGGCATGAGGAGGTATGTTAAGAGGTCTCCCTTGGTCAGTTAAGAGTCAGTTAGAACTGCTCAGTTGTTGAAGACTAGTGCTTGTTTAGGTATGTTGGTCAATGGTTCTCTCTCAGTAAGTGATGTTTAATTTCTTAATAATCTCTTAAAAATAAAACTCTACCTAACGTCTCCAGATAATCTCTTGGGCTAAATTTCTTTACCACCAGAGAACACTCTGCTGTGTGAGGGTTTTAATGTTTCTTCTCATACCCCTCAACTGGTGCAGGAATTAGTGGAGGTTGTCCACTTCCCGTGTTGAGCCGCAATGGATCAGGGGGGCGGTGGGCTTTCCAATACAAGAAACATTACCAGCAAGGAATTCGCATGCTGCCACAAAGGAACTTCAGTGGGCCTCCAAAAGGATTTGAAAGCCATCTGTGAGGCCCTTAGATGGGCAAACATCCTGTATAGGGAAGTTATTTTTGACATTATTAAAAATGTTTAAGAAAACTGTGTGTAGTTTCATCTCAGTCCTCTTTTTTTTTTTTTTTTTTTTTTTAAAAACCAACTAAATGCAAAGTACATCATTAAAAAACCCCCAAAACCTCCTCAATTGACACTTAAGGCAAGGCACGTACCTGCCTTAAAGGAGCATTGCAATTTGGATTCCTGCCAGTTTTTGCAGAAAGAAGATTGCATAGAAGAAACCTTGCCAGATCATTAACTTCAAACTTTTTAGCAAGTGATACATTCCAAAGCTCCCAATCCACTCATTAACTTTTTTTTTTTTTAAATACCCAACTAAAATCAAATGTCTCCAAGGACTAGGCCTTGCCACTGGCTCATTATAAACCTGCCAATTCATTTTCCAGGGAATAAAATTGAGTAACAAACTTATTTCATTTTTCTACTATTTCTCCTCTACAAATAACCTCTAGTAACCTTATTTGGCAGTAGGAGATCAGAAATGCACTGAGATAATTTTAGTTCTAATTGTGAGGGACCAAGGTTCATCCTGGCAAATTCCAATGCCTAGGTTTGTCTTCCTGTGGGATGCTAACATGAAACAGCCCTGCCCCAAATCATTCTTTTAATGCATGCTGGTTGATTAATTAATACATCACATCAAGTACAGTCCAGACACTAACTTTAAATATAGACAGAGGCAGCCTTTCCATGAGTTAGGGCAGAGATTCTCAATGTTGGGTCCCCAGATGTTATTGGACTTCAACTCCCATAATCCCTAGCGCCAGTGACCTTTGGTTGGGGATTATGGGAGTTGAAGTCCAATAACATCTGGGGACCCAACTTTGAGAATCCTTGAGTTAGGGTGAGGTGGTCACCTCAGAGGCAGGTACAAGGAGGGATGCAGTGGCCACTGAACTTCCTCACCCTTCCCATGTGTGTGAAGACAACATCCACCACAAAGCCATGTGATATTGTGTGCCATCATTTAAACATGGTGGGTGATTCCACCCAGGCTCACATTGGATTGGATTGACTGGGAAAATAAGTTGAGGTATTTCCCCCTAATCAGGAAATAGCTCTGCTTATTTCTATACCAATCCAATTTTGATGTAACTCTGTCTCCATCATGTATACCAAAAATCATTTCCTTGTACCAATGAACAAACCCACACTCTGCCCTGCTCCCCTTTCTCTTTGGATCCCACATGTTGGCTGACATGGCTACTGGTGGCAAACAGCTGTAGGGAGAAGGAAATGAAGGAGTTCTCTCCCTCACATCCCACTCTGGTTCCTGGTATGTAGTTGAACTGCCCATCAGAATGCATGTTCTGATAAATGTAGTTTTCCCAATGACTTTTTCAATGTCCTACCCAGTTTTGGGTCCTGTGAATGACCTCTGGGAATCAGCTAATGTCAATTAGTATAGTAGATAAGGCAGAGAAAGATCTGGAGAGAGATGCTACTGAAGAACATAAGAAACACAAAGCATTCTGTTTACATTGTCATTTAATTCAGACTTTTACAACTTAAGAAAAGATCGTTGCAATTTGGTTTCCTGCCAACTTTTGCAGAGAGAAGTCTACATAGAAGAAACGTTACTAGATCATTAATTTCAAGATTGTTTTTTTTAGTAAGAGACACATTTCAAAGGTACCAATCCACTCATTAACTTAAAAAAAAAAATCTAAGATCAAATGTCTCCATTGCCCAGAACTTTCATTATCAATTTAGTAATTCATTTTCCAGGGAACATAACAGAGGAACCCGCTTATTCAAGTTCTCTACTAGTTTTGCTCTGCAATATGACCTCTAGTAATCTTACTTGATAGTAGGGATGCAACTAGGTAATTTCAGACTCTGGACCTAATAGCCTAATGGGGTCCCCTCCCTTGTTATGGGGCCCCTCCCTTGTTACAGGGACCCCCTTATCAATAAAAGCTCTCAAAACAGTTTACATAGTAAATAAATAATAGATAAATAAGAAATTAATAGATACTGTCCACATTCACACCTAACACGAAACCGTAGGTCCCTTCACCTCCAGTTTTGTAAACTGCACATCCAAATGTGAGCAACCACAGTTCTGTCAGAAATGTGGTTTCCTTTCCTGAGCTGTAATGTGTACCTTCAGTTTTGTACTGAGTTTTGCCATGTTTAACTCTGCATGCCAGCACCACAGTTTCCAAATGCTGACACCAAAAGCTGGAACCGCAGCTCCTCACTTGCTCTGGCTGCTATTGGCTGTCTGAATCACCCCTAAAATAATGATACCTGTCAGGATATATCTCTGTTAGGTGTTGTGGTAATATGCCTTCAGGTGAAAACTGCAAGTCACTGTATTTACTGTGATTAGTGACTAGCAACATGTGAGGCCAATTACAAGCTGCTGAGTAATGATCTGCAGTGATTGGCCAAGGCCAGTATAAGAAGGAGGCTCAGAGAAGAGCTAAGTGTCCACAGTGGCAGATGTTGCTACACTGTGGTCCACCTGGCTGAACTATGTGATTGCTGTATCCATGTGCCTGGTGTATATACATATTTACGTGTAATGGACTTACTGAGTTGCAATATCATGTGAGTGCCTTTTCTATAATATATTCTTCAGTTTAAACCCTTGCCTGTGTGTTGGGGTCTTCTTACTTTTCCACTGGGGTACTGGAACGTGACTCTGCGAGTAGGGAGCAACACCAACAATACCACAGTGCAATGGAGCCTCAATAGCCTTCTTCATGAAATAAGGAAACCCATATATCCTGTTCTCCCTCCTCTCTGCAGTCAGTGAGACTGCAGCAAGGGAGCTCTTTGTTTCCTCCAAATGCAGACAGGAGAGCGAAAGGAGGGGGTGTAGAACCGCAGGTCCATTGGACCCGTGGTTCTGTGTTATGTCCAAAGGCAGCCACATAGATAGGATGAGAGTGAAGAGGGGTTTGTCTGGACAGCTAAACTCAAGTTTGTGGCTTATCATGAACCTCATTCATTCATTCATTCATTCATTCATTATATTTGTTCTCCAGCAGCTCTCATGAGATCTCATTCCAGAATGAGATCTTGCCGCAAGATCTCGTAAGACATTGACCCCATTTGGGAAATTGGCTGTTGTTTCTTGTCTGGGCCACCCTTGGCCTGGACCAGCTGTGGCAGCACTGTTGCCATTCTCAGATTGGGATGGCAGACAGGGCATGCGAACAAAGGTGCACCTAGGTAATTTTGGAGCCTGGATCTAAAGACCTTTGGAGCCCCCACCCACCCTCCCTGCAAATTAAGCATCATCACACTCGGCTAGGTGACCAAACCACCCTGGACAGACTAAAGAGGATTTGGGGTCTCCCAGGGGCTGGGGAAGCCCTGTACTTTGGCCTGGAAGTCCAAGGCTAAGAGCGCCTCTGCACGCAACATGATGGTCAGGCTCTCCCCAATATCGGACTAGGCTCCTCTGTTTTCTCCCACCCTGAGCCTGCCCTATTTATCTATCTATCTATACACAGGGGGAGACCAGAAATCCTGGTCTGACACCTGTGCTCCCCTGAGAGTATGTATGAAGATGAAAGTTTGTTCGGCTTCACAATAACTCTCTCCAGATACCATATATAAACCTCCTTTTGACAAGCTCTCCTTCTAAAAATGAATGAAGTCACGCTACCCCACTGAGGTAAGACTGAGGAAGCCCAATAAACCTTTTCCCCATGATCGTGATTTTGTCTTGTATCCTAACATTGCACTGTAGGTGGATTTGGCATATGATAATGTACATGCAAGTTCATGATTACATTAATTTAGATTAATGTAAATTAATGTAATGTAAATTAATTACATTAATTTTAGATGCAAATAGACATTTGGTATTAAGAATGAGGCTGGGTTTTGTTTTTGTTTTTTTTAAAAACATTTTTGATTTAGAGGTAAGTTTGATTTAGAGGTAAGGGATGTGAATTTTAGGACCTTTTGTTCTAAGACCACCCCACAGAGTTGCCTTTTAAATTAATATGTAGTTCTTTCCCAACACCTGAGACTGTGTTATTGAGGTGGCTTAAGATATTGAGGGACCTGAGGTGAGGCACAAAAGACTGCCTTGCCCCACATACCTGGTGGAGGCAGCCCCCTTTCAATACAGACCTTTGCAAGATTTGTGTCAGAGAAGGTGGGGTGGAGGGAAGGTTGCCAGCAGCCTCCTCTTCTTGGCTTCTGCTTCTTACAAGTTTCAAAGGAGTGTGAGAAGAGGCACTGCTGACAAAGCTGGCTATGGTCAAATCAGTGACCATAGGGGTGGAGACTATGGAGTGGAGAAAGTGGATAGAGAGAAATTCTTCTCCCTCTCCCATAACACTAGAACCAGGGGTCATCCCATGAAACTGATTGCCAGGAAATCTAGGACCGACAAACGGAAGTACTTTTTCACACAACGCATAATCAACTTGTGGAATTCTCTGCCACGAGATGTGGTGACAGCCAACAACCTGGATGTCTTTAAGAGGGGGTTGGATAATTTCATTGAGGAGAGGTCTATTGATGGCTACTAGTTGGAGGGCTGTAGGCCACCTCCAGCCTTGGGGGCGGGGTGCCTCTGGGTACCAGTTGCAGGGGAGTAACAGCAGGAGAGAGGGCACACCCTCAACTCCTGCCTGTGCCTTCCAGAGGCATCTGGTGGGCCACTGTGCAAAACGGGATGCTGGACTAGATGGGCTTCCTTGGGCCTGATCCAGCAGGGCTGTGCTTATGTTCAGTCCCAAAGAGCTGCTCCAATGGCAGCTGTGGAGCCCATCTTGCCCTCCTATTGCTGACCCAATGACGCCTGAGACAACTACCACACTTTGACTCCTAAAAGGACGGCCTCTATTAATATATTTACATACAATGCTTTAAAATAAAACTTCCCTGTGATGTACAGTATGGCTAATCAAATTCTCCACATCCACTCTCTTCCAGCCACCCAGTCGTGTCTTGAAGAAACTCATGGATGATTAGCCCAGATTTTCCAGTGCTTGATAGAGGTGGATTGAAATGCTAATCTGCTTTTATGAGAAAGAGGGAGTTTGAAGGTCAGAAGTAGTCACTGGACATAAAAAAGGGCTTATTGTGCATTCTAAAGGTCAAGGGAAGTCTTAATTGTGCTTGTGGATTTGGAAGAGAAGTGATGTCCCCTGCACTGGATTGCATAAATGCTAAAGATGTATTTTGTGTTTGCTTGAACATTCCTCAATCATGGGATCAAGGAATCATAACAGCACGGAGCAAGTGATGGAGTTCATCTTACTTGGCTTCCAGCTCCCTAGGCCCATAGAGATCTTCCTTTTTTCAGTGCTTCTTCTTGTTTTCCTTTTAACACTAGCTGGGAACATCACCATCATTGTATTGGTGTGCCTTAACCAACGCCTCCAAACCCCCATGTACTTCTTCCTTTGCAACCTCTCCCTCCTGGAGATCCTTTTCATCTTAACGATCACCCCTAAAATGCTGGTGAACCTACTTTCTACGGACAAAACCATCTCCTTCTCTGGCTGCATCATCCAGTGTTATTTGTACTTCTTTCTTGGCACCACTGAGTTCATCCTTATTGCTGTGATGTCCTTCGACAGGTATGTTGCCATCTGCCACCCACTTCGCTACACGATCATCATGAATGGTCATGTCTGCATTTCCCTGATCCTGGGCTGCTGGGTGGGTGCCTTCTTCTCTACCATTGGCCCTATCTTTCTGTTCTTCCGTCTCTCTTTCTGTGGCTCTAATATCATTGACCATTTTTTCTGTGACTATGCCCCAATAATAAAGCTTTCCTGCAATGATGTACAGCTGCTTCTTACCCTAGAGTCCATCCTGTCCTCTGTGATGCTCATCATCTCACTGTCAGTCACTGCTGACTCTTACCTCTACATTATTGCCACCATCCTGAGGATGCACTCCACCAGTGGCCAGCAAAAGACCTTCTCCACCTGTGCTTCCCATATCATGGTTGCCTCCATCTTTTATGGTAGTACCATTTTCATGTACTCTTTGCCTAGCCACGGACGCTCCCAGGATGTCCAGAAGGCAGTAGCGGTACTGACAGCAGTGGTCATCCCATTACTGAACCCTTTTATTTATACTCTCAGGAATGAGAAGGTCCAGGAGGCCTTCAGAGACTCTCTGAAGAGGCGGACATTTTCATAGTGAGAGCCATCTGCAGAAGCCAGCTCTCCCCTGCCCCCCATGGTACCTTCATGATCATATTGCACATGTTGATTGGGGAGAGGGAAATGCTAGGGGCTTGTAGTTGCTATGAAAAGGATAATTATTTTGTCTATCAGTAGCAGTGCGTTTATTATTTGTGTGTGTGAGAGAGCATGTGCTTGAGAGAAACAGTATCCATACGAAGTTAGTTTCTCATATTTTTTGTTACCTATGTAGGCCATTGATGTAAGAGCAAATGTAGAAATGGAGCAAAAAATGCACACTCCGTCTATTACTCATCTTTCATTCATGTTGGAAGCTGTTTCCAAACCAAGGTGGCTGAACGTAAGCCTCACTTGTGACAGTGAATACATTGTGACTATGCAAAATTTTGTTGGGTCTCGGAAATAGTATGTTGATTCACAAAGATCCCCCTACACACACACACACACACACACACACACACACACACACACACACACTAGACTGGGTCTCATGATTAGTCAGACCTGGTTTGTGGCGGTGAGCGGGAAGAGCGCGCTAAGCCCGCTCTCCCCACTCACAAGCGGGGAGGGAGCCCTGGGCGGCTGGATTGGCCACCCACACAATTGCTGGCTCCATGATGCAGCCGGCGGGGGCTGGGAGGAGCAGGGGCCAATTGGCGTGGTCCAGCGTGGTCTGAGCGAACACACAGGGCATGCTGGCGAGACCCTCGGAGCCGGGAGGCGGCTTTTCACCTCCCCTCCAGGGGTCCTCATGAGTAGCTGTGGTGCGGAGCCACGCCGCAGCTACTCACGATCCAATAGCCCAGGTTTGCGGAGTGCTCGCTCCGCAAACCTGGGCTAAGGGGTGGGCTATTTGAGCAGGTTAGCCGCTCAAGAACCACTGGGTTCGCAGCTGAGCCCGGTGGTTCTTACAATTAGCAAAAATCGGGCTAGGCTCTCCTAGCCTAAGTTTTGCTAATCGCGAGAATAGCCCCACAGTCTTTAATCTATATTTGTTAATATGTGTGTATTTTGGCTTAAAACTGCCTGGAATCACAAGTCTTTTTTCTTCTTCTTCTTAAAAGGTAAATAACATATGATCTAAAAGTGATCTGAATTAGAGCTGTACAAGTCCAGATAAAATGTATACCAAGACAATAAATATACTTTGCAAGGTGAAAAAAATATATAAAGAAATCTATAAACATATAAGATATATATATAGAAATTCCAAGAAGGATACTCTAATGGGAGTCCAAAATTGCATGGGAGTTAACAAGCATTTGTATCCATTATGTTCTGTATATTGCTTGTCTTCTCGTGACAAGTGACAATGATCCGTGAGAAGATCCTGGGGAGGGTTTGTTGGACTAAGCCTGCTGTCCCGGCAGACGAGCAGCGGCCGCCCACACGACTGCCGGCTCCATCACGGAGCTGGCGAGGGCTGGGGAATTCGGGGGCCATGCGGCCACCGGAAGCTCCAGCATGCCCTGTGAGAGTGCCTCCCAGTTGAGGGTCTCCTCATGAATAGCCGTGGCATGGAGCCACGCCGTGGCAACTCATGATTAGGTTAGCGGAGCACTCGCTCCGCTTACCCGGGCTTAGGCGAGGGCTACTTAAGCGGGTGACCTGCTTTGACTGAACCGTTCCTGGCTGAGAGCCTGGTGAGTCTCACTATCAGTGGGAAGCGGGCTAAGCACCCTTAGCCCGCTTTCCACTGATCGTCAGAATAGCTTCAATATACTTCTGATAACAGAAATTGGGGATACACTGGAGATGACCCTCTGTTTTCTCAGACAAATAGGAATTGTCATGAGCAATTAGCACTTTTGAGAGTCAGGACAGATGTTAGCTTCAATCAAAAGGAAGCTTCAATCAAAGGAAGAACCCAGCTCCCTGGGCATAGCTTCAGTAGTATTTGCCCTGGCAATAAATTGTCACAGAGCTTGCTGCCTAGGTCTACAGGTGAAACTCGGAAAATTAGAATATCGTGCAAAAGTCCATTAATTTCAGTAATGCAAATTAAAAGGTGAAACTGATATATGAGACAGACGCATTACATGCAAAGCGAGAGAAGTCAAGCCTTAATTTGTTATCATTGTGATGATCATGGCGTACAGCTCATGAAAACCCCAAATCCACAATCCCAGAAAACTAGAATATTACATGGAACCAAGAAGACAAGGATTGTAGAATAGAACAATATTGGACCTCTGAAAAGTATACAGTGTACTGTGCTTGATTGGCCAGCAAACTCGCCTGACCTGACCCTATAGAGAATCTATGGGGCATTGCCAAGAGACGGATGAGAGACATGAGACCAAACAATGCAGAAGAGCTGAAGGCCGCTAATGAAGCATCCTGGTCTTCCATAATACCTCATCAGTGCCACAGGCTGATAGCATCCATGCCATGCCGCATTGAGGCAGTAATTGCTGCAAAAGGGGCCCAAACCAAGTACTGAATACATATGCATGCTTATACTTTTCAGAGGTCCGATATTGTTCTATTCTACAATCCTTGTCTTCTTGGTTCCATGTAATATTCTAATTTTCTGAGATTGTGGATTTGGGGTTTTCATGAGCTGTACGCCATGATCATCACAATTATAACAAATTAAGGCTTGACTTATCTCGCTTTGCATGTAATGCGTCTGTCTCATACATCAGTTTCACCTTTTAATTTGCATTACTGAAATTAATGGACTTTTGCATGATATTCTAATTTTCCGAGTTTCACCTGTATAGCAACACAGAAGCTCTCCCCTGACAGACAAGAGACTGTCAGCTATATCTGCCACAGGATGAGGAATTGAGACTTTCTCTCTATGCTCTTCTGGACTCCGGTCCAAGAACTCAGCATGCCTGCTTGAATCCTGTCTGCAACACTCTCCAGCAACCAATTCTAGCATCACTCACATCAATTGGGCCATGACTAGATCCAGTAAAAATGCTTTCCTGAGACAACCAGTCTTTGACTCCTCACCCCTCCTCCCAACTAAACCCTGGAACTCCCAAGCAAGCCCGCCCTCCTCTCCTTTCAATTTTCTCTGTCTCTGGTTAGGATTTGTTAGCTAGCTTAACGCTGAGACCACACGCAACTGACATGTTTGTTAGCTAGGAATACTGCACTGCACTACACTACGCTTAGAACATAATTGACCTGATTGATTTTCTTGATTGGCACTATTGCCTTGAAAACCAATTTGCCTTAATAAAACCCACTGGACTTTATGAGAGTGTCTGTCTTTCTTTCTACCTGCGTGCCCAGATCATACATGGCTACCATATCAAGAACTTGTGCCACTAGGTGGTGAGCATGAACAAGCCTCATTCCCACTGACCTTGCTAGCCCCAGAACATATACAAGGTGTGAATCAGGCTTGACCTGATTTACCAACAACTGTGGCAAGAGGTGCTAAGGCACTCCATTCAGGAACCCATGCTGCCTTGTGTGATCACAATGCTGCATTCTAGGTTACCTTTACAAATAGAGAGTAGGATAGCACCAAAAGGGTGAGAAGCCTAAGGAAAGAATACTCAGTTCTCCAACTGATGTGTCTGTGGAGAGATAAACATTAGGGCCGACAACCCACATTAACGCAGCACTAGTGCAATGCACAATGATGTGCCCATGCAAGAAGGTTACACATCTGTGCTGATGCTTAACATTGCTCATTCTCTTGTAGTCTTGGCCTGCTTGCATATGCATTGCCCCTGGGCAGCAAACATAACAGCTTTTAGGGGTGTGTACAAACCAATACATGTGGTATGGTTCGAATTTGAACCAATTCAAACCGAACAGCTTTGCTCTGAACCGGTTTGGTCGAACCGAAAGGCCAGGCCAGTCCATTCGGTTGAACCGGTTCAAGAAGTTCATGCAGCCAATATATTTATTAAGGGGAATCTGGTGAGGCTTCTTCTTTACAAGCGTAGGGGTGGGTGACTTTGCTAATGGTAAGGGATGGCTGGGTGGGGGCAGCGAGAGAGGTTAAAAGCTGCTTACTCCGCTGGCATGGTTGCCCACACTGCTGCTCACCACCACTCACTCTCCCAGCACAGCCCCAAGTGCAGTCCCCCCTCCTTTACCATGCCACTGTCTCAGTGTGACTCAATTCTGGCCTTTGCCAAGCCGTTGGCTTTGTAAAAGGGAAGGATGGTGAGGGAGGGTGATGGGTAGCACTGGCAGCTGTGCTGGCTGAGGAAACAGGTTATAACTCTCTTGCCGCCCTCACCTGCCACCATGCTGAACTGGTTCACCCAAACCAGACCTGGTTTGGTTTGATCATGGACCGAACTGCCCCCAGGTTTGGTCTGCGACTGAACCTCTGAACCGGTCCTGGTCTGGGGTAAACTGGTTCGGCACAAATGCATGCACACCCCTAACAGCTTTCCTGTTAACTGACGAATAAGTTTGCATCAGCCCCTGCAACGTATATAAGCCAGGGATTCAGTTTCATAGGAACATAGGAACATAGGAAACTGCCATATACTGAGTCAGACCACTGGTCTATCTAGCTCAGTATTTTAAAAAAACCCTGTGTTGTACTCTAACCCTTGCTAACTGAGCAACGAGGCACCTTAAAAGTGGTGACTCTCTTGATTTTGAAGGGGGAGAGCAACTGGCCCTATCCATTCCCAGCACAGCATCCCTCCAGTGGCTGTTGCTGGTGTCTGTCTTACATTTCCTTTTTAGATTGTGAGCCGTTTGGGCACAGGGAGCCACTTAATTTAATTTAATTTTTAATTTAATTTAATTTATCAATTTATATCTATGTATACTGCTTGGGAAACTTTTGCTCAAAAGCAGTGTATAAATATTCATCATATTCATTTTTGTATTCCTGGCTCTCACAACTGGAGTAATAAACAAAGCAGGACAGGGTTAAATGAGTAGCTACCAATTCACAATACACAGTTCTCCTGGGAACACACAGTGAAGAACAATTACCAGCAAACCTGTTTGCTATATATACATTCCAGTTCAGTGATGTTTCACAAAAGGAACCCTGGAAGGAGAAGGGATATTGAGGAGAAATTATTCATAATTTTTGCCTAAAATGTTTTACACTGGACACAGACAAAATTTTGAAGGCACTGAGTAATTTGCAAGGTAAGCAGCCTAGATAGACTGGGTGACCTTGAGGTCATTATCTAGATAGTGAAAGGTCAAATCAACCACATCCATCATGTTGCCATGGAAAGGCTTCTGAGCTGTAAGAAGACAGAAATGATCAATGGGTTGGATCCAGAGTAACCTCCTTCATCCCATAAAGGCTCCCTTCACTGGAGGATGTGTCTTTGAATCCAACATGCTGTATACAGTTGTGCACTTGAACCAATCCATTTTCACTAACTATATTACTTTGGGTTGTATCAAAAACTTTCCTTCCTCCAGATGAGGAATCTTTTATAGTTGTTATTTTCCCCTATATTTAAGTGTATATCTTTATTGTATCTCCCCCCCCCTTAACTATTACCTTTAATTAGGGATGCGCACAAAACCGGTTTGCCCGGTTCGGTTTGAATTTGAACTGGGTTCGAACCAGGAGGGGGAGGTTCGTTTTTGGTTTTGCTTGAACTCCCCCCCGGTTTGGTTTGAATTCAAACCGTTTTGAACTGTTTTGAACTGGTTTGAACCTCCAAAAGTGGGTGGGGTGGTAGCTGGCACCCATGGGTACCTACCACCCAAACCCCAAAGCAATTGGACACTCGTACTATTTTTTAAAATGAATTTTAGAATTTTTTCCCCTCATAGGGTATAATGGGACTCGAACCAGCCCATTATTCCCTTTTGTGGAGCACCCATGGCTATCAACAACCACCCAAACCCCAAAGCAATCGGACACTCCTATGGTTTTTGATGAATATTTGAAATATTTTTAATTATTTTTCTCATAGGGTATAATGGGACCCGAACCAACCCATTATCACCTATTGTGGAGCACCTAGGGGCACAAAATTGGGGTGGGTGGTAGGCACCCAGGGGCACCCAACAAACCTAAGGCAATCAGACACTCCTCCGATTATTGGTGAATTTTAAAAGTATTTTTGAATTCCTCATAGGGAATAATGAGGATTGCAGCAAATGTATAGCTTCATGGTGGGGGGGGGGGGAGGGGTGGCCTAGAGCAGAGTGTGGTGGGTTCTAGTTCCCAAGGGGAGCAAGGAAGCTTTCAGAATTATTTGAAAGGAATTGGGCAAAAGGCTGATTTTTAAGTGATTTTTGAAATTTACGCATCTTTAAGGGTTTTTCTCTATAGAGAAGAATGAAGGTTTCAGCAGCCCCATAACTGCACCTGGGGGGTTCTGGGGTGGCTCAAAGCAAGTGGTGGTGTAGTGCACAGAGGGTGCCAACCACCCCCATGGGTTGCTAACCCATGGGGTACTGGGTTTTGTTGTTTCTGAGATGTTCTGAGTGTAGATTCTCTGGTAGCATATGAGATTTTCAATGACAAACCATGAAGCCACTCTCATTTGCTACCAAAGAGTCTACACTCAGAGCACCTCAGAAACAACAAAACCCAGCACCCCATGGGTTAGCAACCCATGGGGATGGTTGGCTCCCTCTGTGCACTACACCACCACTCGTTCTGGGCCACCCCAGCACCCCACAAGTGCAGTTATGGGGCTGCTGACACCTCCATGCTTCCCTGATGGCTGGTTTGGTTCGAATTCGAACCATTGAACCAAACCAGTTTGAATTCGAACTGGTTTGCACATCCCTACCTTTAATTGTATTTGAATACTTTTTTTAAATGGCTTAATAAAGTGTATTTCTTGATCATGTCCTGTCATGATTCATGATTTCTGATTGAAACATGATAGATTTCACACACAGAAAATTGCCAGTTGGCTCCCCAGGCTGTTATAGTATGACCCACTCCTTAACCTGCTTCTAAATTCCCACTGAATGGCAGCAATGCCATTATGGATTTTTATTTGTTTGTTTTTTATTGTTTACTCCTCAAATCAGAGTGAACTTGCAGTCATATCATTTGTTTATTTATTTATCTGACATATTTTATTCTACCCAAAACTCTGGGCGGTTTACAACAAAATTAGTAATTCATTGTGAAATGATGAGGCTGTTTCTTTCTAAAAAGCTTACACTTCAATCAAACGAAATAATAAATTGCTGCCATTCTCTGGCTAGCTATAAAGAATCGGGAACTTAACCTTCTTTTTGACGATCTCAAAACCATTTGCATGATTTTGAGAAGTGTCCTCTAGTTTTGCAGCTTGGTCAGCTGTTTAAAACACCAATCTTACCATAGGTCTTGATAATTTTTCTTTGGTTTCTAGGAACCAGTCCCCCAATTTTTGTTGTAAACCGCCCAGAGACGTAGGTTTTGGGCGGTATAAAAATATGTTAAATAAATAAATAAATAAATAAATAAATAAATAAATAAATATAGGAGCCAGACCATGGACACTTCACAAAATTATCAGACTTAGTGATGGACATTGTGGAGGGAGAGAGCAAACAGACTTCTCTTGACTCCCTTCATAAATAACAGTATATACCCTAACTCTGTAGAAGAGCATCTGCTGTGTATGCAGAAAATCCCAAGTTCACTCACTGCCTTCTCCAGGTAGGGCTGAGAAAGAGACCTGTCTGAAACCTTTGAGAGCCACTGCCAGTCAATACAGACAGTACTGAGCTGGATAGGCCAATGGTCTGACTCGGTATAAGGCAGTTTCCTCCTACATACCTAACAGAAACAGGCATGTCTGGGGAAAATAAAGATTATATTAAATAACTCCCTCTGAATATCTGAGTGTAGGCACCACATTTAAAATTCCAGGCACCAGGATTTGTCACACCATGTATCATTCTCACTTCAACATGCTGAGAATTTAAGGACATACCTCTTTCCAGTAGGGAACTGGGTAGCTTAGAGTAGTTTACTCTAAAAGAGAAAAAGGCATCATTCTTTGGGGAAGAATTCCTCTTCCTTCCAGGGCTGGCTATTTCTACTTTACTGGGAAGAAGATTTTTCCTCAGAAACATGGCAGAGGTTGATTTGTTACCTAGTTGATAAACGTTCTGCCTGGTGCCTTGAGTGTAGAAATTATTAGCATGATTAGAGCATCAAAAGTATTGTAAATGTCATTCTGATATCAGAAAAACATCTTTGTGCACTGGGGATTCCAGCTGATTTTGGACAGTAGATTTGCTTCAGGATATCTTGACCTGAGGCCTAGCTAATAAACCTTTAATGTATTGGTTAAGGAGGAGTTGAGAAACCAACCATCAGAAGAACAGGCATTTATTGATTAGGTTGACTGCAAATAACCTTATCAATTAGGTTGATTTATATCAATAATTATATTCTCCCCACCCCCAAGGTAGAGCAGACATGAAACTCAACCAAACCACATTCAATGAGTTCATACTTCTCGGCTTCACTGATATTCGGAAACTACAGCTGTTGCTATTCAGCATCCTCCTCTTTTCCTACCTTCTGACGATCACTGGGAATGCTGCAATTATCATCATTACTCATCTAGATCTCCGGCTACAAACCCCAATGTATTTCTTCCTTCGGAATTTCTCTTTCTTGGAAATTGGATTCACCACCGCTGTCATCCCCCAAGCCTTGGTCCACCTGGCAACGGGCAGTAAAAAGATGTCCTATCTTGGTTGCATGATACAGTCCTTCTTGTACTTCCAGTTGGGCACCACAGAGTTCTTCCTCTTAGCTGTCATGTCATTTGATCGCTACGTAGCCATATGCAACCCCTTGCGCTATCCAGCCATCATGAACAATCATGTCTGCATCTCCCTGGTTCTGTGTTCTTGGCTTGGTAGTTTTCTTCTGATCATTGGTCCAGTAGCACTTTTCCTACAGTTTCCAATGTGTGACTCAAATGTTCTCGACCATTTCTTCTGTGACAATACACCACTGAACAGACTTCTTTGTGGTGACACACGACTGCTGAGATTTCTTGGATTTATTACTGCTGTGCTTTCACTCTTGGGCAGCTTGACCATTAATGTGGTGTCCTATGTCAATATCATCAAAACCATTGTACGAATCCCTTCTGCTACAGGGAGGCAGAAGGCCTTCTCCACTTGTGCCTCTCACTTCATTGTGGTGTCCATCACCTATGGGAGCTGCATCTTCTTATACATCAAGCCAGCTCAGGACAGCAAACTGGACCCTGGCAAAGTGGTGGCCATCCTCAACACGGTTGTGTCTCCTTTGCTCAACCCCTTCATATACAGCCTGAGAAACCAGCAGGTTCAGGAGGCCTTGAGGGATGCATTGGGACAACGGAGCCATCAGAAGGAAGCAGGAAATACCAGACATTAAAATCATTCAGTAATGGGGGGGGGGGACCAATTTGGACAATGGGTATTGCACTCTTCTGCAGAGGAATGTTTATATTTGCAGAAACTCTGGAAAAAATAGATATTTGAGTCTTGGATTACCCAGTCATTATCTGGTGTTTTCTTGTTGCCATAGCACAGTGGTTTTCAAACTTCATATGTTCAGGAAACATTTTAGAGGGGCCAGTTAGGATGATATAGTCCCTGATGATGCAGTTAGGACCAAGCGTTCCAAAAGTAGGGGTTTGCAAGCCAGCTCAGTCCAAGCCGGGTTCAACACCGAGACACTTGGCTTACTATAATGGCTTACTATAATAGTGCCATTGATTCAGGCAGAGGAATTTGTGAATGATGTCCAAAAAAGCTCAGTGTCCTCAACATCTTTTGGAGTGGACCAATGTAGTTTGACATAGGACATAGGTCTTAGGTGACACAGATTTTGCTGTTATACACAGTGGATATATAACCCAAATGTCCCATGGATTTTAGAGATGTTTAGTAAGTTAGATTTAAGCCACCTAATTGCACAGCGGGGAAATGACTTGCCTAGTGAGCAAGAGGTTGCTGGTTTGAATCCCTGCTGGTACATTTCCCAGAATATGTTTCCCCAAAATATGTTTCTCATGTTCTGGAAAACACCTACTGTATATTGGGCAGGAGCAATATAGGAAGGTGCTGAAATGCATCATTTCACACTGTGTGGGAGGAGGCAATGGTAAACCCCTCCTGTATTCTACCAAATGAAACCACATGGCTCTATAGTTGCTAGGAGTCGACACCGACTCGAGGGCACAGCTTTATCTTTTTACTTTGTAAGTTACAACCAGTAAACACAAACATTGTCTTTGTTGCTAGCGATGTTTTAAATACTATGAGTCCTGCTCTGGTGCATTGGCAGAAATGGCATTGTATCAGCGTCAAAGTCTACTGGTTGGCATTTTTTAATTATTTCATTTGTATCCTATCCTTCTCCTAAGAACCCATGTTGGGAAGCATGTCTGCTTTGTTCTTATAACAGCCCTCTGAGGTAGGTTAGACTGAGAGATATTAACACAAAATACCACACAGTAAAGTGCTGGGACTTGTTGGAGCCCCTCCAGAACCAAAGTCACTAACTTACCGCTCTCCAGGGAAGATGCGGGGGGGGGGCTCTATTCACGGGCCCGCCAGAAGGGACGCAATTGACATCAGTGGTATCCGACAGGCACGTAGAAGAGGGCAGGGCTGGTCCCAGCAGTTAAGTACAGGTGGATGTGCTTCAGACTAATGGTGAGGGGCTGAGCACCACCATGATGAGTCCAGGACCCACAGAGCTGGGTGGAGTGGTGGAGCTCCCAGTCCTAGAAGGGAAAGACTCAGAAGTACCAGCAGGGATGGGACTTCTGAGGGCAGGGCTAACATGCCAGGATTGTTCAGGGATATTTAGGGGAGGCCAGGACTATCATGAAGGTCCTCCGGCAAGAGAATCAACAGAAGAGGACGCCTAGCTGGAGGAAGAAGGAGCAGAGGCGTATCTAGGGGAAATAGCGCCTAGGGCAAGCACTGAAATTGCACCCTTGTCCAAACATCTGACACCCATCTTTCAGATAACTTTACCATAATATCAGCTGGAAAATACAAGTCAAGCTCGTTAATCTTTTAATATTTCAAAAACTATTTAGCAGTGGATGTAGCCAGACCAAAAAATGCTGGAAAACTACAAATTTCAGTATGCTGGGGCTCATGAAATACCCAAATACTATGTGGAGGTATTCATCTTTGCAGCCTCATAAAGGACATAAGAGACCACCTTAAGTGTCGCAGCCAGGAAATGCTTGACTAACAAGCAGAAGGTTGCTGGTTCGAATCCCTGCTGGTATGTTTCCCAGACTAAACAGAAAACTAAACAGAGGTGCCTGTCTAATTCCCTACTATGCATTGTACATCACTATTACATAAGTTTAAAAAATAAATGGAGAATTTGACTTTTCTCAGATACTCTGAAAATAATTAAAGAATATGCAGAGTAAACTGTATCACTGCTTGGAATATATTCTAGTATGTCAGAAAGACAGTTGAAATGAGAGAAAGAGAGCAAGAAACTCCTAGTGGGTCTTAATACTAAGGATTTCACACTGATTCAAAGACAAACTCATCATTAATAGCCATATTATTAAGGCATCACATTTAACTCACTTATCACAAGAAGCAAAGTAAGAGCAAATTAATGCAATCCTAGCTCGTAAGCTTCAGCTCAGTATTCACAAGCCCTGATTCTCTGTACATAGTGCCAAACTGAATATGTGTACAGTGAGATATCGATATAGATAGATAGATAGATAGATAGATAGATAGATAGATAGATAGACACACCTGTAGCGCCTTCGGGGGGCTTCCAAAAGGCCAAGGGGGGGGGTCTGCAAAGGTTCCCCTCCCCCCGCTGGCCTCTTAATTCACCGCTGCAGCCTGTCCCGGGCTGAGGGCCTCGCAGGGACCATTTGAGCATGTGCGGTGGCCATTATTTAAAATAATTTTTTTAATAAATGGCCACAGAAAACAAAATGGCCACCGCTCGGGCTTAATTGGCCTCTGTGAGGCCTGGCATAGCCTAGGGCCTCACAGAGGCCTTTTGAGCATACACAGTGGCCATTTTGTTTTTGGCAGCCATTTTAAAAACAATTTCATTTTAAAAATGGCACCCCCCCTTCAAGTGGCACCCAAGGCAGGTGGCCTGCCTGCCATACCCTAGATACATACCTGGGAAGGAGGGTGACCGAACCCCTACTCCAGTGGACTCTGAGGCCATAGGGGACCAACCACAACACTCCTCAACAGAGCATGTGGGTGGAGGGACCCTACAGTCACTGACAGGGCTTCAAAGGGATTTGAATCTAGGTGTCCTTGGCCTCTGTTATCTACCAACTCTCAAGTATGGAGTAATTTTTTAAAAAACAAAGGATTAAATTAGGAGCTATTTATTCAGAGTACACAGTTCTCCTGGGAGCATATAATGAACAACAGAATCAGCATCATCCACTGTGACCTTAAGCCTGAAAACATCCTGCTCTGCAACCCCAAGCACAGGGCCATCAAGATTGTGGATTTTGGCAGCTCCTGCCAGTTGGGCCAGCGGATCTACAAGTACATCCAGAGCCGATTCTACCGCTCACCTGAAGTGCTACTGGGCATGCCTTACGACCTTGCCATTGATATGTGGCAGATTCCAGCTCAGAGATGTTCAGAAAAGAGAAACGGTGGTGTGTATGTGGATTTTTCACAAACGTTTGCCCAAAATCTTTTACAGTAGGTCGCTTTGGGATCATCTGGATGGTAGAAGCACATCTGCCACGTAGCAGGGAAGGACTGATAAGATGTGAATTAGAATAAGCAGAGGGAAGAAATGTTCAATGGGTTGGATCTGAGTAGCTTCCTCTACCAGAGACCTCCTCTACCAAAGGCTTCCTCCTTTTCTTTTTAAAAGAAAAGGGGTTAGATGTGTGGTCTGTTACAGAAAGAGGCCTCACAAAGATCATCAAAGTAAAATTTTAACAGAATGTGTGGTCACTGAATAATGCTGATACTCTACACCATTTTAAAAGAGAAGGAAGCTGGATAGTGCTTCATCACTGAGTTGGACATGGAGAGGAAACCATTACCATTCACAGGCAAGACCGCTCTTTTCTCACTGGTAAAGAGTAAACATCTGTTATTTTACATGGCAACTGAACATCCAATAGATGATCAGAGGCGTAACTATAGGGGGGGCAGGGGGGCACGTGCCCCGGGCGCCATCTTTTCTGGTCACGTGGGGGGCGCTGCCATGACCAATTTTTTTTTTAATTTTTTGTTAATACAAGTGTTTCCTGCTCAGTGCAGCAGTGCTGCAGCAGTCAAGGGAGCGCGTCGGTGCCCCCTTCCCCACGAGCGGTCCCTTCCGTGCCACCTGCGCCCCCCCCCCATTGCTTTGCTGGCGCCTGGCGGCCAGTCAGTGGCCTGGCTTGGCGGCGGCGGCGGGCGCTTGTGAGAAAAAACCTAAGTATAATGTAGTATGTTGGGGGGGACCGGGGGAGCGGTGGGGGGGCGCCATATCAGTGCTTGCCCCGGGCGTCGTTTTCCCTAGTTACACCTCTTTAGATGATTGATGACCCTGTGATCAAAACCACAAAGCAAATAGGACAAATGCCTTTTTCTTTTCAGTTTCTGTAAAAAAAATTACTTCAAAAAATAATCAAACATCTCATTAGAATGTAGTTTTCCACATTTTTTTTTAAGCCAAAATCACACTGACAACTCTGAACAAATTGCTGGCTTGAGAGTTACAGCAGCACTGAACAGCTACCTTAAGGAAAGCCACCAGTAACTCATATGGATAGGAAACTTGGTTTATATGAGGTCACAGTGGCTTTCTCCCCTAGGGACTTTGAGGTTTGCTGTAAAGAGCTGGTTGCTTCTATAGAAGGTTAGTTCTAAGAGAAGACTTCCTTTTGCCTTGACTGACAGTATCTTTAATTTTGGACCCAACACTCTGCATACGATTGTGCTCTTGGACAGATCAATTTTTACAAACCATCCTATTTCAGATTGTATCCATGATTTCCTTTCTTCCAGATGAGGAATCTGTTATTTTTCTGTATTGGAGTGTATATTTTTATTGTATGTTTTCTCTGCTGTAGCTTTCAGATTATTTTTGAGGGGGGGGTTAAAAAAAAGTATGATAATGTGTATGTCTTGATCATGACCTCTCATGATGTGTCTATTTCTAATTGAAGTGTGACAAATTTCATACACAGAAAAAGTTTCAGTTGGCCCAGCAGGCTGGTATAATGTGACCAGCTCCTTATCCTGCCTGTGAATTTCAAGTGAGTACAAATAGTGTCATTATAGATTTTTTAAAAAATTATTTTATTCAAAAGGGCTCAGAATGGTGCTATCTTTCAATTTAACCAATTACTCTATCATCCTTATGTGATGGGACTTCTCATTTTGGAGGGGGGGACGGACAAAGAAACCTTACATTGCAATCATGTGAAAGAATAAATTGCTGCCATAGAGAGCTGTGAACAGGACCCTCTGTTCAGAACCCAATGACAGGAGATGGCATTGTTCGATTCCCAAGATTGTACATTTATTCTCTAGTTTTACAGGGCAACACATTTGGTCATTTATTTAACATCCTGAAGCATTTTACTGAACTTCAACATGCTAAAACATTAAGGACATTACTCTTTCTGATAGGGAACTGGGTAACTCATAGTGGTTCACCTAATACTAATTCTTCTTCTTCTTCTTCTTCTTCTTCTTCTTCTTCTTCTTCTTCTTCTTCTTCTTCTTCTTCTTCTTCTTCTTCTTCTTGTATGAATAACTGTACCTGTACACAGATTTTTACCTGTGTATATTTGTTGTACAAATGCTGAAATAACATGTGAATATTCACTCTTGTAAATGTAGGGAAGTCACAAAATGGGATCATGCGGTAAACCCAAGACTGAAACAAAACTCCCCACTTCAGGTTATTGGGGTGTGCTCCTGGTTAATGAATTTTAAGACTGGTGTTCCACATACATTGAAGAACAGGAATGTATCAATTAGATTGATTAATATCAATAATTATCTTCTTCCCACCATGCCAGTGTAAAGCAGACATGAAACTCAACCAAACCACATTCAGTGAGTTCATACTTCTTGGCTTCACTGATATTCGGAAAATAGAGCTCTTGTTATTCAGCATCCTCCTCTTTTCCTACCTTCTGACGATCACTGGGAATGCTGCGATTATCATCATTACTCTTCTAGATCTCCGGCTACAAACCCCAATGTATTTCTTCCTTCGGAATTTCTCTTTCTTGGAAATCGGTTTCACCACCACTGTCATCCCCCAAGCCTTGGTCCACCTGGCAACAGGCAGTAAAAAGATTTCCTATCTTGGGTGCATAATACAGTTCTTCTTGTACTTCCAACTTGGCACCACAGAGTTCTTCCTCTTAGCTGTCATGTCATTTGATCGCTACGTAGCCATCTGCAACCCCTTGCGCTATCCAGCCATCATGAATAATCACGTCTGCATCTCCCTGGTTCTATGTTCTTGGCTTGGTGGTTTTCTCATCATTATTGTTCCAGTAGCACTTTTCCTACAGTTTCCAATGTGTGACTCAAATATTCTCGACCATTTCTTCTGTGACAATACACCACTGAACAAACTTATCTGTGGTGACACAAGGCTGCTAGGATTTATAGAATTTATTACCGCTGTGCTTTCACTCTTGGGCAGCTTGACCATTAATGTGGTATCCTATATCTATATCATCAAAACCATTGTACGAATCCCTTCTGCTACAGGGAGGCAGAAGGCCTTCTCCACTTGTGCCTCTCACTTCATTGTGGTGTCCATCACCTATGGGAGCTGCATCTTCTTATACATCAAGCCAGCTCAGGACAGCAAACTGGACCCTGGCAAAGTGGTGGCCATCCTCAACACGGTTGTGTCTCCTTTGCTCAACCCCTTCATATACAGCCTGAGAAACCAGCAGGTTCAGGAGGCCTTGAGGGATGCATTGGGACAATGGAGCCATCGCAAGGAAGCAGGAAACATTTGACATGAAAAACATTCAATAGAATGGGAAAACTGACATTGAGTGTGGACACTGTATGGTATTTTTTTAGCTCTGCAGAAGCTCTGTTTGGGAAATACATAATTACTTATTTGAGTCTTGCATTACCTAGTCATTAATTGGTATACCTGTTCACACAACGATCAAAAATAGGGTAGAAGGTCTTGTGCCCTTGTTTGCATGGGTATGTGAACTCATGAAAATCCCTCAACCCAAGCCCAATTCAGACATGTTGCTGTATGAGTGTAAAGTTGTCTGTACAGTCGTACATTAAGTCGTGTGAATGACAGCACCTGTGTTCATTTTAAAAACGAACCTGGATCCAGGCCTTTCAAATGCAATGTACGGATAGCAAGTGTACTCCTGTACCTCCACTCAACATGTGAATGACTTTACCTGTGTACAGATCTGAACCTATGTACAATACATACACTTTCTTTGTTTAAATATTTATACCCTTCCCCCCAGTACACTACTGCTCAGGGCAGCTCACAACATTTATAAAATAGTTAGAATATAAAATCAGCCTAATAAAATTAACCAAATTAAACAAGTTAGAAATGCAAGCTAAAACCAGAATCCGAATCAGCTTTTAAAACTTCAAATTAAATTCTTAAAAAAACTAATAACTAAGAATTTTAAAATCTAAATAACCAACAGAACCCACTGCTTATACAACAGATGAGACATTTAAAAGCCTCTTTAAAAATGTTTTAAGTTGTTGTTTTTTTTAATTTCAAATTTTTATTAACTTTTAACAATAACAGTCATAATAAACACAATTACAAATTGACTTCCCGCACACTTCTTTTCGTGATAACAACTATAAAATTTACCCGTATTATAATATTAATAAAAAACACAAATTTAAACCTTCCACCACCATTAATCTACCCAACCTGCATTTCAGATTTCAAATCCGCTGTAAGATCCATAGTAGGAATTCTTTAAGTACAACAAAAATAATTTCCAGTCTTCTTTAAAACGTTCTAAGTTTTAGTCTCTTATCAGTGTTGTAAATTTTGCCATCTCCACATATTCCAAAATTTTTATCAACCAATCTTCTTTTAAAGGCAGTTCACTACTTTTCCATTTCTATACATATATACATCAATGCCATTTTTTTGTTATCAAATATCATCTATACATTATTTTATAATAATTTCCTTTTAGAGCATAAGATACAGTGAATTTTAAATCAGTTTTCCATAATTTTTCCCAGGTTGCCGTTTCTATATTGCACCCCACATCTTGAGCCCACTTTTTCATAAACATTTTAACCACTTCCTCTCTTGTCTCCTCCAAAAGTAAAACTTTTTACATTTAGAAACTAATTGTCAGAACTTAAAATCTAATCATCAAATCCAACTTAAAAATCTAAACAGTTATATAATTCAGCTTTCTTTTCATTAGGGGCATAAGTTCCCATTATCACCATTTTAATTCCAAATATTTGAATTTCCAGTACTAATAACCTATCTTCCTCATCTTTGAAAATCCATTTAGATTCAAATTATTTGACATAAAATACTACCCCCCCTTTTTTTCTTGTCTAGGTAAACAAATCCTTGTCCAAAAGCCTTATTAACTAAAAAATTTTTCTCTTGCTTTCTAATATATGTCTTCTACAAACACACAATGTCAAAATTTTGTTTCTCAAAAGAATGAAAGAGTCTGTTTTGTTTTGTTTTTTGTATTTAACCCATTAATGTTCCAAGAGAGAGTCCTCTAATCTCTATTAGCCATTTGGTCTAATTTGAATTATCTGTTGAAGGAGCTGGATGCTCAAAAGATAAGGTTTTTTTAAAAATATATTTCCACCATAATTCTTGCACTTTAAGGAGCTCAGTAAATCTGTTCTTCTTACCCTTATAAAAAAAAGAAACTCCCTCCAATAATTCCCCCCTGAAGTATATTCCATTGGAATTCAAAACATCTGTCAGAAATTTGTAATCCTTCATTTTTCTTGGAATTCTGGCTGGTATTTCTTTCATTAAGCAAAGAACTGCCTCAGTCTGTGACTTCACCTCTTCAGAGGAGATTCCCAAAAGTAATACAAGCTCCTCCACCAGCAATTTTTTGATGTTTTGGCCAACTCTTTCTGAAATACCTCTGAACCTTGAAGATCTTTCTTTTTGTCTAAATTCCAACAATACCATTTGATCCAATAACTTTTCCTTGTCATCCTTCAGTGACCCCACTTCATTCTCCAAGGTGTCCTCCCTTGTTTTAAATTCTTTATTATCTTGTGTTGATATCTTAACTGTTTCTTCAATACTTGATGTTTTATCATATAATGTCTGTGTGTCTTGTTTAATTTGTTGCAAATTTTGTTTCACTTGAAGCATATCAGAAGTAACTTGTTGGAGAGCATTAGCGTTTGACTGAAGTATCTGTTTCATCTCCGTCAGTATTTGATTCAAATATGCAGACATTATGGCTTCCCCCACACCTAGACTTAGAAGGGAAGATTTCCTGGACTATAAGTATATCTAGCTTTAGTGTTGGGTTTTTTCCATTATGTTCCTTTCTTTCTTGTTCTCCCCCCCCCCCCCCGCTCCCCTTTCTTAGAGGAGAGAGAAAGGAGTAGAGCACTTTCACTGCAGGGTTTACTGTCCTTGATCTCCAAAGAGAAAGTAGAAGCCTGTAGTTATTTTCCAAATATAAACAGTTCTGCACCACAACTCACGTATCTTATCACTGGCAGTTCAATTTTCTCACGGTAGTGTGAAACGCCTTTTTGCCGTAATTAGTTGTTATTGGCTGGATTAATGATAGACAGCTTCAGTGGCAAACAGCAAATCTCCTCTTCCATAAACTCTTCAAACAACAATAAAATAAAATAAAAAGAAAAATAATTTCCACTAATAAGATCTTTTTCCAAATACTAAAAGTTTTTAAGCATCAGTTAAACTCTTAAACAGAAGAAGCAGGAAAAGAAAAGATCCTTTCTTTAATTGTAATCCAAAAAAGAACTTACAGGCTTATCTGTGGCAACTTTCCCAGAAACGCAGGAGGATTTTCAACCTTTTGTCATCATCATTCATCATTCACTGAAGAGGTGAGCTTCTTTAAACTTTGCACATTAATTATATCCAAGCCAAAGAGATTGTCTGCTCAGCAGCTTTGAGATTCCTGAGCAGGAGTTCAGCGAAGATGGAGCCCCTTTCCCTGCTGATCAACTTGAGACAGCAAACCGAGCTCTTCAGCCTGGTCCCTGTATCAAATGACCAGCATATGAGAAGACGTGGGTTATCTTGAGTCGAATCCTTTAATCTAGGATGATGTATGGAGGATTTTGAAGCCTCAAAATCCTCTTTTTCCCTCCTGCTCAGTCCCCCCTTAACAGGGAGGCAGCCACTGTGTTGGCAGTCCAACCGGAAGTCCAACCGGAGACAGGGAGCATGACAAATCTCTTTAGGAAGGGCGTTGCAAAACTGAGGGGTCACAACTGAAAAGGCCCTGTCTCTAGACCCCGCCAAATGGATCTCTGTTAGTGGCAGGGCCTTGAGCAGGACCCGAGATGCTGAGTGGAGAGCCCTGGCAGGTTCATATGGGCAAATGTGTTCCAACAGATACCTTGGCCCCAAGCCGTGTAGAGCTTTAAAGGTCAAGACCAGCACTTTGAATGTAGCCCAGAAGTGGACTGTTAACCAATGAAGCCGGCGCAGAATGGGTGTGATACTTGTGAAGTCACTTGCACCCATGAACATCCTTGTGGCAGCATTCTGAATTAGCTGGAACTTCCAAACAGTCTTTAAGGGCAGCCCCACATAGAGCACATTGCAGAAGTCCAATCTGGATGTTATCAGAGCATGAGTGACTGAGGTCAGGTCCGACTTCTCCAAGTAGGGTTGCAGCTGACACACCAGCCGGAGCTGGTAAAAGTTGTTTCTGTACACCTCCACCAACTGTGCCTCCAAGGACAGCGTTGGGTCCAGAAGCATCCCCAAGCTGCAGACTTTGTCTTTCAGAGGGAGTGTGACCCTGTCCAAGACCAGATTTACCTCACTACTCAGATAATCAGTTTTACCAACCCAGAGCACTTCCATCTTATCTAGATTAAGTTTCAGTTTGTCCTCATCTAGTCCAGAGCAGCCTCCAAGTCATGGTTTAGAGCATCCACTGCCGCTCTGGTGTCTGCTGACTTAAAAGATAGGTAGAACTGGGTGCCATCTGCATACTGATGGCACCGCAGCCCACACCTATGGATGACATCTCCCAGATGTTTCATGTAGGTGTTAAACAGCATGGGGGACAGAATAGATCCCTGTGACACCCCATAGGCCAAAGGCCAAGGGATGGAGCAGGCATCCCCCAGAACCACCTTCTGAATATGACCCCCGAGGTAGGAATTGAGCCACCGTAAAACAGTGCCCCCAAGTCCCATCCCAGAGAGACATCCCAGGATACCATGCTCGATGGTATTGAAAGCAGCTGAGAGGTCCAGGAAGATCAACAGAGTCACACTCCCTCTGTCTATCTGCTGGCATAGGTCATCCACCGGGCAATCAGGGCAGTTTCCATCCCATATCCAGGTTGGAAGCCAGACTGGAAAGGATCTAAGTAATCAGATTCATCCAATGCAGCCTGGAGCTAAGACACCTTGCCCAAGAAGGGGAGGTTAGAAACTGGTCAAATGTTATTCAGGTCATCTGGGTCCAATGAGGGGGTTTTAAGGAGGGGCCACATGACTGCCTTCTTCAGCTGAGGGGCCACCACTCCCTGCCTTAGAGAGGAATTCACCACCCCCACCACCCATGGACCCAGTGCCTCCCTAGAAGCTTTCACCAACCATGAAGGGCAAGGGTCAAGCATGCACATGGTAGGCCTCAGCCTTCCAAGCAGTCTGTCTACTTCCTCAGGCAACACAGTCTGAAAACCATCCAATATAACAAGACCAGACAATGCATTGACAACATCCAGTTCTGGCACGGCAAAAATCTTAGCATCCAAGTCAGAACAGATGTGAGCAATTTTATCTGCAAAACATAACACGAATTGATCACAGCAGGCTGCTGAGGGTTCTATTTGATGGTTTTTGGTGTCCTTAGCTAGAAGGCCCTGAACCACCCAAAAAAGCTCAGCTGGACAACACTGAGCAGATGTGATGGTGGAGGAAAAGTAGGATTTCTTTGTTGCCATACAGCCATAGGTGATGGCCATATTAGGTCCTAATATGGGCTCTAGCCTGTGTTTGGTCACATGCATTCTGAGTTTTCTGCCAACTATGCTCAAGCCATCTACCAGCTTGCTTCATTGTCCACAACTCACCTGTATACCAGGCAGTCACTTGAGCTCAGCGGGTCGCGAGAGGACACCTGGGTGCAACCGTATCAATCACCAGACCCATCTCCTCATACCAGAGGGAGACCAGGCCATCAGCAGGATCGTCCACTCTCTCAGCAGGAAACACCCCCGGAGCCATCACAAATCCATTAGGATCCATAAGCCTCTGAGGGAGAGCAGAGGCGTATCTAGGGAAAATAGCGCCTAGGGCAAACACTGAAATTGCGCCCCCTGTCCAAATATCTGACACCCATCTTTCAGATAACTTTACCATACTATCAGCTGAAAAATACAAGTCAAGCTCATCAATCTATTAATATTTCAAAAACTATTTAGCAGTGGACGTAGCCAGAACAAAAAATGCTGGAAAACTACAAATTTCAGGATGCTGGGGCTCATGAAATAGCCAAATACTATGTGGAGGTGTACTTGGAAAAGTAAACAGAAGTGCCTGTCTAATTCTCTGCTATGCATTGTAGCATCACTATTACATAAATTTTAAAAATAAATGGAGAATTTGACTTTTCCCAGATACTCTGAAAATAATTAAAGGATATACAGAATAAACTGTGTCACTGCTTAGATTATAATCTAGTCTTTCAGAAAGACAGTTAAAATGAGAGAAAGAGGGCAAGAAACTCCCAGTGGGCCTCAATACTAAGGATTTCACACTGATTCAAAGCCAAACTCACCATTAATAGCCATATTATTAAGACATCACATTTAACTCACTTATCACAAGAAGCAAAGTAAGAGCAAATGAATACAATCCTAGCTCATAAGCTTCCGCTCAGTATTCACAAGCCCTGATTCTCTGTACATAGTGGCAATCTGAATATATATACAGTGACATATATTAAATTTTTTAAAAAAATCTTTTTACCTGTAGACCTTTTGGGGGGGCTTCCTAAAGGCCATGGGGGGTCTGCAAAGGTTTCCCCTCCCCCTGCTGGCCTCTAGGGCCTCACAGGGACCATTTGAGCATGTGCAGTGGCCATTTTTTAAACTTATTTTTTTAAATCGCTGCTGAAAACAAAATGGCCACCGTGCATGCTCAAATGGCCTCTGCAAGGCCTGGCATGGCCTAGGGTCTCACAGAGGCCATTTGAGCATGCACAGTGGCCATTTTGTTTTCGGTGGACATTTTTTTAAAAATTAATTTTAAAAACTTGCGCCCCCTACAAGTGGTGCCCAGGGCACGTGCCCTGCCTGCCCCACTCTAGATACGCCCCTGAGGGTGAGTTAGGGATGTGGAAATCAATTTGAATTTGAATTGAATCAACCCAAATCTGGGTGATTTGAGTGATTCAATTTCAAATAGACTACCCCTTAAAAGGGCAAACTGATTCAAATTCAAATCAAATTTTCAAAATTCAATTCATATAAAATGTGATAGCCATTTGGCACCTTTTAAAACATGCAGCCTCCCTGATTGGCTTTAAAAGGTGCCAAAACAGGGTAGAATCAATTCCAATTCAGTTCAATTTAAATTCAGTTTGAATTTGAATCAAATTTTCAGGCCAGATTCAAATTTGATTCTAAATCAGGCCTAAATCAGGCACATAATTTAGGGAACAGTGGGCTCGTGCTCACCCCTCTTCCTGGCGGCCCCTTGCATATGCCAGCCACAGCCCCTGCATATGACATCACATGCAACGGGCATGGCCAGCACCCAGAAGCCATGTGCAGCCCTCCTGAGCACATTTCCCAGCCAGCTTTGTTGCTGTCTGGGTGTTGTTTTCCCCCCTCCATTTTCTCCAGCATCTTAGGAGAGAGCAAAGAAAACACCCAGCTGACCATGTGGCTGGCTGTCGCTCAGGAGACGGGCCTGCCAGGTAGTTCCCAGGAGCTTGATGGAGCTTTGAACCTGTCTGCCTAATTATATGTCCACCGTGGCTAAAATCTATCACTACACCCAGACTAACTCAACACTTGTGCCAACATATTGCGCTAGCGCAAGGAAGTTGTACACGTTGGTCTTGCTAAGTCAGTAATTTGCACTCCAGTTGCTGGTGCAACCAGATGTACAACTGTGGTAGAAGCAGATGCCTACATTCTGACTAGCACTGCACATGTGCAAGCAAGTTGTGCTAGCACAAGGATTTTGCACTAGCTCGTTCTTCTAAGCTGAAAGTATGCTTTCCAGAGTGATGTCACACTTCTTCCACAGGGTGCACCACATGTGGGAGAAGTAGAGCACCACATGCCATTCCACTATCCTTCATGTGCAAGGGCAAAGAGAATAAAAGAGATTGCGCTAATCTGAGCTTCTGCATAGCTGCACAGTCTTGGTGCGTGTATGCAACGTTATTCATTGTTCCAGCAAAGTGTTAGTCTTGATGACATGCACAAGTGCACTGTGAGTATTGGAAGAGAGCTGGTCTTTTGGTAGCAAGCATGAATTGTCCTCTTTGCTAAAGAGGGTCTACCCTGGTTTGTATTTGAATGGGAGAAGCTGCTGCCAATCTGTGTAGAAAATACTGAGCTAGACGGACTAATGGCCTGACTTTGTTTATGGTCATATACTGAGTCATATATAGAACATAGGACAGGCAGCTTCCTATGTTCCTATGATACACGAGTTGGCTTGACACAGAACAGCTGGTCAGCTACAAAACCATCTTGTGTGGACACCTTTGTTCATTGCAGTAGCACGGGGTTAGATTGGATGTTAGCCACTGTCCATACCAGGTAGAAAATTATCTATCATCTTCTCTCTCTCTCTCTCTCTCTCTCTCTCTCTCTCTCTCTCTCTCTGATGAAAGTTTGGGGCGGTATACAAATTTGATAGATAGATAGATAGATAGATAGATAGATAGATAGATAGATAGATAGATAGATAGATATTTCTATACCACCTGACATATGCAGCCCTAGGCGGTATATAAGCAGGATAGGGGTAAATTAGTAGCTGCCTATTCTTAGCACACAGATGTCCTGGGAGACCATAGTGAAGATCTTTCGGGAACCTGTAATGAGCAACAGACCAGGATAGTAGACATGTTCCAGTTCAGTAATATTTCAGAGAAGAAATGCTGAGGGAAACATATTCACAGATTTGCCTGAGATCCTTTACATAGGACAAAGCTGTGATATCGGAGGCACAAACCATTTGCAAGGTATGCTTTAAGAAGGATTTGGGATCACACAAATAGGGAAATCCAAAAAACCAGAGGTGAACCTCAAAAGGGGTGAAGAAATTGGGTCAATAAAATTATGCCCAGTGCAGAGAATATTATTAGAGAGAAGCTTTTATCCCTTTGTAGCTCAATGGTAGAGTATCTCCTTTGCATGAAGAAGGTCCCAGGTTCAATCCTGATAGCATCTCCAGGTAGGTCTGGGAAAGACTCCTGTCTGAAACGAACCTGTTTGCACATCTCTAGCCCAAGGTCCATCTAGTCCAGCATCCTGCTTCCCACAGTGACCCACCAGTTGCATCTGAGAAGCCCACAGGCAAGAGCTGAGGGCATGCCCTCTCTCTTGCTGTTGCTCCCCTGCAACTGGTATTTAGAGGCATTCTAAGGAAGCATTCCCCTCTTCTTCAGACTGATGTCCTCCTTCCCTGAGACCTTCATTCTCCATGAAAGCAGAGGAGTTGTCAGCCGGGGAGTGTGATGCCTCTATCTGAGGTTCTCATCCACATACCTCTCTGCCTCTCTGAACTTCCCCAGGTCAGCCAACTTGGCTTTGAGAGAACGAACTTGTTCTCCAAGAGCCAGGCCTGTCAGAGTAGACAGTACTGAGCTAGATGGACTGGTGGTCTGACAGAAGGTGAGGCTATTCTCACAACCACTCGAAATGGACTAAGGGAGCCCAGCCCACTTTCGAGCAGTCATGAGAACCACCGGGCTCGTGGGCGAGCCTGGTGGTTCAGCTGTGGCTAGCCTGCCTAAGTATCCCTCCCCTAAAACTAGGGGTGTGACTGGCTAGGCCAGTTTGGTCTGGCATCTTTCAACCCCCCCACCCCCAGTCTTTTTTTAAAAAAAATTTTTAATGGCCACCGGGGAAAAATGCCCGCCGTGCCGATTTATGGAGGCCTGAATGGACCAAAAAATAATACTCCGGTGGGCTGTGGCAGTGATTTTAGAGGCCAGAGAGGGGCTGGGGAGCATTCTCAGACACACACACCCAGTGGCCTATAGGAAGCCCCCTGAAGGGGCAGAAGGTATTTAAATTATTTTGATTTTTTTTTAAAAAAAATCACGAGCCGGCTTGGGGGAGGGATTCGGTACTGGTCCGGATGGAACAGGGCGGGGGAGATTTGGTTCGACTCCAAACCCCCAAACCCAACCCCAAACCCCTGAACCCCCAAACCCCAACCCCCCAATCCTCCAAACCCACAGACCGATTTGCACATCCCTACCTAAAACGAGGTTAGCGAGCACTCCACGAACCCCATTTCCATGACCACGGTGACTCATGAGGAGACCCCCGACCAGGAGGCTAAAACAAGCCCCCTGGCGTTGGAGGTCTCAGCAGAATGCCCCACATTTGCACAGAGCATCCTGGGACTTTTGGGGGGCTGGGCGGCCCCCAGTCCCCACTGCCTCTACTGACTCCATGACTAAAGCCCCTACCAGCTCCCTGTGATGGAGCTGGTAATCGTATGAGCAGCTGATCCGCCCGCCCAGGGCCCGACTGCTCGTGTGTGGGGAAAGAGGGGCTGACCTGCTCTCCTGGCCAAACCCCTCCCAGCTCTACACACCAATTGTGTGTAGAGCCTCGGCATCTTCCTCTGTATGCGAACTGAGGGTCGTGTAGTAAAATTGACTGGTTGTAGACTCAGGGCAGGCAAAAGAAAGGAGTCCTCACACAATGCATCAATTTATGAAATTCACTGCCACAAGCTGTGATGACACAGCTATAAATGAACATTATAGTACATGGAGGATGGTAGGTCTGTAGATAGTAATGAGTGCAGATGGAACCTCCAGATTCAAAGGCAGTATACCATTCAACAGTGGTTGCTGGGGAACAAGAGCAAGAGTGGTCTTTGACACCAGCTTCTGCTGGACACTGTGGAAAGCTTTGATGCTAACAAAGCATCCATTAAGCATTGATCTGGCAATTAAACCATGGCATAGGCATAATCAACTGAAGGTAATAATAGAGATGACCCATTACAACCTCATAATACTTAATGATGAGGTTGCAAATTTTACCTCCCAGTACACATTTTGAAAGCCACCTACTGGCACAGCGGGGAAGTAACTTGCCTAGGGAGCAAGAGGTTGTTGTTTCGAATCCCCGCTGGTATGTTTCCCAGATTATGGGAAAACACCTATATCTGGCAGCAGCAATATAGGAAGGTGCTGAAAGGCAACATCTCATACTGTGCAAGAGATGGCAATGGGAAAGGAAACCCCTCCTGTATTCTACCAAAGACAACTACAGAGCTCTGTGGTCGCCAGGAGTCAACACCGACTCGACAGCACAAATTCACTTTATACATTTTGAAAGAGGTTTTCACCGCATATTGATTTTCAGAATCACCAAATCTGAAGGTGTGAGGATTACAATTTTGGAGGGAGCATATCCTCTCAAATGCATTGTGTGAATCTTTAGTAAAAGGATTCGAACCAGCATCCTCCTGCTCCCTAGGCAAGTTACTTCCCTGGTGCGCCATTTATCCATAGTTAGGGAATAAAAAAGAGACCCAACAAAGAAGAATAAGAAAATATGATATATGATGAGTGGCAGTTGGAGGCCATGGGTTCTTTTAAAGGGATCTGAGAAGGGCTTGGATGGAGCGAGAAGTTGGGTTTATATTTGGTAACTTTAAATTCAACAAGCTTCCCCTTTCCCCACACTTTGGAACCAAATATACAAACCACCCCTTTGTTCACAGTGCTCCATGCACAGCATGCACACGCTCCCTACCCTTCCTTTATCACTGCTGCCTGATATAGGATTTTCTCCTATTCAGGGAAACACACCACCGGGGATTCGAACCAACAGCCTCCTGCTCTCTAGTCAGGTTCCTTCCCCACTACACCATTAGGTGGCTTCTGTGGTTGGTAGCAGCACACACACAACTCACATCTATTTGCTGAGCAGAGGATTGTTGCCATTGTACTGTACTTGTGGGCTCTCAGAAGCATCTGGCTGGTTAATTTTGGAAAGAACATATCAAATTAGATGGACCCTTGGTTGAAAGCAGCCGTGCTCCTCTTATCTTCTTAAACTATTAATGCTCTTATTTCCCAAAATATTTTGCCAGCTGATGACCCATGAACATAGAGATATGGAGAACCGAACCAGGATCAGAGAGTTCTTACTCCTAGGATTCACTGAGAATCACAAACTAGAGATTTTCCTCTTTTGCCTGATTCTAATCATGTACTTGATGACAGTGACAGGAAACATTCTCATTATTGTCCTCACTCTCATGGATTTCCGCCTCAGAACCCCCATGTATTTCTTCCTCCGGAATTATGCGGTTTTGGAAATTGGCTACACCACAGCTGCCATTCCAGCCGCTTTGATCAACCTGGCATCAGGAAGGAAAACCATCTCTTACATCGGGTGCTTAAGCCAGTCTTTTCTCTACTTCTCTCTTGGCACCACAGATTTCTTCCTGCTGACAGTGATGTCCTTTGATAGGTATGTGGCCATCTGCAACCCTCTTCGGTATACCGCCATCATGAATGAACGTTTCTGCACTCTGTTGGTGCTGATCTCTTGGCTTGGGGGGTTCGCCGTGATTTTTGGTCAAACCATGCTTTTCATCCAGTTTCCCTTTTGTGGCTCAAACATCATTGACCATTTCTTCTGTGACAACAGGCCCTTGCTCAACCTTCTTTGTGGAGATACCCGCCTCTTAGAGCTCTTGGGCTTTATCCTTGCTGTGTTTTCTCTACTGGGGACTTTAGCTATCACCATTGTGTCCTACCTTAAAATTATCTCCACAGTTCTTCGCATCCCAACTGCAGCAGGGAGACAAAAGGCCTTTTCCACCTGTGCTGCCCACATCACGGTGGTCTCTGTCACCTACGGGAGCTGCATTTCGATGTACATAATCCCGGGACAAGGTGATGAGCAAAACTTCAACAAGGTGGTGGCTGTCCTCAACAACGTGGTGTGTCCTTTGATGACCCCATTTGTTTACAGTCTGAGGAACAAGCAGGTCCAAGATGCTCTGAAGGATGCTTTTGATTGCCAAGTGCCATTGTATAAAATGCAGAAAATGCCATGGAGGCTGAAAGCAGAAGCAAAGAAAGAAGAGGGCGATGTAGAGAGCCGAACATAGACCCATGCTTCTGCTTGAATTTGCCGTTGATCTGAAACAGCAATACTTAAAAAAAAAAAAATCCCTGCATTTTCCATCCTGAAGTAATGGTTGAAAGTCTCCTTTATTGGTCCAGGGTTCATCTGAACATTGATGTGTGTGTCTGTGTGTGTGTGGGGGGGGAGGGAGAGTGCTCACTTCTCTACATCTCTGAAACATTTTCAGTAATTCTACACACACTTTGCCAAGAGTTAGAAGTTTTTAAAATATATTTTTAAAACTGACTTTTAAAAAGTTTTAAAATTGTTTTGTATTGCATTTTGTATTTGTGTGTGTGTGTGTGTGTGTGCATTGTGATTTCATGATTTCATGTGTTATGTGTTTTTACTTGATGTTTTAATGCTGTGTTGTGAGCCTCTCAGAGAACAATTTGTTATGGGGCGGCTAATAAATAAAGTTGTTGTTGTTGTTGTTATTATTATATTAGCATAGCATGTCCTCATTTTTACCACCCATTAACTGTAGCAGTGTAAGGCCGTCCAAATACATGTCAGGTTCACTCTACAAGGGCTCACAATTTAAAAATAAACATTAGAAACCAACAACAGTCACTGGAGGTACTGTGCTGGGGGTGGATAGGGCCAGTTACTCTCCCCCTGCTAAATAAAGAGAGTCACCACTTTTTTTTCCAGGCAGAGAGCATACAGCTTTTGCCATCACAAGGAAATCATGGCTCATTCATTCCGTTTCCCCCCACAGCAATCAAGTGTAGAGTACACTAATAGAAGTGCCCACCTTTTTCTCAGGCCAGCCAAAGATGTGTCATCCACCTGTATGTCCCCCCACCCCAACCAGGGGTCTTCCCTCAAAATACCACAGATGTTTCACCTGAGGAAGAACCTCCAACTCCACTTCATGTGAAATCTGGCAAATACTAGCTAGGCATGTCTGAAACCTTTCAATAACTCTTATTGAAACTCTTCTGGCTTCCTACACAACTCTATGAAAGTTTCATATTAGGTGAAACTTGCTTTGAAACGTTTTACTTTATGCAAAACGTTAGTTGCCGCTGTTCCTTCTGAAAAAAAAAAAAAAAACACCAGAAAATTATCATGTGTTCTTCTGAGCACTGTAAAATGCAGCCGACTTTCCTGGAAAACAACTCCAGGAAACTTGGCTTTTATGTGGACCTTTCTGTATTTGGTAAGTGTTAAATTATGGAATTAAGTGGTCTTGTGGTAGCAAGCATGCATTGTCCCCTTTGCTAAGCAGGGCTTGCCTTGGTTTTCATTTGTATGGTTGACTATATGTCGGCACTCTCTGCTGTAAGATATTCCCCTCAGGGGTTGGGGCCGTAGCTCAGTGATAGAGCCACTGCTTTGTATGAGGGAAGTCCCAGGTTCAATCCCTGGCAGCATCTCCAGGTAGGGCTGGGAAAGACTCCTTCCTGAAACCATGGAGAGCTGCTGCCAGTCTGTGTAGACAATACTGAGCTAGATGGAACAAGGGTCTGACTTGGTAGAAGGCAGCTTCCTATATTACTAAGTAGCTCCTTTCACAGTCGAGATGAACGCATGGAGGACAAAGCAGGATCATCCATAGTTCTGAAAAGAGTTCCCACACATAAGTATTCATGATATTTGTATAGGTCTGTGTCCTCACGTGGGTACTCTGAAAAAAACTGGGATTCTTGGTCCTACAGAGAGAACATGGGGGCTATTTTCAGACCTTGAGGTTGGTCATGGGTGAACATGACCCCCTTATTTTGTGTGTTCCTTTGAATACATAGAAGGGCCTTGGAGACAAACTACACATGATGTGCAGGGATAGAATGCACACTATTCTGATCTGGATTGGGCCCTCCTGGAAGGACAAAAAAGAAGTCATGAGGGGGATCCAGATTGGGAGCAGGGTGCAGAGAAGGCATTCATACATTTCCACACAATTTAAATCTGATTCAGACATTATCATCTATGAGTTTATGTGAATGACTATACCTGCATTCATGTTAAATGTGAACCTGGGAACAGGCTCATCAAATTCATGGTACAGATAAGAAGTGTACTTCTGTACCTCAGTTCAGCATAACATCTGAATGACTGTCCCTGTGTACAGATCTGTACCTGTGTACACCATACAACTCATTGTACAAGTGTTCAACATAACATGTGAATGGGCCTATAGCCCCAGTTCAGATCTCAACCTCACAAGGTGGTTTGGTTGAAAAATAAAACAAGTTGTTCTAGTAAGAACTCATCTGCCTACTTTCTGTTAACTATCCCTACAACTGGACTAAATTTGGTTCAGATTGGTTAGACAGTCCACAAGTTAGTCCACTTGCACCTCAGTGTTCATGCGTCTGCCATCTTGGATTGAGGTAGATGACATCATCACAAATTATGCCATTGTGGTGTACCTGTGTGTCACTCACTACAACGGTACCTAATTTGGTTCAAATCAGTTAGACAGTGCACAAGTCAGCCCTCTTGCGCCTCAAATGTTCATGTGCCCACCATCTTGGATTCAGATGGATGACATCATCACAAACTGCACTATTGGGGCAGCCCTATGTTCCTTACAGCTGTAGCAAATCTGGTTCAACCGGGTTAGGTAGTTCACAAGTGAGCCCAACTGTGCCTCAAAGGTTTATGCACCTGCCATCTTGAATTAGGGGTGGATGACATCATCATCTTGAATTAGGGGTGGATGACAGGTCATTGAAGTTTCACTATGTGTCCCTACAACTGTACCCAACTTGGTTCATATTGATCCTGGCATTGCGAAGTTGATGGTGGGGACACACACTCGGACAGACACACACGGACACACACGCAGAATGCCGGGTGATCTCATAAGCCTACTGGAAAGTAGGCTAAAAAGGTGGTCCTACACTGGTGTGGTTTAAAGTCTTGTAGAGTTTGACCCTTAGTACTGTATCGTACAGTCAGCAGCTCTCTCACTGCTAAGTAACAAAAGCAGCCACTAGATGGCAATAAACACCAAGAAATGCCCAACCACTATTTTACAATCCAAATCCAGAGAAGCCTGAACTAACTATTTAGCTAAGTGATCGCCTGGATAGCATTCACCTCACCTCAGTATGGTACATGGATGTTATCTGCACAACAGTTTGGTGAGATAAGATGAGGTAGAGAGCTGGTCTTGTGGTAGCAAGCATGACTTGTCCCCTTAGCTAAGCAGGGTCGGCCCTGGTTGCATATGAATGGGAGACTTGATGTATGAGCACTGGAAGATATTCCTCTTAGGGGATGAAGCTACTCTGGGAAGAACAGAAGGTTCCAAGTTCCCTCCCTGGCAGCATCTCCAAGATAGAGCTGAGAGAGATTCCTGCCTGCAACCTTGGAGAAGCCACTGCCAGTCTGTGTAGACAATACTGAGCTTCATGGACCTGTGGTCTGACTCAGTATATGGCAGCTTCCTATTTTCCTATGAAAGCAGTACTGCATCTGAACTAGACCAGGGGTTCCCAACCTTTTTTTAAACAAGTGCACTCCTCCTGTCACAAACCTTCAGACTAAGTTACGCATAAGGAGTCCTATTGATTGATTGATTGATTGATTGATTGTAAAATTTATATACCGACTTTCATTAAAAATCCCAAGGTGCTTTACAGCAAAAATTTAAACACAAGATGGTAAAAAAGACACGATTAAAATATTAAGTGAAAAATATTAGACAAATCTGATTAAGAATTTAAAACAAAAGCATAAAAGCAATATAGAGCACAAAGAGCAGCAGCAGAGAATCAAATAAATGTCTGGGCAAAAAGCCAAGATTTTACACTCTTTCTAAAAGCTGTGATGGATACCAAGGACCGAATGGCCACCGGGAGAGCATTCCAGAGTCTGGGGGCAGCAACAGAGAAGGCCCTGTCCTGCATGCACGACAACCGAGCCTCCCTCATTGTCGGCACCCGGAGCAGAGCCCCCTCAGATGACCTCGTCAAGCGGGCAGTAACCCTTGGGAGCAGGCATCCTCAGGTATCCCAGGCCCAAACCGTTTAGGGCTTTAAAGGTCAAAAACAACACCTTGAATTGGACCCAGAAACAAACTGGTAGCCAGTGCAGCTCTTTCAAGTGAAAGGGAGATTGAAGTGAATGGGACATATTTACTTCTCCTATCAATAGCAGCAGGAGTACTCAGTGCTAATTTTTGGAAGCCTGTCAGGCTGAGAGGAGGGGTACACTGAGCTTCAGCACATAGTCAGCCAATCAGGAGCAGAGGAGGAGGGACATCATACTTCTGCAGTGGACCCATAACTGAGGATGTGTCAGCTTCAAGCTGGCAGTTCTCAGATGAGAATCAAATACTGTGACATCAATAGGATGGCTCTGTACCCTCCAAATACCCCTGTTGGAAACTCCTAAACCAGTCAAATTGACAGATATGAATACTCTCAGGCCCAACCAACTCGTCCCTCTAAGACCTGCAAGTTATTTAAACCATTTAATGACATCAAAATTCAGGAGAGCATTGACCCTTGCTCATTTTAACACACTCCCCACCACCGTACTTGAAGGGAAATCTAAGAAAATGCCCTATACTGCTCAGCTATGCCCTTGTGGCACAGGTTCCATAGAAACAACTGCACATGTTTTGCATTATTGCTCATTTTATAAGGATATTCAGAATAGTTTTATCTTGCCCTTTTTACTACATTTTCCTGGCCATACTGATAGGTTTGATGTGCCCCACCTTCTGTCTGACCGTGATGATTTCATTACTTTAAATGTGGCTAAATTTTGCTATATAGCTTGCAAATTATGCAAAGATATACTTACTTCGATGTATCTACATACTGGGCCTCAAACTGCATTATGATTGTCTATCTGGTCGATGACCGTAATAAAGGAATCTAATCTACTACTATCAGGTCACCACACTGGCCGAGTTCATACGTAATGCAGAACCGCAGGTCCAAGAGGACCACGGGTCTGTCCTGTGCTCCCCCCTGCTCTCCTGTCCATGTTAATATGTTGGGGACAGAGGCCTCTCTGCAGTCAGTGAGACTCAGAGAAGCAGGGGATCTGGCTGTGTGAGCCCTGTGCTCCCAAGGAGGCTAGCCCACCTAAAACACCCTCCCCTTAAATGAGGTTTAATGGAGAGGAGAGCTTGTCTGGTGGTAGCAAGCATGACTTGTCCCCTTAGCTAAGCAGGGTCTGCCCTGGTTGCATATGAAAGGGAGACAAGAAGTGTGAGCACTGTCAGATATTTCCCTTAGGGGATGGAGCTGCTCTGGGTAGAGCAGAAGGTTTCAGGTTCCCTCCCTGGCATCTCCAAGATAGGGCTGAGAGAGATTCGTGCCTGCAACCTGGGAGAAGCCGCTGCCAGTCTGTGAAGGCAATACTGAGCTAGATAGACCAACGGTCTGACTCGGTATATGGCAGCTTCCTATGTTCCTATATTCCTATGAGGTTAATGGAGAGAGCACTCCATTAACCTCATATCGTTGCTCATGTGTTACCGTGGCGCGTGGCGATACACAAGTTGACCCCCAACTTGTGCAGGCTCCTGGGCTCGGGGCCCGGGGGTCTCTCCAGGATGCCCTGAACGCTCATGCGGAGCATCCTGGACCTTCTGGGGGCTGCGTGGCCCCCGATCCCCGCAGGCCCCGCTGGCTCCGTGATGGAGCCAGCAGCCATGTGGGTGGCCAATCTGGCCACCCAGCTACAAGTGGCTGTTCGTCTGTGGAGAGAGCGGGCTAAGCACGCTCTCCCCGCAGACCTGGAAGAAGCTCTTCTCACAGATCATGAGAAGAACATCACTGACTGCCAGTGGTTCTCCAAGGTTTCAGGTAGGAATGTCAGCCTACCTTGAGATGCTGCCAGGGAGTGAAACTGCAACCTTCTGCATGTAAGGTACCTACTACTGAGCTATGCACCATACCCAGATCTTCATACTCACATAAGTTCCCCCACCCCCACCAGGGCAATTAGCATCTTGAGGGGTGGACTGACAAAAACAAGCATAAAGGGAAGGAGTTATCCCCTCCCTCCACAATCTCACCTACTCCTTCCCTTCCATGGCTGCTATTTGAAAACAAACAAACATGTATTAACATATTCTTTAGTTACATGTGATTTCTCCCTTATAAAAACGATTGACCTTCCCTCAACTTCTGCAGATGTTTCCCTGAGAAGGTATCTCCCAATTCACTTTAACTTTCACTGCAGGGTGCCCACACATGCTTGATACTTGTTGCTAGCCTTATTGAGACTCTTGCTTTCACTCGACATTCATCAGATGGTTTCTTGGCGAGAGAAACTGCCATGTTCACTTTAAAATTTTTGATCTAGGCAAAATTTTGGTTGCAGCTTGGTTCCCTTTGAAAAACCAGAAATGACACAATGGAGAAGAAATCTGGTTAAACAAAACAACAACTCCCTGATCTCAATGGTGATCAGTCCATTTCCCCCTCTGCATTGCTCAGCTGTAAAGGAGGAGAAACTACTGCCTCAAGGATAACTCATCAGGTCAAATTTGAAGATGGGGACCTTGGAGAGGAGCCAGAGCCAAGACCTAGTGCACATACAGAGAGACCCAGGTTCATCCCCTCGCACAGGGGTAGGCATCCTTAGATCTCCAATAGTTTCTGGGGTAGAACTCCCATTATCCCCAGCCACAATAAATTGTGTCTGGGATGATGGGAGTTGTAGTCCAGCAACAGCTAGAGAACCAGTATTGTCTGCCCTGTCCTAGCACCTCCCACTAAACAGATGTTTGGTTGGTGGTCTAGGAAGGACCCCTCCTGATACTTTGGAGAGCCATTGCCGGCAAAAGTAGACATGCTGGGCTAAAAGGACCAATGGTCCATGACCCTGTAGAATACATCTTTGTCATTCCAGTCTCAATTCCTGGGAGCACTCCAGAATATACTTTGAGAACTGATCCTACCAGCTGAGATAATAGAAACGTTTCAGTTCTCACACGATGCCTGACTTGCCAGGTTTCTATTTCAACTTTCACTTTACTGAAGGCCCTCGGAACTCCAAGGTGCTAGAACTTAGAAAGTTGAATAACTCAAAAACCCACTAGGTGGCATCAAAGACCAAGAACTATCAGGCCAAAGCTACTTGACTAAATATACCTATGAAAATGAGATTAACCGGTTTATGAATCAGAGAGCTGATCCTTTGCCCCATTAAAAAAGATTATCCCAGTTTGTCTGCCCACAACAACCTTGAGGTAGACAAGGCAAAATGATGTTGGCCAGTCATAAATTTAGCCAGGGTGGCCCAGAAGCATCACTCCCCCCCAGCCCTAGGGTAAACCGAGTCTTGTGTGAGACTGGTGAATCATAATTACACCCTTTTTGTTTGATCTCCCCTTCCGCTGTTCTTGAGGGGGAAGTAATCACATGAACTCTCCCTCCATGTACTTGGCAATTAATATATATAGTTCAGTTCACATAAGAGTTTGGGAGGGGGCAGAGGGGAGAGCTCATAGAAAAGTGGTGTAGTGGTTAGTGTAAGACTAAGACCAGGCAAGACCTGGGTTCAAGATCTGGTTCAACTATGAAGCTTACTGGTGACTTTAGGCCAGTCACAATAGGCCCATTCTCACATTATGTTCAACACTTGTACATCAAATGTACTGTGTACACAGGTTCAGATCTGTACACAGGTACAATCAGTATATTGAATGGCAGGTACAGAAGTCCACTTCCTATCTGCACCATGCATTTGAAGGGCCTGTATCCAGGTTCCCTTTTAACATGAACACAGGTCCAGTCATTCACACAAACATGTGTACGAGTGTATTAACATCTGTGCACTCGTACAGCATGATGTCTGAACTGGCTCATGTCTCAAGCTGTTCTGCCTCACAAGATAGTTCTGAGGATAACACAAGGATGGGGGGAGAATTTCATGCACCACCCCGAATTTCTTGGATGGTGGATAAGATAAAAATGTAGTAAATAAGGTAAAAATGTTTCCGGGTGAAATACAAAGTGCTGGTTTTTACCTATAATGCCCTTAACGGCTTGGGTCCAGGCTACTTAAGAGAGCGCCTCCTTTGTCATGAACCCTGCCACCGGTTATGATCTTCTGGAGAGGTCCAGTTACGATTGCCACCAGCTCATTTGGTGGTGACCTAGGACCGGGCTTTCTCTGTGGCTGCCCCGGGGTTTTGGAATAAGCTCCCGGCTGAAATAAGAGCATCTCCTTCTCTGTTTGTTTTCAGGAAGAACCTCAAGACTCTCCTGTTTTCGCAGGCATTTAATTAGAATTACTTTTAATAATTTTAAAACTTGTTTTAATAACTATTTTATGTCATTGTTTTATTATGTATTTTAATTTGTAAATATTTTAAATTTTGTACACCGCCTAGAGATGTACATATCAGGTGGTATAGAAATATGATAAATAAATGAAAATAAAATAAAATAAAAATAAAAATAAAAATAAAGCTCGTTTTTCTACAATGCCATTTTGCCATTTTACCAGGCTTGACTATTGCAATGCGCTCTACATGGGGCTGCATTTGTATGTAGTTCAGAAACTTCATTTTGTTCAAAATGCGTCAGCCAGATTGGTCTCTGAGGCAACCCGGAGAGACCATATTATGCCTGTTTTGAAACAGTTGCACTGGCAAATTACAAAGTGCTGGTTATTACCTTGAAAGTCCTGAATGGCTTAGGTCCAGGTGACCTTAGAAAGAGCCTTCTTCTACATGATCCTCACCGCATGTTAAGGTCATCTGAGGAGGTCCGTCTCCAGCTGCCACCGGTTCATTTGGTGGCAACTCAGAGGTGGGCCTTCTCTGTAGCTGCTCCTGGGCTGTGGAATGCACTCCCGGCAGAAATCTGTAGTTTGATTTCATGGTTGGCTTTCATGAGAGCCCTTAAAACCTATCTGTTTGGTCTGGCCTTCCAAGGTTTTTTAATTCTTTTAAATGTTTCTAATCTACTGTAACCTGCTTTTCCAGGGTTTTTAAACTGTTTTGAATGGTTTAACTCTTAATTGTTTTATGGTGTTTTATACTCTTTGATTTTTAATTGATTTTAATTGTGTTGTTTTAATGTAAACCGCTCTGAGCCATTTTTGGAAGGGCGGTATAGAAATCAAATCAATTAAATAAATAATAAATTTTCGTGCTGCCTCAGCAGAAAATATGAACCAATGCAATAAGTTGCCCAACAACAGATCTCAACATCCATTGTTCTTTTCTTCCCCAACATGGTCCTTGACATAATATCTGAGCCACCATAGAAACACGAGAGGGTGCCACTGACAGATTCTCAGAACAAAGAGTGCTAAACTGTTTTTGAACTATGGAAAATGTGAAAAATGTTTCCTTGTCAAGAAAATTCTCTCTCTGGCCTAAAGGTGGCAGAAATTGAGAGTAAAGTTCAGGCTTAGGCATTCTTCACAAAACATGCCAGTGAGATAACTGAATAGGAAATAAAAATGCTAATATTATAATGCCCTTAAATAAATCTATGGTGCAGCCACATCCGGAGTATTGCGTACAGTTTTTGTCACAGTATCTTGGATATTGCAGAACTGTAGAAGGATATTGTAGAACTGGAAAAGGTGCAGAAGAGGGCAACCAAGATGATCAGGGTTCTGGAGCACCTTCCTTATGAAGCTAGGCTACAGCACCTTCGAAAAGAGGCGACTAAGGGGAGACATGATCGAGGTGTATAAAATTATGAATGGAGTGGAGAGGGTGGACAGAGAGAAAACATTCTCCCTCTCTCACAACACTAGAACCAGGGGTCACCTCATGAAACTGAAGGTTGGGAAATTTAGGACCGACAAGAGGAATTACTTTTTCACACAGCACATAATTAATCTGTGGAATTGTTTGCCATGGGATGTGATGATGGCCACCAGATTGGATGGCTTTAAAAGGGGCTAAGACAGATTCATGATGGACAGGTCTATCAATGGCTACTAGTCTGGTGGCTGTGGGCCACCTCCAGCCTCAGAGACTCTATGCCTTTCAATACCAGTTGCAGGGGAGCAACAGCAGGAGGAGAGAAGGCATGCACATACCTCTTGCCTGTGGGCTCCTCAGAGGCATCTGGTGGGCCACTGTTTGAAACAGGATGCTGGACTAGATGGGCCTTGGGCCTGATCCAGCAGGGCTGTTCTTGTGTTCTTAACTACCAGATGGGCAAATGCTAATGTAATTTGAAATTCATTTCCTGCTTTGGAGCTGAGCCCCATGGTGGGAACACAGCTGGTGCCAGAGGAGAGCAATAGAATGTGTTTTTGACCCAAGCATTAATGTGAAATATAGTTTTATTTTTCTTTCTCAGATCTAACATGTGGGATGAAGTTTGCCTCTCCCAATTTCACTTTACTCATTCAGCAACAACCCCCCCCATTTTCTTGTGTTGCCACTGGGTATGAAAAGAGACCCCCCTCCCCACATTTATATCCTGCTCTACTTCTGAGGAGCTCAGAGTGGTGTATATGGTTATTTTTTATCCTCAGAACAACCCTGTGAGGTAGGTTAGGCTGAGAGACACATGTCTGGCCCAGAGTTACCCAGTGCGTTTCATGGTTGAATGGGGATTCAAACTCAGGTCTTCCTGGTCCTAGTCCAACACTAACCACGAAGGCCTTAACCCCGTAACACAAATGAAATCTAGAAAGTGTCTGAAAACATCATCATCATCATCATCATCATCATCATCATTAAAGACCATTCATGCAAAGGGTGAGCTAAGAACAGGTTACAGCAGAACTACAGAAGCTAAGTTAGTAAAGTCCCTATTTCCTTCTCTTGGCACTATTGCAAGCTGTACACTACTTTAATGAACCCACAGAGATTTGCTTGCTGTCCTGTTGGGCCACTTTGCTCAAAGGGGAGAGGAACAGGAAATTAACTGAGAGACTTGGGAGTTAATTAGCAACATAAAGTTTTGACAAGACTGCAGCAAACTTTTTGTTCTCTTGGCGCACTAGTTGAAACAAAGGGTGAGCTTGGTGTAAAAGAGGAGAAATGTATCGGCAGATCTGGAGATTAGCCAGAAATGAAGTGAACATAATAGAGGTCAACTGTTCGAGTGGGTGGCAAATTGTCAAATGAAGCCATAAAGTGATGCTATTATTATTGTTTACACAGTCAGACAGGTGTTATTGACTGGCTTGTTTTATCCAGACACCAAGTCCTTCCCAAGGACCTGGGATGGCTGAATTTTATTATCAATGTCGCTGCTGTTATTATTATAGATATCGTCGCAGAATATAGGCTGTTCCCAGTAAAGTTGCTTTTTGTAATTGGCTGGTGGTGATTTCTGTGGCCCCTATGGTGTTGAGGTGCTCTTCAAGTTGTTTTGGAATTGCACCTAGGGCACCAATTACCAAGTGGATTATTTTGGTCTTTTTCTGCCACAGCCTTTCAGTTTAAATTTGTAGATCTTTGTATTTTGTTATTTTTTCTATTTGTTTGTCTTCTATTTTCTATCTCCTGGTATTGCCATGCTGATTGTTTTGACTTGTTTTTCTTTCTTCTCAACATAGGAACAACATAGGAACATAGGAAGCTGCCATATATTGAGTCAGATCATTCTCGACTACAGTTATATCTGGTGCATTGTGTCTGTTTGTAGTCATAGGAACATAGGAAGCTGCCATATACTGAGTCAGACTCTTGGTCCATCTCACTCAGTATTGTCTACACAGACTGGCAGTGGCTTCTCCAAGGTTCCAGGCAGGAGTCTCTCTCAGACCGATCTTGGAGATGCTGCCAGGGAGGGAACTTGGAAGCTTCTGCTCTTCCCAGAGCGGCTCCATCCCCTGAGGGGAATATCTTATAGTGCTCACACATCAAGTCTCCCTTTCACATGAAACCAGAGCAAACCCTGCTTAGCTAAGGGAACAAGTCATGCTTGCTACCACAAGACCAGCTCTCCTCTCCTAAAGTCGGAAGTCCCATAATATTTTTTTGCATCTTCATTTTCTACAACCTTTTCAGGTCCCACCAATCTTTGACTACATCATCATCATCATCATCATCATCATCTACTGTCTTATACTTTGTAAAGAGATGCACATACTTAATAACAATAATAGCAATAGCAATAGGAATCACAATAAGAATAAAATGGCTTTTATGTACTGTGCAGGACGCTGCTCATGGAAAAGTAGGGTACATGTGCTCATGCCACGCCTCTCCAAACCTGGTCAACACTTCTTCCAAATTCAGAGAGACTCCGTTCCCAGAATAGCATCACTGCTGCAGTGACAGACCTCCCATTGGGAATAATGTCTGCAGCAATGATGCTTTTCTTAGTAGCAACAGAGTCTCTCTGAGCTCAGGAGGTGTGTGGAGATGGTTTGGGGAGGAAGCGTGGCATACTGCACAGTACATAAGCCATGATGATGATGATGATGATGATGCTATTTACACACAGTCTGTCAGATGTTATTGACTGGATTTGGCACTTTAGTTATTGGGCCCTATCCAAGGGTCTAGGATAACTAAGTCACCTTAAGTGGTGCAGCAGGGAAATGCTTGACTAACAAGCAGAAGGTTGCTGGTTCGAATCCACGCTGGTACTATGTTGGGCAGCAGCGATATAGGAAGATGCTGAAAGGCATCATCTCCTACTGAGTGGGAGGAGGCAATGGTCAACCCCTCCTGTATTCTACCAAAGAAAACAACAGGGCTCTGTGGGAGCCAGGAGTCGACAGTGACTTGAGGGCACACTTTACCTAGGATAACTAAAGAAAAAGATATCATAGTAGCAATAGCACTTACATTTATATACCACTCTATAGCTGGAAGCTCTCTAAGCGGTTTACAATGATTTAGCATATTGCCCCCCAACATTCTGGGTATTCATTTTACCGACCTCGGAAGGATGGAAGGCTGAGTCAACCTTGAGCCCCTTGGTCAGGATCGAACTTGTAACCTTCTGGTTACAGGGTGGCAGTATTTGTAAATAGTAGTATTTGTGCTGTCCTGAGTAGTGTGGCTATTTCTTGTTTACACAGACAGACAGGTGTTATTGACTGGTTTGTTTTATCCAGACATCAACTCCTTCCCAAGGACCTGGGATGGCTGAATTTTATTGTCAATGTTGTTGTTGCTGCTGCTGCTGCTGCTGCTGCTGTTGTTGTTGTTGTTATTATTATTATTATTATTATTATTATTATTATTATTATTATCTATTCAGTTCATTACAGTCAATGGCCAGCATTAAATACACATCATGTTAGTTATACATCAAATACATTAAAATACATATCACATATTATTACTAAAGATCTGGATGCAATAACTTATAAATTATCAGTGTGTGTAGCTCTTTACAAAGTATGACAGTAGATGATGATGATGATGATGATGATGATGGATGATGATGATAATGATGGATGATGATGATGATGATGGATGATGATGATGATAGCTGACATTGATACTAATGAAGCAGTGTGCGACACAGCTGTGCACTCACAAGAACAGTGCCCGCCTGTTCAGGGTCAATTACCTAGAGCAGCAGCCTTGTTCCTGGGCAGCAAATCTGCACAAATCTGGATGTCAGTTAGAACTAGTAATAAGTTCTGGAAGTAGGAAATCATTGGCCAAACAAAACGAAAAACCAAAAAAAAATAAGCAGACATGGCCGTATTTATTTATGCACTTGTGACTATCTATTATTTTATTTTATCTTATTTTATTTTCATGAGACAGGCCTCATTCTCTTAAATACCCAGGGCCCAAGCTGTTCAGGGCTTTATAGGCTGTAACCAAAACCTTGTATTTTGCCTGGAAACTTTCGGCAACCAGTGTAGATCTTTTAAGATAGGAGTGATATGGTCTCTCCGAGATGACCTGAGACCAACCTGGCTGCCGCATTCTGGAATAACTGCAGTTTCCAGACTACGTACAAAGGCAGCCCCACATAGAGTGCATTGCAGTAATCAAGTCTGGAGGTTACCAGCAAGTGTACTACTGTTCTGAGGTCATTTATCTCAAGAAATGGATGCAGCTGGCATATCAGCCAAAGCCAATAGAAAGAACTTCTGGACACTGCCTCAAACCTGGGACACCAGGGAGAAGTTTGTGTTCAGAAGCACCCCCAGACTGCATACCTGTTCCTTCTGGGGAAGTGTGTGATATGAGAGAGTTCTCAAGGCTCATTTATTTCAGCAAGGCTTTGGCCAGTTTCAAGTTGGGTTTATTGCTGTTATTGCTTTTTTAAATGTCTAACTGTTGTAAGCAGGTTTCCCTGTAACAGGGATTCCCAGCTGTAGTTGTTGACTACAACTCCCATAATGGCCAGCTGCAATGGCCTTTGAAGAGCAGGGGATTATGAGAGTTGTAGTCTACAACATCTGGGAATCCCTGTTACAGGGCACATTGGTTGCAATGTTTGGTTTCTAGTTATGGTTTCATTGTTTTATTCTTGTAAACTGCCACGGGACATTTGTATGTATGTATTTGTATTGTATGGTAGAGAAATGTAATAAATAAATGTATACGAGAGCCAGCATGGTGTAGGAGAGCCAGCATGGTGTAGTAGTTAGAGTGCTGGACTAGGACCTGGGAGACCCGAGTTCAAATCCCCACTCAGCCATGAGACTTGCTGGGTGACTCTGGGCCAGTCACTTCTCTCTCTCTCAGCCTAACCTACTTCACAGGGTTGTTGTGAAAGAGAAACTCAAGTATGTAGTACACCACTCTGGGCTCCTTGGAGGAAGAGTGGGATATAAATGTAAAAATAATAATAATAATACATCTATATCCATATCTATATCTATCTACACATATGGTTCACGTAATTATATATAATTAACACATGTAACTATATATAATTATGTGAACTATACATGTAGATAGATATAGATATGGATATAGATCTGTTCTTAATACTTCTGGGTCACTTTTCTACCGATGGGACCTTTAAAATGGCATACAATGCAATGTTGCCTTGCTTCTAAATTCAGCGATCTAACCTTAATCTCAAAAGAAGCAAGCATGTCATTTAGATTTGACTCAGCGTCGAGAGGGATTGCTTGGCTCAACAGTCACGGGTGGCCACACTTTGCTTTTGGTTTCAGCTGCTGCCAGCACTGAGCAATTCAAATGAGAGAGAAACGGCTTTGTTGCACAGGTGGAAGTTTCACAGCTATCACCACATTCTTTGAAAATAAGCTGACATCCCCTGAAATCCCCTAAATGGCATCCTGTAAAATACTTCACCACAACCTGTTGTTTATGAACTGTATTTTAATATTCACATGTATTATTATTATTATTGATCATGTTTATGTACTGTAATCTCATTGCAATAAAAGGAAGTGGGGGGGGGGACAATTTAAAAAGAAGAATTGTTTTTGATGAAAAACAAACCCTAAAACCAATGCATGTGTTAGATCAGAGTAAAACATCCTCTTATGGAGCATAATACATCTTTCTTTCTCTCTTTCTTTCTTTCTTTCTTTCTTTCTTTCTTTCTTTCTTTCTTTCTTTCTTTCTTTCTTCTCCTCCCTCCCTCCCTCCCTCCCTTTCTTTCTTTCTTTCTTTCTTTCTTTCTTTCTTTCTTTCTAGTTTCTCTCTCTCTCTCTCTCTCTCTGTGTGTGTCTCTCTCTTTCTTTTTCTCTCTCTCTTTCTTTTTCTTACATGTCTTCTGCTGTTATTGTCTATTACTTTTCTTTGATCACTTTCTCTCCTGAATACTCCCTCAATCACTTGATAGTTTGATTAATCCATCAAACTCTATCCAGACCTTACACTGTAAGAGTGTACAGATGCCTCTACACTCACATATATTTTTGTGTGCACGACTGTACCAGAATTCACTTTAAAAGCGAACCTGGGTACAGACCTCTGAAATGCATGGTGCAGATAGGAAGTGTATGGTTATACCTGCATTCAAAATAATGTGTGAATTATTGTACCTGTGTACAGATTTGTACCTGTATACACTGTACAACTATTGTACAAGTGAAGAGGGCTTCCGTTTCTGCAGGTAAGCACATACTGATTTGGTCCACCAAGTGTCTGGACTATGGGATACCCTTGTACGGGGTACCATCAGTTTTTCACCATGCAATAGGAACATAGGTATCTGCTATATATCGAGTCAGACCATTGTTCTATCTAGCTCAGCATTGTCTGCACAGACTGGAAGCTGCTTCTTCAAAGCTGCAGGCAGGAGTCTCTCTCAACCCTGTCTGGAGATGCCAGGGAGGGAACTTGGGACCTTCTGCATGCAAGCAAGCAGATGCTGTTCCCAGAGCGGCTCCACCCCATAAGGGGAATCTCTTACAGTGTTCACACATGTAGTTTCCCATTCAAATGCAAACTAGGAGGGACCCTGCTTAGCAAAGGGCACAGTTCATGCTTGCTACCATGAGATCAAACACAACTGCTGAGTTTAAACTTTTGTAATTAGTTTGTAATTAGTTAGTAATTAACTAACATATTAGTTAACATATTCCTTCTGTGAAGTTTTAAAGTAGCATCAATTGCTGTACCTTAAAGGACACATACACCATCAGTACTCTGATAACTGCACATGTACAACGAAAGGAGTTGAATTAAATACCTCAGCATCCATTAGAGTCTGGCTGTCAGTCACTAGAGAAGAAGGTGAGGGTAGTATGCTCTCCAGTCTACCACTCTCACCTCCACCTTCTAGCTTCTGGCCCCTAAGTTGTTCCTGTGGAAGCCAGTGTAGTTTGTTGGTCTGGAGACCTGAGTTCAAATCTCCACATGCCATGAACATCACCTTGGGTTGATCCCACTTTCTCAGCCTAATCAACCTCCCAGAGTTGTCATAAAGACTGAATGGGGTAACTTCCATGTATATTCCTGTGAGATCCTGGGAAGAAAAGTGGGGAAAGAGTGTGATAGATGCATAGATCAAAAACTGCTTTACACAGATTTAGGAGCTGTTTGTGCTCCCAATTTTAATTGTGTGGAAGCAAGGTAGGAGGAAAATCTGGGTAGAAGTGCTTTTGTGGAAGCAAAGAAGGTAGGAGGAAAAGCTACCCAGGTTTCCCTCTTACCTTGCTTCCACACAATTGAAAATGGGAACACACACAGCTCCCAAACCTGGGTAGAACACCATTTTTGATTGTGTGAATGACCTCACTGTGTATGCTCTCCTATGCCAGGCCAATGTGGATATGCAGAGTATTCTATACTGCCCTCTTCTTTGAGGTGCTGGAACCTAGCCTGTCTCTAAGTATAGAATACAATGTTAGCCTGGCAAAAAGACTGGGAAATCTCATTTGCAAGCTGATATTAAAGATGTATGGAATTGATTTTGCTCCATAGGCAACATGGTAGAGTTTGTTGTCTGCATTTGATCTAACCTTGTAATAAATATTGATGACACCAAGTGGAGGAAGACCATCCACTACCTGGCTGGTCCTCCGTGCTGTGGTGGTGGGTTTGGTCTTTCCACCAGTGGTGAGGTCAGGTCCTGCCTGGCTGATGCTGGCTTTTGGGTGATTTTTTGGTGACCAGGACGATGCTGGAAAAAGTATCTAGTTCCCTTCCTGGCAGCATCTCCAAGACAGGGCTGAGAGAGATTCCTGCCTGTAACCTTGGAAAAGCCACTACTTTTCTATGTAGACAATACTGAGCTAGATGAACCTATGGTCTGACTCAGTATATGGCAGCTTCCTATGTTCCTGTTGAGGCTCTCCACACAAGCAGTTACTGGGCTCTGCAGATGAGCAGTCGCTCATTGCTAGGTGGCCGGATTGGCCACACGCATGACTACCGGCTCTGCCATGGTAGGGGCTGCAGGGAACAGGGGCCGCCCAGGCCCCGGAAGTCCAAGGAGGCACCACACAAGTCCTCAGGGCATCCTGGGGAGACGCCTGAGAGTGGGAGGCTTGTTTTAGCCTCCTGGTGGGGGTCTCCTCACAAGTCACCACAGTGCGGAACCATGCTTTGGTGACTCATGATCGAGAAAACGGGGTTAGTGGATCCCCTTTAAGTGGATCCCCTTCTTTATCGGGCCCGGTGGTTCTCATGATGGGGGAAAACCAGGTTGGGCTCCTTTAGTCCAGTTTTCTTCCATCATGAGAATAGCCTCAGTAGTTTTTATTGAGCAAAAGGAGAATATGGGAAAATAATAACTTGAATCTACAGTGAATAACTGGAAATGACTTGTTTTTCATTAAGGCTATAACTCAATGCTGAATCAAATGAATTCTGGTGTGTCAAGTGGTAAATACACCATGAAGCAGTGGTCACACATGTCGCACAGCTCCCCACATGAGAGGTCACCACTGACCAACACATTTGGGTTGGGGAGGAGAGCTGGTCTTGAGACAGCAAGCATGATTTGTCCCCTTTGCTAAGCAATGGATATCTCTACTGGCATCGCCAAGATAGGGCTGGGAGAGGCTCCTGCCTGCAACCATAGAGAAACTGCAGCTAGTCTGTGTAGACAATACTGAGCTAGCTGGACCAATGGTCTGACTCAGAAGGCAGCTTCCTATGTCCCTGTGTGTTGCATCAACCACGGGATAGGGCTGAAGTGAAGTAGATGCCAATGGGCCAGAATAGTGGTCCCCAACCTGAGTTGCTCCAGATGTCACTGCACTACAACTCCCAGCAGCCCCAGCCACAATCAATTGTAGCTGGGAACCTAGATTGGGGACCACTGGGCTGGAAGAATCAGTTGAGCTTTTCTGGTCTGTTTTCTAGCCTCCTCACATTTCAGTCCTGAGAAATCAATTCCACTTGGAGAAAACCTTCTAAATACACATCACAAAAGGCAACTGGACAAAGGGTAATGCTGTGTGACTCCTAGTCACCTCACCATAATCGTCCAAAGTCAGGCAGAAAGGCTAGTTTGGAGCTTTGGCCAAGGGCTAAGCAGAAATGCCCCCTCTACTTAGACAGGGCAGAGGGCATCAACTCTTACTCCATATTTCAGACCACCAGTGATTTTTCCTCAGGAGATCACAGTTCTCTGGTTGGCTCACAAAACATGTCAAAAGCCCAAATTTAGTAATCATGCCACAGGTCCATATTTCTTCCCCCATGTTAAAAAAGAGAGAGCAAGTGTGTAGAGTGTGTTTTGACCTGTAGTCATAATATTGGTGAAGCTATTCTAGGGAATAAAAGAGGAACTTCAGCAGACACACTTATAAACATTTTTTTTTTTTTGCAGTTTAATGTCTCTGTCATGCAGTGGACCTTGAAAATTTTCTGAAAAATTTCTCTCCCCACCACCACTGAAATCTCTTCTTTTCTCCCCAACAAAATCAGAAATGTGACTTACAACTGACTCAGTATACCTGCATTTAAACTCAGCATAATCACCACCCGACTCACAAAATAGAGGCTACAAAACACACACATTCTATTTACTAGGAACTAGCACTTACATACTGAGATTACTCAACAGAAGTCCTTTTGAAATTAAATAGTCCTTTAGAGTATATCCTGAACAGTAATGTTGAGTAACTTAGTAACTTAGCCTGTATGTTGGTCAGTACAGGCAGACCTCACCATTCATGGCCCCGACATTCGTGGTTCTGTGCATCTATGGTCGAGCAATTGACACCTGATGAGTGTTTCCTCTAACAGGAATTCCCAGATGTTGTAGACTACAAGATAGGGCTGAGAGAGATTCCTGCCTGCAACCTTGGAGAAGCTGCTGCCAGTTGGTGTAGACAATGGGGCTATTCTTACGATCACAAAAATCGGGCTAGGAAAATCCTAGCCCAATTTTTGTGACCGTCAGAACCACCGGGCGCGCAGCTGAGCCCGGTGGTTCTGGAGCGGCTAACCCGCTCCTGTAGCCCGCCCCTTAGCCCGGGTTTGCGGAGAGGGTGCTCTGCAAACCCGGGCTATCTGCTCATGAGTAGCCGCGGCGCGGCTCCACACTGCAGCTACTTATGAGTAGACTCCCGGCCGGGAGGCTTAAAAGCAGCCTCCCGGCTCGGGGGTATCCCCAGTATGCCCTGCGTGCTCGTGAAGGGCATACTGGTGCTTCTGGGGGTCATGCGGCCCCAGAGCTCCCCAGCCCCTGCCGGCTCCGTCTCAGAGCCGGTCATTGTGTGGGCAGCCAATCTGGCCGCGCAGGGCTCCCTGCCTGCTCATGAGGGGGAGAGCTGGCTTAGCCTGCTCTTCCCACTCACTGCTAGGAACCGGGTCTCACTGATCGTGAGACCAGGTCTAGAATTGAGCTTCCTATGTTTCTATGTATGCAAGTGTCCCTGGGCCCCTGATGGATAGGAGACCCGCCATCTGAATGACAGCATGCTCTTTGCTCTGTCCACTCTTGCTTCGCTACAGAAGAAGGGGCAAAGGGGGCAATCTTCATTTTTCTGTCCCAGGGCCTACTTCAACCTTGCTTTGACCATGCAAGATAACCCCCTCACACAAGTTAAAGGAAAGTACTAAAAAAACCCAGAATGAATGGGCAACAAATAAGGTTCTGAAAATGAACAGCATTCATGCTAATACACAGGGAGTCTCATTTATTCATGCATATAAAATATTTCTGTCCTGCTGAATGGAATACAAGAACATAAAATGCAGGAGAGCAGTGCAAAGTTGGTGTAAGCTAACAAAAATCTGGAGCCGCATTAAAATCAAGTGTAAAGACCCAGCAAATACAAACGGCAGATAAAAACATTGAACAAAAAATATTTTGCAATGTCTGGGTCCCAGACAAAACAGCCTTTTCCAGCTTTTGGTTTGGCTTCCATTCATTCCGAAAATGCATGCATACAGTAGCCTTACTATGGGATGCTGTTGAGTACAATGAGATCTGGAATTCAGGCAACTTCACAACACACCATGGGGAGAAAATAGGAGAAAATCATAGTTCCCAGAGAATACATCCTCCTGGTATTTCCATCTCTTCCAGGTCATGTGAACCTGTCAGTATTGAGTGCAGAATGTCAGGTCCCCACCACCATACAACATTCTCCAATCAACTTCAAACGCTGGGTACAGATGGTGGGCAAGTGTGGGGCGGGGGGGGGGGTGATGACCCAACATTCTCCACCAACACTGATGGCTTTAAACCATTGGAAGCATCTATTTGTCAAGAACTATGATTTTCTCCCACTTGCTTACCTTCTTACTTAGCATGACGTGTGAAGCTGGCCATTTTTCTGTGATGAAATATTTTATTAAATATTTGTACCTTTTAAAAAACATTTTTGTATTTTTATACATGTACACAATGTATTAAAATGTACTTATTTTAAAAAAGGAGATGACTGTGGTCTCTTTCAGACTCAGCAGGTGAAGAAACTCAGTGAGGCTGTTCTCATGCTCGGCCTAACCCCGGCTTCGGAAGGTTGGGCTGTGTATGAGAACCACCAGGTCTAATCCTGGTGGGACAGCACTGCCTAGCCCAACTCTGAAACCCAGCTCTTAGCCAAGGTTAAGGGCTCAAGTGAACCCTTAACCCAGGCTCCAGGATTGTGAATTTGCTGGGGCTATGTTCAGCCCCAACGGACACAGAGATGGGTTCTTAGAGCACCCATCTCCAGGGGGACTCTCCTAATGTATCATGCATGTGATGCAGTGCATTGTGGGATATCTGGAGGCCGGGATGCATCAACCGGACCTCCATGCTGCACCATGCAGCATGGATAGTTTGGGAGCATGGTCTGTGCTCCCAGCAACAGTGAAGCACATATCTGAGGGGAAGGTGAGTTCAGCCTGTCTTCCCCTCCACCCACTGCCCTGCCCACCCAGCTGTGTGAACGACCTCACAGAGTAATAACAGGGGGAGCTTCAAACTGTGACCTGTGGGTTGAGAACAGATAGAGTAGAAGGGTCTGATATCCTATGGGAAACGTTGGACAGTGTCTTAGGCATGCACTCAACTCAGGAGCTCAGGGCCCGCACAATCACTCTGCTCACAAAATGGAGGTCTCTCAACAAGAGAGGCAAAGATACCAAAGAAAACTGCTGTGTGTGATTAATTGCTTCTGCGCGTCATTGCTTTCGGTTGTGCATGCATGTGTGGGTTCTTTCGAGCTGATTTGCAAGGAACTGCTAAAAATGGTCCTTTCATGTCTCGGTCTCTGCTTTCAAGTGTCATCCCAATCATCAGATGTTTTCAGCACAGAGGAAAACAGAGTGAAATGAATCATATGTGCAGGGTAACATGTGCATTGGCTTCCTGTTGAGATGTCTAGAGAGGCTTGCTGCCTAAGGCTGGAGAGAGATTATTTATTTCTGTGTTTACTTGCTTATTTTGAGCTATATTTTTATGCTGCCTTTCATAAATTTGATTGCAAGGTGGTACACAGCATTAAAAATAGAACAACAAAATACACAAACATCAAATCAAAACAACTAGTAATACAAACAATAAAACAGAAGCAGCAAAAAAATCAGAGAAACCAGCTCCCTGAAATGCAGTGGTTCCAAATCTTGAGTGCCCAAATGTTGTTGGAGTTCAACTCCCATGATTCCCAGCCACAACAGCCAAAGACAATTGGGAGTTGTAGACTAAAAACTTCTCAAGATGGTTGGGAACTCCTGGACTAAGGCATGGAACCCATAGTGCACCATGTTGCTCAAGGAAGGGAGGCAGCTGGCACAGCAGTCAAAGCTGCACAAAGGCACCCTGGGCCACCACCTCTATCGGAGCATCAAAAGCTGAGACGGATTCAGCAGTAGCCCCCGACTGTGCACCTGCTTTTTCAAGGAGAGAATTACTAATTTAATTGCCTTGAGAAAGGCAATTACACTCTAATACCATCCCACACACTTTGTATTTTGCCCAGAAACCTATAGGCAGCCATTGTAACTGCATCAGCAGAGGTGTAAGGTGGACTGTCCTAGCTGACCCAGAGACCAACCTAGCTGCCGCATTCTGAACCAGCTGAAGTTTCCACACTACGTACAAAGACAGCCCCACGTAGATCATCCATCAGGCTGAGCAAGGCAATTTCCACCCCATCGCCCACCCGAAAACCAGTATGAAATGGGTTTAGATAATCAGTTTCCTCCAAGACTGCCTGGAGCTGAAAGGCCACCACCCTCCCAATTACCAATATATGCTTGTGTGATGGCATATGCGTGTGCGCATATGCGCTTGTGCATTTTTGCATATGGGCGTGTGGGTGTGCGTTTCTGCATGTGTGTGTGTGTGTGCATATGTGCATGAGAGTGTACATAAGCATGTGTGTGTGTGTGCATATGCGTGTGCCAGTTGGTAGCTGGAGTTTGTTTGTTTCAATGTTTCTATGTTAATGTTTGAAGTTTATAAGGCTATATCTTTCAAGGTTTCGTATGTTCTGTCACACACGCATATGCACACCCACACTCGCATATGCACATGGACACATGCATATGCACATGTGCATATGTGCACACACACGTGCATATGTGCACACACACGTGCACATGCACATGCACGCACGTATGTGCATATGCACACACACACACACACACACAAGCATATGCAGACACGGGGGCATATGTGTGTGTGCTTATGTCTCTGTGTGTGTGTGCATATGCCAGCATGCATATGTGTGTGTGCGTTTTGCATATGTGCGTGTGTGTGTGTATGCGTGTGTGCATATGCGCTATGGAACTTGCAAACTATCGAACCTTCGAACTTTCGAACTATCGAACCATTTAACCTTCATACTATTGAAACTTTGAACAATCGAACTATTGAACCTTTGAACCTTTGAACCTTGGAGCTTTCGAACCTTCTCACCTTTGAATCTCCGAACTGCTGAACTTTCAAACTATTGAACCTTTGAACTTTTGAACCTTGAAATTATTGAATCTTCGAACTTTTGAATGATTGATCCTTCAAACCTTTGGACTCTTGAGCCTTTGAACTATTGTACCTTCGAACTTTCGAACTATTAAAACTTTGAACTTTGAACTATCGAACCTTCAAACTTTTGAACCATTTGCATGCACACATTTTTACACATGCACAAACGCACGTGCACGCACACATTTATACACATGTACACGTACACGCACATGCACACATTTATACACACATGGACAATCACACATTTATACACACATGCATACGTGCATGCACACATTTATATAAAGGGGAACACATTTATACACACATGTATATGTGTGTGTTCAAAGGTTCAATAGTTTGGAAGTTCAATAGTTCGATAGTTTGAATGTTCAGAAGTTCTAAGGTATGCGCATGCTCACATACACATATATGTACAAACGCACATACACACACTCAGACATGTATACACACAGACACACAGGTATATGCACATGCACACATGTATACGCACGCACACGCAAACACGTATATGCACACAAATACGTATAACCACGTACACACACATACATATGCACATGCAAATACATGTATCTGCACAAACAGGTATACACACGCACACATGTATAAACACACAAACAAATGTATATGGACACACAAATATATGCGTGCACACACGTATACACACAAACATGCACACGTATATGCGAACGCACACACGTATACATGCACACACACACTTATACGTACACGCATAAACACACACACACATATGCACCCACATATACAGGTATATGCACAGACATCTACGCACCCACACACGTATATGCACATGCACACACACGTATACTCACAAGCACACACAAACACACCTATATGCACACACACACACATATACTTATGCATGCACACACACACAAGTATACGCGGACACACACGTATACGCATGCGCGCACACACCCCTATATGGGCAGTCACATACACATACATGCATGTCTGTGTATGTGTAAATTTGTGCATGTGCGTGCGGGTGTACGTGTGTATTAATGTGTGCATGTGCATGTGTTTGTGCATGTGTATAAATGTGTTCATGTGCGTGCATGTGAACGCTCGTGTGCGCGCGTGTGTTTGAACTTTTGAACTATTGAACCTTCGAACATACGGACCTTTGACTTTCGAATCTTTGAAATTTCGAACTATTGAATCTTCGAACATTCGAATATTCGGACATTCGAACCTTTGAACTTTTGAACCTTCGAACTTTTGAACCTTTGAACTATTGAACCTTCGACCTTTCAAACTATTGAACTTTCGAACTATTGAATTGTCGAAACTTTGAACCTTAGACCTTTTCAATTTTTGAACTATTGCACATTTAAACTTTCAAAATTTTGACCTATTGAACTTTCCAACCTTTGAATCAGAACTTTCAAAGCTTTGCAACTTTGAACTATTGAACCTTCGAACTATCGAACCTTTTGAAATATTTGCATGAGGATGAGTTTTTGTGTGTGTATAAATGTGTGCATGCACATGCATTTGTGCGTCTGTATAAATGTGTGCATGTGTGTGTATATATAAATGTGTGCAAGCACATTGCATGTGCATGTGTGTGTAAATGTGTGCATGTGTGCATGTGTATAAATGTGTGCATGCACATGCGTGTGCGCATGTGTATAAATGTGTGCATGCTTGTGTTTGTGCATGGGTATAAATGTGTGCATGCACATGCATGTGCGACCGTGTATACATGTGTGCATATGCAACAGTGCATGTGCGTGTGCACATGCATGTGTGCATTTTTGCACGTGTGCATATACTCGTGTTTGTGCATATACACGTGTGCATTTACCTGTGGGCAAACGGGTCATATGAACACATACATGTGAATAAGCGCATGCGCACACGTGGATAAGCACACAGATATGAACACGTTCATGTGCATATGCACGCATGGATATGTACACGCACACGCACACTCACATATGCACATGCACACTGGCATATGCGCATGCACATGCGCGTATGAACACACTCATGAATATGCACACATACGCATATGCAAAAATACACACACGCATATGCACACATGCCAATGAACACACACACACACATATGAATGTGCACGCTCACAAGAAAACACACAACACGTGAATATGCACATGCACGTATTCACATACATATGTACATGCACGTGTGCGTGTGAATACTCAGTGTGCGCGTGTGAGTTTGAACGTGTGCACATATGCGAGTGCACGTGTGCATATGTGCATGTGTGCATATTCACATGTGCATGTGAATGTGTCTATATTACCGTCCAATAGAGCCTGGAGCTCAGAGGCCACCATCCTTTCTATTACCCATATGAGCATGTCTTTTGGCATATGCGTGTGTGTGCATATGAGCATGTGCATATGTGTGTGTGCATGTGCATGTGCATTTGCACCTATGCGTGTGCGCATGTGCATAAGTACATCTGCATGTTTGCATATGCACTTGTGGGTGTGCACATGCGCATGTGCATGTGCTCCTGAGTATATTTGGTGTGATTCTGTGCATGTGCATATGCAAATGTGTATGTGTGCATGCGCATCTGCATATGCGCATGTGCACATATGCATATGCATGTGTGCGTATGTGAGTGTGCGTGTGCATTTGAGTGTGCATATGGCTTGTAAGTGTGCATATGCACTTGTGCGTATGCACATGTGCATATGCGCATGTGAGTTTTTGTATATACATGTGTGAGCATATGCACGTGCACGTATGCATTTAAGCGTATGCGTGTGCATACGCATATGAGTGTGAGCGTGTGTGTGCATTTGCATTTATGAGTGTCTGTGTGTGTATATGTGTGTATGAATATGCACGTGGGCGTGTGCATATGTGCATATGCATATGCCATGTATGCGTGTGCATATGGCAGTGCGCTTGTGCATATTCATGTGTGTGTGAGTGCGCATCTTCGTATGCGCTTGTACGTGTGCACATATGCATATGCGAGTGTTCCTGTGCATAATGTGAATGTTCGTGTGCTGGTGCATATGCGTGTGTACATACGCATGTGTGCGTGTACATATGCTCATGTGCATTTTTGCATGTGCAGGTGTGTGTGCACATGCATGTGTGAGCATAAGCACATGTGCATGTGCATGTGTGTGAATGTTCATATGCATGTGTGTGTGCATGCTCATGCTCATGCACATGTGAGTGTGCACATATGCATATTCATATGCACGTGTTCATGTCCATATGCGAATGTGCATTTTTGCATATGCAAAAATTTATGAATATGCACATGTGCGTGTGCATATGTACGTGTGCTTATGCACATGTGTGTGTGTGAGTGCATATGCCCGTGCCCGTGCATATACTCGCCTCTGCATCTATTCTTGTGCATATTCAAATGTGTAGGTGCCTGTGCGCATCTGCGTATGTGCTTGTGCACATATGCATATGCAGGTGTGTGTCTGCATATGCGAGTGTGCGAGTGTGCATGTGCATATGCCCATGTGCATTAAGGCACATGCGCTTGTAAGTGCATATGCAGTGTGCGTTTGCATCTTTAAACATGATGTGTTAGCGATTTATTATGCTTTAATACGTGTGTTATGACCTGTGGTTCCAACCAGGGGCAGATTAAGACTTTTGCCACCCGTAGGCAGCCAGGGATTTGCCACCCCCACTGCCGCTGTGAGGGTAAAGTAAAAGCGGGGACTTATTTTCCCCTCATCCCCTGCTCCCCGCAACCACCGCTTTGTGGCCTTCTCTGCCCAAAAACTGTCACTTTGGCAGCTTTTAGAAGAATTAAAAGGGAGGACTTGCCCCTCCCCACCACCCTTGCTGCAGCTGCCGCCCCCAAAGAGGGGCAGCAAAATCTGAGGAACAGCAAAGTTTGCCGCTCCTCAAATGTTGCCACCATAGGAAGTGCCTACTTTGCCTCTCCTTAAATCCGCCACTGGTTACAACAATAAGCCTACTTATCTACTTAGCAGTTGTTATTCAAGCACAACAAGAATAGTGGGCAGTTTTGCATCATCCACTGCAACATATATGGACTGAAGGAGAGGTTTCCCAACAGGAGGAATGCCACCGGTTGTGCAAACACACCTTGCTGCCTTGGTGCCACACTAGTCTACAGCTCAAGCTCACGGTAGAGTTCAACTAGCTAGCACAACATTAGTGCAACATGTTTGCATTAGTGCAGCATTACGCTGGATGGATCAAGGGTGCAGCTGCAACTGGAGTGGGGAGGCATAATGAACTTAGAAAGCTGCCTTCTATATTGGTCCATCTAGCTCAGTATTGTCTACACAGACTGGCAGTGGCTTTTCCAGTGTTGCAGGCAGGAGTCTCTCTCAGCCCTGTCTGGAGATTCCAGGGAGGGAACTTGGAATCTTCTGCATGCAAGCATGAAGGTGCTCATCCCAGAGCCCTTTCCCTTAAGGGGAATCTCACACATGCAGTATCCCATTCAAATGCAAACCAGAGCAGACCTTGCTTAGCAAAGAGGACAATTCATGCTTGCTTCCACAAGACCAGCTCTCCTCTGATAAATGACCCTGAGCCTCTGAGTGGGGGGGCTGCCACCTAGATGAGAGATTACTCTTTGGTCTCCCCCTCACACCTCTCTGAAGAAGAAGAGTTTGGAGTAAGCAGCAAAGTGGTCACATCTGCAAATGATACTAAACTATTTAGGGTCGTGAAATCCAAAGCCTATTGTGAAGAGCTCCAAAAGGCTCTCTCCAAACTGGATGAGTGGGAAACAAAATGGCAAATGTGGTTCTCGGGGTTGTGATGGACAGCTTGTTGAAAGTGTCAACTCAGTGCATGGAAGCTGTGAAAAAGGCAAATTCCATGCTAGGAAGCATTAGGAAAGGGACTGAAAATAAAAACGCTAACATTTAATGCCCTTATACAAAGGTGTGGCTACATCTGGAGTACTGTGTACAGCTTTGTTCACCGTATCTTAAGAAGGATTTTGGAGAACTGGAAAAGGTGCAGAAGAGGGCAAACAAGATGATCAGGGGCCTGGAGCAAGTTCCCTATGAGATTACGGGGAGACATGAGAGAGGTGTATAAAAATATGCATGGAGTAGAGAGATTGTTTAGCAGAGAGAAATTTTTCTCCCCTCTCTAAATACTAGAGACAGGGGTCACCCCACGAAACTTGTTCACACTGCACATAATTAATCTATAGAATTCTTTGCCATGGGATGTGCTGATGGCCATTAGCTTGGAAGGCTTTAAAGGGGGTTTAGAGAAATTTGTGGAGGACAGGTCTATCAAGGGCTACCAGTGTGGTGGCTACAGCCTCAGAGACAAGATGCCTCTGAATACCAGTTGCAGGGGAGCAGCAGCTGGAGAGAGGGCATGCTCTCAGCTCTTGCCTGTGGGCTTCTCAGAAGCATCTGGTGGGCCCCTGTGAGAAACAGTATGCTGGACTACATAGGCCTTGGGCTTGAATCGTCAGGGCTCTTCTTTCCCCCCTGTGTTATTAAGAAGTTGGGGGGAAGGGCCCAATCTTCACTTTTTTCTCCAGGGTCCACTCCAACTTTGTTATTTGAACCTCAAATGTTCAAGTGTCTGCCATCTTAAATTGGGGTGGATGACATCCTCATAATGCCACTGAAGTGTCTCTATGTGTCCCTAAAACAATTCCAAATATTGTTCAAACCATAGGTGGTTCACAAGTTCGTCCACTTTCACGTCAAATGTTCATGCATCTAACTGGGGTGAATAACATCATCACAAACTATGAAGTCATTCACACAATCAAAAACTGTGTCGTGCCCAGGTCTGGGAGCTGTGTGTGCTCCCAATCTCCAGTTGTATGGAAGCAAGTTAGAAGGAAAACCTGGTAGAAGTTACTGAGGCTCTACACATGATATGTGTGTGTAGAGCCTGGGAGGGTTCTGTGGGGAAAGCGGGCTTAGCTCGCTCTCCACGCAGACAATTGGGCAGTGAGACCCGGGTGGGCAGATTGGCCACCCACATGATTGCCAGCTCCTTCATGAAGCTGGCAGAGGTGGCGGGGATTGGGGCTGTGCAGCCCCCGGAAATCCCAGGATGCCCCGTGCCCATCCTGGAGAGACCCCCGATCTCGGGAGGCTGGCTGCAACCTCCCGGCGGGGGGGGGGTCTCCTCGTAAGGCGCTGCGGCACAGAGATGTGCAGTGGCTGTTGGAAATTCTCTGTGGTGAGAGAATCCCTTTTTCATTATAGCAGAGTGCACAGAGGCACAACACAGCGGTCGTTTAGTTAGGCATGCGTGTATGCTGAGAGTAAAGTAACTTGGAGCCAATTCATAGTTTCAAATCAATATATAAGGCATTTATTAAGGAACTCCATTCTAGATAGGAAAGTGAGGAGTTAGGATCTCTAATCTATCTATCTAGCTGGATGCAGATGGATTCTGCATCTTCTCTGCACACATGGTGCAAGGAGAGAAGCTTGCCATGTTGCAAGGTAGAAGAGCAGGTAGGGAAGAGAGAGAGGAAGGAAGTTAATCCCTGAGATTAGCAATCTACATATCCAAAGGGATAGTGTCAGAGCAATGGAGAAGGGAAAGCCAATGTCTTGACCCTCTAGCCCTCGGACTTACTAGTCTGTCCTCCACTGTCTGAGACAAGAGACAGCCCAAACACCCTTTAACTTCCAACAGTGGCATCTCATGATCAGGTAAACAGGGTTAGCTGAGTGCTAGTTCTGCTAACCGCATTTAAGGGGAAGGCTTCTTTGGCAGGCTAGCCACCAGAGAGCCCCTGGGCTCACCTGTGAGCCTGATGCTTCTCACTATGGGAGTAAACTGGGCTAAGTTCTTTTAGCCCCATTTCCTCCCATCGTGAGAATAGCCTCATTGTGAGGAACTGAGGTAGAAGGAAAACCTACTAGCTTCTCCTCCTGCCTTGCTTCCACAAGAATCCTTCTACCCAGGTTTTCCTCTTTCCTTGCTTCTACACAGCTGGAAATTGGGAGCCCACACAGCTACCAAGCCTGGGTATAACACACAGTTTTTGATTGTGTGAATGATATCTATGTTTCACTACAACTGTACCAGATTTATTCCATATCAGTCCAGGCATTGCACACAGACATGGACACACACACACACACAGAGCTGGGTGATCTCATAAGCTTACTTTCCTGAAGGAAAGTAGGCTAAAAAAAATCAAACAAATAGATGTTTTTTCCAAGCACATACAGATGGGAGAAGTGACTTGAGAATATCATACACACACACACACACACACACACACACTTTTGCCACAGTCTTGGTGGGGTCATGTGAAACGATTGTTCCCTGGTTTATTTATTTATACCATCTTTCTCAAGGCAAATAGATTAGTAATTCTCTCCTTGAAACAGCAGGTTCACAGTCAGGGGATACTGCTGAATCTGTCTCAGCTTTTGAGCTCCGATAGAGGTGGTGGCCCAGGGTGCCTTTGTGCAGCTTTGACTGCTGTGCCAGCTGCCACCCTTCCTTGAGCAACATGGTGCACTATGGGTTCCATGCCTTAGTCCAGGAGTTCCCAACCATCTTGAGAAGTTTTTAGACTACAGCTCCCAATTGTCTTTGGCTGTTGTGGCTGGGAATCATGGGAGTTGAACTCCAACAACATTTGGGCACTCAAGATTTGGAACCACTGCATTTCAGGGAGCTGGTTTCTCTGATATTTTTTGCTGCTTCTGTTTTATTGTTTGTATTACTAGTTGTTTTGATTTGATGTTTGTGTATTTTGTTGTTCTATTTTTAATGCTGTGTACCACCTTGCAATCAAATTTATGAAAGGTAGCATAAACATATAGCTCAAAATAAGCTAGTAAACACAGAAATAAATAATCTCTCTCCCGCCTTAGGCAGCAAGCCTCTCTAGACATCTCAACAGGAAGCCAATGCACATGTTACCCTGCACATATGATTCATTTCACTCTGTTTTCCTCTGTGCTGAAAACATCTGATGACTGGGATGACACTTGAAAGCAGAGACCGAGACATGAAAGGACCATTTTTAGCAGTTCCATGCAAATCAGCTCGAAAGAACCCACACATGCATGCACAACCAAAAGCAATGGCGCGCAGAAGCAATTAATCACACACAGCAGTTTTCTTTGGTATCTTGGCCTCTCTTGTTGAGAGACCTCCATTTTGTGAGCAGAGTGATTGTGCGGGCCCTGAGCTCCTGAGCTGAGTGCATGCCTAAGACACTGTCCAACGTTTCCCATAGGATATCAGACCCTTCTACTCTATTTGTTCTCAACCCACAGGTCACAGTTTGAAGCTCCCCCTGTTATTACTCTGTGAGGTCGTTCACACAGCTGGGTGGAGGGGAAGACAGGCTGAACTCACCTTCCCCTCGGACATGTGCTTCACTGTTGCTGGGAGCACAGACCATGCTCCCAAACTATCCATGCTGCATGGTGCAGCATGGAGGTCCGGTTGATGCATCCCGGCCTCCAGATATCCCACAATGCACTGCATCACATGCATGATACATTAGGAGAGTCCCCCTGGAAATGGGTGCTCTAAGAACCCATCTCTGTGTCCGTTGGGGCTGAACATAGCCCCAGCAAACTCACAATCCTGGAGCCTGGGTTAAGGGTTCACTTGAGCCCTTAACCTTGGCTAAGAGCTGGGTTTCAAAGTTGGGTTAGGCAGTGCTGTCCCACCAGGATCAGGCCTGGTGGTTCTCATACACAGCCCAACCTTCCGAAACCGGGGTTAGGCTGAGCATGAGAACATCCTCACTGAGTTTCTTCACCCGCTGAGTATGAAAGAGACCACAGTCATCTCCTTTTAAAAAATAAGTACATTTTAATACATTGTGTACATGTATAAAAACACAAAAATGTTTTTTAAAATGTACAAATATTTAATAAAATATTTCATCACAGAAAAATGGCCAGCTTCAGACGTCATGCTAAGTAAGTAGGTAAGCAAGTGGGAGAAAATCATGGTTCTTGACAAATGGATGCTTCCAATGGTTTAAAGCCATCAATGTTGGTGGAGAATGTTGGGTCATCACCCCCCGCCGCCCCACACTTGCCCATTATCTGTACCCAACATTTGAAGTTGATTGGAGAATGTTGTATGGTGGTGGGGACCTGACATTCTGCACTCAGTACTGACAGGTTCACATGACCTGGAAGAGATGGAAATACCAGGAGGATGTATTCTCTGGGAACTGTGATTTTCCCCTACTTCCTCCCCATGGTGTGTTGTGAAGTTGCCTGAATTCCAGATCTCATTGTACTCAAAGTTGGCCCTGGGACAGAAAAATGAAGATTGCCCCCTTTGCCCCTTCTTCTGTAGACAAACAAGAGTGGACAGAGCAAAGAGCATGCTGTCATTCAGATGGCGGGTCTCCTATCCATCAGGGGCCCAGGGACACTTGCATACATAGAAACATAGGAAGCTGCCATATCCTGAGTCACACCATTGCTCTATCTAGCTCAGTATTGTCTACACAAACTGGCAGCAGCTTCTCCAAGTTTGCAGTCAGGAATCTTTCTCAGCCCTATCTTGGGGAAGCCAGGGAGGGAACTTGAAACCTTCTGCTCTTCCCAGAATGGCTCCATGCCCTGAGGGGAATGGAGTGATCTTACAGTGATCAAGTCTCCCATTCGTATGCAACCAGGGCAGACCCTGCTTAGCTCACGGGACAAGTCATGCTTACTACCACAAGACCAGCTCTCCTCTTCACTTGTTCCTCCTTGCCAATTAGAGCTAAGCCCCTGCTATCTAGCATACCTGTAATTGCCCCAGAACACAATGAGTGCCCCCCTCAAATGATGGGGCTTGCAAAGCAGCAGACAATAGTAATATACACTTTCCTATTCAGTGAGGTCCGTCTGTTGGGCCAGGAAGGGCTGTTGGGGGGATGCAGGATCCCACATGATCCATCCTGTCCCTGGGCTCTGCTGTGCGGCCACACATTTGGAACCACTGTGAGGTCGGAAGCGATTGGGAGCTGGGAGGAAAAAAGCCAGACCACCGGTATGTTAAGTACAGTACTTTAAAGTATGGGATTTTAAGCCCAGGAGGAACTGCCGGCAGTCCACTCACCCAAATGACAAGCAAGTGTGGTAGGAGGTTTGCCAGGGAGGAGAGCTGGTCTTCATTAGTCTTCATTATACACACATGCGTGTGCATGTGTGTATAAATGTGTGCGTGCACGTGTGCGTATGTATAAATGCATGCTTGCACATTCACGTGAGCATGCCCTTGTGCGTGTGTATAAATGAGTACTTGTGTGCATGTGTGTTGCGTGTGTGTTTTAATTTGTGCATGTGCATGCGCATACATGTGGTCATGCATGTGCGTATATATGTCCATGTTCCTGTGCCTGTGTTTGTGCATTGCGTGTGTGTTCAAAAGTGTGCATGATCGTACGCATGTGCATAAAAGTGTTTGTGCGTGCCCATGTCCATTTGTATAAATGTGTGAGTGTTCATGCATATGAGTGTGCATGCACGTGTGTGTGTGTATAAATGTGTGTGTGCATTTGCATGTGCGTGCGCATGCTCATGCGTGTGTTAAAACGTGATCGTGTGTGTACGTGTACGTGTGTGTATAAATATGTGTGTGCTCGTACGTGTGTATAAATGTGTGCGTGTGTGTGCATGTGCGCTCGTATGAATGTGTGAGTGGGCGTGGACATGTGTATAAATGTGCGCATGTGTGTGCACGTGTGCATGTATTTAAATGCATGCTTGTGTGCATGTCAATTGTGCGTGTTTATAAATGTGTGAGTGTTCATGCGTGTGTGTCCGTGTGCATGTTAATAAATCTGTGCATGTACATGTGTATAAATGTGAGCATCTGTGCACGTGTATAAATATGTGTGTGCGCATTGTGTGTGTGCTTAAATTTGTGCATGTGTGTGTGCGTACACTTGTGCATGTGCATACAAGTTTTATGTGTGCTCTTGTGCATGTGTATAAATGTGTGTGTGTTCGTGCATGGGCGTACAAGTGTATAAATGTGTGCATGCATGTGTATAACTGTTTGCGTGCTCATGCGTGTGTGCTTGTGTATAAATGTGCACATGTGCGTGCACGTACATGTGTATAAATATGTGCATTCATGTGTACATGCATGTGTATGAATGTGTGAGTGCACGTGTGCCTGGGTATAATTGTGTGTGTGTGCATATGCATGTGTGTATAAATGTGTGTGCATTGCCTGTGCGTTTAAATGTGTGCATGTGCACGTGCATACACATGTGCATTTGCATTAAAGTGTTCGTGCATGCCTTTGCATGTGTGAGTTTTCATGCATTTGCATACACATGTGTGTATTAATGTCTTTGTGCATGTGCATAAATGTTTGCATGCGCATGTGCATGTGTACAAATGTGCATGTGCCTGGATGCATGTTCGTGTGTATAAATTGGTTTGTGTGTGTGCGTGTGTGCATGTACATGTTTATAAATGTGTGCATGTGATTAAATGGGTGCGTCCATGCGCATGTGCATGTGAATAAATTTGTGCGTGCGTATGCATGTGTATAAATATGCGTGTGCACATATGTGTGTTCATGTGTACATATGTGTGCGTGCGCATGCTTGTGCATGTGTGTATAAATGTGTGCATGTGCATGCGCGTACGCATGTGCATGTTTATAAAAGTGTTCATGCATGTGTGTGTGTAAATGTGTGTATCAATGTGTGCGTGTGCATTGCGTGTGCATTTAAATGTTTGCATGTGCTTGCGCATGTGCTTGTCCATAAAAGTATTCATGCATTCCTGTGTGCGTGTGTATAAATGTGTGAGTGTTCATGCATGTGTGTATAAATGTGTTCTTGTGTATGCGTGTGTATGAATGTGTGCATGCATGAGCACGTGCGTGTGTATAAAGTGTGTGCGCACGTGTGCGTGTATGTGTGTATAAATGTGCACATGTGCGTGTGTATAAATGTGTGTGTGTATATAAATGTGCGTGGGCGTGTGTGTATAATTGTGTACATGTGCATGCACATGCATATGTATAAGTGTGTGCGTTCGCATGCTCGTATGCTTTCGCATGTGAGTGTGTATAAATGTGTGCATTCGTGTGTGTGTGTGTGTGTGTATAAAATGTGTGCTTTTGCATGCGCATATGCATGTGCATAAAAGTGTTTTGTGTTCACATGTGCTAGTTATAAATGTGTGTGTGTGTATATATATAAATGTGTGTATAAATGCGCGTGTGCGCACGTTCCTAAGCATACGTGTGTGTGTGTTTAAATGTGTGCATGCATGTGCGTTTGCATGTGTATAAATGTGTGTGTGCATGTGCATTGCATGTGCATTTAAATGTGTGCATCTGTGTGCACGTACGCATGTGCATGTACATAAAAGTGTTCGTGCCTGTCCCTGTGCATTTGTATATATCTTTGAGTGTTCATGCATGTGCGTACGTGTGCGTGTGTATAAATGTGTGCTTGCATGTGCACGTACGTGTGCAAAAATGTTTGCATGTGTGTGTATAAATGTGTGCATGTGCATGCACATGTGCTTGTGTATAAATGTGCGCCTGCATGTGTGTCTGTCTATAAATGTGTGCATATGCGTACACGTGTGTGTGTATAAATGTGCACGTGTGCGCGCGCGTGTGTTCGTGCTTGATGCACACCTAGTTGTCTGTACTAAATGTGGTAATGTGATGTAGTGGTTAGAGTTTGGGGGGAGGACCATGGAGACCTGAGTTCAAATTCCTATTCTTCCAGCTTTCTATGTTCCTATGTTGTCAGCCATTATTATGTAATAGAGTAACATTCAAAGATGTGTGGGGAAAACCCTTAAAGGCCAGAAAAAGTCATTACATGCCAGATGGCATTGATTTGGAGGTTACCATTCAATTACTTCCTTTAAGAAAACCCCTGAAACTGTAGATTTTGAGGTTCTCAGAAACCTCTTTCGAAGTTTAAGCACCATCTTTACTCACAGAGATTGAAACTGCTATTTAAAAAGATGATTGCCAGAAGTGTGATGGGTGGGCTGTTGTTTGAAGATACCAAGTCTGGGATATTTCAGTCTGGGTATTTCTCAGAATTTTAACACCTGGCTGTTTCAGTGGTGGCCACTGGATGTCTTTTGAAAACTCCTTCAAGATCAAAGACCTTCTAGTTGCTAAATTAAAGTTATGAGAAAGCAGAAAGATGAAGAATGACTGGGGATGATTTGGATGTGCTACTGAAATAGAAACAAATGATATGATTCAAAAACTGGTGGGATGATTTTTTAAAAAATATGCCTGTTCTTGGTGAGAAAATGATTGAAGCAGAAATTACATATTTTAAAACTATCAGTCATTTTAAAAATCCTGAATATCACACACTGGTTAAGAAGGTTATTGATAGATTACATACCATATTTACCTGAATCCAAGACTGCCCCCCCCCAATAATAGTAAATAGTAATAGTAAATATAGCACCCTCAAATGAGAGCCATCAATTGATGTTTTAATAATCTGTTTCATTTGAGAAAATCTGCATTTGTAAGACAACCTCACTAGGTTGGGTTAGTTGGGACTCAGTTTTCTGCTTCCCTCCTCACCAAACAATGAGGCGCTTCACACGAGCAGTGTGAAGTGCCATAAGGGGTTGTGCAGGGAGAGTGGGTTTGACCCTCCAAAATGGCCACCGTGCCAAGCAGAGAACCAGCCAAGGAGTGGCCGAACCGACGGAGGGGGGCATGTAGAAAGCTGAACCTACATGGCCCCCCCCGCTGCTGCCTCCAGAAACTCCCCGGAAGAGAGTAAGCTTAATTTTTAAAAAAAATTAAAACAGAAAAACGTTCACAAACCCCTCGAACATTCGGTGGGTGTTCAGTGCGGGTTGGACCGAACAGGGAGTGGTTCGGTTTAACCCTGGAACATCGAACTGAACCGGCTCGATGGCGAACCGGCTCGATGATGAACCGGTTTGCACATCCCTAGTTCTCATGATAAAAGGCATTACAGCAGCCCTACACACAATCATGTCGGGGCCACAGGCATGAGCATACCTGTCCTGACATCACTCAGGACGTCCCAATGAATTGGTAGAATGTCCTTTACACGTGTGAAGGGGTGATCAGCCTATAGAATGATCCCATAGACTACTCCGATAGAATGCTCCAGTAGAATGATCTGAGAGAATGATAAAGTAGATTGTTGAAACAGGGTTTTCTAGCATGTGTAGAGGGGCAATTTGGATGATAAACCCCACGTGCGAGTCAAGGACAAACCATGAACATGTCAGCACATTCTTGAGTGATATCAGGGCAGGTGCACTCATGCCAGGGGCTCCAACATGATCACATGTAAGGCTGCTGCAACGTCTTTTATCATCTGAACCAGTGCCCTTTGGGAATCCATGCAGCTACGTGACTTCATTCTGTCTGTGCAAGATTGTTTACAGCACTAGGTCAGCATAAGTGTTAGGTTTCCTCAGATGCTCTTCCCAGAGTGGCCCCATCCCCTAAGGGCAATATTTTTCAATGCTCACACATGTAGTTTCCCATTCAAATGCAAACTAGGGAAGACCCTGCTTAGTAAAGGGGACAATTTATGCTTGCTACCACAAGACCAGCTCTCCTCCTGTGGTGCCTCCATGTTCTGTGATCAGCAGATGCTGGAGGACCAAAAAGAAAGGAGGGTTGCTGCTTTCCTGCCCCTCTTGTTACATTCCTTGAAGCATCAAGGAATCACTGGTCAATGAGAGAAACAGGATGTTGAGCTATATGGAACCTAGACTTTACACTGTTTGACTGTGTAAATAAATAATAATAATAATAATAATAATAATAATAATAATAATAATAATAATAATAATATCTGGTGTACCCTGCTGCCAGGAAGGAACAAACAGGTGTATCCCCAGATGTAGTGTAATGAACCCAGAGTTAAACTATGGAGTTTCAATCCATGTGCAGAAATGTGAAACTGAGAACCAGAAAAAATGATGAGTAGAGTCAACCGTTTTAGTTATGCCAGGTGCATGGGTGTGTGAGAATGAGTCAGAAGAGTTTCAGTTTATCTATCGAGAGCAGGCTTGGACAACCTGAGGTTCCCAAGTTGCCATTGGACTACAACTCCCATCATCCCTAGCCACTATTTATGTAATTGGTTTTTAAAAAATACCATTTAAAAGTTAACAACCAGTTCAAACCTTTACTAAAGCAGGATTTGGAACATTATTAAAACAATGAAGATATCACTGAACATGCAAATGGATTCCTCTAGCTAATCTAGATGTGTGTGTGTGTGTGTGTGTGTGTGTGTTGTAACAGTGGGGGGCAGAGAAAGTGTACGTGTGCAACTGGTACACTCAGATCTGGCCCTGCCCTTCAAACCCTATGGAAGAGCACCAAAGGAACATGGAATTGGCCCTTTCCCTTTGAAGCATTGGGCTCTAGATTAATGGTTCTCAAACCTGTGTCCCCAGAAGTTTGTTGCAGCCCATGAGTTATAGTCCAACAACTGGGGACCCACATTGGAGAACCCCAGCTGTCGATAATCAAAAGCTGGATACATGAAGAGAGGATACGGGGAAGAGAGCTGGTCTTGTGGTAGCAAGTATAACTTGCCCCCTTAAGCTAAGCAGGATCCACCCTGATTGCATACGAAAGGGAGACTAGAAGTGTGAGCGCTGTAAGATATTCCCCTCAGGGGGATGGAGCCGCCATGGGAAGAGCAGAAGGTTTCAAGTTCCATCCCTGGCAGTGTCTCCAAGATAGGGCTGAGAGAAATTCCTGCCTGCAACCTTGGAGAAGCCGCTGCCAGTCTGTGTAGACAATACTGAGCGAGATGGACCATAGTCTGATTCAGTATATGGCAGCTTCCTATGTCCTTATGTTCCTATGTCCAGCTCTACAGTCATCTTCTTAGCCTTAGGTACTGAACAAGGTCTTGTGGCTAACAGAGTATTGATAGAGGATTGGGGCTATCAGAAGAGGAGACAGAGGAGTATTGATATCCATTGGCATTTGTGATAGGGTTCTTCATTATGGCTCCCCTTTATCCTTTGTTAATGCTACTTTTCCTTGTTCTAAATGGGCTCCCAGTCAATTAATTCACTGCGAGCTCCCAAATCCAGCTCTTTTCTGAATCTTCCTTTTCCGAACCCCATTATTCCAAAGAGTGCTCCAAATGTGTCATGAAGAGAAGAAATCCAAAATGCACCCACACATTTTAGGTATATTCCAAATGTACATCTGGTATACATTCGGTATTAGACAAAAAAGAGGTAAGGACAAAAAAACAGAGAATGAGTCCAATAACTGAGCATATGAAGAATTGAAGATACATATCAATAAATTAAACTCACTCCCAGGGTACCCAGAAATTTAGCTGTAGCTTTCCTTGCTGTCAGAACAAACAGCCGCTTCATATGTCACAAACAGACATCATGAGATGATAGCAAAACCAAACAGCTTCAATCTTGGATCCAACTTACATGTTCCCAGAAGATCTGCCTGAAATGTATCTCTGATGCTGCAAAGCTGAGGATATTTTATGTGATAATGCTCCAAGATCTTAACATCTTGCAGACGTTGCTCCCTGATCACCTTATTAAATCAGCCCTCTCCATTAGCTCAGTGCAGCAAAGTCCTCATTAGCTGATCTGAACGATCCCTCTTTCAGCCCTTCCTTCAACAGCAGGAACAGCTAGGAATTGCATGGAACTTTTTAAAAATCCTCATATGCCTTTAAATAGCCCCATTCCAAATTAAAACTTGACCTGTTCTAGATTTCTAAGTGTGTGTGTGTGTGTGTGTGTGTGTGTGTGTGATTGATTTATGACTTGAGATCCTGGGAGGCACAATAGATTGATCTGCAGCTCTGTCAAACAGACAGGGATGTAGCTACAATTGAACAGGTGCATGGGCAATGTCCCTGGGCCCCTGAGGAAGGGGTGACAACAGCTTGCTCTTGGCTCTGATGCCACCTCCAGCTTCAGAAACAAGATGCCTCTGAATACCAATTGCAGGGCAGCCGCAGCAGGAGAGAGGGCATGCCCGCACCTCCTGCCTGTGGGCTTCTTGGGGGCAACTGGTGGGCCTCTGTGTGAAACAGGTTGCTGGACTAGGTAGGCCTTCAGCCTGATCTAGCAGGGCTGTTTTTATGTTCTGATATTCTTCCTCTTTCACCCTTATGAAGAGGAAGAGGGGAGGGGGCAGGGAACCATTTTCACTACTTGCCCTAGGGCCCAGTCCAGCCTTGCTAGGCTGCTGTCAACAAATAAACACTTGGAGTTTTCCTAAAATGTTTGCTTCTTCCACAACGATTTCCATAAAGCTTCTTTGACCTCATTATTTCTGATCATGTATATGAAAGGGCTAAGCATTGGGCAGACCAGAGCATTCAGTAGAAAGATAGATTTGTTGATGCTGAAAGAAGAGGTCATGGTATTAGGTTTGAGGTAGATAAAAAAGACTGGCCCATACAAGATGCCGACCATGATGAGATGTGAAGCGCAGGTGGAGAAGGCCCTCTGCTGTCCACTGGTCGAAGGAATGCGGATAATTGTGGAAATGATGAAGGTGTAAGATACCATCGTCAGGAAGAGAGAGGTCAGTACCACAGACACAGCAATCAAGAAGAAAAGGGTTTCAATGAGATGCGTGTCTCCACCTGCAATCTTCAGCATCGGTCCTATGTCACAAAAGAAATGGTCAATAATGTTTGAATTACAGAAGTTTAGTCTCGCCACCATTGCAAATGGGAAAATGATGGTGAAAAAGCCCCCAAATGAGCTGGCCAGTGAACATTTAAGGCAGACCATGGGGGTCATGATGGTGTTGTACCTCAATGGCTGACAGATGGCCAAGTACCTATCAAAGGACATGAGAGTCAGAATGAAAAACTCTGTGACGCCAAAGAGGAAGTAGAAGTATGATTGCACCATGCAGCAGTAGAAGCAGATGGTGGTGTTGACTGAAAGGAGGTTGACCAGCATCTTGGGGATAATGGCGGTGGTGTACCCAATCTCAAGAACAGAGAGGTTGCTAAGGAAGAAGTACATGGGCTTCTGGAGGTGGCTGTTCATTTGCACCAGCACAATGATCAAACCATTTCCTGCAATGCATAAAAAGTAGAGCAGGCAGACAGCAGCAAACAAAGGGATATTAATTCTCCCAGTCTGTGGGATTCCGAAGAGGATGAACTCCGTCACCTTCATACAATTGGTCAAATCCATGATTGGCTTTCCATGAAACTGCAATAAGGGAATTGAGATACAAAGCTTATTGATCCAGTTTTCTTACATCACATTACTCCAAAGACTCAAAGCAGATTAGATATTCTTCTTAAAGATCAATTCTCAAGTTTTCCCATTCTACAGAAGGAAGAACTGACATAGAAAAGAAATGAGTTCCCTACAACTCACTGAATTTAAGATGAAATCTGGGATTGCTCAGAAGAGTGATAACAGTATAGATATATTTATTATTTTTTAATTTTATTGATTTATTGATTGATTACATTTCTATAACACCCTATTTGAAGGCTCTGGGCAGTGTATAGATATCGATATTGATATCGATATCAATAGCAATAGAAAGAGATAGAGAGAGAGAGACTGGATTTGAGAGAGGATAGAGATAGAGATAGAGATAGAGATCGACAGAGACAGAATTGACAGAGATAGAGAGATGTACACACATCCATGGATTTGAGAGAGTATCGAATCTGATAAATGGATGATAGGTTGAGGGTGAAGAAGACAAGAAAATGAGTATAGGAATGGAAACTACCATTTAGGTTAGTAAATAAAATACAGAGTATATAATACACATACAACAGAAGTAAACAAAGATAATATATGGACTGCTATGTATGTGGAAAATAAAGATTGCTGGTTGGTTAGAGAGGCATAATGGATTAGAAAAAGGGAGGGGGGGGGAAAGAAGAGAGAGAATTTCAGGAGAAATACAGACTGAGGACCTTACAAGCTACATTGGTTGGTAGACAGAAGATACTAAATTTGTTGGTTCTTTCATAGTATTCAGTAATGGGTATGCAGGTAAGGAAGGGAGGAAACTCCCATTACAGTAAAATGAATCCGAGAGGGGTTTATTAATTAATTGAATGATTCATAAAACAATTCTCTTCTGGGCTGATGTACAGTTGATTTTAGACCCCTGAACTTATTTGTTTGTTATCTCTCTTTGTAAACCGCCCTGAGCCATTTTTGGAAGGGCGGTATAGAAATCGAATTATTATTATTATTATTATTATTATTATTAACAACAACAATTGAGGGGGGAATGAAAGGAGATAAGTTCACTCCCAGTCTTCTATGAGAAAGATTTTCATAACAGAAAACTAGTTTATGTGATAATAACTTTTCAGAAACTTGGAGACGTTTCTGAGAAGACTATGAACCATCTTAAAAGGATACTCACATTCTTGTAGATGAACCTATCAAATATGTTCCCAAAGTACAAATTTAAGCACCAACTAGAAGCTGAAAATAATTTTCTATATACTTTACATGAAAATGGGGGAAAAAAGTTATTCCACTGGAAATGAATTCTAGATGTTTCTTTTAAGGGTCTTAGAGATCTAATCAATTCCCGTTTAAACAGAGCATTCCATCAGGATCTCTTTATTTATTCTTCATATCTCTCTCTCTTTACTGTCTCCATCTGTCTGCCCCACCCAGACAGGCATTGCCTAGAATTCGGAGTGGCTCAACCTGCAAAGGATGTAAGTCATAAGTAAGTAAAGGTGAACAAGATGAACATGTTTTCTTTTGTTTGTGCTATTTAAAATTCTGACTACCAATTAGTCAGTACAAACAAGACGTTGGCAACTATCCTCTACAGAAGGGCTTGTGTCTCTAATGATACATGTCCCTTGATGTCCCATTATGTCAAGAATACATTCTTTGTTGCATCAGCCTGGTGCAGACCCACTCCTTTTTTTTTGTAATACTGCAGGAGCCGGTACAACCAGGCCCTCTTGCAAGACTACGTCCTTATGTGCTTGTGTGGCCACTCCCTTGCAGGAACACTGGAGTGAGGACCACTGGAGGCCGGGACTAATTTTCTCAGCCTCCAGGAATCTTACAATGCACCATGCAGTGAGGGCTTCTCCTGCAGTGAGGGATTCTCCCGGGACCCTAGCACCCGCTGTTCCACATTGCATGCTAATGTGGCCTATATTTCTGTGTCAAAATCTTTACTTGCCTCTTTATTTTAATTTTTTCAAAAAGTTTCTCTGGGTTATTTATTTGTCTTTATGTGCTCTAAATCAATTACATGCCATATTTCTCCCATGCTTACTTTCTAATATGCTGAAAGTCTCATTAATTAAAGAAACAAAAATCTCCAAATTAAAAATATATAGATTAATAGGATTATCTGGTGGGCGCTGCTGCCAGGAAGGAAAAAAAACAGGTGTCGTTCCAGATGTCGTATACTGAACCCAGAGTTAAACTGTGGAGTTTCAATCCAAGTGCAGAAATGTGAAACTGAGAACCAGAAAAAACGATGAACAGGACCAACAGTTTTAGTCATGGCAGGTGCATGGATGTCTAAGCATGAGTCAAAAGAGTTTCATTTTAACTATCTAGAGCAGTGTTTCTCAACCTTTTTGGACTCAAGGACCGCTAAATCATTTGTGCAGAGTGTCAAGGACCGCTACATTCTTTGTGTGCAGTTTCCCGGACCAGCAGTTAGTAGAGGGGTTTCAAGTTTAATTTTATTTTATATATCTAAGACTTTATACCGGTCCAAAACTTGCATCTACTTGCAATTAACTTGCAATTAAACTAATGTCATAAAATAAAATTTGTTAAACAATAAACTGTATTTTATTTACATACTATTTACATATCAAAATGCACACAATGTTAATGTGAACATTATATTCAAATATTTTAGGAGCAGAGGAAGAAGTCTGATAATGAGATATTCAAAATAAAACCTTGGTATGAAAACCAACAATATTCTTCCTTTCCATGTAGCCATAAATAAGAGCCATGTCTGCTTACTGGAAAGTATGCATTCCCAAATTCCAAGGAGACTCTTAGTACATGCATATAAAAAAAGAATCATTAAAATAGAACACATTCAAGCACTATTTGAATGCTTGCATTACTTTCTCCCAAAAGCAATATTGGGGCTGTATTTGTGAATGGCAAAGAGATGACAAACTTTTGGTACTTCTGCAACAAGACAGTGGTAGAAAGGGTGTTCTCCAAAGCCATCCTCAAGCAAGCAGATCTTTCCCAGTCAGTACTACTTGATCCTCCATTTCTTCATATCTAGCAAGCTCCTTTATGAGGCGCAGCAGGTCGGCGCAGCCCTCAGACCGCGCGGCTCGGAGATGGAACGGGGCCATTTTCGCGGGGGGCGGATGGGATGGGATCCGGGGACTGCCTCTGTTTGCAGGCCAGTGCTTCTGTGCAGCATCCCAACTCTGTGGCCATGCACAGCACTGCTGGCTTATTTAAGCCCACGTAACGTGGGACTGCAAAAGAAAAGTTGCAGGAGACTCAGAGTTGTAGCGGAAGAAGAGGGAAGCGAGGCGTCGCCAAAACAGAGAAAGGGCTGGAACAGAAGAAGCGGCTAGGAGGAGTAAGAGCGAGCGAGGGCGGGCGAAAGGGAGAGGCTAGCAGGTCGGAGTGGGGTTTGAGGGCAGAGAGGCGAGGGAGCAACAAGAGGCAGGGATTGGGCAGGGCCGAGGGAGGAAAGCCCGCAAAGAGCGGAGTCAGGGTGAGGAGTCTGCGCCAGGGAAAGCCAGATTAAGGAGTGGCACTTTGGGAGCAACTTTTGTCGAGTGCGGAGCGAAGAAACTTGGAACAGGGCCATTTTCCCGGGGGGGGGGGATGGAATGGGATCCGGGGACTGCCTCCGTTTGCAGGTCAGTGTTTCTGTGCAGCATCCCAACTCTGTGGCCATGCACAGCACTACTGGCTTATTTATCCTCAATGCTCTGCTCTCCACTCCCTCGCGTGAGTCCCCGATAGTTGAAGAGCAGGAGAAGCAGTCGACGGCGGCGGCACAGGCACAGTCAGGCGCCAAGCATCCCCCTGGCAGCACAGAGGGGGAAAAACCGCAATCTCAGTGGCAGCTTCTTCAAGTAGTTTTGGGCCGATTTGGCCCGTCTTCGGCCATGTGGGGGCGGCGGCGGCAGCTTCTTTGGCCTGAAATTGGGCCTTTGTGGGGGCGGCTGGGCGGCGGCTGCAGCCGCGGCAGTTGTTTGGGGCAGGCAGTAGTTTGGGCCTATTTCGCCGTCTTCGGTCGTGTGGGGGCGGCGGCGGCTTCTTTAGCTTCTGTGGGGGCAGCTGGGTGGGCGGTCGGTGGCGGCGGCAGTCTGGGCCAATTTGGGCCCAGACTGCCGATTCTGGGCCTTGATCTGGCCATGTGGGCGACAAGCGAGAAAGCGGCAGGGAGGGGTAAGTAAACCCTCCTGCCCTCCTAAATATACCCCCCCTGCAGTTGGTCAAAGCAAACACTCACAGCCTCAGCACCTCACTTATTTTTAGCCCAGTAAGTTTAAGCAGCTCACCTTCAAAGATCTCAAAAAACCACCTTCCAGCAACCACCCAATTTCTCCACTCACTCACTCACTGACTGGGCTATCTTCCCGCCTCGGCACAAGCCCCGCCCCTGCTCCACCCCTAATTGGCCACTGACGTTCCAGGAGCCTCGGAATTTCCGGGGAGAGAAAAACTTTTACAGCGGAGAGAAAAGCGGATAGAAAAACAAGCGTATTCAGTTTGGAGCCCTGCCTTCCTAGTCGCGGACCGGCACTCAAGCCTCCGCGGACCGCTGCCGGTCCGCGGACCGGCTGTTGAGAAACACTGATCTAGAGCAGGGTTGGCCAACCTGAGGTTCTCAAGTTGCTGTTGGACTACAACTCTCATCATCCCTAGCCATCATTTATGTAGAGTTTTTTTTAAAAAACCATTTAAAAGTTAATAACCAGCTCAAACCTTTTTTAAAAGCAGGATTCGGAACATCATTAAAACAACAAAGACATCACTTGACATGCAAATGGATTCTTCTAGCTAATCTAGGTGTGTGTGTGTTTGTGTGTGTGTGTTTAAACAGTGGGGGATAGAGAAAGTGAACATGTGCAACTGGTACACTCAGATCTGGCCCCACCCTTCAAATCCTTTGTTCAAGGGCACTGAAGGAACATGGAATTGGCCCTTTCCTTTTGAAGCATTGGGCTCTAGATCAGGGATGCTCAAACTTGGGTCTCCAGATGTTGCTGTTGCAGAGTTGTTCAGTGGTGGCCAACCCACCTAAATACCCCTCCCTTAAAATGAGGTTAGCAGAGCTAACGAGGTCTCACGAGGAGATCCTCGACTGGGAGGCTAAAACAAGACTCCCGGCATCAAGGGTCTCCCCAGAATGCCCCACGGACATGATTACAGCGATGGAGCTGGTAACCATGTGGTATTCATAGAGGGTAGAGTGATCATGTGCGGGGAGAGCATGCCAAGCCAAACCATCCTCGGCTCTCCACACTTCTCGTGTGGAGAGTCTTATGAAGGGCGTAAGAGCCTTTTGGAAGGGCGGTATACATTTTTTAATAATAAATAATAAATAAATAAATAAATAAATGATCTTGCATCAGCCTGGCTAATACCTGTTAATAGTTGGCCAGAAATAAGTTCTTCCAAAACCAAAGAGAAAGTGGCATTTATTTTTTTACTTATCGCTTGATTTGTGTGCCACTTTTCATTAAAATAATCTTAAAGTGGTTTACAACATAGTTAAAACAACACACAATTAAAATACATAATGTACTGATATAAATATAAATATAAATATAATCTCTATTTAAAAATTTAAAAACCTATATAAAACAATAATGCACAAAACACAGAGCAACAGCAGTAAAAACAATACTTCAATTGAAGAGCCTGGGTGAAGAGCTACGTCTTTACTTTTTTCTTAAAAACTGTCAAGGAGATTGAGGTGTAGATTCCAGCTGGGAGACTATTCCAAAGTCTAGGGGCAATGGCGGAGAAGGCCCTGTCCCACGTGCTTGACAGCCGAGCCTCCTTCACCATTGACATGTGGAGCAAAGCCCCTTCTGATGACCTTGTCAAACAGGCAGAAACGCTTGGGATCAGGTGGTCTTTCAGATATCCAGGGCCCTATTATTATTATTATTATTATTATTATTATTATTATTATTATTATTTCTTGTTTACACAGTCAGACAGGTGCTATTGACTGGTTTGTTTTATCCAGACATCGAGTCCTTCCCAAGGACCTGTATTATTGTTGTTGTTGTTGTTGTTGTTGTTATTCCACTCATCTTCCAAGGAGCCCAGAGTGGTGTAGAAGATGGTTATGGTTCTCCCCACAACTACCTTGTGAGATTGGTTAGCCTGAGACATACATGACTGGCTCAGTGTTACCCAGAGAGTTTCATGGCTGAATGGGGATTTGAACTTAGGTCTCCCTGGTCCTAGTCCAACACTCTAACCACTATACCACACTGCAGCTGTGATGTGACTAAGGTGTGGGTAACAGTGGCCAGATCTGCCTTCTTGAGAAAGGGGCACAACTGATGCACTAGCCGAAGCTATGCAAAAGCACCTCTGGCCACCGTTTCCACCTGAACATCCAAATGCAGAGCCGGGTCCAGCAGTAGTCCTCCAAGTTGCACATTTGCTCTTTCAAGTGGAGTGTAACCCCACCAGAACCAGTAATAAGAACATAAGAATGTAAGAACAGCCCTGCTGGATCAGGCTCAAGGCCCATCTAGTCCAGCATCCTGTTTCACACAGTGGCCCACCAGATGCCACTGGAAGCCTACAGCAGGTGTTGAGGGCATGCATTCTCTCCTGCTGTTACCCTCCTGCAACTGGTACTCAGAGGCATCCTGCCTTTGAGGCTGGAGGTGGCCTATAGCCCTCCAACTAGTAGCCGTTGATAGACCTCTCCTCCATGAAGTTATCCAAACCCCTCTTAAAGCCACCCAGGTTGTTGGCTGTCACCACATCTTGTGGCAGAGAATTACACAAGTTGGTTATGCGTTGTATGAAAAATTACCTCCATTTGCTGGTCCTAAATGTCCTGGCAATCAATTTCATGGGATGACCCCTGGTTCTTGTTTGATGTGAGAGGGAGAAGAATTTCTCTCTATCCCCTTTCTCCACACCATGCATGATTTTATAGACCTCTATCATGTTTCCCCACAGTCACCATTTTTTTAAACTAAAAAGCCCCAGGTGTTGTAGCCTTGCCTCATTAAAAAGGTGCTCTAGGCCAAATCCCTTCTTCCTGATTGGCTTTCCTACTGACCAACAGTACCTTCCTTCTGTTGGCATACTTTGTTACCTGTCCAGGACAAATGGAAAAGGTCTCAGCTGATCTCCAAAATATAGCAGTGTTGATGTCAAGCAATCTTTTTTGAGGGGAGGAATACTAAAAGGGTGAGGCCATGACAGAATACCGTCTATCCTGAGACACTACTTACCCCCCTCCTAATGGTGTTCAGCGTTCCCGAGGGGCTTCAGATGGTCATGGTGTATATCAGGGATGACCAATCTGAGGCTCTCCAGCTGTTGGACAACAACTCGCATCAACTACAGCTGCAATTGTGGCTGGGGATGATGGGAGTTGTAGTCCAACCATAGTTGGGGAACCTCAGATTGGCCACTATCACTATATATTATTCAGGGCATATGCAAGGTCAATGTCTGAGGATGCATTTTTTTCCATTTCATAAACCAGTTACACTCATAGAACCTAAAATAGGGATTTCACCATGATTATTTCAGTGTAAAATTTGTGGCAGCAAAGAAAGAGAGCTCTACCTTGACTGAGTTTGAAGTGATGAATCTCATAACATAACTAATTATTGTTTGTGAGCTTGTTGGGTATACTAGCAGATTATGGATGGCCCCTCTAGTGGTGGATAGATCAAAGATAGTAATGGGTCTTAGTATGTTGGCTTATGGTTATTATATATGTCTCTATGTATTTTTATCTATTCTTAAAGCTGTTTATACTTTATGTAGTTTTTTGTATGATTGCTGCTCTCTGACTGTGATAAACTACTACTATTACTACTGCTCTGTCTCCTCCTCCTCCTCCTCCTCCTCCTCCTCCTCCTCAAGAGTAATTTGGTGGAGTGCTTAAAGGAGTTGTGTGATTAACTTACATGACAACATCTTAAAAAAAAAAGTGTGTTGGAGCGTGTAAGCATGTTGGTGGTTCTCACGAGACTCATCAGGGTAGGGGCAGCACCAAGCCAGGGTAGGAAAGCTGGGCGTGCTCTCAAATGGTGGTTTTGTAGGAGGAGGGGAGAGTGATCAAGGTAGGAGAAGGGGAGAGTGATCATGCAGGAGCCAGAAGCCAGGTAAGATGGACACCTCCAACCGAGACTCTCTCCCCAGCAATTTACCAAGATAAAATGCTGTCCTATCCAACTCCTGCCTCTCACACAGCCACTCTCCTATCCTTCTATCTTGCTTTTTGAGTTCACATGACCATGGATTGGGATTGCACCCAGCAGTCCTGCCCTGGGCCTGCTGAGGATTGTGTAAACCAGCCTTAATCTACTTTTCAGTAGATTAGCCCTGCACATACATGTGAGCACTGTCAGATATTCCCTTTAGAGGATGGGGTAGCTCTGGGAACAGCTTCTGCAAGCTTGCATGCAGAAGGTCCCCAAGTTCTTTCTCTGGCATTTCCAAGATAGGGTTGAGAGAGATTCCTGCTTGTACCCTTCAAGAAGCCACTGCCAGTCTGTTCTGACAACACTGAGCCGTCCATATGTTCCACCTTCACCCCTCTTTTTGCAATCAATTGGTCCCAACGAAGTTTCATTGATCAGGGCTACTCACTCAGGATCCATCCACCCTTAGGATACAGAAACAGAAAGGGAAGAGGGGATCTGGAGCAATAAGAACTATCCCAATTTGTATAATTTGATGGAAACTACCACCCCAGCAGCCCACACTGCCTCAATTGAAAGAAAAATCCAGAGTTCAATACATTATTTTTTTATCCCCATAGAGTAAAATATCTATCTCAGTAACAGTGAACATTTTTAAAATGGCTATGGCACCAATTTCATTGTTTGGCAGGCTTCTCCAAATTGGACCAGGACCTAATTCAATGTCTTCTTTTCCTTCCTAAGACTTTCCTTAAAGCCTGTTTGACTTCATTGTTCCTGATTGTGTATATGAAAGGGTTTAGCACTGGGGACACCATCATATTCAGTATGGCTACAACTTTGATGATACTGAAAGAAGCATGAGTGACAGTGGGCCTTAAGTAGATGAAAATGACTGCCCCATACAAGATGCTGACCACGATCAGATGAGAGATACAAGTTGAGAAAGCCTTCTGTCGTCCGGTGGTTGACGAGATGTGAAGAACTGTGGAGAGGATGAAGGTGTAGGATACCATTGTCAAGAAGAGAGAGGTCAGTACCAAAGCCACAACAAGCAGGAAGAAAAGGGTTTCAATAAGATGTGTGTCTCCACCTGCGATCCTCAACATCGGTCCTATGTCACAAAAGAAATGGTCAATAATGTTGGAGCTACAGAAGGGAAGTCTCACCAGCCTTACAAACTGGAAAATGATGGAGGAAAAGCCCCCAAACCAGGCAGCCAGTGCAAGCTTAATGCAAAGGCTAGGGGTCATGATGGTGCTGTATCTCAGGGGCTGACAGATGGCCAAGTACCTATCAATGGACATGAGTGTTAGAATGAAAAACTTGGTGACACCACAGAGGAAGTAGAAGAAAAACTGCACCATGCAACAGTTGAAGCAGATGGTCATCTCTTCTGAGAGGAGGTTGACCAACAACTTGGGCATAAAGGCAGAGGTGTGCCCCATTTCAATGACCGAGAAGTTGCTCAGGAAGAAGTACATTGGTGTCTGGAGACGGCGGTCCACCCTCACTATCACAATGATGAGGCTGTTTCCTGTAATGCACAACAGGTAGAACAGGAGGACAACAATAAACAAAATAATATTCATTCTCCCAATGTCTTGGAATCCAAGGAGGATGAACTCCATCACCCGTGAACAGTTGTTAGAATCAATCACTTGGTCAGCCATAGGTCTGCAGTAAGAGATTAGAGACCAAAAAAAATGTCTTGATTAAGATGTTTGATCTATCCTGGTGTGAAGACTTAGACAAAATAACGTCTTGTTCTTATATTCCCAGGGGAGACTGGAGGATGTGGTGTGCGGGGAATGACCTGCTTAAAATCAGCTACTCAATTGTAGCTTGAATCTAGGGATCTGGACTTCATTTATACAATTGTATATGTAGATATCCACCCTATGGGCATTTTAAAAGCAGCATTTACATGGAACAAAACAATGAGATTAAGAATGTAGAGGATCTAATACACTTACACATGAGCAATTTGATAGTATATTTTTAGATTATTACATTTGAACCATGAAGGCAAACCACAACAACCATGAATATGAGGGTGGTGGTGGTGGTGGGGGTCTATTCCTTCACATGTGCTGAGCCCAGTATAGTTTGAAATAGTCCCTTGTGAAACCAGAATTCATGGTATAGCAAAAAATGGAGGTAGAAAATAAGCCATTGACAGACCTACCCAACTTGCCTTCTAATTGATCATTGTCTTCAATCCTTATTCAATCCTCCTCTTTGCGCCTCTCCTTCTTGTACATACAAGCTGCTTTATACTTAATCCGATTATTGGTCTAACTAATAATTGTCTGACAGCAGTATCCCCCAGGTTTCTGGCAGGAGCCTTTCCTAGTCCTATGGAAAAATGCCTGGGGTTGACCCTGGGACCTCCGTCACAGAAAGCATTTCCTCTGCCACTCAGCAGCACAGACTATTCTTCTCTCCATCTGTGTATCTGCCACCCAGTCAGAGATTACCTAGAATAAATGGAGCAAGAATAAATGGAGCAAGAATGTTTGGCAAATATCAAAGAGACATGCTTATTAACGTAGGAAAGGCATGTTTCAGTCCTAGCTTTTTGTCTGCAATATTTAAAGCCCTTAGTGCAAATTATTCAACACACATGAGAAATTATCTACCCATCTTCAGAACGTCTGGGAGTCTCTCCCCACAGGTATGCACTTGGATTTCCTATCAACAAAGTCTACACACTGTGTCAGAAAGATGCAATCTTGAATCAACCTGGCTAATCCCTGTCAACGGATGGACAAGAAATAAACACTTTTTAAAATAAAGAAGAATTTGGAATACTTTGTTTCTTGTACGGGATGATTGCAATGGTCTCACATAGTCCCCCAAATATAACAACATTGGTGCTAAAGGGCTCTATCCTGAGTCATCACTTGCCTTGCACATATGCCCCTTTTGCATGTAATGCAAAATTCGAATTGAAGGGGCCTGAGGTTGAAATTGTTGTACATCTGAATGTGTGCAACCACGGTTTGGACCCCAAAGCAACCTGAGGTTTCCTTCCTGATTTAAGCCTTCAGTTTACAGTGTTTTTTGCCGTTCCTATCTGCGATTTGATGGGGTAGTCCAAATGCTGAACTACAGTCCTACTATGCTGCAACTGAGTTGAGGGAGGAAGCTTCACCCTTGCTCTGGCTGCAATTGGCTGCCAGAGCTGTCCTTCAGTTCAGCAGGAAACCCAATCAGCCAGTTCCACCTTCTTTCTGTAGTCTTCCTCCTGGCAGCAAACCCCCCTAAGTGCCCCTCCCCTTAAACGAGGTTAGCAGAGCACGCACTGCTAATCCCATTTTCAGGTTCGTGTGATGCCACGGCACAGCTTTGCACCACAGCGACTCATGAGGAGACCCCTGACAGGGGAACTCCAACAAGCCTCCCAGCCTCAGTTGTCACTCCAGAATGCCGTGCACACTCATGCAGGGCACCCTTGGACTTTTGGGGGCTGGGTGGTCCCTGATCCCTGCTGCCTCAATTGAACACCCCACCACCCCTGGGTGGTCCCTGGGTGCTCCACCACCCCCAGCGGCTCCATGATGGATCTGGTAACTGTGTGGGTGGCCAATCCAGCTGCCCAGGGCTCCCTGATGGATCATCTGCTGGGAGAGCAGGTCAAGCTCGTGTGGAGGGCTTCATATTGAAACACATTAGGCAACTGGTCAACGTCTTCTGCTAATGGAACCCCTGCTCCTTAATTGCTAAAATATTAGCTGCTCTAGGTTTGTCCAGGAGGGGGCTTGCAAAACTGAGTAGGGACTACCATACATGGTGGTGGGAGGCACAATCCCCAGTGAAGGAGAAGGTCTTTGCCATGAGAGCTCCTGTGAAAGCAGCTGTCTAATCAGTCTATACTTAATGATTTCAGATTGGAGTACAAGAAGAGGGGATAATAAGAGAAGATTGCGTCTGGAGGATCAGAAAACCAGAGAAACTGTAAGATAGCAGGTTCTAGTTGGACACTTGTACAAAACAAACTAAAAATAAATAAATAAATCTCAGTTTGGGACAATGAGTCTGAACAAGTGTGTGTGTGTGTGTGTGTGTGTGTGTGTGTGTGTGTGTGTGAGACCCAGGCCACGCAGAGGCCAACTGCACAGATGCAGAAGCCTCCAAAATGGCCACCACACCGGAGGGGGAAGGCCCAAATGTGCTGAAGAGCTGGCTGAACGGGCTGGTTTGGGCTGCAAGAGAGGCTGGCGGCGGGAGGGGGAACCTCCTTGGACCCCACCTGCCAACAACAACACTAACTACCCTGAAAGGGGTAAGTAACAACAACAACAAAAGGTCCATGAACCCCTGAACAGTTGGGGGAACCCCCAAACAGGGGATGGTTCAGTTCGACCCCGAACCTTCAAACAGAACAGGTTCAATGTCAAATGGGTCAAACGTCAAACCTGCCCACACATCCCTAGTTCCCACCTGCAATCTTCAACAGTGGTAGATCCACTCATGTTTCTAGTATCTGTGAGCTTAAACCAGAATTTAACTCATTTCTGGAAATCAGTTGGGTCTAAAAATACCAACCAGAAGTTCACACCACACACTAGAAAGACAAAGCAAAGCCAAGTTGCTGGTGGAAAACTGATTAACAAATAAGTCATCCAATTTCCTGACACATTTTGAACATCTGTAATCTTCCTAATGGGACATGATTCAACAGCTAATCATGCTGGTCAGTCCAAAGAGGGCCATTTCTTTGTCATTAGTTAACAATGTACATGAAGTATTTGGTATGACAAAAGCTTTGCTAGGGACTGATTTAGAGATCTCACCTTTATGTTCAATAGAGAACTTGTGTTTGGGGCAGTACAAAAATATGTTAAACAAACGAACAAACAAATAAATAAATGCTACACTTTCTATGTGAGATGAGGGCCCAAATGAATGGTGAGGGGGGTGGAGCAAAGGTCCTATGCGGGACAGTTAAAGTTTACCTTGGGAAAGAGAAGACATAGAAAACAGTGTGGAGTTGTTCCTCCTGAGGTAGGGATGTGCTGTGCACCAAATTTGAGTGAATCTATTCAAATTCATATCAAATGTGAATCGATTCAAGTTTGAATCCATTGAATAGTGTGGAGATTCATTCAAATTGATTTGAATTTGCCCAAATTAGGATGGGTTTTGAGCGAATTTGCTCAAATCAGATTTGATTTCAGATAGGTTCAAATGAATCTCCACACTATTCAGTGGATTCAAACTTGGATTGATTTGAATTCAATTAGAATTTGAATTGATTCGCTCACATTTCATGCACATTCCTATCCTGAGGGCAGGACTAGAATCACTGGCTTGGATGGCAAAGGAAACCATTGCAATGGCTTGAAAGACTCAATGGCTTGCAATTCAGGGTAGACATTGGGAAGAATTTCCTAACTGAGAGAGCTGATTGACAGTGGAGCAGTCTGCCGTGTACAGCAATGGGTTCTTCTTCACTGGAGCTTTTAAAGCCTCCAGGTTGGGCAGCCATGCCATCTTTCAGAGATGTTGTAGCAGTTTATGCGGGGTTGGCTAGAAAACCACTAAGGTCCAATGGAGGACAAGTCTATCAAAGGCTGCTAGTCTTGACATCTATAGACTAAGTCCAGTTTCAGTGATAGTATACATCTGAATACCAATTGCAGAGGACAGCAGGAGGGAGGGCATGCCCATCTCTTGCTGGTGGTCTTCCTAGAGGCACCTGGTGGTCCACTATATGAAACAGGATGCCAGACTAGATAGGCCTTGGTGCTGATCCAGAAGGGCTGTTCTTATATTCTTAAAGTCCCCTTCAATTAATAGGTTCTAGGGGTCCTGGGAAAGTGGTCTATGTACCTGAAAACAGTGTTGCCATGTATTGCCACCAGTAGCTACTCATAAGTCATGGAACACCATTCCTGAAGGTTAGGGGTGTGTGATGACTAGGGGGCTGAAAAGCCCTCCTGTGTGGAGTACTGAATGCTGTCCTTTGGATCTTATCTGCAAGATGTATACATTATATGCAGGATACATCTTAAGTAGTCTCAGAAATTAAAATAAATAATTACATAGAAAATTAATTGGGAGTTACGTAGAAATTTAGCTTGATAATATGTTAGATTCAGTGTTACCTCGAACAGGGATTCCCAGATCTTGTTGACTACAACTCCCAGAATCCCCAAACACAAGCCATTGCACCTGGGAATATTCGGAATTGTAGTCAACAACATTTGGGAATCCCTGTTAGAGGGAACACTGGTTAGATTATGAATTTTTGGGGACAAGAGCAAGTGTGATATGATGGTTAGACTAGGACTAGGACTGGGGAGAATCAAGTTCAAATCACTGGGTGACTCTGGGCCACTCACATCTTTCAACCAAACTTACCTCACAGGATTGTTGTGAGGACAAACATAGCATGTACACTGCTCTGTGGAGAAAGAGTGGGATATACTTGTAATGAATGAATGAATGAATACATTTTATTTCAGTAGTGGATGAGATTCTTGACTATCATTTTTTAAAAGTAGAGCATATTTTTGGAAGTCATTATGAAAGTTGGAGTATCTTAAATTCTTTTCAGTCTTAATTCTTGGTCAAATATTGAACAATATTGGCTTAATCCATGACCAAATCCATTCCTACCACTCTGGTAGATTCCAGATGATGTCACTTGGAGACTATTGCTCTGCAAAGCAAGGATTAATGTATGGAGTTCCACAAGGCTCCTTACTGTCTCCAGTGCTCTTTAACATCTACATGAAACTGCTGGGATCATCAGGAGATTTTCTGCAGGTCTTATCAATATGTTGATGACACCCAAATATATTTCTCCCTATCAAATTCATCAGGAAATGGCATAAATTATATAAATGCCAGCCTGGAGGAGGGAATGGGCTGGATAAGGGATAACAAACTGGTTGAATCCAAATAAGACAGAAGTACTGGTTACAAGGGGTCAAGAAATGAGGTATTATTCATTTTATTTATTTATTACATTTCTAGACCGCCCCATCCAAAGGCCCTGGGCAGTGCACAACAAGCTTAAAACATAAAAACATACACCATTTAAAACACACTGCTTAAAACAATATAAACTCAATTTTAAAACAATTCAGAACCATTTAAAACCAATTAAAATACTTAAAAATAATTTAAAACCTTGGAAGGGCAGGCCAAAGAAGTAAGTCTTTAGGGCTTTCTTAAAGGCCAACAAAGAGCCTAAATTATAGATATCTGCTGGGAGTGCATTCCATAGGCCAGAAGCAGCTACAGAGCAGCCCCACATAGAGCACATTGCAATAGTCAAGCCTGGAGGCTACTAGCTGATGCACCACTTTTTAAAGATTGTTCTCTTTAAGGAATGGACACAGCTGTCAAATCAGTCGAAGCTGATGGAAAGCACTGCTGGCCATAGCCTCCACCTGAGATACCAGGGTGAGGCCTGGATCCAAGAGCACCCCCAAGCTGTGTACCTGTTCCTTCTGGGGGAGTGTAACCCCATCAAGCACAGGAAGATCTAACTCATCCCTCAAATTCCGATCCCCCACAATGAGCACCTCCGTTTGCTTGGATTCAGCTTCAATTGGTTATCACTCATCCAGCCCATTACTGCCTGTAGGCAGGCATTTAGGGAATGAATGTCATCTCCTGATGATGATGTTAAGGAGAAATAGATTTGGGTGTCATCATCATACTGATAACACCCTGCACCAAATCTCCTGATGACCTCACCCAGCAGTTTCATGTAGATGTTAGTTAAAAAGCATTGGTGACAGAATGGAGCCTTGAGGTACTCCATATAATAGCTCCCATTTTGAAGAGCAATCATCACGAAGCTCCACCGTCTTGAATCTGCATGAGAGATAGGTGCGGAACCACTGCAAAGCAGTGCCTCCTATCCCCAACTCCCCCAGGCAATCCAGAAGAATACCATGGCTTATGGTATCGAAAGCCGCCAGTTTCCTTCAAAATTGCATGGAGCTTGTTAGCCACTACTCTCTCAATCATCTTGCTGAACCATGGGAGATTTGAGACCCTCCTACAACTATCCATCACTGAGCGATCTAGGGAAGGCTTAAGAAAATAAGAACAGCCCTGCTGGATCAGGCCCAAGGCCCATCTAGTCTAGCATCCTGTTTCACACAGTGGTCCACCAGATGCCGCTGGAAGCCTACATGCAGGAGTTGAGGGCATGCCCTCTTGCCTGCTGTTACTCTCCTGCAGCAACTGGTACTCAGAGACATCCTGCCTCTGAGGCTGCAGGCGGCCTATATCCCTCAGACTAGTAGCCATTGATAGACCTCTCCTCCATGAAGTTATCCAAATCCCTCTTAAAGCCTTCCAGGTTGTTGGCTATCACCACATTTTGTGGCAGAGAATTACACAAGTTGATTATGCATTGTGTGAAAAAGTACTTCCATTTGTTGGTCCTAGATTTCCTGGCAATCAATTTCATGGGATGACCCCTGGTTCTAGTGTGATGTGAGAGGGAGAAGAATTTCCCTCTATCCATTTTCTCCACACCATGCATGATTGCATAGACCTTCTAAAGGCTTCTTAAGAGGTGGTCTGATAATTGCCTTCTTCAAATGAGGCATCCTACCCTCCCTCAGCGATGAGATAATGATTTCAACTAGGCCATCTCCAACAATTACCCTGCTAGATGGAAGCAGCCAAGTTGGGCAAGGATCCAGAGAACAGGTGGTAGGCCGAACTGATCCAAGCAGGTTGTGGCTGTGAAACCAACCTTAACCAGGTAGTGGTCCATCCACGACAGTAGGGAAACCACAGGATCCCCACCCTCAGAACACCCCACTGATCCGAACAAAAGACCAAAGTGAGTATGTGGTCGGCAACATGAGTTAGTCCTAAAACTAGTTGGGATCTGCCCATAGTTGTCATGGTTGCTATGAACTCCTGAGCCACACCAGACAAGCCAGCCCCAAAGGTATTGAAGTCCTCCAGGACTAAGAGTCTGGGTGACTCCAACATGAACTCCGAGACCAGCTCCATCAGCTCAGTTAGGGAGTCAGTTGTTCAGGGGGTAGACAGTACACCAACAGAATCCCTAATCTATCCCTAGTTCCCAGCCTCAGAAATACACACTCAATATAAGTCAAATGTCTCACAGGGGCCCTGGAAAGGAAGATGGTATTCTTTTGGACCACAGCCACTCCACACACACACACACACACACACACACACACACACACACACACACACACACCACTCCCCCTAGCCTGCTTCTCAACAGAGTAACCTGGTGGGAGAAGCTGGCCCCAAACTGGGCCACTAGCCTCCCCCATCCAGGTCTCAGTTATACAAGCCAGGTCGGCTCCCTCATCCATGATCAAGTCATGGATGATTTAGGTCATATTCTGAACTGACATGGCATTGCAAAGGAGCAAGGCTAGGTTCTGTGTTAAGTTGGAACTGCCCCCCAAGACCAAAGAGCTGACAGGGCAGCTGGAAGTGGAAACAGTTACTGAATTGCTGGTTTTCCTTCCCCTGTAATGGCCAGCTGCTCTCTGCCAAAGCCAATTCTTCTATTTCCCACCAAAACAGCAATAGCTGCCCCAGAGCTGCTGGATGCAACTCTTTAACTGTTTTTATTCTGTGAAATGTTTAAAATTGTTTTTACTCTGTTTTATATTTGGTGTGTTTTTTTATTATGTGCACCATCTGTCTATCTATCTATCTATCTATCTATCTATCTATCTATCTATCTATCTATCTATCTATCTGTCTGTCTGTCTGTCTGTCTACCTATCTATCTATCTATCTATATGGTGTGTATATATAGCGGTATATAAGCATGATTAAATAAGCAAGCAAGCGAGTAAGTAAGCAAATAAATAAACAAACATTAACTATGAACGAGTTGATCCAAAATAATTTATTCCTAATACAGCATGTGTACTTTGCTTATGGGAAATCACAGGGAACGTCCTTGGGGAGAGAATCCCAGAGCTTCTACTGAAGCTAGTTAGCGAACATCTTATTTGTGCTGTACAATTCACAGGAAAGGCTTTAAGTCATGCAATTCAAAGGAAGACCCCTGCAAATAAAATATTTCTTTAATGCGCTGTGCATCTCTAGTTGATTTTCTCACACATTCTTGCAGGACTGAGCAGTGTGGATCTCAAGGCAATGGTTGGCTAGCTGAATCTATCTATCTATCTATCTATCTATCTATCTATCTATCTATCTATCTATCTATCTGTCTGTCTGTCTGTCTGTCTGTCTAGGCTTTCCCTCCTGCCCTTACTTCAAGGGACTCAGGGACTGTGTTCCTGATTATATCTACATTTAAAAAAACCTGTGAAGAAGGTTAGGCTAAAAGATAGTGACTGGCCCAAAGTCAGCCAATGAATTTCAGGGCTAAGTGGGAAAAACAAACTCCAGTATCTCTGCTTCTAGTCCAAAACTCTAACCACTACACCACATATTCTGGACAGGAAGGAGGACTTTGGAAACCCTGAAGAAAACTGCAGTTTCGACACATGTTTGATGGATCCATCCTAAGTGAGTATCTCTTTTAGAAGCTTCATGATCTTCCTGGGGTACTTAGACTCAATACTTTTCAGTCCTGAACACATTTCTGCAGAAGTCTCTGAGCCTGTTCTAGTTTCACATTCTTTTCTCATATCAGGGGCTCATAATTCAGAACTGCACATCGGTTGAGAGGGGAGTTATTTTTAGAAGAGCCTTTTCCTGCCAGCCTCTCTATGCCTCTCTTGCTACTGAAAGGTCATAATGTCAAATAAACTGTTGGTGGGTGCCATATAAAAATATTTCAGTGCACTGGCTTTTTAATCAAGAACAACAGACAATCCCTTCTTTGGAATTCCTGGGATTACTTGTCTCTCTTTCACCCTTCTTCAGTTACTACTAAGAAAGAAAGAAACGGGATGCCAGGAAATGTAGCCACTCAAGACATCTTCTGTTTGCCCACAGAAGTGGGCAAGCTCAACCCTCCAGCTTTGTTGAACTACAATTCCCATCTTCCCCAGACACAATTTAAGGTGGCTGGGGAAGATGGAAGTTGTAGATCAACAACAGCTGGTGGGCCATGTTTGCCCACCCAGAGGTCCCTTCACCTCAAAATTCGGGAAACTGGGGTTTGCGGTGGAAAGGGACCCGCTGTTTCCCTCCCAGAACTCCAGTCTGAACCTTCAATTCAGAGTGGAGTTTTGCTCCACAAACTCCATTTCTGCAGGACCAGCATTACATCTGAACACTGGCACCACAGTTTTGGCCCCATGGAACCGGAGCTGAGGGAGGAAGCACCTTCCTCACTCCAGCCCAATTGGATGTGCAAGCTGACCTTCTGTCAAGAAGGGAGCCCACAGCCAGCTCCCCGCCTCTTGACAGTCTCACTTGACTACAGAGGGGCAGCTCTCCTGAACATCTGGATGTGGACAGGAGAGTGGTGGGAGGGGGCATGGAACCATGGGGCCAATGGACCCATGATTCCATGTTACATCTGAAGGTGGCCTTACACTCTCCATACTTCACTTGTCCGTTTGCTTGTCTATGCAATTTCTATATCTTTAGCAGATCATCCCTCTGTCCTTCTCTCTCTCTCTCTCATCACCCCTTCATCTAGGAACACAGGAAGGCTCCTATAACAAGTCAAACCATTGGTCCATCTAGCTCAGTATTATCTAGACACAGGCAGTGACTTTTCCAAGGTTGCAGGCTGGAGTCTCTCTCAGCCCTGTCTGCAGATGCCAGGGAGGAGACCTGGAGCACTATTGATGCAAACATGCAGATGCTCTTCCCAGAGCAGCCCCATCCCCTAATGGGAATATTTTACAGAGCTCACACATGTAATTTCCCATTCAAATGCAAACCAGGGTGGACCCTGCTTAGCAAAGTGGACAATTCATACTTACAACCACAAGACCAGTTCTCCTCCCTGATCTATCTCAGGGATAGGTAATCTCGACACTCCATTACCCCAGCTGAACTACAGCTCCCATCATCACTAGCCATAATTTATTGTGTCTGAGGATTATGAGCATTGTACTTCAGCAACAACTGGAGTGCTAAAGTTGTCTACCCCAATCTACATAATCTCTGCTCACCTCCATTGGATGTCTGTATATCTAGACTGATTTATTAGACTGATCGCGTTTTAGACTGATATTGATGATTGGATGGATGGTGATGGATTTAATTGTGATGTACTGGTCAATGACGGCAATAAAGATCAGATTGTGATTCTATATGTATATCTATGTATCATGCATGTATGTATGTGTTTGAGCACTTTAAAATAAGACTTCTATAAAATAAAACACACAAACATTTTTGTTTTAAAGACATCTTTAACTTATCATATCCAGCCTTGGATTCAGAGATGGTCCTGTGGAAGTCGCTATCTGTTTATTTGTTTTTCATTTTATACCATGGAAATCGAGGGAAATAAATGATACAAGGTACATTTGTTCTGCTGCCTTTAAAGGAGGGAAGAGTAAATATCTGTCTAAAGAACTCCATTCTATCTCCTCTTCTTGCAGCCTCATGGTAACCAAGCCATGGATTTGACCAATTGTTCAAGAGCGACTGAGTTCATCCTCCTTGGTTTCCCCCACATCTGGGGCATGAACATCACTTTGTTTGTGGTGGTCCTCTTACTCTACATTTTGTCTATAGCAGGAAATGGTCTCATCATTGTGATGGTGGGGCTTAACCATCAGCTTCAGAAGCCCATGTACTTCTTCCTCAGCAACCTCTCCTTCCTTGAGATGTGGTACACAACTGCTGTGGTCCCGAAGATGCTGGCCAACCTGCTCTCAGCAAAGACCACCATCTGCTTCTACTGCTGCATGGCACAGTCCTACTTCCACTTCCTCTTTGGCATCACAGAGTTCTACATCCTCACAGCCATGTCCTTTGACAGGTACTTGGCCATCTGCCAGCCGCTGAGGTACAACATGATCATGACCACCAGCGTTTGCCTTCAGCTCGCCCTGGCTGCTTGGTTTGGGGGCTTTTTCACTATCCTTTTGCAGACTATCTTGGTGGTCCGGCTTCCCTTTTGTGGCTCCAATATTGTCAACCATTTCTACTGTGACATCGGACCAATGTTGAAGATTGCTGGCGGGGACACACATCTCATTGAAGCCCTTGGCTTCTTGATCGCTGTGGCTGTGATTCTGACTTCTCTGCTACTAACGGTGGTCTCTTACATCTTCATCATCTCCACCATTCTACGCATCCCTTCTTCCAGTGGACAGCAGAAGGCTTTCTCCACCTGTGCCTCTCATCTGACTGTGGTCAGCATCTTTTATGGGGCAGTCCTTTTCATCTACTTACGACCAACCGCCAAGCACTCTTCTTTTAGCCTCAACAAAGCCATTTCTGTGCTGAACACAGTGATCACCCCAGTCCTAAACCCGTTTATATACACAATCAGAAACAATGATGTGAAACAGGCTTTACGGAAAACTGTACACAGCAAGGCACTGACACTCCCTACAATCCGAGGGCTGGCCTGTGTTGGAAAGAAGTGCAATACTCATGCAGCCCCCCCCACCTCAAGCCTTATTTCAACCATGTATTGTTCTGAAGCCTAATGCAAGACAAACCCTACTTTGGAATGAGGAAAATTCAAATCATTTGCTTGATCATGAGCAAGGTAGCAATAGATTTTAATCAGTGTGGAAAAGAAATCCTGTTGTTGTTGCTGCTGCTGCTGTTGTTATGCCTCAGGGCTCTGGAATACACTCCTTGTAAAAATAAGAGCATCTCCATCTCTGGCCACTTTTAAAAAGGCCCTTAAGACATAACTGTCTTAAAAACTCAGGCTTTTAATTAATTAATTAATTTTAAACTGCTAGTTTTATTTCATAAAGTTGTTTTAATCATTTTATCCTGTTTTATATTTGTTGTATTTTAAATTATGTAGACCAGTGATTCTCAAACTTGGGTCCTCAGGTGTTATTGGACTTCAACTCCCATAATCCCCAACCAAAGGCCACTGAGGCTGGGGATTATGGGAGTTGAAGTCCAATAACACCTGAGGACCAAAGTTTGAGAATCCCTGATGTAGACTGCCTAGGGATATGCATAACAGGCAGTATATAACTCTGATTATTGATGATGATGATGATGATGATGATGATGATACCACCACGCTTTGTTATACCACCCCAGGGCAGTTAACAAGGAGATCAAAACAGTATGCATGCTTTCATCATTATTATGCATATTAGTGATGAAGCCTTGAGCTCAAACAGTTAGAGACAATCAGTATACTAAAGACTTGAAGATTAATGGTAAGGAGCATTTAATTAGCCTTTGTTTGTAGATGACGTGGCTTTCATTCTTTTAGACCCCTTGTGAGCAATACTGATAGTTCACGGAACGATGTTAGCCTTTAGGAATGTATTAGATCTTTCACTCAGTTACTGAGTAATTTGGAGTAATTTTGTTTCAATATGGGTTTAAAAGCCAAAGAAAACATATTTGCCATGATTGGCATCCTTAATAGGGATGTGCATGAATCGTGATTCGACATGCGATTTCAAACAATTCCCCGGACCCTTTAAAATGGAGGAGAGCAAGTGCAGACATGCTCCTTCACTGCTTGCTGCCACTTCCTGAATTGGCCACGCTGCTCCCATCCTCTGTGCATGTGCAATGACCATTTGTGTGGTCAGCAAGGGGTTGCCATTCAGGAGTATCCATTAGAAGGAATCCTATCAATGATGCCTTTCTGATGGATACTTGGAACCCTGTCCTCTCTAGGTCCTTGGAGAGCTTCAAAAGGCCATGCTATACTTCAGATGAACCAGTGACCTATTTTGAGCGAGTCACCAGCAACATTAAGCATGAGAGGGAAAGAGGTCCAGTATAAGCCTTTGAGAATGAGCCTGTTTCATGTTGGTTGTCTTAATCAAACCATCAAATGGACCTTCCAAACAAGCAAATTTTATATTTTAAAAGTAAAAAGGTTTTTTCATGTGGGACAGAAACTATCTATGTGGTCGCTAAGAGTCGACACTGACTTGATGGCACTTAATCAATCAATCAATCAAAAAGTATTTTATTTACAATGTTCACTGACATTATATGGTTTACAAACATTTCTCCCCAATATACCCCTCCCTATACCCATCATCCCCACTGAGTCAGCCCTCTGCAGCCCAAACTTTCCTTCTCCCCCACATGACAGTGGCAGGGGAAGTGAGACAACTATATCTATAAATGAAAAGGGGTTAAACATTTCCCCCCACAAAGCTTTCTCAGTCTGTGGCTTTCTCCTTTTGGAGAAGCCAAGGGATGAAGCGGACTATGCCCTTTGCCCTTAGCTTCTTCCTGTTTCTTTCCTACTAATCGAGCAATGATGCACCTTTTTAAAGTGGTTATTTAACAGGGGGAGAGAAATTGGCTTCACCCCCAGCACAGCATCCCTGCAGTGGCTGTTGCTGCTGTCTAGCTTACAATTCTTTTTTTAGATTGTGAGCCCTTTGGGGGACAGGGAGCCATTGTATTCATTCATTCATTCATTCATTCAATTTCTATACCGCCCTTCCAAAAATGGCTCAGGGCAATGTACACAAAGAAATAACAAAGAAATAAGATGGAACCCTGTCCCAAAGGGCTCACAATCTAAAAAGAAACACAAGATACACACCAGCAACAGTCACTGGAAGTACTGTGCTGGGGGTGTGCTGTGAACTGTGTACTGTGTGTACTGTGCTGGCTCTTTTCATTTATTCATTTATATCTATGTAAACTGAAACTTTAGTTGAAAAGTGATATATAATATTTTGTCATATTTGTCGTATCCATATTCTCCCAAAGCCCACCATAATCAGTCTGCATCTTGTGACACTTTTCATATTGCTCCCAGGTTGTGAGGGCCTGCAGGAGGTACTCCATTTGCACACCTGCACTTTCTACCCTCCAGATACAAGAGCCTTCCTGGTCACACTAAAAAAAAAACATAAGGCCTTATGGCCACATGAATGGTTAGAGTGTTGGACTAGACTGGGAAGACCCGAGTTTGCCCAACTTACCTCACAGGGTTGTTGTGAGGATAAACATAACCATGTACACCTCAGCTCCTTGGAGGTAAAGCAGGATATAAATGTAAAAATAAAATAAAATAACCAAACAAACAAACAAACAAAAAACCCCTAGGTGGGCCGGGTGCAGAACATCTGCACCTCTAGCCTCCTGCCCGCCATCACCCACCACCACCCACTCGCCACCGTTTGTGCCCCGCCATTGTTTCCTCCCCCCTCCCCCACCTACCTTCTTCTTCCTCTCCCCTTCATCCTTTCCCCACCTGCTCATGCTCCCACTTCTTCCTTTCCCTCCCCGCCCACCAGTTTCTTCCTCTCTGCCCTGCCACTGGCTTCTTCCTCCCCACGCTCTTCATCCTTTCCATGCCTGCCTGCCGACTTCTTCCATTCCATCCCCTCCCCACTCACCCGCCAGCTTCTTCCTCCATACCCGCTCCCACCACCGATTCCTCGCCCCCTCCCCTGCCTGCCCACCGGCTTCTTCCTCCTCGGTCATCGTTGGCCTGTCCCCGCCACCATCTTGTCGCTGTTAACTACCACCACCATTTCTCCCCCTGCCCATCCTGTGGCTATCCGGCAGCTCTCCGAACTCTCGCGAGAGGTGCCACACATGGGATTAGCCACGGGTATGCCTTAGAGAATTAAATATATAGACAAGGAAGGTGTTTCAATACGTAAAGAGGCACACTAAGATTTCAGCACAGAGATCTATAAAACATAAATTGTAAGGCAATGAAAAGGGTGAGATGGGGCATGGAATTATGGTTCCCACAATTTTCTGGCCTTCCTCTGAGCTGGCTACAAGATGGCTTGCATCCCACCACACACACATTACTTTGGTGTGTTTGAACAGCGCAGAAGTGTTTTCATTTTGGTTTTTGAGTGAGTGAGTGAGTGAGTGAGTAAGAGCCAGGTAAGATGTTTTATGCACATGAATAGGACTTGTCCTATTCTTGTCATGCTGGTGAGATGCCTGCATCCAGGTCTTGCTGAGAACAAAGCCCTATGCATGCACAGTTGTATGCCTGGGGGCTCATTTCAAACCTGATCCTGAATTTGTGTTGGTCAGGCATGCACAATCCCATTCCCTCCTTCCATAGGTTCATATAATAACTGAAAGAGGAGAAAGTGAGTGAGGGAGGAAGGAAGGGAGAATACACTGTGTCCTCCTGTGTCCAAGAGCAAAAAGGATTTTGGCAAAATTGTTTGGATGAAAAGGTGGGATTGGATAGGAAACAGGAAGGAGAGTCAGGAATATTAAAACTGCCACCATAAGGATCACTTAAGGGTTTCTGACTTAAGAATGTAAAGTAAAGTGTGCCCTCAAGTCGGTGTCGACTCCTGGAGCCCACAGAGCCCTGTGTTTGTCTTTGGTAGAATACAGGAGGGGTTTACCATTGCCTCCTCCTGCACAGTGTGAGATGAAGCCTTTCAGCATCTTCCTATATCACTGCTGCCCTATATAGGTGTTTCCCATAGTCTGGTGAAACATACCAGCGGGGCTTGCTAGTCAAGCCATTTCCCTGCTGTGCCATTAGACGGTTGACCCAGGGATGTATCTATGATTAAACAGGGGTGAGAAGAAATGCCCCTGGCCAGCTGGGTGACAGGTTACTCTTTCATCTCCCCCTTGTTCCTCTCTGAAGAAAAGGCGGATACCTTCACTTTTTATCCCTGGAACTCCAATCCTTCTATGTCCCTGCTTTGGCTGTAGAAGATGGGGAATGTTAGTCTGAGAGGTCCATGGAGCAGCAGAGCTTTGTCATGCCACCTGGTGGCCAAAACTGTCTTATACCATCACCATATTTTTCAGGGAGGCCTCAAACTAATAAGCCATGCCAAGTAGCATGCAGCGTTCAATGCCGTGACTTTGCCACAAGAAAGCCAGAAATCATATTGAACAGCAGCTCGATTTGGAAATAAACCATTTATTTCAAGAGATGTATGGGTCAAGCTCTAACCCATCAGAGGACACTGTTATGGGCGACAAAACTGAAATAAACAGAGGGTGTTCTAGCGCATGTGGTCATATGCTGGAGGTAGAGGTTTAGTGATGGTTAGTGGTTTGGGCCCCGGATATCTCAAGGACCGCCTGCTCCCAAGGGTTTCTGCCTGCTTTACCAGATCATCAGAGGAAGCTCTGCTGTGTGTGTAGACAGTGAGAAAGACTCAGTCATTGAGCACGCGGGACAGGGCCTTCTCAGTCATTGCCCCCAGGCTTTGGAATGCTCTCCTGGTTGACATCCACTCCTCAGTCTCCTTGACAGTTTTTAGGGAAAAAGTAAAGATGTAGCTTTCCCCTCAGGTTTTTGTTTTTACTGCCACTGCTTTGTGTTGTATGTATTATTATTTTAAATGGGTTTTAGATTTTTTTTTAAATAGAGATGTTATGTTTATACTAGCTTTAAGTGCCTGGCGTTGCTCAGGCTTATGGTGTGAGCTTCTCTATTGCATTCTTATCCATTTTGTAGATATACCCATTGTATATCCGCCTGTCTGTCTGAGGTGGTTATCGGGGTTCCCAGGTACCCTATGTTACTCGTAGGGTTCTAGGAAGTCACTTTGCAAAGTTTGGTGTGAGTTTCTCTTATTGCATCCCTATCTATTTTGTGGATATACCTGTTGAATAACTGTCTGTCTGTTGTTGGGGTTCCCGGGTACCCTATATTACTCATAGGGTCCTAGGCAGTCACTGTGCCAAGTTTGGGTCCTAGGCAGTCACTGTGCCAAGCGAAAAAGGCACAAGAATGCATAGGGAACAGACAGACATTCAATTTTATAGAGAGCAATTTATATTATCTATACTTTTGGTTTTGGTTATGAATTGTTTTAATTATTGTAAACTGCTTTGAGATCATCTGTACCTTTGTATTTTAATTATGCATTGTTTTAATTATATTGTAAACCACTTTGAGATTTTTTTTAATGAAATGTGGTATATAAATTGAGAACAATAAATAAATAATGCAGACAACTCCTTTTTCAGTTTTCCAGCTGTCCTGATTCTTATGTGGCAAACTACCAGAGGTATTAATTCCATTTCAAGACATATCTGGGGGGAGCTCTATCTATCTATCTATCTATCTATCCTGGTTGACATCTGTCTGCAAGTTTAGCACACCCACACAGGCCTGCTTCGGATGTCACCTCAGGTTGGCCCAGCATGACGTGAAAATTATCAGAACTGCTGTTGCAGGACCCAAATGCAGTTTCGATTCCTCCCACTAACCTGCAGAGGATACTTCAGTTTGAAGTAAGGTACACTTACTAAACCAAGCATCCGGAGGCTAGAGAGTGGCTGGAATTAAGGGTAGGACGTTCCTCCTGCTCTTCAACTCAATGGGTGTCTATGTATCTGCTTCATGACACTGCTTCATGACACTTCATGTAGTGTCCAATGAAATGGTTTAAGGCTGAGATTAAATCCCCACATTTTTACTGTCCCATTCATAGACATGTAAATGGTGGGGGCAGTTCAGTGATTTTGTGGGGCTAGCTCAATGGGGTTGAAGGGGGAACTGCCAGTAACTGAAATAGCAGCAGCAGAAGTCCTCCCAAAACCTGGTGCCTGGAATCTATCATTTTCTCCCAGAATGCCCCAGGGGACAATGCTACATGATGACATAGACTTCACCATGGGGAAATTCTGGGGAGAAAATGTCTGCTGAAGAATTTAACCTCAGTAATTTGTCAAAATTCTTATTGGCATTATTGTTTTGGCCAATGAAGGGATATGCAGCTTTGATGTGGGGCCAACAAAAGCCACAGGGATTCAGCAATGAGGATGGCACCAGTAGGGAGATGAGTGGTGTGTCTGCCACTGTGGCCAAAAACTGAAGATGACCACCACTGACAGCAAGATCCCCTCTCCAAATTTCCACACCAATGTCAAGTGTATGCGTGTGTGTGTGTGTGTGGGGGGGCTTATTCTCCCTTTGGAAATGGGATGGACAGACATTTTGACACAGCTCCTGCTCAAGAAGAAAGATCTGAAGAGCAATAAAGGAGCATTTCTTTGGCTTTAAAATTGCACACATACTCAGCCACATGTGCCTATGCAAATGAGATGAGATGCTATGCTATGCTATCCTAGTGCCCTCTGCTGCCCATGTCAGGGACTTACACACTTTTCTAAGAGTCATCCCCAATATCTCCCCAAAAGGCATAACTGGGATAAGATGGGGCAGTGATATATCAGGACCATGAAACAGGGATTTTCCCTGGTCAACTGGGCCAATCTGAGCATGTCCAAGACATGTGCTTTGGTCATCAAGGGATGGACATGCATGTGTGAGCAAGTTCTAGATCCTATCATGAGGCCATCTCACCCATCAAAGTCAATAATTACAATAAAAAATTAAGGAAGAGAACTGGTCTTGTGGTAGCACGCATGGATTACCCCTTTGCTAAGCTAAGCAGGTTCCACTGTGGTTTGCATTTGGATGGGAGACTGCATGTGCATGCTGTAAGATGATCTCCTTATGGGCCATAGCTCAGTGGAAGAGCAGAAGGTCATAGGTTCACTCCCCAGCATCTCCAGGTAGGGCTGAGAGAGACTCCTACCTGAAATCTTGGAGAAGCTGCTGCCAGTCTGTGCAGATAATACTGAGCTAGATGGACCAATGGTTTGACTCGGCATATGGTAGCTTTCTATGCTTTCTGTGTTGATTAGGAAGGAACATTAGAACATAGTGAGTCAGACCATTTGTATATCTAGCTCAGTATTGTCTTCACAGTCTAGCAGCGGCTACTCCAAGGTTTCAAGCAGGAATATCTCTCAGCCCTATCTTGGAGATGCCAGGGAGGAAACTTGGAACCTTCTGCTCTTCCCAGAGTGGCTCCATCTCCTAAGGGGAATATCTTCCAGTGCACACACACCAAGTCTCCCATTCATATGCAACCAGGGCAGACCCTGCTTAGTTAAGGGAACAGGTCATGCTTGCGACCACAAGACCAGCTCTCCTCTCCACTGACCACTTGCTGGCCACTTGGTGGAGCCAAAGATCTAACAACTGGAGAATGAAAGATAGCTATTGTCATATGCAGGTTCTTTTGCAAAAACCACAGAAAATTTCAATATCACTTGACTGGCTGAAGTTATTTTTGACTAGTGCTTCCCCAGCCACCCACAGCTGTGGCTTTTGAGTTTGGTAAACAAGTTAGTTTTAATTTTAATGGGGAGGGGCTGTCGTTCATGCACCATGCTCTTGATGGCACTGTTGCTCCACTGAAGACATGAAGATGCCTTGGACTGAATGTCCGGTTCATGAGAAAAAGTGGCTTTCTGTGTGGGGAGAGGAATGAAAGTGTGAAAGGTCCCTACTCAGTACACCTTCCAGGTGTTAAAAAAACAAATGGTTTCACAGAGCGTGCCATTTTTCATGCCTCTGAATCTGAATTCAGGGAATGAAAGTACAAACTTCACCAGCTGAACTAGGAATGAGCCCTGGTTATTTTATTTAAACTAAATGCAGCTGCAGACAGGTGTGCTAATTTGATCATGGAAGTAGTGAGGGGATGTGAGTTTTCAACATTTTCCCCAGGCACTGTTTTCTGAAATTAAATCATCCAACACTCAACTGCTATATGGTTCATACAGAAAAATATAAGCACATTATTGATGTATTCAAGTTTTATTGCAACCTTCCTCCAAGGAGCTGAAGGTGGTGGACATCTTTCTCTTGCCCTCCATTTCATCCTCACAACAACCTTGTGAAGTAGGTTAGGGAGAGAGGTGGTGGTAGCCCAAGCAGGGTTGCCAGAACCTAAGGGGTATACTTGTGGGTCAAATGGGCCGTAAGCCAGAATTTGGCTTTTTAAAAAGCCAAATCTGGCCACCTAGAGCCCAAGCTCCATGGCTGAGTTGGTATTTGAATTAGGTGTAAACAAAACATCAGACCTGCCTAGCCATATTAGGTATATGGTCTGATTGCTCTAGATGTCTGTTTTGTTTAGAGTTCTAGCTGGATTTGGAAATGCTTGTGTTGCTGTGATAATCCTCTTGGGAATCTTAAAGCTCTGAAGATCAAATGTTTTAATGGGGTGGGAGGGATGTTCTCCATCCCTGGTTCCATTCATTGCTCATGCAGCATCTTTGCGGAACATACCAGTATAAGTATTATGGGCAACAATTATGTTTTATCATTGTGTTTATATGATTCTGATTATCTTCATAACAACCCTGTGAGATAGACTAGCGTAAGTCTATCTTGGTTGACCCAAAGTCATCTACAGCTGAATGAGGTTTGAACACAGCTCTTCCCAGTCCTAGTTGGACACTCTAACCACTGTACCACACTGGTCCTCCATAAACTGAATATATTTTCAGATAATCTGAATAACTCTTCCTCTCTGCCCCGACACCTACGGTTACACTCATACATTCTGCCAAGTGTGTGATGTAGACTTTTTTTTTTTGGTTTAATTATTTAGTTGAAGTTTAAAGTGTTATTTTTTGGGAGCCTCTTCATTCTGCCATGGAATGTAGTACATTCCCATCATGGAAAGGAAACTGTTCAACCATTTATGTGATGAAGGACACTGAGATGGGAGGAAACAAATGAAGATGGGGAATTTCTGAAATGCAAACTAACTTGCTTGTTCTGGATGATATAAGAACTCATGGCTGACAAACTGATTTGTATGTCCAACCAATACATGACATCAACTCTCTGAACCCAAAGCAAGAATCTATCTGACAGCATGCAGATCTTCAGTTACTTTTATCCTGTCCTGTGGCTCTTCTTGCCAGGTGAGTATCAGCAGAACCATAGTTTCTTACAAGCTCAGTTCCCCAACTGGTAAGATCTTTAGCAGGTATAACTACTTATACCTCAGGATCTGAGTTTCAAATGAAGTTTGAAAAGTTACTCTTGCATTAATAAAAAAATAATAATTTATTGGGGGAAACTGCACTTAAGTGCATCATTTAATCACTTAGTTTTGTTTCTGCTCTAGTGACACATATAATGATCACATGTTTCAGTACAGCACAAGCTTTTCTTGGTCCAAAAAAACCTTTCACATAGTCACTCAAAGAGAGATCACCATCATGATCTGTGTCTACTGAATTTACACATCCCAAAATAATCTCTGGAATCCTTAATGTTAGGAAAAATCCCAGGTCATCCACATGACATGTGAACACATTCTGAATAGTGAATTCAAAAGACCAAAACAGTCATTAAACCAAATGCTGGGACAGCTTTGTGACATTTCAGCACACTCTGGAACATGAAATTTGGAAGACATGTATTTCAGTGGTGAATGCTGTCTTTCATTGCTTTTGTGTTGTGCTTCTTTAGGAGGTTCTACTGAATCCATCACTTTGACCCAACCCAGGACAGCAACAGCACCGCCTGGGGGCTCTGTGACTCTGGACTGTGTGGTAACTGGGTATGATATCAACAGGCACCACATGCACTGGTTGCGCCAAGCCACTGGCAAAGGCCTAGTCTACATAGGAGGATTTAGAACTGGGGATCCCATCATAGTTGTCGATGCCTTTAAAGGACGTGCCACCCCCTTCACCAGTGGTTCTACAGCAAAGCTAAGTCTCGTTGCTCTGACAGCTGATGATACGGCCATGTATTACTGTGCCAGAGGAGTCACAATGACTCAGAAAGGGACTTCCTTTGTACAATAATATCCTCAAGAGCTATTGAAGTTCCCCCTCCCCCCCAGTACATCTCTACTGATGAAGCTTTCTTTATTTCAGTTCCTGCTTTGAAAAGAGTTTGGTTGAGCGACGTGCAGGTGGTGAGCCAATGGGCATTTGGGCGTTGCAGAGAATATGACAAGAACTGGGCTGAGGAGAGAGGAGTAGGTGCACAGGTCCAAAGCAGGCAAAACAGATTAGCCCTCCCAACACAGACACCCATGACTGAGACAGCAGTGTCAGGCTCCAGAAGCAAATAAAGGGCCCATTCTCACAATACAAGTTACCTGGGGAGGAGAGAGTTAACCCAGGCAGCTCATTTTGTCTGGGCCACCAGGAGGCCTCCTGACCGAGCAACTCTAGAGTTGGGTAGCCCAGATCTGCTACCCAGGTACAAAGTGAGGTAGGAAGGAAATGGAGCCCAACTTACCTCACTTTGTGGTCATCTGGAGCACCACAGTGGTTAAAATGGTTGCCAGGAATGATGGCCGTAGAGTTCAGTGGAACGTGAGGTGAGGGGAAGGAGCACTGCTACACTGCCATGGCTGCCTCTCTGCTGCTCACATGGTGCATTGTGGGATACAGAAGGATCAAGGAACATAAGCACATAGGAAATTGCCTTCTATCAAGTCAGACAATTGGTCCATCTAGCTCAGTATTGTCTACACAGACCGGCAGGAACTTCTCCAAGGTTGCAGGCAGGAGTCTCTCTCAGCCTTATGTTGAGATGCCAGGGAGGGAACTTGGAACCTTCTGCATTCAAGCTGCCCCATCCCCTAAAGGGAATGTCTTACAGTGCTCACATGTAGTCTCTCATTCAAATGCAAACCTGGGCAGACCCTGCTTAGCAAAAGTAACAATTCATGCTTGCTACCATGGGACTAGCTTCAGGAGGCTGCCGCTGTGTCGGTTGTGCAGGAGCACCAGTGGCAGAGCCCGTAGGAGGCTCCGATTGTCCCAGGTGGTGTGGTCAGTGCTGGTCTGCATTGTGCTGGGCAGCTGAGTGTGATTATGACCTGTGCCACTTGCTTTAGAGACAGAGCGGGGAAATGAAAATGTGGGATGGGAATATGTTAAGTTGCAGGTTGAAATGTTTTTGCTAATGCATATTTGCAAAAAAATACCCCACATGTTAAAAATACTGTGAGGCTCTTCACACAAGCAGCAGTCTGCTCTGGACGGCCGCAGAGGCCGCCCACACGACTGCCAGCTCCGTGATGGAGCTGGCTGGGGCTGGGGAGTTCGGGGGCCGCACAGCCCTCGGATGCTCCAGTATGCTCTGCGCGAGGACGCAGGGCATACTGGAGAGATCCCTGTGCCAGGAGCCTGCTTTTAAGCCGGGAGGCTGCTTTCCCGTGCAGTGGCTACTCACAATTTTTAAAACTGGGTTTGCGGAGCGCTCACTCTGCAAACCTGGTTTAAGGGGTGGGCTACCAAAGTGGGCTAGCCGCTTGTAAGCCACCGGGCTCACCTGTGAGTTCAGTGGTTTACACAAGCAGCAAAAATCGGGCTAGGTGTGTGTGTGTGTATGTGTGTGTGTGTGTGTGTGTGTGTGTGTGTATAGGGGGTTGATCCTTAACTTGTGTCGTGTGTGTGTGTGTGTGTGTGTAGGGGGTTGATGCTTAACTTGTGTCTTAACTTGTGGAGGGTGTCTCTAGCAGTGGCGGGGTGGGGGAGGCCCAGGCTCCAAAAATTACCCAAGTGCATCTCTGGGGAAAAGGCAGGTAGGTTCCTGCCTTTCCCCCAGCCCAGCCCAGCCCAGCCCACTTTGGTCATGAGAACACCCTCAAAGTATACACATAATGCCATTGCACCTGCAGAGGAGAGACCTGTGAAGGACTCAGGGTAGTAAGGAAACATCTAGATGAGCAGCCTTCTACTCATGCAGTGACTTACCAGATGAGAAGACAAACCATGAAAACCAACATATTGCAGTCACTAGTCATAACACTGCAACTATAAATATCAAACAAAGCTTTCCATTTAAGTTGGTTCTTAATGGGCATTTTCTCAAGTAAAGCCAAGTTTTCTTCAGGAATATCTGTTCTGGAGTGATTTGCTGGCAGACTTGCAGTTGGTTTCCGAATTACACCTTACAAGATAAACATTGAAAAAACACTCCAAAAGTAATGAGGAGACACATGTTGCAAATGGCACATGAATATACGAATTCTGACACCCAGACCAGGGCTGCACTAGTGTAAGAATGTTGCGCTAGCCAGTTCCACAACTTTGGAAGCTAGTTATTAGTTCCAACATTGGAAGTTCCAACATTGGAAGCTACTGGTGCAACATCATTGCACCAGTAAAACAAGTGTGCTTGCCATTTCTTCGTCCATATATGTTGCATGGCTAACCACTATCCTCGTTTCACAAGAATAATATTTGCACAAGTGGACCAAGGGTGCAAGAGTGAAGAGCTATGGGCATCCGGTCAGGTGCACAACCTTGTTGGGTGTGCCCATTTTTGTTCATTGCATGGCCACAGCATTAGTCTGGATGTCAGCCACTCTCTCTCCAAGACCCTGCAACACTTTACCATGGGGTTGATTACTAGTGTTGTTTTTACAGCTTTCCTTTGGCAAGAAAGGAGATGTGTTTCAAGGTATCTTTCAAGGCCTCCTTCACTCTCTCATTCCGCAGTGTATATATGAATGGATTAAGTAAAGGGGTCACCACAGTGTGAAGAAGGGCTACTGCTTTGTAGAAACCTGATGAATGGGTTTTCTCTGGTAGCAGGTACATGAAAATGGAACATCCATAAAAGACTGAAGCCAGCGTGATATGAGCTGCACAGGTTGAAAAAGCTTTTTGCCGTCCATTAGCAGATGGGATGCGCAAGATGGTGGCGATGATGTACAGGTAGGACACTGACGTCAACAGAAGTGAACACAAGACTATAAGGGATGTAGATACATAGCTAATCAATTCAAGGACAGCTGTGTCCTTGCAAGCTAACCTCAACACTGGTATGATGTCACAGAAATAGTGGTTAATGACATTTGGGCCACAGAATGGGAGTCGACACATGGCAATGGTTGATGGCAGGAGAGACAGGAAAGCTCCAAGCCAAGTTGCAACTGCAAGCTGGAATGTGAACCAACCGCTCATGATGACTGAGTAACGCAGTGGATTGCAGATGGCTATGTAGCGATCAAAGGCCATCACAGCCACTAGGATGTAATCGGAAGTGCCCAGGAAGAAATAGAAATAAATTTGGACCATGCAGCCCATGTAAGAAATTACTTTGGTATCCATGATGATGTTCCTCAGCATTTTGGGGACAATGGTGGAGGTGAAGCAGAGTCCTGAGAAGGAGAGGTTGCAGAGGAGCCAGTACATGGGCGTCTGAAGCCGGTAATCTGTCCACACTAAGAATATGATCACCAGGTTCCCAATTAGCGTCAGGATATAGGTCAGCAGTATGCTTAGGACGACAAGAACCTTCACTTTCTGGATACCAGGAAAGCCTACTAAGATGAATTCCTTCACTGTAGTGGTGTTCTGAAATATCATAACTCTGTTATAAAAAGGTCTATAGGAATAAAGACAGTTGAATGAGTTTAGTGCAGTTGTTCTGGTTCAGACTGCAAATCAGTGTGAGCCATCCACTGTTACTGGAATTGTTGCGTTTTTGCTTTCATACGACATAATTATAATGGACGATATTCACATCAACACTGCATTTTCACAACAAACAAAGCTGCACACCCACATAGTCTGTGTCATAATCTGCATAACTGTGCAAAATTATGAAGTTGTGTTCTTGTGCAAACATCCAGATGGAGGAAGAGTCTGCCTAGCAGGAGGTACACCCGAGATTGTGTGCCATGTTGGACAGGCACAAGATTGTGCTAGTGCAATACTAGTCTGGAACACAAGCTACAGATGCACAGTAGCTGAACTATCTAGTGCAACATCCTGGCACTTTCCCAGGTTTGCACAAGCACATAAGTCTGAAATGTTGGGCATAATTTTAAAACTGGACCAACTCCTCCTAAAAGGACCATTCCTTTTAGTGAATGTAAATATTTAATTAGGAGATGGAGCAAGTCAAAGAACATTCCAGAACATTCTGTTGATGGGTCCTCTCAACCTCTAAATATCTTTTTAAAATTTTGTTGAAATCTAAAGCATTTTCCATCTAAAGGATGCAATGTTCAGATTAACAAAACCATGACATGAGGACAATATCTTCATTATCCTGTATATCTTTGTCAGGAAATAAAGGCTGACCTCTTCTCTTCTGAATTGCTCAAGCATTGGCTTCCTTAATCTTGCAAAAAACTAATTATGGTCCAGAAAAGTCCCCTGGTTCTTCTGGAATGCTAAACACATGATTAATTCATACCTATGAATACCACACTGAATTTTAAAGGAATTGACTTTGGCTCAGGCTTGCCCATGATTTCTGAAAATATCTGAACATCTGAGATACAATTCAAACATAACTGATATTTAACTCCACCCAAATAATGCAAGATGGTTAGAAAACAGAGAATACATTCTAAATAAATTGTGGTATCTCTCCGTCCCAGGATTCTTGGAGAAAATGTGGGATACAGCTGTAATACATTGGGCTGGTTCAGACCATACCCCCAAATCAGCCCACATGATTATGAAGGTAAATGTGCTAAGAATCTTTCTATCCTGGATGTCCCGACATTCCCCTGGAGCACTTCTTTTTTCATATTCGGGGAGCGGGGGGGGGGTGATCTGAACCACTGCTCTACACACAGCTGAAATACAAATATTTGGAACATGTTCTGATCAGTGGTTGGGAAAATGTGAGTTTTGGGTGGTATAACAATATTTCAAATAAAAATGAATAAATAAATAGGTGGTTGATAAATTATCAATTTATTTCAAATGAGCCCAAGTGATTTTCTTCTTCTTGCCTATACAAACTTCCAAGGTGCCCCAATCTATCTCTCTGCTATCACATACCTTAAGGAAATATTCGGCTTCAAAATTTGAAACTTGACTTCTGCTGGCCAAAGGATCCACCATGCAGACGTTGTCGTTTTTGTGACCACAGAGCAATGAGCAAAAAGACCTAAAGCAAATGAACTGAACTGGAAACAATGGAGCAGCCTTAAGCTGCTAAGGCTGGCTCATCTATTTGCTAAACTATAATGTACCTTTTTTAAAAACCACCAGCAGCAGTGCAATATTGCTGGAACTCAAACTGTGGAGCCTCAAGTGGCCACTAGATTATGAATTAATGAGATGCATGTCTCATGGGAGACACAATTCAGTGTTTGGATTCCCATGAGCCTACATGTTGTTGAAGCAACTCCTCTGAATTACAGAAGTAAAACTCAGTCCAGAGTAATGGAGGTTATCAATCACCAGCATGGTGAAGTCGAAGCAAGAAATAGAGGACAGTTGTGCAGTTCATGATCCCATTACACATAGGGCAGATTCACACATAGCAGCAAACCTCTGGTTCCTCCAGGCCAAGATGAAGTCAAAGATATTGGCTTGTTGGAAGTAACCAAGTGCAGCCAGAGGTACACCTTGGCAAGGCACTGGATGCTATTCCAGACTGCCTTGCACTGCCCTTTGACTGACAATCCTTCTGTACATCTTCACAGCCACGTGCCCTCTTCCTGGCTCACCTGGAACATGCTAGAGGTTCATGAAGAGTGTGGGTTCAGATACAGCACAAGCCTCAAGTGGAGAATTACTAGGGGTGACAAGCAGTGTTCCCTCTAACCGGGAATCCCAGATGTTGTTGACTACAACTCTCATAATTCCCAGCCAAAGGCCATCACAGCCAGGGATGCTAGGAATTGTAGTCAACAGAATCTGGAATTCCTGGTTAGAGGGGAAGCTGGTGACAAGCCAATTTTGTTGTACAGCGAGGTTTCCCACCCCAAGGGATCATGTGATTCCTGCCATAGGGTGGGTTCACATGATCACAGACCACTGGGTAACCAAGAATGCAAGTAGGTTCCATGTTATATATGAATGTACCCATAGAATGCCAGCTTGGTCTGTCTCATCTAACTGATTCTAAAAAAACACACAAAAACAACCCTTCTCAACTCAGTTCAGCCTCAGAGTTTGTTACATGAGTAGAAGCAAGCAGAAAGAGAGTTAATGACCTTTAGAACCTGAGGCATTCTCAAGTCCCCTCTGATCATGGATTAAACAATCATGTAGCGAGGATGTTCCCTCTGGTTGGAAGAGTTCACAGGACTTTCAAGCAACACAGTGAATCATTGGACAGAGGAAGTTGGGGTGGGATTCCTTATCCTGATTATCTCCAAGAAATCTAGAGTTGTGCTTGGAACCAGGGACTCCAAGGTCAAAGGTGAATGCCATCTCCTTCAGGTCACACAGATTCCCCGGAGACATCTCAGGTCCCATCTTATAGCTTTAACGATGAAACATATATTTCAAAAGCAATGGTTGGAATCCAAAAAGCTATTCAACAAGGCTGTTCACTTGGGCAGTCCTACCTGGGCTTCCACAACCTTACCAGGGTAGGGCTTCTCATGTGAAGCAACAGGATGAGGGCCAATCCCTGTGCTGCCCCACTGGGTAGCCTGGTTTTGCTCCCCAGGCTTTTAGAGGCCCTCTTACCTCACTCCCCAGTCATGTGTGTAGATGTGGCAGCCCAAGCAGACACATATGCCAAATTCAGACATAATAGGAAACTGGAGGTCCCTTCACCTCTGGTTTCCAAAGCCTACCACACCAGAGTTAAGGGTGAGAAGGGAGCCCCAGTTTTTCTTCCCAAACTCCACTCTGAACAGGGTGGAGTTTCGCTGCCCTTACCTCCAGGTCTGCGGTACCAGCGTTACATCCGATTGCTGACATCACAGTTTTGGACCCATGGAGGTGAAGTTGAAGGTGGAAGCTCATCCCTCACTCCAGCCCTATTGGCTGTTTGGGCTGTCCTGTCAAGAAGGAAGCATGCAAAGCCAGCTCCACTGCCTTTCTGCAGTCTCAGTGATCACCATCTAACCAGGTTGGAAAAGTCTGTATCACACTGGGCCCAGTCCAATTTGAATTCAGACAAGCCACTTTTTAAAAGGCACTTCCAGTCTGAGTTTGAATTGGCTGTGCCAGTTCAAATTGAACCGGTTTGATTTGAACCGGTTCTGCAAAACCGTACAAGCCAGTAAAGTAAAGTTGTGCCATCCAGTCTGTGTCGACTCCTTGGTGACCACAAAGCCATGTGGTTTTCTTTGGTAGAATACAGGAGGGGTTTACCATTGTCATCTCCCACACAGTATGAGATGATGCCTTTCAGCATCTTCCTATGTCGCTGCTGCCCGATATAGGTGTTTTCCATATTGGGAAACATACCAGCGGGGATTCAAACCAGCAACCTCTTGCTCCTTAGGCAAGTTACTTCCCCACTGTGCCATTAGGTGGCACAAGCCAGTACATACGTAACTACATTCAAATATAGACAAACATGTCCTATAAAAAGAACAAAGACGACGTCTATGGAAAAATCCCAACAACCTGCACATAACACTGCAGAGTATGTCAGTCACTGGATGTTGTTTTGACAAACTACACAACTCTAGTTTGCACAACCCCTGCCACATTCACTCCGCAGTTTGTGATCTTACATCTATCTCTAGCTCTACCTCTACCACTGTTTCTATCATCTCTGTCGCTGTCTCAATTGGAGGTTTAAGCATTTTTATTTAAATATGCCCAAACAAGTAAGAGAACAGGTAAAATGGAATGTACCAACATTTGGTCGCATTTTCCTCCTACCATGGCACTGTAAACTGTGAAGTGTTGCTATCCTGGAAAGAAAACTGGTCAACCTGTTCATGAAGCAACACAAGTGGGTGTTGGAAGAAGGGAACAAATGACAGGAGAAGGGGTATTTCTAAAATACAAACTAATTTGCTTGCCGTAGATCATGGATGGCCAACCTGAGGCACCCCAGCAGTTGTTGAACAAATGACAACTCCCCTCGTCGCCAGTTACAATAAACTGAAGATGGGAAAGGTTGAGTTATAAGCTGATAACAGTGAAAGAGCCTCAGGTTGGCCACCTAGATTATATAAGGGCATGCAAGTGTTACTGGACTGTATGTCCACTCAGAATAGAGACCAATATTTTTCCAAAGGAAAGTTCAAAAGAGTATTTCAGAGTCTCTCCAAGAGAAAAAGAAAAGAAATGCAAAGATAATTTTAGGCTTCCTCTGAAGGACAAAAATTACTGAGCAGAGGGTTGGGTTTGAAGATCTCCAAGATCCAGTCCAATTCTAACTTTCTAATGAAATACTTTTATTCTTGGTTATTTGGCTGAGTCTGAGCACAGAACTGTGCTACAATTAATAAGATTTACACTGAAAAAGAAATATTTCCTCCAATCCATTCACCAGTCCTTGGTGAACACCATTCATGATACTTTCACAAGGGCAGTGTATGGCCACATGAGCTCAATGCCTTCCACAGCTAGTCCACAAGGCTGACCAGGAGTGGGTCTATTCATACAGATAGCCCTCCTCTTCATTCACCCAAACACAGGGACCAACATGTTACACACATGCATCATCATGAGCTGCAGCAAGGGAAATTTCACTCCGGAAAAATTAAATTCTATTGTATCAAAAGATGCAAGACAATCATTTCAAGGCAAACTGGTTCATGGGCACAAATTCAAATCAAATGACAGTATATTTCAAATTAATGGGATACTCACATTTGAAAAAACCATATTGAATCTGACTCTGCAAAAACCCAATGCAAAATATGGCTAGCCAGCTGCTCGGACCCTCTACTCCCCCAAGCTAAGAATAGGGGCCCCTGGTGTGAATACACACACAGAAGTATGCAGATTACAACAAGGCAGTTTCTGTGGATTTCATGTCAAATACTAGAAGGAACCAAACATCAAGTTATAGTCAGGCAAAGTAATTAGCTTCTCCTGCCATCACACACAATATCTCTCTCTATCTCTATCTCTCCCTCTCTCCCTCTCCCTCTCTCTCTCTCTCTCTCTCTCTCTCACACACACACACCCCTACCTTACAACATGAATGAAATGACAGCAGGGCTCTACATGTAAGCAGATGCTTGCATATGATTCAAGCAAATCAGAGAAACCAAACTCTAGGTGGGAAGAAAAAGTCCCCCACCCTGTTCTAGAATTATTAGCTGATTCCACAATTATTAGCTGATTCCTTATCACCCCAAATCTAGTTCTCAGCTCCTGAGCGTGAAGCAAAATCCATCAAATAATTGTTTCACAGATTATTCAATGGAAATTCCCGCCGGGGCCTTACTTTTGGAGTGACTTGCTGACAAACTTTCAATTTGGTTGATTACAAATTGGAAAAAAACAGCATGGAAGTGGTCAGCAAATTCATGTAACTAATGGAACATGGGTATGTTTCTTTGAATCACAACCAGTTTCTCCACAAAACCTTGCAACTTCTTATAATGATGTTGATTGACTGAAGTCATATTTTATGATGTTCTTTTGGCAAGGAAGGAGATACGTTTCAAGGTATCTTTTAAGACCTCCTTCACTCTCTCATTCCGCAGTGTATATATGAATGGATTAAGGAAAGGGGTCACCACAGTGTGAAGAAGGGCTACTGCTTTGTAGAAACCTGATGAATGGGTTTTCTCTGGTAGCAGGTACATGAAAATGGAACATCCATAAAAGACTGAAGCCAGCGTGATATGAGCTGCACAGGTTGAAAAAGCTTTTTGCCGTCCAGTAGCAGATGGGATGTGCAAGATGGTGGCGATGATGTACAGGTAGGACACTGACGTCAACAGGAATGAACTTAAGACAATAATGGTAGTTGACACGTAGCTCAACAGTTCAAGGAAAGTGGTATCTGTACAAGCCAGCCTCAGCACTGTTATGATATCACAGAAGAAGTGGTGAATGACATTTGGACCACAGAATGGGAGCTGAAACAAGAAAATTGCTGATGAAAGAACTGACAGAAAAGATCCAAGCCAAATTCCAACAGCAAGCTGGAATGTGAACCAGCCACTCATGATAACAGAATAACGCAGTGGGTTACAGATGGCTATGTAGCGATCAAAGGCCATCACAGCCACTAGGATGTAATCAGAAGTGCCCAAGAAGAAATATAAATAAATTTGGATCATGCAGCCCATGAAAGAAATTACTTTGGTATCCATGATGATGTTCCTCAGCATTTTGGGGACAATGGTGGAGGTGAAGCAGAGTCCTGAGAAGGAGAGGTTGCAGAGGAGCCAGTACATGGGTGTCTGAAGCCGGTAATCTGTCCACACTAAGAATATGATCACCAGGTTCCCAATTAGAGTCATTGTATAGGTGAGCAACATGGTCAGGAAGACAAGAATCTTCACCTTCTGAATGCCAGGAAAACCCACCAACATGAATTCCTTCACAATGGTGTCATTTTCAAATCTCATGTCTTCTATTTAAAAATTGACTGTAGAGATAGAGAAATCTGAATGAGTCTTGCACATTTTTCCTGGTTCCAGTTTGTTTATTTATTGAAATCTTCATATATACTGCCTCCTCCAAAGACTCTTGGCAGTGAACAACTATGCTAATGCTAATGCTAATGCTAATGCTAATGCTAATAATAATGCTAATGCTAATAATAATAATAATAATAATAGGTGATAGCAGAATAGAAGAAAAAGAAATAGAAAAAATAACAAAATACAAAGATCTACAAATTGAAATTGAAAGGCTGCAGCAGAAGACGACCAAAATAATCCCAGTAGTAATTGGAACCCTAGGTGCAATTCCAAAACACCTTGAAGAGCACCTCAACACCATAGGGGCCACAGAAATCACCATCAACCAATTACAAAAAACAACTTTACTGGGAAGAGCCTATATTCTGCGACGAACAGCAACAATATTGATAATAGATTTTGGCCATCCCAGGTCCTTGGGAAAGACTCAATGTCTGGATAAAACAAACCAATCAATAACACCTGTCTGACTGTGATAATAATAATAATAATAATAATAATAATAATAATAATAATAATAAAAAACAGGTGGGTCTTAAGAAGGGACTTAAAAGCATCCAGGGAGGGGGCTGAATGAATATGGGGGGGGGAGAGTGTTTCAAAGAAGAAGGGCAGTTATAAATCACATTCACGATCATCAGGATGTATTTGCCTAGATGTAGTGGTACCATAGGCAGCATCCAGACTAAGTGAATCATGACGAAGCCTCATTGAAATGAATTCAATGCATATTAGCCATGACTTGTTAATTTCAATAGTGGTTTGTCATGACTGCCTAGTTTGGATGCTGTCTGAACTTTCTAAGTCAGATCCTCTATTTTTGATCGAAGTTTTAAAAAAAATTGAGATAAGAACTAAGTAGACAGTTCCCATAATATTTTCAATGAAAAGCAATACAAATGTTCAAATTACTAGACTCCAAATATAACTGTAGAAATATCTATTGTCCAGTCCTCCATAGAGCTGCCTACCAGTTGCCTTCCATAATATAACCCCATGACATGATCCCTTAAATTTTTTTAATTTATTTTGGAATATTAATTTTGTTTCTTTTTGAAATCAATGGAATTTATATTTTGGCTGGATTATGCCATTTTTAATATTAAAAATACAAGTTATTGTAATGTTCAAAAGTCTGTTATACAAATTCCACATAACGGATGTGTACCTCTTTCCTAAAGAATGCAATAATACCTTCTAAATTACAATAGAGTAGCTCCCATAAACACCCCAAATATCCTTGGAGAGAGGGCAGGATAGCACAGATGTGATACACTGACAGTTAAGATTTCCACCATCATTTACAGAAAGCCCAGCTGATAATGTCCTTTGCCCTGTAATAAAGCTCCATGGTACCCTAAGCCATATTTCTATCATCATGCACCTTAGGAAATATCCAACAATACTTAGAACTTGAATTCTGCTGGATGAAAGACTGCAACCATGAGGAAAATGTAACTTTGAGTGCTATAGCAGGATCCATATGAGTTGTAGCAGGTCCACCGAACTACAAGCCTTCTGCCACTAAGTTTTATACATCTATTTGCAGTAATCTCATATCGAGAACTACCAATGAAATACTGCTAGAACTCAAATCATGGAGCAAAAACCTGCCACTAGGGGAATATATTAACGAGATGCATTTTTCTTGGGAGGTGTGGCTTTGCCTTGAAATTCCTTTGATACTGACTGTAGTTGAAGTAACTTCTTGGAAGTACAAAAGGAAAAGCCAGGTTGAAGAGGCGGAGTAAAGATGTCAATCATCACTAAAGCCGGACCAAAGATTGAAGTCTATTGTGCAGTCTTGTCTTCACCACTGTACATGGAATGTCCAGCACAGACATGTTTATTCTCAGATAAACATTATCTCAGTTCAGTTCAAACTCAGTTTTGTGGTGATGCTGTTGCTGCATGGGTAGAATGAAACTGAACGAGTCAATTTGCAATTCGATTCAACTTCAATTTGATTTGGGTCAAATTGGGGGGGCAATTTGGGGATTCAACCTCAAACTGAATTGCCCTTTTGCTCTTAACATTGTCGATTGATCAATCAATCAGTCATGGAGCAGAGATGTTCCCTTTGGTGAGGAAAGTCCAAAAAGACATAAGGAAGCAATTTTTTTTACACAATGTGCAATTAAGCTATGGAATTCACTGCCACTGGATGTGGGGATGGCTACAAATTGAGACAGTTTTTAAAAGGGATTAGACAAATACATGGAGGATGGGGCTAACAATGGCTAGTAGCCCAGGCTACTTCCATCAAGATCAGAGGTGGCATGATGCCCCTGAACACCTGGTGCTGGGGCAGCACCAAGGAAAGGGGAGGTTGTCCTCTTTCCCCCAATTGCAGGCTCCCCAGAGGGACCCAGTCAGCTGCTGAACAAGGCAGGATGCTGGATTTGATGGGCCTTGGTCTGATCCTGCAGGGCTTTTCTTATGTACTTAACATCCTAGCAGGAATACTTTGGGTGCATCCCCTTTTAAATTCAAACCAGCCCTATATGGGATGGGTTGAGAAACAAAGCCATATTGCTGGGGATTGCGTTTCATAGAAACCGGATGAGTGGCATTTTGTGTGTCTTGTATTTCATAATGAATGGAGAAATGAAGCAAATTGTTCCATGTTTCATCCAGTTCAAAAGAAATGTAAAGAGGCCTTGAACAGAAGAAATATGTGATTCATACATTTTGTTCCATTCAGAACCCCATTCATTTTTGGGACCGGAGGGCTTCCCATGTGATACAGCAGTCCACCTAGTTTTTCTTCTTCTTTTAAGCACTTAAAATTGAAAAGGAATTGCAGAAGTGTTCCTCCTTCTCCTCCTTTCTCCATTCAACTTGCAAGCAACACCAACAACAGACAGCATGTGGTCTGTAAGGGATGAATAAATTAATCTTGGTGGAAGGTTCGTGGGTGTGTTAGGATCTGGGGCCTGGTTGGAGAAAAGAGCAGGATTCTTCTTTGGCTCCAGTTACAAGAATGTAGTAGGCACTATGCTGAGCTCCTAGGGGTAAAGTATTACAAGCACCTGAGAGCACAGAAAATATGAGTTTGAAGTTCTATACATGCAAACACCTCCATGCCTATATTCAACATCTGAACGGGAGAGAGGAATATACTTGCAGGTTCTGCTATGGACATCTGCATGTCTCCTTCTGTCGTGAACTGATAGCCCGGCTAACCCTACAGGATTTACAACCCCATGAAAGTAAACAGAAAGCAGCAACGAAACTGGATGAAGGAAAATAAAAGGCTCGCAAAGAAAACAGTAAATGAATAAAGTCCCCTGAACTGAAACTAGGTACCCCCCTCTAACAATAACTGAGTAATAAGTGGAAGGAAAAGACAAACAAGGAATAAAATAAGCGAAGGACACAGAACAAGGAATTAAGAGAACAATGCAGGGAAGTACAGACAAGACAAACTGGAACACAGAAAAAATATAATATGCTAGAGCACACTATAAGCTGCCAACGAAGTTGCAAACAGCAAGTCAGCTATGAGAGACTGTTGAATATATATGGTTCCACAGAACCAGCAATCAATCAGGCTTCCCTGAGTCAGCAGTTTGGCTTTCTTTCTTGTGATCTCCTGCACCTGCATGAGTCCCACTGAGCCTGTCTCTTGATACGTCGTCTCAACACAGGGGAAATCCCAGGCTCTTCCTCATCAGAAACCAAGTCTGGCAGCTGTTGAGAATCTTCAGCTCCAGAGTCTGGTTTATCTGCCAATTCTTGTTGCTGTGGCTCACTAGCAGGTGAGTCCTCCTGCTCTGATTTTTCTGATTCTGAAGTCTGAGCCATGACACCTTCCTCCACACCAACCCTCATGCATTTGTTTGAAGCAGGGCCATGTAAGTGTCTTCAGAGGCCCTAGGATAATCATAGGCCCCAGGATAAGCATAGTCCCCACAGGAGGATCTATAGATAAATCTTTCATTATGTACAATGTACAGGCCCCCTAATGTATCCCATTATATGCCTAATGTGTCAGAATGGGCATCCGCCGGGCTAAATCATCCCCTCACAAGAAGCCATATTTGGGGGCCTAGAGCATTTTTCTAGACCCTTGAGAGCTTCGTAGGCACCAGGCACTGTGCCTATTGTCCCCAATAGACAATCCAACCCTGGTCTGATCTAAATGACTTCTCCATACATATCCACATATATGTGTGTACACATACATCTATACACGAATATGAATATACGAATCCTAAACATGAAGGATTCTTTGTCATGTGGAGATCCACTACAGCAAAACACAAAAAGGCAGAAGGCAGGACTAGAGAGTATGTTGAGAGTATGTTGAGTATGTTGTTGTTGAGGACAGGTGATGGGATCTAACTCCCGCCCACTTCAGCTTTGAGTTTGCCTATTGAAGTTTCTCTCTTGGACCAAATAGCACATAATGGAGTGAAGGGACGCTTGAGATTTTCAAAGGCATAAGAGAAGGTTGCCATGGTCTGATTCTTTATTTACCAAACACTGAAATTCTAAAACAATGTTCTTTAACTGGAATATATATATATATATATATATATATATATATATATATATATATATATATATATATATATATATATTTGAGATACTGCACGACTTTCCTTCTAAGTGCTTTCTGTGCAGCTGCCTTGAAGTCTTTGTTTCGGATTGTGTAGATGAAAGGGTTTAACATGGGTATCCAACTTGTATGCACAAGAGACACCATTTTGTTGACTCAAGGATCACCTTGGGTTGAAGGCCTCAGGTACATGAACATAAGGACCAGATAGAACATGGTAACCACAGTCAGATGGGAGGCACAGGTGAAAAATGCCTTGGACTGCCCTGTGGCAGAAGTGATGATAGTTATGGTGGCTATAATGCATGTATACGAAATCAGTGAAAAGCCAAACGACCCCCACATGAAAGTGGTCCCATATCTGAGACATATTAGTTCCCAAACAGTTGTGTCAACACAGCAGGCTAATTTCAAAACAGGTCCAACATCACAGAAGAAATGGTTGATGACATTACATTCACAATATAGGTAAGTCCACACTATGACTACCTGAGAAAGGACTATCACAAACCCAACAATCGAAGACAGCAAAGCCAGGCAGAGGCAGAGTCCATTGGTCATGATAGTTTTATATTGTAAAGGTTTGCAAATGGCCACATAGCGGTCAAAAGACATGATGGTTAGAGTGATGAATTCAACATTTGAGGACTTCATATAAGGATTTCATAGAAGCATTTATGTTTCCTTTAACCCTGACTGGCTACAAAGTAAAATGGAATCCTGCGCTCCACTGTAATCAGAGTGGGAGGAGTGGGCAGTTTCCCCAAAACAACAAAAGAAAAGAAAAACAACTTTGTTTTGAAAGAACAAGATTGTACTGTGGTACTTCACACGATCAGTGTGAAGCTCTGGAGGGGTTCTGCGGGGAGAGCAGGCTAAGCCTCTCTCTGCCCACAGATGATCAAAAGGTAGCCCTGGGCGGCCAGACAGGCCACCCACACAACTGCTGGCTCAATCATGGGGATCGGGGGCCATGTGGCCCCCAGAAGTTCCAGGATGCCCTGTGCAAGTTCGCGGGGCATCCTGGAGAGACCCCCAGAGCCATGGAAGCTGCTTGCAGCCTTCCGGTCAGAGGTCTACTCATGTTTCATGCGGCAACACACAAGCAAAAAAAAAAGAAAAAAAAGAAAGCTCAATTAACCTCGTCTAAGGGGAGGGGTAATTAGGTGGGCTAGCTGCCTTGGGAGCACGGTTCCCATGGTCCCTGGAAAGTGGGCTAAGCTCCCTTAGCCTGCTTTCCAGTGATTGTGAGAATAGCTTCACTGAGCTTTTTCTCACAATTAGTGAGAAAGGGCTCCAACCTGCAGGGGAGGAACTCATAAAATGCTTACCTCCCCAGCAGATGACCGAGGGCGCCTTCCTGGGTGGATAGATCACCCACCCGGACGATTGCTGAGTACTCCTGGCAGCATGGAGAGTTGGGGATTGGGATGCTCTCACACACTGAATTATAGGATTTCTCCCAGCACTGGCCAGGAGGCTACTTGTGTTGGGTTCCCTAAGTGAGTTTGCCCTGTTTTGCCTGTGCATGTGAATAGCCCCACTCTTTAGGAAATATAGCATACAAATGTGATATATATTCAAATAAAATTGCTTGTTGTATGTTAAATTCTCATCTTTAATATTCTGCTCTATAAGTAATAGACACATTCTTCATTCTCGTATCTTGATTTTGACCTTGGATTTCTAAGAGCATTTTTCTTGCTCTTATTTTCCATACCATACCAGATCAATTTAGGCAATGGAACTGTAGCTCCGGAAACAAATATAATTTATTATAAACTAAAACAATCTATATGTTATTAAGCGGGAAATACAAATTAGAGCAAAAGGAGAATCCAACATATCTTGACAGATTTATGGTGCAATCCTAGGGGGGCTAGAGGGGGTGGGAGGGGAGTTAGGGACACTCACAAGAAGGGTCAGCAGTGGTGGGGATTGTGGTGCCCCCGCCTTCCACCGGCTTCCCCCAGAGTAAACCAAGCTGGCAGTGGCCCCAGTTTGGGCATTCTCCAACCCAGTCCAGGCCTCCTCACATGTGCAGAGGCAATTTTAGTGACCTCCATGCATTTGCGGAGGCCATATGTGCAACTACAAAAATTGCATGGTTATGCAAATGGCTTCGGTGCATGCACGGAGGTCACTAAGATGGCCTCCGCACATTCAACGAGGCCTGAACCGGGCTGGAGAAGGCTCAAACTGGGGCGCTGCTGGCATAGGCTACTCTAGGTGTGGCCAGTGGGGGTGGGGGGAGCAACCCCCCCTCACCGCCAATATTTCTTGTGTGCCTGACTTCGTTCCCAACCCCTCTAGCCCTAGGCAAGACCCCCTGCCCATTTACTCTTAAAGTGGAATCCTCACCAGATTCCCCTTTACAAGTAGACCCCCCAAATGGTAAGAACTGGTCTGGTTCGAACCCGGTTTGATTTGAACCAAAGTTCAAACTGGACTGTTTCGCGCATCCTTTCTTCACTGTGCTCTGTGTGAGCCTTCCAAGGTGGCTCTGGGGCTGTGTAGGGCCCTGTTCCTCTGAAAGCCCTCCTCACCTACAGTGTTGGGGAAAGAACAAGACTGCTTGGAGATTAGCACAGTGCAAAATAGCTCTTACATTGGAGATTTCTTTTGCCCAACTTGTCTCCATTTGAAAAATAGTGAACATCACTGTCCTATGGACTGTTCCCCACAATGTTTAGGAGTTTGGAGAGAGAAGCTAGAGGGTGGGGAATGCTTGAAGAGGGTTTTGTAAACAGGCAGTAAAACTTGAGAAATTTTTTGTTTGTTTTAAAGGTTTTAAGTGGACCAGCCCAAGAGGTTAATTAGATCTTATCACAGAAGTCAATTGCAGTTTTCCAGTACAATGCGGGATGGGTTTTTGGATACTGAGGTAATCTGAGGTGTGAGGGAGACTCTTTGCCATCTTATTGTTTTGTCCTAGCCAGATTTCATACCCAGAATTTGACTTGAATTGGAGGGGAAACTGTCCTGCCCAACTCCTGTCTCCCACACAATCACTTCCCCCTCCGCCTATCCAGAGGTGCACTTAGGTAATTTTGGAGCCTGGTCCTAAAGGCTTCCCCTCCCCCATCACAAGATTAGCAGCATTCCAACACACACACGCACACACACACACACCCCTTGGCACACACAGGGGCTATTCTGATGATCACAAAAATTGGGCTAGGAAAGTCTAACTGAATTTTTGTGGATCATCAGAACCACCGGGCTCGGCTGCGAGTCCGGTGGTTCTAGAGCAGATAACCCGCTCGAGAACCCCTGCCCTTAGCCCAGGTTTGCGGAGTGAGCGCTCCGCAAACCAGGGCTATCTGCTCGTGAGTAGCCGTGGCGCAGCTCCGCGCCACGGCTACTCGTGAGTAGACCTCCCGACCAGGAGGTGAAAAGCTGCCTCCCAGCTCGGAGGTCTCCCCAGTATGCCCTGCATGCTAGGCCTCATGGCCCCCGAGCTCCCCAGCCCCCACTGGCTCCATCACGGAGCCGGCAATTGTGTGGACAGCTGATTTGGCCACCCAGGGCTCTCTTCCCACTCACTTCCCCAAACCAGGTTTCACGGATCGTGAGACCTGGTCCACAGTATTTTTAACATATGGGTTTTTGAAAGCAAGAACAGCAACTGAACTCACAAGAATGTAAGAATGTAAAACAAGACTCTTTATGCAGAGATGCATTAGCAGAAACATTTCAACACACAACTTAACATATTCCCATCCCACATATTTCTTTCCTTCCCCCCTAGGAATGTGCAGAGCCAGTATGGACAGATTGGATCGCATTCAAACCGTATTTGAGCTGACCCAGCCTGATTTGGTTCCGGGTTCCGGACGAACCGGGCCCTGTTCTGGCCGAACCGGGCTGAACCTGTTCACAGACCAATTCGAGGCAATGCTTGTAAAGGGGAATCTACTGAGGATCACTAGCAAAGGGGGATTCCTTATGGTGGGGGGAGATTAGAAGGGAACTTATGTTTGGGGGGATGGTGGTTGTGGTGATGGTGGGGGTTCCTCTAAACCCCCTGCCGGCCTCCCCAGTAGCAGCCCATGCAGCTTTGGCCCAGTTCGCTGTGTGCTCTGTAGTTACAAGGCCCAAACCAGGTTGAAGCTGCCTGGGATGCTATTGAGGAGGCCAGTGGGAAGTTTAGAGGAGCTCCCACCTCCAGCTCTGCTGCCTCTGATGCCTCCATCTTTGCCACCTATGTCCCCACCCTGAAGGTAAGTTCCCCTCTCCCCCTTAGGGAATCTTCCTTGGCTTTTAAAGGGGAATCCTCAGCAGATTCCCCTTTACAAGTGTTGGAAATTCTCTGTGGCGAGAGAATCGCTTTCTCATTATAGCAGAGTGTACAGAGGCACAACACAGCAGAATTTAGTTAGGCATGCGTGTATGCTGAGAGTAAAGTAACTTGGAGCCAGTTCATAGTTTCAAATCAATATATAAGGCATTTATTAAGGAACTCCATTCTAGATAGGAAAGTGAGGAGTTAGGATCTCTAATCTATCTTTCTAGCTGGATGCAGATGGATTCTGCATCTCTGCACACATGGTGCAGGGAGAGAGGCTTGCCATGTTGAAAGTTAACATCCCCAACAACCTCCAACCTTTCCTCAACAACCTCCCCAACAACCTTTCCCCAACAACCTCCCATTCTGCTTCTGTCTCAAAGTTAAAAAGGAGTTCTCTCTGTGCATCACCTGCAAAGCAACTCCCTATGTTTCTAGTTGTATGCTTTTAGGTAAAAACTAATAAATTTGCTTTTTGACCATTTACCAACCCAATGGAACATTAGAGCACATGTAAAAAAACCAACAACAAAACAACCCCCCACCACACACACACCCCACCCCCAGAAACACACAGAGTTCTTGGGCACACAAAACTCACTGACAGTGGAAGATATTAGTACATGTGGAAAAAACCAAACATAGCCCCCATGGTTTCACATACCAATACACACACCCCTTTGGTTGGAGTGGAGAGCAACAGCATAAATCAGTGATTCCTTGAAGAGGGCAAGAGAAGGGCTCTTGAGGCACTAGGCCAGCAAGGAGGGGCTGCAGTGGTGAAGATGGGGCACACATGTATGTACACTGGGCAGCCCACAACACATTGCCCCTTTGAAGCTCAGCCCCATGAATTAAAGCTTTCCATTGGACCCGGCAGGCAGGCAGGAAGGCAAAGAGGGATCAGCGCATGCGCACAGCACTCTGCCTCAGACAGTCCTCCCCTGCCTACCCACCAAACAGCCAATCATTGGGTAGGGGGAGGAGCAGCAGCCTGGCCTGAAATGGTGGCCGGACATTACCTCAGAGGTCATTTCTGGTCACCACAAAACCACGGATATGTGAGTCTGAACCCTTTTGTATCCACATATATTGAGGTAGGGTGCCGCCTATTCCCTGACTGTGGATATGCGGAGCCAAGAATAGCGTGGTTAATGGTACTGTGGTTAATGAGGCCGACCTGTAGTCTTGTGGGAAAATATTTGAGGGGATTTCTACAAAAACACCTTTCTTCTCACTGCTTTCCATGCTGCTATTTTGAAGTCTTTGTTTCGGATGGTGTAGATGAAAGGGTTTAACATGGGAATGAAACTGGTGCGTACTAGAGATACCACTTTGTTGACATGGGGGTCACCATGGGTTGCAGGCCTCAGGTACATGAACATTAGTCCCAGGTAGAACATGGTAACTATGGTCAGGTGAGAGGCACAGGTGAAAAATGCTTTGGATCGCCCTGTGGCAGAAGGGATCCGAATTATGGTGGCTATAATAAATGTATATGAAATCAATGAAAGACCAAATGAACCCCACATTATAGTTGCACCATATATGAGGCCTATCAGCTCTATCAAAGTTGTGTCAGCACAAGCCAATTTCAAAACGGGCCCAACATCACAGAAAAAGTGGTCGATGATATTGTCTCCACAGTATGGGTAAGTCCACACTACTGAGGACTGAGAAAAGATGATCACAAACCCTCCAACCCAAGCCAGCAACATCAGGCAGAGGCAAAGTTCATTCGTCATGATGGTTTTATATTGCAAAGGTTTGCAAATGGCCACATAGCGGTCAAAAGACATGACTGTGAGAATGATGAATACAACAGCTCCCATTGCAAAGACCATGAGACCTTGGGCCATGCAACATGCAAAACAGATTGTGGATTTCTCTGAGAGGATATTAGCCAGGAGCTTTGGTACCTCGGTCGTTGTGGAGCAGATCTCAGCCATGGAGAAGTTGATGAGGAAGAAATACATGGGAGTATGGAGCTTGGTTTCCATGAAAACAACTACAATTATTAAGCAGTGTCCAGTAACTGATATGAGATACATCAGCAGAAGTATGGTAAAGAATGCTGTCTTCTGCCTTTGAAGTTCTGGAAATCCCAGAAGAATGAACTCAGTGACCAAACTAAAATTGGCCATTTTCTTCCATGCTTTCTTCCTGAAATGACAGCAAAAAAAGATATGTCAGCTCCAGATCAGAGAGAGCAAGAACGCCTTGGAAGACTGATTTGTTCCCCCATGAAGTGTAAGGAAGCAAGTACAGTTTGGCAAATATATATATATATAGATAGATAGATATAGATATAGATATAGATATAGATATAGATAGATACACACACACACACACACACACACACACACACACCCTGATAAACTACACGAAGCTGTTGTTAAGGAAAATTAATGTACAGAACAAAATAATGAATCACCAGCCAAAACGTTTGTAGAGTGTACATTAAGACTCTCATCTCAGCCTAGGACATATAAGCAATAAAGACATTATACTTCTCACCTATTGTGCTTTCTGAATTCACTGAATTCCATGTTCGTGCTGTACATGTACAGGGGGATTGATGGAAGCATTTAGCGTCTCCACAAATATTTAATACCATTTAACAGCATTTGTATTTCACTTTGACATGTTTAATCGTTACATGCTGTGAGTCTCCAGTACCTATGAACAGCAGTCCCCAGAACAGTGGACCACACAAGGAAGGTTGTAAATTAAGTGTACCCATGAAAGTGAATGAACAAATAAAGAAACACGCAAAGTAGAATCTTCAAAGAAATGAGCCACACTACAGTAAGAAATCTATTCACACTCTATACTGAGGGAACTAAACATCGGGGGGGGGGGAGAATAAAAATTTCATAATTCCTCCTATTAGTATTCAGTAAACTCCCCTACATTTCTCTCCAAGATAGTGAGCCCATTCTCACTCTCCCAGATGCTCTGGGGAGATCTACATGGCTGGAATTTAGGATCTGAGTGCTTAAATGAAGTTCAAAGTATATTTTTGCAAATAAGAACTTCTCAGTGGAATCTGAACTCTCCTATTTAAAATTTGTAAGTTCAAATAATTGCATTTTTGTTCAGATTTAGTGGACCTTGAAAGTGTGGTCATATGTTTGTAGTCCACAACCATTTTGGTTCTGTCCCAAATATATTTTCCCATCTTGTCTTGGTATATCTAATCAACAAGAGATCACAGCTGGATCCAGGTTCAGTGAATATACGCATTTCACTTTCTTCTGTGGGTCTCTTAGACTTCAGCCAAATCCTGGTGCAAAATCACTGTGAATGTGGAAGACCTAAGTTGTGTGACCTATATTTCTGCTCTGAATGCCTGCTTTCACTATTTTTATGTTTTGCTTCTTTAACAGTTTCTTCTGGATCCACCACCTTGACTCAACCTAGTAAAGTAAGGGCATCACCTGGGGGCTCTATTATGCTGGACTATGTAGTGTCTGGGGTCAATATCAACGATCACCACATGCACTGGGTCCAACAAGCCACTGGGAAAGCCCTAGACTATAAAGCAGGCTTCAGAACTGGTAATACCCCAATAGTTGCCAGTGAATTTAAGGGGTGTAGAAATGCTTCTACCAGTGGTTCTACAGCAAAGCTAAGGATAGGTGAGCTATCAACTGAAGATACTTCTGTCTACTAGTGTGCATGTCAGATCCATAGTGGTGCACAATGACTTTCTTTGTACAGGAATTTTTACAGGGGATCAGAAAGAACACAGGAACACAGGAAGCTGCCATATACTGAGCCAGACCTTGAGGTCATTCACACAATCGAAAACTGTGTTCTGCCTGGGTTTGGGAACTGTGTGTACTCCCATTTTTTGATTGTGTGGAAGCAAGGTTAGAGGAAAACCTGGGTAGAAGTGATTGTGTGGAAGGAAGGTAGGAGAAAAAGCTACCCAGGTTTTCCTCTAACCTTGCTTCCACACAATCAAAAATTGAGAGTACACACAGCTCCCAAAGCAGGGTAGAACACAGTTTTCGATTGTGTGAATGACTTCATAGTCTACACAGAATGGCAGTGGCTTCTCCAAGGCTGCAGGCAGGAATCTCTCTCAGCCCTATCTCGGAGTTGCCAAGGAGGGAACTTGGAACCTTCTGCTCTTCCCAGAGTGGCTCCATCCCCTGAGGGGAATATCTTACAGTGCTCACACTTCTAGTCTCCCATTCACATGCAACCAGGGTGGACCCTGCTTGGCTAAGGGGATGTCATGCTTGCTACCACAAGACCAACTCTCCTCTCCATGTTACTGTTATATCTTTGTCCCTTTCAGTTCCTGCTTTGAAGAGAGATTGATTGAGCAAACTTCTAAATGCAGGTGGCAAACTGGTGGACTTTTGGGAGTTGCTTCTACTTTGGGTGAGGGCAAAAGAGGAAGTGGGTTCTGTCATGGCTCATCTGTGGAAACAGTGTTGCTGAGATGTAAGGCCCTAGACCCATGTCTTCATTTATTGTACACAAGAACATTATATTGGCACATAAAAAGTAAACTAGTCACATGCTTGATCTGGTCTTTCACTCTGAACAGGGTGGTGTTCCATGGGTGGGCACTCCTACGAGTTCCCCATTGTCATGGACAGATCACCATCTGGTTAAGGTTGGATTCACAACCACAACCCACCTCTGCAGGGGGTGGGGGAGAGAACCAATTAGGATGGTCATCCTGAGAAGTGTATTGGATCCAGTAGGAAGAGGCCGTGGTCAGTAGAAGTAAAGTGCTTTGAATGTTTATGTATTTGTGGTTGGAAAGGATTTCTCACTCTCCCTTCTAGCCATTATGGGATTAAAAGGTGTGATGTGCTCTACTTCCTTTCTGACTGCCTGTTTCTGCAATGGGGAATAATAATATAAAATCAAAGGAATGCCCTTTCTCCATGGAGGGGGGGGAACCCCCACAAGACTCATGACATCCTGGGCTACATTTGGGTGGATTTCAAAGCCCTAGGGGCAGTCATTAACAAAAACCAACTGTAAAGAATTATGCAGGAAAATGGGGTAGTATATGCACCTTTACCTGAAGGCAAAGGGCGGATTCCTCCACATGGGGGTGGAATTATGTTCCTAGGGAGGGCTTTAGATCCAGAATGTTTTGTAAAGTTCTGCTTTGAAACAAGCTGGTTTTAGCCTTCTCTTGCTATTTTAAACGCCCCCCCCCCCCCAGCACCAAAAATTAGATTTCCAATAGGAAATCTGACTCTGATCTGATATCTGACATGCCCAGCAGGCAAAGAATCTGATTCCAACATTATTATTATTATTATTTAATTTATATCCCATTCTTCCTCTAAGGAGCCCAGAGCGGTGTACTACATACTTGAGTTTCTTCTCACAACAACCCTGTGAAGTAGGTTAGGCTGAGAGAGAAGTGACTGGCCCAGAGTCACCCAGCTAGTATCATGGCTGAATGGGGATTTGAACTCGGGTCTCCCCGGTCCTAGTCCAGCATTCTAACCACTACACCACGCTGGCTCTTTAGACAGATTACATGCATTGTCAGATCATATTGGGTCAGATTCAGATCAGATCCAAATGTGCACAGGCTTAGTATCCATTGAACGAGGTGGGCAGTAAGAAATAGTTACTGACATCCTAACGCAGTAATTGTACAATGGGACCAGCACCAATGTAGAAACAGAAACTTATGCAAGTTGCCATGTAGGGATTTCTTTTTATGCATGCAAACTTTGCACTAAAGCCCATAATTTTTGCCCCTTTCTGAGGGGACTCCTTACACAAATAAACTCACAAACACATGTAGCCCATATAGAAGTGCACCACCTGATGACCAGCTTAAGTCTCCCAATATGCACAGTCTATGAAGAGAAGCTCCCTCATACCTTCTTAGTAGCGTTCACAGGGATTCTGGAGGAATATTGACTGCAAATACCGCCAGCAATTATTTTTCTTTGTGTACAGTAATAGGGCTATTCTCACGATTAACAAAAATCGGGCTAGGAGAGCCTAGCCCGATTTTTGTTAATCGTTAGAACTACCGGGCTCGGAGCCAGCAATTGTGTGGGCGGCTGATCCGGCCGCCCAGGGCTCCCTCTCCACTCGTGAGTGGGGAGAGCGGGCTTATCCCGCTCTCCCCGCTTACCCTGCAGAACCGGATCTCACGGATCGTGAGACCCGGCTCAAAGTGTGCCATCAAGTCAATTTTAACTCCTGGCGCCCACAGAGCCCTGTGGTTTTCTTTGGTAGAATACTGCAGGGGTTGACCATTGCCTCCTCCTGCGCAGTATGAGATGATGCCTTTCAGCATCTTCCTATATTGCTGCTGCCCGATAGAATCTGCCTGAAGAATCAAGAGAATGAAATAATATTCAGAAATTTTATGATGTGTTTCCCCATCTCCATTAAAAGAACGAATTAATATTAAGGGATTCTATAGAAAGAAAGAGATTTGTCCCATCAAGAAACAAAAATGGCTCATCCTAAAATTTTAACATATCTTTTTTGGAACTTGAACTGTGGTCAAAGATGTTTCCCTTACCATAATTAGGCCACAGGGGGACCCAACAGTCAAGTCCAAGCTAGGCAAGGTTCCTGCTCATCTTAGCAGAGCATCTCTCCAGCAGCTGTTGCTGGTGTCTTCTTTGTGGGTGTGTTGTTGTTGTTATTCTTTTAATGACTATGGGTCCTTCGGGGTCCATAGGGATCCTTTTTAAATTTTCTGTGCTGAGTTTGAGCCAACAAAATGGATTGTAAGGGGAGGTGGACAAGTTTAGAAATATTTCCCCAGGGATTTAATTACGTATTCCTTTTACTTTTAGATACCTTATTACTATTAACTTGAGGAATCCAGTTCTTTATATTCTTTATTTGGAACTGTAGATCCATGTAGGTCACCTCTTTATCACAGAAACCCAACTTGTTTGTAACGTTGAGTTTATTTGCTTAATATGTTTTATAAAGCATTGAAAAGAATTGCTATCCAGAAAATATATCCCTTCCCCCCCCACCACACACACACACACACACACACACACACACACACACACACATATGTGTGTGTGTGTGTGTGTGTGTGTGTGTGTGTGTTGGTGGTGGGGGAAGGGATATATTTTCTGGATAGCAATTCTTTTCAATGCTTTATAAAACATATTAAGCAAATAATATATATATATATATATATATAATATGTATGTACTGGTCATCATTTACATTTTGTCGTTTGTTGTTACAACAAATTTCTTTCTTTTATGTGTTTGTTCATATTTTGGTTTTTGATTGAGGTTCCAGCCTGATGCTGATTTTGAAAACATCCCCTCCCCCCACGTCCGCTGAGAAGTGGTATAGAAATAAATAGTAATAATAATAGTAACAATAATAGGAAAACAGCACACCTTCCAGTACCTCACACCCTGAACAACATGAATGAGAGCACCGCAGTGTTGAAATATATTTTGTATACTTTTAATATATTTTGTATATTTTGTTTTTCAACAAAAAAGTTCTCAGAGCAGTTTTTGTAGCCAATGAAATGAAATGAAATGAAATGAGAAGTTGAGTCTCTTTCCCCAAAGAGCACACAATCTAGAAAGAGTCACAATGAGGAACCAGCAAAGAGCCACTGGGGAGATGTCTTGCTGGCATTAAGAGAGACAGTTGCTCTCCTGCGAACATAAGAACAGCCCTGCTGGATCAGGCCCAAGGAAGCCCATCTAGTCCAGCATCCTGTTTCACACAGTGGCCCACCAGATGCACCTGGAAGCCACAGGCAGGAGTTGAGGGCATGCCCTCTCTCCTGCTGTTGCTCCCCTGCAACTGGGATTTTGAGGCATATTGCCTTTGAGGCTCAAGGTGACCTATAGCACTCCAACTAGTAGCCGATCATAGACCTCTCCTCCATGACCCCTAGCATGGAATTGGCCTTTTTAGCAGCTACTGCACATTGAGTCGACACTTTCAACGAGCTGTCCACCACTGTAAATATAGGAGAGGCACTACTTTAAAAGACACCTCTTTGCCCCATTAGCATAGAAATGAGAGCCCGTGTGGTGTAGTGATTTGAGTGCTGGACTAGGACCGGGAGGACCTGAGTTCAAATCCCCATTCAGCCATGATCCTTGCTATGTGACTCTGGGCCAGTCACTTGTCTTTCAGCTTAACCTACTTCACAGGGTTGTTGTGAGGAGAAACCTAAGTAGGTAGTACACCGCTCTGGGTTCCTTGGAGGAAGAGTGGGATATAAATGTAAATAATAAATAAATAATAAATAAATGTTAATGTTCAGGAAAGCAAACTGTCCGCTAATTCTGTTGCTAAAAGAACCTTGGGGTGATCGAAGAGGATGGAAGGGAACAAATGATGAGAGGGACATTTGTGAAATGCAAACTAATTTGCTTGTCCTGGAGTATAATAGAACTTGTGGCTGACAATGGCTTTACACTCACCACAAACACACGACACTAGCTCGCTGAACAAAAAGGAAGGATTATTTTGGTGTGATGCAGGTTTTCAGTTTCATGTTCTTGGTCTCCTGGCTCTTCTTTCCAGGTGAGTAACGATGCAAAGTCTTTTGTATTTACTTCATTCCACAGTTGGGATCCCCATTTGCGATGATGCCCATAAGAAGGATCTCATTGTCTCAATAAAATTAAAAATGCAGCAACAATAACTTTGCCATTTGGATGTTGTAATTCTTCAACACTACAGTCAACTTCCAGTGAGGAAATGTTATTTGTTCCCATCTAGTGACCCTGATAATGTGGTGACATGTTTTAAGTTCACAACAGCATTGATTTTGTCCCCCATACTTTCCCCCATATTGTCCTTGACAACAGGACAGATGATATCCTGATCCAGGGTCAAAGAATATGCACATGGCATATGCTAACTTGGCAAAGAGGCACCTTTTAACATGGTGATTCTCTTTATTGAGCAGGGGGAGAGTAACTGGCCCTATCCACCCCCAGCACACGACCTCCAGTGGCTGTTGCTGGTGTCTGTCTTGTGTTTCTTTTTAGATTGTGAGCCCTTTGGGGACAGGGATCCATCTTATTTATTTGTTATTTCTCTGTGTAAAGCGCCCTGAGCCATTTCTGGAAGGGCAGTATAGGAATTGAATAAATAAATCATCATCATCATCATCATCACCACCACCACCACCATCATCATCATCATCATCATCTATGGGTCTCTTAAAATTCAGCAAAATCCGAGGGGGGGGAATCATTGTGACTATGGAAGGCCTGTTTTGTAGCCTATATTTCTCATTTGAATGCATGCTTTCAGTCTTTTTATGTTGTGTTTCTTTAGCAGGTTCTACTGGATCCATCTCTTTGACTCAACCCAGTGAAGCAAAGGCACCACCTGGGGGCTCTATTACGCTGGACTGTGTGGTGTCTGGGGTCAATATCAATGATCACCACATGCACTGGATCCGTCAGGCCACTGGGAAAGCCCTAGTCTATATAGGAGGCTTCAGAAATGGATATCCCTCAATAGTTGCCAGTGAATTTAAGGGACGTGCAAATCCTTCTACCAATGGTTCTACAGCAAAGCTAAGGATGGATGAACTATCAACTGAAGACACTTCTGTCTACTACTGTGCATGCCAGATCCACAGTGGTGCACAATGACCTTTTCTTTGTACAATATATTCTAGCAGAATCAGAAATGCCTCACCCAGTACATTGTGGTAGTTTTTTCCTCTCCTTTCAGTCCCTGCTTTGAAGAGAAGTTTGTTGAGCAAAATTCTAAATGCAGATGGCAAACCATGATACCTTTGGGATTTGCTGCTTTTTAGGGTAGGGGGAAAGAGGAAGTTGGTTCTGTCATGGCTCACTTGTGCAGGGTTTCTGAGATGTGAGGCCCTAGTCCCATGTCTTCATTTATTGTGCACAAAAGGTCATACTGGCTCTTAAAGGCTAAATGGAACGAATGAGATGATCTTGAATGCTCATCAGAGGCTGGGCATGGAGCATGTTCCTGATTAATCACTTTAAGAAGGAGAGAAGACATTCCTCTTGTCTACTCTAGTATGGTCCGTCCTGGGCCAAAGGCCAGTGTGCGATTTCAGCAAAAGAAGTACAGAGTCTAATAGCAGAATGTACATCTAGCCACAATATGTGTCTTCCACCAGTAGCAGCAGGAGAGAAGGCATGCCCTCAACTCCTGCCTCTAGGCTTCCAGTGGCATCTTTTGGGTCACTGTGTGAAACACGATGCTGGACTAGATGGGCCTTGGGCCTGATCCAGCAGGGCTGTTCTTAAGAGTGATAACCTGAAGCTCACTCTCTCTGCCTCTGGTGCCTGACAGCTGAGACAGCAAACCACACATCACAAATTTTAGGCAATTCCTTATATATCTATGCAGTACAGGTCTCAATATGTGTGCTACTTTTGCAGAAAGAAAGAGCAGAGAAAGAGCAAGCTAAATTACTACTACTACTACTACTACTACTACTACCACCACTACTATTACAATATTTATATACCATTTGTCAACCAAAGTTCTCAAAATGGTTTACATAGAAAAATAAATAATACAACAAGAAGATGGTCCCCTGTCCCCAAAGGGCTCGCAATCTAAAAAGAAACAGAAGGCAATACCAGCAACAGCTACTGGAGGGATGAGGTGCTGGGGTTGGATAGGGCCAATTGTTCTTTCCCTGCTATATATAAAGATAATCACCACTTTGAAGGATGCCTCTTTGCTTATTTAGCAGGGACTGAATAAAGTTGTCCATAACACTTTGCAAGCTTAATGGCTGCTATGGCCACTTACTGTATACCAAGCTAGCGAGTATGTATTGTTCATGAGGCAGTTGGACCGTTAGATAATGAGTGAGTGAAAGGGATTGTTAAGGATTATATGGAGGTTGCAGAGAAGCTAAATGTGTTCTTTGCGTCTGTCTTCACAGCAGAGGATACTGAGTATATACCTGTTCCTGAACCAGGCTTTTTCGGGATGGAGGCTAAAGAACTGAGTCAGATAGAAGTGACAAGAGATAAGATGTTTGGAAAAGCTGAAAACTAGCATGTGTGGATTGCTAACTGGTTGAAGGACAGGAAACAGAGGGTAGAGATAAATGGAGAGTTTTCGCAATGGAGGGAAGTAAGAAGTAGGGTCCCCCAGGGATCTGTACTGGGACCGTTGTTTTTTAAATTTATTCATAAATGATCTAGAAGCAGGGGTAAGCAGCGATGTGGCCAACTTTGCAGATGATACCAAACTCTTTCAGGTAGTGAAATTCAAAACTGATTGTGTGAAGCTCCAAAAGGATCTCTCCAAACTGGGTGAGTGGGCAACAAAATGGCAAATGTGGTTCAATGTTGGCAAGTGTATAGTGATGCACATTGGGATCAAAAACCCCAACTTCAAGTATACGCTGATTGGATCTGAGCTGTCGGTAACTAACCAGGAAAGGATCTTGGGGTCATGGTGGACAGCTCATTGAAAGTGAAAAAGGCCAATTCCATGATAGGGATTATTAGGAGGGGGACTGAAAATAAAAGTGTTAATATTATAATTCCCTTATACAAAACTATGGTGCAGCCACACCTGGAGTACTGCGGACAATTCTGGTCACCACATCTAAAAAAGGACATTGTAGAACTGGAAAAGGTGCAGAAGAGGGCAACCAAGATGATCAGGGGCCTAGAGCAACTTTCTTATAAGGCAAGGCTACAACACCTGGGGCTATTTAGTTTAGAAAAAAGATGACTGCGGGGAGACATGATAGAGGTCTATAAAATCATGCATCGTGTGGAGAAAGTGGATAGAGAGAATTTCTTCTCCCTCTCACATAACACTAGAAATTGAACATAAATTCCCATGAAATTGATTGCCAGGAAATTTAGGACCAGCAAACGGAAGTATTTTTTCTCACAACACATAATCAACTTGTGGAATTCTCTGCCACAAGATGTGGTGACGGCCAACAACCTGGATGGCTTTAAGAGGGGTTTGGAAAACTTCATGGAGGAGAGGTCTATCAATGGCTACTAGTCGTAGGTCTATAGGCCACCTTCAGTCTCAAAGGCAGGATGCCTCTGAATACCAGTTGCAGGAGAGTAACAGCAGGAAAGAGGGCATGTCCTCAAATCCTGCCTGTAGGCTTCCAGCAGCATCTGGTGGGCCACTGTGTGAAACAGAATGCTGGACTAGATGGGCTTCCTTGGGCCTGATCCAGCAAGGCTGTTCTTATGTTATTATCACAAAAGAATTGGTCAATACAATTATCTCCAGAGCATGGGTAAGTCCATAGTATGATTGACTGAGAAAGGTCTATCACAGACCCACCAATCCTAGCCAGCAAGGCCAAGCAGAGCCAGAGCCCATTGGTCATGATGACTGTATATGGCAAAGGGTTGAAAATGGCCACATAGCATGACTGTGAGAGTGATGAATTCAACCACTCCAATGGCAAAGAGCCTATGAGACCTTGGACCAAGCGAACTGCAGAGCAGACTGTGGTTTTGTCTGAGAGAATATTCACCACATTTTTGGACTTGTGTTGCTGTGGAACAGAACCTGGCCACAGAGATATTAACGAGGAAGAAGTACGTGGGACTATGATGCTTCGGCTCCATCAAAATGACTATTAAACCATGCTCAGTAACGATTGCATCACTTGATTAGATTTGGAGGATTACTAGAATATTAGTGCTATGTGCTTTGCAGACATTGGCCTTCAATTAAACAATTACGTATGTTGATTTCATATTCCACGTATCTTCGGCAGCTTCAATACTACATGCCATCTACAAGGCATCTCTTTATCTAGGGATCAAGATAACAGGCCCGTTCAGTTTTCTTTTACAGGCTTAGTTGCCTTTAGATGAACAGAATTATGGTAAAAAAACACTATATTTGAAATTCAGGAAATACTAAAGAATGAACTCAGTCACAGAAGTAACATTGTCCATCGCCTTCTCCTTTCCTGAAATTACAGCCAAAGGATATGTCAACTCTTTATTGCAGGAAGCTGCAGAGGAAACAAATATCTGTAAGCAAAGCAGCACATGACACATCTCCCCGGTCTCAACATTACAGAAAGTGACCTTCAGTTCTAACGGAAGAGCTTGAAAAGACACAGGAGATACAGAGCAAATGGGTTGTTCTGGAGTGATGTCACTTATGCCTCACATCCTGTAATCTCAGTTAAGGATCTCCCGGCAACGTCAGCGCTGATGGTTTGTTACGCTTGGTGGAATCCTGCGCACTGTTGTGAGTGTGTAAGCAGAGTGGGAGAAGGAAGGGGCAGTTCAGTGGTGCAACAACATTGGCAGCAGTCTGTGTTCTACGCTTTTGTCCACCACTACCAGTCATCAGGTCCACCATGACACCAGTCACCATTCTCCCTCAATCTCCCAGGAACTACAGCCACCTCCTCACTGACCAGCTCTGCAGCAGCTCACCTACTGCTCACCTATTTTCCCACTGCTGGGCCTCCATCTCCATGTTTTCAGCCGTAGTGGCAGTGACTGTTAAGGCTCCTAAGCTTTGCCTGGGTGCTACATGGGATAAAAACATCATGGTCCAGTGATCGGCCTCCCCAGTGGACGGAAGTGGTGGCTTGGGGAGGGCAGATGGCCCTGGGGTCCAGGTGAGAGAGAGAGCCAGAGTGGAGAGAGAAAGAGCAGGTGAGTGGCCCCTGAAGGACCATCTGCTCAATTGTAGTTCTGCCAGTGGGGCTTTGAAAGAACAAGATATTCTTCAAGAACAGTATCAGGTGAGCCAATGACAGATGAAGATATGCTAAAGCTGAACTTCATGGCATAATGACAGACATGAATGTGTTAAATTTGTTACCCACACCATCCAGTGAATTCAAGGCTGAACTGGAACTTGGAACATGGAATTATCATTTTATATAATAAAATATGTCCGTCATCCTGACTGGGACCACTTCTGATCTTTGTGTTCATAAGGGGAAATGTCCATGTGTACATGGGTGAATAGGAGAGGGACAACATTTTCTTCCTGACATAGCCTCTTGCACTTTATGGGTGCTACTCTGGAGCAGCCCCAATTCTGTGGGTGCTCCTTTGCAGGAAAGAAGTGTTTCCAATGGTGCGGCAGCAGAAATAAAAGTATTGTGATCCCTACTTGTGCTTATCACTCCCTGCCCCCACACAATGCCCCCTGACCAAGCAGAATTAGCCCCAAAGACATTCAATGCCTGCCCAAAGTTCATCAAACTAAGCTCGATCTTCTTAGTAACATTGGCACTTATTCTAGAGATATATCTCCTAACAAAAGGCCGTAGATAGCATTTTTTGTTCCTAAAAATGATGTAACTTTACTATCATAGTCTTTCTATACATCTCTGTTAACATCTCAAGGACTTCCCAGGAGAAGAAGGACTGGTGAAAAGACTTCACCATTCTCCTCATGCCAATTAAGAAAAAAAATTAATCCTGAGGGAATTTGGAAAGAAGGTTGAGCTTTTCAAGGAACTAAAATGCATGACTATAATGTAGCAAATATATTTCCAGATACATAAGGTTACATTCATAAAGAAAGATTGGTTAAGGTGCTCGCTAGGGATGTGTATAAAACCAGTTTGCCCAGTTTGGTTCGAGTCCAGACCAGATTCGAACCAGACTGGGCATGTTTGGTTTTCTACCCCCGAACTAGAATCCTGGCTCAGCTGGAGTTCGAGCAGGTTTGGGATTCTGAACATTAAACAAAAAATTAAGCTAACCGGTGGGTCTGGCGGCCTCCTGGGGATGTTGCCATGGCTGTGGGGGGCTCTCCAGATGTTTCCCCTCCCCCACCAGTCTCCCCCAGTCATCTATGGGCCAGTTGGCCCATTTTCAGGCTATTCCTGCCCTCTCCGTCATCACAGCAGCCATTTTAGAGGCCATCGTGTATGCCCCTGGCCATTTGGGTGGCCTGGTTCATTACCTGGCCATGCAAATGGCCAGGGTGCATGTGTGGTGGCCTCGAAAATGGCTGCCACAACCATGGAGATCACCAAAATGGCCCCCAAAGGGGGAGGGGGAACCTCTAGAGACCCTCCTTCAGCCATGGCAGCACCCCCTCACCCCTGAGGCCGCTGGACTTGCCAGTAAGCTTAAAAATATTTTTAAACATTAGGAACCCTAAAGCGCCCCTGAGCCGATGGTGAACCAATTAACTTGGGGCCAGTTCGCACATCCCTAGTGCTGGCTAACATTTGGACCATAGGAACGTAGGAAGCTGCCCTATACTGAGTCAGACCATTGGTCTATCTAGCTCAGTATTGTCTTCACAGACTGGCAGCGGCTTCTCCATGGCTGCAGACAGGAATCTCTCTCAGCCCTCTCTTGGAGATGCTGCCAGGGAGGGAACTTGGAACCTTCTGCTCTCCCCAGAGCAGCTCCAGCCGCTAAGGGGGGATATCTTACAGTGCTCACACTTCTAGTCTCCCATTCATATGCAACCAGGGTGGACCCTGCTTAGCTAAGGGGACAAGTTATGCTTACTACCACGAGACCACCAAAGTGCTTGCACAACAATCTTCTAGTGCAATGGTTCCTAACTTTGGGTCCTCCAGATGTTGCTGAACTACAACCCAGGGCCCCGTAGAGGTCATTTGTGCATGCGCAACGGCCTGTGTAATAACTTTTACAAGACAAATAATTTCTCCACAACAATAAATCCTCATTATATTTAGCCTTTCTTTATTGGAGTTAACACCCCATGCCTAAAGCATTTCCTGCTATCAAGGACAATAGCTAACTATCATTGGAAAGGACTACTATATTGAAGATAAATGGAGGCAGTGAGTACAGGACCCATACTGGCAGGATCACTGATAAATGATTGTTAGATGATGCTGAAGGATAGAGAGGGCTGGGTGAACTATTGAGACATTATTAAAACTGGTCTCCAATGCAGTTAAAGTACATGATGACTGAAGTTCATGATGAATTAGCCTACTAGCCATTCAGTATCAAGATCCCTTGTACTCACCAATAATACAGTCTTTTGCTCTGAAAATACCGTGATGCCATTGTTCTGTTGTCTATAACACCGTCCATGTGACAAACCAATAACTGAGTCATTCACTCCCCTGCTCTCTCTTTCTTTCTCTCCCCATACCTACACTGATACATATATTGTGATAAGGATGTCAGAATTGTAGATGTGGAGAGTTGGTCTTGTGGTAGCAAGCATGACTTGTCCCCTTAGCTAAGCAGGGTCCACCCTGGTTGCAAATGAATGGGAGACTAGTAGTGTGAGCACTGTACGATATTCCCCTTAGGGGATGGAGCTGCTCCTGGAAGAGTTGAAGGTTCCAAGTTCACTCCCTGGCTTCTCCAAGATAGGGCTGAGAGAGATTCCTGCCTGCAACCTTGGAAAAGCTGCTGCCAGTCTGTGAAGACAATCCTGAGCTAGATAGACCAATGGTCTGACTCAGTATAGGGCAGCTTCCTATGTTCCTAGGAGTGCTGAATGGTGAGGATCCCCAATCTAATACTCATGAGCCAGAACAAGGCAAACATTGAAACATTGAAACATACTCCTGGTTGCAGTCTGCTGCAATTATCCCATCATCATGTTTTCCAGAAGTTCACCACAGCCACAAATATAAAATTAGAGATTATCAGCAAGAAATTGAAATAAAGATGGGTCATAAACTAGAAGGGAAGGAGGGAGGGAGAGAAGGAGGAAGATACTTGGGTACATGTATCTTATAAACAAAAGTAATTTGATGTCTGTAATAATGTTGTTATCATCTAACAACATTTTGTATTTTCTTTAGGAAATCCTAAAGAATGCTTGTGATTTGTAAAGAAAAGATATTTTATTTATTTATTTATTTATTTATTTATTTATTCGATTTTTATACTGCCCTTCCAAGCTGGCTCAGGGCAGTTATTAGTTAAACCTGTTCTTGTAGTGAAAGAAATATTGAAAGTAGTGCTAGAATATCACCTTTCTTTTCACCACTTTCCAAACAGCTGCTTTGAAGTCTTTGTTTCGGATGGTGTAGATGAAGGGGTTTAACATTGGTATCAAACTTGTCCGCACAAGAGACACCACTTTGTTGGCTCGTGTGTCTCCGTGGGTTGAAGGCCTCAAGTACATGAACATATCTGCTGTGTAGAAGATGATAACAACTGTGAGATGGGAGGCACACGTAAAAAATGCCTTGGATCGCCCTGTGGCAGAAGGGATCCCAATTATGGTGGCTATAATAAATGTATATGAAATCAGTGAAAGACCAAATGAACCCCACATGAAAGTCGCACCATATATGAGACCTATCAGCTCCACCAAAGTTGTGTCAGCACAAGCCAATTTCAAAACGGGCCCAACATCACAGAAAAAGTGGTCGATGATATTGTCTCCACAATATGGATAAGTCCACAGTACTGAGGACTGAGAAAAGATGATCACAAACCCTCCAACCCAAGCCAGCAAAACCAAGTCAAGGCAGAGTCTATTGGTCATGATGGTTTTATATTGCAAAGGTTTGCAAATGGCCACATAGCGATCATACGACATGACTGTGAGAATGATGAATTCAACAGCTCCCATTGCAAAGACCATGAACCCTTGTGCCATGCAACATCCAAAGCAGATAGTGGATTTGCCTGAGAAGACATTGGCCAACATTTTTGGTACTTCTGTTGTTGTGGAACAGATTTCAGCCATGGAGAAATTGACGAGGAAGAAGTACATGGGAGTATGGAGCTTGGGTTCCATATAAACAACTATGATAATTAAGCTGTGTCCAGCAACTGATATAAGATACATCAGCAGAAGTATGGTATAAAATGTCATGCTCAGTCCACCAAGTTCAGTAAATCCCAGGAGGATAAACTCAGTGACAAATGTAACATTGACCATCTCCTTTGCTTCTTTCCTTCCTGAAATAACAATAACACCTTCTGATGAACAAAGGAAAAAACTATTTCATGAAGAATAGGCAAAATAGGTTTGGGAACAGAGATGAAACTTTCATGGGGCTAAGGGAGGCAGTCACCACAGACAACACATTACTGAGGTGCCAGAAGTGCAGCAAAATGCCCCCACTGACATCAAATAAGATTGTCAGGACTGATCAGACCCTTGCAAGCTTTTTGCCTCTCTTCTGCTTATTCCAAACCTTGCAGAAGCTCACTGAGAGAGAGGAGGCTGCTGGCAATCTTCTCTCCTCCCTGCAATCTTCCTTCCTTCCCACAACACTTTCAAAGCTTCTAGCCCCCATCAGGGTCATGGGGCAAGGCAGCGTTTGCTGCCTACCCTCAGGCACCACAATACTTTGGGCCAACTCGGGATGGGTGTGTGTAGACTCTCTGTTTTGCGAGCACTCCGCTAATCCTGTTTTCCCAATCATGAGTCACCACAATGTGGCTCTGCAGTGTGGTAACTCATGAGGAAACCCCTACCAGTAGGCTAAAATAAGCCTCCCAGTGTCTGGGGTCTCCCCAGAATGCCCTGTGCACTCGTGTGGGCATCCTAGGACTTCCGAGGGCCAGGCACCCCCACCCCCACCCCTGCAGCCCCTACCGGCACTGTGACAGAGCCAGTAGTCGTGGGGGTGCTGACCCGGCCGCCCAGCAACAAGCAGCTGCTTGTCTGCAGGGAGAGCAGGCTAAGCCCTCTCTCCCCACACAGAACCATCCCAGGCTCTACACCAGGCCTGCTCAACTTAGGCCCCCCAGCTGTTTTTGGTCGACAACTCCCATAATTCTCAGCCACAGCAGCCAATAGCCAGGAATTATGGGAATTGTAGGCCAACATCTGCAGGAGGGCCGAAGTTGAGCAGGCCTGCTCTACACACAGATCATGTGTAGAGCCTCTTAGTGTGACGAGCTTCAGTCCATTGAGCAAATACACACTTAACCCTGAGCTGAATTTACCCATTGACTTGGAATTCCACTGATAGCAGCAAGATTTATGTTCAAGCAAAATATATTTAGGACTGCAACCATAGTTAATTTAGTAAATTAGGGCTATTTCTTCTGAATTCCCTTTTTGCATTTAGTCATAATCTCAAAGTCTTGCTAAAAGGTATATTTGTAGGGGGATATATTTCTTGCTTATCTACAAATCCGCAAGGGGATGTTTATTATTTATTTATTTATTTACTAGGGAGACAGGAACGCAGACGCCAACATTCCAAAGCCACGGACACTCACTTAGCCTTTTATTATATAGGATTGTATTTCTATACTGCCTGATATAGAAATCTCCAGGCAGTGTACAAATTAAAACATAAAACAATATAAAACAGTTAAAATTCATAACACAGATAAAAATCTCAATAAATAAAAACACAATAAAATTTAGATTTCAATTAAAAGCCTGGGAAAACAGGTACGTCTTCAGGGTCCTCCTAAAAGCAAACAGAGGAGATGCTCTTATTTCAGCAGGGAGCTGAAATAGCCCTCAATACAGCACAATTAATGGCTGACATCCCCACTAAATGTCTGGTTGTGTGTCAAGCAGAAGCATTCCAGAAGCAATGCAGAGAGCTTTCAAAGTCCATTGTGCAAAGGGGTGTGTGAAATTTGCTGATCCCTCACTCTGATGAAAATCCGTTGCACCACCTCAAAACATGTCCACCATCATGACTGAGACCACCTTTGCTCATTGTGCCCATAAGGGAAAATTTCCATGTGTGCATGGATGAATACGAGGGGGATAATATTTCCTCCTCGTCACAGCCTCTCTCACTTTATGGGCGCCACTCTGGAGGAAAAAATGTATTTTCAATGTAGCAGCAGAAGAAACAAAGGTATTGTGATGCCTACATGTGCGTATCACTCCCCCACCCCAAAAGCCCCCTGACCAAGCAGCATTAGCCCCAAAGTCATTTGATGCCTGCACAAAGCTCATAAACCCAAACCCTCTCTTACCTTCTTAGTAACATTGACACATATTCTAGAGATCATTATGTCCTAACAAAGGCCGTAGATAGCATTTTCTTTTCCTTAAAATGATGTACCTTCATTATTATAGTTTTCTAGCCATCTCTGTTAACATCTCAAGGACTTCCCAGGAGAAGAAAGCCTGTGAAGTTTCACTATTCTCCATGTGCCAATTAAGAAAAAAAGATAATCCCGAGGGAATTTGGAAAGAATGTGGAACTCTTCAAGGAACTAAAAGGCTTTATCATAATGTTGCAAAAGCATTTTCATATACATATGGTGATCACATTCACAAAGAAAGGTGTGTAAATGTACTTACTGGCCAACATTCAGACCAACAAAGTGCTTGAACAACTACCTTCTAGTACAGTGGTTCCCAACATGGGGTCCTCCAAATTTTGCTGAAGTACAACTCCCAGCATCCTCAGCCACAATTAGTGCAAGAAGATTGCATAACTGCACCAAATCAGGAAGATACTGACATAACTATGTTTTTTGAGAAGTCACAGTAAGCTTAAAGGAAAAGGCATTCATGCCAATATCTTTTCATTGACCCAACTCTGAATTTTCCTTATGGCAAAAATTTTACACAGAATTCCTGAAAAATATATTTCTTTTCATAGCTCTCCATGCAGCTGCTTTGAAGTCTTTGTTTCGAATTGTGTAGATGAAAGGGTTTAATATGGGTATGAAACTTGTCCGCACAAGAGACACCACTTTATTGACTTCTGTGTCTCCATGAGTTGAAGGCCTCAAGTACATGAACATATCTGCTGTGTAGAAGATGATAACAACTGTGAGATGGGAGGCACACGTAAAAAATGCCTTGGATCGCCCTGTGGCAGAAGGGATCCCAATTATGGTGGCTACAATGTATGTATATGAAATCAAGGAAAAGCCAAATGAACCCCACATGAAAGTAGCACCATATATGAGACCTATCAGCTCCATCAAAGTTGTGTCCGCACAAGCCAGTCTCAACAGGGGCCCAATATCACAGAAGAAGTGATCAATGACATTATGTTTACAGTAAGGGTAAGTCCAGACTACTACTGACTGAGAAAAGATGATCACAAACCCTCCAACCCATGCTAGCAAGGCAAGGTGGAGACATCGTGTATTGGTCATGATGGTTTTATAGAGCAAAGGTTTGCAAATGGCTACATAGCGGTCAAATGACATGACCGTGAGCATGATGAATTCAACAGCTCCCATTGCAAAGACAGCAAAAACCTGTGCCATGCAACACACAAAGCAGATATTGCTTTTGCCCGAAAAGATGTTGATCAGCATCTTTGGTGTCTCTGCTGTTGTGGAACAGATCTCAGCCAGAGAGAAGTTGACCAGGAAGAAGTACATTGGAGTGTGGAGCTTGGATTCCATGAGGACAACTATGATAATTAAACCATGTCCAGTAACTGACAGAAGATACATCAGGAGAAGTAGGGAATAAAATGGTATCTTCAGTCTATGAAATTCTGGAAGTCCTAGAAGAATAAACTCATTGATATATGTTTCATTAGACATTTCCTTGCTTCCTTCTGTAATAAAATCAACATCTCATTTCAATGCATACATTCATTAAAGCCCCAGTCATTTAGTCTTTTCTCGTATGGAAGGTGCTTCAATTCACTCATCATTTTGTCACCTTTTCTATGATGTTTACACTTGTATCGTTTGCAAGATGCAGCAGCCAGAATACAAAGGATGCCTTTAACTGGACACAGGAAGTAAGCAGGAAGGAACCAGAGGTGCTCAGTAAGATCACTCTTCTACCATGCATGGTACTTCTGGCCATTTTTGTGCAACCTGAACCCAGATATGTCCAGTGGAGAATGTTGTGTTGTCCCTGCCACCCAAAATTCTCCACCCAACTTCAACTCTTGGTTACAAATGTTTGACAAACATCTGGTGACAGAGGGAACATTATATCCGCCACCAGAGATTTGCAGGTTTGGAAGACACAGAGGGCTGGCTCAGATGAACCTTAGCCTGCTGCCACTCTTACATGTGATAAAGCTAGAGCCTTGACAAAGATGCACCTGCCCCTCCATCACTCACAGATGTGCTGACACATTATCAACCCATCAGAGCTCTTCTCACAATCTGTGAGAAGAGCTCGTGGGCGGTCTGAGGAGAAGGCAGTTTTAATGTACCTTCCTTGCAGATGATCTCCGATGGGTCCCTGGGCAGGTGGATCACCTGTCCAGATGACCAGAGGCTCACCCGACAGCTCTGGGGGTGGGGCAACATGTGGTGGGGTAGGGGTGCCAGGACATGCCACCACATGTTTCCCCACCCCCTGGAGCTCCAATAATGCATCATGCAAGTGCATGGTGCATAACTGAGATCCCCCTTCCCCCCTGAGTGTGCCAGCTGTAGCTGCAAGCAGATGCGGCTGACACGATTAGTAAAATGAGAGTAAGGGAGTGCTTGTTCCCTTAACCTCATTTAACTGGGAGGCTACTTGGGTGGGTCTGCCACCATGTAGCCATCGGGATCGGGCTTGATGCCAGTGGTTCACATGTGCAAAACTGGGCTGGGTTCTTCCCTTAACCCAGTTTTGCATGCTCGTGTGAATAGCCTCATCCTTGACTTGCCTGTAGAGGGCAATCATCCAAATTTCCCCACTACATGTGCTGCACATTTAATCAGGGTTTTGCAGCACACATGGAGGAGTGATACAGACAATCACCCTTTACACATGAGTGAACAACATGTCAAAAATGCATTGGCAGGTCTCTGAGTAATGGTGGGGCAGGTACATTTGTGATGAGGCTCCAGACTTATTGTGTGGTGGTGGGTTGAGGTTCATCTGAACCGGCCCAAAAATGGGGGAAAGTACTGGCATGCAGTGGGAGTGCATACTTTTCTGGGGACCTCTAGTTTCCTCCTGCTTCCTTGATGTTGATCATGTGAAGCCACCCTCAATATTCCAGTAGTGACCATCATATAGATCTGGATAGATCTGGATAAGGGCATTACAATACTGGCGTTTTTGTTTTGTCTCCCTTTTCTAAAATCCCTAGCATGGAATTGGTTTGGGGGATTTTACAGCTGCTGCACACTGACTTGCTTTGGAATGTGCTCCCCATCAAAAAAAGAACCTTCCCATTGCTGGCAAGTTCAAAAAAGACTTGTGAACCACATTGGTTCCTCCAAACTTTTAACTAGAATTTTAAGGTTGTAGATCTGTTTTACATGTTTTAATGTTTTGATTGCACTTTTAATTATTTTTGAACATACAAATATACAAAATAAATAAAACATTGCAATGAGTGATCCACTGTGACCCCAATCCCAAATTCTCTCCCCTTTCTAGACATTATGCCTGTTCACACAACCATTACAATCAGGTAGGACCTGGATTTCCCTGCTTTGCATGGTTCTGAGAACCCACACAACCCCCTCCAGGGTAACCCAACTTTTGTACCTTACTCTTAACCAAGGAAGGAGAACTCCCCTACTTTGTTTTCCTGGTCATGAGGATCTACTTACCTTCAGTTTGGACACCCTGAATATGTAAGTGAGCACATCACTGTCCACGGATTGGCACTGAAAGGTGGCCCCGAAAGATGGCACTGGCATTTGATATTGGTTGGCCATTCACCCAATTTTGTGAAATCCTTTCGGAGTACATCCTGCTTTGCTTTTCATCATTCTGCAAAGTGGTTTATTTCACTAACTTAACCAGAGGCATAGAAGAAGTGAAGCTCTCCGGGGTCCTACCTTCTCCTCCTCCCCTCTCCACCATGGCTTTGCTGCAGAACTGTAAAGAAATGGTGGAAAATAAAACATTCTCGACATGCCCTTTCTCTTGCTACCGTGCAAATAATATCACACAGTCCCCATGCTTAAGAGCGAAGAGCAAGCTGTCACCCAGTTAGTGGGCCCCTCTCTCTCAGGGGCCCAGGGACATTTGTGTCACCTTGTTCAGTCATAGGTACACAGGTAGATGTGCTAATGCACTCTTGGCACATCCTTTAATCATTTGAGAGGGATGCGCTTTTGAATCACCCCATTACACACACTTCAGCTGAAGAACTTGCAGGCCAACTTTTCTTTGTTGCACTCTCCCAGCTTGCTTCCAAAGGTAAACATCTCCTGTCAGTGGGTGGGATGTTTCTGCATCACAGCACCACCATTATTTCAAACTGTACTCCTTTGGCTTGCTTGGAATGTATTTCCAGAAGGGACAGTGACCCAGAATCCTAACAGCTGCTCATCAGCTGCTGGTTAGACCCAGGAATGTAGCTGTGCTTCAGCTTCTGCAAAAACATGGTCCAGATACCTGTCATGGTTGCCAGCTTGGCAATTAGTCTCCTCTCCTGTTGTGCAGCTTTGTCATTGAGCCTTACATTACTTGTAATGTCCTCAAATCCTCAACTGCTTTGGGGCACAGAAGTAGGAAGGCCCCATTGTACTGCCCACAGTCCATGCTGTGCTGCCTTATTGGAATGAAACACACTAGCCAGGACTAGCAGATGATTATACCGTTTCAGTTCTGTTAGGTCAAGTTCCTTCCATAAGAACATAGGAAGCTGCTGCCTACAGAGTCAGACCACAGGTCCATCTAGAGCAGCATTGTCTACTCTGACTGGCAATGGCTCTCTCTCTCTCTCTTCAGGAAGTATTTGGATTTCTCCCTCAGGGTCCATCATGCATTCTCTCCCCCTCCTTCTCTCTCTCTCTCGTCCCCTCTTCCTCTCTCTCAGATTGCAGGGGAGGGAGTTGCTTCACTCACTGCACTGCATCCTACTGCTGGGCTAAAGTTCTCTCGGCCTTGCCTCTCACCAGCAGACCCCACCTCAGCACTGTGCAGTGGGAGAGTAATAGACTGGTTGTAGAACACCTATTGCCGTTTCTGTTTCTCATGCAACCCATTATCTTGGTAGCTTTACTGGCAGGTCAGTGAGGTTCAGCAAACTGTTCAGTGCCACATATCCCACCTCTGCATCTTCTTGCTCTCTCCGCCTGGAACCAAGCTGCAATACTCCCCATTCTAGGCTGTATCCCAGTATGGGATGAGACCAGAAATGTACTGCAGATGGTTGAATCACTGATGCCAGGCTTACTGAAGCTGACATGTTGTGACATGTTGTGGTTACTGCTGTTGTGTAGGGATGTGCACGTAACTGGTGGGGGCTGGTTCAAAGGTGGGAGGGATACCTTTAGGGGCAGGGGAGGGTGCACTTTCCTCCCCACTACTGCATTTCCCCTGCCAGAACGCTCTTACAAACCGTTTGGTGGGGTGGCAGCGTACTTCCCTGCTGCCCCATTTCCTCCTCGGTCCGGAAGTGACTGGAAGTACCCCTCATGTGTGCATACGTCGGCTCATGCGCATGCATGTCCCACACATGCCCAACGTGCACATGAGCGAGCTCGCCTGGTGTAGTGTAGAGAATACTGAGGTAGATGGAACAATGGTCTGACTGCCAAAGACATTTACTGTCCAAAGTCCACATAAAGGCAAGTTCCCTCTTACCTTAATTTTTCTGTCTGCAGTCATAGGAAAATAGTTTGTGAGAGGCCCTAGACATCAGTTCTGCTCCTTAAGATGGTGTAACCTCATTCTTTATTTTTCTTCTTGTGGCTCTTGTGTTCACACTTTAAGGACTTTCCTTTGAGATTTCATAGGTCTCTTTCCTTTGAGATTTCATAGGTCTCCCTATGCCAATTAAGAAAACTTGTTAATAATGAGGTATATTTTTAAAAGAATTAGTGATCACAATGGTTCATAAGAATACAAACTAGGCTCCATAAACCCATACTTCAGCTTGGTCTTTCATTACCTGGGGGGCATGTTTCTGGGCAGACACTCTACAGGTTTAGCTTCTCCAATCACCTGATGAATTTCTGACTGATTGTGATTAATAAAGACTGACTGATTGATTGATTGATTGATTGATTGACTGACTGACTGATACTGATGGGAAAATAGCTCAGTGCCAGAGCATCTGCTTTATGTATAAATGTTCTAGGTTCTATCCCTGCAAACTCTGGGTAGGGCCGGGAAATACCCACTTGAAACTTAGAGAGCTGTTGCTAATCAGTAGGGATGTGCAAAAATGGGAAATTCTGATTCAATATGAATTCAAATCGAATCTGACTGTTTCAATTCAAATCAGAATGGTTCAAAGCAGGGTCAATTTGATTCAAATTTGAATCGATTCAACCCCGCTTTGGCACCATTTTTAACAAATCTGGGTGCCTGAGTGGTTTTCAAAAGGTGCCAAAGTGGTTGTCGAATCGATTCAGATCATCCTGAATTTGAATCAGGCTGATCTGAGTCAAATTTGAATCAAATTCAAATTGAATTACAATTTTTAGGGGTGATTTGATTCAAACTTTAATGACTTGAATGACCTAGTCTCAAGTAGAATTGATTCAAATTTGAATCGATTTGCACATCCCTACCAATCAGCTTCTTCTGGGTCTGCAGGGAGAGTGGGCTAAGCCCACTCTCTCCGCAGATGATCAAAGGGCAGCCCTGAGTGGCTGGATCAGCCACCCACATGACTGCTGGCTCCGTCATAGAGCCGACAGGGGCTGTGGGGCTTGGGGGCCATGCGGACCTCGGATGTCCCAGGATACCCCGCGCAAACATGCAGGGCATCATGGAGTGACCCCTGAGCCCGGGAGACTGCTTGCAGCCTCCCAATTGGGGGTCTACTCATGTGTCGCCGCACATCGTGGGAACACACGAGGAACCAAATGAGGTTAACGGAGCACTCGCTCTGTTAACTTCATTTAATGGGAGGGGGAATTAGGTGGGCTAGCCGCCTTGGGAGCACTTGGCTATAGCCTCAAAGTCTCCCTATGATTAATTTTGAGATGTAACCATCTGTCCCCTAATATTGCAGGCCATAGCACAGAATTTGACAACCTTCACTGTAATATTAATATTAGAATCTGAAAGGAAAAGAAAAGCATAAAAATTATCTGGTCTGCCTGGGAAATCTGTTACAACAACAGGGGCAGTTGAAGTAGGGTGGAGCAGGGTTATTTCAGTCCACACAGAAAAGTCCATGGGAACAAAACCAAAGTGCAATATTTAATGATGAAATCAGTTTGGAAACATGGCACTGCACCTCGTTATTGTCCCACACTGAAACTACAAGCCTTCTGCATTCTCCGACATTCAGACTAGTGTTGCACTTGCACATCAAAACAAAGTTGCATACATTCAAGAAAGCAAGTCATTGCACCCAGACCCAAATGAAGACACGAGATAGATAACTGGAGATAAATGGGCCACAACTTTATTCCAGTTATTCAGACAAAAGAGAAGAAAGATTGGCTCTCCACCTCCCACAGTGCAGAAATTAAGGCTTCACTGAGTACAATGCATGAACCTGATCACGAATGGGCGATGCACCTTGGCTCCGGCCAGCATCATCCCTGTGGTTAATGCTGCCATCTTAGCCGACCTTTCGTCAAAGCCACCTGCCTCAAGATCATCTCTCTCAAGCCATGAAGTCCTTTAAGGGTGATCCCTCAGCAGGCTGGAGTAAGTCCATGGCCAGATCTCCTTATGCCGCAAATCTTCTATGGACTGCCAAAGATTCCTCCTGATGCCAAATGTATGCTTTACATTGTTCACCATCCTGCACTGCCCATTCATCACCCTGAGCCATTTTGGAAGGGTGGTATAAAAACTGAATAACTACATGATCAATAAATAATAAATTTACACTGCATTGTGCCTGACATTGTGACTGGGGGGAAACCTAGCTAACTAAAGTTAGCAGTGAGAGGTAGGTGAAAAAGACTCCCAGCAAAAGTCAATCATCAGAGAGGCCAAAAAATTCCTACTTTTCCCCCGAAAGGGCGACCAGCCAAAACCCACACAGCACACAGGAATGGGAGGGAGGGGGTTGCTCACAATAAGTGGACTGAAGGAGGAGGAGAACGGGCCTACTGAAAGTGCACGCTGGCCCTGCCCACTCCAACCCCTTCACCAATGAAAAGCCCCAAATACCTCATTCAGACAAGGCTGGGGCAAAGAAGCTGTCGATGGCTACATCGGTCAGGGCAAGTGGCTACAAAGTCCTGGGGAATCTTGAAGTTGCCCTTTTGTGGAAACATCTCTTGCAATATATAAGGAAGAGCTTTCCCATCAGGAGACACACCACAGGCCATGTATCTTTTTGCACAAGTGCAAGGATGTTTGTGCCACCTCGATACTAGTCTGGAATTCAAGGTTCCCATGTAATAGAGGAGCTATTTAGTGCAACATTTTTGCACTGGTACATGTGCGCAATTGCAATATTAGTCTCGATGTCAGTCATTGTTCTTGTTCACACAGTCATTTAAATCTAGGTTTAATGTTGGTTACTGACATCAGCATGAGTGTGAACTCATGCCAAGGTGGAAATCTGAGATACATCTTGGGTCATAAACCACCTTGGTAGGGGTGCACACAACCATGTTAATGTCCATAGTAAACCCTAGATTCAAATGATGGTGTAAACAAGCCATTATTTCACTTTGCTGGTCAATGACCGAATAAACATCTCTCTCTCACTTGGCTATAGCCTTTCTCAGAGCAGCTTTGACCTCTTTGTTCCGTATAGTATATATAAAAGGATTCAGCAATGGAGTTAACACTGTGTTGAGAACGGAGATCACTTTGTTGAAACTGAAGGAAGAATGTGCGGTGGGTTTCAAGTACATGAAGAGAACAGCTCCATAAAGAATGCTGACAACTGTGAGGTGGGATGCACAAGTAGAGAAAGCTTTCTGTCGTCCCTTGCTGGAGGGGATCCTCAGGATGGTCAGGATGATGTAGATGTAGGAAACCACAGAGAAAAGGAAAGAACTTGGGATTATGGTGATTGTTTCCAACAAGCCTAGGAATTCAATGAGCTTAGTGTCAGCACAGGCCAGTTTCAAAATGGGGCCAATGTCACAATAGTAATGGTCAATGACATTACCAGCACAAAATGGCAGCTTCAGAAGCAAAGCTGCCTGAGAGAAGATGATCACAAATCCCAGTGACCAAGACCCTAAAGCCAAAACAGAGCATAGCTTTCTGGTCATAATACTGGTGTAATGCAAAGGCTTGCATATGGCAATGTATCTGTCAAAGGACATGGCAGATAGGATGAGAAACTCTGTGATGCCAAGGAAGAAGTGAAAGAAGGACTGCATGAGGCAGCAATGAAGGCAGATGGTTGTCCTGGTGGTCATGAAGGTCTCCAGCATCTTAGGGATGACAGTGGTTGTGTACCAGATCTCCAGGAAGGAGAGGTTGCTAAGAAAGAAATACATTGGGGTCTGGAGTTGCCAGTTGAGCCTCACAATTATTATGATGAAACCATTCCCAGCCAAGGTGAAAAGGTATATTATCAGGATGAGGAGAAACAGTGAAAGATGCCACGGCTGAAGGGTTGGGGAGCCCAGAAGGATGAACTCATTCACGGATGACCCATTTCCCATACTTGTGTCTTGGGAAGAAAATAAACAGAAGTTAGTAAGTGAGAGAAAGGAGGAAGAAGTGTTAGTTTGAGGGCCAGCTAATGAATCCCTATAAGCATGTAGGATGATACAGTAGATAACCATATGGAAAGAGGACTGACTCACATGCTACATTCAGATGGTTAGAGCATGCATCTAGTCTTGTGAGTGCTTCAATGGATATTGAATCTGTGATTGACCAAGGTCATTCACACAATCAAAAACCGAGGCTTTCCACATGAGCAGATGAGAGCCTGCTCTCCCAGAAGACAAGCAGGGAGCCGTCCCTGGGCAGCCGGATCGGCTGCCCACACAACTACCAGCTCCATCATGGAGCTGGTAGGGGTGGTAGGAATTGGGGCTCCCGGGCCCCTGGAAATCCCAGGACGCCCCACCCCTCTTAAAGCCATCCAGACTAGTATCCAACACCACAACTTGTGGCAGAGAATTCCACAAGTTGATTATGTGTTGTGTGAAAAAGTACTTCTGTTGGTTGCTCCTAAATTTCCTGGCAATCAATTTCATGGGATGACCCCTGATTCTAGTGCTAAGTGTGTGTGAGAGAAATTTCTCTCTATCCACTTTCTCCACACCACGCATGATTTTATAGACCTCTATCATGTCTCCCCGCAGTCGTGTTTTTTCTAAACTAAATAGCCCCAGGTGTTGTAGTCTAACCTCATAAGAAAGGTTGCCCTCTTCTGCACCTTTTCCAGTTCTACAATGTCCTTTATTAGATGTGGTGACCAGAATTGTATGCAGTACTCCAGGTGTGTCTGCACCGTAGTCTTGTATAAGGGCATTCTAATATTAGCAGTTTTATTTTCAATCTTCTTCCTAATGATCCCTAGCATGGAATTGGCCTTTTTCACAGTTGCAGCACATTGAGTTGACACTTTCAATGAGAGAATTTATACTTGTACTATTTATACTATTTTTACTTGTTTTGAATTGCATGCAAATTATGCGGGTTTATTATAAATCCCCACAGTCTTTGTTAGAAAATCTTTAGCAGACACCATAGGATTGGAGAAATATAAGTGGATGTAATAATTTAATCAAATTTAATAATTAATAATATAATAATTTAACCCATCAATTTGTTCACATGTCTGCCATGGCTGCTTGCAGACAGGTCAGCGATCCAACCCCCAGGAACAGGCAAGTGATCGTCTGCAGAGAGAGCAGGTCAAAACTGCTCTCCCCACAACCCCCCTTACGGCTCTTTACACTAATCGTGTGAAGAGCCTCCATATAAATATGCAAAGAAAGGAGCATGTTTTGCAAGCTGACCGTAAACATTTAGCAAGTTAAATGCTATCAATCTTTGGGTCTTCTCCCCACTTGAAAGTGCTGCTTGGCAGCAGTCCTCAAATTATTTGGGTAGGAGGGATTGGGAGGCCCTTCATAATGACCAGAAGCTCAACTTTCTGATCCTCCAGGAATATTAGCCAAATCATGTCCCCCCATTTAGCCTTCAAAAAACAATGTGTTTGGATAGGAAGATGACTGGTTGTCCTCTCTAGCTCATCTTGAGTTCTGCTGAGGAAAGGTGTATCTATGTACACACGCTTGCTTAGGCATGAGTCTTGATTCAATGATACTTGTCCCCCAAATACCTTGTGCTGAGGACTAAAATCATATCTGTGTATCCCCCCCCCACCGCAAGCATATTTAAAAAGAATGCCAGTGCTTAGATCTTGATAGTCTCCCAACTATATATCTACTTGTCTAACTGTCATGTGTCAAATCACCCATAAACCATCTATCCAAACATAATTGGCTTAATATACAGTATGTTATCATTTTAATTATAAACATATAATCCTACAACAATGTTGTAGATTGATCTCTTCATATTCTTTCTCCATCATTGTTTAAGATTATCTGTAAGTACACTTACTTAGTAGTTCATTTCCTGGGTGGTGAAAATAGCCAGGATAAATAAGTGAAGAACAATTTTTCTCCAAAGCAACCCCAAACCCTCAGATTAGCTGCATCAGAGTGCTCTCATAAGATCTTCTGACATGTTGTGTCTATAAGAACAGCCCAGCTGGATCAGGCAGAAAGCCTATTTAGTCCAGCATCCTGTTTCACACAGTGGCCCACCAGATGACTCTAGGAAGCCCACAGGTGAGGGCATGCCCTCTCTCTTGCTGTTACTCCCCTGCAACTGGTTTTTGATAAAAAGTGAACCTAGGTAATTTTGGAGCCTGGACCTAAAGTCCTTTGGAGGTCCCCTCCCCTGCAAATTAGGCATCATCATGCTCAGCTGGGTGACCACAGTACCCGGGACAAACTAATTGGGGGCCCCCAGGGACTGTGGAGGCCCTGGACTTTGGACAGGAACTCCATTGGTAAGAGCACCTCTGATTTAGAGGCAACTTGCCTCTTAGGCTAGAGGTGGCCTATATCACCTGTCTGTTAGCCACTGATAGACCTGTCCTCCATGCATTTATCTTAAAGCCATTCAGGCTGTTGGCTGTCACCTCAGCTTGTGGCAGAGAATTCCATAGGTTAACTTTTTGCACTGTGTGAAAAAGTATTTCCTTTTGTCAAACCTAAATTTCTTGGCAATCAGTTTCATGGAATGACCCCTGGTTCTAGTGATGCAAGAGGGAGAAAAATTTCAATCTATCAACTTTCTCCACAAAATACATGATCTTATAGAACTCCATCATGTCTCCCCTCAGTCATCTTTTTTCTAAATTAAAAAGCCCCAGATGTTGTAGCCTTGCCTCATAAGGAAGGTGCTATAGAGGCCCCTGGTCATCTTGGTTGCCTTCTTCTGCACCTTTTCCAGTTCTACAATCTCCTTAAGATATGGCCATTAATAAAATGGCTGATGTCTCCCTTGATTTCCCCCTGAGGATATTACTGAGGCTTTGTTCTTATATCAGATGGAAATTCTCTCAGTTCTCTGTTTAACTTGCCTCAACAGGAGTATCACTTTCCCTCTTCACCCTTCAGACATCTTGTTCCTTCATTTTGCTTTGAATGCAGAATTATTCAGCCACATGTGCAGTCTCTCAAGCTATGCCTGTGGAGATAAGCCAAGAGAGACCATATTTATGATTAGTGTACCAATGAGCATAACTGTAAAGTATGTAGAGTTGCTTCATATCATCACCTGCACAACTGAAGAGATACCAACATTCTCCCTTCCCAGGAGCCTTAGATCACTGGGAAATATGGAGTTTCCATTCAAGGATGTCACAGATGTCCACACCAGGAGACTCAGGTCTTCTGAGGAAGAGCCCAGCAAACCATTCCCCAGTGTTGCAAGAAACTGATATAACATTTTAATTATCTCTAACAATTTTAATTAGCTCTGACAAGGACTGCCAAATCTCCATTCTACCAACATGTTATTACTGCATCTATTTCTGGCTCCCAACAAAAGCAATTATTTATATTGCCTATGGATCTGAATAATGGTTTCCCATATAAGTGATTGAAGCATGCTGTGATATGTGTTGTAGATATTCATAATTTCTTAGGGATTCCATCTGCCCATGGTTAGCTTAGAGATCTGGTAGGTGAGATGTGTGATACAGAATTCCTCAGGGGTAAGTCAGAGAGAAGACCAGGGAGGAGACCTCAATGGGAGGAGAACTGGTCTTGTGGTAGCAAGCATGAATTATCCTCTTTGCTAAGCAGGGCCTGCCCTTATTTGCATTTGAATGGGAGACAACATGTGGGCATTGTAAGATAGTCCCCTTAGGGCATGGGGCCACTCTGGGAAAGGGGACCAGTGTGGGGACTGGTGGTTCACAGAGGGTTTTTTTAGCGCCTTGCCAGGGGTAGGGGAGAAGCCCACTGAGCCCTGTAGCAGAGTTGAGCCATGTGTTCTGCAGTATCTGCCATTGTCATGCCCCTACTTGAGCAGACAGGAGGAGTGGGGGTCAGGCAACTTACCAGAAGGTGGGGAGGCACCTGAGGAGGAGCAGCCTGATGATGTGAATGGGGAGATAACTGAGACAGGCCAAGGTGAGTATTTGGCCCAGGAGGGGCCAGCAAGGCTGGGTGACCTTGAGAGAGAAGGGTCAGGATCTGAGCCAGAGTTTGAACAGCCACTATCTCCTCAAGGACGCAGCCAGGAAAAATGCCAGCAACAGGTGAGAGAATCACAAAGGAGTCATTGACTCATGAGGAGGCAGCAGGAGTCAGATTGAATTTATGACAGCTGGCGGGGGTGGAGTGTTGATTAAATGCACATGGCCACTGACTGTAACTCAGGCAGCCTGTGCCTTGAACAACTGCTGGAAACAACACGTCAAATCGGCTTGAGCTTCTGTCGGAGAGATTTTGACCCTGGAATTTGGGCTTCTCCCTCCTCACTCCTGTATCCCTGGTGAGACTGTTAAACCTGCCTCTCTAGCAATAAAAGACTGAAACCTGAGCTACTGGCTATTGCAGCATATGTCTCTAGCCAGCGTCTTCTGTCGAGTGAGCTTGTGACAGCCAGAGCTGGTGGCAGGCTAGGAGATAGAGCTGATCCACTTTGGTCAATACATTGTCAAGTCTGTCTGGACTTGGCAGCAGTTGCTGGACAGTTCCTCTAATGCCCTCCAAGCAGCATCCTGAGTGAGAAGGTGTTCTCCATGGCTGGGGAGACGGTGACACCCCATCACACATGGTTGGATGCTAACATGGTGGAACAACTTGTCTTCCTCAAGGCCAATCTCCCCCAGAATTGGCCATGGAGGATGAGTGACAGAACTGAAAGTGTATCTTATCCTGCTAGTCCTGGCTGGTGTGTTTCATGCCAATTGAAACACTGCAGGGACTGTGGGCGGTACATTTGTGGCCTTTCTGTTTTTGTATCATAATACAGCTGAGATGATTTGAGGACATTACAAGTAATTTAAAGTTTGGTGACAAAGCCACATGACAGGAGAAAAGAGTAACTGCCAAGCTGGCAACCCTTAGAGAAATTTGGCCCTTGATTGTGAAGGAGCTGCAGCACAGCTACATTCCTGGGTCTGAGCAGCAGGTGATGAGCAGTGGTTAGATTTCTAAAGCATTGCCCCATCTGGCAACACATTCCAAGCAAAACAAAGAAGTACGGTTTGAAAAGATGGTTGTGCTGTGATGCAAAAGCTTACTACACACTGGCAGGAGATGTTGGCCTTGGGAAGCAAGTTAGACGAGGGCAACAAAGCCAAGCAGGCCTGCAAGTTGTGCAGCAATGCGTACAGCCATGGAACAATACCTGGGGCTACTTGCTAAAGTGTGTGTAGAGGGGTGATTCAGATGAGCATCCCTCTCATGTGATTAAAGGATGTGCCAAGAGTGCATTGGCGCATTCAGCAGTGACATCAGGGCAGGTGTGTTCTTGCCACAGACCTTATGTTCTCGCATGTGCAGGGCAATGTTCATCTGAACCCTGCCCTTAGAGAATTGTAGTGAAGGATAACTCCTGAAGAAGAAGTTGACCTGTGTGGGCAGTATGAGACACAACAAGCCAGACATACCCCCAGAGATGCAACCATATTCACAGAGTGAAGCACTGTCAACATATTCACAGAGTGAAGCACTGTTGGTGTTTGTGTTTGGCTTGGATGGACAGAAGGCATTGGTATTGTGTTTCCCCAGGACAGCTGATAAGAAACCAAGGAAAAGCTGTGTTGATTGTGGGTGACTGCCCTGAAGAATGAAGTTGACCAGCTCCCAGCTTGCCTTTAGCTCAGTCACACTGAGACTCTACACACGATCAATGCGTGGAACCTAACTGGGCTCTGTGCCCGCTCTCCCCGCAGATTAGCAGAGAGCCATCCCTGGGCGGCCAGTTATGGAGCCGGTAGGGATGGTGGGGATCAGGGGCCACCCGTCCCCTGGAAGTCCCAGAACACCTCACACATTCTGGGGAGACCCCCGAGGTTGGTAGGCTTGTTGGAGCCTCTCGGTTGGGCATCTCCTCTTGAGTCTCCGCAATGCGGAGCCGTGCTGTGGTGACTCACGATTGCCGATATGGGGTTAGCGGAGCACTTGCTCCGCTAACCAAGTTTAAAGGGAGGGGTACTTTGGGTGGTTTGCTGCCAGGAAACGCACGGCTCCCGTTGCAGCACACAACCTCGCAAAATCAGGCTGGGCTCCCTTAGAACGCTTTTGGGAGGTCGTGAGAATAGCCTCACTGTGCCCTTTCAACTAATATGCTGAGAACTGAGATATTGAAGTATGGGGTTGGAATTGGAATTGTCCTTTGCTAGCAGCTCACATTCATATTGAGTTTTGCTGGCGCCATGCTTGGGATGTGAGGTTCACCGCTGCACTCCCCTGGAGTGGAATATTCAATTATTGTGGGTTCTGTGGCCTGAAAAAGTTGGGGGGCATCCAATATAACCAATGGGGCTACTCAGAAATAGAAGTCCTGCTTGTGTGTAAAAATCATGACTCCAGATGAGAGTTAAAAAGTCTATTTTATCTTGGTCTGATAATACATAAGTAACATTAGACAGAAGCAACTTGAAAAGTAACAAATTGAAGGACATTAAAGATTACCAGTTTTGCCCCAAGTCTCTATTTTGTTCTTCTAAGCTCTGGCAAAACCTACTTTCTGTGATGTTCCTTTCTCACTCTTTCTGAAAGGAACCTTTGTTGATAAGAGAAAACTGTCATTCTTATAATGTGCAAAAGTAAGTGCACAATATAATATTAAAATGCATTGCTTTCTTGCAGTTTAATTTTGTGCATACTCCAAAAAGTTCATTTAAACTTTGCTGAGAGTCTTATGCTACCTCCTTGAGACATGTTTCCCAAACACAGTGTAATATGAAATGCTGTCCCTCATCCCCTGCTCAGTTCTCACATCAGCAATACTACATTTCAACCTTTTGGAACTGATTTTAGAAATTTTCCTTCAGGTTCCCTCTCTTCTTATTGATCGCACTCTTAACCGCCCCCTTCACTTCTGTGTTCCTGATTGTGTATATGAAAGGGTTCACCATTGGTGTAAGGGTGGTGTTCAAAACCGCTACTAGCCTAGTAATCCGAGATGAGGAATGGACGTTTGGTCTCACATACATGAAGACGAGGGCACCATACAATATAGACACCACAATCAGATGAGATGTGCAGGTGGAGAACGCCCTCTTGCGTCCCACAGCTGAGGGGATGCGCAGGATGGTAAAGATAATAAAGCAGTAGGACACGATGGTGAGAATCAAGGTCATGATAACTATCAGGATAGAGCTAAGAAATCCCAGAGACTCAATGAGGTGGGTATCAGTGCAGGCTAGGCTTAAGACGGGACCAATATCACAGTAGAAATGGTCAACAACATTGGAGCCACAGAAAGGTAACCTCCACACAAAGAGAGAATGAAAAAGCATAATGATGAATGCCGCATACCATGTGGCCATAGACATCTGAACACAGACATGCTTGGTCATGATCATAGGATATTGGAGTGGCTTGCATATAGCCAAATACCTGTCGAAGGCCATTGCCGTGAGGATGAAAAGCTCTGTACTGCCAAAGATGAAGTGGAAAAAACCTTGGGCCATGCAGCAAATGAAACAAATAGTTGTCTGTGTTTCCAGAAGTGTCTGTAGCATCTTAGGTACCACAGTAGTAGTGTAGCAGATCTCCAGAAAAGCAAGGTTGCCCAGGAAGATGTACATTGGGGTCTGCAGCTTTGGCTCAATAGCTACAATTAGTAGAATGAAGCCATTTCCTATGATGGCTACAATGTACATCAATAAACCCACTACAAAGAAGAGTCTGTGTAGGTCCTGGAAAAAAGGAATTCCCAGTAGGATGAATTCAGTCACTGTTGATTTATTCATCACTTCCATCATCGCACAAGGAAACCAAATAATCCACTGAAGTAGGTAAGAAGATATCCAATAATTCACAAGTATACAATGATGAAATGGTGTTTTTTTTAAATATGAAAGTGCACAAACCGAATCCATATGGAACTTAACTTCTTTTGTACTACCATTGCTTCTTCTGCAATGAAAGCTAAAAAAGGAATTGTAGAAGTGAGATGGTTCCAATTAATATGTATCAATGAATGAAGCAAAACTCACTAACATTTTAAATCAATGCCACCAGCTCGTGATCTCTTTGAATTAAATATCAAAAGGAAGGAAGGAAGGAAGGAAGGAAGGAAAGAAATATTGGAAACATCACAGGTGATCATATATAAAATCTATAGTCATTTTGGATGTGGGCAGGAAAGGCATTAAGACCAATGAGTTTAAAAGCAATTTACATTGTATTCCTATGCTGATGAAAATAAGAGCTTAATATCAAAAAATAAATAAATAAGCCAGAGTTAAGTTTACATGCATAAAACCAAGAAATATAATACAGGAAGAAAAATAAGTGAAGCTTTGTGAAGATCTAGATTAAGAGTCTGACATTAAATTCTCACCAGCAGAAGTTCTGTGGCATATTATGCATTCATATAAGATTTACTTATTGATAGGAGGATAATTAATCATTCATTCAAATCTTGTGAAATAATGCTCCTCAATATTTAAGATAGGGAAAAGAGAAACCTTACAATGGGGTGCACTTAAACTCAGCCCTCAACATGCTGCAGAAGTTCACGTTCTGTAGGGAAACTTACAGAAAGAATACACATTGCCACAATCCTTCACTGGTGCTTTCACCCACATCTTGTATGCAGGCCTTTTTTCAAAATAAGATCAAATTGTGTTAGGTATAGATAAACAGTTCAATTATATTTAGCGGCCGGGGTGGGGGGGCAGTGTCTATTATTCTTAGCATGGAATCACAGCAACAGAGAATCATACCAAGTATGACTTTTTGAATGGCTGATTTATGCCCTTAGAACATCGAAGCAACTGTTTTGCCCATCTGCCACAAAATCATCTGGAGAAATTTCGCTTCAAAGATACTGATGGTTGCCTAAGCCCTTTTAACATCAGTTATGGTTATAGTAAGTTTGTTTCATTCACCTTCATACTCTTCTCCCTTATGCTCTCTCAGAATATAAGTGTCTGAAGTTATGCATGAATTCCCAATAGAATGATTTCTAAGAAGACAGAGTTCTCCCATGCCATTTTCTGAGATTCATTAAGAAGGGGAAAGTTTTCTGGAGATCTAACTTTGCAAACAAAAAAGAGAGAGGGAAGGCACAGCTTCATAGGAGACTACGGATCCCAGAAGGACCTGCACTATTTCCCAGGACTCCATAGAACAGGTGGAGAGTGTCCAATCAAGCTGCAGAAAAATGGCTGCTTGCTCCCTTGCAGTGGGGAGAAAAGGGAAAGACCAGCATTTTGTGGACTCCTGCCTGCCAATCTTCTGTAGTAGTTTGAGGGATGGCGGCGGGGGCGGGGGAGAGGCATCATGAAGTTCTGAGGGATCCAAGGATTTGGTCCAGTTTGCTTTACTTTACTTCGATCCCACTCTCCCCTGATGGTGCTTCATTTCAGGTCCAAGGGGGTCAAAGCAGGTTAAATATAAATAGGCTCCCATAATTTCACACAGCCCTACATTTTTGCACGCTTAATTAATCTGACTGCTTCATTTAAAGATCTGACTTTGCTATTTTTGAGGAACTGGAATCCATCACCCATTTTGTGTCCCATTAGAGAGCAGAGCAAACTTATTGACCCTCCTGGAAAACTGATCGATTGATTTACTGATTAAGTGCCGTCAGAGTACATTTTTACCAGAAGTGTCATCTGGAGACCAAACTCCACATAAGCCATTATCTTCCCCTGTAATTATCAAGTCACAGTCTTTTGCTCATCTGTGAAAACTCCAGGGGCTTTTCGGAAGGAACTAGAGCAATCATTAAGCAAACCTGAAAGAAGATATAAAACTTTTTTTATCATTGAAAGCTGGACATAGAAATGAGGCGAAGCTCTGTCAGTTTGTTCTCTGATAGCCTCCCCTTTTCATTTTGTAGACTAAATATGAAATCTGAGTATAGGCAATCTGTGCCTCTATTCCAGGCACGCATAAGTAACACTGTTCATGTTGTTGACAAGATATAGTTGATAGGACCACTACACTGCTGCCACTACACTGAGACTATTAGTGCTGCTACTATTGCTGCCCCATAGATAATCTAAAATGCCTTATAAGTGACCCTCTCCCCATCCTCCGTAAGTGGTACCAGGTGGGGGGCCTCCATGTAGCTGGGATTGCTTCTCAGATCATCTACATTTTCCATGAAGTGTCCTTCAAATAACATTCTTCTCAAAGATTGTTTGGCGTTCCAAAGTGAGGGTTCCTTTTTGTTTGTTTTGCATCATGTGAGTTTGCTCACATAGCTTATACAGGTGCTCAAAGAAGGTCCATGTAAGCTTGGTCCACCCCAGGATCACTCTCCCTTCTTAACTGCTTCTTAAGGGTTCTGCATTGCATTCTACTATAGGTGGCTTCACATGATCCTCGGACACGTATGTAGGAGGGAATAGGTGGTTCTCAGGGAGCAGGCACTCCTGATGGGTGTGCCATCTGAACCTGCCCACCACTGATTCCTGAGTTCTCCACCTGATTTTCACCTGATACTCGCCTTTATTTTTAATTCATTTTGTAGGGTATTTATATCATTTATATCCTGCACCATCAAGGGGAAAAAAACCCTCCCAAGATAGCAATCACAAAGACATATCAAATTATCATTTTAAAAATCATTGCAGTAAAACATTAATTTCACATGCTATTAAAATAATGCTCAGAATCATCCAATTCAGATTAGAGCCCTATGTGGAAAGAGAAATGCTGGATGTTCAAGCTGGTTTCAGAAAAGGCCAAGGAACAAGAGACATTATTGCTGATGCACGCTGGATAATTGAGAAAGCCAAAGAATACCAATAAGAAGTCAATATGTGCTTCATTGACTAAAGAAAAGCCTTTGCTTGCATCAACCATGTCAAGTTGTGGAATATCATTAGGAAAATGGGCATCCCAGAACATCTCATTGTTCTCATGAGAAATCTATACACAGGGCAGGAAGCCACAGTCCAGACAGAACATGGTAAAACAGACTGGTTCCAGATTGGCAAAGGAGTAAGACAAGGCTGTATACTTTCTCCTTATTTATTCAATGTATATGCTGAACATATACTGGGAGAAGCTAGAATGGAAGAAGATGAGCATGGTTTTAAAATTGGAGGCAGAAATATCAATAACCTGCACTGTGCTGATGAATTTTTTTTAAAAAAATGGCCAGCAAAAACAAAATGGCCACTGCACATGCTCAAATGGCTCTGTGAGGCCTTAGGCTATGCCAGGCCTCGCAGAGGCCATTTGAGCATGCATGGTGGCCATTTTGTTTTCAGCGGCCATTAAAAAAACCACAATTATTTTAAAAAATGGCCACTGCACATGCTCAAATGGTCTCTGCGAGGCCCTAGAGGCCAGCAGTGGGAGGGGTAACCTTTGCAGACCCCCCCAGTCTATAGGAAGCACCCCAAATGGGCTACAGGTAAAAAAAATAATATATTATAAGTCACTGTACACATATTCAGTTTGGAACTATGTACAGAGAATCAGGGCTTGTGAATACTGAGCTGAAGCTTATGAGCTAGGATTGTATTCATTTGCTCTTACTTTGCTTCTTATGATAAGTGAGTTAAATGTGGTGTCTTAAAAATATGGCTATTAATGGTGAGTTTGTCTTTGAATCAGTGTGAAATCCTTAGTATTAAGGCCCACTGGGAGTTTCTTGCTCTCTTTCTCTCATTTTAACTGTCTTTCTGAAAGACTAGAATATATTCCAAGCAGTGACAGAGTTTACTCTGCATATCCTTTAATTATTTTCAGAGTATCTGGGAAAAGTCAAATTCTCCATTTATTTTTAAAACTTATAGAATAGTGATGCTAGTAGATGCACAGTAGAGAATTAGACAGGCACTTCTGTTTAGTTTTCCAAGTACACCTCCACATAGTATTTGGGTATTTCATGAGCCCCAGCATACTGAAATTTGTAGTTTTCCAGCATTTTTTGGTCTGGCTACGTCCACTGCTAAATAGTTTTTGAAATTTTAAAAGATTAATGAGCTTGACTTATATTTTTCAGCTGATATTATAGTAGAGTTATCTGAAAGATGGGTGTCAGATGTCTGGACAAGGGGCGCAATTCCACTGCTTGCCCTAGGCGCTATTTTCCCTAGATACGCCTCTGTCTGGTGCTCTGTTTTTTTATGAAGTGTTCAGGGCGGCAGCATTCCTGCCTGCCACCCCTGCCCCCATTGTTGACTGGAAAAAGTAGAAGTTGCTTCTGCGCATGCGCCCGCCACGCACGTTGCATGTTGTGTACGCAGGCTGCGCGGCAGGCGCACGCTTCTTCTGCTTTTTCCCATCAACAATGGGGGCAGAGGTGGCAGGGAGAAATGCTGCCACCCCGAAAACATTCTTTTTCATAATCTATTTTATTGTATTACTGTATTATACCCTTTGCTGGTCTTTGACCGTGATAAAGATTGATTGATTGATTGAGAGAGCAAAGAGACGTATGGGCCAGAGCATTTTTTTAAACCAGAAGTGCCATTTAGAGGCCAAGTGCCACAGAGGTAATTATCTCCCCCTGCAATCATTCAAATCATAGTCATCTGCTCACCTGGACAAAACTTCAGCAGCCTTTCAGAAGGAACTGCAGCAACCATAAAGCGAGCCTTAAAGAGGTTCCAGAAGCCGTGCACCATTGAGTGCTGGACATAGGGATGAGGCCAGACTCTGTCAGTTTGCTCTGTGATAGTTTCCCCTTTTCCATTTTGTAGACCCATCTTGAGAAATCTGAGTACTGGCAATCACGGCAAGTATTCCAGCATGCATTTGTAATCGTGTTAATGCTAAGAAGTGTATACGCTGAGTCAGCGACAGTCCAATGTAGAGGATTTGTAAGGCTGCTGCAGTTGATAGAGACAATGGGCTTTGCTCCCACTATACTGAGGCTAGTGGTGTTGCTGTCCCTGCTGCTTCTGGTGGTTTGCAAAGTAAATAATCTAGAGTGTCCTGTAAGTGACCCCTTCCCTGTTCCACATGAGTGGTACCAGCCAGGGGACCTCCTCATTGCTGGGATGGCTTCTCAGATGATTTACACTTTCTATGATGCTTCCTTTGAACACCATCCATCTCAGAAACTGTTTGAGGTTCCAAAGTAAGTCTTCCTGTCATGCTTGTATTGCATCATATGAGTTTAGTCATTCTCTTTAAGGTCGTTCTCATTGAGGTCATTCTCATGACCATAACAGGGGCGGTGAACACTGTTCCCTCTAGCAGGGATTCCCAGAGACTACAACTCCCAGCATCCCCAGCTGCAGTGGCCTTTGGTTGGGGATTCTGGGAACTGTAGATAACATCTGGGGATCCCTGTCAGAGGGAACAATGGTGGTGAAGAAGAGCGGGGAGGGGGAGGCAGGGTTGGACCTACCTTCCACCCAGACAAGCAAGGAAGTCCTCTTTGGTGTGCTGGCACATGCCCACATGTTCCAGCAGCGCGTATCACTGGAGGCTTGGAAAATGGGTCCTGGCCATGCACTGTGCGATGAGTGTGGTGCATTGGCAGATTCCCCTGTGAGTTGGATGCTATACATGCCCAACTCTGTGTGCACTTGGGCTCTATGCAGGCCAAGCAGACACATGATTCAGAACGTGGGGTTGAGGGCGTGCCCTCTAACCCCAGTTAAGGGCCACCTTTAAAAGTCAGGCTATTGGGGGGCAGAACATAGAAACCTGGGAAGCTGCCATACACTGAGTTGGACCATTGGTCCATCTAGCTCAGTTTTGTTTACACAGACTGGCCGTGGCTTCTCCAAGGTTGCAGGCAGGAATCTCTCTCAGCCCTATCTTGGAGAAGCCAGGGAAGGAACTTGGAATCTTCTGCTCTTCCCAGAGAATTGGAGACTTCTAGTCTCCCATTCATATGCAACCACGGTGGACCCCACTTAGCTAAGGGGACAGGTCATGCTTGCTACCACAAGACCAGCTCTCCTCTCAGAAGTGCCAGGATCTGCTGGGAAAGCACCTGGGTTGGGCTGCTCATGTGAACAGCCTCACGTTCTAAGAATGGCTTATATAAGTGCTCAAAGAAAGTTAATGTAAGCTTGGTCTACCCCAGGCTTACTCCTTCATCTCAACTGCTTTCTGGTGTTTGTTCATTTTACTACATTTGCAGTAAATGTGGACTTGGTTCTCCCATTATGAGAACTCATCCTAGTTTGGAAAAGAATGTGGTGAGGGAAATAGAGATTAAGGGCTGGTTCTCATGCTCAGCCGCTCCACCAGAAGTCAGGTGAGCACAGTCTCACGAATCCTAGCTACAGTGATCATACGCTGCAGGAAAAAGGGTGAATCCTGGATTGGTGTGGTACAGAATCAACATTTAATTGGGGTACTCTGGATTTGATCTCACACTCATCCTGGGTTTGCCTGTTTTTCCTGCAGTACACAATCACTGTAGTTGGGACTCACTTTCAAGTTCCCTCCCTGGCTTCTCCAAGATGGGACTGAGAGAGATTCCTGCCTATATCCTTGGAGAAGTTGCTGCCAGTCTGTGAAGACAGTACGGAGCTAGATAGACCAATGGTCTGACTCAGTATGGCAGCTTCCTATGTTCCTATGTTCTGAATCCAACAGATGGATGTGAAAATAGTTTTAAGTCCAAATGCATAAGCAAGAGGTAACAGTACTATGAAGAGCATAAATGCCAGAATCATGATGCATAATAAATTAGATTTGGGTTGAAGGGAATCATTACTGATTGACTTTAAGCTATCTGTAGCAGGTAAGGGGATATCTTTATAGTAAACAGCTAGAAACAGAAATGACTGGTATTGTTTTATAATGAAGTGATGCATTGTAGAATTCTCTTCTGGTGTAGTAAATTATCTGCATTTGCAGTATGGTGATGAAGTTCCACCAGCATGTCCTGGCCTTAGCATTTGCCATAAAAGAAATCAACGAGAATCGCAAGATCTTGCCCAATATCACCCTCGGCTTCCACATCGATGACAGCTACTATGATGTGAGGATGACCTATCGTACAACTCTGGACCTGCTCTTTAAATCATATAGATTTTCCCCCAACTTCAAATGTGGAACCCGGAAAAACATTATAGCCGTTATTGGTGGGGTTGGTGCTGAGACCTCTTTTTGCATGGCAGAAATCTTAGGTCTCTACAAAATTCCACAGGTAGGATCCATGAATGGTCATATGAGAATTTCCACTAATTCTGTGCATGATTTTGTGGTGCAGAAAAATGTTCCATAAAGTACACCATATACCTGAAATTTCAGGCAATGCAGCCAAAGAAGGCTCTCACTAGCATCCTACATTTACTCAAGGAAGTTCCATTGAAATTAAAAGGAAAAGGTAGGGATGCCTAATTTGTGATTTTAATCTTAATGGGACTTCCACCAGTAACTTTAGTCAGATGGTCAGCCCTTGATTTTATTATATTCCCACCAAGCGAACAACTACATTAACAAATATCCATTTGTTACTGAAGCACATGCAAACAGAGAATGCTTGCGTTTTTTTAAAAGAACTGTACATTTTATTTTAGCTCACATATGGCTCTTTCCCCCCAGAGGACACAGAGGAAACACAGCATCCTTCCTTTTATCACATGGTCCCAAATGAAGCCCATCAGTATATGGGCATCATCCAGTTGCTTCTCCATTTTGGATGGACGTTGGTTGGCCTATTTGCTGTAGATGATGATAGTGGGGAAAATTTCTTACAGACCCTGGAATCCTCATTTGCCCAAAATGGAATATGTTCAGATTTCACAGTAAGAATCCCCAAACAAGCCTACATTAAAAGCTTGGAAGAAGTTAATGTTCTCATGTCAATAGCTTATGCTCCTTTCATAGAGAAAAAAGCCAATACATTTATAATGTATGGAAACACTTTAACAATGGTATTGTTGAGAACTTATATGCTTCTACGAGATCCATATAATAAGGAAAGTGCATCATTTAGAAAAGTGTGGATTCTGACAAGTGAGATTGATTTCATATCACCAGGCCTTCAGAGAAACACGAATTTCCAGCTGTTCCAAGGAGCCCTTTCCTTCACAATTCACACAAATGAGATTCTAGGATTCCAGAACTTTCTGAAGACCATTAAACCTTACCACACCAAAGGAAATAGTTTTCTCAAAGACTTTTGGGAACAAGCATTTGACTGTTCATTTCCGAGTCATCAAGATTCCACAGAGGATGAAAATCTATGTAGTGGGAAGGAGAGGCTAGACAGCCTTTCTGCACCACTGTTTGAAATGATGATGACTGGTCACAGCTATAGTATTTATAATGCTGTCTATGCGGTGGCACATGCTTTCCATGCTATGTACTCCTCTACAACTAGCCACAGATTTATGGTGGGACAAAAAGGGATATTTCAAGATACTCGTCCTTGGAAGGTAACAAGGAAAAGTCTCCCCCCACCCTCATGAAGAGATTACTACTACAAGATGAAACAAGATTCATGTTCTCCTCATGCAGTGGGGTTATCAACATTAGGATAATTTTGCGGGTTTACGTTTTCTCCTATATATAATCCTGGGCAGGGGGAGGGGGCGGTGAGAGCTATGAACATTTCACTCTTTTTCACTTGGAGTAATAGCCATATTTCAAGCTGAATGATCTAGATGAAACTACATAGAAGTGTGTCAGAATGGAAAGGCAGCTGGGTCATAGGAACATAAGAAGCTGCCATTTACTGAGTCAGACATAGGAATATAGGAAACTGCCATATTTTGAGTTAGATCATTGGTCTATCTAAGTCAGTATTGTCTACACAAGGGAATCTCAATGTTGGGTCCCAAGATGTTATTGGACTTCAACTCCCATAATCCCCAGCTAAAGGCCACTGGGCCTGGGGATTATGGGAGTTGAAGTCCAATAACATCTGGGGACCCAGCGTTGAGAATCCCTCTTCTACACAAACTGGCAATGGCTTCTCCAAGGTTGCAGGCAGGAGTCTCTTTCAGACCTACCTGGAGATGCCAGGGAGGAAACTTGAAACCTTCTGCATGCAAGCACGCAGCTGCTCTTCCTAGAGTGGTCTCATCCCCTAAGGGGAAGATCTTACAGTGTACACATGTAGTCTCCCATTGATATGCTAACTGAGGTCAACACTGCTTAGCAAAGGGGACAACTCATGCTTGCTATCACATGATCAGTGTCCCTAGGGGTGGGAGAATAGAGGCATCGCTTAGTAACATAGGAACACAGGAAGCTGCCATATAGTGAGTCAGATCATTGGTCTATCTAGCTCGGTATTGTCTATACAGACTGGCAGTGGCTTCTCCAAGTTTGCCGGCAGGAATCTCTCTCAGCCCTATCTTGGAGATGCTGCCAGGGAGGGAACTTGGAACCTTCTGCTCTTCCCAGAGCGTCTCTATCCCCTGAGGGGAATATCTTCCAGTGCTCACACTTCTAGTCTCCCATTCATATGCAACCAGGGTAGACCCTGCTTAGCTAAGAGTACAAGTCATGCTTGCTACCATAAGACCAGCTCTCCTCTCCTTAAAGGGAGGGTGGGGCTTAAAGCTTCACCCTCACCTAGCAACAGTTATCGTGGCAGGGTCCCCCGTGTGAGTTTGCAATGGGGCTGACTGATTTGGAGGCTGTCTGCCACAGTTGGCAGAAGCTGTGCTCCACTCAGAGGCATATCTAGGGAAAATAGCGCCTAGGGCAAGCACTGAATTGCGCCCCTTGTCCAAACATCCAACACCCATTTTCAGATAACTTTACCACAATATCAGCTGAGAAATACAAGTCAAGCTCGTTAATCTTTTAAAATTTCAAAAACAATTTAGAAAACTACAAATTTCAGTATGCTGGGGCTCATGAAATACCCAAATACTATGTGGAGGTATACTTGGAAAACTAATGTCTAATTCTCTACTATGCATTGTAGCATTACTATTACATAAGTTTTTAAAAGAAATGGAGAATTTGACTTTTCCCTATTTACTCTGAAAATAATTAAAAGATATGCAGAGTAAACTGTGTCACTGCTTGGAATATATTCTAGTATTTCAGAAAGACAGTTAAAATGAGAGAAAGAGAGCAAGAAACTCCCAGTGGGCCTTAATACTAAGGCTAATTAATACTAATTTCACACTGATTGAAAGACAAACTCACCATTAATAGCCATATTATTAAGACATCACATTTAACTCACTTATCACAAGAAGCAAAGTAAGAGCAAATGAATACAATCCTAGCTCACAAGCTTCAGCTCAGCATTCACAAGCCCTGATTCTGTGTACATAGTGCCAAACTGAATATGTGTACAGTGACTTATATTATATTAATTTTTTTAAAAAAATACCTGTAGCCCCTAAAGGCTGTGGGGTGGGTCTGCAAAGGTTACCGCTCCCCTGGCATGGGTGCTCAAATGGCCTCCGCGAGGCCTGGCATGGGGGCCTCACAGAGGCCATTTGAGCATGCACAGTGGCCATTTTGTTTTCAGTGGCCATTTTTTTTAAAAAAATAATTTTAAAAAATGGCGCCCCCCCTTCAAGTGGCGCCTGGGGCACGTGCCCTGCCCCTAGATATGCCCCTGGCTCCACTCATGTCAGTGCTGAGATTTCCCTCTGCTGGTGGTCTGCAATGCAGCTCTTGTCTATTGCAACAGCTGCCTTCTGACTTTACTGGGCCCCGTGGTGCTCTGTGCAGCTGGGTCAGAGGGTAACTGCTGTGACAGCCATCCTCCAACTGGCCATGGTGGGAAACGGAGATTCCAGACAGAAATCTATGCAACACAGGACCCCTGCTTCTCGGTGCCACTGCTTCATGTTGGGCCTCACATCCCCTCCCACTGCCCTGAGTCATGCTTCACCCTAAGGAATGTGCTGAGGGAAAGTGTGTGTGAATCTCAGCATGAAGATTCCAGTAGGCTCTTTCTTTTTCTCACTCCCTGCAGCTGCACCCATTTCTTCAAGGCATTTCATTTAACAACTCCATTGGAGAAACTGTATCTTTTAATGATAGGAGGGAAAGAGGGGGTGCATTTGACATCATGAACATGGTCACAACCCCAAATGCCTCATTTGAAAGGGTGAGAGTTGGAAGGGTGAATCTCCAGGCTCAAGGAAGAAACAAATTCTTCATTTATGAGGATATCATCACATGGCACAGAGGTTTTAACCAGGTCTGTATTCTAAACTATTTTCTGTGGCCACACCATTCTGCAGGAGCCCAGGATTTTCTTTGCTGCATTAGATAAGCCTGTCATAGGTGTTCAGACTGTCGAACCAACCCTAGAGTTCCCTTCATCCCACATAAAGGAAATGTGCCATCAAGTCGATATCAACTCCTGGCACCACAGAGCCCTGTGGTTTCCTTTGGAAGAATACGGGTGTTGCCATCTCCCACACAGTATGAGATGATGCCTTTCAGCATCTTCCTATATCGCTGCTGCCAAATATTGGTACCAGCGGGGATTTGAACCGGCAACCTCATGCTTGCTAGGTGAGTCATTTCCTGCAGCACCATTAGGTCGCCCTCATCCCATGTACAAGGGAGAAAAGGGAAATGGGAGTAGACAAGTCTAGGCACTTCTTTCCCCACCATCCTAACAGGTTTCTCATCTCTGGTTCTTTATGTGATGCTTAGGTGGAGAAGACACAAGTTCCTCAGTCCTTAGCACCCTCCAGCTTTTTCTGTTTCTGCATCATAAGGTTTTGCTTCTAATAGGGTCTGACAGCTGACACAAGACTGTAAATATCATGAGAAGTCAAACTGGCATCACACATGGTTTCGCCCCCTTGTATGGTCCCAAAACATCAGACGTCCCTGAGAGTGTGCCCAATACCTCTGCCCAATATTGCTCCCATGCCAAACATGGGCACCAGTCCTCCTTCCTGGCTATTCCCCCATTGATACAGGGGTTAGGCTGCATCTTTCTGTCCACAGCACACCATAGTCAATTAATTAATTGATTGATTATGGTGTGCTATGGGCAGAAAGATGCAGCCTATTCCTAACCTCTGTGGCAGGGATTCAGAATTCAGATGACAGAACTCAGAATTCAAATGACCAATATCTGTACTTGTTGTGAATTGTAGGATGATCTATTTCCTCTAAAAAAAAAGTTAAACATGGGATCTGCCATGCCCTGATTAATATTTGGTAGGTATATGGGGGAGCCACATAATGGCCTCATTGGCACGTAAACACAGCTGAATGAGCAAGCACTTCCAAGGATGTTATGTCCAAAGGCAGGCAAATGGGGCTCAGATTTGGAACTCCAGTCGGAGCCCTCGGGTTGTAGTGAGTTTTGTTACCACAACCTGATGTTCCAGGCAGCCTGAAGTACATCCACATTCAGAACCGCAGGCTGTGAACCCTGGAACCAGTTGAGGGAGGAAGCTCCTCCCTGAACTCCAGTGCGATTGGCTGTGCGAGCTGTCTTTCTGTCAGGAAGGAAGACCTCACAGCCCATTCCCCCTCTCAGTGACTCTCCAGTGTGTCCAAATTATTATTATTTATTATTATTTTTTACATTTATATCCCGCTCTTCCTCTAAGGAGCCCAGAGCGGTGTACTACATACTTGATTTTCTCTTTCACAACAACCCTGTGAAGTAGGTTAGGCTGAGAGAGAAGTGACTGGCCCAGAGTCACCCAGCTAGTTTTATGGCTAAATGGGGATTTGAACTCGGGTCTCCCTGGTCCTAGTCCAGCACTCTAACCACTACGCCACGCTGGCTCTCAGCATGGAACTGCTGAGGGCATGAAACTATGATTCCATTGGACTCATGGTTCCATGCTATGTGCAAATGTGGACAATGTTTCTTTTTATGCCACAACTATCTCATAAGCCACCAGATGAAATCCTCTGTTTCTCACAGAAAGCTTTGGGATGACTAGCTGTCTTCATCCGCAAATGAATACCTGCCATATTTAGAAACGTGCTAGCTGATGGGTTCCTGCTGATTGTTGCATGCACAATGTTCTCCATTAGTCCAAGTCAACTGCCCACTTCATTCTGTGTAGATCAGATAACTATTCTTATTTAACATATGTTCAGTGGGTTTTAAAGCCTTTAACCTCTTAACTTTTTAACTTGTAATTTTAATTTTTGGTTTCAATTGAGATCTGTTTTGAGTTTGTTCTAGTTTATTGGTTTTATATTGTTACTAGAGTGTTGTTTATATTGACTTTGGTAGCTGCCCCAAGCAGTAGTGTACTTAAGGGTTGTGGTATAGGAAACACAGGAACATAGGAAACTTCCATATACTGAGTCAGACCATTGGTCTATCTAGCTCAGTATTGTCTTCACAGACTGGCAGCGGTTTCTCCAAGGTTGCAAGAAGGAATCTCTCTCAGCCCTATCTTGGAGAAGCCAGGGAGGGAACTTGAAACCTTCTGTTCTTCCCAGAGCAGCTTCATCCCCTGAGGGGAATATCTTGCAGTGCGCACACACACACACACACACACACACACACACACACACACACTATATATATATAATTTATATAATATTATATATATAATATATAATATATAATATTATATATAATGTTTATATATATATAAAAATGAATAAAAATAACACATTTCTATCCTACATGAAATTTCACTTGTGTTTCTGGGTAGGTGTTACCGCGGTCTCTGTGTAATGATCATTGTCAGGCTGGTTATGAGAAGAAAAAGAAAGAAGGGGAAAAATTTTGCTGCTACGATTGTGATCTATGCCCAGATGGAAAGATTTCAGCCCAGAAGGGTAGGTGATATAACAGTGCTAAAACGTGAGGGTGGGAAGATGGTGTGGGGGCCCCCTTCTTTTTAGGTGGACCTAAAATTTAAAAAATAAAACAAAACATTGGCTGACATCCTGACTAATGTTGCACTTGCACAAGAACATTGCACTAGTGCAAGCCTGTTGCACTAGCTAATTGTGCAAAGTCTGGCACTTGCAATACAGACTCATGTCCTGTCAACAGGTTTGTCCTGCCAGCGGGTTATTACTCTCACACAACAAGGTGCGGTACTGGTGGCATGGCTCACAAGAGCATAATTCCAATCCCCATGCACTGCTCCCTCAAAGATTCCCAGCTGTTTTTGACTACAACTCCCAACATCCCTAGCTGCAGTGGCCTTGTGCTGGGGATTATGGGAGTCAACAAGAGCTGAGAATACCTGTTAAAGGGAGTACTGTCACCATGACATATCACAGTTACACAGTTTTCTTGAAGTGGTGCAGTCAAGACACTGGCCACTGTGTTTTTAAAAAACCCCAATCAAAGACCAAGAGCAGCAAGCATTTTAAAGGACAACCTTCAAACCCTGAATCCAAAAGCAGAAGTCAGCTTTAGCAAGCACTGCTATGTTGAAGGGAGTGTGAACATTGTCCATAAAGGACAATGAAATGACATTTACATTGTACTTTTCCTACTTTTTAGATGCAGAGGGCTGTTCAGAATGCCCAGAAGATCAGTATCCAAACAAGGACAGAAATGGTTGCATCCCCAAAACAATAAGCTTTCTGAGTTATGAAGAACCTTTAGGGATCAGCTTAGCTGTAGTTGCTATTTCTTTTTCCCTAATCACAGCCTGGGTGCTTGGAATCTTTATTACGCACAGAGACACCCCCATAGTTACTGCCAACAACCGAGATATCACATACACACTCCTCATCTCGCTCCTTCTCTGCTTCCTCTCGGCTTTGCTATTCCTTGGCCAACCTGGGAGAGTGACCTGCCTTCTCCGCCAACCAACTTTTGGCATTGTCTTCTCAGTGGCTGTTTCTTCTGTGTTGGCAAAAACCATCACTGTGGTTCTAGCTTTCATGGCCACAAAGCCAGGATCAAAAATGCGGAAGTGGTTGGGGAAAACACTGGCCTATTGCATTGTCCTTTCATGCTCTCTTATTCAAGCAGGAATTTGGACTATTTGGCTGGCAACTGCACCCCCATTTTCACAACTGGACATGCATTCAGTAACTGATGCAATCATTGTGGAATGCAATGAAGGGTCCACCACCATGTTTTACTATGTCTTGGGCTACATGGGCTTCTTGGCCATCGCCAGCTTCATGGTGGCATTCTTAGCTCGCAAGTTACCTGACAGTTTTAATGAAGCCAAATTCATTACCTTCAGCATGTTGGCTTTTTGCAGTGTGTGGCTGTCTTTTGTTCCAACCTACCTGAGCACAAGAGGGAAAGAGATGGTAGCTGTGGAGATCTTCTCCATCTTATCCTCCAGTGCTGGATTGTTGGGTTGCATCTTTTCTCCTAAATGCTACATCATTGTGTTGAGGCCCCAGTTGAACAACAGGGAGCAACTAATGCAGAAGAATTAAAACATCTGCCTGGCTTTTCCACTCTCGAAATTATTCTCTCTCTCCATCTTGTATTGCAAGGTAGCCCCTGCTAACTGGGCAAAGAGGCACCTTTTAACATGGTGATCCTCTTTTATTTAGCAGTGGGAGAGTAACTGGCCCTATCTATCCCCAGCACAGTACCTCCAGTGACTGTTGCTGGTGTCTCTTTTATGTTTCTTTTACGATTGTGAGCTGGTGTCTCTTTTATGTTTCTTTTTAGATTGTGAGCCCTTTGAGGACAAGGGATCCATCTTATTTATTTACTATTTCTCTGTGTAAACTGCCCTGAGCCATTTTTGGAAGGGCGCGGTATAGAAATCAAATCAAATCAAATCAAATCAATCAATCAAATATCTGAAGTACTGCACAGTGGTGTAAGCATGCGAGAGATAATACTGCACTCTGTATTACGTCTTCACATCCTGCACCCCAAAAGACAGTCTTTCCCCCCCATTGTATCAGCCCCCTATAAACAGCTTGTCTCATAAGCTGCACTCCCACTCTTGAATACGAATAGTCTGCCTCAGCATTCAATCCCAAATGGAAATGGTCTCAGACTAGATTTCCAAATTAACAGCAGCATCTTTTCATCGCTGAAGTGTTAGATCTTTGCCCCAATCAACTGGCATCCAGCACGGGCTAGCCATTCATTGGTTATCAGCATGGGCTGGCCATTTGACCTCATAAAGGAGCTGCCTGTGTGACTCAAGTTAAAGCCGGAGCTTCACATTTATTGTTGGATGGGGAGCTAAAGTTGAACTTTGTCAAGAGTACCAAAAACGTAGGGACAGCCCTGAACATGCTACTGCCATATGTATGTATGTGTTTATTCATAATGTAGGCCCACTCTGTTTACTGAAGCTTACTCCCAGGTAAGCACACATAGAAGTCATTCACACAATCAAAAACTGTGTTCATGGGTTTGGGAGCTGGTTGTGTGGAAGCAAGATAATAGGAAGACCCGGGTAGAAGTAGTTGTGTGGAGGAAAGGTAGGATGAAAACCTGGGTAGCTTTTCCTCCTACCTTGCTTCCACACAAGGAAGCTGTTGACACGATTGCTCAAAACTGGGCTATGGGAGTCCAGCCGGTTTTGAGCAATTGTGAGAACCACCGGGCCTGCGGGTGAGCCTGGTGGTTCTCTGGCGGCTAGCCTGCCTAAGAACTCCTACCCCTAAACGAGGTTAGCGGAGTGAGCCCATTTCAAGTCGAAAGGTATTGATGTTGAAACATTTTGAATGCCCCTCCTATAGATGTAGAGCTTTTCCCCAAAGAAAATCCTGGATTCCTCCACCAGCAAATTTCAAGGTTTTCAGGATTCCCCCCAGGAGGAACTGCAACTCTCTCTGAACTTCAGGGGCTCCTCCCAAAAATAAATATGGGAGAATTTTCTCAGATGCTTTCTCCACATCCTGTTAGCTATAAATGCCAAAGAGAAAGACCCCTTTCTTCGAAGAAAGAACAAACTCTTGGTCTGTGATTGCAACATTACCACCTTTAATTAGCACAGCCCACATACTCTGCAGTGAGTCACGGGTCTGAGAGCTCTGCACTAGCTACTTCTAAGCCGTCCTCCAGCCCATTGGCACTGCTAGCAACAATGGGGGCTCCTCCATGCCTCTGATGGATTGCGTCATCGCAGCTGAGACCTGCTCCCATTGGGAATGATGGGCGCAATTTGATGATGGGCTGGTGAGTGGCTTGGAAGTAGTGATCTCGGATCCGCAGCTCACTGCACAGTATGTAAGTATGTGAGCCAAGGTGTAAAAACAAGTAACAAAAAATGTTTAAAAGATGCCACATTTTGCAATTTAATCTTGAACCCACTTTAAAGTGGACCCAATAACATTGATGAACATCTTGTCTTCTCAAACTGAAATCTGAAAGGGCTTCCCAATCCCAGTATCTGTTGTTTGTCGCCACATCTTACATTTCTTGTCATACCAATACTACCTACTCGAGGTGTGCACAAAACTGGAAAACCCGGTTCGGCTCAAATAGAACCGGATTCAAGCTGTACCGAATCCAGTTCAGTTCTGTGCATACTCAAGCCGGGTCTGGTTTGGTTTGAATTTGAACTCGTTCAGGCCTGGTTTGAGGGGAACAGGGTGGGGGGCCTTAGAAATGATTTTAAAAAGTAAGGACTTAACACCACTGAGGGCTGTGGCAGCCTTGGGAGGGGGTGCTGCAGCGGCCACTGGGGGTGTCTGCAGGGGTTCCCCCTCCCCCTGCCATTTTGAATGCTCAATGCTTAGCCCACTCTCCCCACAGACGATCATGCCTGGAGAACAAAACCCTCTCTGCATTGGAGTATCCTTTATGCCCCCAATTTTCAGTAAAGCCTCGGGGTCAACTCATGGTATAGCCTGCTGTCTGATAAGCCTCCATGAGATGTGATTTTTTAAAAGGAAGAGGAAACCACTGTAAAGGCAGCCAACAACACATTGCAGTGAATGGTCTTTTCGCAGTTAAATTGTGTAGCTAAATGTCACTACAGCATCAAAAATGGTCATCGTACTGATCCTTGAATGGTGCTCTAGTCTATATCTTGCACTTGCTCTCTTTTTAACATCACCCGAAAAACTGATATGTATTAGGCATGGGTCAGTGAAATTCAGATTCTAAGGAAATACTGTCTTCCTGTCTGTGTTCTTAGCACAGATCTATGTGAATGTAAAGTCTTCTTTTGGAAAAACAATTACTTTTGGGTGGGTTGCATAAGTCCTTTTGGTCTCCTAAGAACATCCTCTTCTCAAGAATTTCTCATGAACAATTGCACCTTGTGAAACTTGTGATTAAAACTTTTTACATACATTTAGCGCACACACACACACACACACACACACACTCACCTTCATTTCCTTTTCTCTACTTAAGTCACAGAACAGAAGATACTTTAATTGTGCATGAATTCCCATGATAATGAATTCCAAGAAAGAGGAGGTCTCCCATGACAATCTCAAGCTTCATTAAGTAGGTTATTTTCTGCAGATTTTACTTTACAAGCAGAAGAGAGAAAGGCATCTGCAAAAGAATTCGAGCTTGAATTGATTCGTGCTCAAAATGGGCTATTTCAGCCCACAAAAGAAATGGGCAAGTGGGCAATGGTTAACAAATGTTTAACCTTTCAAAACAACAACCCAAAACCACACCATAGGATCCTATGGGAGTATGGGGGAAAGGTTAAAAGTTTACTCAGTTACCCATAGACAAAATCAATTTCATGCACACCCTTAGTCTGTATATATGTGATGGAATGCTGGAATGTGAATGGAAGGACTCCTTCTCTGAGAACAGGTCTCCTTCCAGGCTGAGAATACAACACTAAATATTTGTACTATTTTCTTGACTTTTAGGTACAAACTTTGGTGTATCCTTTGGTTCAAGAATTGTTAATGAAGAACCCCAACCTTTCCTTAATCATGAGAATACAAACAAACAAACAAACAAACACCTTCTGGAAGTCAGAGTTTGTTAATGATATTTACAAGACATATTATTTTAATTTATCTCTGTCTGGCAGGAGACCCCACCGGCCTTACCAGCTCCGATGTTTGAATTGGTTTGACTGCGAAGCAGCCTCCTCCAGACTGGTTTGAATTGGTTTGACAGAAAACCAGCCACCTCTGGTCCGGTTCCTGGTTGTATCAGCTGAACTGGCTTGGTTTGAGTTTGAACTGGTTTGACCTTGAACTGTGTCTGGCAGGGGTTCCCACCAGCCTTACCAGATCTGACATTCCCTCAGCAGACAAGACCAGAGAGATCTCAGACTTGGTGGGGCAGCTGGGTAGAGGAATCCAATGAGTGGTCAGCCAAGATGCTCTGGAACCAAGGAGCCGGGCTAGAAGGGCCAGGGAAAGGGTGGAGGCAAGGGAGGAAGGAAACAGCCATAGACAGAGGCACAGCTGAAGGGCATAAGGGTGAGAGCAGCCTGATATGGCAGGGCAGAGGTCCAATTAGTGGGGGCGTGGGATGCATAATTTGTTAGGAGGGATTTAAGCCAGTGATGAGGGGCAATTGGAGGGCGAGTGGTGGAGGCCTTCGGAGAGAGACTGCCACAGTTATCCTGAGGAGGAGGAGGAGGAGGAGGAGGAGGAGGAGGAGGAGGAGGAGGAGGACTCAGGTGAACCAACCCCACCCCATTTGATTTCCAGCAGGAATAACAGATTTTAAAATGTTAGCACTTTATTTAGCAGACCCTTCCTCCATTTCTGCTCTTGGAGAAAACTTTGGCTAAAAATAACTCAAAGGGTACTGGCTGACATCCTGACTAAAGCTGCACTGTGAATGTGCCATGGAAGCATTCCTGCTTCAGCAGTCCAGATGTTAATGATTAACATAAGAACAGCCCTGCTGGATCAGGCCCAAGGCCCATCTAGTCCAGCATCCTGTCTCACACACTGGCCCACCAGATGCCTTGAGAAGCCCACAGGCAGGAGTTGAGGGCATGCCTGACTGACAACAGCTTTCGAATATTTCAGGCAGAAGTTTCTCCCAGCCCTACCTGGAGATGCAGGGAATTGAACCTGGAACCTTCTATATGCAAAGCAGATGCTCTAACACTGAGTTACAGCCCTATCCCCTTCCATTTCCAGCAACTTAATCTCAACACCTGGTCCTCAGGTATACTGTGTGCACACAAAACTATGTCACTGACAGCCATTGATAGGCTTGCGATAGTGAATTTCATATGTTGATTGCATGCCATGTAAATTTGCTGCCTTCTCCTGAAGACTCCCAACCATAAAGATGGATTGTGTGAATGCATAAAATGTGTGGATTGCTAGGTTGGTTCAAGATGGTAATTCAATTGCAGGTACATGATTTTAGTGCAGTTGCTCCCTACTTTCTACACAGACCATGCTAGGTCCTCTCAGAATAGTGACGTACAATCTGGTGATTGGCTTGTGTAGGAAACAGAAAATGTCTCATGCATGGTATGTATAAATGTTTCACGCACAAACAGAACATGCTGCATGTATATCTTTGGTGTGCGTGTGCTGCTTTATATCATATATATTTTTCCTGGATGTGTTTCTCTTTTTATCTTTTGGCCTCACCTTGAAAAACAGATGACTGCTACACACAGAGAGAGCCCCTTTTTGTATATTTGGGAGCCCTCCATCACCTAGGAACATAGAAAGTGAGTCAGACACTTGGTCCATCAAGCTGAATATTGTCTACTAGGGATGTGCAAAAAATTTCGGGCACAGAACGATCTGTGCCCAAAATGAACAATTTCGGGTGATTCAGGGCTGAACCGAATCACCCCTGATGTCCCCCGATATTTTTCGGGCACGAGCCGAATCACCCGAATTTCGGGCATGAAAAATTCGGGTGATTCGGTTCATGGTTGATTTTTGGCAATTTTTTAAAGTTTTAGTGACTTTGGGGCAGTTCAGGGGCATAGCATGGGATCTGGGCAAAAGGAGTGGTGTGGGGTGGTAGTGCCTAATGGGTGCAGGCTACCACCCCAATTTCAGGGGGATTGGGCAAAGGGCTGATTTTTGGTAAATTTCTGAAAATTTCATGTCTTTGGGGCAGATTGGGGCATATTGGGGCAGAAAGTGGGGCCTGGGGCAGAATAGTGGGGTGGGGTGGTAGTGCCTAATGGGTGGAGGCTACCACCCCAATTTCAGGGGGTTTGGACAAAGGGCTGATTTTTTGAGAATTTTTGAAGTTTTAGTGACTTTGGGGCAGTTTGGGGGCAGAAAGTGGATCTGCCCCAAAAGAGTGGGGTGGGGTGGTAGTGCCTAATGGGTGGAGGCTACCACCCCAAAACTTCTGAGGTGTGAATTCTCATTCTATCATAGCAAATGAGATATTTTTCAATTAAACAACTCTCATGACCCCACTTTCACTTTTTCACACTTTCCTTTACTATGAATAATATGAGGAAGTAATCAATTTAGCACACTTCACCTTATGAAGACAAACCTCATACAAATAAATTCACCATAATTCACCCCTCTGCCCAATCACTCTTAAATTGGGGATGGGTGGTAGCCTCCACCCATTAGGCACTATCTACCAGCCCACCCCACTCCTTTGGGGCAGATCCACTTTCTGCCCCCAATCTGCCCCAAAGACACCCAAACTTCAAAAATTCTCAAAAAATCAGCCCTCTGCACAATCCCCCTGAAATTGGGGTGGTAGCCTCCACCCATTAGGCACTACCACCCCACCCCACTCTTTTGGGGCAGATCCACTTTCTGCCCCCAAACTGCCCCAAAGTCACTAAAACTTCAAAAATTCCCAAAAAATCACCCCTTTGTCCAAACCCCCTGAAATTGGGGTGGTAGCCTCCCTCCATTAGGCACTACCACCCCACCCCACTATTCTGCCCCAGGCCCCACTTTCTGCCCCAATATGCCCCAATCTGCCCCAAAGACATGAAATTTTCAGAAATTTACCAAAAATCAGCCCTTTGCCCAATCCCCCTGAAATTGGGGTGGTAGCCTGCACCCATTAGGCACTACCACCCCACCCCACTCCTTTTGCCCAGATCCCATGCTATGCCCCCAAACTGCCCCAAAGTCACTAAAACTTTAAAAATTCACCAAAAATTAGGATTTTGCCCAATCCCCCTGAAATTGGGGTGGTAGACTCTACCCATTGGGCACTACCACCCCACCTCAAAATTTTGCCCCTGGGCCCCTTTTTACCCCCCGAATCGATTCAGATTCGGATTCGGATTAAATCCAAATCCGAACTGAATCAAGGGTGATTCGGGTGACCCAGATTTGGGCACAAAACAGAACAGGGGTGATTCAGTTCGGGTCCGAGCCGAATCACCCGAAATCCCGAATTGCACACCCCTATTGTCTACACTGACTGGCAGCAAATTTCAGACTGGCATTTCCCAGCCTACCTTACCTGGAGATACCAAGGATCGAACCTGTAATCTTCAGCATGCCTGGATCTAACTCAGATTGGATCCCTTTTTCATATTTTTCCCATCACTGATCTTCACTATCCTCTTCATCATGCATCTGTTGACACCCATTTTGCCTATTCAGGTCATACACAACTGTCAGCCTTCAATATTTCACAAGGTTCTCTGTTTCTTTTCAGCTGTTAGAAAACCGCTTACTGACTGTCTGGTGGGCTACCAAGCTGATGTTGGTATCTGTTCTTGGTTTGATCTGGTGAAAGACAGGGCTGGCTTTGAGTTCACTTAAGTGATGCCTCCAAATAAACTGAGGGGCCCTCCTAATGACAGATTAAAATAAACTTCTTTGAGACTCCCATTCAGAGGCTGAGCCAACAGGGAAGCTTCTAAAATCTTTGTGAAGCCAAGTTTCTACCACACTGCTGAAGCTTAAGAAGCATAAAATAATACTGCTTTTAGTCTGAATAGATGGACCTCCTCACACCATCCATCCATTTTATGGGTGGGAGCCAGCGTGGTGTAGTGGTTAGAGTGCTGGACTAGGACCAGGGAGACCCGAGTTCAAATCCCCATTCAGCCATAAAAAACTAGCTGGGTGACTCTGGGCCAGTCACTTCTCTCTCAGCCTAATCTACTTCATAGGGTTGTTGTGAAAGAGAAATTCAAGTATGTAGTACACCGCTCTGGGCTCCTTGGAGGAAGAGCAGGATATAAATGTAATTGTAATAATAATAATTATTATTATTTTATGCCCTCTTTGATGGTTTTCAGATGTCAGCTGAAGACACACCTATTTTCCCACTCCTCTTAATGACATTTAGGTTTGGAGTTGATCTTTTCCCCTCATCCAGTTCACCAGATTTTCTGCTACAAACTTAAGTCGATTTTAATGTAATTTAATTTTATTTGTTGTGCTTTTTCTTAATTCATGTTATCAGATGCCTCTGAAACAGCAGTTGAGCCACAGAATTTGCACGTTTTAATAAATCATGGGAGCAACAGCAATGGGAAGAGTGTTTAGAAAGTTGCCTTAAGGGGAACTCTACCACTGCTTATGAATAATCAGGTGAGAACATCTAAAAAAATTGAGGCACATATTTTGAACCATTTTTGATCCCCCCCACACAAAAAAGGATGCTGGAGCTTCTTGATCAACAAGTGGTTCTCTTCTAAAACCTAAATAATCTATCACAGCTTGAGTTTGATCATTGCTCTCTTCCCCCCACCCCATTCTTTTCCGACTCCCTATTCACTTCCCTCTGCGTTGCATGGACAGGCATCTATCCTCAATGACTCCACAATGGCTTAGGACACCTTATTGTAACTTCACTTTCTCCTCATCCTCACAGAATGAAGCCCTTAAGAACGATCATGGTTCTCATGGGGCCAATTAACAGAATATTTTAGATCTTGGAGCTCCTTTAAAAGGTCAATGTAAATTTTGGTAATAACACTTGTTCCAAGGATGAGATGGAAGTCCTTATAGTGTGTGTTTGTGAGTGTTTGTATTATTTGTGTTTGTCTTTGATGTTGTCTGAATTCAATAAAAAGTATGTGTTTAAAAAAAAGGTCAATGTAAATCAAAAGAATTCATAATGTTTGGTGGGGGAGGTGTCTTTTTTATTTCAGGGGGGAAAAGCAAAAGAGATATAAAGTGGAGATAATGAGAAAGAAAAATAGCTTACATACATAAATTAGCACACAAGAGAATACAAGGATGCAACATCTTAAATCATAGCCATAATTCCATGCAATACATTTTCATTTGTCAGAATATTATTTCAGTATATAATACACTGGGTCCAGTCTTTACTAATATTTTTTACTAGCTAACTAGTAACAATAACAATCACAATAATGATAACACCGTTCATAAATGTAATATATTACAACAGATGAGAAAATAGACCCCTACTCATAGACCCCTACTCTGAAGGGATTGCAATTTATACATTAATTAGAAAATTATTTTTACCTCACAAAAGATATTTATATTGTTATGGGCTAAAGTGTTTCTGCTGGTTTGTTTGTTTAAAATATTTGTATCCTACCCTCCCAATGCAATACTGCTCAGGGTGGCTTAATAACAGAACAGCAAAGCAAACTCTGGTTCAGGATGGCCACCACCCTTCTGGTATCTGCTGACTTAAATGAGAGGTAGAGCTGGGATCATCAGCCAAGGCTGCACAACTTTGGCCCCCCAGCTGTTGTGGGACTACTACTCACATAACCATCAGGCCAAGAGTCAGGGGTGATGGGAGTTGTATTCCAACATCTGCAAGAGGGCTGAAGTTGGGCAACCCTGCCATAGGCCATGCCATGGATGACCTCTCCAAGTAGTTTCATGTATATCTTAAACAGCATGGGGGACAGAATGAATTGCTGTGATACGGCATAGGACACTGGACATGAGGTAGAGCAGCCATCCCCCTTCTCGAGATGATGCTCCAGGTAGGACCAGAGCCACTATATAATCATGCCCCCAAGTTCCAAACCCAAAGAGGTGATCCAGAAGAATACCATGTTCAATGGTGTCAACTGGCCCTATCCACCCTCAACATAGTACAGCCAGTGACTGTTGCTGGTGTCTATTTTATGTTTCTTTTTAGATCGTGAACCCTTTGGGGACTGGGATCCATCTTATTTATTTATTATTAATCTGTATAAACCACCCTGAGCCATTTTTGGAAGGGTGGTATAGGAATCGAATAAATAAATAAATAAATAAATAAATAAATAAATAAAAGCCACTGATTGGTCCAGGGAAGTCATCATGCAAGTCATCATGCAAATGGAAGGACCCACTTCTCTTATGCTATGAACAGGAAATGAGCACAGAAAGAAAGCCAACAGAAACCCGTGTATTTTTATTTATTTATTTAAAATATTTCTATACCACCCAAAACTTGTGTCTCTGGGTGCTTTACAATTAAATTTATAATAACATAATCACCATCACTATCACCTGTTAGTAATAGCTGAAACCCTGACTAAAAAAGCTCAGGTGCTACACTAGAAATGTTGGTGCTGCTGGTAGGTTAAAATACAGGTGGACCCCATTAGCCATGGGGTTTCCATTCCCACTGATTTCCATGGGCAATGAAATAGTGGATAATGGAGCATTATGTCTATGACAATTGTGGGTTTAGGTTCCTGCTGGGCAAAAAAACACTTGAGAAAAGGTTTTTAATGGCTGAAATCAGGGAAAGAAAGTGCCATACTGTACTCTGCGGGTCCCCAGCTGCCCAGCAATGCCTCCCAAATGCCGGATTTTGCTGAGTTTTCCATGAAAAATCATGGGGGAAAGGCTTCTTAACACACAAGAGCAACAAAATGGCTCCAGTCTTCAAAATGGTGACCGGAAATGACTTTGGAGGTCATTTCCAGCCACCTAGAACTGCGGATATGTGGTTCTTAACCCATTCCTTACCCACATATACTGAGGTTGGGTCTCAACTGCCTGACCATGGATACGTGAAAACATGATTTCTGGGACCGTCACTTGTGCCCGGGATGTGTGTGCAAATTTCAAGAAGCGCTCCTAGGGAGGAGAGCTGGTCTTGTGGTAGCAAGCATGAATTGTCTCCTTTGCCCTAGTTTGCATTTGAATGGCACACTACATGTGTGAAGACTGTAAGATATTGTGCTTAGGGGATGGGGCCACTCTGGGAAGAGCAGAAGGTTCCAGATTCCCTCTCTGGCATCTCCAAGATTGGTCTCCAACACTAAGCTAGATGGACCAATGGTCTGACTCTGATTTGGTAGAAGGAAGCTTCCTAGGTTTCCTATTTTCAGTTTATGCAAGAAGCTCTCTGCACCATTTCAAAATATGTCCCTGAGCATTGCACGACAGTGGGATGTATGTTTCTGCCACATTCTGATAAGTTCAGAAGAACCTGTAGAACCGGTTAGGCATAGAGGCTCAGCTGTGCTCAGCTGGTGCTTGATGCAAAAGACTTAGAGGCAAAGTTATGCTAAACTTGGGAGGGCTATATCTTCTTCTTCTTCATGGACTCATTTTGTTCCTATCATATGTTATTCTCACAACAACCCTGGGAGGCCGGTTATGCTAAGACAATGGGACTGGCTCAAGTTCCTCAGTGAACTTTGAACTTTGTAGCTGCTCAGGGATTTGAACCTCTCAGTTCTAGTTCACTACTTTGTAGAGTCTGCAACCATCCTCTGTGCTAGAGTGACATTATTGAATACTTTGGACTTGACTAGTGGCAAGTTCAGAGTCAGAGTCAGACTACTGGCAAGTTCAGTCATTATGCTCAATCCACAGTGTTGTCACCATGGCATAACAGTCACACTGTGAGCCCTTTCTCATGATCGAAGAGGGAGCTCAAAAGAGGTGAGGGAAGGAAGCCTTGAAATGCTTACCTCCCCCGCAGATTATACTCTCTCCCTTGTGATCCATGGGCGGATTGCTCTCCCTGGGCGTATGGCTCACCCAGATGATGGCGGGCTCCTTCCTGCAGCAGGGGGTTTCTGGGGCCAGGAGGCCCTCAGAACCTCCATAATGCACCACATAAGTGCACAGTGCATTATGGGACGCCTTCCGACACTGGTCTGTCTCAGTATATGGCAGCTTCCTATGTTCCTATGTTCCTCTATTGGGTATGGTTGTTCCCTAAATGAATATTACATTCTTTCTTTTAAAAAGGGGTTTGTAGGTCACACATTCCATTCATCCTTTGATTTCTCATCCAGTATTTATGCACTGTGCCAAGTAGATTCTTAATGTTCATATTTCACAGAGTTTGAGATAAGGCTATCCTCACAAGGCTGCTCGTGTGGAGTGCTGACCCAACTTTCAACCCCAGCTTTTAGCCAGGGTTAAGTGTGTGAGGGCATCCTCAACCGTGGTGCTGAGGTTGTGTGTATGCTCAGGTTGTATGCAGCCCGAGCATATACTGAGCCAGGTGGCAAGAGTACCTGGCTAAGGGAGTATCCCTCAATGCACCACATTCCTGGCATGTTGCATTGAGGGATGTCAGAGGACTTGAGAGCCCTGCCAGAAATCATGGTCATGTGCCTTGATGAGTGACTTGAGCAAGGTCACCTAGTGATTTTGTCGTCACAATGGGACTTAAAATCAAGACAATCAAATATAACTGCAGGACATTGGCTACATTAACAGTACCTTCCCAGAAACCACAGTTGCCTGTTGAAAAACATCTGCACATCATAGATTATCCATATATGCACTGGCTGATCTGGAGAAGCCGTACAAATATTTGGATTGTTCACATGCATTTTCTGAGTTTTATACATCTCTAGGTGGAAAGTGCAATTAGATTCAACCAAATTCACACTGTGCATAACTCAACTTTTTTAAATGAAAAAAAAAATTAATACAAAAATAGAGTACAATCATAACAAAGAGGAAGGGAGTGCGTCATCATCAAATTCTGAATTCCAAAAAGTAATATACTGAATCCATCATTTTACAAATATGACTGCTTTCAGTTTTGTACTTTTAAAATAAGTTAGTTTTGTAAGTAGTATGATATCCCAAATATTTTTTAATCTTACTTCTAGTTACCATTTGTTCTCCTCAAATATTTTATTCCTGGTGAAACTCTTTTTCAGGGCATCTTTCATTTCCTTGTTTCTGAGGGTGTATATAAAAGGGTTCAACAGTGGAGTGACCAAAGTATTCAGGAGGGATACCACTTTGTTCATACCCAGTGAGGCGTGACCTGTTGGCCTGACATATATAAAAGTGATTGCCCCATACAACATGATGACCACCATTAAGTGAGCGATACAAGTAGAGAAAGCTTTCTGTCTCCCAGAAGCTGATGGGATTCTCATCACAGTGGAGATGATGAAGATGTAGGAAATTACTGTCAACAGGGAATTGCTGAAAACCACAACCGTGGCAATGATAAAGACAATCCACTCGATGGGACGAGTGTCTGTACAAGCCAATTTCAAAAGTGGTCCAACATCACAGTAGAAGTGATTGATTATATTGGGACCACAGAAAGGCAGTCGGAAGACTAGAATAGTCTGTACCAAGACAGTCATCAAGCCACCAAACCATGAGCCACAAGCCAACTGAACACAGACCCTGCTGCTCATGATGGCATGGTAATGAAGAGGGTGGCATATGGCCATATAGCGATCGTAAGCCATGGCAGTGAGAAGGAAGAATTCTGTGGCCCCCAGGAAAAAATGAGAGAAAGCCTGAGCTTTACAGCCAGCTAGACTGATGGATTTCTTGACAACTAGTAGATTAGCCAAAAGCTTGGGTATCGTAGATGTCACATAGATGATTCCTAAGAATGAGAGGTTTCCAAGGAAGAAGTACATTGGCTTGTGGAGGGTGGCATCATAAGCCACAGTGGTGACAATGACAATATTCCCAGTGACAGTCAAGAAGTAGATGACCAAGACACCCACAAACACTAGAACATACACCTTTTGGATGCTGGGAAACCCCAGCAAAATAAATTCAGCTACAACTGTTCGGTTTTCCATCACCACCTGTATGAGAACACAAGAAATGTCATTCTGGGCAAGAGAAAGGTTTAGTTTATAGGGTAGCTTATAATTTGGTCCTCTGAAATTTGGTAAACTAGGGACGTGGTTTGCACAGACCTAGTTGTTTGCTCTTACACAACCAAAAATTGGGAGCATGCATAGCTCCCAAACCTGGGTAGGACACTTGTCCTACCAGCAGCAGTGGCAAGGTGATCTTTCACCCCGGCCACATAAGAATATAAGAACAGCCCTGATGGATCAGTCACAAGGCCCATTGAGTACAGCATGCACACAGTGGCCCACCAGGTGCCTCTGCAGAGCTTACAGGCAAGAGGTATGTGCATGCCCTCTTTCCTGCTGTTGCTCCCCTGCAGCTAGTATTGAGAGGCATCATGTCTCTGAGGCTGGAGATGGCCTGCAGCCACCAGACTAGTATCCATTGATAGACCTGTCCACCATGAATCTGTCTAAGCCCCTTTTAAAGCCATCCAAGTTGGTGGCCATCACCACATCCCATGGCAAAGAATTCCATAGAAGCCACCATTAGAAGAAGTATTTTAAAGGCAGGGTTTCCCAATTTGCTTGTAAAAGGGAATACTCACCAGATTTAAAAGCATACCCCTCGAACCTCCAAACCAGTTCTGAATCAGTTCCATTACAACCGGGGTCAGTTGGGTTTGAACTTTGACCAGCTCCCCTTTGGGGCGGGGCTGTTCTGGCACGAGTTTGAACCAGTCAAACCGGCCCAGTTCTATTTGAAACTGATTCAGCAAGATCCAGTTCTGCATAGCCCTACATGGCACAACTGTATTTGTGCAATTGTATGTGTTTGCACAGGAATGCTCTTGCAAAACTACACAGACATTCCATTACAACATATGCAGAATGTTGCACAGTATGTCAACAAATAAAATCTTTTAATTATATTTTTCACATGGATCATTTGTAAAATTTTTACTAGAGTATAAAACAAGAGTGGTTGTTTTATAATATATGTTATATGCTGGATTAAATAAGGTTTTATACTTAAGGGTTTAGAGTCTATTTGGGGTTCTTCATGTATCATAGCCAACAGAATCCAACATTTCTTGACAAAAGAAAGCAGGGGTTACTCACATGATCAGGTGTCCAGATTGTATGCTGGGCTGCCCATCTTCTGCTTTTTTCTCAAACACATCATAGTCACATATTTTACTCTTTGCTGGGACACCTAAAGGAAACACACGGTTTGCTTTGCAGAATATATTATCCATAGGAATTGATGACTATGGAGTTGAAAAGTGACTTATCTATCTCTCCTTCTTTGCCTGTATATGTGGGAGTGAGCACAGGAATGACCAGCTACCAAACATTTCTTATAACTCATGCACTCCACTTGCTGCTCCCTTTATTTTATTTTATTTTATTTTATTTTATTTTATTTTATTTTACTTACTTACTTACTTACAGATTTAATATACTGCCCAATCTACAGACTCAGGGCAGTGTACAAACAAGAACAGCATCCAAGATTTTTTAAAAAATTAAATGGCAAATGCTGAGCAGAAAAGAAATGTCTTGAATAAAGTTTTAATGGCTGAAAGGGAGGAAGCAGACCAAATCTTGGGGGTGGGAGAGAATTCCAAAGGGAAGGGGCAGCAACAGAGAAAGCCCTTCCATGGGCCCTAGTACTATGGACTTCTCTGAGACCAGGGACCAAAAGAAGGGCAACCTGAGAAGATCGTGGATAATGAAGCTGTGGTTTTTATATAGAACGTTCTGAGTTTAATTCCTGGGAATGACTATTTCAGTCTTTCCTAATTATTCCACTGGGGAGATGAAATCACCAGAGAGAGAAGAACACACAGAGAACTATTGGGGAAAGTAAGAAGTTCTTCACTTTTCAAAAGTCAGAACACTTGAAACTCTGAATGGAAATTGAAACACGAGACACGTTCTTTCAGGACTTGAAAAAGCTCATGGAATTAAAACAGGCCTGATGATGATGAGCAAAGAGGCACCTTTTAAAAATGGTGATTATCTGTGTTGAGCAGGGGGAGAACAACTGGCTGGGCCAGTGTGGCCCTATCCAACCCCAGCACAGCATCCCTCCAGTGGCTGTTGCTGGTGCATTTCTTTATTTTTAGAAAGTGAGCCCTTTGGGGAAAGGGGGCCATCTTTATTTATCTTTATTATTAATTCTCCAAGACAGGCCATGCATGGGGACGTGGCAGAAAGGAGGCGATTGGCAGACAGAGTTCTCAAGCAAAAGCACCTGATAGGGCAGTGGGGATTCCATACGCAGATAGGGAGAAGGAGCCTGTGAGAGGAGAAGCACCATTGTGATTGGGCAGTGGGGATTCCATATGCAGATAGAGAGGAGGCACCTGTGGCACTGTGGTGATTGGGCAGTGTGGATTCCATATGCAGATAAGGAGGAGGAGCCTGTGATGGTTAAGGTCAGTAGGAATGGAACTGTTACTGATCGGAAGATGTTCTTGATTGTAGAGAAGAGGAATCTCTCTCTCTCTCTCTCTCTCTCTCTCTCTCTCTCTCTCTCTCTCTCTCTCTCTCTCTCTCTCTATATATATATATATATATATATATATATATGGATGCCGTTGTGTGAATTAAATGAGGAAACAAGATGAACAAAACCTGTTAACTCAGGGAGGGAGGGAGGAGGGAGGGAGAGAAAACATGAAGGGAGGGGGAAGAAAGAGTGGGGAAGAGTGAGTGGAGGAGAAAGAGAGAAGGGAAGGGGAAAGAGAGACAGAAGGAAGGGCAAGGGACAGGCCCGAGCCTGTCAGCAGCCTGAGGGGAATGAGTGGCCATGGCAGCACTAGCAGCAAGGAAGGGCCCAGTCAACCACTGCTGCTGTTTGGGGCTAACAAGGTCATTGTCAGAGGGAGGCAGGCAGGCAGGCAAGGGACGGGCCCAGGCCTGTCAGCAGCCTGAGGGGAACGAGCGGCCATGGTGGTGGCAGCAGCGAGGACTGGCCCGGTCAACCACTGCTGCTGCTCCTGGGGGGAGGAGCAGGAGCGGGGCTCAGGTGAGGGTGGGGAGGTCTCTGGGCATAGGGGGCTGCAGCTTGGCCAATAGGCGGCAGCAATGCTGCAGCCACAACCAAGAAGGGTGAGAGGGATGGAAGCAACAGGATGGAGGAGGAGCAGGAGTGCAGCTCAGGGGAGGGTGGGGAACCCTAACTTTCTTGTGCTAACTTCCCTAACTTCTAGTCTGGGTGCCATACCAAGACCTTAAATCTCCCAGCCTGAGTCACAATGGAATGCTGTCACAATGGAAGGTAAAAGGTATTAAAAAGATAAATAGGTAGTTCTAGTAAGAACTAATCTGCCTACAATCTTAACTGAGAATTACCTTCTTCAGATATTAGCCCACTTGCACCTCAAATGTCCATGCATCCACCATCTTGAATTAGAGTGGATGGCATCATCACAAACTACACCATTAAGGTGTTCCTATGTGTCACTACAACTGTACCAAATTTGGTGCAAACTGGGTAGGCGCTTCACAAGTTAGCCCACTTTCATTTCAAATGTCTGCCATCTTGAATTGGGGTGGATGACATCACAACAACCTACACTATTTAGGTGTCCCTATATGTCCCAACAACTGTTCCAAATTTGGGTCAAATTGGTGAGACGGTTCGCATGTCACATCCGCCACCTTGAACTGGGGTGGATGACGTCATCACAAACTATGCTGGGTGATCTCACAAACTTACTTTTCTTAAGGAAAGCAGGCTTTAAAAAGTGTGATGGGGGAAACAGCATATTACACACACTTGCATGACTTTTTTTAGTTGCATTTATTCAATTGAAAACCAGCCTCATTGCCACCTTCATAGGAACATAGGAAGCTGCCTCATACCAAGTCAGACCATTGATCCATCTAGCTGAGTATTGTCTACACTGACTGAGAAAGTTTTAAGCAGCTTTTCCTTCCTACTGCTCTTCTGCAATCAATGGCAACCTCTGAGGCTCCTTTTTTGGACAGACAGACAGGGAGACAGATAGACCCCACCAAACCCTGGAGAAAAGGAACAAATAACTTCATGCCACATGTCATTTGATCCTATAAAGTCCTAGCACACATGAGTTTGCCGGTACCACCCTAAATATGCTCTGTGCCTCCCAAACGAAGGAAGTGGTCAAAAATTGATTTGATCCCATTTGTTTGTCAAACTGCTAGGCAAATCAGAGGACAGAACAACATTGTTAAAATAGCCACTCCGTCCACGTTGACCATCTCACTAGACTAGAACATCAGGTCAGAGGAGAACATAAGGATGGTTACAATGGACAACGTTTGCCTTCTCTACTTCCTTTATTTCATGTCAGGATTTTCAGGTAGGCAAGATTCTGAGATGATAACTGTTACAGAGAGGAGTTGAAGTAAGATGGATACAAGCAATTGTAATTCTTTAAAATGTTTTTGATATCCAACACTATTTATTTATTTATCAAATTTGTACACTGCCTCAAACTTTCATCTCTGGGCAGTTAACAATAGCATAAAACAATTTTAAAACATATACAAAAAACTTAAAACAATTTAACAATTTAAAAATAAACCAGAGATTAAAACCTAAAAAAAATTAGGAAGCTGAGAAAACTTCTTAATGATAGCTCTTCCTTTATGATAGCTCTAAATTCCAGTGAAGGGATTATCCACAAGCCACTCACTCCCATTTACCATCTTCTGGGCCCTGTCGCCTCGAGAAGGGGAGGCCACCCAGACTTTTCAACCCAAGAAGACATGCAGTCCACATGCAGGCATATCGATCTGGTGGGCAGAAACCAGGAGAAGAGGGGAAGTGTGGACTTCTAGGCTTTGATTCTCATATCACAAACTTTCACCACTGTTTCCTTACAGGCGTGAAGCTTGAAATCCAGCTGGTCCAGTCTGGTGCTGAACAGAAATTACCTGGAGAATCGGTAAAGTTGTCTTGCAGTGTATCTGGATACACATACACAAGCAATGGGATGCACTGGGCAAGGAGGCGACCAGGCAAAGGCCTGGAGTGGGTGTCTTCCATTACCAACGGCAACGGAGACACTCAGTATTATGGAGACATTTTTAAAGAGCGATTCAAAATCTCCAGAGACAACCCCAACAACAAACTGTTCCTAGAAATTAAGGGCCTGAAGCCTGAAGATTCTGCCATGTATTATTGTGCAAGGTGGGCCCACAGTGAGAGAGGAAGGCAGCTGAGCCGTACAAAAACAGTCTCTGAGGGATGTTCAACTGCTTGTCTCAAAATGGTCACCAACAGCCAGTGACAACTTTCCGCTGAAGTAAACAATCTTTCCTCAATGCCTGCTTCCCTTAAAAAAACCCACAAAAACCCCACAAAAACCCCACAAAATGTATTTATAAAATACACCATGCTTTACACACCCTCAGGAACAAGGAAGTGAAAGATGCCATGAAAAATGGTTTCCCTAGAAATAAAGTATTTGAGGACAATAAACGTAGACTAAAAGTAGAATTAGGCAGAGTGTGTATTTGGTTGATACTAACCACAGCATATTGCTCTCTACCTATTGAAACCTCAGTGGGTGAATTATTGTGCTTGCAATGACATAAAGTCTCTAAGCCAAAATATGGCGTAATGCTACTGAACATTCCAGTTGTTTATTTGTGGCGTGAGTGAGGGAAGCTGCTGTGTGGCGATGTGCATGGAACTGCCAGCCAGTTTGGTTCAGATCCTAACGGGATGCGCGAACAGACCCAGCCTAGTCCGATTCCAGTTCAGATCGAACCAGACCTGGTCTGGTTCAACTGCCAGAACAGTTCAAACCAGTTAGCAGACTGTTAAGGGGTCTACTCATCAATGGGAATGTGATGAGGATTCCCCATGACAAGTAAAGGGGCAGGGGGGCTTCCTAGGTCTAGAGAGGACAGGAGGGGAGTCAGGACTACTTACTTGAATTACTTCCACCACTGGCGTCTGGGGTGCGGTGGGGGACAGCAGCTCCCCCCCCCCATCCCCACTGGCCTCCTCCCAGGCCAGCTGAGGCATGGTTCAGGTCTTCTCTGGCCTGCTTAATGCCCTTGCATACGCAATTTGGGACTTTGCGCACACCCAAGTTTGCAAAGGCCTAAACTGGGCTGGAGAATGCCCAAACTGGGCAACAGCCAGCCTGGGCTATTCTGGAGTTGGTCAGCAGGGTTGGAGGGAGCTGCTTCCACCTCGCTGCCGCCACCACGATCACTGGCATAAATGATTCAAGTAGCTATGACTCCCCTCCGGCCCCCTCTATGCCTAGGAAGCCCTCATGACCCTTTACTCATAGAAGGAATCCTCACCAGATTCCCCTTTATGAGTAGACCCCCAAACCAGTCCAAACTGCTCCTGTTTGAACCAGGGCCAGACCAGTTAGAACTCAGACGGGCTCCCCATTGGGAGAGGCTGGTCCAATTTGAACCCAGACCACTTGAACTGTCCCTGGACCACTCAAACTGCCCTGGTTCAAGTTGAACCAGGGTCTGGACCAGTTCGCACACCCCTACTGCTGTGATGTAAGCAACAACAGTGACCCAGGGGAAGTAGTAATCTCCCGGAGAGTTTCCATGGTAACGGATGTGATGTCGTCTCTCATTGCAGCTGAGAGTTTGCATCAGTCTGTGTGTGAGAGAGTGACTCCAAGTCATAAAGATTGACAAAAATATTTGATTTGCCCTATGCCTTCTGCTATACTGTGGGCTCTGTCCATGAAAATGTATCATCTTTCTTTCTGTCATTTACTCAACAATGATTCACTCTTACTGCTTATCGTTTTAGTCATTTATCTTTTAGTTTAATGTAATGTTCAGCATTAAGTTACTAAACTGTCAGAATTTAGTACCAAGTAAGTATGTCAGTAGTATATGTCAGCTTTAGGGATGTGCGAACCGGTTCGGATCCGAACCGGTTCGGGTCCGAACCGGTTCCGGTTCGGAGGTTCGGATCGAACCAAACCACCCCTGGTTCGGTTCAAATCCGAACCGAACTGGGGGTGGTTCGTTTCGAACCGGTTCGGACCGGTTCGGATCAGTTCGGAAAGCTGAAAATTGGTCAGATGGTAGCTGGCACCCAGGGGTACCTGTCACCCAAACCCCAAAGCAATCGGACACTCATACGATTTTTTATGAATTTTTGAAAAATATTTTTATTTTTCTCTCATAGGATATAATGGGACCCGAACCAGGCCATTATTTCTTATTGTGGAGCACTCATGGATGCCAATAACCATGCAAACCCTGAAGCAATCAGACACCCCTATGATTTTTTATGAATATTTGAAATATTTTTAATTATTTTTCTCATTGAGTATAATGGGACCCGAACCAGTCCATATCCCCTGTTGTGGAGGACCTAGGAGCACAAAAGCAGGGTGGGTGGTAGACAGGCATGGGTGCCTACCACCCAAAAAATCTCAAGGCAATTGGACACTCCTCTGATTATTGGTGAATTGTTAAGTGTTTTTGAATTCCTCATAGAGAATAATTAGGATTGCAGCAAATGTATAGCTTCACGTCGGGGGGAAAGGGGTGTCGTAGAGTGCAGTGTGGTGGGTGGTAGTTCCTAGGGTGGGCAAGGAAGCTATCAGAATTATTTGAAAGGAATTGGGCAAAGAGGTGATTTTTAAGTGATTTTTGAAGTTTACGCGTCTTTAAGGTTTTTCCTCATAATAAGTTATAATGGAGCTTTCAGCAGCCCTATAAGTGCACATGGGGGTGCTGGGGTGGCCCAGAGCAAGTGGTGGTGTAGTGCACATAGGGTGCCAACCACCCCCATGGGTTTCTAACCCATGGGGTACAGGGATCTCTGGTAGGGGCACCCCCATGGGTACAGGGTTCTCTTGTTTCTGAGGTATTGAGTGTGGATTCTATGATAGCAAATGAGATTTTCAATGAGACACCATCAATGCACTCTAATATGCTATCATAGAATCCACACTCCGCCTCCTGCTTCTTCTCTGTGTGTGTGCTTAGTAGGGGTGTGCAATTTGGGATTTCGGGTGATTTGGCTCGGACCCGAACCGAATCACCCCTGTTCTGTTTTGTGCCCGAATCTGGGTCACCCGAATCACCCTTGATTTGGTTCGGATTCGGATTTAATCCGAATCCGAATACGAATCGATTCGGGGGGGTAAAAGGGGCCCAGGGGCAAAATTTGGGGGTGCGGTGGTAGTGCCCAATGGGTAGAGTCTACCACCCCAATTTCAGGGGGATTGGGCAAAATCCTAATTTTTGGTGAATTTTTAAAGTTTTAGTGACTTTGGGGCAGTTCGGGGGCATAGCATGGGATCTGGGCAAAATGAGTGGGGTGGCGTGGTAGTGCCTAATGGGTGCAGGCTACCACCCCAATTTCAGGGGGATTGGGCAAAGGGCTGATTTTTGGTAAATTTCTGAAAATTTCATATCTTTGGGGCATATTGGGGCATATTGGGGCAGAAAGTGGGGCCTGGGGCAGAATAGTGGGGTGTGATGGTAGTGCCTAATGGGTGGAGGCTACCACCCCAATTTCAGGGGGTTTGGACAAAGGGGTGATTTTTTGAGAATTTTTGAAGTTTTAGTGACTTTGGGGCAGTTTGGGGGCAGAAAGTGGATCTGCCCCAAAATAGTGGGGTGGGGTGGTAGTGCCTAATGGGTGGAGGCTACCACCCCAATTTCAGGGGGATTGGGCAGAGGGCTGATTTTTTGAGAATTTTTGAAGTTTGGGTGTCTTTGGGGCAGATTGGGGGCAGAAAGTGGATCTGCCCCAAAGGAGTGGGGTGGGCTGGTAGATAGTGCCTAATGGGTGGAGGCTACCACCCATCCCCAATTTAAGAGTGATTGGGCAGAGGGGTGAATTATGGTGAATTCATTTGTATGAGGTTTGTCTTCATAAGGTGAAGTGTGCTAAATTGATTACTTCCTCATATTATTCATAGTAAAGGAAAGTGTGAAAAAGTGAAAGTGGGGTCATGAGAGTTGTTTAATTGAAAAATATCTCATTTGCTATGATAGAATGAGAATTCACACCTTTTCTATTCACCATAATTCACCCCTCTGCCCAATCACTCTTAAATTGGGGATGGGTGGTAGCCTCCAGCCATTAGGCACTATCTACCAGCCCACCCCACTCCTTTGGGGCAGATCCACTTTCTGCCCCCAATCTGCCCCAAAGACACCCAAACTTCAAAAATTCTCAAAAAATCAGCCCTCTGCCCAATCCCCCTGAAATTCGGGTGGTAGCCTCCACCCATTAGGCACTACCACCCCACCCCACTCTTTTTGGGCAGATCCACTTCCTGCCCCCAAACTGCCCCAAAGTCACTAAAACTTCAAAAATTCTCAAAAAATCAGCCTTTTGTCCAAACCCCCTGAAATTGGGGTGGTAGCCTCCCTCCATTAGGCACTACCACCACACCCCACTATTCTGCCCCAGCCCCCACTTTCTGCCCCAATCTGCCCCAATCTGCCCCAAAGACATGAAATTTTCAGAAATTTACCAAAAATCAGCCCTTTGCCCAATCCCCCTGAAATTGGGGTGGTAGCCTGCACCCATTAGGCACTACCACCCCACCCCACTCCTTTTGCCCAGATCCCATGCTATGCCCCCGAACTGCCCCAAAGTCACTAAAACTTTAAAAAATCACCAAAAATCAGAGGAAGGTCCAATCGACTTGAAATTTGGGTGTCAGGTAGAACACAAGGTCCCCTTTCAAACCAGCTATTTTTTGAGATCCGAACCGGTCCAAACCGGTTCGGATCCGAACCGAGCCGGGGGGGTGGTTCGGCAAAACCAAAACCGAACCACCCTGGTCCGGTTCGGACCCGGTTCGGATCCGAACCGAACCGGGAGAACCGGTTTTATGCACATCCCTAGTCAGCTTCAAGTGTGAAAAGAATATATATATCTATATTTCTATATATCACACACACACATTCAATCCCAGAAAAGTAATGAATGTGGAATTGTGGAATTGGATGAAGGGAGTCAAACTGCATTAATAGACTATTTCAGTATCCCAGGATCATTACTTCAATGTATACATTATTTTAAACACAAAATCTCTTAAAGTGTCAGCTACCGGGCAGTTTACCCTATACAGTGTATGTGTGTGTGTGTGTGCGCGCTCGGGCGCGCATGTGTGTCTCTATAACTTTTTCTTTTTCTTTTTCTTTAAATAATACATAATGCAACTGAAATTCATATATAATTAAATTTTAATAAGGAAAAGGGAAACTCACCACAAAGATATATATCATCCCTCCCTCCTGACCTTCATATTTAAAATATAACATTTATCTGCCATGAAAAAGAAATGGTGGGAACAAAAATGGTTTTAAAAACCGTTCTTAAAAAAAAAATCTTCAAAATCCATATAATTCATTAAAATTAGACCCAACTGCAAAAAAAATCTCTCTTTCCCATGTAGTCAGGGGATTTTTGTTTTTGTTCGACATGTTCTAGGGGACACATATACAGTATAGTTGTACAGTATAATTGTGTTATAATTAATACAAATATTTTAAAATAAAATAGTCCTTTGGAATATATTGTTCATTTCAAATGTCAAGTAAATGCATGTAAATTTCATTCTAGATTTCTCTTCTCCCCCCCCCCCCCCCGCCCCATGCAGGGGTGGGGGGGGAGGGCATGTGGCAAAGTCATATTTCACCTAGGATTCCAAAAACCTTTGGGCCACCACAAGGTCAGGAAGCTCCTAAAGGGACGGCCAGTGGCCATAGAGCATTCTACCTTTTCATTAATTTCTCTGTTGTTGTTGCTAATCTTTGACCTTTTGGAATTGTAAATCACCCTGCGTGCCCTGACAGAAAAGGAAATGTTCATAGTAAACAGCTAGAAAAAATGTGCATGTTGTTAGTAGAGAAATAAGAAAGAAAAGAGGAAGTTGCCTTATACGGAGTCAGACTGTTGGTCAATCTAGCTCACTATTGCCCACTCTGACTGACAGCAGCTCTTCAGTCTTACCTGGAAAAGTCAAGGATCAAACCCAGGACCAGTCTGGTACCATCCAGTCTACCAACCAGTCTGGTACCATCATAGTCATCACTAGTACATCCTAAGTGTTATGAGATGCCCATAGCAATTCTGGGGCAAACACATTCTGATCTCCAGCCACATGATGAGGAAGACATCCCTAGAAGCCTCTTGTATGCATACGATGTTTTCAGCGGTATCATTGGACATGGCACTGCAGACTCTTTAAAAAGCAACATCAGCAGTATCAAAAATGATTTCCATCTATGCTAGATCCTGGATGTACTAGAGGCTATTCACACAATGATTTTCATGGGCTTTTGGAAATGGAAAACAATGCAGATTAGCTTTTCGTGCACACTCCTGTAACAAATTGTCTTGTTGTTCAAACAGCCTTCAGCACGCTGGTTTGAAGCTGTAGATTCAAATCCCGCCGTCCTCCAAATCTGGAAGCTACCCAGATGATTAGAGAACTTCTCTCATACAGCTGCCCAAGGACCATAAAAAGCAAACCTCAGTAATGTGGATAGCAGGGCCAAGTTGCAAGACCAAGCACTTAATGCAGTGATCCTCACTATTTTTCAAGTGGGAGCCACTTTGGCAAAAACAAACAAAAACCTTTGAGCCAATTCCGACTGTGCTGACTTCTGCACTGTACTGCCCTTTTTTTCCGTCCTGGGAGGGCCGTTTCCGACCTCTCTTAAGAGCTCTACGAGAAAAACACTGGGAAGGACAACTCTCTTCCCAGCATTCCATGCATGCCTTCCAAAATGGTGCAGGGGCTCAAGAGGGCTCCGTTTCCCTTAAAGGAGCCACACTGGCACTAAACAAACTACAGCAATGCATAATGGGTACAGTCACCTTTGTGTGGTTCCAGGGGTCTTTGCAGAGTTTTCCGCTTTGGCTGATGGTTGACACAGGCTCAATAAACCATTAGTCTAGTGGCCACCAAATGGAGCAGGGAGAAAATGACTTCACTAGCAAGCCACAGGTTGCTGATTTGAATCCCCGCTGGTATGTTCTCCAGACTATGGGAAACACCTATATCGGGCAGCATCAATATAAGAAGATGCTGAAAGGTATAATCTCATACGGCGTGGGAGATGGCAATGGTAAACCCCTCCTGTATTCTACCAAAGACAACCACAGGGCTCTCTGGTCAGCAGGAGTCAACACCGACTCGATGGCACACTTTACCTTTACCTAGTGGTCATCCTTAGGATTGATGGGGGTTGCCACTTGCCCCCAGGCCTTACAGTCAAGAACCCTGGCATCATGTGTGGATAAGCAATATCCTTTTTTTTGCCATTAATGGTATACGTGTTGACTCACTTCAGATAAGATCCCCTCTGGAAAATATATTTTTTAATATCTGTGGCTTTCCTCATAGCTTCTTTGACATCTTTGTTCCTCAGGGTGTAGATGAAGGGGTTAAGGAGAGGAGTGATAACTGTGTTCAGCACGGAAACCACCTTGTTTACCTCCAAGGAGGAGTTTGCTTTGGGTTTCACATACATGAACATGACCGTCCCATATTGGATGGACACAACAGTAAGGTGGGCGGCACAGGTCGAGAACGCCTTCTGTCTTCCCGAAGAGGAAGGGATGCGCAAGATGGTAGAGATGATGAAGATGTATGAGATAGCGGTGAATAAGAAAGAACTGAACAAGAGTAAAGCAGACCCCACCAAGATAATCAGTTCGAGCAGGCGTGTGTCGGCACAGGCAAGGCTCAGCAATGGCGTCACATCACAATAGAAATGGTTGATCAGGTTGGGACCGCAGAAGGGGAGTTGGCAGAGCAAGACGGTCTGCACAATGACTGTAAAGAATCCACCCAGCCATGATCCCAAGGCCATCTGGAGGCAAAGCTGATGGTTCATGATGATGCTGTAATGCAAGGGGTTGCAGATGGCCATGTAGCGATCAAAGGACATTGCCGCCAGCAGGAAGAATTCTGTCGCCCCCAGTAAGAAGTGGGAAAAGGCTTGTGTGATGCAACAGGAGAAACAGATGGCCCTCTTCTCTGCCAGAAAGTTAGCCAGCATCTTGGGCGATAAGGTGGTGACATAAAAGATCTCCAAGAAGGAGAAGTTCCCCAGGAAGAAGTACATGGGATTGTGGAGACGGTGATCATAGATGATGATGAAAACTATCAGGACGTTGCCAAGGATGGTGAGGACATACATAAACAGGACGGGCACAAAGAGATACTTCTGCAGTTCTGGAGAGCCTGGAAAGCCCTGGAGGATGAACTCGTGGATTGTGGTCTGGTTTTTCGGGAGCATTATGCGGAGAGGTCCTGTTTGTTTCTCTCTCTTCAGACTACTAGGAGAGGGAAAGGAACAAGAATGAACACTGGATACGATGGTCTTTATATTGCCTTGATGTTTTATTGTACCCTTTCCAAGAAGTAATTCTACACGTTGTGTGCAGAAAAATACACAGTACGAAGCCACCAAGGCTGTGCAAACAGGTTCGAGGTCAAACAGGTACACAGAGGCTCATTAGTCATGCACGGTGGCCTCCAAAATGGCTGCCGCAACAGGGATGAGACCCAGCATGGGCCAAAGAGTGCCCAAATTGGGTGAGGGGGGCAATTTCAGAGGCAGGTGGGGGCAGGAGGCGCCTCCAGAGGCCCCTGCAGCTGTGCTAGCGACCCCTGGAGGGGGTAAGTAACAATTTAAAAAATTCAAAATTAATAAATGTCGGGGGGGGGGTTCGAGAGGGTGCCGGACTGAACTGGCCAAGTTCTATTTGGGTCTGGTTCAGACTTAAACCGCACCGGACCAGCTGGTTTTCTGCACACCCCTACTAGGCACTTAAGCCAATGAGCTCAAGGGGTCTGACTTCCAAATAAACATTCAGATTGGGATGCATAATAAAAATATGGAACATTTAAACCAGAAATCTTACAACAGTCATGGAATGTAGACCAGAAACATTATGACACATTGCAGATGAAGGAAATAGATACAGGGTTACCTGAGGCCACCTAGTGCATTTATGCATGAGGTGAGATTTATAGCAGGGATTTTGTGGGCCAAGGGCATTTCCAACCTGTGGTACTACAGATGTTGCTGAACTACAACTCCCGTCATTCCCAGCTACAATAAAATGCCAGAAGATTAGCCAGCATCTTGGGCGATAACGTGGTGACATAAAAGATCTCTAAGAAGGAGAAGTTCCCCAGGAAGAAGTACATGGGTTTGTGGAGATGGTGATCATGGATGATGATAAAAATAAATTGTACCTGGGGATGATGGGAGTTGTAGTTCAGTCAGGGTTGGGAATCTCTGTGGTAGTACAAGCACTTTATGCCGGAAGGAGATTTTTAGAACTGTGCTCTTGCAATTTGGAATTGTGCCACAGGTAGTGCACCCTGTTTGTGCTGGTGAATCACAAGTCTGGAACGTGAGCTCCATAGTTAGTGCAGCTTCTTCAACAGTCTTGCACTAGCACTATGTAGTTGTTCAAGTTCAGTTTTGAGCAGGATGTCGGCCATGGTCTATTGCAGGGCTGCACAACTTTGGCCCTCCAGCTTTTTCTGGACTACAGCTCCCAGAATCCCCAGCCACAGTGGACAACAGTCAGGGATTAAGGGAGTTGTAAGCCACCTAATGGCTCAGTGGGGAAATGACTTGAGTAACAAGCCAGAGGTTGCCGGTTCGAATCCCCACTAGTGTGTTTCCCAGACTATGGGAAACACCTATATCAAGCAGCAGGGCTATAGGAAGATTCTGAAAGGCATCATCTCGTACTGCGCGGGACATGGCAATGGTAAACACAGCCTATATTCTACCAAAGAAAACTACATGATTCTGTGGTCACCACGAGTCGAAACCAACTCGACGGCACACTTTATCTTTACCTTTGAGCCACCATCTGCAGGAGGGCCAAAGCTAGGCCGCCCTGATCTATTGTCTTAGTTACTGCACCACACAAACAGAGATGCCAGCAACCGAAAAGGGGAAAGAGACCTGTATATTTAGAATAGTTTCTGTCTGGGGAAAGGAAATGATAATAGAAATATTGTTGTGAAAGTCAGCTCATTACTGGAAACCACACAGCCATGAGTTAGCTTTTGATCAAAGTACGAGATACATTTCCAGTTACTTCCATTTACTTGCAGGGAGGAGAGCTGGTCTTGTGGTGGCAAGGATGAATTGGCCCCTCTGCTGAGCAGGTTCCACCCCAGTTTGCTTTTGAATGGGATACTACATGTGTGAGCACTGCAAGACAGTCCCTTTAGGGGATGGGGCTGATCTGAGAGTAGCACCTGCATGCAGAAGGTCCCTTCCTGGCATCTCCAAGATAGGGCTGGGAGAGACTCCTGCCTGCAGCCATAAGAATAGTCCTGCTGGATCAGGCCCAAGGCCCATCTAGTCCACCATCCTGTTTCACATAATGGCCAACCACATCCCCCTGTGAAGCCCACAGGCAAGAGATGAAGGCATGCCTTCTTTCCTGCTGTTGCTCCGCTGCAACTGGTATTCAGAGGCATCTTGCCTCTGAGGCTGGATGTGGCCTATAGCCCTGACCCGTAACCATGGATAGACCTGTCCTCCATAAATTTGTCTATAAGAACAGATATATAATAACCTTGGAGACTCTGACAGTCGATGTAGACAACACTGAGCTAGATGGACCAATGGGCCCTGCCCCAGTGCATCTGCACTATCCCACTGCACTGCTCCTGGTTACAGCATCTATCTGAAGACGCAATCATGATGGCGAATGTTAGTCTAAAGCGAGTCCTGGTCTGATAACATAGGAACATAAGCTTCCAGCGGCCTCTGGTGGGCCACTGTGAGAAACAGGATGCTGGACTAGATGGGCCTTGGGCCTGATCCAGCAGGGCTGTTCTTATGTCCTTAGGAAGCAAAGATGACCTTCCTGCATCTTAAAATGTGTAATCTGACTGCTTTATGTGGGGCCAAGCCCAAATCAGACCATTTAATGTGCTCAGAGCCATAACTGCTCCCTCTGTACTGTACTGAAGCATGTTAGGAACCTAGGAACCTGCCATATACAGAGTCCGACCATAGGTCCATCTTGCTCAGTATTGTCTACACAGACTGGCAGCGTCTTCTCCAAGATTGCAGGCAGGAATCTCTCTCAGTCCTATCTTGGAGATGCTGCCAGGGAGGGAACGTGGAACCTTCTGCTTTTTCCAGAGTGGCTCCATCCCCTGAGGGGAAGATCTTCCAGTGCTCACACTTCTTGTCTCCCATTCAAATGCAACCAGGGCAGACCCTGCTTAGCTAAGGGGACAAGTCAAGACAAGCTCTTCTCTCAATAAAATTTTGATATTTCTGCACAGATTTATAAATTAAATGAGATAAATAATTGGGTAACTAGCTATATAAGTATATTTTTGTCTTACCGGAATGATAATGTCTCCTTTAGAGTATTTCCTCCCTTCTTTATATTTCAAGCAATTATGTACAACTTGAAATTTAGTCATTTTGGGGTATTCAGAAGCCCCACAAAAAGTAAGGCCCCACAAAAAGTAAGGCTGTAGCTTACTAGTGGGTCACTTTGCATCATTCCCTGCAACAAATATGGAATGAGGAAGAGGTGTCCAGGCAGGAGGTGCACAACAGGGTCCAAATGGGGCAACTCTAATTTGGAATGCAAGCTCCCAACTTACCAGAAGGAGCTAGTGCAAAATCCTTGCAGCAGCACAACATGTTTGCATTAGTGAAGCATTCATCTGGACATCAGCCACTGGCTCAAAAAACAGTGTTGAAGACAGAAGATAGAAGGTACTTACGAATATGAATCAAGACCATGAAAAAATAGTTAAAGCTCTTTTTTCAGACTTCTCCCTACATTTCCCCCCCTTCTTCGAATCAAGAGGCTTAATATGAAGACCTTGCTGTAGAAATAGACACACTGTAAGCCATAATGAATTCGAGAAAGAAATGGCTAGTGTGGATTCTGATTAGATTTTAATGTGGATTATTCCCTTAGCTACCAATCATCAGTACTACAAACAGGGTAACCTTGGAACTGGTTTCCTTTTATCTGTGACTGATTTTTGTGAAGAACTGTGCATGCAACAAATTAGTTTGGAAGAAGCAAATAAGAAGGTCCTTTGGGGACCTCATTATAAGCAGACACTCTTGTAAAGATTTTCCCCACTTGGGTAACTGGGTTTGCTGAACTCATGCTCTTGGCAGTATGCTACTAGGTGGTGCATACCACAGTGGGGGGCAGAGGACCGAGGTTCAAATTGTTGCTTAGCACGCATCCCATTGGATGATCAAGCAAGTCAACGGCTCACAACTTGACATGAGAAAAGTTGCATCACAAAAAATCCCCCACTGGAAATGTTTAGTATGTACATGCTGTTGTGCCTGTGCAGAGATATTATTTTTCAGGCACAATTAATAATTAGATAACTTGTAACAGGAATAAGTACGTTCTGAATGAACTTAAAAAGTCATCAGGGAGCATCGCTTTGAACACTGACATCAAATCTTGCTTCCAAAATTCAGAAGATGAAGAGGCGATTCTCATGATCACTGGGGGTGGCTGGGAGGGGATGGGGATGGCTGCTTTTAATGTAGCTTCCCCCCAGACCACCAAACCATCTGTCCTTGGCGTGCCTCCAGCACAGCCCTGCTCTATGCCGCTCCATGAGGCATGGAGCAGGGTGGAAGTATCCAAGGCCAGAACATGTTCTTCTGGCCTCCAGACATCCCACAATGCAAAATGTGGCACACATATTGCATTGGGGATTCCCCCATCAGATGGGCGCTCTATGTGTTCATCTCTGTGACTCCTCAGGCTGAACTCAGCCCAAGGAGCCACACAATACCCGGAAACTGGTAAGGGTGCAAGCGGACCCTTAGCCTCAGCTAACAGCTGGGATTCTTAAGAGGGTTAGATGGGCAGGGAGCCGAGGGATCAGAGAGGATCCCGCTGCTTCTCACAACCAGCCTAAACCCAGCTGGGCTGCCCCAGGCTGGGTTAGGCTGGTCATGAGAACAGCCTCGAAACATCCAGAAAAAGGTTGACATAAAAATCCAAATTGTGCTATTTGAAAAATGATCAGTTTCTCTCTCCCCCCCTCCGCTTCATGGTATCAGAGTTGGAAGGGCCTCAAAGGTCTATTACAGGGATTCTCAAACTTGGGTCCTCAGGTGTTATTGGACTTCAACTCCCATACTCCCCAGCCTCAGTGGCCTTTGGTTGGGGATTATGGGAGTTGAAGTCCAATAACACCTGAGGACCCAAGTTTGAGAATCACTGGTCTATTACTTCACCATGGACACATGGTAGGGCTATAAACTCTTTACACACACAAGCACACATGTGCATATGTGTGCATGCGCGCGTGCACACACACACACACACACACACTCCATATCTCAGAATACCACAACCAGAGCATTGTGCACAGTAGAAGATGCTTGCAAGGCACACAGGTTGAGAGGACCTACACAAAGAGGCAAAGCAATATGTTGCAAGAGAAGACAACATGGAATGCCGGTCCTCATCTGTATATAGGGGAAATTCCTTCTTTACTACAAATAGAGCAGGGAGTTCTGTCTCCTACCAGCCCCAAAGGATCAACCAATCACCTCTGAACTATGAGTTCTACTAATTTATTTCATGGCCACTAGAGGGCGGAAGCACCCAAGGAACATGAATGTGAATGCACTCTGTAATTCTTCTGCACTGTTTTGGCTACATCGCTGTGGACATAAGAGGGTCAGCAGATTTCTTCTTCAATAACCGTATGTATTGTTTACCACCAAAAAGTCAAGAGAAGACTCTCCCCCAGTCTTATTGTGCAAATAAGAAGCACAACCTGTGGCACACCTCATATATTTTGAAAGAAACTTTTGTGCAATAGTGTAATTTTGAAATTGTGTAATAGCAGTGGTCCCCACTGGTACTATATCGGGCAGCAGCGATATAGGAAGATGCTGAAAGGCATCATCTTATACTGTGTGGGAGGAGACAATGGTAAAAGGCCTCCTGTATTGTACCAAAAGAAAACCACAGGGCTCTGTGGGTGCCAGGAGTTGAAATTGACTTGACGGCACACTTTACCTTTAAGTTGAAGGCCAAGTTGAAAACTGATCATCCTGGAGAGAATCTATCTATGTGGTCACTAAGAGTCGACACCGTCTTGACGGCACTCAATCAATCAATCAATCAATCAATTGGGCAATAGAGTAATTTCACATGATGTAGAGCAGCTATTCATCCTAGGGAAAATCTATCTATGTGTTCACTAAGAGTTGACAGCAACTTGACGGTACTTAATCACTCAATCAATCAATCAGAGCAGCTATGCACTCTTCCTGGACTAGTACAACCTGACTAATAATGTCTTCACAAGGACAGCAATGGTCAGGTTGACAGCCACCGACTTTCCAAGGTCTGAGGGAGGAATCTTTCCCATCCTTGCTAATTCAGATCCTCGAAATGTTGAAGCCAGGAATTTCACCTGGGACCTTCTGGATGCAAAGCAGCTGCTCTGCCAATGAGCTATGGACCTTGTCCAATGTTGAGGTGATGAACCCACAATCCAGAACAAGCGGATCCTTGTTATACACATTGCAATGCAAATGGCACTTCCTATGGTGGCTCTTTTAAAGTCTACCACTCAGTAGGCTGAAACTTTTCTGCAAGTTCTTCCTCCCAATATACAGTTGTGATTTTCGCTCATGATCACATCTTATCATGCAGGCTGTAATACACCTTTGCATACTAATGGGTATCTTCTTAGGTGAGTATTGCTAGTTGGGAATTGCAGGCATGAGATGGCTTGATCCTTATTTGAAATAGGGTCCAGAGTCTGGCAATCATATGAAGATGTTCACAGTAGATCATCTACTGCTATTCCAGATGGCTATAGGTTAACTCTAGATTCAAGGGTAGGACACCTCCGAATACCAGTTGGAGAGCAACAACAGGAGAGAGGGCATCCTTCCTCTCCTGCTCGTGGGCTTCCCAGAAGCATTTGGTGGGCCACTGTGGGAAACAAGACCCTGGACACTATATAGGACTTCGGTTGATCTAGCAAGACTCTACTCATGCTCTTTTCAGGTGTCTAAAGATTTAACTATTCCTTGACTTTATCCTAAAATGGCTGTCTCCAATATATCAATGTAAACCAGGAGGTTATCCATTGAATTAAAAGATTCCAGTGGCAGTGGCCATTTTGATGCATTCTAGACCAATGAAATTGGTATATGGAAACCATGCTTTATGGAGACCATATAGTATAATAATTGAATTAGATCTTTTGCCTGGAATGCAACTTGATTTTGACCACAGTTTCTTTGGTTCTGTTGTAGTATCCTGCACTGCTTGCTATAAAACTGTCTAAAACGCATCCTCCTTTTCCTTCAACCACTCTTTCAATTTCTGTCCGTTTATTGTGCATCTGTATCATCCAGTTATATGACAGCCATCAGGATAGTAACCATCATAAGTGTCGAGGCAGAACCTGGGAGACTTGTGGTCTCATGGACAATCCTGCTTGGAACAAAAGTTGGACACAATACATTCCTAGACCACTTCACCACTTATGATTTTATGGCCATTCTGACTGGTCTAATAAGACAAGTACATTCCTGTACAGCTGCGTGAGTTAAAGAACAGCAAGACAACCGTTGACCTTATCAAAGGCAATAGGCCAGTTTTAAACAAAATCCATAAACATTTGTTTCCATCCTTTTGTTTCCAGCTGCTGAGTCCCAAAACACCCTGCTCCAACCTGCTTCAGGAATTAAACAACCAGGAGAAAACATGACCCTGTCTTGCAAAGGTTCCTCCTCCTTTGTCAACCAGCACTGGATGCAATGGACTCAGAAAATTGGTGACCAGGGAATTCAGTGGATTGGAGAGATCAACCCAGATGGCACTTCAGCAATAGTACGGAAAAGTCTGAAAGGAAGATTCGCCATCTCCAGGGACAACACAATACATGCAGTTTACTTAGAGATAAGGAAGCTGGAGGTTGCAGACAGTGGCCTCTATTACTGTAGCGGCCACAGTGAAATAGAACTGTACAGAAACCAGACATTGTTGCTATAGCCTCACATAATGCTACTGGAAGGATGCCAGCCTTACTGGCACTATGGATGCATATGAGTAACTAAAGGATCATGAAAAACTGGCTATATTTAGATATAGATACATCTGGATACTGCCAAAAAAAGTGGGAGGGGTTAAGTGTGGTGTCAATTCATTCTTGGGTATTAGAGCTAAGTTAAATGAGAAGTAGAAGTAGTGCAAACTGGATTTTCTCAGGCCACGATCTGAGATCGAATTTCTTAGAGGGTTTATTTATGTGTTTGTTTATTGATCGTATTGATATACCGCCAGATATATGTGTATCTCTAGGCAGTGTACACAATTTAAAACATAACAAATATAAAACAAAAGGAAACAATAAAAATAATTTCACAGAATAAAAATAACTAAACAGTTTAAAGTTAGTTTAAATTAAAAACCTGATCCAAAAGTGCACTCAGTTTTCATTCTTTACTTTCTTCTGTGCAGCATTCAGCACTGAGCCAGAAAGCTGTGATTTATATTCCATGGTTGTCTTTCCTTTCCCTGAACCCAGTATAACAAGCATGAAGGATAAACTTCAGTCTCTTGGAGTGTAGTGTATTTAAAAATTCAAAAATCAAAAAAGGCAAATGCAGTAGGATAGGGATAAATAACCACCTTGTTTTGGGTCTATTTCCAGGTGCCCAGTCTCAAATCAAGTATGTCCAGTCTGGTCCAGAAGTTAAACCTGTTGGAGATTCAGTGAAATTGACCTGCAAGGCATCTCATAGCAATAGATTCACCAACAACAGGATGCTCTGGTTCAAACAGGCAGCAGGGAAAGGACTGGAGTGGGTTGGGGATATTAGGACAGATTACTTTGTGGCAGCCTATGCAACAGATTATGAAGGTTTAGCCACCATCACTGTGGACACTGCCATCAGCACCTTATATCTGCAGCTGGACAACTTGAAACTTGAAGACACTGCTGTATATTACTGTACAAGCAAGCACAGTGTTTTCCTCCAGTGCGAATACCCCAAAGAAAAATACAGCAAAGTGCATACCCTGTTTCCTGGAAAATGTATGGTCAATATGTTCAACCAACTGCATCGTTAAGGGGGAAACCACCGTAGCATGGGACACGGTAATCTCTCCACATACTCACACCAATTCAAGCTTCAGTCTAGCTTTGGTACTGTTCACTTTGTATTTGAGAAGTTGTCCCTGTTCTGAATATCATGTGCGAAATGATACATGGTGATAAATCTCCTACTTCAGAAGTCAAAGTTAGAATGAGACATTTATGAAATGAATGTTGAAATGCTAATTTTTAGCCTACCTTCCAGTAGGCTTATGAGATCATCCGGCATTCTGCTTGCATGTTCGTGAGTCCCCCCTATCAACTTCGTAATGCCTGGACCAATATAAACAAAATCAGGTACAGTTGTCAGGACACATAGGGACACCTCAATGGCATAGTTTGTGAGGCTGTCATTCACCTCAATCCAAGATAGCCTATGCCTAAATTTTTGATGCACAAGTGGGCTAACTTATAAACTGCCTATTCTATTTGAACCCAATTTGCTATGGCTGCAGGGACACATAGGGATGCCCAAATGGCATGGTGTGTGATGATGTCATCCACTCCAATTCAAGATGGTGGCCATGTGAACATCTGAGGCGCAAGTGTATTAATTTGTGGTCTGTTCAACCAAACCAATTTGAACCACGTATGGTACAGTTGCAATGAGTGACACACAGGGACACCTCAATGGCATAGACTGTGATGATGTCATCCACACTGATCCAAGATGGTGGGTGCATAAACTTTTGAAGTGCAAGTGGGCTAACTTGTGAACCGCCAACCAATTCGAACCAAATTTGCTACAGCTGTAGGGGCACATGGGAAACCTCAACAAAATAGTTTGTGATGATGTTATATACCCCAAACACAAGACCTTGGAGGTGCCAGGGAGGGGGCTTGGAACCTTCTGCTCTTCCCAGAGCAGCTCCATCCCCTAAGGGGAATATCTTACAGTGCTCACACTTCTAGTGTCCCATTCATATGCTACCAGGGCAGACCCTGCTTAGCTATGCGGACAAGTCATGCTTGCTACCACAAGGCCAGCCCTCCTCTCTGTCCCCAGATTCTGTCCCCAGATTCTGAATGAGGTAGGTGGGGAAAATATCCAACCCATCCTACCCTTGACAATCAAGTTCCCTGCCTCCACCTTGTTTTTATCTAACACACAATATAAAATTGGGTATCTGGCTCCCTTATTAGGGTAGGAGGCTTCTCCTAACCCAGTGTGGATCATGTGAATTGCCCTAGTATCACCCTCTTAGGCAGATCTCCATACTTCTACATCCAGCATGCGATTGGTTCTTCTTCCTGCCAATTTCCTTTCTACCCTCCCACCCTCCTGCATTTCCCAGCCTGTGGCACTCCAGATGTTGCTGAACTACAACTCCCATTAGTCCCCAGCTACAAGGATGGGAGTATTAAAAAAGGAAATCTCATTCTTTTCTTCAACCTGGACTGCTACTCTTCTCTGTCAGATCATGCATTTTGAAGTTTCTCCCTTCTCCATATGCAAATTGAAAAGGTGCATTTCCTCTCCTAAGAGACTTTAAAGCAAAGTGTTCCCCACCAGCTTACCATCAACCTTCACCAATGGAAACCAGGCCTCTTTGGCCATGCCTTCTCCTCTGGATAGCTACATTTGCAGGTAAGACAATACCTAAATATGCCTTCTGCCAAAGAATTCATGGCCCAGCTAGTGAAAGAATCCAATGAGGATGAAACAGGTAATGAAGAAGAGGAGAAAGAAGGAGACCTCAGAAGTAAATTGAGACCTGGACAGAATTTATTACAATTACAATGTCTTCATTCTTAAACTTCAGATCAATGCATGTACATCTTGTTCTCCTTTATGTCCAGCTCCCAGCAAAGTGCCACTAGGCTGCCATTTATACTGGGGAGGGTGGTGTCTTGGTTGACTTTGCACTACTATAGCAAAAATGAAGGTGAAACCCACAGAATATTAACTCTTATATAATATAGGTTATGTAAAAGACAGGCAATGTTTGCAGAACAGGACCAAACCATTAATACTGCAATGCTGAAATAAACCAGTGGAATGGTACAAACTATATTCTGTGTTTTTCCCCTTGCAGGTGTCCAGTCCCAGATCCAGTTTGTCCAGTCTGGTCCTGAAGTTAAAAGGCCTGGAGAGTCAGTGAAACTGACCTGTAGGGCATCTGGATACACATTTACCAGCTATTCTATGCACTGGATCAGACAGGCACCAGGCAAAGGACTGGAGTGGGTTGGACGTATTTTTACAAGTAACTTTGAAACACTCTATCTTAAGGCTCTTGAAGGTCGAGTCACTATCACCGTGGACACCTCCATTAGCACCACATATCTGCAGCTGACGGGCTTAAAAGCTGAAGACACTGCTGTCTATTACTGTGCAAGACTCACAGTGGTGAAAAGCAAATACATGTGCATACCTAAAACCTTTGCAAAAGAGAAGAGGAAGTTCTGGCAGAGAAAGCAAAGAGGAACTGCTAAACTACTGAGCCATGAAATCCTAGAGAGACAGAACTGGAGAGGAGCCCAAAGGCCACCTGGGCCAGCCATCTGGTCAAACTACACTTGGACCTGTTGGAGATCCAGTGCATCAACCTTTTGCACCAACTATCCTAATGACCACTAGGGGCAGTGAGAGTAGAAACAGTTGAGTAAGGGTCTCCCTAGCTGTTCAACCTGTCTCTACTCTATGACCCCTGCTATGACTCTTCAGGTATTCCCTGTGAGAGACAGATTCTCTTCCTTTCCTCTTAGAGAGCAGATGGAAACATCTCTCTCTCTCCCTAAGTATTTATTATGTAGTCTATAGATTAAGGGTTAAGTCTTTCTTATCCAAAGGTGTACTTCACCAGTAAATCTACTTAGTGTTTTATTCTACAAGAATCTCCATGTGTCTTCTCTAAGTAGCTGCAGTAACTAAACTCTGCAAACTACTCTGTAACTGGAGTGGGTAGCTTCTTCAGTGCTTTGCTAAAATTAACTGGGGGATAAAAATATATAACCCCCAATAGCACCAATGGCAGATTCATTCAGTCAGATCAAGCCAGATCAACAGATTAAGACCACAGAGTCCTGCAAGAGGCAGTCACATGTATCTGCAGAGCCAGAAGCTCCAGGGGCAAGCAAGCCAAGGAGCACGCTACAGAATGCGAGAATCAGCCAATACTCAAGGTAAAAGCCTCCTCTTGATAGATCCAATTCTGCTTATCAGCCACTCTGGACTTCCAGGTGGAGGTTTCCAAGCAGAGGCTGGGGAGCCATATGTCAAGGATGCTCTAGCAGCCCTGCACTGAGTAAGGGGTTGGACTAGAAACCCTCCAAAGTCCCTTCCAGTTCTAAGATCCAGTTATTCAATAACAGCTTGGCAAGCATCCACCCCTACCTTGCAAGAAATCCTATTGGTTTCCCAATGTAGCCAACTTACGGCCTGCTGTTTCTCTGCATTCGCTTTCCAGCTGCTTTTGGCCAGGCAAAAGTCAGGGTTCTTAAGCATGAAAATAAACTCTTGTCATGGTCAGTGCCTGCATCTACAGAGAGGTGGTAAAGGTACAAAAGATCAGGGCATGTGCATAGGAACATAGGAAGCTGCCTTCTACTGGGTCAGATCATTGGTCCATCTAGCTCAGTATTGTCTACGTGGACTGACCGTGGCTTCTCCACAGCTGCAGGCAGGAATCTCTCTCAGCCCTATCCTGGATATGCCGGGGAGGGAAGCTTCTTCATGCAAGCATGCAGGTGCTCTTCCCAGAGTGGCCCCATCCCCTGAGGGGAATATCTTACAGTGCTCACACATGCAGAGGCAGGTCTCACGATCGGTGAGACCTGCCATAACGGGTCTCACAAAACAACATTCAAAAAATCCAATAAAAGGAAATAATACAGGACAAACAAATCACAAACACAAAACAAAACAAAATACAAAATATAATATGAAACATTTACAAAATAAAAATAAAAAATCACTTTTACAAAGCCTGAGTGAACAGAAAGATCTCCACCTGGCATCTAAAAGAACAAAGTGATGGTGCAAGCCCCACTGGGGAGGTTAGTATTCCTTAAATGGGGTGCCACCATATAGACTTCTTATCAGAGGCTGGGTCTAGAGAACTGAAGTAAAGAGAGGGTTGGGTGTGTCTCTCAATGACCACAGGAAGCAGTCAGAGAAGCAGATATACTCTTAGAGTGTGTTCAGGAATTCATGCTAGCTTTACCTATTGGCTTCCAAATCAATTGTTTCCCTTTTCGTTTCCTTATCTCCCTAGTATGACATCTTTATTTTTAGCTTCTACATCTTTCGGCAGACTCTGAGCCATTTCTAATTCTTATACTGCACTTTGAAACTTTAGGCTCTTCCCACTGCGCACTCTTAAAAATTATATATTCTGAAGGTAGCCTGAAGAGGCAAAATAAAATGGTTGCTCAAGGTGGCAGATTCTGGATACTGCTGCAGTGGCAGAATGGGAGATGGACAGGTTCAGAGAAGGGCATCAAAGATGATGAGGAGCAATTGGAAGAGATGGGTATATTTAGCTCACAGGAGAGACTACTAAGAGGAGATATCCCCATCTTCAAATTTCTGAAGGACTGTCACACAGAAGGAGGTGGTTTGTTCCCTCTTGCTCTTCAGGTCAGGACTAGAATCACTGGGTTGAAATTACAAGGAAGCAGCTTCAGGCTAGATATTAGGAAGAACTGCCTAAGAGCTGTTTGGCCGGGGGACAACCTGTGTCATGCACTGGTGAGCTCTTTCACATTTAGACAGTATCAGATAGAGTCTGGACAGCCACCTCTAAGAGATGTAGCAGCTTCTAGAACTGAACATGGGGTGGACTAGAAGACCACTGATATCCCTTCCATTTTTTTTAAATGCTTAGAGTCTGCCTGACCTTTTGGGCACAATCCATTGGAATGTTCTCCTGGTAAAGAACCATTTTAATAATCAGGAAATGCATGTAAGCACGCTGTGCTGTTCTTCCACAGTCCCCATTCATTTTAATGGAGGTTTGTACTGAATATTTTCCCAGTGAGTTATGCCTTGTGGCCATTCACAGGAGAGGTGTCATCATCTGCACTGCATTTCTGGCACCAAAATCTATTCAGCACCTCCTGCTCCCTATACCTTTTCCCGTGACTTCAATTGACTCCACCCCTTTTAACACTAAGGCAAGCAGACCTGCCCAAAATATGCAAAAGCAAAAGCCCTCATTTCCTCTGTCGAGGCTTTTTAAAGCCTCATTGCATAAATCCAGTGGACAAATCCCCTCAACCTGCTTGAGTCATTTCAGTGGGCTATCAGAGCTTCCATTCTGACATTCATAATGTTATGGCTTTTACATATCTCCATGTTCATAAATGGCATGGCACGTAAGTCGTTGTTCTTTAACCTCAACTACTTTGGAGAGCAGAGTGTGATATTTTGTTCAGACTGTAGTAAAAGATCCTCCATGCAAAAATCATTTCATCCATTTTCACATGACTGTTCTGTTTTTTCTCTCCTCAGGGGCCAATTCACAAGTTGTTCTTACTCAGTCTGGCCCAGAAGTGAAAAAGCCGGGAGAATCCACCAGGCTCACCTGTTCTGTGAGCGGATTTACTCTTAGCAGCTATAACATGTACTGGATTCGACAGGCTCCAGGAAAAGGGCTGGAATGGATCATTTATTACTATTCACCCACTGACAACAGCTACTCCCCAACCATCCAGGGCCGATTCTCTGCCTCCAAGGACTCTTCCAACTTCTACCTGCAAATGAACAGCCTGAAGCAAGAAGACACAGCCATGTATTACTGTGCCAGAGATGCACAGTGGTGGAAATAGACCTGGAGCTTAGACAAAAACTTTGGCCTATGAATGGAAATGGCTGCAGGTGGCACTAGAGAGCTTTGGACAGAACACAAATGAAAATAAGTACAACTGAAAATCCTCTATAATAAAAGCCTTGCCTGTCCTTCCGTGTCACCCAGGTGTGTGTCCGTGTCTCCCTCGGTCGTTCTGGGCATGCACGGAGCGCATGCCCAGTACAGCCGAGGCAAAAACAGACACAGGCACCAGGCGGACATGTTGGGCGGTTGTTTGCCCGGCTGCGGAAAGGCCAGAAGCGGCCGCTGCAAAGCTGGGGAAGAGGCAAAGCCGGGGAAGCCCCGCAAAGCCAGGGAAGCCAGGGAAGAGGCGGCGGGAGCCGGCGCGGCCGAGGCGGAGGCAGAGCCATGGCCGAGGACTGGCCGTGCCGCCAAAGCCGGGCGGGGGGAAGAGGCGGCGGGGGAAGCCGGCCGAGGTAGTGGCAGAGCCGCCGCCGAGGCCTGGCTGCGGCGGCGAAACCAGGCGGGGGGGAGACTTTGGGGCCCTTGCCCGGCCGGGGAGACCGGCCGCGGCATGGAGGCTGGCGGCGGCGGAAGGGGGAATGGCGGCGGGGGGCCTAGAGCGCACAACTCTACTAGCACCCGTTATTTAACGGGCCTCAAATCACTAGTAAGTATATATCAGTTCCTGGGTTCCAACAAATGGCACAGCAGGGAAATGACTTGACTAGGAAGCCAGAGGTTGCCAGTTTGAATCCCCACTAGTATGTTTCCCAGTCTATGGGAAATGCCTATCTCGAGCAGCAGCAATATAGGAAGATGCTAAAAAGGCATCATCTCATACTGTGCAGGAGATGGCAATGGTAAACCCCTCCTGTATTCTACCGAAAGAAAACCACAGGGCTCTGGGGTCACCAGGAGTCGACACCAACTCGACAGCACACTTTACCTTTACATATCAGTTCCTGCTATAGTTTTCCTCCCTTCCAAATCCAGAACAACCTCATTATCATACTTTTAAAGTAATCCATTGGTTGAGGTACATGAACTTCTTGCCACCGTAGACCTGACATCAGCAATTGTCATGAAATCCTTGCACCCAGGTGTGGAAAAGGAAGTACTTTCCCACAAAGTATGTATTTAATCTCTGGCATTGTCTGTGACAGGATGTGGTGATGGCCACTAGCTTGGATGGCTTTAAAAAGGGCTTAGACAAATTCTCGCGGCCCCCAGAAGCTCCAGTATGCCCTGCAAGAGTGCACAGGGCATACTGGAGAGACCCCAGAGCCGGGAGGCTGCTTTTCAGCCTCCTGCCAGGGGTCTACTCATGAGTAGCCATGGTATGGAGCTGCGCCAGGGCTACTCACGATTGCTTAAACTGGGTTTTCGGAGTGCTCGCTCTGCAAACCCGGTTTAAGCACCGGGCTACAGAAGTGGGTGACCCGCTTGAGAACCACCGGGCTCGCAGCCAAGACCAGTGGTTCACACGATGGGAGAAAATTGGACTAGCCTCCGCTAGCCCGATTTTCTCCCATTGTGTGAATAGCCTCCAAGTCTACCAACCTGCTGGAGAAAACAGGGGTCTGCCAGGAGCCAGGTCTACCTGCTCATGAAGGTCAGGTCTACATGCTGCATGCTGACAATTTCATTTTTTATTGGGTCCAGCATGCCTGTCAGACCAACCCAACTGCTCAGCCCTAATTAATATTGCCACTGCACTCTAATGCATCCCTTTAGAAAAGACCTGTTTTTAAAACCAGTAAGTAAAATACTACAAATCACCCCCCCTACAAAATAACATGATAGTGGGGTGATTTGTAGTATTTGTCTCTCTCATATGGATCAAGTTATTAAAACATATTTCAATAAGCACAGGGTTACCCTCTTTAAGTGGCGCAGCAGGGAAATGCTTGACTAACAAACAGAAAGTTGCCGGTTCGAATCCCCGCTGGCACTATATCTGGCAGCGGTGATATAGAGAAATGCTGAAAGGCATCATCTCATACTGCATGGGAGATGGCAATGGTAAACCCCTTCTGGATTCTACCAAAGAAAACCACAGGGCTCTGTGGGCACCAGGAGTAAAAATTGACTTGATGGAACACTTAACATTTCACCCTCTTATTTACTCAGATTCTACATTTTAAAACTTGCTGTATTATCCATATGCAAATTCAAAATGTGTACGTCCTTGTCCACAGGCTTTTAAAGCAAAACCTTCCCCAGCCCTTGAAATGATGTCTCTTTGGCCATGCCTTCTCCTCTGGGCAGCAACATCAGCAGGCAAGAGAATATTTTAGAAAGAATGAGGCTCTGCACACAAGCAGCCATACCCAGGATAGCACAGCCCTACCTGGATAGGGCTGTTCATGTGCAAGAACACAGTAATAGTCTTCTGCAGAAGTTTGCTCAGGGTAATTCTCCTGTGACTTATGCCTGGTGGTTATGAGATGGAGAGGGGTGTCACCCATGTTGCATCTCAGGCACCAAAATATTTTCAGACGGTCCTACTTCCTATACTCTATCATTTGGCTTCAATGGAATCCACACCTTTTAACATATATGAAACCTGTCCCGCCCACAATATGCAAAAGCAAGTGCTTTCATTTCCTCTTCAGAGGCTGTCTTAAACGTCCTTGGACAAATCCCTTGGACAGATCTCCTCAACCTACTGGAGTCATTTAAGGGGACTTTCAGATCATCCATTCAACCACTCACAATGTTATGGCTTTTACATTCCATCATATTCATAAATAGCTTGCCATGTAAGTTGTCGTCTTTTAACATCAGCTATTTGGGAGGGGCTAGGGTGATATTTTATTCCCCCTGCAAAACCTCATTCCATCCAATGTTTACACATTATTAACCTATCTGTTTCGTCTCGCTTCAGGGGCCAGTTCACAGATCGTTCTGACACAATCTGGTTCAGAAGTGAAAAAACCAGGAGAATCCACCAGGCTCACCTGTTCTGTGAGCGGATTTACTCTTAGCAGCACTAACATGTACTGGATTCGACAGGCTCCAGGAAAAGGACTGGAATGGATCGTTTATTACTATTCATCCGGTAGCAACAGCTACTCCCCAACCATCCAGGGCCGATTCTCTGCCTCCAAGGACACCTCCAATTTCTATCTGCAAATGAACAGCCTGAAGCAAGAAGACACAGCCGTGTATTACTGTGCCAGACACACAGTGGTGGAAATGGACCCAAAGCTCAGACAAAAACCCTGACTTATGGAAGGAAATGTCTGGCACTAGGTGGCACTAAGGAGCTTTGAATGACACTAAATTGAACTCATGCAAAATAAGTACCACTCTATTCCTCACAATGGTTTTGAATCTCCTTCCACTTCGAGGACACGTTCCACATCCTTAGTTTTAAAGGAAGCCATAGGTTTGGGGCTAGCACTAGCTTCTTGCCACTACAGACTTGAAACCAGCAATACGCATGAGTTTTTTGCATCCAGGTTCCAATAAGAGGCAACACCACTTTTTAATGGGTTGAAACTTGAGTCACACTTTATTAACTAATTACAAAAGCCAGTTAGTTTAACTACAGGCCAGATACTACAGGCTAGTTTGTTTAACGTCTGTTCCGGGTGAGCTGATAGTTAGCATTATTAAAGAGGTTTGCTCTTCTACCTATTCAAGAAGCTAGAAGAGCAAACCTTGCTGAGGAAGAACCAGTATGGTATCTGCAAGGGCAAGTCTTGGCTCATCAAAGTCCTAGACTTCTTTTTAAATGTCTACAAGCATATCGATATAGCACTGATCGAGGAGATATTGTATACCTGGGCTTTCAAAATTATCTGTCTATCTATCTATCTATCTATCTATCTATCTATCTATCTATCTATTCAATTTTTATACCACCCTTCCGAAATGGCTCAGGGCAGTTTACAATTAAAAACAGAAACCATTTAAAACCAATAACAATTAAAACAGAAATATAAATATGAACACCAATTTAAAAAAATCTTTAAAACCAATTAAACTAGCAAAACAATTAAAACCCTGAAAACCAGGTTAGCATTAAAACAATTAAAACTAATTAAAATCCCTGAAAGGCCAGGCCAAACAGATGGGTTTTAAGGGCTCTCTTGAAGGTCACTATGGAATTAAGATTACGAGTTTCTGCTGGGAGTGCATTCCACAGCCCGGGAGCAGCTACAGAGAAGACCAGCCTCTGAGTCGCCACCAAACGAACCGGTGTAACTGCAGACGGACCTCCTCAGATGACCTTAACGTACGGTGGGGGTCATGTAAAAGAAGGCGCTCTCTAAGATATTAAAATATTATATAAAATATTATATATAAAATTATTAGCAAACATAGCTGCTATGGGATAAGAGGACGGTCCTCCAATGGATTGGTAACTGGTTAAACAACAGAAGGCAGATATAAAGTGCTGGTGAATACCTATAAAGCACTAAATGGCTGGGATATTTAAGAGAGTGCCTTCTCCTTCAAGACCCTCACTGCTTATTAAGATCTTTGAGAACGGTCTGCCTGCAGCTGCTTCATTAAAAGCTTCACAGTGGCTAACTGATGGCACCAAAGCTGGAACAGAAGGGGCCCATATAAGTCCCCCGCCACCATCAACAATTCCACTGGATGTGAACCTGTGGATGCAATACATGTAGCAAAGAATTGTTTCTTTGCCACATGTATTGCCAGAGCATTGATCTTCAATTATGCTCTGTGCTGTAATCTGTTGGATTCGAGTCAAGTCCTTCTCCAAATGGTGGTCTGTCCATGACAATGAGGAAATCATTGGCGTCCCCACCAATGGAACACCTCCCTGATCAGAGCAAAATACCAAATCATGCATGTGACCAGCAACATGCATTGGCCCCGAGGCCACTTGGGAAAGGCCCATAGTTTTCATGGCCACTATGAGCTCCCGAACTGTTCCTGTCAATTCAGTCCCAAAGTGCACATCCAGTCACCCACCACAATCAACCTGGGCATTGCTAGTGCCAACTCTGCAACCAAATCTGACAGCTCGGTTATGGATTCTGTTCGGCAGCGGAGTTATCGGTACACCAATAGAAGTCCCAGTCTATCCCTGGTCCCAAGACTCAAGTACACAGGCAGGTGCTCTGACAGGGATCCTGTTAAGGGATATACTGTTTTTACAAACCACAGTCACTCCACTTCCCCGTCCACGTCCTCTCATGTGCTCCAGTCCACAACAGAGTATCCCATAGGGAGAAGCTGGGGGCCAATAATCTAGATGGTTTTAAAGGGGACTAGACAAAGGTATGGAGGATAGAGCTATCAGTGGCTACTAGCATGGATAGCTGTATATCACCATCAGAATTAGAGGTGCCATGCCCCTGAACACTTTGTCCTGGGAACACCAATGGGAGGGGTGATTGCTCTCTTTCCCCTGCTTGAGGATGCCTTATGCACCTGATTGGCCACTGTGTGAAGCAGGCTGCTGGACTAGATGGGACTTTGGCCTGATCCAGCAGGGCTTTTCTTATATCCTTATGTTCTTAAAGGAACTGCGGTGGAACCAATGAACTAGAGTGGTGGTCGAAACCCAAAGGGGAGGCAGCCTCATGGTCAGTAATTGCCTCTCCCTATATCAGATGATCCAACAGGGATCTGAAATAGTTAGCAGTCAAACTTGGGCCCTCTCAATGCCAAAGAGTTTACTGGTTACAGGGAGAATTACAGAAGTCACCACTCCGAAAGTCTGAAGGCTCTGAGTGGGAGAGGCAACCAGCTCCACAAAGGCGTCCATTCCCAAATGGTTCCATTAAAACCTGCTGTCACTGTAATTGTGCTGATGCTTGAAATATCCACCCAAACCTGTGAGTCTCCCCAAGGATGATGCTAGTTAGTCAACTGCCACTAGAGTGGACAGAGCCTATAAATACATAGTGTAAAGTAGCCCCCCCCAAAAAAAATCCTCATCAACATCAAATCAGGAGGAAAGCTGGTCTTGTGGTAGCAAGCATGATTTGTCCCCATTGCTAAGCAGGGTCTGCCTGGTTGCATATGAATGGGAGGCTACATGCATGAACACTTTAGATCAGGTTTCCCCAACCTGCGGTCCTCCAGATGTTGCTGAACTACAACTCCCAGCATACCCAGACACTGGGAGTTGTAGTTCATCAACATCTGGAGGGCCACAGGTTGGGGAAACCTGCTTTAGATACTCCACTTAGGGGAAGGGGCTGCTCTGAGAAGAGCACCTGCATTCTGGCATGCAGAAGGTTCCAAGTTCCCTCCCTGGCAGCATCTCCAAGATAGGGCTGAGAGAGATTCCTGCCTGCAACCTTGAAGAAGCTGCTGCCAGTCTGTGTTGACAATACTGAGGATGGCCTGATGGACTAATGGTCTGTTCCTATGTCAGGTGACGATAAAAAAGGGGGCCCACTTGGCCCAAGCAGATGACCACCCAGGGGCATAGCGGGACTGCCGGCGGCCCGTGTGCAGCTGCGGCGGACACCCCCACTAACCCCGCCCCCCATGTCTGATGTGCGGGACATGTCGGGGCCGCGAAGCATGGCCCCTGATTGAGCACAGCCTGGGTTCTTTGAACCCCTTCGCCCAATGGTAGCTCCACCCCTGTGAACACCTAATCAGCAGATGACCACCTATAGCGGCAGCATGGTGTAGTGGTTGGAGTGCTGGACTAGGATCAGAGAGACCTGAGTTCAAATCCCCATTCAGCCATGAGACTTGCTGGGTGACTCTGGGCCAGTCACTTCTCTCTCAGCCTAACCTACTTCACAGGGTTGTTGTGAGGTGAAACTTAAGTATGTAGTACACTGCCCTGGACTCCTTGGAGGAAGAGCGGGACAGAAAATGTAAAAAAGAAATAAAAAGAAATAAAAGAAATAAAAACCTAGGTGGGAAGACTCACAGACCCCAGAACCCCTCCAAATGGAAATACCCAATAAGCTGAAATAGTCATTTCTCCAGTTGTTTCATTTGGGAGCAGCCTTTACTTTTGGCACGAGGAAAAGCAGTTCATCCCACAGGTGGGAATATAATCTCATTTGCTAGAACAATCTTTTGGATACAACCTACCAAAGCTGCATTGTAGACAAATTTATTGATGCAATAGTGTTGAGTGAACGTATGGACAGGTTTGCAGGCTTGACTCTGACCCTATCCCTATAAGCTGCAAAAGTAGCAGAGCTTTTCAAGGAATGAGTTGTCAAGCCTTCAGAGAGGAAATGGCTTTAGGCTGGATATATGATGAAAACGATCAGTATCCTTCTCTTCTTCAGACTGGACTGCCAGGATGCTCAGTCAGATTCTGCATTTTTATTGCACTCCTCGTATGCAAATTGCAAAGATGCATTTCCACTTCATGGCTTTAAAGCAAAGCTTTCCCAGGCAGGATGACATCGATCTTTCTGCATTGCCAGTGGAAGCCATGTCTCTTTGGTCATGTTTTCTCCTTTTGGCAGCTTCGTTAACAGGTAAGACAATACTTAAGGACAGATACCTTCCTTCAAAAACTCCATTGCCCAGCTAGTGAAAGAATCCAAAGAGGATGAAATAGGCAGTGAACAGGAGAAAAAAGAACAAGATCTCAGAATTCAACTGAGACCCAAACTGTATTCACTATGACTTCAAGGTCCTCAGTTTTAAACTCCAGATCTAACCATGTACATAGATGCTCTCCTGTATGTGCTGCTCTCACCAAAGAGCCAGAAAGCTGCCATTTATACTGGGGAGAATGGTGGTTTGCTTCAATTTGGCTTTGCACTGCTACAGCCCCTATGAAGGAGCAAATATTTCTATCCCACTTTCAAAGTTAGAGAATATAACCCATGTAAAAGACAGAGAATGTTTGCAGAGTGGGGTCAATCAATAGTGCATGCTGAAATATACACTAGGAAAACTGAATCAATTATATTCTAGTGTGTTTTCCCCCCTACAGGTGTTCAGTCCCAGATCCAGTTTTTCCAGTCTAGTCCTGAAGTTAAAAGGCCTGGAGAGTCAGTGAAACTGACCTGTAGGGCATCTGGATATACATTTACCAGCTATCGTATGTACTGGATCAGACAGGCACCAGGCAAAGGACTGGAGTGGGTAGGGTGGATTAGGACAGACAACTTTCAGACAAGCTATCTTAAGGCTCTGGAAGGTCGAGTCACCATCACTGTGGATACCTCCATCAGTACCACATATCTGCAGCTGACTGGCTTGAAAACTGAAGACACTGCTGTATATTACTGTGCAAGAGAGACACAGTGGTTAAAGCCAAATGTATATGCACCCCTAAAACTCTTGCAAAAGAGTTCTGGCAGAGAAAGCAGGAAAAAAGAAAAAAGGAACTGCTAAACTATTGAGCCATAAAATGCCAGAGAGACAAAACTGGAGAGGAGCCCAAAGACCACCTGGTCCAGGCAGCTGATCAAACCCCACTTGTCCCAAAAGGGGTTTCATTCAAGTCACCCTCTAACAGACCAACAGCTACTAAGCAGACTATAGAGTGAGAAGAGAAGAGATCATGTGTGTTTACAGAGCCCGAAGCTCTATGGGAAGCAGGCCAAGCCATAAGCTATGGAGCGCAAGACTCAGCTGAAGGACAGGGCAGGAGCCTTTTGATATTTCCATCCCTTCTGGTGACTCACTCAAGGCTTCCAAGTGGAGGACGAGGGGGGCATTATTGTCCTCCTAGTAAGTCCAGTCTGCATCTACCTCTACCTTCCTAGGCAACCAAATGCATTTTGGAGAGCCAGCATAGCGTAGTGGTTAGAGTGTTGTTGGACTAGGACCGGGAAGACCTGAGTTTGAATCCCCATTCAACCATGAAACTCATTGGGTGACTCTGGGCCAGTCATGTATCTCTCACCCTAACCTACCTCATAGGGTTGTTGTGAGGATAAAAATAAGCATGTATACTGCTCTGAGCTCCTCGGAGGAAGAGCAGGATATAACTATAAATAATAAATAAGCAAAAAAACTTTTCTTTATGACCATCTTCCTGCCTGTTCTCTTTTTATATAATTATTTATTTTTCTGTATCTGCTTTGACTTTCATTGAAAAGTGGAATATACACATTTGTAAAGTAAAGTGTGCCATCGAGTCAGTGTCAGCTCCTTGCGCTGTTCAGCATTGCCATCTCCCACACAGTATGAGATTATGCCTTTCAGCATCTTCCTATATCGCTGCTGCCCGATAGAGGTGTTTCCCATAGTTTGGGAAACATACCAGCCGGGATTCGAACCGGCAACCTTTGGCTTGCTAGTCAAACTATTTCCCTTCTGCTCCATTAGGCGGCTTATATACTTTTGTAATCGTAGTCATATATCCTCCTTCCAGCTGCTTTTGGACCAGCTGCCAGCCATGGAAGAAAGTCTCCTCATCTCCAGTGCATCTGCACACAAGTGCTCGTTCTGTGGTGTGCAGGGGTGGAGCAAGGGTGGATCTTCAATAGGGAAGAAGAACCCATGCTACCTGGCCTCCCGGAGCCACCTTGCCCTATCAGGGGCTGCCTTGCCCCCTCGCCTCCCCTTTCCTCCCCCCACTGGCTAGCTTGTGGGGGTACATTTTGGCAGTGGAACCGTCTTCCTCATAGAGCAAATGGCCCTCTCCTTCCCTAGAGGTGTTCAAACAGAGGATGGAAAATATCTTTCAGGGATGCTGTAGGCATGGAGCAGGGGGTGGAATAGAAGACCTCCAAGGTCCCTTCCATCTCTAACATTCTATGATTCTGAGATGTAAGCCTCCCCCCCAATCAGCCTGGCAGAGACCAATTACCACTTGGATCTCCCCTCTGCAGAACTCTCCCCTGCTGTGTTTGTTTGTTTGTTTGTTTTATTTTATTCGATCTCTATACTGCCCTTCCAAAAATTGCTCAGGGCAGTTTACACAGAGAAAGAATAAATAAATAAATAAATAAATAAATAAATAAATAAATAAATAAGATTGATCCCTGTCCCCAAAGGGCTCACAATCTAAAATGAAACACAAGACAGACACCAGCAACAGTCACTGGAGGGACGCTGTGCTGGGAGTGGATAGGGCCAGTTACTCTCCCCCTGCTAAATAAAGGGAATCACCACTTTAAAGGTGCCTCTTTGCCCAGTTAGCAGGGGCATGCTTATGCAAGCTTCCCCCCGGAACTCTGTCCCCTGAGTAGTTGAAGCCATTTCAGAACCCACAACAGTATCAAGGATGATGACTTTCTCTGCACCTCCCTTATGAAGTTGGGCCCAAAAACTTGAAGAAGGGAGATAGATGGGTGTTTCAACCACTACAGGAAGAAGCCAGAGAAATAGATATGCTGCTGTGATAGGTATTCACCCTGGATCCCACCACCCACCACCACCACTGGTTCTGTTTCCCTCTTCTTCTTGCCATGCCTTTCCTCTCTAGTGTATTATTTATTTATGTTGTTAGACTACAACTCCCATCATCCTTTGGCCTTTGTGGCTAAGGATGATGGGAGTTGTAGTCAAACTGCACCTTGGGACTGATGTTTGAGAACTCCTGGCATATTTGAAAGACCGTCTGCCCTCCACCACAAGAGTGCACAAAATGGGGACAAGCTTTTGCTGTGAAATCTGGGCATATTATGTGGCATGTCTTATAGGTATGCAGTACATATACCAATAACATATAGGTAGAGGTTATTATCCCCCCCACCCAAGTCCTGCTATGCTGCCTCATCATGGTAGGTGGGTGTTCCTGGGAGGGAGGAGCAAAGAACTTCGGGAAGTATATTCCCAGTAGGATCACCCAAATCATGAAGGCCATCCCAGCTGCCCAGCTAAAGAGAGCAGGCACCTATATTGGTCATCAGAGATATAGGAAGGTGCAGGAGGTGGACAATCACTTCAGTGACAATGACAAAGGCATCATTTCACACTGCGCAGGAGAAGACAATGGTAAACTACTCCTGTGTTTTACCAAAAAAACCACATGGATAGACAAAATAGAATCTATCTATGTGGTTGCTAAGAGTTGGCACCGACTTGATGGCACTTAATCAATCTATCAACCAGAGGTTGTTATGCCAGTGAAAAGTCTGAGCAGAATTGGATGGTTTGAAATGAACTGGCATTTGGTGGGTCAAGGAACATCAACATGACCCTCCTGTGCTCAACTGCAAGGTCACTCAAGACCAAAAGGTCCACGATTCTGCCATACTTTATTTATTTATTATTCATTCATTTGATTTCTATACTGTCCTTCCAAAAATGGCTCAGGGCAGTTTATGCAGAGAAATAATAAATAAATAAGATGGGTCCCTGTCCCCAAAGGGCTCACAATCTAAAAAGAAACATCAGATAGATACCAGCAACAGTCACTGGAGGTACTGTGTTGGGGGTGGATAGATAAAATTGCACCTCAGGCGCCAAAATGTCTTGAGGCAGTCCTGCTCTCTACACCATATCACTTGGCTTCAATGGACTCCACCCTTTTAAAGACAGGTGCAATGAATCTTGGCCACAATATGCAAAACCAAACACTCTCATTTCCTCTTTAGTTTAGAGGTTCTTTTGAAGCTCCTTGGACAACCCCCTGGACAAATCTCTTTGACCTGCTTTGATCATTTCAGTGGGCATTCAGGCCTCCCGTTCCACCATTTTCAATGCTATGAATTTTATTTTGCTTCATTTTCATAAATGACTTGTCATGTAAGTCATTTTTAGCATCTAATTTGGGGAGCAGTTACAGTTCCCCAAATTTAATAATAATAATAATAATAATAATAATAATAATAATAATAATAAGAAGAAGAAGAAGAAGAAGAAGAAGAAGAAAGAAAGAAAGAAAGAAAGAAAGAAAGAAAGAGAGAGAGAGAGAAAGGTGAAAATAATCGACATAGCAATACCAGGGGATAGCAGAATAGAAGAAAAAGAAATAGAAAAAATCACCAAATACAAAGATCTACAAATTGAAATTGAAAGGCTGTGGCAGAAGAAGACCCAAATAATCCCAGTGGTCATTGGTGCCCTGGGTGCAGTTCCAAAAGACCTTGAAGAGCACTCAACACCATAGGGGCCACAGAAATCACCATCAGCCAATTACAAAAAGCAGCTTTACTAGGAACAGCCTATATTCTGCAACGATATCTATAACAACTGACAATAAAATTCAGCCATCCCAGGTCCTTGGGAAAGACTCGATGTCTGGATAAAACAAACAAGTCAATAACACCTGTCTGACTGTATAAACAAGAAATAATAATAATAATAATTATTATTATTAATTCAACTTACAGATCTGTATGTATATACAATTGTTCAAGCATTATGTTAAATAAACATACAATTGGACACTGCCTATTTGCACTCTGTACTTGAGGTGCCTATATCTAGTTTGAACATGATTGCCAATATAACAGAATCTCTGAATAGGGCTAAAGTCTGTCAGTTACCAAGGTCACTGTCCCAGCAGGGGGCTCACCATGGAACAGCACCATGGCATTGCTAAAGCCAGCTTGATAGTTCCTGCGGTGTTGCATGTAGGGATTTATGCATACATGTGAATCCAGTTGGCTGTTGCTGGTTTCCCTGCAATTGGATTCCCTGTTGCTGGATTCCCTGCTCCCCTACTTGCCGATTGGTTCCTTCCAGCCCTGAAGAAGGGGAAAGCTGTGGAAGACCCACACGTAGCTGAAATGCAGCCAATGCTGGGCTGCACAGACAATGGCTGATGAGCCAACTGGCAACCACAAAGCAACATATGTGAGCAAGGAAGGTGCCCTGCCCTCTGCAATTCAATTATGTTCACTAAAATCCTGGAATGGAGAGGTTGTGTGGCCTGCTATCTATTTTGCCTGCCAGACTCCAGCCCAGCCAGCTCAGAGTGGGTGCATTTAAATAAATAAACAGATCCCCATATCTTCCTGACATTGGAGTGCTATCCTGCTCACCCAGAATCTGCATTTTTGAAGCAACTCTCTTCTCCATATGCAAATGGGGAAAATGCATTTCCTCTCTAAGTGGCTTTAAAGCAAAGTTTTCCCCTGCAGGATCTCATCAACCTTTCCTTATAGCCAATGGGAGCCATGTCTCTTTGGCCATGCCTTCTCCTCTGGACAGCTTCATTAGCAGGTAAGACAACAAGAAGGGGAGAGACCACTGATGTAAGTGGAGGCATGGATAGAATCTCAATGCAGCTGCAATGCCCTTGGTCTTCAGATCAATCCATGCACACAGATTTTCTCCATCATTTTCCTAATAGCAGCTCCCAGCAAAGTGCTACCAAGCTGCCAATTATACTGTAGACAGTGGTGGCTTGGTTCAATTATAGCAAAAATGAAGGCAAAACCCACTGACTCCTGTGTAATGTAGCTTGGATAAAAGACTGCAGTGATGTTGGTAGAATGCAAACAAACCATCAGTATTTTCAGCTGAAACAACTGTAGCTGAACAAATTCTCTTCTGCACTTCTTGTTTATAGGTGCCCAATCCCAAATCCAGTTTGTCCAGTCTGGTCCTGAAATTAAAAGGCCTGGAGAGACAGTGAGACTGACCTGTAAGACATCTGGATATACATTTACCAGCCATGGTATGCAATGGGTCAGACAGGCACCAGGGACAAGACTGGAGTGGGTAGGTAGGATTAACACACAAAGCTTTGAGACAATCTATCTTAAGGCTCTTGAAGGTCATGTCACCATCTCCGTGGACACCTCCATCAGCACTGGTTATCTGCAGCTGACTGGCTTGAAAGCTGAAGACACTGCTGTGTATTACTGTGCAAGATGCACAGTGTTGGAAACCAAATGTATATGTATGCCTAAACCCTTTGCAAAAGAGAGGAGGAAGTTCTGACACGGAAAGCAAAAATGAACAGCTTCATCATTGCCCCAGAATATCCTAGACTCACAGAAGTGGAGATGAGTCAAAAGGCCACCTGGTCCAGTCAACTGGCCAAACCCAATGAGGCCCAAAGGCATATTCGTTCATCTGCCATCCAGCAGATTAACAGTTGCCATCCAAACCACAGAGTGCTCCAAGAGGAGATCACACATGTCTGCAGAGGCAGAAGTGCTTTGAGACACATGGTACAGAGTAGAAGAATCAGCTATAGTTCAATAGAAGAGGCTCCTAACATTGCCATGTCTTCTTACGACTCACCCAAGGCTTCCAAGTGGAGGAATAAGGGGCACTATTGTCCTCCCAGGCAGCCCAGCATGGATCTGCCTGTACCCTGCCATACAACCCATTAGGCTTTCCTTCTAAACATCTTCCTGCCTGCTCTCTCTCTCTCTCTCTATCCCTCTGCCTCCTTTTTTTGGTCATACTGTCAGCCAGGGTTCATAAGCAAGAAAAAAATGCTCCCCATGGTCAGTGTTTGTATCTGCACAGAAAAGCTGCACATGGAAATGATCCAGAGGAGTGGCCATGGAGCATGTCAGCTCTGGACAGGTCTCCTATTCCACAGCATGGATTCCTCGTAACCAGCCCTTCCAATCCCATATGGAGGAGTGTGCTTGCAGGCATATTCTGTCTCCCTGGGACAGACTGATATTTGAAGTCTGTCCCGGGACAGGCTGACATTTGAAGGAAAACTTCAGGGTTCCTTCCAAAGAGAAACATCAGAGAACATTATCCAGCAGATTCTTCACATCCCAGTATTTAAATCACATGATGAGGGGAGCGTTGGATATTAAATCCCCTATCTCCCTCAAACTGGAGTGCTACCCTACTCAGTCAGATCATGCATTTTGAAGCCACTGCCCTCTCCATATGCAAATTGAAAAGATGCATTTCCTCTTCTAAAATACTTTAAAGCAAGGTTTTCCCCACCAGGATGTAGTCAACCTTTCTCCCTAGCCCAGTGGAAGCCATGTTGCTTTGGTCATATCTTCTCCTTTGGACAGCTGCATTAGCAGGTAATAGAGGAGATCCATTCTAAAGATGAATGCCTCCAACCAGATAATTAGTTGTCCAGACAGTGAAATGACCACTGTCCCATAATCACCTATCAATCACCTGATGATACATAATCAGAGAGACAACGAAGAGAACAAATGGGATGATCTGTTCCAAACTGGGCCTGGACAGAATTCCATGATGATTGCAATGGTCTCAGCCATCAGTTCCAGTGCTATGCATGCATGCAGATTTTCCCCATTATTTTCCTAATTGCAGCTTCCTTCAAAGTGACGCGAAACTGCCGTTATATACTGGTGAGAGTGGTGGTGGTGGTGCTTTGTTTCAATTTGGCTGGACACAGCTATTGCAAAGCTGAAGGCAAAACCACCAGATTATTGGCTCCTTAATAATAATGCCCTGTAAAAGACACCAATGAAGAAATAGAACATGAAGAAATCAATATTGTATACTGAAACAAATGAGTACAACTGATCAAAGTAACCAGTACAACTGATCAAACTATCTTATCTTTTGTTCTTTCTTTTTATCTATAGGTGCCCAATCCCAAATCCAGTTTGTCCAGTCTGATCCTGAAGTCAAAAAGCCTGGAGAGGCAGTGAGAGTGACCTGTAAGGCCTCTGGAGGAACATTTGCCAGCTGTACAATGCACTGGATCAGACAGGCACCAGGCAAAGGACTGGAGTGGATAGGCTGGATTAGGACATACAACTCTCAGACAAGCTATATCAAAGCCCTTCAAGGTCGACTCACATTCACTGTGGAAAACTCCATCAGCACCACATATTTGCAGCTGGCTGGCTTGAATGCTGAAGATACAGGCGTATACTACTGTGCAAGACAACCAGCCACAGTGGTGGAAACCAAATGCATATGCGTGCCTAAAACATCTGTGAAAAAGATGAGGATGTTCTGACAGAGAAATCAAAAAGGAACTGCTGAGTTGTTGATGCAGAAAATCCTAGAAACACAGAACTGTAGAGCAGACAAAAGGCCATCTGGTCAAGCCGCATTCGTCCAATGGCAGATCCATTCCTATCAGCCCTCCAAGAGATAAACAGTGGTATTCAAACCACAGAGTGCTACAAGTCAAGAGACCACATGTTGCTATAGAAACAGAAGCTCTAGGGGCAAGCAAGGCAAAGTTTATGCTACAGAGTGTGAAGATCAGGTGTCTCTCAGGAGCCCCCTAATATTTTTCACCGCTTCTGAGCCATTCAAGACTTCCAACTGGGGGAAGAGGGAGCAATATTATCCCTAGGCGACCAATTGGATATTAATTTTTCACCACCTTCCTGCCTATTTTTTCAGATTCTCTTCCCTGCTGCTTTTGGTCAGACTTCTAGTGACGGTTCTTAAGCATGGGGGGAAAATGCTTCTCATGGGCAGTTCTTGCATCTGCACACAAGTTGTGGACATGCAAAAGTTCCAGGGATTAGACTATAGACTTTGTTTCCATGGGGCATAGCTAGCTGGCATGTTCTCATTTCCCTCTACCTGTGCTGCAGTAAAGAATAGTTCTTACCAGCCCATTGAATCCTGCATTGAGGTGTAGTGATGTGCAAATTGATTCAAATTTGAATTGATTCGACACAAATCTGGGTGATTTGAGAGATTCAAATCCAAATTGAAATTGGTTCTTCCAAACATGGCCTGATGAGGCAAAGTGTGATGGTTGCCCCTGGTGACAGAATTTGGGCACATATTGGAATGACATATCTGTAGTCAGGTTTGACCAGTGGGATGCAGTGCATTGGTATGCTTCCCACTTGAAGCCCTGCTGGAATGATCAGAAACTACATGCAAGCTCACAGTAATGTTCTTCCATAGTTCCCCATTCACAGAAATGGAGGCTTGGGGTGGGAAGGATAATTTTCCTGTGAATTCTGCCCCATACTTTTTAGCTGGAGATGGGTCTCATCTGGGGTGCATCTCAGGCACCAAACTGTCTCTAGTTGGCCATACTCCCTGCACCCTATCACTTGGCTTCAGTGGAGTCCACTCCTTTTAACAGAGATCCAGCCAGGCCTTCCAAAACTATGCAAAAGCAAGAGCTTTCATTTCCAATTTAGACACAGTTTAAATAAATAAATCCCATGGATAAATCCCAAGAATCCCCTCAACCTGCTTGAGTCATTTCAGGGGGCTTTCAGGAAGGTCTTCCATTCCACCACTCACAATGTTCTGGCTTTTACATTCCTTCATATTCCTTCATGGCTTGACATGTAAGTCAATGTCCTTTCACATCACCTACTTTGGAGAGCAAAGCAGAAGAAAGAGGTTGCTCTTCTTTTTCATCTGTTTTGGAGAGCAAACTCTGATATTTTGTTCAGACTGAAGGAAAAGATCCTCCCTGCAAGAATCATTTCATCCAATGTGTTCACATTATTCATCTACCTGTTTCGTCTCACTTCAGGGGCCAATTCACAGATTGTTCTTATGCAGTCTGGACCAGAAGTGAAAAAGCCAGGAGAATCCACCAGGCTCAGCTGTTCTGTGAGAGGATTTGATCTTACCAGTGCTGTCATGCACTGCATCAATAGAACTGGAGCCAAAACAAAAACTTTGGCCTATGAAAGGAAATGACTGCAGATGGCACTAAAGAGCTTTGGATACTTTGTTGGATTCCTGCAAACAAAGTATGCTGTGCAATATATCTGTTTCCAATTCTCAGTCTGCTTCCACATGCAGCATAGTTTCCTTACCCTTAGTTTTAAAGCTCTCTAGAGGTCCTGGGCTCTCTAACCTCTTTCCCCTATAGACCTGAGATCAGCAAGAAGCATGAGTACTATTCACATGTTATTTGTAACAGACATACAATGGAGCTATCCACATGACCGGGTGGGCGGGAGAACAGGCAGGTGGGGGGAAAGACTGAACAAAGCTTACCTTCCCCACAGACAAACCATCTGTTGTTGCTGCAAGTGCGAAACATGCTCCCCGATGATCCTGTGCTGCGCTAGGCAGAGTTCAGGAGGTGGGGTGATGTGCCCTGGTCTTAGGGAATCCCACAATGCACCATGTGACACCCGCAATGCATTGAGGGATTTCCTAAGGACATGGGCACCAGTGTTCCCTCTAAGAGGGATTCCCAGATGTTGTTGACTACAACTCCCATAATCCCCAAGCAAGAGCCACAGCAACAGGGTATTCTGGGAGTTGTAGTCAACAACATCTGGGAATCCCTCTTAGAAGGAACAGTGATGAGCATTCAAAGTGCCTGTCTTGTGGGCAGTCAGGCTGGAAGCAGTCCGGCTCACACACAAGCAGCTAGCCCGGGTTAAGGGAGCAGTTGCTTCCTTAACCTTAACTAGCAGCTGGGCTAAAAAACCAGGCTAGGTGATGCTGGCCTGATCCCTGTGGTTGGCACATGCAGCCTAACCCAGGATGGGTGCGCCTAGCCTGGGTTAGGCTGTGTGAGAGAACAGCCTCAATCTGTTTTCTGTGTATGAACATACAGATCTCTACACACGTACAGCTTCTCACACATTATGCACAATGCACTTAAAGCTATACAGTACAATTCTTATTTGTGACCCACATTTGATGATGCTTGTAATTCTCACAACGGTGGAGAAGAGAGAGTTTCAGAAGCTTCAGTTTTTCCTACCATTGCAACAAAGTAGGGTGACAAAATGCACCTGAACCAATTCTCTCTTCTGCCTCACTATTGAAAGTACAGGGACCCTGTCGTCCTTTGCATCTGCTATCTTCATGATAGTACAAAATCATTATATCTGGATTTGTGCATGGATATCTTCTCCATTTTCTTTATTAACCATCTCCAACTTTGGAGTATTTGATCAGTCAATCAGTTATTTAATTAATAGGGAGTTTTGCCATAAAAGCTTTTTGATAAGGAAATATGCATTTTGAATTTGGAGGTGAGGCTACTTCCAGCCTTAGAGGCAAGATGCCTCTGAATACCAATTGCTGGAGAATAATAGCAAAAGAGAGGGCATGCCCTCACCTTGCTTGTGGGTTTCTCAGAAGCATCTGGTGGGCCCTTGTGTGAAACAGGATGCTGGACTGGATAGGCCTTGTGTCTTATCCGGTAGGGCTGTTCTTATGGTCATTGTGTTTTGCTTCCAATAATTCAGACTTCCAATCATTTCTGTGATGAATATTGCAGTCTAAATCTGTACATTCCTTTAGAGGAATGTACCTGTTTTGAAAATCAGCTAGAAAAATACCAGAAAATACCCACCCCACAAGACAGCACAGCATGACAATACAGAAATCTCATTCTCATATACAGGAAGTTCCTAAAATGATTTTCAATAAACTCTGGACTATCATCTTACCTAGATAATTTCAACATTTTTGAACTTACTGTAATATCCATATGCAAATTTATGATGAATATTTCCTTACTGAAAAGCTTTTAAGGCAAATTTCCCCCAACATGATATCATCACTCTCTTTTCTTAGCCAATGGAAATGATGTCATTTTGGGCATGCCTCCTCCTTTGGGCTGCAACATTAGCAGGTAAGAGAATTTTTATTTTTTTATTTTTTAAGAATGTTTCCTATTAAATAACTGATTGATCAAATGCTCCAAAGACAGGGAGATGGTTAATCAAGAAAATGGAGAAGGTATCCATGAATACATCCAGATAGTCTCCTTTATTTTCTTCACAACTCCATCAAAGTACTACTAAGTTGTCTTTTATACTGAGGAGTTTTTGGTGGTTTGGTTCTCAATATGTCTGGGCATCATTACAGCAAAAGTGAAGGAACTTTTGCTGTAATGAACGAACTCAAGCTCTTTCCTCCTATGGAATGTAACCTATTGCTATGTCCAGAGAAGAGGAAATATGCAGAATAGGAAAGAACCAATGTTGTATGTTGATTATACATCATATTCTTGTCCAGCATTTGATGATGCAGTAAACAATTAACTTGTTTAAAAATGAGGGAGATGAACAACCATCCCTTTTTCTTATTTATCCACAGGTGTCCAGACTCAAATTCAGTTTATCCAATCTGGTCCTGAAGTTAAAAGGCCTGGAGAGTCAGTGAAACTCACATGCAAGGCTTCTGGATATACATTTAATCAGTATAGTGTGGCTTGGATCAAGCAGGCACCAGGGAAAGGACTGGAGTGGGTCGCTAGTATTAGAACAGATACCTTTGAGACCTTCTATCCAAAGGCTCTGGAAGGACAAGTCACCATTAGCGTGGAAGTCTCCATCAGCACCTCATATTTGCAGTTGGCTGCCTTGAAAGCTGAAGATACAGCTGTATATTATTGTGCAAGACGCACAGTGGGGAAAACCACAAATATAGGCAATCAAAAACCCTCTGGATAGGACTATGAACTTCTAACAAGGAAAACAACAACAATCATCTGCTGAATTTATAACCCAGATAATCTGAGCATGACAGAAGCATAAAGGAGCCCACAAGTTTCCTCCCCAAAAGCTATCTACTTGATTTCCTCCCCTGTGGCCCAAAGACAGAACTATTCAGACATCAGCACTCCCACTGATCAACAAGTGCAAACTGGGCCAAAGGACCAGATGTGAAAGAGACTGCATAAAACCTCCAGATCCAAGCAGATGCAAGCAAATGTTATATAATACAAAGGTCAGCCCAAATTGCAGCTTCCTCACCTTTGCTCTGCTGCCCCTAATTGTCAGTGTGGAGAAAACTGGGGTGGGGAGATGGTCAGCCTTGTACACCAGGAAACCCACCCCACAGTCCAGTGATTCCACTTCTTGTCATCCTTCTGTCCACCCTCCTGTCCTATTATGAGCTGCTTCTCTGTATCCTACTTCCATAAGTCAGATTGCTCAGCTTTCTAGCAGTTCTGCTGTTGGTCTGATCCATGCAAATATGGACTGCTTCCAAGAACCTGCTTAGGCCCTCTGGTGACTATTCCATCCAAACCCCAGCTCATAACCTGACAGGACTGGATGAGTCGGCCACCCAAGGAAGTTTGCTGGTAGCTACTAGGAGGCGGAAACCATTTCAGTGGCAGGATGATCCCTATGGAATTCTGAACCTCCCTCATTATGGGTGCTGGACTCTCTCTTTACCATCTTCAAATGTGGATGCTCTTATTTCAGAAAACTTTTAGCCCTAAGCAAAACAAACCTTTCCTCTCAGCCTTATTGACTCTTCTGTTTCTATGAGTTCTTTTAAACCATTCTGTTTCTTGCAGTGATATATTGGCTGACATAATGAACATTATTACTCCAAGCAATCTCACTGAGATTAAAAGGACAATTTAGGCAATGGGACTACTTTGAGTAAATTTCCTCAGGACAGCAATTTTTTTTAAAAGTGATTTCATATGGTTTGTTTTGTAAGCTACTTTGGGGTTTTAAATGTAAAGCAGGATATAAATCTATATAGGTATATGACCCAGCAAACTTCTCCTGTCTCCCACAAAGGAAACTTCTCCTGTCTCCTGCTTCAAAACCCCACTGGCTGCTAGTGTAAGGATCAGCTATTCACATGTTCTTTTCAACATGTATACAATCTATGCCCAGTACATACAGATCTCTGTGCACATACAGTTGTTCAAATATTATGTTCAATGAATGTACACCTCCCACTTCCTATGTGCATTCTGAAATTGAGGAGGCCTATATTTCATTTCACTTTGAAAATGAATGCATGTACAAGGGAAATTCTGCATAGGGCTATAGTCTGCCATCTGTTAAGGACACTGTCCCAGCAGGGGGCTCACTACAAAGTAGATCTCCTGTTACTACTCTCCAATGAGAGACCTGAGCTTGAGATTTCCTTAAGAGTTGCACCAAAGGATTCATGTACATTTTTGAATTCAGGCTGGCCTTTGCAATGCTCATCAAGTTGCTCTCTGGCTCCTTGTAATCCCGAGGAGGAAGAAAACTGTGACATGCCCACATGTGGTTTGATCCCAGCTGGTCCTGTTGCTGCAGAGAAGGTGACCTTGAGCCAACTTGGCAACCAAAGAGCAAAAATGGTAGCCAAGTGGGACACCTGCCTACTAAAATTCAATAGTATTCACAACAATTCAAGAATGGGGATCAGGCAGTCTCCATGTGGCCCAATCAACCGCAGTAGGATCAGCAGTCATTGTGGAAGAGAAGTAGCAATAGACATCACTGCTCTGTCTCTTCTTCATCACTACAAAGCTGGGTTGAATGGCCTAGGGATGCTCTCCTCCCTCTCTCTCCTCCCTCTTTTTTCCCTTCCACTACTATGGACGAGAGAGAAGGATCAGAGTGTACTCCAGCATCACCTGCTCAGAATTGTAGTGCATTAAAAACATCCATGTCTTCCTCAAACTGGACTGCCAACCTGCTCCACTAGAATCTGCACTTTTGAAGCTACTGCCCTCTCCTTATGCAAATTCAAAAGGTGCATTTCCTCCCCTAAGTGGCTTTAAAGCACAGTTACCCCAGCAGCATGTCATCAAAGTTTCACCTTCACCAAAGGAAACCATGTCTCTCTGGCCATGCCTTCTCCTCTGGACAGCTTCACTAGCAGGTAAGACAACAGAAAGGAGAGAGACCACCAATGTAAGCTGAGTCATGGACAGAATTTCAGTACACCTGAAATGACCTTAGTCTTCAGTCCTATACAAGCACACAAATTTTATCCGTCAGCAGAGTGCCACTAAGTTGCTATTTGTACTGGAGAGAGTGGTGCTTGATTCAGTTTGACTGGGCACTACTGTTGCAAAATTGAAGGGGAAACCACCAGACTATTCACTCCTTTATTGTCAAGCCTGGGTAAAATTAAGCAGAGTTTGTCATTTGTAGAATGGGAACAAACAATCATGATTTTTGGCTGGTTTGTAAACCATGTTAACAGATTCTCTTCTGCTCCCCCCACACCCCCCGTTTACAGGTGTCCAATCTGAAGTCCAGCTTGTCCAATCTGATCCTGAAATCAAAAGGCCTGGAGAGTCAGTGAGACTGACATGTAAGGCATCTGGATATACATTTACCAGCTATTATATGAATTGGATCAGACAGGCACCAGGAAAAGGACTGGAGTGGGTAGGTAGGATTAACCCATTGAGCTTGCAGACAAACTACCCAAAGAGTCTTGAAGGTCGAGTCACCATCACTGTGGAGACTTCCATCAGCACCAGTTATCTGCAGCTGACTGGCTTAAGAGCTGAAGACACAGCTACATATTACTGTGCAAGAGAGACACAGTGGATAAAGCCAAATGAGTATGCATGCCTAAAACCACTGTGAAAGAGATGAGGAAGTTCTGCCAGAGAAAACCAAAAGGAACTGCTAAATTATTGACCCAGAAATCCTAGAATCATAGAACTGGAGCGGAGCCAAGTGGCACCTGGTGCAGCCTTCTGGTCAAACCCAGTTTTCCAAAAGGAAGATTCATGCACATCAGCCCTCCAACAGATCTTTTTTGCCCCTAACTTTTGCCCCATAAAAGAATGATAAACTATTTTTGCTAGTTGATGAGTTGATGCTTTAAAAACACACACACCTTAATTAGTAGTCTTAATTGGCATGGGAGGAAAATCTTGGAAGATATCACATACTTCTTGAAAAATTTAATTAGTTTTTTAATTGGCATGTTAGAGACCAGAGAAGACTTCGAAGCCCTTAACTAGGGAATCCTTGGAGTATCAACAAATGAAACACACAGGAGCCATGAAAGATGAAATCCATTTAATCAGAGTAGTGGCTAACACTAAACCAATGCTATTACTTTAAAGGTAATTTTTAAATGACTGTTCAAAAAATTCTGTCTGGGAGAAATATATTTCCAGGTTTAGAAGATACCTCCTGGACACCTTTTCTAAATGTTTATTGAAGAAAGAAACTATTATGTGAAATATCAGAAAACTGATTCCATTTTCCTGATTATGCATGTACCTTCATGATTTTAATGGAGAAGACATATTTCAATCTGGTTTCCAGTTCAGTTTTAAATTAAAGCTGAACTTTTACCTATTTTGTTCATAGTAGCGAAGAAATTTCTTGACTACCAAGCCAGAGGTTGTGTCAGTTCAAATCCCGCTTTTTTGTTTCCCAGACTATGGGAAACACCTATATTGGGCAGCAGCGATATAGGAAGATGCTGAAAGGCACCATCTCATACTGTGTGGGAGGAAGCAATGGTAAACTTCTCCTGTATTCTACCAGAAACAACCACAGGGCTCTAGTGGCGCCAGGAGTCAACACCAACTGGACATCACACTTTACATGCCAAAAGAGGACAGGATTCTTTTGTTACGAGTATGGCTTTCTGGATGTTTGCTGGTGTGGGGTAGAAGTTAACCTCTCTCAGCTTCCTTCTTGGGGAGAACTCGTAGTATTTTTAATGAAATAAACCAGCTGTTAAAATTGACGAGATAGACGTTAGGGTGATGGGCGTTGGACTCCAGCCACAGCCAGTGAGCCTCAGGATGGCCACTGACCAGGAGCATAGCTGCTCAACTTTGTCTAACCTTCAGGTCTTGTACTCTGTCTCCCATCATGCCCTGCAGCAATGGATGATAGGGTGATAGACGTCCAGTCACAGCTGCCAAGCCTCAGGATCCAACCCTAACCAGGAGCATTGCTGCCCAACTTTGATCCAATTTCAGGTGTTTTGCTCTGTCTCCCATCATGCCCTGCTGCAATTGTCAATAGGGTGATGGGTATTGGAATCCAGGCACAACTGGGGATCCACCAGGAAATAATAGAATTTTAAAGTCGTAATGTACAAATTGCTCTGTATAAATCTGAGCATGGCCACCCCATGGTCTTCAGAGCAGTGGGGAAAGAATGCCTGTCCAATTCTCCTTCTCAGCCACTAAGCTAACCAGGCAACCTTGTGCCAATTCCATGTTCAGATTAACCAAAAATTGAATTGATTAGTACAAATACATATTCTTATTTCCATTCTTTAAAACAAACTGTACCGGGTCTCACAATCAGTGAGACCCGGTTCAGCAGGGTGCGTGGGGTGAGTGGGCTAAGCCCATGATTGTCAGCTCCGTGACGGAGCCAGCAAGGGCTGGGGAGCTTGGGGGCAATGCGGCCCCTGGAAGCCCAAGTATGCCCTGTGCGAGCACGCAGGGCATACTGGGGAGACCCCCAGAGCTGGGAGCTGGCTTTTCACCTCCCCTCTGAGGGGTCTACTCGTGAGTAGCTGCGCTGTGGCTACTCATGACCAGAAAGCCCAGTTTTGCAGAGCCCTCGCTCCACACACCTGGTCTAAGGGGAGGGGTACTTGAGTGGGTTACCCGCTCTAGAACCACCGGGCTCGCAGCCGAGCCTGGTGGTTCTCACGATCAGCAAAAATTGGACTAGGCTCTCCTAGCCCAATTTTTGCTGATCGTGAGAATAGCCCCACTGTCTTTTTCATTGAAGGCATGACTGTACCTCCCCTGCTGAAAGACGGTAATTCCTAGGGCTAAGCTGGTAATTAACTGGTAACTGATTTTCAAGAAGGTGCAGATTAACTTTTCATTTTCAAATGAAGCCATAGCATGAGAATTATTCAGAGAACATTATGAGAATAATTGGATGTCCAGTAGGATATTTGTGGAATTTCCCACCTCATATGTTCACTATGAGGATCTTTCAAGACTACTTTGTGGCATATTCATCCCATCTCTAATTAATCCATGATCACTTCTGCCTCTCCCTCCCTATCCTGTCTCTAGACCCTCACCATCCATCCACTATTTTTGTGTGATGTCTGTTAAACCTTTGAGTTCATAGCGAGTATGCCAATGAAAGCCAGTTTCTGGGGAGTTTCTTGTGGACACCTAGTTGGCCACCATGGATATTGAACTGAATGGACCATTGGTCTGATCCCACAGGACTGTCTATGTTCATGCTCTGTACTTTAGAACTGTAATTTGCTGTTGTTCTTGGGCAAATAACCTGGAATTGGGGTAGTCCAGGGCATTTTGCTGCCTGAGGTCAAAGACAATATAACATCTCCTGATCTGCAGGTGGATGCATTTCTCAGCATTCTCAGACAACATGCACAGTTTCTCTCACTATGCTACCAATCCAGACAGAGTCAGCCCCTTACATGCCCTTGTCAACTCTGTTCAGCTTGGTGGCATGAGAAGGGAAAGGAGGGGAGAATGAACAGCATTATTATACACATTTATTTTATTCATATAGCCATCCCATAACAACAGTCATCCGGCCAGCTCACAGAATAAAGAACTGAACAACATACACCTAAAAACATAGCTAAAACAAACATGTGATCAAAAATACAAAAAAACAAAACAGAAACCACAATTAATAATACAGCTAAAACTAAAACTAAACTAGTTTTAAAAGACTGGTTGAATAAGAAGGTCTTCACCTGCCTGAACAGGCATGCCAGTGAGGTTAGGAAGGACACTCAAAGTGGGTGTCAGTGAGGCCCTTGAACTGAAAAATATTTCAGGCCATCAAGTCCTTTAATTTAAGGAGCAACCCTAATTTAAAGGGATGTAGCTGCAGACAAAAAGCTTGTGCATATGCACTGAAATCATTGATGGCCAGGGCTTTTTCCTTTTTAAATGTGTAACCAGACATAAAACATTCTGTTCTCAAAGGCTGTTTGTTCAGCTAACACCTTCAAATCACAGGAAAGTTGTATTCTGTAGAGGTGGGCACGGAACCACGGAGCTGCGTTCCGGCACTGGGGTGGGGGTTCCTTTAAGGGCGGGGAAAGGGTGTACTTACCCCTCCCGCCACTCTACCCCCTCCAGCACACGTATTTTAGTCAGCAATTGGGGCGGCAGGATACCTCCCTGCCGCGCCTTCCCCTGCTTGGCTGCAAAAGGCTTCAGGAAGCCTTTTGCACGTGCGCACGTCGAGCGCGTGCGTCACGTTTCCGCGATGTGTGCGCGGCCACACACACGCACACACGTCGCGGAGACGTGACGCGCATGCGTGACGTGCACATGCGCAAAAGGCTTCCTGAAGCCTTCCTGAAGCCTTTTGCAGCCAAGCGGGGGAACAGGCGGCAAGGAGGTATCCTGCCGCCCCAATTGCTGACTAAAATACATGCGCCGGAGGGGGGAAAGTGGAGGGAGGGGTAAGTATACCCTACCCCCGCCCGTAAAGGAACCACCACCCCAGTTCGCCTGAACCACCCATGTCCAGACCAGTCCTAAGGCCTGTAGAATGGCCTCCGGACCGGCCCATACACATCACTAGTATTCTGTTAGATGACGTAAAAAGAAACTGATAACAATGGAAAACGTTGGCTGCATTCACACATAACGTGGAATGGGCTAGTGGTTCTGAAGACGTTATGTCTGAATGCTGTCAAGTGGTGTTTGGCGCAGTGATGAAACCAAGAGTTCAGATCTGGAACTCCAGTCTGATTCCTTGGGTTGTAATGAGTTTCATCTACACAACCTGGGGTTCCATGTAGCTTGCAGTATGTCCACATTTGGAACCGCAGACTGCATCCCCTGCAAAAAGGAGCTCCTCTCACAACTCTGGCATGTTTAGCTGTGCAGGCTGACCTTCAATCAAAAAGGAAACCTGCACAGCCAACTCCTCCACCTATCTGTAGTCTCACGGACTGCAGAGAGGATACACTCCAGTACATCTGAATTCTATAGATTAAAACAACATAATCACCTCAGCTATTTTGTTTTTCAGGTGTGATTACTTCACACATTCAGCGTACAAACAAACAATCAAGATTTCTGTGATCTACAGCTTGGCGGTCTACCAGACCTTACAGATGTTTTGATTCTTTAGAATTTTTTTTCCTGAATTCCTTTAAAAAAACAACCCCAAACCCTGCGCGCGCGCACACACACACACACACACAAACCATGTTTACGACATCAAGAACAGATTTCCGCTGTGGTTTTAGCTTTCCCCTGACACACTCAAACTTTCTCCAACTTTAGTTTTCATAATTGGCATGGGAGACAGTAGCATAGTCCAGTGAGACCTTCTCTGTGAAATAATTGAGGTCTTAAAGAAGAAATTATTTTCTTTAAGCCAAATGTGAGGTCGAACACCCGAACTAGAATCAGTGGTATAATTCATTCATTTGGCATCCCGAGTTCTTGAAAATACAGTATGCAAGATAACTTCATCACTTTTATAATAAAAATGGTTCCACAATTTGTACATAAAGGAAATATATTTTCAACTTTAGGGTGCATTTATTCTCCTCTACCTTCAGACAAATGTTTCCTGAATAAAATATTCTAGAACATCAGAGAGAATCTTCCCTGTTCCTGACATTGACAGGTATGTTTACTGAAGAGGACATCCTCCAGACTGTGTTCCAGTTCAATTGTGGTACTAATTCATGGTCAGCTTTTACCTGTAAGGTAAGGTAAAGTGTGCCATCAGGTTGATTTCAACTCCTGGCACCCACAGAGCCCTGTGGTTTTCTGTGGTTGAATTCCGGAGGGGTTTACCATTGCCTCCTCTCGCACAGTATGAGATGATGCCTTTCAGCATCTTCCTATATTGCTGCTGCCCGATATAATAGCAGTGGGGATTTGAACTGGCAACATTCTGCTTGTTAGTCAAGCATTTCCCTGCTGTGCCACTTGTATATTATTTGTTTATTTTATTTTGCATATTTTAATACTTCCCAATACATAAATGTCCAGTCAGTTTACACTAAAAACAATATAGAAATATACCGTATATAATATAAGTTTAACCAAGGAGAATAGAGTTCTTTCTTTAATCTTTTCCTTGGGGGAGTTAGTCTCTGTCATGTAGACTCCCTAGTATTCTAATGACCTATGGAAAAGAGTGACTGATTTACTTCTCTTCTTAGTTCTACAGGGAGCCAGCAACTTTCCTTAATCGACTGGCATCACTGTTATCTTAGCCATATTCATAGTGTAAACTCTTCCTCCATCAAGAAGCAGAAAACAATGTATGTTTTGTTTTGAAATGTGCAAATTAAGTCACACGATTGACATTTTGTTTCTGTTCTGTAGTACCATTGTAGAAAAGCAATGTTTAAACATTTAAAATGTGTATGGTGTGTTTGTGTATTTTTCTCCTAGGAAGGAAGGAAGGAAGGAAGGAAATGGAGACAGTCAACAATACATTGATTACTGAGTTTATTCTTTTGGGATTTCCTGAACTTCATGGAGTGAGGATGGCATTTTTTGCCATTGTTCTTACAATGTACCTTCTCTCAGTAGCAGGCAACTGTTTAATCATCACAGTTGTCTTCCTGGAACCCAAACTCCATATGCCCATGTATTTCTTCCTCAGCAACTTTTCCTTAGGTGAGCTCTGCAGCACCACAGTGGTGGTGCCAAAGATGTTGACCAACATCCTCTTGGACCAAAACACCATCTGCTTTGCATGTAGCATGATTCAAGTTTTTCTTATGTTTTCACTAGGAAACACACAATTCTTCAACCTCACCATCATGTCGTTTGACCGTTATATGGCCATTTGCAAACCTTTTCTATATAATTCTAAGATGACTAATAGGATCTGCTTCCAAATGGCAACGCTTTCTTGGGCTGGAGGTTTCACAACTACTTTATGTCAGGTGGTCGTTGTATGGAATTATGCATATTGTCGGCACAATGTCATCAACCACATCTGCTGTGACATTGGACCTATGTTGAGGTTGGCCTGTGCTGACACAACTGTGACTGAACTAATTGGTCTCTTTTTGGGCGCCATATTTATGTGGGGTTCCTTTATCTTTTCATTGGTTTCTTATGCAAGCATTATATACACTATACTTCAGATCCCATCTGTCAGTGGACGATCAAAAGCTTTTTCCACATGTTCCTCCCATCTTACTATTGTTACCATCTTCTATGGGATCATGTTCTTTATGTATCTGAGGCCTCCAACCCAAACTGACAGCCAAATTAACAAAGTGGTGTTCCTCGTGATGATTGTTGTTTTGCCCACTCTGAGTCCTTTCATCTTCACAATCCGAAACAATGACTTCAAAACAGCCATGAACAAACTAGCAATGAACAGAAGGAGCTACATCCCTCCTTCAGTTGTTCTGAAATTAATGAAATGGAGACCCTTGTCAAAATGGCTCCCAAGATCCCAATAAACACTGCCATCTATATAGGCAGAAATTTTCAGAGCTGCCTTAAGCCGGAGGACATACTGTCAACTGTTTCCAAGGTGATTACAAGAAAACAGTGACAAATATTTATACTAGACTTGTTAAAGAATATTTTCAGATACATTTAATAGAATAGGTAAAATAATTCTCCAAAATATTATCTCCTATGCTAAATAATGCAGGAGAATATTCTTTTACAAGTCTGATTCACACATTATTTTCAATTTGGTGGACATTTAGTTTCTGGTATCTCTTTGTGATGATCTAACTCTATTTCCCATTGAAAGGTCAAGAAGATAATGACCTTCTCCATGACGTATTTTTTGTTGATCCTTTGGAAATCTGATGATTGACCTTCTGTTTGCATTTTAATGGTTGCATAGCATTGGAGATAATTCCCAGATCAGCCACTGCCTGGCTTGAAGCCATTATCATCAGAGTGGTAGACTGCTGGAGAAGCTTGGCTGGAGAATGCTGAGGAGCTGCCCACAGATGAAAGGGTATCACATTAACCTCAGACACCAAAATGTCTTAGGACACCCTGCTCTCTCCCTCATCTCACCCAGGGGTGCTCTTACCCCAGGACTTCTGGGACAAAGTCCAGGGTCTCCACACATCCTGCCACCTCCAATCCTCTTTAGTCTTTTCTAGGTGGTATGGTCAAACCAGGCAGTCAAGTGTGGCTTTGACCAGCGTTGGGTGGCCGAGTGTGACCTCTGCTTTAGAGACAGAGTAGGGAGTGGGGAAAGAAATATGTGGGGTTGGAATATGTTAAGTTGCATGTTGAAATGCTTCTGCTAAATATACTAAATATGCTAAATATTATTTTTTGCATAAATATATCTGTTTTATATTCTTACATTCTTGTGAGTTCAGTTGCTGTTTGTGTCCTCAAGAACCCATTAATTTAAAAGTGTGTGTGTGTGTGTGTGTGTGTGTGTGTGTGTGTGTGTGTAGGATGATGGTGTTTAACTTGCTGTTGGCAGGGGAGGCTCCAAAGGTCTTTAGGTCAAGGCTCCAAAATTACCTAGGTGCACCTCTGATCCCACCACCACCACCACCATTTCACTACATTATTGTGAAACAACTGTGTTATTGGGGAGTATGCAGGTGGATTCCAGTTTCTGGGGTAAAGTTGTGAAAGAAGGCTATTTTTTTCAAGCCATCTAGTTGGTCATTTTTGGGACAGGATGTTGGACTAGATGGCCTGATCCAGCAGCCTCTGAAACTTAGCTCTGCTACAGATCTGTCTTTTCCTTTGGTTACCCTTGTGCAAAGACCCTGGAAACAGAAGGTCAAACACAAGAATCTGTAGGGGAAAATCTTAATCAACCTCTTATTGAGCAGAGAACCCCAGTTTGGTGAGAACAGAGCTCAAGAAGGAGATCTGAAGACAATAGCTTTAAGGCTAAAACAAATAAAGGTTTATTTAAAGAAGTTACAAACTTAGATAGAAAGCATGCACCCTGTACTTGCTACCGTACCTAATGGTGGAAGGAAGAAGAAAAAGAACAGAGAACAAAGAAGATGGAGTGCCCTAAGAATATCAGTCGACCAATCAGGACAGACTTAGAGATTGATAAAGTACAGAGACAACAAGAGAGAACAAGGGTTCTATACTCTCTCCTTCTATTTCTAATGTCTCTAGTGACCACTGGCCAATAGGAATTATTTTAGTGTTGAGAGTTGGTACTCATGGAGTTACATCTCCAACAAGATCAGGGTTAAAACAGGCCTGACTTCTCTCATAAATGTAGTTGATGCCTGTGACAGTGCCTGGTATTAGTAGCATCTTTTACATAAAGCACATGGCTTTCTGGTACAACCTCCTTTAAAAGGAAATGTAAGGTAAAGAGAAGAAGAAGAAGAAGAAGAAGAAGAAGAAGAAGAAGAAATTATTATTATTTATTCGATTTCTATACTGCCCTTCCAAAAATGGCTCAGGGCAGTTTACACAGAGAAATAACAAACAAATAAGATGGCTCCCTGTCCCCAAAGGGCTCACAATCCAAAAAGAAACACAAGATAGACACCAGCAACAGCCACTGGAGGTACTGTGCTGGGGGTGGATAGGGCCAGTTACTCTCCCTCTTCTAAATAAAGAGAATCACCACGTTAAAAGTTGCCTCTGTGTCAAGTTAGCAGGGGTTGATGATGAGTTCTCCAGGTCTCTTACAGAATCCACATCCCGTTCAGGTCTGGGTGTGGATGTCAACAATAGCATTTATTGAACTGAGGTTACTGATGGAATTGAGGCTACCAATTCAGAAATGATATGTCAGCTTTTTCCGTATGGGGCTGCACTTCCCTTGAAGGATCATATGTGCAGCTTCAGAGCCCTTGAGCCTCCATGGTCAGACAACAGCCATGGCAAGAGAGCTCTTGCTCACTGTATCCGCTGTGTTCATTTCTGTCTCAGTTTAATCTGGTCACAGTTGCCCTGCCCTAGTTACGTCCTAACTGGATGGCAAGAACCCTGCTTGCAAAGGCACAGTTTGCAAAGGCACTGTGCTGCCTTTGATGACTTTCAGAGCTGCAACTGGTGCAAAATGTGTCTGGCCAAGTCCTAACTTGTAAGGAATTCCAGAAGCATATACCACTTGTTCTAGCTCATCCAAATTGACTTCCACTTTGCCTCCAAGTGCAATTCAAATTACTCGTTATAGCCTTTAAAATTCTAAACAGTGTGGGTTCAGTGTTCTTAAAGGACTTCTTTTTCCCACCCAAATCTTCCCATCCTATGAGAGAGACCCTCCTGTATCTTCCAATGCTCTAACCTCCAGACTCACTTCAAGGATATATATATTGATTTTCAACAAAAGTTCTCAAAGCAGTTTGCATAGATAGAAATGAATAAATAAAATGGCTCCCTGTCCCCTAAGGGCTGACAATTTTTTAAAAAAGAGACATAAGATAGACATCAGCAACAGCCACTGGAGGGATGCTGTGGTGGGGATGGATAGGGCCAGTTGCTCTCCCCCTGCTCAATAAAGAGAATCAATACTTTTAAAAGGTGCCCCTTTGTTCAGTTAGCAGGGAAAAAGTCATGTTTGTTACTGCTTCTACATTTTAAGACTACCTTTCTTGTGAGATTTGGGTAGGTCCTGCATTTTCATTAAAATCAAGAATATATTCCTCTAAAGCAGCAGAAGTAACATAAGGAATAACCCAAGGCAAGGGAATATTCAAATTCAAATTAGGAAATACGAAATAGGAATTTTGAAAATCAAAGCCTTTTAGAAGAATTAAGCTGAGAAAATTCTGCATAAATTGGTTTCATTACTTTCATTTCTTCATTCTTTGGAATTGAAGCAACTAAATTTTTGCTGATCAGATGCAGGGTTATGGAGAAAAATAAAAGATCAAACTGAATCGGATTCTGATCCAATTCAGATACAATTATATTGATTCATTGATACAAATAGGTGGCTCTCATTGAACTCAGATGATACAGAGCATCGGATCAGATCATATGCATAGAGCAATAGGACAGCACATAAATGTCCTCCACCACATCCTCCTCCTCCTCCTCCTCCTCCTCCTTTCAGTTATAAAGGGAGGAAACTTATAGGGGATGATAGTCTTCTAATGGTTTGATGCCACCCCAGTTTCAGGTCGATAGGTTCAGGTCTTTCTGAGAAGGTAATATTTGAAATTTGCCACCCATCCTTATAACCTTTTAAACTTAGATGTTTGGATGAACTGCATCCTCCAAGAGAGTTTGTCCCCCAAGATAAAAGCATAAGGACAGCCCAAGGCCCAATCAGTCCAGCATCCTGTTTCACACAGTGGCCCACCAGATGTCTCTGGGGAGACCACAGGCAAGAGGTATGTGTGTGCCCTCTCTCCTGCTGTTGCTCCCCTGCAACTGGTATTGAGAGGAATTGTGCCTCTGAGGCTGGAGGTGGCCCACAGCCACCAGGCTAGTAGCCATTGATAGACCTTTCTCATCCCCCTTTAAAGCCATCAAAGTGGCTACTAGCCATCACCACATCCCAGAGCAGAGGATTCCATAGATTAATTATGCGCTGTGTGAAAAGGTACTTCCTCTTGTTGGTCCTAAAATTCCTGGCTTTCGGTTTCAGGCAGGCAGGTGTCAAGGCTTCTAAGGTGCACACCACTTTAAACATGATAAATTATTTGCATGACTCTTCCCCAAAGCACTATGATTGGAAGGAAGCAGAGATGCAGATCACCCAATTACAGCATGCTACCTGTGCTTGCAAACTGGAAAGTCATTCTCTCATTGTTCAGCTAGAGATGTCCATCAGAGAACTCCTCTCCTTTAGCATTTCTTATGTATGGAAGATCATATATATGGAAGATCATTTTTCCAGAGAGCTGGAAAAAGCATATCAAGTTAAAAGACTAAACCAAAAATAAAAGAAAAAAATGTGGTGCCCTCCAATGTAGCAATTAGATCTGATTTGATAAAATTTTGGATTTGATCATGCCAGTTGGACAGGGTGACACACTGGATCCAGTCTGATGCAAAATTGTCTAACTTGCCTCACATCCAATCCAATCCAATGATTGCTCTGATGTGTAGTACAGCCATATAAGACAGATGCAACACATCTTGAACATTTGTTTTAATCATTTACATCTTGGTTGCCTCAACAAGGTCCTGAACAACATTATGCCATGCAAATATAATACATCAGTTTTGCTACTTGAAAGGTTGACTTCTTCTCTCTGTCCCTCTGTGCTTTTTTACTTCCTGCAGCTTTAATTTGTGTTCTTAATTGGCTAGGGAGGGGCCAGGGAAATCTTGAAAGAGCTTCTCTGTGAATCCCTCAAGGTGTTAATAAATAGATCACAAGTCGAAAGAAAAATGGCTTCCCTTTAACAAGAGCCATGCCTAATGTGAAGACTGCAATCACTGACACATTTACTGATTGTTCTGTGTGTTTTCTGGAACATGCAAGATACAGCTGTTTTTGCTTTAAATATATGCCTACAGGCAGAAATACTTTTTTCCATATAAGGGAGTTGTTTCTTTCCCCTCTACCATCAGTCAAATATTTTCAGAAGAAATTTGTATGTGCATCCAAGAATTGGTTCCCTATTCTTGACATAGCCGGTATGTATCTTTATGGATTTGATAGAAAAGACATATGCTAAACTGAGATGTTTATAAATCCAAAGCAAAACAAAATAGGATGACATTGTTAGAGCTTTCTGAAGAAATCTTGATTGTGGGAAGTGATTGGTGGATGATGATATTTGTGAAACCTCTTAGTATAAGATGGAGTCAAGAATGTTCCTCAATCACCTTAGTGAGGCATTCATAGCTGTGGGGTTTTCCTCCATCAAGTGGTGAAGAACAATTTATGTTGGTTTACCAGTGGTTTACCAGTGTCTCCCCCTGCACAGTATGAGATGATGCCATTCAGCACCTCCCTATATCACTGCTGCCCAGTATAAGTGACTACAAATGTATTTACTAGGCACAGAGGCTATTCACACGATGGGAGAAAATCAGGCTAGCGGAGGCTAGCCCAGTTTTCTCCCATCATGTGAACCACCAGGCTCAGCTGCGAGCCTGGTGGTTCATAAGCGGGTCACCTGCTACAATACCCTTCCCCTTAAACCAAGTTTACAGAGCGAGCACTCCGCGAACCTGGTTTTTTTAATCGTGAGTAGCTGCGGCGCGGCTCCATGCTACTCATGAGGAGACCCCCCAACTGGAAGGCTCAAGAGCAGCCTCCCAGCTCGGGGGTCTCTCACGCAGGGCATGCTGGAGCTTCCGGGGGCTGTGTGCCCCCTGAACTCCTCAGCCCTGGCCAGCTCCGTGATTGAGCCGGCAGTTGTGTGGGCGGCTGCTGCAGCCGCCCAGAACGGACTGCTGCTCGTCTGGCAGAGAGCGGGCTTAGCCCGGTCTCCTTGCAAACCCTCCCCAGGCTCTTCTCATGGATCATGAGAAGAGCCTCACAGTCTGAGAAGCACACCAGCGGGGATTTGAACTAACAGCACTCTAGGCAAGCTGCTTCCCTGCTGCAGCACCACAGCTGATTCATATTTCCCTAGGCAAGGCTATATTGCAAATTGAAACAGATTAACAAGAATGTATACATGCAAATAAGTTAGAAGAACAGCCATAGAAAGAGATGTATTTCCTAGAAAGTGATTTGATTTTTCATATGGTCACAATGCCATATTGAAGAAGTAATAACAGTAGGTAACTCAATATGATTCATCCATCAATGCATTTGTAAATACAGTTGTAATCAGATATATTATTCGTAGGAACAAAGGAAGGACGGAAGGAGAATGGAAGATGGAAATGCAACATCAATAACCAAATTTATGCTTTTGGGATTTCCTGAATTTCATGGAATGAGGATGGCATTTTTTGCCATTGTTCTTTCAATGTACCTAATTTCAGTTTCAGGCAACTCTTTAATTATCACTGTTGTCTGCATGGAACCAAAACTACACACGCCCATGTATTTCTTTCTCAGCAACTTTTCCTTAAGTGAGCTTTGCAGTACGACAGTGGTGGTACCAAAGATGCTAACCAACATCCTTTTGAACCAAAATAACATCTGTTTCACATGTTGTATGATACAGTTTTTTATTATCTTCTCAGTGGGAGCCACACAACTAATCAATGTCACCATCATGTCGTTCGACCGTTACACAGCCATTTGCAAACCTTTCCAATACAATGCCATGATGACTAATAGACTCTGCTTCTTCCTGGCATTGTTGGCTTGGGTTGCAGGATTTTTGGCTACTTTTTGTTATGCTGTGTTTGTGTGGACTTATCCATACTGTGGACAGAATATCATTGACGACTTCTACTGTGACATTGGGCCCATTTTGAAGTTGGCTTGTGCAGACACCACTGTGATGGAGCTCATCCATCTCGTTTATGGCATCATTATGATGTGGGTTTCTTTTCTCTTTTCCTTGGTGTCTTATGCTTGCATTATATACACAATAATTCGGATCCCATCAGTCAGTGGACAATTGAAGGCTTTTTCCACATGTTCTTCTCATCTCACTCTTGTGTGCATCTTTTATGGGGCAATGTTTTTAATGTACATGAGACCTTCAACCCATGGAAACAGCCAAATCAACAAAGCACTGGCCCTCATCCGCATTGTTGTGCTGCCTACTCTGAGCCCTTTCATCTTCACAATCCGAAACAATGATTTTAAAACAGCTGTGTACAAAGCAATGGGCAGACATTATCTTCTGTCATAAAATGTATGTAGCTTCAGCCCTTGGAGACATGGTTTCCATACCATTGGCAAAAGCTTTCAAGGAATCATCTTTCCTACAGAATTCCAAGTGGTTCCTCACCTTCCATTTCTAAAAAAGGAACATAAGATCTTTTTTCCCCAAAAGGCTTTCTTTGTCTTTGTGTCTTTTTACATTGTAACAATGTGCTGTTGGATTTGGTGTCATTATCACAAGGTTTAGATTTTCATTGTTTTCCTAAGTATATATTACATAGACCAAGCCCCATTCACCAGTGGACAACAAAGCCATATTCCACAAACTGCTCTCACCTCACCATTATTAGCCTCTTTAATGGGGCATTGCTGTTTATGTACAGTGCTGAGGAAAAGTTTGTGAACCTTTTCATGGTCTGTATGTTAGCACAATTCTTATCCATAACATGATTACATCCTTTGCTAAGTCCTGATAAAAGAGAAAGGCAACCCCACTGAATAAGTAACTCAGGCAAAAATGATATATTTTGAATATTCACCTAACAGAAAGATTCAACAACAAACATCCTTGTGTGAAAAATTATGTGGACCCTTCCTTCAGTAGCTGGTGGCACCTCCTTGAGCAGCAATAACTGCAATGAAACATTTCCTGTAACTGGTGATCTGAATCTCACAACTTTGAATCAAGATTGTGCTAACATACAGACCATCCTAGGGGGTTCACAAATCTTTTCTCAGCATTGTACATCAGGCCTCCAATCCAAGGTGAAAGCTGAATCAACAAAGTAGTCCCTAGTAGCAAAATGTTTATTTCTAGCATCCATTACAAATACTTCAAAGCAGCCATGAATAAGGAAATGAGCAGAAAGGAACATTGTCCCTCCTTCTGCTTTTATGGAATTAATGGAATGGTATAGAATGGTAACCCTTTTAAAAATGGTTGACATGTCCTGAGGAAATTATTTTTTCTATGCATTAAAAATAGTTCAGCATAACCAAGGCCCACTGTGAACACGTTGCCCTAGCAACACAGAGGAGCTCCGCTGCCATCTTGAGGTTCCTTCTAACTAGAGGTGGCCAATATGTACCAGTGACACTCAGACTATTTGAAGCCAAGCCACTGGCACAATTACTCTGTGGTACCCACCCAGGACCCCACTCTAACTTTAGGATATCAGAGCAAGTCCAATCTAAATTTCTAAGAGCGGCCTTACAAGTGCCTAGCTGTATCTCCAATGCCACTCTGCATCTGGAAACTGGCATGATAAAAGTTGAGGCTAAAGTTTGGGTGACCGCTCTCAATCACTGGCTCAAATTAGCTCTTTGCCCACAGGGCCTGGCCCTATTAATAGTGCAGGGCAATTTCCAGTCCTCATGGAAGTGGGCAGTAGATAATAAGGTGGCACTGTTGGGCTTCTTCCCATCTCACCTCCTTGCTATGGGCAGTGACAAGGTGAAAGCAGCCACCAAACAGAGGATCCTGGATATGGAACTCCAGGTGGCTCTAAGTATGGTTCCTGGATATCAGACCTTGGACAGCAATAGGTTCACGGTATCCTCCACTACATATTTGACCCAGCTGGAAATACCAAGTTACAGAAGGGCATTCACCCTCGCCCGCTGTCATGCCCTTCCATCTGCTGTTCTGGAAGGTAAATACTGGAAGATCCCATTTACGGAAAGGTTTTTCCCCTGTGCCTCCAAGGAGATGGAAACCACTGAACATGTACTCTTGTCTTGCCTGTTTTATAAAGATAGCCGGGAGAAGCTCATACTTCCATCTACTTGCAACTACCCTGGTCGTTCCAGTCAAGTTTACAGTAAGATGCTGCTCTCAGATGAAAAGTGAACCTTCACATACAATGTTGCTAGGTTCTGTGCGGCAGCATATAAGAGTCGTCGAACCCTGCCTGCCAGCCTATAACCATGGTATAACTACTGACCAATACATTCTAACATTTTTTTTAAAAAAAATACTTTTACTATATTAGTTGCTTTTAACTTATAGTTAGATATATACTTATATATTTAACTATGTTTTATCTCCTTTTTACTAGTCATCCCATTAGAGTGGTATCTCCTTATAGACTAATTTTATATATAGATCGCACTAAATCGCTTATGATTACGACAGCAATGAATGCACCACTGAGAGACCTTAAAGGCCAAGTTGAAGACAGATCATGCTGGAGAGAATCTGTCTATGTGGTCGCTAAGAGTCAACACTGACGTGACGGCACTTAATCAATCAAATCGCTTATATCAGTTAGTTGTTTTATCTGATTTATTAGTCCTATCAGTTGTCTTCCCTTATTTTTTAGCTATCCTGCTTTTTCCCTCTAGCATATCTTATAGCTTATTTTAAATATTTTATAGTTCTTAGAGATTTTTATATTCACTGATAGTTGTATGTATTTACCTATGTTGGCCTTTGACAGTAATAAAGCTGATTGATTGATAGTTCAGTGGGACAATGAAACAAAAGGCATTAGTCAATTATTTCCAGGGGACTGCAAAAAAGGATAGATCCATATTTTATTTCCCAAGCAAGAGACAAATTCAGATCCTGGTGACACTCTCTGATGTTCCTCTTTCCCTTCACAGGGTTGTGAAGTGGCACTAGATATTTATATCACTGATAATTATTTCACTGCAATGCAATGTAACATTGTCTACTGCAAATGTATTGGGTAGTCCAACAACTTGTAACAGTGGAAGCCATTTTCTTTTCAGTTCAGAATTTTGTAGTGATTTTGACTATAAGATTCGAAGTATCAGTTAAGAAATTTTTTGTGTATTGTTTCCATGTTCATGTTTACCCCATCTACTAAAAATGTTCAAATAAATGAAAACAAACTAAAATACTTTCTGCTTCCATGTCCAAATAGATCTTGACTTACAGTCTTTGCTCCCAGAACTCTATCATCTTGAGGCATGTAAATGTCTCCTACTTTGTCAAATATCTCACCCATTATTCCTTGGTGTCCCCTGTTTCTGGAACTCCTAATGGTACCACCTCTCTCTTCCTTCAAACCATCTTTTTGCTTGTAACCTTTGACCTGAACCCTTATTCTTCATCCCCAGTTCAAATGAAGCCTTGTACAATGTTGCAGGTTCAAATGAACAATGGTTTCTTCATGTGATCATGTTGGGGCCGTGGTGAGAATGTGTCTAGCCTGATGTCTTTGGCAGACATGATGGCATATTCCCAGCACAACCTTAAATCAAGTGTGAGAGTATTCTTCTACATTGCTGCTCTACAAGTGCTTTAAAACTCTGTTTAAACAACTCGGAAGGTTTGTCATTCCTGTGCATCCAAAATCAGTAGTCCTCAGAGGCTGGTCTAGAGTTGGCCCCTTCCTCTCCAACTAAAGCTTCAGTGTGCTCATTTATACTGTTACTTCCTATTCCAGCAACCTTCACTATCTTTGGAGGGTGGGGGGCATTTTGGGGGTGGAAGGGCAACCAAAAAACCTTTGATGTGAGAGCCATTTCCCATGGTGCTTCCCTCTGCACATTACTGAGCTTTTCTCAGTGCTGGGAGGGCCTTTTAAGAGAGACAGAGCCCACTCTTAAGAGCTACAGTATATGGGGAAAGGGCTGGGAACGGTGTACACTTCCCAGGACTCTATGCATGCTTTCCCACATAGTGCAAGAGCTCAAGAGGGCTTTATTTCCCTTAAAGGAGCCCCACCAGTGCTGGGCAAAGCACAGCACTGAATGGTGGGAATGGTCATCTCTACATGGTGCCAGGGGGACTGTGCAGAGTATTCCATTTCAGCCAAATCTTCACATAGGGTCAATAAACAATCAGTTGGGGGGTGCATGTAGGGTTGATAGGGGGCCGCCACTGGCCTGCAGCCCTTAAAATGAAATGCACTGAGGTGAGTCTCACGATCGGTGAGACCCGCCTTAATGGGTTTGCAGGAAGAGTGGGCTTAGCCTGCTCTCCCCACAGAAGATCGAGGCAGCAGCCCTGGGAAACTGGATTGGCCGCCCACACGACTGCTGGCTCTGTCATGGAGTCGGTGAGGGCTGTGGGGATCGGGGACCACGCGCCCACAAGAAGTTCCATTATGCCCTGTGCAAACGTGTGGGGCATGCTGGAGAGACCTCGAGCCTGGGAGCCTGCTTGCAGCCTCCCAGCGGGGGTCTCTTCATGTGTTGCCATGGTGCAGAGCCACACTGTGGCAAGACATGGCCAAAGAACCATGGTTAGTGGAGCACTCACTCCGCTAACCTGGGCTAAGGGGGAGGGTACTTAAGCAGATGACCAGCTTTGTGGAAACCGGGCTCGCCTGCAAGCCCGGTGGTTCCCACAGTCTGTAGAAAGCAGCCTAAGCTCCCTTAGCTCGCTTTCTACTGATTGTGAGAATTGGCTCACTGTCTGATTCCCTCTTTTACCTACATAGTTCCTGCAAACTGCAACCTGGTTGTGTAGTAGGGTAATTAATAGTCAGCCACTTCTGTGTCAGGGAGTTAAGTCACCCAACATACAGTGCTGAGAAGGCAAATCAAAACCCAAGATGTTCTGATAAGAACTAATCTGCTTACTGTCCTTTCATTATAATCTTTATTGATAGCTACCATCTTCACAAGTTAGCCCACTTGTGCCTCAAACATTCATGCACCCACCATCTTGAATTGGGGTGGATGACATCATCGCAAACTACACGGTTGAGGTGTCCCTATGTGTCCATACAGCAGTACCAAATATGGTCCAAATTGGTTAGGCGGTCCACAAGTTAGCCCACTTGCATCTCAAACATTCACATGTCTGCCATCTGGAGTTGGGGCAGATGAAATAACCACAAAGTATGCTGTTGAGATGTCCCTATGTGTCCCTGCAACTGTACCAAATTTCCTTCAAATCAGTCCAGGCATTGCGAAGTTGATAGCAGAGACACTCACAAGGACACACAAACACACAGAGAAATCCTGGGTGATCTTATAAGCTTAATTTCCTTAAGGAAAGTAGGCTTTAAACATACATTATAGCACAGTTCGGAAGCAGCAGGAGTATATGCTCCGTCCCAAAACTTCCAGCCTCCTAGTCCTGATTATTTGGGAGAGTATCCCACCATCATAGCTTTTGCATAAAAAATTCTCATCTGAGCATCAGAAAGCTGATCGGAACTGTGAACACCATTCTTCAAGGGCAGTGGAAATCCACAGAACAGGCTGGTACCCTGGATCAGCTGTTCTCCTGACTAAGAAGTAGGGATGTTCATACCAGTTCCGGTTTGATTTCAAACTGGTTTGGTTCAACATCCAGCTGAACCCGCCACCACCCCCACCCCAGTTCAGCTCGATATCTAGCCAAACCCCTTGACCTGTTCGGGCAGTTCTAAGCTAATTTAAAAAAAAATAACTTACCCACTCCAGGGGCGCTGTCGCAGCCACGGGTGGGGTGTCTCTGGAGGCTTCCCCTCCCCCTGCCGGCCTCTATTACAGCCCCAAATCGCCTGGTTCAGGCAATCTTTGGCCCGTTCCGAGCCTGTCCTCCATTCCGGTTTAAATTTTGGAGGTTGTCGTGCATGCCCAATGGGCCTCTGCAGGGCCTGGTCTCCATAGATGAAGGAAAACAAAGTAAACTGAATGGGAGTGACAACCATTGATTCCCCCCACCAATGCAAAGACACAGCACAAATAAATAAAGACATTGGGCAAGATTGTTTTGGGAGAAAGGGCTACAACTTTATTATTGGCCGTCCCCACAACTGCCAGCTCTGTCACGGAGCCAGCGGGGGCTGCAGGGATCAGGGTCCGCACGGCCTCCAGAAGATCCAGGATCCCCCACTCAAGAGTGCCCGGCATTCTGGAGAGACTCCCGGCCGGGTGTCTACTCATGTGTCACTATGCGCCGGAGCATCACACGAGCAAAATGATGAGTTTAATGAAGTGCTTGCTCCGTTGACTTCATCGTAGGGGAGGGCTATTTATGAGCGTTAGCTGCTGGGAGCTGCTTGGCTCCTGTTGCAGCACACGATCTCCCAAAAGCGGGCTTTTGGGTGATCATGAGAATCATCTCAGTGTGTGTGTGTGTGTGTGTGTGTAGAGCAAGGGAGGCAGAGGGAGATAATATTTATCCACTCAGCTTAGTGGTATACAGGACCTTGAAGATTTCATGATTATTTAGGCTCCAGACTTTGAATCCATCAAAATAGATGGGTCTTTCTTTCTTTCTTTCTTTCTTTCTTTCTTTCTTTCTTTCTTTCTTTCTTTCTTTCTTCAGTCTTAATTGTGTCCTGAATTGTCATGGGAGCGATCAGAGAACTCTTTGGAGACTTCCCTGGAAAATACTTTTGTTATTAATAAACAGGTCGTAAGAAGAGAAGGAGGGGGGGGAAAGAGAATTATTTTGAACTCACTTTCAGAATTTCTGCATGAGAAAAAATTGATTTCCAGCATTAGAGGGTGGCTTTCTTTCCATCTACTTTCAATCAAATATTTGCTGAAGAAACTATCACATGACTATCATCAAGTTTATTCCCTGTTCCTGACCTTGCTGGGTAGGTGTGTTTCATGCATTTATTGGAGAAGACGTCCTCCAAAGGAGTTTCAGATCAATTGTTCTAATTCAAGCTGACTTTTTACATTTAGCATTTGCAAATACAGGGGGGGAACCATAATAGGGTTTTGTAACCAGTGCCTTCAATATATGGTTTGATGGTGTGAGCAAATGTCTGATAGACTGGTAGACCTGCACATTTTAAGATTTAGTAAACTTGCACAGCTATTCAAGTGAGGATCACTAACCCTCCAGGAGTGGCCTGGAATCTCCAGGAATCAGCACCAAAGATGATTGAAATCAATCTTGATGATTTTAATGGTTTGATATTATGGGGGAAATGAAGAAAAAACCCATGGGGAAAATTTTCTAGTAGCTACAGTCAGAGCTGAGAACTCCAATTCAAGCTCTCATTTAACCTTTTCCTGTAGTGTTTGTAAAGGAAACTAGGAACAAAAGATTCTTTAATTAGTGCTCTGAATGTGTGTTAGTGGCTGGGAACTGATCTCTACACATCCATTGTTAAGAACAGAGGGAGGAGCATTTTACAGTGCCATGATGTACTGTATTTATCAACTTGTGGGCTTTTCCTTTATTTACATGGCATTGTAATGTACAAATTAAGCTACAGTGTCTTTGTTGTGCAAAACCTATTTGTCAACATCTCTGCATACATCCATGCCTGTGAAAGTGTACACACAGACACACCCACGCACAACCTCTATTTCTGGATATGAGCAGTTGTGATCAAATACATTCTTCTTTTGAAGGAAGGAAGGGGAGAGATGGAGGTGGAAATGGAGATGGAGATGAAAGTGATCAATGGTACATTGATCACCGAGTTTATACTTTTGGGATTTCCTGAGCTTCATGGAATGAGGATGGCATTCTTTACCGTTGTTCTTCTGATGTACCTTCTTTCAGTTGCAGGCAATTGTTTAATCATCACAATTGTTTTCCGGGAACCCAAACTCCATATGCCCATGTATTTCTTCCTCAGCAACTTTTCTTTGGGTGAACTCTGCAGCACCACAGTGGTGGTCCCAAAGATGTTGACCAATATCATATTGGATAAGAACACCATCTGCTTCAAATGTTGTATGATACAGCTTTTTATGATGTTCTCAATGGCCACCACACAATTCCTCAACCTCACCGCCATGTCTTTTGACCGTTATGTAGCCATTTGCCAACCTTTTCTATATAGTACCAAGATGACAAATGGGTTCTGCTTCCAACTTGCATTGTTGGCTTGGGTTGGAGGTTTCATGACTACACTGTGTCAGACCATTACAATGTGGACTTATGCATACTGTGGACGCAATGTCATCAACCACATCTGCTGTGACATTGGACCTGTTCTGAAATCAGCTTGTGCTGACACAACTGTGATTGAAGTATTTGTTCTTCTTTTTGGTGCCATTGTCATGTGGGGTTCCTTTGTCTTTTCGTTGATTACTTATGCCTGCATTATATACACCATAGTCCGGATCCCTTCTGTCAGTGGGCGATCCAAGGCCTTTTCCACATGTTCCTCTCATCTTACTATTGTTAGCATCTTCTATGGGATCATGTTTTTTATGTACCTGAGGCCTTCAACCCAAGGTGACAGCCAAATCAACAAAGTGGTGTTCCTCGTGATGATTGTTGTACTTCCCATGCTGAGCCCTTTCATCTTCACAATCCGAAACAATGACTTCAAATCAGCCGTGAAGAAAGCAATGGGCAGAAGGGGCCCTATCCCACTTCCTGCTCTCATGAAATTAATGTAGCTAATTCAGCCTACAAAAAGGATTCAGCCTACAAAAAGGATTCTTATGCCCTCAACGATATCCTTCATTTACATGGTCAGAAATCTTCAGAGCTGAACTGAGCTAAAGTACAGATTGTCAACTGTTTCTCGGGGATTTATTATAGGAAAACTGTGACAGATATCCACACGTGCTTTCCCAGAAACAGGCAAATAGATACAACTTTTGGATACTTAGATGCTGGTGTCTCTCCATTATTCCCTTTCTCTCTTTCCCATTTTGAGATGTAGAATAACTACACACTTTATTACTTCTTTAATGCCAATGTTATGTAAAAGATGATTGGCTTTATATGGGTATCTTAAATTTTAAGAATCTATTAATTAATTGAGTAATTAATTATTAATATGCATTTTGAAGCATTTGTTTGTTTGCAAAATATAGTCATAATTCCTGATGACTTATAGATACCAAATTCTGCATACATCACCCTGCCACATAAATTAGCTGAATGCACTACCTTTTACATCCCAATATTCTCAGTGAAAATTTATTTTTGTAGGTTTTTTTGAAAAAATTCTGAATATCATACTTCCCAATTACCTACAGATACCAAAGCGTGCATGAACAATCCTGCCACTTACATTAACTAAATGTACTACTTTTTATACCAGCATATGCTTGGGGAAAGGTATAAATATGTTGTTTTGGTATTTTTAGAAGATATTCAGAGTATAATCATCATCATATTTTAACTGTTATTTTCCTCAACAGATTTTTAACATTCAATAAAGCAGATCAATAATTCCAAAATGACATCATGTCCAAGGAAAGGAGATCCTTCTCAGATTCAAATTTATTGTGATTTAAATTTACCATACTGTATATGGTCATTATTCATTAAAATGAATAATATTTGAAGTTGAAATCCTACAGACCTCTAACTGTTATTTTACTTCCCTTTTGCAAACACATTAATAAATAAATTATGACATATATTTAATTCATTGAACTTTCCTATAAGTGTAACCTATGCAAAATGACTTTGCCTAGTCAATGACAGGCTTCACCTACTAATATTCTAATGTTTGAAGTACCTTCCACTTGAGTTCAGGGTTTTCTAATGATCTGATTCTGGAAGTAATTTTGACAGTATACTTTAAAGACTGAGTGGTGACATTCTGTTTCTGCATATTAGTTATCTTTATGAGACACATGAATATCAGATCAACTGGGAAGTTCTCTACAAACCCGGCTCCGTATTGTCTCCGATGTTGTTTAACATCTATAGGAAACCACTGGGAGAGATCATCAGGAGATTTGGTGCAGGGTTAGTATGCTGATGACACCCAAATCTATTTCTCCATGTCAACATCATCAGGAGAACGCATAACCTCCCTAAATGCCTGCCTGGAGGCAGCGATGGGCTGGATGAGAGATAACAAGCTGAGACTGAATCCAGATAAGACGGAGGTACTTATTGTGCAGGGTTGGAACTCGCGAGATTATTTAGATCTGCCTGTTCTGGATGGGGGGGGGGGTCACACTTTCCCAGAAGAAACAGGTACGCAGTCTGGGGGTGCTTCTGGACACAAAACTCTCCCTGGTGTCCCAGGTTGAGGCAGTGGCCAGAGCTGCCTTTTATCAGCTTCGGCTGATACACCAGCTACATTCATTTCTTGAGATAAATGACCTCAGATACATCTGCTGCTAACCTCCAGACTTGACTACTGCAATGCACTCTATGTGGGGCTGCCTTTGTACATAGTCCAGAAACTGCAGTTAGTCCAGAATGCAGCAGCCAGATTGGTCTCTGGGTCATCTCGGAGCGACCATATCACTCCTGTCTTAAAAGATCTACACTGGCTGCCAATAAGTTTCCAGGCAAAGTAGAAAGTTTTGGTTATAAGCTATAAAGCCCTAAACAGCTTGGGCCCTGGGTATTTAGGAGAGTGCCTTCTTTGCTATGAACCACACCGCCCATTGAGATAATCTGGAAAGGTTCATCTGCATTTGCCACCAGCTCGTCTGGTGGCTACTCGGGGACGGGCCTTCTCCATTGCTGCCCTGAGGCTTTGGAACACACTTCCTGCTGAAATAAGAGCCTCCCCATCTCTTACAACTTTTAAAAGGGCAGTCAAGATGCATTTGTTCACCCAGACTTTTAATTAGATACTGTTTTACTTGTGTTTTAATAGTTTTAACTTTTAAAATTTTAATTGTTGAAATGTTTTAATCTTTTATTGGTTTTTTTAATTGTCTTGTAAACCACCCAGAGAACTTGCATTTTGGGCGGTATAGAAATACGTCAAATTAAATAAATAAATAAATAAATAAATAAAGTTCAAAATGTCTTGTATTTGCCTTGGTACCTTTGCATTGTAATTCTCATTTATGCACTTCATCTCTTTTATTTCAAAAGCATCCCCTCCTGCCCAGTATATGCAAACTCCAAAGCTCCCTCATCCCTATAATAGACTGACTCTATTGTCCTTCAGTAGTCTCTTCAGATTCTCAGAAATTCTGTTGGGGTGGAGAGTCAGTCTTGTGGTTGTGAGCATAAATTGACCACTTTACTTAGCAGAGTTCACCTTGGCTTGCATTTGGATGGGTGACTACGTGTGTGCTGTAAGAGATGCCCTTTGGGAAATGAGGCCATAGCTCAGTGGCATCGGCTTGCATGCAGAACGTCCCAGGTTCAGTCCCTGTTATGCCAATATGTTATGTCATAACCTATATGTTATGATAGGGCTGAGAGATGCTCCTGCCTGCAACCTTGGAGAAGCCACTGCCAGTCAGTGTAGACCAGGGATTCTCAATGTTGGGTCCCCAGATGTTATTGGACTTCAGCTCCCATAATCCCCAGCCCCAGTGGCCTTTGGTTGGGGATCATGGAAGCTGAAGTTCAATAACATCTGGGGACCCAATGTTGAGAATCCCTGGTGTAGACAATACTGAGCTAAATAGACCAATGATCTGACTCAGTATATGGCAGTTTCCGGTCCTGTTCCTCTGTTCACAATGTTATGACTGTTAAATGTTTTCATTTTCATTCAGTAGCTTCTTATGCAAGCTATTGTTTTATTTTGTTTCATCTCTTATTACAATATTTTAAGAGAAAATTATTTTGTTTTGCTGGAACTCTGCTAAAGGACCCATCTCAGGAAAATCTAGCTATCCAGTGTTTTAAGTCTTGTTTCATTCACATTATTAATGCAAGCATCAATTCTCTCTTCAGGTACCACTTCCAAAATTGTTCTTACAACTGAAAGCCTGGAAAACCCATGAGACGCACATGTTCTGTGAGAGGCTTATTGTTGTTTTCTTAACTTTTTAGTTTGGAATTTTTACAATATAAAAAGATAGAGTTATCAAACAAGAATGCTCATTATCATGTTTATTACATCAAGTGATGGATGTTATACAGTAACACCACACACACACACACACACACACACACACACGGTGATATATACATAGGATACAAATAAATAAATAAATAAATAATGATCTATAACATTATAATCATATTTATGAGTCATTTTGCTAAGATTTTTTTAAAAAATGAAACTTAGGTAGTCTGGTCTAGTTTTCATTTATTGATTGGTATAATTCAAGAAATAAACCCCACAGAGTAACAAGTCATACTTATTGGAGGAATTTTTAATCTGCAAAGAGATAATTTGGAGATAATTAATATATCAAATGTCTGATTGAATCGTTCATAGCAACTATGTCATGCACTTGGTCCGATAATCTCAGAGGAAAGAACTAGAGTGGCTTCTTTATTATTATTCGCCAACTGACTACTCCCCAACCATCCAAGGGTGCTTCTCTGCCGTGCCGTTGCTTGAAGTTGAAAGTTATGGCCTATGAGAGAAACAATCAGAAGGGTAGAAATCTAACTTGAGATGAAAAAAATCTTGGCCTGTATGAAGAGTTGGCTGCAGATGGTGCTCATGTTCTACAAAAAGAAGCTCTCTAAAATGACTTCCTAGTAAGCAGCTAGGAGAGAAAGACAAGCAGTGAATCCGGACAGACACAGGAAGCAGCTGTCTAGGAAATCCCCTGCTCAGAGGAGAAATGAACCTTCATGAAGGAAGAATCTAAAATGTAGGCTGACATTATTTTCTATTCTCCTCTGAACATCTGTAGCTAGAGTTCCACAGATCCTATGCCCAGCTCCTATGCTTTCAGTGGTAATATGTTTTAGGATGCCATATCAACAAATGATACTGCCTTCAGGATTGAAGCTATAACTGAGCAGATGGGTTCAAAAAATCCAGTCCCACCCCCAGCTCCTGAGACTCCACCTCTCCCTGTTTTCTTCATATCTCCCTTCCCCTGAGGGGGCACCAGGGAGAGTGGTGAACATGGGTGCCCTTTCCCATAGCTACGTCCCTGGCTGCCTTATATTTAGCCAGATCGTTGGCCATTCAAGCAAAGCACTGTCTGCTTCAACAAATAGTGTTCCTCTAGAATGTCAAGCAAGACTTTTCCCAGCCCAGTTACCTGAGGTCCTTTTCACTGAATTGAACTTGGAAGCTAAGGGTTAATTAAACCTAGTACCATAGTGGTAACACATCTGCTTTGCATGCAGAAGGTCCCTAGTTCAATCCCTGATGTTTACAGGTATGGCCAGGAGATAGGACCTCACCGGCACAGGGTCTGGGTTTTCTCTAATGAGCCACAGAGTGCCAAGGATACAACAGCCCCCACAAAAAGGATTTGAGAGGTTTTGAGTTATTTGGTGGAGGTATTGTCTAGAACACTGCTCTCCAAAAGCCAGGAGTTCCTGCAGCTGAATGCCCTGAAGCCCAATGACACTGCCCCGTATTACTGTGCGAGACACACACACTGAGGTCGTATCCCTCAAAAACTCCCTTTCCAGAATGCCAGCCATTAGTCATGCTAATTTCCCTGTGCAACTGTGTGAAAAAATGCCCTCTTACATACTTCCCACTTCTTCAAACACAAATGCAGGAGGTCACATTAAATTTGCATAAGAACAACAAGAACAATAAACAACTTTATTTCTTAGCCACCCCGTAACAAATGGTCCTCTGGGTGGCTCACAACAACATAGCAGTGAAAGCACACAATTAAAACACATAACACAAAACAAACAAATTCCAATACAAAATGCAATACAATTTTTTTAAAAAGCTTTTAAATCAGTTTTGAATCAATTATATTCTTCTGTTTCAGAGGAATATTCTCCCCAGCCAGCCCCTCCCACCGGGCAGGCATTCCCCCTCTCCCTCTCCCTCCCCCTCCTCCCATTCACTTTTGAAAAGGCAGAGAAATGTGTACTCCTCCACATTTCTTTCTCTTCCCCATTCCCTGCTCTCTACCTATCTCATTTATAAAGCCAGCATCATATGCGGGACTGCACAGTTTATATGGAGCCAAGAGCATGCCCAACCTGACAGCACTGGAAGAGGTCCTGACACACTCTCAGGGCCTCCTTTTATTGCATGAGGGAACCCTGTTTAAACTGAGATTTGGAGCAGGTGTAGAGGGGTGGTGTAGATGACATCACACAATTAAGTGACACCCTGAGAGCACATTGGGGTATCCTCTGGAGACGGCAGGGCAGATGCAGGCTGAGTGTATTACTTCCAGCATCTCCTCTGAACTGGTCCACTCTGAAATTCAGAAATAATTCCATTTTCTCCTAGGGATACTGAAATTCCAGAGAGAAGCTGAGTTTCTCATTCGGGAAAAGGCTCAGGGTTGAGCCTAACCATCCCTGGTTTGGCTTGACCCTGGACTGAACCTCCACCTAGCCCATTCGGGAGGTTCATGGACTTTTTATATAAAAAATATTTGCCTCTTCCAGGGGGCTTCTCTGAGGCAGGAGGAGTCCGCAGAGGTTCCCCCTGGGCCCGCCGGCCTTCCTCCTTTCCAAAATGGCCCCATTCGGGTATCCTTCAGCCCATTCGGCCTGGTCATGACCCAGGCCATGCTGAGGCCCATTGCGCAGGTGTGGTGACTGACAAAATGGCCACCGTGCTGGGAAAATGCCCGAAAGGGCCAAAGGATGCCTGAATGGGGCCATTTTTGAAAGAAAGAAGGACAGCAGGGTGAGCGGGAACGTCCGCAGACTACCCTGCCACCCCAGAGAAGCCCCCTGGAGAGGTTAAGTTTACTTTTTTAAAAACAAAAATTAGTAAAAGGCCCACAAACCCCCTCCCCCAGACTGGATCAACTGGGGGGTGGTCGAGGGGGTGCCAGACCAAACTGTCCTGGCTCGGTTCAGGACTTGAACTGAACCAGGCCAAACAGTGCCGGACTGAACTGGCCCAGTCCGGTGCAGGTTCAGTTCTCACTTCAGCAGAACCAGGCTAGCCAGTTCCATGCACACCCCTAATCTTGATGCAATTAGACATGCAATCATCAGGCCCCTTCCCAACATATGATGAAGTTGCTCATGGAAAATCTGTGTCTTATATACAGCATGATATGCAAATAGTGAGAGAGTCTGTTCTTTAAAGCTCTCCCTTTATTTTGCTCTAAGCTCAGGTCGATCTTGCAGAGGCATCCTGACCAGCAGAGAGTGTCCTTCCAAACCATAGACATGATTCTTTGGATCAATTTAATGCTCATGTTTTCAGCTTTTAAAGGTATTTGATCCATTGGTTGTAAGATAAAGTTTAAAACTCACAAGGTGGCTGTTATAAGTAGTGTCAGCAAAGACTGAAACTTGTCTTTCTTTCTAGGTGTACAATCAGCCGTTTCCCTGGTGGAATCTGGAGGGAGTGTGAAAAGGCCTGGAGATTCCCTGCAATTAACATGTACAACATCCGGCTTCAATATAGACAGCTACTGGATGCACTGGGTCCGTCAGGCTCCTGGAAAAGGACTGGAGTGGGTTGCAAGGATTAATCGAGCCTCCACAGACTACAGAGATTCTGTTAAAGGCCGATTCACGATCTCCTCGGATAGCTCCAAAACGCTGATTTATCTGCAGATGACTGGCCTGAAAGTTGAAGACAGCGCTATGTATTACTGTGCAAGGGACACAGTGTGGAAAAGTGGATCTGAGCATATACAAAAACCCACAGCGAGGCCATCAAGGGGGAACTCTCTTGTGGTTTCATACTGCTGGATTTTGGTTCGAAACTCAGCAAAGCTTGCAACCGATATAAATACTTGTAAACCCCAGCATGACATCTGAGAATGGTTCATGTGCCTTTGCCTCAGTTTTTCCCCTATGCTCCATTCTGCTGGGAAAGCTACCAAGGGAGTCACTGAGACTCTCACTAGATTACATATTCTCTTCTGTATGTACTAGAATTGCAGACATAGAACCAGAAAAGATGCAGAAGGGATTAACCAAGATATCAGGGGCTTAGAGCACCTTCCTTATGAGGCAAGGCTGCAGTATCCGGGGCTTTTTAGTTTGGAGAAGAGGCAACTATGGGGAGACATGATAGGGGTCAATAAAATTATGCATAGTGTGTAGAAAGTTCATAGAGAGACATTTTTCTTGCTCTCGCATAACACTGCAACCAGGAGCCGTATGAAATTAATTGCCAAGAAATTTAGGACTGACTAAAGGAAGTACTTCTTCACAATGCATAATTAATCTATGGAATTCTCTGCCACCGGATGTGGTGACAGACAGTGCCCTGGATGGCTTTAAGAGTGGTTTAGAAAAATCCATGGAGGACAGGTCTATCAATGGCTACTAGTCTGGGGGCTATAGACCACTTACAGTCTATAGGAGGTGGTATTAGAGGCAGGATGCCTCTAAATACCAGTTGCAGGGGAACAAAAGCAGGAGAGAGGGCATGCCGTCACCTCTTGCCTGTGGGCTTCCAAGAGGCATCTGGGGGGCCACTGTATGAGGCAGGATGCTGGACTAGATAGGCCTTGGGTCTGACCCAGGTGGGCTTTTCTTATGTTCTTCTGTAAGAATTGTCATTACCATTTTTTTCTTACATCAAGTGATGTATGTTGTAATGTTTTATAACATTATCATCATATTTATGATACATTTTGCTAAGATTTTAATCAATGAAAAAGGATCTTCAGTTGTCTGGTCTAGTTTTTATTTATGGGTAAAATTCAAGAAAGAAACCCAACACAGTAAAAAGTCATACTTATTGGAGTAATTTTTAATCCACAAAGAAACAATTGGCAGATAATTAATATATCCAACCTCTGATTGTATCGTTCATAGCAGCTATGCCATGCACCTGGCCCAGCACTCTCTGAGGAAAGAACTAGAATGGCTTCTTCATTATTAGGAAGAATCTAAAATGTAGACTGATGTTATTTTCCATTCCACTCTGATCCTCTTCTATCACAGCTGCAGCTTAAGTTGGTTCTGCAGATCCTATGTCCAGCACCTATGCTTGTAAGGGTAATATCTTTTAGGACTCATATGGTGCAGTGGGGAAGTAACCTGCCTAGAGAGCAGGAGGTTGTTGGTTTGAATCCCAACTGGTATGTTTCCCAGAATATAGGAAACTCCTATATCGGGCAGCAGTGATATAGGGTGGTGCTGAAAGGCATCATCTCATACTGCAATGGAGAAGGCAGTGGTAAACCCCTCCTGTATTTTATCAAGAAAACCACATGGCTCTGTGGTTGCCAACAGTCAACACCAACTAGATGGAAGAACCTTTCCAACCTATGGTACTGCCTTATACTTAGCCAGATCATTGGCCCTTCAGCAAAGCATTGTCTGCTTCGACAAACAGTGGTCCTCTAGAACAGGGATTCTCAATGTTGGGTCCCCAGATGTTATTGGACTTCAACTCCCATAATCTCCAACCAAAGGCCACTGGGGCTGGGGATTATGGGAGTTGAAGTCCAATCACATCTGGGGACCCAACGTTGAGAATCCCTGCTCTAGAATGTCAAGCAAGTTTTTCCCCAGCCCAGTTATCTGAGGTCCTTTTCACTGCATTCAACTTGGAAGTTAGGGGTTAATTAAACATAGTACCATAGTGGTAAAGCATCTGCGTTACATGCAGAAGGTCCCTAGTTCAATCCCAGATGTTTTCAGGTAGGGCTGGAAAAGATTCTTGTCTGAAACCCTGCAGAGCTGCTGCCAGCCACAGTAGACAATATTGCACCAATGGCCTGCTATGAGAGAAGAAAGTCCCCTATGTAGGAGAAGATGTTCTCCTCCTCCTCTGGGCTTTGTTCATTCTAAGCATTACATGGCAGCAAATCAGAGAAAGCAACTGACTGCACCCTTGTCAAGAAAGGTCAGCCAATCTTGGCTCATGAGTTCATTGGTCTGCAAACATATATCTAGCTGATTCAGATGCTTCATGTTTTACTTGAACACGTCTTAAAAAATCTGGCCTAAAAATGTAAATGTTTGAATGGAATCTCACAGAATCTCACACAATTTTCCCATGAGATGTCTTGTACCAACTGGATATTTTGTATGCTGGACTAGATGGGCCTTGGGCCTGATCCAGCAGGGCTGTTCTTATGTTCTTATTTATTATTTCTCTATGTAAACCACTTTGGAAAGTGGTGTCAGGCACATCACAAAGGTTGATCTCATGCAAAAACATTTGGCCTATATGGAGAGATGTCTGCAGGTGGAGCTCATGTTCTACAAAAGCCAACAAAGCAAAATAATTTAGTAGTAGAAACCACAACCAGGAGGAAAAGTCAAGCAGTGAATCTGAGTTTACCACAGGAAGCAGCTGTCTTAGAAAGCCCTGCTTAGTGGAGGAATGAACTCTCCTAAATTATGAATCTAACTCTTAGAATAATAAGTTCTTTTTAGTGACCTATCCCAGGTCACCATCAGTTCATCTGGTGGCGATCTGGGACAGGGCCTTCTCTGCTGTCACCCCTAAGCTGTGCAACATGCTCCCTATGGATATAAGATCAATGTCTTTCTTGGAGGCCTTCAGTAGAGCCATCATTTTGAGCCTGGCTTTTAATGATGTTTAGTTTTATTTGCAATTTCATTCTCCCTTTAATTGGTTTCTGGTTTTAATTGTTATGTATTTCTGGTTTTAGTGTAAACAGCCCTGGGGCACATTTGGGAATGGAGGTCTATAAATTAAATAAGTGAGTAAGTAAATAAGAATGACACTGCCCTCTGAACCTGAGCTTCTGTCACAGCTCCAGTTATGGTTACCCTGTTCCAATGCCCAGATCTTGCCCTTTTAATGGTAAACATGTTTTAGGACTTGTCAAGTGAGCATAGGATGCTGCTTTATACTTAGCAAGCTCATTGGCCCATTAAGCAAAGAACCATCAAGATAGTAAATAGATAGATGATAGATGGATGGAGAGAGATGGGGGGAGGGAGGGAGGGAGAGAGAGAATGCTGTATACAATAATAACAATGAACATCTTTAGTGGATCACATATTTTGTCAATATCTGCTAGAGGAATCTATAATGAAGATTTTCAACATTGTTCCAAAACACACGTCTTTGCATTAATTCTGGATCAATGGAGGAGTCACGGTTGCGAAACAATCTGGGACAGAACCCTGACTCCTGAATCAGTCTATTTCTTCTCTACTACCATCATGTGCTCTGTCTCATATTTAGTTTGATTACCCCTTAAATTGCAGGAAAAAATAGATTCATGGTGGTCCCCTTCTTTTGCTGTCACTTGCAAGGGAGTAGGGATGTGCAAACTGGTTTGAATTCAAACTGGTTCGAACTCAAACCCATTCGGTTTGGGTTTGAACTTGAACCAAACAGGGCATTGAATTGGCAGTGCCAGTGCGAGTTTGAACCCAAAGGAGCCTGGTTCTATTCTAACTGTTTCAGTCCGGTTCAAACTGGTTTGAGCCTCCAAAATTGGTTTGGGTGGTAGACACCCATGGGTACCAACTACCACCCAAACCCCAAAGCAATTAGACACTCCTACGATTTTAATTTTTTTAAAAAATTCCCATCGTGTATAATGGAGACTCGAACTGGCCCTTATTTCCCTATGCAAAGCGCCTAGGGGCACAAACCCCAAAGCAATCAGAGACTCCTGTGATTATTAATGATTTTATTTTTTTTAAAAAAACCTCTCATTTTTTCATTTCTCCCATTGGAAATAATGGGGATTTGAGGCAGCCCCATTCCCACCGTTTGGGGGGAGGGGCGCCAGGGTATCCCAAATTAGATTGGGAGGCATGGCAGTCTGTGCCAGAACTCCCCCAAGCATCCCCAAGTTTGTAGGGGTTATAGTCCCCCCACCCCGAAATTTTTAAGTGTGTGGCCTCTCTTAACAGTCTATCTTTGTGAGAGTGGATTCTCTGGTTTGTATATAATATTCTGAAAAGCTCCTCATAGGGACTTATTGAGAGAACTCAGAAAGCAACCAAGAATCCAGATTTTGGGTTCTTATTGCTTGCTGTATGAGTTCTCTCTATGAAGAGCTTTTCATAATAATATCTACAAACCAGAGAATCCACTCTGAGTGAGCGGCCTCTCTTAATAGTCTATCTCCATGAGATGATATTATGAAAAGCTCTTCAAGTCACTGAAGAGACAGAGGATTGCTGCACACACTACATGATGTCATGTAGTGTGTGCAGCACTATCAGCAGCACACACTATCAGCAGCACACACTACATGATCTCCAGTCTGAGCTTGTCATTGTCTGTTATATAGGAAGCACCTGCGTCATCATGCAAATGGCCTTCTGGTGTGGCCTTCTTTAAAGGGAAGTCACATGTAAAGATTCAGTATTCAGGGTCCCAGATAGACAGAGCTCAGTTCTCTTTCAGGTCCTGGGAGTTCATCCATTAAAGTCATGGAACTGAAGTTCTTGATCAGTGTCCTTATGACCTTCCCTGCATGTAAGAAAAACTCCCTTTTCCTCTTTGTGGTTAATCATATATGTTTCTCATGTTACACCTGTGAACTTTCTTTTGTCTTTCCCCCTACATTCAGACATTTCCGCACAGATTACCCTTCGAGAATCTGGGGATGGCATCAAGCGGCCAGGAGAGACTCTACAACTCACCTGTACAGTTTCTGGGTTTTCCCTAACAAGCTATGAAGTGCACTGGGCCCGTCAGCCCCCAGGAAAAGGACTGGAGTGGGTTGGAGTTATCTGGAGTGGTGGGGGCAATGTTTACAACAGCGCGCTCCAAAGTCGGCTCAGAATCACAAGAGACACCTCCAAAAGCCAGGTGTTCCTGCAACTGAATGCCCTGAAGCCTGAAGACACTGCCATGTATTACTGTGCGAGAGACACACACTGAGGAAACTTCTGTCAAAGGCAGCACAATAACTCCTTTCCCAGAAAGCAGACACCAGTCATGTGCATTTCCATGTACAACAGCTAGAAATGATGTCCTTGGACAGACTTCCCACTTCCTCAACCGCAAAGGCATGAAGCCACACTAGAACCACACCACAACCACAACATTATTTCTAGTGTAAAGCTAGCATTGCAAAAATGCTGCTCTAAAGTCTCCGAAGTCAGTCTGAAGCTGCTAAAGTCTAAAGTCAGAAGCTGCTTGGAAGTCAGTCTTCTAAGACAAAGTGGGGGGAAGATGTCTCACGCTATAGTCAGGTCTTAATCCCTCTCAAGCATAGACAGGATTGGCCTGCTAATGAGGTGTGGTGAAGTGGCCTCCCCAGGCAGCAGTTTGGCAGAGGTGGTGGTGATGTGCCCTGGAACCCACTCCCCAGTCAACTCCCCCTATGTGGCAGCCACTCCCCCTCTTCCTCCCCTAAAGGTAAAGGTTAAGTGTGCCATCAAGTCGATTTTGACTCCTGGCACCCACAGAGACCTCCATTTAGCCACTGCTGGTTGCATCACTATGCCTCTCTACCTATAACCCCCTTACCTGGCAGCTGCTGCTCTGACACCTCCTCGTCATCGTCCTCCTCCTCCTCCTCCTCCCACCACCATTTCTGGCTTTTGAAAAGGTAGAGAGTGTGGAACAGGAAGCACAGAAGGAAGCACAGAAGGAAGCATGGAGGAGCAATCCTCAATTTCTGTTCTTCATTCCCCACCCTCTGCCTTTCCAGAAGCTGGAAGAAGAAGTTCACTCTTTGCTGGCAGAGGAAGAGGAAAAGGCTTTCGGAGCCTGCAGATGGGAAGAGAAGTGTAAAGCATATATGTGGGCAATCACAGTGTGCCCTGAAAACCAGCAAGGAGTGAAGGATGAGCAGTATGCAATAGACTCAGTGTGCCACTCAGGATGATTTCGGGGTGGGAGCAGGGTCTTGCCATGCTGCCTCAGGCACAGTTGGAGACTGACAAAGGTCTGAACCTAGAGACTAGCTTCTGAGTATCATCATCATCATCGGAATATAGGAAGCTGCCATATACCAAGTCAGACCATTAGTCCCTCTAGCTCAGTATAGTCAACAAAGACTGGTGGAGGCTTCTCCAAGGTTTCAGGCAAGAGTTTCTTTCAGGCCTATCTTGGAGATGCCAAGGAAGAAACTGGAGACCACTGTTCCCTCTCTCAGGGATACCCACATGTTGTTCACAGAAACTCCTAGCATCCCCAGCTGCAGTGGCCTTTGGCTGGGAATCATCGGAGTTGTAGTCAAGAACATATTGGAATCCCTGTTAGAGAGAATGCTGCCTGGGACCCCATATGCTCTTCCAGAGAGCAACCCCATCTCCTCAGTGGAATATCTTACAGTGCTCACACATGTAGTCTCCTATTCAAATGCAAACCAGGGAAGACCCTGCTTAGCAAAGGGGACACAGAACAGGGTGAAATCAATAGGGATGTGCAGAATGTTTTGAGCTCAAAACGTTCTCAGTTGAAAAGGGCAGTTTCAAGTGTTTCAAGGTCAAAACAGCACACCCTTCAAATGAAAGGCCTGTTTTGAGCTCAGAATGGAATGATCGCATTCCAAGTCAGAATGTTTTGAGTGTGCCAAGCACCATTTTGTAGGTGTGTTTTCCCTTTGTTGACTGGTTCTGGCACTGGCTTCTGGTTGGTTTGCGATCTCCTTGCTTCTTAATTGGCTTGTTACCATACAAATTAAGTTGAGTTGTATGATAATAAGCCAACTAAGAAGCAAGGAGATCACAAACCAAATGGAAGCCGGTGCCAAAACCAGTCAGCAAGGGGAAAACAAACCTATAAAATGGTTCTTGGAACACTCAAAACATTCTGAGCTCATGTTTTTGGAACAACCAGCATGACCACCAGTTATTTTGATGGAACATTCCGAGGATTTGCATTCTGTTCTGAACTCAGGATGGAATGCAATTCCCATTCTGGGCACATACCCAGAAATCAACGAGAGGTAAGATATCCAGGCACAGAAAGAAAAAAATATGTGCAGATAGCTGTGTTTATTAGGAGTTATAGTCCTGTCATATTAGACCTGTTCAATTAACCCCTGCCAATTGAACAAAAAGGCACCTTTTAAGTGGTGTAGAGAGCAACTGGCCCAGTTTAAACAGCAGCCCAGGCCCGTAGTAGCTGTTGCTGGTGTCTACCATGGGTTTCGTTTTAGTCTGTGAGCCTTTTTGGGACAGGCGACTATATTATTTATTATTGATATTTTTTTTATGTAAAGCATTTTGGGAGCTTTTTGTTGATAAGCAGTATATAAATATTCATAGTAGTAGCAGTAGTATTCTGATATCTGGGGATAAGTGTGCACGTAAGGGGGTGTTCATGCCCTCCAAGACTTCTGTACTTCAGTTCCCTGCTATAACATATCACATGATATGATAGAGCAAAAGTCCTTTTCCATAGGTAAAGAGAAGAGAAAGGAAAGGAAAGGACATCAGCTGAGCAAGGTAATCTTTGGGTTGAATTTTGACCTCTTTTATTTGAAATACATCCAAGCCTGATTACAATATGCAAAACCAAATGCTCTCATTTCCTCTTTAAAGGGTAATGTTAACCTTCACGGCCAAATCCACAGATCCTGTCATTTCTGTGGGGCTTTTAAGTCTACTGCTCCACCTTTAACAATGTTGTGGTTGTTCATTTATTTCATGCTCATGAATGGAGTAGCAAGTAAGTCACAGATCTTCAGCTCTTAATTGGTAGGACCCTAACAAAAAGCCCCCAATGGGGGAAATAACTTGATCCTTTTTCCTGATTGCATTATTAAATCATGTGCTGTTTTTCTCTCCAGGGGCCAGTTCACAAATTGTTCTTACTCAGTCAGGTCCAGAAGAGAAAAAGCCTGGAGAATCCACCAGGCTCACTTGTTCAGTAAGCGGGTTTGATCTTAGTAGCTATGGCATGCACTGGGTCCGGCAGGCGCACGGGAAAGGGCTGGAGTGGCTGATTTATTATTATACATCATCGAGCAACTACTCCTCCTCAACCATCCAAGGGTGATTCTTTGCCTCCAAGAACAGCTCCAACCTCTATCTGCAAATGAACAGCCTGAAGCCAGAAGACACAGCCATGTATTACTGTGCCAGAAACTCACAGTGGTGGAAGTTGATGCTGAGCTCCATGCAAAACCTTAGCTTGTAAAAATAGGGGGTTGCAGCAGGTGGCACTCAAGAGCTTTCAGTTGGACCGAATGGAGCACATGGGAATGATTTCTCAGCTATAACCTGGAAAGCCCTGGCTGATGGCTTCAGAGCACTCTGTGGTTTTGCCTAGGAATATGCAAAGTATTATGAGCTCGACAAAGGCCGTTTCAGGTGTTTCAGGCTCAAAATAAGTAAATGGTCTATTCAAATAAAGGGCCTGTTTTGAGCTTGAAACATAAGAGCCCGGCTTTGACAAAAAACATCTTGAGCCAGGTCTCATGATCAGTGAGACCCGGTTTGTGCAGCTAAGTGGGGAGAGCTTTGGCGAAAAACATTTTGAGTATCTCAAGAGCCGCGTTGGAGGGCTGTTTTTCCAGAAGGAGTTGGTCTACCGATTGGGGTCAGTGGGTTGACCAGGTCTCTGCTCCGGACTTAGCGTGTCAGCCTGCCTCGGAGGGTAGACCAGTCCTCCGAGGTGGGCCAGTGCATAGGACTGGTCTCCCCGCCTCTGATCAGGTAAAGCCTGATTAGATCCTTTGCTAAACCACAATGAGAGAAAGGCAACCCCATTGAATAGGTAACTCAGGCAAAAAGGATATACCGTATTTCAAACACACGAGACAGTTTCAGACATTATAAAAATGCTCCACTGTAGAGGGGCAAAGGAAGAGGAAGTCCTGCCCCCACTGCCCCACCACTCACACTTACAGTGGGGCTTGTCTGAAGAGGGAAGGGACCTATTTATGATGGTGGGGTTTGGAGTGATCCCATGATTGCTTGTCTGAAGAGGGAAGAGCAAATGTGCGATGGCGGGCACTTCTGTGATTGCGAGACTAAATCAATCCAGCTTCGCAGTCAAAGAAGCACCTGCCACAATGGGTTCGGCTCTTCCCTCTTCAGAAAAGCCTCACTGTATGTGTGTGGTGGGACGTGCGGGTGATTGATGCAGCAGAGGCAAGATTTCCTCCCCCTTTGCCCCGCTGTACTTGGCTAGAGCAGGGCATTTTCATAACGTCTGAAGCTGCCTTTAACTAGGTCAATTCTATTCCCACCTATATGCCACTTATGTATTTTCAGTCATTTAGCAAAACCCATAATTTTTCATTCTTGATAGTTGATCAGCAGAGTTTCTTCCCTACAAAACTGGGTGGCAGATCTTGAGGCTCTCCGGAGCCCGACAATAGTCCATGATAGTAAGACAGCATTCTTGGAAGATACCAGCCCAATTTGGACATTATGCTGTACTAGTTTTTTTTTAGCCCATTATAATAACGGGCGCTAGCCTTCCCTTCCCTTCCCCCCCTTCCCCCCCTTGCCTCTTTCCTCTCCCTTTCCCCTTCTCACTTCCCCCCCCGTCCAGTTTCCCTCTCCGCCGCAGCTCATGGCCGAGGTTCTGGGCTCTGGGCCCACCGCCACCATTCTCCCTCCCGCCCCCGCCTGCCTCCATGCCGCGGCCTGTCTTCATCCCTCCCGCCCACGCCTGCCTCCAAGCCCGCCTGCCTCCATGCCGCGGCAAGGGCCCCTGGGCCGGGCGCCGCCGTCTTTGGAGTCTGTGGCCAGCGCGGGACCTTCACTTTCGGCCTCTGCCGCCGCCGGTCTCCCCGGCCGGGCCAGGGCCGCCCACCACCGCCGGCCTTTACTCCGGCCCCCCGCCGGCCCAGTCTCTGTCTCTTCTGGCCGTGGCGGCGGCTCTGCCTCCGCCTCGGCCAATTTTCTCCGCCGCCCCTTCCTGGCTTCTTCTGGGCGGCCGCTTGGCCGCCCAACATGGCCGACGGGTGCCGGCGGTTGAGTCTCCCTGCCCTGTTCTGGGCATGCGCTTCGCGCATGCCCAGAACGACCATCGGAGGCACGGACACACGCTTGGTGTCCATCCACGGACGGACACCAAGCCTTTTATTATAGAGGATGGGTGTACAGATATCTGTAGGCGTGTACTTCTGCTTGTGTGAATGACTGGAACTGTGTTCATGTTAAACGTGAACCTGGATACAGGAACATAATGTGTGAATGGGCCTAATGTCAGTTCCTTCAGTTGAGGGAGTCCTGAAAACAGGGGTGGTGGGGATCGGGGGCCGCGTGGGGCATCACGGAGAGACCCCCGGAGGCCAGGAGGCTTGCTGGAGCAACCCAGTGGGGGTCTCCTTGAGAGCCGTTGAGGCACGAAACCACAGCCCTGGTGTCTCGTGACCACAAAAATGTGGTTAATAGAACAAGCATGCCGTTAACTTCATTTACGGGCAGGGGTTCCTAGGTGGGCTAGCCACCATGGAAGCACCGGGCTCACAGCTGAGCCTTGTGGTTCGAATGATCACTGGAAAGTGGGCTAAGATCCCTGGGAATAGCCTCACAGAGAGGAGAGCTGGTCTTGTGGTAGCAAGCATGACTTGTCGCCTTAAGCTAAGCAGGGTCTGCCCTGGTTGCATATGAATGGGAGACTTGATGTGTGAGCACTGTCAGATATTCCCCTCAGGGGATGGAGCCGCTCTGGGAAGAGCAGAAGGTTCCAGGTTCCCTCCCTGGCAGCATCTCCAAGATCGGGCTGAGAGAGATTCCTGCCTGCAACCTTGGAGAAGCCGCTGCCAGTCTGTGAAGACAATCCTGAGCTTGATAGACCAATGGTCTGACTCAGTATATGGCAGTTTCCTATGTTCCTATGTTCCTAGTATTTTTAACACATGGGTTCTAGAGGGCACAAACATCAAGTGAACTCACTGGAATGTAAGAATATAAACAGGTATATTGATTCAAGTATGCAGTCGCAGGAACATTTCAAAACACAACTTAACATATCCCCATCCCGCATATTCCTTTCTCCCTATTCCCCACTCTGTCTCAAGCCCCCGGTGCAGGTCACGATCACACTTGGCTTCCTGGGGTAGCATAGGCTGGCAGCACAGCACGGCAACCACACCACCCAGGACATACTAAAGAGGATTTGGTGGGACCTCTAGTGATGTGGAGGCCCTGGGCTTTGGCCTTGAAGTCTAGGGGGTAAGAGCGCCTCTGTATAAGCACTACCCAGAACATCATGCAAATGACTTTTTGGTGTGGCCTTCTTGAAAGGGGAGTTACAGGCTGAGGATTCAGAATTTAAAGGCCCAAGTAAAATCCACTTCCATTTCAGGTGCTGGGAGTTAATCACTGAAACAATGGAATTGAGACTCTTAATAAGTTTCCTCTTGATCTTCCCTAGATGTAAGTTCAAATTCTAGTTCTCCTTATACAGGAAGGAAAGGATAATTGTGCAATTGTTTAATATTTCTTTTCTCTTTTTTTCCTTTTCTTCTATTAAAAAAATGCAGACGTTTCTTCACAGATCACTCTTCAAGAGTCTGGTGGGGGCATCAAGATGCCTGGGGAAACTCTACAGCTGACCTGTACGGTCTCTGGATATTCTCTGACAAGCTCCTACACGATCTGGGTCCGCCAGGCTCCAGGAAAGGCCTTGGAGTGGGTTGGGTGGATTCGGGACAGTGGAAGTATTGATTATAACACTGATCTCCAAAATCGGATTCGCATCACAAGAGACACCTCAAAAAGCCAGGTGTTCCTGCAACTGAATTCCCTGAAGCCAGAAGACTCTGCCATGTATTACTGTACAAAATACACAGTGATTAAAATCCTTCCTGAGATAGCACAAAAACTTCCCTTTAGGAAAAACAGGCCTTGGTTATGAGTGCTTGCTGTGTTTTGCAGCTGGAAACTGAGCCCTTTCCCACCATCCTCTCAATTTCCTGAACCACTTGTGCAGAACATGATAAAACATTCATGATTCAACAAACATTATTTGACTGTTGGGGGAGGGAGGGGGGTTCCACCAAAATGTATTGTAGGGATTCTTGTAAGGAAAGAGGGGAAGCTGTCTCCGGTGTAAGAAAGGACTCAATCCTCCTCACTACATCCAGCAGAGGACTGCAAATGATTGGGAATTAGGGCCTGAGTGCCACCAACTCAGCCCCAACCAGGGATTCTTGAACTGCCAATTTCTATTTTATGTACAGAAAAGCTGGAGAAGCAGCTCAGCCCCTTCCTCTTGGGGGTACCTGTGCGGTCCCTGGGCTTACTTATGAGAAGGGCACACACAGCATTCCCAACACTGTGAAAGAAGAATCCTCTTGTGTGATGGTGGCGTATGCCCAGTCATTTCCAAAACCGAATCAGCATCACAAGAGACACCTCCAAAACCCAAGTATTCCTGCAGCTGCGTGGTCTGAAGCCTGAAGACACTGCAATGTATCACTGTGCGAGAGATTCCCCCGCCCACCCACAGAAAGAAAAATGCTTTGAGAGGCAGCAGAGAAACTCCCCTTCCAGAAAACAGCCACAAACTATGAATGTATTTATGGGCAGCAATTGGAAGCAGGACTTCATTACTTCCTGCCCACTTCCTCAACCAGGAAGTTGCACATCTGTCATTCTGCGCTATTAATCCTTGCATTAAAAACTCAAATTGCAAACATATTCCTCTAAGAAATGCTGCTCAGTATAGTCACTCTGGGCTTGCTGGTCACCGTTTGGGGCCGGGCAGGAATGTGTTGGGCATTCACCTGATTGGCAGTTGGTGCGCGTCCTTTTCCACCTAACTCTATAGTTAGTTTGATAATTTCCGTTCCTGGTCACAATTCTGGCAGGTACAGTGTGGTGGGAAGTAGCATCTAAGCCTTGGTGAGCACCTTCAGGGAAGCATTTGGCTACGGAGTGGCAAGTCAGATCCCTAGAGACTTGGGGCCTAGTTTGCTCTACTCTGTCAGGAAACATCCCCCAGAAAGACTTCACAGCTTGTGGGGGGTGCCATCAAGGGCAAAGACATGACCTTAGCTTGGCTAAGTTGTGTAGCCTCTGATTTAGAGCTATGGGGCTGTCTGGAACCAAGGTGTTTTCGCCTGTGTGAATTAGGCAAGGCTGCCATGGAGGTGGCACTGTGGGGGTGGAGAGCCAATCCCAGTTTCCATTCGCAGGTACAGTATGTTGAATTTGACATGAATAAAATTGTGGCCCTTTTCACCATAGCTCTGTGTCTCGTGTCTTCTTGGGGTGTGGGAGCAAGTAGTAGGAACAGGTAAATCTTGCCTCACCAACTTTTTGGACTTCTTGGAGGGTATCAACGAGTGTGTGGATCAAGGTGATCCAGTTGACACAGTCTACCTGGACTTCCAAAAAGCTTTTGATAAAGTTCCTCATCAAAGACTCCTGAGGAAAATTAGCAGTCATGGGATAAGGAGACAAGTACATGTGTGGATTGCTAACTGGTTGAAAGACAGGAAACAGAGGGTAGGCATAAATGGAGAGTTTTCACAATGGAGGGAAGTAAGAAGTGGGGTCCCTCAGGGATCTGTACTGGGACCGGTGCTTTTTAATTTATTCATAAATGGTCTAGAAGCAGGGGTAAGTAGCAAGGTGGCCAAATTTGCAGATGATACCAAACTTTTGCGGGTAGTTTAATCCAAAACGGATTGTGAGCAGCTCCAAAAGGATCTCTCCAAACTGGGGGAGTGGGCGACAAAATGGCAAATGCAGTTCAATGTTAGCAAGTGTAAAGTGATGCACATTGGGACGAAAAACCCCAACTTCAAGTATATGCTGATGGGATCCGAGCTGTCGGTGACTGACCAGGAGACGGATCTTGGGGTCGTGGTGGACAGCTCGTTGAAAGTGTTGACTCAATGTGCGGCAGCTGTGAAAAAGGTCAATTCCATGCTAGGGATCATTAGAAAGGGGATTGGAAATAAAACAGCTAATATTATAATGCCCTTATACAAAACTACGGTGTGACCACACTTGGAGTATTGCGTACAATTCTGGTCACCACATCTTAAAAAGGACATTGCAGAACTGGAAAAGGTGCAGAAGAGGGCAACCATGATGATCAGGGGCCTGGAACACCTTTCTTATGAGGTAAGACTACAACACCTGGGGCTTTTTAGTTTAGAAAAAAGACAACTGTGGGGAGACATGATAGAGGTCTATAAAACCATGCATGGTGTGGAGAAAGTGGATAGAGAAAAATTCTTTTCCCTCTCACACAACACTAGAACCAGGGGTCACTCCATTAAATTGATTGCCAGGAGGTCTAGAACCAAGAAACGGATTTTTTTTTCTCACAACGCGTGATCCACTTGTGGAACTCTCTGCCACAGGACGTGGTGACAGCCATCAACCTGGATGGCTTTAAGAAGGGTTTGGACAACTTCATGGAGGAGAGGTCCATCAATGGCTACTAGCTGGAGGGCTGTGGGCCACCTCCAGTCTCAAAGGCAGGATGCCTCTGAGAACCAGTTGCAGGGGTGTAACAGCAGGAGAGAGGGCATGCCTCACCTCCTGCCTGTGGCTTCGAGAGGCATCTGGTGGGCCACTGTGTGAAATAGGATGCTGGACTAGATGGGCTTGGGCCTGATCCAGCAGGGATGTTCTTATGTTCTTAACAGTGGTGGATTAACGGAGAGGCAGAGTAGGCATTTGCCTATGGCGGCAAAATTTGAGAAGCAGAAAATGTTGCCTCTCCTCAAATTTGGCCATCCCTCTCTGTGGGCAGTGGTGGCTTCTGCAAGGGTGGAGTGGGCGAGGAGAAAGTCTCCCCTTTTACCTTAAACAAAAAAGGGAAACCTTTTTTGTTTAAGGGAAATGGGCTGCAAAAGCCTTTTTGCCTATGGGTGGCAAAAAGCTTAATCCACCCCTGAGTAGGAACACAGTGAAATCATGTTATGTGCCAGTTTCCCCCAGGCCTTTTGGCAGATAAAGAGAAGAGAGATGGGTCACAGTCCTTCCGAAGGCCACACCCTCCTCGTACCTTCTAGTGTGAGCCTGTCATGGTCCTTTATATTAGTACTACTCATGGGAACATGCAAATAACATTCGGGTGCAGCCTTCTTTAAAGGGAAGTTGCAAGTTGACACTAGAGTGTTCAAAATCTTTGGTGAGATCCAGTTGTCCTTCAGGTGTTGGGAGCTGTTACCAACTATTATCGTCATGGAACTGAGGCTCTGGATAAGTTTGCTTTTGGTCTTCCCTACTTGTAAGAGAAATTCCAATTTCCCTCATATAGATAATCCAGTTGGTCCTGTATATTTTTCTTACGTTGTCTCCTTATTTTTGCCCTTTTCGCTTCTTTTCTGACAAATGCAGGCATTTCCTCCCAGATCACCCTTCGAGAGTCAGGTGGAGGCATTAAGAAGCCTGGAGAAACTCTACAACTGACCTGTGCAGTGTCTGGATATTCTCTAACAAGCTATGGCACTGGTTGGGTCCGTCAGCCTCCAGGAAAGGGGCTGGAGTGGATGGGAGTTATCTGGAGTAGTGGAAACACTCGCTATAACAGCGCTCTCCAAAGTCGAATCACCATCACAAGAGACACCTCGAAAAGCCAAGTGTCCTTGCAAGTGAGAGGTCTGAAGCCTGAAGACACGGCCATGTATTACTGTGCAAGAGACACAGTGAGAAAAAGCCTGCCCAAAGCCGCACAAAAACTCCCCTTCCAGAAAACCAAGCATCCTTCTTTCATGTTTGTGTACCGCAGAGGGAAACAGCCGGGCCCTCTGTCATCATCCTCTCAGTTTCCTGAATCACTCGTGCAGAGCATTAAAAAGATTCATACTCTGGCATTCGTCCTGTGTGTGCTGGAACTGCAAATATATCACTCTTGTATTATCGTGACTTTCATAGGAAAGGAGGGGAAGTTGTTTAATCCCCACCTCCCCGCTCAGTGATAGAAAGGACTCAACCCTACTCATTACTGATCCAGCACAGGACTAATGGTGATCTGGTTTGGAGGTTCCAGTGCCAGCACAGTTGTCTCACTAGCAGGGCTGTCCTTAGGGGATGGCAAGCAGGGTGACCACCCCGGGCCCCACTCTAAATTGCTTCTAAATTGGCTTGTTACCATACAAATTAACTTGATTTGTATGATAATAAACCAACTAAGAAGCAAGGAGATTGTAAGCCAATTGGAAGCCAGTGCCAAAACCAGTCAGCAAGGGGGAAACAAACCTACAAAATGGTGCTCAGAACACTCAAAACATTCTGAGCTCATTTGTTGGAACAACCAGCATGACCAGTTATTTTGATGGAACGTTCTGGGGATTTGCATTCTGTTCTGAACTTGGGATGGAAAGCAATTCCTGTTCTGGGCACATACCTAGAAATCAACCTGAAGCAAGATTTCCAGGGATAGAAAGAAAATACATGTGGGGCCATCTGTGTTTATTAGGAGTCATAGTCTTGTCATATTAGACCTGTTCAATTAACCCCTGCTAATTGAGCAAAGAGGCACTTAAGTGGTGCAGAGAGCAACTGGCCCAGTTTACACAGGAGCCCAGGCCCGTAGTAGCTGCTGCTGGTGTCTATCATGGGTTTCGTTTTAGTCTGTGAGCCTTTTTGGGACAGGGAACTATAGTATTTATTATTGATCTATTTTTCTATGTAAAGCATTTCGGGGAACCTTTTGTTGATAAGCAGTATATAAATATTCATAATAGTAGCAGTAGTATTCTGATATCTGGGGATGATTAAGTCTGCACGTAGTGGGGTGTTCATGCCCTCCAAGACTTTGGCCCTGTACCTTCTGTGCTGCAAGACACTGCTATAACATATCACACAGTTTCTCAAAGAGCAAAGGTCCTTTTCTGTAGGTAAAGAGAAGAGAAGGAAAAGGAATGGACATCAACTGAGCAAAGTAATCTTTGGGCTGAATTTTGACCTCTTTTATTTGAAATATATCCAAGCCTGATTACAATATGCAAAACCAAATGCTCTCATTTCCTCTTTAAAGGGTAATGTTAACCTCCACGGCCAAATCCACAGATCCTGTCATTTCTGTGGGGCTTTTAAGTCTTCTGCTCCGCCTTTAACAATGTTGTGGCTGATCATTTATTTCATGCTCATAAATGGAGTAGCACGTAAGTCACAGATCTTCAGCTCTTAATTGGTAGGACCCTAACAAAAAAGCCCCCAATGGGGGATATAACTTGATCCTTTTTCCTGATTGCATTATTAAATCATGTGCTGCTTTTCTCTCCAGGGGCCAGTTCACAAATTGTTCTCACTCAGTCAGGTCCAGAAGAGAAAAAGCCTGGAGAATCCACCAGACTCACTTGTTCAGTAAGCGGGTTTGATCTTAGTAGCTATGGCATGCACTGGGTCCGGCAGGCGCACGGGAAAGGGCTGGAGTGGCTGATTTATTATTATACATCATCGGACAACTACTACTCCTCAACCATCCAAGGGCGATTCTTTGCCTCCAAGGACAGCTCCAACCTCTATCTGCAAATGAACAGCCTGAAGCCAGAACACACAGCCATGTATTACTGTGCCAGAAACTCACAGTGGTGGAAGTTGATGCTGAGCTCCATGCAAAACCTTAGCTTGTAAAAATAGGGGGTTGCAGCAGGTGGCACTCAAGAGCTTTCAGTTGGACTGAATGGAGCACATGGGAATGATTTCTCAGCTATAACCTGGAAAGCCCTGGCTGATGGCTTCAGAGCACTCTGTGGTTTTGCCTAGGAATATGCAAAGTATTATGAGCTCGACAAAGGCCGTTTCAGGTGTTTCAGGCTCAAAATAAGTAAATGGTCTATTCAAATAAAGGGCCTGTTTTGAGCTTGAAACATAAGAGCCCGGCTTTGACAAAAAACATCTTGAGCCAGGTCTCATGATCAGTGAGACCCGGTTTGTGCAGCTAAGTGGGGAGAGCTTTGGCGAAAAACATTTTGAGTATCTCTAGAGCCGCTTTGGAGGGCTGTTTTTCCAGAAGGAGTTGGTCTACCGATTGGGGTCAGTGGCTTGACCAGGTCTCTGCTCCGGACTTAGCGTGTCAGCCTGCCTCGGAGGGTAGACCAGTCCTCCGAGGTGGGCCAGTGCATAGGACTGGTCTCCCCGCCTCTGATCAGGTAAAGCCTGATTAGATCCTTTGCTAAACCACGATGAGAGAAAGGCAACCCCATTGAATAGGTAACTCAGGCAAAAAGGATACACCGTATTTCAAACACACGAGGCAGTTTCAGACATTATAAAAATGCTCCGCTGTAGAGGGGCAAAGGAAGAGGAAGTCCTGCCCCCACTGCCCCACCACTCACACTTACAGTGGGGCTTGTCTGAAGAGGGAAGGGACCTACTTATGATGGTGGGGTTTGGAGTGATCCCATGATTGCTTGTCTGAAGAGGGAAGAGCTAATGTGCGATGGCAGGCACTTCTGTGATTGCGAGACTAAATCAATCCAGCTTCGCAGTCAAAGAAGCACCTGCCACAATGGGTTCGGCTCTTCCCTCTTCAGAAAAGCCTCACTGTATGTGTGTGGTGGGACGTGCGGGTGATTGATGCAGCAGAGGCAAGATTTCCTCCCCCTTTGCCCCTCTGTACATGGCTAGAGCAGGGCATTTTCATCACGTCTGAAGCTGCCTTTAACTAGGTCAATTCTATTCCCACCTATATGCCACTTATGTATTTTCAGTCATTTAGCAAAACCCATAATTCTTCATTCTTGATAGTTGATCGGCAGAGTTTCTTCCCTACAAAACTGGGTGGCAGATCTTGAGGCTCTCCAGAGCCCGACAATAGTCCATGATAGTAAGACGGCATTGTTGGAAGATACCAGCCCAATTTGGACATTATGCTGTATGAGTGTACAGATGTCTGTACACGTGTACTTCTGCTTGTGTGAATGACTGGAACTGTGTTCATGTTAAACGTGAACCTGGATACAGGCCCTTCAAATGTATGATACAGATAGGAAGTGTACATCTGTGGCTGTGTTCAACATTACATGTAAATAACTGTTCCTGTGTAGAAATCCATACCAGTGTACACTGTACACTCACTGCACGAACATAATGCAAGAACATAATGTGTGAATGGGCCTAATGTCAGTTCCTTCAGTTGGGGGAGTCCTGAAAACAGGGGTGGTGGGGATCGGGGGCCGCGTGGGGCATCACGGAGAGACCCCTGGAGGCCAGGAGGCTTGCTGGAGCAACCCAGTGGGGGTCTCCTTGAGAGCCGTTGAGGCACGAAACCACAGCCCTGGTGTCTCGTGACCACAAAAATGTGGTTAATAGAACAAGCATGCCGTTAACTTCATTTAAGGGCAGGGGTTCCTAGGTGGGCTAGCCACCATGGAAGCACCGGGCTCGCAGCTGAGCCCAGTGGTTCGAATGATCACTGGAAAGTGGGCTAAGCTCCCTGGGAATAGCCTCACAAATAGGAGAGCTGGTCTTGTGGTAGCAAGCATGACTTGTCGCCTTAAGCTAAGCAGGGTCTGCCCTGGTTGCATATGAATGGGAGAATTGATGTGTGAGCACTGTCAGATATTCCCCTCAGGGGATGGAGCCACTCTGGGAAGAGCAGAAGGTTCGAGGTTCCCTCCCTGGCAGCATCTCCAAGATCGGCCTGAGAGAGATTCCTGCCTGCAACCTTGGAGAAGCCGCTGCCAGTCTGTGAAGACAATCCTGAGCTTGATAGACCAATGGTCTGACTCAGTATATGGCAGTTTCCTATGTTCCTATGTTCCTAGTATTTTTAACACATGGGTTCTAGAGGGCACAAACATCAAGTGAACTCACTGGAATGTAAGAATATAAACAGGTATATTGATTCAAGTATGCAGTCGCAGGAACATTTCAACACACAACTTAACATATCCCCATCCCGCATATTCCTTTCTCCCTATTCCCCACTCTGTCTCAAGCCCCCGGTGCAGGTCACAATCACACTTGGCTTCCTGGGGTAGCATAGGCTGGCAGCACAGCACGGCAACCACACCACCCAGGACAGACTAAAGAGGATTTGGTGGGACCTCTAGTGATGTGGAGGCCCTGGGCTTTGGCCTTGAAGTCCAGGGGGTAAGAGCGCCTCTGTATAAGCACTACCCAGAACATCATGCAAATGACTTTTTGGTGTGGCCTTCTTGAAAGGGGAGTTACAGGCTGAGGATTCAGAATTTAAAGGCCCAAGTAAAATCCACTTCCATTTCAGGTGCTGGGAGTTAATCACTGAAACAATGGAATTGAGACTCTTAATAAGTTTCCTCTTGATCTTCCCTAGATGTAAGTTCAAATTCTAGTTCTCCTTATACAGGAAGGAAAGGATAATTGTGCAATTGTTTAATATTTCTTTTCTCTTTTTTCCCTTTTCTTCTGTTAAAAAAATGCAGACGTTTCTTCACAGATCACTCTTCAAGAGTCTGGTGGGGGCATCAAGATGTCTGGGGAAACTTTACAACTGACCTGTACGGTCTCTGGATATTCTCTGACAAGCTCCTACACAATCTGGGTCCGCCAGGCTCCCGGAAAGGCCTTGGAGTGGGTTGGGTGGATTCGGGACAGTGGAAGTATTGATTATAACACTGATCTCCAAAATCGGATTCGCATCACAAGAGACACCTCAAAAAGCCAGGTGTTCCTGCAACTGAATTCCCTGAAGCCAGAAGACTCTGCCATGTATTACTGTACAAAATACACAGTGATTAAAATCCTTCCTGAGATAGCACAAAAACTTCCCTTTAGGAAAAAGAGGCCTTGGTTATGAGTGCTTGCTGTGTTTTGCAGCAGGAAACTGAGCCCTTTCCCACCATCCTCTCAATTTCCTGAACCACTTGTGCAGAACATGATAAAACATTCATGATTCAACAAACATTATTTGACTGTTGGGGGAGGGGGGTGTTCCACCAAAATGTATTGTAGGGATTCTTGTAAGGAAAGAGGGGAAGCTGTCTCCAGTGCAAGAAAGGACTCAATCCTCCTCACTACATCCAGCAGAGGACTGCAAATGGTTGGGAATGAGGGTCTGAGTGCCACCAACTCAGCCCCAACCAGGGATTCTTGAACTGCCAATTTCTATTTTATGCACAAAAAAGCTGGAGAAGCAGCTCAGCCCCTTCCTCTTGGGGGTACCTGTGCGGACCCTGGGCTTACTTATGAGAAGGGCACAAACAGCATTCCCAACACTGTGAAAGAAGAATCCTCTTGTGTGATGGTGGCGTATGCCCAGTCATTTCCAAAACCGAATCAGCATCACAAGAGACACCTCCAAAACCCAAGTATTCCTGCAGCTGCGTGGTCTGAAGCCTGAAGACACTGCCATGTATCACTGTGCGAGAGATTCCCCCGCCCACCCACAGAAAGAAAAATGCTTTGAGAGGCAGCAGAAAAACTCCCCTTCCAGAAAACAGCCACAAACTATGAATGTATTTATGGGCAGCAATTGGAAGCAGGACTTCATTACTTCCTGCCCACTTCCTCAACCAGGAAGTTGCACATCTGTCATTCTGCGCTATTAATCCTTGCATTAAAAACTCAAATTGCAAACATATTCCTCTAAGAAATGCTGCTCAGTATAGTCACTCTGGGCTTGCTGGTCACCGTTTGGGGCCGGGCAGGAATGTGTTGGGCATTCACCTGATTGGCCGTTGGTGCGCGTCCTTTTCCACCTAACTCTATAGTTAGTTTGATAATTTCCGTTCCTGGTCACAATTCTGGTAGGTACAGTGTGGTGGGAAGTAGCATCTAAGCCTTGGTGAGCACCTTCAGGGAAGCATTTGGCTACGGAGTGGCAAGTCAGATCCCTAGAGACTTGGGGCCTAGTTTGCTCTACTCTGTCAGGAAACATCCCCCAGAAAGATTTGGCAGCTTGTGGGGGGTGCCATCAAGGGCAAAGACATGACCTTAGTTTGGCTAAGTTGTGTAGCCTCTGATTTAGAGCTATGGGGCTGTCTGGAACCAAGGTGTTTTCGCCTGTGTGAATTAGGCAAGGCTGCCATGGAGGTGGCACTGTGGGGGTGGAGAGCCAATCCCAGTTTCCATTCGCAGGTACAGTATGTTGAATTTGACATTAATAAAATTGTGGCCCTTTTCACCATAGCTCTGTGTCTTGTGTCTTCTTGGGGTGTGGGAGCAAGTAGTAGGAACAGGTAAATCTTGCCTCACCAACTTTTTGGACTTCTTGGAGGGTATCAACGAGTGTGTGGATCAAGGTGATCCAGTTGACATAGTCTACCTGGACTTCCAAAAAGCTTTTGATAAAGTTCCTCATCAAAGACTCCTGAGGAAAATTAGCAGTCATGGGATAATAAGACAAGTACATGTGTGGATTGCTAACTGGTTGAAAGACAGGAAACAGAGGGTAGGTATAAATGGAGAGTTTTCACAATGGAGGGAAGTAAGAGTTGGGGTCCCTCAGGGATCTGTACTGGGACCGATGCTTTTTAATTTATTCATAAATGATCTAGAAGCAGGGGTAAGTAGCAAGGTGGCCAAATTTGCAGATGGTACCAAACTCTTCCGGGTAGTGAAATCCAAAACGGATTGTAAGCAGCTCCAAAAGGATCTCTCCAGACTGGGGGAGTGGGCGACAAAATGGCAAATGCAGTTCAATGTTAGCAAGTGTAAAGTGATGCACATTGGGACGAAAAACCCCAACTTCAAGTATATGCTGATGGGATCCGAGCTGTCGGTGACTGACCAGGAGACGGATCTTGGGGTCGTGGTGGACAGCTCATTGAAAGTGTCGACTCAATGTGCGGCAGCTGTGAAAAAGGCCAATTCTATGCTAGGGATCATTAGAAAGGGGATTGAAAATAAAACAGCTAATATTATAATGCCCTTATACAAAACTACGGTGTGACCACACTTGGAGTATTGCGTACAATTCTGGTCACCACATCTTAAAAAGGACATTGCAGAACTGGAAAAGGTGCAGAAGAGGGCAACCAAGATGATCAGGGGCCTGGAGCACCTTTCTTATGAGGCAAGACTACAACACCTGGGGCTTTTTAGTTTAGAAAAAAGACAACTGTGGGGAGACATGATAGAGGTCTATAAAATCATGCATGGTGTGGAGAAAGTGGATAGAGAAAAATTCTTTTCCCTCTCACACAACACTAGAACCAGGGGTCACTCCATTAAATTGATTGCCAGGAGTTCTAGAACCAACAAATTGATTTTTTTTCTCACAATACATGATCCACTTGTGGAACTCTCTGCCACAGGACGTGGTGACAGCCAACAACCTGGATGGCTTCAAGAAGGGTTTGGACAACTTCATGGAGGAGAGGTCCATCAATGGCTACTAGTTGGAGGGCTGTGGGCCACCTCCAGTCTCAAAGGCAGGATGCCTCTGAGAACCAGTTGCAGGGGTGTAACAGCAGGAGAGAGGGCATGCCCTCACCTCCTGCCTGTGGCTTCGAGAGGCATCTGGTGGGCCACTGTGTGAAATAGGATGCTGGACTAGATGGGCTTGGGCCTGATCCAGCAGGGCTGTTCTTATGTTCTTAACAGTGGTGGATTAACGGAGAGGCAGAGTAGGCATTTGCCTATGGCGGCAAAATTTGAGAAGCAGAAAATGTTGCCTCTCCTCAAATTTGGCCATCCCTCTCTGTGGGCAGTGGTGGCTGCTGCAAGGGTGGAGTGGGCGAGGAGAAAGTCTCCCCTTTTACCTTAAACAAAAAAGGGAAACCTTTTTTGTTTAAGGAAAATGGGCTGCAAAAGCCTTTTTGCCTATGGGTGGCAAAAAGCTTAATCCACCCCTGAGTAGGAACACAGTGAAATCATGTTATGTGCCAGTTTCCCCCAGGCCTTTTGGCAGATAAAGAGAAGAGAGATGGGTCACAGTCCTTCCGAAGGCCACACCCTCCTCGTACCTTCTAGTGTGAGCCTGTCAGGGTCCTTTATATTAGTACTACTCATGGGAACATGCAAATAACATTCGGGTGCAGCCTTCTTTAAAGGGAAGTTGCAAGTTGACACTAGAGTGTTCAAAATCTTTGGTGAGATCCAGTTGTCCTTCAGGTGTTGGGAGCTGTTACCAACTATTATCGTCATGGAACCGAGGCTCTGGATAAGTTTCCTTTTGGTCTTCCCTACTTGTAAGAGAAATTCCAATTTCCCTCATATAGATAATCCAGTTGGTCCTGTATATTTTTCTTATGTTGTCTCCTTATTTTTGCCCCTTTTCTCTTCTTTTTTGACAAATGCAGGCATTTCCTCCCAGATTACTCTTCAAGAATGGGGTGGAGGCATTAAGAAGCCTGGAGAAACTCTACAACTGACCTGTGCAGTGTATGGATATTCTCTAACAAGCTATGGCACTGGCTGGGTCCGTCAGCCTCCAGGAAAGGGGCTGGAGTGGACGGGAGTTATCTGGGGTAATGGGGGCACAGCTTACAACCCTGCTCTCCAAAGTCGAATCACCATCACAAGAGACACCTCGAAAAGCCAAGTGTCCTTGCAAGTGAGAGGTCTGAAGCCTGAAGACACGGCCATGTATTACTGTGCAAGATGCACAGTGAGGAAAACTCTCTCAAAGGCAGCACAAAAACTCCCCTTCCAGAAAACCAAGCATCCTTCGTGCATGTTTGTGTACTGCAGAGGGAAACCGCCGGGCCCTCTGTCATCATCCTCTCAGTTTCCTGAATCACTCGTGCAGAGCATTAAAAAGATTCATAATCCAGCATTCGTCCTGTGTGCACTGGAAACTGCAAATATATCACTCTTGTATTATCGTGACTTTCAGAGGAAAGGAGGGGAAGTTGTTTAATCCCCACCTCCCCGCTCAGTGATAGAAAGGACTCAATCCTACTCATTACTGATCCAGCACAGGACTAATTGTGGTCTGGTTTGGAGGTTCCAGTGCCAGCACAGCTGTCTCACTAGCAGGGCTGTCCTTACGGGATGGCAAGCAGGGTGACCACCCCGGGCCCCACTCTTTTAACCTTTTAGAATTCATTGGAAGGGGCCCCAGGCCCCGCAACCCTGCCAGGGCTCTCATGACTTGTCCCTTTAGCTAAGCAGCATCTGCCCTGGTTGCTTATGAATGGGAGACTAGAAGTGTGAGCACTGGAAGATATTCCCCTTAGGGGATGGAACCACTCTGGGAAGAGTAGACGCTTCCAAGTTCCTTCCCTGGCATCTCCAAGATAGGGCTGAGAAAGATTCCTGCCTGCAACCTTGGAGAAGCCACTGCCAGTTTGTGAAAACAATACTGAGCTAGATAGCTCAATGGTCTGACTCAGTATATGGCAGCTTCCTATGTTCCTATGTAAGGACAGCCCTGCTCACTAGTGAACCTGCTGTCAACCATGTTGCTCAATAAGCAGGGTTGCTAATACCTTGTTCCAGACATCCGCCCCATATCCGTATTGGCCTCCACAAGACCTAGAAATATGGGTGGGTTAAAAAATGTGTTGTCTTCTACACTGTAAGCTCCTTGGGCCAGAGAGCTGTTCTCTCAGCTGTTGTAAATTAGTGTGCACATTATCCGGCAGCAGATGTATTTCTTTTTAAAACCAGAATGTATGCTACTGGCACTCCTGGCTTTCTCACTCTTTTTATTTATACAATACACATATGCTGAAACAAATGTCTTTCTCCTCCACACATCATATATTTAGGTGTGCACTTAAAAGGGGGATCTAAGCTCATTTCAGATGAAAGATGAGCCAGCATGGCATAGTGGTTAGAGTGTTGGACTAGGACTGGGAAGACCCGAGTTTGAAATCCCATTCAACCATGAAACTCACTGCGTGACTCTGGGCCAGTCATGTAACTCTCAACCTAGCCTACCTCACAGGTTTGTTGTGAGGATGAAAATAAGCATGTACTGAGCTCCTCGGAGGAACAGTGGGATACAAATCTAAAAAACGAAAATGAAAATATGAAACCCGAGGTCCGTTCAGCTCCAGTTTCACTGGCCAGATGTTCAAACCCGGGAACTACAGTTAAAAGAAAAAATGGACCCGCAGTTTCCCTCCCCTAACTCTATTTTGTACCTTCAATTTGCATTAAGGCACACCGCCATAAGCTGTGTTTCAGTGGCAACCGAGGTCCATCTGAGCTGGGGATTAGAGTCAGCCTTGCCAGCTCCTCCCTCGCTCTGGCTCCTATTGGTTGTGCGGGCTGTCCTTCAGGAAAGAAGGAAGCTCCCCTGCCTCTATGCAGTCTAGTTGACTACAAAGAGACTGTTCTCCAGTACATCTGTGCAGCGGTTGCTGGCACACTTGGGAGGGGAGGGGAAATCCCTCTAATGCACCATGCACATGCGTGGTGCATTATTTGGGCTCCAGGGAGTGGGGTGACATGTGGTGGCATGTCCCAGCACCCCGACACATGGAGCTCCCAGGAGAGATGCAGTTAATTCACTGCTCATCTGGGTGGGCCATCAGCCCACCCAGAAATGGACAGTAAATCGTCTGCAGGGAGGGTAAGCGAAACCCACTTTCCCCACAGACTTCCATGGAGCTCTTCTCACAGATCATGAGACAAGCTCTAACATCTGAAGAAGGCCTTGCTTTTTATGTGTTGGCCTGCTGTTAAAGGCAGAAGAACATTTCCGCTTTCAGGTTGCAATGAAAGGCGGAAGAGCCATTTAGTGCCTGCATTCGGACTCCATTGCTTCCCAGCTGCTACACCACCATTTCATTCACGGAACATGGTTTGAATGGACCATTCAAGAGCAAAGAGGATAGATCTTCCTGGCAAATCAACAGTGGTCATGCCTATTTTCTCGGCTGTAGCAGCCCCTAAAGGCAAGGCTAAACCAGGCCATAGGAACTATCTGGCAGCCAGCCGTCTGGCTGGTTCAGTTTGAAACCGGAGTGGATTCAAACTGACTTGGCCCAGTCTGGGCTCAGGCTAGTCTTAACCTGATCTGGGTCAGATCCGCCATCAAACTGGGTTGAAGCAGTTTGCGTGCTGGCTCGAATATCCTTGTAAAGGGGAGTTCTTGAGGATGCAGAAGTAAAGAAAAGTGCGGGAAAGGGATTTCTATGGTTCTAGAGACGGGTGTGAGTGGTGGGAATTGAGAAGAAAGAAGCTGGGTCTGATCAAGCCCTAGGAAAACTTCTTTATCAAGAAGAAGAACCACTTTAACAAGAATCTTGATGAATAACGGTGGAGGTAATAGTCATCACTGTAACAGTAATTGCATTTCTGTAGCATTCTCCATTGTTCAAATTGCATTCACTGCTGATTGCAGGGGCCAGGGAAACCCAGAGAGGAATGGTGTCAGGTCACCCATGTGACTTCAGTAGACAAGGGTGGGAAGATGAGGGGAAATGATACAAAACTGCTGCTCACAGTAGTGGCCACTCATTCTTCAGGCATCCAGCTGGAGCACGTACAGATCTCTTATATGAGAGATAGCCATGATCTCATGCAAATGACTTGCTAGCATGGCCTTATTTAAAAGGAAGCTACAGGTAGAGGGCACATAATTCAAGATCCTTACAAGAAGCCAGATCAACTCGTCCTGGAGTTGGTTGTTGACATATCTAAGTCATGGAACGGAGCCTCCTGATCATTTTCTTACTGTTCTTCCTTGCATGTAAGAAAGGTTCCCACCCTGCCTGTTGTGCAGACAACATCTTGGATTCTGTGCAGTTGTTTCTGTTAACATTTCAACCTTCCTTTTGTACCATGCAGGTGTTTCTTCACAGACCCTTGTAGAGACTGGTGGTGGAGCAAAAAGGCCTGGAGAGACACTACAGCTGACCTGTACAGTGTCTGGATTTTCACTCTCTGGCTACAATGTGCACTGGCTCTTTCTGCCAATGGAAAAAGGACTGGAATGGGTTGGGATTATCTGGGCCAATGGAGCCACTGCGTATAACAGTCATCTCCAAAATCGAGTCAGCATCACAAGAGACCCTTCCAAAAGCCAAGTCTTTTTGCAACTGAATGCACTGAAGCCTGAAGACACTGGCATATATTACTGTGCAAGAGAAGTAGTCCACACTGAAGGGAATGCATTCAGAAGCAGGACAAAAACTCCCCTTCCAGGAAACCAGCCACCAGTCATCCAATTTTTGTGTGTGCAGCAACTGGAAACGGGGCTTGAATATTTCCTGCCCACTTCCTCAGTCAGGAGGTCACACATCTGTCTTCCTGCACTATTAAATCTTGTCTGAAAAGCTCAAATTGAAAACATATTCCCTAACGTGCCATTAAAGTAAAGTCTGCCGTTGAGTCAGTGTTGACTCTTGGTAACCACAGAGCCCTGTGGTTGTCTTTGGTAGAATACAGGAGGGGTTTACCATGGCCATCTCCTGTGCAGTATGTGGGATGCATTTCAGCATCTTCTGATATCGCTACTGCCTGATATAGATGTTTCCCTTCTGGGAAACATACCAGCGGGGATTTGAACCAGCAACCTCTGGCTTGCTAGTCAAGTCATTTCCCTGCTGCACCATTAGGTGGCTGTCTGGTGTTCCTAAATTCCTGATCTTATCCACTAGTGTTCACGTTTACAATAGCATGGGATTAGGTTCTGGAGTTCCATTTCCACCACAGCCACATCACTAGCAATTTTACCACGCCATTAGGTCTCCTCTTGAGGGTCGCTGCCACCATGAGAGGCAGTGAGTAGGGCAAGGGTGAAGCCACAGTTGGGTAGATGTGTTCAATGAGAATGAGCCACCTAAAAAGAGGGGCTTTGAGGGGCTGACTGAGAAAGGGGCACAGAGGGCAGAGGGCCAAGGGGAGGCAGGACGGACTGTGGTGGACTCCAAAGCATGCTTCCACATTGGGCACATGCTGAACATAGAGAGGAGAGCTGGTCTTGTGGTACCAAGCATGACTTGTCTCCTTAGCTAAGCAGGGTCTGCCTTGGTGGCATATGAATGGGAGACTAGAAGTGTGAGCATTGTAAGATATTCTCCTCAGGGGGATGGAGCTGCTCTGGGAAGAGCAGAAAGTTTCAAGTTCCATCCCTGGCTTCTCCAAGATAGGACTGAGAGAGATTCCTGACTGCAACTTTGGAGAAGCCGCTGCCAGTCTGTGAAGACAATCCTGAGCTAGATAGACCAATGGTCTGACTCAGTATATGGCAGCTTCCTATGTTCCTAACATCTGCTTGCCCAGCTACAGATTTATGGCCCATGCAGTCATCAGCACTTCAGAAGGTGGAGCTTTGGCATGTGACTGTGAGGGGAGAGCTAGTCTTGTGGTAGCAAGCATGAATTGTCCCCTTTGCTAAACAGGGTGCACCCTGGTTTGGATTTGAATGGGAGACATTTGTGAGCACTTTATGATATTCCTCTTAGGGGATGGGGCCGCTCTGGGAGGAGCATCTGCACACTTTCATGCTGAAGGTTCCAAGTTCCCTCCCTAGCATCTCCAAGATAGAGAGACTCCTGCCTGCAACCTGCCTGCAACCTTGGAGAAGCCACTGTCAGTGTGTGTAAACAATACTGAGCTAGAGGGATCAATGGTCTGACTCAATATATGGCAGTTTCATATGTACCTATGATTCCATGGAACCTTCCCACTACAGTGAGTACTACCTTGAAGGGGGGGGGGGACAGATTTGGCAGTGGCAATGTTGATGAAAAATGAGAGGAAAAAGAGGCCTGATATTCCCAAGCTGGACATGGGCCCCTTCTGACCCTGTTATGCCTCTGGATTAGGGTTTTCCTAGCTGCAGTTGTGCAAGACTGCAATTTTATTTAAGCAGTTCTCTGAAGAAAATACCAGACAGCAGCAAAATGTGTGGTAGCCGCACTCTTGCAAGCATAATTTAACTCTTTTTCTACACTATTCGTCAGAAATCCCTTGTCTTAGGAAGTATGAATCAACACTCTATTTGTACGCACTTCTCAGGGTGTTGTTGGCTTCCTTTTCATGGCAGCACCTGCCAGCCAGATCCATGAATAAAGGTAGCAATCAGTCCGAATGAATGAATGAATGAATGAATGAATGAAATTGATCCCTGTCCATAAAGTGCTCACAATACAGAGCTGGCCAGCAATGCAAGAGTTGGCCAGCAGGTGCTTCTGAGGAAATCATGCTAGGATCCTGAATTGCAAAAAACAAATGGTTTTGCTTTTGGACCATTTCTTTCCATTAAGAGTTGTTCTCATCAGTACAATGAATCCTTATTCATATATTCATCCATAGTCAATGAATCCATATTCCTCAGCACCACTACTATGAAGCAGGCAGATGTTGAGGTGACTGTGTCCCCTGCAGACTTCTCACTTGACCAGCATCTTCCACAGCCACTCTAGCCTACCTAGGAATGAGTGTCGATTCACACTTCCTAAGACTATGGAAGTCTGCAGAATGGTGTAGAGAGAGAGTGAACCTGCACTTTCAAAAGTCCTGTTCCAGCATGTCTTAGTGCTGCCTGGAAGAACCCTGGCAGTCTGGCAAATGTTTTGTTTCGTATGAGCAGAAGGAGGCAGGGAGAAGAGGGGAGGTGGGAGTGATGTGTTGCACCTGCTGTGGAAGATTGAAGTGGCTGGCCAAGTGAAGCGTCAACAGGGGACAGAATCACCTCAACAGCTGTTGCTTCTGCAGACCTGAAGAAGACCGGCTTGCCTCATGATTGGACTGTCCATGTATTCATTTTAGTGTTGAGAATAAATCTTAATTGGGGGGGGGGATGACATCCAAAAGTAAATGAAACTATTTTTCTTTCTCTGTTAATTAGATGTCTTAGAGCAGGCTGCCCTGGTCAAAGAAGGGTTTCAAGGGGTTAAGGGAGCAGTGAAATGGACAGATTGAAGTTACCGAATATGTAGTAAAAACAGACGGACAGAAAACAGGCAGACAATCCCACCATAGCAACTGTTTTCACTTGGTGTCTGAGACACGAGCGTTGCTCACACTCACACAGAAGTACGGAAAAAAGTGGGAAAGTGTCTTAAAGGAATTTGTAGAGCTTAAAGGCTCTAGAGACTGGTGCGGGCAGTCGGGAGTGGAATGACAGAAGCTAGGCCCGATCAATAGCTAGGAAAGCTTCTTCAACCAGCTCAGCACTTCAACAAGAGTCTTGATGGGTAATAGTGTTAATAGTAGACATCATGGTAACATTAATTACATTTCTATAGTGCTCATTGGTGTTAAAAATGGTAAGTATTATTGACTGCTGACAGGAAAACCCAGGGAGTATTGCTGTCAGGTCAGCCATGTGATTTCAGTAGACGTGAGTGGATAGACGAAGGATAAAAATACAGCCCACAAAAATGTCTTGCTTATAATAAAGTTAGCCATAATTTCATGCAAATGACTTCCGGGCGTGAGCTTCTTTAAAGGGAAGTTACCAGTAGAGGAATTCAGAGATAAATTATTTCTCTTGGAAGTTCTGGGGTACATGAAGACCATCAAAGTCATGGAATGGAGTCTCCTGATCAGTTTCTTAATGCTCTTCCCTGCATGTAAGAAAGGTTCCCTCTCTGTTTGTTGTGCAGAAGGCATCTTGGATTCTGTGCAGTTTTTTCCTCCCACACATCTGTTAAGGTTTCTGCCTTCCTTTTGTACTATGCAGGTATTTCTTCACAGACCCTTGTAGAGACTGGTGGTGGAATGAAAAATCCTGGAGAGACACTACGGCTGACCTGTACAGTGTCTGGATTTTCACTGTCTGACTACCATGTGCACTGGGTCCTTCAGCCAATGGGGAAAGTACCGGAATGGATTGGAGTATTCTGGAATCATGGGGTCACTGCATATAACAATAGTTTGCAAAATCGAATCAGCTTCACAAGAGACACCTCCCAAAGCCAGGTATTCCTGCAACTGAATGGTCTGAAGCTTGAAGACACTGCCAAGTATTACTGTGTAAGAGAGCCACCCCACAGTGAGGGAAATGCTTTCAGAGGCAGCACAAAAACTCCCTTTCCAGAAAAGCAGCCACAAACTACAAATGTGTTTATGTGCAGCAGTTGGAAGCAGGACTTCCATTACTTCCTGCCCACTTCCTCAACCAGGAGGTCACACATCTGTCATTCTGCACCATTAATCCTTGCCTAAAAAGCTCAAAGTAGAAACATATTTCTCTAAGGATTTTCTAACATGCCACTGGAGAGGAAATATCAGTCTGCTGCTCTTAAGGCCCCAATCTTATCCATTAAGGATCAATCATACAACTCCATGGGATTGGCTTTTGGTGTTCCATTTCCACCTCAGTAGTGTTACTTTGGAGTTCTCCTGTTGAAGGTCTGCAGTTGTGCAGCACTGCACAATTATTTAAGCAGTTTTGGGGGGGGCACTTCCAGACATTGTGGGAAATGCCACACACAACAGCACATTTACAAACACAATTTAACTCTCTTTCAACACAGTTCCACAAACATCCATAGTCTTAGCAACCATGAATGAATACTACTACTACTACTATAATATTTATATACCGCTCATCAACCAAAGTTCTCACAGCAGTTTACATAGAGAAATGAATAATACATCGAGAAGATGGTCCCCTGTCCACAAAGGGCTCACAATCTAAAAAGAAACATAAGGCAGAAACCAGCAAGACCACTGGAGGGATGCTGTGCTGGAGTTGGATATGGCCAGTTGCTCTCCCCCTGCAAAATTTAAGAGAATCACCACTTGAAAGATGTCTCTTTGCTTAGTTAGCTAGCAATGGTGAACTAAATACTCTCTTCATATGCACTTGTAAGGGTCCTAGTGCAATTTTCTCAGTGCTAGGTTCTGGCCAGCTCTTGCATTCTACAAAGAACCACCACTCACCACAAAGGTAGTAATCAGTTATGCACGGAATACAAAAGGTGTCAAGCTACCTGTGCAATTTCACCAGGCATTGGTGGGCAGACACAGGAAAGAGATACAAGATGGCTACTTTTAGATGAAGTCACTCCTCAGGAAGTCATTTGCATGAGATCATGGCTACCTCATGCAATCTAGTTGGAGCTCATATATTAGAGGTAGCCATGATCTCATGCAAATGACTTCCTGGTGTGGCCTTCTTTAGATGGAAGTTACCAGCAGAGTACCAACAATTCAAGATCCTTATGAGAAGGTTCTCTTTCAGGTCCTGAGGTTGGTGTCGACCATCCAAGTCATGGAACTGATAAGTTTCTTGATGCTCTTCCCTGTATGTAAGAAAGGTTCCCAGAAGACATCATGAATTCCATTTAATGTTTTCCTCCCATGCATCTTTAAAAGTTTCTATATTCCTTTTGTACCATGCAGCTATTTCTTCACAGACCCTTGTAGAGACTGGCGGTGGGTTGAAAACTCCTGGAGAGACACTACAGTTGACCTGTACAGTGTCTGAATTTTCACTTTCTAGCTGGCATATGCACTGGGTCTGTCAGACTCTGGAAAAAGGACTGGAATGGATTGGAATTATCTGGAACAATGGAAACACTATATATAATAGTAATTTCCAAAACTGAACCAGCATCACAAGAGACACCTCTAAAAGACAAGTTTTCCTGCAACTGGATGATCTGAAGACACTGCCATGTATTACTGTGTGAGAGATTCAACGACCCGCCCACCAAAAGAAAAATGCATTAAAAGGTAGCACAAAAACTCCCCTTCCAGAAAAGCAGCCACAAACTATGCATGCATTTATGTGCAGCAATTGGAAGCAGGACTTCATTACTCCCTGCCCACTTCCTCAACCAGGAGGTCGCACATCTGTCATTCTGCACTATTAATTCCTTGCATTAAATACTCAAATGGCAAACATATTTCTCTAAGAAACCCCTAATGTGCCATTAGTGGGGAATTTCTGTCTAGTGCTTCTAAGGTCCCAACACAATCCATTGGAGATGAATTTTACAACTTCATGAGTTGAGTTTCTGGGTTCAGATTCCACCACAATAAAATCATTAGTTGTTTTACTACACAGCCAGTTCTCCAGCTATGGGCTGGTGAAGCATGAGAGGCAGTGATTAGGGTGTTCCTAGCTGCAGGTGTGTAGCTGTGCCAAAGCATTTAAGCAGTTCTCTGGGAACACTTCCAGATAGCAGGAAAAAGCACCACAACAGTGCATGACTTGTCCCCTTAGCTAAGCAGGGTATGCTGGTTACATTTGAATGGGAGACCACATGTGATCTTTGGCTTCTCCAAGATAGGGCTGAGAGAGATTCCTGCCTGCAACCTTGGAGAAGCCGCTGCCAGTCTGTGAAGACAATACTGAGCTAGATAGACCAATGGTCTGACTCAGTATATTTATTTATTTATTTATTTATTTATTATTTTATACATGTATATACCTCCCAAAATACAAGTTCTCTGGGTGGTTTACAGGACAATAAAAACAGCTAATAAACGATTAAAACATAGCAACAATTAAAATTAAAAATTTGAAACTGTTAAAACACAATTAAAACAGTCTCTGATTAATATGGCAGCTTCCTATGTTCCTATGTTCCTGCCTGCAACCTTGGAGAAGCTGCTGCCAGTCTGTGAAGACGATACTGAGCTAGATAGACCAATGGTCTGACTCCATATATGGCAGCTTCCTATGTTCTATGTTCTATGTTCCTGACTGTTTTCAAAGGCAGTCCCATGTACAATGCATTGCAGTAATCAAAGAGAGGGGTCGCACAGCCACAGCTGATAAAAGGCACTCCAAGCCACAGAAGCAACTTATGCCTCTAGTGACAGTACTGGATCAATGAGCACCCCCAAACTGGTCCTACGGGGGGAGTGTGACCCCATCTAGAACAGGCTGAGCATCATTCAGCCTGTTACAGAAATACATGTGGCACAGAAATATACTAGATAGATAGATAGATAGATAGATAGATAGATAGAGAGATAGAGAGAGAGAGAGATAGAGGTCTGAATAGGACTCTGTTCTATCACACATGCAAATATGGGTTTCGGTAGGAGTTCAGTTTGAATGCCGTCTCCCCAGCCTTCTCCTCCACTCTCCCAGTGGCATGCAGGTCCAGCATAGCACTCCCCATGCAAAACTCATTGTCGGGATCCAAAGTGCACCCCTCTTTTCCCCTCCCCCTACTCTCCAGCAAGTGGGTGGGGGGCACCTGTCTTTCACCTCCCCAGGGGCAGAGCCACCATTGGGCAAACAGGTTCAAAGAACCCAGGCCGCCCCCAATCAGAGGCCATGAGCACGGCCCCGGACATCCCCCTCGCGTCTGACATCAGATGTGGGGGTGTTATTATGGTCCCAAATCAGCTCGTGCTGCTCCTGGTCTCACTGCCAACGCAGTGGGGACGATCAATCTCGCTCTCCCAAATGGGGGCGCGCGGAAGGGATACCACACCCCTGCGTCTGATGTCAGATGTGGGGGGCGGGGCCAGGGGGCCATGGCGGCCGCTGCACATGGGCCACCGTCAGCCTCACTCTGCTCCTGCAACTCTCCCTTGTGCTCCCCTTCTTCCTCCTCTTGCAGCACCTCCCTCCTACTCTACCTAGTCGTACCTGTGCTCCTCTTACTTCCACTACCACCTCTGGCATTTCCAAAAGCCAAAAGGGAAGGGAGCAGAAGAAAGAACAAAGGCAGAGAGGGGAGTGATTGACTTGCCAAGGTTGGGGAGCTGGTCATCTGTGCTGTTATTTTCACACCACACTCTTCCAGTGCCTGACTTCCTGAAGATAACAGAAATAAGAGAAATCCTTTAGGTGTTGGATTTGGGGAAGGAGCTTCAAGTGGCAGAATGGGAGACAGAGAGATCTGCCCAGTGGGGCACCATTCACTAGGAAGCTATTCTGGAAATGCCCCATTGAAACATACAGGAATTGTGGAACTGTGGAAGAGCATACTAATGCCTTGACGCAGTTCACACTCATTGCAGTGATGTTTTCAAGAAAGACTTTTCCAGATGATTGAGTAACATGATAATTAGTGCGGGGAGGGTGCCCATTGAGATTCTGCCAAAAAGACTTGAGAAAGCACCTGTTCTTCATTCTCTTACTTCAGTGAAATACCCTTAATTTCAAAATTAGATATATGCAATAATTGCTGGGACTGAACACATCACTCTCTACAGCAGGGTTCCCATCAGAATGCCTTGTAGTGAATAGCCTAACAGTGGAGTACATGGCTGTCTAGTATCGTGCAAGCGACAAACAGTGATGGGTAGCTTCTCATGCTCATGCAAAAAATCTTCTGCTATGTAAGATAGAAACAGAATTTCCTGCTGGTGGAGCTCATGTTCCATGCCACTGAAAAGGAAACCAAAATAATTTACTGTCATAAAACACAGCTGGGAGGGGAAATAAGAGGGAGATCTCTAATTTTAATACAGGAAGCAGCTGCCTAGGAACTCCTCAGTCAACAACAAATCTCAAGTTAATGAATGGGACACATGAAATGTCCTCAAGTTTTCCTTTTCCTTTATTGAACAAACCCCTTCAACTTCATGGGTTAGAAAGCAAATGCTTTTGAGCGGGATCCATCCAGGCTTTTCATAGGGTGATACAAAGGTGCATCAAGCTGAGACCATCAGACCATCCATCTCAAATGGTCTACAGGGGTTTTGGAGAAGACTTTCACAGCCCTGCTAACTACTGGAATCAACCTGGGACCCTCTGGTTGTACAGCAAGGGTTCCGCCACTGATTCCATCCATACATTATGCAGCTATGGCCCAGTTAATATGTTAAATGGAAACGTGGGTGCTATGGACCCATGGTTCCATGCCCCCCACTTCAAGTGCTCCCATTCAAATTCCAACATTGGGGGAAGCAGCCTCTCTGCAGTCAGCGAGACTACAGAGAGGCCTGAGAACTGGCTATGCAGGCTTACTTCTTGACAGAACAGTCGCCCGGCCTTTCTTCCTCCTCTGCTCTCTGCTTGGCCTTTCCTCTCCCCTGTTCACTGCTCGAGGTTTCCTCTCCACCCCCCCATTCACTCCCCCCCCCCCCCACCGCTACATCTTTCCTCCTCCCCTCCCGCTCGCCTTTCCTCCTTCTGTGAAAAGAAAAGCAAGCATGGAAGAACAGCTTAGAAAGATAGGATAGGTTTGAACATACATCCCCAAACCACACATCCGAGCGGCAACCGGGGGACGCCAAGTGGAGCGGGCCGGGCTTCCATCACCCTGCCAAGTCTCTGGAGTGGGGAAGGCTGAGTGAGGGGTGGGAAGGCCAAGGGCACTAGCACATGCACACTGATGCACTGTGAGGGTTCAGCTTGTAATTAATAATGACATCAAGACATGTGTCTGCTGTCACTAGGGAGTGCTAATACTGTCTTTTATACAGTATTAGGTCCCCTCAAGGCGTCATGCAAATGACTTTTTGGTGTGGCGTTCTTTAAAGGGGAGTCACAGAACAAGGATTGCAAGGTCTTCAGAAAATCAACTTCCCTGTCAGGTGATGGGAGTTGTTACCAGTCATTAAAATAATGGAATTGAAGCTCTTCATAAGTTTCCTGTGCATTTTCCCCACATGTAAGAAATACTTCAATTTTAACTTATTGGGGGGGGGGGGGAATAGTTAAATGGACAGATTTCTCATGTTTCTTCTTGTTGTTTCCCTCTTGTTTTCTGACAAATGCAGATGTCTCATCCCAGATTACTCTTCAAGAGTCTGGTGGAGGCATTAAGAAGCCTGGAGAAACTCTACAACTGACCTGTGCAGTGTCTGGATATTCTCTAACAAGCTATGGCACTAGCTGGGTTCGTCAGCCTCCAGGAAAGGGGCTGGAGTGGATGGGAGTTATCTGGGGTGGTGGAAGCAATAACTATAACAACGTTCTCCAAAGTCGAATCTCCATCACAAGAGACACCTCGAAAAGCCAGGTGTTCTTGCAACTGAGTGGTCTGAAGCCTGAAGACACAGCCATGTATTACTGTGCAAGACACACAGTGAGGAAAACCCTCTCAGAGGCAGTACAAAACCTCCCCTTCCAGAAAAACAGACTTCAATCATGCATGAGTGTGTGGAAACCAGACCCTCTTTCCTCATCCTCTCTGTTTCCTGAATCACTAGTGCAGAACATGACAAAGCATTCATTCTTTATCGCTCATCCTTAGAATGCTAGAACTGAAAACAACAATCCAAAGCAGGAGTTATGGACATGCATGGGAAGGGGGAGGAATTGTCTGAGCCCTCCTGGGTGTGGCATGACCCATCCTTATTGCTGCAGATCCAGTGCAGGACTACCTGTGGTCAGGATCTGGGCATCCAAAGCCAGCACAGCAGGACCACTCATGATTTCACTGACCACTAACTGGCAGGACTGTGATCTCTTTCTTCAGCATGGAATATATTTTTGGGAGGCACAGTAGGATTCAAGGAGAAGGGGAGATCATAAAAAATGCACCCTCTTGCAGCAGTCCAGTTGTAATCTAGATGCCAGCCACTGATATATCAATGCAGGTGCTAGTCTGGATACCTGCTAATGATTTTGTCCCCTTTGCACTGGTATTTATTACTTTTTAAAAATAGTACATTGTATGGTAACGGGACCATTATTAATTATCTGTAGCATCCATAATGAACAGCCTTCCTCTTCCTTTTTTTTAAAAAAAACTTGCTGAGTGGAGATAAACCCTCAAGTGCCCTCTTTGAGATCAATCATATGCATCCAGCATACCTTATTGATTTCATTTTACAATCCATATTTTGATTTTTCTTGTCAATAAATACTGATGCTGTTCATATACAGGCAATCAAGTCCAGGATTGTGCAGCCAAGACTGGGATTGATGCCCATGTAAAGCAGCAGGATCAAGCCTGATCCTGGCACTGCCTAAGGGAATTTACCCCAGGCTTTAACCTAAGTTAATGGGCATGAGGGCGCGCCCAAACCCAGGTTTGGGGTCCTGTGGCAGCCCGTGTCCTCACACACAGAGCAAGGGTAAGAGCAGCAACAGTAGCACAGAGCAGCAACAGCACCAAGCTGAGGGAGGGTCCCTTAATGCCAGCCCAGGCTGTCCTCCCGGAGGCCAGTGGGGGGCTTGGAGGCTGCCCCACTCCACCTCAGAAGGAGACTCTTCACCACCATGGCTGCAGCCCTGGGCTAAAGATAAAAAGGTACTTTCACTCATCCCCTGCCTCGCCTTACGTTAAGGAATCCCCCTGTAGAAATATACCCCGAACCGGTTCAGCCTCGTCTGACAGCCAAACTGAACAGGAGCAGGTTCATCTGAGCCAGAAGCTGGACTAGTCCAGTCCGGATCGAATCCAATCTGGATTGGTACTGAACTGGCCAAACGGGTTCCATGCACATTCCTAGCACAGTGACCTAAAAATACAAGCATAATTGACTATTGTGAGCCACTAAGTGCACTATTGTACTGGAAGAGCAGAATATAAATCGTTTTTGTTGTTGTTGTTGTTAGTAGTAGTAGTAGTAGTAATAGTAGTACTAGAAACACCAGCAATGACATGAAGGCATGTGTCTGCTTTCACTAGGGATTTGAGGGCAGACAAGGGAGGAGATACAGTCCTTCCTCATCCCATCTGATCTGAGCCTATGATGGTCTTTTATACAGTTTTAGCACCCCCATGGCATCATGCAAATGACTTTTTGGTGCGGCCTTCTTTAAAGGGGAGTTACTGAACAAGGATACAGAGTGCAAGGTCCTCGGTAACATCCAGTCCCCTTCAGGTTCTGGGAGTTGTTACCAATCATTAAAATAATGGAAATGAAGCTCTTCCTAAGTTTCTTGTGCGTTTTCCCCACATGTAAGAAATACTTCAATTTTTCTTTATGCGGGGGGGGGGGGAGAATAGGTAAATAAATAGATTTCTTATATTTCTTCTTGTTGTTGTTTCCATCTTGTTTTCGACAAATGCAGATGTCTCATCCCAGATTACTCTTCATGAATCTGGTGGAGGCATTAAGAAGCCTGGAGAAACTCTACAACTGACTTGTGCAGTGTCTGGATATTCTCTAACAAGCTATGACACTAGCTGGGTCCGTCAGCCTCCAGGAAAGGGGCTGGAGTGGATTGGAGTAATCTGGACCGGTGCAAACACTAACTATAACAGTGCTTTCCAAAGTCGAATCGCCATCACAAGAGACACCTCAAAAAGCCAGGTGTTCTTGCAACTGAGTGGTCTGAAGCCTGAAGACACAGCCATGTATTACTGTGCAAGACACACAGTGAGGAAAACCCTCTCAGAGGCAGTACAAAACCTCCCCTTCCAGAAAAACAGACTTCAATCATGCATGAGTGTGTGGAAACCAGACCCTCTTTCCTCATCCTCTCTGTTTCCTGAATCACTAGTGCAGAACATGACAAAGCATTCATTCTTTATCTCTCATCCTTAGAATGCTAGAACTGAAAACACAATAATCCAAAGCAGGAGTTATGGACATGCATGGGAAGGGGGAGGAATTGTCTGAGCCCTCCTGGGTGTGGCATGACCCGACCTTATTGCTGCAGATCCAGTGCAGGACTACCTGTGGTCAGGATCTGGGCATCCAATGCCAGCACAGCAGGACCACTCATGGTTTCAGTGACCACTAACTGGCAGGACTGTGATCTCTTTCTTCAGCATGGTATATAAACCTGTATTTGGGAGGCACAGTGGGATTCAAGGAGAAGGGGAGATCATAAAAAATGCACCCTCTTATGGCAGCCCAGTTGTAAACTAGATGTCAGCCACTGTTATACCAATGCAGGTGCTAGTCTGGGTAGCAGCTAATGATTTTGTCCCTTTTGTACTGTATTTATTACTTTTTTATTAGAACTTTGTATGGTAACTGAACCATTATTAGTTATCTGTAGCATCCATAATAAGCAGCCCTCCTCTTCCTTTTTTTTAAAAAAAACTTGCTAAGTGGAGATAAACCCTCAAGTGCCCTCTTTAAGATCGACCATATGCATTCAGCATAACTGACTGATTTCATTTTACTATCCTTATTTTAATTTTTTTTCCCTTGTCATTTAATACTGAGGCTGTACATATACAGGCATTCAAGGCCAGGCTTGTGCAGCCAAGCCTGGGATTGATGCCCACGTGAAGCAGTGGGATTGAGCCTGATCCCAGCACTGACTCAGCCCCAGGTCCAGGGAATTTACCCCAGGCTTTAACCTAAATTAATGGGCATGAGGGCGCGCCCAAACCCAGGTTTGGGGTCCTGTGGCAGCCCATGCCCTCACACACAGAGCAAGGGTAAGAGCAGCAACAGTAGCACAGAGTAGCAACAGCACCCAGCTGAGGGAGGGTCCCTTAATGCCGGCCCAGGCTGTCCTTCCGGAGGCCAGTGGGGGGCTTGGAGGCTGCCCCACTCCACCTCCGAAGGAGACTCTTCACCACCATGGCTGCAGCCGTGGCCTTAAAATAAAAAGGCACTTTCACTCAACCCCTGCCCCCCCGCCTTATGTTAGGGAATCCCCCTGTAGAAATATACCCCGAACCGGTTCAGCCTCGTCTGACAGCCAAACTGAACAGGAGCAGGTTCATCTGAGCCTGAAGCTGGACTAGTCCAGTCTGGTTCAAATCCACTCTGGATTGGAACTGAACTGGCCAAACGGGTTCCATGCACATTCCTAGCACAGTGACCTAAAAATACAAGCATAATTAACTATTGTGAGCCACTAAGTGCACTATTGTACTGGAAGAGCAGAATATAAATCGTTTTTGTTGTTGTTGTTGTTGTTGTTAGTAGTAGTAGTAATAGTAGTACTAGAAACACCAGCAATGACATGAAGGCATGTGTCTGCTTTCACTAGGGATTTGAGGGCAGGCAAGGGAGGAGATACAGTCCTTCCTCATCCCATCTGATCTGAGCCTATGATGGTCTTTTATACAGTACTGGCACTCCCCATGGCATCATGCAAATGACTTTTTGGTGTGGCCTTCTTTAAAGGGGATTTACAAAACAAGGATACAGAGTACAAGGTCCTCGGTAAAATCCAGTTCCCCGTCAGGTGCTGGGAGTTGTTACCAATCATTAAAATAATGGAAATGAAGCTCTTCATAAGTTTCCTGTGCATTTTCCCTACATGTACGAAAAACTTCAATTTTTCCTTTTGGGGGGGGGGTAGTTAAATGGACAGATTTTCATGTTTCTCCTCGTTGTTTCCCACTTGTTTTCTGACAAATGCAGATGTCTCATCACAGTTTCCTCTTCAAGAGTCTGGTGGAGGCATTAAGAAGCCGGGAGAAACTCTACAACTGACCTGTGCAGTGTCTGGATATTCTCTAACAAGCTATCACACTCTCTGGATCCGTCAGTCCCCAGGAAAGGGGTTGGAGTGGACTGGAGCTATCTGGCATAATGGGGGCACAGTTTACAACCCTGCTCTCCAAAGTCGTATCGCCATCACAAGAGACACCTCGAAAAGCCAGGTGTTCTTGCAACTGAGTGGTCTGAAGCCTGAAGACACGGCAATGTATTACTGTGCAGGATACACAGTGAAGAAAACCCTCTCAGAGGGAGCATAAAAACTCCCCTTCCAGAAAACCAAACTTCAATCATGCATGAGTGTGTGGAAACCAGACCTTCTTTCATCATCGTCTCTGTTTCCTGAACCATTAGTGCAGAACATAGCAAACCATGCATACTTTACTTCTCATCCTTAGAATGCTAGAATTGAAAACACAGCAGTCCAAAGCAGGGGTAATGGACGTGCATGGAAAAGAGGAGGAGTTGTCTGAGCCCTCCAGGGTGTGGCATGACCCATCCTTATTGCTGTAGATCCAGTGCAGGACTACCTGTGGTCAGGATCTGGGCATCCAATGCCAGCACAGCAGGACCCCTCATGAATTCGTTGACTGGCAGGACTGTGATCTCTTTCTGCAGCATGGAATATATTTTTGGGAGGCACAGTGGGATTCAAGGAGAAGGGGAGATCATAAAAAATGCACCCTCATGCGGCAGCCCAGTTGTAATCTAGATGCCAGCCAATGATATATCAATTTAGGTGATAGTCTGAATGCCAGCTAATGATTTTGTCCACTTTGCACTGGTATTTATTTCTTTTATAATAGTACTTTGTATGGTAACTGAACCATTATTAATTATCCGTAGTGTCCATAATAACCAGCCCTCCTCTTCCTTTACAAAAACCCAAAAACTTCCTAAGTGGAGATAAACCCTCAAGTGCCCTCTTTAGGATCGATCATATGCATTCAGCATAACTTACTGATTTCATTTTTATTTTATATATTTATTTAACACATTTTTATACCGCCCAGAACACAAGTTCTCTGGTCGGTTTTATTATCCATATTTTAAAATGTTGGTTATTTCCTGTCAATAAACACTGAGGCTGTTCATACATGGGCAGACAGTTCCAAGATTGGGCAGCCAAGCCTGGGCTTGATGCCCGTGTGAAGCAGCAGTATTTAGACTGATCCCGGCACTGCCTCAGTCCCAGGCCTGGGGAATTTATCCCAGGCTTGATCCTGGTTTATAGGGTGTGAGGGTGCTCCTAACCCCAGATTCGGTCACTTATGTTCATGGGTTGAAAGCAGCCAGCACACACATACAGAGCAAGAGTGGCACAAAGTGGCAAGAGTGCCCAGCTGATGCATCACATTCCTGGCATGTTGCATCGAGGGATGCCAGAGGACTTCCTACTCCATCTCTCTGCTCCGCTGCTCATTGCAGCACTGATCATGTGTTGGCTGAGCAGCTGAACCTGCAGACCAAGAGTGATCATGTGCAGGCCGGCAGGCAGGAGCCTGCATCCCTGCCAGCTCTCTGCCCCATCCTCAGTTTTGGTAGGGTCCACAAACTTTATGCATTTTTATGAGATGTTTTGGACTTCCTGGCCATCAATAAACATGGCTTAATCATATATGAATTATTGATCTCTATAAAATAACACAAATCTTAGTAAGTTTCTACTTTTAAAAAATCACCTATGTGTTCCTGTTTCATGGAATTGCCCAACAGGTCAGGGGAATTATGAAAGCCTGGCTTGCTTCATATTTCTGGTTGGGGTCAACCCCCTTTCAAAACCAAGCTTTGAAAGTGCATGGGGAACAGGGAGGAGGGAAGGTTGCTTGCACAATTCTGCTCATGCTTCTTGCATACTTTGTAAGAAGTGGAGCCTCTCATTGCAAAGTTGGCCAGGATACAATCAGTCCCCAAAGTCTGCTCCAGTGGTTCTGGCAGGAGGATCTTGATGTCCTGCTGCTGCTCCAATAATTTGCCACCTGTAGCTACTGACTAGGGATGTGAACAAAACCGGTTTGCTCGGGTCAGTTCGAATTCGAACCAGGTTCAAACCAGGAGGGGGTGGTTCAGTTTTGGTTTTGCTTGCACCTCCCCCTGGTTCGGTTCGAATTCGAACCAGTTAGAACTGATTCGAACCAGTTAGAACTAGTTAGAACCGGTTTAGACATGCAGAAATTGGTAGGATGGTATCTGGCACCCAGGGGTACCTGCCACCCAAACCCCAAAGCTATCAGACACATATGATTTTTTATGAATTTTTGAAAATTATTTCTATTTTTTCTCATAGGATATAATGGGACTCCAACCAGCCCATTATTCCTTACTGTGGAGCACCCATAGGTGCCAACAACCATGCAAACCCTGAAGCAATCAGACACCCTTATGATTTTTTATGAATATTTGAAATATTTTTAATTATTTTTCTCATAGGGTATAATAGGACCCGAACCAACCCATATCCCCTATTGTGGAGCACCTAGGGGCACAAAAGTGGGGTAGGTGGTAGACAACCAGGGGTGCCTACTATCCACAAAGTTCCAAGGCAATCAGACACTCCTCTGATTATTGGTGAATTTTAAAATTAATTTGGAATTCCTCATAGAGAATAATGAGAATTGCAGCAAATGTATAGCTTCACATCGGGAAGAATGGGGTGTTCTAGAGTGGAGTGTGATGGATGGTAGTTCCCAAGGTGGGCTAGGAAGCTATCAGAATTATTTGAAAGGAATTGGGCAAAAGGCTGATTTTTAAGTGATTTTTGAAGTTTACGGGACTTTAAGGTTTTTCTCCATAAAGAAGCATGGAGGTGTCAGAAAATGTATAGCTTCACATCGGGGGCAAAGGGGTGTCCAAGAGCAGAGTGTGGTGGGTGGTAGTGCCCAAGGGGGCCAGGTAGCTATCAGACTTATTTGAAAGGAATTGGGCAAAGGGCTGATTTTTAAGTGATTTTTGAAGTGTATGTGTCTTTAAGTTTAGCCATGAGAGTGGATTCATAGTTTGTCATTGAAAATCTTATATGCTACCAAAGAATCTACACTCTGAACACTTCAGAAACAACAAAACCCAGTGCCCCATGGGTTAGCAACCCATGGAGGTGGTTGGCACCCTCGCTCTGGGCCACCCCAGCACCCCCCAAGTGCAGTTATGGGGCTGCTGAAACCTCCATTCTTCCCTATGGAGAAAAACCTTAAAGCCACTTGTGGGGTGCTGGGGTGGCCCAGAGTGAGTGGTGGTCTAGTGCAAAGAGGGTGCCAACCACCCCCATGGGTTGCTAACCCATGGGGTACTGGGTTTTGTTGTTTCGGAAGTGTTCTGAGTGTAGATTTTTTGGTAGCATATAAGATTTTCAATGACAAACCATGAATCCACTCTCATGGCTAACCTGTCCAGGGTGCCTGTTTGAAGTAGCATGATCACTCCTGATCCTGGCACTGCCTCAGCCCCAGGTAAATTCAGGTCTGGGGAATTTTCCCCCTCAAGTCCTTCTATGCTGCCTCATCGTGGTGTGTGTGTGTGTGTGTTCCTGGGAGTGATGAGCAAAGTATGCAGGAAAGTATAATCCCAGGAGGTTCACTCAAGGTGTGAAGGTCATCCCAGCTGTTCAGCTAAAGCTAGCAAGCACCTATATTCGGCAGCAGCAATTTAGGAAGGTGCTGGAAGTAAACAGTCACTTTAGTGACAATGACAACAGCATCATTTCATACTGCATGGGGGAAGGCAATGGTAAATCACTCCTGTATTTTACCAAGGAAACCACATGGATAGATAAAATAGAATGATCCTTGTAGTGCCAGATGATGGGCCCCTTACGTCAGATGGCACTCAACATGCTACTGAGGAAGAGCTGAGGATCTCACAAAGTACCGATGGTGTTTATGGCACAGTTAGATTAATGCCTTTTGGACGTCTAGTGGCTTATGCTGCCATTCATGAAAAGAAAATCTGAAGCTGCAAAGACAGAATTACAATGGGAACATGGAACATAAGAAGCATGAATATAGGAAAACTTGACACAGTGAAAGATGAAATGAATTGACTACAGATTGACATCTTGGGCATCCGTGAATTAATGTGGACTGGAATTGGACACTTTCAGTCAGAAAATCATACCGTTTACTACTCAGGTCACGAAAACCAAAGAAGGAAGAGTGTTGCTTTCATAGTCAGAAAGGATATAGCAATGACAGTACCTAGGTATAATACGGTCAGTGACTGACTAATATCAATTAGATTTCATAGACAACCCTTTAACATGATAGTTTTTCAAGTCTCTGCCCCAATGACTGATGCAGAATAAGAGGAGGTTGATGAGTTTTATCCTAAAGTTCAGTCTGAAATTGACAGAACATGCAAGCAAGATGTGCTGCTGGTGGTTGGAGACTGGAATGCCAAAGTTGGAAATGGTAAGGAGGAAAATACAGTCAGACTGTATGGCCTAGGAAACAGAAATGAAGCAGGAGAATGACTTCTTGGTTTCTGCCAGTCCAATGATCTCTTCATTGCTAACACATTCTTCATACAACCAAAGTGGCACATATACACATGGACATCACCAGACGGAGTACACAGAAATCAAATTGATAACATTATTGATTCAAGGAGGTGGAAGAGCTCAGTTATAACAGCCAAGACATGCCTGGGGGCCAATTGTGGAACAGATCATGAACTGCTCATGTGAAAATTCCAAGTCAAGCTAAAGTGGAAAAACAAAGCTATCCAGTTCCCACGATGTGATCTTGAGCATGTACCCACCATTTTCAAGGAGAACATCAGGAACCACTTTGATGTTCTGAACCTCATTGACAGGGAATCAGAGGAACTGTGGAATGAAATCAAAGACGTTGTTGAGGATGAATGCAAAAATAGACTGCCAAAGACAAAGACAAAGAAGAAAGCAAAATGGATGTCAGAACAGACAGTGGAAATTGCCCAGAAAAGGAGAGAAGCCAAAGTCAAGAAAGATAAAGACCTCAGGAAGGAACTTAATAGGGAATTTCATAAAGCTGTTACCGTAGAAGACACAAGAAGCAGTACTACAATGACAATTGTAAAGACCTTGAGGATGGAAATAGGTTCTGGATTCAAAATGAACCAACCAAACCAGTTCTGTGCACATCCCTAGCACAGTGACCTGAAAATACAAGCACAATTTACTTTTATGAGACACTATGAGCACTATCATACTGGAGGGGCAAGGGTAAGGACCTATCTTCTCACCTGTTGTAAGATGCTAAATGGTGTTGGAACAACAATGTGTGTGTGTGTGTGTGTGTGTGTGTGTGTGTGTTCCTTTGAGGATTCTAGTGACAAACCTCTGAGTGCAGGCATAGCCTATCCACTATTCCTCACAAAACACTCTCCCCTAATCTTGTTCCCTAGAACACTGTGACTAAGGAGAAATGCCCCCAGTGCTTCACCTTCATGGCACAAACTTCCTTTATTGAGTTCAATAATATTGCTTCAGTAGCCCTTCCTTTGAATACCATCCTCCCTCCCTCTTCCAAAACTCAATCCAGGTGCAATCCCCTGCTTGCTTGGATTTGCTTTCAGCTCTAAACTACCTAGGGAGCTTTAAGCTTACAAGCATTCAACAACTCTCAGATATAAATAACAAATATGGACCCGCAACAACATGTTGCAGTATATCCCTGGTGTGTGTATTACCTGAGCCTGTGCCTGAGCATGGGGACATTTTAGGCTCTTTTCTGCTGAGAAACAGATGGGGTTGTGACTGTCTCGAGGGAGTATTCTTCAGCTTGAGAAATGTCTGGCACTTTTTGTTCAAGCTCTGCTCCCTCAACCCTCACCACTGAGTTTGTAACCAGACCCTAGCCCAAGAAGACACGGACACCAAGTATTGGGTATAAAAAAGGGCCACAAGTTTATTTCAAATTATTTGATTGATTTGAGCTGAGCAGCAGACACTAGGAGGGAAACACTCCACCCCCCACAACAGTGCAGGCCTCTCAAGGTGGGGTTCAGACTCCACAGTCCTAGTCCATGCCCTAAATGGGTGACACACCCTGACTCTGGAAAGAAGCAGGTGCGGTAACCCATTTCTGTCCCTTCACAGTCAACCCCAAAGGGTCTGGGCATTTCCATGACTTCACACATCCTGGACCGCTGAACCCTAGGATTTGCGGAGTCCTGGATCCGGTTCCATGGCCAACCAGCCTCCCTGGGCTGCACAAACCACAAGGAGCGACTGACCACTGAACCTGCTTAACTGCCCAAGGGTTAACAAAAAACTTAGTTTTTTGGTAAGATGTGAATTGATTTGCTTTGTTTGTACTATCAATAGCCTTGAGAGTCTTTGTAGTTGAAAGGTGGTCTACAACTATAGTAAAGAAATAAACAATAAAGTAATCCAACACCATATCCTGAGTTTCTTTCAATGATGTTGCTTTAAAAGGTAGAGACAATGTAGGAACAATAGTGCTTATTACACTTCATGTATTTTTGTTAATTATACTTAATATGGTAGTTTTGGATGATTGGTTGTAATTTGCAGGGTTCACAGAAACTTTGGGGGTGATAAGAGAATCTCACATGCCTACTTTCAGTCCATATTTACTGACAGACATGGGGCAGCAATGCAGCATTGTTCTTCCAGAAGGCAACAATTCCTTCCTCACAGGTGCCATCTGTATGGGTGGGGCAGGTGGGCAGACAATGAGTCATCCTTACTGATCTCCTCTCCCTGCCCTCAGTGCCTTGCTCTGCTTTGCCTACCCCACTGCTGTATCAACACCCAGGCATGTGAGCTGGTCAGCTGCCCACATCATGCATATGACCTTCTGGTGTGGCCTTCCTTAAAGGGGAGTCACATAAGGTAGATGCGGAATTCAAGAGTATGGACAGAATTCAGACCTGAGAGTTGCTGTTAACAACAGAAACTATGGAATAGAAGCACCTGATAGCTTTCCTAATGATCTTCTTCCCTGCATATAGGAAAAGTTCTCCCCTTTTGCCGATGACCTAATCTTGGGATCTGTTCTGACATGTTCTCATATACGTCTCTTAACTTTCGGCATTCCTTTCCTGCCATGCAGGTGACATTTCCTCACAGCCCCTTGTAGAGACCAGAGGTGGGTTGAAAAGGCCTTGGGAAACTCTACGACTCACCTGTACAGTGTCTGGATTTTCTCTAGCAAGCCACAGAGGGAACTGGGCCCATCAGCCCCCAGGAAAGGGTTTAGAATGGAGTTGATGCATCACAAGTGGTGGGGGTACTGATTATAACAGTGCTTTCCAAGATTGACTTAGCTTCACAAGAGACACCTCCAAAAGTCAGATATTCCTGCAGCTGAATGCCATGAAGCCTCAAGATATGACCATGTATCAATGTATGAGGGATGTAGAAGCACCCACAGAGAGGAAGAAGCTTTCATAGGCAGCATGAAAACTCCAGTTCCAGAAAAGCAAGCTTCAGATTTGTAAACATTCTGGACACCTGTAGACTCTCTCCATAAAATTCAATTCCATGCAAAATGTGAGATACCAGATCACACATACAGAGTCTAGATGCCTAACCGCCTTGGGATAATGTTGTGAAAGCGGGTAGATAAATCTAACGACAAATAAATAATAGCTAGGATATATACAAGTATAGATTCCTTCCACTAAATCTGGTGTATTTGTGGAGGTCAGCAACAGAAATGGTCCACGGATATCAGATTGCCTAAACAGATATACCAGGACACTGCATATCTTATGACGTTTTCACACAGTAGAGAGGACCAACCTTTTGATGGGGAAGCTCAGAAACATTTTGTTCACTTTACTTCAGGAGGATCAATCCAAGAGAATGTGAGGACATTCATAATATAAAGCAGGTCCCATTTATTAGCTTTACATAGATAGACTGTTTCCTGTTGATTGACATGGTGGTAAAAGCTGCAAGGGAGGAGAAGCTGAGAAACAGGAAGGAAGGCCCCATATCCAGCAGCTGCCCACAAATTCAAGCATAACAGAATGGTGTGGAAGACCTAATAGATTTTCTATTGAGCATGGTCACAACCTACAAAGACCTACATGGCTTAGGTCCACCATCTTCATTATGAGCCCTACTGAAAACTGAAGGTTCCAATCAAAATGCCTTGTAGTGGATAGCCTAACAGTGGAGGTCATGGCTGTCTAGTATAGTGCAAGGAACAAACCGTGATGGGGAGCACTCTTGCTCATGCAAAAAAACTTCTGCTATGTAAGATTAAAACAGAATTTCCTGCTGGTGGAGCTCATGTTCCACGCCATTGGAAAGAAAACCAAAATAATTTACTGTCAGAAATCACAGCTGGGGAAGGGAAATAAGAGGGAGATATCTAATTTTAATACAGGAAGCAGCTGCCTAGGAACTCCTCAGTGAACCACAAATCTCAAGTTAATGAATGGAACACATGAAATGTCCTCAGGGTTTCCTTTTCCTTTATTGAACAACCCCCTTCAACTTCATGGGTTAGAAAGCAAATGCTTTTAAGCAAGATCTATCCTGGCTTTTCATAGGGTGATACAAAGGTACATCAAGCTGAGACCATCAGTCCATCCAACTCAGATGATCTACAGGGTTTTGGAGAGGACTTTCACAGCCCTACTAACTACTGGAATCAACCTGGGACCCTCTGGATGTAAAACATGTGTTCCACCACTGAGTCCATCCACACATTATGCAACAGTGACTATGGCCCAGTTCATAGGTAACATGGAACTGTGGATCCAATGGACCCATGGTTCCGTGCCCCACTCCAAGAGCTCCCATTCGCATTCAGATATTGGGGACAGCAGCTTTTCTGCAGTCAGCGAGACTTCAGAGAGGCATAGAAGCTGGCTGTGTGGGCTTCCTACTTGACAGGACTGTCCATACAGCCAATCGGGCTGGAGTGAGGAAGAAGCTTCCTCCCTCAACTCCAGTTCCATTGGCTCCAAACTGCGGTGCCAGCATTCCTATGTAATGCCGATGCTGCAGAAATTGATTTTGCTGTGGTGAAACTCCATTCTGACCCAAGATTTAGAGTCTAGTTTGCGGGGGAAACCACAGGTCCCTTTCCCCACACACTCCGTTTCCCATAAATTGGATGTGTGGTTTGGGAATGTATGTCCGAACCCAGCCTAGCTTTCTAAGCTGTTCTGCCATGCTTGCTTTTCTTGTTGCAGTAACTAGGGTTGTGCGTTTTGGGGTTTTTTCTGTTTTGTTTTTAGCCCGAATCCGAAATACCCCCGTTTTGTTCTTTGTTCGAAACCAGCCAATCCCAAACACGCCAATTTTGTTCTTTGTTCAAAATTGCAAAATCCGAATCTGAAACATTTTGGATTTTAACAAATGGCCCCAGGGAAAAACTAGTGGGTGGGGGTGATAGTGCCCAATGGGTGGAAACTACCACCCAGATTTCAGAGGAATTGGGCAAAGGGCTGGGTTTTGGTGAATTTTTGAAGTATAGGATTTTTCCCTTAGGGAAGAATTGAGGTTTTAGCAAAAGTATATCTTCATGTTGGGGGGAAAGGGGTGGCCCAGAGCAGAGTAGGGTGGGTGGTAGTGCCCAGTGGGGGCAAGGAAGCTGCCAGAATTATTTCAAAGGAATTGGGCAGATCGCTGATTTTTAAAGATGTAATGGAGTTTGGGTGACTGTAAAGTTCTTCCTATGGAAGAATAGGGAATGATGGACCTCCATAATTCCTGCCCCATAACTGCACTTGAGGGGCACCAGGGTGGCCCAGAGCGAGTGGTGGTGTAGACCACATAGGGTGCCAACCACCCCCATGGGTTGCTAACCCATGGGGTACTGGGTTCTGTTGTTTCTGAGATGTTTTGAGTGTGGATTCAGATTCTCTGGTAGCATATGAGAGTGGATTCATGGTTTGTCATTGAAAATCTCATATGCTACCAGAGAATCTACACTCAGAACACTTCAGAAACAGAACCCAGCACCCCATGGGTTATCAACCCATGGGGGCGGTTGGCACCCTATGTGCACTACACCACCACTCACTCCCAGCCACCCCAGTGTCCCCCAGGTGGAGTTATAGGTCTGCTGAAACCTCCATTATTCCCTGGGGGGGGAACCTTAAAGAAGCATAAACTTCCAATAATTCCTAAGAAATCAGCCCTTTGCCCTATTCCTTTGGAATCTGGGTTTTGGCAGGCACCCCTTGGGGCACTGCCACCCAACCCACTGTTTTGCCCCTCAGGCCCCCTTTCTGCCTCGAATCTGCCCCAAAGACATTTCAACTTCAGAAATTCTTTAAAAATCAGCCCTTTTCCCAATTCCTTTGCAATCTTGGTGGCAGCAGGCACCCATTGGGGCACTACTACCTGAACCACACTTCTGCCCCAAAGCTCTCTTTCTGCCCCCAATCCACCCCAAATAACATCAACATCACACATCAACAACAGCAGAGCTTTGGAAAAAATCAGGCAGATTTCCAAAGGTCATGCGCATCCACATCCCCCACCGCCCAAAATGCAATTGATCTACACACAACAGTGTGAAACAACAACAATGAAATGCACACTGCCCCACTGGCCAATGAGGGTAAAATCTACCCTTAAATTTGCTTAAAAGGAATAAGGAGGCAATTGCCAGCAGATCTGCCCATGCTTTCGCTGGCCAATCTGCAGGCTGGAAGGGTTGGAAATTCAAACAGATGTCAAAACTAAAAATGGAGACTGAAGGAGAAAGACTTTGTGCGATTGCAAAATGGAGTTCCAAAACAGTCAAAACAACAAAACATTTTGTATCCGAAACAGGGACGTTTTGTTTTGGCTATAAAATTTTCTGTTTTGAGCATTGGGTGTTTTGTTTTGGCTACAAAACAACCGAAATGGCCTGTTTTGTTCACAAAACGTTTTGTATCCGAAACAAAATGCACATCCCTAGCAGAAACCAAATGTAAGCGAAAGCAAGGAAGATGCAGCCAGCCCACCTGTGTTTGTCTGACTCTCTGGAAAGCTGAGTATATTTCTGTTTTGAGCATTGGGTGTTTTGTTTTGGCTACAAAACAGTCGAAATGGCCTGTTTTGTTCACAAAACCTTTTGTATCCAAAACAAAACACACATCCCTAGCAGAAACCAAATGTAAGTGAAAGCAAGGAAGATGCAGCCAGCCCACCTGTGTTTGTCTGACTCTCTGGAAAGCTGAGTATATTTCTCTGGAGCAGTAAGTTCCTCTTTCCATGGATAAACTTCTGCTCTCTTAGAAAAGTACTGGCATCTTAATTCCCAAGCATCCTAATCAGAATGCCAGGGTGGTTTCAGTAGCCTTCTGGAATGTTGCTTGTTTTCATCCAGCCTTCCAGACACTTTGTCCAAACGTAATCTCTATGTAACGTCATTAGGTGGGTTACCTGATAGGCCAGCCCAGAACACTCACTGTCTGCATCTATAGAACATTTTTGGTGTTCAGAACTCCATTTCATTGCTTGTTTGTGGGGCAATGAAAACTAGCACAGTGACTTGAAAAGGCAAGCATAATTAACTGTTGTGAGCCACGGAGCACTATTTTGGTGGAGGGGTGGGATATAAATACTTTATCACCACCACCACCATCATCATCATTGGTGTTATTAATAACAATAATTAATTAATAATGACATCAAAACATGAGGCTGCTGTAACTAGGGATTTGAGGGCAAATGAGTGAGGAGATACAGTCCTTCCTCACCCCATCTGATCTGAGCCTATGATGGTCTTTTATACAGTATTAGCTCTCCCCATGGGATCATGCAAATGTCTTTAGGTGTGACTATCTTTAAAGGGGAGTTACAGAACAAGGATACAGAGTGCAAGGTCCTCGGTAAAATCCAGTTCCCCTTCAGGTTCTGGGAGTTGTTAGCAATCATTAAAATAATGGAAATGAAGCTCTTCATAAGTTTCCTGTGCATTTTCCCTACATGTACGAACAATTTCAATTTTTCCTTTGGGGGGGGTAGTTAAATGGACAGATTTCTCATGTTTCTTCTTGTTGTTGTTTCCCTCTTGTTTTCTGACAAATGCAGATGTCTCATCCCAGATTACTCTTCAAGAATGGGGTGGAGGCAGTAAGAAGCTGGGAGAAACTCTACAACTGACCTGTGCAGTGTATGGATATTCTCTAACAAGCTATGGCACTAGCTGGGTTCGTCAGCCTCCAGGAAAGGGGCTGGAGTGGATTGGAATTATCTGGAGTGGTGGAGCCACTAAATATAACAGCGCTTTCGAAAGTCGATTGGCCATCACGAGAGACACCTCGAAAAGCCAGGTGTCCTTGCAAGTGAGAGGTCTGAAGCCTGAAGACACGGCCATGTATTACTGTGCAGGACGCACAAGGAGGAAAACCCTCTCAGAGGCCGCACAAAAACTCCCCTTCCATAAAACCAGACTTCTGTCATGCATGAGTGTGTGGAAACGAGGCCATTTTTCATCCTCCTCTTTGTATCCTGAATCAGTAGTGCAGAACATGACAAAGCATTCATTCTTGATCTCTCATCCTTAGAATAATAGAATTGAAAACACAGCAGTCCATAGCAGGGGTAAAGGACATGCATGAAAAGGGGGAGGAGTTGTCTGCGCCCTCCAGGGTGTGGCATGACCCAGCCTTATTGCTGCAGATCCAGTGCAGGACTACCTGTGGTCAGGATCTGGGCATCCAATGCTAGCACAGCAGGACCACTCGTGAATTAGTTGACTGGCAGGACTGTGATCTCTTTCTGCAGCATGAAATATATTTTTGGGAGGCACAGTGGGATTCAAGGAGAAGGGGAGATGATTAAAATAATCCCCATTCTTGTGACAGCCCAGTTGTAATCTAGATGCCAGCCACTGATATATCAATGCAAGTGCTAGTCTGGATACCAGCAAATGATTTTGTCCCTTTTGCACTGGTATTCATTACTTTCTTTAAAAGTACTTTGTATGGTAACTGAACCATTATTACTTATCTGTAGCGTCCATAATAATCAGCCCTCCTTTTCCTTAAAAAAAACCAAAAAATTGGTAAGTGGAGATAAACCCTCAAGCGCCCACTTTAGGATCGACCATATGCATTCAGCATAACTTACTGATTGCATTTTTATTTTATGTATTTATTTAACATATTTTTATACTGCCCAAGTTCACAAGTTCTCTGGGCGGTTTTATTATCCATATTTTTAAATGTTGGTTTTTTCCCCTGTCAATAAACACTGAGGCTATTCATAAATGAGCAGACAGGTCCAAGATTGGGCAGCCAAGCCTGGGCTTGATGCCCATGTAAAGCAGCGGTATTTAGCCTGAAGCCGACACTGCCTTTGCCCCGGGCCTAGGGAATTTATCCCAGGCTTGATCCTGGTTTATAGGGTGCAAGGGTGCTCCTAACCCCAGATTCGGTGTCATGTATGTTCATGGGTTGAAGACAGCCAGCACACACACACGGAACAGGAGTGGCACAAAGTCGCAAGTGTGCCCGGCTGATGCATCGCATTCCTGGCATGTTGCATCGAGGGATGCCGGAGGATGTCCTACTCCAGCTCTCTGCTCCACTGCTCACTGCAGCACTGATCATGTGTCAGCTGAGCAGCAGAGCCTGCAGATCAAGAGCGATCATGTATGGGCTGTCAGGCAGGAGCCTGCATCCCTGCCAGCTCTCTGCCCCGCCTTCAATTTTTGTAGGGTCCACAACCTTTATGCATTTTTATGAGATGTTTCAGACTTCCTGGCCATCAATAAAAATGGCTTAATCATATATGAATTACTGATCTCTACAAAATAACACAAATCTTAGTAAGTTTCTACTTTTTAAAAAATCACCTATGTGTTCCTGTTTCATGGAATTGCCCAAGAGGTCAGGGGAATTATGAGAGCCAGCCTTGCCCCACATTCCTGGTTGGAGTCAGCCCCCTTTCAAAACCAAGCTTTGAAAGTGCATGGGGAACAGGGAGGAGAGAAGGTTGCTTGCGCAATTCTGCTCATGCTTCTTGCATACTTTGCAAGAAGGAGAGCCTCTCATTGCAAAGTTGGCCAGGATCCGATCAGTCCCCAAAGTCTGCTCCAGTGCTGCTGGCAGGAGGCTCTTGATGCCCTGCTGCTGCTGCTCCAATAATTTTAATTTGCCACCTGTAGCTACTGACTCACCTGGCCTCATGAAAGGGCCATCTCTGATTCTAGCCTAGAAAAGAAGGTTTGGAAGCAGAAGTGATCAAGAGGAATGGGGAAAGGGGAGACGCCTGGCAAACTGGAATGAGCGCTGACAGAGGGGAGAGGTGCTCATTCTCAGGAGCCACAGAGTTGAGGAAAGCCATTCACATATTGATTTAAATTATAATTGAAAATATGTATATAGATTTTCAAAATAAACTTCTCAGTTTGTATCACACAAAACACACAACTTGTAGTGTAGAACAGTTATTTTTTCAGGTTGAAAAGACATTACAAAACAAAGCACTTAAGATAATTGAAACAATGAACAAGTATTACAAGTAAAATATTTCTGATATTTGAAACCTGTACTGAATCTATTTGAGTCAAATCCGGCGGGGGTGGGGGGGAGAGATTCCCCTTGACCTCAAATCGGGCCCTCTGTTTTGAGAGTGTTTTGATTTGGGGTCAAACCTGTGAATCACCCCTGATTTCACCCAAATTGATTCAATGGTAAATAGATGTGTACACCCCACAAATAGATGTGTGTGTGAGAGAGAGATGTTTTGCAGCTACCAAGGGGAAACTCAGCCTTCTTGTGAAGTTGTAACCTACTTATCCCTTCACACTAAAGAGTTCCCCAAAGTATGTTCAATGCAGTGTAGTGCAAAAACAGTGTAGTGTAACATCATAAATCATTAAATTAGTGAATTATTAAACCAGTATTCATAGAATACAAATTTGGTATTGCTTCCTCTGGATTACTCCTTCAAATACTCTGAGGTGGATTTTGCGGCTACTGACTTCTTTGACACAGATATTTGACACATTAGCTTGTTCCTAAAGATCAAATGAAGCTGATCTTGGAAAAATGTCACTTATGTAGAGAAGCTTATGCAAATGATTGGACAAACCATTTATTTAAATTTCTGTATTTCTCCTGCTCATAAATTTATCTTACAGTGACCCACTGTCCCCTGGTAATCTATCATCCCATCAAAAATATCCCGTAAAAATGATTATTTGTATCCCTTTAATGTTTACCATCTTGGCATTCTGAGATATTTCTTCTCCACTGTGATATAGTGACAATCCTGTGAGACACCTAACAGAATAATTGCCAATGGGGTATAACTTGCCTCTCTTCCTAGGCATTAAGTCAGAAGTTTCTGTAATAGAATCAGAAAGTGAAGAATCCTGGAGACAACTTCAAATCAATTGCATAATATCAAGGTTTGATATTAACGAGGACTGGATACTTTTGTTCTGTCAGTCCCACAGAAAGGGGCTGGAGTTTGTCTCCTTGATTATAGGGGACCTCATATACTCTGGAGATTCTGTTAAAGGCCAGTTTACAACCTTCACAAATAGCTCCAAAAGGCTGGTTCATTTGCATATGAGAGGCCTCAAAGCAGAAGATATCCCCATGAATGAGAGAGAAAGCTGGTGGTTGCACAGTGAATCTTAGTTTGGAGGGGCGGGCTTACAGTGAGGCCAGTCAGAGGGTCTGGAAGTTCCTGATAGCCATACCAGCAGCTGAGATCTCATTTGGGTGATTGAACAAAAGAAGTCATTTGAAGAAACAGACTTGAAATCAGCAATGCCTGAAAGAATGTCAGATTCCCTGGTGGAACTTAGAAATCCTCAATCCTAAGAACCACCAGAGCTGCTGGTATTTGACTGTCATCCATTCATCCTGAGTTTCTGAAGTCCCCACCCCCACCCACCGGCATTGTCGATTTCACATATCTATTTTTGCAATCTGTTCTCTTTGGGAAAGAAACAGGAATTCACTGCAGTCATTGACTCATTGACATAGTCAAGGGCTGTGTGGCTGATCCTGTGGGCTGATGGGACTTAGGGGGCAGTGCTGCCAACTGGGCACCAACAGAGTATGAGAGGAACAGCTGCTGCTAAAAACCACAGCCAGGGCCAACGGCTCTGTTGCTGCTGCGGCTAAGACACCCTCCTGAGCTGCCGTTGGACTTTGCGGAGTGTGAGGTAGCAAAATAAAAGAGTAAAGAGTAAAGGAAGCAATCTTGTGTCACTGCTGCGAAAGCATAACAGACCATTGCTGCTGTTAACTGATAAAAGTGCTGGCATTCTTGAAATAATTTGGCTCCCTGGAAAACTCCGTATTTCAGCTCCCTTTACATTTTAAGCTTAAAAATCCCTTTAAATGGCCCCTTTAGATTTCGTTCCATCTCTCCCCATTTTGAGCCCAAAGTGCTCAATGGGACAGTTCAGATGATACTCTTTCCTCCAGAAAACGACTACAGTGGGAAGGTGTCAGTTCATCCATTTCAAGAGGGGGTGCACTCTCAGTGCGTCCCCCTTCTTAATCGCATGGGCCAGTTCAGATGTGGAAACTGAACTGGCCCTATCTCAATTGTTCATTTGGAAGGGAAGGTTCATGAGATTACAGTATCTACATGCACAACTGACTCTTTCCCAGTAAAATAACAATTGCAAGAGGAAATCACATAACAAAAAATAAATAAATCTGTTGGCCATTTAAGCAAGGGAGGGCCCCACACTCCTCTATAGGGTGAGGCCTCGTGGGATTCCAGGGCCAGAAGGATTTGTGGAGGAGCTGCAGAGGGAAATTGTCTATCACCTTAGAGCAGGGCTGCTCAACTTCAGCCCTCCTGCAAATGTTTTGCTTGTTGGTTGGTTGGTTGGTTTCATTTATAAACTGCCCCATCCCAAGGCTCTGGGTGGTGTACAACAAATTTAAGAAGACATTAAAAAAAACCATAGCATTTAAGACACAGAGCTAAAAGAAACAATATAAAAACAATTAAAAACCAATTAAAATACTTTCAAAACAATTCAAAAACCTTGGAAGGCCAGGCCAGACAAATAGGTTTTTAAGGCTCTCTTAAAGGCCAACAAAAGGGCCTTCTCTGTAGCTACTCCCGGGCTGTGGAATGCACTCCCAGCAGAAATTCGTAATCATAATTCCTTACTGACCTTCAAGAGAGCCCTTAAAACCCATCTGTTTGGCCTGGCCTTTCAGGGTTTGTACTTAGTTTTAATTATTTTAAAGCTAACCTGGTTTTCAGGGTTTTAATTGTTCTGATAGTTTGTTTTTTAAAGATGTTTTTAAATTGGTGTTCATATATGTATTTCTGTTTTAATTGTTATTGGTTGTAATGATTTCTGTTTTTAATTGTAAACCGCCCTGAGCCATTTCGGAAGGGCAGTATAAAAATCAAATAAATAAATAATAAATGTTGGCCTACAACTCCCATAATCCCTGGCTATTGGCCACTGTGACTGGGGATTATGGGAGTTGTAGTCCAAAAACAACCGGGGGGCTGAGTTGAGCAGGCCTGCCTTAGAGGGATCTCCAGGAGGGACTATCCTTGCAATGCTGGCCAGTAGACCTCCCTCTAAGCCCCCAATAGTGCTGGAAGAATAGGAGGTGGCCATGCTGGAATGAGTCATCTAGATTCCTCTCTATCACACAGATCCCACCCCCGGACCTTGACTTCAGAACCACAGAGAACCACAGGCTGGGTGATGATACTACCCTATCTCGTTATTAATAAAGGATGGCTGACCAGGAGCCTCACCTCTGCATGCTCCTTAATATGTCCACCTCTGGTCCCTTCAACATTAAATCCCCCCTGTGGTTTGAGTGGCAGTCATTCTTGTTTTCTTGTTTGAGCCTCTGATGGTCACTTATAGTCACAGCAGCTCCAGCCTCATGCAAATAACCTTCTGGTGTGACCTCCTTTAAAGGGAAGTTACAGGTGGAGGACACAGAATTCAGAAGTCTGAACAGAACTCAGTTCCCCTTCAGGTCCTGGGAGTTGCTGTCAGGAATGGGAACCATGGAATGGAGGCTCCTGATATGTTCCCTAATGATCTTCCATGCATGTAAGAAAAGCAACATCCTTCTTCAGGTGGAAGTGATGCTAATAGAGAGCCAGCGTGGTGTAGTGGTTAGAGTGCTGGACTAGGACCGGGGAGACCTGGGTTCAAATCCCCATTCAGCCATGAGACTTGCTGGGTGACTCTGGGCCAGTCACTTCTCTCTCAGCCCAACCTACTTCACAGGGTTGTTGTGAAAGAGAAACTCAAGTATGTAGTACACTGCTCTAGGGTCCTTGGAGGAAGAGCGGGATATGAATGTAAAATAATAATAATAATAATTGTTTCACGCACTTCGTTTAATATTTCTCACATGCATCTTTTAATGTTTCTGAATTCCTTTCCTACCACGTAGATGTTTCTTCGCAGTCCCTAGTAGAGACCGGAGGTGGGTTGAAAAGGCCTGGAGAGACTCTACAGCTGACCTGTACAGTGTCTGGTTATTCTCTGACAAACTATCACACTAGCTGGGTCCGTCAGGCCCCAGGAAAGGGACTGGAGTGGACTGGAGTTATCTGGAATAGTGGGGGCACAGCTTACAACCCTGCTCTCCAAAGTCGAATCACCATCACAAGAGACACCTCGAAAAGCCAGGTGTTCTTGCAACTGAGGGGTCTGAAGCCTGAAGACACGGCCATGTATTACTGTGCAAGACGCACAGTGAGGAAAACCCTCTCAGAGGCAGCACAAAAATCCCTTCCACAAAACCAGACTTCAGTCATGCATGAGTGTGTGGAAACGAGGCCTTTTTTCATCCTCCGCTTTGTAGCCTGAATCAGTAGTGCAGAACATGACAAAGCATTCATTCTTGATCTCTCATCCTTAGAATACTAGAATTGAAAACACAGCATAGTGTTACCCCATAGCAGGGGTAAAGGACATGTATGAAAAGGGGGAGGAGTTGTCTGAGTCCTCCAGGGTAAGAAATGACCCCAACTTCTTTGTTGCAGATCCAGTGCAGGACTACCTGTGGTCAGGATCTGGGCCTCCAGTGCCAGCACAAGCATATGTTTTGGAGCTGGAAACATCAGTCTTGTGCATCACCCGTGCACACAGGCACTCTTACGCCTGGACTTCTGGGCTGAAGTCCAGGGCCTCCAAAGCTCTTGGGGCCCCCCAAACCCTCTTTAGTCTGTCCCGTGTGGTGTGGTCCAGTGTTCCCCCAACAGGGATTCCCAGACGTTGTTGACTTCAACTCCCAGAATCCCCAGCTGCAGTGGCTTTTGCTTGGGGATTATGGGAGTTGTAGTCAACAACATCTGGGAATCCCTGTTAGAGGGAACACTGGTGTGGTTACCTGGCCCAGCATGATGATGCTTAATTTGCAGGGAAGAGTGGGCCACCAAAGGCCTTTAGGTCCAGGCTCCAGAATTACCTAGGTGCACCTCTGCTCATGCAGAGCATTACAATGCAGCTGTACTTCAGCATTCATCCCTGTGTGGAAAGCTAACCATGGTAAAATATATTTGTCCCAGACAACGGACTTCATAACACAGTGAACCCCCCACCCCACAACATGAGAAAGAACCACTTGGCCATCCTCAGGTGTAGTTCTGGCCCCTATTCCTAATGATCAACAATTTAACATAGAGCTCTGTGCAATTGGGCTTTCGGGGAACTCAGAGTCTCCACAGCTGCTTATCTAGCAATACTGCATATTTGGCAGTAATCTGACCACAACCTGCTGGTGGAGAGACAATAGGTTATTCAGTAAACATGAGTCCTTGGGACCACAGTTCCCTATAAGAGGGAATCCCAGATGTTGTTGACTACAGTTCCCAGAATCTCTAGCTGCAGTGGGCTTTGGCTGAGGATGCTGGGAGTTGTAGTCAACAACATCTGGGATTTTGTTCCTCTTCTCAAGCTCTACAGTGTTCACTCTCACATAAACCAATGTGCAACAGTCCATGCAAATAACTCTAATGGGGGAGCTCATTTTATATGACGGATGTCCTCCTATTTATTAACCCTCCCTAAGTTAGCAGGGCAACATGTTTTTGAGCTGTGTGAATAAATAAAATAATTTACTGATGGTATCATTGGCAACTGTCCAAAATGATATAGTAACTACTACTTGAGGAGAGGTCTAGAAAGTCAAGAGAGAAATCTTATTTTTCTGCCTAGGAAGTCATTTCTTGTTGGAGAAGTAGATTTTAAAAGTTTAAGAAAGAGATGGCATGTTTCTGGCATTGATGTTGTTTCCACTGCCATCTATATATCTCCAGATCTCTAATTCCATTCTTCTTAGGGCTGCTTGTTCCTTTGTTTTCAGCAAGGATGTGAATTACTGGTATGGATTCACACAATTGTCTGAATCTAGGTTCAATGTGGGTTACTAACACTATCATGATTGTTTGTATTCATGCCAAGGTGGGAATCTCAGGTTTGTCTTCGGCCATAAACCACTTTGGTGTGGATTCACACAATCATACAAATGTCGCTAACCCACATTAAACGTAGTTGTGAACAGTTTTGTGAACCAGGCCAGTGTCTTGCCTAGGGACATAAGAAGTTGCCCAATACTGCTTCAGGCCATTGGTCTATCTAACATAATTTGCATAGCTTGACAGATGGAGGATCTCCGTACTCTCATGCAATGGGCTTTTCTGAACCTGGATCTCCTGCAAGGTGAGCATCTGCTCCACCTCAGTGTTGGGACCATAAATGTTTCTTTGCATTTGCATCAAATTCTCCCACTTCTTTACTGATTTCTAGGTTATACATTTTATGGCTATGCATCATTTTATGGCTATGCATACAGAGGTGGAACAAGGTGTTGATTCACCCCAGACAGGGCTGCTCAACTTTGGCCCTCCTGCAGAAGTTGGCCTAGAACTCCCATAACCCCTGGCTATTGGACATTGTGTCCGAGGATTATGGGAGTTGTAGTCCAAAAACAGCTGAGGGGGCCTAAGTTGAACAGGCCTGATCGAAGGTGAGGTGTCAGACTCTGCATTGCCGCAGGCCCTTGGTGGGCTGGGGGCAGCCCCATTTTAAAATCAAGTTTTGTAAGCAGCCTCCTCTTCTTAGCCCACTGGTAACTGAGTAGAAGGAATATGAGGAGAAAGGCTCTTTGCAAAGCTTCCAAGGGTCAGATTGTTCCAGAGGTGTATCTAGGGAAAATAGCACCTAGGGCAAACACTGAAATTGCACCCCCTGTCCAAACATCTGACACCCATCTTTCAGATAACTTTACTATAATATCAGCTGAAAAATATAAGTAAAGCTCATTAATCTTTTAAAATTTCAAAAACTATTTAGCAGTGGACGTAGCCAGACCAAAAAATGCTGGAAAACTACAAATTTCAGTATGCTGGGGCTCATGAAATACCCTAATACTATGTGGAGGTGTACTTGGAAAACTAAACAGAAGTGTCTGTCTAATTCTCTGCTATGCATTGTAGCATCAATTCTCTGCTATGCATTGTAGCAAGTTTTAAAAATAAATGGAGAATTTGACTTTTCCCAGATACTCTGTAAATAATTAAAGGATATGCAGAGTAAACTGTGTCACTGCTTGGAATATATTCTAGTCTTTCAGAAAGACAGTTAAAATGAGAGAAAGCGAGCAAGAAACTCCTAGTGGGCCTTAATATTAAGGAGTTAACACTGATTCAAAGACAAACTCACCATTAATAGCCATATTATTAAGACCTCACATTTAACTCACTTATCACAAGAAGCAAAGTAAGAGCAAATGAATACAATCCTAGCTCATAAGCGTCAGCTCAGTATTCACAAGCCCTGATTCTCTGTACATAGTGCCAATCTGAATATATGTACAGTGTCTTATATTATATTAAATTTTAATTTTTTTTAAGCTGTAGCCCCTTTGGGGGGCTTCCTAAAGGCTGTGGGGTTTTTTTTTTTGCAAAGGTTCCCCCTCACCCCGCTGGCCTCTAGGGCCTCGCAGGTACCATTTGAGCATGTGCGGTGACCATTTTTAAAAATAATATATATATATTTTTAAATGGCCACTGAAAACAAAATGGCCACTGCACATGCTCAAATGGCCTCTGCAAGGCCTGGCATGACCTAGGGCCTCACAGAGGCCATTTGAGCTTGCACGGTGGCCATTTTGTTTTCGGCAGCCTTTTTTTTTTTAAAATTAATTTTACAAAATGGAGCCCTCCTTCAAGTGGCGCCCGGGGCACATCTGCCCTACCCTAGATATGCCCCTAGATTGGTCCCCAAGTGCAAGAAGATCACACAGCAGCACCTTGTTACAGGAATGTTCTAGACTGTGCCCTTGTGCTCTTGCACAAAAGTTCTCTGCAAAACGTATGAGGTAGGCCATAGGTTGTGTTCCGCTCAAGCACAAATATGTTTGTGCAGCATTGATCAGGATATTGGCCTTAATTTACCAATGAACTGTCTGAACCAGGAAGACCTAGCTGTTGGGAAGCATAGCAGTGGGAATCAAAGGAGCTCTCTCAAAAATCTTGGCCTATAAATGGAAGAGGCTGTAGGTGGCACTCGAGCACTGCAAGATGGGCAATTGAGCAAAATGAACTCTTGGCTGAAACCACAACTGCAATAGAAAGTGGAGAGAGAAATCTCATATTAGTACAGGAAGCAGGTGTTTGAAATTCTTCTCAGGGAGAAGCTCTATTGAGATCTCATTCTTAGCAGATAGTCCATCCACCAGCAATTTTCTGTCCAGGCCCCATTGAAATAAACAGGATATTTATTCATTTCACTTAACCTATATTATTATTATTATTAATCATAATATTATATCAATGAGTCCTGTGCACGGCTCAAATTCATGGTGTTCTGACTCAAACACACACAACAGTAGAGAATATAAGAACAGCCCTGCTGGATCAGGCCCAATCTTATCCAGCACCCTGTTTCACACAATAGCCCACCATTCTGGGTGGTTCAGTTCAAATTTGAACTTAATGCAAACTGAACTGCCGGTCGATGAACCGGTTCATTTAAATGTCCGATGGTTCAGTTCGTGCAGTTGAACCCAGTTCAGTCCAGTTCAGGATGCTTGTAAAGGGGAATCCAGTAAGGAGGCCACCCCACTGCTGTGATTCCTGTACCTGCCACACATGCCTTATCATGACTGGATGCTTAGCAAATATCAGAAAAGAAACAAAACTGCCAGGAAATGGGAATGATCTAGGAATGGGATTGCTTTCAGAATAGAATAGAATAGAATAGAAGTCTCTGTTGAGTATCCCACCACGATCCTGGTGCTTGCAGGGCCGATTGCAGGGCCAGAGATCGCCGCTGACTGAGCGCTTCCTTGCAAGTAAACTCTGTGGGGTTTCCTCCTCAGTCAATGCACGTGTGTGGGGAGGAGGAGGAGAAGGACCATCTGGCAAGAAGAATCACACTTTTTGTTTTGCACAGGGAGGCAGCACCCTTGGGATCAGCATGGCTTACTTATGAGGAGGCCAAAAATCAGCCCTCTGCCTGAATCCTTTGAAAAAATTCTGCTAGCTTCCTCGCCCCCCTTGGGCACTACCACCAACCCCACACCACTCTAGGTCATTCCTTTTGCCCCGACGTGAAGCGATACACCTCCATTATACCTTATGGGGAAAAACCTTAAAGACGTGTAAATTTCAACAATTCACCAAAAATCAGCCCTTTGCCCAATCCCTCTGCAATTTGGGTGGTAGCCTCCACCCATTAGGCACTACCACCCCACCCCACTCTTCTGTCCCAGATCCCACTTTATGCCCCAAATCTGCCCCAATGACAGTAAAACGTCAACAATTCACCAAAAATCAGCCCTTTGCCCAATCCCTCTGCAATTTGGGTGGTAGCCTCCACTCATTAGGCACTATCACCCCACCCCACTCTTTTGGCCCTCGGGCCCATTTTATTTATCCAAATAAATTCATATTCAGATTCAGATTAATGTGGATCTGAACAAAATCTGGGGTGATTCGAATGGGTCAGATTCAGACCCAAAAATGAATTTGGGGTGTTTTGAACAACTTTAGATGTTTTGAGTTGTACTGCTCTGAGAGTTTTTGCAGCTAAAGGCAGTAGTACATAAGAAATTCCCTGCTGGCTCAGGCCCAAGGCCCATCTAGTCCTGTATCCTGCTTCACACAGTAGCCCACCAGTACGCTTTCTAGATTAACCCTTACCACAGTGTCACTAAGGATCTGCAAAGTGTGCTTCTGTATTGCTACTACTTTATTGTACTGTATAATACAATATTATTACTATTACTACTACTGATGGCATCATGCAAATAATCTTTTGGTGAAGCCTTCTTTAAAGTGCAGTGACAAGTCAAGGATACAAGGTTCATGTATCCAGTTCCCCTTCAGGTGGTGGGAGTTGTTACCAATTGTGAAAACAATGGAACTGAGGCTCTTCATAAGTTTCCTATTGATCTTCCCAACATGTAAAAATATTTTTCAGGTTCCTTTTCAGGGGCTGGGGTGTTTCCTGTGCCATTTTTGCCCGTTTCTTATTTTCTCTCTTTCTACTTTTCTTACAAATGTAGACACTTCCTCACAGATTACTCTTAGAGAGTTCACGTGCAGCCTAACCCCAGTTTTTCCTGTGACACTCTATGGATGCAAACGCTGGACTTTGAAGAAGCAAGATAGAAAAAGTATTGACGCTTCTGAACTTTGGAGCTGGAGAAGACTTTTGAGGACAGCCAGGAAAACCAACCAATGGATCATGGAACAAATCAATGCCGAATTTTCACTTGAGGCACAAATGACCAGGTTCAAACTATCATACTTCAGGCACCTTATGCAAAAACCCAGCTCCCTTGAGAAGTCTATAATGCTAGGGAAAGCTGAAGGAAAGAGAAGAAGAGGATGATCAGCAGCAAGGTGGATAGACTTGATTACAGCAGCAATGAATGCACCACTGAGAGACCTTAAAGACCAAGTTGAAGACAGCTCATCCCGGAGGGAATCTATCTTTGTGGTTGCTAAAAGTCAAAACGAACTTGACGGCACTTAATCAATCAATCAATCAACCTGGGTTAGGCAGTGCATGAGAACAGCCTCATTGTATTTTAAAATGAATTTTAATTGGGTTTCCAGTTCTCATCAGTTTTAGTGCTGTGTGATCATTGCCTGCTACTTCATCTTATTGCCTGTCTGTTTTTTATGCTTCTTCAATTCTGATTCATTGCTTTACTCTTTAACCTGCCCTGAGCAATAGTTTATTGGAGGAAAGAAACTGTTGATGCAAACAAAGAGAATGACAACATAAACAAACTGTTAGGTTCATACAGTGTTTTTTTAAATTGTTTATGTATTTAAAATATTTACATCCTGCCCGTCCCCGCAGAACACTTCTGCTCAGGGTGGCTTACAATAAAAGCATAAAACTATAAAATCCATGACACAAGAGTAAAAGAATAGTGTTGCCTTTTAAGATGTAGTTCCATCAGAAGGGAGAGCCAATGTCATGAGGACAATACTTTTTACTTTGCATTTGTGGAGCATCTATGGAGCCCTTTGGGTGGTTAAAGCACTTCTTTTCATTGGTGATTGCATGCAGTGGTCAGGGAAAATATAAGTGAAATGACAACAGGTCTGCTGTCTTTAGATATTTGTTGTCAGAGGAAGGGAGGAGACATTAGTTGCAATCCTTGCTCATACCACACCTTCCTCAGACCATGTAGTGTGAACCTGTGATGGTCTTTTCTATCAGCACTAGCCATGTTATGCAAATTATTTTGGGTACAGTCTTCTTTCAAGGGGAGTTATAGACCAAGGTACTAATTCCTCATACCATCTTGTTTGAGCCTCTAATTGTCTCTTATATTAGTAGTGCCTCTAGTACAACTTCCTAGTGTGGCCTGCTTTAAAGGGAATTAGCAAGGGGAGGAAACAAAATTCAAGAGACTGGACAGAATTCAGTTCCCCTTCAAGACTTAGGAACTGATGCCAAGAATGGAAATCATGGAAAGGAGGCTCCTGATAGGTTTTCTGATTATCTTTCCTACATGTAAGAAAAGCTCTATCCTTGTGCAGATGACACCATGGCACCTGTGTTGTCAGTTTCTCACATGTATCTTTTAACATTTCCTCATACCTTTCCTTCCATGCAGATGTTTCTTCACAGTCCCTGGTAGAGACTGGAGGTGGAGTGAAAAGGCCTGGAGAAACTCTACGAATGACCTGTACAGTGTCTGAGTTTACTCTAACACGCTATGGAGTGACATGGGTCCGACAGCCCCCTGGAAAAGGACAGGAGTGGATTTGGAGTTATCTGGAACAGTGGGGGCACTGTCTACAACACGGCTCTTCAAAACCAGATCAGCATTCCAAGAGATACCTCCAAAAGCCAGGTGTACCTGCAACTGAGTGCCCTGAAACCTGAAGACATTGCCATGTATTACTGTGCAAGATGCACACCAAGGAAAATACACTCAGAGGTAGCGCAAAAATTCTCCTTCCAGAAAACCAAGCTTCAGTCATGCAAGCTTCAGTCTTGTGGTAGCAAGCATGAGTTGTCCCCTTAGCTAAGCAGGGTCTGCCCTGGTTGCATATGAAAGGGAGACTAGAAGTGTGAGCACTGTAAGATATTCTCCTCAGGCGATGGAGCCGCTCTGGGAGACAATACTGAGCTAGTTGGACCAATGGTCTGACAGTATATGGCAGCTTCCTCTGTTCCTATGAGTGTGCACACAGCTGATGGAAACAAGGTCTGATTTCCTCTTGCTCATCTTCTCAGGCAGTGCTGCATTTACTCCCATGTTGATTACTGTGAAATTGCCCACACATGTAAAGTGGACAGAATAAATTCATTGCATATGGTTAATATACTCAAAAATGTGTTTTATTGAACCTCCCTAGAGGTAAGGTGAGCACAACGTTTCTGAGCCTCCTCATCAAAAATTTAGTCCATAAAACTGGGTGAAATCATTTTAAGATACATTTTCCAGGCCAAGGAAGATAATGGACTGGTTATCACAAGCAAAAAGTGGGTTGAAGAAGCATCCTACCCAACCTCAGGAGTTGTGTGTGCTTCCAATTTTTGGCTGTGTGCTTGCAAATACTTCCCCCCTAGGAGGGGGAAGTGACTGTGTGGGAGACAAGTGTTCCCATACCTCTTGGAGAGGAGAGCTGGTCTTGTGTTAGAAAGCATAAATTGTCTCCTTTGCTAAGCAGGGTCCACCCTGGTTTGCATTTGAATGGGAGACTACATGTTTGAGCACTGTAAGATATTCCCCTTAGGGAATGGGACCACTCTAGGAAGAGCATCTGCATGCTTGCATGCAGAATGTTCCAGGTTCCCTCCCTGGCATCTCGTTGCCAGTCTGTGTAGACAATACTGGGCTAGATGGACCAAAGGTCTTACTCGGTAGAAAGCAGCTTCCTGTGTTCCTATATTGTAACCAGCATATTCTCAAGGATGGAGGGAAATCTGTCTGACCTGGTACTTGGCTTCCACACAGTCAATCCTCCCTCCTCCTGCCTAGGTTTTCTGAAAGCACATGACCAAAACTGGGAGCTCTCACAGCTCTGGAAGCTGGGTAGGATGGTTCTCCAAACTACTTTCTCCTTATATCATGAAAACCAGCCCAATAAGTGTCAAATTTGGGGTGACCAGATAGCATTTTTATTGTGCAAGAGACAAACAGCGATGGAAAACCTTCTGCTTTATAAGGTAAGAACAAAATTTGCTGCTGGTGGCACTCATGTTCCATGACAGTGGGGAAAAAGAGCAAAATTTATTTGTTTTGTTTTGTTTATCATATTTCTATACCACTTGATATGAGATGATACCTTTTAGCATCTTCCTATATCGCTGCTGCCTGATATAAGTGTTTCCCTTAGTCTGGGAAACACACAAGCAGGGATTCGAACCAGCAAGCTCTGGCTTGCTAATCAAGTCATTCCCCCGCTGCGCCATTAGGTAGCATAGAGACACACATATACGGTGGTATATAAATATGATGAATGAATGAATGAATGATTGAAGTAGGTTTGAGTAATGTTTTTCCTGCCATCTTTTCCTCTCTTGAACTCGCTTTATCTTCTAGGCTTAGAATGCAAATACTTTCAAATGGTGTCTAACCAGGCCTTCCATATGATGATATGAAGCCCCTCAAACTGAAGCCCCACTGCTCTATCCAACCCAGAAATATCTACTCTGATAGGCAGAGGATCTACAGGGTTTTGAATAGGCTTTTCACAACCATACTACTTATTGCAGTAATATCACTATATTCCAAGGCGGGGGGGGGGGGCACTTTGGCAAAACACATTCAGTGCGAGGACATTTCCTACTCTACTGACCTCTGCAAAGTGCTCCATTTCCTTTCCCTTAAAGGAATCCAATGGGGCTGGGCAAAGTACAGCACTGCATAATAGAAGCAATTGCCACTATATATGCTATCAGAGGGACTGTGTGGAGCCTTCAGATTTGGTCAAGGCTTCACACCGGAACAGTAAACAATTAGTCAGGGAGCCACACATAGGGTTGATGCGGGCAACCACTCTACACACACATACACACACACACACACGGCCTTACAGTGAACAACACTGATAAAGGCTGGGACCTTCTGAATGTAAAGTACTTGCTCCAGTACTAAGTCCATCTATACATTACGGAACATAGGAACATAGGATGCTAGGATGCTGATTTCTACCGAGTCAGGCCATTGGTCCATCTAGCTCAGTATTGTCAATACAGACTGGCAATGACTTAACCAAGGCCACAGGCAGGAGTCTCTCTCAGCCCTATCTTGGAGATGATAGAGATGGAACTCCAAACCTTCTGCATGCAAGCAGGAAGGTGCTATTCCCAGAGCTGCCCCATCCACTAGGGGAATGTCTTTCAGTGCTAACACATAGAAGATATTCTCACAACCAGGGGAAATTGGGCTAAGAGAGCCTAGCCCGATTTTCCCTGGTCATCTGCTGCATGGCTCCTGGCAGCAAACTGCAAAAATCAACCCTCCCCTTAAATGAGGCTAGCGGAGTGAGCACTCCGCTAACCCTGTTTTGTTGATTGTATGCGGCCAAGGCACAGCTCCACGCCATGGCAACACATGAGGAGACCCCTGCCGGGAGGCTGAAACAAACTTCCTGGCCCCGGGGGTCTCTCCAGAATGCCCCGCGCACTTGCACAGTTCATCCTGGAACTTCCAGGGGCCAGCTGGACCCCGATCCCTGCTGCCCCTGCAAGCTCCATAACGAAGCTGGCAGTCATGTGGGCAGACAATCCAGCCACCCAGGGACAGCTCCCTGCACTCCCCCCAAACAGTGCTTCACACCGATTGTGTGAAGCACCTCATAGTCTCCCATTCAAATACAAACCAGGACAAACCCTGCTTAGCAAAGGGGACCATTCATGCTTGCTACCACAAGACCAACTCTCCTCCCATGCAACAGCATGCCCGGTTTTTCCAACCAGGTGTACACCTAACAGGGAGCAAAAATCATTCCTGCCTCTCTGATAAGTGTCCAAGCAAGTGTTTTGCTCATCCCACAGGCAGAGAAACGGGGCAGTAAACAGCAACCCTCCTTCCTTCTGTGCCATTCCATTTGTTTTTCTCCCAGCACTGTTTTGCCCATCCTATGTCAGTTCCAGCAGAGCTTTTGAAGTGAAGGAAGGTCATGGCAAATGTCTCTTCCTCTGCTACGACTGCATCAGTTAAGAAGCAGCTCCAGAGAGGCAGATCACCAGCATGACCAATGTGCTTATCTCCCAATGGCAGAAGCCTGTAAAATGAGAAAGATGCTCTAGGAATCAGCAACTCCCATCTCTACTTTTTGTTTAGCTGCTGTATCTGCACCTGAAAAGGGATATTAGGCATTCAGTACACCAAAGCCTGAAGGCAAGAACCACTAACAGGAGGGCCTTTCCATCTTTCTGCACCACACACCTTATTCACAAGTGGAGAAACCAGAAGAAGCTGTTGGGGAGAATTTGGGTCAACCCATTATTTAGCAGAGAAACCCAGTGTGGTGAGAACAGAGCTCACTGAAGGGATCTGGAGACAATTGCTTAAGGGTTAAAACAAGTACATTAAAGAAGGTACAAACTTGTATAGAAAGCCGGCACCCTTTACTAGCTACCTCATGAAGGAAGGAAGAAGGAGCAGAGAACAAAGGAGAAGGAAGTGCCCTAAGAGTATCAGTCTACCAATCAGAAGATTAAAAGTATAGACCCAGAAATACAAACAGATAGGTTTTAGGACTCTCCTGAAGGCCAGCAATGAATTCAGATTACAGATTTCCACTGGGAGTGCATTCCACAGGCCCCGGGCAGCTACAGAGAAGGCCCGTCTCTGAGTCGCCACCAGACGAACTGGTGGTAACTGAAGACAGACCTCCTCAGTTGACCTTAACATGTGGTGGGGATCATGCAAAAGAAGGCACTCTCTAAAATAACCCAGACCTATGCTGTTCATGGCTTTAAAGGTAATAACCAGCACTTTGTATTTTGCCCAGAAACATATCGGCAGCCAGTGTAACTGTTTCAAGACAGGCATAATATGGTTCTCCTAGGTTTTCTAGCTTATTAGATTCTCTCCCTTCTTTAACGTACAGTGCTACTCCACCTCCAAGGTGCCCCTTCCTGTCCTTTCTATAGAGCTTATATCCAGAGATTACAGTGTCCCACTGGTTCTCACTGCTCCCAAATGTTTCTGTTATGCCCACTAGGCGGATCTCCACATAAGAAGTGGGGAGAGATGGATGGGCTTAGGTGGGGAGTGCGGGCCAAGCCCACTTTCCCCATAAACAAGAAATCATGGAGTCCTTGATTCATGGCTCCATCACACTGCCAGTAGGGTGAGAGTATCGGGGGCCTGCAGGTATCAGGGGCCACCTGCAAGTGCACAGAGCATCCTGGGTAGACCCCCAAGACCAGAAGGCTTGTTTTAGCCTCCTAGCAGGGGTCTCCATACAAGTCGCCGTGGTGTGGAGCCATGCCGTGGTGACTCACGGTGGCCAAAATGGGGTTAGTGGAGTGCTCGCTATGTACCTCAAAAGCACAGCAACATCCTTAACAAGCAGAGATTGCTGCAAAGTCATATTAACACATTAATGTGCATGCAACCTGATGAATCAATATAGAGGAATTAATTAATTATGCAATTATTAAACAACTAACAACGAAGCAATAATTAAGCAATTCTGCTCACTCTACACTGGTATACTTAATCAAACATTTTGCTCAGTCTTGGGAACCTAACTTTTCTGTAAGTGTTCACTCACTGTCAAAATCTGGAAGCATCTGCAACATTGATCCTCAAGGGACCAATGGAGATTAGTCTTCTGATTTGAAAAACAATAAAAATAATGATTTCTTAAAATTTGCTGAGTTGTCTTCCCTGTAATTATGCAAATCACTATAATTTGTGGTTAGAAATCTTCAGTGACTTTCAGGAAGTGCTAAAAAAAATCAACAAGTAAAAATGAATGTGGTTTTATATACTGAGTATAAACAAGTCCTGGGCCACCAAAAGCTGGGCTAGGTAGTGACAGACAGGCACAGCTTTGATCTCTGAGACCCTTGCCTCCACATTTTCAGGTCCACCTGCAGTGTATTGGCAGTCTCAGACGGCCACCTAAGGTCTGCACTTCTAACTTTACTGATTCTAAAGAGCAGGCTGATAAGCATATTGGCAGACTGAGTCACCACCCAAGGATTCAGTTTAAACCAGATCAGATAGAGAATCCATCAGCCTGACAGTATAGATGAAGCCAGGAGAGCTTATGTCCAAAAAGAAGATTTTCTAGTTAAGATGTTGAGACTAGTAATGTTCCTACTTTTGCTGCCCCAAAGCGTGTGTGAAGCAGGTACTTGGAAGTGTTCTATGAAAGACCCCTCTGCTGTTCCACATGAGTCGTATCAGTCCGGAGACTTCCTCGTTGGTGGAGTTACTTCTCAGATCATTTCCATTTTTGACAAATTTCCTTTCAATAAACATCCCTCACGGGAGCTCATTCATTTATCAAGGTAAGGAAGCTCCCTCCTCTCCTGCATTGAATATTTGAGTTTGTGATACGTTTAAAGTATTGTTCATAAAAGAGAAATTGATTGGGTGGGGGGAAGCAGATATAGACATTGCCCTAATGTGGATGTAATAGAAAACTGGAGGTCCCTTTGACTCCAGTTTCCAAAGCTGTATGCCCAAATGCGAGGAACCAGTTTTGACCAAAAATGGAACAATGTGGTTACCCTCCCCTAACTGTGATGTGAACCTTTGGTTTTCACGCACTTTTGCTGCCTCTAACTTATGTTATGTAGAACCAGTGTTACATCCGAATGCTGGCACTGCAGTTTCATTCCTCTGAAACCAGAGTTGAGGGAAGAAGCACCTTCTTGGCTCCAGCTCCTATTGGCTATGCAGGCTGTCATTCAGGAAAGAAGGAAGCACATACAGCCAGTTCCCTTTCCTCTCTGCAGTCAGTGAGATTGCAGTGAAGTAGGTCTCTATTTTGTCAGAATGTGGATAGGAGAGCAGCGGTTCCACATGAATTGCAAAGGTGGTGACCTTTCATCCCTGGAGACCTTTCTAACTGTTAAACATTATGTCCTTTACATGCTCTACCATATTTACAATGTACATGGGCTTCCTGCTCTCAGAATAAGAGAACCCCCTCCCTCCCTCTCTTTGTATGTGTATTGTGCTGTGTTCTTGTGACATGTTTGAACATAGACAGATATGTGCAGATACCTGCTGCTGCTGCTGCTTCAACACCATTTTCCTTCCAGTTATTCATCTGCTCTCTTCAAGGCAGGGGAAGGTAAGAGATGAAGGAAGTGTGGGATCCTCCACACATTTGCTTCTGCTCCATTCAACATCCTCTGCTTTTTTCTCCCATCCTTTCTGGGAGCTGAACCAGCAGGAGGAGGGAAGTGAAAGAGCAGCAGAAAGGGCCGTAGTTCCATGATAGAGCATCTGCTCTGCATGCAGAAGGTCTTAGGTTCATTTCCTAGCATCTCCAAATAGGACTGGAAAGGACCCCATCTAGAGAGCTGCCACATGTCATAGCTGTCAATACTGCACTTGATGGACCAATGGTTTGACTCAAGCAGATTCGTAGGTAACCTATGTAAGCAGTTGTAGTTGCCACCTCTGTCAACAGGGAAGGATGGGAGTAATGGAGGCATGATTGCGGGAGTGTAGATATTGGGTGGGGGATGATTGGGCAGTAGTGTGGAGAAGAGATTTGCTCTGGGTTGGGAGCAACCAGCTGGGGATGCTGGTTGCTGTGTTACAATGGCCAGATTCAGACCTAACACGAAACTTGAGTTAAACAGGGCAGAGTTTGGAACTCCATTATGTCCAAATACATGCAACTGTAGTTTTGAACTGAAAACGACCTCTGGTTTGCCTTGACAAACTTCAGTTTGAACCTTCGATTGGTACAAAGGTTTGCTGCTGACTGAGGTTTGGCCACCAAACTGTTATGTCAAATCCCGGACAATGACATAAATATGGATTTGTGCAGATTTAAAACCATAAACATAATCCTACCCGTGATTGCACCCACTCCATGCCTGTGCTGTTTCTCACTGGCCGCCTGTCCGAGTGCCAGTCTCTCTCTTCTTGTCTTGTCTCCCGTACAGCTATGGAGTTGCCCGACAACCATGCTGCTGCCACAGCCCATCCCAAGCTTGTCAGCCTGTCAAGCAGAAAAGTCACATAGGGCCATTCCTCCTTCATGCTCTGTCCCTAGCTCACCTCGCTCCATCCTGGAAATGAAGAGGGAAAGGGGAAGGGTATATGTAGCATATGTCCATTATGTTCTTGTCCTGTATATCTATTTGTTTGGTGGAACCCTTTTAGGTCCTTTAGCTTGGTAACAAAGTTCTACCAGCATATCTTGGCCTTGGCCTTTGCTGTAAATGAGATCAACCAGAATCCCAGGATCTTGCCCAATATCACCCTCGGATTCCACATCTATGACAGCTACTATGATGCCAGGATGACCTATCGGACCACTCTGGACCTGCTCTTCAAATGGCATAGATTTGTCCCTAACTACAGATGTGACACCCAGAAGATTCTAATTGCTGTCATTGGTGGGCTTGGCTCTGATATTTCCTTCCACATGGCAGACCTCTTAAGGCTCTACAAGATTCCACAGGTAAGATCTGTGCATGGCAGGGTGAGATGTGTATCAATTACATATTTGATGCAATATGCCCTTGTCTTCCTGGCAAAGATTTGGGATTGATGAAGGGAGCAGCGGCGTAACGATAGGGGGGCAGGGGGGGCACGTGCCCCAGGCGCCACTTGGCAGAGGGCACCAAAAAGTGCCCCCGCCGATCCCCTGCTTTTGGTGGGAACATTTTTTTGGTGATTTTTTTCCCCCAGCAGTCCACAAGGAGCAGCATTGCTCAGCTCCGGGAGGCACTGCGTGCCGGCGCCATGGCCCCGGTGCCTAAAGTTTGCAGTGCCTGCTTGCAAGTTGCAGCTTCGGCGTTGCTCACTCCCCGCCCCGCCGCCCTGCCTAGAGAGAAAATCACTCCGCCATATTCACCACAAACTGTCCTAAACATGCACTAGGTGATCTAAAACAAAATGGAATAGGTGGGGCCAAGTGCTGGTCGGAGTCTCTGATTGGCTGAGAGGAGTGGTTAGGTCAGAACAGGGCGGGGATCCCGACGGGGTTAGAGCTGGTGTTGTGCTGACGGCCACGGCCAGGGAATTTCAATTTCGAATGAGACTGAGGTAGACAGGGGCAGCAAGAAGGTGAGACGATCAGGAAAGGCACTAAGGAGAGGAGAGGAAAAAAGCCGCTAACAAGGTAGGAAGCCGGCAGGCGCAGGCAAAGTTAGTAGGACTTCTGTTTTTGGCAGGCTTCGCTGAATTGTGAGAGGCGCAAGCCACCGCAGTATCTTGAGAGCCGGGTTTGAAGCGAAGCCTCCCTCTCCCCTCGGGGTGAAGATTGCTATCTCTGCCCCCTGGACCAGCTCCTGTTTGTTTCTCATTCCCGGTGGAGCTGGGGGCGGCGGGGCGGCGTTGCACTCGAGCTCCCAAGGGAGGAGAGGAAAAGAGATCCTTCTTCTGCAGAACTCCTCTCTTCTTCTCCCCCCCCCACCCCCGCTCCTCTGCCACCAACCCCATACTCCGCCTCCCCTTCCCGCTCGGTCGCACAGCAAAGAAAGAGAGAAACTAAGCTCATTAACAAAACAAACAAACAAGGGTGATGGAATTGATTTACTGCATGCACTGCTGAGGTAAATCTTTCTTGGAGTATTTCTTTTGCTTGGCGGCGGCGGGTGGTGGTGGTGGAGAGACAAGGACAGCTCTGCTTATGCAAATGTTTCCTAGTGATCTCTATCTTGTGTGTATCGTATGTTTGTGCTTTGCAAAAGGGAGGGAGGTGGGGAGGAGGGTCTGCCACAGAGTAACGCGTAAGTGTAAGTGTGTGTGTGTGTGTGTGTGTGTGTGTGTGTGTGTGTGTGTGTGTTACCTGCACAAGGGGACGAGAAGGTAATTTTGAAAAGGCATTTGGGAATTGCTTCTCTTCGTTCTCAAACATTTGGATCTCACTTAAAAAAATAAATCCATATAAACATCAGTTTGATGGCAGCTTTGCCTGTTGAAATCTAAGCGTTATATACTGAGTGTCTTGGAAATGCGATATGCAGTATGCCAGAGAGAGGAATACAGAGGAAAGTATTTAATTTTTTTTAAAGGAGGGGGATGAGGTGAAGGGAAGTGGTTTAGGAGACAAGAAATGAAGCTGCCTGTTTTCCAGTAAGTAATGGAGAAATTCCAGGAGCTGGGGCTAAATATACTTGGCGATCAATACAGAAATGGCTCATTGTGAATAATCTAACTGCTTGGTGTAGTGCAAGTTTTGAAACTAAAGGCAAAAGGGAGCTGGGGACTGGAGAAGGGGAAAAAATGAAATTCTTCTTTTACCTTGAACACCCCCCCCGCCAATTCAATTTCCCACTTAAGAATACAATTGTGATAACTGACCTTTTTACATTTTATTTTATTTTTACTCAAGTGGTAAGTGAGTGGGCGTCATCTAATACAGTTACTTGGGTTTCTGGAAAGTAATAGCTTGCTCTGTGTCAGGCTGACACAGATGATTTTTGGTTGTTTACTGCATTTTTGGTTTTCTGAGCGGGCTCGGAATCCACAGCTGTCAGCTACAGAGGCTTATTGGAAAGTTGGTAGCCCTGTGTGGCTTGTTGTGCTATCAAGTTGGTTTTGACTCCTGGCACCCACAGAACCCTGTGGTGTTCTTTGGTAGAATACAGGAGCGGTTTACCATTGCCTACTTCCACGTAGTATGAAATGTTGCCTTTCAGCATCTTCCTATATCACTGCTGCCCGATATAGGTGTTTCCATTCGAACCCGCAACCTTTTGCTCCCTAGGCAAGTTACTTCCCTGCTGTGCCATTAGGTGTGGCTTGTATTCCTTGTAAATCTAGGAGTATGCAGTTGTGGGGTGTGTGTGTGTGTGTGTGTGTGTGTGTGTGTGTGTGTAGGATTTTGATTATGGAAGTTGGCTGAGTGTCAGGATGGGACAAGTGTCTTGTGTGTGTGCTGCAGTAGTATTTAGGAAGCTGCCATATACTGAGTCAGACCATTGGTCTATCTAGCTCAGTATTGTCTACCCAGTCTGGCAGCAGCTTCTCCAAGGTTGCAGGCAGGAGTCTCTTGCAGCCCTATCTTGGAGATGCTGCCATGGAGGAAACTTGGGACCTAGATGCTCTTCCCAGAGTGGCTCCATCTCCTGAGGGGAATATCTTCCAGTGCTCACACTTCTAGTCTCCCATTCAAATGCAAACCAGGGCAGACCCTGCTTAGCTATGGGCGGCGGCGGTGGCGGGAGGCGCAATTTCAGTGCTTGCCCCGGGCACCGTTTCCCCTAGTTACGTCTCTGGGGCAGAGGCTGGGAAGAGGGGCCGGATTCCTGGGTTCACTTGAGAGGGAACACAACCTGAGCTCTGCTGAGTCAAAGGTTCCATTCAGCCCCCATTCTCTTCCGGGACACTCCCACCAGGGTAAACCGCTGGCTGTTCTGCTCCTTGAGGATCATCCACCCCTCACTTCAGGACTTGTTTTTGTTTTTGTTTTTGTTTTTGAGGCGGGGGAGAAGAAAGATACTTTTTGCAGGGCGGGGGAAGAGAATAGCATGCTTTGAGGAGTGAAAATATGGGAGATTAGATTTTGGAGACAGTTCAGTAAAATTAGGGAGGAGGAATCTGGAACCCTTTTCATGACCCTCCCAAATGTTAAAGAAGCCCCACATATGCTGCTCTGCACCTAGCCCCACACCCCTAGGGATGACCCTGCACTAACATAAACTGCATATTTAAAACAGGGCTTAACTTAGCAAATATTCATTCATACACACACACACACACACACACACACACACACACACACCCCAGTATCTCTAAAATAACTTCATGTTCCCTTTTAGCTCACATATGGGTCATTTGCCCCAGAAGAGAATTATACAACAGAGTTCCCTTCATTTTATCGCCTTGCCCCCAGTGAAGAACATCAGTACATTGGGATTATCCAGTTACTTCAGCATTTTGGGTGGACATGGGTTGGTCTTTTTGCTGTGGACGATGAGAGTGGAGAACATTTCATGAAGACTCTGGAGCCATTGCTTTCCCAGAATGGAATCTGCTCAGCTTTCACACAAAGAATTCCCCAACGACAGCGTATTAATAATAATTGGAGTGACATTACTGATTTGATCTCAAAGATCTATCTGTTTTTTACAGAGAGCAAAGCCAATACATTTGTTCTCTATGGAGATGCATTAACAATGATAGGGCTGCATACTTTAATAGAAGACATAAGCTCATCTTTTGGAAAGGTGTGGATCATGACAGCCCAGATTGACTTAGTAATCACAAGGGCCCACCTCAGCTCAGATCTTCAACAGTTCCAAGGTGCCATTTCCTTCACAATTCCCTCAACTGAGTTGCAGGGTTTTGAGCAATTTCTTCAGAACATAACATCTTGCTGGACACAAGGAGATGGTTTTCTCAAGGCCTTCTGGGAGAAAGCATTTGATTGTTCCTTTCCGAATCCTAGTATGGAAGCCATGATCACTAGAACATGTACTGGGCAGGAAAGCCTAGAGAGCCTTCCCCAAACTCATTTTGAAATGCGCATGACTGGCCACAGCTACAGCATCTATAATGCGGTCTATGCTGTGGCCCATGCTTTGGATACAATGTACTCATCTAGATCTATTTCCAAAAGAATGGTGGGGAGTAAAAGAGTTCAGCTTCAGGAAATCCATCCTTGGCAGGTAATGACTCAATTGTACAGTTTTAATTTTTGATGCATAAATTCCCATTTATGGAATAGGCTCTGCAGTGAGTTTTGCCAGGTAAAGACCTTTTTGTTCACTCAGACCTTTTAAATTCTGATCTGATTTTAACTGATTTTTAGAAATGTCATTTAAATTGTTTTGTATTGTATTTTGTATTTTTCTTTCTCCCCCCCCCCTTTTGGTCTGTCATGATTTAATGTGTTGGGTATGTCTTATCTCATGTTTTAATGTTGTATTGTAAGTTGCCTGGAGAACAATTTGTCATGGGGTGGCTAAAAAAATTAAGTAATTATTAAATTGCTATTAACAGATTAGGACAATCTGAGCCAACATCCAAATTTCTGCTTTAGAAATAACTTCTGAACTACTGTTGCACATTAATTAATTAATTTAAAATACTTTTTTTTACACTCCGGTGCAATGCTGTTCAGGACAGCTCAAAAGAAACAGTAAAAAAGATAAAACAATTAATTAACTAAAAACGGGACCCAGTTAAATACAAATTGTAATGTTGAAAGCTTAAAAGTTAAAAACTTACCAAATATTAGTTGCAGTTAAAACATTAAAACTTCTAAAAAGCTGGGCCACCAATTAAAAAAAAAATCTCCAAGAGAGGAGCATCACGGTGAAGTTCTTCCAAAGGGCATTCCAAAGCCAAGGAACAACAAGTGAAAAGGTTCTGATGTTATTCAGTGACAAATTTTGTGGGCTCACATTTCCTCCCATCCTTCATCCCCCCTGCCAAAAGTATGTTGTGAAATTTCAATCTTCAACCACTGAAAAATAACTGCAATTTCAACCTATGCCTAGGTTAGACTAGTAGGCTGTTCTCATGATTGCAGAAAACCGGGCTAGCCTCCACCAGCCCGATTTTCTGCAGTCGTGAGAACCACTGGGCTCAGCTGCGCTCAACCCGCTCAAGGAACCACTCAAGTGACCCGTTCAAGTACCCCTCCCCTAAAACCGGGTTTGCGGAGCGAGCACTCCACAAACCTGTTTTTTAAAATCATGAATAGGCACGGCACAGCTCCGCACTGTGGCTACTCATGAGGAGACCCCTGGAGGGGAGGCAAAAATCTGCCTCCCAGTTCCAAGGGTCTCGCCAGTATGCCCTGCACGCTTGTGCAGGGCATGCTGGAGCTTGCGGGGGCCAGTTGACCACCGCTCCCCCCAGCCCCTGCCGGCTCCATCACGGAGCTGGCAATTGTGTGGGCGGCCAATCCGGCCACCCAGGGTTCCCGCCTGGATCATCTGCAGGGAGAGCGGGCTTAGCCCGCTCTCCCCGCTCAGCTCCCGAAACGGGTCTCACTGATCGTGAGACCCGGCTCTAGATATTTTTTCTCCAAGAAATATTGTTTCTGAATCTCAACATGAAGATTTCAATATTTCACTATGAGATGCATCCATGGATCAGTGGGAGAGCACGTTTCCCATGTATCTCCAGGTGCAATCACCTTCATCTTACACACTTGTGTAGCAGCACTGGGAAAGGCTTGCTCCTGCAATGAAGGAGAGCTCCTTCCAGCCAGGGTAAACACTACTGAGGTTAATAGACAAATTGTCCAATACAGTATGGCAACTTTATATAGGCCATATTCACTTGTAACACAAAACCCTAGGTGAAGGGACCTCCAGTTTCAAACTCTGTATGTCCAAATGCGGGCAACCACTGTCACAACAGAAAATGGGTCTGTGTTTTCTCTCCCCGGACACTGATTTGTACCTTCAGTTTGTAGTGAGCTACGCCATCTGGACCTCTGCTTCTGTGGTACCAGCATTACATCTGAACACTGGCACCCCAGTCTGGTTACTTTGCAACTGGAGTTGAGGGAGGAAGCTCCTCCCTTGCTCTGGCTGCTATTGGCTGCCTGGGCTGTCCTTCACTAAATAAGGAAGCCCAGGAAGCCAGTTGCCCCTCCTTTCTGCAGCCAGGAAGACTGCAGGGAGGGAGCTCTTCTGAATGTCCAAAAATCAATGGGAGAGTGGGTGGGGATGGGTGCAGATTCACAGGTTCATTGGTGTGGAACCGTGGGCCTCCACTATGTTTCGTGTGAATGTGGTCATAGCTTGAAGCCTAGAGAAATTATATATAATAACAAAGTGTTATTTTGTTTGTTTTACAACTAGCTCCACCCATTTCTTCAGAGTATTATATCTAACAACTCAGCTGGAGAAACTCTGTCCTTTAATGACATAGGGGAATCAGGAGCTGGATTTGACATAATGAACATCATCACATTCCCAAACAACTCCTTCCTTAAAGTGAAAGTTGGAAGATTGGATCCCAATCTTGAAGAAGGAAAAGAATTAATCATTAATGAGGAATCAATTACATGGCCCAAAGGTTTTAACCAGATGTGTATCCTAAGTAATTCTTGAGTACTCCAGACAGGTCATTTGGAGACCAAAAATGGACTTTTCTACACAACCTGAGCTTGCCACGGGTTATCAGGATCTAAGGCTGTTGCTCCTAATCACATGGAAATCTAAAGAGAGCGAAAAGACAGCTTCTCTCAATTTTCATGCTATGGATACCTCCAGGGTGGCCAGGAGTACCAAAATCCATTTTTGTTTCCTAACAGATTTCTTTGAGGAAATCTACCAAGACTGGGGGAGACAATTGGTGAACTGTTGGTTTCCAATATATCAGCATATCTCACATATCCAGAAAATCACCAGTGGATTCACACATCCTGACTCCACTCCAACATGTAATTTCTATCTAGAAAATATTTTGTAAAACCAATAAGCCATTTCCAAATTTCATAGTTGCCCATCGTAGTTAAATCCTCGTTTACAGCGGTAGTCAGACCAGTATTCCTGGTACAGGGCAGGTTCTCATGTCACATTCAGCGGGAGCTCAACCTGCTCACTGATAAACGTTAATCCTTTAAGCAGGACTGCTCAGCTTTGGTCCTCCTGCAGATGTTGGTCTACAACTCCCATAATCCCTGGCTAATGGCCACTGTGGCTGGAGATTATGGGAACTGTAGTCCAAAAACAGTTCGGGGAGAGTATAGTTGAGCAGGCCTGCTTTTAAGGATGGCTCATGCTGGATGTAAGAATAATGCTCTAATCAGGTTAGTCCCAGCAGTCGTCCCCCCCCATCCGCTGCCATTTACAATGATCTTTATGATTGCTCCTTGACAAAGCTTCACTTGTTTGTAGATTGCTTGAAAAGAGTAATGGTTTTGAAAATAATGAAATTATATAATCTTTAACTCTCTTAATTTGTATGGAGACATTCTGCTGCTTTCAGTGTGTAGTGACTCCTGCCATCCTGGTTATCAGAAGAGAAAGAAAGAAGGGGAGAAATTTTGCTGCTACGATTGTCTTCTGTGTCCAGAAGGGAAGGTTTCCAACCAAAAGGGTAGGTGATAAAGTCCACCAAATATTCAAGCATGGAGGATTAAGCAAGGGAAGATTTCAGTCTGGAAGGGTGGGTGATGTAATTTTTCTTTTTCCATCATACAGGGATAATTCATTTGGTGATTAAGACTCCACTTTTAAGATTCAACTTTTTCATAGAATGAGAGTACTATATTTCCTACCTCACAGGATTAAGTGGGGGATGCTGCAAAAGTGCTATGAAGACATTGGACCGGGTCTCACGATCAGTGAGACCTGTTTTTTCCTGGTGAGTGGAAAGAGCGGACTAAGCCCGCTCTCCCCACTCACGAGCGGGCAGGGAGCCCTGGGCGGCCGGATCGGCTGCCCACACAATGGCTGGATCTGTGATGGAGCTGGTGGGGGGTGGGGGGAGCGGGGGCTGCACGGCCCCCGCAAGCCCCAGTATGCCCTGCACGACTGCACAGGGAATACTGGGGAGACCCCCGAGCCGGGAGATGATTTTTCGCCTCCCGTCTGGGGGTCTACTCATGAGTAAGTGCAGCGCGAAGGCACAACGCACCTACTCAAGATTTCAAAAAGCAGGTTTGCAGGAGCACTCGCTCCACAAACCTGCTTTTTAGCAGGGGTTCTCGAGCGGGTTACCCGCTCAAGAACCACCGGGCTCTGCTGCAAGCCCGGTGGTTCTTACGGTCACCAAAAATCGGGCTAGCCTCCAGTAGCCTGATTTTTGCTGATCGTGAGAAGCGCCCCATTAAGTCCCTCCTGGAAAATCCTGTTATTGCATTGTGGTGGGGGGAGGGGAGATCCCAAATCAATCAGAATTGCCACATCATACTCATCTGAAATACAAGTTTAAAATATTATATGGATTTAATATTGAGTGGCAATTTGGATGAATTGCCATTCCCCATGCAATAAAGGGATGTCCTGCAAGGACACCAGGCTATCTTCTAAATAATAAGCATAACAGGGTGTATATTAAAAAGGTATATTAAAGACATATTAAATATGATTTCCTCAACAACTAGAACCAACAGGCAGAAGTCAGCCACAAATGACATTTGGCAGGCAGTAATTTTGCCCTTAATAAGATATAAATTGGCTTTAAACTGGGGCTTCTTTCTGTTTTTCAGACATGGATGACTGCTTCAGATGCCCAGAAGATCACTATCCAAACAAAAACAGATCTGGATGCCACCCCAAACTTATCACTTTCCTTTCTTATGAAGAACCATTAGGGATCACTTCAGCTTTTGTTGCTGCTTCTCTTTCTCTTATCACAGTTTTGGTGCTAGGAACCTTCATCAAGCACAAAAGTACCCCCACCGTCAAAGCCAACAACCGGGACATCACCTATGCACTTCTCATTTCCCTCCTGCTTTGCTTTCTCTGCTCTTTGATGTTCCTTGGACAACCTACAAAGGTGACCTGCTTCCTCCAACAATCTGCTTTCGGCATCATCTTCTCAGTAGCTATTTCTTGTGTGTTGGCCAAAACCATCACTGTGGTTGTAGCTTTCATGGCCACCAAACCAGGTTCCAGCATGAGGAAATGGTTGGGGAAAAGACTGGCCATCTCCATTGTTCTCTCCTGCTCCCTTATTCAAGCAGGCATTTGTGCTGTGTGGCTAGGAACCTCTCCCCCATTCCCAGATGTGGACATGCAGTCACTGAATGTAGAGATTATAGCAGGATGTAATGAAGGGTCTACCATCATGTTTTATCTTGTCCTAGGCTACATGGGACTTCTATCCACCATCAGCTTCACTGTGGCTTTCTTAGCTAGGAAGTTGCCAGACAGTTTTAACGAAGCCAAGTTCATCACTTTCAGTATGCTAATGTTTTGCAGTGTTTGGCTGTGTTTCATTCCAACCTATCTCAGCACTAAGGGGAAATCCATGGTGGCTGTGGAGATCTTCTCCATCTTGGCCTCCAGTGCAGGGTTACTGGGTTGCATCTTTTCTCCCAAATGCTACATTATTTTGCTGAGGCCAGAGCTGAACAACACAAAGATGCTAATAAGGACAACTGGGCAGAAACTGCCCAGGTCCATGTAATTCGTCTGTAGGCCTCCTCCTAAGATAATTGTGGGCCACCATGTACGCTAATGAAATATCTTTTCTTCATATATTCTAATAAATCAGAATGACAGTGCATTGAATTAATAGTAAAATTGAGAATTAATGTGGTGTTATATGATGGCTAATTAGGGTCCCATAATGTGTTTACCTATTTCTAGTAATAAACATCAATTGAAGCTTTTAGTGATGGTCCTGTATTATAGCCTCATTTCCCCTTGATCAAAAATTGATCCTCAGGGGCATGTTTCTGGATGGTGAAGAGCACTCCTGGAGACAGAGGGAATAATCAAATATTGCTTCCCCTTCCCACATATATGCTTTGCCACTAGACACAATTTTGGCTGAGCTGACCAGGTACACAGCTTTTTTACATCTCACTGCTCAACCTGTCAGAAAGTACTCCAAGTGGCGTCTGACCAGCATCGAAGAGAGTGGAACAATTTCTTCTCAGGACTGTGGATGATTTCTTCTCAGCACAAGTTGCCACACACAGCTGGCAACTCGTTCAGTAACATGCTTTGCATAGCCCCAGAATGGCAGTGTAGCAGTGGCTTTGCAACCAAGTTCTTCAAGTGATGTGGAGCATAGGTGTGTGTTGTATTCCATCTAGTAATCTTTTGTGTTTTGTTGTTTAGATGTTTGTCCCAATGGGGATCCTGTGGAGTGAGAAAAAAAAAGGAGAGAAAGGAGTAGAAGAAGAAAAATGAGTGGCTGCTGAACAAACCCTTACTTACCATCTACATAAGATTACTTTTATGTTTATGAGGGAAGCAGTTATAAAAATTGGTTAGAATTGTGTTGGAGGAGTGGTCTCGGGAGGATGAGGGTGGAGCCTCCCATTCACATTATTTTTGCATTTTCCAGGGATAATCTTCAGAGATTCATATGGATGCTTAGTTACCAGCTCTCTTGGGCGGTGGAAGGTCTATCTGGAGGGCAGAGAAGGTGGTGACCCTCAGGATTGTTTTTCTGCAAGTGGCATTGTTGTTAAAACCTTTATGCAGTAAGACTTGTGCCCCTGGACAGCATAAGGGTAGTTGATGTGATGGACATTAGAGTAGGGAAAGAACTACAATTGTGGGACCCAGGAAAACTCCATAGCACTCATTGTGGGGGCTTAGCACTGATATCTCATTTTGTATGGCAGACATCTTAAGTCTCTGCAAGATTCCACTGGTAGGATCTGTTTCTAGAGGCATTGGAGTTTTTAATAGTCTCAGAAAAGATTTGTACTCTGTCCTCCTAGCAGTGATTTTGTGGTTCAGAAAAAGGAAGAGACATGACTGGCAGGAAAAGATTTGCCATACATATGAAAAACAAATCCAAATGGGGAATCACTTCAGACAGATTGGAGAACAAAAAGCCTAAGGTCAAGGGTGCCCAACCTAGGAGCCTCCAGACATTGCTGAACTACAACTCCCATCAGCCCTAGCTACAATTTATTGTGGTTGGGGATGATGGGAGCTGTAGTTCAGCAACATATGGAGGCTCCCAGTTGGGGAACCCTTGATTTATTATTTTATTTATTTATTTATTTATTTAATGTATATACTGCCTGACTTCAAAGGCTATAGGCAGTTATCGGCAGTGGTCATAGATTGCTTTTCAATTACATGGGAGAAGAATCCTGCCCTAATTTGGAGGCTGAGCATGCTGCTAGATTAAAAACAAGGTCGGCAGCAAGGAGTTTGATTATCAGTCAAGTCTCAGCTGGGTAGGATGATTTTGTTCAGAAGCTGGGGATGGAATCTGGGTAGGAATGCACCTGCATTACCAAGCTGGGTCTTGACACATGATCACAGTACCTGCCTCCTACAGTGTTTTTCTCTAGTGGACAGTTGGCAAACAGAAGTGCACACAGCTCCCAAATTCAGGTAGGTGGTTTCTCCTACCCTAATGATGATTATTTTAACTGGCCTATTCTCTCATAAGCAATTTCCCCTCCTCAAGCATCATAGATAAAGCAAAAAAGGGGGAAATATCAGTCCTGCACAAATTAAAGAGTGCATTGGACATCTTTTCCTCTATGTTTTAATTCACTTACATTTTGACATTTGAATGTTATGGGTGTGTGGAACTGCCTTTTATAGAGGCAGAATTTAATTAAGGAAAATGCTGTAAGACTGAAACAATGGGATAGAGCGGGATATAAATCAAACAAATAAATACATGCTAAATCTAGCCCAGTATTGTTTTCTCTGACTGGCAATGCTTATGATGGGTCACAAAAAGAGAGCCCTTTTTGTGAGCCATGAACCCCAAGAGAACCCCAAGAGAAGAGGAGGCATTTCAGAATATGTTAAAAAGAATGAGTGCCCCCTTTCTATCTCCTGCCCTTAAAGGATGGGTGACTTCACGCAAGGGTAGTTTTTGTTTGAGCTTCAAAATCTGTGTCCCTCTCTCTCTTGCACAGTACTAGATGGCTGTGTTGTCAGGCTTCAGGCCACTTACTGCAGAGAAGCCTGAATTCTGGAGGTTTCGTGTGTTATGCTGATGTGGTTTTGGAGAGCACTGTTATAAATTGTGCCTCCACAGCTCCAGATCACTCCAATCCATTCCAGTTCCTCTCCATTTGGTTGCCGAAACCAGCCCACTCCTTGGCTTGTGGATGAATATCCAGACCGTGAGTAAATAAAAATCCACTGCTATCTTGCCCTTAAAGACGGCTAACCCAAGAAGTCATTTGCATGTTGTGCAATTCAGACAGTAAAAATAGGACTCTAAGATATACCCATACCCATAAAGCCATAGATCGATGAATACCAGTCCTCATCCAGAATAATGTTGTGCTAGCTCTGAATGGGAAGAGATACACCTCTAAGCAGTTTACAGCACTCCAAATGTTACATATCAACAGAAGGTGTATTAGCAGTGATGTTAGCACCAGTGCATGACTGGTGCAATTCTTCAATGTGTGTTCACTCAGCTCATGTCGCACAAGAGGACAGAAATCCTTTCCCCAAGTTGCATTCAATGCATGGACAATCTATATATATAGTGTACACACGTACAGATCTGTACACACATGCAGTCATTTATGTTAAGAATAGCTGCTCACAACACTCAAAACATGCCAAGCTTGTTCCACCAGAACAACCAACTTGACTCCTTTCCCCAACAAAATGTTCTGGGGCTTTGCATTTCATGCACCTCAAAAGAGAAGGTTGGGTAGGGTGGGGAAAATGATGACTCACACCCTTCTGCTCATTCCAGATGATAAGTGGATGCTGCTTTTCCTCCTCCTCATCCTGGAAAAGTGACCTTGGCCAGTTGTCATCTTTGTGTAAAAAGAGCAGTCATGTGGATTATCCATTGGCTTTAACTAGGGAACTTTAAAATATTTTATTGATTGACTGAAGAAGGCTCTTTATAATATATTTGAGGGACATCCATGTTAATGAATATAGTTTTCCATGGCTGATCATCATTAATATGTTTAATATGTTTCATTAGTTTTCCACTGCATTTTTCTTCATTTTACACGGGGGGTTTTCCCCCTCATTTGCGGATGTTTTAAAAAGGGCTACCCCCGGCAAAGAGTGTCGGGATCAGGACCAAGCCCAGTACTTTACATGAGCAGCCCTACCTGTGTGAATGTGCTCAGATTCTAGCACAGGTGTATTGTCACCCATCACTTCAAAATATGTTAAGGTTGTTTTCACAACCATAGATTTCTGGTAGGAGAGGGTTCTCCCTGGGAACTCTGGTCCCCTGTGATGGCCATGCTTACCATAAACCGTAAGGCTTGTGAGGCCTAAGAAAGGAACATAAATATAGCATTAAATGTGTGGATGCTCAAGGAGATGAGTCTACTTGTTAAAATTTAATGCATTTTAAAAGAGTTTTTAAAATGCTTTTTTTAAAATGAAAAAATAATAATTAAAAAAAAAATCAAAGGGGGGACCCATCACCATGAACATCCACATATCATGCCCAGAGATGTAAGTTTGGGCAGGGTATAAATTCAATCAATCAATCAATCAATCAATCAATAAATCAATAAATGAAAATATGCTCCTACCATATGAATTTTGAGGACTTTTTGCCCATCCATGCTGGAGGTATAACATGAGGTGCAAAAAATGGGAGTACCACTCCTTTAAAATGAAGGCATGACTGATAGACAGAGTGGGGGATTCACTTCCAGAATGTTTCGTAACTTCCTGCCATGAATCAAAGCAGTTATGAAACTTTTAACCAGTCTGAGGCACTGAGGCACTCCACATGACCTGTGTGAAGTGCCTGGCGGGGTTCTGAAGGGAAAGCGGGCTTAGTCCGCTCTCCCCGCAGAATAGCAGCCACTCGTAGCTGGGCGGCCGGATCAGCTGCCCACACGGCTGCTGGTTCCATCACGAAGCCAGTGGGGGCTGTGGGGATTGGGGACCGTGTGCCCCCCGGAAGTTCCAGGATGCCCTGCGCAAGCACACAGGACATCCTGGAGAGACCCCCAAGCCTGGGAGGCTTCTTGAAGGTGGAAGGCTTCTTGCAGGTTCTAGGTGGAAAGAGCAAGAAGATGTAGATGTGGAATGTGTGACACTGAACACTCTGCTGAACCTCACTCCCCTGCCAGTGAAGGTACGGAGATAATAGATTACATGAGCAGCAGAAATGACAAAAGGTGGTCTACAGCCAATCACTTGCCCACTGCAAGAGACTCCTGCCTGCAACCTTGGAGAAGCCATTGCCCATCTGTGTAGACAATACTGAGCTAGATCGACCAAAGGTCTGACTTGGTATAAGGCAGCTTCCAGTTTTAGTTTGGTGCTGTAGCATGCAACAAAATGCAGCAAGTATCAGGGCAAGTACTTTTCATCTAGAACTTGAAAAGTTGAACACAAGAAGTCCATGAAGCTATTCACACACACATTGAAAAACAGGCTATGGAAGCCCAGCCCAGTTTTCCATGCACGTGTGTATGGGATTGGGATTGGGCCCGATCCTAGAGGCATCCTGGCGGCAAACCCACCTAGGCAGCCACCCACTAAAACAAGGTTCATCCTCTAAAACAAGGTTAGGAGAGCGAGCTCTCTCCTAAACGTGTTTTATTGATGGTCTGCCAGCTGTGGCTGCGTTCAGCCTCAGAGGGCAGATGGCGGAGATCCCAGACAGCTCCAGGAACAGGAGGGAGGATCCCCATAATGCACTGCACACTCATGCAGTGCATTATCGGAGCTCTGGGGGCAGGGTGGCGTGTCCCGTAACCCTCACCCTCGGATCTACCATCAGCAGCTGGTGACCATCTGAGCAGAGATAAGCTTTTTAAGGTTTCCTCCCTGCTAGCCCTCTTACCCTTTCTCACTGGTCATGAGAAAGGGCGCTATGTATGCCTCACCCCTGTAAGATTTATGGACTGAGAAGGATGGAAGTATTTTATGCAAGTAGACTATAGAGAGAGTCAGAACATCATGAGAGAGGAAACAACATTAGGGCTGCCTGGGCAAGCCCTAATAAACTAGGCCTGTTCACACAACCATTTGTGGATGGGTTGGATGGTTAGAGAGCTCCTACTCCAGTGGCAGGAGATGGTCAGAATTACCGTTTGGGTCAGCCATCCCAGGAAACACAAGATTAAACCAGGCATTTTGAAATTGGAAGCAACAAACTTGCAAATGCCTCTGAGGTCTAGCAAGTCTTCCCAGAAATGCTTCACGCTACCAGTTAACTAGAAAGCCTCCTTACATTAGCAGCTGCCCTCCTATTGGCCATGAAGGATCAGGAGGTGAATTTAGCCTTGCTGAAGCAGCCGCAGCTACAGGCTCATGGACTGTGCTTTGCAGAGTGGCACATCTGTGGTTGCCAGCCCCTGGCAACAGGGTATAAAAAAAACTGAGCTACCTTGCTTATAGTAGCCAGGGTTGGAGGGATTCTTGTGAGTTCATACAATCATGCAAACCAGGGTAGGATGCCCCCTACCCTGATTTGGATGGTTTTGTGAAGAGGCCTACTGAGTTCTGACTGCTAGTTAATGAGGCTATTAAAAGATAATTAACAAAGTACTCCTGAATATCTTCATCCAAGTGTGGTTGTATTACCAACTACTGTACTTTAGTTTCATCTTTTCTGCGAGTTGGTCATGAGGAGAAGTCTTCTGGTAGCAAGCATGAATTGCCCCCTTTTCTAAGCAGGGTCTGCCCTGGTTTGCATTTCTATGGGTGACTATATGTGAACTCTGTCTGCTTTAAGATATTCCCCTTAGGAGATGAGGACATAAATCATTTGTAGAGCATTAGCTTGCATGCAAAAGGTCCCAAGTTCAATCTCTGGCATCTCCAAGATAGGGCTGAGATAGACTCCTGCCTGTAACTTTAGAGAATCCGTTGCCAGTCTGTGGAGACAATACTGGTACTAGATGGACCAATGGTCTGATTCAGTATATGGCAGCTTTCTATGTTCCTGTGTACTACTACGAATATAACTTTTTTGAAGAAGAAAAAAGTTCTCAAAGCAGTCTACACAGAAAAAGAAGGAGGAAGTGAATCTCTGTCCCCAAAGAGCTCACTCTCTAAGAAGAACATAAGAGAGACACTAGCAACAGCCACTGGAAGGATTCTGTGCTGAGACTGTACAGAGCCAGCTGCTCTCCCCTTAGAAATATAAAAGAATTAACACTTTTAAAAGTGCTTGTTCACTCGGTTAGCAGGCTCTGAGCTATATCCCACTCCCATTTGCAAGAGTTGGGGGTTGACCCCATTGGATTGAAATCTAACAACGTCTGATCCATGCAGCTGGAATGTTCTAAATGTAGGTAGGTTTCCCAACAATCCTGTGGCTCTAAATATAGGAATAAAATGCCTAATTTCCAAAGTGAATGGACCCGCCTAGAAATCATACCCTGTTCTCTGCTCTAGGAGCTCATCTTTCTAACCCAGAGCGATGGAAATTCCATGTGCCCCAAAGGAAGCATATGTCATGTGCTTCCATGTCTGAGCTTTGGCGCTGAGTCAGAGGATGATAATGGTAAAGCCACAAGAGGGCTGCTTTCCAATGTGGCTACGTTAAAATGTTGACTTCAAGTCATAACAGAAAAAAAGGTCTGCAAATCATTGGCTGAACGTCGTTTACAAGTTGCTGCAAATGTAAGAACATCACATTATTTTAGACATTTCTAAAAAAATGCCATGGGGAGAAAATGTGGAATGGGTGCTACACATTCAGCATGAGCCTGCACTGGCCTTGTATATATGAAGCATCCATGGTGCCATGCAAATTATTCTCCAGTGTGGCTTTCTTTAAAGGGAAGGTGCAAGCTGAGAATGCGGTATTCAGGGTCACTGACGGAACACAAGTCCTAGGAGCTGTTTCTATCCTTCTAAGTCATGGAACTGAGGCTCTTGTTAAGTTTGCTAATGACCTTCCCTGCATGTAAGAAAAGCTTCATTGTGCCCCTTATGTATTTTGGATGTTGTGTTGCCATTGTGTTGCCTTTTTAAAATTTAAAATATCTATATCCTTCCTTGATATGCAGGTGTTTCTCTGCAGACACTCATTGAATCTGGTGGTGGAGTGAAAAGCCCAGGAAGCACTCTGAGACTAACTTGTACAGTATCTGGATTTTCTCTTGCAAGCTACGAAGTGAACTTGGTTCGTCAGCCCCCGGGAAAAGGACTGGAGTGGGTTGGACTGATCAGGGCTGCTGGAAGCACTGACTATAACAGTGCTTTACGAAGCCGCATGAGCATCACAAAAGACAACTCAAAAAGCCAGGTGTTCCTCCAACTGAATGCCCTGAAGCCTGAAGACACAGCCGTGTATTACTGTGCAAGACTCACAGTGAGCAAAACCCTCTCAGAGGCAGCACAAAAACTCCCCTTCTTAAAAACCCGCCATCAGTCACGCCTGTGAGTTTCAGTAGGAAAGAGTGGTGTGTGGTAATGTTTTGCTGAATGTTCTCATTAGGGAATGCTCAGCTTGAATTTGGAGGGGTAGGAGACAAAATCCAGGGCCCACAAGCATGGCGATCCAGGACCCCCAAAAGGGAAATTCACTGACAGATTGGGGGTGGTTTACCGGTTGGGTAATTCTGAATAGAGAATGGCCAGCTTGAGATTGAAAGGGGAAGATATACCTCATGGCCCCCAACAAGTCAATTTTGGGATGTTGTGGTAAAAATCACTGAGAGATTGGATTCACTGACCTAACTTAGAATGACATACCTAATGCAAACAAAAGAATACACAAGGTTTATTGCAAAAAACCACAAAAACTGCAGAGCTCATGTAAATAAGAAAATAAAAAATGTGTTAAATGAAAATAAATGTAAACACAATTTAGAAAACAGCTTCTCCATTTGCGAGGCTCCACCAGATTACAACTCTGAAGGGAATCTATTGATACAGGAACATTTGCTGCCCAATTCGATGTGTGTTTACACAGAAGTAAATCCCACTGAGTTTGGTATGGCATACTCCCAAGAAAGTGTGCATAGGATGCAGCCTTGGTGTTTTATATGTTGAGTGGCATGCAAATACTGCTGGACCTCCCTGTATGAATATTCCTTGTTCAGTGCAGACTCCATTTGGAAGAACAAACATCACCTCTGATCATTCAAGAGGAAGTCCTTGGGCTATTTCTTTTTAGAATATCTTTCAAACACCAGAAGAACAATATATTGGCTCCTTTTGATAGTATTTGTAGCCACCTGGGAAGGTATTTTGCTCCACCCAGAGTTGTGTATTTGGGGTGGCATAGAAATATTCATCACTGATTGATTAAGTGCTGTCAAGTTGGTGTTGAGTCTTAGCGACCACATAAATAGATTCTCTGCAGGGTAATCTGTGTTCAACTTGCCTTTAAGGTCTCTCAGTATTCATAATATGAAAAAAAATAGTACTGTGCTTTCTTATTCTTAACAAGGATCCATTCACAGGTTGTTCTGGCCAAACTGGGTTCAGAATTAGAGGCCTGGAGAATCTGTACAGCTGAAATGTGCCACAAGTGGATTTGTTGTAACTGATTATTGGATGATGTGGATGAGACAGAAGCCAAGGAAGGGTGTGGGATAGCTGGTGAGCTACGGTACTGGAAATCTTCAGAAAGCCATTACTATTTACCTGCCATCCAAGGGCTCTTCTCAGCCTTTAAGGACAGCTCCAATTTTTATTTACAAACGAACAGCCTGAAAGCAGAGGACACAGCCATGTATGACTGTGCAAGAGATACAATGTGAAAGGAAAGTGTCAGTGATCATACAAAAACCCTCTGGTGTGAGTGAGTCTGGCAGATATTTCCTGGTGGTGGAGCCACCACCACTACTATTAAGGTACCACTGGAACCAGCTTCTCATCTGATTCCCAAGGCACTGAACTATGACACAGTGTATGGGGTCTCTTCCTATTTTGTCTCCCTCATGGGAGAACACAGAAAGCAGATGGTCAACACATCTCAACAGAACATAAGAATATATAAAAAAGTTGGGTCACTTTGATCTGCATGGATACCACAATCCCTCACCTCAGTATGGTATTGAGTTATACATAAAGGAAGATGTCTGCTGTTTTCACTCACAGAGAAAATCTAATAAAAACTCAATTTATGTAGTGATGATCAGCCACGGAAAACTATATTCATTAACTTGGTTGTCCCTCAGATATATTATAAAGAACCTTCATAAGTCAATAAAATATGTTACATCTCCTTAATTAAAGCCAAGGGACAATCCACGTAACTCCTCTTTTTACACAACCAAGAAAACCGAGAAAGACACCACAAGGTCAGTTTTCTGGGAAAAGGAGGAAGAAAAGCAGAATCATCTTGCTTCTGCAATGAGCAAACAGAGGAGTGTGAGTCATCCTTTCACCCCACCCACACTTCTATTTTGAGGTGTAGGGATTGTTCACAAAATGCAAACCCCCAGAACATTTTGTCAGAACAACCCATCAAGCCGGTTGTTCAAGCTACTTCAGCCAACACTGGGTTCCCAACCCAGCTAGGAGTGTATCTCTCTGCATTTTGACACAAATAGGGGCTTCTGGCTATCTCAATAAAGTAAAGTGGTGCAGTCACTCGGTGTCAACTTCTGGCGATCACAGAACCCTTTGGAGGGGTTTGTTTGTTTGTTTGTTTGTTCATCACATTTATATACCTCCCAAACTTTCATCTCTGGGCGGCTAACATAAAACCATTAAAACACATATAAAAAGTTAAAACAATTCAACAATTTAAAGTCAATCACAAAATTAAAACCAACAAATTTTTAAAAGCTGAGAAAGCTTGGTTAAAAAGGGGTTTTAAGATGTTTTTTAAAAAATTGCCAGAGATGGGGAGGATCGTATCTTAGTGGGGAGTGCATTCCACAATCTCAGGGCAGCAACCGAGAAGGCCCATCTCTGTGTAGCCATCAGACAAGTTGGCGGTAACTAGAGATGGACCTCCTCAGATTACCTCAATGGGCGGTGGGGCTCATTGTGAAGAAGACGCTCTCTTAAATACCCAGGGCTTAAGTCATTTAGGGCTTTATAAGTTATAACTAGCATTTTGTATTTTGCCCAGAAACCTATTGGCAGCCAGTGTACGTGTAGCTCCATCAGCAAAGGAGTAACATGGTCTCTCTGAGATGACCCAGAGACCAACCTGGCTGCTGCCTTCTGAACCAACTGAAGTTTCTGGACTATGTACAAAGGCAGCCCCATGTAGAGCACATTACAAATGTCAAGTCTGCAGGTCACCAACAGATGTACCACTGTTTTGAGGTCGTTGATCTCAAGAAACGGGCGCAGCTGGCCTCATCGCTCCAAGCAGCTTGTCCACATCCTCAGGAGTCACAAACTGAAATTGATCTAGTCAAATCAAATTAGAGGAGTTGTTGGACACCTCCAGTTCAGACATCAAATTAATTGTGGAGTCTCCATCTAAGTCAGCCCGAATCCGAGAGATTTTATCTGTGAATAACTCTTTAAACACATTGCAGCAGGTAACTGATGACTCCAAATTCTGGTTCAAGGGAGGAGGGGCAGATACTAGTCCCCTCACAACCCTGAACAACTCCACTGGACGTGAACTCGCAGAGGCAATACAGGAAAAATAGAACTGCTTCTTTGCTGCACATATCGTCTGAGCATAGATCTTTAAATGTGCTCTATGTTGTAATCTGTCGGATTCGAGTCAAGTATTTCTCCACTTGCTCTCCAGTTGCCTACCTTGCTGCTGTAGATCTTCCATATGCCAAGGGGCCAATTTTGAAGTGGGTCGTCAAGGACGCTTTAGAGCAATTGTGTCTGCTGCCCTGGTGGGCAAGTTGTTCCAATTCTCAACCAGGGCATCAACAGGATTACCGGCAAAGCCAACATTGAATCCCTCCAAGTCTTCTTGGAATTCTACTGGATCCAATAACCTCTTTGGGCGGACCATTCTAATAGGCCCCTTGCCCCTGCAGAGTTGGGAAATGGTTGTTAGTCCAACCTTAACGAGATGATGGTCTGTCCATGACAATGGGGAAATCACAGGAGTTCCCACCCTCGGAACACCACCCTGATCAGAGTAAAAGACCAAATCAAGCGTGTGACCTGCAATATGTGTTGATCCAGATACCACTTGGGATAGGCCCATAGTTGTCATGGCTGCCATGAACTCCTGAGCTGCCCCAGACACATTGGTCCCGAAATGAACATTGAAGTCCCCCAGTACTAAAAGTCTGGGAGACTCCAATGCAAGTTCTGCGACCAAGTCTGTGAGCTCAGTAAGGGATTCCATTGGGCAGGAGGGCGATTGGTACACCAACAGAAGTCCCAATCTATCCCTGGTCCCCAAACTCAAGTACACACATTCAATATGGTCTGATACCCTAAAAGGGACCCTGGTAGGGGACATGTTATCCTTATAGGCCACAGCCACTCCACCTCCCTGCCCACGTTCCCTCACCTGCTCCTCTACAAAGTGTCCTCTGTATCAACGGGTTTACCGTTGCCAGCTCCCATGCAGTATGACATGATGCCTTTCAGCATCTTCCTATATTGCTACTGCCCAATCTAGGTGTCTGGGAAACATACCAGTGGAGATTCAAACTGGCAATCTCTTGCTCCATAGGCAAGTTACTTCCCTGCTGTGCCATTAGGTGGCTATCTCAATACATTCATTTTATTCCTTTCCTTATTTCCCTGTCTTCTCCACCCTGCTTTTCCACAAACCTCTTCCTCTACTGAAACATTACACTGTTCATGCATGCAGTGTCATCTTTTTGTGTGTATATGCATTCATTTTTTAAAAAATGATTGTGGGTACAGGACTCCAAACTGCCCATTTCAGGTGATTTGTTTACGAAATGAATCATCCTCCCACCCGCAAAATGTTTTGGACCCAAAATGAATCACCCCCATTTCAGCTCTGAATTATTTGTAGTTTCGGCCCTCAAATTTGTGGCCAATAAAGTGCTTCTTCTTCCTCCTCCATTTTGAGTTCTGCCGTCTACTTGAATTTCCCGCCCTTTTGCCTCCCATTGACTTCAATGCAAAAAGGTCCGATCTGACGTCTACTTGAATTTTGGGTCCCATGGCCAAAAGAGTGGGCTGGGGTGGTAGTGCCTAATGGGTGGAGGCTACTACCCAAATTTCAGAGGAATTGGGCAAAGGGCTGCTTTTTGGTGAATTGTTGAAGTTTAAGTGTTTGGGGGGGCAGATTTGGGGCATAAAGTGGGATCTGGGGTGGAAGACTGGGGTGAGGTGGTAGTGCCTAATGGTTGGAGGCTACCACCCAAATTGCAGAGGGATTGGGCAAAGGGCTGATTTTTAAGTGATTTTAGAAGTTTTCACGTCATTAAGGTTTTTCCCCCCATAAGGTCAAAAGGCCCAGAGTGAGTGGCAGTGTAGTGCAGAGAGGGTGCCAACCACCCCCATGGGTTTCTAACCCATGGGGTACAGGGTTCTGTTGTTTCTGAGGTGTTCTGAGTGTAGATTCTCTGGTAGCAAATGAGATTTTCAATACAAACCATGAATCCACTCTCATTTGCCCAGCAGTGATTTATACTGTCTTCTTGCATCCTTTATAATCTGGTTACACTCAGATGATGGATCACTCCTATGGTGAATAAAAAATATCAGTTAACTCCCTCTTTGTAGGGCAACATTCAAAGTCAAACCATCCTTTGGATCTGAATCTGTTCTGTGGTGACTTAGATGTCCTTCTCATAACGAATACCTGCAACTTTTCAATCAAGGTTTCATAGACATCCAAGGTAGAACCCAAAGGAGGGTCTGCTTCAGTATTCACTGATGCTAAATGCAGTGAGGAACCCTCCTCTGCGTTCAACCAACTGCTCACCAGTTGGCTAATTTGTCCACACCACCTAATTCTAAGGGGCCCCCCTTCCTCTAAAGCATTAAACTGTTGATTGTAAGTAGCTTGGAGTGCACTGGAAAGTTGGACTGACTTGTCATTATTTCTTATAGACTGGGTTATGCAAATCATGTTTCCACTCTTCCTTCAACTTTGAGAACTGCTAGTATTAAATAGGCTCAAAGGTTGCTCAACCCTGAAACTGTTGGAACAGAAGAGCCACCCACAGAAATCCTCTGAGCAGCATCATGGAGTTTGGATTAAAGCTCTTGTTCATCATTGCAATACTTAGAGGTGATTTTGCTCTCTGCCAACAATTAGGGTGCGAGGGATGGCTAACTTTTTTTAATCCCCACAGTCCAATTCCAACAGGTCTCCAAGTGTGGTTTGTCTTTCAGGTGTCCAGATGCAGGTTCAGCTGGTGGAGTCAGGAGGAGGCAGCCGAGAGCCAGGAGAATCCCTCCGCCTCTCCTGTAAAGGCTCTGGCTACACCTTTGGGAGCTTTGTGATGAGCTGGATCTGACAAGCTCCCCAGAAGGGGCTAGAGTGGGTTGCCTATATTGATGTCACTACTATATACTATGCTGACTCAGTCAAGGGTCGATTCACCATCTCCAGGGACAATTCCATCAGCACGCTCTACCTGCAGATGAATGGCCTGAAAGGGGAAGACACGGGTATCTACTACTGTGCCAGACACACAGTGACTGAAAAGCCAGCTACCCTGTTTCCCCAAAAGTAAGACCTACCCCGAAAGTAAGACCTAGCAGTAATTTCTGATGTACCGCTAATATGCCCTAGTGCATTTTAGGGGGCTAAAATTAATATAAGACACTGTCTTATTTTCAGGGAAACACGGTATGAAGAGACAAAAACATGAAACTGCAAGATTGCACTTCTCCCGAGCATGGCAAGGGGGCAGCAAATGCACAGGCAAAAATAATGGGCAACAGAAACAATTCCTGAAGCAGAGCTTGGCATAAAAAACAAGTGTCATCTTATGAGGCAGCATAATCGGTAGATAAATCTGTAGCAGAGAAATGTAGGGCAAGATACCCTTTCTGAACTGCTGGATCTCCCCTGAAAAGTGCTCCCAGCAGACCATCACGACCCACTGTGACTTCTTCCTAGTCCTGGGAGCCTGGAAAAGGTATATAAAAAGCAATTAAATATCCCTGATCCCTGAGGGGTCTTTGCAAAGGAGAAACAGTGAGGAGAACTGGAATTCAGCATAAGAACAGCCCTGCTGGATCAGGTCCAAGGCCTATCTAGCCGATCTAGTTTAACCCAAACCCTAACTAAAACTTTTTTAAAAAATCATGTAAAAACAAATTCAAATTATTATCAATAAATCTTTAAAACACCATAAATGAAAAGCCTGATCAAACAGGTATGTTTGCAAAAGTCATTTACAAACAACCAGAGATTCAGATTTCAGTTCACTCAGGTTTCGTTTGCGAGTGTGTTCCAGAGCTTCTCCAGGGCAACCCTTGCGAAGGCCCAATTTGGGGTTGCCACCAACTAGCCAGTAACTGCAAAAGGACCTTCCTCGATTATCTTAATAGGTGGTGGGGTTTATGAAGAAGAAGGCACTCTCTTAAATGAAGAAGGAACTCTCCTTATGATTTTGTCTGACTCAGAGCTGTTCTATTTTGAATTCAAAATAGTCATCTTAGGCAGTTTAGGGACATTTTGGCTCCTTTTAAAAATCACCCAGGTGCCCTAATTGGTCAAAAAAGGCAACAAAATAGATCAAATTGATTCAAATCCAAATCAAAGCAAAGCAAATTTGAATCAAATTGGCCGGTTCAGGCCTGTATAAGTGTAAATAGCCACACTATTTGTGGGAATCCCACCTTCCATGAACTCAAAATCCTCTTTTTCTTTTAGCTTGTCCTCTCCATATGTAGTGTTAGTAGTCCCACATTCAGAGCTGTGGCGTCGCCTGCGAGTCAGTGTAAAGATAAAGATGTTACTTCTATTTTAGAAAAGAGCCCTTCTACAGCAAAGATCCTTCTACATGACTTGTTGTTTAAGAGACAATCTGCCTTCCTATGGGATATGGTCTCTCAGGAAGTGTTCCTTGGGACTTGCTTCTTTGAGACCTGCTTCCATTTTCTGTGCACTAAGGTGCTTTCCAGATTGCCCGGGAGGAAGTGGTGTAAAATCCAAAGCCCTAACATTTTGAAGTCAGTTAGAATTAGTTGCATTAGATTCTACATCATCTCCTCCCATGCTGAGGCTTTTAGGGGAGGGAGAGAGAGAGAGAGAGAGAGAGAGAGGAGGGTGTGGGTAGCTGATGGCTTTCCCTCCCCTCCTTTTTTGCTTGGTTCCTTCTCAGTGAATTTGCACAAGGGCAAAGGACTCTTGCCAAAAAAAGAAAAGAAAATGAAAATGGGCGATTGACACACACACACAAACCTCTAAAAGCAAGCCACACTTCTACAGCTGCAATCCTATGTACTCTTACTTAAGAGGAAGCCTATTGAATTAAATTATTTCCTTCTGAGTAATCCCAGCAACCCTGAAAACAGTTCTCAAAACTCAGAAAAACTGCCACTATTTCAGGATGCACATACAACCTGTTAAGCCTGAAACATCAAGATAAGATCCAAAACAGGCTGTGGCTGTGTGAAGGGCACCCTATGCAAGATGGTGTCAAAACCCAGATCATATGAATATAGCAAAGCAATTTCAAGGTGCCATCTGGAAAGTCCCTTGCAGGAAAAGTCCATAGGGTATAGCAACCAGTTGGCTGCAGGAGAGAGGAACAAGCACAATCAAGGACATTGATCCCAATAAGTGTGAAAGTAGTGGTGCTGTTAGATTTACAGGCCCCAGAACATATGTGAGTTAATAAGTTATCCTTAATTTCCCCAGGTTCTTGTTTAACCCCCCACCCAACAAAAACTAAATATTGTGCTAAAGTTTAGATCAAGAGTAACAGAGGCTCTCTCTCTTTTCCTTTCTCCAAGTGTTGTTTCTTAAACCAAACAAATAGAATGCAGTCCAGTAATAGAAAGGCCTAGAATCCCTAATTCCTGCTTCATTCCTCCACCTAGATCTTGTCAGCAATTGAATGAGGTTTCCAAACATCTACACTGCTCTTTTATGCTGATGGATATGTAAATTCTGGGAGAGTTCCTTTTAAATTCCATCTTTTGTTGTCACTGCCCAGTAGCAACCAGAGACAGGTTCCGGTATTTCTGTGCTCACATTTCTGGCAAGCTGCAAGGCTGAAATGATGTTTTGGTGTCAATTTCTTTTCTTTTTAGTAGCCTTCAGAGGTAGTTTTCCTTCTCTCAAACAAAGTGGACTGGCACGTTGAAGGTGTTAGTATTCAAGCCTTTTAAAAATTACTTTCTTTCCAGGTGCCCAGTCAGACGTGCAGCTGTTAGAGTCTGGAGGAGACGTGAAAAGGCCCGGAGAATCCCTCCGCCTCTCCTGCCAAGCCTCCGGGTTCAGCTTCAGAAACTATGCAATGAACTGGGTGAGAGAAGCACCTGAAAAACGTTGGGAATGGGTGGCGGGCATTAGTGCTGATTCATCTACCATTTACTACTTGAATTCAGTGAAGGGCCAATTCACCGTCTCCAGGGACAATTCCAACAGCCAGCTGTATTTGCAAATGAGCGGCCTGAAAGCTGAGGACACTGCTGTGTATTATTGCGTGAGATGCACAGTGTGAGGAAGTGACTCTGAAGCCTGGCAAAAACCTCCCTTTGCTGACTGCAGCTCTCGATTCAGTTGCAACTAGGGATGTGCACAAATCGATATTTTTTATTCAATTTGTGCCTTTAAAAAAATCATCCCCGATTTGTTTTGTGTCCAAATCGACCCTCCCAAATCACCCCAGATTCAATTTGTATTTGCTTCAATTTGATTTGGATTCTGACTGATTCAGACCACTGAGCAAGGTCCTAGGTGCACAATACAATATTGAACTGACCTGGTTCAAGGGCTCAACCTTGAGCTAAACCCGGCCCGGTTCAGTTCAGCTTGAGATTGAGCTGAACAGCCCTGGGCCAGTTTGGGGCAGGAATGTTATTATTATTATTATTTTTGGTGGGGGAAGGGTGGTTTAACACTGCTGAGGACTCCCACATACTCAGGAGTGTGTGGCTGCAGCTGTGGGAGGTCTCCAGTGGTTTCCCCTCCTCCCGTTGGCCTCCCCCTGCTCTCATGGCCCGTGCTCATATGTGGCAGCCTCCAAAATGGCGGCTGCATGCTCAGAGAAACGAGCCCAAAATTGGAGACTATGGGGAGACCAGGGGAGACCAGGGGGTGGGGGAGGAACTGCCAGAGCCCCCACTGTCCCACAGCCTCAGGAACACTCCCAAAGGCCGTGGAAGCCCTCAGCAGCAGTTATTTCACCACCACCCCCAACTGAAAAATTAAAATCCCTGGCACCCTCAAACTGGACCCAAATTCTGAACTGGGTTCAAATTTAAATTGAGCGGGGTTGCTCATTTGAGGATGCCAAAACCGAACATGCCTGGGCCTGTTTGTGACTGGTTTGGACTCAAACTGAACTGGTAAAATCAGTTATGTGCACATCCTTAGTTACTAGTTACTAGTCCCAACCGCAGTTCTGCTCACTCACCCAACCTCCCATTGAGTTCTCGGTTGTAAGTTTCACATACCGAACCAAGGATCCGGAGGCTACATTAAGACAGACATCCTTAAATGGAGTTAAGGGAGGAATCTCCTCCTGCTGCTGGAATCCCATTGGCTGGCATAGCTTTTCTTTATGGGTTGGAGGAAGACCGCACAGCCACCAGTCCCTCCCCACTTTGCAGTCTCCCAGAATGCAAATCATGATTGTTTAGGAGTCTGCCAGTGACAATGAGGGAAACTGCAGCTCCATTGGACCTGTGGCTTGAAGGTACATCCAAAGGTAGCCAATTTGTTTACAAGGCACCAGAAGACTCGTTGTTGTTGTTGTTGTTGTTGTTGTTGTTGTTGTTGTTGTTATTTTATTTTAATGGGGAAGTCAGAGACACACATTTTGGGAAAGTGATTTCTCTGTTATTGTCAATAGCAGGGATTCTTCCCCAACAGATTTGAGACTTCATGATGTTTGAGCAGCTTAATGTATCTTTGATTTTAGTGTATGGAAATGATATCTCCTTATTACAGCAATCAGAATACAAGTCACTATATTCACATGGTTTGTGGAGGATATTCTATACCAAGAAAAGCCTCCCGCATGGACACATTTATGAAGAGAATACTTCAACATTAATGTTGTGCTGCACATCACTAAAAGGAAACTTGCCTTTTAGATAGGCTAATTTTCCTTTAACCTGTTATCCTTCTGGAACATAGGAACACAGGAAGATGCCTTCTACCGAGTCAGACCATTGGTCCATCTATCTCAGGACTGTCTAAACAGACTGGTAGCAGCTCCTCCAAGGATGCAGGCAGAAGTCTCTCCCAGTCCTTTCTTGGAGATGACAGGGAGGGCAAGCATGCAGATGCTCTTCCCATATGATGTAATTATTTTTATAAAAACCAAACAACAGAATGATGAGATATTTGAGAAAATGAATAAAGGAGGGAGTATAAGGCTGACCATGGAAGAACCAGATAATCAAGGGTGGTTACCTTTCCTAGAGACAGAAATCTGCCTCGGGATGGGCTAAATGGTATAGGAAACAGACTAAATGGTATAGGAAATCAGCCAAAAAATATTTAATTATAAACAGTAAAATCTGCACACCGACAAACAAATAAAATACAAACTGTGAAAAATATTGTTAAAGGGGCAGCTGAAGTTTCTTCTCAGGAATATAGATGGCAGGCCATAGAAAGAGTGGGAAACCTGGCTCAGGTTAATGAGTATAAATTCCCCTTAAGCCTAGGCGACAGGGTCTCTTTCCCCATGTTACTCCTGCTGTGCTGCAGAGCAGAGTACTAGAAGGCAGGAAAGACAAAACTTGAACAAACAGCTGACCCTCCTGATTTTCAGCACAATGCCAAATGACTAAGTCAACTAGTTGCCTAGGCGACCACTTATCAACTACTTTCTCTCTCTCTCCATGAGATGCAGAGATGACTCAGTTTATTATCCAGCCCCTTCACAGATATAGCAGAAACATGTAGAGAGAAAGTTCAAGTCACTTCAGTGGTTCTTTCCTTGACAGCATGGTTGGTGTGCTGGACTAGGACCAGGGAGACGCAAGTTCAAATCCCCATGCGGCCATGAAACTCACTGGAATGACTCTCGGTGAGACACTTTTCTCTCAGAATAACCTATCTCATGGGATAATTGTAAGGACAATGCACACCACTCTTCCACCTTGGAGGAAGGGTGGGATATAAATAAAATAAACACTTGGACCTCTTCATGCCAGTAAAACTAGCACCTCCTTGTTCTGGGGATAGGGGTTTCTCATGTGAATCCCAAACATGGGAGTAAAATGTGGGATGGCATCACTTCAGAATAATCAGGCTTCTGAACTCTCTGCCTGCTTCTCACATGAGGGCAGAGTAGTGTGAAAATGAACAGAAAACAAAATGGTCTGTTCTGCTTCCATAGGGCCCATACGCCCCCTGGGAATGACGGCATAAACAGAGTCTGCCCTGTTTGCATTTGAATGGGAGACTACATGTGAGCACTGTAAGAAATTCCCCTTAGGGAAGGGGTGGGGAAGCTTGGCCCTCCAGCTGTTTTTGAACTACAACTCCCATCACCCCCAGCCACAATTATTGTAGTTGTAGCTCAAAAACAACTGGAGGGCCTGCCTTAGGGGATGGAGCCACTCTGGGAAGTGAAGAAGATTCCAAGTTCCCTCCCTGGCTTCTCCAGGGAGGGAACTCCTGCCTGCAACCTTAGAGAAGCTGCTGCCAGTCTGTGAAGACAATACTGAGCTAGATAGACCTATGGTCTGACTCAGTAAAAGGCAGCTTCCTATGTTCCTAAGGCATTCTCTTAAGTACCCTGGGCCCAAGCCATTAAGGGCTTTATAGGTAATAACCTGCAATTTGTATTTCACTCAGAAACATATCAGTAGCCAGTACAGTTCTTTTAAAATCGGTATTATACGGTCCCTTCAGATTGACCCAGAGACCAGTCTGGCTGCCACATTCTGTACCAATTGTAGTTTCCAGACTATATACAAAGGCAGCCCCACGGAGAGTGCATTACAGAGTCAAGCTTTGAGGTTACCAGCATATGCACCACTGTTTTAAGGACATTTACCTCCAGAAATGGGTGTAGCTGACTGTGGAGGAATGAGGACTAGACCTCTTGGTTTTTGTAAAACAAACCCTTGAATTGTAAATGAATTGAGTTGATATTCCCAAACCTATTTCTGTTGTAAATAAGCCCTTGTATTATTCCATTGATATTCCTAAAACACTTCCTATTGTAAACTAGCTGGGCCGGGTGCAGGGCATCTGCACCTCTAGTTTGCCACAGCTGTTTTTTCTCTCCCACCCACCCACCCACCACCAGCACTTATTTCCTTGGTCAGGAAGCCACCCAGCCACCCGCCCTCACATCAGCTTCCTCAGCCTGCTGGCCTGCCACCTCCTCCCACCGACCGGCCGACCAGCCCAGCCCCTCCGGCTGGCAGCTACCTCTTCTTGCCTGCTGGCCAGCCCACAACTTCCTCCCTGTGGCTGGCCTGCCACTTCCTCCCACCGGCCGGAATGCCACTTTCTGCTGCTGACCGGCCGGCCCGCCTGCCTCCTCCTCCGGCCTGTCACCGGCCGCCATAGCTATTTTCTTCCCTGTCACTAGCTGGACAGCTGCTCGCGAACTCTCGTGAGAGCTGCCACACATGGGATTAGCCACGGGTATGTCTTAGCGAATTATATATAAAGATAGTATGTATAAAACTCTTGCAAAGTCCCTATGTGGCAAAGAATGCTGGCGGGCTTAAGAGTTCATGCCTGCTTCGTTTTACTTTCACTTTGAGAAATAATTGTTTGAAAGTTTAATTTTGGAGGGAAGAGTCATTTTGAAAAATGGAGGGAACTTTCAAATGGATTGGATTGTTTGAAAAGAACTGTTGGAATAATTTGTGTACAAAAGGAGATTGTTTTTAAAAGAGTTCAGTGGAGTTTGGGAAGTCAGCAGTGAGAGTTCAGTTTTGGAAGTCAGAGTTGAAGAAGAGAGTCCAAGAGTTGAAGTTTGAGTCCTGGAGAAAGTCAGAGACAGAATCAGAGTCAAGAAGAACCAAGGAGGAGGAGGCATGGAGAAAGTCGGTGTGCCATTTTGGAAACGAGAGACAAGAGTCTCTCTGAGGACAAAGCTGGAGAATCAGAGTTGAAGAAGTAAATGTTGGTGAGTCCAGTCCAAGTGGAGGAGAGAAGGCCAGTGAAAGTTGAAGAATTGCTAGCCCAGGCTGAGAGAATCAGTGCTCTGGCTGTAGCAAGAGCTGAAATCACAAAGAACTGGGCTGGATTGAACCCCAGGCCTGTACTGTGACCAGGACAAGAGAATGAACAAGCCAGAGTTGCTAAAGTTGTTCATCAAGGACTCTAGGTTAGGGCTCAGTAAGAGTCAGGTTAGTGGATGTGTTTTGACCACATTATGAGGCTATTCTCATGATTGACAGCCTGCTTTCCATTGATCGTGGGAACCACCAGGCTTGCGGGCAAGCCCAGTGCTACCAAGGTGTCTAGCCCTCCTAGAACACCTTCCCCTTAAATTAGCTTAATAGAGTGAGCACTCTGTTAACCTCATTTCTCTGCTCGTGTGTCACCACGGTGCATGGTGACAGACAAGTAAACCCCTGACCAGGAGGCTTCAGCCAACCTCCTGGGCTTGGGGGTCTATCCAGGATGCCACACGCACTCACATGGGGCATCCTGGGACTTCTGGGAGCTGCGCAGCCGCCGATCCCTGCAGCCCCCACCAGCTCAGTGATGGAGACGGCAGTCGTGTGGGTGGCTGATCCGGCCACCCCAGGGCTGCCTTTTGATCGTCTGTGGGGAGAGCAGACTAAGCTCACTCTCCCCATAGACCCGACAGAAGCTCTTCTCATGGATCATGAGAAGAGCTTTTTTGTTTGATCCCTTTGCTGTTTTGGTTAATGGTTTTTAATACTAAACTTGTGAAGCAACATTTGATTTAAAATTAAACTATTTATTTACAATTAAAATTGAACTATTTGCAAAGTAAAATTACTTGTTTATCTTTCAAAGAGAAATTGTAACTTCTGTTTCTCCACTTCATGCCTATAGGCCTTACCACTCTACCAAGGTTTGTTTTGGCAACAGAAGCTTAAAAGGCTGTTGTGGTAGGCTCAGCCTAAAACACAAAAGTCTACTTAGTGGCAATGATTAAACCTGAACTATTGTCAGGGAGATCCATGTCTCATGGTAGAACACATGGTGGAAAGTGGTGGGATAGACAGCTGTCCCCCCACACTGACATATTAGCACAAGCTGATAAAAAGCTTTTGAGGCGAGTTTCACGATCCGTGAGACCTGCCTTTTTCCAAAACTATGGGGAGAGCAGGCTAAGCCCGCTCTCCCCGCAGACAATCAAAAGGCAGCCCTGGGGTGGCCGGATCAGCCACTCATATAACTGCCATCTCCATCATGGAGCTGGTGGGGGCAGCAGGGCAGGAGCCCTGGGTGGCCGTATCAGCCGGACACATGATTACTGGCTCCATGACGGAGCCGGCGGGGCCTGGGGGGAGCAGGGGCAAGTGCGCAGGGCATACTGGTGAGACCCCCGGAGCCGGGAGGCAGCTTTTCGCCTCCCCTCCGGGGTTTCCTCGTGAGAAGCTGCATCGCGGAGCCGCGTTGCAGAGCCGCATCGCGGCTACTCACGATCCAATAGCCTGGGTTCGCAGAGCCCTCACTCCACAAACCTGGGCTAAGGGGCGGGCTACTTGAGCAGGTTAGCCGCTCAAGAACCACCAGGCTCGGCTGCGAGCCCGGTGGTTCTTACGATTAGCAAAGATTGGGCTAGGCTCTCCTGGTATGATTTTTGCTAATCGTGTGAATAGCCCCTTTATCTGGCAGGAATTTCAAGCAGCAAATGAGACACCAGCCTCAGTGATTGAAATTACTGCCAGAGTGTGTGTAATTGAAACTGTGAACCATATAAGCAGGTGATCCACAGAACAACTAGGAACAACACTCAGGCTGTCAGGTGACGCCAAAACATCTGTTTTTATTATGCTTTTAACAACATTTTAAACAACTTTTAAACAAGTTTTTATCATCGGTTTTTACGCAATAAATTTGAGTTATTCTAACTAAATTCACCAAAGCGGTTAAGAAAACACATAAGTGATGGGAATTCTATGAATTATAATTAATAACAACAACAACAATAACAATATAATAATAAAACCAATCACCATAAAATCAAAGATTTTATTCTCCACTCTTTGGTATTAATTTGTCAAATAATGTCCATATTTGCTTTTCATATGTTATTAGAATTGAGTAGGTTATTAGAATTGATTCAAATATATATGATAATCTAAGCTGATTCCTTGAATATGGCCATTGTACTATAAGCCTGAAAGGTAACTGGACATGTAGACTGTTTAATTCTTCCTCCTTATTAGCAATTCTCTGTTGTTCAGCTCAGGCCTCATCATTATAATGTAGCATTTCGGGAAAAAGATACAACCCAGTAATCCAGCACTGGAGGCTAAAATAGAGAAGATCTCCATAGCCACCATGGATTTTCCCTTGGTGCTCAGGTAGGTTGGAACAAAACACAACCAGACACTGCAAAACATCAGCATGCTGAAAGTGATGAATTTGGCTTCATTAAAACTGTCTGGCAACTTCCTGGCAAAGAAAGCCACAGTGAAGCTGATGATGGATAGAAGTCCCATGTAGCCCAGGGCAAAATAAAACATGGTGGTGGAGCCTTGGTTACATTCTGCTATAATCTCTTCAGTTAGTGACTGCATGTCCAAATCTGGAAATGGGGGAGATATTCCTAGCCACACAGTACAAATTACTGCTTGAATAAGGGAGCAGGAAAATACAACCGAGTTGGCCAGTCTTTTCCCCACCCACTTCCTCATGCTGGACCCTGGTTTGGTGGCCATGAAAGCTACAACCACAGTGATGGTTTTGGCCAACACACACGAAACAGCCAGTGAGAAAATGATGCTGAAAGTAGATTGTTGGAGAATGCAGGTCACCTTTGTAGGTTGTCCAAGGAATAGCAAAGAACAGAGGAAGCAGAGGAGAAGGCAGACAAGGAGAGCGTAGGTGAGATTTCGGTTGTTGGCTTTGACAATGGGGGTATCTTTGTGCTTAATAAATGTTCTGAGGACCAGGAGTGTGATTAGAGAAAGTGAAACAGCAAACAAAGCTAAACTGATGCCTAAAGGCTCTTCATACGACAGTAAGCTTATTGTCTTGGGAATGCATTGATCTTGAATCTTGCTTGGATACTGATCTCCTGGGCATCTGAAACAGTCATTCATATCTGAAAAGAGAAAGGGAGTGCCAGTTCATACATTAAAACTGGGTTGATTCGCATGATTACCTTCGACTTTGCAATTGCTGCTCATGCTGGCCTGTACCTGCTGCTTCTGATTGTGGTCTTATGAAAGGTTTTGTATAACTATGGCTTCTGCTGATGCTTTATATTATTTGGTTTCTATCTGTGTTCTTACTTTTATTTAAAGTTTTTTGAATTGTTTGTGTGTGTGTGTGTAAATAAACACACACACACATACACATTTATTTATTTATTTATTTATTTATTTATTTATGTTTACCATAAGGCATAATCATATATGCTTTTCTTTTGAGCATGTACAAGGAAGCTTATTAACATTTTTAAAGTGAATCGCTAAATACACGGGAAGGCTGACAACACTTAGAGAATTCTGCACACATTGATTTATTATGTCACTCCATGGAGGGGTCTATGAGATGTACTAATATCATGGCACAGATCAAAATGAGAAGACTGCTTGCAACCACTCATAGGCACAGAGTTGGCAATCCAATTTCTGGCTGCCATGCTGGATACAATAATAATAAGCAACCCAGTTTTGAAATAATAGAGACAGTTTCTCTAGATACAGGGAGATGAGTCATTGGAAGAGGGGGGAAAAACCAATTTCAGATTCAGTGACAGAATCAGTGAATCAAGTCTGCCTTGGTAGGGATGTGCACAAATTGATTTTTGGGATTCAATTTGTACCTGAATTGAATCACCCCCAATTTGTTTGGGGTCTGAATTTAGCCAGCTGGCACAGGGGTGATGATTTGTCCACAAATCTCCCAAAACAGGTAGATTTGGGTACAAATAGTTTTGTACCCAAATCAGTGCGCACAGACAGCTAGAGCAGACAGTGATTATCTCAGCAGCAGGAAGGGGGCGGAACAAATTCTCTTCTCTTCTCTCTCTCTCTCTTCCCCCCTTTAATTAAACTTTATTAGAAGAAAAATTACAATGCGTAACAGAATTAATCCAAACACAAATGGCAAAACATCATACAACAAACCCCAATTCAAACAAACCCCAATTCAGCTACCCATCCATATTCATTAAACACATCACAGCAGGTAACTGATGACTCCAAATTCTGATTCAAGGAAGGCAGGGCACATACTAGCCCCCTCACGACCCTGACAACTCCACTGGATGAGAACTCACAGATGCAATACGGACAGAAAAGAACTGCTTCTTTGCCACACGTATCACATCTTTAAATGTGCTCTATGTCATCATCTGTTGGATTTGAGTCGAGTCTTTCTCCACTTGCACTCCAGTCACCTACCTTGCCACTTCTGCCCCCGTAGATCTTCCATATACCAAGGGGCTAATTTAGAAGTGGTTTGGGGCAATCGTGTCTTTTGCCCTAGTGAGCATGTTGTTCCAGTTCTCCACCAGGGCATCAACAGGATCACCAGCAGAGCCAACATTAAAACCCTCCAAGGTTTTTTGGAAGCCTATTGGTTCCAATAACCTCTTTGGGTGGACCATTCTAACCTCTGCAGAGGTGGGAAGTGGTTGTAAGTCCAACCTTAACCAGATGGTGGTCCGTCCATGACAATGGGGAAATCACAGGAGTCCCCACCCATGGAACACCACCCTGATCAGAGTAAAAGACCAAATCAAGCATGTGACCTGCAGCGTGCATCAGTCCAGAGACCACTTGGGATGTGCCCATAGTTGTCATGGCCACTATGAGCTCCTGAGCTGCCCCAGAAAAGTTGGCCCCGAAATGAACATTGAAGTCCCCCAGCACCACAAACCTGGGAGACTCCAACACAAGTTCTACGACCAAGTCTGTGACCTCAGAAAGGGATTCTGTTGGGCAGCGGGGCGATCAGTACACCAACAGAAGTCCCAGTTTATCTCTGATCCCCAAACTCAAGCACACACATTCAATATGGTCAGATATCCCAACAGGGACCCTGGTAAGGGAGATGCTATCCTTATAGACCACAGCCACTCCACCTCCCCACCCACGTCCCCTCACCTGCTCCTCTACAGAATACCCTGGAGGGAGAAGCTGGGACCAGACTGGGCCACTAGCCTCCCTCAACCAAGTCTCGATGAAGCACAACAGGTTGGCCCCTTCACCCACAATCACATCATGGATGAGTTCGGGTTTATTTTGGACTGACCTGGCATTGCAGAGGAGCAAGGTGAAGCTATGCAGGCTGTTGGCCACGTTCCCTGAGGTCAAAGAACTGGCAGGACAACCAGAGGGGAAGATAGCTATTACATGTCTGACTGCCCTTCCCCTGAAACAGCCTGCTGACCTGTCAACATTACTTCTATTCCCCACCACTACCAGAATAGCTGCCTCTGTCCTCTGGTGCCCTCTGTCTCCCCATCTCTAGATAAACCCACACACATTAGCAATAGCAACCAACTTCAACCAAGTCTCAATAACAAAGCTGCCAAACCAGCTTTTGCAGCTCCTAGAACAGCAAAATAATAATAATAATAATAAAATAGTATGCCTCAGCCCTCAGCTGATGGCAGCTGGCTTCAGCAGTTGCCTGTAGGCCAGCTGCTCCACCTGCCACAGCCCCCTTCCTTAAAAAGCCTCAAGAGTCCCTCCTCTCACAATCGACTCTGGGCAAGGCTGGTGTAATCAGTGCCTGCACGTGATAAAAGTCCGGCACGTGGAGGACGGGAGGTTCCCGGTCAAGGCAGCAGGGCTGTGCTGGTCTTAGCTGTTCCTCAGCAAATGAAGGGTGACAGGGGAGGCAGCTATAAATCTCCCAGCCATCCGGCAGCAGAGACTTGATGGCAAAAGTCAAAGCTCCCCCCACACTGGTCTTCTCAGATGTTCTAGAGCAACAAAGTGACAGGCACTGAGCTAGTGCAAAACTGTTGTATTAGCTAGTTGTGCTAAGTCTGGAGGATGTTGTGCTATCTCAAGGATGCTTGCAGTTGCCCAACAGTTGTTCAATGTACAGCATATCTCATTTCTTTTACCAGGGACTTTTAAGTGCACCATAACACAATTCTTCAAATTCCCATGTTAGTGTAACTAAACTCTATTACTCTGGTTGTCAGCTAGCGACCCACACGATGTGCCAAAGTACCCAGAGAAATTGCATCCATCTTCTGGAGATACTCTTTTGACTTCTCTTGGAAATGCTGAGATGTTACAGACCATTGGCCTTGCGCAGGAATTGCGGACACATCAAAAATGGTCCTCATAATAATCCTGTATTCCAGAATATTTGGTATACTAATATTCATCACTTACCCCTCTTGTCTGAAATCTTTCCTTTTGGACACGGACTACAATCATAGCAGCAAAATGCCTCCCTTTCCTTCTTTTTCTTCTGGTAGCCAGCACGGCAGGAGTCACTGCACACAGAAAGGGGAAGCACCTACCCATAAATATGGAAACAGATTAGGACAGATGACATTTTCTTAAAAACATTCTTCATACATTAATGAACAAAGAAACAAGATATAGTTCTGGAAAGTGATGCATGGCATTGACTTCCAAATGCCATTGAAAATCACGAAGCCTAGTCACCTAGTCATTACAAAGCCTAGTCACCCAGGAAAGGGCCAGTTCATGCAGTGAAGGAATCTTCTTTCCCCAGATCAAACCTTCTGATAATGTAGTGACTCCATAGATCCAAACCTGGTTAAAACGCCTGTGCCACACAATCTTATCCTCATGAATGATGAGTTGATTTCCTGCATTGGGATCCAGCCTTCCAACTTTCACTTGAGTGAAGGAATTGTTTGGAAACATTACCATGTTCATTATATCAAAACCAGCTCCCTTTCCCTTTTTATCGTCAAAAGATACTCTTTCTCCAGCTGTGTTGTTAAATGAAATGCCTTGAAGAACTGGGTGGAGCTAGTTGGGGAGAAAAAAAAAGATAACCCAATATACTGGAAAAGAATGTGTCAAAATGTAAAAACACATTTCATTGCTGATTTAAAAAAATGCATTTGCATATTGCAAATAATGGCTGTGCAATTCCTGGATAGTCTGTTGAGACTGAGCTTCAGTTAATTTGATCTTGGAGGAGAAAGTTGGCTGCTGCTTCACCTTGTACAAATGTGTTCATGACAATAAAGTGATTCCATTATGACATTACCTGCCAGGGCTGAAGATCTTGAAGTTCAGGTCCTTTTTTCCCAACCACCTGTCTGTGGCTAAATCTTGGTGAGGACATGACATGCAAAGCATATGCCACAACATAGACAGCATTATAGATGCTGTAGCTGTGCCCAGTCATGCGCATTTCAAAAACAGCCCCAGGAAGGCTCTCTAGTCTCTCCTCACCAGTGCATGTGTTATCAACAGCTGGAACCCTATGACTCGGAAATGAACAGTTGAAAGCTTGCTCCCAGAAGTCCTTCAGAAAACCATCTTCTGCTGTCCAGTAATGCCTTATGTTCTGAAGGTATGTCCTGAATCCTAGAGGCTCGTTTGAGTGAATTGCAAAGAACATTGTGCCTTCAAACATTTCAAAATCCCAACCCCTTATAAAGGCAGTTACTGCAAAATCAATCTGGGCTGTCATAATCCATACCTTTCCAACAGATGTATTTTCCTTATATTCAGGCTCTGCTACAACAATCAAAGCAATCAGCCACAGAACAGTCATTGTTTCGCCATAGATAACAAATGTTCTAGCTTTCTGATCCATGAAAGGTTGATAAATAATATGTGCCATGTCATTAAGTTCCTCAAAGCCATGGAAATGGCCTTGATTTGGGAGTCTTTCTGTGAATGCTGAGCAAACCCCGTACTGAGAAAGCAATGGCTCCAGGATCTGCAAAAAATGGTCTCCACTGTCATCATCCACAGCAAGGAGCCCAACCCAAATCCATCCAAAATACTGAAGTAAATGGATAATTCCCATATACTGATGGGTTTCATCGGGGACCATGCGATAAAAGGAAGGAGCCTGCATTGTGTCATTCTTTTCTGGGGCAAATGAGCCATATGTGAGCTAAAAGGAAATCAACAGATATTGTAAATAAAGGTTAGGAGGAGTATGTGAATGCACATGTAAGCCATTTTATGCAATGATATTGTGAAAGAGGAATAAAATTTTGCTTGAATTTCCAGCTTAGCTTAAGGTAAACAGTGACCCTGTTCTGATGTAATGAGGAACTACGGATCCAATGGACCCATGATTTCATGCCACTCTCCCATTGGCATTTGGCCGTTGGGGAGAGCTGTCTCTCTGCAGTCGGAGAGACTGTAGAGAGGCAGGGGAGCTGGTTGTGCAGGCTTCCTTCCTGGCAGAAGGACAGCCCATACAGCCAATCTGGCTGGATGGAGTGAGGAGCTTCCTCCCTCAAATCCAGTTCCGTGGGGCTGAAACTGTGGTGCCAGTGTTTGGCTGTAAACTCAATTTCCGCAAATTCAGATGTGCAGGTGAGGAAACCAGAGATGAAGAGACCTCCAGTTTCCTGTTACATCTGAATTCAGTGAGTGTTACATTTAATGACTCTTTGAATGAAATAGGGAAATTTGAATCAATGCCTGCCAGAAGGCTGACAAACAAATCTCCTAGATATTCTGGAAACTTCCCTGTGCTTCTCTGTGTGTCTAAAGCAACTATCAATTTGGCATTGTTCTTTAAACATCCAACAAAACTTTGTTATCAGACTTTCATACATTTCCCTTTTTCTGCAGCACATATTTCCCACAGCATGAAAATGTGTGAATTGTTAATGTGATCTCCAATGATCTCCTATGCAAATATGCCCTCATGCACAGAACATACCTGTGGAATCTTGTAGAGACTTAAGACATCTGCCATATGGAAGGAGATATCAGAGGCAAGTCCTCCAATAATGGCTATGAGGTTTTTCTGGGTGCCACATTCATAATTGGGGACAAATCCATGAAGTTTGAAGAGCAGATCCAGAGTAGTACGATAGGTCATTCTTTCATGGTAGTAGCTGTCATAGATGTGGAACCCAAGTGTAGTATTGGGCAAGATCCTGGGATTCTTATTGATCTCCTTAACGGCAAATGCCAAGGCCAGGACATGCTGATAGAACTTTGTCACCATACTGCAAATAGAGTTAGATGCTCTTTCACAACTGAATTCTACAATGCATGGACGTCTTTTATGACAGCGATAGACTATTCTGCCTTTAAACAAGGCAGTCTAACTTCTGAAGCATTCCTGTGCACACACAATGAGCTTTCACCATTGTTTGATGGAAGGAGAAAAACAATCATGATGGCTGTGAATGATGGGAGCTGGAAAGGTGTACAGAGACAGAAGGCAAGTGGGAACATTAAAGGCAAGAAGAAACAAGGAAGCAGGAAATTTCAGAAGTATAACTGGAAAAAGGCAGATCCTAGAAATCATAAATGTGGCACAGTAAAAGAGTTCTGCATTCTGCATCCAATTACTGATAGTAGTAAACAGGATCTTTCACAAACTTGGGACTTTAGAATCTCTGCACTTTTTTATTCTAGTGCATTCCTTCCCTTGATCTTCAGTCATCCAACTCTGTCATCTCCAGCCCTTCAGAGGTCTCCCATTCCTTCAAGTGACTCTTCCCTTTTCCCCATTCTGTCACTTATGCTTCAAACTACCTCTATGACACAGCCTCTCTTGCTTTCTTCAAAAATCTGTCTAGAACTCACCTTTTTGGTAAAGCCTTTGGCCCAGGCCCTTTCTGCCCACATTTTACTATATCCTACTATCCTCAATTTGACCTTGTGCTTCTTGATCGATGATTTCAAAGCTTGTGTGGCATGGGAGGGAGAGACCGGGGAGAAAGGCAAGGGTCCCCTTTGCTAACCAGGGAAAGTACATGTGAGCACTGTAAGATAGATATTCCCCTTCAGGAATGGGGCTGCTCTGGGAAGAAGACCTGCATGCATGCATTCAGAAGGTTCCAAGTTCTGAGGAAAGCATCTGTATGCTTGCATGCAGAAGGTTCCAGGTTCCCTCCCTGGCATCTCCAAGAAAGGGCTGAGAGAGACTCCTGCCTGCAGCCCTGGAGAAGCCACTGCCCATCTGTGTAGACAGTACTGATCTAGAAGGGCCAGTGGTCTTACTCAGTAGAAGGAAGCTTCCTATGTTCATGTGTAAAATAAAAGAAATCCTTACACTGGAAGATCAAAGCCTGGTCCCCGAGAAGGGTGTTCATTAAAGGCAACTTGGAAGAAAACAAAAAGAATCTGAGAGGTAATCCCGCCAATGAGGCAATCCCCAGGCTGGTACCACTCATGAGGAACTGGCAGGGGATCATTTCCAGGACATTTCATAGACTCGGTTTTGCATGCCATGGGGGACAACAGAAGCAACAGTATCACTAAAGCTGCCATCTGATGAGAAAGCTTCTTTAAGGATGCAGATATTGTTGTGTCCATCTGCAGCCTTCTTGTCCAGTTTTAAGAAGCTACACTGGATGGCAGTGGACACTGCTGATATCCTTCATGCAGAGAAGCATTGGCTTTAAGAGTGACAAGGTTAGAAAAGCAAGGCATACTGATTTGAAGACAAAGCTATAAAAGGAAATGGTGGAAGTACTAGAGTTCAAACTCCCCAAGTCTTACTGCCTGCTTTTTGCTCCTAATTCCAGCTCTCAGTGGCACAAGGGAAGGGGAAGACCCATAGAGACTGGTAAATAGGGTGCAATGCAGATAGGCTGCAAGTCAGTGGTACAGCATGTGCTTTGCTTGCAGAAGATCCCAGGTTCGGTCCCTGGCAGACTCCTGCCTGAAAATCGGATCGGTCCTTGGCAGACTCCTGCCTGAAATGAAAAGACTCCTGCCTGAAATCTTGTAAAGTCATGGCCAGTTGATGTCGACAATACTGATCTAGATGGACAAATGGTCTGTCAGTATAAATCAGCTTCCTATATAAGTACAGGAATTTATAAGCACATTCCACCTTGCTTATGCATTGTTTTCTGACTACCTCCCAGTGAGCTGCTGGAGATTGTCATGGAGAATCAGTTACTTTGGATAATTGCAGGGGAGATAATTAATCTTTGTAAAGTCTGGGTGGAACCATTTGAAGTAAATATTTTTTCCTCCATGCAAGCTGCGTTCACATGAACATTAACAGGAGAAATAAGTCCTTGGAGGAAACCAGAAGTACGGAAGACAACTTGGATCAGAGATGGCAAAAACAAAGATGGTCTCCTCCTTTACATTTATTATAAGATAGCAGGCGTCAACAGAAGTCCTTCCCTCTCTCCCTCCCTTCCTTTCATACCTCCTTTATTCCAAATGGAGTTAGGGTTAATTTGACATTTAGTTTAGTTAGTAGGGTTAATATTTTGCTTTAAAACAGATGTGATGTCAAGTGCTGATACTTCATGGTGTCTGTTCTTCAGGGGTCCCAACCCCATACCTGCCAACTTCTGTTTTCCATTCAGGTGAATAGGAAAATAGGGATATCTTGGCAGGTATGCATGCAACCCCTAAGAACTCTCTGCCATGCCTTTCTTGAAATCTGAAGTAGTGTTACTACTCAGGTTGCCATTATGTCAAGAAACAGAGAATGAATTGACTCCTTGAGGTTGTTCACATGACCGGGGGGGGGATGAGCAGGGGGGGAGGCTAGTAAAACTCACCTTCCCCCCAGACAATGGCTACAAAGTTGCTGGGAATACAGACTGCACTGCATGCAGCACGCAGCTCCAGAGGCCCCCTGGGAATCCCACAATGCACTGAATGATATGTGTGATGCATTGGGGGATTCTCTCAAGAGACAGGCACTCTAGGTGCCTGTCTCTGTGTCCACTGTGGCTAAACATAGCCCCAGTGAATACACAATCCAGTAGCCCAGATTAAGAGAGCATTCACTCTTTTAACCTTGGGTAACAGCCAGGCTAAAAAGCCAGGCTAGGCGGCACTGGCTTTCTGGGATTGGACTGAATCCTGGCAGTTCACACACACAGCTTAACCCAGGCTGGGCATCCCTAGCTTGGGTTAGGTTGCGTGTGAGAACAGTCTCCTTTATTTAGTCTACTTTCCAGTTGGCTTGGGGGATCACTGGGCATTCTGTGTGTCCGTGTGTGTGCGTGTGTCCACCCCATCAACTTCACAATGTCTGGACCAATATGAACCAAATCGGGAACACATAGGGATGCCGCGATGGCGTAGATTGTGATGATGTCATCCACCCTGATTCAAGATGGCAAATGTGTACATATTTGAGGAACACATGGGCTAACTTGTGAACCGTCTAACCCATTTAAACCAAATTTGCTACAGTTATAGTGAGGGAGACACAAGGACACCTCAGGGGTATAGTATGTGATGATGTCATCCATCCTGATCCAAGATGGCAGATGTGTAAGCATTTGAGGTGCAAGTGGGCTAACTTGTGAACCGTCTATCCAATCTGAACCAAATTTCTACAGCTGTAGGGACACATAGGAACACCTCAATGGTGTAGTTTGTATTGATGTCATCCACCCTGCCCCAAGATGGCAGATGCATGTACGTTTGAGGCACAAGAGGGCTAACTTGTGTTTCGCCTAACCAATTTGAACCAAATTTGGTACAGTTGAAATGAGTGATACACAGGGACACCTCAACGGCATGGTTTCCATTGAGGTCATCCAACCCAGTTCAAGATGGCAGACACATGAACATTTGAGTCATGATTGGGCTAACTTGTGAACTGCCTAACGGATTTGAGCCATATTTGCTACAGGTGTAAGTACACATAGAGATGGCTCAAAGGTATAGTTTGTAGTGATGGCAGGCATGTGAAGGGATTGGACGAAGATGATATACAGGTGATGATATCACCTTTCCTTGCGAAGGTTTTAGAGAAGGTTGTATGTGCCCACCTTGAGAGAGCTCTGGATGAAGCTGATTTCCTAGATCCTTGTCAGTCGGGTTTCAGGCCACGGCATAGAATGGAAATGGCATTGGTCGCTCTGGTTGATGACTTGTATCATGACCTTGATGAGAGTAGTGCCCCTCTCTTGGTCTTTTTAGATCTCTCAGCGGCTTTCGATACCATCAACCATGGTATCCTTCTGGAGCGCCTGCGCGGGTTGGGTATAGGGGGCACTGCTTTGCAGTGGTTCTGTCCTTCATTAGTGGGCACTTTCAGTCAGTGCACAGTGGTGGTGAGTGCTCTGCAGTGTGTCCACTCCTTTGTGGGGTGCCTCGGGGCTTTGTTCTCACACCCATTCTTTTTAACATTTACATGAAACCACTGGGGCAGGTCATCTGTTGGTTTGGGGTGATATTCCATCAATGTGCCGATGATACTCAGTTGTATATTGCCACCCCAGGCCACTCCAGAGATGCTGTTTTTGTGCTTCCCAGTGTCTGGAGGCTGTCAGGGTCTGGATGGGCCAAAACAAGCTCAGACTTAATCCCTCCAAGACTGAGCTGCTTTTGTTTATTCCTTGATCTGGCCAATTGCCGAATCAGAGTATCTCCCTGGACAGGGTTATACTGCCCCAGAAGGAGGTTGTCCATGACTTGGACTCATGTCTCCTGCTCAAGCAGCAGGTGGTGGCCGTGGCCAGAGGTGCATTTGCCCAGCTTCGGCTGGTCCACCAGTTGCAGCCCTATCTTGCCTGGCAGACCCTGGCAACAGTAACTCATGCCCTCATCACCTCTCATCTGGATTACTGTAATGCACTCTACCCGGGGTTGCCTTTGAAGATGACCCAGAAGCTTCAGTTGGTCCAGAATGCGGCAGACCACTTGGCACTAGGAGATAAGATAGTGTGACACCTCTCTTGTGGTTGCTGCACTGGTTACCTATTTGCTTCTGGGTCCAATTAAAAGTGCTGGTTCTCACCTTTAAAATCCTTCAGGGCTTAGCACCTACTTACCTGCAGGACAGCTTCTATCAGCCAATCCTGTTCCATCCTGTGAGATCTTCTCAGGTTGCCCTTCTTTCGGTCCCTGGTCTCCATAGTACTAGGGCCTGTGGAAGGGCTTTCTCTGTTGCTGCCCCTTCACTTTGGAATTCTCTCCCCCCGCCCCCAGATTTATATTTATTTTATTTATTTATTTATTTTTGCATTTATATACCGCCTTTCGTTAAAAAGATAACCCCAAGGCGGTTTACAAAAGTTAAAAACATACAATAAAAAGACAATAAAAACATCATGTTAAAAATATAAAAACATATAAAACAGGCATAAAAACAATACAACAAATACAACAAATAAAAACACAAAGAAGCTGCAGTAGAAAACGATCATGTAAAAGCCTGAGTAAAAAGCCAAGTCTTTAAAAGCTTTCTAAAAGCCGTGATGGAGTCCGAGGAACGAATGGCCACTGGGAGAGCATTCCAGAGTCTGGGGGCAGCAACAGAGAAGGCCCTGTCCCGAGTGCACGACAGCCGGGCCTCCCTCACTGTCGGCACCCGGAGCAGGGCCCCCTCAGATGTCCTTGTCAAGCGGGCAGCAACCCTTGGGAGCAGGTGGTCCCTCAGATACCCCGGGCCCAAACCGTCATCTACTACAGAGATGAAAGTTTGGGCGGTATATAAATGTGATGAATACATGCATACATACATACATACATACATACATACATACATACATACATACTATGAATATTTATATAGCACTCCTCGAGAAAAGTTCCCAAATCAGTTTACATAGAGAAATAAAATAATAATAAATAAAGCTGGATCCCTCTCCCCAAAGGGCTCACAATCTAAAAAGAATTGTAAGGTAGACACCAGCAACAGCCACTGGAATCCTTCCTGGATTCCCCTTTACAAGCATCTCAAAGTGGTCTAAACGGAGCTGAACTTGTTTGTTCTAAAATGGACTCAGTTTGGTTTGAACTCAGATTGGCCCAGTCCTTGAAATGCTTGAAATGGTCCATCTGGGCCAGTTCTGATGAGTTCTGGGCCAGTTCGAATTGAACCAAGTTAGATTCAAACTGATTCACACACCCCTAACCCATAATTCCATCCTGTGTTATTCTATTTCATAGATATAGTAAGCAATTGTTCACCAGCTCCCAAGTCATGTGTACTGTGAATGCAGAAAGAGAGAGAGGCTGCTGAAGAGCTGGTCTGTTCTTTTATCCTGAACTGTATGTAAATTCAGGGAGAACTCCCTGCTTAAATCACTCAAATGCTCCCTTTAAGAAGACACAAAGACAAGACTCCTGTATGATTGTGGCCATTTTCAAAGCAATTCCTCTAAAAGCAAGAGAAGGGGAGAAATGAGCTTGTGGCTTCGGTTGGTTTTCTTTTCAGTAGCCATCAGAGGTAATTATTTTGCTCATAAGCAGAAGATGATTATGTTCTAGGGATTAACATATGAATGAATGAATGAATGAATGAATTTATGGATCTTTTATTTTGATCACAGACCAGAGAAATAATTTAAAAGGAGCTTAAGGAGATCTCTTTATTTCCAGGTGTCCAATCAAGTGCCCAGCTGGTGGAATCTGGAGGGGCCTTAAAAAAAACCTGGAGAGTCCCTCCAACTCTCTTGTCAAGGTTCTGGGTTCACCTTTGGTGACTATGGAATGCAGTGGGTGAGACAGACTGCTGGGAAGGGTCTGTAATGGATCGCCCGGATATACACTGATGGGAGCCAACAATTTTATGCAGACACTGTGAAAGGGCGCTTCACTATCACTAGGAATAATCCATCAAACATGCTGTATCTGCAAATAAACAACCTGAAACTCGAGGATTCTGCCCGGTATTGTGTGAGGCAGCCACACAGTGAGAGGAAGTGACTCTGAAGCCAGACAAAAACCCTCAATGAATTTTTTTAAAAATCCAGGCTGACTTGGGTGCAACAGAAATTAGGAGAAGAGAGGTGGATAGCCCAGTCCTGTTGGGCTACATTTTTGAAATTGAGTCGACTTGGCCTAAGGGAGTTAAATGCAACATTATCACTTTCAGTGCATGGACTCTGTTCACTGTTATACTTTCTGCACATGTCAAATGGAGGCAGGCTCTCAAGGCAGTCCTACTGGGATTATTTTCCTTTCCGTGAGAGCAGGTTCTAGGTAGTCACCTAGGTCAGGGCTTCCCAACCTGTGGTCCTCCAGATGTTGCTAAACTACAACTCCCATCATCCCCAGCCACAATACATTGTAGTTTGGGATGATGGGAGCTATAGTTCAGCAACATCTGGAGGACTACAGGTTGGGAACCTCTGACCTAGAGCACAAAATCTTGGGGGGTGTAGGTGCCGTTGCCTAGGAGTGCACATGGAACCAGCTGGTCTGGTTCTGTTCGAGTCTGAACTGGACCCAAACTGGACCAGGCCAGTTTGGTCCAGCATCCAGTTTTGTCCACGCGCCACCCCCCTCCCCGGTCCGGTCCAGTCTGGGGGGGAGGTGCGTGAGCTTCTTAAAAAAACTCTAAAAAATAATTAGCCCCTCTGGGGGAGTTGCGAGGGGTCTGAAGAGGTTCCCCCACCCCTCCAACAGCCTCCCTTTGGCTGGTTTTTGGCCTCCCCCCACCAGCATAGTGGCCATTTCAGAGGCCACCACGCCTGCACAATGGGCATCTGTGTGGCCTGGATCTTGCAAATTTATGGACTAAAGTAAGCCAGCGGGGGGAGGGGGAACCTCCACGGAATCCCACACACACAGAGACCACCTCGGAGGGGGTAAGTGTTTTTTTTTTTCAAAAAAAAAAATTAAAAGCAAAAACTTGCGAACCCCCAGCAGGGTTTGATTCAAGGTTGGACTGAACAGGGTGTGGTTTGGTTAGACCCTGAACAGTCAAACCGAATCTGTTTGTACATCCCAGCCTCTGCCTGCACCATGAATAGCAGATCAAAGAGGCACCTGGGGAAATGGGAGCTGTGAGGGAGCAGATTATGCCTTTGAAGCTTGTTACGGTGTCCTGCTATTGCTGCCCACTCCACTTGCCACTGCCCTGTGCTTCATGGAGTACTGAGAGTTCATGCCTGGTGGTTCTGTTCGGACTAGGATAAGTCTGCTGACTTCACTAACTTGTGGTTCACTAACTTCTGTATATCAAAACCTTTTGAAAGTAAATGTTTTGTTCCTCCCCCTCCTTGCTAACTAGGCAAAGAAGCTCCATTGCAAGTGGTGGCTGCCTAATTTCTAGCAGGGGGAGATCAACTGCCCCCATTCAACGCATCTCTCCATAGGCTGTTGGTGGTGTCTACCAGATGGTCCCACTGAATACCCCACAGCTGCTGCTCAACTGGCCGATCACCATGTGTGGTGGCCATTTGCAGGGCCAGCCCAGTAAAAAGCATTGCTGGACTGACCCTTCAAATGGCTGCCAGGTGAGGATGGGGTGTGCAGACTCTTTACGATGATGGGCAGCAGTGCCGGATAGAAGCGATGAGAGGTCTTCCAAAACTGTATATATATATTTAAGAATAATAAAGGTATAATATGCTTATTCATCACTCCCTTTTCCCAGCCTAAATTTATATTTTGTATGGTACAGGATATAATTTTAACAGCATGTGGGGGGCACATTCTGCAGGAGAACGAAAGGGTGCCTGGAGGCGTCACTCAAACTTCACAGTGGACAAAAATATATCGCTTGTTAATTTAATGAACAGTGGTTGAGAGAGGAAGTGGTTGGCAGCTATTTTAAAGCATAAGGAAAACAGGAAGCAGGCACATACATCCCCAATAGACACACACAATAGACACACACACTCAGTCAACTGTAACAGCAAGTAAAAGGAGCAATGCAAAACTATCAGAACACAAGAATAGCCCTGCTGGATCAGGTTCAAGGCCTAGCTAGTCCAGCACACAGTAGCCCTCCAGATGCCTCCGCGGAGCCCATAGGCAAGAGGTGAGGGCCACCTGTACTTGTAGGCCAGTCTCACAGTATTTTCTGAGCTAATCCCAGTGTCTAATGCCCCACTGGTTCTACTATGATGCTTGGGGCTGGTTTCTAGCAAGGAGTCTGAGGAACACCATTCCTGAGAGTGAATAAGTGTCCCATATGCAGATGAAGCCACAGACCACAAGAGAGGGCAGGTAAACCATGGACGAAAGTCCACAGAGGATATCACTGCAGACAAGGGTAGCTCCAGAGAGAAGGGCAAGCACCCCCTAAAACAAGTAGTGTGCTCTCAGCTGCCTCCCCATTTCTGTTTCAGAAATCTAATATGTTCAACACAGCTCACTCACATATAAATGCACTTCTGCGCCTCCCTTCAATTGCCTTTCTGTTGCTGCCTCTGACAGATTACTCAAGCCAGTGAGCCAAGCCATACATCACAGGCAAAATGTCAAGACACATTTGTTCACCCAGGCTTTTAATTAGATACTGTTTTAATAGTTTGATGATTTTAAAAATAGTTTTAGCATTTTAAAAATTTAAATCATTGTACTGTTTTAACCTTTTTATTTGTTGTTTTTCTTGTTTTGTTGTAAACCGCCCAGAGACTTGTGTTTTGGGCGGTATACAAATATGAGAGATAGATAGATAGATAGATAGATAGATAGATAGATAGATAGATAGATAGATAGATAGACAGACAGACAAACTGGATTTCCTTTCTTTATCTTGGTGTCTGAGATTCTTGATTCTCAATTGTGTTGATCCCATCATAATACAATTTCCTCTTATGCTGAATTATTACAGTGATGCAAATAATTACAGTGGGAGATAATGACCTCTGCAGACTTTTGGCTCAAGGTAGCCCGATTGCTAGCATCCAAGTAGCATAGCTTGGATTACTGTAGAATGTCTGGCAGCCCAACCAACTCCTAAATTAGGCTCACTGTCTCATTTCCACAGATACCACAGGAGAAATACATACAATAAGAATCTGTAATTCTTTCTCCTTATTAGCTGTTCCCTTCTGTTCAGCTCTGGTCTCAGCACAATAATGTAGCATTTGGGGGAAAAGATGCAACTCAGTAATCCAGCGCTGGAGGCTAAGATAGAGAAGATCTCCACAGCTACCATGGCTCTCCCCTTGGTGCTCAGGTAGGTTGGAACAAAACACAGCCAAACACTACAAAACATCAGCATACTGAAGGTGATGAACTTGGCTTCGTTAAAACTGTCTGGCAACTTCCTAGCTAAGAAAGCCACAGTGAAGCTGATGGTGGACAGAAGTCCCATGTAACCTAGGACAAGATAAAACATGATGACTGAACCTACGTTACATTCTGCTATGATTTCTTCAGGCAATGATTGCATGTCCAAACCTGGAAATGGGGGAGAGGTTCCTAGCCATACTGCACACATGCATGCTTGAATAAGGGAGCAGGAGAATGCAATGGAGTTGGCCAGTCTTTTCCCCACCCACTTCCTCATGCTGGACCCTGGCTTGGTGGCCATGAAAGCTACAATCACTGTGATGGTTTTGGCCAACACACATGAGACAGCCACTGAGAAGATTATGCCAAATGCAGACTGCTGGAGAAAGCAAGTCACCTTGCTGGGTCGTCCCAGGAACAGCAAAGCGCAGAGGAAACAGAGCAGGAGGGAGACAAGGAGAGCATAGGTGAGATCCTGGTTATTGGCTTTTACAATTGGGGTATCTTTATGCTTAATAAAAGTACTAAGTACCAAAGCTGTGATCAGGGAAAAAGAAACAGCAACTGAAGTCAAGCTGATCCCTAAAGGTTCCCCATAGGAGAGAAAGGTTATAACTTTGGGGATGCATTGATCTTTCTTCTTGCTTGGATACTGATCTTCTGGGCATTGGGAACAATCATCCATGTCTGAAAATAAATGGAATAAGGTACATCAGAGTGCCAGTTCAAATGAAACACGAGGACAATTCTCACACCTATTTTTGAAAATGGAACTGCTGATTATACTAACTTCTACTCACTGCTTTCATATGTGGCTTTTCTTATGAAAAGGATGTTAGTGTTCCGTAATTATGAACCTGTCCATTGTAGTTGTGGAATTATTATTTGGGGGCTGTGCTTATATTCTTCATAATTGTATTCAAGTATTTTTTTAAAAAGACATCCTCACCTTTTTTTTTTTTAAGGAAGGCCCTCATTCATATTTATGAATGTAGCTTTTCTTTATATATAGTATAGGAAAAGCCAATAATAAAATGACCACCCACCCCAGTTTTGTGCCCCAAGGTGCTCTACATAGGGAAGAATGGGCCGGTTTGTGTCCCTATTATACCCTATTGCAAAAATGCTAAATAAATAAATAAATAGGCATTAAATATCACAGGAGTGTCCAATTGCTTTGGAGTTTGGGTGTAAGTTAGCATCCATGGGTGCCTACCACCCCAACCCAGATTTGGAAGCTCAAAGCTTCGAACTGGTTCAAATAGAACCAAGCTCTGTTTGGTTTGAACTTAGACCATCATTGCCAATTCAATGCTGTTTGGTTCAAGTTCAAACCATCGAACCAAAATGGTTTGAATTCCAACCAGTTTGAATTAGAACCTTTTTTCACATCCCTACTCCACACTTATCTTTGAGGCTCAAATCAAGATGGAGAGGATCGGGTTCCTGGCACCAGCAAAGATGTCCCATGTTGTCCTGGTCCTATACTGCCGTAGGAAGCATCTGACACTTATTTCAGGAGTTTTCAAACTTGCCACCAGATGTTAAACTATAACACCCATCATCTCTATCTATTACCTTGCTATAATCTACTGGAAAACTCATTGCTATTCAATCACACATCCATCCCCAGGATGGGAAGGGCAGCAAGGGGGAAAGAAGAGATGAACCTACTTCCTGTCCAGACCATTGATAGTGTACTGTGTGGAGCAAGGCTCACACTCCCTGGGGTGACTCTAGTGAGGATGTGGGGCTGGGGGCAAATCAGCATGTTCAGGGCCTCCTTAACTTTTCATATCATTACAGAACTATACTGATTGATAGCATACAGTATAAATAGTGCGAGTGAGGTTTTGGGACATGTCCAACCAGCTTGGATATATAATGCATTTCTAAAGAAATAGAAATAAAAAGCACAACACATGCTTCACAGTTCTCAGACCTTCTGGGTTGCAAATCAACTTGATCATAGTGCATTCATAAATAAATACATATATATTATATATTGTTTGTTCCAGGAGTTTTTGTAATTTTCTGCCATGCAACAAGCCACTTATAGCACTTTTTGGATGGGTTCATTTTAAAACAAAACCCAACAATTTGTCCAATCAACTTCAATTTAAATATACATATTCCTCCCACCCTGACCTACATCTCTGCTCAATACCAAAGCCATTCCAGGACCAATACCAAGTCATTCCAGGACAGGTGATCTAAAGGCTGGGGAAGAAAGGGGGGTGTTTTACCCTTTTTTATGAAGGCAAAGGGCATATTCTTCTATATGGGGGTGGAATAATGGGCGTGGGGGTGGGGCTTCAGTTCCAGACATTTTTATAATTTTCTGCCATGATGCAAGCCACTTATAGGACTTTTTGGATGGAGTTTTTTAAATTAAAGGGGGGGGGGGATTAAAAAGCAACAATTTGTCCAATCCACTTCAATTTAAATATACGTATTCCTCCCACCCTGCCCTACATCTCTGCTCACTAAAATGCAAGCCAATCTCTAAATATTCAAGAGGGGGGTAGATAACCACAAAAAGGGGATCACATCATACCTCCATTGCTTGGGCTGGGCTGGGCAGAGGGTCTGCAGAGAGCTCTGGTGTTGGACACTCTCTGCCTGCCTGCCTGCTTTTTCCTGACCTTCAGGGAGGCTTGCATGGAGGCCTCTCTGGAAGCCCTGCTCACCCACCGAACAGCTGAGAAGTGGGACAGGTGGCGCTCTAGCAGTTTGCCTGGGAGCCTTTCTAGCTGCACATAGGCACAAAAGATTGGCTCCGGCTGGACTGTGAGGAAAGATAGGAACATAGGAAGCTGCCATATACTGAGTCAGACCATTGGTCTATTTAGCTCAGTATTGTCCTCACTGAGTAGCTGGGACTGGGGGAGAGAGGAGGGCAGGCTGCACTGCAGTGTGCCCAGAGTGGGGCCTGTGCCAGCGCTGGGCTTGGGGCAATTGCCCCAGTCGCCCCAACCTAAGGATGGCCCTGCTCACACATGATCTGTGCTGTTTAAAAAGGTGTAGCTCTCTGGGAGCCTCGAAATAGAGTCCCAGCCTCTGGATATTCCACAATGTACCATATGACAAGTGTGGAGCATTGGGGAAAATCCCCTGTGAGTCAGGTGCTCAAGTAGCCCAAGCACACACACACACACACACACAATCCCAGCCCCAAGGCGTAGGGCTTGCTTGCATCCTCCAACCCAAGGAAAAGCCTGGGTAAAAAAACTTGAACTTGGGGCTGAGGCAGTGCTGGGATCAGGCTCAATCCTGGTGGTGCACATGAGCTTTGCTACTCATGTGCATAGCCTCAACATGTTACATTCCCAGATTCAGAGTAAGAAACTTCAACTCTCACAGTTCGGAATGATCTCCTTCCTTGGCTTTCCAATCTGGTATGGAATTCCAGCAAAACAGCCACTGGTTTACCAAATGATCATTCATGTGATTATTTACCATTGCAAACAATCTCTTGAGTTAGTTCTCTATGTTGGAATATTTAAATATAGCCAGTTCAACTATTTCACCTACCCTTTCGGCTAGAAACCTTCCCTTCTGGGCATGGAGCACAATCATAGCAGCAAAATTTCTCTCTTTCCTTTTTCCTCTTCTGATAACCAGCAGAGCAGGAGTCACTACACACAGAAAGTGGCAGGACCTACCCATAAACATGGAAATAGTTTTAGGATGGGAGACATGGAGACATAACAACTATGTTTTTATTATGCCTATGCAGTCAGATAGGGCCAATAGGCATATCGGACCGATAATGGCCATCGGGCTGAGAGCCCTAGATGAAAGTTTACTATGCTTCTGCAGGGGATACTGGCCATACCCCAATAGAGGAAAGTGAATATCCCCCATTTTGAGGGAGATATTCACTTTCCTCTATTGGGGTATGGCCAGTATCCCCTGCAGAAGCATAGTAAACTTTCATCTAGGCCCTCCAGAACTACTTGTCTTAGTAACCCACAGAAAAATGCTAGACACAATTGTTCAGTTAATGATATAGATGTACTTTAATACACTTACCACTGGTCAAGATGAATATAATCCTTTTTAGTGACCAGACCTTGGAGAGTTAACATGGTTTTATCTGGAGAACTGGCAACACCGCCCATCCTTTCCCTAGCCCTTATACCAATTTTCCCACAACAAAACCCTTAGAACACATTACCTGTGACCTTTAATTGTTTATCATAATATTGATTAACTAGAACCTTTATCCCATGACCTTCCCCTTATTCCTTGACCTTCCATATGAGTGGACATATGTACGTCAGTTGTGGGTACCTGTGCAAAGAATATATTTTGATGTAGTTGAACATCTCTTCTGTTATGAGCTAAATCTTTCTTGAACACACCTAGTTGGACACTATTGATAGGACAACTGAAAGCTCAGGGTTGAGCCAGAAGTTATGAACTTAGACTTTTTGTTAGAAGATGAGCTTGCTCAGAACCACGGAACATGAACATGTGTGGAAAATGGAACTTTAGGCATAGATGATAAGACTCTTACCTTTTGCAAATATATAGTTCAGAGGTTATACTGCTCTTTTAAAGTTTAAAAACCATACTCAAGCCAAGATAATACCTCACTTATGTGTGCTATTATTACTGATCGATTAATCCTAATAATATGCTCTATCGATAGAAAATATCAATATCAGATTGTACACCTGGTTAAATTGCCTGTGCCACACAATGATATCTTCATTAATGATGAATCTATTTCCTTTGTTGGGATCCACACTTCCAACCTTAGTTTTACGGAAGGAGTTGTTTTGGAAGATCACCATATTCATTATATCAACTCCAGCTAAAACTTCCCTGTCACCATTAAAAGACACTGTTTCTCCAGCAGAGTTGTTAAATGAAATGTCCTGAAGAAAAAAGTGGAGCTGTTGGAAAGAGAAAAAGGAAGAAAGAGATAAAAACACATTGGAGTCTACATATACATTTCCTTGTATTCGGAGGTCCTGCTCCAAGTGCCCCTGTAAACGAGGCAAGGAAGGTGGCTACTAGAGAGAGGGTCTTTTTGGTGGTTGCACCTTCTTTATGGGATAGCCTCTCCAGTAGGGTTCACCTGCCTTCATCACTTTGTTCTTTTAAATGCCAGGTAAAGACCTCTTTGTTCACTCAGGCCTTTTAAGTTTTGATTTTTAAATTTGATTTTAAAACTGTTAAGGGAACTGCCCTAGGGTGTTTAGTCAGCACCCCAATAATTGGGCTGTGAGGGGGGAGTTAGCTCTAAAAGTGGGGTAGCTCCACATCAGTTTTAATTTGTGCAAATGTTTGGATTCCAGAAATGACTGGACAGAGACAAGGTTATAGTTTCAAAATTAAAGGGAAGGATTTATTGTGGGAGGGGGTATAGACAAGAGAATTATGTGATTAAGGCAATCCTATCAAAAATACATTTCTAAATAGATCAACTACAATGAGGCTTTTTAGCTTAGAATTCTAATTGTGCAAGTCCCCAGGAGGGCAAGAGAAAGAGGCTTGAGAGAGAGATGGAAGGTAGCTTTAATCTAAGAAAGGGATAGAGTGAGCCCGGATGCAGGGCAAACTTGTGATATCACTTGTTCTGGATGAGGAGACCTCAAGAATCTTGCTCCTCAGGGACAGTGTGGTTGGAAACAGGAAGGTTGCAGGGGTTAGAGGAGAAAAAGGTGCCCATGAGGAGCAGAGGCGTAACTAGGGAAAATGGCGCCAAGGGCAAGCACTGAAATTGTGCCACTGTCCAAGCAGGAATGATGGGACTTGTAGTCAGCAATATCTGGAAATCCCCGATAAAAGGAACACTGTACCATCTAGACATGGTTGTTGATCAAAACCTGAAAACATGAGCCATCTCTGTAAAAGACTTAGAACAACAGTCAGGAGTTATGCGAGGATTCCAAGTGTCATTTTCTCTGTCTCATCTCATTCTTTTTAAAAAACATGACTTTGTCCTAGAGGATCACCTGCCCAAATAGCCACTAGCAAAATAAGGGAAGAAGAAGGTGGTGGTGGGGTGTATGTGTCTATAAACCAGTGAATGATTCCTGCCAGCCTTTGTCTTATGATAACTGTTGGCTCATGATGGGGTATATGTGCATTCACCACACTAGTGCTTACTTTGACACCAAGAGGGAGGAGGATACATTAGTTTGCCACACTAGACAGAGGAATTTGCAACAGGAGCAGATAGCCAAGTTCTTCCAGGGCCAAAACCAGCCCCTGCCAAACTAAGAAATCATTGTAATTTGCCCCTTCCTGTCACAAGCAGTGTGCTGTTCTTTTATTATTGACTCTAACTCTCAGATATCCCAGTCATGGATGGAAAATTCAGGGTCAATTTACAAGAGACACATTTTCTACATGGAAGTTTCTTCTGTGCAGGTGCTGTGCAGAAACCCATGTGTAGTGATCAATACCGCCAGGGGCATATTCCGCCAGGGGCATAGCAAGGTTGGAATGGGTCCAGAGACAGGATTTCAAAATGGCGCCCCAGACCCTCAAAGTCCAGGGCCTCCACACACCCCAGGCCCCCAAGGATTTAAGTCTGATATTTCAAAATAAGTATGCTACCTGGAAATACATTTCACTGAATACACGCATGCACACTTCACAGTATATAGTGATATACATTGAGTACTAATATATATTTGTGCTACTTTTAATGCCTAGAACACACTAGCAATGCTAATTATTAAAATGGACCCCTTGCTGCAGATTAGCAAATGATACTTTCAACCATGCAGGGTGAGCCTATGTTTGTTTTCTCAGAATTCTGAACAAATTCAGTAAAGTTTGATTGCAGGAGTCTTTTCACACCAGGCTTTTAAAGCCCTTTAACACACATCTCCTCTGGAATAGAGGTGCTGCATTCACACGTTAGCCAGATTTACCCTGAAGTCCTGCAAGTTATTGGGGAGCAGTTCACACACAATAAAAATAAAATAAAATAAAATAAAATCACAACACATGCTTCACAGTTCTCACTCAGACCTTCTGGATTGCAAAACAACTTGAACATAAGTGCATTTATGAATGAATGAATGAATGAATGAAAATAAATAAAATGTACTTGTTCCAGAAGTGTTTGTAATTTTCTGACATGAAACAAGCCACCTATAGGCCTTTTAAGATAGTTTTTGTTTTTAAAGCCAGCACATTTTCCAGTCTGTTTTAAATTAAATATTCAGAGACTTCTCAGTCTCGCCCCACCCCGCCATATCAAAGCCCTATGGCAAGCAGATCCCTATATATGGGGGTAACCACAAAAAAGAATTCACAGCCTACCTAGCAATAGCTGTTCTGGATGGTCTGGTCTGGGCAGAGGGTCTGCTGCCTGCTTCCTCCTTCCTTCCTTGCTTGGGGCCTACTTGAGTTCAGGCTTCAGGGAGGCCTACTCGGAGGCCTCTCTGGAGGCCCCACCTACCCGCCGATCAGCTGAGGGGGGGAGAGAAGAACTCTGCAGTTTGCAGGCCTTGCCGATCCTAGGCCTCTTTGCCGATCAGCCAGAGCTGGAGGCAAGTGGCTGAGGGGCCCTGGGGCTGGGCAGGTGGGCAATGGGGTGGGGGTGGCAGGGGCTGGTATGGCACCCCCACCTCAATGGCACCCGGGGCACGTGCCCCCCCTGCCCGCCCCAGTTACGCCTATGAGGAGGAGGCTTCCTCCGTACGTCCAGCTTCCCATGGTTGCAGGGAAGGCTGAATGGATGGGCAAAAGGACCGATCTGAAAAGGGGTGTGAAAAGCTTTTTTTTTTTCCAAATTCAATTTTTATTAATTTTAACAATAATAATATTGTCATTGATTACAAATAGACAAAAGTGGACTTCCCGCACACATCTCTTCGTGAATCATCAGCTATAAAGTTTACCTTTGCTATAATAATAATAATAATAATAATAATAATAATAATAATAATAATAATAATAATAATAATAGCAATAATAGCAAGGTGTGAAAAGCTGGACATTGCCTGGCATAATGGCCTGTGAGCAGCAGGTCACCCACATGGATTGTGACTCCAATGTGTGTCTAGGATAGATGGGATCCAAAGAGTGGGAGCAGGAGCACAGTGGCTCATGACAGTAGGAATATTTATATCCAGATTCATAACCTGGGGCAGAATTCTGCAGCTAGTGCAAAATGCGGCAGCGAGGGTTTTATCTGGAGCTGCCCGGTGGGAGCACATCACACCCATTTTGAAAGAGCTGCGCTGGCTACCAGTTTGGTTCCAGGTCCAATTCAAGGTGCTGTTTTTGACCTTTAAAGCCCTTAACGGTTTGGTCCTGGGATACCTGAGGGACCGCCTGCTCCCAAGGGTTGCTGCTCGCTTGACAAGGTCAACTGAGGGGGCCTCTGCTCCAGGTGCTGACAATGAGGGAGTCTTGGTTGTCGTGCACGCGGGACAGGGCCTTCTCTGTTGTTGCCCCCAGACTCCGGAATGCTCTCCCGGTGGCTATTTGCTCCTCGGTCTCCGTCACAGCTTTTAGAAACAGTGTAAAATCTTGGCTTTTTGCCCAGGCTTTTATTTGATTGTCTCTGCTGCTGCTCTTTGTACTCTGCATTGCTTTTATGCTTTTGTTTTAAATTCTTAATCAGATTTGTTTTATATTTTTAGCTTAATATTTTAATTGTGTCTTTTTTACAATCTTGTTTTTAAATTTTGCTGTAAACTGCCTTGGGATTGTTTGAATGAAAGGCGGTGTATAAATCTAACAATAAAAATAAATAAATAAATACATACATACATACATACATATATACTTACATACATACATACATACATACATACATACATACATACACAAATTCATTCCTCTTGTCCTTTCCTTCTGTTTAGAAATGTCAGGATGAACCTGCACAGAATGCATTGTTGCTAATCACTCTCCCTGAGTGTAACAATGAGGCGCTTCACAAAATCAGTGTGAAGCGCCGTTCAGGGTAGTGCAGGGAGCCGTCCCTGGGGAGCCAGATTGGCCGTCCACATGACTGCCGGCTCCGTCACGGAGCTGGCAGGGGCAGCGGGGATTGGGGGACAGCCGGCCCCCAGGAGTTCCAAGATGCCCTGCGCAAGTGCGCAGGGCATTCTGGTGAGACCCTTGGGGCTGGGAGGCTTGTTTCAGCCTCCTGGCAGGGGTCTCCTCATATGTTGCCATGGCGTGGAGCCGTGGTGCGGCAGCACACGATCAACAAAACGGGGTTAGCGGAACTTCATTTAAGGGGAGAGGGAGTTTTCGCGACTTGCTGCTGGGAGCCGTGCAGCTCCCATGGCAGTAGATGACCAGGGACTATTGGGCTGGGCTCCCTTAGCCCGATTTCCCCTGGTCGTTAGAATAGCTTCAATGTGTGAATTGCTGAGGCACGCCAAGGCTGATCTCATGAAAACTAAGAGTACATAGATGTGCAAAGAGAATGTCTGCCTGGACAAACTACCCAGTAATCCCATCCGTATTTTTTAATAGGTGCATCTCCAATTTCATATCCCTGACTTATCCCTTTTGTGATCGGGAGAGAATTGCCTTTGCTACCTTATCTGCCTCTTCCTGCTAGGCTAATTGGTGTGTAAATTTTTTGCTATCCATTGCAAAAAGAGGGGGAGGTTAAGGCAGCTCAATCTGAGTGCAGAGTGGTCTTGGCAGGAAGTTATACTGCATTAGTTAATCCTGGGGTCTACTTAGGGGGTTCCCACATAGAGAGAGCATGCATCAGCTCCATGTTCCAATTTGCTCAGTTGTAGGCCTGTAGACCTGTAAGCCTCACAGAGGCTTCTGAGAGCCTGACAGGGAAAGCATAGCTGGTAACAAAACTGATTTCAATGAAAAGTTTTAAAATGGTTTGGTATTGTATTTTGTAATGTCCCCCCTTGCATTCTTCTGTGGAGAGGAGCACCAGTTTCCTGTTATTCCAGGAAGGGATCATGATGACTTTCTAGGAAAGAATATGTATATGAGGGTAGGCAAAGGATCCTGGGATTTGGTCTACTATGACATTATTTGATGTTTTAATGCTATATTGTGAGCCTCCCAGACAACAATTTGTGGTGGCTAACAAACACAGTTTATTTATCATCATCATCATCATCATCATCATCATCATCATCATCTTACTATTGTTCCAGCTAATAAAGAACCACCCTAGTGGTTTCTCACAATGGAGTTTCCTATAGTGGTGCGGCAGATACATCTGGGAAGCCCACAGACATGAGATGAAGTTGTTTCCCCTCTCCTGCTGTTGCTGCCCAGCAACTGGTATTCAGAGTCATCCTGCCTCTGACCTTGGATGCCACCATCACAACTAGTAGCCATTAGTAGACTTGTCCTTCATTAATTTGTCTAAGCCCCATTTAAAGCAATCTAAGCTGGTGACCATCACCACGCCCTTTGGCAAAGAATTCAGTACATTAATTATGCACTCTGTGATAAAGTGCTTCCTCTTGTCTGTCCTAAGTTTCCTAGTGATCCATGGATTGACCTCTTTTTCTAGGGTTGAGAGAGAGAGAGAGAGAGAGAGAGAGAGAGATCTCAACACCATACATAATTTTACAAGCCTTTATCAGGTTGTTAACCTTAGTAACCTTTTCTTTTAACCTAAAAAAACACCCCACAAATGTTGTAGTCTCTTAAAGAAGGTGCTCTAGGCCCCTGGTTATTTTGGTCCCCTTTTCTGCACCTTTTTTAGTTCTATAATATCCTCTTTGAGATATGGTGACCAAAACTGTAAACAGTATTCCAAATGTAGCCGCACTCTAGATTTATATAAAGGCATTATAGTATTAGCAGTTGTCAGTCACCTCCCTAGCATAGAATTTGCCTTTTTCACAGCTGCTGCTGGACACTGTGTTGACACTTTCAATGAAATGTCCACCAAAAATGCAAGATCCCACTCCTGGCCAGTTACTGATAGCTCACACCCATCAGTGTATATGTGAAATTGGGGGGGGGGGGTGCCCCAGTGTGCATCATGTTACATCATCTTACATTGGACCACATTTGCCACTGTTTGCCCACTCACCCAGTTCGAAGAAATCTTTTTGGAGCTCCTCACAATCTGTTTGGCATTTCACTACTCTAACTACTTAAATGTTGTCTGAAAATCTGACTGTCTCATTTATTATACCAATTTCTATATCATTTATGAATAAATTAAAATGCACTGGTCCTAGTACAGAACCCTGTACTGGGATCAAGAAGTAGTGACCTCTCCATTATGAAAACTATCAGTTTAATCCAGGTCTCAATTTCCCTTTCAACAGATTACCAATCTACAAATGAACCTGTCTGTTTATCCCATGACTCCTATGTTTACTCAAGAGTCTTTGATGAGCAACTTTGTCAAACACTTTTTGGAAGTCCAAGTATACTATGTCAAGGGGATCACTTTTATCCATATGTCTGTTGACACTCTCAAAGAACACCAAGAGGTTAGTGAGTGAATAAGTAAGGAAATCCTTTATTGTGGCCTTTGGTCAGAGGTGCAGTTAGTGAGGCAAGACAGCTTTCCAGATGCCATACTTGTTCTCCATACATCTAACAATGTATGTTACTTGTTCTTCCATACATACTTGTTCTTCCATACATCTAACAATTTTATCCTTAACTATGTTTTCCATCGAATTATCTGGCACAGAAGTTAAGCTAAGTAGCCTATAGTTTCCCGTTCCCACCCACTCCCACCCCCGGATCCTTTTTGAAAATTATAGTTACTTTCCAGTCCTCTGGTATAGAGCCTGACTGTAGAGACAGGTTACATATTTTTGCTCAGAGACCAGCCATTTCACATCTGAGTTCCTTCAGAACTCTTGGATGGATGCCATCTGGCCCTGGCTGGGAGCATAGCAGCACCCAGCTAGAGTTCCAGTAACCTGCCACCTAAGTTGACTGACTCACCTTGCCTCTTGAAAGGGCTGTCCTTTATATAGATGTAGATATTGAGGCTCTTCTCACGATCGGTGAGAAGAGCCTGGATGGGGTTTGTGGAGAGAGTGGGCTTAGCCCTCTCTCCTCGCACATGAGCAGGCAATCTGCTTCGGGTGGCCGAAGTGGCTGCCCACACAATTGCCGGCTCCGTTATGAAGCCGGGAGGGGCTGGGAGGATCTGGGGCCACACGGCCTCCGGAAGCTCCAGCATGCCCTGCACGAGTGCACAGGGCATGTTGATGAGACTTTTTAGCCTCCCGGTTGACGGTCTACTCATGAGTTGCCATGGTGCGGAGCCACACCACAGCAATTCACAATCAAGCAGAGCACTCGTTCCTCTAAACTGGGCTTAGGGGAGGGTTGCTTAAGCGGGTGACCCGCTTTCGTGAGACCGGGCTCGGCTGCGAGCCCAGTGGTTCTCACGGTCCTGCAAAACTGGGCTAGGCTCCCTTAGCCCGATTTTGCATGTCCATGAGAATAGACTTATTGTTGGTTTATAGCTTATCTTTTGCAGGCCTCAGTAGGGAAAAACTGTCCCTGCAATGAAAATGTCTACAGCACCAGTTCACCACTTATTGATTGAGCACAATGCTAGGCACAACCTTTGATACTGTTTCATGACAATTAAGCCAATTCCATGTAGAGATATTACCTGCCAAGGCTGAAGGTCTGGAGGTTCCACCCTTTTATCATTCATCATTGTTCTGTGGTTGTATCTAGATGAGTCCATGGCATGCAATGCGTGGGCCACAGCATAGACAGCGTTATATACACTGTAGCTGTGGCCAGTCATGCCCATTTCAAAAACAGACTCAGGAAGCCCCTCCAACCTTTCATCCCCATTACATAGTTTATCCAACTGTGCTGGCACACAGTCAAAAACCTGTTCCCAGAAATCCTTGAGAAAACCATCCTCTTTGGACCAGGTAAGTTTTATGTTCTGAAGATATGTCTGGAATCCCAGAGGTTCATTTGAATGAACTGTGAAGAAAATGGTGCCATCAAATATTTCATAGTTCCAGCTCCTAATAACATATGTTAGTGCAAAATCAATCTGGGCTGTCATAATCCACACCTTACCAACAGATAGGTTTTCCTTAAAATTTGTTAGAAGCATTAAGGTACATAGCCACATAACAGTCATAGTTTCTCCATAGAAAAGAAATGTGTTGGCTTTCCTATCCATGAAATGTCTATTAAGTTTTGAGATCACAGCATTTGCTTTATCACTGATATGCCCATGGCCTTGGTTTGGGATTCTTTCCATGAAGGATAAACAGATGCTATTGTGGGAAAGCAGGGGCTCCAGAGCTTCTAAGAAATGGTCTCCACTCTCATCATCAACAACAAAGAGTCCAACCCATGTCCAGCTGAAATGCTGAAGTAATTGGATAATTCCTGTGTACTGATAGGCTTCATTTGGGACCATGCGGTAAAAGGAAGGGAACTCCATCATATCCCTCTTGTCTGGTGCAAATGAGCCATATGTGAGCTAAAAGGAAGTGTAGATATATTGGAGAGGAGTATCTGCATACATGTATATGTCAGTTCATTTTGAACCTTCATCCAGATTTTGGGATAGATTCCCAGCCCAGCTGCATAAAGGTGCATAAATGAGCAAACCACTGCACCCCACACTCCTTTGTTTCCAATCAATCATACATCTTTCTCTTCATGAACCATATCACCCTAGTTCCCATAATGAGAGCAGAAAAGTAAGTTACATGTGATAGTGGTTAAGCATTCCAAGTCTACCCACACAGAGCTTACCTGTGGAATCTTGTAGAGGCTTAAGATGTCCGCCATGTGGAAGGAGATATCAGAGCCACGTCCCCCAATAACGGCTATGAGATTTTTCTGGGTGTCACATTTGTAGTTAGGGGAAAATCTACGCAATTTGAAGAGCAGATCCAGAGTCGTACGATAGGTCATCTTGTCATCATAGTAGCTGTCATAGATGTGGAAGCCTAGTGTGACATTGGGCAAGATCTTGGGATCCAAATTTATTTTATTTATAGCAAACACCAAGGCTAGGACATGTTGGTAGAACTTTGTCACCATGCTGCAAATAGATTGTCACATTCTTTCATGGATGAGTTCTAAAATGCATGCATCCCCCCCCCACACACACACTTTTAAAAGTAAACATTCCACACACATTCAATCATTTTATCACAATGTTGGACCACTCTGTCTTTACATGTCAATTGGAGATTTTTGCCCAAACAATATGCTATCACTATTAGTGGAATGAAGAAGAAAAATAAATTACAATGGCTAAGAAATATAGAGAGAAGTTTTAAAGTGTTCAGGGACATAGTGAGGGGGTGCAGTGAAGAGGCTTAGAAGAAGTGATAGGAAAGATTAAAAGAGCGCACTTGTGAAGTAGTCACAAAAGACGCATAATCTAAAAATCAATGGAAGTATGGTTTTTGCTGTTGCTATGAATATTTACATATTATCTGTCAACAAAAAGTTCACAAAGTGATTTGCATAGCAATAGAAATAAGAAAAAGATGGAGAAAACAATTCTCTGTATCAAAGGGGCTCACAAAAACAAATAGAGATACACCAGCAACAGCCACTGATGTGAAGTTATGCAGGGTTGAATAGAGTCAGTTGCTCTGGGTTGAATAGAGAAACTGTCTGCATTCGCACATCATGTGGAACAGCGGGTCCAATGGACCAGAAGTTCTGCATGCCTCACCCCGCCCCCCACTCTCCCATCCACATTTGGACATACTGGAGAACATCCTCTGTGCAGTCAGTGACTTCAGAGAGGAGGGGGAACTAGCTGTGTGGGCTTCTTTCTTGCTTAATAGACAGCCCACACAGTCAATCATGGAGGCAGAGAGGGAGGGGCTTCCTCTTCCAACTCCAGTCCGGCTGAATATAGCCTCCAGTGCTGCATTTGCATGTAATGGAGGTTCCATGGACCCTCGGTTTTGAGCAACAAAACTCATTACAATCCAAGGGTTCAAATTGGAGTCTCGGGTCATGCAGGTGACAGGACCAGAGCTGCATGCATTCAGATGTAATGGTAAGGAATCCATAGGTCCCTGCAACTCCGATTCCCTGTTATGTACAAATGTGGACAGCTGCTCTCTCTCTGTCAAACAGAACCACTACTTGCGATGGTTCCCATATCCACTGCCACTATTTTATTTTCAACAGTCTTCTTCCAGAATATTCACTGCTTTCAATAGCTTTCAATAGGCATGGTATGCTACTCTAATAGAGAAAGTCCATATTCTTTGAAGAGTAAAAGGATTTAACACCTGGGATTGAACTGGGGAACTGCAGCTCCAAAGCACGTGTTCTATCACTGAGTTATTGGCTTTCCTTTTTTCTAGCAGGCTACATGCAATTGGGTTTCAATTAAGCGAGACACTAAATCCCACCAAGCAAGGGAAAAAAGCATTAGATGCATAATAACAACAAAGAAGGTGTGCTGATGCTGCCACAGCTCTTACATACTATTTGAAAACTCTTATTTCATGTCTTAAACATTGTCAGATTTCTAAGCTCATGTGATATGGGAAAGCAGGAAGAGAAAGAATTTCTTACATTGGATATTCAAAGTCCGTTTCCAGAGAAGGGGGTTTCTTGAAGAAAATTTGAGGAAGAATATAAAGGATCTGAGAGGCAATCCCCCCAATAAGAAGGTCCCCTGGCTGGTACCACTCATGTGGAACAGGGAGAGGATTGTTCCCAGAGCATTTCATGGTCTCTGCTTCATACTTCTTGAGAGGCAGCAGAAGTATCAGCACTACTAGCCACACTAACATTTCTGCAAGTCTTCTCTCCAGACACAGAGTACCCTATGTCCATCTATAGTCTCTCCACTGGCATCAGCCTAGTTTAGACATGCCACAGGAGCATGGGAGCATAAGAACTTTCCCAGTAACATCAATAAAGCTAGAAAGTCACGCCTTGATTGACAAGGATGATGGAACAATTTGAAGGCAGATCTGTTCAACTAAGGAAGGAACCTGACAAGTTCAAGATAATAAAAGATTCCCCACCCTTTGTCCACCATCTGAGCTGTGGATGGCACAAGCTGAAGGTTTATAATTGCATTCAGACATGCCTATTGACTGTGTTTTGAGTGCCTTCTGGAAGGTTTCTGGAACTCTGGCAGACTAAACCAATTACAGTTATTCAGTTAATTACAGGAGGAGAGAATGACCTCTGCAGATTTTTAGCTCCAAATGCAAGCAGATCGTCTTCTGTTTTTGAGATCTGATTCCAGTTTTCCTCTGCTCCCCAGTGAGATAACAAGATGGGTCCAAGAGAGGTCCACAGTCTGCAGACACCAACAGGAGAACACGGCCCATTGGCAATGCTGGACAGAGAGAAGGCAGCTTTCGACTGGAAATGGCAAGAGTGCCATTTGTTTCCTCTGCCCCATGATAAGATAATGGCCAATATCCTCATGAACACACTGTGTGCATTCAGCAAAAAACAAACAAAGAAAAACCATGCAGGCAGCACTAACAGTGGTGCTTTTGAAGCACAGACCATCCTGTGCCTGGAGGAAGGGGTGATTTTCACCAATGTCCCTCCCTTGTGGGGGTGAGCTGGAAGTGAGTACCTGAGGGTCATATAACCCTCAGGGATCCTGGTCACACAGAGCACTTCTGAGAGGAGTGGTAATTCACAAAAACCACTCCCCTGCATGTAGGAGAACCCACACTTCAGAAACACCAACACTAGTGCTCCGTGTGTGCTTTTCTTATTGCATACATGCAGTGTTAAGCAGCGGCAGGGTGTTGGCCACTGTATATGAATCAAAGGCATTCCCTAGAGGGGGAGTGAATGATTCTTGGGATCCTGTTCAGGTCTCTGTTGTAGTCCATTATCATTTCATTGAGAATATACAGGTGAAACTCGGAAAATTAGAATATCGTGCAAAAGTCCATTAATTTCAGTCATGCAAATTAAAAGGTGAAACTGATATATGAGACAGACGCATTACATGCAAAGCGAGATAAGTCAAGCCTTAATTTGTTATAATTGTGATGATCATGGCATACAGCTCATGAAAACCCCAAATCCACAATCTCAGAAAATTAGAATATTACATGGAACCAAGAAGACAAGGATTGAAGAATAGAACAATATCGGACCTCTGAAAAGTATAAGCATGCATATGTATTCAGTACTTGGTTTGGGCCCCTTTTGCAGCAATTACTGCCTCAATGCGGCGTGGCATGGATGCTATCAGCCTGTGGCACTGCTGAGGTGTTATGGAAGACGAGGATGCTTCATTAGCGGCCTTCAGCTCTTCTGCATTGTTTGGTCTCATGTCTCTCATCCTTCTCTTGGCAATGCCCCATAGATTCTCTATGGGGTCAGGTCAGGCGAGTTTGCTGGCCAATCAAGCACAGTACACTGTATACTTTTCGGAGGTCCGATATTGTTCTATTCTACAATCCTTGTCTTCTTGGTTCCATGTAATATTCTAATTTTCTGGGATTGTGGATTTGGGGTTTTCATGAGCTGTACGCCATGATCATCACAATTATAACAAATTAAGGCTTGACTTATCTTGCTTTGCATGTAATGCGTCTGTCTCATATATCAGTTTCACCTTTTAATTTGCATTACTGAAATTACTGGACTTTTGCACGATATTCTAATTTTCCGAGTTTCACCTGTATTTGTGCTACCATATTTTATCCATGTGAGGATCACTCCTAGTCTGGCATACATAGAATCTGGTGTCCTGCTTATAAATTGTCTCTAGGATATTGACATGGATTTTCTAATCTGAAGGAGTATTTTTCACATACAAAATCCTTTCATGCAAGTCTGTAAGACTTAGCCTTCTCAAGCAACCCTATTAGAAAATCCCCAATTTCCTAATGGTCCAGGGCCTAATCTGAATGAGGGCTCAAGCAAGTGGTCTGGGGATGTTGGCGAATGCATATCAGTATCAGTTCTAGGCCCTATCCCCTCATGATGGGGGCAACTGTGGGAGGAGCTTATTGTGATGCATAATAGACATAGACACTGGGTGGTCCTGTAGGTCCAGACCTGAAATAGTTGAAGACAACTCTTTTTGGCCTGCATCCCTTTGGCTTAGAAAGTCAGAGGAACCAGGAGTCCAGGGACAGGGAGGTCCATTACCTCTCTTATTCACTTGTGCATATGCAATTTAACAGAGCCTTTTGTCTCCTGCTCAGTTCCTGCCACCAACACTTCTATTACTGGGCAAAAAAAAAGGGGGGGGGAGCCTGAGCCCTATTATCCCTCCACCCTGCAATATTGCTAGAGAGATGATACTTGGTTGAACCTCCTTTTCATTGCAGATCTCAGGTATTTTCCTCTCTCCTCTGTTAACCCCAAGGAATGTGAACTGGAATGGGTGCTGTTGTGCCTGGAGGCTCCCTCTGCCTCTCTGGTAGAGATGTACAAAATGATTCGAGCTCGAAATGATTCAAGATCGAAATGGCCATTTTGAGTATTCAGAGCTCAAAATGAAACACCTTTACAATAGAGTGCTTGTTTTGCACATGAAACAAAACTACCCCATTTTGAGCTCGAATCTTTTCAAGTGTTTCGAGCACCATTTTGGAGACCTAGTCTACCGATTTGGTTTGGAGGGTAGACCAGTCCTCTAAGGTGGGGCAATGCACTAGGTTTGGAGTGGAGACCTGGCCTACATGCCTTACAGAGTGGATAGACCAAGTCTCCTCTCTGGATTTAGTGCATTGGCCTGGTCAAAGGACTGGTCTACCCACTGACCCCAATTGGTAGACCAGCTCTCAAAATTTTAGAAACCTTCAAACACTTGAAACATAAATATTCATTCATTCATTCATTCATTCATTCAACTACTACTTCAGTCCTTCCTCTGAAGCCTGTCAGATGAGCCATTTCATCCAACAGCTAGCAAAGTTGAATCCGGAATCTTTACCAGAGAGTACAGGTGTTCATGAAACCGATTTTGTGTTTCATTTTGAGCTTGAAATTAAATGCAAAATGCTCAAAATGTTTAGAGTGTCATTTTGGAGAGCTGGTCTACCGATTGGGGTCAGTGAGTAGACCAGTCCTGAGGCAGGCCAACGCAGTAAATACGGAGTGGAGGTATGGTCTACCCACTGCACACTGTGGGTAGACCATGCCTATGCGCCAGATTTCTAACCTTTCAGTAAATGAGGAAGGAGTGCGGGTGCCAGAGAGCAAAATTTGCTCCAAATACATGGATTATGCTATCACTGTTTTTGTTTAAAGCTATATGCTCTCTTTGTGTATCGTTAATAGCTGTTTAGTTTTTTGGTTACTTTTTATTGCTTTCATTGATTGTTTTAAATATGATTAAATAAACATCTCCAGAATCTCCATTTCATAAAGGAAAGGAAGGGTATAAATTGTGAATTCATAAAAGATCTATAATCAAAGGGCAAGAAAGATGGACAACTTTAGCTGATGAAACTGAATTGCATAGAGCAAAACAAAAAGGTTTTTTAATTAATAATTTTTGACAGAATGTACAATTTTAATACACATACATTAAGACAATAAAAACTGATAATATCATCTTTCAGCATAATACAATATTCCCCTCTCAAATTTATATAGTGCAGTATATAACAATCCAATTTATTAAAACATCCTCCCCATTAAATAAACAACAATATAAAAAGACTCTAGTCATATAATCACTCTGATCACCACTTTCTACAAAAATGTCCTTCAAAATGCATACAATTCAAAGAATAGTTTCCAAATTACCTGAAATTTGTCACAAGCTTCTCTCTTAAAAGAAGCCATTTCTTCATCAGCACCCAAATGCAATAAATCTTAAACTGACTGTTCTGTCTCAGGAGCATCCTTAGCTGTCCATTTCTAAAGTATACAGAGTTTAGCCAGAACTGGTACCTGCAGTAACCATAGTTATTTGCTTCTAGATAAATTCCAGTCCCTTGGAAACAGTCCAAGTATTGATGTAGAAGCTATAAATTCAAAATTAGAACCTAATAATAATAATGTACAGCCAAAGACCTCCTTCCAGAGGATGGTAACAAACTTACAGCTCCATAAAAGATGTACTAATCCTGTATCACTTGTATTACACCATCAACAGTTTTCGGTATTCGCAACGTCAAAGTGATGAATTATTTTTGGAGTCCAGTGTGATCTTGATAAAAGGTTTTGATGGATTAGTCTTAATCAAAAATCCAGTGCTGACTTGCTCATATTTGATATTCCCATGGCCCAATCAAGTGAAACAAAACTTGAGGTATTGGATACACACGCCTTTGAATTCATTAGCAAATGGGAGGTGTTTTACAACTACTCATCTGCATCTGTGATGTTGGAGTGCTTGTCATTTAAGAGATCGCTTTACAAATGGGGTTGAGTAAACTGGCCTCCTGTAGAACGTCATATTTTGGAGAATTTTGAATATTGTATTTCAGGCAGAGCATGGGATGTTCAGCTTGAGAGAGTCAATTGAGCACTCAAGTGTACATGGATTGTGCACCTGAACAGGGGTGTAGCAAAACCTCTAGGGGGCAGGGGATAAAATCTTCTTTGCAGGCCTCCCCATTGCACATCCCCAGCCCCCTAAGCCATGCCCCCTGCATCTGACATCAGATGCAGGGGGCAGGGCAACAAATCTCTGCACCACTGCAATGGCCCCGCCCTGCCATTGCTATTGGTTTTGGCTTGGGGTGTGTGTGTGAGCCAAGCAGTGGCATGATATCACGGGCCTGCGACATCCATATCGAAAATGCACAGGTGCACAGTTCAGATGGAGAGTCCTGTGGAGAAGCTAGCTGGCCACAGTACCTGCTGCTGCCTCCACCCAGCTCACCCACCACCAACCCCACAGGCCAACACAAATAGTGACGGCGGGGCAAGGGTGGAAGGCATGCATTTCAGCTGGAGAGGCCAGCAGAGAAGCCAGCCACAGCGCCTGCCACTGCCACTCAGCTCACGCCTGTGACTCACCCCCCACCCCCAGTGGCCAACACAAATAGCAGTGGTGGTTGTGGGGCATGGCTGGCCTGCTTGGTGGCCCCTTGAGGGGGCCCTGACCCTCTGGGCCCAGGGACATTTGTCCCTGTTTGTCCAATGGCGCTACGCCCATGCACCTGAGGCAGCTTCAAGGCTATAGACTCTGTGCTCTTTTTAGAGCACATCCCCTCCATAAACCTTTCTGCTCCTCCTTCCAACTCACTTAACACATTGATAATAGGGATGTGCACAAATGAGGGTCGTGCACTGGCTCAACACCAAACTGGTTCAGATGAGGTCCAAAGCAGTTCAGTGCAGCGGGGAGGGGAGGGGAGCGGCGAATGGTGCATGGAATCATTAAAAAGAGGAGAGTAGATCCTTACCTGCCCTCTGCCACCACATGCATCTTGCTGCGGCAGTGCCCATCCCATGAAGCCATGTGTGGCACTGGCATGCACACAGCAACTGCGCATGCACGGGTGCCATTTGCGTGGCCACCATGGTGCTGCATGTGGGTGCTTGGGATGAGTGCCACTGCAGCAGGAAGCTGAATGCAGCAGTGGAGAGCAGGTAAGGAGCTAAACCTAAGCCGGGCATTGTTGAAATCAGGAGCTGCCAGCATGGAAAGTCCTCTGAGACCTATGAGGCCTTCCCAGCATGCTTTGCACTGCCAGGAGACTGGAAAGCCTTGAGACATCAGTAGCTGCCCTCTGATTGGCCACGAAGGAGCAGGAGGCAGACCCAGTCCTGCTGAAGCATATCTACCTAGAGGATCATAGAGTGTGCTTTGCAGAGTGGCACAACCATGGCAGCCCCTGTGGCCACTGCTCTTTATTGTTTCTAGACCTGCTGGTTCCCGACAACTCTACCAAAAAGGTAAGTGCACCCACACAACCAGAAAATCCTGGTAGAAGAGCTATCTCCTCCTCCAACCTTGTCTGAGAGAAGGGTACAAAGGCTGGGCAACCCTGATTTGAGCAACCTGGGATGGAAGGATTTCCATCACACAAATATGCAATCCAAGGTAGAATTCATCCTACCTTAATTTTGACAATTGTCTGAACAATCCTATTATTTATTTATTTCCTCCCCCTGCCTTAGGGGATTGGGGCCATAGCTCAGTGGTAGAGTATCTGCTTGATATGCAGAAGGTCCAAAGTTCACCCCCTGTCATCTCGAGGTAAGGCTCGGAGAGACTCTTGCCTGAAGCCTTGGAGAGCCACTGCCAGTAAGTGGAGAAAGTACTGGGCTAGATAGACCAATGGTCTGACTCCGTATAAGGCAGCATCCTATATTCCTATATTCTTCTTATTAGCTGATCCCTGTTATTCAGTGTTGGCCTCAGCACAATAATGTAGCATTTGGGCAAAAAGTTGCATCCCAGTAAGACAGCACTGGAGGCTAAGATGGAGAACATTTCCACTGCTACAATGGATTTCCCCTCAGCACTCAGCAAGCAGGCTGAACCACTCAACCAAATACTGCAAAGCATCAACATGCTGAAGGTGATGAACTTTGATTCATTAAAAGTGTCTGGCAACTTCCTGGCCAGGACAGCCACAGTGAAGCTGATGATGGACAGTGGTCCATTGTAGCTCACAGCAAAGTAAAGCACCATGCTAGACTCATAGTTACATTTTGCGACCATCTCTCCAGTCATTGACTGCATGTCAAAATCTGGGTAGGCGGGAGATTTTCCTAAGCACACTGCACCAATGACTGCTTGGATAAGGAAGCAGGAAAGGACAATGGAGTTGGCCAGTCTTTTCCCCAGCCACTTCTTCATAATGGACCCTGGTTTGGTGGCCTTGAAAGCTACAATCACAGTGATGGTTTTGGCCAGCACACAAGAAATCGCTACTGAAAATATCAAGCTGAATGCATTCTGTTGGATACAGCAGGTCATCTTTGTGGGTTGTCTAAGAGAGAGGAAAGACAAGAGGAAACAAAGCAAGAGGGAGACAAGGAGAATGTAGGTGAGATCCCGGTTGTTGGCTTTGACAATGGGGGTGTCTTTGTGCTTAATAAAAATCCCTAGCACCAAGATGGTGATTAGGGAAAAAGAAGCAGCAGTGGCAGCTAAAGTGATCCCCAAAGGTTCTTCATAAGAGAGAAATGTTATAACTTTGGGGATGCATTGATTTTTGTTCCTGCTTGGATACTGATCTTCTGGACATTTGAAACAATCATCTGCGTCTGTAACAAGAAAGAGGGGCCATTACAGGGTTTGAAGTGTTCATTTTTCTTTGCTAAGTGCTTGTATTTTCAGTGGGCCATGCAGTCACTGCTGCACTCCCTTGGAGTGAAATGTTAAATTATTGTGTGTTCTGTGGTCTGAAAATGTTGGGGGGGCATCCAATATAACCAATGGGACTACTCTGGTGTAAGAAGTCCTACTCATGTGTAAAAAAAATCATGACTCCAGGTAAGAGTTAACCAAATGTTCAAGTTCATTACAGCACTCACAGAGCTCAGCAGGCATTGATATTTGCACAGCATTCTAAGCAGAGTTTTGCAATTACTTGCAGCAGTAGAGTAGAACTCAAGATTAGAAAGCTGTGGACAACTTTCTCTACACACATTTCTGGTAGCTAGATCATACAATCTAGTCTATGACTGCAGTGCCAGACAACGTCATGAGGATTCCCTAGAGTTAAAACAAGGCTCTGACTTGTACACGAGCACTGTTCTATTTTGTTTTTGTTTTGTTTCATTAGTTTTATTTTCAACCCCCTTCCTAATGATTCTGCCCCTCAGTCATCTTTTGTGCAGAATTAAAATTATGCAGGTGTTGTAGTCTTTCCTTGCAAGGAAATCTATGGCAGAAGTGCCAGACAACTGAATGAGGATCACTCTAGATGAAAACCAGGCATTTACTTGCAGCAGTGACTCGTTGGACTCATCTGCAGACCCAAAGAATGGCAGCACCATTTAGATTTCTAGATAACTTAATTCTATCATCAGCTAAACACTGGCTCACATTTGTATACAGAGCACACATTCTCACCTCTTGGACACTTGCAAAAACATTTATGAACTAACCCCTTTTCATTGTTTCTCTTCCAATACACAAGTATGCACACTCACTTTTAGGTAGATGTGCACCTGCCATCTTACACTCCTCCCCCAGTGAGGGCTTTAATGTGTGCAATAGCCCAGGCAGATCAGAAATGCTGACATTGCCTCGTGCATCAATTCAGCCATTGTTTCTGAAGTGAAGTTTCTGAAGTGATCTTCATCATTAGATTTCCCACTAGGTGTGCAAAGGCAGCAAAAATGGTAAAACCAAACAGTTACATGATTACCTGGCACTTACAGGTACTTTACATTAACTTGCCACTTCAGTCTAAAATGCTTCCAATCCTGGAATATTTAGTGTCTGGCATCACCTACCATTCTGGTTCGAAACCATCCCTTCAGGGCATGGAAAGCAATCATAGCAGCAAAATTTCTCCCCTTCTCTCTGTCTTTTCTGATTTCCAGCCTGGCAGGTGTCACTACACACAGAAAGGGGCAGCACCTGTCCATTGAAAGAAAGAGTTGAGTAGTTAGAAACCTGGGAACATTTCCAACAAGGAAATGTTTAAGCATTTGGGGCACATGGAATCGATCTATGGCATTATCTGCTACAGTATGTGGTGATTAGGGATGTGCAGATTGATTTGAATTCGAATCTGGATTATTAGATTGATTTGAATTCAAATTGAATCACCCTTTAAAAGGGCAATTTGATTTCAGAGCCATTTGGCACTATATAAAACCATTCATTCATCCAAGGGTCAAATCAATTTGAAATTGATTTGAATTCAAAACAAACTTTTGGACCATATTCAAATTTGATTTGAATTTGAAGCAAATTTTCAGAATTTGGTTTGAATTCAAAATGAATTGAAAAATGCATTTTGTGCCCATCTCTAGTGGTGATGGCCCCTAGCTTGGATGGCTTTAAGCAGGGCTTCGGACCTATCCAGACATTATGCTGTATCCGTATTCAGATGCCGCATGCAGATGTGGGTACACACAAACATGTTTTTTGTGTGAATGACCCTACCGACTTTCATTTTAAAAGTGAGCCTGGGTACAGGCCCTCTCAAAAACAGGATACTGCTGCGCTTGTGTTCAACATAACAGAAAATTTGTTTGCAGAGTTTCCCCATATTCTCTGTACACAGATTGTACAGCTGTTGAACATATTTTGAGACCAGGGCTCCAGTTGTACCAATGGAACACTGGTCTGGAGCACAAGCTCTTGACTTAGCTGAACTACCTAGCACACCATCCTTACACTGGTGAAACCTATTTGCACAAGTACAATCTAAACCCAGGCATCAGCCATGGCCCCTTCATGCAGACAAGGAAACTTGCATCTCCCAAGTCCCCCATCCCAGGATCAGGAGAGATCTCAGCACTCCACATGAGCAGCACAATCCACACTGGGCTGCCCTAGTCTGGGTTGGGCTGCTCGTGTGAAGAGCCGCAGGATGTGTTGTACCTGCATCCAGATGTCTGTACGCATGTCCCTGCATTCATTTTAAAGGTGAACCTACCTGGGTTCAGATGCAGAGCCCCTCAGATGCAGAATACAGGGAGGAGGTGCACTGCTGTACTTGTGCGCCACATAGCATGTGACTTTCTGCGGACAGATCTGTGTCTGTGTACACGAAGCAAGGACTGGATTGGTGTTGAGCACCTGTGCAACACTAATTGGGCACACAGATTCCTGACGTAGCAGAATTCCTGACGTAGTTGGCACAGCATCCTTGCACTAAAGTAACATGTTTGCACTACTAGAGGGTTAGCCTCGTCTGGATGCCAGGCACTGACATTTTATGTAGCAAAATAAACTTGCATCTCCCAGGTTCCCGGTTCCAGAAACGCCCCCGTGTCCACACCTGGTTAAAACTCCTGTGCCACACAATCTGGTCCTCATCCATGACCAATATTTTTCCTTCACTGGGATCTACCCTTCCAACTTTCACACTAAGGAAAGAATAGTTTGGCCGCATGTGGAGGTTCATGATATCGAATCCAGTTCCCATTTCCCACTTTTCATTAAAGGACACTCTTTCTCCAGCAGAGTTGTTAAACGAAACACCTTGAAGAAATGGGTGGAGCTGATGGAAAGAGAACAACATGTTCAAAGCGAGAGCAAAGAAACCCAAAGCCTTAAAAACTTTAATACTTACTTATTAAAAGCTTATACAGTATATCCTATCCTACCTTTCACACAACATGTTTTAATTGTAAACCACCCTGAGCCATTTCGTAAGGGTGGTATAAAAAATGATTGAATGAATGAATGAATGAATGAATGAATGATAACATGGGTCAGAGAATGCTGTTAATACAGCAACGTGAGAAAAGCCTTACTAAATGACTACTTAACACACTCATAGAGTAGGAGGAAGGATAAAATTCTCAGCAGAATCACCACAGTGTCCAGCTAAATGCTACTTGGCAAGATGTTGTAGATAATACAATAGTTTTAATAATAAATTTTATTATGATCATAAATCGGACAACACAACACAAAACATTACATAAGACAGCATGTAATACAAACTATGTAGCAAAACCTAGCCACATTGAAAGTGATCTCTTTGCAAAAGTTAAATAACAAAAACTATAATAAAATTCATCAGAGTAACTCAGAAACTTCCCCCAAAGTGGAGAAATTAGTTTTGAACGAGCATAACTATAAAATTTACAGTATAAAATAACATGAGGGGTAGTTTCTACAGCACCCATTCCACAGGGGCAAATCCTTAAGTTAAACATAATCCCTTTATATCTACTATCCCTAACAGCCATCAGAAGGGTGTTTAGGCGGGCAAGTGTTAATGGATGCCTAAATTTAGGGATAAGAATATTATCTAAATATTCTGTCGGTTTGGATTTAAAAAGTTGTTTCTCCAAATAGATACCACTCCTTTGACAGTCTGTATCCACTTGTAATTCTGTATCGGCAATACGCTGCCAAATTGAAGAAGTTTATTTTTAACCAAGGTCTTCCACTTTTGATTAAAATCATCAATCATTACCAAGGAAGCCAGGCTTACATTGGCAAAAACCAGTTTTAACCAAAACTTTATTATACAGGTCCAGTAACCCGATTCAACCCTAGTGAGACCTACCTTTTATCTGGTAAGAGAATTGGGAATGCAGGGGGGAACTTGAAGAATAGCTCTTATAAATTTAGACTGTACAGCTTCCAGAGGTCCAAAATTACTAGGAGGCCCCAACTGAGCACCATAAAAAAACAAGGGATAATTTTTTAGTGACAAATAACTTAATTGCTGTTGGAATAAGAATAAAATAGTTTTTACAGCTTTTTAAAGCATGCTGGAAGGGGCCTTTATGATGAGGGCATTCCACAATTGTCACACCACCACAGAAAAGTCCCTGTCCCTAGTCATTACCAAAGAATTCTGAGCAGTGGTGTAGCTATGATTGAGTGGATGGGTTCAAGAAACCTGGGCCCCCATCTCCCGAGGGCCCCTAGCTCCACCCACCCCTATTTTCTTCATTATCTCCCTTGCTCTGAGGGGCCATCAGGATAGGGGCAAACACAAGCCCCTTCTCCCCTAGCTATGTCCCTGATTCTGAGTCAATGGCTGGCCAGATAGGAGACTATGAGGCTGATCTTAAAGCCCAGAGTCTTGGATATTCCTTGGAGATGCTGGGATTTCACCAAAACACAATTCCTTGCTGATTTGGTTTTAGGTAGTTTCATCCACCAAAGACTTGGCATGAAAACTTGATATGTTTTTGAGTAGCAGAGCAAAGGAAGTACTTTTTCACAAAGCACATAATCAATCTATGGAATTCTCTGCCACTGGATGTAGTGTTGACCATGAGCTTGGATGACTTGAAAGGGGACTTGTAGAACTGGAAAAAGTGCAGAAGAGGGCAACCAAAATGATCAGGGACCTGAAGCACCTTCCTTATGAGGCTAGGCTACAGCATCTGGGGCTCTTTGCCTTGGAAATAGGTGACTAAGGGGAGACATGATCGAAGTGTATAAAATTATGCATGGAGTGGGGAGGGTGGACAGAAAGAAAATTTTCTCCCTCTCTCACAACACTAGAATCAGAGGTCACCCCCGGAAACTGAAGGTTGGGAAATTTAGGACCCTGCTAACTTGGCAAAGAGGCACCTTTTAACTTGGCGATTCTCTTTATTTAGCAGGGGGAGAGTAACTGGTCCAATCCACCCCCAGCACAGTACTTCCAGTGACTGTTGCCGGTGCCTACAGCCACACCATCCTGAAAGCACCCAATCCCGTCCGATCTCGGACATTAAGCAGGGTCAGGCCTGGTTAGTACTTGGTTAGTACTTATTTATCTTATTTATTTATTATTTCTCTGTATAAAATGCCCTGAGTCATTTTTGGAAGGGCGGTATAGAAATCATATAGATAAACAAACAAACAAACAAACAAACAAACAAGCAGAAGTACTTTTTGACACAGCACATAATTAATCTATGGAATTCCTTGCCATGGGAAGTGGTGGTGGCCATTAGCTTGGATGGCTTTAAAAGGGGCTCAGACAGATTCATGGAAGACAGGTCTATCAGTGGCTGCTAGTCTGGTGGCTGTGGGCCAACTCCAGCCTCAGAGGCATGATGCATTTCAATACCAGTTGCAGGGGAGCAGCAGCAGGAGAGAGGGCATGCACACACCTCTTGCCTGTGGGCTCCCCAGAGTCATCTGGTGGGCTACTGTGTGAAACAGGATGCAGGACTAAATGGGCCCTGTGTCTGATCCAGCATGGCTGTTCTTACATTCTTACGGCTTAAACAAATTCAAGGAGACCAGGCCTTTCAATGCCCATAAGTCTGGATGCCTATCGGCCACCTCCCAGCTCAGAGGCAGGATGTCTCTGAATACCAGCTGCAGGAGAGCTATGGCAGGACACGGGGCATGTCTTCATCTCCTGCTGGTGGGCTTCACAGAGATATCTGGTGTGTCACTGCGAGAAACAGGTTGCTGAACTAGATAGGCCTTGGGCCTGATCCACCAGGGCTCTTCTCATGGCCTTACATAATTAAAATCTACCAAGAATAGGAGAAAATGTGAGTTCACAAATCTTTGTCAGTAGGGTGAAGGACACTAAAAATAAGGTTAGATGGTGTCTATTTTTCTGCTTATTGGTCCACATAGCGGGTGGGCACCATTTCATTGTGGAGACATTACCTTCCAGGGATGGAGATCTTGAATGTCAAGACTTGGACACCTCAACATTGCTCTGGATTTGGATCCAGATGAGTCCATGGCATGCAAAGCATGTGCCACAGCATAGACAGCATTGTAGATACTGTAGCTATGGCCAGTCATGCTCATTTCAAAAACAAGTCCAGGAAGGTTCTCTAGCCTCTCATTCCCAGTACAAGCTCTATCATCTTTCATCAGAATCCTGGGATCTGGCAATGAGCAGTTAAAGGCTTGTTCCCAGAAGGGCTCAAGAAAACCATCTCTTTGAGACTGATTAGGGTTTACATTCTGCAGATATGTCTGGAAGCCTAAGACATCATTTGAGTGAATCCGGAAGGAAAAGGCACCTTGGAATTGTTGGAAATCCAAGTAACTATGGATATTTATAAATACAATATCAGTGTTGGCTGTTAGAATCCATACCTTTCCAATGACATTATTTCCTTTATACCCAGCAACTTTGAGCTTCATTAAGTACCACAGCCACATAAAGGTGAATGTTTCTGCATAGAAGATAAATGTACGAGTTTTTATGTCTGTAAAGCGTAGATATCTATCTTTGTTCATTCCATTTATAGTTAGCCAATTGACCTGTTTGGGGATCCTTTCTGTGAAGGCTGAACAGATTCCATTCTGGGAGAGCAGTGGATCCAGGGTGTGCAAGAAATGTTCTCCACTGACATCATCCACAGCAAAGAGCCCAACCCAGGACCATCCAAAGTACTGAAGCAAATGGATTATTCCTGTGTGCTGATGAGCTTCATTTGGGACCATACGATAAAAGGAAGGATGTTGTAATGTATCATCCTTTTCTGGAGCAAAAGAGCCATAAGTGACCTTTAAAAAAAAAAAGAAGTATAAAATTTTGTGTGATGAAAAAATTTACAAAATGATCAGATATATATTTTATAACTTGGAATGATATATGTACTTGCTGAGGGGTGAATGGGATTGCAATCATGAACCTATGCGCAGTATTAGGCACTGTACCAAATGTGTACTTGACATGGATTAATTCATTTCTCCATGTTTCTCCTTAAAAAACAACAGTAAAATAGATGAAGATATAACAGCAATGAAATATACATGACAACATTTCACAAAAGTTACAAAACAACCCCTTTAATGCACAAAAACAGGATGTTAAAGTAAACTTACAAACTTACATACATGTGTGTTACAAACTTATAAACTTACATATATTTGTGTTACATGTGAGATTAATCAAAATGCCAACATCCCCATGCATAGCTCCTACCTGTGGAATCTTATAGAGATGTAAGATTTCTGCCATGCGGAAGGAGACTTCAGAGGAAAGACCCCCGATGATGGCTATGAGGTTTTCCTGGGCATCACATTCATAATTGGGGAAAAACCTTTGAGATTTGAAGAGCAGGTTCAGAGTGGTATGATAGGTCATTGATGCATCATTGTAGCTGTCATAGATGTGGAACCCCAGAGTGAGATTGGGTAAGATCTTGGGGTTCTCATTGATCTCCTTAACGGCAAATGCCAAAGCCCGGACATGCTGGTAGAACTTTGTCACCATACTGCAAAGAGAGTATTATGTGCTCTTTCACTAGAGAATTCTTCATCTTTCTTTTATCACAGTATCAATTCATTGTGCCCTGGTTCAACTGTATGACTCAAATGCGATTGTTCTATTGTTACTCTTTGAAATAATCTATAGCTCCCTTTGTAGCCCAAATATAACATTTATGATGCATCAGGACACCAGTACTGGGAAGATATTACACAGATAGGGAAACATTGTTTTATCTTACTCTGAGTTTCATTATCTTCAGTGATTTGTCTCCAAACCTGCAGTTATGAATCTGGAGAATTTTGGAGCAGAATTTACTAAGGCCAGGCTCTAGAGATGTTGGTAGATCCTGATAATAACAGACACTTGGTCAACATCAACCTGTGTAAGGTCATAATATGTGGCTGCTGTTCAAGAACTAATTACCCCTTTCTGCTGCTGGAAGCACCTCTGCTGGATACACCATCAGCCTAGCATTAGGATCTGTGGAGTATGCAGCAGTGAAAAAGAAAAAGTGCATCATACTGCAATTTATCCAAGGGATAAATGAGACATTTTAATTTTGAGGCTGATCCACAGACATCTGAGCTTTTATCCTTGTTAGAATGTAGGAATAGAAGCAGGATCAGTGGTGAAGATCTATAGAAAAAATTCACATAGATTATCGGGGAAGATGTGCTAGGGGAAAAGCATAGAGATATGAAATAGTGCAGAGATAAAGAAGGGAGGCAAACGATGAGAGAAATACTCACCAGAAATACTCATACAGATAAAAATGACAGCACTTTTGAACAAAAGAGAGTTTCAGATAAAAAAGCATGATCAGTAAAGGTTTCCTGAAACCCATTGCATTTTTGGAGCTATGCTTTGAAAAGTGCACTCCAATGGTGACTTAAATAAAAAAATTCTATCATTAGCAGCTCACAAACTGTACAATTAACTGTCCTATAATCAGAGGTCTGCTCTGTTTCGAGGATACTGACATGTCAAAATTTTTACTATTTTTAACTGCTACCAACAAATTTCCACAAATAATTGCACACCTAGGTCATCGTCCAAAACTGATATTCACCTTGATTACAAAGCAATATTCTTAATACAGTTTTCCCCCTCTATGTTTAAAACCCAATTCTACAGTTCTTCACATTTCTAAGTTAATACACAGACTACTATCAGCCTTGCCTTTTTCTCTGCTCCTTCTGAAGTAGTAGGTTTGGCTGCCTGTTCCTAGAGGTGACTTTTTCCACATATATATATTTTTTAAATTATTCAGATATAAACCTGAAAATGATAGCACCATATAAAACTATAGCTATGAAGTTTGGTTCAAATATGATGCAAAGTTAGAAAACAAAAATGTCTTCTACCTAACAAATTGTTCTTAGGGAAGGAGAAAGTTCATTGGTATTTAAAGCAGGAGATAATATATAAAATAAATAAATGTGCTGGAAAGGATAATATTTAAACCTGCTGGTCCTTCAGCTTTCATATATCTATAATATATTTGGAAGAAACTTGTTGGTTGGTTTATATGAAATAATGTCATATTTTTTGATGACCAATGCAAATTTTGCAAACACAATCCTATCACTGAGATTAGCAGAATGCACCACGTTTTACACTGGAATATACTGGTAGTATGACTTAATTCGTTTTATTTTTTATTATTTTGTAAAGGAAAGGGTGAATAGGAACATAGGACTATAGGAAGCTTCCATATACTGAGTGAGACCATAGGTCCATCTCGCTCAGTATGGTCTACACTGACTGGCAGTGGCTTCTCCAAGGTTGCAGCCATGAATCTCTCTAAGCCCTATCTTGGAGATGCCAGGGAAGGAACTTGGAACCTAGATGCTCTTCCCAGAGCAGCTCCATCCCCTGAGGAGAATATCTTACAGTGCTCACACTTCTAGTCTCTCTTTCATATGGAACCAGGGTGAAGCTTGCTTACCTAAGGAGACATGTCATGCTTGCTACCACAAGACTAGTTCTTTTGCCACAATATTATCATCATATTTTAACTATTACAGCTCAACATATTTTTAACACTCAGTAATCAGAACAATAATTCCAAAATGGCATCATGTCCAAGAAAAGCAGAAGATTTTTCTCAGATTCAGATTTGCTATGATTCAAATTTACCATAATTAAATAAAATGAATTGAGTTTGAAGCTGAAATCCTACAAGTTTCAAAATGTACTTTAACTTCCCTTTTGCAAGTAGATGAATTCAAAATTCTATGACAAATACAGGTGGCCTTTGAAGAATAGCAGTTCTATCCATTCATGGGCCAAATACCTGCATACCAAGTTATTGCAGGTGGGAGGTAGTTTTGATTGTTTTGCAGTTTCCTGTAATGTTCCTAATGGAGTTCATTTTTGAATTTTCCTAGCAGTGCAAATGGCAACAAATGACTTTGCCCAGTCATCCACGGGTCTTATGTAGTCGCTTAAGTTATTTAGGGTTTATGATCTGGCCAAGTTCATGCTGGGAGGGCAAACAATTACTTGCTTACAATTTGATATTCAAGAATTCCAACAAAGGATGGTGCTTAAAAGAAAGTGCAAGGGACGTTTCAGTATACTGAGAAACAAGACCACCAATGAGGAGATCCCCTGACTGATATGTCTCCTGTAGAATACGGAAGGAATAATTCACTGGGCAGTCCATGGCATCTGTTTCACACACCATGTGAGGCAGCAGCAATAGCAATGCCACTAGCCTCACCATCTCGGTATCAAAATGTCTCTCTTGGCCCAGAAGGTCCTATGCCACTTGCAATATTAGGGCAGCCTAAGTAGGTATCATGGATGGCCATCGACTCTGCCAATATCAGTATAGGGCAACTCATCAGCCTTCTCTTTAACATCTGCAAGGTGCAAAGTAGATGCTCCAGAAAGCCAGGAGAGTGGGTGAAGACACTGACTTAAAGTCAGGCCCATTGCATGGGAAGGAAACGCGGTCTGAGATGCTGACTGAAAGGGACAACTCTGCCTCTTCCATCCCTGAACCCCAACTTGAAGCAGTTCAGAATCCTTTTATAACCACTTTCAGGGCTGCTTCTTGTTTTCTTGTGCCTTCTGAAACTAACAGAAGTTGCAGGCAAAATAATTACTGTGATTTAGATAATTACAGGGAAGATTATAAGCTTTCCTGGGAATGAAATCACCATTGAGAGTAAGGATGTTTCTTCAGAGCTGAACACAAGCCCCCTCTGATTCAAGGCTGATGTCCGCGTTTGGGGTCCCCAGGGCAAAGACTTCTGCTGGACCCATGATGGTAGTGATGCCACCTGCAACTGAAGTGGTTACAACACTTTGGATCTCTGACATACATGTTGATGCTTCATTGTGGCGGGCAAGGTGTCTAGGAAATCTAAAACAGCATTACCATCTATAAGTGGTGGCTCTAAATGCTAGGAGAAGTGTCCACTAGTTTGTTTTTTTGTTTGTCAAATTTGCACACCATCCCAAAATTTTATCTCTGGGTGGTTAACAATAATATAAAACAAGTGAAAACGTACACAGAAATCTTAAAAACAATTTAGTCAATCTAAGTCAAAACAGATTAAAAGTTAAAAAATTTAAAAGCTGAAAATGCGTGGGTGAAGAGGTGGGTTGAATTTTCCCCATGCTTCTGTAATTCTTATGGGGGATTTTAACTCCAGATGTGGTACCGATGATAAAACGTTGATGGCCTCACGTTTTTGGAAATGGGGAGATTGCATAGATGGTGCTTCTCTCACTAACCGTTATTCTAAAGATAAATGTATCAACTCATCAGGAGCCCAATTGCTCTATTTAACTAAGATACATGAGTTGACCATTTTAAACGGTACTATACCCTCAGATATTCCTGGGGAATATACGTTTCTTTCCTCCCGGGGAAATAGTGTAGTGGACTATGTTATGGTTTCCAAATCGATCCTTCCCTATGTATCTTCCTTTGAAGTGGGTGAGCAAATTTTTAGTGATCACTTACCCATGAACATCTATTTAGATCTTCCTCAAGAAAGGAGGGGTAATTTGTTCCCCTGTGCTTTTGAGGAAAGTTCTGCCAATCTTAGCTGCAAAATTAAATGGTCCAAGGAGGTAGAAAATGAGATTTCCAGGTTTCATTATTCTCCCGAAAGTAGAGATTTATTTGATTCCATTGTGCAAGCTCACCTGGGACCTCAAACAATTGTTGCTTACGGAAAATTAGAAACTGCTTTTATGCAAAAGCTCCTACATTGTAGTAAGCTACATTCTACACAGACCTATAGTAAAAGAGCAGCTAATAATTGGTTTGATCTGCGTTGCAGGGCATTACGTAAACAACTGCTGAATATCTATAGAGAATATAGATTGGGTACAGAACAAACAGTCCCACCAATCTACTATCAGATTAAAAAGGCATACAAAAGTAGTCTTAAATATGCTAAACAACAAGCATTGTGAAATGTCTGGAACAACCTCATTATGGCCACTACTAATAAAGATAGCCACACTTTTTGGAGATTGGTTTCGGCAACCGTATGGGTTAATATGCCTTGTAGAATTCCGGCTAGATTGTGGGAATCTCACTTTTTTGCTGTCTATAATGATACCCAGCCTAGCCAGATCTTTGTTCCCCCTCTGATTGGGGAGTTGCCCCGTTGGCCTCCTGTTACGCCCGCTGAAATAACGGATTTAATAGGTCACCTTAAAAATGGAAAAGCTCTTGGTCCTGATCTTCTTCTTCGTCCCGAACTATTAAAATCTAATATAGAATGGTGGGCTTTAGTTCTAGCTAATTTATTTACATCTATCAATAGTTCAGGTGTTGTTCCAGAGCAATGGAAAACAGCAATAGTTGTTCCCATATTCAAAAATGGTTCCCATTCAGACCCATCCAATTATCGACCCATTAGTTTGCTGTCAGTGGTTGGCAAATTATATGCTCTGTACCTTTTGGAAAAGCTTGAGGCCTGGATTTCAGAAAATCAAATTCTCAGGATTGAACAAGCAGGCTTTAGAGCAGGCTGCTCTACCCTCGATCATTGTATGATCCTGCACCATCTAGCAAAGAAATACTCTAGCGGCCCCAAATGCAATTTTTTTGTTGCCTTTATTGACTTAAAATCCGCGTTTGATTCCATCTCCAGATATTTATTATGGTCCAAACTTGAAAAAACAACAATAGATAAGAGATTGCTATTTTTGATGATGCAGCTTTAATCCAATTCCTCATTACGGGTTAGATATGCGATCAATGGGGCCCTAACTGATTCTATCCCCTCTACTCAAGGGGTTAGACAGGGCTGTGTCTTGGCCCCAACACTGTTCAATCTCTTTATCAATGATTTGGCTCCATTTCTAGAGAGTGTGGACTCCCATGCCCCGAAGCTGGCTAACAAACGAGTGCCCATTTTACTCTACGCCGATGACGCAGTCGTGCTATCTCAGTCCAGATTAGGTTTACAAAGACTGTTGCGTACTTTTGCCAGCTACTGCAATGACAACAAACTAACAGTCAACTACAAAAAAACAAAGGTCCTGGTTTTTTCTAAATCCAGGAAATTATATAAATGGGTAATAAATAAGAACCACATTGAGCAGGTTTACAACTATAAATATTTAGGCATATCATTTCAATATAATATAAACTGGAAAACCCATAGGCTGTCTTCAATTAATAAAGCCCGCAATACCCTCAGTGCCTTTTTGCGATTTTACTGCTCTAAAGGGGGCCAGTTTGTTCCCATGGCACTCCAGGTATTTCGTGCTAAGATTGTGGCCCAACTGCTTTTTGGAATCCCGTTATGGGTTCAGGGAGTAACAGCTGAACTGGAGAGAGTATAGTCTATTTTTCTAAGAGCAATTTTTGCAGTGCCTAGGTGTGTGCCTTATTCTGCTCTGTGTTTGGAATCTGGGTCTTTCTCTATTGTCTGTAAAGCCTGGGAGCTTACTTTCGCTCGATGGAGTAAACTCTGTTCTGAGATTCAGGAATTTTCTTTTTTCCAATATTTATGGGTGGATCCTTATCCTAACCCTTAGATAACATTTGTAAATAATAAAATTATCCAACTGGGCCTTTCTCCTTCAGAACTCCTCACTTGGGAATATAATAAGGTGAAGGAAATATTATTTCTCCGGTTGCACGATATCGAACGGCAGGAACTTACGTCTTCAGCCAATAGGACTTGCTCCCCTTTACATTTTGGGATTTTGCCACCTTGGGGAGATAGAGGTGCTAGTTACTTAACAACGCTGCATTTTTCCAAATTTCGGGTTGCATTTGCCTGAGCCCGGTTTAATGTGTTGCCCTCTTCTCTGTTGGAATGGAGGTTTGCAAAAGATAATCCTGTTGCAGTTTTCTGCCCTTGTGGCGTTGGCCTTCTGGAAACTGTCTCCCATGTGCTGTTGTACTGCGCTTTGTATCAGGATGCTAGAGAAGAACTCATTTCCCCCCTGTTACTCAAGTTTCCCGGAAGGTGTGATCTCTTTTATACTTATTACTGCCTCACGGATTCGAGCCCTGGGACTACAGCAGTTGTGGCTAAATTTTTCTATATTGCCATTAGGTTGAGGTCCCTATTAAGTGCCTAACTGCAAGAGTTGTCTGTTGTTTTTAAATAGTTTATTATTACTGATTGTAATCGGTCATATTGTGTTTTAGCATTGTTTTATTGACATGTTGAGTATTTTTATTGCTGTTATTTTTGCTGGCCAATGGCCATAATAAAACTGATGATGGGGTTTTCAAGTGCTTTTGAAAAAATGTCAGAGATGGGGAGGCTCTTATTTCAGTAGGTAGCGTGTTCCAAAGCACCAGTGCAGCAACAGAGAAGGCCCATCCCCGAGTAGCCACCAGATGAGCCGGTGACAACTGCAGACGGACCTCTCCTGATGATCGCAATAGGCGGTGGGGTTCATGACAAAGAGAACATTCTCTTAAATACCCAGGGCCCAAGCCGTTTAGGGCTTTATAGTCAGTCAGTCAGTCATGTTTATTTACGGTCATAGACCAAAATTTACATACATAATAATACACGTAATAAAGTAATAATATATACATAATATAATCAGGAACATGGACTCATCCTAATCAGCAATTTCCCGTTAGCATAATCTGATTTACCATCTGTTGTCTAGCCTTCTTAGCTGCCTCACAGAACTTAGCAACTTTAAATGTTACTTCCTCCTTCTGATCTGAGAGCAGATAGTTGACGTAAAATGCATCTGTATGCCCTGGGAAATCAGTCAGTAAGGAGGAAATATAACAAGTTCGTAAGTCCCTATAAAAAAGACAGTGGAGTAAGATATGGAAGATAGACTCCTGTTCTCCAGAGCCACAAGGACATAGTCTCTGTTCTTTTGGGATCCCTCTAAATTTACCTTCTAATTCAGCTGAAGGTAGCACATTAAACCTGGCCAGTGTAAACATCCTGCGATATTTAGTGATAGTAATCTTACCCAGGTAATTCGCAGGTTTAGTATTATACATTTGTAAACCTAGGAAAACTTCTTTAGAGATTAAAGATCGATCAGTCTGCATTTCCATATCATAGATCCACTGCTTTAATATCAGTCTTGCATGACAAAAACCCATTTCTAATAAACCATCCAGGCTAAAGCCATATAAACTTATTTGGCGAGATATTGACTGCTTCCAGCTAGAATTAAATTTATCAATAAAAATTAAGTGAGCAAGGCCTGTAGAAAAGAAAGACAATCTCAACCAGAAGCTGAGAATGGAAAACCACATCCGGGCTTCCATCTTAGGCATGCCAGTTTCCATCCTCAATATTATATTGGGAACACATCTAGGGATCTGTAGAATAGATCTCAGAAACTTTGTCTGAACTATCTCTAGTGGAGTGCAGTTAGTATACGGGCCCAACTGTGACCCATAAAGCAATTGAGAGCAGACTTTAGCTGTAAATAACTTAATCGCGGCTGGTACAAATTGAGCCCCATCTTGGTGGAAATATGATTGAATGGCCAATGCCGATTTACGTGCATTTTGGGTAACGTATTGCAGATGTGCTTGGCATTTCGTAGAGGCCTGGAAAACAACCCCTAGATATTTAAAGATCTTAACCTGTTCTAGTTTATGTCCAGCCAAAGACCATTTCAAGGTCTTTGGATGTTTAGCAAAGGCCATAATTTTGGTCTTGCTATAATTGATTTCCAGAGCGTATTCATGGCAAAAATTAGCCAGAGAGCAAAGCGCTCTACGGAGGCCAGCAGGAGTCCGAGATAAAATTACTGCATCATCTGCATAAAGCAAAATATTAACCTGTCTATTGGCCAATTTAGGTGGATGGAAAGATGGATTAGTAATAATATCCACAATGGGGTTAATATAATAATTGAAAAGAGCTGGGGCAAGTATACAGCCTTGCCTCACTCCTCGAAAGGTAGGAATTTCTTTAGTGAGGATTCCAGCTGAGCTACATCGAACCTTCAGACATGAGTTCTTGTGGAGTTTATATATTAAAAGTAGCAGACGTCGATCAATAGAGGAGTTAAACAGTCTTTCCCATAATTTATCTCTGGATATGGAGTCGAATGCTGATTTAAAATCCACAAAGGCAGCAAAAAGAGTGGAACGGGGTAGATTAGAATATTTCTCCACTAGATGTTGTAAGACTAAAGCATGCTCAATAGTAGAATGATTGGCCCTAAAGCCTGCCTGCTCATCAGCCAGCACCTGCTCTTTGTCCATCCAGTCCTGGAATTTGTTAAGTAGGTGAAATGCATACATTTTGCCAATAACATTAAGAAGGCTAATAGGGCGATAATTAGATGGTAAATGTCTTTGGCCTCTCTTGTATATAGGAATTACAATCGCCAATCCCCATTCACTAGGGGGTGAGGTTGTCTGATCAATTGCTGTAAACACAGAGGCTAATACCGGCAGCCACCAATCCATATTATTCTTGATGGCCTCTACCGGCAAATTATCTGAGCCAGGGGCCTTACCAGTTTTAAACTGATTCACTATTGAAGCAATCTCTGTACATGTTACTGGGGTCCACTCAGGTAATAGGTTAGGGTCCAGTTCCTGTTCTATTTGTAAAAATGTTGTAGTTGCTCCCTCTCTAGCATATAGAGCACGGAAATATTCAGTCCATTCTCCAACAGGTATATAAAAAGATGGCGGGGAAGGTCTGAATTTAGAAGAGAATGATACCAAAGACCAAAACAAAGACACGTTTTTAGCCTGTGCGGCACAGATAAGATGCTGCCAATCTAGCCTTTTGGCCTCCCTTTTTTTTTTTGCAAGTAAAATTTTGTAAAATCTTTTTTTGACAATCAGATCTTGAGGGCTTTATAGGTTATAACCAGCACCTGGTATTTTGCCCGGACACTTATCGGCAGCCAGTGCAGCTCTTTCAATAAAGGAGTAATGTGGTCTCTCCGAGATGACCTGGAGACCAACCTGGTTGCTGCATTCTGAACCAGCTGTAGTTTCCGGACTAAGTACAAAGGCAGCCCCACATGGAGCGCAATACAGTAATCCATTCTGGAGGTTACCAGCAGATGTACAACTGTCCTGAGGTTGTTTATCTCAAGGAATGGATGAAGCTGGCATATCATCTGAAGCTGATAAAAGGCACCTCTGGCCACCGCCTCAACCTGAGATACCAGGGAGAGGCTCGGATTCAGAAGCACCCCCAGACTGCGCACCTGTTCCATCCAGGGAAGTGTGACCCCATCCAGAACAGGCAGTTCAAACTCATCTCCTGAGTTTTGAACCCACGCAATAAGTACCTCCAACTTATCTGTATTCAGTTTCAGTTTGTTACCCCTCATCCAGCCCATCACTGCCTCCAGGCAGGCATTTAGGGAGGTTATGCTTTCTCCCGATGAGGTTGACATGGGGAAAAAGATTTGGGTGTCATCAGCATACTGATAACATCCTGCACCAAATCTCCTGATGATCTCTCCCAGCGGTTTCATGTAGATGTTACGCAACATCGGAGACAATATGGAGCCCTGAGGGACACCATACAAAAGTTCAGATTTTGAAGAGCAGTCTCCAAGGGACACCATCTGGAACCTGCCTGAAAGGTAGGAGCAGAACCACCGCAAAGCAGTGTTCCCAACTCCCAACTCCCTCAGACGCTTCAGAAGGATACTATGGCCGATACTATCGCAAACCCCGAGAGGTCCAAAAGGACCAACAGAGTCACACTTCCTCTGTCAAATTCCTATTGGAGATCATCCCTCAGGCCGACCAAGGCAGTCTAAACCCCATAGCCCACCTGAAAGCCAGTCTGAAATGGGTCTAGATAATCAGTTTCTTCCAAGACTGTCTGGAGCTGGGGAGCCACAACCCTCACAATTACCTTGCCCAACCACAGAAGGTTGGAGACAGGCCTGTAGTTACTCAACTCGGAGGGATCCACGGCAGGCTTCTTTAGAAGTGGTCTAATAATGGCCTCCTTAAGACAAGGAGGCATCCTGCCCTCCCTCAGAGAAGCATTTATGATCTCTACCAGGCCTCCTACAACAATCCCCGTGCTAGATAGTATAAGCCATGTCAGGCAAGGGTCAAGAAAACAGGTGGTGTGCCGCACTGCTCCGAGCAGCTTGTCCACATCCTCAGGAGTCACAAACTGGAACTGATCCAACCTAACCAAACAAGAGAAGTTGCTGGACTCCTCCACATCAGACACTGAAGTAATTATGGAGTCTTAAGTCTAAGTCGGCCTGAATACAAGAGATTTTCCACACAAGGAATTCATTAAACACGTCACAGCAGGTAATCAATGGTTCCAGATTCTGATTCAAAGGAGGAGGGGCATGTACTAGCCCTCTCACAACCCTGAACAACTCCACCGGATGTGAACTTGCAGATTCAATACAGGCAGAAAAGAATCTCTTCTTTACCACATGTATTGCCTGAGCATAGATCTTCAAATGTACTCTGTGTCACAATCTGTCGGATTTGAGTAGAATCTTTGTTCACTTGTGCTCCAGTCATTTACCTTGCCGCTTCAGCCCCTGTTAATCTCTGAATATAATAGCCAAGAAGGCGTTTCATTCCACTCTTGACTTAAACATTAAATTGTCTTCATTAAACTGACTTCATTTTTTATCTTCCCACCATGAGATTTTGCAAGTTGTAGGCTCTCCATTGATCAAATTGTTTTGTTTATTCTTCTCTATGGAAATATATATTTAATATCGAATATCATTAATAATTAAATGGGAAGATGGAGCAGCTAGAAGTATTCTCAACAAATATAAATGGACTAAATAGTCCATTCAAAAGGGGAAAAAAGAGGGTGTGGATATTATTTGTCTTAAAGAGACTCATATAAAAAAGGATAATATAAATTTGTGGGAATGTCACTGACTTGGTCAAATGTTTGCTGCATGAGGGGGGGAAACGGGGAAATGGGGTTGTGATATATATTAAAAACTCAACATGGACTTTAGAGATGCAGACTCAGGACAAGTAAGGTAGATATATTATTCTTAGATTCCAAACACCAAGTAACAAATTGACAATATCGAAACGTTGCTCAAGTTCAAGTTTTATAAAACTGATTCAAAAACAAGGGAGAAACACTTGCACCTCACATGTTTACACATCTGTCATTTTACATTGAGATGGTGGACATCCTCACAAACTATATCTTTGAGGTGTATCTATGTGTCCCTACAACTGTACCAAATATGGTTCAAATCAATCAGGTGGTTCAAAAGGTAGCCCACTTGCACCTCAAACATAAATATGTCAGCCATCTTGAACTGAGGTGGATGACATCATCACAAACTATGCTCTTGAGGTGTGCCTATATGTCCCTACAACTGTACAAAATTGCACCAGCAGCCAGTGAGGACAGCACCAGGGGGCGGCAAAGAGCACCTTTAAAAATAAATTAAAAACATGTTTACCAATGTTATGGCAGCACTTAGAAGCTTTTTGAACCCCTCCTAAAGCCATCCAGGTTGTTGGCTGTCACCCCATCTTGTAGCAGAGAATTCCACAAGTTGATGATGTGTTGTGTGAAACAGTACCTCCATTTGCTGGTCCTAGATTTCCTGGCAATCAATCTCATGGGATGACCCCTGGTTCTATTGTTATGTGAGAGCAAGAAGAATTTCACTCTGTCCACTTCCTCCACACCATGCATGATTTTATAGACCTCTATCATGTCTCCCCACAGTCGTCTTTTTTCTAAACCGAATAGCCCCAGGTGTTGTAGCCTTGCCTCATTAGGGAGGTGCTCTAGGCCCCTGATCATCTTGGTTGCCCTCTTCTGCACCTTTTCCAGTTCTACAATGTCTGTGTTTAGATGTTGTGACCAGAATTTTATGCAGTATTCCAGGTGTGGCCGCACCATGTTGGTAAGCAATCCGTTAATTTGTTTTTAAAGGTGCCTCTTGCCGCCGCCCCCCCACCACCACCACCCACCTGGTGCTGCCCTTACTGGCCTCTGCTGCCAAATTGAATAAAAATTGGTCCAGGCATTGTGAAGTTGTTAGGTATACACAAACACACACAAACATGGATATAGATGCAAAGCACTTGGTGATCTCATAAGGTTACCTTCAGTGAGAAAAGTAGGCTTTAAAAGACTCTAAACAGATATTATCATTCTGATAAGACAAACATATGTCTTCACAAATATTTATCATATTGAATGTATAAATTGGTGCAGAAAAGACTGTAAATTTTATTGACATTTCTTTTACCACTGGCCAGTTTGGAACAATGCCTGCCCTCACAGCTGCAGTGTTCAACTCTTGAGATAAATTCTGCTGTAACCATGAGCAGTGCAGAAAGCAGGGGTGAGTGATTCATTCAGGGCAGCAATTCCAAAATGTTTTGTATTGCTAAGTGGCCTTCAAAACTTGACATAGCTTAGGGCCTTGACATGCCACAATCCCACCCTGCATTTCATGAATTAGCAAACTGTGCTGCAAATAAACCTTATTGTTCACACTAAGCGGATATAGGAAAGGTGATTAACCATTACGTGACTGAAGCAATGTGCCAGGTGACAGCACTCACAGAACTCTGCAGTCATTGATATTCGTACAGCATTCTAATCAGGGTTTTAGATGTACTCTCAGCAGCAAAGTAGAGCTTAAGATAAGAAGGCTGCACACAGCTATTTCTACATACAGCACTGGAAGCTAGATCTAGCACACCTTCGGATGTAATGCAGAACCGTGTGTCCAATGGGCCCATGGTACTGTGGTTCCCCTCCCTCTACTCTCCCATCTGTATTCAGATGTTCGGTAGAGCTTCCTCTCTGTAGTAGGTGAGACTGCAGAGAAGCAGGAGAAGCTGGCTTGGTGGGCTTATTTCTTGACAGAAGGGCAGCCCACACAGCCAACTGGGCTGAACTGTCGGAGGAGCTTCATCTCAACTCTAGTTCTTTGGGATCAAAACTGTCGTGCAAGCATTTGGATGTAATGCTGGTACCACAGAAATGGAGTTTGCAGTGGTGAAACTCCATTCTGAATGGAGTTCAGACTGGATTTCATGGAGGGAAATTGTGGGTCCCTTTCCACTGAAAACTCCATGTTGGATCTCCATTTTCCTGTTACATCTGAATTTGGCCCTGGTCTCAAGTTGGTTGCAGGCCTTCTGAGGGCACTAGAACCAGTGTTCCCTGTAAGAGGGATTTCCAGATGCTGTTGACTACAACTCCGATTATTATTTCTTTTTTACACAGTCAGACAGGTGTTATTGACTGGTTTGTTTTATCCAGACATTGAGTCCTTCCCAAGGACCTGGGATGGCTGAATTTTATCATCAATACTGTTGGTTATTATAGATATCGTTGAAAAATATAGGCTGTTCCCAGTAAAGTTGCTTTTTGTAATTGGCTGATGGTGATTTCAGTGGCCCCTATGGTGTTGAGGTGCTCTTCAAGTTGTTTTGGAATTGCACCTAGGGTGCCAATTACCACTGGGATTATTTTGGTCTTTTTCTGCCACAGCCTTTCAATTTCAGTTTGTAGATCTTTGTATTTGGTGATTTTTTCTATTTCTTTTTCTATTCTGCTACCCCCTGGTATTGCTATGTTGGTTATTTTAACTTGTTTTTCTTTCTTCTCAACTACAGTTATATCTGGTGTATTGTGTGGCAGATGTTTGTCTGTTTGTAGTCAGAAGTCCCATAATATTGTTGCATCTTCATTTTCGACAACTTGTTCAATTTTATAGTCCCACCAATTTTTGGCTACAGGTAGCTTGTATTTTTTGCAGATATTCCAGGTTATCATCCCTGCGACCTTGCCATGCCTTTGTTTGTAGTCAGTCTGTGCAATCTTTTTATAATAGCTGATTAGGTGGTCCACTGTTTCATCTGCTTCTTTACAAAGGCAGCACTTGCTGTTTATTGTTGACTTTTCTACTTTTGCTCTTATTTCATTTGTTCTTAGTGCCTGTTCTTGTGCAGCCAGTATTAAACCCTCGGTTTCTTTCTTCAAGTTGCCATTCTTAAGCCATTGCCAGGTCTTGGTGATGTCTGATTTTCCACTTATATTGTGCAAATTTTGACCATGCAGTGGCTTATTTTTCCATTTTTCTGCTCGGTTCTTGGCTTGTTCTTTCTTGTAGGCCTGCTTTGTTTCATTGGTGTTTAATAGTTTCTCATTATTGACCATTTGAAGTGCATCTTCTTCACTGTCCTTTATATATTCTTCAAGGCCTCTTTTCTCCTCCTCTACGGTTTGATGGACTTGCAGCATTCCTCTTCCACCTGAGCTGCGAGGGGGGTATAGCCTATCGACATCACTGCGGGGGTGCAGAGCATGATTGATGGTCATGATTTTCCTGGTATTACCATCTAGCGTCTCTAGCTCTGCCTGGGTCCAGTCTATTATTCATGCAGAGTATCTGATAACAGGTATAGCCCAGGTGTTTATGGCTTGTATGGTGTTCCCGCCATTGAGTTTGGACTTGAGGATTTTTCTAACTCTCCTGTTGTATTCACTTCCCATTTTAATTTTAACTTCAGCGCGTGCAATGTTATCAGTCTGGAGAATGCCCACGTATTTGTAATGTTCTTTCTCTTCCAGGTTCTTGATGTTGCTTCCATTGGGCAGTTCTATTCCTTCTTTTTTTGTTATTTATCCTCTGTTCATTATTAATGCAGCACTATTCTCGGATTATTATTATTATTATTATTATTATTATTATTATTATTATTAAAAATACAGTTTCTATACTGCCCTTTCGCTCAGGACAGTTTACACAGAGAAATAATAAATAAATAAGATGGCTCCCTGTCCCCCAAAGGACTCATAAACTAAAAAGAAACATAAGATAGACACCAGCAACTGTCACTGGACTGCTGGGGTTGGATAGTGTCAGTTACTCTCCCCCTGCTAAATAAAGAGAATCACCACTTTAAAAGGTACCTCTACCAAGTTAGCAGGGATAAAACAAAGTCCACAGGGGTAAAATCCCCTGACAAAAGCCACTGCAGTCAAGGAAGTGGGGAGTAGTCATCAAGAACAACTGGGATCCTATTATTTCTTTCTTCTTTTCAGCAGATCTCTGTTATTCAGTTTAGGCTTCAGCACAATAATGTAGCATTTGGGAGGAAAGATGCAGCCCAGGAACCCACCACAGCTGGATAAGGTGGAGAAGGTCTCCACTGCTACCTTGGACTTCCCCTTAGCAGTCAAAAAAATTGGAACACAACAAACAAAAATACTGCAAAATATCAACATACTGAAGGTGATGAACTTGGATTCATTAAAAGCATGTGGCAACTTCCTGGCCAGGAAGGCCACAGTGCAGGTGATGATGGAGAGAAATCCCACATGGATCAAACAAAAGAAATTCAACAAGACGGACCCTCTGTTACATTTTGCAGGTATCTCTCCAGTCATTGACTGCATCTCCAATTCTGGGAAGGGGGGAGATGTTCCTAGCCACACTCCACAGATGCCTGTTTGAATAAGGGTGCAAGAAAGAACAATGGAATTGGCCAGTCTTTTCCCCACCCACATCCTCATGTTAGATCCTGGTTTGGTGGCCATGAAAGCTACAATCACAGTGATGGTTTTGGCCAGCACACAGGAAATCGCTACTACAAAGCTTGTTTCAACAGCAAAATAACGGAGATAGCATGTCATCCTTGTAGGCTGTCCAAGCGAGAGCAAAGATGAGAGGAAGCAAAGCAAGAGGGAGACGAGGAGAATGTAGGTGAGATCCCGGTTGTTGGCTTTGACAATGGGGGTATCTTTGTTCTTAATAAAAATTCCTAGCACTATGATTGTGATCAGGGAAAATGAAGCAGCAGCAGAAGCTAAAGTAATCCCCAAAGGTTCATGATAAGAGAGAAAGGTTATAGCTTTGGGGATGCATTGATCTTTGTTCTTGCTTGGGAACCGATCTTCTGGACATTTGAAACACTCATCTGCATCTGAAAAGAATGAGGGGTCATTACAGTACCAAGTCATATGCACGAAGAGGTCTAGTCACACTAAGCAGATAATATGGGGAAGATGAATAACCACATGTTTCAGGACATGGGTGAATCAGTGTGCTATCTGACAACACCCACAGAACACTGCAGGCATTGATATTTTTCCAGAATTCTGAGCAGTGTTTTGCATTGGATTATATCAGCAGAGTAGAACACAAGATAAGGAGGCTGCACACATCTATTTGTACAAGTAGATCTAGTCTCGGGTTGATTGTGGGCCTTCTCATGGGTCTAGGGTCAGTCTTCCATGTAAGAGGGATTCCCAGATGTTGTTTACAACAACAACTCCCATATGTCCCAACCAAAAGCAATTCCAGCTGAAGATGGTGGAGGTTGTAGTCAATAACATGTGGAAACCCCTTACAGGGAACACTGCCTGGGTTCCAGAGCAATTGCCCATAGTTGCCATCTGTTCATGTCAGGCCATCTCTGCTCAAATTCACCATTTTCAAAAAGAGGAGAGTCAACATCTCTCTCGATTAAGATTCCTTTGAACATTTTGTGGTGGGTCTGACAGTGCGAGAGGTCAACCTTAATTTCATTGCTCAACCAAGACTAGGATTTGGTGTGGGCTGTAATTAGTATTGAACTTAGAGCTAATGCAACATTATCTTACAGATGGTTTTCTCAAAATTTCTCAGGTGTTTCAAGGGAGTGTCACAATGGAACAGAAGATCTTGGAATGCTTTCAAAAGGCAACTTACCAATGTTAATTGTTTTTTCAGCAAGAATTGTTTTCTGTTTTCTATTTTAACGTTTATTCAATTCATGCTCAACTTGTGTCCCTTCAGACCTTGCAGACAACTCCTACCATCCCTAGCCATAAATGATTGTGGCTGGGGATGGTGAGAGTTGTAGTTCTGCAACATCTGGAGCAACAGATTTTTAGATTGTGAGCCCTTTGGGGACAGGGATCCATCTTATTTATTTATTATTTCTCTGTACAAACCACCCTGAACCATTTTTTGAAGGGCGGTATAGAAAACGAACAAACAAACAAACACAAGTTGAGAACCACTGGATTATTCTATGCTTTTGCAGGTGGTTGCAAAAATGCTCGTTACAACTTAGGATAAATCTGACAGGGCCCGTTCAGGTATCCCGGCTGCTCCTCAGTAGTAAACCCACCAAGCCAGCCAGCCACCCTCTTAAAGAGGGTTCCAAGGGCTAGGCTTCTCTTAGCCCTGTCTTTTGGATTGTCTGCCCGACCAGGCTGCTTGCAGCCAGAGGCATACCTAGGGAAAATAGCGCCTAGGGCAAACACTGAATTTGTGCCCCACCCCCGGTCCAAGCATCTGACACCCATCTTTCAGATAACGTTACCATAATATCAGCTCAAAAATACAAGTCAGGCTCATTAATTTTTTAATATTTCAAAAACTATTTAGCAGTGGATGTAGCCAGACCAAAAAATTCGGGAAAACTACAAATTTCAGTATGCTGGGGCTCATGAAATACCCTAATACTATGTGGAGGTGTACTTGGAAAACTAAACAGAAGCGTCTGTCTAATTCTCTGCTGTGCATTGTAGCATCAATCCTCTGCTATGCATTGTAGCAAGTTTTAAAAATAAATGGAGAATTTGACTTTTCCCAGATATTCTGTAAATAATTAAAGGATATGCAGAGTAAACTGTGTCACTACTTGGAATATATTCTAGTATTTCAGAAAGACAGTTAAAATAAGAGAAAGAGAGCAAGAAACTCCCTGTGGGCCTTAATATTAAGGATTTCACACTGAGTCAAAGACAAACTCACCATTAATAGCCATATTAGCAAGACATCACGTTTAACTCACATCACAAGAAGCAAAGTAAGAGCAAATGAATACAATCCTAGCTCATAAGCATCAGCTCAGTATTCACAAGCCCTGATTCTCTATACATAGTGCCAATGTGAATATGTGTACAGTGTCTTATATTATATATTTTAATTTTTTTTACCTGTAGCCCCTTTGCGGGGCTTCCTAAATGCTGTGGGAGGGATTTGCAAAGGTTCCCCCTCACCCTGCTGGCCTCTAGGGCCTCGCAGGTACCATTTGAGCATGTGCGGTGGCCATTTAAAAAAATAATCTTTTTAAAAAATGGCCATTGAAAACCAAATGGCCATTGCGCATGCTCAAATGGCCTCTGCAAGGCCTGGCATGACCTAGGGCCTCACAGAGGCCATTTGAGCATGCATGGTGGCCATTTTGTTTTTGGCAGCCATTTTTTATTTTTTATTTTAATTTTACAAAATGCCCCCCCCTTCAAGTGGTGCCCGGGGCACATGCCCTGCCTGCCCTGCCCCTAGATATGCCCCTTCTTGCAGCCCAGGCTGGGGGAGTGCGGGGCTCCTGGCCAGTATTGTGGACTCCTCATAATGAGCCACACGTTCCTGTGATGCATTATGGGAATTCCAGGTGTAAAATGAAGCAATCTGCCTGTGCGGGAAGAGAAGAGACATCCTCTGCTGGGAAGTAATAAGCCTTCCTCCCCACTTTCCCTTGAGGCCTTTCTCACCTATCGTGAGAACAAATCATTCTGATACCATTTACTCAAACAATTTAGATCTAATCTTGACTGCTGCTGCACAAAATTTAGCCACATTAAGTGTTATACTTTCACTACAGTCTGCTAAAATAAAAGAAACATACCCATCTTCAGTTCTACCAGAGATATTCAATAAAAGAGGGGAAATTAGTTCAGAATGACTAGCCTTATAAAATGAAGAATATAATAAAACATGAGTCACCATTTCTACACCTTGGCCACAAGGACAAATCCGATTGTTAATGGGAGTTTTCTTATACCTGCCCTCTACAACAGCTGATAGTAGTGCATTAAATCGTGTAAGGGAGAAGTCTTTTCTCTGAGACTTGGTAACTAAATTAAATAAATATTGCGTGGGTTTTGGATAATTTGTGGAACTACCTAAAAAATTACCTACAGAAATTTGTGCAAGATCATTCTGTTTTTCAACATATGCTATATGCTGCCTAATAAACCTCTTAGCGTTATCAGGACCCAAAGATCTTAATAGCTGTGCTGAGAGACCATACTTGCCTAGCATATCACCTTAAGTGGCGCATTGGGGAAATGCTTGACTAAAAGTGGAAGACTGCTGGTTCGAATCCCCGCTGGTACTATAATGGGAAGCAGCGATATAGGAAGATGCTGAAAGGCATCATCTCACACTGCGTGGGAGGAGGCAATGGTAAATGCCTTCTCTATTCTAACAAAGAAAACCACAGGTCTCTGTGGGCACCAGGAGTCAAAATCAACTTGACGGCACACTTTACCTTACCCCCAGAGCAATCTGCATCCTCTTGGCCTTCTAAATAAGCCAGACGCTGACCTTGTCTGAAGAGGCAGATGTGGAAAATAACACTAAGTCTGGAGACACACCAAGATGGAGAGATGGAGAATATAAGATCTAGCTGTGTTTGCTTATCACTTAAGGGGTTTGAATTGGTGAGACCCTTATATTACAGAAGGTTGGAAGGGACACTTCAATATCTTTGAATTTAAACCCTGAGAAAATTAATGGAGAGTTTGGGTTATTGGCTCTGGTGGAGTGACTTGGAAGAAGAATCAATAGCTTTTGTTGTTCTTCTTGTCCCTTTTCTGCCGGGGTCCCCCCCTCAAAAATTACATTTGGAGTATAATAGATTTAAGTTCGGATCGGATTTTCCCTCCCCCCCTTTCTCCTTAAATAAAGCATTTGGATTACTTTGAATTATTTGGATTACAAAATATCAAACATCAAACAAAAAGGATTATAATTTATCTAGGAGTATCACTCATTTGGATTAAATTTGGATTATAAATGGTCATGTTTTAAACCATTGAAGTAACTGATTGAGTCAGCTTGGGAAGAATGAAGAAGACTTTAAGAAGATCTTAGAAAACTGGCAGATTCTGGGGTTTGTGAAAGAACTTTCTAGACCTTTTGCATAGAAATGTGAATTTATGTGCTTCTATTTTATTTCCTTTTTCTCTGTGAATAACTGGACAACTATGTCAACTTTATTATTCAATGATTGTGGCTATCTGATGCTCTAGAAAGAAAGAGGTCTTGAGATTTTGAGGTTTAGATATTGAGGTTCAGGTGTTTTGAATTTTAGAAATTAATAATTTGTTTGTAATGGTAATTAGATAATTGTAACTGTCTAATTGTAAAACTTAAAATTTGGCAAAAAAGGGGGGGGGTTCACTTAAAAATAGACATGCGTAGCAGATTTTTGGAAGTGACAAAAAGACTGGATAACTATGACCAAGAGATTAATAAGATATCAAAACAACAGGAAGTGCTATTATCTGGTCAGAACTCACACGCTGTACAGATTGACAAGTTGAAGAAAAAAGTGGAAATTTTAGAATTTAAGAGTTGGAGTGCCAACTTAAAGTCTCATGTAGTGGGGAAAGATACTGGGAAATACAATTTGAGAGAAGAAGTCAGAAAGATTTTGGCAGAATTTCTTGGAGGGGGCAAAGGAGAAACTCCGGAAATTGGAAAGAGTTATAGAATTAATTTGGCATAACTTGGCAAAGAGGCACCTTTTAATGTGGTGATTCTCTTTATTTAGCAGGGGAGAGGAACTGGACCTATCCACCCCTAGCACAGTACCTCCAGTGACTGTTGCTGGTGTCTACCTTATATTTCTTTTTAGATTGTGAGCCCTTTGGGGACAGAGATCCATCTTATTTATTTATTACTTCTCTGTGTAAACTGTCCTGAGCCATTTTTGGAAAGACAGTATAGAAATCAAATAAATAAATAAATAAATAAATATGGCCGGGAAAGGAAAGTATCTCGAGATATACTCATCAAGTTTACTTACAAGTAAACCAAGGAAGAGATTCTGCAGGCCCAAAGACAGAACCCACTGAGAGTTGATAATAATGAAATACAGATCTATTCATTCATTCATTTGATTTCTATACCACCCTTCCAAAAATGGCTCAGGGCAGTTTCAACAGATGTTACCAGAAATTTTAGCTGAGCATTGACCACTGTGTGAAACAGGATGCTGGACTTGATCAGCCTTGGTGCTGATCCAGCAGGACTGTTTTTATGTTCTAAATGAAATTTTTAATGGCCATCTTGCAAGAGAGAAAGATTAAATATAGATGGGTGGTACCATTTTGTTTAAAAGGTTTTTTTGGATGGATGGAAGGCCTTTGTCTGTACGCTGGAAAATGCAAGGGCTATGTTGGAGTCTGTAAAGATGACAAGACAAGAGAAACTGCGGAGGAGGAGAAGGAAGAAGATGCCAAAATGGATTAAGCAGCTGCTCATTAATAATTAAATGGGAAGATGGAGCATCTAGAAGTATTCTCAACAAATATAAATGGACTAAATGGTCTGTTCAAAAGGGAAAAAAGAGGGTGTGGATATTTTTTGTCTTAAAGAGACTCATATAAAAAAGGATAATATAAATTTGTGGGAATGTCACTGACTTCATCAAATGTTTGCTGCATCAAGGGAAAAAAAGGAAAATGAGGTTGTGATATATATTAAAAACTCAACATAGACGTTAGAGAAGCAGACTCAGAACAAGGAACATAGATATATTATTCTTAGATTCCAAATACCAGATATGAATGCAGTCCTTTGCACAATGCAAGACAAATTGGGAAAATACAAGAGGAGTTCTGGCAAAGTATCTAAACATGTAGAAGATTATATATTTTTGTTCTTGCTTGGATTCTGATCTTCTGGACATTGGAAACAATAATCTGCATCTGCAACAAGAAATTAGGTTTGTGCAATTTGGATTTTCTGTGTTTCGATTTGTATCCAAATCAAAACAGCCCTGATTCGATTTGGATCAAAATCTAACAAATCCAAATCAGCCCAGATTCGATTCGGATCCAAATTGTGGCTGATTCGATTTGAATCCATTCAGGTTTCAGATATCTCCAATTAATTTCCCCAGATTCCCAGCTTTCATTTTAAAAAAAATCTAAGCTCTAGCCCTTATAGAAGTGGAGTTATGGAGCAAAATGTGTGGTCACTATTTTTCAAGAGTTCGGATTCTTTGGTGTATAATAACTTTCACTCAATGAATCCTTATGAGGATGCATTACACACCTTCATTTCTTCTATTTATTTTTACTCTCTTTTTGATGGTGCCAATTGTCAACTGCCATGTGCCAACTACACCCTACTCCCACCCACAAGGTACAACTCAGTTTAAGTTAAGGGCCTAATGGGTAGAGGGTACTGCCCAAATTTCAGAGGAATTGGACAAAGGGCTGATTTTTGGTGAATTGTTGAAGGTTTAGTGTCTTTGGGGCAGATCTGGGGCATAAAGCGAGATCTGGGGTGGAAGAGTGGGATGGAATGGTAGTGCCTAATGGGTGGAGGATACCACCCAAATTGCAGAGGGATTGGGCAAAGGGCTGATTTTTGGTGCATTGTTGAAGTTTACATATCTTTAAGGTTTCCCCCCATAAGGTATAATGGAGGTTTCAGCAGCTGCATAAGTGCACTTGGGGGGTGCTGGGGTGGCCCAGAGCAAGTGGTGGTGTAGTGCACATAGGGTTCCAGCCACTCCCATGGGTTGCTAACCCCATGGGGTAGTACAGGGTTCTGTTGTTTCTGAAGTGGTCTGAGTATAGCTTCTATGGTAGCAAATGAGAGTGGATTCATGGTTTGTATTGAAAATCTCATTTGCTACCAGAGAATCTACACTCAGAACACCTAAGAAACAACATAACCCTGAACCCCATGGGTTAGAAACCCATGGGGGTGGCTGAAACCCTCTGTTCACTACACCACCACTCACTCTGGGCCACCCCAGTGCCCCCCAAGTGCAGTTATGGGGCTGCTGAAACCTACATGATTCCCTGTGGAGAAAAACTTTAAAGATGCGTAACTTCAACAAATCACCAAAAATCAGCCCTCTGCCAACATCCTTTGAAAAAATTCTGGTAGCTTCCTTGCCTCCACCCCCCCCCCCGGCACTATCACCAACCCCACACCACTCTAGGCCACTCCATTCCCCCCAACGTGAAGCAATACACCTCCATTATACCTTATGGGGAAGAACCTTAAAGATGCGTAAACTTCAACAATTCACCAAAAATCAGCCCTTTGCCCAATCCCTTTGCAATTTGGGTGGTAGCCTCTACCCATTAGTCACTACCATATCACCCTACGCTTCCACCCCAGATCCCGCTTTATGCCCCAAATCTGCCCCAAAGACACTAAACCTTCAACAATTCACCAAAAATCAGCCCTTTACCCAATTTACTGCAATTTGGGTGGTAGCCTCTACCCATTAGGCATTTAACTTAAACTGAGTAGTACCCCACTACCTTGTGGGTGGGAGTGGGGTGTAGTTGGCATATGGCAGTTGACAGTTGGTGCTGTTGAAATGATAGTAAAAATCACTAGAAGAAATGAAGTTGTGTAAGGCATCCTCATAAGGATTCATTGAGTGAAAGTTATTATACACCAAAGAATCAGAACACTTGAAAAATAGTGACCACACATTTTGCTCCATAACTCCACTTCTATAAGGTTTAGAGCTTATCTTTTTCTTTTCTCTTTTTAAATGAAAGCTGCGAATCTGGGGAAATTAATAGGGCAGATCCAAAACTGAAATTGATTCAAATCGAATCAGCCACAATTTGATTTGTACCCGAATCTAGCCAATGGACCACAGGGGTGATTTGTTTTTTCTCCGAATCACCTGAATCAGCTAGATTCGGGTACAAATCGATTTGTATCTAAATCAATTTGCACATCCCTACAAGAAACAGCGGCCATTACAGTGCCAGGTCATATGCAGCTAGAAGTTGATTCTCATAACTACCTTCATGGTGAGAATTATTGCTCATGTTGACCTCTACTTACTGGTTCCCAGTGTAAGGTTTGTACTGTGAAAAGGCATTTCATCAGTGCCAGATTTACGCACAAACTCAGTAAAATACAGCTTTGGGCCTCATATTACGAGGAGCCTCTACATATCAAAACGTTGCTCAAGTTCAAGTTTTATAAAACTGATTGAAAAACAAGGGAGAAACACTTGCACCTCACATGTTTACACATCTGTCATTTTATATTGGGATGGTGGACATCCTCATAAATGATATCTTTGAGGGTTCCCTACTATGTGTCCCTACAACTGTACCAAATAGGGTTCAAATTAAACAGGTGGTTCAAAAGGTAGCCCACTTGCACCTCAAACATAAAAATGTCTGCCATCTTGAATCGTTGTGGATGACATCCTCACAAACTATGCTCTTGAGGTGTCCCTCTATGTCCCTACAACTGTACAAAATTGCAGCAACGGCTGGTGTTGACAGCACCAGGCAATTTCCTGGCAATCAATTTCATGGGATGATGCCTGATTCTAGTGTTATGTGAGCAAGCAAAGTTTCTCTCTCTCTCCACTTTATCCACAACATGCATGATTTTAAAGTCCTCTATCATGTCTCCCCGCAGTCGGCTTTTTTCTAAACTGAAAAGCCCCAGGTGTTGTAGCCTTGCCACATAAGGAAGGTGCTCTAGGCTGCTTATCATCAGGGTTGCCCTCTTCTGCACCTTTTCCGGTTCTACAAAGTTCTTTTAAAAATGTGGTGACCAGAATTCAATGCAGTACTCCAAGTGCGGTCGCACCATAGTTTTGTATAAGGGCATGATACCATGTTGGTAAGCAATCCATTAATTGGTTTTTAAAGGCGCCTCTTGCCGTAGCCCTCACTAGCCGCTGCTGCCAAACTGAATAAAAATTGTTCCAGGCATTGTGAAGTTGTTAGGTACACACACACACACGCACACACACACACAAATACACAAACATCCAAAGCGCGGGGTGATCTCATAAGGTTACCTTCCTTGAGAATTGCAGGCTTAAAAAGACTATAAAACAGATTTTATCATTCTAATAAGACAAATATATACTTACATGGCTTCACAATTATTTATCGTATTGTAAATTTTATTGACTTTTTTTTTCCACTGCCCAGTTTGGAACAATGCCTGCCCTCAAAGCAGCAGTGTTCAACTCTTCAGGTGAATTCTGCTGTAACCATGAGCAGTGCAGAAAGAGGGGTTGAGTGGTTCATTCAGGGCAGCAATTCCAAAATGTTTTGTAATGTTATGTAGCTTGACATAGCTTATGTAAACTTGACATAGCTTAGGGCCTCGACATGTCATTATCCCACCCTGAGTTTCATGAATTAGCAAACTGTGCTACAAATTACCCTTACTGTTCACACTAAGCAGATATAGGAAAGGTGATTAACCATTACGTGACTGAAGCAATGTGCCAACTGACAGCACTCACAGAACTCTGCAGTCATTGATATTTGTACAGCATTGTGTGCAGAGTTTTGCATTTACTCACAGCAGCAGAGTAGAGCTCAAAATAAGAAGGCTGCACACCGCTATTTCTACATATAGCACTGGAAGCTAGATCTAGAACACCTTCAGTTGTAATGCAGAACCATGGGTCCAATGGGCTCATGGTACCACAGTTTGCCTCCCCCTACTCTCCCATCTGCATTTGGATGTTCCATTGAGCTTCTTCTCTGTAGTAGGTGAGGCTGCAGAGAGGCAGGAGAAGCTGGCTTGGTGGACTTACTTCTTGACAGAAGGGCAGCCCACACAGCCAACTGGGCTGAACTGATGGATGAGCTTCCTCTCTCAACTCCAGTTCTGTGGGATCAAAAGTGTGGTGCCAGCATTTGGATGTAATGCTGGTGCCGCAGAAATGGGGTTTGCAGTGGTGAAACTCCATTCCCAACCTTCAGTTCAGATTGGACTTCAGGGAGGGAAATTGTGGGTCCCTTTCACTGCAAACTCCATGTTGGTTCTCCAATTTCCTGTAACATCTGAATTTGGCCCCAGTCTCAGTTTGGGTGTGGGCCTTCTGAGGGCACTAGAACCAGTGTTCCCTGTAAGAGGGATTTCCAGATGCTGTTGACTACAACTCCCATAATCCCCAGCCAACAGCCAGTGCGGTTGAGGATGGTGGGAGTAGTAGTCAGTAACAACTGGGATCCTATTATTTCTTTCTTCTTTTCAGCAGATCTCTGTTATTCAATTTAGGCTTCAGCAGAATAATGTAGCATTTGGGGGAAAAGATGCAGCCCAGTAACCCACCACAGCAGGCTAAGGTGGAGAAGGTCTCCACTGCTACCATGGATTTCCCCTTAGCAGTCAAGAAGATTGGAACACACCACAACAAAATACTGAAAAATATCAACATACTGAAGGTGATGAACTTGGAGTCATTAAAAGCATGTGGCAGCTTCCTGGCTAGGAAGGCCACAGTGCAGGTGATGATGGAGAGAAATCCCACATGCATCAAACAAAAGAAATGCAACAAGACTGACCCTTTGTTACATTTTGCAGCAATCTCTCCAGTCATTGACTGCATCTCCAATTCTGGGAAGGGGGGAGATGTTCCTAGCCACACTGCACCAATGGCTGTTTGAATAAGGGTGCAAGAAAGAACAATGGAATTGGCCAGTCTTTTCCCCACCCACATCCTCATGTTAGATCCTGGTTTGGTGGCCATGAAAGCTACAATCACAGTGATGGTTTTGGCCAGCACACAGGAAATCGCTACTATAAAACTTGAGTCAACAGCGAAATAACGGAGATAGCATGTGATCCTTGTAGGCTGTCCAAACGAGAGGAAAGATGAGAGGAAGCAAAGCAAGAGGGAGACGAGGAGGATGTAGGTAAGATCCCGGTTGTTGGCTTTGACAATGGGGGTATCTTTGTTCTTAATAAAAATTCCTAGCACTAAGATTGTGATCAGGATAAAAGAAGCAGCAGCAGAAGCTAAAGTGATCCCCAAAGGTTCATGATAAGAGAGAAAGGTTATAACTTTGGGGATGCATTGATCTTTGTTCTTGCTTGGGAACCGATCTTCTGGACATTTGAAACACTCATCTGCATCTGAAAAGAATGAGGGGTCATTACAGTGCCAAGTCATATGCAGGAAGAGGTCTAGTCACACTAAGCAGATAATATGGGGATGATGAATAACCACATGTTTCAGGACATGGGTGAATCAGTGTGCCAGCTGACAACACCCACAGAACGCTGCAGGCATTGATATTTTTCCAGAATTTTGAACAGTGTTTTGCATTGGATTGTATCAGCAGAGTAGAACACAAGTTAAGGAGGCTGTACAAAGCTATTTGTACAAGTAGATCTAGTCCACACACACACACTTGCACCTCACATGTTTACACATCTGTCATTTTATATTGGGATGGTGGACGTCCTCACTAATGATATCTTTGAGGGTTCCCTACTATGTGTCCCTACAACTGTACCAAATAGGGTTCAAATTAATCAGGTGGTTCAAAAGGTAGCCCACTTGCACCTCAAACATAAAAATGTCTGCCATCTTGAATCGTGGTGGATGACATCCTCACAAACTATGCTCTTGAGGTGTCCCTCTATGTCCCTACAACTGTACAAAATTGCAGCAGCGGCCGTTGAGGACAGCACCAGGGGGCGGCAAAAAGCGCCTTTAAAAACATATTAAAGACATGTTTACCGGTGTTGTGGCAGTGCTTGGAAGCTGCTTGAAGCAGTGGCACTCCACTCACGAGGCTCCACTCACATGCAGAGGCCTGGGGCATGCTGCCACCCCACAGGGATTTCGGGCAGGGTGCCACGGGACACCTGAGCAAAGTACCACTGCATGAGGCAGCTTGCAGTGCTTCAATAAGAACATAAGGACAGCCCGGCTGGATCCGGCCCAAGGAGGCCCATCTAGTCCAGCATCCTGTTTCACACAGTGGCCCACCAGTTACCACTAGAAGCCTACAGGCAGGAGCTAAGGGCATGCCCTCTCTCCTACTGTTACTCCCCTGCAACAACTGGTACTCAGAAGCATCCTGCCTCTGAGACTGGAGGTGGCCTATAGCCCTCCAACTAGTAGCCGTTGATAGACCTCTCCTCCATGAAGTTATCCAAACCCCTCTTAAAGCCATCCAGGTGGCTGGCTGTCACCTCAGCTTGTGGCAGAGAATTCCACCAATTGATTACGCATTGTGTGAAAAAATACTTCTGTTTGCTGGTCCTAGATTTCCTGGCAATCAATTTCATGGGAAGATGCCTGATTCTAGTGTTATGTGAGCAGACAAAGTTTTTCTCTCTCTCCACTTTATCCACAACATGCATGATTTTAAAGTCCTCTATCATGTCTCCCCACAGTCGGCTTTTTTCTAAACTAAAAAGCCCCAGGTGTTGTAGCCTTGTTTCATAAGGAAGGTGCTCTAGGCCGCTTATCATCTGGGTTGCCCTCTTCTGCACCTTTTCCGGTTCTACAAAGTTCTGTTAAAAATGTGGTGACCAGAATTCTATGCAGTACTGTGGTCGCACCATAGTTTTGTATAAGGGCATGATACCATGTTGGTAAGCAATCCATTAATTGGTTTTTAAAAGCGCCTCGTGCCGCAGCCCTCACTGGCCGCTGCTGCCAAACTGAATAAAAATTGTTCCAGGCATTGTGAAGTTGTTAGGTACACACACGCACACACACACACACACACACACACACACACACACACACACACAAACACACAAACATCCAAAGCACGGGGTGATCTCATAAGGTTACCTTCCTTGAGAATTGCAGGCTTTAAAAGACTATAAAACAGATTTTATCATTCTGATAAGACAAATATATACTTACATGGCTTCACAATTATTTATCGTATTGTAAATTTTATTGACTTTTTTTTTACCACTGCCCAGTTTGGAACAATGCCTGCCCTCAAAGCTGCAGTGTTCAACTCTTCAGGTGAATTCTGCTGTAACCATGAGCAGTGCAGAAAGAGGGGATGAGTGGTTCATTCAGGGCAGCAATTCCAAAATGTTTTGTAATGTTATGTAGCTTGACATAGCTTATGTAAACTTGACATAGCTTAGGGCCTCGACATGTCATTATCCCACCCTGAGTTTCATGAATTAGCAAACTGCGCTACAAATTACCCTTACTGTTCACACTAAGCAGATATAGGAAAGGTGATTAACCATTACGTGACTGAAGCAATGTGCCAACTGACAGCACTCACAGAACTCTGCAGTCATTGATATTTGTACAGCATTGTGTGCAGAGTTTTCCATTTACTCACAGCAGCAGAGTAGAGCTCAAAATAAGAAGGCTGCACACCGCTATTTCTACATATAGCACTGGAAGCTAGATCTAGAACACCTTCAGTTGTAATGCAGAACCATGGGTCCAATGGGCTCATGGTACCACAGTTTGCCTCCCCCTACTCTCCCATCTGCATTTGGATGTTCCATTGAGCTTCTTCTCTGTAGTAGGTGAGGCTGCAGAGAGGCAGGAGAAGCTGGCTTGGTGGGCATACTTCTTGACAGAAGGGCAGCCCACACAGCCAACTGGGCTGAACTGATGGATGAGCTTCTTCTCTCAACTGCAGTTCTGTGGGATCAAAAGTGTGGTGCCAGCATTTGGATGTAATGCTGGTGCCGCAGAAATGGGGTTTGCAGTGGTGAAACTCCATTCCCAACCTTCAGTTCAGATTGGACTTCAGGGAGGGAAATTGTGGGTCCCTTTCACTGCAAACTCCATGTTGGTTCTCCAATTTCCTGTAACATCTGAATTTGGCCCCAGTCTCAGTTTGGTTGTGGGCCTTCTGAGGGCACTAGAACCAGTGATCCCTGTAAGAGGGATTTCCAGATGCTGTTGACTACAACTCCCATAATCCCCAGCCAACAGCCAGTGCGGTTGAGGATGGTGGGAGTAGTAGTCAGTAACAACTGGGATCCTATTATTTCTTTCTTCTTTTCAGCAGATCTCTGTTATTCAATTTAGGCTTCAGCAGAATAATGTAGCATTTGGGGGAAAAGATGCAGCCCAGTAACCCACCACAGCAGGCTAAGGTGGAGAAGGTCTCCACTGCTACCATGGATTTCCCCTTAGCAGTCAAGAAGATTGGAACACACCACAACAAAATACTGAAAAATATCAACATACTGAAGGTGATGAACTTGGATTTATTAAAAGCATGTGGCAACTTCCTGGCCAGGAAGGCCACAGTGCAGGAGAGGATGGTCAGAAATCCTACATGGCTCATACAAAAGAAATGCAACAAGACTGACCCTCTGTTACATTTTGCAGCAATCTCTCCAGTCATTGACTGCATCTCCAATTCTGGGAAGGGGGGAGATGTTCCTAGCCACACAGCACCAATGGCTCCTCGAATAAGAAAGCAGGAAAGGATAATGGAATTAGCCAGTCTTTCCCCCACCCATTTCTTCATGCTGGACGCTGGTTTGGTGGCCATGAAAGCTACAATCACAGTGATGGTTTTGGCCAGCACACAGGAAATCGCTACTACAAAACTTGAGTCAACTGCGAAATAACGGAGATAGCATGTCATCCTTGTAGGTTGTCCAACCGAGAGCAAAGATGAGAGGAAGCAAAGCAAGAGGGAGACGAGGAGAATGTAGGTAAGATCCCGGTTGTTGGCTTTGACAATGGGGGTATCTTTGTTCTTAATAAAAATTCCTAGCACTAAGATTGTGATCAGGATAAAAGAAGCAGCAGCAGAAGCTAAAGTAATCCCCAAAGGTTCATGATAAGAGAGAAAGGTTATAACTTTGGGGATGCATTGATCTTTGTTCTTGCTTGGGAATACATAAAGAGGGAAACACCGTGGTCTACATCTATGAAAAAGAAACATAATGGAATAACAATGCCAATCATAGAGGCTATTGCCACGATCGCCCAAAAGTGGGCTAAGGGAGCCTAGCCTGATATGGGGCAATTGTATGCTGCAACGGGAGCCATGTGGCTCCCAGCAGCTAACCTCATTAAATCCCCCTCCCCTTAAATGACATTAACGGAGCGATTGCATCTCCTTTCTGCTAAGCCAGTTGACCAGGGTGTTGAGAGATTCACTGACATGAAGGGCTATGAGGGAGGCCAAGGGAGTCTCTGAACAGTGGATTGGAAGTGTTGCTTCCCGGTTGAGAGATGTGTGCCTTTGCTGTAACATTGTCTGTTCTGACTAAGATGTGTTGGTTCTTAAATAATGGAATGCCTGTAGCACAAAGCGGACAGCTCTGAGCTGCAAACAGTTGAAGTTATGGAATCATTCTTGAGGGGTCAAGATGCCATGGGCTGAGTGTTGTAGGCAGTGGGCTGGCATCTGATCTGTCATTAGAATAATTCTGGAGTGGTCCTGAGATTCAGGATGAACCTGAGTGCCCAAGAGATTCAGGATGGCTGAATTATCCAGTGAAACAAATGAATGATGTGGGGTGGCAGTTGGTAAGTTGGTTTGTTTAGTAAGGAAGGAAGAACCACTGTAGAGTGAATAGGTGGAAGTGGGCCAATGGAACTGCTTCCACGGATGTCACCATAAGACCTGGGGGGTCTGACCAGATGTATTGTAGTTGCAGAGGTGACCTGTCCTATCAACTGTAGAAGTTCTTGAATGTGGTCAGGAGGAACAGTGAGGCCACCTTGCGATGTGTCAGTGATTACCCCAAGATGACGTATCTGCTTGGAGGGAACATTGAGACTCTATTCAGCTAAATGCAGTTTTGTGTCTGCTGGGCCAGTTGGCCTGGATGAGAACTCTTGGACTTGTTCACAAGGCAGAATCTTGAGAATCATACATGGAAATGTATGGAGAATGTATGTGGGTCTGGAGAATGATACATGGAAATGGCTGAGGAATTTGATGGGCAAACTCTTGGACCTGTTCACAAGGAAGCTGTGGTCTGAAAGCACCTATACAAAGCAACCTTTATGATTGACTGTTCTGCTGCAAGGGAAGGAGACTTGATCAGAAGATCATTCAAGACAGCAAAGATTCTGATTCCCCTCAGCTGGGGGTGCTCTGTGAGGTGGGTGAGGAGCTTTGCAAAAATCCTGTGGGCTGAGGAAAAGGACGAACAGAAGTATTGGTACTAATGGCCGCCTTTCAGAAGGAAAGGAGGGGGCAACTCATTGGGTGCATCAGCACACGTAGGTACTCTTCAATGAGGCCTTCTGAGGCCATGAAATCAGAATGTTGTAGGCATTCTGTGACAGACCATAAGGTTTCCATTCTGAACTTGCTGTGCTTGGTGTACTTGTTGAGAAATTCCAAGCTAGCACTGCCCTGAGGGAGCCATCCTTTTTGGGTACTGTGAATAAGATTCACCCTTCTCTCTTTGATGAAATGGCATTCTTTCTTTGGCATTGATTGATTCCAGATGGTGAATTGCACTGAGGAGACCCGCATGCTTGGTAGGCGAGTTTGACTGCTGCAGTTGGGAGGGCTGAAGGTAATTCTATCTTGTACCTGTTTTGGATGGTGTGATGGACCCATTGATCAGACACAGTGGCTTCCCATGTGTGGAAGAAGTCTGATAGATGATCTCCCACCAGGGTGGCAGTGAGTCAGGAGGATTGCTTGGGCTTGGATTGATTAGTGAAGGGTTGGTGTGGTTGGTTGGAAGGCTGGAAGATCTATTGCACTTTCTGTTCCAGAAGGAGCGTTGAGGTCTTAATTTTCTATCTCTGGAAGTGAAGCCGAAGGCAAACAGTACATAAGGACTGAAAGGGTCTTCAAGGAAGTCTTCTTTCATCTCTGTGAGGAGCTGAAGGAAGCTCTTTCCTCTTGTCCTTCATTTCAATAAGTAACTTTTTAAGCTCCACATCTCCAAATCATTCTCCCTCCTCTCTAGAATCTGCCTCCAGATCAAGGTCCTCCCTTCCTGGATCCAGTGTGGTGGGATCCTCAGGGACTGTATCAGGATTAAATGTATCCAGAATGGGTCCCAGGTTAACTGGGACCAGCCCAGGTCTCCTGGAGAGTGGGTCTGGAAAATCATACATGGAAATGGCTAAGGAATTAGATGGGGAACAATAGGTGCCCCTGGATTTTTCATTTTTCTAAGGTTTCTTAGACCTTGAAGTCTTGGATGATCTCATATGCTTATATTCTTCTTTGCTTTTAGCATACATGTCATTTAAGGGAAGTGCTGTGCATTTGAGAAGTATCAGGAAGAAGTGGATTACCAGTTAGAATGCCCAATAAAGTGCCTATTAGGTGCCTAAGTGATGTATCAGGAACCTCTTTAGTAAATGATCAGGGAAGCTGCATGTGAATCCTACCCCTTACCCGCACCCAGCCCAATGATGAGGGGGGGAAACTGCTTTTGAAAGCCAACTATATATGTAAGAAATGTGCAAGGTATGCAGTGAAAATTCCTAACACCCTAATTCTCATCTTAAATGGAAGAGGACTGATATTTTAATGCTGTAACTTCTAAGACTTCACTTCCGTACTAGAAACAGAGAAAATCCAGTGCTCAAACATTACCAGCCATCTTATAATCACAAATTATGGGTTTCATTCCGAGTCACAGTGCTCAGCCTTCTTTGGCCCACATTTACACAATGCTACAGATTCTCTCCTAGGATAGAAGTGGACTCCTACAGTAAGCCCACTGCAACTGTGAGATACATACAGTAGCAAAGTTAAATTATTTAAGGCTTTTCCTCCTTATTAGCTGCTCCTTGTTGTTTAGTTTAGGCCTCAGCACAATAATGTAGCATTTGGGTGCAAAGATGCAGCCCAGTAACCCAGCACTGGAGGCTAAAATGGAGAAGCTCTCCACAGCTACCTTGGATTTCCCATTGGTGCTCAGGTAGATTGGGAAAAAATAACACATCCAAACACTACAATACATCAACATACTGAAGCTGATGAACTTGGCTTCATTAAAAGTGTCCGGCAATTTCCTGGCTAGGAAAGCCACAGTCAAGCTGCTGATGGACAGAAGTCCATTGTAGCCCAGGAGAAGGCAAAACATCATGACAGATCCTTTGTTACATCCTACAACAATCTCTCCATTCATTGACTGCATGTCAAATTGTAGGAAGGGGGGAAATACTCCTAGCCGCACAGCATCAATTGCTGCTCGGATAAGGGAGCAGGAAAGGACAATGGGGATGATCAGACGTTTACCCACCCACTTTGTCATGCTGGAACCTGGCTTGGTGGCCATGAAAGCTACCACCACAGTGATATTTTTTGCCAAGATCGAAGACATCACAACTGTGAAGATCATGCCGAAAGCAACCTGTCGGAGATAGCAGGTCACCGTGGTAGGCTTCCCAAGATAGAGCAAAGTCAAGTGAAAGCAAAGCAGGAGGGAGACAAGGAGAATATAGGTGAGATTGCGATGGTTAGCTTTGACGATGGGGGTATCTTTGTGCTTAATAAAAATTCCTAGCACCAAAGCTGTGATCAGGGAAAAAGAAGCAGCAGTGGAAGCTAAAGTGATCCCTAGAGGTTCTTCATAAGAGAGAAAAGTTATAACTTTAGGGATGCACTGATCTTTGTTCCTGCTTGGATACTGATCTTCTGGACATTGGAAACAATCATCTGTGTCTGAAACAAGAAAGAGGGGCCATTACTATGAGGAGTCACACAGCTAGGGGTTGGTTCTTATGACTGTCTTTTCTGTGGGAGTTCCTGACCTCCACATACTGATTCCAGATGTAGAGTTTTTTCAGCAAAAAACAAACATCTTATTATTAGTGAATTGTTCTACAACTTACTCTTATTGTTCAAGCAGAGCAAATAGAGATGAGATTAATCCAATGTTTTAGTACAAAACTGAATATTGGTGCCATCTGGCAGGACTCAGAGAACTCTGCAGGCATTGATATGTGTACAGCATTCCTGAGCAGGTCTTAGCATTTCCTTGTAGCAACACAGGAGAGCACAAGATCAGAAGTATGCATACAACTCTCTCTACACACAGCTCTGGCAGCTAGATCATACCATCTCAGAACATAAGAACAGGCCTGCTGGATGAGGCTGAAGGCCTATCTAGCCCAGCTTCTTGTTTCACACAGTGGCCCACCTGATGCCTCTAAGAAGCCAACAAGCAAGCTGTAACTGCTTTTTAGAGGCATCTTGCCTCAGAGGCTGGAGATGTTCTATAGCCCGCAGAATAGTAGCCGTTGATAGCCCTCTCCTCAATGACTTGGTCTAAAGGCTTCTTAAAGCCATCCAGGCTTGTGGCTGGCTGCCACCATATTTGGTGGCAGAAATTCCATAGGCTAATTATGCATTGCATGGGAAAGTATTTTCTTTTGTTGATCCCAAATTTTTAATGTTTTAAGGTTTAATTTATTTTAAGGTTTTAATTGTAAGTTTGACAGAATTTTATTTTAGTTTACCTTTTGTATCATACCTTTGTAAACTGCCTTCAGATGCTTTATTGATTGATTGATTGATTGACTGATTGATTGATTGATTGATTGATTTGTATACCACCCTTCCATAATGGCTCAGGGCAGTTTACAATTAAAACAAACCACTAAAACAGTAAAGAGCTAAAACAAATTTTAAAACAACATAACAATTAACAATTTAAAACAACAATTAAACAATTACAGCGATTAAAATCCCAAAATTGGGTTTTGAATTTTAAAATAAACCAGATATTAAAACCCCCAAAATTTAGGAAGCTGAGAAACTCGGGTTAAAAGATGGATTTTCAGGTGTTTTTTGAACATTGCCAGAGATGGGGAGTATCGTATTCCACAACAGGGAGTGCATTCCACAATCTCGGGGCAGCAACCGAGAAGGCCCGTTTCTGTGTAGCCACCAAATGGGATGGCAGTAACTGGTGACAGACCTCCAAAGATGACCTCAATGGGTGGTGGGGCTTGTAATTAAGAAGATGCTCTCTTAGATACCCAGGGCCTTAGCCATTTAGGGCTTTGTACGTTATAACTAGCACTTTGTATTTTGTCCGGGAACCTGTTGGCAGTAACATGGTCTCTCTGAGATGACCCAGAGACCAACCTGGCTGCCGCATTCTGAACCAACTGAAGTTTCCGGACTATGTACAAATGCAGCCAAATGTAGAGCGCATTACAGAAGTCAAGTCTAAAGGTTACCAACAAATGTACGACTGTTTTGAGGTCATTGATCTTGAGAAATGGGTGAAGCTGGCGTGTCAGCCGGAGCTGATAGAAAGCACCCCTGGCTACCACCTCAACCTGAGAAACCAGGGAGAGGTGTGAGTCCAGAAGTACTCCCAGACTGCGAACCTGTTCCTTTTGGGGAAGTGTGATCCCATCTAGAACAGACAGATCAAAATCATCTCTAGAGTTCTGACCTCACACAATGAGTACCTCCATCTTTTCTGGATTCAGCTTCAGTTTATTCTCCCTCATCCAGCCCATTACTGCTTCCAGGCAGGCATTTAGGGAGGATATGCCAGCTCCTGAAGAAGTTGACATGGAGAAATAGATCTGGGTGTCATCAGCACACTGTTAACACCCAGCTCCAAATCCCCTGATGATCTCTCCTGGTGGTTTCATGTAGATGTTAAAAAGCATTGGAGAAAGTACAGAGCCTTGAGGAACACCATACTTAAGCTCCGATTTTGAAGAGCAACAGTCTCCAATCGACACTATCTGGAATCTATCCGAGAGGTAGGAATGGAACCACTGTAAAACAGTGCCTCCCACCCCCAACACCCTCTGATGTTCCAGAAGGATACTATGGTTGATAGTATTGAAAGGCTCTGAGAGATCCAAGAGGACCAAGAGAGTCACACTTCCTCTGTCAATTTCCAATTGGAGATCATCCATCAGGCCGACCAAGGCAGTCTCCATCTCATAGCTCACCTGGAAAACAGTTTGAAATGGGTCTATATAATCAGCCTGGAGCTGAGAGGCCACCACCTTCTCAATTACCTTGCCCAGCCATGGGAGGTTGGAAACAGGGCTATAATTGCTCAACTCTGAGGGATCTAATGCAGGCTTCATTAAAAGTGGTCTAATAATTGACTCCTTAAGACAAGGAGGCATCCTGCCCTCCCTCAGAGAAGCATTTATGATTTCCACCAGGCTGCTTAGAACAACGTCCCTGCTAGATCGAACAAGCCATGTTGGACAAGGATCAAGAGGACAAGTGGTAGGCCGCATCACTCCAAGCAGCTTGTCCACATCCTCAGGAGTCACAAACTGAAACCGATCCAGTCGAATCACATGAGGAGTCATTGGGCACGTCCAGCTCAGACATCCAATTAATTGTGGAGTCTCCATCTAGGTCTGTCCAAATCCAAGCGATTTTATCTGTGAAAAACTCTTTAAACACATTACAGCAGGTAACTGATGACTCCAAAATCTGGTTCAAGGGAGCGGGGGCAGATACTAATCCCCTCACAACCCTGAACAACTCTGCTGGACGTGAATTCATGGAGGCAGTAAATAACCGCCTCTTTGCAACACGTATTGCCTGATCATAGATCTTAAAATGTGCTCTATGTCGCAATCTGTCCGATTCGAGTCGAGTCTTCATCCACTTGCGCTCCAGTCCCCTACCTTGCCGTTTCAGCCCCCGTAGATCTTCCATATACCAAAGGGCCTGTTTTGAAGCGGGTTGGAGGGGACACTTGGGAGCAATCGTGTCTACTGCCCTGGTGAGCAAGTTGTTCCAATTCTCAACCAGGGCATCAACAGGATCACCAGCAAAGCCAACATTAAATCCCTCCAAGGCTTCTTGGAATCTTATAGGATCCAATAACCTCTTTGGGGAGACCATTCTAATGAAATGACCTTTCTTATGAAAGGCAGTACAGAAATTGAACAATCAATCAATCAATAGATAAATAAATTATTGGAAATCAGCACAAGGGGATCACCCCAGTTCTATTGTTATGCAAGAGGGAGAAACATGTATATCTCTCCACTCTCTGCATGATTTCATAGGCCTCTATCATGTCTCCCCTCTGTAATCTTTCTTCTAAACTAAAAGGCACCTTGCCTCGTAAGGTAGGTGCTCTAGGCCCCTGATCATCTTGGGGCCCCTCTTGTGCACCTTCTCCAGGTCTATAATGTCCTTTTTGATCTTTAGTGACCTGAACTGTACACATTATTCCAAATGTGGCCACAACATAGTTTGGATAGGCCCATAGTTGTCATGGCCGCTATGAACTCCTGAGCTGCACCAGACAAGTCAGCCTCACAATGGTTATTGAAGTCCCCCAGAACAAAAAGTCTGGGCAACTTCAACACCAACTCTGAGACCGGATACGTCAGCTGAGTTAGGGAGTTGGTTGGGCAGCTGGGTGAACGGTACACCAACAGAATCCCCAATCTATCCCTTGTTGTCAGCCTCAGAAAGACACACTCAATATATATCAACTGTTCCATGGGAGCCCTGGTAAGGGATATGGTATCCTTATGGACCACAGCCACTCCACACACACCCCACTTTTTAACCCCTTTCCTAATTATTCTGCCACTTAGTCATCTTTTTTTCCAAAATTAAAAAGCCACAGGTGTTGAATAGCTGTGGCCTTCTGGGACTCTGCAGTCGCTTCTGGGCAGGCTACTCACACATCTCTGGAGGCTTCCCCCAATGCTTGCTTTGCCTTTCCAGAAGTAGCAGCAGCAGATAGTACAGGCTATCCACCCGTCTTCCTGCCTGCTCAGGCTGCCCACAGATCTTGTGGTTTGGATGACGGTCCTGAGCAGATAAGAGCAGCACAAGGAGGTACTAGTGACGACTTGAGAGCATTGTTTGGGTCTGCATTACAAGCTCACCCCGCCCCCAGCACATGTGGGTAAGGGGGCAAAAACCAGAGCAGCTGTGTGCTCAGATATTTAGCAAGGCAGCTGGGTGGAAAGAAGCAGCTGCGCACGCACGCACACACACACACACACACACACACACACACACACACACACACACCAGTGCAGGAGGAGAGCTGGTCTTGTGGTTGCAAGCATGACTATGGTGAGGCTCATCCATTGCACTTTAGGTGTTCTGACCCCTGCGATTTCCCCAAATGTGGGAAACCCGACTGCATAATTTTTGGACGCTTTAGCTAAGCAGGGTCTGCCTTGGTTGCATATGAATGGGAAACTAGAAGTGTGAGCACTGTAAGATATTCCCTTTAGGGGACGGAGCAACTCTGGGAAGAGCAGAAGGTTTCCTCCGTGGCATATTCAAAGTAGGGCTGAGAGACATTCCTGCCTGCAACCTTGGAGAAGCTGCTGCCAGTCTGTGTAAACAATTACTGAGCTAGAAGGACCAATGTTCTGACTCAGTATATGGAAGCATCCTATGTTGACATGTTTGGCCCAAACGTTGTGGGTCTCTCCTCGGTAGTAAGCACATGGCAGATGTTTTGGTTAGGCGGCATCTGGGGCTGAACCCATTGTCTCCAGTCTGCATGGATCTGGAGACTACACAAAACTCTAGGAAGGGAGTGTGAACTTTTTTCCAGGGATGATGGGATTGTGGGTGCACCAGTTTACAATGGAGGACAGAGGAAACGTGAAGGAGAGTGAGCTAGGCAGGCAAGTATCGGGTGTGCTTTAAGTAGCAAAGCCAGGGCAAGTGTGGAGGTTGCCTCCTACTCCAACACCAATTATGGGTTTCATTCCGAGTCACAGTGCTCAGTCTTCTTTGGCCCACAGTTACACAATGCTACAGATTCTCTCCTAGGATAGACGTGGACTCCTACAGTAAGCTCACTGCACTTGTGAGATACATACAGTAGCAAAGTTACATTATTTAAGGCTTTTCCTCCTTATTAGCTGCTCCTTGTTGTTCAGCTCAGGCCTCAGCACAATAATGTAGCATTTGGGTGCAAAGATGCAGCCCAGTAACCCAGCACTGGAGGCTAAAATGGAGAAGCTCTCCACAGCTACCATGGATTTCCCATTGTTGCTCAGGTAGATTCGGGAAAAATAACACAACCAAACAATACAAAACATCAACATACCGAAGCTGATGAACTTGGCTTCATTAAAAGTGTTCGGCAATTTCCTGGCTAGGAAAGCCACAGTCAAGCTGCTGATGGACAGAAGTCCATTGTAGCCCAGGAGAAGAGAAAATATCATGACAGATCCTTTGTTACATCCTACAACAATCTCACCATTCATTGACTGCATGTCAAATTCTAGGAAGGGGGGAAATACTCCTAGCCAAACAGCATCAATTGCTGCTCGGATAAGGGAGCAGGAAAGGACAATGGGGATGATCAGACGTTTACCCACCCACTTTGTCATGCTGGAACCTGGCTTGGTGGCCATGAAAGCTACCAGCACAGTGATATTTTTTGCCAAGATACAAGAAATCACAACTGTGAAGATCATGCCAAAAGCAACCTGTCGGAGATAGCAGGTCACCGTGGTAGGCTTCCCAAGATAGAGCAAAGTCAAGTGAAAGCAAAGCAGGAGGGAGACAAGGAGAATATAGGTGAGATTGCGATGGTTAGCTTTGACGATGGGGGTATCTTTGTGCTTAATAAAAATTCCTAGCACCAAAGCTGTGATCAGGGAAAAAGAAGCAGCAGTGGAAGCTAAAGTGATCCCTAGAGGTTCTTCATAAGAGAGAAAAGTTATAACTTTGGGGATGCACTGATCTTTGTTCCTGCTTGGATACTGATCTTCTGGACATTGGAGACAATCATCTGTGTCTGAAACAAGAAAAAGGGGCCATTACAGTGAGGAGTCATATGCAGCTAGAACCTAATTTTCTTGACTGCCTTCACTGTGAGAGCTGCTTCTCTGGAGAACATCTCAACTGCTATTGTGGATTTCCCTTCAGCAATCAAGATGTTTGGGACACAACACAACACAACATACTGAAAGTGATGAATTTGGATTCATTTAAAGTGCCTTGGATTTTCCTGGACAGGAAGGCCACAGTGAAGGTGATGATGGACAGAAGTCTATAGTAGCTAACAGCAAAATAAATCACCACAACAGACCCTTGGTTACATTTTGCAACAATCTCTCCAGTCATTGACTGTTTCTCAAATTCTGGGAAGTGGGGGAGATCTTCCTAGCCACACAGCAAAAATGTCTGCTTGAATAAGAAAGCAGAAAAGGACAATGGAGTTGGCCAGTCTTTTCCCCACCCACTTCTTCAGGCTGGTCCCTGGCTTGGTGGCCATGAAAGCTAAAATCACTGTGATGGTTTTGGCCAGCACACAGGAAATCACTACTGAAAAAATCATGTGAACAGCAGATGGTTGAAGACAGCAGGTCATCCCTGTAGGCTGTCCAAGAGAGAGCAAAGATAAGAGGAAGCAAAGCAGGAAGGAGACAAGGAGAATGTCGGTGAGATCCCAGTTGCTGGCCTTGACAATGGGGGTATCTATGTGCTTAACAAAAGTCCCTAGCACCAAGAGTGTGATCAGGGAAAAAGAAGCAGCAGTGGCAGCTAAAGTGATCCCCAAAGTCTCTTCATAAGAGAGAAAGGTTATAACTTTGGGGATGCATAGATCATTATTCCAGCTTGTACTATACTGATCTTCCAGACATTGGAAACAATTGTCTGCATCTGAAACAAGACAGGGGCCCATGAAAGTGCCAAGTCATATGCAGGAAGAGGTTATGTTCACACTATGCAGATATAGGGAACAGGGGTGTCACTGTAACTGAGCGGATGGGTTCAAAGAACCTGGGCCCAGAGGCACTCTTATCCCTGGACTTCTGGGCACAAGTCCAGGGACTCCACACTCCTTGCCCCCTGCATCCTCTTTAGTCTCTCCTGGGTGGTGTGGTCATTGCACCACTGGCCCGTATTGTGCCAGGCGGCCAATTATGACTGTGACCTGTCCCAGGCGGCCGGGGATGACCCCTGCTTTAGAGACAGAGTAGGGGAGGGGAAGAAATATGTGGGATAGGGATATGTTAAGTGGCCCATTGAAATATTTCTGCAGATGTATATTTGCATAAATATACATGTTTTATGTTCTTACATTCTTGTGGATTCACTTGCTGTTTGTGCCCTCAAGAAGACATGTGTAAAAATACTGCATGTGTCATGATGTGTGTGTGTGTGTGTGTGTGTGTGTGTGTGTGTGTGTGTGTGTGTGTGTATGTGTAGAGGGATGATGCTTAACTTGCAGCTGGGGTGAAAGACCTAAAGGCCTTTATGTCCAGGCTCCAAAATTACTTAGGTGCACCTCTGCCCAGCCCCACCCCCAGCTCCTGGGGGCCCCCAGCTCCATCCGGCCCTATATTCTTCATTATCTCCCTCACTCCCGGGGGCCACCACAGACAGGGGTGAATATGGGCCCTCTCTCCCCCAGCTACACTCCTCATGGGGAAGCTGAATAACCAAATGTTTCCGTTCATGAGTGAATCCATTTGACAGCTGACAGCACTCACAGAACTCTGCAAGCATTGATATTTGTAGAGAATTCTGAGCAGCGTTTTGCACTGGATTGCAGCAGCAGAGTTGAACTCAAGATAAGGAGGCTGCAGAGAGCTATTTCTACAGCTAGATCTGGTCTTGGGTTTATTGTGAGCCTTCTGAGGGGTCTAGGATCTGTGTTCCCTGTAAGAGGGATTCCCAGATGTTGTTTACTACAACTCTCATAATATCCAGCCAGAAGGAATTGCAGCTGAGGGTGGTGGAAGTTGTAGTCAATAAGATCTGGGAATCCCTCTTACAGGCAACAGTTTTTAGGACTCATAGTGCCCTAAGTGCCCAAATTCACCAACTCGTTCATGCCAGGCCTGCTCTGCTCAATTTCACCATTTTCAAAGAGAGGAGAGTCAATATCTCTCTCAATGATGATTCCTGAGAACAGTTAGTGGAGAGTCTGACAGTGTGAGAGGTCACCCTCAGTTTCATGTGAATGAATGAATGAATGATGTAAGATAATTCTGAGAGGGTCGGTGTCAAAAATTTGGTGGCTCCAGTAGGCTGAGACATTCAGGTGAAGCTGCTGCAAATGTTGAATTTTTGTCCCGACATTTACTAGAGTACATGTCATTTGGGAGTGCATTTGAGAAGCATCATGAAGGATTATCAGTTAGAATGTCCAGCTGAAGAGCCTATTCAGTGCCTAAGTGATGCATCAGGAAGATCATTAGGAAAAAAACAGGGAAGCTGAAAATAAATTTCCCCCGCCACCCAGCCCAATGTGGATACCTAAGATGAAGTCAAAGTGTGGGAGCATGGAAGCCAGCCAAATATAAGCGAGTGTGCAAAGTCTTAACTCAACGATACAGTGGAAATTCCTAACACCCTAATTCTCATCTTAAATGGAAGGGGGACTAATATTTTAATGCTATAACCAGAGGCGATCTTTACGCTGGACTTCAGGGCCGAAGTCCAGGCCCTCCACAGCCTACACCATATAATCACAAATGATGTGTTTCATTACAAGTCAGACAAAGTGCAAAGGACTTGTTGGCCCACATGAGCACAATGCTACAGATTCCCTCCTAGGATAGCAGCGGACTCGTACCGTAAGCCCACTGCACTTATGGGATACATACAGTAGCAAAGTCACATTATTGAAGTCTTTTTCTCCTTTTAAGTTTCTCCTTGTTGTTCAGTGCAGGCCTCAGCACAACTATGTAGCACTTGGGTGCAAAGATGCAGCCCAGTAACACAGCACTGGAGGCTATGATGGAGAAGCTGTCCACAGCCACCTTGTATTTCCCCTTGCTGCTCTGGTAGGTGGGGAAATAGCACAGCCAAACAATAGGAAACATCAACAAACTGAAGCTGATGAACTTGGCTTCATTAAAAAGATTTGGCAACTTCCTGGCCAGGAATGCCACTGTGTAGCTGACGATGGAAAGAAGTCCATTATAGGCCAGGCCAATGTAAAATATTGTGACAGAACCTTTGTTACATTTTGCCCCAATCTCTCCAGTCACTGACTGCATGTCAAATTCTACGAAAGGGGGAGATACTCCTAGCCACACAGCATCAATGGCTGCTCGAATAATGGAACAAGAAAGGACAATTGGGGTGATCAGTCTCTTACCCATCCACTTTGTCATGCTGGACCCTGGCATGGTTCCCAAGAAAGCTACCACAACAGTGATATTTTTTGCCAAGATACAAGACATCACTACAGTAAAGAGTATGCCAAAAGCAAAGCGTTGGAGATAGCAGGTCCTCTTTGTAAGTTGTCCAAGAAAGAGCAAAGTCAAGAGGAAGCAAAGCAGGAGCAAGACAAGGATAATGTAGGTGAAATTGCGGTAGTTAGCTTTGACAAGAGGGGTATCTTTGTGCTTAATAAAAATTCCTAGCACCAAAACTGTGACCAGGGAAAAAGAAGCAGCAATAGAAGCAAAACTGATCCCCAGAGGTTCTTCATAAGAGAGAGAAGTTATAACTTTAGGGATGCACTGATCTTTGTTCCTGCTTGGATACTGATCTTCTGGACATTGGAGACAATCATCTGTGTCTGAAACAAGAAAGAGGGGCCATTACTATGTGGAGTCACACAGCTAGGAGTTGGTTCTTATGACTGTCTTTTCTGTGAGAGTTCCTGACCTCCACATACTGATTCCAGATGTAGAGTTTGTTCGGCAAAAAACAAACATCTTATTATTAGCTAACTGTTCTGCAATTTACTCTTATTGTTCAAGCAGAGCAGATAGAGATAAGGAGATTAATCCAATGTTTTAGTACAAGACTGAATATTGGTGCCATCTGGCAGGACTCAGAGAACTCTGCAGGCATTGATATGTGTACAGCAGGGGCGTAGCAAGGATGGATTGGGCCCAGAGACAAGATTTTTAAAATGCCCCCCCCGCCACTGAAGCTCAGCACATGAAGTAAAGAAATCTTAAATGAGGCTGGATAGTGGTAACAAAAAGCATGCACGCATATATATAGTTCTGGTAGCTCCAGGTCTTGACACTCACATCAATTTCGGAGGATGAATACAACTGAAGGAAGCCTGGGTGGGTGCTCGGCTGGGGGAATCAGTCATGTGACTTGCCTCTGGGGGCCCCTCAAGGCAGTGGGCCCCGAGACAACTGTCTCCCCTTGCCCTATTATAGTTACGCCCCTGGTGTACAGCATTCGTGAGCAGGTCTTAGCATTTGTAAGCAACACAGTAGAGCACAAGATCAGAAGTATGCATACAACTCTCTCTACACACAGCTCTGGCAGCTAGATCATACCATCTCAGAGCATAAGAACAGGCCTGCTGGATGAGGCTGAAGGCCTATCTAGCCCAGCTTCTTGTTTCACACAGTGGCCCACCTGATGCCTCTAAGAAGCCAACAAGCAAGCTGCAACTGCTTTTTAGAGGCATCTTGCCTCAGGGGCTGGAGGTGTCCTATAGCCCGCAGAATAGTAGCCGTTGATAGACCTCTCCTCAATGACTTTGTCTAAACGCTTCTTAAAGCCGTCCGGGCTGGTGGCTGTCACCACATTTAGTGGCAGAGAATTCCATAGGCTAATTATGCATTGCATGGGAAAGTATTTTCTTTTGTTGATCCCAAATTTTTAATGTTTTAAGGTTTAATTTATTTTAAGGTTTTAATTGTAAGTTTGACAGAATTTTATTTTAGTTTACCTTTTGTATCATACCGTTTGTAAACTGCCTTCAGATGCAATATTTATTTATTTATTTGATTTGTTTTGATTTGATTTGATTTGATTTGATTTGTATACCATCCTTCCATAATGGCTCAGCGCGGTTTACAATTAAAACAAACCAATAAAACAGTAAAGAGCTAAAACAAATTTAAGAACAACATAACACTTAACAATTTAAAACAACAATTAAACAATTACAGTGATTAAAACTCCAAAATCGGGTTTTGAGTTTTAAAATAAACCAGATATTAAAACCTCCAAAATTTAGGAAGCTGAGAAAGCTTGGGTAAAACGATGGATTTTCAGGTGTTTTTTGAACATTGCCAGAGATGGGGAGGATCGTATTCCACAATAGGGAGCGCATTCCACAATCTCGGGGCAGTAACTGAGAAGGCCCGTCTCTGTGTCGCCACCGAAAGGGATGGTGGTAACTGGAGACGGACCTCGTCAGACGACCTCAATGGGCTGTGGGGCTTGTAATGAAGAAGATGCTCTCTTAGATACCCAGGGCCTTAGCCATTTAGGGCTTTGTACGTTATAACTAGCACTTTGTATTTTGTCCGGGAACCTATTGGCAGCCAGTGTAACTCCATCAGTAAAGGAGTAACATGGTCTCTCTGAGATGACCCAGAGACCAACCTGGCTGCTGCATTCTGAACCAACTGAAGTTTCCGGACTATGTACAAAGGCAGCCCCACATAGAGCGCATTACAAAAGTCAAGTCTGGAAGTCACCAACAGATGTACGACTGTTTTGAGGTCATTGATCTTGAGAAGCGGGCGCAGCTGGTGTATCAGCCGGAGCTGATAGAAAGCACCCCTGGCCACCACCTCAACCTGAGAAACAAGGGAGAGGTGTGAGTCCAGAAGTACTACCAGACTGCGAACCTGTTCCTTTTGGGGAAGTGTGATCCCATCTATGAACAGGCAGATCAAAATTGTCTCTAGAGTTCTGACCCCACACAATAATAAGTACCTCCATCTTATCTGGATTCAGCTTCAGTTTATTCTCCCTCATCCAGCCCATTACTGCTTCCAGGCAGGCATTTAGGGAGGATATGCCAGCTCCTGAAGAAGTTGACATGGAGAAATAGATCTGGGTGTCATCAGCATACTGGTAACACCCAGCTCCAAATCCCCTGATGATCTCTCCCAGTGGTTTCATGTAGATGTTAAAGAGCATTGGAGAAAGTACAGAGCCTTGAGGAACACCATACTTAAGTTCCGGTTTTGAAGAGCAACAGTCTCCAATCGACACTATCTGGAATCTATCCGAGAGGTAGGAGTAGAACCTCTGTAAAGCAATACCTCCCACCCCCAACACCCTCTGATGTTCCAGAACGATACTATGGTCGATAATATTAAAAGCCGCCGAGAGATCTAAGAGGACCAACAGAGTCACACTTACTCTGTCAATTGCCAATTGGAGATCATCCATCAGGCCAACCAAGGCAGTCTCCACCTCATAGCACGCCTAAAAACCAGTTTGAAATGGGTCTATATAATCAGCCTGGAGCTGAGAGGCCACCACCTTCTCAATTACCTTGCCCAGCCATGGGAGGTTGGAAACAGGCCTAGAATTGCTCAACTCTGAGGGATCTAATGCAGGCTTCTTTAAAAGTTGTCCAATGATTGCCTCCTTAAGACAAGGAGGCATCCTGCCCTCCCTCAGAGAAGCATTTATGATTTCCACCAGGCTGCTTAGAAGAACGTCCCTGCTAGATCGAACAAGCCATGTTGGGCAAGGATCAAGAGGACAAGTGGTAGGCCTCATCGCTCCAAGCAGCTTGTCCACATCCTCAGGAGTCACAAACTGAAACCGATCCTGTCGAATCACATGAAGAGTCATTGGGCACCTCCAGCTCAGACATCCAATTAATTGTGGAGTCTCCATCTAGGTCTGTCCAAATCCAAGAGATTTTATCTGTGAAAAACTCTTTAAACACACTACAGCAGGTAACTGATGACTCCAAAATCTGGTTCAAGGGAGCGGGGGCAGATACTAATCCCCTCACAACCCTGAACAACTCTGCTGGACATGAATTTTCAGAGGCGATACGGGCGTAGGGCAGTAAAGAACTGCCTCTTTGCCACACGTATTGCCTGAGCATAGATCTTTAAAGGTGCTCTATGTCGCAATCTGTCCGATTCGAGTCGAGTCTTCATCCACTTGCGCTCCAGTCCCCTACCTTGCCGTTTCAGCCCCTGTAGATCTTCCGTATACCAAGGAGCCTGTTTTGAAGCGGGTTGGAGGGGACACTTGGGAGCAATCGTGTCTACTGCCCTGGTGAGCAAGTTGTTCCAATTCTCAACCAGGGCATCAACAGGATCACCAGCAAAGCCAACATTAAATCCCTCCAAGGCTTCTTGGAATCTTATAGGATCCAATAACCTCTTTGGGGAGACCATTCTAATGAAATGACCTTTCTTATGAAAGGCAGTACAGAAATTGAACAATCAATCAATCAATAGATAAATAAATTATTGGAAATCAGCACAAGGGGATCACCCCAGTTCTATTGTTATGCAAGAGGGAGAAACATGTATATCTCTCCACTCTCTGCATGATTTCATAGGCCTCTATCATGTCTCCCCTCTGTAATCTTTCTTCTAAACTAAAAGGCACCTTGCCTCGTAAGGTAGGTGCTCTAGGCCCCTGATCATCTTGGGGCACCTCTTGTGCACCTTCTCCAGGCATATAATGTCTTTTTCGATCTTTAGTGACCTGAACTGTACACATTATTCCAAATGTGGCCACAACATAGTTTGGATAGGCCCATAGTTGTCATGGCCGCTATGAACTCCTGAGCTGCACCAGACAAGTCAGCCTCACAATGGTTATTGAAGTCCCCCAGAACAAAAAGTCTGGGCAACTTCAACACCAACTCTGAGACCGGATACATCAGCTGAGTTAGGGAGTTGGTTGGGCAGCTGGGTGAACGGTACACCAACAGAATCCCCAATCTATCCCTTGTTGTCAGCCTCAGAAAGACACACTCAATATATATCAACTGTTCCATGGGAGCCCTGGTAAGGGATATGGTATCCTTATGGACCACAGCCACTCCACACACACACCCCACTTTTTAACCCCTTTCCTAATTATTCTGCCACTTTGTCATCTTTTTCGCCAAAATTAAAAAGCCACAGGTGTTGTATAGCCTTGCCTCCTAAGGACGTCTATAGCCAGGAGAGCGTTAATCCATAGGCAAACTAGGCACTTGCTTACAGAGATGCATTTTTAGGGGTGGCAAATAAGCCCAGCCCCAGAGCTGAGACAAGCCTGCATTTTCAAGCCTGTCCCCAGAGACAAGAGAAACAGACGTTCCCCTGGGAAGGCAGGGAAGCTGGGGAGCGGAGCTGAAGTGGCAGTTCAGGCCACTTGTCCCAGGCTTCCAATGGAGAGGAATAGCTGTGGCCTTCTGGGACTCTGCAGTCGCTTCTGGGCAGGCTATTCACACATCTCTGGAGGCTTTCCCCCAATGCTTGCTTTGCCTTTCCAGAAGTAGCAGCAGCAGATAGTACAGGCTATCCACCCGTCTTCCTGCCTGCTCAGGCTGCCCACAGTCCTTGTGATTTGGATGACAGTCCTGAGCATGTAAGAGCAGCCCAAGGACCTACTAGTGAGGACTTGAGAGCATTGTTTGGGTCTGCATTACAGGCTCACCCCACCCCCAGCACATGTGGGTAAGGGGGGAAAAACCTGAGTGGCTGTGTGCTCAGATATTTAGCAAGGCAGCTGGGTGGAAAGAAGCAGACACACACACACACACACCGGTGCAGGAGGAGAGCTGGTCTTGTGGTAGCAAGCATGACTATGGTGAGGCTCATCCATTGCACTTCAGGTGTTCTGACCCCTGCGATTTCCCCAAATGTGGGAAACCCGACTGCATAATTTTTGGACGCTTTAGCTAAGCAGGGTCTGCCTTGGTTGCATATGAATGGGAAACTAGAAGCGTGAGCACTCTAAGATATTTCCCTTAGTGGACGGAGCAACTCTGGGAAGAGCAGAAGGTTTCCTCCGTGGCATATTCAAAGTAGTGCTGAGAGAGATTCCTGCCTGCAACCTTGGAGAAGCTGCTGCCAGTCTGTGTAGACAATACTGAGCTAGAAGGACCAATGTTCTGACTCAGTATATGGAAGCATCCTATGTTGACATGTTTGGCCCAAACGTTGTGGGTGTCTCCTCGGTAGTAAGCACATGGCAGATGTTTTGGTTAAGCAGCATCTGGGGCTGACCCCGTTGTCTCCAGTCTGAGTGGAACTGGAGACTACACAAAACTCTAGGAAGGGAGTGTGAACCTTTTTTCAGGGATGATGGGATAGTGGGTGCACCAGTTTACCATGGAGGACAGAAGAAACGTGAAGGAGAGTGAGCTAGGCAGGCAAGTATCGGGTGTGGTTGCCTCCTACTCCAATACCACTGCTGGAGCTGTGGGCACTCTCAGGTCCTTCTTGGTGTCTTTGGAGCCTCATCCTTGCATTTCATTGTGCAGCCCACACAGTCTGGCTGCAAGACTCAAGAAGAGGCAGGCAGCCAGAGACACGGCCTGGCACCTTCCCGCTTGCTGCCTGGCTCCATCTCCAGGAGTGGGGTAGGAATGACACGGGATGGGAAACATCTACTACATTGAGAGACCATTTCTTGTTGGGAGGGGCGGCATACCTTTGGTTTCCTATTGGCGGCAAAAAGCATAATCTGCCCCTGTCTATAGCAGCAGTGTCAGACAACTGATTGAGGGTCTCTGAAGAGGAAAACCAAGGCACTGACTTGCAGCAGTGACTCTTTGACTCTCCTGCAGACCCAAAGAATGGCAGCACCATTTAGAAGTCTAGATAGAGTAATTCTATCCTCAGCTCAATGCTGACTCATGTTTGCATAGATAACATTTTAGTTCTCAACCCTTGAGTAGTTGCAAACAAATATATGAACTTATCCCTCTTCATTGTTTCTACTGGAAATGACAATATTTCTGAAAATAGCATGCATGTTTGTACACAAATCAGTTATACGCAGCTGTGCAAGTGCCATCCTTAACTTGGCAGGTACAGATACATCACAGTAACTTGCCATTAAACTCATTGTGATCTATGTTGTTCCATATCCTCAGCATTTTTCACACAACAAGATATTTCAAGCTGAATTTAAGTTGGGCTACACTCTAATGCACAATGAAAAACCCAAATCGTGTGTTAAGTGGTCCCTGGTAGTTCGCAGGGACTTTGGGGTAACTCTGGCCAATATAGGAACACACCCTCTCCATTCTGGAGGAGATGTGAGCTAAAAGTCCCGTGTGAAAAACACCCTGGAATATTTGGTCTCTGATACCACCTACCTTTCTGGTTTGAAACCATCCCTTCAGGGCACGGAACACAATCGTAGCAGCAAAATTTCTCCCCATCCCTCTTGATCTTCTGATATCCAGCCTGGCAGGAGTCACTACAGACAGAAAGGGGCCACATCTGTCGGATGAAAGAAAGTTGAGAATGGGAGACATCAGAACCATGGGAACTTTTCCAACATGGAAAGGCTTAAGCATTTGGGGCACTTTAGTTTTAGAAAATGCAACTGAAATGGGAACTCCTTAGACATGTATAGGATGTATCTAAAGGATGTATAGGGGAAACCTTGTTACAAAGTTGGGGGATAATATGGGGCAACATCCAGACCAAGGCAGTTTCAGTGCAACAAAGATGCAAGAAGGTCACACAGCTGAGTGGATGCTCTAAATCCTGCAATCCCTTGTTGTGCTCTCAGTTGGCTTGCCCAACTTCTGCTGCTGCTGCTGCTGCTGCTGCTGCTGCTGCTGCTACTACTACTACTACTACTACTAGAAAGGTTTCCAGAGTAGTTTACAAAGAAAAATAAATAAACAAACAAGATGACTCCCTGTCCCCAAAGGGCTCACAATCTAAAAATAAACATAAGTCAGTCACAATGAACAGCCTCTGGAGGGAGGGGTGCTGTGCTGGAGGTGGATAGGGTCAGTTGCTCTCCCCCTTCTAAATCAAGAAAATCACCACTTTAAAAAGGTACGTAGGGGACACAATTCCAAATGTTGTGCTTGTGCAGCAACAATAGTGGATATCTTTGCATCATTCTTTGCATCATGTAAGGGTTGAGGAAGATGTTTCAGAGCAGGAGGGAGGTCACAAGTCATATGAGCACAGCACACCTTAGCCCTATTCAGTGAGTGAAGTCATGCACACTACTTCCTGGCCAGCACTCTGGAGGACTGTGGAGAAGGTGGGAGTTCAACTGCCATCCCAACAGATGAACAACAGCCATTCTTGACTTTACCGCGCCATAAGTCGACATGAGCAATACTGTGGTGAAAGCAGGAGCTGGGAACAGGAGGACTTCCTCATCCCGCATCCCTCCCACATCTCCGTGCCACAAGCACAGCAGCTACTTGCATCAGACTGGCTGCCACACTAAGTACGTCAGTTGCTCCCCTCTGGCTTGCTGCGGAAATGGTGGCAGGCTGGGGCAGAACCTTTTGACCCGGCAGCGATTATGCACTTGATTGCCTGCTGAGAGTAAATGAACCCCAAGTTTGTTTAACCTTGTGAAACATCCAGGTCAAAAGTCAGGCTACCCGGCTTTCAGTGACGGGATCAGGAGTGATCCCGGCACTCCACATCGGCAGCCCAAACCAGGCCGGGCTGCCATAGGCTGGGTTCAGCTGCTCGTGTGAATAGCCACAGGATGTGTTGTACCTGCATCCAGATGTCTGTATGTCGGTACATGTTGTTGTGTGAATGCTTGTCCTTGCATTCATTTTAAAGGTGAACCAACCTGGGTACAGATGCAGAATACAGGGAGGAAGTGCACTGCTGTACTTGTGCACAGCATAACATGTGACTAACTCTTTCTGTGGACAGATGTGTATCTGTCTACACAAAAAACAGTCTAGATGGGTGTTGAGAACCAGTGCAACACTAATTGGGTGCACAAATTCCTGACTTAGCAGAACAATTTGGCACAGCATCCTTGCACTAAAGTATCAGGTTTGCACTAGTAAAGGGTTAGCTTGGATGTCAGTCACTGCCATTTTATGTAGCGAAAGAAACTTTGCATCTCCCAGGTCCCTGATAATAGAAATGCCCCCGTGTCCACACCTGGTTAAAACTCCTGTGCCACACAATCTGGTCCTCATCCATGACCAAAGTTTTTCCTTCACTGGGATCTACCTTCCCAACTTTCACACTAAGGAAGGAATTGTTTGGCAGCGTGTGGAGGTTCATGATATCAAATCCAGTTCCCAGTTCCCACTTTTCATTAAAAGACACTCTTTCTCCGGCAGAGTTGTTAAACGAAACACCTTGAAGAAATGGGTGGAGCTAATGGAAAGAAAAGATATTTAAAGAGAGAGAGAGAAAACCCAAAGCCATCAGATTTTAAATTATTATTTATTAAAAGCTTTTCTACTCTACCTTTCAGGACTTTGCTTTCAAAATGCTACTCTCACCCAACATGCTGTTTAAACAGCACTATGGGAAGAAGATGCTGCTTAAACTGCATTATGGGAATATCTGGTTAAATGATTATTTAAAGCACTCATGAAACAGGGCAAGTACAAAAATTCTCAGCAAGGATGAGATAGGATCCACTTGGCAAAAAATCTTAATGGAATAAATTTACAGATTTTTAAAGCCTACTTGAGGGGAACTGATTAGAAGAGTCGAGGACTTGTGAAAAAAAACTTTTAAAAAAGGAAAATTCAGGAGAATTTGGTTCCCCCCTTTTTTCCCTCCTCCAAAATTCTGATTCTAAGAACTCCTGGAATTATTTTTTTTTGGGGGGGAGGAAAAGAGATGGTTAGAATTATCCTGATTTTTACAGGCCCCGCCCCCACCCCAATCTTCATCTTCCTAAGGCTTATGGACATTATGAGGAGGGCATTCCATGGTTGGGGCACCAGTACCAAAAAGTAACTGCCAAAAGAACATGATGCAATGGCAGGCCATAGAGGGGACTGTTAAGTATTTTTTTAAAATAAACTCAGAGGCTCAGATGTTTCTTGGAGATGCAAAGATTTCATTAATCTAGTGCTCCTTGAATATTTGGTTGTATAGGTAGTTGCATCCACCAACGACCTGGCATGAAAATGCAATGTTTTTAAACGTAGACCCAAGGAAGGGTGTTTTCAAAATGCAGTACTTTTTCACACAGCATTCCCAAAAAGTGGGATGTGGTGATGGCCACCAGATTGTATGGCTTTAAAAGGGAGGGCAGGTCTATCAATGTCCCCAGTTTGCCGCCAAATACCTATCACAGTGAAAACACACCACTTCACTGTGGAGACATTACCTGCCAGGGGTGGAGATCTTGAATGTCACGCCTTCTACCCCCCACCATTGCTCTGGATTTGGATCTAGAGGAGTCCATGGCATGCAAAGCATGTGCCACAGCATAGGCAGCATTATAGATACAGTAGCTGTGACCAGTCATGCTCATTTCAAAAACAGGTCCAGGGAGGTTCTCTAGCCTCTCATTCCCAGTACACACTCCATCAACCTTCATCAGAATCCTGGGATCTGGCAATGAACATTTGAAGGCTTGTTCCCAGAAGGGCTCAAGGAAACCATCTCCTTGGGACTGCTTAGGTTTTACATTCTGAAGATAAGCCTGGAAACCTAAAACATCATTTGAGCGGATCTGGAAGGAAAATGCACCTTTGAATGGTTGGAAATCCAAGACACTTTGGAATTTGGTGACTACAAAATCAGTGTGGGCTGTTAGAATCCACACCTTTCCAAGGAAATTATTTCCTTCATACTCAGCAACATTAAGCTTCATTAAGTACCACAGCCACATAAAAGTCAGTGTTTCTGCATAGGTGATAAATATATGAGCTTTTCTGTCTGTAAAGCGTAGAAACATATGATTGTTCATTCCATTCATGGTTGGCCAATTGACTTGTCTGGGGATTCTTTCCGTGAAGGCTGAACAGATTGCATTCTGGGAAAGCAATGGCTCCAGGGTCTGCAAGAAATGATCCCCACTGTCATCATCCTCAGCAAAGAGCCCAACCCAGGACCATCCAAAATGTTGAAGCAACTGGATAATCCCCATAAATTGATGGGCATCATTTGGGGCCATATGATAAAAGGAAGGATGAGGTGATGTATCCTCTTTAGAGGCAAAAGAGCCATAAGTAAGCTATAGTAAAAATAATAACAACAATAATAGTATTAATAATAGAATAATAAAATAAATAATGTATAAAATGTATAGAGAATAAGTTGGGGGGATGTCTTGAGGGAAAAAGTATATAGTTACTAATAAAAGTTAATAATAAACAATAATGAATAACTTTATATTATTTTATATAATGATAAACATTTTTCTTAAAATAAGAATAGTAAAATAGATGGATCAATTATTGGAAGATGTACAGAAATGACTGAGGGGGAAAGTCTATGCAAAAAATATTTTAGGAGATAAAATCCTGTTTGACTGTTTCAATTGAAAAATGTCAGATTCATCTGGATTAAACATAGGAATGCAAATCCTAGGAAAGATTGGAGTGATGCACAAGGTGGAGGGATGCATAAATCCTGTTGCATCACTTCACTCTGTGCTTTGTTACCCCTGTGTAACAACCACCCATTTCACTTGGTTCATTAAACAGTTGACAAGTCCTGTTTTTCAGCTGTCCCTTTCTATGAACCGTAATAAAATCAGGGCCAGATGAGCAAGCAAGGAGTGAGTTACATGTGAGATCAATCAAAATGCCAACGTGCTCATGCATAGCTCCTACCTGTGGCTTCTTATAGAGATGTAAGATTTCTGCCATGCGAAAGGAGACATCAGAGGAAAGACCCCCAATGATGGCTATGAGCTTGTCCTGGGCATCACATTTATAGTTGGGGGGAAATCTTTGGGATTTGAAGAGCAGGCCCAGAGTTGTATGATAGGTCATTGATGCATCATTGTAGCTGTCATGGATGCGGAACCCCAGAGTGACATTGGGCAAGATCTTGGGGTTCTCATTGATCTCCTTAATGGCAAATGCCAAGGCCAGGACATGTTGGTAGAACTTTGTCACCATACTGCAGAGAGAGTTAAATGTTCTTTCACTAGAAAACTCTACAGTGAACAATCCTTTGACCAGAGTAATAGTTTGTTGTGCCCTATTTTAAATGTCTGACTCAAATGCGGATGCATCAGGACACCAGTATTGGGAAGGTACTACAGAAACAGGGAAACATGGTTTCATTTCATGATCTTCAGTGATTCATCACCAGACCCGCAGTTTGGAATCTGGTGGATTTTGAACAGAATTTGCAAAGGGCACGCTTAAGATTCTTGCTAGATCCTCCTCATATCTACACACACTTGGTCAGCAACCTGTGTAGTGCTACAACTTGATGTTACAGTCTGAGAAATATGTACCCCTTTCTGCTGCTGGAAGTGCCTCTGCTTCATAAACCATCTGTCTACCATTATGTCTGTGAAGAAATGTTTTGTGCAATTGCTTGCAATTTCTCTTCATTAGAATGTCAGATTGCAGTAATAGTGAGGTATCATTGCTGACACCTGAAATTAAAGACACATGAAAAGGAAAATATAGTTTTCAGTAAGAAGACAGCTAATGAGGATATAGAGGGGGAAGCAATGCAATTGCCAAGGGGTGGAAACCTTCTAATTTGAAAGCCATTCCATGGAAACTTGAGCTTTTCTCCTTGATAGAATGCAGGAGGGAAACAAGTGACAGTGGTGGAGATCTATCAAAATAGAGGGAGAAAGCAAAGAGGCATAGAGGAGTACTGAGATAGAGAAGGGAGGCAAAAGATGAGAGAAAAACTAAATGACAAACATGACAAAAATCTTGAACAGAAGGCAGGATCAGTCGATCCTTAAAAATGTCCTGTAAACTTGTACATTCTTGGAGATGTGTTTTGAAAGATGTTCTTTTTTAGATAGACATACATAAAGCTCACACACTGTATAATGCATAAAGTGTCCTAGATGGGGAATTCAGTTCAAATTCCCGACAACTGACATGGAAAAATTAGTTCTATGTTAAAAATGCTCTAAAGAAATTTCCACAAATCCTTCCACACCTGGGTGCTCATCAAAATGAATATGCACCTCGATTACAAAGTTAATACAATGATCTATTAAAAATACCCTCCACACACCAGTCTCTTTAATATAATTCCATAGTTCTTCCTATTAATCAGACAACACAGAGATCACTGTCAGCCTTGGCTGCTTCTCCAATCGTATCTCTCTCTGCATGTTCTCCATCTCCACATGTTTGGCTCCTCGTAGAGATCATATTTCACATATGTTCTGGGAAAACTGTACCTATCTGTGCTGGTGCAAAGCTGATGATGCCGCAAGGTTAAAACACACAAATCTTTTCCATCTTCTGAAAAAGTCTGAGGTGTCTTATTAAAAGAGGAGAAGCAAGAGAGAAAATGATAAGCAAGAAAGAAAAGATACAAAAAAGAGATGTGCAAGAAAGGACAGTATCTACATCTGCTGGTGATGATCATTAAGCTGACTTAGATTTCCGATATTTAGAGTTCATGGTCTTGTCAGGGCATTGAAGTGAGGGCAAACAAGTACTTGCTTACAATTTGATATTGGAGAATTCCAACCAAGGATGCTCCTTGAAAAAAAGTTCAAGGGGAGATTCAGTGAACTGAGAAACAAGCCCACCAATAAGGAGATCCCCTGGCTGATATGACTCCTCTAAAAGACGGAGGGAATAATTCATTGGACACTTCATGGCATCTGTTTCACACACCATGTGAGGCAGCAGCAGGAGCAATGCCACTAGCCTCACCATCCTGGCACCAAAATGTCTCTCTTGTCCCTGAAGATCCTATGCCATCTCCTATATCAGGCCAGCCTAAGCAGGTACTCTGGATTGCCACTGGCTCTGCCAATCTCAGTATAGGGCAACTCATCAGCCTTCTCTTTAATATCTGCAGAGTTCAAGATACATACTGCAGAAGGCCCGAAGAGAAGGTGAAGACACTGATTTAAAGTCTGGCCCATCGCATGAGATGGAAACTGGATCTGAGATGGTGAATGAAAGGGACAGCTTTGCCTCCTCTTACCCTGAACCCTAGCTTGAAGCAGTTCAGAATCCTTTTATAACCACGTTCAAGGGTGCTTCTTGCTTTTTCTTCTGCCTTGCCAAACTCACAGAAGTTACAGGCAAAGTAATCACTGTGATTAAGTGATAATTACAGAGAAGATGATGAGATCTGCTAAGCTCAAAATGACATCACCATTGAGAGTAAACATGTTTCTTCAGAGCTGAACACAAGCCCCCTCTGCTTCAGGGCTGAAGTTTTAGTTTGGGGTCCCTGGTGCAAAGTTCTCCGCTGGGGTAGGGTGTCTGGGGAATCTAAAACAGGACTACCACTCTAGCCATTTAAGGTGGCTCTAAATGCTAGGAGAAGTGTCCCCTGGTCTTTTTGCCCACTGCTTCCAGGAAAGTTGGCCATAAGCCAATATCTGGGCCTACTGAGCAGTGGTGGGCAGTTGCAGCGGTGGAATGGAATTTCTCTTCTGTGCCACCAGACGTGACTGGCATGATACATGTGCAGTTCAGGCACTGCCAGAAGAACCACAATGACAGAGCAACACATGTTGCCACTGAGCGAGTTGTTCTGTCTTCATCTCCTCCTGCCCTACTCATCCATCAACAGGCTGCTTCTGAAGAAGGCAGAGATGGCATTCTGAGTCTGAGAGTGCTGCAAAATTTTTGCTACCACAGAAAGATCAGCAATACAGAATGGTACCAGTGCCTGGTTGTGGTCCTTATAAGGGAACTAGGACCTGGGACAAGTGCCCCAATTCACCAACTCTTCATGCCAGGCCTGCTCAGCTCCTTTTTCAAGAGTGCTTCTGGATTTTTCTTTCTTTCTTTAACTTAATTTTACATTTATATACATGGCTATGTTTATTCTCGCAAGAACCCTGTGAGGTAGGTTAGGCTGAGAGACATCTGACTGGCCCAAAGGCACCCAGTGAGATTCATGCCTGAATGAGGATTTGAACTCAGGTCTCCCCGGTACTAGTCCAACACTCTAACCACAACACGGCACACACAAATAGCCATCAGCTGGAAAGTCAGGTCCAAGAATGAAGCCATGAACCTGATTGAGATCGTGATGAAGTACTACATGCTGAAAAGAAGACCCTGCCCCAATGGATCACTATCCAAACTATGAGTTTCAACCTTTCTCAGTTATGGCACCCTAGAACAGTTAATGATCAGACCAAGATAGAAAAGGTGACCCTTATTTTCTTGGTAAATATTAGAGATTTGCATTTGTTGGGAGCTGTAAGTAGCATTGTCAGTGAGCAGATCCAAAATAATCTTACAAACGTTCTCCTCAAAAAGTCCCTTCATCAGGCCAAGGTTTTGTAAAAGTTGGTACAAATCAATTAGAAAACTTTTGAATGAACACGCCATCATCAGTTTACAATTAAGCACAGAGAATGAACTCTTCTGTCCCCAGCTGTTACGTCCCTTAACCTGATAACGCTCTGTTTCTAGACTGGTGGAGAGAGAATGAGGGAAGAGGGAGGGAAGGAGGGAGAGCAGAGTCACCTGGTTTTTTCCACAGGCTAATGAACCTTATAGCATCAGCTAATGCTTCTTGAGCATTGACATCTGGTTTTAACTTTTCTATCAATTATGCTTCTTTTATTTTATTTTTTGTGAAGAGGAGTACTGAAGTGTCAATTTGTGCATTACTTCTTCCTACAAATCCATGAGCAAAATGGTATGGATTGCCACATAGGATAGCAGCTGACTCCTATTGTAAGCCTGCTGCACATGTGACATATATAGAGTAGCAAAGGGACATTATTCAAGTCCTTTTCTCCTGATAGGACTCTCCCTGTGATTCATTTCAGGCCTCAGCACATCAATGCAAAATTTGGGGCATGGGGCGTGGGGAGAGTGGCCTGGTAACCCAGGACTGGAAACTAAGATAGAGAAGATCTCCACAGCTACCAATTATTTCCCTTTAGTGCTCAGATAGGTTGGGGGAAAACAACACAACCAAACACTACAAAACATCAACATACTGAAGGTGATGAACTTTGCTTCATTAAAAGTGTCCAGCAATTTCCTAGCCAGGAAAGGCTCAGTTAAGATGCTGCTGGACAGAATCCCATTGTAGGTCAGGTCAAGGCAAAACAACATGGCAGATCCTTGATTACATCCTGCAATGATCTCTGCAATCATTGACTGCACGTAAAAATCTGGGAAAGATAAAACATTCCTAGCAATTCTGAGTAATTCTGAAGAGTTCACATAATCATGCATGCCTGGATAGAATCCCTCCCAAACTGTTTTTGACAATTCTACTCTTTCTTCCCTCGTATTAGCTGCTCTCTGTTATTCAGGAGAAAGAGAGAGACTGTGAGAGAGATTGCAAAGCCATAAGTTTTAAAATTATTCTTTATTAAATTATTTTCTACTCCATCTTACCCATGATGCTTTGTACCACCATTAAACTGAAAAGCCTCAAGTTATCTGATTGGCCATGAAAGAATAGCAATAGTAGACCCTGTTCTATTGAAGAACCTGCACCTACAAGATCTTATAGTTTGTTTGAAGAATGCTTCATTACTTCATTCATGGTTGGTAGCCTCTGTAGGGATAGCCCTTTATCGTTTCTAGGTCTGCTGGTTCCCAACGGCTGTGTAGAAAAGGTAAGTGGATCCACATGACCGGAAAGCCAGCTAGAAGAGCACATCTCTTCTCCAACCTTGTTTTGAGAGCAGGGTAAAAAAGCTAAGCTACCCTGCTTGGATCAACCAGGGTTGGAGAGATTTTTGTGAGTTCAAATAATCATGCAAGACCAGATAGAGTCCCTCCATCCCTGATTTTGACAATTCTGTTCTTTATTTCTTGTTATTAGCTGATCTCTGCTATTCAGTTTGGGCCTGAGCACTGGAAGATAGGCTGGAGAAGATCTCCATTACGACTATGGATTTTCCTTCAGCACTCCGGTAGGTTGAAAGACTACACAACCAAACACAACAGATCATCAACACAATGAAGGTGATTAATTTGGCTTCATTAAAAGTGTCCAGTGACTTCCTGGCTGGGAAAGCCGCAATGAAGTTGTTGATAGACAGAAGTCCATCAATCACCCCACAGCAAAGCAACATGCCAGTTGATTTTTTAAAAAACATATTGCAACAATCTCTCCAGATACTGACTGCATGTCAAATTCTGGGAAGTGGGGGACATCTTCCTAGCCACACAGCACCAATGACTGCATGAATAAGGAAGCAGGAAAGGACAATGGAGCTGGCCAGTCCTTTACCCACCCACTTCTTCAAGCTGGACCCTGGATTGATGGCCAGGAAAGCTAATATCACTGTGATGCTTTTGGCCAGCATGCAGGACATTGCAACTGTAAAGGTCATGTCAACAGCAGATAGCTGGAGATAGCAGGTCATCCTTGTGGGCTGTCCAAGATAGAGCAAAGATAAGAGGAAGCAAAAGAAGAGGGAGACAAGGAGAGTGTAGGTGAGATCCCGGTTGTTGGCTTTGACAATGGGGATATCTTTGTGCTTAATAATAATTCCTAGCACCAAAACTGTGAACAGGGAAAAAGAAGCAGCAGTGGAAGTTAAAGTGATCCCTAGATGTTCTTGTTAAGAGAGAAAGGTTATAACTTTGAGGATGCATCGTTCTTGCTTGGATACAGATCTTCTGGACATTGGAAACAACCATTTGCGCCTGAAACAAGAAATAGCAGCCATTACAGTGCCAAGTCATATGCAGCTAAAAGTTCATTCTCATGACTACCTTCATGGTGAGAGTTATTGCTCATGTTGACCTCTACTTATTGGTTTCCAGTCAAAAGTTGGTTCTGTGAAAAGGCATTTCATCAGTGCTTGATTTAGACCCAAACTCAGTAAATGACGACTTTGGGCCTCATATTACGAGGGGCCTCTGCATATCCAAAGGTTGCTCAAGATCAAGTTTTACAAAACTGATTGAAAAACAAGGGAGAAACACTTGCACCTCACATGTTTACACATCTGTCATTTTATATTGGGATGGTGAACATCTCCACAATCTATATCTTTGAGGTGTCCCTATATCTTTGAGGGTTCCCTACTATGTGTCCCTACAACTGTACCAAATAGGGTTCAAATCAATCAGGTGGTTCAAAAGGTAGCCCATTTGCACCTGAAACATAAATATGTCTGCCATCTTGAACTGAGGTGGATGACATCATCACAAACTATGCTCTTGAGGTGTCCTTATTTGTCCCTACAACTGTACAAAATTGAAGCAGTGCTAGTTCATGCTCCCTCTTCCTTGAATTTGAATCTGGAACCATCTGTCACTCGCTGTGATATGTTTAACAACTTTTTTGCAGATAAAATATCTTGTATTTGCCCTGAACTAGACTCCATGCTTACTGCAAATTTCATCGTAGAGGTGCCCAGCAACTCCTCTTGTAGGATTGTACTGGATCATTTTCAGTTTGTTACTTCTGATGATGTGGACAAACTGCTTTGGACTGTACGCCCCACCACCTGCTCTCTTGACCCTCACCCAAGTTGGCTTATTTCATCTGATAGTCATATTATCAGAGAGGGTCTGGTAAATATCATAAATGCTTCTCTGAGGGAGGGTAGGATGCCTCCTTGTCTCAAGGAGGCTATTATTAGACCTTATCTGAAGAAACCTGCATTGGATCCCTTGGAGTAAGCTAATTACAGACCCGTCTCTAATCTTCCTTAGTTGGGTAAGGTGATAGAGTGAGTGGTTACTTCTCAGCTCCAGGCAGTTTTGGAGGACACCGATTATTTAGATCCTTTGCAGACCGGCTTTCGGGTTGGCTATGGAGTTGAGGCTGCCATGGTCAGCCTGATGGATGATCTCCAATTGGCGATCGACCAAGGGAATGTCTGCCTAGTCTGCCTGGGAAGCTCCACTCACACACAGATGCCTGGGCTATGCTGCCACCCCACAGGGATTTCGGGCAGGTTGCCACTGTCTTGCATGGGATACTGAGCGGGTGCTGCAATGAGAACATAAGAACAGCCTGGCTGGATCAGGCCCAAAGCCTATCTAGTCCAGCATCCTTTTTCACACAGTGGCACACCAGATACCACTAGAAGCCTACAGGCAGGAGCTAAGGGCATGCCCTCTCTCCTGCTGTTACTCTCCTGCAACCGGTACTCAGAGGCATCCTGCCTTTGAGGCTGGAGTTGGCCTATAGTCCTCCGACTAGTAGCTGTTGATAGACCTCTCCTCCATGAAGTTATCCAAACCCCTCTTGAAGCCATCCAGGTTGTTGGCTGTCACCACATCTTGTGGATGATTATGTGTTGTGTAAAAAAGTACTTCCATTTGCTGGTCCTAAATTTCCTGGCAATCATTTTCATGGGATGACCCCTGGTTCTAGTGTTATGTGAGAGGGAGAAGAATTTCACTCTATCCACTTCCTCCACACACCATGCATGACTTTATAGACCTCTATCATGTCTCCCATCAGTCATCTTTTTTCTAAACTAAATAGCCCCAGGTGTTGTAGCCTTGCCTCATAAGGAAGCTGCTCTAGGCTCCTGATCATCTTGGTTTCTCTCTTCTGCACCTTTTCCAGTTCAACAATGTCCTTTTTAAGATGTGGTGACCAGAATGGTACTCAATACTCCAGGTGTGCAGTACCACGTTGGTGAGCAATCTATTATTTTGTTTTTAAAGGCCCCTCTTGCCACCGCCACCACCTGGTGCTGCACTCACTGGCCGCTGCTGCCAAATTGAATAGAAATTGGTCCAGGCATTGCAAAGTTGTAAGGTATACACAAACACACACACATACATACAGATGCAAAGCACTGGGTGAGCTCATGAGGTGACCTTCCTTGAGAAAAGTAGGCTTTAAAAGACTCTAAAAGAGATTTTATCATTCTGATAAGACAAAAATATACTTACATGGCTTCACAATATTTATAATATTGAATGTATCAATCGGTGCAGAAAAAAACTGTAAGTTTTATCGACATTTTTAGATCACTGTCCAGTTTGGAACAATGCCTGTCCGCAGTGTTCAACTCTTCAGATGAATTCTGCTGTAACCATGAGCAGTGCAGAAAGAGGCGGTGAGTGATGCATTCAGGGCAGGAATTCCAAAATGAGGCAGTTCCCACAATCAGTGGGAGCTGCCTGGAGAGGGTTAGCAGGGAGAGCGGGCGGACAACCAAGCAGTCTGCTCCAGGCGGCCGAAGCGGCCTCCCACACGAACGCCAGCTCCGTTACGGAGCCGGCGGGGGCTGGGGGGATCAGGGGCCACATGGCCCCTGGAAGCTATAGCATGCCCTCTGCAAGCGTGCGGGGCATGCTGGAGAGACCTCCGAGCTGGAAGGCTACATTTAGCCTCCCCGCTGGGGGTCTCCTTGTGAGTTGTTGTGGCACAGAGCCGTATCGCAGCAACTCGTGATCCAACAGCCGGGGTTAGCAGATTGCTCGCTCTGCTAACCTCGGCTAAGGGGAGGGGGAATTAGTTGGGTGAGCTAGGCTCCCTTAGCCCACTTTTTGTTGATCTTAAGAATTGCCTCAGTGTGTGGTAATGTGATGTGGCCTTTTAAAATTGACATAGCTTAGGGCCTCGACATGTCCTAATCCCACACTGCATTTCATGAATGAGCCAACTGTGCTGAAAATTACCCTTAGTGTTCACACTAAGTGGATATAGGAAAGGTGATTAACAACACACGTTTGCCCCCTCCAATCCTCATTAGTCTCTCCTGGGTGGTGTGGTCACTGCATCACTCGTCCATGTGGTACAGTGCTGGGCATCCGAGTGTGACTGTGACCTGTGCCAGGCTCCCGGGCATGACCTCTGCTTCAGAGACAGTGTAGGGGAGGGGAAAATGTGTCAGATGGGAATATGTTATGTCATCTTTTGAAATATTTCTGCTGATGAATATTTGCAGAAATACACGTTTGATATTCTTACATTCTTGTGAGTTCACTTGCTGTTTGTGCCCTCAAGAAGACGTGTAAAAATATCGCATGTGTCATGATGTGTGTATGTGTATATGTGTAGGGGGGTGATACTTAACTTGCAGATGGGGGTGAAAGACCTAAAGCCTCTTATGTCCAGGCTCCAAACTTACTTAGGTGCACCTCTGCCCAGCCCCCCCCCCACAGCTCCAGAGGGCCCCCAGCTCCATCTCTCCCTATATTCTTCATTATCTCCCTCACTCCCGGGGGCCACCACAGAGAGGGGTGAACATGGGCCCTCTCTCCCCCAGCTACACTCCTGATGGGGAAGCTGAATAAACAAATGTTTCAGTTCATGAGTGAATCCATTTGACAGCTGACAGAACTCACAGAACTCTGCATGCATAGATATTTGTAGAGAATTCTGAGCAGGGTTTTGCACTGGATTGCAGCAGCAGAGTCGAACTCAGGATAAGGAGGCTGCACACAGCTATTGCTACAGCTAGATCTATTCTCGGGTCCATTGTGGGCCTTCTGAGGGGTCTAGGATCAGTGTTCCCTGTAAGAGGGATTCCCAGATGTTGTTCATTACAACTCCTGTAATAACCAGCCAAAAGGAATTGCAGCTGAGAGTGGTGGAAGTTGTAGTCAATAACATCTGGGAATAGTGTTTAGGACTCAGAGCAAGTGCCCAAATTCACCAGCTCTTCATGCCAGGCCTGCTCTGCTCAAATTCACCATTTTCAAAGAGAGGAGAGTCAACATCTCTCTCAATGATGATTTCTGAGAACAGTTAGTGGTGGGCCTGACAATGTGAGAGGTCACCTTCAGTTTCATTTGAAACCAAGATTAAGTTTTAGTGTGGGCTGTAAATAGTATTGAACTTAGTGCTGATGCAAAACTATCTTACAGATAGTTTTGTCAAAATGTGGAGTGGCTCAAGTGTTTCAAGGGGGTTTCACAATGGAACATATGATCCATGTTTCCAGGAAACTTCTTACCAGTGTTAGGAGGTGGAGAGAGTGAGAACTGTATTTTTTTCTCTTTTACATTTTATTCCAGTGGTTCTCAAGACGTGTCCCTCCACATGGTGCAGAACTACAACTCCTATCATCCCTAGCCATAATTGTTTGTGGCTGAGGATGATGAGAGTTGTAGTACTGCAACAGATGTTGAGAACCACTGGTTTTTTTCCATTCTTCTGCAGGCAGTAGCGAGAACGTTAGTTATGATGTAGAATAATTATGAGAGGGACCTTGTCAAGAATTTGGTGGCTCCAGTAGGCTGAGAAATGTTTCAGAGTTTGTTATTCCTGCCCAAGAAATAGGTGAAACAACCCCACACATGTGAATACAGTTGAGAAAATGGGAGGGGGGCTTCACATCTCTCATAGCTTGGGGAAAACTCCACCTCAGACCTTAAACTCCTGTCCCGATGGAAAGTAGATTTGATGAACTAAGAATATAAGATCAGCCATGCTGGATCAGGCCCAAGAATATAAGAACAGCCCTGCTGGATCAAGCCCAAGAAGGCATGCCCTCTCTCCTGCTGTCAGTCCCCTACGACTGGTACTCAGAGGCATCCTGCCTTTGAGGCTGGAGGTGGCCTATAGCTCTCAGACTAGTAGCTGTTGATAGACCTCTCCTCCATGAAGTTATCCAAACCACTCTTAAAGCCATCCAGGTTGTTAGCTGTCACCACATCCTGTGGCAGAGAATTCCACAAGTTGATTATGCATTGTGTGAAAAATTACTTCCCTTTGTTGCTCCTAAATTTCTTCTAAATCAATTTGATGGGATGACCCCTGGTTCTAGTCTTATAAGAGAGGGAGAAAATTTTCTCTCTCTCCACTTTCTCCATACCATGCATGATCATACAGACCTCTATCATGTCTCTAGTCATGAATTAGGATCATTCTGAGGGAACAATCCTGTCCAAGACGTGTCAGGTGAAGCTGCTGCAAATGTTGAATTTCTGTCTCTACATTTACTAGAGTACATGTCATTTGGGAGAAGCACTGTACATTTCAGAAGCATCAGGAAGGATAGTTAGAATGCCCAATTGAAGAGCCTATTCAGTGCCTAAGTGATGCATCAGGAAGATCGTTAGGAAAAAAACAGGGAAGCTAAAAATAAATTTCTCTCGCCACCCAGCCCAATGTGGATGAGACCTAAGATGAAGTCAAAGTGTGGGAGAATGGAAGGTGATCCTGAAAGCCAGCCAAATATACGAGAGTGTGCAAAGTCTTCACTTCTTACCAGGTGTCAAAGATGGAGTAGAAATTCCTAACACCCTAATTCTCATCTTAAATGGAAAGGGGACAAATATTTTAATGCTATAACCAGAGGCAATCTTTCCCGCCTCCACACCCTAGACCATACAATCACAAATGATGTGTTTGGTTACAAGTCACACAAAGTGCACATGAGCACCATGCTACAGATTCTCTCCTAGGATAGCAGCTGACTCCTAACATAAGCCCACTGCACTTATGAGATACATACAGTAGCACAGTCACATTATTGAAGTCTTTTTCTCATTTTAAGTCTCTCCTTGTTGTTCAGTTCAGGCCTCAGCACAACTATGTAGCATTTGGGTGCAAAGATGCAGCCCAGTAACACAGCACTGGAGACTATGACGGAGAAGCTGTCCACAGCCACCTTGTACTTCGCACTGGCCATCAGATAGGTTGGGAAATAACACAGCCAAACAATAGGAAACACCAACAAACTGAAGCTGATGAACTTGGCTTGATTAAAAGGGGTTGGTAACTTCCTGGCCAGGAAAGCCACTCTGCAGCTGATGAGAGACAGAAGTCCACTGTAGGCCAGGCCAAGGTGAAATATAATGACAGAACCTTTGTTACATTTTGCCACAATCTCTCCAGGCACTGACTGCATGTCAAATTCTACGAAGGGGGGAAATACTCCTAGCCAAACAGCATTCATGGCTGCTCGAATAATGGAACAAGAAAGGACAATGGAGGTGATCAATCTTTGACCCATCCACTTTGTCGTGCTGGACCCTGGCATGGTTGCCAAGAAAGCTACCACCACAGTGATATTTTTTGCCAAGATACAAGAAAATGCTACAGTAAAGAGTATGCCAAAAACAAACTCTTGGAGATAGCAGGTCATCTTTGTAGGCTGTCCAACATAGAGCAAAGTCAAGAGAAAGCAAAGCAGGAGTGTGACAAGGATAATATAGGAGAAATTGCGGTGGTTAGCTTTGACAAGAGGGGTATCTTTGTGCTTAATAAAAATTCCTAGCACCAAAACTGTGACCAGGGAAAAAGAAACAGCAGTGGAAGCTAAAGTGATCCCTAGAGGTTCTTTGTAAGAGAGAAAGGTTATAACTTTGGGGATGCACTGATTTTTCCCCCTGCTTGGATACTGATCTTCTGGACATTGGAAACAATCATCTGTGTCTGAAACAAGAAAGAGGGGCATTACTGTTAGAAATCATACAGAGCTAAGAGCTGGTTCTCATGACTGTCTTTTCTGTGAGAGTTCCTGACCTCTGCTTACACATTACATATGTAGAGTTTGTCCTGCCAAAAAGCATCTTATTAGTAACTAATTGTGCTGCAACTTCCTCTTATTGTTCAAACTGAGAAGATAGAGATAAGGTGATTAACCAAATGTTTTAGTACACGACTGAATATTGGTGCCTGCTGGAAGGACTCACAGAACTCTGCAGACATGGATATTTGTATAGCATTCTGAGCAGGCTTTAGCATTTCCTTGTAGCAACACAGTAGAGTGCAAGATCAGACGTATGCATACAACTCTCTCTACACACTGCTCTGGCAGCTAGATCATACCATCTCAGAACATAAGAACAGGCCTGCTGGATGAGGCCCAAGGCCTATCTAGCCCAGCTCCCTGTTTCACACACTGGCCTACCAGATGCCTCTGGGAAGTCAACAAGCAAGAGCTGCAACTGCTTTTTAGAGGCGTCTTGCCTCTGAGGCTGGAGGTGGCCTATAGATCTCGGACTAGTAGCCTTTGATAGACCTCTCCTCCATCGATTGATCTAAGCCCTTCTTAAAGCCATCCAGGCTGGTGGTTGTCACCACATTTTGTGGCAGAGAATTCTGTAGGCTGATTATGCATTATGTGGGAAAATACTTTCTCTGGCTGATACCAAATTTTCAATTCTTAATGTTTAATTGATTTTAAGGTTTTAAATGTTTTACAGAATTTTATTGTATTCTACCTTTTGTATTTAACTTTCGTAAACCAGTTTGTGATGCATTATGAAAGGCAGTATAGACTAGATAGACAGACAGATAGATATTGCAAATCAACATGATGGGATGACCCTTGGTTCTATTGTTATGCAAGAGGGAGAAACATTTATCTCTCTCCACAACCTACATGATATTATAGGCCTTTCTCATGTCACCCCCTTATCATCTTTCTTCTAAGTAAAAAGCCCCAGGTGTTTTAGCCTTGCCTTGTAAGGTAGGTGCTCTAATCCCCTGGTCATCTTGTGGGCCCTCTTGTGCACCTTCTCCAGATCTATAATGTCCTTTTCCATCTATAGTGACCAGAACTGTATACAGTATTCCAAATGTGGCCACAACATAGATTTGTATAAGGGCATAGTGATGTTAACAATTTTATTTTTAACTCCGTTCCTAATTATTCTGCTGCTTAGTCATCTTTTCTCCAATATTAAAAAGTCCCAGGTGTTGTAGACTTTCCTCCAAAGGAGGTCTATAGCCAGGGGAGGGCTAATCCATAGGGAAACTAGGCACTTGCTTGCAGAGGCACATTTTGAGGGGTGGCAGATAATCCCGGCCCCAGAGCTGAGACAAGACAGCCTGCATTTTCAAGCTTGTCCCCAGGGACAAGAGAAACAGACCTTCCCCCCTCCCCATTTCTTTTCAGAACCCCATGCTAACATTTGTGGCCACTTTCTCAGTCCCTGTCGTCCACTTTCTCCACTTCTAGCCATTATGGAAGGCAGGGAGGGGAGGGAGACTGGCCGAGGTGCCAGGAGAGGACTTTTCAGCAAGGAAGATGAGGGGTGTGCTATGTGGGGATCTCCAGCTCTATTGTGCTGGTCCAGAGGTGCTTATTGAAAGATTTTTGCTTTCCCTGGGGTAGAGGGCTACAGGAGCTGCAGTTCCCCATGTGTACTAAGTAGGAGCACAAAGCAGGGGAGCAGAGGAGCAGAGCTGAAGTGGCAGTTCATGCTGCTTGGTCTAGGCTTCCAGTGGAGAGGAATAGTTGCAGACTTCTGGGATTCTGCAATCAGTGCTGTGCGCGGCCCACACACACATCTCTGGAGGCACGCCTTTCCCCCAATGTTCACTTTGCGAACTGGTAGTAGAGCCTACCCACCTGCCTGCCTACATTCTCAGGCTGCGCACAATCCTTGTGGTTTTGATGACATTCCTGAACAGGTAAGAGCCTTCCATGGAGCTACTAGCAAGGGCTTGAGAGCATTGTTTGGGTCTGCATTACAAGCTCACCCCACCCCCAGCATATGTGGGTAAGGGGGGGGTGAAAGACCAGAGAGCAGTTGTGTGCCCAGATATTTAACAAGGCAGCTGAGAGGAAAGAAACAGCTGCACACACACACACACATGAGGAGAGCTGGTCTTGCAATAGCAAGCGTGACTTGTCCCCTTAGCTAAGCAGGGTCCGCCTTGGTTGCATATGAATGGGAGACTAGAACTGTGAGCACTGTAAGATAGTCCACTTAGGGGATGGAGCTGCTCTGGGAAGAAGAGAAGGTTCCAGGTTCCCTCCCTGGTATCTCCAAGATAGGGCTGAGAGAGATTCCTGCCTGCAACCTTGGAGAAGCCACCTCCAGTCTTTGTAGACAATTACTGAGCTAGAGGGACCAAAGGTCTGACTCAGTATATGGATGCTTCCTATGTCTCTCCTCAATAGTAATCACATGGCAGATGTTTTGGTTAAGGTGGGAGCTGAAGCTGAACCCGTTTCCTCCGGTTTGCGTGGAGCCGGAGACTACACAAAATTCTAGGAAGGGAGTGCAGACCTTTTTGAGGGTACTATGGGATGGAGGGTGTACCAGTTTACAATGGAGGCCAGAGGAAATGTGGAGGAGACTGTTCTAGGCTAGGCAAGTATCGGGTGTGCTTTATGTAGCAAAGCCAGGGCAAGTGTGGAGGTTGCCTCCTACTCCAACACCACCGCAGGAGCTGTGTGCACTCTCAGGTCCTGCTTGGTGCCTTTGGAGCCCCATCCTTGCATTTCACTATGCAGCCCACACAGTCTGGCTGCAAGACTCAAGAAGAGGCAGGCAGCCAGAGCCACGGCCTGCCCCCCTCCTGCCTGCTGCCCGCCTCTTTGTACTGCCACCACCAGGGCAAGGAGGAGAAGAGAAGGAGGAGTGACATGGGATGGGAAACTTCTACTGTGTTGAGAAATTGTTTCTTGCTGGGCGGGACAGAAAATCCTTGGTTTCCTACAGGTAGCAGAAAGCAAAATCTGCCCCGGTCTATAGCAGCAGTGCCATACAATTTATTTAGGATTACTCAAGAGGAAAATCAATGCATTGACTTGCAGCAGTTACTCTTTGGACTCTCCTGCTAACCCAAGGAATGGCAGCACCATTTAGAAGTCTAGATATTAGTTATCTGCTCAGAGGCGGGCATCCTTAAATTGGAGTCCAAGGCATGGAAGTCATCGATAAACTACTGGATAAAACTGCATCTTTCCCCAACGGGATTAATCCCTACATTATTGCTGGTAGAACCACAAGCATCATGGTGTAAAGAAATAATGCACAAGCTTTGCTGGTGTGAATGATCCCCTACTCTTTTGCTGGAGGCTGGTGTGATTATGGCTCACAGACTGGTACAGCAAAGACTGACCAACAGTGAAATACAAAATGAGAAGGCTAGATTACCAAAATTTTATAAATCTGTGCAGCTCAAGATGGATTTAAGTCCAGCTTCTTATTTGTTTATGATTACTTCAAGTAATCATAGATGGGCCTTCTCTAGGGTGAGGTTTAATGCCTTCCCATCAGCACTACTATACGGGAAGTACAACAAATTGCCCTATGAAAAGTGTATATGTTTTTGCGGCCAGGAGGTTGAGTCAATGGCTCATATTCTATTAAAATGTCCACTTTACCATGATGTAAGACAGCAAAACATTAATCCTGTGTTAAATAATCTCATGGGGAAAACCGACGATTTCCTTGTAAAGTATTTGCTAGTCGACAAAGATTTAACAATTTCCAGAATAGTTGCTAAGTACTGTTAGGTGGTTTTTAGAATAAGAGCTCCAAAGGTATGAGTGATTTTTAAAATGTCATTTTGGGGTATATGATAACACTATGTTTTAACTTTAAGGATTTTATGCTATGTCATTCATTATTGTGTATGTCTCTTTTAGTCATCCACCATAAATAAATAAGTAAAGTCTAGATAGAGTAATTCTATCATCAGCTCAATGATGACTCACATTTGCATAGAGAACACTTGAGTTCTCAATCCTTGATTACTTGCAAACAAATGTGTGAACTGGTCCCTGTTCGTTGTCTCTGTGGGAAATGACAGTATTTCTGAAAATAGCATGCAGGCTTGTACACAAATCAGTTATACGTAGTTGTGCAAGTGCCATCCTTAACCTGGTAGGTACAGATACATCACATTACCTCGCCATTACATTCATTGTGATCTATGTTGTTCTCTATCCTGGGCATTTGGATATAAATCGGGCTACACTCTAATGCACTTTAATGCACAATGAAAAACCCAAATCGTGTGTGAAGTGGTCCCTGGTAGCTCTAGGGACTTTGGGGTAACTCTGGCCGATTAAGGAACAAACCCTCTCCATTCCGGAGGAGATGTGAGCTAAAAGCCCCATGTGAAAAACGCCCTGGAATATTTGGTGTCTGATACCACCTACCCTTCTGGTCTGAAACCATCCCTTCAGGGCATGGAACACAATCGTAGCAGCAAAATTTCTCCCCATCCCTCTTGATCTTCTGATATCCAGCCCGGCAGGAGTCACTACAGACAGAAAGGGGCCGTGTCTGTCCATTGAAAGAAAGAGTTGAGAATGGGAGACATTAGAACCACGGGAACTATTCCAACCTGGAAACTCTTAAGCATTTGGGGCACTTTAGTTTTAGAAAGGACAACTGAAATGGGAACTCCGTAGACATGTATAGGATGTATCTAAAGGATATATCGGGGAAACCTAGTTACAAAGTAGGGGGATAATATGGGACGACATCCAGACTAAGGCTGTGTCAGTCCCTTGTTGGGCTCTCAGTTGGCTTGCCCAACTTCTACTGCTACTGCTGCTGCTGCTACTACTACTACTACTAGTGCCACAAGCAGAGCAGCTGCTTGCAATAGACCAGCTGCCACACAGCACATCGGTCCCTTCCTGCTGGATTGTAGGGGTGTCCACGGAACTGGATGACCCAGTTCAATTTGAGTCTAGACTGGACTCGAACCAGACCGGCCAAGTTCGATCCATTGAACCCCGCCTCCAGTCCGGTCTGTTTTAAATAGAATTAAAATACCTGTAGCCCATTTGAGGGGGTTACAGTATGTCATGGGGGGGTCCACAAAGGTCCCCCTCCCCCCACTGGCATCTCAAATCACCGCCATGGCCAGGTAAATTGATTATTTTGGGTCCTTTCGGGCCTCCATAAAGGCGTGCGGTGGCCATTTTGGCCACTGCGGTGCATGCATACATGGCGTCTGCGAGGCCTGGCATGGCCTACGGCCTCACAGAAGTCATTTGCGCATGCACAGTGGCCATGCATGCACAAATGACTTCTGTGAGGCCGTAGGCCAAGCCAGGGCTCGCAGACACCATGTACGCATGAGCCGTGGTGGGCAAAAGTCCGCCGGGCACCTTTACGGAGACCTGAAAGGGCCGAAAATACTCCATTTACTCGCCCGCAGCACTGATTTGAGAGGCCGCTGTGGGGAGGGGGGACATTTGCAGACCCCCCACCCCAGCCTACAGGAAGCCCCCTGCAGGGGCTACAGGTATTTTAAATCTTTTTTACAAAATTAGTTCGATCCCGAACCCCTGAACCTCCGGACCGAACCTCCAGACTGCCGGACCAGTTTGTACACCCCTACTGGATTGCTGCAGGAAATGGCGGCTGGCTGAGGGGAAGCCTTTTGACCCAGAGGCAATCATGCAAATTTGTTTAACCTTGTGAAACATCCAGGTCAAAAGTCAGGCTACCTGGCTGTCAGTGACGGGATCAGGAGTGATCTCGGCACTCCACATCGGCAGCACAAACCAGGCCGGGCTGCCATAGGCTGGGTTCAGCTGCTTGTGTGAATAGCCACAGGATGTGTTGTACCTGCATCCAGATGTCTGTATGTCGGTACATGTTGTTGTGTGAATGCTTGTCCTTGCATTCATTTTAAAGGTGAACCTACCTGGGTACAGATGCAGAACGCCTCCGATGCTGAATACAGGGAGGAAGTGCACTGCTGTACTTGTGCACAGCATAACATGCAACTAACTCTTTCTGTGGACAGATGTGTATCTGTCTACACAAAAAACAGTCTAGATGGGTGTTGAGCACCAGTGCAACACTAATTGGGTGCACAAATTCCTGACTTAGCAGAACTATTTGGCACAGCATCCTTGCACTAAAGTATCAGGTTTGCACTAGTAAAGGGTTAGCTTGGGTGCAGAGGCGTAACTATAGGGGGGGCAGGGGGGGCACGTGCCCCGGGCGCCATATTTTCTGGTCACGTGGGGGGCGCTGCCATGACAAAAAAATTTTTTTAAATTTTTTTTAAAAAATTTGTTAATACAAATGTTTCCTGCTCAGTGCAGCAGCGCTGCAGCAGTCAAGGGAGCGTGTCGGCACCCCCTCCCCCACGAGCGGTCCCTTCCACGCCGCCCGCGCCCCCCCATTGTTTTGCTGGCGCCTGGTGGCCAGTCAGTGGCCTGGCTTGGCGGCGGCGGGGACTTGTGAGGAAAAACCTAAGTATAATGTAGTATGTTGGGGGCGGGGTGGGGGGCGGGGGGCGCCATTTCAGTGCTTGCCCCAGGCGCCGTTTTCCCTAGTTACGCCTCTGCTTGGATGTCAGTCACTGCCATTTTATGTAGCAAAAGAAACTTTGCATCTCCCAGGTCCACGATAATAGAAATGCCCCCATGTCCACACCTGGTTAAAACTCCTGTGCCACACAATCTGGTCCTCATCCATGACCAAAGTTTTTCCTTTACTGGGAACTAGCTTCCCAACTTTCACACTAAGGAAGGAATTGTTTGGCAGCGTGTGGAGGTTCATGATATCAAATCCAGTTCCCAGTTCCCACTTTTCCTTAAAAGACACTCTTTCTCCGGCAGAGTTGTTAAATGAAACACCTTGAAGAAATGGGTGGAGCTAATGGAAAGAAAAGATATTTAAAGAGAGATAGAGAAAAACCAAAGCCATCAGATTTTAAATTATTATTTATTAAAAGCTTTTCTACTCTACCTTTCAGGACATTGCTTTCAAAATGCTACTCTCACCCAACATGCTGTTTAAACAGCATTATGGGAAGAAGATGCTGCTTAAACTGCATTATGGGAATATCTGGTTAAATGACTATTTAAAGCACTCATGAAACAGGGCAAGTACAATAATTTTCAGCAGGGACGAGCTAGGATCCACTTGGCAAAAAGTCTTAATGGAATAAATTTACAGATTTTTAAAGCATGCCAGAGGGGGTCTGATTAGAGGTGCGAAGGTCTTGTAAAACAATCAAACAAATAAAAACAGGAAAATTTGGAAGAATGTGGTCCCCCCCCCATTTTTTCCACCAAAATTCTGATTTTTCCTAAAAACTCCTTGAAATGGGGGGGGGGGAATTGGGGGCAAGGGTTGGAATTATCCTGATTTTTACAGCCCTCCCTCCACAATCTTCATCTCCCTAAGCCTGACGGACATTTTGAGGAGGGCATTCCATGGTTGGGGCACCAGTACCAAACGGTCACTGCTACTGGAATATTAGGCAATGGCAGGCCTGAGTGGGGACTGTGAGGTATTCTTTTTTTGAAACTCAGAAGCTTAGATGTTTCTTGGACAGAGGCATACCATCCATTAGGCAAGGGGAGACAGTTGTCTCTCGGCCCTCTGCCTCAAAGGGCCCACCTCTCTAAGTTCAGCCCTGCTCCTTTGCTCAGCAGGTCCAAGGTTCTTCTTCTTCAACTGTAAAGGAAGGCAGGGGGTGGGTAGCCACGCCCTCCCTACCCGACTGGATTGCCTAGTCCAACTGCCGGTGAAGGAGCACCCGGGCAGGTGAAGTTGCCTTGAGGAGGGGCGAGGCCTTGAGGGAGCAGATAAATTGAATGAATTAACCCAACTTGACTAACTGAGCAGAGATGCACACCTGCCCGCTTTCCTTTCGCTCTGCTCTGCTGTTGGCTTTCTTTCGGCTGCTGAGTCTGCAGCCCACAGATCTCAGACACGTCACACCCCAGAATTGCTCCTGTTGGCAGCCATCAGCGCCTGTTTCCACGGAGGTGAGTCTGTTCCTCCTGCTGCATTCACTGGCCAGAGGAAGGCAGGCATGCCCGGTGGAGAGGAGGGGGCCCCCCAGTCCCGCCTGTCTCCAGGGTGCAGCAGCAGCCCCACTGTTTGGGGGATGCAGCCGCTGCTTGCCTCGGAGCTTTGGCAAGCGGAGGGCTGGAAAGCATTGATAGGTGGACCAAATCAAAGACACCGGGCTATGCTGCACAATCTGGACGGATCTATTGACCTCGGCTGTAGATGGTCACTGCCGCAAAGAGGCTCCTAGTCTTGCTTGCTGCTGCTTCACCACAAATATCTAGAGCTGGAAAGAGTGTCCGAAATGCCCTCTGGCTCTCACTTTCTCTCTGATTAGGGAAAGATGAAGGGTGGAAAGCAAAGGCTTGAAGCTAGTTGGTGGGAGAGTGTGGCATTTGGGCTGGGAAGGGGCCTGCTTGGCATAGCTGTTTTGCGCCATCTTCCAGCTCCTCTGAGGAACTTTTGCTCCAGGAGCAGCCTGATGTCTACTGCACTTTAAAAATAAAAAAAAATTGTTGGTCTTTCTGTCTTTCTCCAGCCTTGGGTGATTCCTTTTAAGACACAAGTGGGGACTGCTTGTCTAATTTCACAGTGGCCTTTCGCCTTTGGGGTGGCACCCCAGCCTAGCCCTATAGCTGTCTGGCAAAGCTCTTCTGAGTTTTTATATTTTTCCAAAGCAGCTTGTGAAATGCCCCCGCCCCGCCTGCACACAATGGAGGTTGCTCGTGACGAGTTTCCCACCCCCACACAACGGTCGTGTGCCGAGTTCCCAAGAAGACGCCCCATGCCGAGAACACACCCCGTGCTGGCGACACTCAAGGGGACAACTGGATCACCCCCCAGCAGCTATCCCCTCAGCTGCACAGTGGCTTAAATTTACAAAAATTCATAAAAAACACACAGAGTTTTGCGGCAGGGGGAGGCAAGCGACAAGTAGCGGTAGGTTCAGCGTGGCAGGGTGGCTCTTTCCATCTTTCATTCTTTTAAAACTCTCTCTCTCTCTCTCTCTCTCTTGGCAAACTTGCCCATCCTCTTACCAACTCTTTTTAAACTTTCTCTCTCTTTGTTTCTTTCCCTCTATCTCCCCTCAAGCCTGCACCATCCCCTTTTCCTTTTTCTATCCCTCTTTCTCTCTCTGGTCAAGCCTCCCCCACACCTTTTCTCTCTCAACTTCCATACAGGTGGGGTTTGTGTTGCAGGATCAGAACAGTGTGTGGTGAAGGATCAAGGTGTAATTTTAATCAAAATTTCAGAGAAAAACTTCTCTTATCCCCCCCCCTTGCAAATGTTCCATTTTAAGTGGGGTGATTTGTATGAATAATAAACTGTGAGACCATGGGGGCTTGCATTTCCCCCCCCCCCCTTACAAATGAACTATTATCACGTTTGTTTGTGAATTATCGAGAAGGCTGCGAATCCATGGAGGAGCCTCTGCTGTTTTTCTTTTTAACAAGTGCATTTCTGTATTTGATTAGAATGAAATTTAATTTTAGATTAATCTGAGCCTGCCAACAAAAGTTAAATTAATTAAATTCATTTTAATTTGAATTAATTAATTAATATTAAGTGTTACTTTAATAATCAGCACCCTGAAGATTGACCTTGGCACCCACATGCCAAGTCACAGTCAGTTTCAGCTGTTGGTACTGTTGAAAAGCAATGTATAAATATACCGCAAGGGGCTCATTTTAAAATCTCCTCTCTGGGCCCACTCCAACCTTGGTATGCCCCTGTTCTTGGAGATGCTGAGATTTCATTAATCTCAAGGAAATGCTGTTCCTTGCTTATTTGGTTGTATAAGTAGCTGCATCGACCAAAGACCTGGCATCAAAATGCAATATGTTTTTTAGAAATAGACACAAGGAAGCATGTTTGCAAAAGGAAGTAACTTTTCACACAGCATTCCCTTGCATAGGATATGGTGATGGCCACCAGATTGTATGGCTTTAAAAGGGAGGGCAGGTCTATCAATGCCCAAAGTTTGCCGCCAGATACCTATCACAGTGAAAACGCACCACTTCACTGTGGAGACATTACCTGCCAGGGGTGGAGAGCTTGAATGTCACACCATCTACACCCCACCATTGCTCGGGATTTGGATCTAGAGGAGTCCATGGCATGCAAAGCATGTGCCACAGCGTAGGCAGCATTATAGATACAGTAGCTGTGACCAGTCATGCTCATTTCAAAAACGGGTCCAGGGAGGTTCTCTAGCCTCTCATTCCTGGTACATGCTCCTTCAACCTTCATCAGAATCCTGGGATCTGGCAATGAACAGTCAAAGGCTTGCTCCCAGAAGGGCTCAAGGAAACCATCTCCTTGAGACTGATTAGGGTTTACATTCTGAAGATAAGCCTGGAAGCCTAAAACGTCATTTGAGCAAATTTGGAAGGAAAAGGCATCTTCGAATGGATGGAAATCCAAGACACTTTGGAACTTGGTGAATACAAAATCAATGTGAGGTGTTAGAATCCACACCTTTCCAATGAAATTATTTCCTTCATAGCCAGGAACTTTGAGCTTCATTAAGTAACACAGCCACATAAAAGTCAGTGTTTCTGCATAGGTGGTAAATATATGAGCTTTTCTGTCTGTAAAGCGTAGAAACATATGACTCTTCATTCCATTCATGGTTGGCCAATTAACTTGTCTGGGGATTCTTTCTGTGAAGGCTGAACAGATTGCATTCTGGGAAAGCAATGGCTCCAGGGTCTGCAGGAAATGTTCCCCGCTGTCATCATCCACAGCAAAGAGCCCAACCCAGGACCATCCAAAATATTGAAGCAACAGGATAATCCCCATAAACTGATGGACATCATTTAGGGCCATACGATAAAAGGAAGGATGCTGTAATGTATCATCTTCAGGGGCAAGAGAGCCATAACTAAGCTATAAAAAAAAGATGATGATGATGATGATGATGATGATGATGATGATGATGATGATGATAACTGAGCACATGAAACAAACAAACACCAGGATTCAACCTCCAGCTCTAAAAACAGTTGCCAAAAAACAACTTGCTCAGGCATTAAAACTAAAAGATGTCAATGCTGCACTGGCAGAAATAACAACCAATAATTTGCATGAAACAAACCAACTAATGTACAGTGCAGCAACAATAATAACACAAGAGCTTGGATATAAGATCAGTAGACCTTTTTAAAAAGAAAGTAGTACATCACCTATATGGAAGATTAGGTTAGAAAATAAAATTGCCAGGCTTAGATCAGACGTTAGTTAATTTGGAAGATATGAAAGGCAAAAAGCTGAAGAATGAAAACACCAAACAGTATCTGATCCAAAAATACCATCTAGATTCAAGGAAAATTAGAGAAGTCCTGGAAATTATAAAGCAGCAAATAACAGCAGTGTCAAAGAAGATTAGCAGATACGAAGCCAGAATTACACAACACAGGCAGAATCTCCAGTTCCAGTCGAATCAGAGATGTTTCTAACAAAGCAAAGAAGGAGAAACTGCAAGAAACCTAGAAACACCAAATAAAGAAGAAACAGTGCAATTCTGGCAAAAATAATGGGACAATCCAATAGATTATAATAGAATAATATATAATAGAAAAGCAGGCTTGGTAAAAGTGTTCAAAAATATAACCAACAAATGCAAGATCTAATAACAACACCAGAATTAATAAGTGAAAGAGCAAAGAAAATTAAAAATTGGACTGCGCCAGGCGACGATGAACTGCATGGCTTTTGGCTTAAACACCTAACAAGCCTTCATAAACAACTATTAAAACAGGTCAATCACATTTTGCAAGGAGATGACATTGAACAATGGTTAAAAACTGGCAAAACTCATCTCATAATGAAAGACCCAGCAATAGGTGCAGTTCCAAGTAATTATAGACAATAACCTGAATGTCAACTGAATGCCAATCATGTTCAAACGATTAACTGGAATAACAACATATGAAGTAATGCAACACTTATTAACTAATAAGCAGCTTCCAGTTGAACAGAAAGGAAAATGGCCGAATAACAGAGGCACAAAAGACCAGCTGCTTATTTGACAAAATGGTCTTCAAAAATTGCAAGAGAAGAAAAACAAATCTAAGTATTACATGGATTAACTACAAGAAGACCTTCTACACATTGACTCATACATGCATACTAAACTGTTAAGAAACAACTGGTGTCAGCAAAAACATTCAGATATTTATAAAAAAAAGCAATGAGCATGTGGAGTACACAGTTAACAATCAATGGCGAGACACTTGGAAAGGTTAGCATCAGAAGAGGTATTTTCCAAGGGGACTCACTATTATTATTATTATTATTATTATTATTATTATTATTATTATTAAAACTTTTATACCGCCCTTCCAAAAGGCTCAGGGCGGTTTACATTAAAACATCATTAAAATCAGTTAATAATTAAAACAAAAATAAGCATAAAACAATAATTAACAATTAAAAACATCGTAAAACAACAATTAAATAATCAGAAGAATTTAAAAACAAGTTTTAAAAAGCTGAGAAAGCCTGGTTGAAGAGATGTGTTTTCAGGTGTTTTTTGAAAATTGCCAGAGATGGGGAGGATTGTATCTCAGCAGGGAGCGCATTCCACAATCTCGGGGCAGCAGCTTAGAAGGCCCATCTCTGTGTAGCCACCAAACGAGTTGGCGGCAACTGGAGACGGACCTCCTCATGTGACATCAATGGGTGGTGGGGCTCTTAGCGAAGAAGACGCTCTTAAATACCCAGGGCCTAAGCCGTTTAGGGCTTTATAAGTTATAACTAGCACTTTGTATTTTGCCTGGAAAACTATTGGCAGCCAGTGTAACTCCATCAACAAAGGAGTAACGTGGTCTCTCCGAGATGATCCAGAGACCAACCTGGCTGCCGCGTTCTGAACCAACTGAAGTTTCCGGACTACGTACAAAGGCAGCCCCATGTAGATCGCATTACAGAAGTCAAGTCTGGAGGTTACCAACAAATGTACCAATATTTTGAGGTCATTGATCTCGAGAAACGGGCGGAGCTGGCGTATCAGCCGGAGCTGATCAAAAGCACCCCTGGCTCAACCTGAGAAACCTCAACCTGAGAAGCCTCAACCTGAGAAACCAAGGAGAGACATTGGTTTCCCCTGTCTCCTCTGTTGTTTGTAATCGCCATGACTCCACTTTCACAAATACTAAACAAAACAGGCCTTGTATAGCAAACATCTAAAACATCAAGTAAAATAAACCACCTACACTAAATGGATGATTTGAAGTTGTATGGAAAGTCCCAATCAGAAATTGAACCACTGCTAACGTGGTCCACATATTCATTAGCAATATTGCAATGGAATTTCGATTAGATAAGTGTGCCGTATTAATAATGAATGGAGGAAAAATAACAAAAACAGAAGCAATAGAACAGGCACTAAGAACAAATGCAATAAGAGCAGAAGTAGAAAAATCAACAACAAATAGCAGCAGATGAAACAGTGGACCACCTAATCAGCTGTTGTAAAAAGATCGCACAGACTGACTACAAATAAAGGCATGACAAGGTAGCAGGGATTATACACTGGAACGTCTGCAAAAAATACAAGCTACCTGCAGCCAAAAATTGGTGGGACCATAAATCTGAAAAAGTGGTAGAAAATGAAGATGTAAAAATATTATGGGACTTTCAGCTACAAACAGACAAACATCTGCCACACAATACACCAGATATAACTGTAGTCGAGAAGAAAGAAAAACAAGTCAAACTAATCGACATAGCAATACCAAGTGACAGCAGAATATAAGAAAAAGAAACAGAAAAAATAACAAAATACAAAGATCTACAAATTGAAATTGAAAGGCTGTGGCAGAAGAAGACCAAAATAACCCCAGTAGTAACTGGAGCCCTAGGTGCAATTCCAAAGCATCTTGAAGAGCACAGCAACACCATAGGGGCCACAGAAATCATCATCAGTCAACTACAAAAAACAAATTTACTGGGAACAGCCTGCATTTTGCAGTGATATCTATAACAACAACAATATTGATAATAAAATTCAGCCACCCCAGGTCCTTGGGAAGGACTCAATATCTGTATAAAACAAACCAGTCAATAACACCCCTTTCTGCAAACAAGAAATAATAATAACTAGCTGAACCCGCACAGAGCATCTGTGCGGTAGTTCACTTCCTTTTTGGGGTTAGTTGGGAGAATTTGTTTGGCTCATCCTCCCACAGCTTTCTCACTCGCTCTTTCCCCCCAACAACACCTCTCTTGCTCGCTTGCCCCCCCACACCACCTCTCTTGCTTCTCTCGCTCACTCTGTCTTTCCCCCGGGCGCCTCTCTCGCTCACTCTGTCTCTCCCCCACATGCCTCTCTCGCTCACTCTGTCTCTCCCCCGCGCGCCTCTCTCGCTCACTGTCTCTCCCGCGCGTGCCACTCTCGCTCACTCTGTCTCTGCCCTGCGCGCCTCTCTCGCTCACTCAGTCTCTCCCCCGCATGCCTCTCTCGCTCACTCTGTCCCTCCCCCTGCGCCTCTCTCACTCTGTCCCTCCCACCTCGCCTCTCTCGCTCGCACTGTCTCTCCCCCATGCGCCTCTCTCGCTCGTGCTGTCTCTCCCCTGTGCGCCTCTCTCGCTCACGCTGTCTCTCCCCCATGCCTCTCTTGCTTGCGCTGTCTCTCCCCCGTGACTCTCTCGCTGTCTTTCTCCCTGCCCCTCTCTCGCTCGCTCTGTCTCTCCTCCGCGCCTCTCTCGTTCGTTCTGTCTCCCCCCTCCCCACGCACCTCTCTCGCTCGCTCTGTCTCCCCCGTGCCTCTCTCACTCGCTCTGTCTCTCCCCCCTGTGCCTCTCTCGCTCGCTCTGTCTCTCCCCCCGCGCGCCTCTCTCGCTCACTCTGTCTCTCCCACTCCGCGTGCCTCTCTCGCTCACTCTGTCTCCCCTCCACCTGCCTCTCTTGCTCACTAGAGTCTGCGGCCACCACCGGTCGCTAGGCCAGGCCCGCCAGTGTGGGCCGGCCAATTCTCCTCCTCCTGGGTGTGCCAGCCAATCAGGAGCCTCCGCAGCCCAGCCAATCAGCTGGGCTGCCGGGACACATTTTCCCCAGGCACACCTAGGAGAAATATATATATAGATAATAGTATAAAATATACAGAGAATGTGTTAGGGGGTATTTCTAAAGGTAACAAAATGTATAATTAATAGTAACTAATAATAATTAATAATAAATAATTATGAATAAATTTATATGATTTTTTAATAATAAATGTTATTCTTAAAATATGAATAGTAAGATAGATGGATAAATTTTTGGAAGATGTTCAAGACCTGTTTTTCAGTAGTCCCTTTCTCTGAACCATAATAAAATCAGGGCCAGAAGAACAAGTGAGGAGCATGTTACATGTGCGATCAATCGAAATGCCAACATGCATTTCTCATGCATAGATCTTTGCATGCATAGCTCCTACCTGGGGAGTCTTATAGAGATGTAAGATTTCTGCCATGCAAAAGGAGACATCAGAGGAAAGACCACCAATGATGGCTATGTGCTTGTCCTGGGCATCACATTTATAGTTGGTGGAAAATCTTTGGGATTTGAAGAGCAGGTCCAGAGTGTTAAGATAGGTCATTGATGCATCATTGTAGCTGTCATAGATGCGGAACCCCAGAGTGAGATTGGGCAAGATCTTGAGGTTCTCATTGATCTCCTTAATGGCAAATGCCAAGGCCAGGACATGTTGGTAGAACTTTGTCACCATACTGCAGAGAGAATTAAATGCTCTTTCACTAGAGAACTCTGCAGTGAAAAACCCTTTTGATTAGAGTAATTGTTTGCTGTGCCCTCTTTTAAATGTCTGACTCAGATGTGGATGCATCAGGACACCAGTACTGAGAAGTTACTATACAAACACGGAAACATGGTTTTTTTTCATGATTTGTCGTGAGTGATCTCCAGACCTACAGTTTGGAATCTGGTGAATTTTGAGCAGATTTTACTATGGTGAGTGTCTAGATTCCGGCTAGATCCTGAAATTTGCACACAATTGGTCAGCAACCTGTGTAGTGCTACAACTTGATGTTACAGTCTGAGAAATATGTACCCCTTTCTGCTGCTGGAAGTGCCTCTGCTTCATACACCATCTGTCTATCATTATGTCTGTAAAGAAATGTTTTGTGCAATTATTGGCAGTTTTCTCTTCATTAGGATGTGAGATTGCAGTAATAGTGAGGTATCATTGCTGAAACCTAAAATTAGAGACACAAGAAGAGGAAAATATAGTTTTCAGTAAGAAGACAGATAATGAGGATATAAAGGGGGAAGCAATGCAACTGCCAAGGGATGGAATGAGCCCGTCTAATTTGAACGCCATTCCATGGAAACTTGAGCTTTTCTCCTTGATAGAATGCAGGAGGGAAACAAGTGACAGTGGTGGAGATCTATAGAAAGATAGGAAGAAAGCAAAGAGGCATAGAAGAGTACTGAGATAGAGAAGGGAGGCAAAAGATGAGAGAAAACTAAATGACAAACATGACAAAAATCTAAGCAGGATCAGTCGATCTGTAAAGATTTCCTGCAAACTTGCATTATTGGAGCTGTATTATGAAAGATGTTCTTTTTATATAGAGTGTCCTAGATTGGGAGTTCAGCTCAAATTCCTGAAAACTGATGGGCAAAAATTCGTTCTATGTTAAAACTGTTCTAAAGAAACTTCCACAAATCTTTCCACACCTGGGTCCTCATCTAAATGGATATGCACCTTGATTACAAAGTTAATACAATCATCTTTTAAACTGTACCTATTGACTTGGTTCAAACGTGATGCTGTTGCAAGTTTAAAACACATAAATCTCTGCCACCATCTGAAGAAATCTGAGATGTTTTACTAAAGGAGGAGATGCAAGAGGGGAAATTATAAGGAAGAGAGAAAATATACAAAAAAAGAGATGTGCAGGAAAGGAGAGTATCTACATCTGCTGGTGGTGGTCATTATGCTGACTTAGATTTCCGATATTTAGGGTTCATGGTATTGTCAGGGCCATGAAGAGGGGGCAAAGAATTATTTGCTTACAATTTGATATTCAGGAATTCCAACAAAGGATGCTCCTTGAAAGAAAGTTCAAGGGACGATTCAGTGAACTGAGAAACAAGCCCACCAATGAGGAGATCCCCTGGCTGATATGACTCCTCTAAGAGACAGAGGGAATAATTCATTGGACACTCCATGGCATCTGTTTCACACACCATGTGAGGCAGCAGCAGCAGCAATGCCACTAGCCTCACCATCCTGGCACCAAAATGTCTCTCTTGCCCCAGAAGATCCTATGCCATCTGCAATATCAGGCCAACTTAAGCAGGTACTATGGATGGCCACCGACTCTGCCAATCTCAGTACAGGGCAACTCATCAGCCTCCTCTTTAACATCTGCAGGGTGCAAGGTACATACTTCAGAAGGCCAGAAGAGAGGTTGAAGACAGTGATTTAAAGTCTGGCCCATGGCATGAGATTGGAACTGGATCTGAGATGGAGAATGAAAGGGACAACTTTGCCTCCTCTTACCCTGAACCCCAGCTTGAAGCGGTTCAGAATCCTTTTATAACCACGTTCAAGGGTGCGTCTTGATTTTTCTTGTGCCTTGCCAAACTCGCAGAAGATACAGGCAAAGTAATCACTGTGATTTAGATAATTACAAGGAAGATGATGAGCCCTGCTAAGCTTGGAATGACACCACCATTGAGAGTAAACATGTTTCTTCAGAGCTGAACACAAGCCCCCTCTGCTTCAGGCCTGATGTCTGAGTTGGGGGGCCCTAGTGCAACGACCTCCGCTGGGGTAGGGTGTCTGGGGAATCTAAAACAGCACTACCACCCTAGCCATAGCAGGTGGCTCTAAATGCTAGGAGAAGTGTATCCTGGTCTTGTTACACACTGCTTACAAGAAAGTTTGCCATGAGCCAATATCTGGGCCTACTGGGCAGTGGTGGGCAGTTGCAGCGGTGGAATGGAATTTCTTTTCTGTGCCACCAGATGTGACCGTCATGTCACATCTGCAGTTCAGGCACTGCCAGAAGAACCACAATGACAGAGCAACACATGTTGCCACTGAGCGAGTCATTCCGGCTTCATCTCCTCCTGCCCTCCTCATCCATGAACAGGCTGCTTCCGGAAAAGGCAGAGATGGCACAAGGTTCTGAGAGTGCTGCAAGTTTTTTTTCTACCACAGAAACATCAGCAATCCAGATGGGTCCCAGAGCCTGGTTGTGAGCCTCTGAGGGCTGTAGGACCTGGGGCAAGTGCCCCAATTCAATAACTCTTCATGCCAGGCCTGCTCAGCTCCTTTTTCAAGATTGCTTCTGGATTTTACTTTCTTTCTTTCACTTATATGCATGGCTATGTTTATCCTTGCAACAACCCTTTTTGGGTAGGTTAGGACAGGCCCAAAGGCACCCAGTGAGTTTCATGACTGAATGGGGATTTGAACTCAGGGCTCCCCAGTCCGAGTCCAACACTCTAACCACAACACCACACACACAATAGACTGCTTCTGGATGTCCTTGGGGCGCCATCATCTGGAAAGGCAGGTCCTAGAATGAAGCCATGAACTTGATTTAGATCGTGCTGACGTACTACATGCTGAAAAGAAGACCACTGCCCCAATGCATCACTATCCAAACTATGAGTTTCAACCTTTCCCAATTTTAGCACCCTAGAACAGTTAATGATTAGACCAACAAAGAAAAGGTGACTAGGGGTGTGCAATTTGGGTTTTCGGGTGATTTGGCTCGGACCCGAACCGAATCACCCCTGTTCTGTTTTGTACCCGAATCTGGGTCACCCGAATCACCCTTGATTCGGTTCGGATTTGGATTTAATCTGAATCTGAATCGATTCAGGGGGGGTAAAAATGGGCCCAGGGGCAAAATTTGGGGGTGGGGTGGTAGTGCCCAATGGGTAGAGTCTACCACCCCAATTTCAGGGGGATTGGGCAAAGTCCTGATTTTTGGTGATTTTTTTAAAGTTTTAGTGACTTTGGGGCAGTTCGAGGGCATAGCATGGGATCTGGGCGAAAGGAGTGGGGTGGGGTGGTAGTGCCTAATGGGTGCAGGCTACCACCCCAATTTCAGGGGGATTTGGCAAAGGGCTTATTTTTGGTAAATTTCTGAATTTATCATGTCTTTGGTGCAGATTGGGGCAGAAAGTGGGGCCTGGGGCATAATAGTGGGGTGGGGTGGTAGTGCCTAATGGGTGGAAGCTACCACCCCAATTTCAGGGGGTTTGGACAAAGGGCTGATTTTTTGAGAATTTTTGAAGTTTTAGTGACTTTGGGGCAGTTTGGGGGCAGAAAGTGGATCTGCCCCAAAAGAGTGGGGTGTGGTGGTAGTGCCTAATGGGTGGAGGCTACCACCCCAATTTCAGGGGGATTGGGCAGAGGGCTGATTTTTTGGGAATATTTGAAGTTTGGGTGTCTTTGGGTCAGATTGGTTGAAGAAAGTGGATCGGCCCCAAAGGAGTGGGGTGGGCTGGTAGATAATGCCTAATGGGTGGAGGCTACCACCTGTCCCCAATTTAAGAGTGATTGGGCAGAGGGGTGAATTTTGGTGAATTTATTTTTATGAGGTTTGTCTTCATAAGGTGAAGTGTGCTAAATTGATTACTTCCTCATATTATTCATAGTAATAGAGAGTGTGAAAAAGTGAAAGTGGGGTCATGAGAGTTGTTTAATTGAAAAAAATCTCATTTGCTATGATACAATGAGAATTCACACCTCAGAAGTTTTTTCTGCCTCCAAACTGCCCCAAAGTCACTAAAACTTCAAAAATTCTCAAAAAAATCACCCCTTTGTCCAAACCCCCTGAAATTGGGGTGGTAGCCTCCACCCATTAGTCACTACCACCCCACCCCACTATTCTGCCCAGGCCCCACTTTCTGCCCCAATCTGCCCCAAAGACATGAAAATTTCAGAAATTTACCAAAAATCAGCCCTTTTCCCAATCCCCCTGAAATTGGGGTGGTAGCCTGCACCCATTAGGCACTACCACCCCACCCCACTCCTTTTGCCCAGATCCCATGCTATGCCTCCGAACTGCCCCAAAGTCACTAAAACTTCAAAAAATCGCCAAAAATCAACCATGAACCGAATCACCCGAATTTTTTGGGTCCGAAATTCGGGTGATTTGGCTTGTGGCCAAAAAATAATGGGGGACATCAGGGGTGATTCGGTTCAGCCCCGAATCACCCGAAATTGATCATTTTGGGCACAGATCGTTCTGTGCCCGAAATTTTTTGCACATCCCTAAAGGTGACCCTTATATTCTTGCTAAATATTAGAGATTTGCATTTGTTGGGAGCTGTAAGTAGCATTGTCAGTGAGCAGATCCAAAATAATCTTACAAACGTTCTCCTCAAAAAGTCCCTTCATCGGGCCAAGGTTTTATAAAAGTTGGTACAAATCAGTTAAAAACTTTTGAATGAACACGCCATCATCAGTTTACAATTAAGCACAGAAAAAGCACTCTTCTGTCCCCAGCTGTTACATCCTTTAACCAGATAACACTCTGTTTCTAGACTGGTGGAGAGAGAACGAGGGAAGAGGGAGGGAGGGGGAGAGAGCAGAGTCACCTGGTTTTTTTCCACAGGCTAATGAACCTTATAGCATCCGCTAATGCTTCTCGAGCAATGACATCTGGTTTTAACTTTTCTATCAATAATGCTTCCTTTATTTTCCTTTTTTGTGAGGAGTATTGAAGTGTCAATTTGCACATTACTTCATTGATGTATCTACTTATACAAATTTTACTTGTTGAAACACTTGAGTGTTTCAGGGAGCTTTCATCATGGAATATGAGATCTTGCCACGTTTTCAGGAAGAAGCTTGCCACCGTTTGGAGCTGGGGGCAGAGAGGATTGATTATCTTTTCAATTTTTTTTTACAGTTTATTAGATGCTTTTGCAGGCTGTAGTAAAAAGAGAAAAGTAGCAAGAGAGATAATTCTGAAAGGGATCCTGACCAATGAGTGCCAGTTGAAGCTGCTGCACATGTTGAACTTCTGCCTAGACTTTTATTTCGATATGTGCCATTTGCCGGAAGCACGGTGTATTAGAGAAGCATCAGGATCAAATGTATGGATGCCTGTTGGAGTGCCTATCAGGTGCCCAAGGGATGCATCAGGTACATCTTTAGCAAGCGTTCAGGGAGTCTGCCCCTGAAATTCCCTCCCTAGCCCAATGCTGAACTGAAAGACTAAGGCAAAGGTTGGGTGCATGGAAGCTGGTTGCTAAAGCTTCCAAACTACATGAGCCTTCACTCCTTACCAGGTTCCAAAGCTAAACTGAAGAACGCCAATACCCTAATTCTCACCTTAAATGGAATAGATTTTATTATTTTAATATTTTAATAATGAAATTTTGATGACTTTACTTCAACTGTACATTGTATAAAATTTACCAGCCATCATTTAATCCCTGTAGGACTGAATGATCTGGGGTTCCCAGTCACAGAGTGCTCAGGCTTCATTGGCCCATAAGCCAAATGGTACGGATAGCCACATGGTATAGCAGCTGCTGACTCCTACAGTAAGCTTGCTGCACATTTGACATATGTATAGTAGCAAAGGAACATTATTCAAGTCCTTTTCTCCTGATAGGACACTCCATGTGGTTCATTTTAGGCCTCAGCACAACAATGCAGAATTTGGGTCATGGGGTATTGGGAGAGTGGCCCAGTAACCCAGGATTGGAAACTAAGATAGAGAAGATCTCCACAGCTACCATCTATTTCCCTTTGGTGCTCATGTATGTTGGGGGAAAACAACACAGCCGAGGACTACAAAACATCAATATACTGAAGGTGATGAAATTGGCTTCATTAAAAGTGTCCAGCAACGTCCTTGCCAGTAAAGCCTCAGTCAAGATGCTGCTAGACAGGACAAGGAAAAAACAGCATGACAGATCCTTGATTACATCCTGCAACAATCTCTGCAATCATTGACTGCACATACAAATCTGGAAAGGAGAAAATATTCCTAGCATTTCTCAGTGATTTTGAAGAGTTCACATAATAATGTATGCCAGGATAGAATCCCTTCCACACTGATTTTGACAAGTCTACTCTTTCTTTCTTCATATTAACTGTGCTCTGTTATAAGAGAGAGAGAGAGAGAGAGAGAGAGAGAGAGAGAGAGAGAGAGAGAGAGAGAGAGAGAGATTATTCTTTATTAAATGATTTTCTACTCCATCTTACCCATGATGCTTTGCACCACCACTAAACTGGAAAGCCTCAAGATATCAACAGCTGCCATCTGATTGGCCATAGAGGAACAACAGCAGACCCTGTCCTATTGTAGCACCTGCACCTACAGTATCATAGAGTTTATTTGCAGAGTGGCTCATCCATGGTTGGTAGCCTCTGTAGCGATAGATCTTTATCGTTTCTATGTCTGCTGGTTCCTAATGGCTGTGCAGAAAAGGTAAGTGGATCCACATGACCATAAAAGCCATGTAAGAGAGCTCTCCTCTCCTCCTACCTTGTTGGAGAGCAAGGTACAGAAGCTGGGCTACCCTTCTTGGAGCAACCATGGGTGGAGGGATTATTGTGAGTTCAAATAATCATGCAAGACTGGATAGAGTCCCTCCTTCCCCGATTTGCACAATTCTATTCTTTCTTTCTTCTTCTTAGCTGATCTCTGCTATTCAGTTTGGGCCTGAGTACAATAATGTAGCATTTGGGGGAAAAGATGCAGCCCAGTAATGCAGCACTGGAGGCTAAGATGAAGAGGTTCTCCACAACCACCACGAATTTCCACTGAGTACTCATAAGGGTTGGAACAAACCACAACCAAACACTGAAAAGCATACACAAGCTGAGGTTGATGAACCTGGATTCAGTAAAAGCATCTGGTAAATTCCTGGCCAGGAAGGCCACAGTGCAGGTGATGATAAAGAGAAATCCCATGTGGCTCAGATGAAAGCAAAGCACCACGATTGGCCCTTTGTTACATTTTGCAACTATCTCTCCAGTCATTGACTGCATGTCAAGATATGGAAAGGGGGGATATATTCCTAGCCACACAACACTCATGACTGCTCGAATAAGGCAGCTGGAAAGGACTACGGAGGTGGTCAGTCTTTTCCCCAGACATTTCTTCATGCTGGATCCTGGCTTGGTGGCCATGAAAGCTACAAGCACGGTGAGGGTTTTAGCCAACACACAGGAAATAGCTAGAGTCAAGATCATGCCGACAGCATTCTGTTGGAGATAACAGGCCATCCTTGTAGGTTGTCCAAGATAGAGGAAAGACAAAAGAAAGCCAAGCAGGAGGGAGATAAGGAGAATGTAGGAGAATTCCCGGTTGTTGGCTTTGATTATGGGGGTATCATTGTGCTTAATAAAAATTCCGAGCACTAAGATTGTGATCAGGGAAAAAGAAGCAGCAGTGGAAGCTAGAGTGATCCCCAGAGGTTCTTGATAAGAGAGAAAGGTTATAACTTTGGGGATGCATTGATCTTTGTTCTTGCTTGGATACTGATCTTCGGGACAGTGGAAACAATCATCTGCATCTGAAACAAGAAATAGCAGTCATTTACAGTGCCAAGTCATATGCAGCTAGAACCTAATTCTCATGACTATCTTCACTGTGAGAGTTAATGCTCATGCTGACCTCTGCTTACTGGCTGGTATCCAGTGAAAAGTTTGTTCTGAGAAAACGCATTTCATCACTGCCAGAATTAGACACAAATTCAGTAAACTGAAACTTATGGCCTCATATTACGAGGGGTCTCTGCATACCAAAAGGTTGCTCAAGTTCAAGTTTTACAAAACTGATGGAAATACAAAGGAGAAACACTTGCACCTCAAAGGTGCACCCATCTGTTATTTTGTTTTGGGATGATGGACATCATCATATACTTCATCTTTAACGTGTAACTAGGTATCCATACTACTCTATCAAATATGGTTCAAATCGGTCTGGTGGTTCACCAGCTGCCAACTTGCACCCAAAATATCCATATGTCCACTAGGGATGTGCACAAAACCGGTTTGCCCGGTTCGGTTCATATCTGAACCGGGTCCGAACCAGACCGGGGGGTTCGGTTTTGGTTTTGTCCGAACCACCCCTGGTCCGGTTCGGATCCGAACCGGTTCGGATCTCAAAAATAGCTGGTTTTAAAGGGGACCTTGTGTTCTACCTGCCACCCAAATTTCAAGTCGATTGGACCTTCCTCTGATATTTACAATTTTTAAAAATAATTTCAATTTTTACCCATAACTCCCTATGTGGAGCACTTAGGGGCAAAAAGCTGGGGTGGGTGGTAGCCACCCATGGGTGTCCTCCACCCCAACAATCCCAAGGCAATTGGTTGCTCCTGGTATTATTGGTGAATTTTTGAAAAAAAAATTCCCATTGGCTAGAATGGGGGTTTTGGGCTGCCCCAGACCCGGCTCTGTGGGGCGGCAGCACCCCCAAAGTGGGTCCGGGGCCATGGCAAAAATGGCCTCAGTCCCTCCCAGCAATCCCCGGAGAGATAGGAGTGATGGGTTTTTTATTAGGATTTTCTAAGGGCTGATTTTTGGTGAATTGTTGAAGTTTACGCGTCTTTAAGGTTTTTCCTCATAATAAGTTATAATGGAGCTTTCAGAAGCCCCATAAGTGCACTTGGGGGATGCTGGGGTGGCCCAGAGAGAGTGGTGGTGTAGTGCACATAGGGTGCCAACCACCCCCATGGGTATTGAGTGTGGATTCTATGATAGCATATTAGAGTGGATTCATGGTGTCTCATTGAAAATCTCATTTGCTATCATAGAATCCACACTCAATACCTCAGAAACAAGAGACAATTAACCAAAACAATTAACCAAAAATCAGTCCTCTGCCCAAATCCTTTGAAAAAATTCAGGTAGCTTCCCTGCCCCTAACCGGCACTACCACCAACCCCACACCGCTCTAGGCCACCCCTTTCCCCCCGACGTGAAGCGATACACCCTTCATTATATCTAATGGGGGAACACCTTAAAGACACATAAACTTCAACAATTAACCAAAAATCACCCTTTTGCCCAATTCCTTTCAAATAATTCAGGTAGCTTCCTTGCCCACCCTAGGAACTACCACCCACCACAATCCACTCTACGACACCCCTTTCCCCCCGACGTGAAGCTATACATTTGCTGACACCTCCATGCTTCTTTATGGAGAAAAACCTTAAAGACGCGTAAACTTCAAAAATCACTTAAAAATCACCCCTATGCCCAATTCCTTTCAAATAATTCAGGTAGCTTCCTTGCCCACCCTATGAACTACCAGCCACCACAATGCACTCTACGACACCCCTTTCCCCCTGACATGAAGCTATACATTTGCTGCAATCCTCATTATTCTCTATGAGGAATTCAAAAATAGTTTAACAATTCACCAATAATCAGAGGAGTGTCCAATTGCCTTGGGATTTTTTGGGTGCTAAGCACCCCTGTCTGTCTACCATCCACCCCACTTTTGTGCCCCTAGGTGCTCCACAATAAGGGATATGGACTGGTTCATGTCCCATTATACTCTATGTGAAAAATAATTAAAAATATTTCAAATATTCATAAAAAATCATAGGGGTGTATGATTGCTTCAGGATTTGCCTGGTTGTTGGCACCCATGGGTGCTACACAATAAGGAATAATGGCCTGGTTCGAGTCCCATTATATCCTATGAGAGAAAAAATAAAAATATTTTTTCAAAAATTCATAAGAAATAGTACGAGTGTCTGATTGCTTTGGGGTTTGGGTGACAGGTACCCCTGGGTGTCAGCTACCAACCTACCAATTTTCAGGGGTCTGAACTGGTCTGAACTTGTCCAAACCGGTTCAAAATGAACCAACCCCAGTTCAGTTCGGATACAAACCGAACCAGGGGTGGTTCGGTTCGGATCCAAACCGCTGAACCGGAACCGGTTCGGATCTGAACTGGTTCGCACATCCCTAATGTCCACACACATGCAGAAGCCAGGGCCATGCTGACACCTTACAGGGATCATTCTGATTAATCATTCTGATTTAAAAAATTATTTACATGGCTGCACAATTATTTATCATATTGAACATATAAATCTGTGCAGAAGAAAACAGTAAATTGATCGATATTTTCACCACTACTCTGTTTGGATCAAAGCCTGTCCTCACAGCTGCAGTGTTCAACCCTTCAGAACAATGCTGCTGTAACCATGAGCAGTGCAGAGTGTGGGGCTTAGTGACTCATTGGGGCAGGAATTCAAAAATGTTGTGTAATTTTATGTGGCCTCAACATGTCATAATTCCACACTACATTTCATGAATAAGCAAGCTGTGCTGCAATTTTCTCTTATTGTTCACACTAAGCAGATATAGGAAAGGCGATTAACCATTCTGTGACTGAAACAATGTGCCAGCTGACAGCACTCACAGAACGCTGCAGCCAGTGATATTTGTACAGCATTCTGTGCAGGGTTCCAGATTTACTCACAGCAGCAGCGTACAACTCAAAATTAGAAGGATGCACACAACTATTTCTACTTACAACACTGGAAGCTGGATCTAGGATATCTTCTGATGTAATGCAGAACTGAGTGTCCATGGTTCTGTGGATCCCCTCCCCCACTCTCCCGTCTCCATTAGGACCTTCCATAGAGCTTCCTCTCTGCAGTCAGTGAGACTGTAAAATGGAGGGAGAAGCTGTCTCTGTGGGCTTACTTCTTGACAGAAGAGTGACCCATACAGCTGGATTGAGCATCTTCCCTCAACTCCAGTTCTGCGGGGCCAAACAGTGGCGACAACATTCAGATGTAACATTGGTGCAGCAGAAATGGAGTTTGCTGTGGCAAATCTCCATTATGAACCTTTTGTTCAGATTGGAGTTTGGGGAATCATGGGACCCTTTCCACCCCAAACTCCATGTTCTCGAATTTGGACATGCAGGTGAGGAAACCAGAGGTGAAGTGATCTTCATTTTCCTGTTACTTCTGAATTTGGCCCTAGTCTCAGGTTGGTAGTGGGCCTTCTGAGGGCAATAGAAGTAGTCTTCCCTGTAGGAGGGATTCCCAGATGCTGTTGACTATAACATCCATAATAGACAGCCAAAAGCCTTTGTTGCTGAGGATGGTGGGAGTTGTAGTCAATCACAACGGGTAATCCCTCTTACAGGGAACACTGTCTAGGACCAGAGCAAGTGCCCAAATTTGCCAACGCTTCATGGCAGGCCTGCTCGGCTCCTTTTCACAGGACTGATCCTGGATATCTATGGGAGGCAAACATCAGCTGGAAAGTAAGTGCCTGAAATAAACCATGAAATTGACTGGGAACATGATTCTGAACTTGATGCTGAAATAAAGAGCACTGCCCAAATACACCACTATCAAAAATATGAAGGTCAACTTCTCTCAAGGACAGTTAGTGATGGGACAGACAAGGAGAGAGGCCACCCTTAATTTCATGCTAAGGCGAGTTCATGATTTGGTGTGAGCTGTAAGTAGTGTTGAACCTAGAACAGATCCAAAATAACCTAACAAACAGTTTTGTCAAAAATTGTTGTAGTTCAATATCTCAGGGAGATGTCAGAATGGAAGATAAGAACTGAACTGGGGCCGCCAGTGGCATTCCTATCCCATGGATATCTGGGTTGTTGGCTTTGACTTTGGGGGTATCTTTCTGCTTTAAAAAAATCCACATGATCAGAAAAGCAAGGTAGGAAAGCTCCCCTCTCCTCCTCCTTTGTTTAAGAACAGTATGCAAAAGCTAGGCTACCTGCTCGGAGCAACCAGGGTTGGAGGGATTTTTGTGAGGTCACATAATCTTGCAAGCCAGGATAGCATCCCTTCTACCCTGATTTTGACCATTCTACACTTTCTTTCTTCTTAGCTGGTCCCTGCTATTCAGTTTAGGCCTGAGCCCGATAACGTAGCATTTGGGGGGAAAGATGCAGCCCAGTAACGCACCAGTGGAGGCTAAAATGAAGAGGATCTCCACCACTACAGTGGATTTTCCCAGAGAACTCAAAAGGGTTGGAATAAACTACAACCATACACTGCAAAGCACCAACATACTGAAGGTGATGAACTTAGATTCATTAAAAGCATCTGGCAACTTCCTGGCCAGGAAGGCAACAGTGCAGGAGAGGATGGACAGAAATCCCACATAGCTAACACCATAGTAAAGCACCATGACAGACCCTCTGTTATATTTTGCCACAATCTCTCCAGTCAAAATCTAGAAAAAAATCTATATTTGTAGCCACACAGCAACCATGATTACAAGAATAAGGGCGCAGGAAAGGACAAAAGAATTGGCCAGTCTTCTCCCCACCCATTTCTTCATGCTGGACCCAGGTTTGGTGGCCAAGAAAGCTACAACCATGGTAATGGTTTTGACGAATACACACAAAATCGCTACTGAAAATATTGTGCCGAAAGCAGTCTGTTGGAGATAGCAGATCATATATGTAGGTTGTCCCAAGTAGAGCAAAGCGAAAAGGAAGCAAAGCAGGAGGGAGATGAGGAGAATGTAGGAGAGATCCCAGTTGTTGGCTTTGACAATAGGGGTATCTTTGTGCTTAATAAAAATCCCTAGCACCCAAATTGTGATCAGGGAAAAAGAAGCAGCAGTGGCAGCTAAGGTGATCCCGAGAGGTTCTTCATAAGAGAGAAAGGTTATAACTTTGGGGATGCATTGATCTTTGTACTTGCTTGGATACTGATCTTCTGGACATTGGAAACAATCCTCTGTATCTGAAAACAAGAAATATGGGCCATTACAATATGAAACAAAAAAAAAAGGTGGGTGGGGAACTCATAAGTAGTAATGTGCAAACAGGTTCAAATTCAAACTGTCTTGAATTCAAACTGGTTCACTTTGAAGGTTCGAACTTGAACCAAAGAGGGCACTGAATTGGCAATGCTGGTCCACGTTCGAACCAAACAGAACCTGATTCTATTCAAACCGGTTTGAAGGTTTAGGCCTCCAAAAATGGGTTGGGGTGGTTGACACCCATGGGTGCTAACTGCCACCAAAGCCCAAAGGCAACCAGACACTGCTGCAATTTTTAATGATTTTTCTAGAAGATTTTAAAATCTGGGGTTTGGCTCGTGTTATTTAAAAAAAAAAGAAAAGATTTTAGCCTGTCTCAATGCTTTTTAAAGATTTTAAAAGATTTTAAAATCTGGGGTTTGGCTCATCTTGGCTCATGTTATTATTATTATTTTTTTAAAGAAAATATTTTAGCCTGTCTCAATGCTATGAATAGGAACCACCACCACCCCGTGAAGTCTGAGGTCACCCAGGGTTCATTAGGTCACACACTGTTCCATATTTTGGAATGGGGAAGAAATTCCTATTGATTGCATTCAGACAGGTGAAAATCTTTAAAAATGTATAAAACAAAAACTATGAGGCCCACCAGATTGGAGCTCCTGGGGGAGTTGTGGTGCAAGGTGCCTTTCCCTCAAACCACTTTGGTGCCCAGGAACCACCTGGGGGAGCATTTGGGGCATTCGCAAATCCCTATTATTCCCTATGGGGAAAATGAAAAAAATGGAAAGATCTTCAAAAAATTATTAAATATCACAGGAGTGTTCGATTGCTTTGCAGATTGGTGGGTAGTTGTCACCCCTGGGTGCCTACTCCTCTTCCTGGTATTGTGCCTCTTGGTGCTCTGCATAGGGAATAATGTGCCAGTTCGTGTCCCCATTACACCCTATGGGTAGAATGCAAAAAATGTAGAAAATCTTCAAAAAAATCACAAATCATTACTTTTGCAAACAGAACACAAGTTCTCATCATTTGATCACTTACAAACAAATGTGTGAACTGATCCCTCTTCCTTGATTGGACTGGAAATTTCAATAGATCTGATTCACAAGTGTACATGCTTAGTTTTACATAGTTGTGCAAGTGCCATCTTCCACAACATTACCAGGGAGTACTTTCACATGTGCACTAGCCTGGGGGGCGGGGTGTGGTGGTGGTGGTTCAGAAATACTGACATTGCCTTGTGCATCAATTTGCCCATTGTGTTTGAAGTGATCTTCTTCCCTAGATTTCCCATCAGATATGCTCAGCATTATCTTAAAGGGAGTTTTTGCAAATTCTCCTTGGAACAGTGCCTTTGACCTTGTGGAGCTGGTGAAACGGAGGACATAATCCACTACGTCCTCTGTTGCCCTATTTATGATGAGTTCAGGAGGAAAGCACTGAAGATAGATAAACCTAAGGCAATGGATGTAGAATGTTTGACTTATCTTCTTGCGGATGCAATTCCACATGTCAGCTGTCAAGTCGCTGCATTTGCTATGCTTTCTTTTAAACTCAGAAAAAATTATATGTTCTAAAATGTAGAATTGGTTTTAGCACAACGTAACTGATGTAACTTTTTGGTATGTTGCATTTTTTCTTTTATGTTATCCTATGTTATGACCTGTGGTCACAACAGTAAACTTATTATTTACATCAGGTTTGCAAAGACCATAAAAATGGTGAAATCAAACAGTTAGATGGTCACCTAGCACTTTATAGGAACTTGCCTCTTCAGTCTCAATTGCTTCCTATCCTGGGATGTTTGGTGTCCTGCATCAACTACCCTCCTAGTTTGGAACCATCCATTCAGGGAATGGAACACAATCCTAGCAGCAATTTTGAATATTACAGTTCATGCAGAGCATGGGATGCTCAGCTTGAGAGTCAACTGAGCACTCAAGTGTACATGGATTGCACACCTGAGGCAGCTTCAGGGCTATAGACTCGGTGCTATTTTCTCTGCAACTCAGAAAACAGTCTGATATATTCCAAGTCACATTACAAACCTAATCAGACCCCATTTTGCCCCTGATGATATCCCAGGAATGCAACAAGTTCTAATCCCTCCCCCAAACTCCCAGCAAGCTTCTGAGCTACTATCTTCTCCCTCATCCCTCAACTCCATAAAACTCTTTGCTCCTCCTACCCACAAACCTAACAAGCTGATAGTAGGGATGTGCCTGTGATTCAGGTTTGTTCGGTGATTCGGAGCCAGACTGGTTGGGAGGAGGTCCAAAGTGGCAAGCGGGATGTTTAAAAAAGAGAAGAGAAGGTCCTTACTTGATCCCCAGAGCTACATGCAGCTTCCTGCTGCAGTGGCACTCATCCCAGGAACCCAGGTGTGGCACTGGCACACACATCATGTCTGCGCATGCCAGATGCCATTTGTATGATCAACGTGGCGCTGCACATGGGCTTTGGGGATGAACGCTGCCACGTCAGGTCAGGATATGCACTAACCAAGATATGTGCACTGGCTCAGCACCAAACTAGTTTAGCTTGGCATGGAGGGGAGCAGCGAGTGGGATCTTTTAAAAAGAAGAGAAAGAAAGAAAAAGAAACTTAGAAAGAAAGAAAACCTACCCTCTTATTTTTTTTATGATCCTGCCTGCTGCTCCGCTCCCTCCTGTGCCGATCCAATGCACAACCCTCAGTTCGCGCACATCCCTAGTTTATAACATAGGATAAAATAGCAAGGAGAAGGACAATCAGGATCCTTTTCATACATTATATTCACCACTCAGACAATCTGTACAGGGTACCCAGGTACAGATCTGTAAGAAGGTACAATTGTTTATATGTGATGCAGAAAGAAGGTACCTGAGTTCACGTTTAAAATGAATACAGGTGCAGTCATTCTCACAAAAACAAAGATGATTCTACAAACATCTGTACACTTGCCTAACTTAATGTCTCAATAGGGCTCATGTCAGCTTGCTTTTCAGAATGTTAGGGTTGTTTTTATCTCCAGTGATATTGGCTCAGTCAGAGTGTTGCCTAAAGAGCAGAATGCCATACATGAAGCTGGCATCTCTCGTTCTCAGCAATACAATTCGGGACTAATCCTGGATAAGAAGCCAGGATTTCTCTCTCCTCCCATAGTTTAAGCAGGAAGCTGAATAATGTCTGAATAATGTCTGGCAAAGAAGATGAAATGAAAATATGGAATGACAGAGGCACAAGTTTTGGGCAGTATAGAAATGAAATGAAATGAAATGAAATGAATGAATGAATAAATAAATAAATAAGTGTATGGGAGCAGGGCAATTGGCAGAGAGATAGCTTCATCTCTGGTTTCCCAAAAATAAACTAAAGGGACACTGCAGGTATAAACTGGGGGAAATCCACACAACTGTTTATATGGTGGGATGAAAGAGTTGCCACAAAAACTCTGGCCAACATCCCCTTAACAGTGTGCATGCAAACTGGAAAAGGTATGTGCACAACTAGTGGGCCCAGCTATGGCAGTGCAGTAGCCCACATGGGTGTGTTGTCCATTTTGACTGCTCCTTCCTCCTCTCAGAAGAATGCCAATGAACGTCACCACACAACCCAAAGGCAGCTTTCATAGAAAACAACGAAGTTATGCAGATGACCATTGGTTAGACAGGAGGGCTGGACAGGGGAAGGCAAGGTTGAAGCTGCCTTCCCCGCAGATGATCCTCCTGCTGCTCAGAGCAGTTCAGGTCGAGTGTCTACATGTTCCACACTGGCCTGAGCATCAGAGATAGCTGGAGGCTGGTCAAATGAGTACTAGACTCCAGGTATCCCTCAGTGCACCGTGCAACAAGCACCGTGAATTGCGGAATCCCCCGAGTCAGGAGCTGGAGGGCACACACAAGACCCATAATTTAGGGTTAAGGGCATGCATCAGGTTGACCCCATCCTTAACTTGAGGTTAAGGTTAAAGCCTGGTGTAAATTCCCGGGCTTGGGGTCAAAGGAGGACTGAAATTGGGCTCCATCCTGGTGCTTCAAACGAGCAGCTTAGCCCAGGTTGGGTTTCGCATGCTTGCAATTGGCTGCTCATGTGAACAGCCTCAATCTATCATATGAAACATGGCATAATATTGTTACTGGACCTTTTTAAAGTCATTTTTTAAAAATCCCACCCTCCCAGGCTTCAGATTGGTGACTTACAGGGTGCAATGATTGGCTGGCGATTCCCCCCGGCTCCAGATTGGCTCGTTCCCATTCAAATCTTGTGTTGCCAGGGGTGGCTGACCCAGCATTGGCTAAGGGAAGGGTCAAAGAAGGGACAAGGTTGGGTGAAGATTGAAGGAGGCATTTCCAAATGTACTTCAGGAGCCAGGCAGCCACCATTCTGCCTTGTTTGGGAAGAGAGTGAGAGCTAGAGAGAGCCAGAGGAGCTTTGCAGTCTGTGCCTGCTGTCTGTTTGAATCGGGTTGTGTACAAAATGATTTGCACCCAAATCTACCTGGTTGGGGCAATTTGTGGACAAAACAAATCACCCCTGTGATAACTGGCCAGATTTGGACCCAAAACTAATTGGAGGTGATTAAATCAAATAGAAAAGATCAATTTCTGTACATTCCTACTCGCGTGGACGGGTGATCTGCCCGTGCAGGGAGAGAAGATGGATAACTTTGGGGATGCATTGATCTTTGTTCTCTCTCTTGGGAACCAAACTTCTGGACATTTAAAACAATTATCTGCATCTGAAACAAGAAAGGGGGGTCATTACAGTGACAAGTTATATGGAGGAAGAAGTTGGATCACACTAAGCAGATATGGGGAAGGTGACATAAGGATGAAGATTATCCCTTGCAGTAGAGGTTATTCCTCAAAACAAATAGGCTCTTGTTTTGCATCAATAAACAATTTTGCACCACTTATTTTTCCATCTTCAGATTTCTGACTAGACATTTACTATGGTATATGCCATTTGGGGGGTACATTGGGTATAAGAATAGCATCAGGAATACCTGTAAGAATGCCTGATGAAGTGCCTATTATGTTCCTACAAGGTGCATCAGATTCAAAGGAACATAGGAAGCTGCCATCGGGTCTCCTCAGTCCTAGTCCAGCACTCTAACCACTACACCACGCTGGCTTGCTAAGCCTGGAAGACCTGTCGACAAACCCGGGGAGAGATCAGTCTACCTCAAGCACCAGGCTGAAGAGGAGAGGCTTACCATCTAAAGCCACTTTAGGACGACCTGCCACCTAATAATCTATCCTATTTTTTATTTTCAAGTCTTTGAGATGGTTATTCTTTTCGAATTGACAAGATTTTCTGCATTTTCATCTTTTCTCTTTTGGTTTTATCATTTTTGAACCTCCCATGGACTTTATAGCAGATAAGTATGGCGTACTGCAAATTGAGAAGAAAGCCAGTCAAAAGAAAAAAACAGATTTTTTTAAATCTGCAACTAGTTTAACCAGCTCAAGTTCTGTCTAGAAAGCCTCCTATGGTCCTCTTTGTTTACACAGCTGACAAAATGCTTTATGGCTGCTTAATTACTTTCTACTAGCCGCTCAGAACTACAACTGGAGGAGATTCGGCTTGGAGAGACGAATTGAAAGATCTGCTTTGAAGGACTTTTATGGCTTTTTTTGTTTTCATTACTGACAAATTGTTTTATGGCTGAATAATTATCCTCTCACTTTAGAATTTTTACCAATCGTTTGAAGCTCTGACCAGAAAGATAAAAGTGTCCTTTCTTTTAATTACTTTACTTTTTACTTTTACAATATACTTTCTTTTACTTAGCATTGAAGAACATTGTAATTTTTGAACATAGCCTTTTTGTTAAGTCTAAGGAGTACAAATTGGAATGGGGGATGGGAATTGTCAACTGGTGGTTTTACTGTAAGTTTATTTTAGAAGGACATACCACAGTTAGGGATGTGCGAACCGGTCTGGTGGTCTGGAGGTCCGGCGGCTTGATCCGGCAGTTCAGGGGCTTGGAGTCGAACCAACCCCCCCCCTTCCCGTCGGACCAGAACCGGACTGCCAGGTCTGGTCCGGCACAAATATTTTTTTTTAAGTGATTTAATTACCTTTAGCCCCTTCGGGGGGCTTGCTGAGGCCGTGGGGGGGTCCGTGTGGGGTCCCTCTCACCCACCGGCCTTCTTTATCACTGCTGTGGCCGGGTAAATAAATCCTTTTTGGCCCTCTTGGGCAGCCGTAATAGGGAGCGGCCACCATTTTGGCGGCCGCCGCACATGCGCAAATGCCAGTGGCCAAAAAGGATGCATTTACCTGGCTGCAACAGTGATAAAGAAGGCCAGCTAGGGGAGAGGGACCCCGTTTGGACCCCTGTCCCCCCGTGGCCTCAGCAGTGGGCTAAAGGTAATTAAATCACTTTAAAATTTTCTAAAAAAAATATTCACAGACTGGTCCGGTTCCTGACCGGACAGGGGAGTGGGGTTCGATGGGGGCCTGGACCAAACCAACCTGGTTCGGTTCGAGGTTGGTCTGGCCTCAAACTGAACTGGGCCAGACGGTTCCATGGACACCCCTAACCATAGTGGGTTTGAGTATCATTATTTTTACATGAAAGTTAAATTTCTTTAGTTGTATATCCTTTAGTTGTATTTTACTAGGGGTGTGCAATTCAGATTTTTTGTGTTTTGATTTGTAACTGAATTGTAACAGCCCTGATTCGATTTGGATCTGAATCTAACCCATCTGAATCGCCCCAGATTCGATTTGGATCCAAATCGCTGCTGATTCAATTCAAATCGTTTTGGGTTTCGGATCTGTCCTATCTATTCCCCCAGATTCCCAGCTTTCATTTAAAAAAACAAAAACAAAAACTAAGCTCTAGCCCTTATAGAAGTAGAGTTATCGTGCAATTAAAGGGACACATAGGGAGACCTCAAAGATGTAGTTTGTGATGATGTCATCCATCCCAATTTAAGATGGCGGAAGCGTTAACCATTGAGGTACAAATGTTTCTCCGTTGCTTTTCAATCAGTTGTGCAAAATTTTAACTTTACTAATGTTTTGGTATTCAGTTGCCCCTTGTAAAATAAGGCCCTAAGCTGTAGCTTGCTTAGTTTGCACCTCAGTCTGGCACTAATGAAATGTCTTTTCATAAAACAAACTTTTCATCAGGAACCAGAGCTGTAAGATTTCACAGTGAGACCTCCACCACCCAGCCCAATGTTGAGATGGAAGACCAAGGCAAAGTGTGGGAGCATGGAAGCTGATTCTGAAAGCTAGCCAAATATACAAAACTGTGCAAAGGTCTTCTCACCTTACAGGTGTCAGATGGAGTGGAAATTCCTAACACCCTCATTCTCATCTTAAATGGAAGGGGGACTAATATTTTACTGCTGTAACATCTATGTTTTCACTTCAGCACTGGAAACAAAGAAAATCCATTGCTTCATGATGGCCTAACATCATCCAATCACAAATGTTGGGTTTCCTTTCAAGTCACAAAACGTGCTCAGGCTTCGTTGGCCCACATGAGCACAATGCTACAAATTCTCTCCTAGGATAACGGCAGACTCCTACCATAAGCCCACTACACTTGTGAGATAAATGCCATAGCAAAGTCACATTATCGAAGTATTTTTCTCCTTTTGAGTTTCTCCTTGTTGTTCAGTTCAGGCCTTAGCACAATTATGTAGCATTTGGGTGCAAAGATGCAGCCCAGTAACACAGCACTGGAGACTATGACGGAGAAGCTGTCCACAGCCGCCTTGTACTTCCCACTGGCCATCAGGTAGGTTGGGAAATAACACAGCCAAACAATAGAAAACATCAACATACTGAAGCTGATGAACTTGGCTTCGTTAAAATGTTTTGGCAAATTCCTTGCCAGGAAAGCCACTGTGTAGCTGATGATGGACATAAGTCCATTGTAGAACAGAACAAATAAAAATACTTTGAGAGAACCTTTGTTACATCTTGCCACAATCTCTCCAGGCACTGACTGCATGTCATATTCCGGGAAGGGGGGAAATACTCCTAGCCACACAGCATCAATGGCTGCTCGAATAATGCAGCAAGAAAGGACAATTGATGTGATCCATCTTTTACCCAACAACTTTGTCATGATGGACCCTGGCTTGGTTGCCATGAAAGCTACCATCACAGTGATATTTTTTGCTAAAATGCAAGAAAATGCTACAGTAAAGAGTAAGCCAAAAGCAAAGTGTTGGAGAAAGCAGGTCATCTTTGTAGGTTGTCCAAGATAGAGCAAAGTCAAGAGGAAGCAAAACAGGAGCGAGACAAGGATAATGTAGGTGAGATGGAGGTGGTTAGCTTTGACGATGGGGGTATCTTTGTGCTTAATGAAAATTCCGAGCACCAAAACTGTGACCAGGGAAAAAGCAGCAGCAGTGGAAGCAAAACAGATACCCAGAGGTTCTTGATAAGAGAGAAAAGTTATAACTTTGGGGAGGCACTGATCTTGGTTCCTGCTTGGATACTGATCTTCTGGACATTGGAAACAATCATCTGTGTCTGAAACAAGAAAGAGGGGCTATTACTGGGAGAGGAGTCATGCACAGCTAGGAGCTGGTTCTCATAACTGTCTGTTCCATGAGAGTTTCTGACCTCTACTTACTGATTCCAGATGTAGAGTTTGTTCTGCCAAAAAGACAACTTATTAGCAGCTAATTGTGCTGCAGCTTACTCTTGTTGTTCAAACAAGGTAGATAGAGATAAGGTGGTTAACCAAATGTCTGAGGACTGAATATTTGTGCCAGCTGGCAGGACTCACAGAACTCTACAGGCATTGATATCTGTGAAGCATTCTGAGCAGGATTTAGCAGTTCCTTGTAGCTACACAGTAGAGCACAAGATCAGAAGTATGCATACAACTCTCACTACACACAGCTCTGGCAGCTAGATCATACCATCTCAGAACATAAGAATAGGTCTGCTGGATGAGGCCCAAGGCCCATCTAACCCAGCTTCTTGTTTCACACAGTGGCCCACCAGATGCCTCTGGGAAGCCAAGCAAGCAAGAGGTGCAACTGCTTTTTAGAGGCATCTGGCCTCTGAGCCTGAAGGTGGCCTATAGCCCTCTGATTAGTAGCCATTCATATACTTGTCCTCTATGAATTGATCTAAGCCCTTATTAAAACCATCCAGGCTGGTGGCTGTTACCAATTTTTTTGTGACAGACAATTCCATAGGCTAATTATGCATTGTGTGGGAAATGATTTTCTTTGTTTATCCCAAATTTTTAATGTTTTAATGTTTATTTGATTTTAAGGTTTAAAATGTAAGTTTTACAGAATTTTATTCTTTTTGACCTTCTGTATTTTAGCTTTTGTAAACCACCTTGAGGTGCATTATGAAGGTCAGTATAGAAATTGATCAATCAATCAATAAATAAAATGTAGGTAGGTACTCTAGGTAGGTACTCTAGTCCCCTGGTTATCTTGGGGGCCTTCTTGTGCACCTTCTCCAGGTCTATAATGTGCTTTTCGATCTATAGTGGCCAGAACTTTACACAATATTCCAAATGTGGCCACAACACAATTTTGTATAATGGCATAGTGATTTTAGCAGGGTTTTTTTAACCCCCTTCCTAACTATTCTGCTCCTTACTCATCTTCTTTCCAAAATTAAAAAGCCCCAGGTGTTGTTGATTTTCCTCCTAAGGAAGTCTTAGCCAGGGGCAGGTTAATCCATAGGCAAAGTAGGTACTTGCCTTTGGTGGCACATTTTGAGGGGTGGCAGATAAGCCCGGCCCCAGAGCTGAGACAAGACAGCCTGCATTTTCAATCTTGTCCCCAGGGACAAGAGGAACAGACCTTCCCTTGTCTCCATTTCTTTTCAAAACCCCATGCTAACATTTGTGGCCACTTTCTCAGTCCCCGTCGTCCACTTTCTCCACTTCCAGCCATCATGGAAGGCAGGGAGGGGAGGGAGACTGGCCGAGGTGCCGGGAGAGGGCTTGTCAGCAAGGAAGATGAGGGGTGTGCTATGTGGGGATCTCCAGCTCTATTGTGCTGGTCCAGAGCTGCTCATTGAAAGATTTTTGCCTTCCCTGGGGTAGAGGGCTATGGGAGCTGCAGTTCTCCGTGTGTGGGAATTGTACTAATTGGCAGCAGATGGCAGGGGAGCTGGGTAGCAGAGCTGAAGTAGCCATTCATGTTGCCTCATCCAGGCTTCGGACAGAGCGGAATAGCTGCAGGTTTCTGGGGCTCTGCAATCACTGCTGGGTGGCCCACCCATATGTCTCTGGTGGCAAACCTTCCCTGCAATGTTTGCTTTGCGTACCCAGCACATGCCAGCCTACCTGCTCAGTCTTCCCAGAGTCCTTGTGGTTTTAATGACAGGCCCGAGCAGGTAAGAGCACCCCGAGGAGCTGCTAGCGAGGGCTTGAGAGCATTGTTTGGGTGTGCATTACAAGCTCATCCCGCCTCCAGCACATGTGGGTAAGGGGGCAAAATCTGGAGAGCAGCTTTGCACCCAGAAATTTAGCAAGGCAGCTGGGAGGAAAGAAACAGCTGCGTGCACACACACACACACACACACACACACACAGAGACACGTTTGGCTTGTTTGGCATGTTTGGCTCAAATATTTTGGGTCTCTCCTCAGTAGTAAGCACATGGCAGATGTTTTGGTTAAGCGACATCTGAGCCCGAACTCATTGTCTCCAGTCTGCATGGAGCTGGAGAGTGCACAAAACTTTAAGAAGGGACGATGAGCCTTTTATCAGGGATGATGGGATGGAGGTGCACCAGTTTACAATGGAGGCCAGAGGCAACATGGAGGAGATGGGGCTAGGCTAGGCAAGTATCGGGAGTGTGTTAGCTAGTGAAGCCAGGGCTTGCCTCCCTCCCACCTGCTTCCCGGGTCTTTCTACTGCCACCAAAAGTGTGAGGAAGAGAAGGCGGAGTGACACAGGATGGGAAACATCTACTGCATTGAGAAATCTTTTCTTGCTTGGAGGGGCGGCAAATCTTTGGTTTCCTTTTGGCAGGAAAAAGCATAATCTGCCCCTGTCTATAGCAGCAGTGCCAGACAACTGATTGAGGATCATGCTAGAGGAAAACCCAGGCATTGACTTGCAGCAGTAACTCATTGGACTCACCTGCAGACCCAAGGAATGGCAGCACCATTTAAAAGTCTAGATAGATTAATTCTATCATCAGCTAAAGGCTGGCTCACATTTGCATAGAGAACACTTGAGTTCTCTATCTTTGATTACTCAGCAGTTGATTGCTATTTTCACACAACAGCCCCCCCAAAAAAAACCAACCTCCCCCAAGGGGATTTTTTAAGACGCTGGATATAAATTGGGCTACACTTTAATGCACAATGAAAAAAGCAAATTGTGTGTGAAGTGCTCCCCTATAGCTTGTGGGGACTTCGGTGTAAAAATATGTGAATGCACCCCTTCCATTATGGAGAAGATATGAGTTAAAGGGCTTTTAAGCCCTGTGTGAAAAATGCCCTAGAATATTTGTTGTCGGACATCACCTACCCTTCTGGTTTGAAACCATCCCTTCAGGGCATGGAACACAATCGAAGCAGCAAAATTTCTCCCCATCCCTCTTGATCTTCTGATATCCAGCCTGGCAGGAGTCACTACAGACAGAAAGGGGTCGCGTCTGTTCATTGAAAGAAAGAGTTGAGAATAGGAGACATTAGAACCTTGGGGAATTTTCCAAGAAGATAATCTTAAGCATTTGGGACACTTTAGTTCAAAAAAGGCAACTGAAACAGGAATTCATTAGACATTTCTAGGATGTATACAGAGGATGTATAGGAAAAGCCTAATTACAAAGGGGTAAAAAAATACCATGACATCCAGATTAATGCTTTGCCAGTGCAACAAAGAAGCACCTATCCAAGAAGGTCAGGCAACTGAGTGGATGCTCTAAATCCTGCAATCCCTTGTTGTGCTCTCAGTTGGATTGCCCAACTTCTACGACAGCCACTACTATGCCTACAAATAATTATATACCATTTTTCAACAAAAGTTTCAAAAATGCTTGACCAAGACAAACATAAAATCAACGGGATGGCTCCCTGTCCCCAAAGGGCTCACAATCTAAAAATAAACCTCAGATAGACCCGATAAAGAGCCACTGGAGTGAGGGATGCTGTGTTGGGGGTGGATAGGGCCAGTTGCCCTCCCTCTTCTAAAAAGAGAAAGAGAATCACCTCTTTCAAAAGGTTAGCAGGGAACACAAGTCCAAGTGTTGTGCTTGTGCAGAAAGAATAGCGGATACCTGGGGAAAGTGGGAGTTTGCTTGCCTTCCTGACAGATGTGCAACAGCAGTTCTTGACTTTACAGATCCATGCACCAACACGAGCTGAGGTGTGGTGAAAGCACAGGAGGACTTCCCCATCCCGCATCCCTCCCACATCTCCATGCCACAAGCACAGTAGCTGCTTGCATTAGACCATCTGCCACACTCAGTGTGTCGGTTCCTCCCCGCTGGCTGGCTGCTGGAAATGGTGGCTGACTGGGGTGAGGGAGCCTTTTGACCCAGCGGAAATCATGCACTTGATGGCCTGCTGAGAGTAAATGAACCCCGAGTTTGTTTAACCTCATGAAACATCCAGGTCAAAAGACAGAGTACCTGGCTGCCAGTGACGGGATCAGGAGTGATCTTAGCACTCCACATGAGAATCAAAACCCTAGGCTGGGTTGGGCTGCTCGTGTGAATAGTCTCAGGATGTGTTGTACCTACATCCAGATGTCTGTACATAGCTACTTGTTGTTGCGTGAATTCCTGTCCCTGCATTCATTTTAGAGGGTGGGAGGAAGTGCACTGCTCTACTTGCGCACAGCATAGCATGTGACTTTCTGTGGACAGATCTGTGTCTGTGTACATGAAGCAAGGACTGGATGGGTGTTGAGCACCTGTGCAACACTAATTGGGCACACAGATTCCTGCCTTAGCAGAAGTAGTCTGCATAGCATCCTTACACTAAAGTATCAGGTTTGCACTAGTAGAGGGTTAGCTTGGATGTCAGTCACTGCCATTTTATGTAGTAAAAGAAACTTGCATCTCCCAGGTCCCCAGTTCTAGAAATGCCCCCATGTCCACACCTGATTAAAACTCCTGTGCCACACAATCCGGTCCTCATCCATGACCAATATTTTTCCTTCACTGGGATCTACCTTCCCAACTTTCACACTAAGAAAGGAATTGTTTGGCAGCATTTGTAGGTTCATGATAGCGAATCCAGTTCCCATTTCCCACTTTTCATTAAAGGACACTCTTTCTCCAGCAGAGCTGTTAAACAAAACATCTTGAAGAAATGGGTGGAGCTGATGGAAGAATAACATGTTTAAAGAGAGGGAAAGAAAACTCAAAGCCATCAGATCTGAAATTATGATGTATTAAAAGCTTTTCTACCCTACCTTTCAGGACATTGTTTTCAGGATGCTACTCTCACCCAACATGTTTTATAGAGGAAGAAGATGCTGTTTGCACAGCATTATGGGAATATCTGATTAAATGACTATTTAAAGCAGTCATAAAAGAGGAGCAAGTACAAAAATTCTCAGCAGCATCTAGCTTGTCAAAAGGCTTTATGGAATAAATTTACAGATTTTTAAAGCATGCCAGAGGGGGCCTGATTAGAGATGTGAAGGCTTTGTAAAAAACAGAAAAGTTGGGGAGATTTGTTTTCCCCCATCCTTCCACCATTCTGATTTTTCTAAAAACTTCTGGAAATGGGGTGGGAGAAGGGTTGGAATTAACCTGATTTTTACAGTCAGCCTCCACCCTCAATCTTCATCTCCCTAAGCCTGATGGACATTATAAGGATGGTATTCCACGGTTGGGGCACCATTGAGATGTTCTTTTTCAAAAGTCAGAGGTTTAGATTTTTTAAAAAAATAATTCAGAGGCTTAGTTGTCTCTTGGAGATACTGAGATTTCATTAAACTGCTGTGCCTTGCTTTCTGGTTTTATAGGTAGTTTCATCCACCAAAGACCTGGCATGAAAATGCAATATGTTTTAGTTGTAGAGCCAAGGAAGCATTTTTCCAAAAAGAAGTACTTATCCCCACACAGCATACTCTTCCACTGGATGTGGTGATGGCCACCAGCATGGATGGCTTCAAAAGGGGCTTAGACAAATTCATGGAGGACAGGCCTATCTATGATACTAGCTTGCCTCCAAATACCTGTTGCCGGAGAGCAACAGCAGGAGAGTGGGCATATCTTCATCTCGTGCTTGTAGGCTTCCCAGAGGCAACTGGTGGGCCACTGTGGGAAACAGGATTCTGGACTAAATAGGCTCTGGGCCTGATCTACCAAGGCTCTACTTATTGTCTTATGCAATCCAAATTGTAAAATTGTCATATTTTCAAACTCCAAGAATAGGCAGATATGAGAGTCCACAAATTTTTCATGCTAACTGAGCTGTAGGACACCAAGAGAAGGTTAGATGATGTCAACACTTGTACTAATCTGTCCACAGTGAGAAAGAACCATTTCACTATGGAGACATTACCTGCCAGGGGTGGAGATCTTGAATGTTAAGACTCGTACTCCCCACCATTGCTCTGCATTTGGATCTAGAGGAGTCCATGGCATGCAAAGCATGTGCCACAGCATAGACAGCTTTATAGATACTGTAGCTGTGACCAGTCATGCTCATTTCAAAAACGGGTCCAGGGAGGTTCTCTAGCCTCTCATCCCCCGTACATGCTCCATCAACCTTCATCATAACCCTGGGATCTGGCAATGAGCATTTGAAGGCTTGTTCCCAGAAGGGCTTAAGGAAACCATCTCCTTGAGACTGATTAGGTTTCACATTCTGAAGATATGCCTGGAAACCTAAAACATCATGTGTGAGAATCTGGAAGGAAAAGGCACCTTTGAATGGTTGGAAATCCAAGTCACTTTGGAACTTGGTTAATACAAAATCAATGTGAGCTGTTATAATCCACACTTTCCCAATGAAATTATTTCCGTCATAGCCAGCAACTCTGAGCTTCATTAAGTACCACAGCCACATAAAAGTCAATGTTTCTACATAGGTGATAAATATATGAGCTTTTCTGTCTGTAAAACATAGAAACATATCACTGTTCATTCCATTCATGGTTAGCCAATCGATTTGTTTGGGTATTCTTTCTGTGAAGGCTGAACAGATTGCATTCTGGGACAGCAATGGCTCCAGGGTCTGCAAGAAATGTTCACCACTGTCATCATCTGCAGCGAAGAGTCCAACCCAGGACCATCCAAAATGTTGAAGCAACAGGATTATCCCCATAAATTGATGGATATCATTTGGGGCCATACAATAAAAGGAAGGATGCTGTAATGTATCATCTTCAGTGGCAAAAGAGCCATAAGTAAGCTATAATCATGATGATGATGATGATGATGATGATGTTGAAGAAGAAGAAGAAGAAGGAGGAGGAGGAGGAGGTATTAAATGTACAGAGAATGAGTTAGGGGGGTCGTTTGAGGGAACAAAATATATATTTAATAGTAACTAATAATAACTAATAATAAATAATAATGAATTCTTTATATGATTTTATTTAATGATAAAAGTAAGTCTTAAAATAACGATAGTAAAATAGAGGGATCAATTTGTAGAAGATGTACAGAGATGATTGAGTGGGGAACACTCGGAAATAAATATTTCATGTCAGATTCAACTGGTTTATATATAGGGATGTGATGCAACTCCTAGGAAAGACAGGAATGATGCACAAGGTGGAGGGATGCACAAATCCTGGTGCATCACTTCACTCTGTGCTTCATTGCCCCTGTGTAGCAACCACCCATTTCACTTTGTTCATTAAACAGTGGATAAGACTTGGTATTCAGTTGTCTCTTTCTCTGAACCATAATAAAATCAGGGCCAGATGAGCAAGCGAGGAGTGTGTTACATGTGAGATCAATCAAAATGCCAGTATGTTCATGCATAGCTCCCACCTGTGGTGTCTTATAGAGATGTAAGATTTCTGCCATGCGAAAGGAGACATCTGACGAAAGACCCCCAATGATGGCTATGAGCTTGTCCCGGGCATCACATTTATAGTTTGGAGAAAATCTTTGGGATTTGAAGAGCAGGCCCAGAGTGGAACCATAGGTCATTGATGCATCATTGTAGCTGTCATAGATGCGGAATCCCAGAGTGAGATTGGGTAAGATCTTGGGGTTCTCATTGATCTCCTTAATGGCAAATGCCAAGGCCAGGACGTGTTGGTAGAACTTTGTCACCATACTGCAGAGAGAGTTAAATGCTCTTTCACTAGAGGACTCTACTGTGAACAACCCATTTGATCAGAGTAATGGTTTGCTGTGCCCTCTTCTAAATGTCTGACTCAAATGCGGATGCATCAGGACACCAGTATTGGGAAGGTACTATAGAAACACGGAAACATAGTTTCATTTCATGATCTTCAGTGATTCATCACCAGACCTGCAGTTTGGAATCTGGTGGATTTTGAACAGAATTTGCAATGGGCAGGCTCAAGATTCTTGCTAGATCGTCATACACACACTTGGTCAGCAACCTGTGTAGTGCCCCAACCTGATGTTACAATCTGAGAAATATGTACCCTGCCCTTTCTGCTGCTGAAAGTGCCTCTGCTTCATACACCATCTGTCTACCATTATGGTCTGTGAGGAAATGTTTTGTGCAATTGTTTGCAGTTTTCTCTTCATTAGAATGTGAGATTGCAGTAATAGTGAGGTATCATTGCTGAAACCGAAAATTAAAGACACATGAAAAGGAAAATATAGTTTTCAGTAAGAAGACAGATAATGAGGATATAGAGGGGGAAGCAATGCAATTGCCAAGAGATGGAATGAGACCTTCTAATTTGAAAGCCATTCCATGGAAAATTGACCTTTTCTCCTTATTAGATTGCAAGAGGGAAAGAAGTGACTGTGGTAGAGATCTATCAAAAGAGAGGGAGAAAGCAAAGAGGCATAGAGGAGTACTGAGATAGAGAAGGGAGGCAAAAGATGAGAGAAAAACTGAAATGACAAACATGACAAAACCTTGAACAAAAGGAAGGATCAGTCGATTTGTAAAAATTTCCTGCAAACATTCATTCTTGGAGCTGTGTTTTGAAAGGTGTTCTCTTTAGATAGACGTACATAAAGCTCACATACTGGATAATGAATAAAGTGTCCCAGATTGGGAGTTGAGTTCAAATTCCTCAAAACTGACATGCAAAAATTAGTTCTATGTTAAAACTGCTCTAAAAAATTTACACAAATGCTTGTACACCTGGGTCCTCATCTAAATGGATATGTACCTTGATTACAAAGTTAATACAATCATCTGTTAAAAAAAAAAAAAAAGCACACATCCCAGTCTCTATAACCTAATTCTGCAGTTCTTCCTATTAGTCAGACAACACAGAGATCACTGTCAGCCTTGGCTGCTTCTCCAATCATTTATCTCTCTGCATGTTTTCCATCTCCACATGTTTGGCTCCTCTAGAGATCATATTTCACATATGTTTTAGGAAAACTGTACCTATCTGTGTTGGTGCAAAGGTGATGATGCTGCAAGGTTAAGACACATACATCTCTTCCACCTTCTGAAAATTTCTGAGATGTCTTATTAAAGGAAGAGAAGCAAGAGAGAAAATGATAAGTAAGAGAGAAAATATACAAAAAAGAGATGTGCAGGAAAGGACAGTATATACATCTGCTGGTGATGGTCATTAAGCTGTCTTATATTTCTGATATTTAGGGTTCATGGTCTTGTCAGGGCCATGAAGTGAGACAAACAATTAATTGCTTACGATTTGTTATTCAAGAATTCCAACGAAGGATGCTCCTTGAAAGAAAGTTCAAGGGAAGATTCGGTGAACTGAGAAACAAGCCCACCAATGAGGAGATTCCCTGGCTGATATGCCTCCTGTAGAATACGGAAGGAAGAATTCATTTGGCAATCCATGGCATCTGTTTCACACACCATGTGAGGCAGTAATAGTAGCAATGCCACTAGCCTCACCATCCTGCCACGAAAACATCTGTCTTGCCCCAGAAGATCCTATGCCATCTGCAAGATCAGCCCAGCCTAAGCAGGTACCATTGATGGCCACCAACTCTGCCAATTTCATTATATGGCAACTCATCAGCCTCCTCTTTAACGTCTGCAGGGTGCAAGGTACATACTGCAGAAGGCCAGGAGAGAGGGTGAAGATACTGATTTAATGTCTGGCCCATGGCATGAGATGGAAACTGGATCTGAGATGGTGAATGAAAGGGACAACTTTGCCTCCTCTTACCCTGAACCCCAGCTTGAAGCAATTCAAAATCCTTTTATAACCATGTTCAAGGGTGCTTCTTGCTTTTGCTTCTGTCTTGCCAAACTCACAGAAGTTACAGGCAAAGTAATCACTGTGATTTGGATAATTACAAGGAAGATGATGAGCTCTGCTAAGCTTGGAATGACACCACTATTGAGAGTAAACATGTTTCTTCAGAGCTGAACACAAGCCCCCTCTGCTTGAGAGATGATGTCTGAGTTGGGGGCCCCTAGTGCAAAGACCTCCGCTGGGGTACGGTGTCTGGGGAATCTAAAATAGCACTACCACCCTAGCCATAGCAGGTGGCTCTAAATGCTAGGAGAAGTGTCTCCTGGCCTTGTTACCCACTGCTTACAAGAAAGTTGGCCATGAGCCAATATCTAGGCCTACTGGGCAGTGGTGGGCAGTTGCAGCGGTGGAATGGAATTTCTCTTCTGTGCCACCAGATGTGACCGGCATGCCACATGTGCTGTTCAGGCACTGCCAGAAGAAACACAATAACAGAGCAACACATGTTGCCACTACTGAGCGAGTTGTTCTGGCTTCATCTCCTCCTGCCCTCCTCATCCATCAACAGGCTGCTTCTGGAGAAGGCAGAGATGGCACAAGGTTCTGAGAGTGCTGCAAGATTTTTGCTACCACACAAAGATCAGCAATACAGAAGGGTCCCAGGGCCTGGTTGTGAGCTTCTGGGGGCTCTAGGACCTGGGGCAAGTGCCCAAATCCACCAACTCTTCATGCCAGGCCTGCTCAGCTACTTTTTCAAGACTGCTTCTGGATTTTGCTTGCTTTTCCCCCACTTAATTTTACTTATATACATGGCTATGTTTATCCTCACAACAACCCTTTTGGGTAGGTTAGGACAGGCCCAAAGGCACCCAGTGAGTTTCATGACTGAATGAAGATCTGAACTCAGGTCTCCCTGGTCCAAGTCCAAGACTCTAACCACAACACCACACACACAAATAGACTGCTTCTGGATGTCCTTTGGGGAGCCATCAGCTGGAAAGTCATGTCCTAGAATGAAGCCATGAACTTGACTGAGATCGTGCTGAAGTACTACATGCTGAAAAGAAGACCACTGCCCCAATGCATTACTATCCAAACTATGAGTTTCAAACATTCTCAATTATGGCACCCTTGAACAGTTAATGATCTGAAAGGGATCCTGTCCAATGAGTGCCAGTTGAAGCTGCTGCACATGTTGAACTTCTGCCTAGAATTTTACTACAGTATGTTCAATTGCGGGGGGGGGGGGCACTGTGCTTTAGACAAGCAACAGGAAGAAATGTATGAATGCCTGCTGAAGTGTCTATCAGGTGCCGAAGGCAGGGGCGTAACTCTAATTGGGCAAGGGGAGACATTTGTCTGGGGGCCCGCTGCCTTGAGGGCCCCCCCCGGGGACAAGTCACATGACTCCTTACCAGGACTTTTTTCCTTGATCATGAAATAAAATTTGAATCATCCTTCTGCGGGAGGCAGGACTGCGCTCTTACGCTGTATATTCCTTCTCTAGCAATGTTAATGAAGCTTCCTCGTCCTCCCCATCTCCACCCTTTTGCCTCTCACATTACTCGTTGGCTCCTCCTCCAGAGGCTCTCATTGGCTGGTGCCGCTGCATGAGGCAAAGAGTACAGTAAGGCGCAGCTGGCATGCTGGCCGGCGGGAGCAAGCAAAGCAAGAGATCGCAGCCTGTGAGCCAATCAGCCGCCCAGTTTATTGAGGCCGCTGTTCAAGGCCGCTGTTCCCTTGCTGCTGTTTACCAGCTACATGAGACACATAGGCAGGGAGGTGCTTGTTTGTGAGGAGTCAAGGAAGAGACTGAGTGAGAGACAAGAATGGAGCCAGGTTCGTTGATCCGGCAGCGTCGCCAACTTAACGGGGATGCGAGGGGGGGGGGGGGAAGGGAAGCTATTATGCTGTTCATGATAATCCAAACCTTTTGTATTTATGGGTTGGTGCAAGGGGATGGGGAATTTGGATGGACTGTGTGTGTGAACTTCCTCTGCTTGGCTTCCCCTCCTCCCCTTTCTTTTGATCTGAGGATGTGAGCAACACCCCCCCCCCCATCGCTCTGGTGTCTGGTGGTCAGTTTTTGCAAACACGTGGGGGGGGATGGGGAGCCATATTCCCTGTCCTCTGAGGCATACAGGTGAAACTCGGAAAATTAGAATATCGTGCAAAAGTCCATTAATTTCAGTAATGCAAATTAAAAGGTGAAACTGATATATGAGACAGACGCATTACATGCAAAGCGAGATAAGTCAAGCCTTAATTTGTTATAATTGTGATGATCATGGCGTACCGCTCATGAAAACCCCAAATCCACAATCTCAGAAAATTAGAATATTACATGGAACCAAGAAGACAAGGATTGAAGAATAGAACAATATCAGACCTCTGAAAAGTATAAGCATGCATATGTATTCAGTACTTGGTTTGGGCCCCTTTTGCAGCAATTACTGCCTCAATGCGGCGTGGCATGGATGCTATCAGCCTGTGGCACTGATGAGGTATTATGGAAGACCAGGATGCTTCATTAGCGGCCTTCAACAATTCTGCATTGTTTGGTCTCATGTCTCTCATCCTTCTCTTGGCAATGCCCAATAGATTCTCTATGGGGTCAGGTCAGGCGAGTTTGCTGGCCAATCAAGCACAGTACACTGTATACTTTTCAGAGGTCTGATGTTGTTCTATTCTTCAATCCTTGTCTTTTTGGTTCCATGTAATATTCTAATTTTCTGAGATTGTGGATTTGGGGTTTTCATGAGCTGTACGCCATGATCATCACAATTATAACAAATTAAGGCTTGACTTATCTCGCTTTGCATGTAATGCGTCTGTCTCATATATCAGTTTCACCTTTTAATTTGCATTACTGAAATTAATGGACTTTTGCACAATATTCTAATTTTCCGAGTTTCACCTGTATTCCCTGTCCCCCGAAGGCGAGGCGTGGGGGCTGAGGTTGGTCAGTCAATGCGAGTCTCCTTCTCCCTCCTATTGAGATGTCTTTCCTCCTTGTCTGTTGAATTTCACACCAGTGGTTTTCAATGGGGCTCTGGAGAGGAGAGGAACAAGGTTGGAGTGGTGCAATTGCTGAATGGCGTCTGTTTCCCCCCAACCCTTTCTTTTTCTTTTTAAAAGTGATTTCTACATTCTCATTGAACCAAAAGCCACTCCCAGCATCTCAAGTTTTCACAGCCTACTGTCCTGCAAACAGAGCCCAGCACGGGGAGGAAATATACTAAGGAGGAGGGCGGGAATTAAATTGACTGACTTCAGCTGTCTTGAAAAAACATTATTCCTCAGTCAGTTTCCCTCACATTTGTGTAGGGTTAAACCAAACCGAATATGCATTTGAAAGTGACTTTTGCCTATTATTTGCCATGCTAGAACCTGATCTTATGAAGTGCAGTCATTTAATCAGAAGACACCGACTCAACGGCACAGTTTACCGTTAATTCCTACCAGGAATTATCAGTCATCATAACACTACGGGCAACTGCGAGGAAATTGCCTCATTCAATGTGCTTCAGTTGTGCATGTACTGCCCCCAGCCCCACACACTCCAGTCCTTTGAATGCACGTTGCTCCTCACCAACAGTATGTCTATCTGAATTGTCCACTTTTTATTTGATTCCAGTACACTCTTAAAAGTAAGATGTCCCGGTAAAGCAGCTGCAGGGCTTTTTCCCTTGGCATGTGACTTTTCAGCATGTTGTCAAAAATCAACAGGGCACTTGGCAGCATTCCCTGTAATAGGAAGAGTTAGCAGAAACATTGGGCCAGGAGAAGAAGAGGAAAGCAGTGGGGGGACATTTTAAAATCCTGTCTCTGGGCCCACTCCAATCTTCCTACGGCCCTGGCTGAAGGGATGCATCAGGTATATCTTTAGCAAGCCATCAGGGAGTCTGCCCCTGAAATTCCCTCCCTATGCCAATGCTGAACTGGAAGACTAAGGCAAAGGTTGGGTGCATGGAAGCTGGTTGCTAAAGCCTCCAAACTACATGAGTCTTCACTCCTTACGAGGTGCCAAAGCTAAACTGAAAATTGTCAATACCCTAATTCTCACCTTAAATGGAATTTTAATTCTGATGACTTTACTTCAACTCTGAATTGTACAACATTTACCAGCAATCATTCAAACCCAGTAGGACTGAATGATCTGGTGGTTCCCAGTCAGAAGGAGCTCAGGCTTCATTGGCCTATGAGCTCGGATACGGATTGCCACATAGGATAGCAGCTGACCCCTACAGTAAAATTGCTGCACATGTGACATACACATAGTAGCAAAGGGACATTATTCAAGTCCTTTCCTCCTTATAGGAGTCTCACAGTGGTTCATTGCAGGCCACAACACAACAATGCAGCATTTGGGGTGTGGGGCATTAGGAGAGTGGCCCAGTAACCCAGGATTGGAAATTAAGATAGAGAAGATCTCCACAGCTACCATCTATTTCCCTTTGATGCTCAGGTACGTTGGGGAAAAACAACACAGCCGAGGACTACAAAAAATCAACATACTGAAGGTCATGAACGTGGCTTCATTAAAAGTGTCCAGCAACGTCCTTGCCAGGAAAGCCTCAGTCAAGATGCTGATAGACCATATCCCACTGTAGGCCAGGACAAGGCAAAACAGTATGACAGATCCTTGATTACATCCTGCAAAAATCTCTGCAATCATTTATTACATGTCAAAATCTGGGAAGGAAAAAAAATATTCCTAGCAATTCTGAGTGATTTTGAAGAGTTCACATAATCATGCATGCCAGGATAGAATCCCTCCCACACTTATTTTGACAAGTCTACTCTTTCTTTCTTTGTATTAGCTGCTCTCTGTTATTTAGGAGAAAGGGGGTGGGGGAGAGAGAGAGAGCGAGAGAGAGCAAAGCCTTTAGTTTTTAAATTATTCTTTATTAAATGATTTTCTACTCCATCTTACCCATGATGCTTTGCACCACCACTAGAATGGAAAGCCTCAAGATATCAACAGTTGCCATAGGATTGGCCATGGAGGAACAATAGCAGACCCTGTCCTATTGAAGCACCTGTGCTTACAGGATCATAAAGTTTGTTTGCAGAGTGGCTCATCCATGGTTGGTAACCTCTGTAGCGATAGCCTTTTACCTTCTCTATGTCTGCTGGTTCCCAATGGCTGTGTAGAAAAGGTAAGTGGATCCACATGACCAGAAAAGCCAGGTAAGAGAGCTCTCCTCTCCTCCTACCTTGTTTGAGAGCAGGGTACAGAAGCTGGGCTAACCTGCTTGGAGCAACCATGGGTGGAGGGATTATTGTGAGTTCAAATAATCATGCAAGGCTGAATAGAGTCCCTCCTTCCCCGATTTGCACAATTCTATTCTGTCTTTCTTCTTATTAGTTGATCTCTGCTATTCAGTTTGGGCCTGAGCATAATAATATAGCATTTGGGGGAAAAGATGCAGCCCAGTAACGTACCACTGGAGGCTAAGATGAAGAGGCTCTCCACCGCCACTGTCAATTTCCCTTGAGCACCCATATAGGCTGGAACGAACCACAACCAAACACTGCAAAGCATCAACATACTGAAGGTGATGAACTTGGATTCATTATAAGCATCTGGCAACTTCCTGGCCAGGAAGGCCACAGTACAGGTGATGGTAAGGAGAAATCCCACGTGGGCCAATCGAAAGTAATGCACCACGATTGGCCCTTTGTTACATTTTGCAACTATCTCCCCAGTCATTGACTGCATGTCAAAATCTGGAAAGGGGGGATATGTTCCTAGCCACACAGCACTCATGACTGCTCGAATAAGGCAGCAGGAAAGGACTACGGAGGTGATCAGTCTTTTCCCCAGCCATTTCTTCATGCTGGATCCTGGCTTGGTGGCCATGAAAGCGACAAGCACAGTTAGGGTTTTAGCCAACACACAGGAAACTGCAACAGTAAAGATCATGCCAACACCATTTTGTTGTATATAGCAGGTCACCTTTGTAGGTTGTCCAAGATAGAGCAAAGACGAAAGAAAGCAAAGCAGGAGGGAGATAAGGAGAATGTAGGAGAGATCCCGGTTGTTGGCTTTGATGATGGGGGTATCTTTGTGCTTAATAAAAATTCCTAGCACTAAGATGGTGATCAGGGAAAAACAAACAGCAGTGGCAGCTAAACCGATCCCCAGAGGTTCTTGATAAGAGAGAAAGGTTATCACTTTGGGGATGCATTGATCCTTCTTCTTGCTTGGATACTGATCTTCTGAATATTGGAAACAATCATCTGCATCTGAAATATGAAATCACGGTCATTACAGTGTGAATCATATGCAGCTAGAACTTCATTCTCATTACTATCTTCACTGTGAGAGTTAATGGTCATGCTGCCCTCTACTTACTGGTTCCCAGTGAAAGGTTTGTTCTGTAAAAAGGCATTTCATATTACAAGGGGCCTTATAAACTAAAACTTTGCTCAAATTCAGGTTTTACAAAACTGATTGTAAAACAAGGGAGAAACACTTGTACCTCAAATGTTCATGCTTTTGTTATTTTATATTGGGATGGTGGACATCATCACAAACTTCATTTTAGAGGTGTCCCTGGGTATCCATACCACTCTACCAAATATGGTTCAAATTGGTCAAGCAGTTCACAAGCTGCCCTCTTGCACCCAAAACATTCATATGTCTACACACGTGCAGAAGCCAGGGCCATGCTGCCACCTCGCAGGGATCCCAAGTGTAATGCAACCCGTTAATTTGTTTTCAAAAAGCGCCTCTTACTGCCACCCCTTGCAGTACCCTAGCCAGCCGCTTCTGCCAAATTGAATAAAAGTTGGTCAAGGCACAGCAAAGTTGTTAGGACACACACAAATACATGGATACACATACTAAGCATTGGGTGATCTCAAAAGCTTACCCTCTTTGAGAAAGGTAGGCTTTAAAAGACTCTAAAACAGATGTTATCATTCTGATCAGAAAAAAAATACTTCCATGGCAGCACAATTATTTATCATATTGAACATATAAATCTGTGCAGAAAAATACTGTAAATTAATTGAATGTTTTGAACCACTGCTCAGTTGGTAGCAGAGCCTGTAATCACAGCTGCAGGGTTCAACCCTTCAGAACAATGCTGCTGTAACCATGAGCAGAACAGAGAGCGAGGCTGAGTGATTCATTGGGGCAGGAATTCAAAAACATTTTGTAATATTATGTGGCCTCAACATGTCATAATGCCACACTACATTTCATGAATTAGCAATCTGTTCTGCACATTTATCTTAGTGTTCACACTAAGCAGATATAGGAAAGGTGATTAACCATTATGTGATTGAAAAAATGTGCCAACTGACAGCACTCATGGAAGCATGCAGCCACTGATATTTGTAGAGCATTCAGTGCAGGGTTTTGCATTTACTCACAGCTGCAGAGTAGAACTCAAGATAAGAAGGATGCACACAACTATTTCTACAGACAGCACTGGAAGCTAGATCTAGGACAACTCCAGATGTAATGCAGAACCACATGGTTCCACGGATCCCCTCCCCCACTCTCCCATCCATATTAAGATCTTCTGTAGAGTTTCATCTCTGCAGTCAATGACACTGTAAATTGGTGAGGGAATCTGTCTCTGTGGGCTTACTTCTTGACAGAAGGGCAGCCCACACAGCTGGATTGAGTGAGGAGCACCTTCACTCAACTCTGGTTCTATGGGGCCAAACAGTGCTGACAGCATTCAGATGTAACACTGGTGCAGCAGAAATGGAGTTTGCCATGGCAAATCTCTATTTTGAACTGTTGTTTCAGATTGGAAATCAGGGAGGGGAACCGCAGGAACCTTTCCACTGCAAATTCCATGTTCCCGAATTTGGACGTGCAGCTGAGGAAACCAGAGGTGAAGTGATCTTCATTTTCCTGTTACTTCTGAATTTGACGCTAGTCTCAGGTTGGTAGTGAGCATTCTGAGTTCACTAGAAGCAGTGTTCTCTGTAAGAGGGATTCCAAGATGCTGTTGACTATCACTCCCATAATAGACAGCCTTTGTTGCTGAGGATGGTGGGAGTTGTAGTCAATAACAACTGGGAATCCCTCTTACAGGGAACACTGTCGAGGACCAGAGCAAGTGCCCAAATTTGCCAACTCTTCATGGCAGGCCTGCTCTGCTCTTCTTCACAAGACTGATCCTGGATGCCCATGAGGAGCAAACATCAGCTGGAAAGTAAGTGCCTGAAATAAAGCCATGAACTTTACTAGGAACATGATTCCAAACTTGAAGCTGAAATGAGGAGCACTACCCCAATTCAACACGATCAAAAATATGAAGGTCAACTTCTCTCAAGGACAGTTAGTGATGGGATGGACAAGGAGAGATGCCACCCTTAATTTCATGCCAAAGAGAGTCTATGATTTGGTTTGAGCTGTAAGTAGTGTTGAACCTAGAACAGATCCAATACAACCTTATGAACAGTTTTGTCAAAATTTGAAGTAGGCTACCTGCTTGGAGCAACCAGGGTTGGTGGGATTTTGGTGACTTCACATAATCATGCAAGCCAGGATAGCATCCCTTCTACCCTGATTTTGACCATTCTACACTTACTTTCTTCTTTCTTATTAGCTGATCTCTGCTGTTCAGTTTGGGCCTGAGCCTGATAATGTAGCATTTTGGGGAAAAGATGCAGCCCAGTAATGCACCACTGGAGGCTAAGATGAAGAGGATCTCCACCACTACTGTGGATTTCCCCGGAGCACTCAAAAGGGTTGGAACAAACCACAACCGAAAACTGCAAAGCACCAACGTGAAGGTGATGAACTTGGATTCATTATAAGCATCTGGCAACTTCCTGGCCAGGAAGGCCACAGTAGAGGTGATGATAAAGAGAAATCCCATAGGATCAATCAAAAGTAAAGCACCACGATAGATTCCTTGTTACATTTTGCAACTATCTCTCCAGTCATTCAATGCATGTCAAAATTGGGGAATGAGGGATATGTTCCTAGACTCACAGCGTCAATGGCTGTTCGAATAAGGGAGCAGGAAAGTTCAATGGAGTTGGCAAATCTTTTCTCCAGCCATTTCTTCATGCTGGACCCTGGATTGGTGGCCATGAAATCTACAACAATGGTACTGGTTTTGGCGAACACACATAAAGTTGATACTGAAAATATTATGCCAAATGCAGTCTGTTGGAGATAGCAGGTCATGTCTGTTGGTTGTCCAAAGTAGAACAAAGTGAAAAGGAAGCAAAGCAGGAGGGAGACAAGGAGAATGTAGGAGAGATCCCAGTTGTTGGCTTTGACAATGGGGGTATCTTTATGCTTAATAAGAATCCCTAACACCAAAAGTGTGATCAGGGAAAAAGAAGCAGCAGTGGCAGCTAAGGTGATCACCAGAGGTTCTTCATAAGAAAGAAAGGTTATAAGTTTGGGGATGCATTGATCTTTGGTCTTGCTTGGATACTGATCATCTGGACATTGGAAACAATTCACTATGTCTGAAACAACAAAGATGGGCCATTACAGTATGAAACAAAAAAAAGTGGGTGGGAATTCATAAGCAGCAATGTGTAAACAGGTTTGAATTCAAACTGGTTTGAATTCAAACTGATTCCGTTCGAAGATTCGAGCTCAAACCAAAGTGGGCATTGAGTTGGAAATGCTGGTAAGAGTTCAAACCAAACAGAGCCTGGTTCTATTCGAACCAGTTTGAACCGGTTCAAAGGTTTGAGCCTCCAAAACTGTGTTGGGGTGGTTGGCATGGGTGCCAACTAACACCGAAGCCCCAAAGCAATCCGATACTGTTGAGGTGTTAATGATTTTTTTGGAAGACTTTTAAATCTTGGGTTTGGCTCATCTTGGCGCAGAGTTTTATTTTAATTTTTAAAAAAGATTTTAGCCTGTCTCAATTCAATGATTAGGAATTCCCCTGTGAACAAAGAGTTCATTAGGTCACACAGTGTTCTGTATTTTTGAATGGGGAAGAAACTCATATTGATGGCATTGAGACAGGCTAAAACCTTTAAAAAATGTATAAAACAAAAACCATGAGCCCGACCAGATTGGGGCTCCTGGGTGGAGGTGTGGTGCAAGGTACTTTTTCCCCAAACCACATTGGTGCCCAGGATTGCCCCATGGTGGCATTTGTGGCATTCTCAAATCCCCATTATCCCCTATGGGGGGAAATGCAAAAGAAAAAAGAAAAAGAAAAAGAAAAAGAAAAATATTCAAGAAAATATTAAACATCACTGGAGTGTCCAATTGTTTTGTGGTTCAGTGGGTGGTTGTCACCCCTGGGTGCCTACTAGTCTCCCTGTTATTGTGCTCCTAGGTGCTCTGCATAGGGAATAATGTGCCAGTTCGTGTCCCATTTATACCCTATGAGGGAAATGCAAAAAATGTAAAAATCTTCCCCAAAAAAGGTCATTACAAATCATTACTTTTGCATACAGAACACATGTTCACATCACTTGATCACACACAAACAAATGTGTTAAATGATCCCTCTTCCTTGTTTGGACTGGAAATGACTATAGATCTGATACACAAGTGTGCATGCTCAGTTTGACATAGTTTGACATGCCAGATGCCATTTGTATGATCAGCATGGCACTGCACATGGGTTTTTGGGATGAATGCTGCCGCGCCAGTTAGGAATGTGCACTAACCAAGGTATGTGTACTGGCTCAGCCCCAAACCAGTTAAGTTTGGAAAGTAGAAATAAGGTGATTAACCAAATGTTTTAGTACACAACTGAATACTGGTGCCTACTGGAAGGACTCACAGAACTCTGCAAGCATTGATATTTGTAAAGCATTCTGAGCAGGCTTTAGCATTTCCTTGTAGCAACACAGTAGAGTGCAAGATCAGACGTATGCATACAACTCTCTCTACACACTGCTCTGGCAGCTAGATCATACCATCTCAGAATATAAGAACAGGCCTGCTGGATGAGGCCCAAGGCCTATCTAGCCCAGCTCCCTGTTTCACACAGTGGCCTACCAGATGCCTCTGGGAAGCCAACAAGAAAGAGCTACAACTGCTTTTTAGAGGCATCTTGCCTCTGAGGCTGGAGGTGGCCTATAGATCTCGGACTAGTAGCCGTTGATAGACCTCTCCTCCATGGAAGCCCTTCTTAAAGCCATCTAGGCTGGTGGTTGTCACCACATTTTGTGGCAGAGAATTCCATAGGCTGATTATGCATTGTGTGGGGAAGTATTTTCTTTTGTTGATACCAAATTTTCAATTCTTAATGTTTAATTGATTTTAAGGTTTTAAATGTTTTACAGAATTTTATTGTATTCTACCTTTTGTATTTTAACTTTTGTAAACCGCCTTGAGATGCATTATGAAAAGCAGAATAGAAAATGAACTATAAATAAATAATTAAATAAAATTTATTGAAAGTCAGCATGATGGGATATAGAAATATAGAAATAGCACTATAAATAAATAAATAAATAAATAAAATTTATTGAAAATCAGTGTGATGGTTCTAGTGTGATGCAAGAGGAACAAACATTTATCCCTCTCCACTCTCTCCACAATCTGCATGATTTTATAGGCCCCTTTCATGTCACCCCATCATCTTTTTTCTAAACTAAAAAGAAAACAGACCTACCCCTGTCTCCATTTCTTTGAAAAACCCCACACTAGTCTTTGTGGTCACTTTCTCACTCTCAACTGTCAGCTGCAGACCCAAGGAATGGGAGCGCTATTTAGAAGTCTAGATAGATTAATTCTGTCACCAGCTCAGTTCTGACTCACATTTGCATAGAGAACACTTAAGTTCTCCACCCTTGATTACTTGGAAAAAATGTGTGAACTGATCCTTCTTCATTGTCTGTACAGGAAATGACAATATTTCTGAAAATAGCATGCAGGGATGTACACAAATCAGTGATACATAGTTGTGCAAGTGCCATCCTTAACCTGGCAAGTACAGATACATCACAGTAACTTGCCATTACATTCATTGTGATCTATGTTGTTCTCTATGCTGAGCACAAGGTTCTGAGAGCACTGCAAGATTTTTACTACCACACAAAGATCAGCAATACAGAAGGGTCCCAGGGCCTCGTTGTGGGCCTTCTGAGGGCTCTAGGACCTGAGAAAAGTGCCCCAATCCACCAACTCTTCATGCCACGCATGTTCAGCTCCTTTCTCAAGACTGCTTCCAGATTTTTCTTTCTTTCTTTAGTTTAATTTTACATTTATATAAATGGTTATGTTTATTCTCACAACAACCCTGTGAGGCAAGTTATGCTGAGAGACATCTGACTGGTCCAAAGGCAAGACCACTGGCCCAATGCATCACTATCCAAACTATGAGTTTGGACCTGTCTCAGTTATGACACCCTAGTATAGCTAATGATCAGACCAAGAAAGAAAAGGTGACCCTTATTTTCTTGCTAAAGATTAGAGATTTGCATTTGGTGTGGGCTGTAAGTAGCAATGGAACTAGAACAGGTCCAAAATAATCTTACAAACGTTCTCCTCAAAAAGAGCCTTCATTGGGCAAAGGTTTTATAAAAGTTGGTACAAATCAAGTCATCATCAACTTACAATTAAGCACAGAAAAAGAACTCTTCTGTCCCCAGTTGTTATGTCCCTTAACCAGATAACACTCTGTTCCGTGACTGGTGGAGAGAGAACGAGGGAAGAGGGAGGGAGGAGGAAAGAGGGGAGTCACTTGGATTTTCTCACAGGTTAATGAACCTTATAGCATCAGCTAATGCTTCTCGAGCATTGAAATCTGATTTTAACTTTTCTACCTTAGGTGCCTAAGGGATGCATCAGGTACACCTTTAGCAAGCGATCAGGGAGTAGTCTGCCCCTGAAATTCGCTCCCTAGCCCAATGCTGAACTGAGAGACTAAGGATAAGGTTGGGATCATGGAAACTGGTTGCTAAAGCCACCAAACTAGATGATGATGATGATGATGATGATGATGATGATTTATTTACACAGTCAGACAGGTGTTATTGACTGGTTTGTTTTATCCAGACATCGAGTCCTTCCCAAGGACCTGGGATGGCTGAATTTTATTGTCAATTGTTACAGATATCGTCGCAGAATATAGGCTGTTCCCAGTAAAGCTGCTTTTTGTAATTGGCTGATGGTGATTTCTGTGGCCCCTATGGTGTTGAGGTGCTCTTCAAGGTTTTTTGGAACTGCTCCCAGGGCACCAATGACCAGTGGGATTATTTTGATCTTTTTCTGCCACAGCCTTTCAATTTCAATTTGTAGATCTTTGTATTTTGTGATTTTTTTCTATTTCTTTTTCTTCTATTCTGCTATCCCTTGGTATTGCTATTTCAATTATTTTGACTTGTTTTTCTTTCTTCTCGACTACAGTTATATCTGGTGTATTGTGTGGCAGATGTTTGTCTGTTTGTAGTTGGAAGTCCCATAATATTTTCACATCTTCATTTTCTACAACCTTTTCAATTTTATGGTCCCACCAATGTTTGGCTACAGGTAGCTTGTATTTTTTGCAGATGTTCCAGTGTATCATCCCTGCTACTTTGTCTTGAGAATTAATTATTATTATTATTACATTTATATCCCGCTCTTCCTCTAAGGAGCCCAGAGCAGTGCACTACATACTTAGGTTTCTCCTCACAACAACCCTGGCCCAGAATCACCCAGCAAGTCTCATGGTCCTAGTCCAGCACTCTAACCACTACACCACACTGGCTTTCCTATTGAAGATTAGTCTTCAATCCTTCCGAGGTGCCAAAGCTAAACTGAAAATTGCCAATACCCTATTTCTCACCTTAAATGGAATGGATTTTAATAATGAAATTTAGATGACCAACTCTAAATTGTATAAAATTCAACTCTAAATTGTATAAAATTTACCAGCCATTGTTCAAACTAGTAGTATTGAATGATGTGGTGGTTCCCAGTCACAAGGTGCTCAGGCTTCATTGGCCCATGAACCAAATGGTACGGATTGCCACATAGGTTAGCAGCTGACTCCTACAGTAAGCATGTGGCACATGTGACATGAAAAGTGACATTATTTAAGTCTTTTTCTTTTTATAAGATTTTCCTTGTGATTCATATCAAGCCTCAGCACAACAATGCAGCATTTGTGGGCGGGGAAGGCAGAGAGGCCCAATAACCTAGGATTAGAAACTAAGATAGAGAAGATCTCCACAGCTACCATCTATTTCCCTTTGATGCTCAGGTACGTTGGGGAAAAACAACACAGCCAAGCACTACAAATCATCAACAAACTGAAGGTGATGAACTTGGTTTCATTAAAAGTGTCTAGCAACTTCCTAGCCAGGAAAGCCTCAGTCAAGATACTGCTAGACACAATCCCATTGGCCAGGACAAGCCAAAACAGCATGACAGAACCTTGATTACATCCTGCAAAAATCTCTGCAATCATTTATTGCCTGTCAAAATCGGGGAAGGAAAAAATATTACTAGCATATCTGAGTGATTTTGAAGAGTTCACATAATCATGCATGCCAGGATAGAATCCCTTCCACACTGACTTTGACAATACTATTCTTTCTTTCTTTGTAGTAGCTGCTCTCTGTTATTCAGGAGAAAGGGGGTGGGGGAGAGAGAGATAGAGATAGAGCAAAGCCTTTAGTTTTTAAATTATTCTTTATTAAATGATTTTCTACTCCATCTTACCCATGATGCTTTGCACCACTACAAGAATGGAAAGCCTCAAGATATCAGTAGCTGCCGTCAGATTGGCCATGGAGGAAACATTTGCAGACCCTGTCCTATTGAAGCACCTGCACCTACAGGATCATAGAGTTTGTTTGCAGAGTAGCTCATCCATGGTTGGTAGCCTCTGTAGCGATAACTCATTATCATTTCTAGGTCTACTGGTTCCCAATGGCTGTGTAGAAAAGGTAAGTGGGTCCACATGACCAGAAAAGCCAGGTAAGAGAGCTCTCCTCTCCTCCTACTTTGTTTGAAAGGATCGTACAATAGCTGGGCTACACTGCTAGGAGCAAACACAGTTGGAGGGATTTCTGTGAGTTCAAACAATCAAGCAAGACTGGATAAAGACCCTCCTTCCCTGATTTTGTCAACTTTATTTTTTCTTTCTTCTTCTTAGCTGATCTCTGCTGTTCAGTTTGGGCCTGAGTACAATAATGTAGCATTTGGGGAAAAAGATGCAGCCCAGTAACCCACCACTGGAGGCTAAGGTGAAGAGAATCTGCACCACTACTGTGGATTTCCCCTTAGTACCCATATAGGCTTCAACAAACCAAATCCAAATAATGCAAAGCAACAACATACTGAAGGTGATGAACTTGGATTCCGTAAATGCATTTGGAAACTTCCTGGCCAGGAAGGCCACAGTACAGGTGATGATAAAGAGAAATCCCGTGTGGCTCAAACAAAAAGTAAGCACCATGGTAGACCCTTTGTTACATTTTGCAAATATCTCTCCAGTCATTGACTGCCTGTAAAAATCTGGAAAGGGGGGATATGTTCCTTGCCATACAGCACTCATGACTGCTCTAATAAGGCAGCTGGAAAGGACTATGGAGGTAGTCAGTCTTTTCCCCAGAAATTTCTTCATGCTGGATCCTGGCTTGGTGGCCATGAAAGCTACAATCACGGTGAGGGATTTGGCCAACACACAGGAAATCGCTACAGTAAAGATCATGCCGAGACCATCCACTTGGACATAGCAGGTCACCTTTGTAGGTTGTCCAAGATGGAGCAAAGACAAAAGAAAGCAAAGCAGGAGGGAGACAAGGATAATGTAGGAGAGATCCCGGTTGTTGGCTTTAATGATGGGGGTATCGTTGTGCTTAATAAAAATTCCTAGCACTACGATTGTGATCAGGGAAAAAGAAGCAGCAGTGGAAGCTAAAGTGATCCCCAGAGGTTCTTGATAAGACAGAAATGTTATCACTTTGGGCATGCATTGATCTTTCTTCTTGCTTGGATACTGATCTTCTGGGCATTGGAAACAATCATCTGCATCTGAAATATGAAATCGCAGTGATTACAGTGCCAAGTCATATGTAGCTAGAACTTCATTCTCCTGACTATCTTCACTGTGAGAGTTAATGGTCATGCTGAGCTCTACTTACTGGTTCCCGGTGAAAGGTTTGTTCTGTGAAAAGGCATTTTATCACTGACAGATTTAGTCACAAACTCAGTAAAATGCAGTATAGGGCCTCATATTATGATGGGCCTCTTCATACCAAAACGTTGCTCATGTTAAACAAAACTGACTGAAAAACAAGGGAGAAACACTTGCACTTCAAATGTTCACACATCTGTTATTTTATATTGGGATGGTGGACATCATCACAACCTTCATCTTTGAGGTGTCCATAGGTATCCATACTTCTCAACCAAATACGGTTCAAATCGTTCAAGTGGAGGGCCATGCACCTCAAACATTCATACATCCGCACAAATGCAGAGGCCAGGACCATGCTGCCACCCTGCAGGGATCCTGGGTGTAGTACAACTTGTTGGTAAGCAACCTGTTAATTTGTTTTTGTAATGTGCCTTCACCCTACAAAGTACTGGGTGATCTTATAAGCTTACCTTCCTTGAGAAAAGCAGGCTTTAAAAGACTCTAAAACGGATGTTATCATTATGATCAGGAATAAAATATACTTACATGGCTACACAACTATTTATCATGCTGAATGTATAAATCTGTACAGAAAAAACATGCACATTTATTGATTTTTTTTAACCACTGCTCAGTTTTCATCAAAGCCTGTCCTCACAGCTGCAGTGTCCAACCATTCAGAACAATGCTGCTGTAACCATGAGCAGAATAGAGAGCGAGGCTGAGTGATTCATTGGGGCAGGAATTCAAAAATGTTTTGTAATGTTATGTGGCCTCAACATGTCATAATGCCACACTACATTTCATGAATTAGCAAGCTGTGCTGCAAATTTCTCTTTTTGTTCACACTATGCAGATATAGGGTAGGCGATTAACTATTATGTGACTATTATGTGACTGAAACAATGTGCCAGCTGTCAGCACTCACGGAACCCTGTGGCAACTGATATTTGTAATGCATTTTGTAAAGAGTTTTGCATTTACTCACAGCAACAGAGTAGAACTCAAGATATGAAGGAAGCACACAACGATTTCTACATAAAGCACTGGAAGCTAGATCTAGGACACCTTCAGATGCAACACAGAACCGTGGGCCGATGGTTCTGCGGATCCCCTCCCACACTCTCTCGTCTTCATTTGGACCTTCGGCTCTGCAGTCAGTGAGACTAAAGTGGTGGGGGGAGCTGGCTTTGTGAGCTTCCTTCTTGACAGAAGGGCAGCCCACACAGCTGGATAGAGGGAGCAGCATCTTCTGAGTTCACTAGAAGCAGTTTTCCCTGTCAGAGGGATTCCCAGATGCTGTTGACTATCACTCCCATAAGAGACAGCCAAAGCTGAGGATGGTGGAGAATCCCTCTTAAAGGGAAGAGTGTCTAGGACCAGAGCAAGTGCCCAAATTTGCCAACTCTTCATGGCAGGCCTGCTCTGCTCCTTACAAACAAATTTCTCAAAATTTGATGTAGTTCAATATTTCAGGTAGATGTCAGAATGGAAGATAAGAGCTGAAGAGTGGCCGTCAGTGGCATTCCTAGCCTATGGATATTTTGGTTGTTGGCTCTGATTTTTGGAGTATCTCTGTGCTTAAACAAAATCCACATGATCAGTAAGGCAAGGTAGGAAAGTTTGCCTCTCCTCCTCCTTTGTTTAAGAGCAGGGTGCAAAATCTTGGCTACCCTGCTTGGAGCAACCAGGGTTGGAGGTATTTCTGTGAGTTTATATAACCATGCAAGCCAAGATAGCATCCCTTATACCCTGATTATTACCATTCTACACTTCTTTTCTTCTTTCATATTAGCTGGTCTTTGCTATTGTTTTGGCCTGAGCCTGATAATGTAGCATTGGGGGGGGGGATGCAGCTAAGATGAAGAGGATCTCCACTGCTACTGTGGATTTCCCCTGAATACCCATATATGCTGGAACGAACCACAACCAAACAGTGCAAAGCATCAAGATACTGAAGGTGATGAACTTGGATTCATTAAAAGCATCTGGCACCTTCCTGGACAGGAAGGCCACAGTGAAGGTGAGGATCGACAGATATCCCATGTAGCTAACACCAAAGTAAAGCACCATGATAGACCCTCGTTTACATTTTGCCACAATCTCTCAAAAGCGGGTGTCAGATATGATAGCAGGTCATATCTGTAGGTTGTCCAAGGTAGAGCAAAGGGAAAGGAAACAAAGCAGGAGGGATATGAGGAGAATGTAGGAGAGATCCTTGTTGTTGACTTTGACAATGGGGGTATCTATATGCTTAATAAGACAACAACAACAACACCAAATAAAGAAGAAACAGTGCAATTCTGGGGGAAATTATGGGACAATCCAATAGATTATAATAAAAAGGCAGGCTGGGTGAAAGAGGTCGAAAAATGTAACCAACACATGCAAGATCTAATAATAACACCAGAATTAATAAGTGACAGAGCAAAGAAAATTAAAAATTGGACTGTGCCAGGCAACGATGAACTGCATGGCTTTTGGCTTAAACACCTAACAAGCCTTCATAAACAACTATCAAAACAGTTCAATTACATTTTGCAAGGAGGTGATATTGAACAATGGATAATGACTGGGAAAACTCACCAGTTCCACGTAATTATAGACAGATAACCTGCCTGCCAACCATGTTCAAATTATTAACTGGAATAATAGCAGATGAAGTAACGCAATAGTTATTAACTAACAAGCAGCCTCCAGTTGAACAAAAAGCAAATTGCTCCAACATCAAAGGAACAAAAGACCAGCTGCAGATTGACAAAATGATTTTAGAAAATTGCAAGAGAAGAAAAACCAATCTAAGTGTTGCATGGATTGACTACAAGAAGGCCTTCGACTCATTGCCTCATACAAGGATAGTAAAATGTTTAGAAACAACTGGTGTCAGCAAAAACATTCAGATATTTATTTAAAAAAGCAATGAGCATGTGGAGTACACAGTTAACAATCAATGGTGAGACACTTGAACAGGTTAATCTTAGAAGAGGTATTTTCCAAGCGGACACACTATCCCCTCTGTTGTTTGCAATCACCACGACTCCACTTTCACAAATACTAAACAAAACAGGCCTCGGATACCAAACATCTAAAAGATCAAGTAAAATAAACCATCTGCTCTTCATGGACAATTTGAAGTTGTATGGAAATTCCCAATCAGAAATCGAATCACTATTAAACACTGTCTGTATATTCAGTAGCAATATAGTGATGGAGTTTGGACTGGACAAGTGTGCTGCATTAATAATGAACAGAGGAAAAAGGACAAAAAGAGAAGGAATAGAACTGCCCAATGGAAGCAACCTCAAGAACCAGGAAGGGAAAGAACAGTACAAATACTTGGGCATTCTCCAGGCTGATAACATTGCACACATTGAAGTTAAAAGAAAAATTGGAAGTAAATTGGAAGTGAATACATCAGGAGAGTTAGAAAAATCCTAAAGTTCAAACTCAATGGCAGGAACACCATACAAAACATAAACACCTGGGCCACACCTATTATCAGATACACTGCAGGAATAATAGACTGGACCCAGGCAGAGCTGGAGATGCTAGATTGTAAGACCAGGAAAATCATGACCATCAATCATGCTCTGCACCCCCGCAGTGATGTAGATAGGCTACAGCTCCCTCGCAGCTCAGGTGGAAGAGGAATGCTGCAAGTCCATTAAACAGTAGAAGAGGAGAAAAGAGACCTAGAACAATAGATTAAGGACAGTGAAGAAGATGCATTTAAGATGGTCAATAATGAGAAACTATTCAACACCAATGAAACAAAGCAGGCCTACAAGAAAGAACAAGTAAAGAACCAAGCAGGAAAATGGAAAAATAAGCCACTGCACTACAATGTAACCGGAAAATCAAACATCACCAAGACCTGGCAGTGGCTTAAGAAGTGCAACTTGAAGAAAGAAATAAAGGGCTTAATCCTGGCTGCACAAGAACAGGCACTAAGAACAAATGCAATAAGAGCAAAAGCCGAAAAATCAACAACAAACAGCAAGTGCCACCTTTGTAAAGAAGCAGATGAAACAGTGGACCACCTAATCAGCTGTTGTAAAAAGATCACACAGACTGACTACAAACAAAGGCATGACAAGGTAGCAGGGATGATACACTGGAACATCTGCAAAAAATACAAGCTACCTGTAGCCAAAAATTGGTGGGACCATAAAACTGAAAAAGTTGTTAAAAATGAATATTCAAAAATATTATGGGACTTCTGACTACAAACAGACAAACATCTGCCACACAATACACCAGATATAACTGTAGTCAAGAAGAAAGAAAAACAAGTTAAAATAATCGACATAGCAATACCAGGGGATAGCAGAATAGCAGAAAAAGAAATAGAAAAAACAACAATACACAAAGATCTACAGATTGAAATTGAAAGGCTGTGGCAGAAGAAGACCAAAATAATCCCAGTAATAAGTGGTAGGGCGGGTGCAGCTCTAAAACACCTTGAAGAGTACCTCAACACCATAGGAGCCACAGAAATCACCATCAGCCAGTTACAAAAAGCAACTTTACAGGGAACAGCCTATATTCTGTGACGATATCTATAACAACAATATTGATAATAAAATTTAGCCATCCCAGGTTCTTGGGAAGGACTAGATGTCTGGATAAAACAAACCAGTCAATAACACCTGTCTGACTGTGTAAACAAGATATAATAATAATAAATAGTAAATAGATAATAATAATAGTGAATAATAATAAAAATAGAAATGTATTAAATAAATAAATGATAAAAATTCCTCGCACCAAATTTGTGATCAAGGAAAAAGAAGCAGCGGTGGCAGCTAAGTTGATCTCCAGAGGTTCTACATAGGAGAGAAAGGTTATAATTTTGGGGATACATTGATCTTTGTACTTGCTTGGATACTGATCTTCTGGACATTGGAAACAATCTATGTCTGAAACAAGAAAGATGGGCCACTGCTGTATGAAACAAAAATGCTAAATGGGAAACTCTCAAGGAGCAATGTGCAAACAGGTTCAAATTCAGACTGGCTCGAATTCAAACCTGTTCAGTTCAAAGGTTTGAACTTAAACCATAGAGGGCATTGAGTTGGCAACGCCGGTCCGAGTTCAAACCAAATGGATCTTGGTTCTATTTGGACACATTTAAACCATTTCATTGTTTTGAGCCTCCAAAACTGGATTGGGTTGGTTGGCACACATGGGTGCCAACTACCACCAAAGCCCAAAAGCAATTGGACACCGCTGCAATTTTTGGGCGGTGAGGTTAAATCTTGGGTTTGGCTCATCTTTGCTCATGGTTTTATTTTTAATTCTTTGAAAATATTTTAGCCTGTCTCAATGCAATGATTAGAAATCGCCCCCCCCAACAGTGAACTCTGAGGTCAGACAGAGTTCATTAGGTCACACACTGTTCTATGTTTTTGAATGGAGAAGAAATTCCTTTCCATTGCATCGAGACAGGCTAAAACCTTTTAAAATGTATAAAACAAAAACCATGAGCCCCATCAGATTGGGGCTCCTTGTGGGGAGTTGTGGTGCAAGGTGCCTTGCTCCCAAATCACATTTGTGCCCAGGAACCCCCAGGGGGGCATTTGTGCATTCTCAAAGACCCATTACTCCCTATGTGCAAAAAATGCAAAAAGTAAAAAATCTTCAAAATATTATTCAATATCACAGGAGTGTCTGATTGCTTTGCAGTTCAGTGGGTGGTTGTCACTCGAGGGTGTCTACTACCCTCCCTGGTATTGTTCCCCTCGGTGCTCTACATAGGGAATAATGTGCCAGTTTGGGTCCCCATTACACCCTATGGGGAACATGCAGAACAAAAAAAAAATTAAAAATGTTCCCCCAAAATCATTACAAATCATTACTTTTGCATAAAGAACACACAAGTTCTCATCACATGATCACAAACAAACAAATGTGGGAACTGACCCTTCTTCCTTGTTTGGACTAGAAATGACAATAGATCTGATACACAAGTGTGCATGCTCAGTTTGACATAGTTGTGCAATTGCCATCTTCCACAACATCACCAGGGAGGACTTTCACATGTGCAATAGTCTTGGGGGGAATCGGAAATACTGGTTTTGCCTTGTGCATCAATTTGCCCATTGTGTTTGAAGTGATCCTCTTCCCTAGATTTCCCATCGGGTATGCTCAGCATATCTTGAAGGGAGATTTTGCAAACTACCAGTGGAACAGCACCTTTGACCTTGTGCAGCTGGTGAAGTGGAGAATATCATCCACTACATCCTCTATTGCCCTATTTATGATGAGTTCAGGGGAAAGCACTGAAGATATATAAACCTAAGGGGACAGATGTAGAATGCGTTACATCTTCTTGTGGATGCAATTCCACATGTCAGATGTCAGGTTGCTGCATTTGCTATGCTTTCTTTTAAACTCAGAATATATATGTGTGTGTGTGTGTGTGTGTGTGTGTGTGTGTGTGTGTGTGTGTGTTCCAAAATGTAGAATTGGTTTTAGTACGACTTAAGTGATGTAACTTTTTGGTATGTTGCATTTCTTCTTTTATGTTATGCTATGTTATGACCTGTGGTCACAACAATAAACTTATTACTTACATCAGGTTTGCAAAGGTAAAAAAAAAAAAAAAGATAAAAAGATAAAACTTAACAGTTACATTGTCACATAGCATTTTATAGGAATTCAGTCTCAATTGCTTCCTATCCTGGGATATTTGGTGTCCTGCATCACTTACCCTCCTGGTTTGGAAACATCCATTCAGGGCATGGAACACAATCCTAGCAGCAATTTTGAATATTGTAGTTCATGCAGAGCATGGGATGAGCTTGAGAGTCAACTGAGTACATGGATTGCACACATGAGGCAGTTTCAGGACTCTAGACTCTGTGCTCTTTTCTTTGCAATTCAGAAAACAGTCTGATATATTCCAAGTCACATTACAAACTTAATCAGACCCCATTTTGCCCCTGATGATATCCCAGGAATGCAACAAGTTCTAATCCCTCCCCCAAACTCCCAGCAAACTTCTGAGCCACTATCTTCTCCCTCATCCCCTCCATCAACCTCTTTGCTCCTCCTTCCCACAAACCTAACAAGCTAATAGTAGAGATGTGCACGTGATTCAGGTTTATGCAGTGATTCGGAGCCAGGCTGGTTGGGAGGAGGTCCAAAATGGTTCGGCATAAGCTGGGACTTGCACTAACCAAGGTTTGTGCATTGGCTCAGGGCCAAAATGGTTTAGCGTGGCAGGGACAGGAGCAGCGAGTGGTATCTTTAAAAAAGAGGAGAGCAGGTCCTTACCTACCCTAGGATTTCTTCATGCCCATCCCTAATTGATAACAGATGATAAAATAGCAAGGATTAGGACAATCAGGATCCATTTAATACCTTTTGTTCTACACTCAGACAATCTGTACAGCAAACAAAGGTAGAGATCCTCTTGACCCTTGTCCAACATGGCTTGTTCTATCTAGCAGGGAGGCTGTTGTAGGTGGCCTGGTAGAAATCATAAATGCTTCTCTGAGGGAGGGCAGGATGCCTCCTTGTCTTAAGAAGGCAACTATTAGATCTCTTCTAAAGAAGCCCACATTATATCCCTCAGAGTTGAGCAGCTATAGGCCTGTTTCCAACTTCCCATGGCTAGGCAAGGTAATTGAGAGGGTGGCGGCCTCTCAGCTCTAGGTGGTCTTGGAGGAAACTGATTATCTAGACCATTTCAAACTGGCTTTCAGGTGGGCTACGGGGTGGAGACTGCCTTGGTCGGCCTGATGGATGATCTCCAATTGGGAATTGACAGAGGAAGTGCGACTCTGGACCTCTTGGTGGCTTTCAATACTATTGACCATAGTATCCTTCTGGAATGTCTGAGAGTGTTGGGGGTGGGAGGCACTGTTTTACAGTGGTTCTGCTCCTACATCTCAGTCAGATTCCGGATGGGGTCAATTGGAGACTATTGCTCTTCGAAATCTGAGCTTAAGTATGGTGTCCCTCACGGCTCCATTCTCTCCTCAATGCTCTTTAACATCTACACGAAACTGCTGGGAGAGATCATCAGGGGATTTGGAGCGGGGCATTATCAGTATGCTGATGACACCCAGATCTACTTCTCTGTCAGCTTCTTTAGGCGATGGCATAACTTCCCCATATGCCTGCCTGGAAGCAGTAATGGGCTGGATGAGGGAGATTAAACTGAGACTGAATCAAGATAAGATGGAGGTACTTATTGTGCGGGTTCAGAACTCCAGAGAACATTTTGATCTCCCTCTTCTAGATGGGGTCACACTTCCCCAAAAGGAACAGGTTCGCAGTCTGGGAGTACTTCTGGATCCACATCTCTCCCTGGTATCTCACGTAAGGCAGTGGCCAGAGGGGCTTTCTATCCGCTTCGGCTGATACACCAGCTGCAGCGTCCATTTCTTGAGACGAACTACCTCAAAACAGTGGTACATACTGTATGTTGCTAACCTCCAGACTCAATTTCTGCAATGTTCTCTATGTGAGGCTGCCTTTTTACGTAGTCTGGAAACTTCAGTTGATACAGAATGCGGCGGTCAGGTTGGTCTCTGGATCATCTTGGAGACCACATCACTCCTTTGCTGACAGAGTTACACTGGCTAACAATAGGTTTCCAGGCAAAATACAAAATGCTAGTTATAAAGCCCTAATCGGCTTAGGCCCTGGGTATTTAAGAGAACGTCTTCTTCATTATGAGCCCAACTGCCCATTTGAAAACTCATCTCTTCAGCCAATCTTTTTCAGCTCTTTAAATTCTTTAGGTTTTAATCTGTGGTTGATTTTGAAATTGTTAAATTGTTTTATGTTTTTGCATATGTTTTAACTTGTTTTATGCTATTCTAACCGCCCAGAGATGAAAGTTTGGGGTGGTGTACAAATCTGACAAATAAATAAATAAATAAATAAATAAATGCACCATGCACACAAACGAACCCGAACTTAGGGTTAAGGGCATGCGTCAGGTTGACTCCATTATTAACTTGGGGTTAAGGTTAATGTCTGGTGTGAATTCTTGGGCTTGGGGCCAAAGCAGGATCAGCCTCCATCCTGATGCTTCTTATGAGCAACTTAGCCCAGGTTGGGCTGCCCATGTTTGGGATTGGATGCTTGTGTAAACAGCCTCAATATTTCATAGGAAACAAGGGATAAGATTGTTATGATGAAAGATTGTCACCTACTTGTGACAAGTTGATCACTTCAATTTAGGACTTGACTGAACAATAGCCATCAAAAATTCATTCACAATAATGCCACACATATTGATTGTGTATACTTAAGGCTTATGTAGAACGGATCAAATTCGCAAGAGATGTAGCCAAATATCTAAGAGTAAGTCCACTGTCTCCATTATGGATAAACAGGACTCATTAGGCAGGCATTACCATTTGGGAGTGGGGTTAGAGAACTCCTATTCCAGTACAGGTAAATCAGCAGAATCTTTGTTTGGGTCAGCAAACCTAAGCTAGACATTGTTGAATTGGGAGATGGCAACATAGAAAGTCCTCTGAGACCTAATTGGTCTTCCCATCATGCTTTGCACTGCCACTAGACTAGAAAGCATTGAAACATTAGCCCTTGTATCCACTGCCCTTTATTGCTTTTAGGCCTGCTGGTTCCCAGTGGTTGGGAAGAAAAGCTAAATAGACCGAAATGGCCAGAAATGTCAGGTAAAACAGTACCCCTCTCCTTTTCCCTTCTTTGAGATCAGGCCTGGTTACCCAGCTTTGTACAAACCTGCTTTGAGAAATTTTCATGAGTTCCTACAATCATGCAATCCAGGGTAGAATTCCTCCTACCCTGATTTGGACAACTGTCTGAGCAGTCCTATTATTTTCTTCTCCTTCTCATCAGTTCTCTGTTATTCATTTTAGGCCTCAGCACAATAATGTAGCATTTGGGGAAAAAGTTGCAGCCCAGTAAGACAGCACCGGAAGCTAGGTTGGAGAAGATCTCCATCACTACTATGGATTTCCCTTTGACAGTCAGGTAGGCTGAAACACCATACAACCAAACATTGCAAATCATCAACATACTGAAGGTGATGAATTTGGCTTCATTAAAAGTGCCCGGTAACTTCCTGGCCAGGAAAGCTGCAGTGAAGCTGCTGATGGACAGAAGACCATCGATCACTCCAAAGCAAAGCAACATGCCAAACGTTTTGTTACATATTGCAACTATCTCTCCAGTCATTGACTTCATGTCAAATTCTGGGAAGGGGGGAGACGTTCCTAGCAACACAGCACTAATGACTGCTCGAATAAGGAAGCAGGAAAGGACAATGGAGTTGGCCAGTCTTTTCCCCACCCATTTCTTCAGGCTGGACCCTGGTTTGGTGGCCATGAAAGCTACAATCACTGTGATGCTTTTAGCCAGCATACAGGACATTGCAACTGTAAAGATAATGTCAATAGCAGATAGTTGGAGATAGCAGGTCGTCCTTGTAGGCTGTCCAAGAAAGAGCAAATTTAAGAGGAAGCAAAGTAGGAGGGAGACAAGGAGAGCATAGGAGAGATCCCGGTTGTTGGCTTTGACAATGGGGGTATCTTTGTGCTTAATAAAAACTCCTAGCACCAAGACTGTGATCAGAGAAAAAGAAGCAGCAGTGGAAGCTACACTGATCCCCAGGGGTTCTTTATAAGAGAGAAAAGTTATTATTTTGGGGATGCATTGATCTTTGGTCTTGCTTGGGAATTGATCTTCTGGACATAGGAAACAGTCATCTGCATCTGAAACAAGAAAGGGGGCCATTACAGTGCCAAGTTATACGTAGGAATAGGTTTGTTCACACTAAGCAGATATGGGGAAGGTGAATTCCCAGATGATGTTCATTACAACTCCCATTCTCCCCAGCCAAAAGCAATTGCAGCTGAGGATGGTGTAAGCTATAGTTAAGAATACTAGGGAATCTCTCTTACAGGAAAAAAAAATGATGGACCCAGAGCAAGTGCCCTAATTAGACAACCCTTCATGCCAGGCCTCCTCTGCTCAAATTCACCATTTTCAAAAAGATGGGAGTCAACTTCTCTCTCAATGATGATTCCTTAGAACAGTTATTGATGGGTCTGAAAGCATGTGAAGTCACTCTTAATTTCATTCTCTAACCAGATTAGGATTTAGTGTGGGCTGTGTTTCATATTGAACTTAGATCTGATGCAAAATTACCTTAGGGATGGTTTTGTCAAAATTTTGAGTAGCTAACGTGTTTCAAGGAGGTGTCCAAATGGAACATAAGCTCTTGTAATGTTTTCACGAGGCAGCTTACTAGTGTTAGGAGGCAGGGACAATGAGAATTGTGTGCTTTTTCTATTCTTTTTACAGTTTATTCCAATGGTTCTCAACCTCTGTGCCAGCCCGTCCAGCATTGGAGGAATCCCCATAATGCATACACGTGTGGTGCATTATGTAAGTTCCAGTGGTGGGATGAAGCATCCCAGTCCCTGTCATTTTGCGCTACCAGTAGTTGCTAGTACTCGTGTGTAGAGCTGTGCAAATCGATTAGGATATAAAATAATTTGTACCCGAATCTACCTGTTTCAGGTAATTTGTGGACAAAGAAATCACCCCTGTGCTAGATAGCCAGATTCAGACCCAAACCAAATCGGGAGTGATTCAGTTTGGGTACAAATCAAATAGAAAAGATTGATTTCTTCACATCCCTACTGGTGTGGATGGGTGATCTGCCCATGCAGAGAGAGAAGATGGATAACTGTGGGGATGCATTGATGTTTGCTCTGTCTTGGGCACCAAACCTCTGGACATTTGAAACAATTATCTGCATCTAAAACAAGAAGGGGGGTCATTACAGTGCCAAATTATAAGCAGGAACAAGTTTGATCACAGTACCCAGGTATGGGGAAGGTGAGATAAGAATGAAGAGTATCCCTTGAAGACAAGGTTATTCCTCGGGGGAAAATTGTTTTGCATCAATAAACAATTTTGCACCACTTGTTTTTCCATCGTTGAATTTCTGCCTGGACATTTACTATGGTATGTGCCATTTGGGGGAAGCAGTGTGTATAAGAGTAACATCAGGAACACTTGGAAGAATGCCTAATTAAGTGCCTATTAAGTTCCTACAAAGTCCATCAGATTCATAGGAACATGGGAAGCTGCCATATACCGAGTCAAACCATTGGTCCATCTTGCTTAGTATTGTCTACACAGACAAGATGCAGCTTCTCCAAGGTTGAAGGCAGGAGTCTCTCTCACCCATATCTGGAGATGTCAGAGAAGGAATTTGGACCCCCCTGCATGCAAGTATTCCCAGAGTGGCCCCATCCCCAAAAGAGAATAGATTAGAGAGTTCACATGTTATCTCCCATTCAAATGCAACCAGGGCAGACACTGCTTTGCATTTCTTTTGTCCCGTCTTTAGCAAGTGAACAGGGAAGATGCACATTGCTTTCTCTGCCCAGCCCAATATTCAGCTGGAAGACCAGGGCAAAATGTGGGTGAATGGAAGCTGGTTTCTACAGCCTGCCAAAGCCTTCACTGCTGACCTGGTTACAAACCCTCATCTTAAATGGAATGGTTGTTAATATTTTAAATATATACATCTTGTGACTACAGTTCCACACTAGAAAACAAGAAAACACATTGCTTAAAAATTATTCTTGTTTAATCACAAGGTATGGTTTTCACACTGAGTTGCAAAATACTTAGGCTTCCTTGGACCACTTGAGTCCAATGGTACGGATTCTCTCCTAGGTTAGCAGCAGACTCCTACAGTAAGCCCACTGCACTTGTGAAATATATATAGTAGCAAAGGGACATTATTTAAGTCTTGTGCCTTATTAGCTTCTCCGTGCTGTTCAACACAGGTCTCAGCACTCTGAAATGATCTTGGAAGTTGCACATGAATCCCACCCCCACCCCCACCTCCGCCCCCACCCAGCCCAAGGTTGAGTCAAAAGGGTGGGAGCATCAATACTGCTTTCGAAAGCCATGTGAGAAGTGTGGAAAGTATGAAGTGAAAATCCCTAACAACCTAATTCTCATCTTAAAGGGAAGGGAGCTGATATTTTAATGCTACAACTTTTATGAATTCACTTCAGCAGAAGCATTACCAGCCATCATACCTTCACAAAGTATGGGTAATGATCCTAGTCACAAAGTGCTCAGTCTTCTTCAGCCAAGATGAGCATAATGCTATGGATTCTAGCATACAATACCAGCAGAAAAAGCAGTGGAAGCTAAAGTTATCCCAGAGGTTCTTCATAAGAGATAGAAATTTTAACTTTGGGGATGCATTGATCTTGGCACTTGCTTGGATCTTGACCTCATGGACATTTGAAACAAACAATCATCGGTTTCTGAAACAAGAAAGAGGTGATAACCTCTTTCAGTGCGAAGACATATGCAGTTAAAAGTTCATTTGTATGACTACCTTCAGTAAGACTTACTTCTCTACTTAATGGTTCCTGGTGAAAAGTTTCTTCTATGAAAAGGCATTTCATTAGTGCCAGATTTAAGTGCAAGCTAAGTAAACTACAGCTCAGGGCCTTAAATTACGAGGGGCATCTGAATACCAAACCATTGCTAAGGTTCAGGTTTTGCACAACTGATTGAAAAGCAAAGGATAAACATTTGCACTTCAATGGTTCACTCATCTGTCATCTTAAATTAGGATAGATGACATCATCACAAACTACATCCTTCTGGTGTCCCTATGTGTCCCTACAACTTTACCAAATATGCTTCAAATCGATCAGATGGTTCACAAGTTATTATTATTTCTTGTTTACACAGTCAGACAGGTGTTATTGACTGGTTTGTTTTATCCAGACATCGAATCCTTCCCAAGGACCTGGGATGCCAGAATTTTATTGTCAGTTGTTACAGATATCGTCGCAGAATATACCGTATTTTATGGACTATAAGACTCACTTTTTTCCTTGAAAAATATCCGCCAAAATTCAGGCGCGTCTTATATGTTTTAACAGTTTAATATGTTAAAACTTTGAAAAACTGGATTAAAATTAAGGTGCGTCTTATAGTCCGTAGCGTCTTATAGTCCGTAAAATACGGTAGGCTGTTCCCAGTAAAGCTGCTTTTTGTAATTGGCTGATGGTGATTTCTGTGGCCCCTAAGGTGTTGAGGTGCTCTTCAAGGTCTTTTGGGACTGCACCCAGGGCACCAATTACTACTGGGATGATTTTGGTCTTTTTCTGCCACAGCCTTTCCATTTCAATTTGTAGATCTTTGTATTTTGTGATTTTTTCTATTTCTTTTTCTTCTATTCTGCTATCCCCTGGTATTGCTATGTCAGTTATTTTCACTTGTTTTTCTTTCTTCTCGACTACAGTTATATCTGGTGTATTGTGTGGCAGATGTTTGTCTGTTTGTAGTTGGAAGTCCCATAATATTTTTGCATCTTCATTTTCTACCATTTTTTCAATTTTATGGTCCCACCAATGTTTGGCTACAGATAGCATGTATTTTTTGCAGATGTTCCAGTGTATCATCCCTGCTACCTTGTCATGCCTTTGTTTGTAGTCAGTCTGTGCGATCTTCTTAGAACAGCTGATTAGGTGTTCCACTGTTTCATCTGCTTCTTTACAAGGGCGGCACTTGCTGTTTGTTGTGGATTTTTTGACTTTTGCTCTTATTGCATTTGTACTTAGTGCCTGTTCTTGCGCAGCCAGTATTAAACCCTCTGTTTCTTTCTTCAAGTTGCCATTCTTAAGCCATTGCCAGGTCTTGGTGATGTCTGATTTTCCATTTCTTCTTCTTCTTCTTCTTCTTACATTTATATCCCGCTCTTCCTCCAAGGAGCCCAGAGCGGTGTACTACATACTTGAGTTTCTGTTTCACAACAACTCTGTGATGTAGGTTATGCTGAGAGAGAAGTGACTGGCCCAGAGTCACCCAGCTAGTCTTATGGCTGAATGGGGATTTGAACTCAGGTCTCCCCGGTCCTAGTCCAGTACTATAACCACTTCACCACGCTGGCTCTCTACACAAGTTGGCTCATTTGCACCTCAGAGATTCATACGTACACCATTTTGAATCAGGATGGATGACATCATCACAAACTACACTCAAGGAATGTCCCTATTTGTCCCTATAACTGTACCAAATGTTATAAAGATCGATCCAGTATTGCAAAGTTGTTAGGCGCACATATACACAATGCCTTTACATTTACTTGGAGCAGCCAAAAATAACTCAAGATAAGAAGTCTGCACTCTGCACACAACTATTTCTACATACAGCACTGGCAGCTAGATCTAATCTCAAGAAGCTTGTGGACATTTTAAGGGCACTAGGATCCAGAGGAAGTGCCCAAATTCAACAGATATTCATGTTATTCCTTCTCTGCACCTTTTCACAAGACTGATCCTGGATGTCCATGGGGAACAAACATCAGCTAGAAAGTCAGGTCCTAGAATTGAGCCATGAACTTGACTGGGAATGTGATACATTACCAAATCCTGAAATGAAGACCCTCTACCCAGATTCACCACTCTCAAAAAGATGGAAATCAACATCTCTCATTGACATGCATTAGAACAGTTGGTGAGAGGGCACCCTTAACTTTTCATCAGGAACCAGAGCAGTAAGTCTTCACAGTGTGACCTCCACCACCCAGGACAACATTGAGATGGAAGACCAAGGCAAAGTGTGGGAGCATGGGAGCTGATTCTGAAAGCTAGCCAAATATACAAAACTGTGCAAAGGTCTTCTCACCTTACAGGTGTCAGATGGAGTGGAAATTCCTAACACCCTCATTCTCATCTTAAATGGAAGGGGGACTAATAGTTTACTGCTGTAACATCTACTGTATGTTTTCAATTCAACACTGGAAACAAAGAAAATCCATTGCTTCATGATGGCCTAACATCATCCAATCACAAATGTTGGGTTTCCTTTCAAGTCACAAAACGTGCTCAGGCTTTGTTGGCCCACATGAGCACAATGCTACAGATTCTCTCCTAGGATAACGGCAGACTCCTACCATAAGCCCACTACACTTGTGAGATAAATGCCATAGCAAAGTCACATTATCCAAGTCTTTTTCTCATTTTAAGTTTCTCCTTGTTGTTCAGTTCAGGCCTTAGCACAATTATGTAGCATTTGGGTGCAAAGAGGCAGCCCAGTAACACAGCACTGGAGGCTATGACGGAGAAGCTGTCCACAGCCGCCTTGTACTTCCCACTGGCCATGAGGTAGTTTGGGAAATAACACAGCCAAACAATAGAAAACATCAACATACTGAAGCTGATGAACTTGGCTTCGTTAAAAAGATTTGGCAAGTTCCTGGCCAGGAAAGCCACTGTGTAGCTGATGATGGACATAAGTCCATTGTAGACCAGAAAAAATAAAAATGCTTTGAAAGAACCTTTGTTACATGTTGCCACAATCTCTCCAGGCACTGACTGCATGTCATATTCTGGGAAGGGGGGAAATACTCCTAGCCACACAGCATCAACGGCTGCTTGAATAATGCAGCAAGAAAGGACAATTGACGTGATCCATCTTTGACCCATCCACTTTGACATGCTGGACCCTGGCTTGGTTGCCATGAAAGCTACCACCACAGTGATATTTTTTGCCAAGATACAAGAAGAGTAAGCCAAACGCAAAGTGTTGGAGAAAGCAGGTCATCTTTGTAGGTTGTCCAAGATAGAGCAAAGTCAAGAGGAAGCAAAACAGGAGCGAGACAAGGATAATGTAGGTGAGATGGAGGTGGTTAGCTTTGACGATGGGGGTATCTTTGTGCTTAATGAAAATTCCGAGCACCAAAACTGTGACCAGGGAAAAAGCAGCAGCAGTGGAAGCAATACTGATCCCCAGAGGGTCTTCATATGAGAGAAAAGTTATAATTTTGGGGATGCACTGATCTTGGTTCCTGCTTGGATACTGATCTTCTGGACATTGGAAACAATCATCTGTGTCTGAAACAAGAAAGAGGGGCTATTACTGGGAGAGGAGTCATGCACAGCTAGGAGCTGGTTCTCATAACTGTCTGTTCCATGAGAGTTTCTGACCTCTACTTACTGATTCCAGATGTAGAGTTTGTTCTGTCAAAAAGACAACTTATTAGCAGCTAATTGTGCTGCAGCTTACTCTTATTGTTCAAATGGAGTAGATAGAGATAAGGTGATTAACCAAATGTCTGAGGACTGAATATTTCTGCCTGCTGGCAGGACTCACAGAACTCTACAGGCACTGATATCTGTAAAGCATTCTGAGCAGGATTTAGCATTTCCTTGTAGCAACGCAGTAGAGCCCAAGATCAGAAGTATGCATACCACTCTCACTACACACAGCTCTGGCAGCTAGATCATACAATCTCAGAACTTTTTCCCTAGGCATAAGTCATAAAAATTAGTTCCGGCAGTGTTTCATCCCCTGCCCCAAACGAATGTCTTCAGATATTGAGGAGATTCTCACGATCCACTAAAAGCGGGCTAAGGGAGCCTAGCCTGCTTTTAGTGGATTGTGTGCCATCACAGGGGAGCCGTGCAGATCTCCCAGCAGCAAAACCCACTAATTCCCCCTCCCCTTATCCAAGGTTAGCAGAGTGAGCGCTCCGCTAACCCAGTTTTTTTTAATCGTGAGTTGCTGCAGGGCGGCGGCGCAGCAACTCACGAGGAGACCCCCGGAGGGGAGGCTAAATGCAGCTTCCCGGCTTGGGGGTTTCTCCAGCATTCCCTGCACACTTGCACAGGGCACGCTGGAGCTTCTGGGGGCCTTGAAGCCCCCAAACTCCACGGCCCCCTCTGGCTCTGTAACGGAGCCGGCAGTCATGTGGGCGGCCAGTTCGGCCGCCCGCATTTCGGCTAAGCCCGCTCTCCTTCAAACCCCACTTCAGGGGTTCCCACTGATTGTGGGAACCACCTCATTGTCTCTAAGTTTTTGTGTTAACCCTTTTTTATGTGAGGGGTGAGACTTTTAAAGGTTTAATTAACATCTACGGATTTGATTTTGCTGTAGCTGGGATAGCTATTATTATTCTTTTTTTGTGCTTATCTGTTTTAGATGTCTATCAATGGCTACTAGTCGGAGGGCTGTGGGCCACCTCCAGCCCCAAAGGCAGGATGCCTCTGAGTACCAATTGCAGGGGTGTAATGGCAGGAGAGAGGGCACACCCTCAACTCCTGTCTGTGGCATCCAGTGGCATCTGGTGGGCCACTGTGTGAAACAGGATGCTGGACTAGATGGGCATTGGGCCTGATCCAGCAGGGCTGTTCTTATGTTTTTCAGTCTTTAGTGCTTTGCTTTTTTGGGCTGAGATATCTTTAATACCATTGAGTTATCCCCCCCCCCCGAGTTTATGACCTAATGTCAATTTTTTCTTCTTCTCTTTTTCCTGACATTTCTTTCTCTTTCTTCTTTATTGATATATGATAATTTAGGGTTTCATCTATGGTTTTTATTTTGGGGCATATTTAATTAGTGCACCTAATACTTTGCCTTTTCAATGCATACCCTGTGTTTATGGCTGATTTTTTGATCAATATTATTTAGGGAATTCTATTTAAGGTTTAGCATTGATAATAACCCAATCGGGAATTTAGGCTCTTGATATGCCCGATAATTTAAATGACTGGAAAAAATCTTCACATATAAATGAGTAAGGTTTTTTTTTGTTTCTTTCTTTAGGGAAGAAATGAGAACACATTAAGAACCTTAACCTTTTGAAATTATGGGCTGTAAATTTTAACAATATTTTTAAATTCATAGAGTAAGACTGAAATGCTCCCCCCTTCTTCTTTCCTGCCCCCCCATTATAGACTTAACAAGACATGAGTTGATTAATAATGATCCAGCTACAGATTTTCAATTTTTTCATTGAGCTATTTTATCTGGAAAGCTCAGAATTATAATCTTTGTTTGATACAGGTTTCCATGTGGACATTTTTGGAAGTTGAGAAGCTAGCCTTTTCCCATTACCACAGAAATATATGTATTCTATGTATTAATTTTTAAGTAATCTCCCCCTTTGTTCCTTAGAAAGAAGGAAGAAGTTTTTCTTTCCTTTTCTTCTCCTAAAGAATCCTTGTGTCTGTCACTAATATTTTATTATTATTCTCAGTGTGTGTGACTGTTGGAGGAGAACCTTAACTGCAGAATGCTGTGGATAAATGGCTCTGTACATCTGTTCCTTTTAATTAACAATTTTACTGCAGGCATTATAATTTAGTAGAAAGAAACTGAGGAGGATTAACTGGAGTGAAGTGGTGAACTGATTATTGATGGTTTTGAGCAAGCCAATTTTGCATAGACTTAATGTAATGAAATCTGATCACCTATTATCCCAGGCGTAGGTCATAAAAATTACTTCCGGCAGTGTTTAGTCATGTAACACTTTATGAAAGAATACTTTTAATACTTTATGTCAATCTTTTGCTATATGAGAGAGGAGACTGTTAAAGGTTTAATTAATTTTTATTTATTAGATTTTACTGCACCTGGTATGCCTATTACCACTCTGTTTCATTTATCAGTTACAGATTTACCGGCTGCAAACTGTCTTTTTTAAAAAATAAAAAAAAATCTGCATTGTAATCTTTGTTTGATACAGGTTTCTCATGGAATCTTTATTGGAATTTTTCCAATATTTTTGGAAATCGAGAAGATAACTCTAGTTCTGTCCCCACAGAAATAAATGCATTTTGTGTATTTATCCTTAATCCCTTTTTTTTCTTTCTTCTCTCTTTTCCTTTCCTTTCTTCATTTCCCCCAAAGAACTTAGAAGTTAGTCATCATTACTTTACCAAAGCACTTTGTACATGTGTATGTGGGAAGGGAGTCTTGATTGCAGAACACTGGTGGATACATAGCCCTGTGTTTATAACATTTACAATACTTTTGTTATAGCAGTATCAGTTCTTTTTTCTCTGTTGGCTAAACATTTTGTATTAAATCATTTGAGTGCCTAATTACTTAATTGTTATACGATTAATTAGTTCATGGGAGTCTTCTATGTGAGGCTCAAAATCTATTACCGAATACTTGACTTAGATTTTAGATCTGTTCTTCCTTGCTAATTATATTTACCCATTTACATATACTTAATTACCATCTCTGTATCTCTCTGCTGACAGATAAGAGCTTGTTTGTAGTCAAGTATGGATATGTTGATCTCAGACATGTAACCTTTTCTGTTTTTATCTACTATATCAATAAAAGCATTTTTAGAAAGAAAGAAAAAGTGGAAGCTAAACTGATCCCCAGAGGACCTTCATAAGAGATAGAAGTTATAACTTTAGGGATGCACTAATCTTTGTACTTGCTTGTATTCTGACCTTCTGGACATTTGAAACAAACAATCATCTGTTTCTGAAACAAGAAAGAGGTGATGACCTCTTACAGTCTGAAGATATATGCAGCTAGAAATTCATTTGTATGACTACCTTCAGTAAGACTTAATGCTCTGGTTCCTGAAAAGTTTGTTCTATGAAAAGACTTTTCATTAGTGCCAGATTGAGGTGCAAACTAAGTAAACTATAGCTTAGGGCCTTATATTACGAGGGGCCACTGAATACCAAAACATCACTAAAGTTAAAATTTTGCACAACTGATTGAAAAGCAAAGGAGAAACATTTGCACCTGAATGGTTCACGCATCTGTCATCTTAAATTGGGATGGATGACATCATCACAAACTACATCTTTGAGGTCACCCTATGTGTCCCTACAATTGCACCAAATATGGTTCAAATCAATCAGATGGTTCACAAGTTGTCCCATTTGCACCTCAAAGATGCATGCATATGAACACCATTTTGAATCAGGCTGAATGACATAATCACAAACTACACTCTTGAAATGTCCCTATTTGTCCCTACAACTCTACCAAATTTTATAAAAATCATTCCAGTTTGGGAAAGCTGTTAGGCACATGCATGAGCGTGTGTGTGTGTGCGCACACACACACACACACACAGAGCCTTTACATTTACTTGGAGCAGTTGAGAAGAACTCAAGATAAGAAGTCTTCACACAACTATTTCTACATACAGCACTGGCAGCTAGATCTAATCTCAGGATGGTTGTGGCACTAAGCCTCAGAACAAGTGCCCAAATTCAACAGCTCTTCATGCTATTCATTCTCTGCCATGGGTAACAAACATCAGCTGAAAGGTCAGGTCCTAGAATGAAGCCATGAACTTGACTGGGAATGTGCTACATTTCCAAATGCTGATATGAAGACCCCTACCCAGATTCACCACTCTCAAAAAGCTGGAAATCAACATCTCTCATTGACATGCATTAGAACAGTTGGTGAGAGGGCACCCTTAACTGAATGCTAAACCAAGTTTATGATTTGGCGTGAGCTGTAGGTGCTGTTGAACCTAGAGCAGATCCAAACTTATATTACAAACAGCTGTGTCAGAATTTGAAATTACTCAAATGTTTCAGGGAGATCTCATCATATCTTCTCACAAAGAGAAGATTTGCCAGGCAAGCTGAATGACGTTCGAGCATATTAGCTTAACGACTTTTATTGAGGCTATCCTGTAAAAAAAAAACTGAGGAGCTCAGGGAAGCCACAGATTGCTGCTGAGATTTTGTGGTGTTGGCACTAGCACATAAAAGCGCACCAGGTAGATTGGGATATTAAGTTTTTAGAACCTCTCCTGAATGCAAGAATACTGTCGAGCACTTCATTTGTTCATCCATAGAAGAAGTTCTGTTCAGTCACCAGGCAGCAAGCTTGAACCATGCAGGGTCATGCTGGAGCACAAGGTACTGCCAAAGAAGGTCCAGGGTCACTGGAAGGAACCAGGGACCTTGGATGGCAAAATGATGGGTTTTTTGGCAAACCACAGCCTGTGTGGCCAATGTGGTGCCCCAGAATCACCTAAGCCCTGAGAAGACAAACCCTAGGAAAAAGCTGGCAGAGGACTGGGATGGGAGGGAAGGCAAGAAATCCATGCCTTCCATGGAGCTGAAAGTGTTGGAAGTTAAAGGACTTTGCGCTGTCTCTTGTCTCAGACAGTAGAGGACAGACTAGCAATAGCAATAGCAATAGCACTTACATTTATATACCGCTCTATAGCTGGAAGCTCTCTAAGTGGTTTACAATGATTTAGCATATTGCCCCCCAACGTTCTGGGTACTCATTTTACCGACCTCAGAAGGATGGAAGGCTGAGTCAACCTTGAGCCCCTGGACAGGATTGAACTTGTAACCTTCTGGTTACAGGGCGGCAGTTTTACCAGATCTAAATGCTGCACTTGCAGAAATAACAACCAATAATTTGCATGAAACAAACCAACTAATGTACAGTGCAGCAACAATAACAACACAAGAGCTCAGATATAAGACCAGTGGACCTGTTAAAAAAGAAAGTAGTACATCACCTAAATGTAAAATTAGATTAGAAAATAAAATCGCCTGGCTTAGATCAGATGCTAGTAAACTGAAAGATACAAAAGACAAGAAGCTGAAGAATGAAAACACCAAACAGTATCTGATCCAAAAATACCACCTCGATTCAAGGAAAATTAGAGAAGTCCTGGAAATAATAAAGCAGCAAATAACAGCAGTGTCAAAGAAGATTAGCAGATACAAAGCCAAAATTACAAAACACAGGCAGAATATCCAATTCTAGTTGAATCAGAAACTTTTCTACCAAAGCATAGGATTAATTGCAAGAAACATAGAAACACCAAACAAAGAAGAAACAGTGCAATTCTGGGGGAAATTATGGGACAATCCAATAGATTATAATAAAAAAAAACACACTGGGTAAAAGAGGTCGAAAAATGTAACCAACAAATGCAAGATCTAATAATAACACCAGAATTAATAAGTGAAAGAGCAAAGAAAATTAAAATTTGGACTGCACCAGGCAACGATGAACTGCATGGCTTTTGGCTTAAACACCTAACAAGCCTTCATAAACAACTATCAAAACAGTTCAATCACATTTTGCAAGGAGGTGATATCGAACAATGGTTAACAACTGGGAAAACTCATCTCATAATGAAAGACCCAGCAAAAAGTGTAGTTCCAAGCAATTATAGACCAATAACCTGCCTCTCAACCATGTTCAAATTATTAACTGAAATAATAACATATGACATAATGCAACATATATTAACTAATAAGCAGCTTCCAGTTGAACAGAAAGGAAATTGCTTTATAGTTAAGTAACTCCGGTGTTTGTCCCTGCAAGGGTTAGAATTTGCAAGGGTTAGCTAACTCTGGTGTTTGTTGATTGTCCCTTCCTGGAGGGGGTGCAGTCAGCTAGGGCTGGGGAGGCCCTACATTCCTTTGACTCACATCCTGTGTCAGTTGGAAGACTACTTTCTACATAAGAGGTTTAGGGCCGAGAGCATAGCGAACAGGGATAGCAAACAGGACATAGGAGTTTTGCAGGAGTTTAGCGGGAAGTGTGAGGGGAAGCCTGGAACAAGCCCTGGTGATCACAAGGAGACTGGTGGAGAAGAGAACGTAAGTACAAAACCCTTCCTCATATTCTTGGGAAAGGCTGCTTGGACAGTAAATACCTGACCATTACAGCTGAGACCTATCCTTCTAATAAGCTATCTTATTAGACGGGAGCAGACGGGAGACTGTGCCAGCTGGTCAAAGAGTCAAAAGAAAGATAGTGTACATCAGGTGAGAGATTCAGTGTATAGGTGCCTATATGCCAATGCCAGAAGCCTCTGAGCCAAAATGGGTGAGCTGGAGTGCTTGGTGGCTAACGCAGAAATAGATATAGTGGGCATAACAGAAACATGGTGGAATAGTGAGAACCAGTGTGACACTGTTATCCCTGGATATGAACTCTATAGAAAGGACAGGGAGGGGCACCTTGGAGGTGGAGTACCACTGTGTGTTAAAGAAGGCATAGAATCTAACAAGCTAGAAAAACTGGGTGGACTGGAGTCCTCCACAGAAACCCTGTGGGTGACAATACAAAGCCTGAAAGGGAAAGTGCTACTGGGGACGTGCTATTGCCCTCCTGATCAAAATGCTCACAGTGACTGAGAGTTGCAGCAGGAAATCAGGGAGGCGTCAAGTAGAGGCAGGTCTGTAATCATGGGTGACTTCAATTACCCACACATAGACTGGGTAAATTCACAGTCAGTTCATGACAAAGAGGTCAAATTTCTAGATACGCTAAATGACTGTGCCCTAGAACAGTTGGTCTTGGAACTGACCAGAGAGAAGGCAACCTTGGACTTAATTCTGAGTTGCACCCAGGATCTGGTGCAGGATGTCAGTGTCATCGACCCTTTAGGGAACAGTGACCATAGTGCCATCAAATTCAGAATACATGTGGGGAGAGAATCACCAAGGAAGTCTAACACAGACATTTTGAATTCCAGAAGAGGAATCTTCTCTAAAATGAGGACTATGGTGAAAAGGAAGCTGAAAAGGAAAATCAGGAGAGTCACTTCGCTCCAGAGTGCATGGAGTTTACTCAAAACCACAGTACTAGAAGGCCAGTTAGATTGTATACCCAAAAAGAGGAAAGGTACCACTAAGTCCAGGAAGATGCCAGCATGGCCAACAGGTACTGTCAAGGAAGCCATAAAAGGGAAGAAGACTTCCTTCCGAAATTGGAAGGCCTGTCCAAATGAAGAGAACAGAAAGGAACACAAACTCTGGCAAAAGAAATGCAAGGCAACAATAAGGGAGGCGAAAAGAGAGTTTGAGGAACATTTAGCTAAAAGCATCAAGGGGAATAACAAAAACTTATTTAAATACATCAGAAGCAGGAAACCTGCCAGGGAGGCAGTTGGATCATTAGACAATGAGGGATTATTAAGGAGGATATGGAGGTTGCAGAGAAGCTAAATGAGTTCTTTGCGTCCATCTTCACGGCAGAGGATACTGAGCATATACCTGTTCCTGAAACAGGCTTTTTGGGGATGGTGGCTAAAGAACTGAGCCAGATAGAAGTGACGAGAGATGATGTTCTAAACTGTCTGGAAAAACTGAAAACTAACAAATCACCAGGGCCGGATGGCATCCATCCAAGAGTCCTCAAAGAACTCAAATGTGAAATTGCTTACCTCCTTGCTAAAATATATAACTTATCCCTGCGATCAGGTTCTGTACCAGAGGACTGGAGAGTAGCAAATGTAACACCGATTTTCAAAAAGGGATCCAGGGGCGATCCGGGAAATTACAGGCCGGTTAGCTTAGCATCAGTTCCATGCAAATTGATGGAAAGCATTCTCAAGGGTAAAATTGTAAAGCACCTAGAAGAACAGGCCCTGCTGGGGGTGAGCCAGCATGGCTTCCGCAAAGGTAAATCTTGCCTCACCAACCTTTTGGACTTCTTTGAGAGTGTCAACGAGTGTGTGGATCAAGGTGGTCCAGTTGACATGGTATACCTGGACTTCCAAAAAGCTTTTGACAAAGTTCCTCATCAACAACTCCTGAGGAAACATAGCGGTCACGGGATAAGGGGACAAGTACATGTCTGGATTGCTAACTGGTTGAAAGACAGGAAACAGAGGTAGGTATACATGGAGAGTTTTTGCAATGGAGAGGTGTAAGAAGTGGGGTCCCCCAGGGATATGTACTGGGACCGGTGCTTTTTAATTTATTCATAAATGATCTAGAAGCAGGGATAAGCAGGGAAGTGGCCAAATTTGCAGATGATACCAAACTCTTTCGTGTAGTGAAATCCATAACTGATTGTGAAGAGCTGCAAAAGGATCTCTCCAAACTGGGTGAGTGGGCGACAAAGTGGCAAATGCGGTTCAATGTTGGCAAGTGTAAAGTGATGCACATTGGGACAAAGAACCCCAACTTCAAGTATATGCTGATGGGATCTGAGCTGTCGGTGACTGACCAGGAGAGGGATCTTGGGGTCGTGGTTGACAGCTCGTTGAAAGTGTCGACTCAATGCGCAGCAGCTGTTAAAAAGAAAGGCCAATTCCCTGCTAGGGATCATTAGGAAGGGGATTGAAGATAAAACTGCTAATATTATAATGCCCTTATAAAAAACTATGGTGCGGCCACACCTGGACTACTGCGTACAATTCTGGTCACCACATCTAAACAAGGACATTGTAGAACTGGAAAAGGTGCAGAAGAGGGCAACCAAGATGATCAAGGGCCTAGAGCACCTTTCTTATGAGGCTAGACTACAACACCTGGGGCTATTTAATTTAGAAAAAAGATGACTGCGTGAAGACATGATAGAGGTCTATAAAATCATGCATGGTATGGAGAAAGTGGATAGGGAGAAGAATTTCTCTCTATATAACAGACTATAACACTAGAACCAGGGGTCATCCCATGAAATTGATTGCCAGGATATCTAGGACCAGCAAACGGAAGTACTTTTTCACACAATGCATAATCAACTTGTGGAATTCTCTGCCACGAGATGTGGTGACAGCCACTGGATGGCTTTAATAGGGGTTTGGATAACTTCATGGAGGAGAGGTCTATTGATGGCTACTAGTTGGAGGGCTGTAGGCCACCTCCAGCCTTGGGGGCGGGGTACCTCTGGGTACCAGTTGCGGGGGAGTAACAGCAGGAGAGAGGGAATGCCCTCAACTCCTGCCTGTGGCATCCAGCAGCATATGGTGGGCCACTGTGCGAAAGAGGATGCTGGACTAGATGGGCCTTGGGCCTGATCCAGCAGGGCTTTTCTTATGTTCTAAACAATATTAGTAAAGAATGGGTTTACCACTGGGTTCAAAATGAATATCCTTTCTAAATATCCCATGAACAAATTGGCTCCACTAGAGGCAAAGGCAGATCCCATCGATACCCCACATATCTTAAGAAAAAATGGTTCTTTATACCTAAAAAAATTGTTTTCCAAGACAACATCTCCTAATTCCATAATAAAGAAGTAGGTGGCTCTCTACTTTTCCTTTGTTCTAGATGTTCCTCTATAACCTGCCTTAATTCCTGTAGTGGGATGTTTGTATACAGAGATTTTACATCTAGCGTGGCTATAATAACATCTTCTTTTACACTCATCCCTTCCATTTGGGCAATAAGATCTTGTGTATCTCTTAAATACGAGGGCAATTGCACCACAAATGGCTTGATATAATAATGTACATAGATCGACAGAGGTTCCAATAAGGAATTACATGTGCTTATAATTGGTCTAGCCACTGGTGTTCTTTGTGCCTTGTGTATCTTTGGTAACACATAAAAAATTGGGACCCTCAATGTTTTATTCAACACAAATTCCATAGTGGAATCTGAAATATAACCTATCACACTTGCCTCATTCAAAACCAGTTTGATCACATCATAAATCTTCAAAGTTGGCTCACACATACGTGGTTTATAACTGTCAGTATCCTGTAGCTGTCTTACAACTTCCACATTATAATCAGTCATATTCAGACCAACTCAGCATCCAGACCTGAGCGCAGAGGAGTCACCACATCCACGGCCATAGAGAACAACTTCTTGCCCGAAACACTGGTTGGCAGGCATGAGAGAAACCAGACAGCAACGGTTGCCAAGTCCGGCCAGACTTGGTGATGCATTGCCCAAAAAGTGGAATGGCTCCATCTCCTCGTCCTCCGCCCACTCCTGCAGGTACTGCAGAACAATCTGCTCAGCACTGCTTCAGCGAGGGGTAGGCTCCACCTGTCTTCCTGGCAAGATACCAGTGAAGCCCTTTGTGAACCGTGCAGTGGCGGAACGCAAAGGTCACACTGGCTGCTCCGCTGGTGCCACTGCCAGAGAAACGACACTGCTGGACTGGGAAGAAGAAGTGGTGGTGGCAGTACTGCTGGGGGTAGAATGCGCACCACTAGGCTGCGACCCATCCCCCCCTCCTGGTCGTCTGCTGCATCACTTACACTTAGCCTCCTGTTCTCTTCACACCTGGTGTGTTTGACCAGGAGGTCCCTCCACTTGGACAGCTGACCAGGAGGCACAGAGCTGCCCTTCATCCTTGGGTCACAGATGCATGCCAGGAGGTGTCTTGATATGCTCCACTACCCCAGTCCTCAACTGACCTGCCAGGGCAATTGCGTCCCCAGTGGTCAAAGTGGTCTGGAGATCACCCATGGACTTCTCAAGGAGAAGAGCCACGAGCAAAGCCTGGCTCAGAATGGCTGCCTCAATACACAAGCTGTTCGTGGCGGAATAGAATGACTCGAGTAGTGAGACCAGCTCAGAAATGAGCCGCCAGTCTGCATGGACCATTGTGCACACATCCAAGCTCCCACACCTTGCCAGGCTGTGGAGGGCTCCCTCTTGCTCGTGCATGTGCTGGAGCAAGAGAAAAGTGGAGTTCCACTGGGTAGGAACATCTTGGGGTATCAGGTGTTAAGGCAGGCCCTGCTCAGTCTGCCTGACCTTGAGCAGTAGCCTTGCCTTTTCACTCTGGTAGAAGTGGCCAGCAATCTTGCAGCACTGCTCCACAAGAGCAGCCACTGAAGCAGCAGGATTTGGGGCCTGACCTAAACCACCTGCCCTACCCTGTGCATGTGCCTTGGACTTCAATGCCTCCTTGAGCCCAAGTGCATCCTGCAACACCACGTTCCAGGTGTGCGCAATGCAAGCGATGTGCACAGTCATCATGAAGCTTCAGCAGAGGCTTGGCTCCCCGGCCAGCCAGTTCTCTACCTGCTGGTCCATGACCACCGACAACTAATTAGGGTTGTGCGTTTTGTATTTTTTCTGTTTCGATTTCTACAAAATCTGAATCAACCCCATTTTGTATTTTGTCCAAAATTAAGCCTTCCAAATCACTCCAGTTTTGTTTTGTATCCGAATTAATCCGAATCTGAATCTGAATTAATTCAGATTTTAAAAATGGGTAACATGGTCAAAAGAGTGGTGGGGGTTATAGTGCCCAATGAGTGGAAGCTACCACAAAAATTTCAAAGGAATTGGGCAAACTGCTGATTTTTGGTGAATTTTTGAAGTTTGTGTGACTTTCAGATTTTCCCCATAGGGTATGATGGAGGTTTCAGGAAAAGTATAGCTTCATGCTGGGGGGGAGGGGTGGCCCAGAGTGGAGTGTGGTTGGTGGTAGTGCCCAGTTGGTGCAAGGAAGCTACCACAATTTTTTCAGAGGAATTTGGCAAAAGGCTGATTTTTATAGAATTAATGAAGTTACGCATCTTTCAGATTTTCCTTGTAAGGTATAATGGAGGTTTCTGCAGTCCCATAACTCCACTTGAGGGGCACTGGGGTGGCCCAGAGCAAGTGGCAGTGTAGTGCACATAGGGTGCCAACCACCCACATGTGTTGCCAACCCATGAAGTACAGGGTTTTGTTGTTCTAGAGGTGTTCTGAGAGTAGATTCTCTAGTAGCATATGAGAGTGGATTCATGGTTTTTCATTAAAAATGTCATTTGCTACTAGAGAATCTAAATTCAACACCACAGAAACAACAAAGCCCACTACCCCAATGGGTTAGCAATCCAAGGGGGGTGGTTGGTTGGCACCCTCTGTGCACTACACCACTACTTGCTACAGGCCATCCCAGTGCCCCCCCCCAGGTGGAGTTATGGGGCTGCTGAAACCTCCATTATTCCTTATGGGGAAATATCTTAAAGATGCATAAATCTCAAAAATTCCTAAGAAATCAGCACTTTGCCCTATTTGGAATCTGCATGCACCACCCTTGGGGCACTGCCACCCAACCCACTGTTCTGCCCGGAAAGCCCCACAAAAACAAGTTGAAAGAGTGAAGAGAATGATGAACAACAATGACACTTTATCTTTTGGCACAGTTATTTGATAATTTTGCAGCGGGCGGGAGCCTGTCCCTGTGGCACTAGCACAGCAGCACAACCCATTTGTGGATTCAAGCAATCTTTCAATAAAAACACTCCCTCCCCATGGAACAGTGATGACAGGTCATTTGAGATAGCAAGATAGACCAATGAGCCAGTGTGGTATAGTGGTTAGAGTGCTGGACTAGGGCCGGGGAGACCCGAGTTCAAATCCCCATTCAGCCATGATACTAGCTGGGTGACTCTGGGCCATTCACTTCTCTCAGCCTAACTTACTTCACAGGGTTGTTGTGAGCAGAAACCTAAGTATGTAGTACACTGCTCTGGGCTCCTTGGAGGAAGAGCGGGATATAAAATGTAAAAAAATAAATAAAAAAAAAATAAAACTGCCTTGGTACTATGGAACAGCTTCAAATGTTCATTTAACTGAAGTGGAGTGAGCCGTAGCCCAAACAAATCAGCCTACTGTTCAGAATTGTTGAGATTTACCATCACTGCATTTAAGAAAGTGCAAAACCATGGATCATGGCTACAAGAAAGAGAGAAGCAACTAAGATTCCCTGGGGATGTCAGTAGATTGACAGAGGTATTCCCCACCCCCTTCCTTTTGTCTCCTGTAGTCCCATGTGGATGACCTGTCCCTGCAATGGCAAAAGTTGTGAACCACTGGCTTAGACATCATGTCCCGCCTAAATTACATTAGACTGCTCAACTTGGGCAACAAAACTTAGACACCACTATAACTCATAAAAATCAGAAGAAAAACAAAATAGCTCTTCAAAAGACCCCTGAACAAGTCAAGAGATTATTTCTAAACCTTTGGAAAGAAAAAACTTTGTAATTTCAGAACTTCCCTAACCAGCTTCTCGAAAAGCTTCTCCATACAATTTATACCATGGCTTTTAGCAAGAGCTTTGGAATTGCATTGAGCTCCCAAAGATATTTGGGTCTTTCTGTCTCAAAATGCTGCCTTCCAAATCCCTTTGCAAGTCAGTTTGCATTTCAATCACACTGAATACAACACATACTTAACACATGCTCAACAGCTTTTTGCATATCTTATGTTCTGCTAATCACTCAGTGCCTCAGCTGGAGTGGAGAGAGTCAGAGAAGTCAATTTGAATTGCAATGCTTCTGTCCGAAACACAGTCATTTCGATTTGTAAACAAAAATCTCTGTTTTTTAATTCTTGATTTTGTTTCGGTTACAAGACCTCCAAAATTGCCATTTTCGGGCACAAAACGTTTTGTACCTGAATCAAAATGCACAAGCCTACAACTAATCCGACCTGTGGTCTGTGTCCATCGCCTTCACATGCAACACTGCCCAAGAGGTGTGCATGCATGTGAGAAGCTGGATACAGCGGCAGCAGAGCTGGATGTCCCTTGACCCCCATGCCCCCACCAGTGGGCTGTCAGGGACATGAAGGCAGTGTGCAGCCCACTGCGGCTCGTCCAGAGATCCGCAGTGAAATGCACACTGGTGCTGAGCCCGGCTGCACACAACCTGGCCAACACAGCCTCCCTGCACGGGCTGTACACAACCCTCTTACTGAAGATACTGCGTGAGGGGATCTTGTCTTCTGGGGCAAGTAGCTGAAGTAGAAGGCAGAAGCCAACATTCTCCACGATGCAAAAAGGCTGGTTATCGAAACTGATCATCTCACCAATGGCCCGAGTTATGAGATACGGTTTTGGGCAATCAGACCGCTTTCTCAGAGGCTGCACCCACTGTTCAGTCAGCTTTTCCTGCCCAGGAGCAGGAGCCACTGTCTGCTTGCTGCCACTACTGCTAGTGGAGGCACTTGGCCTAGAGCCACTTCCAGCAGAGGAGGTCTCCATTACCGCCGGGTGCCGCTGGCGCAAGTGCACCAACAGACCTGAGGTAGTGAAGTGCTTAGGATCCTTGCTTCTACTGACAAGCACCTTGCAGTGGCTGCATGCAGCATGGCTGGGATCACCAGGGCAAAGCTCAAAGTGATCCCAGACCACACTGCTGGACTCTCCTGAGACACGGGGCCCCTTGGGTGGTGACACTTTTGCTGGTTCCTTCTGGTGCACGCCACCACCACTGCCCTCCGAGCTGGCCTGGGAAGGGCCAGGGGCAGGAGGGGCTCTCTCGTGCCTCCTCCTCAGATTCAACCCTGGGGCCCCCAGTCCCCACAGGGACTGGTGGGGACAGTGGCAAGGTGGATGTGGCTGGACTGCCAGCAGCCTCCACCTGCACCATCTCCTCTGCAGCCACAGGAAGATCTTCTTTCCTGGCAAGCAGGGATGCCCTCCCCCCTAAATTCTGCCTGGCCACAGGCCCTAGCATAGGGCTAGCTAGACTCGAGAAGTCCAGCCTGCGTGACAAACAGAGCCAGGGGTGACTTGGGGAGCAAGCCCCTCTGGCTGCCCCCATCCATGGCTGCCCCCCATCCATGACCAGCAGGGAAAGAAAGCCTCCCCTTTCCTTTCACCCTCTCTCTGTCTACTGCTGCTCTTCCGGCCCTCCCAGCCACCTGTTTGTTTCGGGGTTTCTTTTTAAAACCCTGACTTTGAGGGCTTCTTTTTAAAACCCTGACTTAAAAAAACTTATTTAGAAAGGATGGAATGGAGGGCAAGGGGCGGAGTGGTTGGGGTTCTCTCAGGGGGCAGGGGAGACTCAAAGGGCCATGAACAGGGGCTGGGCTACTATTGAGGACTTCATTCAATTTCTATACCGCCCTTCCAAAAATTTCTTAGGGCAGTTTACGTAGAGAAATAATGCTTAAGCCTGGCACTCAGCCAGTAGAACAACAGTCAGAGAAAGTAGATTCTAGAACTTAGAAGTTACAAGTTTAGTAGAGAGGACAGATGGATATCCAACAGTTATGTGTCAATATCAATAGCAAGGCAAGCAGCCCCAGAAGATTTGGTGTGGGCCTACAGTACAATACACACAAGCAAGGTAGGTTTTAATTCAGAAATTATGGGCAGAGAGAAAACTGAGGGTGAGGAGAGCAGCTTCTTCTTAAAAAACAACAACACAAAGTGCAGAACCTCGTTTGCTGAATTAATTTCTAGTAGCAGTGGTGGAAGAAAGGTTTCTTCCACTTTAAAAAAATATGCAGGTGCAAAAAAAATTATTTGGGGGCGGGGGAAGAATTATTTTTTAGAAACCACTAGGCTATGCTACCCTCTAAACCACCTACTACTAGCTAGTAGCTAATGGGGGTTTTAAACTCTGGAGCTAAACAACTGAACCCCTATTTAAAATTTATTCTAAATATTACACAACTTTTTGAATTCAGTTTAAACCCCAAACCTCCCTCCAAACAGGGAAAAAACACACCCAAATACACCATTCAAGAAACTACAGCGTGTGCGTGTATTGTAATGGTGGGGTGTGTGTGTGTGTGAAAATAAATGGGTAGCTAGGCACCCTGAGTCTCACAGTCCGAAGGCTTCTCCAAAACGCTGGGTCTCTGTAGTCCCACTTCTGAGGGTCTGGTGGTCAGTCTTTCTTCAGTCTTCCTTTCTCTTCTGGAGCAAAAGGCAGGCAAAGCCTCTCTGGAAAATCTGGGGTGGGGGGGAGTGGCCGGCTGCTGGGCTGGCTGGGCCACAGCCACTGACTGTGCTGGGGCCTTGGGCTGGTGTGGCTGGCTGGCTGGCTGGCTGCTACACACACTGGCACTTAGATTCTCTAATCTCTCAGCAGCAGGAAGAAGTTTTTAAAAAGCAGAAAAAGCTAACAAAATAAGCAGGGGGAAAAAAATCTTTTCTACCAATTCTCTCTTTCTCAATTAAAAAGGCAAATGGCCAATGCGTGTTTGCTGAGCAAAATGGAGGCTCAGGCTGGTGGACGAGGTCAAGTAAGGCTAGTCAGCAGGCTAAGCAGGCAGGCAATGGAGCTCTCTCTTCTCCCACAGGAGGCAGCAGAATGGAAGAAAATGGCTATGCTGGCCCTTTAAATACCCCCCTGCAAACACCTCCAAAAATACACACACACACACACTTGCCCCCTCCTCCACCTCCCCTTGGCCAATGGGGGGTTGGAAGGGGGAGAGTAACTGGCCCTATCCACCCCAGCACAATACCTCCAGTGACTGTTGCTGGTGTCTATCTTTTGTTTCTTTTTCGATTGTGAGCCCTTTTGGGACAGGGAGCCATCTTATTTGTTTGTTATTTCTCTGTGTAAACCACCCTGAGCCATTTTTGGAAGGGCGGTATAAAAATTGAATTAATAATAATAATAATAACAACAATAATAATAGTTTTAATTAATTTGTAAACTGCCCCAAACTGTCATCTCTGGTCAGTTAATGATAAAATAGAACCAGTTTTCAGGAAGAAACTCAAGACACTCCTGTTCTCTCAGGCTTTTAATTAGAATTTATTTTATTCATGGTCAATGACCAAATAAACACTACAGCAAGGAACAATACAATACATAAGTAAAAATTTAAAAGCCAGTTTGCAGACTCATTATTTTACATGCCTCCAAACAAAAACAATCAATCCTATGAGTAACTGCTTCATGCTTATCTTATTAAAAATAAACAATAAAATGTTCCTCAGACCAATCCAAATGTTTCTTTTGATAGAGAACAATCTGAATAGAATGGGTGATATCATAAAAAGGGCAGTTAAACAAAATATGCGTTAATGTTTTAATTAGTATTAATTTTAATGATTTTTAAAACATGTTTTAATAATTTCATTATATTTGTTTTTATTGTCATGTATTTTAAGTTGTGACTTTTAAATGTTTTACATTTTGTTCACCCCGTAGAGATATGTATATCAGGCAGTATAAAAATATGATTGATTGATAAACAAACAAACAAACAAACAAACTAAATAAATAAATAAATAAATAAATAAATGTTGACTCACATTTTGTATGCAGAACACAAGTTCTCATCACTTGATTACTTGCAAAAAAATGTGTGACCTGATACCACTTCATTGTTTCTACCGCAAATGATTATAGCTGTCATGCGGAAGTGTGCATGCTCAGCTTTACTTTCTTGTGCAGGTGCCATCTTCCACAGCATCACCAGGGAGGGCTTTCACATGTGCAAACAATCGCCCGGTCTCCCTCTTGGTTCTCATGTAACATATCTGGTCTGGAGCCTGTGGTAGGGATCTGGGCCAATTGTTTACTTAACCAGGTATAAACAGGCCTGTTTATGCCCAGCTGGACCAGTCTCTGGTCACTTCTCCAAGCTTTGTTGGCACCTTCAATAACATAGCAAGTTTCAAGCTAATTTTCATGATTGACATCAGCATAGCAAAATGCAAAACAACTCCAAGGCAGAACAGGGTAAATTCCCCTTCTAATCAGGCCTTGACTACAGCATAAACAACCCCATTCAGTTACTTTGGCTCAGTACAACCGAAGTTCACACTTCAATTTCTTGCAAACCAGCCATTTTAGACACAGGCCTGGGTTTTGCTTTTTGGAACCACAGAGCTGCTGGTCCCAATCCCAGGGTGCCCACCACAATATCTCACCTACGCTGCCTGGACAGCCCACAGCCTCTTTGCGCATCCTCAAGGTCTCCTGAGGACTACAACCAATGTGACCAGTAATTATTTTACTTACAAGAAATGCCTTCAGATCAGCCCTCCAGAACTAACTTACACCTTGTCTTCACTCTTTTCCAACTGTGGAATCACTTCCTTCCCTGCTTCCCAGAAAGGTCTCTCTCTGCCCCTTTTAGTTAGCTGTCAGTCTGTCCCTCCCCTTTCAGCCTTTCGGCTCCTTCACTAAAAGACAGACTGTGCAATTGCTTCTCCTCCTTTCTCCACTCACGCTTGAAGCTGACCATTAACTAGAAGCCAGCTATGAAATGTGTTCACTTTGTGCCAGAAACAGGGAGATAAGACAAACTATTGCTAGGAGACAGGATTCTGCTAGCAGCACTAAGTAAGATAATGAACTTGGCTTTAGAACTGTTTGCATCTTAGTGAAGCAAAAATGAATTTCAGTTGCTAAAGAATTAATTACAAACCGCTCCGTACTCTGAAAAATTGCACTACACTATAATGCAACTTTTGATTGAATTTTCTTGAATGCATTGCTCACAAGCAATCATTAGCCTTTGAATAAAGTTTATAACTACAGTTTTGTGTGCACGTGTCTCTTCTCTTCCCTCCCAATTGATACATGACTCAGAACTGAACCGGGAGTTATCCTCTGTTGGCTAAGTTGGGAGTGGCTCTGTGCTCCCTCTCTGTACTGCAGCCTGCTCACAACAGGAGCATGGCAATTGGCAGAGAGATAGCTTCATCTCTGTTTTCCAAGAACTAAACTGATGGGACACTGCAGGTGGAAACTGGGGAAAATCCACACCAGGGGTGTGTACGAATTGATTTTTCTGTTTCAATTTGTACCCAAATCAAAATACCCCCAAATTTTTGGGGTCCAAATCTGAACACACACACACACACACCGAGTCACCCCTGATTCGATTGGTACCCAAATTTTAATGAATCTGAATATAAATCAATTCAGATTTTAAAAAGGTTCCAGGACAAAAAGAGTGGAGGGGAGTGGAAACTACCACCCAAATTTCATAAAAATTGGGCAAAGGGCTGGTTTTTAATGAATTTTTGAATTTTACATGTCTTTAAGATTTTTCCCCTTTGAGAATAATGGAGGTTTCAGCAGCTGCATAACTCCACTTGAGGGGTACTGGGGTGGCCCAGAGTGAGTGGTGGTGTAGTGTGCATAGGGTACCAACCACAGGGTTTTGTTGTTTCTGAGGTGTTCTGAGTGTAGATTCTCTGGTAGCAAATGAGAGTATATTTATTGTTTTTCATTGAAAATCTCATATGCTAACAGAGAATAAGTAAGGGAGGGTACAAAAAGCAACATTCTGCCAGTGGAACAGTGAGGTCCCCCCCCCCATGCCCCACCTAAACGAGTAGAAGAATGATGGTGACAACAATGGTACACAATTTTTGGCACAATTTTGACATTTCTGCAACAGATCGGAGCCTGTGGCATGCAAGCAATCTAGTTTGAATAAAAATGATGATGATGCTAGAAGTCACAATAAGAGCCAATCTTCATTGCAAAGAAGACCACACATACAGAAGGAGAGAACCTGTCCTGTGCCCATCCATGAGGTCCCCAAAATACAGGCACAACAATAAACCATCCAAGGCATTTGAATTGCATGATAGATAGATAGATAGATAGATAGATAGATAGATAGATAGATAGATAGATAGATAGATAGACAGACATTGTAACCAGGAAACAGATACAATAGGGAACAGATACGGAGCAATAAGGGAACAGATGCAATAACAGATACAATATAACTAGGGAAGATACAATAGGCTACTGGGCAGGCTACTGGATTTTGGTGTTTTTTTTTATGTCCCCCCCCCCAATCTTTGGAATGGTATAAAAGACAGATTTTTTTAAAAAAAACAACAACCATGAGGCTACGCTACCCTTCTAACTACCAGTTGCACTAGCTAATTGGGATCCCTCCTACACAGAACCCCTGTCTAAATTTCTTCTAAACTAATCAACACACAGTTTTTAAAATTCAATTGCAACCCCAAACCTCCCTCCAAACAGGAAAAAAAAACCCAGAATACAGAATTCCAGAGAGGGGTGTGTGTGTGTGTGTGTGTGTGTGTGTGTGTGTGAAAAGGGGGTACACACACTCAGTCTAGGGCTTCACCCAGTTGTCCACTTGTGTGGTCTGGTCTCTGAGTGTACATTTCTTCTTCAGTCTTTGTTTTGACTTCTCCTTCTCCTTCTTCAGTCTTTGATTTGTGGGGGCTGGGGCAAAAGCCTGGAAAATCTGGGAGGAAAGTGGGTGGGTGGCCAGGTGACTGCTGGCACAGGCAGTAATTCTCATTCTCAAGGGGGTGAAAAAAGAATTCTTCTCAGAATTCAAGAAAAAAATAAAAAAGCAATGCAGCAGAGATAAATTTTAATCCATTCCCAGGCTGGTACCATACTAGCCACTAACCAGCAGGGGCAGGCAGGCATGCTGGGTGGGCAAGCTGGGCTCAGGCTGGCAAGGCAGAAGGCAATAGGCATAGGGGCAATGACATGGTGGCAAGCAAAGCAAAGCAAAGCTTTCTCTCTCTCTTCCCCTATGAGGCAGAACACTGCAGAATACTGCTGCCTCTTTAAATATGAAGAATGAATCAATCCCTCCTTGAACTCCCCCTCTCCCACCTTTGCCCCTTCTTCAACCCTTCCCCTGGCCAGTGTGGGGTCAGTCAAGAGTGGCAAGAGCCAAAGGAGCCAATCAGGGACAAGAAGAGAATTGTCAGGAGATCAGACCATGCTTTCGTTCACTCCTCTGAAGGAGGGAAATTCTTTTTTCTTTCTTTCTTTCTTTCTTTCTTTTTTGCATTTAAATTTTTTATTGGATTTTACAATAGCTTTTACATTCAAATTACATTCATTTATCTAATTCTACACATAAGTAAATATTGACTTCCCACTTGCCTATCTGCGCGGTTCACAATAACTATACATATGATCCATTGCTATAATCCAGATCATACATGCTCCACTATACTACTCGATTTTAATCAACCCTCAACCCAACCTGCTGTTATTACTATATTTCAAACCCTACTGAAGGGTCCATATTAGAAAAATAATTCTTTAAGGAAAGAAAAATACTTCCCAATCTTCTTTAAAACATTCCAAGTTTCCATCTCTTATAAATGCTGTAAGCTTTGCCATCTCAGCATATTCCAAAATGTTTATTAACCAGTCTTCTTTTGAGGGCATTTTAGTGTATTTCCATTTCTGTGCATATACTGTCCTGGCCACCGTGGTTGCATACATAAAAAATGTTAAATTTCTTCTAGAGAACTCTCTTTCAGTTATTCCCAGCAGGAAGGATTCTGGCCTCTTAAGAAATTTCACTTTAAATATTTTCTTCAACTCATTGTATTTCATATCCCAAAAAGCCTTTGCCTACCCGCATGACCACCACATATGGCAGAGTTCCTCCACATTGTCCCCATTTCCAACATTTGTTTGAAACATTTTTATACATTAATGCTAATTTTTTACGGTGTCAGATACTGAAGGCAGGAAATTAAAACAGATGTCAAACACAAAATAGAGACTGATTCAGAGATAGCCACAAAATGGATGTCCGAAACAACAAACTTTTCAGAGCTGAAACAGGGGTGATCTGTTTTGTCAACAGAACTTTTGGAAGGTACAAATGGGTGATTTGTTTTGTTGACAAATCACCCAAAACAGCCTGTTTGGGGTACAAATCATTTTGTACGTGAAACGTTTTGGACATCCCTAATCCACACAACTGCAGACTCATCACAAAAACACTGGCCAACGTCCGCTTAACAGTGTGCATGCAGACTGAAAAAGGTAGTTACACAACTAGTGGGCTCAGCTATGGCAGTGTAGAAGCCCACATTGGAGGGGGTCTATTTTCACCACTCCCCCTCCTCTCAGAAGAACTCCAGTAAACATCACCACACAACACAAAGGTAGCTTCCATAGAAAGCAATGAGGTTGTGCACATGACCGTTGAAAAGGCAGGGAGGGCGGGAATGGGGAAGTCAGGGTTGAAATGGCGTCTACCCCAGATGATCCTCCTGCTGCTCAGAGCAGTGTGGATGGAATGCCCACATCATCCACACTGGTCTGAGCATCAAAGATCACTGGAGGTCATGTAAATTAGTCCTAGCCACACGTATCCCTCAATGCACCATGCAATGTGTGCCGTACATTGGGGAATCCCATCCCCCCAAGCCAGGCGCTGTAAGGAACACGCATGGCCCCAAATCTAGGGTTAAGAGCATGATTCAGGTTGGCCTCCTCATGAACTTGTGTGAACAGCCTCAATATTTCATATGAAACAAGGGATAAAATGATGGTGATGAAAGATTGTTGCCTACTTATGACAAGTGTATCACTTTGACTGAGGAATTGACTGAAGAAAAGCCATCAAAAAAATAACACGATTTCTTACCTTTTCTTCATTCATATGAATGTTACGTATATTGATTGTGTATACTTGAGGCTTATGCAAAAGGGATTGAACTGGCATGAGTTGTAACCAAATATCTAAGATTAAGCCCACTGTCTCCATTACAAGTTATATCACTCATTAGGCTGTTCATATGACCATTTCGGAGTTGGTTGGAGGGTTAGAGAACTCGGGTCCCAGTACCATTAAATCAACAGAACTTCTGTTTAGGTCAGCTAACCTAAGCTAGGCATGGTTGAAAATGGGTGATGACAGCATAGAAAGTCCTGAGACCTAACTGGTCTTCCCATCATGCTTTACACTGCCAGTAGCCAGGAAAGCCTCAAAACATCATCAGCTGCCCCTTGATTAGCCATGAAAAAGCAGGAGGTGGAACCAGTCCTGCTGAAGTAGTTCCATCTACAGCATCATAGAGTGTGCTTTGCAGAGTGCCACATTCATGGTTAGTAGCCCCTGTAGCCACAGCTCTTTATTATTTCTAGAACTACTGCTTCCCAATGGCTATGTAGAAAAGGTAAGTGGATCCACATGACCAGAAAAACCCGATAAAAGAGAGCTCCCATTTTATAGCAGAGTATGAAAGCTGGGCTACCTTGCTTTGTGCAACCTCATGTGATTTTCAAGAGTTCACACGATCAAGTAAGTCAAGATAAAATCCCCCCTATCCTCATTTTGACAATTTTCTGGACAGACCTATTATTTCTTCCTTCTTATTAGCAGATCTCTCTTATTCAGTTAAGGCCTAAGCACAATAATTTAACATTTTGGGGAAAAGATGCATCCCAGTAACCCACCACAGGAGGCTAAGATGGAGTACATCTCCACTGCTACCATAGATTTCCCCTCAGCAGTCAAGAGCTTTGGAACACCTCACAACACAATAGTGCAAAATGTCAAGATGCCAAAGGTGATGAACATGGATTCATTAAAATTCTCTGGCATTTTCCTGGCCAGGAAAGCCACAGCGATGCTGATGATGGACATAAGTCCACTGTAGCTCACAGCGTACTAAGTCACCATAATAGAACCATTTTGCCACAATCTCTCCAGTTATTGACTCCATTAAAATTTTTTGGGAAGCAGGGAGTTGTTCATAAGAGCATAAGAACATAAGAACAGGCCTGCAGGATCAGGCCCAAGGCCCATCTAGTCCAGCATCCTGTTTCTCACAGTGGCCCACCAGATGCTGCTGGAAGCCACAGGCAGGAGTTGAGGGCGTGCCCTCTCTCCTGTCATTACTCATATGCAACTGGTTCTCAGAGCCATCCTGCCTTTGAGACTGGAGGTGGCCCACAGCCCTCCGACTAGTAGCCATTGATGGACCTCTCCTCCATGAAGTTTTCCAAACCCTAAGCCATCCAGGTTGCTGGCTGTCACCATGTCCTGTGGCAGAGAGTTCCACAAGTGGATCCACATAGGAGAGGAGAGCTGGTCTTGTGGTAGCAAGCATGACTTGTCCCCTTAGCTAAGCAGGGTCTGCCCTGGTTGCATATGAATGGGAGACTTGATGTGTGAGCACTATAAGATATTCCCCTCAGGGGATGAAGCCGCTCTGGGAAGAGCAGAAGGTTCCAAGTTCCCTCCCTGGCTTCTCCCAGGCTGAGAGAGATTCCTGCCTGCAACTTTGGAGAAGCCACTGCCGGTCTGTGAAGACAATACTGAAGCTAGATAGACCAATGGCCTGACTCAGTATATGGCAGTTTCCTATGTTCCTATGTTGTATGAAAAAGTACTTCTGTTTGTTGGTCCCAGACCTCCTGGCAATCAATTTCATGGAGTGACCCCTGGTTCTAGTGTTGTGTGAGAGGGAAAAGAATTTATCTCTCTCCAAATTCTCCAAACCATGCATGATTTTATAGACCTCTATCAGGTCTCCCCGCAGTCATTTTTTCCTAAGCTAAAAAGCCCCAGGTGTTGTAGTTTGCCTCATAAGAAAGGTGCTCTAGGCCCCTGATCATCTTGGTTGCCCTCTTCTGCACCTTTTCCAGTTCTACAATGTCCTTTTTAAGATGTGGTGACCAGAATTGTACGCAGTACTCCAAGTGTGGTTGCACCATAGTTTTGTATAAGGGCATTATAATATTAGCCATTTTATTTTCTATCCCCTTTCTAATTATCCCTAGCATTGTTCCTAGCCACACTGCACCAATGACTGCTTGAATAAGGAAGCAGGAAAGGACTATGGAGTTGGCCAGTCTTTTCCCCACCCATTTCTTCATGCTGGACCCTGGACTGATGGCCAGGAAAGCTACAATCACTGTGATGCTTTTGGCCAGCATACAGGACATTTCTACTAAAAACATCATGTTACCAGCATATAGTTTGAGATTAAATGTCATCCTTGTAGGCTGTCCAAGATAGAGCAAAGATAAGAGGAAGCAAAGCAAGAGGGAGACAAGGAGAATGTAGGTGAGATCCTGGTTGTTGGCTTTGACAATAGGGGTATCTTTGTGCTTAATAAAAATTCCTAGCTCTAAAACTGTGAGCAAGGAAAAAGCAGCTAAAGTGACCCCAGGATTCTTGAGAAGAGAGAAAAGTTATAACTTTGGGGATGCATTTATCTTTGTTCTTGCTTAGATACTGATCTTCTGGACATTGGAAACAATCGTCTGCATCTGAAACAAGACAGGGGCCCATGAAAGTGCCAAGTCATATGCAAGAAGAGGTTTGTTCACACTAAGAAGATATGGGGAACCGGGGTGTAGCTGTAATTGAGTGGATGGGTTCAAAGAACCTGGGCCCAAAGGTGCTCTTATCCCTGGACTTCTGGGCACAAGTCCAGTGACTCCACACTCCTTGCCCCTCTTTAGTCTCTCCCGGCTGGTGTGGTCATTGCACCACTGGTCCGTGTTGTGCCAGGCGGCCAAGTATGACTGTGACCTGTGCCAGGTGGCCGGGCATGACCTCTGCTTTAGAGACAGAGTGGGGGAGGGGAAGAAATTTGTGGGGATATGTTAAGAGGCCTATTGAAATATTTCTGATATTTGTGGGGATATGAAATTTGTGGGGATATGTTAAGAGGCCTGTTGAAATATTTCTGCAGATGTATATTTCCATAAATACACGTTTGATATTCTTAAATTCTTGTGAGTTCACTTGCTGTTTGTGCCCTCAAGAACACATGTTTTAAAAATTCTGCATATCTCACAGTGTGTGGGGTGGGGTGGGAGGATGCTTAACTTGCAGCTGGGGGTGAAAGACATGAAGGGCTTTATGTCCAGGCTCCAAAATTACTTAGGTGCACCTCTGCCAAGCCCCCCCCCCAGCTCCTGAGGGCCCCCAGCTCCATCCCTCCCTATATTCTTCATTATCTCCCTCACTCCCGGGGGCCACCACAGAGAGGGGTGAACATGGGCCCTCTCTCCCCCAGCTACACTCCTGATGGGGAAGCTGAATAACCAAATGTTTCAGTTCATGAGTGAATCCATTTGACAGCTGACAGCACTCACAGAACTCTGCAAGCATTGATATTTGTAGAGAATTCTGAGCAGTGTTTCACACTGGATTACAGCAGCAGAGTTGAACTCAAGATAAGGAGGCTGCAGAGAGCTATTTCTACAGCTAGTTCTGATCTTGTGTCGATTGTGGGCATTCTGAGAAGTCTAGGATCTGTGTTCCCTGGAAGAGGGATTCACAGATGTTGTTCGCTTCAACTCCCATAATAACCAGCCAAAAGGAATTGCAGCTGAGTGTGTGTCATAAATCTGTTGGCAGGAGATAAACCCGACAGGATTTACAGCACCTTCAGCTCTACTTATGTGAGTTAAACAGAAAGTGTGGAAATAAGAGTAGCAGCGAAGCTGCACGAATGAAAGCAAAAAAAGACTCACCATCAAAAATAGTAGTAAACAAAATAAAGACCCTTGAACTAAACTAGGTACCCACCCTCTAGGATATCTGAGTAATAACTAAAAAAAACAACAGAGCAAGGAATGAACAGAACAAGGGACAACAGAGCAAGGAATGAACAGAAGAAGGGCAGGCTGGAACATGAAAGGTTGAAGAATGCTAAGTATGAACATGGTCTGTGATAAGCAGAAGTTGCTAACAGGAATCTGTGTTAATAACAGTCTGCTTAATATAGGGCTCAAGATAACCGGCAGCCAATCAGGCTTTCCTGACTCAGCACTTCTATTTCCTCTCCTGTGATATCTTGCACCTGCATGGCTCCCACTGAGCCTTTCTCTTGAGATGCCTTCTTAACACAGGTGAAATTCCAGCTTCCTCTTGATCAGCCTCTTCAGCACTCATGTCTGCCAGCTGTCGAGATTCCTCTGTATGCTGCCGTTCCAGCCCAGGAACAGAGTCTGTTCTCCTAGCCATATCCTGCTGCTGTGCCTCTGAGCCTGCACTCCCAACCGAGTCCTTCCATTCCTCCTCTGACTCTTCTGACTCAGAGGTCTGAGCCATGACAGAGTAGTGGAAGTTGTAGTCTATAAGATCTGTGAATCCCTCTTACAGGAACAGTGTTTAGGACTCAGAGCAAGTGCTCTTCACCAGCTCTTCATGTCAGGCCTGCTCTGCTCAAATTCACCATTTCCAAAGAGAGGAGTGTCAACATCTCTTTCTATGATGATTCCTGAGAACAGTTAGTGGTGGGTCTGACAGTGTGAGAGGTCACCCTCAGTTTCATTTAAAACCAAGATTAAGATTCGGTGTGGGCTGTAATTAGTATTGAACATAGTGCTGACGCAAAACTATCTTACAGATAGTAACTGCCCTGAGCCATTTCGGAAGGGCAGTATAAAAATTGAATAAATTAAAAAAAATTGTCAAAATTTGGAGTGTCTCAAGTTTTTCAAGGGATGTCACAATGGCAGGGGTGTAGCAAGGTTGGAGTGGGCCCAGAGACAAGATTTTAAAATGGCTTCCCCCCGCTTTCCTCTCCTTCTCCTGGCCTGATGTCTCTGCTAACTATTCCCATTACAGGGAATGCTGCCAAGTGCCCATTGAAACAGTTTCTTTTTGACAACCTGCTGAAAAGTCACAGGTCAAGGAAAATTGCCCTGCAGCTGCTTTACAGGGACATCTTACTTTTAAGAGTGTACTGGAATCAAATGAAAAGTGGACAATTCAGATAGACATACTGCTGGTGGGGAGCAATGTGCATTCAAAAGACTGGAGTGTGTATGTGTGTGGCGGGTGGTACATGCACAAATGTAGCACATTGAATGAGGCAATTTCCTCTCAGTAGCCCCTAGTGTTATGATGACTGATATTTCCTGGTAGGAATTAAAAGTAAACTGTGCGGCTGAGTCAGTGTCTTCTGAGTAAATGAATGCAAATCGTAAGATCAGATTCAAGCATGTCAAATAACAGACAAAAGTCACTTTCTAAAGCAAGCCTTCAGTTCTAATGCAGATTCGTTTGGAGTTAAAACTCTACACAAACCTCCTCCATAGTATATTTCCTCCCTGTGCCCGCTCTGTTTGCAGGGCAGTAGGCTGTGAAAACATGAGACCCTGGGAGTGGTTCTTGGTTCAATGAGAATGTAGAATTCACTTTCAAAAAGAAAAAGAAAAAGAAAGGGGCGTGGGGGAACAGACGCCCTTCAGCAATTGCACCAATCCAACCTTGTTCCTCTCCTCTCCAGAGCCGCATTGAAAACCACTGCTGTGATATTCAACAGACAAGCAGGAAAGACATCTCAGTAGGAGAGAGAAGGAGACTCGCATTGACTGACCAACCTGAGCTGCCACGCCCCACCTCCAGGGAGGCAAGACCATGCTGGCTTGCGACTGGCTGTTACCCTACTCTGTTCTAGCTCTCACACAAAGCAACTCCATGCTCCTCGTGCTGGCAAGAGTCAGCACTCTTTGGAGGAACACCCTTGGTTCAAAAGAAAGTGGAGGAGGGGAAGGCAAACAGCAGAGGAAGTTCAGGCACCCACAGAGGAAGTTCACACACAGTGAGAGAGCTTCCTACCCCCCACTTGCTCCTTTCCAGTATTTCCAAAGGGGTGGGCATGCTATATGCAACACAGTTTGGAGTTTGCCAACAGCATGTGAAGTGTGGTGGGCAAGAAGTGGGAGGAAGCCAGCAGCAGGAGGAGTTATGGCTCCTGAGTGTATTGGTGGAATGCACCCGCCCCGCCCCACCCATCACACACAGAGAGGAGCCCTCAGACTCAGAGGAGCTATGGCTACTGAGCGTATTGGTGGAAAGCACCCACCCCGCCCCGCCCATCACAAATGGAGAGGATCCTTCAGACTCAGAGGCTCAGGGAATGCGCCTCCCCATACCCCCGAGTGTTTGCAAAACTCGACCACCAAACACCAGAGGGACGGGCGGGGGGAGCTTGGGTCCCACTTTTCAAAAGAAAGGGGAGGAGGGGAAGCCAAGCAGAGGAAGTACACACACACACAGACCATCCAAATTCCCCATCCCCTTGCACCAACCCATAAATACAAAGGTTTTTGATTATCATGAACAACATAATAGCTTCTGAGGCAGAGAATTCCACAAGTTAATTATATATTGTGTGAAAAAGTACTTCCCTTGCTTGCTCCTAAATTTATTGTAAACCAATTTGATGGGATAATCCCCTGTTCTAGTCTTATATGAGAGGGATAAAAATTTCAAACTCTCAATTTTCTCAATACCATGCATGATCTTACAGACCTCAATCATGTCTCTAGTCATGAGTTAGGATCACTCTGAGAGAGCAATCCTGTCCAAGAAATGTCAGGTGAAGCTGCTGCAAATGTTGAATTTCTGTCCCAACATTTACTAGAGTACATGTCATTTGGGAGAAGCACTGTACATTTGAGAAGCATCAGGAAGGATAGTTAGAATGCCCAATTGAAGAGCCTATTCAGTGCCTAAGTGATGCATCAGGAAGAAAGTTAGGAAAAAAAACAGGGAAGCTGAAAATAAATTTCTCCCGCCACCCAGCCCAATGTGGATGAGACCTAAGACGAAGTCAAAGTGTGGGAGAATAGAAGGTGATCCTGAAAGCCAGCCAAATATACGAGAGTGTGCAAAGTCGTCACTCCTTACCAGGTATGAAAGATGGAGTAGAAATCCCTAACACCCTAATTCTCATCTTAAATGGAAAGGGGACAAATATTTGAATGCTATAACCAGAGCCAATCTTGCCCCTGGACTTCAGGGCTGAAGTCCAGGGCCTCCACACCCTAAAACATACAATCACAAATGATGTGTTTGGTTACAAGTCACACAGAGTGTAAAGGATTTGGTGGCCCACATGAGCACCATGTTACAGATTCTCTCCTAGGATAGCAGCGGACTCCTAACATAAGCCCACTGCACTTATGAGATGCATACAGTAGCACATTATTTGAGTCTTTTTCTCCTTTTAAGTTTCTCCTTGTTGTTCAGTTCAGGCCTCAGCACAACTATGTAGCATTTGGGTACAAAGATGCAGCCCAGTAACACAGCACTGCAGGTTATGATGGAGAAGATGTTCGCAGCCACCTTGTATTTCCCCTTGCTGCTCAGGTAGGTTGGGAAATAACAGAGCCGAACAATAGAAAACATCAACATACTCAAGCTGATGAACTTGGCTTCATTAAAAAGATTCGGCAACTTCCTGGCCAGGAAAGCCACAGTGTAGCTAATGATGGACATAAGTACATGGAAGACCAGGCCAAGGTAAAATATCATGACAGAACCTTTGTTACATGTTGCCACAATCTCTCCAGGCACTGACTGCATGTCAAATTCTACGAAGGGGGGAAATACTCCTAGAAACACAACATTAATGGCTGCTCGAATAATGCAGCAAGAAAGGACAATGGAGGTGATCAGTCTCTTACCCATCCACTTTGTCATGCTGGACCCTGGCGTGGTTGCCATGAAAGCTACCACCACAGTGATATTTTTTGCCAAGATACAAGACAACACTACAGTAAAGAGTATGCCAAAAGCAAACTGTTGGAGATAGCAGGTCAATTTTGTAGGTTGTCCAAGATAAAGCAAAGACAAGATAAAGCAAAACAGGAGCGAGACAAGGATAATGAAGGTGAGATGGAGGTGGTTAGCTTTGACAACAGGGGTTTCTTTGTGCTTAATAAAAATTCCTAGCACCAAAACTGTGACCAGGGAAAAAGAAGCAGCAGTGGAAGCTAAAGTGATCCCTAGAGGTTCTTTGTAAGAGAGAAAAGTTATAACTTTGGGGAGGCACTGATCTTGGTTCCTGCTTGGATACTGATCTTCTGGACATTGGAAACAATCATCTGTGTCTGAAACAAGAAAGAGGGGCTATTACTGTGAGGGGTCATACACAGCTAGGAGTTGGTTCTCATGACTGTCTTTTCTGTGAGAATTCCTGACCTCCACATACTGATTCCAGGCATAGAGTTTGTTCATTAAAAAAATAAAAATCTTATTAGCTAGCTAATAAGCTAGCTAACTTACTCTTATTGTTCAAATGTAGCAGATAGAGATAAGGCGATTAACCAAATATCTTAGTACATGACTGAATATTAGTGCCTGCTTGAAGAACTCACAGAACTCTGCAAGCATTGGTATTTGTACAGCATTCTGAGCAGGCTTTAGCATTTCCTTGTAACTACACAGTAGAGCACAAGATCAGAAGTATGCATACAACTCTCTCTACACACTGCTCTGGCAGCTAGATCATACCACCTCAGAACATAAGAACAGGCCTGCTGGATAAGGCCCAAGGCCCATCTAACCCAGCTTCTGGTTCCACACAGTGGCCCACCAGATGCCTCTGGGAAGCCAAGCAAGCAAGAGCTGCAACTGCTTTTTAGAGGCGTCTTGCCTCTGAGGCTGGAGGTGGCCTATAGATCTCTGACTAGTAGCCGTTGATAGACTTCTCCTCCATGAATTAATCTAAGCCCTTCTTAAAGCCATCCAGGCTGGTGGCTGTCAGCACATTTTGTGGCAGAGAATTCCATAGGCTGATTATGCATTGTGTGGGAAAGTATTTTATTTGGTTGATACCGAATTCTCAATTTTTAATATTTAAATGATTTAAATGTTTAAAATGTTCTGCAGAATTTTATTGTATTCTACCTTTTGTATTTTAACATTTGCAATCCGCCTTGAGATGCATTATGAAAGGCAGTATAGAAAATGAACATGAAATCAATAATTAAATAAAATTTATTGAAAGTCAGCATAATGGGATGAGCCCTGGTTCTAGTGTGATGCAAAAAGGAGAAACATTTATTTCTCTCCACTCTCCACAACCTGCATGATTTTATAGGTCTCTCTCATGTCACCTCAGTGATCTTTTTTCTAAACTAAAAAGCCCCAGATTTTTGAGCCTTGCCTCCAAAGGAGGTCTATAGCCAGGGGAAGGTTAATCCCTATAGGCAAACTAGGCACTTGCTTACAGAGGCGCATTTTGAGGGGTGGCAAATAAACCCAGCTCCAGAGCTGAGACAAGACAGCCTGCATTTTCAAGCCTGTCCCCAGGGACAAGAGAAACAGACCTCCCTCACTCCCCATTTCTTTGCAAAACCTCATGCTAATGTTTGTGGCCACTTTCTCCATCTCAGTCGTCCACTTTCTCCACTTCCAGCCATCATGGAAGGCGGGGAGGGGAGGGATACTGGCCGAGGTGCCAGGAGAGGACTTTTCAGCAAGGAAGATGAGGGGTGTGCTACATGGGGATCTCCAGCTCTATTGTGCTGGACCATAGCTGCTCACTGAAAGATTTTTGCCTTCCCTGGATTAAGGACTACAGGAGCTGTAGTTCCCCATGTGTACTAAGTAGCAGCACAAGGCAGGGTATCTGGGGAGCAGAGCTGAAGTGGTAGTTCATGCTGCTTGGTCCAGGCTTCCAATGGAAAGGAATAGTTGCAGGCTTCTGGGATTCTGCAATCTGTGCTGGGCGCGGCCCACACACACATCTCTGGAGGCACACCTTTCCCCCAATGTTCGCTTTGCGAACAGGTAGTAGAGCCGACCCACCTGCCCGCCTGCATTCTCAGGCTGCGCAGAATCCTTGTGGTTTTGATGACATTCCTGAACAGGTAAGAGTCTTCCATGGAGCTACTAGCAAGGGCTTGAGAGCATTGTTTTGGTCTGCATTACAAGCTCACCCCGCCCCCAGCACATGTGAGTAAGGGGTGTGTGTGAAAGACCTGAGAGTGGCTGTGTGCCCGGATATTTAGCAAGGCAGCTGGGAGGAAAGAAGCAGCTGCATATAAATACACACAGACACACACACCAGCGCAGGAGGAGAGCTGGTCCTGTGGTAGCAAGCATGACTTGTCCCCTTAGCTATGCAGGGTCCGCCGTGGTTGCATTTGAATGGGAGATGTGATGTGTGAGCACTGTAAGCTATTCCCCTCAGGGGATGGAGCTGCTCTGGGAAGAGTAGAAGGTTCCAGGTTTCCTCCATGTCATCTGCAAGATGGGCCTGAGAAAGATTCCTGTCTGCAACCTTGGAGAAGCCATTGCCAGTCTATGCAGACAATTACTGAGCTAGAGAGACCGATGGTCGGACTCAGTATATAGAAGCTTCCTATGTTCACATGTTTGGCCCAAATCTTTTGGGTCTCTCCTCTATAGTAAACACATGGTAAATGTTTGGGTTAAGCGACAGCTGGGGCTGAACCTGTCTCCAGTCTGCGAGGAGCCAGAGACTATACAAAACTCTAGGAAGGGAGTGCAAACACGTTTTCGGGGACGATGGGATGGAGGGTGCACCAGTTTACAATGGAGGGCAGAGGAAACGTGGAGGAGACGGGGCTAGGCTAGGCAAGTTTTGGGAGTGCATTAGCTAGTTAAGTCAGGGCAAGTGTAGAGGCTGCTTCCTATTTCCCCACCACTGCAGGAGCTGTGCGCAATCTCAGGTCCTGCTTGGTGTCTTTGGAGCACCATTCTTGCATTTCATTATGCAGCCTACACAGTCTGGCTGCAAGACTCAAGAAGAGGAATGCAGTCAGCTAGAGCCATGGCCAGGCCCCCTCCCGCCTGCTGCCCAGCTCTTGGTACTGCCACCACCAGTGGTGGGGGAGGAAGGGAAGGAGGAGTGACATGGGATGGGAAACATCTACTGCATTGAGAAATTGTTTCTTGCTGTGAGAAGCGGGAAATCTTTGGTTTCCTATTGGTGGGGAAAAAGCATAATCTGCCCCTTTCTATAGCAGCAGTATCAGACAACTGATTGAGGGTCTCTCAAGAGGAAAACCAAGTCACTTTCAGCAGTGACTCCTTGGTATCTCCTGAAGACCCAAGGAATGGCAGCACCATTTAGAAGTCTAGATAGAATAATTCTGTCATCAGCTCAATGATGACTCATTTTTGCATAGAGAACACTTGAGTTCTCAACCCTTGAATACTTGCAAACATACTGTATGTGTGAACTGATCCCTCTTCATCATTTCTACAGGAAATGACAATATTTCTGAAAATAGCATGCAGGTTTTTACACAAATCAGTTATACGTAGCTGTGAAAGTGCCATCCTTAACTTAGCAGGTACAGATAAATTGCAGTAACTTGCCATTACATTCATTGTGATCTATGTTGTTCTCTATCCTGGGCATTTTTCACACAACAGGATATTTTACACTTGGCCTGCACGCTAATGAACAATGAAAAACTGAAATCGTGTGTGAAATGCTCCCTGGTAGCTCACAGGGACTTCAGGGTAACTCTGGCCATTCTGGAGGAGATGTTAGCTAAAAGCCCCATGTGAAAAACGTCCTGCAATATTTGGTGTCCGATATTACTTACCCTTCTGGTCTGAAACCATCCCTTCAGGGCATGGAACACAATCGTAGCAGCAAAATTTCTCCCCATCCCTCTTGATCTTCTGATATCCAGCCTGGCAGGAGTCACTACAGACAGAAAGGGGCCACATCTGTCGGATGAAAGAAAGTTGAGAATGGGAGACATCAGAACCGTCGGAACTTTTCCAACATGGAAAGGCTTAAGCATTTGGGGCACTTTAGTTTTAGAAAAGGCAGCTGAAATAGGAACTCCGTAGACATTTATAGGATGTATATAACGGATGTATCGGGGAAACCTAGTTACAAAGTGGGGGGGATAACATGGGATGACAACCAGACTAAGGCAGTTTCAGTGCAACAAAGATGCAAGAAGGTCACACAGCTGAGTGGATGCTCTAAATCCTGCAATCCCTTGTTGCGCTCTCAGTTGGCTTGCCCAACTTCTACTTCTGCTACTACTACTACTACTACCACTACTAGAAAAGAAGTTTACAAAGAGAAATAAATATATAAACCAGCAAGATGGCTCTCTGTCCCCAAAGGGCTCACAATTGAAAAATAAACGTAAGATTAGATATTGCGTCCCCTACTTATATTATAAGTTACAAAGCCCTAAATGGCTTAGGCCCTAGGTATTTAAGAGAGCGTGAGCCCTACCACCTATGAGGTCACATGAGGAGGTCCATCTCCAGTTGCCGCCAACCCGTTTAGTGGCTACACAGAGTCGGGCCTTCTCGGCTGCAGCCCTGAGATTGTGGAATGCGCTCCCAGCTGAGATATGATCCTCCCCATCTCTGGCAATTTTTAAAAACCTTCTGAAAACACATCTCTTCAACCAGGCTTTCTCAGCTTTTAAAAACTTGTTTTTAAATTGTTCTGATTATGTAATTATTGTTTTACAATGTTTTTAATTGTTAATCATTGTTTAATGCTTTTATAATTTTTGTTTTCATTATTAACTGACTTTACTGGTGTCTTAATGTAAACTGCCCTGAGCCTTATGGAAGGGCAGTATAAAGGTTTTAATAATAAACAAACAAACAAACAAACAAACACTATAAACAGTCACTGGAGTGAGGGATGCAGTGCTGGGGGTGGATAGGGTCAGTTGCTTTCCCCCTTCTAAATCAAGAGAATCACCACTTTAAATAGGTGCCCCTTTGCAAGGTCAGTAGGGGACACATGCCCAAGTGTTGTACTTGTGCAGAAAGAATAGTGGATCCCTTTGTATAATTCCCTGCAACAAGTAAGAGCTGAGGGAGACGTTTCAGAGCAGGAAGAATCAGGGCCGGACTGGGGACACTGAGAGGACAGTGGAATGTATGTGAGGAGGGTGCTGGGTTTTGAAAAGAATGGGTAATTAAGGGTGGGAGCCAGAGCACAGGGGGGCACCGCAGGTGGGGTGCACTGGGAATATGCTCTGTTGCCCTGTGGGCCAGACCAAGCCTGGGAAGAATGTCGCAGATCATATGAACACAGCACAACTTAGCACTATCAGTCGGTGAAGTTGTGCACACAGCCTCCTGACAATCACTCTTGAAGGTGGTGGGGAAGGCAGGAGGTCACCTGCCTTCCCAACAGATGAGCATCAGCCATTCTTGATTTTCCCGCACCATGCACCAACTTGAACTGAGGTGTGGTGAAAGCAAGAGCTGGGAACAGGATGACCTCGCCACCCTGCATCCCTCCCGCATCTCTTTGCCACAAGCACAGCAGCTGCTTGCATTAGAACAGCTGCCACACACAGCGCATCGGTTCCTCCCCACTGGCTTGCTGCCGGAAATGGCGGCTGGCCAGGGGGGAGCCTTTTGACCTGGCGGCAATCATGCCCTTGATTTCCTTCCAAGAGTAAATGAACCTCAAGTTTGGGGAAGTGCACTCCTGTGATTGTCCACAACATAACATATGACTTTCTGTGGACAGATCTGTTTCTATGTATACTAAACACAGACTGGAGTGGCGTTGAGCACCATTGCAACACTAATTGGGCGCACAAATTCCTGTTTTAGCAGAACTAGTCTGCACAGCATCCTTGCACTAAAGTATCAGGTTTGCACTAGTAGAGGGTTAGTTTGGATGTCAGTCACTGCCATTTTACCTAACAAAAGAAACTTGCATCTCCCAGGTCCACGATCCCAGAAATGCCCCATGTCCACACCTGGTTAAAACTCCTGTGCCACACAATCCGCTCCTCATCCATGAACAAGGTTTTTCCTTCACTGGGATCTAGCTTCCCAACTTTCACACTATAGAAGGAATAGTTTGGGAGCATGTGGAGGTTCATGATATCGAATCCAGTTCCATGTTCCCACTTTTCATTAAAAGACACTCTTTCTCCAGCAGAGTTGTTAAATGAAACACCTTGAAGAAATGGGTGGAGCTGATAGAAAAATAACATGTTTAAAGAGAGGGAAAGAAAACCCAAAGTCATCAGATCTGAAATTATGATGTATTTAAAGTTTTTCTACCCTACATTTCAGGACATTGCTTTCCCATTGCTATTCTCACCAAACATGGTTGATAGAAGAAGAAGATGGCTGATTAAGCAGCATTATGAGAACAACTGATTAAATGACTCTTTACAGATTTTTAAAGCATGCCAGAGGGCGTCTGATTAGTGGTGAGAAAGTCTTGTAAAAATAAGAAAATAAGAACAGGAAAATTCAGGAGAATTTGGTTTCCCCCATTTTTTCCTCCAAAATTCTGACTTTTTCTAAAATAATTCGTGGAAATTTGGGGGAGGGGGAGGATAAGAGAGGTTTTGAAGTATCCTGATTTTTACAGCCCCCCACTCCCACATCTTCATCTCCCTCAGCCTGATGGACATTATGAGGAGGGCATTCCAGGGCTGGGGCACCAGTAACAAAAGCTCACTGCCAAAAGAATATTAGGCAGTGACAGGCCAGAGTGGGGAGTGAATATTCTTTTAAGAGTATTCTTTTTTTTTTAAGTGAGAGGATTAAATGTTTCTAGGAGATGCTGAGATTGCATTAAACTGCTGTCCCTTGCATATTTAAAGAGGTAGTTGCATCCACCGAAGACCTGGCGTGAAAACCCAAGGAAGCGTATTTTTAAAGGAAGTAGCTTTTCACGCCACACTCCCTTACATGGGACCAGATTGTATGGCTTTAAAACGATGGGCAGGTCTATCAATGCCCCCAGTTTCCCGCCAAATACCTATCACAGAGAAAACATACCACTTCACTCTGGAGACATTACCTGCCAGGGGTGGAGATCTTGAATGTCACGCCTTCTACCCCCCACCATTGCTCTGGATTTGGCTCTAGAGGAGTCCATGGCATGCAAAGCATGTGCCACAGCGTAGGCAGCATTATAGATACAGTAGCTGTGACCAGTCATGCTCATTTCAAAAACAGGTCCACGAAGGTTCTCTAGCCTCTCATTCCCCGTACATGCTCCATCAACCATCATCAGAATCCTGGGGTCTGGCAATGAGCATTTGAAGGCTTGTTCCCAGAAGGGCTCAAGGAAACCATCTCCTTGGGACTGATTAGGATTTACATTCTGAAGATAAGCCTGGAAACCTAAAACATCATTTGAGCGGATCCGGAAGGAAAAAGCACCTTGGAATGGTTGGAAATCCAAGTCACTTTGGAACTTGGTGAATACAAAATCAATGTGGGCTGTTAGAATCCACACCTTTCCAAGGAAATTATTTCCTTCATAGCCAGGAACTCTGAGCTTCATTAAGTACCATAGCCACATAAAATTCAGTGTTTCTGCATAGGTTATAAATGTATTAGCTTTTCTGTCTGTAAAACGTAGCAACACATCACTGTTCATTCCATTCATGGTTAGCCAGTTGACTTGTTTGGGGATTCTTTCGGTGAAGGCTGAACAGATTGCATTCTGGGAAAGCAATGGCTCCAGGGTCTGCAAGAAATGTTCCCCACTGTCATCATCCTCAGCAAAGAGCCCAACCCAGGACCATCCAAAATGTCGAAGTAATGGGATAATCCCCATAAATTGGTGGGCATCATTTGGGGCCATACGATAAAAGGAAGGATGCTGTAATGTATCATCTTCAGGGGCAAAAGAGCCATAAGTCAGCTATAATAACAATAACAATAACAATTCAATCATGCTCTGCACCCCCGCAGTGATGTAGATAGGCTATACCTCCCTCGCAGCTCTGGTGGAAGAGGAATGCTGCAAGTCCATCAAAGAGTAGAGGAGGAGAAAAGAGGCCTTGAAGAATATGTCAAGGACAGTGAAGAAGATCCACTTCAAATGGTCAATAACGAGAAATGATTGAACACCACTGAAGCAAAGTAGGCCTACAAGAATGATCAAGTAAAGAACCGAGCAAAAAAATGGAAAAATAAGCCACTGCATGGTTAATATTTGCACAATATAAGTGGAAAATCAAATATCACCAAGACCTGGCAGTGGCTTAAGCAGGGCAACTTGAAGAAATAAACATAGAGCTTAATACTGGCTGCACAAGAACAGGCACCAAGAACAAATCCAATAAGAGCAAAAGTAGAAAAATCTACAACAAACAGCAAGTGCCGCCTTTGTAAAGAAGCAGATGGAACAGTGGACCACCTAATCAGCTGTCGTAAAAAGATTGCACAGACTGACTACAAACAAAAGCATGACAAGGTAGCAGGGATGATACACTGGAACATCTGCAAAAAATACAACTACTTGTAGCCAAAAATTGGTGGGACTGTAAAACTGAAAAAGTTGTAGAAAACAAAGATGCAAAAATATTATGGGACTTTCGACTACAGACAGACAAACATCTGCCACACAATACATCAGATTTAACCGTAGTTGAGAAGAAAGAAAAACAAGTCAAAATAATCAACATAGAAATACTAGGGAATAGCAGAATAGAAGAAACAGAAAGAGAAAAAATTGCAAAATACAAAGGTCTACAAATTGAAATTGAAGGCTGTGGCAGAAGAAGACCAAAATAATCCCGGTAGTAACTGGTGCCCTAGGTGCAATACCAAAACACCTTGAAGAGCACCTCAACACCATAGGGGCCACAGAAATCACCACCAGCCAATTATAAAAAGAAACTTTACTGGGAACAGCCTATATTTTGCAACCATATCTATAACAATAACAACAATATTGATAATAAAATTCAGCCATCCCAGGTCCTTTGGAAGGACTCGATGTCTTGATAAAACAAACCAGTCAATAATACCTGTCTGACTGAGTAAACAAGAAATTATAGTATAAAATGTACAGAGAACCAGTTAGGAGGTATGTCTTGAGGGAACAAAATGTATAATAAATAGTAACTAATAATAACTAATAGTAAATAATTATGAATAACTTTATATGATTTTAAAAGAAATGTTATTCTTAAAAAAAATAGTAAAATCCTGTTTTGACTGTTTCAATTAAAAAATGCCAGGTTCATCTGGTGTAAATCTAGGAATGTTATGCAAATCCTAGGAAAGACAGGACTTATGCACAAGGTGGAGAGACGCAGAAATCCTGCACAAATCCTGGTGCATCACTTCACTCTGTGCTTTGTAATCCCTGTGTAGCAACTACCCATTTCACTTGGCTCATTGAACAGTGGACAATACCTGTTTTTCATTTGTTCCTTTCTACGAACCATAATAAAATCAGGGCCAGATGAGGAAGCGAAGAGTGTGTTACATGTGAGATCAATCAAAATGCCAACATGCTCATGCATATCTCGTACCTGTGGCATCTTATAGAGATGTAAGATTTCTGCCATGCGAAAGGAGACATCAGAGGAAAGACCCCCAATGATGGCTATGAGCTTGTCCTGGGCATCACATTTATAGTTGGGGGGGAATCTTTGGGATTTGAAGAGCAGGTCCAGAGTGGTATGATAGGTCATTGATGCATCATTGTAGCTATCATAGATGCGGAACCCCAGAGTGAGATTGGGCAAGATCTTGGGGTTCTCATTGATCTCCTTAATGGCAAATGCCAAGGCCAGAACATGTTGGTAGAACTTTGTCACCATACTGCAGAGAGAGTTAAATGCTCTTTCACTAGAGAACTCTATAGTGAACAACCCTTGGATCAGAGTAATTGTTTGTTGTACTCTCTTTTAAATGTCTGACTCAAATGCAGATGCATCAGGACACCACTATTGGGAAGGTACTATAGAAACAGGGCAATATGATTTTATTTAATGATCTTCAGTTATTTTTCTCCAGACCTGCAGTTTGGAATCTGGTGGATTTTGAGCAGAATTTGAAATGGGCAGGATCTAGATGCTTGCTAGAACCTTATATCTGCACACACTTGGTCAGCAACCTTTTTAGTGCCTCAACCTGATGTTACAGTCTGATAAATATGTACCCCTTTCTGCTGCTGCACGTGCCTCTGCTTCATACACCATATGTCTACCAATAGGGTCTGTGAAGAAATGTTTTGTGCAATTGCTTGCAATTTCCCTTCATTGGAATGTAAGATTGAAGTAATTGTGAGGTATCATTGCTGACACCTATTATTAAAGACACAAGAAGTGGAAAATATAGTTTTCAGTAAGAAGACAGATAATGAGGATATAGATGGGGAAGCAATGCAATTGCCAAGGGATGGAAACCTTCTAATTGGAAAGCCACTCCATGGAAACTTGAGCTTTTTTCCTTGTTAGGCAGTAGGAGGGAAAGAAGTGACAGTGGTGGCAATCTATAGAAAGAGAGGGAGAAAGCAAAGAGGCACAGAGGAGTACTGAAATAGAGAAGGGAGGCAGAAGATGAGAGAAAAACTCAAATGACAAACATGACAAAAATCTTGAACAAAAAGCAGGATCAGTCAATCAGTAAAAATTTCCTGCAAACGTGCATTCTTAGATCTGTGTTTTAAAACTAGTTCTTTTTAGATAGATGTACATATAGCTCACACTCTGTATAATGAATAATGCATCCTAGATTGGGTGTTCTGCTCTTATTCCTGAAAACTGACATGCAAAAATTAGTTCTGTGTTAAAACCGCTTTAAAAAATTTACACACATGCTTGCACATCTGGGTCCTCATCTAAATGGATATGCATCTTGATTACAAAGTTAATACAATCATCTTTTTAGAATAACCCCCTCCAAACCTGGCCTCTATAACCAAATTCCATAGTTCTTCCTATTAATCAGACAACACAGAGATCACTGTCAGCCTTGGCTGCTTCTCCAATCGTTTCTCTCTCTGCATGTCCTCCATCTCCACATGTTTGGCTCCTCATAGAGATCATATTTCACATATGTTTTAGGAAAACTGTACCTATCTGTGTTGGTGCAAAGGTGATGCTGCTGCAAGGTTAAGACACATAAATCCCTTCCAAAAAAAGTATGAGATATATTAAAGGAGGTGAAGCAAGAAAGAAAATTATAAGTAAGAGAGAAAACATAAAAAAAAGAGATGTGCAGGAAAGGACAGTATCTACATCTGCTGGTGATGGTCATTAAGCTGTCTTAGATTTCTGATATTTAGGATTCATGGTCTTGTCAGGGCCATGAAGTGAGGGTAAACAATTAATTGCTTACGATTTGACATTCAAGAATTCCAACCAAGGATGGTCCTTGAAAGAAAGTTCAAGGGAAGATTCAGTGAACTGAGAAACAAGCCCACCAATGAGGAGATCCCCTGGCTGATATGCCTCCTGTAGAATATGGAGGGAATAATTCATTGGGCACTCCATGGCATCTATTTCACACACCATGTGAGGCAACAGCAGGAGCAATGCCACTAGCCTCACCATCCTGGCACTGACAGGTCTCTCTTGCCCCAGATGATTTTGAAGATTGCCATCAGAAGATATTGAAGATTGCCATCTTCAATATCAGGCCAGCCTAAGCATTTACTATGGATGGCCACTGAATCTTCCAATATCAGTATAGGGAAACTCATCAACCTCCTCTTTAACATCTGCAGGGTGCAAGGTACATACTGCAGAAGACCAGGAGAGAGGGTGAAGACACTGATTTAAAGTCTGGCCCATAACATGAGATGGAAACTGGGTCTCAGATGCCGAATGAAAGGGACAACTTTGCCTCCTCTTACCCTGAACCCCACCTTGAAGCAGTTCAGAATCCTTTTATAATCACGTTCAAGGGTGCTTCTTGCTTTTTCTTCTGCCTTGCCAAACTCACAGAAGTTACAGGCAAAGTAATCACTGTGATTTAGATAATTACAAGGAAGATGATGAGCTCTGCTAAGCTCAAAATGACACCACCACTGAGGGTAAACATGTTTCTTCAGAGCTGAACACAAGCCTCCTCTGCTTCAGGGCTGAAGTTTTAGTATGGGGTCGCTGGTGCAAAGTCCTCCGCTGGGGTAGGGTGTCTGGGGAATCTCAAACAGCACTACCACTCTAGCCATTGAAGGTGGCTCTAAATGCTAGGAGAAGTGTCCCCTGGTCTTTTTGTCCACTGCTTCCAGGAAAGTTGGCCATAAGCCAATATCTGGGCCTATTGAGCAGTGGTGGGCAGTTGCAGCGGTGGAATAGAATTTCTCTTCTGTGCCACCAGACGTGACTGGCATGATACATGTGCAGTTCAGGCACTGCCAGAAGAACCACAATGACAGAGCAACACATGTTGCCGCTGAGTGGGTTGTTCTGGCTTCATCTCCTCCTGCCCTCCTCATACTTGAACAGGCTGCTTAAGGAGAAGTCAGAGATGGCACAAGGTTCTGAGAGTGCTGCAAGATTTTTGCTACCACATAAAGATCAGCGATCCAGAAGGGTCCCAGGGCCTGGTTGTGGTCCTTGTAAGGGACAAAAGCCCAAATCCACCGACTCTTCATGCCAGGCCTGCTCAGCTCCTTTTTCAAGACAGCTTCTATATTTTACTTTCTTTCTTTAATTCAATTTAATTTTACATGTATATGTATATGTATATGTATATGTATATGTATATGTATGGCTATGTTTATCCTTGCAACAACCCTTTTGAGTAGGTTAGGCTTAGAGACATCTGACTGGCCCAAAGGCATTCAGTGAGTTTCATGGCTGAATGTGGATTTGAACTCAGGACTCCCCGGTCCTAGTCCAACACTCTAACCACACCACCACACACACAAATAGACTGCTTCTGGATGTCGTTGGGGAGCCATCAGCTGGAAAGTCAAATCCAAGAATGAAGCCATGAACTTGATTCAGATCGTGATGAAGTACTACATGCTGAAAAGAAGACCACTGCCCCAATGGATCACTATCCAAACTACGAGTTTCAACCTTTCTCAATTTTAGCGCCCTAGAACAGTCAATGATCAGACCAAGAAAGAAAAGTGACCCTTATTTTTGTGCTAGACAGTAGAAATTTGCATTTGAGCTGTGAGCTGTAAGTAGCATTGAAACTAGAGCAGGTCTCTAGTTGTTTGCAAAGTGGCTCATCCATGGTTGGTTGCCTCTGTAGCGATAGCTCTTTATTGTTTCTAGGTCTGCTAGTTCCCAATGGCTGTGGAGAAAAGGTAAGTGGATCCACATGACCAGAAAAGCCAGGTAAGAGAGCTCTCCTCTCCTCCTACCTTGTTTGAGAGCAGGGTACAAAAGCTGGGCTACTCTGCTTGGAGCAACCACGGTTGGAGGGATTTCTGTGAGTTCAAATAATCAAGCAGGACTGGATAAAGTCCCTTCTTGCCTGATTTTGACACTTCTATTCTTGCTGTCTTCTTCTTCTTAGCTGATCTCTGCTATTCAATTTGGGCCTGAGCACAATAATGTAGCATTTAGGGGGAAAGATGCAGCCCAATAACCCACCAGTGGAGGCTAAGGTGAAGAGGATATCCACCGCTACTGTGGATTTCCCCTGGGCGCCCATATAGGCTTTAACAAACCACAACCAAACACTGAAAAGCATCAACATACTGAAAGTGATGAACTTCGTTTCCTTAAAAGCATCTGGCAACTTCCTGGCCAGGAAGGCCACAGTCCAGGTGATGATAAAGAGAAATCCCATGTGACTCAAACAAAAATAAAGCACCATGAAAGACCCTTTGTTACATTTTGCAAATTTCTCTCCAGCCATTGGCTGCATGTCAACATCTGGAAAGGGGGGATATGTTCCTTGCCACACAGCACTCTTGACTGCTCGAATAAGGCAGCTGGAAAGGACTACAGAGCAGGTCAGTCCTTTCCCCAGCCATTTCTTCATGCTGGATCCTGGCTTGGTGGCCATGAAAACTACAACCACGGTCAGGGATTTGGCCAACACACAGGAAAGCGCTACAGTAAAGATCATGCCGAGACTATCATGTTGGACAAAGCAGGTCACCCTTGTAGGCTGTCCAAGATAGAGAAAAGACAAAAGAAAGCAAAGCAGGAGGGAGATAAGAAGAATGTAGGAGAGATCCCAGTTGTTGGCTTTGATGATGGGGGTATCGTTGTGCTTAATAAAAATTCCTAGCACTAAGATGGTGATCAGGGAAAAACAAACAGCAGTGGCAGCTAAACTGGTCCCCAGAGGTTCTTGATAAGAGAGAAAGGCTATAACTTTGGGGATGCATTGATCTTTCTTCTTGCTTGGATACTGATCTTCTGGACATTGGAAACAATCATCTGCATCTGCAATATGAAATCGCAGTCATTACAGTGCCATGTCATATGCAGCTAGAACTTCATTCTCATGACTATCTTCACTGCGAGAGTAAATGCTCATGCTGACCTCTTCTTGCTGGTACCCAGTGAAAGGTTTGTTCTATGAAAATACATTTCTTTAGTGCCAGATTTAGGCACAAATTCAGTAAACTGAAACTTAGGGCCTCATATTATGAGGAGCCTCTGCATACCAAAATGTTGCTAAAATTCATGTTTTACAAAACATGATTGAAAAACAAGGGAGAAACACTTGTACCTCAAATGTTCACTCATCTCTTATTTTATATTGGGATGGTGGACATCATCACAAACTTCATCTTTGAGGTTTCCCTATGTATCCATACTACTCAACCAAATATGGTTTGGATCAAAGCCTGTCCTCACAGCTTCAGTGTTCAACCCATCAGAGCAATGCTGCTGTAACCATGAGCAGTGCAGAGAGCAGGACTGAGTGATTCCTTTAGGCAAGAATTCCAAAAGGTTTTGTAATGTTATGTGGCCTCAACATGTCATAATCTCACACTACACTTCATGAATCAGCAAGCTGTCCTGCAAATTTCTCTTTTTGTTCACGCTATGCAGATATAGGGAAGGCAATTAACTATTATGTGACTGAAACAATATGCCAGCTGTCAGCACTCACAGAACTCTGCAGCCACTGATATTTGTAGAACATTTTGTGCAGGGTTTTGCATTTACTCACAGCAACAGAGTAGAAGGAAGCACACAACTATTTCTATATGCAGCACTGGAAGCTAGATCTAGGACATCTTCAGATGTAAAGCAGAACTGCATGGTTCCGCAGATCCCTCCCCTACTCTCCCATCCGCATTTGGACCCTCCACTCTGTAGTCAGCTGGATTGCGGGAGGAGCATCTTCTGAGTTCACTAGAAGTGGTGTTCTCTGTAAGAGGGATTCCCAGATGCTGTTGACTATAAGTTCCTTAATGGGCAGCCAAAAGCCATTGCTGCTGAGGATGGTAGGAGTTGTAGTCAATAACAGCTGGGAATCCCTCTTACAGGGAACACTGTCTTGGACCAGAGCAAGTGCCCAGATTTGCCAACTCTTCATGGCAGACCTTCCCTGCTCCTTATAAACAATTTTGTCAAAATTTGAAGTAGTTCAATATTTCGGAGAGATGTCAGAACAGAAGATAAGAGCTGAACAGTGGCCGCCACTGGCATTCCTATCCTATGGCTATCTAGGTCGTTGGCTCTGACTTTGGGGGTATCTCTGTGCTTAAACAAAATCCGTGTAATTAGAAAAGCAAGGTAGGAAAGCTCCCCTCTCCTCCTCCTTTGTTTAAGAGCAGGATGCAAAAACTTGGCTACTCTTCTTGGAGCAACCAGGGTTGGAGGAATTTTTGTGAGTTCACATAACCATGCAAGCCAGGATAGCATCCCTTCTACCCTGATTATGACCATTCTACACTTCTTTTATTTTTAATTATTAGCTGGTCTCTGCAATTCAGTTTTGGCCGGACCCCAATAATGGAGCATTTGGGTTAAAAGATGGAGCCCAGTAACCCACCACTGGAGGCTAAGATGAAGAGGATATCCACTGCTACTCTGGGTTTCCCCTGGGAGCCCATATAGGCTGGAATGAACCACAACCAAACACTGCAAAGCATCAACATACTGAAGGTGATGAACTTGGATTCATTAAAAGCATCTGGCAACTTCCTGGCCAGGAAGGCCACAGTGAAGGTGAAGATGGACAGAAATCCCCCCTAGTTAACACAAAAGTAAAGGACCATGATAGATCCTCTGTTACATTTTTCCACAATCTCTCCAGTCATGGAATGCATGCCAAAATCTGGGATAGGGGTGTGCAATTCGGATTTTCAGTGTTTCAATTTGGATCCAAATCAAAACACCCCCTTTCATTTTTGGGTCCGAATCTGACCCATCCGAATCCAAAAACGAAGAAATCCCCTGTGTCAGACCTATGCATAAAAGTCTGAAGAATACAATGGACTATATATATCTTATTAAACCTCTTTATAGGACTCTCTGGAGAGAATGCCTAGATAAACCATCATAAAGAAAATTGCTTACGTATCTGAAAAAGTTTATATGGCTTTAGCCTGGATGGTCTATTAGAAATGGGTTTTTGTCACGCGAGACTGATATTAAAGCAGCGGATCTATGATATGGAAATGCAGACTGATCGATCTTTAATCTCTAAAGAAGTTTTCCTAGGTTTACAAATGTATAATACTAAACCTGCGAATTACCTGGGTAAGATTACTATCACTAAATATCGCAGGATGTTTACATTGGCCAGATTTAATGTGCTACCTTCAGCTGAATTAGAAGGTAAATTTAGAGGGATCCCAAAAGAACAGAGACTATGTCCTTGTGGCTCTGGAGAACAGGAGTCTATCTTTCATATCTTACTCCACTGTCTTTTTTATAGGGACTTACGAACTTGTTATATTTCCTCCTTACTGACTGATTTCCCAGGGCATACAGATGCATTTTACGTCAACTAACTGCTCTCAGATCAGAAGGAGGAAGTAACATTTAAAGTTGCTAAGTTTTGTGAGGCAGCTAATAAGGCTAGACAACAGATGGTAAATCAGATTATGCTAACGGGAAATTGCTGATTAGGATGAGTCCATGTTCCTGATTATATTATGTATATATTATTACTATATTACGTGTATTATTATGTATGTAAATTTTGGTCTATGACCATAAATAAACATGATGATGATGATGATGATGATGATCTGAAAAAATCATAATACATAAATTAAAAAACAACCTAGTGAATTAATCACAACACTATAAACAGTAAATAATCACAACACTATAAACAGTAAAAACAAACAATAGAATATACAAAATCCCAAAATGCTAAATATACAAACATAAATATATATATACATAGCTTGAAAGATATAAATCAACTGTATGTTCACACGTGTGCATACATCAGGAGATAGCAAGTGAAATAGCTATGTAAATAATAACCACCATTGTCGATTTTTACAATCTTAATAAATGTTCAATGGGTCATAAAGGAACAAACAATATACTATCTCAAAATGTCCAATCCACAGACGTGGATATCCTCAAATAAGATGGTAAATACCACTCTGTAGAATCCAGGTATGCCAGTTATCTCCAGTTTTGTTCCCAAATAAACCAAGGTTGTTCAAACCAAAAGCAGAAAGCGACGCATAGTCTCTGAACTGAGAGTCCAAGACTTGGGTGGAGAAGGGAGTTTAGTGCTGACATAGAGAAATATGAGCCAAGGCAAAGGGAATGAGAGGCAGAAGGATTGAGGGGAACAAAAAGATGGTGGCATGGAGCACAGGCCAGGGCAGAATACTGTTCGATCAGCTAATGGGCTGTGAGCAGCTCTCCTGGGAAGCAGAGAAGACAGAGATTGAAAGGAGAAGAGCCAGGATCAAAAAGGTACATTAGTACTGGAAAAATCTAGGCTGAAAGCAATCTCTAGATATAATATTTACCTGTCCAAGCTATCTGTATCTTCAGCAGGCTGTGGAAGGGGGGGAACACCAGGCGGCAGCTATGGTATAGTGTTCAAGAATGACTGTGAGGCACAGGTTGCTTCAACAGCCTAAGATCCACATAGTAATCCACAAGCAGGAGCGGGGGTTCCCCCCCACCCCCCAATAAGGCAGATATCCAACTTCCTGGGATATTAGTAAGGCTCTTTTCCTAGTGTGCTTGCCTCTCTCTTTCACTCCCAACTCTTTTTTGGGGGGGAAGGGGTATGTATTCCCCCTTACATAACCTCCCCTCAAACTGTTTGTCATATTTTAAATCAAAGACAGCCACGTCAAATCCTTTCTCTGGCTCCATCCTTAATGTAAACATTCGCCTGGTCTCCCTCTTGGTTTTCATGTACCATATCTGGTCTGGAGCCGGTGGTAGGGGTCTGGGCCAATTGTTTACTTAACCAGGTATAAACAGGCCTGTTTATGCCCAGCTGGACCAGTCTCTGGTCACTTCTCCAAGCTTGGTTGGTGCCTTCAATTCCAAGAAATGTTATTTAGAAATGGCATGCAAATAATTGTTATTAGGAATCAGCATATAAGAACTGTTATCAGGAGTCAACATGTCAAAGCAATTCAGCAGTTACTGTGTGAAAGTATGTACTCCAAATGCATACATGTACTGAAATCTAAAATTTGGTTTTCTAAGACCTTCTAAATATGAATAACATAGCAAGTTTCAAGCTAGTTTTCATGATTGACATCAGCATAGCAAAATGAAAAACAACTCCAAGGCAGAACAGGGTAAATTTCCCTACTCATCAGGGCTTGACTACAGCATAAAGAATTCCATTCAGTTACTTCGGCTCAACACAACCAAAGTTCACACTTCAATTTCTTGCAAACCAGCCATTTTAGACACAGGCCTGGGTTTTGCTTTTTGGAACCACAGAGCTGCTGGTCCCAATCCCAGGGTGCCCACCACAGTATCTCACCTACGCTGCATGGGCAGCCCACAGCCTCTTTGCGCATCCTCAAGGTCTCCTGAGGACTACAACCAATGTGACCAGTAATTATTTTACTTACAAGAAATGCCTTCAGATCAGCCCTCCAGAACTAACTTACCCCTTTCACCTTGTCTTCCCTCTTTTCCAACTATGGAAAATCTTCCTTCCCTGCTTCCCAGAAATGTCTCTCTCTGACCATTTTAGTTGGCCTAGCAGCATACTTGTCTCGGCTTGCTCTCCTTGCCGCCCCCTTCCTCCTCCCTTCATCCCTCCGCCTTCCTCTCCCTATGCTTTTGGCTCATCTATTAATATGTCAGGATGAGCATTCAGTCTCTCCCTCCCCTCTCAGCCTTTTGGCTCATTCACTAAAAGACAGACTGGGCATTTGATTCCCCTTCATCTCACGCTTGAAGCTGACCCTTAACTAGAAGCCAGCTATAAAATGTGTTCATTTTGTGCTGGGAATGGAAAGATAAGACAGATTCTTGCTAGGAGACAGGGTTCTGCTAGCAGCCCTAAGTAAAATAATGAACTTGGCTTTAGAACTGCTTGCTTCTTAGTGAAGCGAAAATGAATTTCAATTGCTAAAGAATTAATTACAAACCACTCTGTACTCTGAAAAATTGCACCACACTATAATGAAACATTTGATTCAATATGCTTGCATGCCTTGCTCACAAGCAAACATTAGCCTTTGAATAAAGTTTATAAGTACAGTTTTGTGTGCGCGCACCTCTTCTTCTCCTCCCTCTACATGACCTCAGAACTGAACTGGGAGTTATCCTCTGTTGGCTAAGTTTGGAGGGGCTGTGTGCTCCCTCTCTCCCTTGCAGGGAGGGGCACTGCAGCCTGCCTGCAACAGGAGCAGGGCAATTGTCAGAGAGATAGCTTCAGTACTTTGTCCATCCATGAGGTCCTCAAAATACAGGCACAACAACAAACCATCCAAGGCATTTGAATTGCTTGCTATCTGTCTATCTGTCTATCTATCTACACATTGTAACCAGGAAACAGATACAATAGGGAATAGATCGGGAGCAATAAGGGAATGGATGCAATAACAGATATAATATAACTAGGGACTGGGAACAGAATAGATACAATAGGCTGCTGGGCAGAGAATATTAATACTGATATATTATGGGGCAAAGGGCTGGAGGAGGACAGGCTTCTTTTTTAAAAAAAACAACCCCCCAATCTTTGGAATGGTAAAAAGACAGAATTGGGGTTTTTTTTAAACCACGAGGCTACGCTACCCTTCTAACCACCAGTAGTTCTAGCTAATGGGGATTCCTCCTACACAGAATCCCTGTCTAAACTTCTTCTAAACAAAACAAAACACAACTTTTTAAATTCAACTGCAACCCAAAACCTCCCTCCAAACAGGGGGGAAAAAACCCCAAGAATACAGAATTCCAGAGAGGGTTGTGTGTATGTGTGTGTTAGAGAGAGAGAGAGAGAGAGAGAGAGAGAGAGAGAGAGAATGGGGTGCACTCACTCAGTCTAGGGCTTTAACCAGTTGTCCACTTCTGTGGTCTGGTCTCTGTATCTGCTCTTTCTTCTTCAGTCTTCTTCTCCTTCTTCAGTCTTTGATTTGTGGGGGCTGGGGCATACGCCTGGAAAATCTGGGAGAAAAGGGGATGGTTGGCCAGGTGGCCAGTGGCCACAGGGGCTAGGGCCGGTGGCTGTTGGCACAGAGAGGCAGGGATTTTTAGTCTCAAGGGGGTAAAAAAGAATTCTCAGAATTCAATAAAAAATATAAAAGCAATGCAGCAGAGATAAATTTTAATCCATTCCCAGGCTGGTAGCCACACTAGCCACTAGCCAGAAGGGGCAAGCAGGCAGGCTGGGTGGGCAGGCTGGGCTCAGGTTGGCAAGGCAGAAGGCAGTAGGCATAGGGGCAGTGACATGGTGGCAAGCAAAGCAAAGCCCCCCCCCCCTCTCTCTTCCCCTATGAAGCAGAACAAGGCAGAATGCGGCTGCCTCTTTAAATCTGATGAATGAATCGATCCCTCCTTGAACTCCCCAATCCCATCTCTTGCCCCTTCTTCGACCCTTCCCCTGGCCAATATGGGGTTAGTCAAGAGTGGCAAGATCCAAAGGCGCCAATCGGAAACAAGGAGAGAATTGTCAGGAGATCAGACCATCCTTTCATTCACTGCTCTGAAGGTCGGGAAATTCAAATAGACGTCAAACACAAAATAGAGTCTGACTCAGAGATCACCACAAACTGGAGGTCCGAAACAACAAACCTTTCGGAGCCGAAACAGGGGTGATCTGTTTTGTCAATGGAACTTTTGGAAGGTGCAAAGGGGTGATTTGTTTTGTTGACAAATCAACCAAAATGGCCTGTTTGAGGTACGAATTGTTTTGTACCCGAAACGTTTTGCACATCCCTATTCCACACAACTGTGGACTCATCACAAAAACACTGGCCAATGTCCGCTTAAACGTGTGCATGTGGACTGGAAAAGGTAGTTACACAACTAGTTGGCCCAGCTATAGTGGTGTAAAAGCCCACATTGGTGGGGTGTCCATTTTTGCCACTTCCCCTCCTCTCAGAAGAACTCCAGTAAATGTCACCACACAACAGAAAGGCAGCTTCCATAGAAATCAATGAAGTTGTACACATGACTGTTGGTTAGGCGGGGAGGGCAGAAAAGGGGAAGGAAGGCTTGAAACTGCCTTCACCTCAGATGATCCTCCTGCTGCTCAGAGCAGTGTGGATGGAGTGCCCACATCATCCACAGTGGTCTGAGCATCAAAGATCACTGGAGGTTGGGAAAATAAGTCCTAGCCTCCAAGTATCCCTCAATGCACCATGGAATGTGTGCCCTACATTGGGGAATCACCCCCCCACCCCCCGCTGAGCCAGGTGCTGTAGGGCACAAACACAACCCCAAATTTAGGGTTAAGAGCATGATACAGGTTGGCCGCCTCATTAACTTGAAGGTTAAGGTTAAATACTGTTGTTAATTCCCTGGCTTGGTGCCAAAGCAGGACCGAGACTGGGCTCCATCCTGGTGTTTCAAATGAGCAGCTTAGCCCAGGTTGGGCTTCTCATGCTTGGGATTGTCTGCTCGTGTGAACAGCCTCAATATTTCATATGAAACAAGGGATAATAATAATAATAATAATAATAATAATAATAATAAGCAGAAGAAGAAGAAGAAGAAGAAGAAGAAGATAGCAATAGCACTTACATTTATATACCGCTCTATAGCCAGAGCTCTCTAAGCGGTTTACAATGATTTTAGCATATTGCCCCCAACATTCTGGGTACTCATTTTACCGACCTCGGAAGGATGGAAGGCTGAGTCCACCTTGAGCCCCCTGGTCAGGATCGAACTTGTAACCTTCTGGTTACAGGGCAGCAGTTTTACCACTGCGCCACCAGGGGCTCTTTGATGAAAGATGAAAGATTATCGCCTGCTTGTGACATATGTATCACTTTGATTGAGGACTTGACTGAAGAATAGCCATCAAAAAATCACAGGATTTCTTACCTTGTCTTCATTCATATGAATGTCACATATATTGATTGTGTGTACTTGAGGCTTATGCAAAAGGGATTGAATTGGCATGAGGTGTAGCCCAATATCTAAGATTAAGCCCACTGTCTCCATTACAAGTTATAGGACTCATTAGGTTGTTCATATGACCATTTCAGAGTTGGTTGGATGGTTAGAGAACTCGGATCCCAGTATGAGTAAATCAGCAGAACTTCTGTTTGGGTCAGCTCACCTAAGCTAGGCATGGTTGAAATTGGGAGATGACAATACAGAAAGTCCTCAGAGACCAAATTAGTCTTCTCATCATGCTTTGCTCTGCCACTAGACTGGAAAGCCTCAGAATATCAGGAATCAGAATATTGGCTAATGAAGCTGCCCCTTGATTAGCCATGAAAAAGCAGGAGGTGGAACCAGTCCTGCTGAAGCAGCTCCATCTACAGCATCATAAAGTGTGCTTTGCAGAGTGCCACATTCATGGTTAGTAGCCCCTGTAGCCACAGCTCTTTATTATTTCTAGGCCTACTGGTTCCCAATAGCTATGTAGAAAAGGTAAGTGGATCCACATGACCAGAAAAGCCCGATAAAAGAGAGCTCCCATTTTATAACAGAGCACGAATGCTGGGCTGCCTTGCTTTGAGCAACTTTATGTGATTTTCATGAGTTCAGACAATCATGTAAGCAAAGATAAAATTCCTCCCACCCTGATTTTGACATTTTTCTAAACAGACCTATTATTTCTTTCTTCTTATTAGCAGATCTCTTATTATTCAATTTCGGCTTAAGCACAATAATGTAGCATTTTGGGGAAAAGATGCATCCCAGTAACCCACCACAGGAGACTAAGATGGAGTACATCTCCACTGCCACCATAGATTTCCCCTCAGCAGTCAAGAGGTTTGGAACACCACACAAGACAATAGTGCAAAATGTCAAGATGCCGACAGTGATGAACTTGGATTCATTAAAAGCATCTGGCATTTTCCTGGCCAGGAAAGCCACAGTGAAGCTGATGATGGACATATGTCCGCTGTAGCTCACAGCATAGTAAATCTCCATAACAGACCCTTTGTTGCATTTTGCAACAATCTCTCCAGTCATTGATTGCATGTCAAATTCTGGGAAGGGGGGAGATGTTCCTAGCCACACAGCACCAACAGTTGCTTGAATACGGAAGCAGAACAGGACTATAGAGTTGCCTTAGTTTTTTACTTGCACATTTCTTCACGCTGGACCCTGGTTTGGTGGCCATGAACGTTACAATCACTGTGATGCTTTTGGCCAGCATACAGGACATTTCTACTGAAAACATCATGTTAGCAGCATATAGTTCAAGATAAAATGTCATCCTTGTAGGCTGTCCAAGATAGAGCAAAGATAAGAGGAAGCAAAGAAAGAGGGAGACAAGGAGAATGTAGGTGAGATCCTGGTTGTTGGCTTTGACAATGGGAGTATCTTTGTGCTTAATAAAAATTCCTAGCACGGAGACTATGATCAGGGAAAAAGAAGCAGCAGTGGCAGCTAAAGTGATCCCCAAAGGTTCTTCATAAGAGAGAAATGTTATAACTTTGTGGAAGCATTGATCTTTGTTCTTGCTTGGATACTGATCTTCTGGACATTGGAAACAATCATCTGCATCTGAAACAAGACAGGGACCCATGGAAGTGCCAAGTCATATGCAGGAAGAGGTTTGTTCACACTAAGTAGATCTGGGGAACATGGGTGTAGCTGTAATTGAGCAGACGAGTTCAAAGAAACCGGAGGCGTTCTTATCTCTGGACCTCTGGCCACAAGTCCAGGGACTCCGCACTCCTTGCCCCCCACATCATCTTTAGTGTGACTGGCCAAGGGTGACTGTGACCTGTGCCAGGCGGCTGGGCATGACCTATGCTTTAGAGACAGAGTGGGGGAGGAGAAGAAATATGTGGGATGGGGATATATTAAATCGCCTGTTGAAATATTTGTGCAGATGTATATTTGCATAAATAGACATGTTTTATGTTCTTACATTCTTGTGAGTTCACTTGCTGTTTGTGCCCTCAAGAACACATGTGAAAAAAATACTGTCTGTTTGTGTGTGTGTGTGTGTGTGTGTGTGTGTGTGTGTGTGTGTGTGTGTAGGGGGATGATGCTTAAGTTGCAACTGGGAGTGAATGACATAAAGGGCTTTATGCCCAGGCTCCAAAATTACTTAGGTGCACCTCTGCCCAGGCCCCCCAGCTCCTGAGGAACCCCGGCTCCATCCCTCCCTATATTCTTCATTATCTCCTTCACTCTCCCAGGGCCACCACATAGAGGGGTGAACACAGGCCCTCTCTCCCCTAGCTATGCTCCTGATGGGGAAGGTGAATAACCAAATGTTTCAGTTCATGAGTAAATCCATTTGACAGCTGAGAGCACTCACAGAACTCTGCAAGCATTGATATTTGTAAGGAATTCTGAGCAGTGTTTCGCACTGGATTACACCAGCAGAGTTGAACTCAAGATAAGGAGGCTGTACACAGCTATTTCTACAGCTAGATCTAGTCTAGGGTCGATTGTGGGCTTTCGGGGGTGGGGGGAGTCTAGGATCTCTGTTCCCTGTAACAGGGATTCCCAGATGTTGTTCACTACAACTCCCATAATAACCAGCCACAAGGAATTGCAGCTGTGGATGGTGGAAATTGTAGTCAATAAGATCTGGGCATCCCTCTTACAGAGAACAGTGTTTAGGACTCAGAGCAAGTGCCCAAATTCACCAACTCTTCATGCCAGGCCTGGTCTGCTCAAATTCACCATTTTCAAAGAGAGGAGAGTCAACATCTCTCTCAGTGATGATTTCTGAGAACAGATAGTAGTGGGTCTGACAGTGTGAGAGGTCTCGCTTAGTTTCATGTGAACCCAAGATTAGGATTTGGTGTGGGCTGTAATGAGTATTGAACTTAGTGCTGATGCAACACTACCTTACATATGGTTTTGTCAAAATTTGGAGTGGCTCAAGTGTTTCAAGGGAGTTTCACAATGGAACATATGAGCCATTTTTTCAGGAAGCAGTTTACCAGTGTTAGGAGGTGGGGAGAGTGAGAATTGCATTTTCTTTTCTTTTACATTTTATTCCAGTGGTTCTCAAGATGTGTCCCTCCACATGTTGCAGAACTACAACTCCTATCATCCCTAGACAAAATTTATTGTGGCACAGTATGATGGGAGTTGTAGTTCTGCAACAGAGGTTGAGATCCACTGGTTTATTCAATGCTTTAGCAGGCAGAAGCCAGAACGCTAGTAACCACTGCTAATTTGGCAAAGAGGCAACTTTTAATGTGGTGATTCTCTTTGAGCCAGGTGTCACGATCAGTCAGACCCGGTTCTGGAGAGTGTGCAGGGAGAGCAGGCTAAGCCCGCTCTCCCCGCACATGAACAGGGAGGGAGCCCTGGGCGGCCAGATCAGCCACCCACACGATTGCAGGCTCCGTGATGGAGCCGGCGCGGGCTGGGGAGCTCGGGGGCCATGTGGCCCTTGAAGCTCAGTCAATCAATCAATCTACAATATGCCCTGCTTGAGCACGCAGGGCATACTGGGGAGACCCCAGAGCTGGGAGGCAGCTTTTAACCTCCCCTCCTGGGGTCTACTCGTGAGTGACCTTGACACAGAGCTGCACTGCAGCTACTCACGATCTTTAAAACCAGGTATGCAAATCGAGTGTTCTGCAAACTTGGTTTTAGGGCAGGGGTAGTTAGGCGGGTTACCTGCATAGGAGCCACCGGGCTCGCAGCCGAACCCGGTGGTTCACACGATGGGGTGAAATCGCACTAGCCTCCGCTAGCCTGATTTCATCCCATCGTATGAATAGCCTCAACATTTAGCAGCGGGAGAGTAACTGGCCCTATCTACCCTCAGCACAGCATCCCTCCAGCGACTGTTGCTGGTGTCTATCTTATGTTTCTTTTTAGATTGTGAGCCCTTTAGGGACAGGGATCCATCTCAATTATTTTTTATTTCTCTGTGTAAACTGCCCTGAGCCATTTTTGGAAGGGTGGTGTAGAAATCGAATGAATGAATGAATGAATGAATGAATGATGTGGGGTAATTCTGAGAGGGACCTTGTCAACAATTTGGTGGCTCCAGTACGCTTAGAAATATTTCAGAGTTTGTTATTCCTACCCAAGGAATAGGTGAAATGACCCCACCCATGTGAATACAGTTGAGAAAATGGGAGGGGGGCTTCACATCACTAACCACATAGCTTGGAGAAAACTCCGCCTCCGACTTTAAACTCCTTTCCCCATGGAAAGTAGATTTGATGAAATAAGAACCTAAGAACAGCCCTGCTGGATCAGGCCCAAGGCCTGCCTAGTCCAGCATCTTGTTTCACACAGTGGCCCACCAGATGCCACTGAAAGCCTACAGGCAGGAGATAAGGGCATGCCCTCTCTCCTGCTGTAACTCCCCTGCAACTCGTACTCAGAGGCATCCTGCGTTTGAGGCTGGAGGTGGCCTATAGCCCTCCAACTAGTAGCCGATAATAGACCTCTCTTCCATGAAGTTATCCAAATCCCTCTTAAAGCCATCCAGGTTGTTGGCTGTAACCACATCTTCTTTGTGCAGAGAATTCCACAAGTTTATTATATGTTGTGTGGGAAAGTACCTGCCTTGGTTGCTTCTAAATTTATTGTAAACAAATTCGATGGGATGACCCCCGATTCTTGTCTCTTATGAGAAGGAGAAAAATTTCACTCTATCCATTTTCTCCATACCATGCATGATCTTACAGACCTCTATCATGTCTCTAGTCATGAGTTAGGATCATTCTGAGAGAGCAATCTTGTCCAAGACATGTCAGGTGAAGCTGCTGCAAATGTTGAATTTCTGTCCTGACATTTACTAGAGTACATGTCATTTGGGAGAAGCACTGTGCATTTGAGAAGCATCAGGAAGGCTTATAAGTTAGAATGCCCAATTGAAGAGCCTATTCAGTGCCTAAGTGATGCATCAGGAAGATAGTTAGGAAAAAACAGGGAAGCTGAACATGAATTTTCCCCAACACCCAGCCCAATGTGGATGAGACCTAAGACAAAGGCAAAGTGTGGGAGCATGGAAGCCAGCCAAATATAAGAGAGTGTGCAAAGTCTTCACTCCTTACCAGGTGTCAAAGATGGAGTAGAAATTCCTAAAACCCTAAATCTCATCTTAAATGGAAGGGGGACGGATATTTTAATGCTATAACCAGAGGCAATCTTGTCCCTGGACTTCAGGGCTGAAGTCCAGGGCCTCCGCACCTTAGAACATAGAATCACAAATGATGCATTTCGCTACAAGTCACACAAAGTGTAAAGGATTTGTTGGCCCACATGAGCACCATGCTACAGTTTCTCTCCAAGGATAGCAGTGGACTATACATACAGTAGCAAAGTCCCATTATTTGAGTCTTTTTCTCCTTTTAAGTTTCTCCTTGTTGTTCAGTTCAGGCCTCAGCACAACTATGTAGCACTTGGGTGCAAAGATGCAGCCCAGTAACACAGCACTGTAGGCTATTATGGAGAAGCTGTCCACAGCCACCTTGTACTTCCCACTGGCCGTCAGATAGGTTGGGAAATAACACAGCCAAACAATAAAAAACATCAACAAACTGAAGCTGATGAACTTGGCTTCATTAAAAGGGGTTGGTAACTTCCTGGCCAGGAAAGCCACTCTGCAGCTGATGAGGGACAGAAGTCCATTGTAGGCCAGGCCAATGTAAAACATTGTGACAGAACCTTTGTTACATGTTGCCACAATCTCTCCAGGCACTGACTGCCTGTCAAATTCTAGGAAAGGGGGAAATACTCCTAGACACAGAGCATTAATGGCTGTTTGAATAATGCAGCAAGAAAGGACAATGGAGGTTATCAATCTTTGACCCATCCACTTTGTCATGCTGGACCCTGGCGTGGTTGCCATGAAAGCTACCACAACAGTGATATTTTTTGCCAACATAGAAGACATCATTACAGTAAAAAGTATGTCAAAAGCAAAGTGTTGGAGATAGCAGATCAATTTTGTAGGTTGTCCAAGATAGAGCAAAGACAAGATAAAGCAAAACAGGAGCGAGACAAGGATAATGAAGGTGAGATGGAGGTTGTTAGCTTTGACAACAGGGGTTTCTTTGTGCTTAATAAAAATTCCTAGCACCAAAACTGTGACCAGGGAAAAAGAAGCAGCAGTGGAAGCAAAACCTATCCCTAGAGGTTCTTCAAATGAGAGAAAAGTTATAACTTTGGGGAGGCACTGATCTTGGTTCCTGCTTGGATACTGATCTTCTGGACACTGGAAACAATCATCTGTGTCTGAAACAAGAAAGAGGGGCTATTACTGTGAGGGGTCATAGACAGCTAGGAGTTGGTTCTCATGACTGTCTTTTCTGTGAGAGTTCCTGACCTCTACATAGTGATTCCAGGCATAGAGTTTGTTCACCCAAAAAAAAAAAAAAAAGATCTTATTTTTAGCTAGCTGTACTGCAACTTACTCTTACTGTTCAAATGGAGCAGATAGAGATAAGGCGATTAACCAAAGGTTTTAGTACATGATGGAATATTAGTGCCTGCTCGAAGGACTCACAGAACTCTGCAAGCATTGGTATTTGTACAGCATTCTGAGCAGGCTTTAGCATTTCCTTGTAACTACACAGTAGAGCACAAGATCAGAAGTATGCATACAACTCTCTCTACACACTGCTCTGGCAGCTAGATCATACCACCTCAGAACATAAGAACAGACCTGCTGGATAAGGCCCAAGGCCCATCTAACCCAGCTTCTGGTTCCACACAGTGGCCCACCAGATTCCTCTGGGAAGCCAAGCAAGCAAGAGCTGCAACTGCTTTTTAGAGGCGTCTTGCCTCTGAGGCTGGAGGTGGCCTATAGATCTCTGACTAGTAGCCGTTGATAGACTTCTCCTCCATGAATTAATCTAAGCCCTTCTTAAAGCCATCCAGGCTGGTGGCTGTCAGCACATTTTGTGGCAGAGAATTCCATAGGCTGATTATGCATTGTGTGGGAAAGTATTTTATTTGGTTGATACCGAATTCTCAATTTTTAATATTTAAATGATTTAAATGTTTAAAATGTTCTGCAGAATTTTATTTTATCCTACCTTTTGTATTTTAACATTTGCAATCCGCCTTGAGATGCATTATGAAAGGCAGTATATAAAATGAACAATAAATAAATAAAATTTATTGAAAGTCAGCATGATGGGATGAGCCCTGGTTCTAGTGTGATGCAAAAAGGAGAAACATTTATTTCTCTCCACTCTCCACAACCTGCATGATTTTATAGGTCTCTCTCATGTCACCTCAGTGATCTTTTTTCTAAACTAAAAAGCCCCAGATTTTTGAGCCTTGCCTCCAAAGGAGGTCTATAGCCAGGGGAAGGTTAATCCCTATAGGCAAACTAGGCACTTGCTTACAGAGGCGCATTTTGAGGGGTGGCAAATAAACCCAGCTCCAGAGCTGAGACAAGACAGCCTGCATTTTCAAGCCTGTCCCCAGGGAAAAGAGAAACAGACCTCCCTCACTCCCCATTTCTTTGCAAAACCTCATGCTAATGTTTGTGGCCACTTTCTCTGTCTCAGTCGTCCACTTCCCCACTTCCAGCCATCATTGAAGGCAGGGAGGGGAGGGAGACTCGCCGAGGTGCCGGGAGAGGGCTTGTCTGCAAGGAAGATGAGGGGTGTGCTATGTGGGGATCTCCAGCTCTATTGTGCTGGTCCAGAGCTGCTTATTGAAAGATTTTTGCCTTCCCAAGAGTAGAGGTCTATGGGAGCTGCAGTTCCCCATGTGTACTAAGTAACAGGACAAGGCAGGGGAGCAGGGGAGCAGAGCTGAAGTGGCAGTTCATGCTGCTTGGTCCAGGCTTCCAGTGGAGAGGAATAGTTGCAGACTTCTGGGATTCTGCAATCAGTGCTGGGCGGCCCACACACACATCTCTGGAGGCGCACCTTTCCCCCAATGTTCACTTTGCGAACAGGTAGTAGAGCCGACCCACCTGTCTGCCTGCATTCTCAGGCTGCGCAGAATCCTTGTGGTTTTGATGACATTCCTGAACAGGTAAGAGCCTTCTGTGGAGCTACTAGCAAGGGCTTGAGAGCATTGTTTGGGTCTGCATTACAAGCTCACCCCGCCCCCAGCACATGTGAGTAAGGGGTGTGTGTGAAAGACCTGAGAGTGGCTGTGTGCCCGGATATTTAGCAAGGCAGCTGGGAGGAAAGAAGCAGCTGCATATAAATACACACAGACACACACACCAGCGCAGGAGGAGAGCTGGTCCTGTGGTAGCAAGCATGACTTGTCCCCCTTAGCTATGCAGGGTCCGCCGTGGTTGCATTTGAATGGGAGACGTGATGTGTGAGCACTGTAAGCTAGGGATGTGCAAAAAATTTCGGGCACAGAACGATCTGTGCCCAAAACGAACAATTTTGGGTGATTCAGGGCCGAACCGAATCACCCCCGATGTCCCCCGATATTTTTCGGGCACGAGCCAAATCTCCCGAATTTCGGACCTGAAAAATTCGGGTGATTCGGTTCATGGTTGATTTTTGGTGAATTTTTAAAATTTTAGTGACTTTGGGGCAGTTTGGGGGCATAGCATGGGATCTGGGCAAAAGGAGTGGGGTGCAGTGGTAGTGCCTAATGGGTACAGGTTACCACCCCAATTTCAGGGGGATTGGGCAAAGGGCTGATTTTTGGTAAATTTCTGAATTTTTCATGTCTTTGGGGCAGATTGGGGCATATTGGGGCAGAAAGTGGGGCCTGGGGCAGAATAGTGGGGTGGAATGGTAGTGCCTAGTGGGTGGAGGCTACCACCCCAATTTCAGGGGGTTTGGACAAAGGGGTGATTTTTTGAGAATTTTTGAAGTTTTAGTGACTTTGGGGCAGTTTGGGGGCAGAAAGTTGATCTGCCCCAAAGGAGAGGGGTGGGCTGGTAGATAGTGCCTAATGGGTGGAGGCTACCACCCATCCCCAATGTAAGAGTGATTGGGCAGAGGGGTGAATTTTGGTGAATTTATTTTTATGAGGTTTGTCTTCATAAGGTGAAGTGTGCTAAATTGATTACTTCCTCATATTATTCATAGTAAAGGAAAGTGTGAAAAAGTGAAAGTGGGGTCATGAGAGTTGTTTAATTGAAGGAGCTGTGCGCACTCTCAGGTCCTGCTTGGAGTCTTTGGAGCCCCCTCCTTGCATTTCATTATGTAGCCTGCACAGTCTGGCTGCTAGACTCAAGAAGAGGAAAGCAGCCAGCCAGAGCCACAGCCTGGCCTCCTCCTGCCTGCTGCCAGCCTCTTTGTACTTCCACCACCGGGGCAAGGAGGAGAAGAGAAGGAGGAGTGATATGGGATGGGAAACTTCTACTGCCTTGAGAAATTGTTAGTTGCTGGGAGGGGTGGCAAATCTTTGGTTTCCTATTGGCGGGGGAAAAGCATAATCTGTCCCTGTCTATAGCAGCAGTGTCAGACAACTGATTGAGGGTCTCTGAAGAGGAAAACCAAGGCATTGACTTGCTGCAGTGACTCTTTGGACTCTCCTGCAGACCCAAGAAAAGGCAGTAAGAGACTCTTATTCCCATGGGAAGCACGTTCCAAAGTCTCGGGTTGACAACAAAGAAGGTCCATCCCTGGGTGGCCACCAGACAACATGAAGGTAGCGACAGACGAGCCTCCCCTTATGTACGCAGTGGACGATGGGGATCATGCAGAAGAAGTTTTTCTCTTAAGTACCATGGGCCTAAGCTGTTTAGGGCTTTATAGGTTATAACCAGCACTTTGTATTTTGCCCGGAAACTTAATGGCAGCCACTGCAACTCCTGTAACATAGGAGTAATATGGTCTCTTTGAGATGACCCGGAGACCAAACTGGTTGCCACATTTTGTACTAATTGCAGTCTCCGGACTACGTACAAAGGCAGCCCCACATAGAGCGCATTGCAGTAACCAAGTCTGGAGGTTACCAACAAGTGTACTACTGTTTTGAGATCGTGAACCTCAAGAAACGGACACAGCTGAGCTGACATATCAACCAAAACTGATAGAAAGCGCTTCTGGCCACTGCCTCAACCTGGGGATAGTTACCTACCCTTCTGGTCTGAAACCATCCTTTCAGGGCATGGAACACAATCATAGCAACAAAATTTCTCCCCTTCCCTCTTGATCTTCTGATATCCAGCCTGGCAGGAGTCACTACAGACAGAAAGGGGCCGCACCTGTTGGATGAAAGAAAGTTGAGAATGGGAGACATCAGAACTGTCGGAACTTTTCCAACATGGAAAGGCTTAAGCATTTGGGGCACTTTAGTTTTAGAAAATGCAACTGAAATGGGAACTCCGTAGACATTTATAGGATGTATCTAAGGGATGTATAAGGGAAACCTAGTTACAAAATAGTGGGGGTGGGGACGGATAACATGGGGTGACATCCAGACTAAGGTAGTTTCAGTGCAACAAAGATGCAAGAAGGTCACACAGCTGAGTGGATGCTCTAAATCCTACAATCCCTTGCTGTGCTCTCAGTTGGCATGCCCAACTTCTACTTCTTCTTCTTCTTCTACTACTACTACTACTACTACTACTACTACTACCACTACTAGAAAAGTAGTTTACAAAGAGAAATAATCCAGCGAGATGGCTCTCTGACCCCAAAGAGCTCACAATTGAAAAATAAACATAAGATAAACACTATAAACAACCACTGGAGGGAGTGATGCTGTGCTGGGGGTGTAAAGAGTCAGTTGCTCTCCACCTTCTAAATCAAGAGAATCACCACTTTAAATAGGTGCCCCTTTGCAAGGTCAGTAGGGGACACATGCCCAAGTGTTGTGCTTGTGCAGAAAGAATAGCAGATCCCTTTGTATCATTCCCTGCAACAAGTAAGAGCTGAGGAAGAAGTTTCAGAGCAGGAAGAATCAGGGCCGGACTGGGGGCACTGAGAGGACAGTGGAATGTATGTGAAGAGGGTGCTGGGTTTTGAACAGAATGGGTAATTAAGGGTGGGAGTAAGAGTGCAGAGGCGCCCCACAGGTGAGACGCACTGGGAATATGCCCTGTTGCCCTGTGGGCCAGACCAAGCCTGGGAAGAATGTTGCATATCATATGAGCACAGCACACCTTAGCACTATCAGTCAGTGAAGTTGTGCACACAACCTCCTGACAATCACTCTGGAGGGTGGTGGGGAAGGCAGGAGGTCACCTGCCTTCCCAACAGATGAGCATCAGCCATTCTTGACTCTACCACGCCATGCACTGACATGAGCTGAGGTGTGGTGAAAGCAAGAGCCGGGAACAGGACCTCCACACCCCACATCCCTCCCTCATCTCTGTGCCACAAACACAGCAGCTGCTTGCATTAGACCAGCAGCCACATTCAGTGCTTCGGTTCCTCCCCTCTCTCTTGCTGCTGGAAATGGTGGCTGGCCAGAGGGTAGCCTTTAGACCTGGCGGCAATCATGCACTTGATTTCCTTCCGAGAGTAAATGAACCCCATGTTTGGGGAAGTGCACTCCTGTACTTGTCCACAACATACTGTAACATATGACTTTCTGTGGACAGATCTGTTTCTATGTATACTAAACATGGACTGGATGGGCATTGAGCACCAGTGCAACACTAATTGGGCACACAAATTCCTGACTTAGCAGAACTAGTCTGCACAGCATCCTTGCACTAAAGTATCAGGTTTGCACTAGTAGAGGGTGAGCTTGGGTGTCAGTCTCTGCCATTTTACCTAACAAAAGAAACTTGCATCTCCCAGGTCCCCGGTCCCAGAAATGCCCCATGTCCACACCTGGTTAAAACTCCTGTGCCACACAATCCGGTCCTCATCCATGACCAATGTTTTTCCTTCACTGGGATCTACCTTCCCAACTTTCACACTACAGATGGAATTGTTTGGGAGCATGTGGAGGTTCATGATATCGAATCCAGTTCCATGTTCCCACTTTTCATTAAAAGACACTCTTTCTCCAGCAGAGCTGTTAAACGAAACACCTTGAAGAAATGGGTGGAGCTGATGGAAAAATAACATGTTTAAAGAGAGGGAAAGAAAACCCAAAGCCATCAGATCTGAAATTATGATTTATTTAAAGCTTTTCTACCCTACCTTTCAGGACATTGTTTTCAGGACGCTACTCTCACCAAACATGGTTTATAGAAGAAGAACAAGCTGTTTAAGCAACATTATGAGAATAAGTGATTAAATGACTCTTTACAGATTTTTAAAGCATGCCAGAGGGGGCCTGATTAGAGGTGTGAAGGTCTTGTAAAAATAATAAAATAAGAACTGGAAAATTCAGGAGAATTTGGCTTCCCCAGTTCCTGGAAATTTTGGAGAGGGGGAGGATAAGAGAGGGCTGGAAGTATACTGATTTTTACCGCCCCCCATCCCTGCTCTCCATCTCCCTGAGCCTGATGGACATTATGAGGAGGGCATTCCAGGGCTGGGGCACCAGTAACAAAAGGTCACTGCCAAAAGAATATTAGGCAATGGCAGGCCGGAGTGGGGACTGAGTATTCTTTAAAGAGCATTCTTTTTTTTTTTTTAAGTGAGAGGCTTAAATGTTTCTAGGAGATGCTGAGATTTCATTAAACTGCAGTTCCTTGCATATTTGCTTATATAGGTAGTTGCATCCACCAAAGACCTGGCATGAAAATGTAATATGTTTTAAGAAATAGACCCAAGGAAGCGTGAGTGCAAAAAGAAGAACTTTTTCACAAAGCATTCCCTTACACGGGACCAGATTGTATGGCTTTAAAATGAAGGGCACGTCTTTCAATGGCCTCAGTTTGCCTCTGAATACTCGTCACAACGAAAACACAACACTTCACTGTGGAGACATTACCTGCCAGGGGTGTAGATCTTGAATGTCAAGTCTTCTACCCCCCACCATTGCTCTGGATTTGGATCTAGAGGAGCCCATGGCATGCAAAGCATGTGCCACAGAATAGACAGCTTTATAGATACAGTAGCTGTGACCAGTCATGCTCATTTCAAAAACAGGTCCAGGGAGGTTCTCTAGCCTCTCATTCCCAGTACACACTCCGTCAACCTTCATCAGAATCCTGGACTCTGGCAATGAACAGTTGAAGGCTTGTTCCCAGAAGGGCTCGAGGAAAGCATTTCCTTGAGATTGCTTAGGGTTTACATTCTGAAGATAAGCCTGGAAACCTAAAACATCATTTGAGGAGATTCGGAAGAAAAAGGCACCTTGGAATGGTTGGAAATCCAAGTCACTTTGGAACTTGGTTAATACAAAATCAATGTGGGCTGTTAGAATCCACACCTTTCCAAGGAAATTATTTCCTTCATAGCCAGGAACTCTGAGCTTCATTAAGTACCACAGCCACATAAAAGTCAGTGTTTCTGCATACATGATAAATGTATGAGCTTTTCTGTCTGTAAAACGTAGCAACACATCACTGTTCATTCCATTCATGGTTAGCCAATTGACTTGTTTGGGGATTCTTTCAGTGAAGGCTGAACAGATTGCATTCTGGGAAAGCAATGGCTCCAGGGTCTGCAGGAAATGATCCCCACTGTCATCATCCTCAGCAAAGAGCCCAACCCAGGACCATCCAAAATGTCGAAGCAACTGGATAATCCCCATACATTGGTGGGCATCATTTGGGGCCATACGATAAAAGGAAGGATGTGGTAATGTATCATCTTCAGGGGCAAAAGAGCCATAAGTAAGCTATAATAATAATGTGCATCATCATCATCATCATCATCATCATCATCATCATCATCATCATCCCCCAGTGAGGCACTATCTTGGCGTGGTTGTGGGGCTTGCATGCTCTGAGGAAGGTGAGAGCTATGCCAGAGGTCCAACCATACTGGACAGGTCTCACCAGAGGAGCCAGACAAAGAGTGCCTCTCCCATCAACAATATGGTGAGATGTAACTTCAATAAATCTATACCGGATTGGTCGTCGCCCGGGTCAACAAGGACCGTGCCAGGTGCTGGAGTCCCTGGACATCTGGTGGTAAGTGGGCTACAGGACTCAGGATCTTCAGTTGAGCAACTAGGTCTGGCGACTGCAAGGTTACTGGAAGTAATGCTGCTTAACCGGAGAAAAAATACAAAAAATGCCAACAAGGAAATAATGATCTGCTATTACAAGTCTAGTCCAACTAGAAGAGGTTATTTAAAAAGAATGTACTAAATTTGGAAAGAGAAGCATCCAGATACAGAAATAACAGAACAAAGGCTAGCAGACCAGAGAAGATTCATAATAAGAAATGAAGTATTCACAGAAGTTGAGCTGGAAGAACTGCAAAGAGCAACACAGGCTCAAGATATGGAAGAAGAATGACCACCAACTGAAGAAGTTGCTCAGGCGCAGGTGGAGGAGGTGTTAGAGGATCTCACTCTTGCTGAACTGTTTCAAAATCAATACCAGGCAACCTCCCCTTTGCCTTCACCTCAAAAACCCAAATGCCATTTAACAGAAAAGCAACAATAACTAAAGCAAAAAATGACTGAGCACATGAACCAAGCAACCACTAGGGTTCGACTTCCAGCACTAAAAACAGTTGCCACAAAACAACTTGTTCAGGCATTAAAAGATCTAAATGCTGCACTTGCAGAAATAACAACCAATAATTTGAAAGAAACAAACCAACTAATGTACAGTGCAGCAACAATAACACAAGAGCTCGGATATAAGATCAGTGGACCTGTCAAAAAAGAAAGCAATACATCACCTAAATGGAAGATTAGATTAGAAAATTAATTCTCCAGGCTTAGATCAGATGCTAGTAAATTGAAAGATATGAAAGACAAGAAGCTGAAGAATAAAAACACCAAACAGTATCTGATCCAAAAATACCACCTAGATTCAAGGAAAATTAGAGAAGTTCTGGAAATAATAAAGCAACAAATAACAGCAGTGTCAAGGAAGATTAGCAGATACAAAGCCAGAATTACACAACACAGGCAGAATCTCCAATTCCAGTCGAATCAGAGACGTTTCTACCAAAGCATAGGATTAATTGCAAGAAACCTAGAAACACCAAATAAAGAAGAAACAGTGCAATTCTGGGGGAAATTATGGGACAATCCAATAGATTATAATAAAAAAGCAGGCTGGATAAAAGAGGTCAAAAATATAATCAACAAATGCAAGATCTAATAACAACACCAGAATTAATAAGTGAAAGAGCAAAGAAAAGAGCAAAGAAAATTGGACTGCTCCAGGTGACGATGAACTGCATGGCTTTTGGCTTAAACACCTAACAAGCCTTCATAAACAACTATCAAAATAATTCAATCAAACCATTTTACAATGAGGTGATATTGAACAATGGCTAACAACTGGGAAAACTCATCTCATAATGAAAAAAAGGTGCAGTTCCAAGTAATTATAGATGGATAAACTGCCTGCCACCCATGTTCAAATTATTAACTGGAATAATAGCAGATGAAGTGATGCAACGCTTATTAACTAACAAACAGCTTCCAGTTGAACAGAAAGGAAATTGCACGAACACCAGAGGCACAAAAGACCAGCTGCTGATTGACAAGATTATTTTAGAAAATTGCAAGAGAAGAAAAACCAATCTAAGTGATGCATGGATTGACTACATGAAAGTCTTCCATTCATTGCTTCACACGTGGATACTAAAATGTTTAGAAACAACTGGTGGCAGCAAAAACATTGGCACCCTAGGTGCAATTCCAAAACAACTTGAGGAGCACCTCAACACCATAGGGGCCACAGAAATCACCATCAGAAATCACCATCAGCCAATTACAAAAAGCAGCTTTACTGGGAACAGCCTATATTCTGCAACGATATCTATAATAACAGCAACAACATTGATAATAAAATTCAGCCATCCCAGGTCCTTGGGAAGGACTCGATGTCTGGATAAAACAAACCAGTCAATAACTCCTGTCTGACTGTGTAAACAAGAAATAAATAAATATAATAACAACAACAACAACAACAACAACAACAACAACAACCCCCAGTGAGGCACTACCTTGTCGTGGTTGTGGGGCTTGTGTGCAATGAGGAAGGTGAGAGCTATGCCAGAGGTCCAACCATACTGGACAGGTCTCACCGGAGGAGCCAGACAAAGAGTGCCTCTCCCATCAACAATATGGTGAGACGTAACTTTAATAAATCTATACCGGATCGGTCGTCGCCCGGGTCAACAAGGACCGTGCCAGGTGATATAGTCCCTGGACATCTGGTGGCAAGTGGGCTACAGGACTCAGGATCTTCAGTTGAGCAACCAGGGCTGAAGACAGCAAAGTTACTGGAAGAAACGTCGCTTAACTGAAAAAAATATACGAAAAATGCCAACAAGGAAATAATGATCTGCTATTACAAGTCTAGTCCAACTAGAAGAGGTTATTTAAAAAGAATGTACCAAATTTGGAAAGAGAAGCATCCAGATACAGAAATAACGGAACAAAGGCTAGCAGACCAGAGAAGATTCATAATAAGAAATAAAGTATTCACAGGAGTAGAGCTGGAAGAACTGCAAAGAGCAACACAGGCTCAAAATATGGAAGAAGAATTACCACCAATTGAAGAAGTTGCTCAGGCGCAGGTGGAGGAGGTGTTGGAAATCGAGGATGCCACTGTTGCTGAACTGTTTCAAAATCAAAACCAGACAACCACCCCTTTGCCTTCACCTCAAAAACCCAAATGCCATTTAACAGAAAAGCAACAATAACTAAAGCAAAAAATGACTGAGCACATGAACCAAGCAACCACCAGGGTTCGACTTCCAGCACTAAAAACAGTTGCCAAAAAACAACTTGTTCAGGCATTAAAAGATCTAAATGCTGCACTTGCAGAAATAACAACCAATACTTTGAATGAAACAAACCAACTAATGTACAGTGCAGCAACAATAACAACACAAGAGCTCGGATATAAGATCAGTGGACCTGTAGAAAAAGAAAGCAGTACATCACCTAAATGGAAGATTAGATTAGAAAATAAAATCTCCAGGCTTAGATCAGATGCTAGTAAATTGAAAGATATGAAAGACAAGAAGCTGAAGAATGAAAACACCAAACAGTATCTGATCCAAAAATACCACCTAGATTCAAGGAAAATTAGAGAAGTCCTGGAAATAATAAAGCAGCAAATAACAGCAGTGTCAAAGAAGATTAGCAGGTATGAATCCAGAATTACACAACACAGGCAGAATCTCCAGTTCCAGTCGAATCAGAGACGTTTCTACCAAAGCATAGGATTAATTGCAAGAAACCTAGAAACACCAAATAAAGAAGAAACAGTGCAATTCTGGGGGAAATTATGGGACAATCCAATAGATTATAATAAAAAAGCAGGCTGGATAAAAGAGGTCAAAAAATGTAACCAACAAATGCAAGATCTAATAATAACACCAGAATTAATAAGTGAAAGAGCAAAGAAATTAAAAATTGGCCTGCGCCAGGCGACGATGAACTGCATGGCTTTTGGCTTAAACACCTAACAAGCCTTCATAAACAGCTATCAAAACGGTTCAATCACATTTTGCAAGGAGGTGATATTGAACAATGGCTAACAACTGGGAAAACTCATCTCATTATGAAAGACCCAGCAAAAGATGCAGTTCCAAGTCATTATAGACCGATCACCTGCCTTCCAACCATGTTCAAATTATTAACTGGAATAATAGCAGATGAAGTGATGCAACACTTATTAACTAACAAACAGCTTCCAGTTGAACAGAAAGGAAATTGCCCAAACACCAGAGGCACAAAAGACCAGCTGCTGATTGACAAAATGATTTTAGAAAATTGCAAGAGAAGAAAAACAAATCTAAGTGTTGCATGAATTGACTACAAGAAAGCCTTCGATTAATTGCCTCACACATGGATACTAAAATGTTTAGAAACAACTGGTGTCAGCAAAAATATTCAGATATTTATTTAAAAAGCAATGAGCATGTGGAGTACACAGTTAACAATCAGTGGTGAGACGCTTGGACAGGTTAGCATTAGAAGAGGCATTTTCCAAGGGGACTCACTATCCCTTCTGTTGTTTGTAATCACCATGGCCCCACTTTCACAAATACTAAACAAAACAGGCCTCGGATACCAAACATCTAAAACATCAAGTAAAATAAACCATCTGCTGTACATGGATGATCTGAAGTTGTATGGAAAGTCCCAGTCAGAAATCGAATCACTGCTAAACACTGTCCGTATATTCAGTAGCGATATAGCAATTGAGTTTGGACTAGACAACTGTGCTGCATTAATAATGAACAGAGGGGAAATTAAAAAAAAAAAAACAGAAGGAACAGAACTGCCCAATGGAAGCAAGATCAAGAACCTGGAAGAGAAAGAACATTACAAATACTTGGGCATTCTCCAGGCTGATAGCATCACACACACTGAAGTTAAAAGAAAAATTGGAAGTGAATACATCAGGAGAGTTAGAAAAATAATCAAGTCCAAACTCAATGGCGGGAACACCATACAAGCCATAAACACCTGGGCTATACCTGTTATCAGATACACTGCAGGAATAATAGACTGGACCCAGGCAGAGCTAGAGACGCTGGATCATAAGACCAGGAAAATCATGACCATCAATCATGCTCTGCATCCCCGCAGTGATGTAGATAGGCTATACCTCCCTCGCAACTCAGGTGGAAGAGGAATGCTGCAAGTCCATCAGACCGTAGAGGAGGAGAAAAGAGGCCTTGAAGAATATATCAAGGACAATGAAGAAGATGCACTTCAAATGGTCAATAACGCAAAACTATTCAACACCAATGAAAGAAAGCAGGCCTACAAGAAAGAACAAGTCAAGAACCAAGCAGAAAAATGGAAAAATAAGCCCCTGCATGGTCAATATTTGCACAATATAAGTGGAAAATCAGACATCACCAAGACCTGGCAATGGCTTAAGAATGGCAACTTGAAGAAAGAAACAGCAATAGCAATAGCAATAGCACTTACATTTATATACCGCTCTATAGCCGGAGCTCTCTAAGCGGTTTACAATGATTTAGCATATTGCCCCCAACATTCTGGGTACTCATTTTACCGACCTCGGAAGGATGGAAGGCTGAGTCAACCTTGAGCCCCTGGTCAGGATCGAACTTGTAACCTTCTGGTTACAGGGCGGCAGTTTTACCACTGCGCCACCAGGGGCTGAGTCAACCTTGAGCCCCTGGTCAGGATCGAACTTGTAACCTTCTGGTTACAGGGCGGCAGTTTTACCACTGCGCCACCAGTATTAAACAGAGGGTTTAATACTGGCTGCACAAGAACAGGCACTAAGCACAAATGCAATAAGAGCAAAAGTCGAAAAGTCAACAACAAACAGCAAGTGCCGCCTTTGTAAAGAAGCAGATGAAACAGTGGACCACCTAATCAGCTGTTTTAAAAAGATCGCACAGACTGACTACAAACAAAGGCATGACAAGGTAGCAGGGATGATACACTGGAACATCTGCAAAAAATACAAGCTACCTGTAGCCAAGAATTGGTGGGACCATAAAATTGAAAAAGTTGAAGAAAATGAAGATGTAAAAATATTATGGGACTTCCGACAACAAACAGACAAACATCTGCCACACAATATACCAGATATAACTGTAGTCGAGAAGAAAGAAAAACAAGTCATAGTTAGGGAAGAAAAACAAGTCATAGAGAAGAAAGAAAAACAAGACATAGCAATACCCGGGGATAGCAGAATAGAAGAAAAAGAAATAGAAAAAAAATCACAAAATACAAAGATCTACAAATTGAAATTGAAAGGCTGTGGCAGTAAAAGACCAAAATAATCTCACTGGTCATTGGCGCCCTGGGTGCAGTTCCAAAAGACCTTGAAGAGCACCTCAACACCATAGGGGCCACAGAAATCACCATCAGCCAATTACAAAAAGCAGCTTTACTGGGAACAGCCTATATTCTGCGAAGATATCTATAACAACTGACAATAAAATTCAGCCATCCCAGGTCCTTGAGAAGTACTCGATGTCTGGATAAAACAAACCAGTCAATAACACCTGTCTGACTATGTAAACAAATAATAATAATAATAATAATTCAATCATGCTCTGCAACCCCACAGTTATGTAGTTAAGCTATACCTGCCTCGCAGCTCTGGTGGAAAAGGGATGCTGCAAGTCCCATCAAACAGCAGAGAAGGAGAAAAGAGGCCTTGAAGAAAATATAAAGGACAGTGAAGAAGATGCACTTAAAATATTCAATAGCAAGAAACTATTAAAGACCAATGAAACAAAGCAGGCCAACAAGAAAGAACAAGAAAGGAACCGAGCAGAAAAATGGAAAAATAAGCCACTGTATGGTCAATATTTGAACAATATGACCAGAAAATCAAACATCACCAAGACCTGGCACAGGCTTAAGAAGGGAACTTGAAGAAAGAAACAGAGGGCTTAATACTGGCTGCACAAGAACAGGCCATAATTGCAAAATGCAATAATTGCAAAAGTCAAAAAATCAACAACAAATAGTAAGTGCTGCCTCTGTAAAAGAAGCAGATGAAACAATGGACCACCTAATCAGTTGGAAGTGAAGGACTTTGCTCTGTCTTTTACTAAGTTACCTCAAGGAAAGAAAGTTATAGGCTGCAAATGGGTTTTCAGACTCAAACATGATGCTGATGGTGAGATTCAGTGCTACAAAGCCAGATTAGTAGCAAAAGGATATTCACAGAAATATGGAGAACTTTATGATGAAACATTTGCACCAGTTGTTAAACATACCACAGTAAGGACTCTTTTAATTATTGCTGCTAGCAAAGGAATGTGTGTTGAACACGTAGACGTCAAAACTGCATTCTTGCATGGCGAACTGGAAGAGGACATTTACATGCAACAACCACCAGGTTTCTTGGAGAAAGGCAAAGAGGACTGTGTATGCAAACTGCAAAAGAGCATTTATGGTTTAAAAACGGCTGCCAGAGCATGAAACATAAAACTAAATGATATGCCGCTTCAAGCAAACTTCAAAAGAAGCAACGCGGATCCCTGCCTATACACGAGATGCATAGATGGCAAGTGCACTTACATTTTGAGGGAACAAAATGTATAATTAATAGCAACTAATAATAACTAATAATAACTAATTATGAATAACTTTATATGATTTTATAATAACAAATGTTATTCTCAAAATAATAATAGTAAAATCCTGTTTTGACTATTTCAATCAATAAATGTCTGATTCATCTGGTTTAAATATAAAAATGTGACACAAATCCTAGGAAAGACAGGAGTGATGGTGGAGGGATGCACAAATTCTGGTACATCACTTCACTCTATGCTTTGTTACCCGTGTGTAGGAACTTCCAATTTCACTTTGTTCATTAAACAGTGGACAAGACCTGGTTTTCAGTTGTCCCTTGCTCAGAACCATAACACAATCCAGGCAGATGAGCAAGTGAGGAGAGCATTACATGTGAGATCAATCAAAATGCCAACATGCGCATGCATACCTGTGGCATCTTATAGAGATGTAAGATTTCTGCCATGCGGAAGGAGACATCTGAGGAAAGACCCCCAATGATGGCTATGAGCTTGTCCTGGGCATCACATTTATAGTTGGGGGGAAATCTTTGGGATTTGAAGAGCAGGTCTAAAGTCGTATGATAGGTCATTGTTGCATCATTGTAGCTGTCATAGATGTGGAACCCCAGAGTGAGATTGGGTAAGATCTTGGGGTTCTCATTGATCTTCTTAATGGCAAATGCCAAGGCCAGGACGTGCTGGTAGAATTTTGTCACCATACTGCAGAGAGAATTAAATGCTCTTTCACTAGAGAACTCTATAGTGAGCAACCCTTTGATCAGAGTAATAGTTTACAGTTCCCTCTTTTAAATGTCTGACTCAAATGCAGATGCATCTGGACACCAGTATTGGGAAGGTACTATAGAAACAGGGAAACATGATTTTGGATTTTGGTGGTGAATTTTGAGCAGAATTTACTATGGTCAGGCTCTAGATGCTTCCTAGAACCTTATGTCTGTGGAGAAATGGTTTGTGCAATTACTTGCAATTTCTCTTCATTAGAATGTCAGATTGCAGTAATAGTGAGGTATCATTGCTAACACCTAAAATTAAAGACACAAAAAGAGGAAAATATAGTTTTCAGTAAGAAGACAGCTAGTGAGGATATAGAGGGGGAAGCAATGCAATTGCCAAGGGGTGGAAACCTAATTTGAAAGCCATTCCATGGAAACTTGAATTTTTCTCCTTGTTAGACAGCAGGAGGGAAAGAAGTGACAGTGATGGAGATCTATAGGAAGAGAGGGAGAAAGCAAAGAGACATAGAGGAGTACTGAGATAGAGAAGGGAGGCAAAAGATGAGAGAAAAACTCAAATGACAAACATGACAAAAATCTTGAACAAAAAGCAGGATCAGTTGATCGGTAAACATTTCCTGTAAACATGTGCATTCTCGGAGCTGTGTTTTGAAAGGTGTTCTTTTTAGATAGACATACATACAGCTCACACACTGTATAATGAATAAAGCATCCTGGATTGGGTGCTCTCCTCTTGTTCCTGAAAACTGACATGCCAAACTTAGTTCTCTGTTAAAAATGCTATAAAGAAATTTCCACAAATATTTCCACACCTGTGTCCTCATCAAAGTGGATATGCTTTTGATTACAAAGTTAATACCATCATATTTTAAAAATACACACACACACACACACACACACACACACCCGCTGGTCTTTATAACCTAATTCCATAGTTCTTCGCATTAATCAGACAACACAGAGATCACTGTCAGACTTGGCTGCTTCTCCAGTCATTTCTCTCTCTACATGTTCTCCATCTCCACATGCTTAGCTCCTCGTAGAGATCATTTTTTCACATATGTTTTAGGAAAACAGTACCTATCTGTGTTGGTGCAAAGGTGATGATGCTGCAAGGTTAAAACATATAAATCTTTTCCACCTTCTCAAAAAGTCTGAGATGTCTTATTAAAGGAGGAAGAGAAAGAGAGAAAATGATAAGCAAGAGAGAAAATATACAAAAAAGAGATGTACAGGAAAGGACAGTATCTATATCTGCTAGTGATGGTCATTAAGCTGTAGTATATTTCTGATGTTTAGAGTTCATGGTCTTGTCACGGCCATGCAGGGAGGGCAAACAATTACTTGCTTACTATTTGATACTGGAGAATTCCAACCAAGGATGGTCCTTGAAACAAAGTTCCAGCGGAGATTCAGTGAACTGAGAAACAAGCCCACCAATGAGGAGATCCCCTGGCTGATATGCCTCCTGTAGAATATGGAGGGAATAATTCATCGGGCACTCCATGGCATCTGTTTCACACACCATGTGAGACAGCAGCAGGAGCAATGCCACTAGCCTCACCATCCTGGCACCGAAATGTCTCTCTTGCCCCAGAAGATCCTATGCCATCTGCAAGATCAGCCCAGCCTAAGATCAGGTACCATGGATAGCCACCGACTCTGCCAATATCAGTATAAGGCAACTCCTCAGCCTTCTCTTTAACGTCTGCAGGGTACAAGGTACATACTGCAGAAGGCCAGGAGAGAGGGTGAAGACACTGATTTAAAGACTGGCCCTTTGCATGAGATGGAAACTGGATCTGAGATGGTGAATGAAAGGGACAACTTTGCCTCCTCTTACCTTGAACCCCACTTTGAAGCAGATAATAATCTTTTCATTGCTTTTTCCTTTGCCTTGCCAAACTAACAGAAGTTACAGGCAAAGTAATCACTGTGATTTAGATAATTACAGGGAAGATGATGAGCTCTGCTAAGTTCGGAATGACACCACGATTGAGAGTAAACATGTTTCTTCAGAACTGAACACAAGCCCCTTCTGCTTCTGGGCTGATGTCTAGGGTTTTGCATCCCCCCCCCCCCGTTTTGTGTATGGCCTGAATCCAAAACACCCCCATTTTGTTCTTTGTTCAAAATCAGCCAATCTGAAACACTCCAATTTTGTTCTTTGTTCAAAATTGCAAAATCCAAATCTGAAACATTTTGGATTATTTAAAAAATGGCCCTGGGGCAAAACTGTGGTGTGGGGGTGGTAGTGCCCATTGGGTGGAAGCTACCACCCAAATTTCAGAGGAATTGGGCAAAGGGCTGGTTTTTGGTGAATTTTTGAATTTTAAGGTTTTCCCCATAGGGAATAATGGATGTTTCAGCAAAGGTATAGCTTCACATCGGGGGGAAGGGGTAGCCCAGTTAGAGTAGGGTGGGTGGTAGTGCCCAGTGGGGGCAAAGAATTGGGCAGAGAGCTGATTTTTAAAGATTTAATGGAGTTTGTGTGTCTTTAAAGTTCTTCCCCATAGGGAATGATGGTTTCAGCAGCCCCATGACTGCACTTGGGGGGCACCGGGGTGACTCAGAGTGAGCGGTGGTGTAGTGCACATAGGGTGCCAACCACCCCCATGGATTGCTAACCCATGGGATACTGGGTTCTGTTGTTTCTGAGATATTTTGAGTGTAGATTCTTTGGTAGCATGAGAGTGAATTCATGGTTTGTCGTTGAAAATCTCATATGCTACCAGAGAATCTACACTCAGAACAGCTCAGAAACAACAGAACCAGCACCCCATGGGTTAGCAACCCATGCGGGTGGTTGGCACCATATGTGCACTACACCATCGCTCGCTCTGAGTCACCCCAGTGACCCCCAAGTGCAGTCATGGGGCTGCTGAAACCTCCATTATTCCCTGGGGGGGACCTTAAAGATGCAGAAACTTCAACAATTCCTAAGAAATCAGCCCTTTGCCCTATTTCTTTGGAATCTGGGTTGCGGCAGGCACCCCTTAGAGCATTGCCACCCAACCCACTGTTTTGCTCCTGAGGCCCCCTTTCTGCCCTGAATCTGCCCCAAGGACATGTTAACTTCAGAAATTCTTTAAAAATCAGCCCTTTCCCCAATTCCTTTGGAAGCAGGCATCCACTGGGGTACTACCACCTGACTCACTATTCTGCCTCCAAAGCCTCCTTTCTGTCCCAAATCCACCCCAAATTACATCAACATCACACATCATCAACAGCAACAGCAGAGCTTTGCAAAGAACCAGGCAGATTTCCAAAGATCATGAACATCCACATCCCCGCCCCCAGAAATGCAATTGATCTACACACAACAGTGTGAAACAACAACAATGAAATGCACACTGCCCAACTGGCCAGTGAGGGGAAAATTTACCCTTAAATTTTCTTAAAAGGAATAAGGGGGCAATTGCCAGCAGATCAGCCCATGCTTTCGCTGCCCAATCTGCAGGCTGGAAGGGCCGGAAATTCAAATAGATGTCAAAACTCAAAATGGAGACTGAAGGAGAAAGACTTTTCACAATTGCAAAATGGAGTTCCAAAACAGCCAAAACAAAAAACATTTTGTATCTGAAACAGGGACGTTTTGTTTCAGCTACAAAATTTTCTGTTTTTGAGCATTGGGTGCTTTGTTTCAGCTACAAAACAGCCGAAATGGCCTGTTTGGGGCACAAAATGTTTTGTATCCGAAACGAAATGCACACCCCTACTGATGTCTGAGTTGGGGGGCCCTAGTGCAATGTTCTCCGCTGAAGTAATCTAAAACAGCATTACCCCCCTAGCCATGGGGCATGGCTCTAAATGCTAGGAGAAGTGTCCCCTGGTCTCTTTGCCCACTGCTTCCAGGAAAGTTTGCCATGAGTCAATATCTGGGCCTACTGGGCACTAGTGGGCAGTTGCAGCGGTGGAATGGAATTTCACTTCTGTGCCACCAGATGTGACTGTCATGCAGTTTCAGGCACTGCCAGAAGAACTACAATGACAGAGCAATACATGTTGCCACTGAGAGAGTTGTTCCGGCTTCATCTCCTCCTGCCCTCCTCATCCATCAGCAGGCTGCTTCCGGAGGAGGCAGAGGTGGCACAAGGTTCTGAGAGTGCTGCAATTTTGCTACCACACAAAGATCAGCAATCCAGAAGCGTCCTAGGGCCTGGTTGTGGGCTTCGTAAGGGTTCTAGGACTTGGGACAAGAGCCCAAATCCACCAACTCTTAATGCCAGGCCTGCTCAGCCCCTTTTTCAAGACTGCTTCTGAATTTTTCTTTTTTCTGTAATTTAATCTTACATTTATATACATGACTATGTTTATCCAAGCAACAACCCTTTGGGGTAGGTTAGGCTTAAAGACATCTGACAGGCGCAAAGCCACCCAGTGTGTTTCATGGCTGAATGGAGATTTGAACTTAGGTCTTCCCGGTACTAGTGCAACACTCTAACCACAACACCACACACACAAATAGAATGCTACTGGATGTCCTTCGGGGAGCCATCAGCTGGAAAGTCAGGTCCAAAAATGAAGCCATGAACTTGATTGAGATCGTGATGAAGTACTACATTCTGAAAAGAAGACCACTGCCCCAATGCATCACTATCCAAACTATGAGTTTCAACCTTTCTCAATTATGGCACCCTAAAACAGTCAATGATCAGACCAAGAAAGAAAAGGTGATGCTTATTTTCTGGCTAGAGAATAGAGATTTGCATTTGGTGTGAGCTGTAAGTAGCATTGAAACTAGAGCAGATCCAAAATAATCTTACGAACGTTCTCCTCAAAAAGACCTTTCATTGGGCAAATGTTTTATAAAAGTTGGTACAAATCAATTAAAAAAACTTTGAATGAACACGCCACCATCAGTTTACAATTAAACACAGAAAAAGAACTCTTCTGCCCCCAGCTGTTATGTTCCTTAACCTGATAACACTATGTTCTGTGACTGGTGGAAAGAGAATGAGAGAAGAGGGAGGGAGGAGGAGAAAGGGGAATCACCTGGATTTTTTCACAGGTTAATGAACCTTATAGGATCAGCTAATGCTTCTCGAGTAGGGGTGTGCATTTTGGAATTTTCTTGTTTCAATTTGTATCCAAATCAAAACACCCCTGTTTTGTTTTGTACCCAAATTTTCTGAATCCAAATCACCCCTGTTTCGTTTTGTAGCCCAATTTTCAGAATCTGAATCTGAATCGATTTGGATTTTTAAAAAGGGTCCCACAGCAAAAAGAGTGGGTGGTGGTAGTGTCCAAAGGGTGGAAGCCAGCACCCAAATTTCAAAGGAACTGGGCAAAGGGCTGATATTTTGGGTGATTTTTTTAAGTTTACGCGTCTTTAATAATTTTCCCATAGGGAATAATAGGGATTCCAGCAAATGTATCACTTCACATCAAGGGGGAAAGGGTGGCCCAGAGTGTAGTGTGGTGGGTGGTAGTGCCCAATGGTGGCAAGGAAGCTACCAGAATTATTTCAAAGGAATTGGGCAAAGGGCTGATTTTTTGTGATTTGTTGAAGTTTACGTGTCTTTAAGATTTCTCCCATAGGGAATAATGGAGGTTTCAGAAGCCCAATAATTCGACCTGGGGGGCACTGGGGTTGCCAGAACGTGTGATTGTGTAGTGCACATAGGGTGGCAACCACCCCCTTACCCACAGGCCCATGGGGTACTGGGTTTTGTTGTTTCTGAGGTGTTCAGTGTAGATTCTCTGGTAACATAGATTTTCAGTGAAAAACAAGAATCCACTCCCATTTTCTACCAGAGAATATACACTCGGAACACCACAGAAACAACAGAACCCAGCACCCAATTGGTTAGCAACCCATGTGGGTGGTTGGTACCCTATGTGCACTACACCACCACTCACTCTGGGACACCCCACTGCCCCCCAAGTTTAGTTACGGGGCTGCTGAAACCTCCATTATTCCCTATGAGGAAAAATCTTAGATCTGGGTGGTGGCAGACTGGCAGGCCCCCATTGGGGCACTACCACCCAACCCACTCTTCTGCCCCTGAATCCATTCCCAGGCTGGCATGCAGTAGCCATAGCAGGCTGGGCTCAGGCTGGCAGCGAGGCAGGGCATAGGAAATGGCATGGCATTATGGCAACTTGAGGAATGCAATGCTACAAACTAATTCTCTCTCTCTCTCTCTCTTTCTCTCTCTCCCTCTCTCCAAAGAGGCAGAATGGTGACTACTAACTTGCTGAATGTATTGAAAACCCCTCCTTGAATTCCCCCCACCATTGCCCCTTCTACGTCCCTTCCCCTGGCTAATGTGGGGTCAGTAAAGAGTGGCAAGAAGCAAAAGAGCCAATGAGGAACAAGGAGGGAATTGTCAGCAGGTCAGCACATGCTTTAGGTCATCGATTGGAAGGGCCGGAAATTCAAAGAGATGTCAAACACAAAATGGAGACTGACTCAGAGATTGCCACAAAATGGAGGTCCAAAACAACAAAACGTTTTGTAGCCGAAACAGGGACGTTTTGTTTTGTATACAAAGCCTTTGGATCTGGAAAATGGGTGTTTTGTTTTGTCTACAAAACACCCAAAATGGGCTGTTTGGAGTACAAAACGTTTTGTATCCGAAACAATTTGCACATTCCTATTATCAAGCATATACATAGTTTCATCATGGAAGATAAGATCTTGCCATGTTTTCAGGAGGCAGCTTGCCACTGTCAGGAGCTGGGGGCAGTGAGGACTGATTATCTTTTCAATTTTTGCTACAGTTTATTACATGATTCTGCAGGCTGTAACAAAACCAAAAGTCGCAAGAGAGGATAATTCTGAGAGGGATCCTGTCCAAAGAATGCCCGTTGAAGCTGCTGCACATGTTGAATTTCTGCCTGGACATTTAGTATAGTATGAGCCATTTGGAGGAAGCACTGTGCATTAAAGAAGCATCAGGAAGAAACGTTTGAATGAAGTGCCTATCAGGTGCCAAAAGGATGCATCAGGTACATCTTTAGCAAGCAACCAGGGAGTCTGCCCCTGAAACTCCCTCCCTAGCCAAGTGCTGAACAGAAGGACTAAGGCAAAGGTTGGGTGCATGGAAGCTGGTTCCTAAAGCTACCAAAATAGATGAGTCTTCAATCCTTACCAGGTGCCGAAGCGAAACTGAAATTTGCAAATAACCTATTTCTTACCTTAAATGGAATATTTTTTAAATATTTTAATCATGAGATTTCAGTGACTTTACTTCAGCTCTAAATTGCTGAAAATTTACCAGCCATCATTCGAAACCAATATGATTGAATGATCTGGTGGTTCCCAGTCACAAAGTGCTCAGGCTTCATTGGCCCATGAGCCAAATGGTATTATTTATATATATATATATATATATATATATATATATATATATATATATATATATATATGAGCAATGGGACATTATTTAAGTCCCTTCTCCTTGTGGTTCATATCAAGCCTCAGCACAACAATGCAGCATTTGTGGGGCGTGGGGGGAGCAGCCCAGTAAGCCAGGATTGGAAACTAAGATAGATAAGATCCCCACAGCTGCCAACTATTTCCCTTTCCTGCTCAGGTAGGTGGGGAAATAACACAGCCAAACAATAGAAAACATCAACATCCTGAAGGTGATGAACTTGTCTTCATTAAAAGTGTCCAGCAACGTCCTTGCCAGGAAAGCCTTAGTCAAGATGCTGCCAGACAGAATCCCATTGTAGGCCAGGACATGGCAAAACAGCATGGTAGATTCTTGATTACATCCTGCAACAGTCTCTGCAATCATTGACTGCATGTCAAAATCTGGGAAAGAGAAAATATTCCTAGCATTTCTGAGTGAAGTTCCCATAATCATGCATGCCAGGACAGAATCCCTCCTACACAATTCTACTCATTCTTTCCTCGTATTAGCTGCCCTCTGTTATTCAGGAGAGAGAGAGAGAGAGAGAGAGAGAGAGAGAGAGAGAGAGAGAGAGAGAGAGAGAGAGAGGAAAGCCATTAGTTTTTAAATTATTCTTTATTAAATGATTTTCTACCCCATCCTACCCATGATGCTTTGCACCACAACTAGAATGAAAAGCTTCAAGATATCAACAGCTGCCGTCTGATTGGCCATGGAGGAACAATAGCAGACCCTGTCCTATTGAAGCACCTGCACCTACAGGATCATAGATTTTGTTTGCAGAGTGGCTCATCCATGGTTGGTAGCCTCCGTAGCTATAGCCCTTTATTGTTTCTATGTCTGCTGGTTCCCAATGGCTGTGTAGAAAAGGTAAGTGGATCCACATGACCAGAAAAGCCACATAAGAGAGCTCTCCTCTCCTCCTACCTTGTTCGAGAGCAAGGTACAAAAGCTGGGCTACTCCTTTTAGAACAACCAGGGTTGGAGGGATTTCTATGAGTTCTAATAATCAAGAAAGACCAGATAGAGTCCCCCCTTCCCTGATTTTGACAATTCTATTCTTTCTTTCTTCTTCTTAGCTGATCTCTGCTATTCATTTTGGGCCTGAGCACAATAATGTAGCATTTGGGTGCAAAGATGCAGCCCAGTAACCCACCATTGGAGGCTAAGGTGAAGAGGTTCTCCACCACTACTGTGGATTTCTCATGAGCACCCATATAGGCTTTAAAAAACCACAACCAAACACAGGAAAGCATCAACAAACTGAAGGTGATGAACCTGGATTCATTATAAGCATCTGGCACCTTCCTGTCCAGCAGGGCCACAGTACAGGTGATGATAAAGAGAAATCCCATGTGGCTCAAATGAAAACAAAACACCATGATAGACCCTTTGTTACATTTTGCAACAATTTCTCCAGTCATTGACTGCATGTCAAAGTCTGGAAAGGGGGGATATGTTCCTTGCCACACAACACTCATGACTGCACGGATAAGGAAGCAGGAAAGGACTACAGAGGTGGTCAGTCTTTTCCCCAGCCATTTCTTCATGCTGGATCCTGGTTTGGTGGCCATGAAAGCTACATGCGCGGTGAGGGATTTGGCCAACACACAGGAAATCGCTACAGTAAAGATCATGCTGACACCATCCTGTTGGGCATAGCAGGTCACCCTTGTAGGTTGTCCAAGATAGAGCAAAGACAAAAGAAAGCCAAGTAGGATGGAGATAAGGAGAATGTAGGAGAGATCCCGGTTGTTGGCTTTGATGATGGGGGTATCGTTGTGCTTAATAAAAATTCCTAGCACTAAGATGGTGATCAGGGAAAAAGAAGCAGCTTTAGCTCTGTGGCAGCTAAAGTGATCCCCAGAGGTTCTTGATAAGAGAGAAAGGTTACAACTTTGGGGATGCATTGGTCTTTGTTCTTACTTGGATACTGATCTTCTGGACATTGGAAACAATCATCTGCATCTGAAATAAGAAATCGCAGTCATTACAGTGCCAAGTCATATGCAGCTAGAACTTCATTCTCATGACTACCTTCACTGTGAGAGTTAATGCTCATGCTGTCTTCTACTTACTGGTTCCCATTGAAAGGTTTGTTCTGTGAAAATACATTTCATTAGTGCCAAATTTAGTCACAAAGTCAGTAAATTGCAACTTAGGGCCTCATATTACGAGGAGCCTCTGCATACCAAAATGTTGCTAAAGTTCATGTTTTACAAACTGGGTTGAAAAACAAGGGAGAAACACTTGCACTTCGCATGTTCACACATCTGTTATTTTATATTGGAATGGTGGACATCATCATAAACTTCATCTTTGAGGTGTCCCTAGGTATCCATACTACTCAACCAAATATGGTTCAAATCGGGCCGGTGGTTCACAAGCTGCCCTCATGCACCTCAAACATTCATACATCTGCACGCATGCAGAGGCCAGGGCCATGCCTCAATTTTGCAGGGAGGCTACTCATTGGATGTATTGGCAGAAGTAGGTATGCCTCTGTGAAGTCCACCGAGGCCTGAAATTAGAATGTAGGCATTCTGCACATATAGGCCATCCATAAAATCACTATTCTGAACTCTCTTCACTTGATGTACTCGTTGAGAAATTTCAAATCTAGCACAGCTCTGAGGGAGCCGTCCTTTCTGGGTACGGTGTCGGAGCGCGCTTCTGTCTGGGGTGTAGCTGTGCAGTGTGGCTATTTTGGAGGATGCAGGAAAGGTGGGTCAGGGCCTCGTGTTCCTACTGGAGTACTTGGGGGAGGTGGTGAAGACACAAAGTGGTCTGCTTGCTTCCTGGGACCCACTGAGGTGAGCAGTGGTGGGTGGTTGTGTCTCAGGAGAGGGCCTGTAGTGGAGGAGCTCAAAGGGCCTTCTAGGGGATCTGATCCACCCCCTCCTTCGCGGTGCACCGGTTGATGTACTAGCAGCTGTTGGCAGCTGTTGGTTGGCAGAAAAAAAGCGGGATGCACACCGAATCAACAGGAATAACAAAAAAAGAACTGTGCAACATGTAGAAACAGAGGGGCCATGAAAAAGTTGCCAATAATTGCAAAAGCACCAACTGTGCTACATCTAAAGATCTAAGGATCTATGTGGAGGTATGTGATTTTGCAATTATTGGCAACTTTTTCATGGCCCCTCTGTTTTTACATTTTGCACGGTTCTTTTTTTGTTTCTCCAGCTGTTGGTTGGCAGCATGCTAGCGGCTGCAGAATGGGTTGATTCCACCATCCCCCTGTGGCCTGGGATGGTTGAAAAGCTAAAATATTCTTCCCCTTTGGGAGCAGGATGTTACTGGTCCAGTTTGGCCTCATGGCCATGGAGAGAGCTGAGCAACAGAATAAGGGGTGGGTGGGTGTTTTTTAAGCAGACACGGGGAAAGAAGAGGCTATAAAAGTAGTTAAGAGTGGGGAGGCAAAGGTGCAACAAGGTGGTTTTTTAGGAGAGAAGGCTTGGCTGTAAAGAAACAAAGTTGTTTCTGGAGCAGGATGCAGGACTGGAAGAACAGGGTGGTTTCTCTTTCCCAGGGTGTTAAAGAGTTGCATAATTTGCAGAAGTCCTGCATACAGGAGCAAGTGAGAAGAATAACCCATGTGACATGTCCTCATCCAGCAGCAGAGAATTGTTTTTCCTTTCCATTAAAAAAAAAAAAAGCTTTATTCTATGCTTCTGCAGGCAGTAGCAAAAATGCTAGTCATGAGTAAAAATAATGCTGAGTGGGGGTCCTGTCCAAAGAGTCCCAAGTGAAGTGACTCCACATACTGAATTTCTGCCAGGACATTTACAAACCATTTTGGGGAAGTACTGTGAATTTGAGACACATCAGGAGGGATTCTCAGTTAGATAGCCCAATAGAAGTGCCGCTTCAGTGCCCAAGTCATACATCAGGAACATATTTAGGAAACAATCAGGGAAGCTGTACATGAATTTCCCAAACCACTCAGCCCAATGTTGAGATGGCAGACCAAGGCAAAGTGTGGCAGCATGGAAGCTGATTCTGAAAGCCAGCCAAATATACAAGAGTTTGCAAAGTCTTCACTCCTTACCAGGTGAGAAAGATGGAGTGGAAATGCCTAATGCTCATTTTAAATATTTTAATGCTATAACACTGGAAACAAAGGAAATCCATTGAAGCAATGGATATTCCACCTAACATCATCCAATCACAAATGATGGGCTTTGTTCCAAGTCACACATAGTGCTCAGGCCTTGTAGGCCCACATGAGCACAATGCTACAGATTCTCTCCTAGCATACCAGTGGACTCTGCAGTAAGGCCACTGCACTTGTGAGATAAATGCACTAGCAAAGTCCCATTATTTAAGTCTTTTTCTCCTTTTAGGTTTCTCCTTGTTGTTCAGTTCAGGCCTCAGCACAAGTATGTAGCATTTGGGTGCAAAGATGCAGCCCAGTAACAAAGCACTGGAGGCTAGGATGAAGAAGCTGTCCACAGCCAACTTGTATTTCCCATTGGTGTTCAGGTAGGTTGGGAAATAAAACAGCCAAAAAAGAAAAAACATCAACGAACTTAAGTTGATGAACTTGGCTTCATTAAAAAGGGCTGGCAACTTCCTGGCCAGGAAAGCCACTGTGTAGCTGATGATGGACAGAAGTCCACTGTAGGCCAGGCCAATGTAATATATCATGACAGAACCTATGTTACATGTTGCCCCAATCTCTCCAGGCACTGACTGCATGTCATACTCTAGGAATGGGGGAAATATTCCTAGCCTCGCAGCATCAATGGCTGCTCGAATAATGGAGCAGGAAAGAAGAATGGAGGTGATCAGCCTTTGACCCATCCACTTTGTCATGCTGGACCCTGGCTTGGTTGCCATGAAAGCTACCACCACTGCGGTATTTTTTGCCAAGACACAAGAAATCACTACAGTAAAGAGTATGCCAAAAGCAAACTGTTGGAGATAGCAGGTCATCTTTGTAGGTTGTCCAAGATATAGCAAAGTCAGGAGGAAGGAAACCAGGAGCGAGATAAGGATAATGTAGGTGAGATGGAAGTGGTTAGCTTTGACGATGGGGGTATCTTTGTGCTTAATGAAAATTCCGAGCACCAAAACTGTGATCAGGGAAAAAGCAGCAGCAGTGGAAGCAAAACAGATACCCAGAGGTTCTTGATAAGAGAGAAAAGTTATAACTTTGGGGATGCACTGATCTTGGTTCCTGCTTGGATACTGATCTTCTGGACATTGGAAACAATCATCTGTGTCTGAAACAAGAGAGAGCAAGAGGGGCTATTACTGTGAGAGGAGTCATGCACAGCTAGGAGCTGGTTCTCGTAACTGTCTGTTCCGTGAGAGTTTCTGACCTCTACTTACTGATTCCAGATGTAGAGTTTGTTCTGCCAAAAAGACAACTTATTAGCAGCTAATTGTGCTGCAGCTTACTCTTATTGTTCAAATGGGGTAGATAGAGATAAGGTGATTAACCAAATGTCTGAGGACCGAATATTTGTGCCAGCTGGCAGGACTCACAGAACTCTGCAGGCATTGATATTTGCACATCATTCTGAGCAGGTTTTAGCATTTCCTTGTAGCAACACAGTATAGCGCAAGATCAGAAGTATGCATACAACTCTCTCTACACACAGCTCTGGCAGCTAGATCATACCATCTCAGAACATAAGAACAGGCCTGCTGGATGAGTCCCAACGTCTATCAAGTCCAAATTTAGGGAGGGAGAGAAAACCATTATCAGGGATGATGGGATGGAGGGTGCACCAGTTTACAATGGAAGCCAGAGGAAACATGGAGGAGACTGTTCTAGGCTAGGCAAGTTTTGGGTGTGCTTTGACTAGCAAAGCCAGGGTAAGTGTGGAGGTTGCCTCCTACTCCAACACCACCACAGGAGCTGTGCACATTCTCTTTGGTTTCCTACAGGCGGCAGAAAGCATAATCTGTCCCTGTCTATAGCAGCAGTGCCAGACAACAGATTGAGGATCACTCTAGAGGAAAACCAAGGCACTGACTTGCAGCATTGACTCATTGGAGTCACATGAAGACCCAAGTAATGGCAGCACTATTTAGATTTCTAGATAGAGTAATTGTCTTCAGCTAAACGCTGGCTCACATTTGCATAGAGAATACATGAGTTCTCAACCCTTGGTCACTTTCAAACACAACTGGTCCCTTTTTTTTTTTGTTTCTATGGGAAAAAACAATATTTCTGAAATAGGTGTGCAGGTTTTTACACAAATCAGTTATTCATAATTGTTCAAGTGCCATCCTTAACCTAGCAGGTACAGGTACATCACGGTAACTTGCCATTACATACATACATGGTGATGTATATTTTCCCCTATCCTGGGCATTTTTTCACATAACAGGCTTTACTCCGATTACAAAGTTGCCCCCATAAACCAACCCACCAAAAAGGGATTTTTTTTTAATGCTAAAGACAAACCAAACTGTGTGTGAAGTGTCCCCTATAGCTCGCAGGGATGTTGGTGTAAACCTAGATGATATGTTAATGCGCCTCCTCCATTCTGGAGGAGATGTGAGTTAAAGGGCTTTAAAAGCCCCATGTGAAAAACGTCCTGGAATATTTGGTGTCTGACATCACCTACCCTTCTGGTTTGAAACCATCCCTTCGGGGCATGGAACGCAATCATAACAGCAAAATTTCTCCCCCATCCCTCTTTATCTTCTGCCATCCAGCCTCACAGACATCACTACAGACAGAAAGGGGCTGCACCTGTCCGTTGAAAGAAAGAGTTGAGAATAGGATTCAATAGAACCTTTGGAACATTCCCAACAAGGAAAAGCTTCCAAAATAGTTTATCAAGACAAATAATAAATCCACGAGATGGTTCCCTGTCCCCAAAGGGCTCACATCTAAAAATAAACATAAGATAGAGACGATGAACAATCACTGGAGGGAGGGATGCTGTGCTGGGGATGGATAGGATCGGTTGCTCTCCCTCTTCTAAATCAAGAGAACCACCACTTTAAATAGTTTAGTAGAGGACACAAGTCCAAGTGTTGTGCTTGTGCAGAAAGAATAGTGGATACCTTTGTATCATTTCATGCAAAATGTATGGGCTGAGGAAGACGTTTCAGAGCAGGAGGGATGCCACAGGTCATAGGAGCACAGCACTGTCAGTGAAGTCATGCACATGACCTCCTGGCTCCCACTATGGGGGGCTGTGAGGAAGGCAGGAGTTCGCCTGCTTTCCCGACAGATGAGCATCAGCCGTTCTTGACTCTGCCGCGCCATGCACCGACAGGAGCTGAGGTGTGGTGAAAGCAAGAACTGGGAACAGGAGGACATCCCCATCCCGCTTCCCTCCTGCATCTCCATGCTGCAATGCAGCAGCTGCTTGCATTAGACCAGCTGCCACACTCAGAGCGTCGGTTCCTCCCCTCTGACTTGTGGCCGGAAATGGCGGCTGGTGAGGGGGAAGCCTTTTGATTCAGCAGCGATCATGCATTAGATTGCCTGGTGAGAGTAAATGATCCCCAAGTTTGTTCAACCTCATGAAACATCCAGGTCAAAAGACAAGCTACCCAGCTACCAGTGACGGGATCAGGAGTTATCTCAGCACTCCACATGAGCAGCACAATCCAGGCTGGGCTGCCCAAGGCTGGGTTGGGCTGCTCGTGAGAATAGCCCCAGGATTTGTTGTACCTGCATCGAGATGTCTGTACTTAGGTACATGTTGTGTGAATGTTTCTCCCTGCATTCATTTTAAAGGTGAACCTACCTGGGTTCAGATGCAGAACGCCTCAGATGCAGAATACAGGGAGGAAGTGCACAGCTGTACTTGTGCACAACATACCATGTGACTTCCTGTGGACAAATCTGTGTACACAAAACTCAGTTTGGATGGGTATGGAGCACCAGCGCAACACTAACTGGGCGCACAAATTCCTGACTTAGCAGAACTAGTCTGCACAGCAACCTTGCACTAAAGTATCAGGTTTGCACTAGTAGAGGGTGAGCTTGGGTGTCAGTCTCTGCCATTTTATCTAGCAAAAGAAACTTGCATCTCCTATGTCCCCTATCCCAGAAATGCCCTCAAGTCCACACCTGGTTAAAACTTCTGTGCCACACAATCTGGTCCTCATCCATGACCAATGTTTTTCCTTCACTTGGATATACCTTCCCAACTTTCACACTAAGGAAGGAATTGTTTGGCAGCATGTGGAGGTTCATGATATCGAATCCAGTTCCCATTTCCCACTTTTCATTAAAGGACACTCTTTCTCCAGCAGAGTTGTTAAATGAAACACCTTGAAGAAATGGGTGGAGCTGATGGGAAAATAACATGTTTAAAGAGAGGGAAAGAAAACCCAAAGTCATCAGATCTGAAATTATGATTTATTTAAAGCTTTTCTACCCTACATTTCAGGACATTGCTTTCTGAATGCTACTCTCACCCAACATGTTTTATAGAAGAACAACATGCTGTTTGAACAGCATTATGAGAATATCTGATTAAATGACTCTTTACAGATTACTTAAGCATGCCAGAGGGGTCCTGATTAGTGGTGTGAATGTCTTGAAAAATTTAAAAAAGCAGGAACATTTGGGAGAATTTGGTTCAACTCATTTTTTCCCTCCAAAATACTGACTTTTTCTAAAAATTCCTTGAAATGGGGGGGGGGGTGTTTGAGGATAAGAGAAGGTTGGAAGTATCCTGATTTTTACAGCCTCCGCTCCTGGATCTTCATCTCCCTAATCCTGATGGACATTATGTGGAGGGCATTCCAGAGCTGGGACACCAGTAACAAAAGCTCACTGCCAAAGGAATATTAGGCAATGGCAGGCCAGAGTGGGGACTGAGTATTCTTTTATGAGTATTCTTTTTTTGAAAGTGAGAGGCTTAAACGTTTTTGGAGATGCTGAGATTTCATTAAACTGCTGTTCCTTGCTTATTTGGTTGTATAGGTAATTGCATCCACCAAAGACTTGGCATGAAAATGCAATATGTTTTTAGAAATAGACTCAAGGAAGCGTGTTTTCAAAAGGAAGAACCTTTTCACACAGCACTCCCTTACATGGGATTTGGTGATGGCGACCAGATTGTATGGCTTTAAAAGGGAGGTCTAACAATGCTCTCAGTCTGCCTCCGAATACCTATCACAGAGAAAACACACCACTTCACTGTGGAGACATTACCTGCCAGGGGTGGAGATCTTGAATGTCACGCCTTCTATCTCCCACCATTGCTCTGGATTTGGATCTAGAGGAGTCCATGGCATGAAAAGCATGTGCCACAGCATAGGCAGCATTATAGATACAGTAGCTGTGACCAGTCATGCTCATTTCAAAAACAGGTCCAGGGAGGTTCTCTAGCCTCTCATTCCCAGTACACACTCCATCAACCTTCATCAGAATCCTGGGGTCTGGCAATGAGCATTTGAAGGCTTGTTCCCAGAAGGGCTCAAGGAAACCATCTCCTTGAGACTGATTAGGGTTTACATTCTGAAGATAAGCCTGGAAACTTAAAACATCATTTGACGAGATCTGGAAGAAAAAGGCACCTTCGAATGGTTGGAAATCCAAGTCACTTTGGAACTTGGTGAATACAAAATCAATGTGGGCTGTTATAATCCACACCTTTCCAATGAAATTATTTCCTTCATAGCCAGCAACTCTGGGCTTCATTGAGTACCACAGCCACATAAAAGTCAGTGTTTCTGCATATGTGATAAATGTATGAGCTTTTCTGTCTGTAAAACATAGCAACACATCACTGTTCATTCCATTCATGGTTAGCCAATTGACTTGTTTGGGGATTCTTTCAGTGAAGGCTGAACAGATTGCATTCTGGGAAAGCAATGGCTCCAGGGTCTGCAGGAAATGATCCCCACTGTCATCATCCTCAGCAAAGAGCCCAACCCAGGACCATCCAAAATGCTGAAGCAACTGGATAATCCCCATAAATTGGTGGGCATCATTTGGGGCCATACGATAAAAGGAAGGATGCTGTAATATATCATCTTCAGGGGCGAAAGAGCCATAAGTAAGCTATAATAACAATAACAATAATAGCTTTAATTATAATGAATCAATCATGCTCTGCAACCCCGCAGTGATGTAGATAGGCTCTCCCTCCCTCTGAGCTCTGGTGGAAGAGGAATGCTGCAAGTCCCATCAAACAGCAGAGAAGGAGAAAAGAGGCCTTGAAGAAAATATAAAGGACAGTGAAGATGCACTTCAAATGGTCACTAACGAGAAACTATTCAACACCAATGAAAGAAAGCAGGCCTACAAGAAAGAACAAGTCAAGAACCGAACAGAAAAATTGAGAAATAAGCCCCTGCATGGTCAATATTTGCACAATATAAGTGGAAAATCAAACATCACCAAGACCTGGCAATGGCTTAAGAATGGCAACTTGAAGAAGGAAACAGAGGGTTTAATACTGGCTGCACAAGAACAGGCACTAGAACAAATGCAGTAAGAGCAAAAGTAGAAAAGTCAACATAGGAACATAGGAAACTGCCATATACCGGTCTATAAGTTCTATCTTGCTCAGTATTGTCTTCACAGACTGGCAGTGGCTTCTCCAAAGTTGCAGGCAGGAATCTCTCTCAACCCTATCTTGGAGAAGCCAGGGAGGGAACTTGAAACTTTCTGCTCTTCCCAGAGCAGCTTCATACCCTGAGGGGAATATCTTGCAGTGCTCACACATCAAGTCTCCCATTCATATGCAACCAGGGCAGACCCTGCTTAGCTATGTGGACAAGTCATGCTTGCTAGCACAAGACCAGCTCTCCTCTCCTTCAAATAAGACCAGCTCTCCTCTCCTTCAACAACAAACAGCAAGTGCCGCCTTTGTAAAGAAGCAGATGAAACAGTGGACCTCCTAATCAGCTGTCAATATCTATAATAACCAATAGTATTGATGATAAAATTCAGCCATCCCAGGTCCTTGGGAAGGACTCGATGTCTGGATAAAACAAACCAGTCAATAACACCTGTCTGTGTAAACAAGAAATAATATGTTGGTACCTTCCGGACTTGACTTCTGCAATGCGCTGTATGTGGGGCTGCCTTTGTACGTAGTCTGGAAGCTTCAGTTGGTACTCAATGCCATCTCGGAGAGACCACATCATCTGGGTCATCTCGGAGAGACCACGTCACTCCTTTGTTGATCGAGTTACACTGGCTGCCAGCAGGTTTCCAGGCAAAATACAAAGTGCTGGTTATAACTTATAAAGCTCTTAATGGCTTAGGTCCTGGGTATCCAAGAGAACGTCTTCTACATTATGAGCCCCACCGCCCATTGAGGACGTGCAGCGAGATCCATCTCCAGTTGCTGCCAACTCAGCTTGTGGCCACGCAGGGACAAGCTTTCTCTGTTGTTCCTCTGAGACTGTGGAATGCACTCCCTACTTAGATATGATCCTTCCCATCTCAGATAATTTTAAAAAAGCATTTGAAAACCCACCTCTTCACTCCAGCATTTTCAGTTCTTTAAAATTTAAAGGTTTTAATTTGTAGGTGATTTTAAAATTGTTAAATTGTTTTAAGTTTTTGTATATATTTTAACTTGTTTTATGTTTTATGCTATTGCTAAATGCCCAGAGATGAAAGTTTGGGGTGGTGTACAAATGTGATAGATAAATAAATAAATAAATAATCCCTGTCTGACTGTCTAAACAAGAAATAATAGTATAAAATGTACAGAGAACCAGTTAGGAGGTATGTCTTGAGGGAACAAAATGTATAATTAATAATAACTAATAATAAATAATTATGAATAACTTTATATGATTATATACTAATAAATGCTATTCTTAAAATAATAATACTAAAATCCTGTTTTGATTATTTCAATTGAAAAATGTCTGATTCGCCTGGTTTAAACCTAGGAATGTGATGCAAATCCTAGGAAAGACAGGACTGATGCACAAGGTGGAGGGAAGCACAAATCCTGGTGCATCACTTCACTCTGTGCTTCGTTACCCCTGTTTAGCAACCACCCATTTCACTTTGTTCATTAAACAGTGGACATGACCTGGTTTTCAGTTGTCCCTTTCTCTGAACCATAATAAAATCAGGGTCAGATGAACAAGTGAGGAGAGTGTTACATGTGAGATCAATCAAAATGCCAACATGCTCATGCATAGCTCCTACCTGTGGCATCTTATAGAGAGGTAAGATTTCTGCCATGCGAAAGGAGACATCAGAGGAAAGACCCCCAATGATGGCTATGAGCTTGTCCTGGGCATCACATTTATAGTTGGGGAAAAATCTTTGGGATTTGAAGAGCAGGTCCAGAATGGTATGATAGGTCATTGATGCATCATTGTAGCTGTCATAGATGTGGAACCCCAGAGTGAGATTGGGTAAGATCTTGGGGTTCTCATTGATCTTCTTAATGGCAAATGCCAAGGCCAGGACGTGCTGGTAGAATTTTGTCACCATACTGCAGAGAGAATTAAATGCTCTTTCACTAGAGAACTCTATAGTGAGCAACCCTTTGATCAGAGCAATGGTTTGGTGTGCCCTCTTTTAAATGTCTGACTCAAAAATGCTGATGCATCAGGACACCAGTATTGGGAAGGTACTATAGAAACAGGGGAAAATGGTTTTATTTCATGATCTTCAATGAGTGTTCTCCTGAACTGCAGTGTGGAATCTGGTGGATTTTGAGCAGAATTTACTAGGGTAATACTCTAGATGCTTGCCAGAACCTTGTATCTGCACACACTTGGTCAGCAACCTCTGTAGTGCTGCAATGTGATGTTACAGTCAAAGAAATATGTACCCCGCCCTTTCTGCTGCTGGAAGTGCCTCTGCTTCGTACACCATCTGTCTACCATTATGTCTGTGAGGAAATGTTTTGTGCAATTGTTTGCAGTTTTCTCTTCATTAGAATGTGAGATTGCAGTAATAGTGAGGTATCATTGCTGAAACCTAAAATTAGAGACACAAGAAGAGGAAAATATAATTTTCGGTAAGAAGACAGCTAATGAGAATATAGAGGGGGAAGCAATGAAATTGCCAAGGAATGGAAACCTTCTAATTTGAAAGCCATTCCATGGAAATTTAAGCATTTCTCCTTGTTAGAATGCAGGAGGGAAAGAAGTGACAGTGGTGGAGATCTATCGACAGAGAGGGAGAAAACAAAGAGGCACCGAGGAGTACTGAGATAGAGAAGGGAGGCAAAAGATGAGAGAAAAACCTCAAATGAGAAACATGACAAAAATCTTGAACAAAAGTCAGAATCAGTCAATCAGTAAAAATTTCCTACAAACGTGCATTCTTAGAGCTGTGTTTTAAAAGGAGTTCTTTTTAGATAGACGTACATATAGCTCACATACTGTATAATGAATAAAGCATCCAAGACTGGGTGTTCTGCTCTTATTCCTGAAAACTGGCATGCAAAAATTAGTTCTATGTTAAAACTGCTCTAAAAAATTTACACAAAAGCTTGCACATCTGGGTCCTCATCTAAATAGATATGCATCTTGATTACAAAGTTAATACAATGATCTATTAAAAATACCCCCCACACACCAGTCTCTTTAATATAATTCCATAGTTCTTCCTATTAGTCAGACAACACAGAGATCACTGTCAGCCTTGGCTGTTTCTCCAATCGTTTCTCTCTCTGCATGTTCTTCTTCTCCGCATGTTTGGCTCCTCATAGAGATCATGTTTCACATATGTTTTAGGAAAACTGTACCTATCTGTGTTGGTGCAAAGGTGATGATTCTGCAAGGTTAAAACATATAAACCTTTTCCACCTTCTCAAAAAGTCTGAGATGTCTTATTAAAAGAGGAGAAGCAAGAGAGAAAATGATAAGCAAAAGAGAAAATATACAAAAAAGAGATGTGCAGGAAAAGACAGTATATACATCTGCTGGTGATGGTCATTAAGCTGTCTTATATTTCTGATATTTAGGGTTCATGGTCTTGTCAGGGCCATGAAGTGAGGGCAAACAATTACTTGCTTACAATTTGAATTTTGAGAATTCCAATCAAGGATGGTCCTTGAAAGAATGTTCCAGGGGAGATTCAGTGAACAGAGAAACAAGTCCACCAATGAGGAGATCCCCTGGCTGATAGGCCTCCTGTAGAATATGTAGGGAATAATTCATCGGGCACTCCATGGCATCTGTTTCACACACCATGTGAGACAGCAGCAGCAGCAATGCCACTAGCCTCACCATCCTGGCACCGAAACGTCTCTCTTGCCCCAGAAGATCCTATGCCATCTGCAAGATCAGGCCAGCCTAAGCAGGTACCATGGATGGTCACGGACTCTGCCAATATCAGTATAGGGCAACTCCTCAGCCTTCTCTTTAACGTCTGCAGGGTACAAGGTACATACTGCAGAAGGCCAGGAGAGAGGGTGAAGATACTGATTTAAAGTCTGGCCCATTGCATGTCTGGTGGCGCAGTGGTAAAACTGCCACCGTGTAACCAGAAGGTTACAAGTTCAATCCTGACCAGGTGCTCAAGGTTGACTCAGCCTTCCATCCTTACAAGGTCGGTAAAATGAGTACCCAGAAATGTTGGGGGCAATATGCTAAATCATTGTAAACCACTTAGAGAGCTCCGGCTATAGAGCGGTATATACATGTAAGTGCTATTGCTATTGCATGAGATGGAAACTGGGTCTCAGATGCCGAATGAAAGGAACAACTTTGCCTCCTCTTACCCTGAACCCCAGCATGAAGCAGTTCAAAATCCTTTTATAACACATTCAAGGGTGCTTCTTGCTTTTTCTTGTGCCTTGCAAAACTCCCAGAATTTACAGGCAAAGTAATCACTGTGATTTAGGTAATTACAGGGAACATGATGAGCTCTGTTAAGCTCGGAATGACACCACCACTGAGAGTAAACATGTTTCTTCAGAGTTGAACACAAGCCCCCTCTGCCCCCTCTGGTGCAAAGTCCTCCGTGAAAACACAAGTTGCAAAAGAGGATATTTCTGAAAGGGATCCTGTCCAAAGAGTGCCCGTTGAAGCTGCTGCCCAGGTTGAACTTCTGCCTAGACATTTCCTACAGCACTAGCAGACCCAGTGCAGAGCATCTGCACTGCTTTGTCGGCGCTGCCGCTTTCTCTCCTCCAATTCATCCCCTCATTGCTCCCCATCTCAGAGCCCTGAGCCACCTCCTGGCCTCCCTCCCTGTCCTCAGTTTTTCTCTACTTCTCCCCCTACAGTAGTTCTCTCTCTCTCCAGCTGTTTTCAGTCTCTCTTCCTCCCCCAGTCCACCTTTGTGTTTGCCTTTCAGCCTCCCCTGCACTCCACTCCCCCGTCCCAGCATCGGGGTCCCCACGCAGCCTTCCACTGCAGCTGTTTTGCTTCCTTTGGTGATGCTTCCTTTCCCTCCCAAGCAGGCAGTACACCAGCCCTCTCCATGTGGCTCCTCCATGTTAGGCCATTTCCAGCCATCTCCTGGGGCCCATTCTGTCCAGTGTGGCAGTTCACCACTGGCCTCTTGGCACATGCTCCTCCCTCCCGCCCTTGTGCGTGTCTCCCCCTCTGGCCCACCAATTGCATGGGCAAACCTCTGCTGGCCCGGCCAATCCGCTTCCCTCCCACCACCTCTTTGCTGCCGCCACCTTCTCCCAGCAGCTGTTCGCCGCCTGGCCCTGGCCCCGGCACCTCTTTCATCCTTTCCTGCTTTCCCCCTCCTTGCCTCTTTGTCACCACCACATCAGCCAATTGGCCGCTTGCTGTCTCCACTGCCCAGCCAATCAGCTTCTGCTCTGCCAAACATCCCCACACATCCCCACACATTTCTAGTTCCTCATTTCCATCCGCCACGCACTGGCTTAGTGAAATAATTCTATAGATGTGTCATGTGGAGGAAGAACTGTGCGTTAGAGAAGCATCAGGAAGAAATGTTTGAATGCCTGTTGAAGTGTCTCTCAGGTGCTGAAGGGCTGCATCAGGTACATCATTAGCAAGCGACCAGGGGATTATACCTAATGGGGGGAAACCTTAAAAACGCGTAAACGTCAGAAATTCACCAAAAATCAGCCCTCTGCCCAATCACTCTGCAATTGGGGTGGTAGCCTCCACCCATTGGGCACTACAAACCCACCACACTCTTCTGCCCCAGATCCCACTTTCTGCCCCCAATCTGTCCCAAAGACACTAAAAATTCAAAAATTCACCAAAAATTCATCTGCCCAATCCCCCTGAAATCTGGGTGATAGCCTCCACCCATTGGGCTCTACCACCCCACCCCACTCTTTTGGCCCCAGGATCCATTTTTTAACCCAAATAGATTCGGATTCGGATTAATTTGGATCCAAATTGAATCGGGGGTGATTCGGATGGGCCAGATTCAGATACAAAACAGATCAGATCCGAATCGAAACACTGAAAATCCGAATTGCACACCCCTAGTGAATATGCCCTGCCAGTATCTTTGCCCCAGGGATCAGATCAATAGTACAATCATATCGTTGATGGGGAGGTAACTGGTCCGCCTCCTTTTTATCAAAGACATTGACAAAATCCTGATATTTTCTGGCAGGACCAGACTTGAAGTAGGAGCAGACAAGCAGCTCAGGCCCTGGGGTCTTGCTGAATGTGCCTTGCATTTTGAAGCTCCACCACCCAACCCCTGAGTACTATTAGACCACATGAAGCCAGGCACTACATCTGCTGCCTGAGTTGGCCAGCAATGATGTTGGCAACAGGGGGACAAAAATACCACCTCCCCTCGATTCCATGAAATACGAGTGTCATGGGTCTGTAGCCAGTCTATCCCCAGAACCACGGGATATGGAGAAATCTCTGCCCTGAAGAACTGGATCCTTTCTACATGCCCCTGTATTTACATTGCTACCGGTTCTGTTTTCTGGGTCACAGGCCCTGAGGCCAATAAGCAGCCATCGATTGTTTCTACAGTAAGGGGTTTATCCAAAGTTCTCCATACCACCCCCCAGTTCTCTGCAATGCAGCAATCCATAAAGGTACCACTAGAGCCTGAGTCAACCAGAACCTGAGTGGCTATAGGAGGACCTGGAATGAAGCGGCTTTGATGGATCAGTTTCAAGAGGGCTTGACTTAGGAGGTCTCAGGTGAACTGGCTCAGGTAGAGCATCCCGGCACAATGAGGGCTTTATGTTTACACATTGACGGATGTCTGGAAACCAGGCTCCAACACCGTTCGACTACCTCTGCATGTAAGGTTTCTATGGGTACTCCTAGGGCATTACCCCCTCCTGTACCTGCCATAACCGATAAGGGGGAGGGGGAGCATATGCAACTGGGTGGAGCTTGACCCAGATTAACCGCAGAGGAGAAAGACTCCCGCAGAAGAGAAGGATTGTGCTTGTATTGTGGTCAAACAGGCCATTTTGCCAATTCAAGCCCCATCAAGGTGCCACGCCCGCAGTTGGCAGGAAACGCTTCTCCCCAGGCATAAAGAAGGCCTACTTCCTACTTCCCAGGTGGAAGTAAACAGACTGTAATGAGAATCTTTGTAATTGTATTGTTTGATCACTTTTGTTTGTTTGTTTTTTCTTTTGTTATTCCTAATTTTCTTATGTTTTTCTGTTTATATTATGGATAAAATAATAAAAAATACTATTTTAAAAAACAATTTTAATTTCAATCCCCTTTCTAATGTTTCCTAGCATGGAATTGACCATTTTCACAGCTGCAACACATTGAGTCGACATTTTCAACGAGCTGTCTATCACGACCCCAAGATCCCTCTCCTGGTCAGTCACCACAGCATAGATCTCATCAGGGTATACTTGAAGTATACTTGTAGAATACACAACTATGTGAGTCTGCAAATGTTTCTTCCTAAGTGAGCTTTAGGAGACCAAGAGAAGCTTAGATGATCTCTACACTTGTACTAATCCGTTCACAGTGCAAAAACACCATTTCATTGTGGAGACATTACCTGCCGGGGTGAAGAGATTGAATGTCACTTCTATTCCCCACCATTGCTCTGGATTTGGATCTAGAGGAGTCCAAGGCATGAAAAGCATGTGCCACAGCGTAGGCAGCATTATAGATACAGTAGCTGTGACCAGTCATGCTCAGTTCAAAAACAGGTCCAGGTAGGGTCTCTAGCCTCTCATTCCCACTACACACTCCATCAACCTTCATCAGAATCCTGGGATCTGGCAATGAACAATTGAAGGCTTGTGCCCAGAAGGGCTCAAGGAAACCATCTGCTTGGGACTGATTAGGTTTTACATTCTCAACATATGCCTGGAAACCTAAAACATAACTTGAGCGGATCCAGAAGGAAAAGGCACCTTGGAATGGTTGGAAATCCAAGACACTTTGGAACTTGGTTAATAAAAAACCAATGTGGGCTATAAGACCTTTCCAATGAAATTATTTCCTTCATAGCCAGCAACTCTGAGCTTCATTAAGTACCACAGCCACATAAAAGTCAGTGTTTTGGCATGGGTGATAAATGTATAAGCTTTTCTGTCTGTAAAGCATAGAAACGTATCACTGTTCATTCCATTCATGGTTAGACAATTGACTTGTTTGGGGATTCTTTCTGTGAGGGCTGAACAGATTGCATTCTGGGAAAGCAATGGCTCCAGGGTCTGCAGGAAATGTTCCCCACTGTCATCATCCTCAGCAAAGAGCCCAACCCAGGACCATCCAAAATGTCGAAGCAACTGGATAATCCCCATAAATTGGTGGGCATCATTTGGGGCCATACGATAAAAGGAAGGATGTGGTAATGTATCATCTTCAGGGGCAAAAGAGCCATAAGTCAGCTATAATAATAATAGTAGTAGTAGTAATAGTAGTAGTAGCAGTAGCAGTAATAAATAAAGTATAAAATATAAAGAAATGGGTTGGGGGCATGTCTTGAGGGGGCAAAATATATAATTAATAGTAGCTAATAATAAATAATAACTTTGTATGATTTTATGTAATAATCAATGCTATTAAAATAATAATAGCAAAATAGATGGATCAATTTTTGGAAGATGTACAGAGATGAGTGAGGAGGAAAGTCTATGCAGTAAATATTTCAAGAGATAAAATCCAGTTTTGACTGTTTCATTTGGAAAATGTCAGATTTGTGTGGTTGAAACATAGGAATGAGATGCAAATCCTAAGAAAGATACGTGATGCACAGATCCTGGTGCATTACTCCACCTTGTGCTACATTCAGTGTAGAAACCACCCATTTTACTTGGTTCATTAAACAGTGGACAAGACCTGTTTTTCAGTTGTCCCTTTCTCTGAACCATAATAAAATCAGGGCCAGATGAGCAAGTGAGGAGTTTGTTACATGTGAGATCAATCAAAATGCTAATATGCTCGTGCATAACTCCTACCTGTGGCATCTTATAGAGATGTAAGACTTCTGCCATGAGAAAGGAGACTTCAGAGGAAAGACCCCCAAGGATGGCTATGAGCTTGTCCTGGGCATCACATTTATAGTTTAGGGGAAATATTTGGGATTTGAAGAGCAGGTCCAGTGTTACGAAAGGTTATTGATGCGTCATTGTAGTTGTCATAGATGCGGAACCCCAGAGTGAGATTGGGCAAGATCTTGAGGTTCTCATTGATCTCCTTAATGGCAAATGCCAAGGCCAGGACATGTTTGTAGAACTTTGTCACCATACTGCAGAAAGAATTAAATGCTCTTTCACTAGAGAACTCTACAGTGAACAACCCTTTGATGCACAGTAATGGTTTCCTGTGCCCTCTTTTAAATGCATGACGCATATGCGCTTCTTTTATCTGTTATTATTAGCTCTGAAGTCATCTTTACCTCCTGTTTTAGCCCAGAAAACATTTATGATGCATCAGGACACCAGTGTTAGGAAGGTGCTATACAGACAATGAAACATTTATTTCATGATTTTCATCTATTTGTCTCCAGACCTGCAGTTCTGAATCTGGTGTATTTTGACCAGAATTTACTGTGGCCAGGCTGTAAATTCTTGTTATATCAATCAATCTTTATTATGGTCATAGACCAGCACGGGTTATAAAACAGTAATACTATACAATAAATGCTATATAAAAGGGGGGGGAAATGTTACAGTATTACGGAGATTGAGATTGATATAGCAGAAAAGGCTGAGATGGGAGGAATCGAAAAAATACAAAATGTTTAAAATATGCTATAAAGCACAAACAGAGTAGCTAAAATACATATAAGCTAAAAAGGACACAATCTGACACTTTGTTTCGGTCAGAGACCACGTGAAGTCAAGACAAATATAAAAGAGGAGATAATCGGCATTCTATGGGATCAATAGCACCCAATAAAATCCAAAAAGTCCTCCTCAGCACAAAGTCACTGGAAATACTACTAAAATACTACTAAAATAATTTAAGATAAAAGGGGCAGCATATTCCTGCTTATAGGACTATTACAACTCAAAGCTCAGCTCAGCTCCCAAAACTGGAAGGGGATATACAATTCAGGAGCTCTATAAAATTAGCTGCTTTTGAGCTGGCGATACCTATCCCCACATGCCCACCTGCAACTAGCCAAGGTGTGGCTACAAATTGCTCTGGCATTAAGTCTGTCGTTTATTTGCCCATTTTTAAGCTCTTCTGAAAGCAAAGGTCTGCACTGCAAAATTTGGCTACCCATCTAGTGGCACAGGAATTGCTTCCTTCCAGCAGCCTAGCAGTCATCTGAGGTAAATCGAGACCTGGGCATTTGACTGTCAAAGGGTGTATGAGATCCCGGCGCAGGTCTCTATAGAGCAGACATTCCAACAACACATAGGTAACTGTTTCAACTTGACCCTCACTGCGTGGGCAGAGCCTCTCCCCGTAGGGGATCCCTCTATATCGTCCCTCTAAGAGGGCTGAAGGCAGGGCATTGCATCTTGCCAAGGTGAAAACTCTTCTAAGAGGGGGCACCTCCAAGACAGTGAGATAGGGTGCTGGGGCCAAACAATACCTAACTGATTCCTGGCACTGAAAGTCAGGTACCCTTGCCATATCTGTTTGTCTTTCAATATCCTCAATTCTCTGTTTGATGAGCTTCCTAGCTGTCTCCAAACTTTGCGTAAGCAGGGCAGACTGATCAAGGCCCAAAGAAGTCATCTTTTGGTTGAGTGAGCCCTTCCAGATCGGCTGATAAGAGTCCACTAATACTAAGCGGCTCAGCCCTATCTCAGAGGAAAGGACTCTCAGCCAGTAAAACAGCGCCATTTGCCAACATCTGGCCTCAACTCTGATGAGGCCCGCCTCCAATCTGAGCCTCACATTGGGGGTACATTTGGGGGTCTGAAATAATGCTCTCAGGAACTTAGACTGCACCACTTCTAAGGGGGACAGATCTGAGTAAGGACCCAGCTGGGCACTGTACAGTAACTGTGCCAATGATTTCGCCTGAAAAAGTTTTAAGGCCGCGGGGATAAGATGCCCACCCCTGGATCTGTAGAACCGCAAAATAGCTCGGGCGCTGTTTTGGGCAGCCTGGGCCACGTGCAAAGCATGGGCCCATCTTGTACCCGATGAGTGAACAGCTACCCCCATATATACAAAGTTTTGGACCTGCTCTATCCTTTGTCCGTCGATTTTCCAAACCCGTCTCTTGGGTCTCCTAGCAAAGGAGAGCACCTTTGTTTTCTGGTAATTAATACTCAGCCGTTCACTCTTACAATAGACAGCCAATGCCCCTAAGGCCCTCCTAAGCCCAACTGGGGTTCTGGCCAGAATGGCCGCGTCATCTGCATACAGCAGCTTGTTTACTGTGGCCAGGCTGTAAATTCTTGTTATATCTGCACACACTTGTTCATCATCTTGAACCAACAAACGGAAGTACTTTTTCACACAAGACATAATCAACTTGTGGAATTCCCTGCCACAAGATGTGGTGACAGCCAACAACCTGGATGGCTTTGAGAGGGATTTGGATAACTTCATGGAGGAGTGGTCTATCAATGGCTAATAGTTGGAGAGCTTTAGGCCACCTCCAGCCTCATAGGCAGGATGCCTCTGAGTACCAGTTGCATGGGAGTAACAGCAGGAGACAGGGCATGCCCTCAACTCCTGCCTGTAGGCTTCTAGTAGTAACTGGTGGGCCACTGTGTGAAACAGGATGCTGGACTAGGCAGCCCTTGTTGCCTGATCCAGCAGGGCTGTTCTTATGTTAACCTGTTTAGTTAACCTCCCCCACCCTTTCCAAATTAGAACATATGGATGCTATTCTCATAAAGGAGGAAAAATGTGCTAAGGGAGCCGAGCCTGGTTTTCCTCCATTGTGAGAACCACCAAGCTCGCGGATTAAGCAGGTGGTTCAACGGCGGCTAGCCCACCAAAGTAGCCCTCCTCTAAAAGGAGGTTAGCAGAGTGAACCATGCTACGGTGACTCGTGAGTGGACCCCCAATTGGGAGGCTGCTGCAAGCCTCCCAATATTGGGGGTCCTGTGCACTCACATGGGTTCTGCAAGGAGGTGATATTGAACAATGCTTAACAACTGGGAAAACTCATCTCATAATGAAAGACCCAGCAAAGATGCAGTTCTAAGTAATTATAGACTGATAATCTGCCTGCCAACCATGTTCAAATTATTAACTGGAATAATAGCAGATGAAATGATGCAACACTTATTAACTAACAAACAGCTTCCAGTTGAACAGAAAGGAAATTCCCCGAACACCAGAGGCACAAACGACCAGCTGCTGATTGACAAAATGATTTTAGAAAATTGCAAGAGAAGAAAAACAAATCTAAGTGTTGCAAGGATTGACTACAAGAAGGCCTTTGATTCATTGCCTCACACATGGATACTAAAATGTTTAGAAACAACTGCTGTCAGCAAAAACATTCAGATATTTATAAAAAAGCAATGAGCATGTGGAGTACACAGTTAACAATCAATGGCAAGACACATGGACAGGTTAGCATTAGAAGAGGTATTTTCCAAGGAGACTCACTATCCCCTCTGTTGTTTGTAATTGCCATGACCCCTTTCACAAAGACTTTTTTTTTTTGCTTTTTAAAATTTTATTTGTTTTTACAATATCTTAACAATCCCAATTAAGTAAATATTGACTTCCCGCTCACCAATCTGTGTGATTCATTAACTATACAATCAACCATTGCTATAATAATTCAAAGCATATATCCTACACATTACAAAATAGATTTTACTCTACCCGACCTGCTATTTATTACTAAATTTCAAACCCTGCTGAAAAATTGATATTAGAAAAATAGTTCTTTAAATATAGTAAGAATGGTTTTCATCCCTTATCAGTACTGTAGGTTTTGCCATCTCAGAATATTCCAAAATTTTTATCAGCCAATCTTCTTTTGAGGGCATTTCATTGTCCTTCCATTACTGCGCATATACTATTCTGGCCGCCGTGGTTGCATACATAAAAAATGTTAAATTTCTTCTGGAAAACTCTCCTTGCGTTATTCCCAGCAGGAAGGATTCTGGCCTCTTAGGAAATGTCATTTTAAAATTTTTCTTAAACTCATTATATATCATATCCCAAAAGACTTTCAAATACTAAACAAAACAGGCCACGGATACCAAACATCTAAAACAACAAGTAAAATAAACCATCTGCTCTTTATGGACGATCTGAAGTTGTATGGAAAGTCCCAATCAGAAATTGAATAACTGCTAAACACTACCTGTATATTCAGTAGCGATATAGCAATGGAGTTTGGACTAGACAAGTGTGCTGCATTAATAATGAATAGAAGGAAAACAACAAAAGCAGAAGGAATAGAACTGCCCAATGGAAGCAAGATCAAGAACCTGGAAGAGAAAGAACATTATAAATACTTGGGCATTCTCCAGGCTGATAACATCGCACACACTGAAGTTAAAAGAAAAATTGGAAGTGAATACATCAGGAGAGTTAGAAAAATCCTCATGTCCAAACTCAATGACGGGAACACCATACAAGCCATAAACACGTGGGCTATACCTGTTATCAGATACACTGCAGGAATAATAGACTGGACCCAGGCAGAGCTAGAGACGCTAGATCATAAGACCAGGGAAATAATGACCATCAATCATGCTCTGGACCCCTGCAGTGATACAGATCGGTTATAGCTCCCTCACAGCTCAGGTGGAAGAGGAATGCTGCAAGTCCATCAAAAAGTAGTAGGAGGAGAAAAGGCTTTGAAGAATATATCAAGGACAGTGAAGAAGATGCACTTCAAATGGTCAATAACGCGAAAGTATTTAACACCAATGAAACAAAGCAGGCCTACATGAAAGAACAAGTCAAGAACCGAGCAGAAAAATGGAAAAACAAGCCACTGCATGGTCAATATTTGTACAATATAATTGGAAAATCAGACATCACCAAGACCTGGCAATGGCTTAAGAATGGCAACTTGAAGAAAGAAACAGAGGGTTTAATACTGGCTGCACAAGAACAGGCACTAAGAACAAATGCAATAAGAGCAAAAGTAGAAAAGTCCACAACAGACAGCAAGTGCCGCCTTTGTAAAGAAGCAGATGAAACAGTGGACCACCTGATCAGCTGTTGTAAGAAGATCGCACAGACTGACTACAAACAAAGGCATGACAAGGTAGCAGGGGTGATACACTGGAACATCTGCAAAAAATACAAGCTACCTGTAGCCAAAAATTGGTGGGACCATAAAATTGAAAAAGTGGTAGAAAATGAATATGCAAAAATATTATGGGACTTCCGACTACAAACAGACAAACATCTGCCACACAAAACACCAGATATAACTGTAGTTGAGAAGAAAGAAAAACAAGTCAAAGTAATCAACATAGCAACACCAGGTGATAGAAAAGAAGAAAAAGAAATAGAAAAAAAAATACAAAGATCTACAAATTGAAATTTACACTTTTTAGAAAAACGTGTAAAATCTTGGCTTTTTGCCCAGGCATTTTTTTGATTTTCTGCTGCTGCTCTTTATAGTCTGTATTGCTTTCATGCTTTTGTTTTAAATTTTTAATAGATTTGTTTAATTATTTTCCACTTAATATTTTAATTGTGTCTTTTTTACCACCTTGTGTTTAAATTTTTGCTGTAAACCGCCTTGGGATTGCTTTAATGTACGGTATATAAATTTAACAATCAATCAATCAATCAATTAATCAAAATTCTGTGGCAGAAGAAGACCAAAATAATCCCACTAGGAACTGGCGCCCTAGGTGCAATTCCAAAACACCTTGAAGAGCACCTCAACACCATGGGGCCACAGAATCACCATCAGCCAATTACAAAATGCAACTTTACTGGGAACAGCCTATATTCTGCGATGATATCTATAATAATAACAGCAACAATATTGATAATAATATTCAGGCATCCCACGTCCTTGGAGAGGACTGGATGTCTGGATAAAATAAACCAGTCAATAACACCTGTCTAACTGTGTAAACAACAACAACAACAAGCATTCTTTACATCGGACCCTCAAACAGCTCCTGATTAAGATGTCCTTTGAAAAATAGTTCATGGAAATGGTAATAGATGTGAGAAAAAAGCTCACCAACAAGGGAGTCCCCTGACTGGTACTATTCATGTGGGACAGGACAGGATCACTCACAGGGCAACTGATACTATGTATCTGAGGCAACAGAAGCAGCAACATCACTAAACCCAACATCTCAGCAGCAAATCTTCTCTCTAGACACACTAGAAGCCTGCAGGAGAGAGGAGGAGGAACATCTGCTCCCAGGCAGGTCCCAAGGTGAGGGACTGGGTGCCTGCCTGCCTGCTTCTGCCCCCCTGCTTGCTAGCTAATCTCCAGGACTGGCTGCAGAACTGTGGTGAGGCTTTGCAGGACTGGGGCCCCTGGTGTGACTTGGCGGTTTCCTGGAGCGCCAGCGTGGTATAGTGGTTAGAGTGCTGAACTAGGACAGGGGAGACCTGAGTTCAAATCTTCCTTCAGCCATGAATCTAGCTGGGTGACTCTGGGCCAGTCAAAGGTAATTTGAGATCTTATAGTTGTTTCCCCTTCCAGCTGTCCTGCCAGCTCTTTGACCTTGAGGACCTTGACCTTGACAAGCAGTTCTGACCACCCTTGGAAACTCGCCTTGCTCCTTTGTAATGCCAGGTCAGTCCAGAACAAATCAGAAACCATCCATGATCTGATTCTGCATAAAGGAGTTGATATGGTATGTGTTACAGAGACCTGGCTGGTGGATCCTGGTGGCCCAGTGTGGTCCCAGCTTCTCTCTCCAGGGTTGAGGTACAGGTGAGGGACAGTGGGTGGGGAGGTAGAGTGGCTGAGGTCTATAAAATCAATATCTCCCCCGCCAAAATCCCTGTCAAAGTGTCTGACCATACTGCATATGTGTATTTAAGTTTGGGGACCATGGATAGACTGGGACTTCTGCTGGTGTACCGATTACCCTGAAACTTGGTCTCAGGCTTGGTTTCGGAGTCCCCCAAGCTTGTGGTGGGTGTGGGGACTTCAACGTTCATTTCAGGACTAATTTGTCCTTGATGGTTCAGGCGTTCATAGCGGCCATGATGACTGTGGGCCTATCCCAAGTGGTCTTGGGACCAACGCACATTGCTGGTAACACACTTGATTTTTTCTTTCACTCTGATTAGGGTGGTGTTCTCTGGGTCATTTCGGAGAGAACATATTACTCCTGTATTGAAAGACCTACACTGGCTGCCAATAAGTTTCAGGGCAAAACTAGTACTTAATCATAACAGAGAGCTGCACGGTGGATTTGAATTAATAAACATTCTTAGACAAATTCATGGAGGACAGGTCTATCAATGGTTTGGTGGCTATGGGCCACCTCCAGCCTCAGAGGCAAGATTATGCTAAATACCAGTGGAAGGGAAGGAAGACCAAAAGAGAGGGCATGCCCTCAACTCTTGCTTGTGGGCTTCTCAGAATCTAGTGGGCCACTGTGTGGAATAGGAAACACAAGGAAACAACTTTAAATAATATCTGAAATTAATGATATAGTATATCATATAAAGAGAAAACATATATATATATTATTCCTTCTTAAACATATATTACTTCCTTCTTATCAGCTGATCCCTGTTGTTTAATTGAGGCCTCAGCACAATGATGTAACATTTAGGGACAAAGATGCAACCCAGTAACCCAGCACTGGAGGCCAAGATGGAGAAGATCTCCACCACCACCATCTCTCTTCCTCTTGTGCTCAGGTAGGTGGGAACAAACGACACCCAAACACTGCAAACAACCAACATGCTGAAGGTGATGAACTTGGCTTCATTGAAACTGTCAGGTAACTTGCGGGTTAAGAATGCCACCATGAAGCTGGTGATGGCCAAGAAGCCCATATAACCCAAGACAGAGTAAAACATGATGAGGGACCCTTCGTTACATTCCACAATGATTTCAACTGTTAGGGAATGCATGTCCACATTGGGGAATGGGGGAGAGGTTGCCAGCCAGCCAGTGCAAATGCCTGCTTGAATAAGGGAGCAGGAAAAGACAACAGAATAGGCCAGTCTTTTCCCCACCCACTTCCTCATGTTGGATCCTGGTTTGGTGGCCATGAAAGCTACAACCACAGTGATGGTTTTGGCCAACACACAAGAAACAGCTACTGAGAAGGTGATGCCAAAAGTCGGTTGTCTGAGAAGGCATGTCACTCTCCCAGGCTGGTCAAGGAATAGCAAAGAGGAGAGAGAGCAGAGCAGGAGGGAGATAAGGAGCATATATGTGATTTCCCGGTTGTTGGCTTTGACTATGGGGGTATCTTTGTGCTTAATAAAAAGCCCTAGTACTGAAGCTGTGATCAGGGAAAGAGAAACAGCAAATGAGGCTAACGCGATTCCTAGGGGCTCATCATAAGACAGAAAGCTTCTACTTTTGGGGATGCATCCATCTCTCTCCTTGTTTGGATGCTGATCTTCTGGGCACTGGAAACAATCATTCAGGTCTGAAAACAGAGATAAGCCTAATTTCAGTGACCACCATTAATGTGTGAAATATAGATAATTTGAACAGCTCTTGCTGATGCTAGAAGCTCAGGAGGAACTACATCTTCCAGGAATCCGCATGGTTCCCAGGAACTTCATGCAAGTGACAAACATCCTCTTTGTCACCTCCCAACTGCCCTCCTGGACTATCCCAAGGATCACTGCAGCCACCTAGCTTTCCCCACACCATTGCTGGCCCCGCTGAGTGTCTTTTAAGGAGCTCACCACCATCCTCCTATCAGTTTCCCTGTGTGTGGCTGCCTCCTTGTGGTGGGGGCTGAAGATTCCAAAATGAAATTTCAACTTTTACCAAAGTGCACAGTCATAAGAATATCAGAATAGGCCTGCTGGATCAGACCCAAGGCCTATCTGGTCCAGCATCCTGTTTCACACAGTGGCCCACCAGATGTCTTTGGGGAGCCCACAGGCAAGAGGTATGTGCCTGCCCTCTTTTCTGCTGTTGCACCCTTGCATCTGGTATTGAGAAGTTTCATGCCTCTGAGGCTGGAGGTGGCACAAAGCCACCAGACCTCTTCTCCATGAATTTGTCGAAGCCCCTTTTAATGCCATCCAAGCTGGTGGCCATCATCACATCCTATGGCAAAGAATTCCATAGATTAATTATGTGCTGTGTGAAAAAGTACTTCCTCTTGTCTGTCCTAAATTTCCCGACCTTTGGTTTCATGGGGTGATCCCTAGTTCTAGTGTTGTGAGAGAGGGAGAAAGGTTTCTCTTTGTCCACCCTCTCCACTCCATGCATAATTTTATACACCTCAATCATGTCTCCTCTTAATTGCCTCTTTTCCAAGGTAAGGTGTCCCACATGATGTTGCTTAGCCTCATAAGGAAGGTGCTCCAGGCCCCATATCATTTTGGTTGCCCTCTTCTGCACCTTTTCCACTTCTACATTATCCTTCTTAAGATACGGTGTATCAAAGCTGTACACCGTACTCCAGATGTGTCCACACCTTAGGTTTGTAAAAGGGCATTATAATATCAGCATTTTTATTTTCAATCCCCTTCCTTCTGATTCCTAGCATGGAATTAGACTTTTTCACAGCTGCTGCGCACCGAGTCAATGCTTTCAATGAGCTGTCCACCATGACACTAAGATCTCGCTTCTGGTCAGTCACCAACAGCTCAGATCCCATCAGCATATATGTGAAGTTGGGGGGGTTTTTTGCCCCAATGTGCATCACATTACACTTGCTCACATTGAACCATATTTACCATTTTGTCATCCATTTTCCCAGTTTGGTGAGATATTTTTGAAGCTCCTCACAATCTATTGTGAATTCCACTACCCTAAATAGTTTAGTGTCATCTGAAAATCTGGCCACTTCTCTGCTTATTCCAACTTCTGGATCATTTATGAACAAGTTAAAGAGCCCTTGTCCCTCTACCAATCCCTGAGGGACTCCACTTCCTACCTACCTCCATTGTGAAAACTGTACATTTATTTCTACTCTTTTTTCCTGTCTTCCAACCAGTTATGTCTTAGTATACATTTCAATTGTGTGTGTGTGTGTGTGTGTGTGTGTGTGTGTGTTGTGTGTGTGTATAAATTTATGGTAGAAGTCCAAACATAGCATACATACAACAAGCAGCAATAGTAAAATTATCAAAATAAAAAAAGAACAAACACATAAAATTAATTAATATTTTGCTAAAACCTTTCTTATTTTTATAGTAGCTGCACAAAATCGAGCCATACCCATGGCAATTTCCTTGTGCTGACCTGACAGGAAGAGCTCAACATAGAAATCCTGATATCCCAGAAATTTGCTCAAGTAAGATTCAAGCCAGGAGGTACAGATAGTTTTGTAAAAGGTACAGCATAAAAGCACACGAGCAGTTGTCTCTACCACATCTGCACCACAGGGATGTAGTTGATCCTTATAAGGGACGCCCTTATACCTTCTCTCCAAAACCATAGATGGCAAAACATTAAATAGAGCCTGGGAGAATGCTCTCCTTCAGGTCAGAGCAGACAAGTACGTAAGATAAGTTGCCGAAAATGGGTACCTTGAAAAGTAATCATTATAAACTCCAATAGAGACCCTACTCAGGTCCCTTTGTTTCTCCAGGTCTCAAATTCTCTGTTTTAAAACCTTTTCAACTAAATCTGAGCCTAAAGGACGTATGAATTGCTCAGAAAACCCACAGTTGCCCAGTATGACCTGTACGTTTTTCTTCCATATGGACTGATGTTCATCCTTTAGAACCAAAGGAACCAAGCCCGACCCATAAGAGCTAATTTTGTGCCAGTAATTAATTAAGCGTAACCAAGCCTGGGCCACTATCCTGGTAATACCTGCCTCTAAATGAAGCGACACATTCAAGACACAATGAGGGGGTTGGAAAATACCTCATAGAAATTTCTTTAGAACCCGTTCAAGTAACTGTAGATTTCCTGACAAAAAAACCCTGTATTCCACAGAGCATCTGGGCTAAAATTTTAGCTTGGTAAACCTTCAGTGCAGAAGGAATAGAATAGGACCCTTTGGAGTAATTTTTTTTTAAAAAAAATAAAGCTGCAACTGTATGTTGGACCTTAGCGGCTGAATAGTCACAGTGAGGTCTCCATGAGAGATGCTCATGAAACACAAGGCAGAGATATTTATACATTTTAATTTGCTGAACACTATTACCATTTATAGACCAGTTATGCTTTTTCGATCTCCTACCAAACACCATCATCTGGGTTTTATGCATATTAATGGCCAGAAATTCCTCAGCACAAAATTGTGCAAGAATTCTCAGAGCCCTCCTCATGCCAACAAGCGTATTGGATAGTAGTGCTGCATCGTCAGCATACAGCAAGATAGATATCATTCTACCTGCTAGCTTGGGCTGATGAAAAACAGGGTTGGCCAAGAAGGGAATTAAATAATTAATATAAAAATTAAATAAGAAAGGAGCCAAAATACAGCCCTGTTTAACTCCTTTCTGAACTAGGACAGGGTCCGATAGATGACCTTCACTGTCATACTTAACCATCAGTGATGTGTTTTCATAAAGAGTACAGATTTTAAAAAGAAGGCGGGGATCAATGGAGGACCTAGCTAGTTTGTTCCAAAGGTGCATCCTAGAAATTGAGTCAAACACGGCCCTGAAGTCAATGAAGGCCACATATAATGACGATTTTTTACTGGAGTATTACTCTATCACATAGGAGAGAACCAAGGCTTGATCTATAGTTGACCAGTCAGAGCAGAAGCCTGCCTGTTCTTCTCTAAGGATGGAATACTCTTCAGCCTAGGTGATAAGTGTATGTCACAAATCCCTCACGTAAAGTTTACTAACGATACATAATAAATATATTGGGCAGTAATTAGAAGGGTTGCAATGCTGACCCCTGTTGTAAATAGGTGTAATAATGGCTGTTTGCCAGTCCTCGGGAATATGACCCACCTCATCAATATAGGTAAAAAGCTTAGCTAGGATAGGGGCCCACCAGTCAATATCAGCTTTAAGAAGTTCCCCCGTGATCATATCCTTACTGGGGGCTTTACCAGATGGTAACTGAGATATCAACTTAGTAACCTCACTCACAGAGAATGGCGGCCATGGAGGTAGACAATTCAAATTATAATCCAACAGAGATAACAAATCTGATTGATACAGCTCCCTAAAATGCACTGTCCAAACCTCAGCAGAAATATGGCCATTCAAGCTGCATGATAACACTTTGAGGCTACCTGATACTATTTTCCAAAAAGTTTAACATCTTTTGACTTAGCCACTGCAAGAAGTTGTTCCCAGGATTCCTTCACTGGCACTTGCTTTTCCCCCGATTAGCCATTTATACTGTCTTTTCAGTTCTCTTATTTCTCTAGCCAAATCATCATTTGGAGAAGCCCTGAATAAATTGAACTTAGCAAATAATGTATTCTTTACTTGGATGCAATCATTGTCAAACCAGCTACGGTGAGTATGCCTCTTAGGTTTGCCTCTTTTAGGAACCTGCTCCAAATGACCCTGTATCTCCTGGATAATGGAGCAAATTGGAACTAGCATGTCTGAACCTAAATGCACTTCTAAAATAGAGAAACGCAGTGAGGAAATTGGCTCTGCGACTAGAAGAGCCCTGATTTGGTAACTTAGAACCGGGGACCATTAATGTACCTAGGCTTCAAGGATAAAGAAAGTTGAGAGCATTTCACTATAAGTTTCTCTTCTACCGGCAAACCTATGGTAAAAGTTAATGGTAGATGATCACTCTCAACACCTCCACTTCCTACCTACCTCCATTGTGAAAACTGTTCATTTATTTCTACTCTTTGTTTCCTGTCTTTCAACCAGTTACGTCTTAGTATACATTTCAACTGCGGTTTTATATACCTCCCATGCTTTCTGGAGTTATTTGACACTCCTGACTTTCCCTTTCAACTTCCTTCTTACCAGACCCCTCATTTTTGAGAAGTTTCCTCATCTGAAGTCCAACGCATCTGTGTCAGAATTCCTTGACAATTTTCCACTTGCATATATGATGAATTGTATCACACTATGCAGTGGCACACCTAGCTCCAAAATCAGCCTGGACCTGAAGGGCTCCAGAGGGCCACCCCTGTCATGAATGCCCCACCCACCTCAAGGCTCCCCCCTTAACGTTTTTAGGCTACCTACTGCTGCCCCGCCACTGCTCCTGTCTCCGAGGGGGCCCCTGCAGATGATCTGTGGGGGCCTCCAGAGCCCTGCCGCTGCTCTGCTACCTCATGTCCGCCCTGCCGGTGCCTTGTGCCTGCTGCTGCCACACCACACAAACATCTCCCCTCTCCACCATTTGCATGGCTGGTGAGTGGGGGGTGAGCCGAGCTGAACAAGCCTCCCCCCAAGGTGGTGTTGGTGATGGGCGCAGAGTCTGATGGGCTTATCTGGCAGGCTTGCCTGTGCAGTCTTAGTGCCCACTGCCACCATGGGGGGAGGTGTGCTCCACTCGGCTCACCCCCAACACCCGGCTCTGCGAATGGTGGTGAAGATGGCAAATATCCATGCAGTGGGCATGGGGGAGCAGCAGTGGCAGGGTTCTGGAGGCCCCCCAGATCATTTGGAGGCCATCCAGAGAAAGGAGGCCGCAGACCAGATCCCCAAGGTCCATGGCTAAGTGCACCTCTGACACTCAGCGCACTGCTACCCAATGGTTCTGCAACTCTGACATCTTGCACCAGTTCGAGGGCACCACTCAGGATTAAGTCCAAGATCGCCATCTCTCTCTCCCATTTCTCCTAAGTGAGACACTTCTCATACCCAGTTTTTGGCTGTGTGAACAGCCTCATGGTATTTTTGGTGATCTCCTTCCCCAGATTTCTATAAGTTGGTAGAGAAGTGTGGTGAAATGGTCCTACACTTTAATTAATTAATTAACCATTTTTATACCACCTGATATGCACATCTCTAGGGGGTGTAGAATTCAGCATAAATTAAAATACACAAAACAGTAGCATAAAACCGAAATAAAAACAGTAGCATTAAACAATTATTAGGGTCGCCACCAAACAAACAGGTAGCAACTGCAACCCGACCTCTCCAGATGATCATAACAAGTGGCAGGGTTCATGACAAAGGAGGCACTTTCTTAAATACCCTGGGCCCAAGCAGTTAAGGGCTTTATAGGTAATAAAGGTAGAAAGGCAGTATAAAAATATAGTAAATAAATAAATAACCAGCACTTTGAATTTCACCTGCAAATATATTGGCAGGCAGCGCAGTTCCCTTAAAACGGGTGTTATGTGGTCGCTTCAAGTTGTCTAAGAGACCAATCTGGCTGCCGCAAATAGGTCTGTAATTAGATAACTTTGAAGAATCCTATGTGGGTTTCTTCAAAAGTGGTCTTATAATAGCCTCCTTAAGACAAGGAGGCATCCTGCCCTCCCTCAGAGAAGCATTTATAATATTTACCAGACCCTCTCTGATAATATAATTACCAGATGAGATAAGCCAAGTTGGTCAAGGGTCAAGACAACAGGTTGTAGGGCACACAGTCTGTAGCAGTTTTTCCACTTTCTCAGGAGTCACAAACTGAAAATGATCCAATCTAATCCCATAAGAGGAGTTGCTGGACACCTCCACAGCAGTCTTTGAAGTAGCTGTGGAATCCAGCTCGGCCTGAATCAGAGTTTTTATCCACACAAAAATCATTAAACACATCACAGCAAGGGACCAATGGTTCCAAGTTTAAATTCAAGGGGGAGGGGTACACACTAGCCCCTTCACAATTCTAGACAACTCAGTTGGATGTGAATTTATGGAAGAAATGCAAGTAAAAAGGAACAATCTCTTTGCTGCCTGCACTGCCAGACCTTCAAGTGTGCTCTTTGTTGTGCCCAATGAGACTCACAATGAGTCTTCCTCCACTTGAGCTCTAGTCATCTACCTCACCACTTCAGTTCCCATAGTTCATCTGAATACCACGGGGCTATCTTTAAAGCAGGTTGGATAGGATGCTTAGAAGCAATTGCGTCTACTTCTCTAGTGAGTTCATTGTTCCATGTTTGCACCAGAGGATCAACAGAATCACTAGCAAAGCCAACTCTGAACCCTTCCAAGGCTCCTTTGAATCCTATTGGAATCCAATAAACAACTCGGGTGAACCAGTCTAAGAGGTGCTTCACCCCTGCAGAGGTGGATCATGGCTGTAAGTTCTACTTTAACCAGATGGTGATCCGTCTATGACAATTGGGAGAAGACAGGAGTCCCAACCCACAGAACACTACCCTGGTCAAAGCAAAAGACCAAATTGAGCATGCGACCAGCATCATGTGTTGGTCCAGAGACCAGTTGGGACAGGCCCACAGTTGTCATGGCTGCTATGAATTCTTGAGCTACTCATGACAACCCAGTAACAAAATGAACATTGAAGTCTCCCACCACCAGCAACCTGGGCCACTTTTAGCAGCAAGATGCAGACCCATGATGCTATCCAAGCAGTTACATGCATAACCTGGTAGTTTATCATTTACAAAGTGGTCACCAGATACTTCAATCTGAATTAACCCCACAAATGCTTGGAAACTTGGTTGTGGAATACTGCTTACCTACCTTTCTGGTTTGAAATCTTGCCATCTGGGCACAGAACACAGTCATAGCAGCAAAATTTCTCCCTGTCCTTCTTTTTCTTCTGATGGCCTGCATGACAGAGTTCATTACACAGAGAAATAGGCCGATTCTATCCAGAAACACAAAAGGAGTTGAGGAAATTTAACTGTGTATTGTTAACTGTTGGATGCAGAGGCTGACAGCCAGTCTAACATTATGCCAACACCAAGGTATTACCATCAGAGTGCTGCACTAGCTAGTTCCATTAAGTTGGGAAGTTGCATTCTAGACTAGTGTTTTGCTGGTGCAATAGGGTGTGCTTGGCTTGTCGGAGAGAAAAGTTAAAGTTTGAATGAATAGGGTGTGTTTGTGCAATCGTGTATAAAATTATGCATGAAGTAGAGAAAGTGGACAGCAAAATGTTTTTCTCCCTCTCTCACAACACTAGAACCAGGGATGATCCAGGGATGGCCAGGAAATTTAGGACCAACAAAAGTAAGGACTTTTCCACACCGCACATAATTAATCTATGGAATTCTCTGCCGCAGGAAGTGGTGATGGCCATCAGCTTGGATGGCTTTAAAGGGGCTTAGATAAATTAACGGAGGACAGGTCTATCAATCCCTACCAATCAGTCTGGTGGCTGTAGGGCAAATCCCTCCTCAGAGGCAAGATGCCTCTCAATACCAGTTGCAAGGGAGCAACAACACGATAGAGGGCATGCTGTCAGCTTTTTCCTGTGGGCTTCCCAGAGGTATCTGGTGGGCAACTGTGTGAAACAGGATGCTGGACTAGAAAGGCCTTGGGATAGATCCAGCAGCTCTGTCTTTATGGCATGGCTCCTGTTATGACACCTCTTCCTAACAACATAGACTTTATTGCAGCCAGCAATTAAAAATCAAAGTCCAAATTACCTAGCTGGTTGGTAGAAAGTTCATAACATGCATGTAGAAGATCGGCTTGTTGTACTGGCATAGAATTAGTCTAGATGTCAGCCACAGTACATCATTCATTCATGCAATTTTTATACCAGTTTTCCAGTTACCAGTTTGCATTTTTATACCATGCAACCTTATAAAATCTAACTATAAAGATACACTCTTACTTTGAATTCAAATGGCAATGATACAAGAGAAAAAATTAGCAACCGTATAAGTAATTTTGTCATCACTATCAGAGAAGAGATAACTAACATAGAATTCATCTGGGCAGCCAAGGTAATTTGCTAGAAGGGGCACTATTCATTCATAACTCTGATGTGACTCTGTGGAACGCTCTTCCCTGCTGAAATAAGATCCTCTCTGTATGCTTTAAGGAGGACCCTGAAGAAGTACCTTCCCCCACAGGCTTTTAAATGAAATGCAAATTATATATTTTAGGGTTATTAAGACAATATATTCAGAGCAATATGCCAAAATTATTATAAATGGGGAACTATCAAATTATTGTATAATACAAAAAGGAACTAGACAAGATTGTCTGCCTTCCCCATTACTTGTTATATTAGTTATGGAAGTGCTTTGTAGAAACATCAGAGAAGATGACCAAATACAAGGCCCAAAAGTAGGGAAACAGGATTATAAACTCAGAGCCTTTGCAGATGATGTGGTATTTTTTCTAGAAAACGCATTAGGAAAGGTTGGAAGGCTCTTGGAAAAAACAGAACAAACTAGGCCAATTGGCTGGGTTTTATATAAATAAGAGTAAAATGAAGGTGTTGACAAAAAATATGGACGAGAAATCCAATGACACACTTTATGAAATAAGTGAATTGAAAGTGGAGAAGAAAATTTAATATTTGGGCATCTGGTTGACAAATAAAAAGTCTTTGTTGTTTTCAAAAATTATATTAAAATATGGAATACAGTAAAAATTGATTTGCAAAGATGGACTAGAATGAACTTATCTCTGAAGAAGAATGTCTTATCTAAAATGTTGTTTCTTTCTCAGACTATTCCTGTAATCAATACGCTAACCTGTTGAAAGCAATGGCAAAAGGACATAAGTAAATTTGTATGGCAATGGAAAAGACCAAGAATTAAATTTAAAAACTTAACAGATGCCAAAGAAAAAGGTGGCCTTACCCTGCCTGATTTAAGGCTGTATTTTGATGCTGTTTGTTTGACGTGGTTGAAGGAATGGATAACATTAAGAAATCCCAGAATACTTGATTTGGAAGGATTTGATAGAAGGTTTGGCTGGCATTCATATTTGTGGTATGATAAAAGCAAAGTGCATAAAGACTTTCTTAATCACTATGTAAGAAGGAATCTGATGGGAGTAAGGGCAAAATATAAAAAATGGTTGGAGTGAAAAATTCCAATATGGGTATCCCCGACTGAGGCTTTGGCACATAAAGAGACAAATATGCAATCTGAATGGGGTACCTATAGGGATTTGTTATGTTTTCAAGAGAAGGGCTGTAAATTTTTTAAAAAAATGAAGCACAAAATTTGGTTAGTAATTGGTTTCAGTATCATCAGCTAAATTAAATTTATAAAAAGGATCTTAAAATTGGATTTGTGGATCAAATGTCGAGATTTGAGAAGGAATTGTGTGAAAATGATGAAAAATTAGTCTCTAAGATGTATAAGTTGTTGCTTTCGGAGGAGACAAGAGATGAAGTGGTTAAAACGACTATGATAAGATGGGCTCAAGATGTGGGCCACAATATAGATATGGCTGCTTGGGAAAAATTATGGAAAACTGATTTAAAGTTTACTGCATGCTATACTATAAAAGAAAATTATTATAAGATGAAATGTATAAAAATGTTTCAAACAAATGTTGGAAATGTGGACAATGTGAAGGAACCTTTTTCCATATGTAGTGGTCATGCAGGAGGGCAAAGGCTTTTGGGGATTTGATATATAATGAATCGAAGAAAAAATTTAAAATGACATTTCCTAAGAGGCCCAAATCCTTCCTCTTGGGAATAAGCCAAGGAGAGTTTTCCAGAAGAAATTTAACATTTTTAATGTATATAACCACGATGGCTAGGATAGTATATGCACAGGAATGGAAAGACCCTAAAATGCCCTCAAAAGAAGACTGGTTGATAAAAGATTTGGAATATGCTGAGATGGCAAAGCTTACAGCACTTATAAGGGATGAAAATTACTGTACTTAAAGAACTATTTTTCTAATATGGACTTTTCAGCAGGGTTTGAAATATAGTAATTACAGCAGGTTGTGTTGGGTAAAATCGAGTAGTAATGTAGAGTATCTATGTTTTGAATTATTATAGCAATGGTTTTTATGTATAGTTAACATGAACCGCGCAGATAGGTAAGCGGGAAGTCAACATTTACTTAATTGTAAGCTATTGTAAAAGCCAATAAAAATTTAAAATGCCAAAAAAAAAAAAGAAAATTATAAATTTTAATGAGTTTTTATCTATTGTGATTTTATATTTTTTTTAATGAAATGCTTTATATTTTAAATTATGTTGTAATCTGTACAACGCCTAGAGATTTCTATATTAAGCAGTATAGAAATTCAGTAAATAAATAATATACAATAAATGTCCCTGTAGAAACTCCAGCATTATTATTATGCTGGAGTTCATGCAGAAATAGAAATTTCTGTCTCCCAAGCCCAGCGGTCACCTGCCTGAAGAACATACTTGCTTGGAATGCATACCTGGTTAAAACTCCTGGGCCATGCAATAATATCCTCATTAATGATAAAATCCTTCGCATCCACTTTCCCAACTTTTACTCGATGGATCGAATTATTTGGGAATGTGATTGTGTTCACTATGTCAAATGCATCCCCCATTTCACCTCTGTCATTAAAAAACACAGTTTCTCCAGCAGAATTGTTGAATACAGTGCCATCAAGAAATGTGTACAGCTATAGGAAGGGAGGGAGGAAGGAAGGAAATGTTAATGTCTTCCAAAGATTTACAGACATATTTCCTTGATGATAAGCTTTCATGTAATCTCATCTAAACTCAGATCAAAAATGCAATTATCTTGCTGTGGCAGAAGAGTGGAAAATGTGCTGTTTAAATTTTCTCAGATTCAAAGTATGGCTGCACACAAAATACTTTCAGAATCTATGATCTGTGAAATAGCATTGCACTCACTCTGCATGAAATATAACTTGGATTTTGTTTGAACTTGCATTCATCTGTTCATAGCAACTAAGTCATCTCACTACAGCTATATTACCTTCCATGGCCAGACCCTCTTATCCTTCAGCAGGGTTCTCTGCTTGTTTATAGAAGAGTACAAGGCATGCAAAGCGTGTGCTACAACATAGACTGCATTATAAATACTGTAGCTGTGGCCAGTGATGTGCATTTCAAATAAAAGCCCAGGAAGACTCTCCAGCTTCTCCTCTCCAGTGCATGTATCATCATCATCATCTGTTGGTGCCCTGTGATTGGGGAATGAACAGTCGAAAGCTTGCTCCCAGAAGTCCTTGAGGAAACCATTGCCTTGACTCCTATATGGATTTATAATCTGAAGAAATTCTTCAAAACCTCGAAGATCTTTGGAGTGAATGGCAAAGGAAATGGCACCTTGGAAGAATTGGAAATCCCAGCCCCTGCTTGACCCTCCTGATATGAAACCTATCTGAGTAGTCATGATCCAAACCTTTCTAAATGATTTGCTTTCTTCATTCCCAGGATCTCGTAGGAATATAAATGTTCTCAGCCATAAAATTGTGAAAGATGGTCCATAGATAATAATGCTACTGACTCTTTTATCCATGAGAGGTACAAAAATATTTGAGATTGTAACAAAAACTTCTTCAACATTATCGAAACGGGTTTGTTTTGGGATCCTTTCGGTGAAGGCTGAACAGATTCTGTATTGAGAAAACAGAAGCTCCAAGGTCTGTAAGAAATATTCTCCACTATCGTCATCCACAGCAAAGAGCCCGACCCATGTCCATCCAAACTGAAGAAGCAACCGAATGATCCCCATATACTGAAGGGCTTCATTTGCGGCCATGTGGTAGAAGGAACGGTGTTTCATTGTATCACTCTTCTCAGAGGCAACTAAGCCATATGTGAACTATTAGAAATGTACAGATATTTTATAAATATGTTAGGAGCTGATGTTATGTGAAGGGGTCTAATATAGCGGATATTTGTTGCAGGAATGTGTTGGTCTGGTGAGAGTTAAAATTTGGGCCTCTTTTGGCTATGATGTGATACCATTTTTGGTGCAATAATTGGCTGGAATATTTTGTTCATCATACTGTTGTATCCATCTCATCCACATAATTTCAGCCAGAACAACAAGAATGCAATTTGTAAAAAGAAAACACACACACACACGTAATGGGTTCATATGTAACGGAAAATTGGGGCTCCATATCTAAAAATGGAGTTAAGGGAGGAAGTTCCTCCCTCATTTTGGCTGCTATTGGCAGGAAAGAAGGAAGCCCACACAGCAATCTCTCCCACCACTCTGCAGTCTCGCTGACTACAGAGAAACTGCTCACCCAAACATACAAATGCATATTTATTATTATTATAATTATATTGTGTATTAAACTTCTATACTGCCCAAACATTTGTCTCTGGGTGGTTAAAATAAAACAATTAAAGTACATATAAAAAGTTAAATCAATGAAACAATGCAAGATCAGCCTTAAAATTAAAAACAGACAGTTTTTAAAAGCTGGGAAAGCTGGGGTGAAAAGATGGGTTTTCAGAAGCTTTTAAAAATTGCCAGAGATGGGGAGGATTGTATCTCAGCAGGGAGCGCATTCCACAATCTTGGGGCAGCAACTGAGAAGGCCTGTCTCTTTGTAGCCAGCAGACAAGTCAGTTGTAACTGGAGACGGACCTCCTCAGATGACCTCAATTAGCAGTGTGGTTCATAGTGAAGAAGACGCTCTCTTAAATATCCAGGGCCTAAGCTGTTTAGGTCTTTATAAGTTATAACTAGCACTTTGTATTTTGCCTGGAAATCTATTGGCAGCCACTGAAGCTCCATCAGCAAAGGAGTAATGTGGTCTCTATGAGATGACCCAGAGACCAACCTGGGTCAACCTGGCTGAGAGACCAACCTGGCTGCCGCATTCTGAATCAACTGGAGTTTCCGGATGACATACAAAGGCAGCCCCATGTAGAGCCTATTACAAAAGTCAAGCCTGGAGGTTACCAACAAATGTACCACTGTTTTGAGGTCATTGATCTCAAGAAATGAGTGCAGTTGGCGTATCAGCTGAAGCTGATGAAAAGCACCTCTGTCCACCACCTCAACCTGAGAAACCAAGGAGAGGTGTTGATCCAGAAGTACTCCCAGACGTTTGGGGAAGTGTAACCCCATCTAGAACAGGTAGATCAAAATAATCTCTAGAGCTCTGACCCTGCATAATAAGTACCTCCGACTTATATGGATTTGGCTTCAGTTTATTCTCCCCCATCCAGCCCATTACTGCTTCCAGGCAGGCATTTAGAGAGGATATGCCGGCTCCTGAAGAAGTTGACATGGCCAAGTAGATCTGGGTGTCATCAGTGTACCAGCTCCAAATCCCCTGATGATCTCTCCCAGCAGTTTCATGTAGATGTTAAAAAGCACTGGAAAAAGTATGGAGCCTAGAGGAACACCATACTTAAGCTCAAATCTTGAAGAGCAATAGTCTCCAATCAACATCATCTGGAATCTGTCTGAGAGGTAGGAGCGGAACCACTGTAAAACAGTGCCTCCCACCCCCAACAATCTCAGAAGTTCCAGAAGGATACTATGGTCGATAGTATCGAAAGCCACCCAGAGATCCAAAAGCCCAACAGAGTCACACATCCTCTGACAATTCCCAATTGGAGATCATCCAGCAAGGTAGTCTCCATCCCATAGCCCACCCAAAAACCAGTTTGAAATGGGTCTAGATAATCAGTTTCCTCCAAGACGGCCTGGAGATGGAAGGCCACCACCCTCTCAATTAGCTTGCCCAGCCATGGGAGGTTGGAAACAGGCCTATAATTGCTCAACTCTTAAGGGTCTAATGCAGGCTTCTCTAGAAGAGGTCTTATGATTGTCTCCTTAAGACAAAGAGGCACCCTGCCCTTCCTTGGAGAAGTGTTTATGATTTCCACCAGGCCACCTACAACAGCCTCCCTGCTAGATCGAACAAGCCATGTTGGACAAGGGTCAAGAAAACAAGTGGTAGGCCTTACAGCTCCAAGCAGCTTGTCCACATCCTCAGGAGTCACAAACTGAAACCAATCCAGTCGAATCGCAAAAGAGGATTTGTTGGACACCTCTAGTCCAGACATCAATTTAATTGTGGAGTCTCCATCTAGATAGGCCAGAATCCGAAAGATTTTATCTGCAAAAAACTCTTTAAACAGGTCACAGCAGTTAACTGATCACTCCATATTCTGGTTCAAGGGACGGGGCGGGGGGATGCTAGTCCCCTCACAATCCTGAACAACTCCACTGTGCGTGAACTCGCAGAGGCAATTCGGGCAGAAAAGAACCACTTCTTTGCTGCACGTATTGCCTGAACAATGTGCTAATGTGTGCTAATGTGCTCTATGTCATAATCTGTCTGATTCGAGCCGAGTCTTTCTCCCCTTGCACTTCAGTAGCCTACCTTGCCGCTTGAGCCCCCGGAGATCTTGCATATACCAAGGGGCCAATTTTGAAGTAGGTCGGAGAGGATGCTTGGGAGCAATCGTGTCTACTGCCCTGGTGAGCAAGTTGTTCCAATTCTCAACCAGGGCATAAATAGGATAGCCAACACTGAATCCCTCCAAGGATTCTTGGAATCCTACTGGGTACAATAAACTCTTTGGGCAGACCATTCTAATATGTCCCTCGACCCTGCAGAGGTGGGAAGTGGTTGTAAGTCCAACCTTAACCAGATGGTAGTCCATCCATGACAATGTGGAGATCAGAGGATTCCCCACCCACGGAACACCACCCTGATCAGAGTAGAAGACCAAATAAAGCACGTGACCTGCCATATGTGTTGGTTCAGAGACTACTTCGGATAGGCCCATAGTTTCCATGGCCACTATGAACTCCTGAGCTGCCCCGGAAAAATTGGTTCTGAAATGAACATTGAAGTCCCCCAGCACCAAAAGTCTGGGAGACTCCAACACAAGTTCTGCAACCAAGTCCGTGAGCTCCATAAGGGATTCCATTGGGCAGTGGGGTACTCAGTACACCAGCAGAAGTCCCAGCCTATTCCTGGTCGGAAAACTTAAGTACACACATTCAATATGGTCAGACACTTTGACAGGGATCTTGGCAAGGTAGATGTTATCCTTATAGATCACAGCCACTCCACCTCCCCGCCCACGTCCCCTCACCTGCTCCTCTACAGAATATCCTGAAGGGAGAAGCTGGGACCAGACTGGACGACTAGCTTCCCCCATCCAAGTTTCAGTAATCAATTCATGGATGAGTTCATGCTTATTTTGCACTGACCCGGCATTGCAAAGGAGCACGGTAAGGCTATATGGGTTGTTGGCAGTGCTTCCTGAGGTTAAATAACTGGCAGGACAGCCGGAAGGGAAGACAGCTAATAAATTTCTAACTACTCTTCCCCTAGAAAGGCCTGCTGACCTGCCAACATTACTTCTTCCATTCCCCACAACCACCAGGATAGCTGCCCCATAGTAAATGGAGGTGCCCCTGTCTCCCCATCTCCAGATGAACCCAAACACATTGCAGCAGCTTCAACTCAATTCCCAATTCCCAAACAGCTAAAAACCAATTAAACAGAAGCCCTAGCCCTCCCCAAAAGTGACCCCTAAAGAGATGACACCTTTTGATGTCACCCCTTTGGTGGCGGGCCCTATAAAGCCCAAAACTGAGCAGGTGACCCGATGAACAGCTGAGACACTGATGGGCTGGTCCCAATCCTGCACACACACCCCACACAGATATTACCTACAGGCAGCAGTCCCACAGGGGAAACAGGAGCAGGCAGGCAACAGCAGAAAGAGCATATGGAAGAACAGGGGGTGGGGATCGTGGAAACATGGGTCCACTGTACCCGCGATTCTACATTACATGTGACCTGGCTCACAGTGTCATATAACTTACCTGTGGAAACTTGTACAGACTTAAGATACCTGCCATGCAAAAGGAGATATCAGAATCAAGCCCCCCAATAATGGCTATGAGGTTTTTCTGAGAGTCACAGTTGTAGTTGGGGAGAAACCTATGAGACTTGAAGAGCAGGCCCAGAGTGGTACGATAGGTCATCCTCACATCATAATAGCTGTCAAACATATGGAATCCAAGGGTGGCATTGGGCAAGATTTTGGGATTCTCATTGATCTCATTTATGGCAAATGCCAAAGCCAGAGCATGCTGGTAGAACTTTGTCACCACACTGCAAAGAGAGTTGATTTGCCCTTTTAGAGGAGAATTCCACAACAAAAGAAGCCATTAAACCACAATTGCGTCCCTTGCAGCTTATCTTTTTTTATTTATTTCCCCCTTTGTTGTGTTCCAAAGAAACCCTTCACTCTTTGTATGCTCAGGAGATATACACAGGAGTGAGGAGGAATTTAGCACACTGCCCTCTAGAGGGCTCCCTCATTCTCACGTAAGTCACAGCTAATTCTGGCAGAAAGGTGAATCAAGACAATCAGCAACTGTATAAAAAGGTAACCATTCTATTGGTCTAATAAAAACATAACACATTAAATTTCAAATGGCAGAGTGCAATGAATCCATTCTAAACTAACACGTGTTGGATGCATGTATACTTTTGCCTAGAGCTGGCAGCCTCATCAATTCCTCACATCCTAACACCCTGACATTCTGGAGGTGGAGGGAAGAGAGGCAGAGAGAGGGGAGTGGGAGATTCAGGCTAGCCAAACCCGGGAAGAGAGGAGGGAAAGGCAGATTGAAGAAGGAAGCATTTTGGAGGCTGGGATAGGCATATTACCCAATCAGTAGCCGCTTCTCTTCATCAAGCAGATGCTTGTGTGTGATGTTGATACTTGTGAGCAATGACATGGGTAACAGGAAGCAGAGACACATCTCAGATAAGGTCCATTTTGTAGATAGACTGCAACTATGCTATGATCTGCTTTTACACAAAAGCATCCACCAACATAGTTCTGTCTTAGTCGGACTTTTGTTTTACTGGGTAGCTAAATGTGTCAAATGGCCAAGCCAGAGTGGTTCCTTACAAGCTGTCTTCATGCTTTCATTCACCCCTTTTTATACTGTGGAGTCCACAGCAATGTCCATCATGTGGCTTGGTCAATAAGAGGGGTCACAAAGACACATTGACAAGTGTGTTTTCATTCAATCAAGTTCTTATCAAGGAAGCAAAGTTCGTTTGTTCCCAAAGCATGCCAGCTGGAGTTGCAGTCTCCAGTGAATTGCAAATTCCAAATACTGATGGCCTCACAAGGAATAAGAGATTGGGGTTCTTTCTCAGGATAATATTAAACATCCGCCAGCTACAGTGCGAAACTACAAGAGTAAATAAAGCAAAATGCTGCTCTACAAAAGGTATGGATTGACTAAACACACTGCTTCATTTCTTCTAATCAAGCAAGGATGATTTAGGCATTCCAAGAGAGGTATATACAATTCCTTTAAGGACAGAAGTAATAAGGCTCCATCAATACAGCTACATTCTAATTACATCCTGGTTGTCAGCTCCCAATTTCCTTAAGAAAACAATTATAACACTGTATCCTAAATAACTTTAAATAAAGCTGCATTTTGTTTGTCAGTTTCCCAGAGATTAGTCAGCCCACTGAAATACATATCTTTGACCAAAGATTCTCCATCTAAGTGTGTGGTCATGGCAGCTATGACAGCACCCCTATTCTTTGATTTGATGTTAGCCAATTCTGACCCAGAGAGAGAAATAGGCTTGTTCATGATGCCTTTAGTACAACATAATGTAAGTTCAACTGGGGGGGGGGAGTTTATTCTCTTAGGCTGTGAGCCCATTTGGGACAGAGAAACATAGTATTTTAAAATATTTTTTAAAATGTCTAAACCCCTTTGATAACTTTTGCTAGAAAGTAATGTATAAATACTCATCCTTATATAAATATTCATAGTAGCATTTAAAAAGGCACAGTGAACCAAATTCATTTTTGGAGTTCTATTCCAAAGTAAGAAAAATAAATATCCATCCAATAATGACCTTTTTTTTAAGGCTGCATGTTCCCCAGTACCTTTGAAGCTGGTCCTGAGTTAATTTGTATTTCCTGGTTATGTATTAACATAATCACTTTCAAAAACAGAAAGCGCCCTCATAGTAGGAGAAATTAGAACCAAGTGTATTTTAAAAACAAACTTGGTTGAATGCACAAGACTCAGAATACAATTACAGAGGAGAAGAACCTCTGGACTAAGTCTACAGGTCCTTTCAAGAACATGCTCTCATAAAGTATGAGTAGGGTTTGTGCCCTACCCATGATTTATAAAAGAACATACAATGATGAATAAAAGAAGATGGCACACAATGAACACAAGAATGAAATAATGCCTTACAATGGAACATTGATCAGCTTCTTAGAAGGGTGTTCCTCAAAGGAATCTTCGAGTGTACAAAAATATATATGAGACATCATCCCACCAATGAGGAGGTCACCTGCTTGATACCACTCATGTGGTACATCGAGGGAATTATCCAAAGAGCACTTTGCATTTGTATTTACTTTGCATGTCACAAGAGGCTGCAGATACAGCAGCACAACAAGCCCCAACATCTTGGCAACCTTTCTGTATATACAGACTCTCCTGCACTCATTTATAGTTGTCACTTGACTTAAACAGGCGACATTTCTACAAATTGCTAAAATAGCACACTTTTAAAGAGAGACGGCATTCTTACTTCAAGCATTACCATGCTTACTTAATGCTTACAGATATATGCTGTGAATACAAATTTAGAACACCAACCCTCCAATTTCAAATCTGGCCAATTAAAGTATGTTGCTGTCAGAATCCAAGCTGACTGCTCTCTGACAGCCTCTTTGCCATCATTATAGGTGTTTATTTATAATTACTTTGATACTTGCTTAATGTTTTTTCTTCTTCCCTGGGGCCTTCTGCAAAGCCTCTGGAGCTTGGACCTATGGACCAGTTATAGTGATTTGGAAAATTGTAGACAGAAATAATTACTCTGCAAAGTTTTTTCCTGAGTATAATTATTTGTATCAAACCTTTTTCTCCTAGAAGAACAAGAAATGTACTTACTCCAATGGGGGGAGTGGCCTTCTGATGTTTATGATGTTCAATCACAAATCAGAAAATTAAGTCCTACAATGAAGCCATTGCCCTTATTGGGGCACTAAACTGTTAATTCCTGGAATGAATACAAATCCTCAATTGAAATTTTTCTTGATGAGTGTCAAATTTTTTTTCATACCAAATGATTTCATCTAAAATAGATGAAACACTGCCCAGAAGAATACTATATCCATCCTATATATGAGTGGGGAATTGCTCAGATGACTGACATAATTTTCATATTTAATTTTAAAAGGAAGTAGTTTTCAAACATTTAAATTATGAGGCTAATTATTTCCTCTGCTACAGAACTAACTCAGTACTCTTCCCCTGATGGCCTTAATATACAAAAGACTTTCTCACAATTCTTTCCTCAAGAAAGAGGCAGTGCTATTCCTAGAGCTACCATCTCACCTAGTTATCCAGGTGGGCATGCCACCCAGTGCCTGCTTAGGTCAATATCTGGCCCCAGTGCTCAGTTGTTGTTGCTTTTGTTTAATGTCCTAAGTTTGTTAAGTTCTTCTGCATGGTACAGGAGAACCTCATTATTCACAGAACTGCTATTCATGGTTCTGCATATCCGCGGATTGTCTATAGACATCCGATTCACAGTATCCACGGATATGAATGGGCTAAAACTATGTATCCACGTTTCCTAGAGGGCTGGAAGAGACTGTGGTCACTTCTGCCCTCCATTTTGTTTAAAGGAGGAGGTCAGAGAGGGTGAGGAGCGGAAGTGGGGTAGATTCTGTCAGCTTCCCTGACCTCTCCTGATGAACAACAGCTGTATCTCCCTGCCCGAACATTCCTGACTCGGCCAAGGATGTTTGTTTTTGCAGCCCCAGACCTTCTGAAGAGAAGCCTGTTTTCAGGTTGATAGCTCTTCTGTCCCACCTGTGCCTTCCACCTGAGTGCTTTACATATTCCACCTGTCCCTGAGGACCAGCGATCTCTCATGAGAGGGGAGATTTTAGGGAGCATAAATTGGGAGCATAAATTGGAAGAAGGCATGCCAGAGGTGTAGCCGACAGTGTAGCTGATGGACTGCCTGTAGGCGGCCGCCAAACTGGCCACCAAAATGGGATGGCCTTTGGTACCAGGCCTTCAGTGAGGCATTGGGTCCGGGGGGAACTTATATTAAGGTGGGGTTGGAGGTCTGGTTTAAAGTTTGCTAGTCCTCCTTTTATGGGTTGTGCCAGGCCTTTTGTTATCATGTGTTTGGGTCCTCTTAGACAGGGTGATGTGGGGTATGCATTTGGCAGCTCTGTGGCAGCTATTACTGTTGTGTTTGGGAATAAAAGAATTGGCATTGGCAGAGCAGCTGGCCACTACAGGTGAAGGGGAACCAGTGATTTAGTAACTGTTTCCACTTTCAGCTGCCTTGTCAGCTCCCTGGTCTCAGGAAGCAGTTTCAACTACCCACACAACCTCTGATCCCTGCAATGCTAGGACAGTTCAGAATAAGACCAAAATAATCTATGACTTGATCATGGTTGAGGGAGCCGACCTGGCTTGTATAACTGAGACCTGGATGGGGGAGGCTAGTGTCCCAGTTTGGGCCCAGCTTCTCCCACGAGCTTACTCCACTGTGGAGAAGGCTAGGGGGAGTGAGGATGCAGTGGCTGTGGTCCATAAGAAAACCATCTCCCTTGCCCGGGCCCCTGTGAGACAGTGGACATATATTGAGTGTGTATTTCTGAGGCTGGGGACTAGGGATAGAGGGGGATACTGTTAGTGTACCATCCACCCCACTACCCAACTGACTCCCTAGCTGAGCTGATGGAGCTAGTTTTGTAGTTGGTGTTGGAGTCACCCAGACTCTTATTGCTGGGGGACTTCAATATCCTGTCGTAAATCTGTCAGGCTAGCCAGGTGAAGCGCAATGAGGGCAGAAGCAGAACAGCAAAATTCAACAGGAATAAATTCTCCAAACCAGGTCCAGTCCGAGTCAGTCCAAAAATCCAACAGAGTCCAAAGCTAAATCCACAGGCAAGGTCAACACAGTCCAGGGTCCAAACACGGTCAAGGCAATACAGGAACACAGCTGATTAGCACACAAGAAACTGTTGTTGCTATCATCAGGGAAGGTATGTTACAGGTGTCTTAAATAGGCTGAGCCCCCCAGTGCTGTTAATTAAGAGTTGCTGAGTCAGCAGCTTTGCCTGTTGTTCTACGCATGTAGCTTCTTAGCGCTTGCTGTCTCTTGGATTGGCACCTATCCATAGCTGAGACTGGTTGTGTCTCCTCCACAAGAGCTGCCTCACCCAGCTCTAACTCATCTTCGACTCCCTGTGCATCAGACCCACTATCCTTTGCAACCTTTGGTCCTTGCCCACCCTCCTCTGCTGTCAGTTCTGTCTCTGTCTCCAACTCCTCCTCGGAGTCTTCCAGCATGCCCATGACATATCCATTGTGAGGATGACTTGTCTGGTGTGGTTCAGGAGTTAATAGAGGCCATGACAACTATGGGCTTATCACAAGTAGTTTCAGGACCAACTCATGTTGCTGGCCGCACACACAATTTTGTCTTTTGTTCGGATTAGGGGGATGTTCTGTGGGTGGGGGATCCTGTCATTGTCATTGGGACCATTGTCATTGACGGACCACAACTTGGTTAAAGCAGGTTTCACAGCCACAACGCAATCCTGCATGGGTGGAGAACCTATTAAGATGGTCCATCCAAGATGGCTGCTGGACTGAGTAGGATTTCAAAAAGCCTTGGAGGGCTTTAAGGGTGGTGGTGCCAGTGGTTTTGTCGATGCCCTGGTGGGAACCTGGAATAGGGAACTCACCAGGGCAGTAGACATGATCTCTCCTAAGCATCCCTTCCAACCTGCTTTAAAAGTGGCCCCTTGGTAAACAGAGGAGTTGCCGGGTCTGAAGCAGCGTGGTAGGTGACTGGAGTACAAGTGGAGGAGAACTTGGCTTGAAATTGACAGGATACAGCATAGAACCCATTTGAAGGTTTATGCAGAAGTGGTGCATGCGGCAAAAAAAAGAAAAAAGAATTCTGGTCTGTACACATTGCTGAGGCAGGTTCATGTTCAGCAGAGCTGTCCTGGGTTGTGAGGATTCAGGTTCCTTCCACTTCAAACTGGAGATTTTGTTCTGCTGTGATACTTTTAATGGGTTCTTTGCAGACAAAATCTCTTGTATTCAGGTCGACTTAGATGCCATTGTTTTTGCAGAGTCAGTTAAGGTGGTGTCCAGCAATCTCTCTGGCAGTATTAGATTGGATCCATTTCAATCTATGATGTCTTAAGCTGTGGACAAGCTACTTGGGGTGGTGTGGCTTACCACTTGTTCTCTGGATCATTGCCCAACTTAGCTCCTTCTGTCTAGCACGGAACTTGTTGGAGATGGCCTACATTGCTGAGGGAGGGTAGGATGCCTCCTTGTTTAAAGGAGGCAATGATTAGACCACTTCTTAAGAAGCCTTCCCTAGATCCCTCAGGGATGGTTAGTTATAGGCCAGTTTCCAATCTCCCATGGTTGGGCAAGGTGATTGAGAGAGTGGTGGCTAACCAGCTCTAGGTAGTTTTGGATGAAACCGATTATCTAGACCTATTTCAAACTGGCTTTAGAGCAAGCTATAGGGTTGAGTTGGCCTTGGCCAGATGGATGACCTTTACCAGTGAATCGACAGAGGGACTCTGTTGGTTATTTTGGATCTCTCAGCAGCGTTCGATACCATCAACAATGGTATCCTTCTGGATCTCCTGGCGGAGTTGGGTATAGGTGGCATTGCTTTGCAGTGGTTCCACTCCTATCTCTCAGGCAAATTCCAGATATGGAGCTTGGTTACGGTTACTCTTAGAAACGGGAGCTATTATATGGGGTCCCTCAGGGCTCCATTCTGTCACCAATGCTTTTTAACATCTACATGAAACCACTGAGTGATGAATCAGGAGATCTGGTGCAGGGTGTTATCAGTATGCTGATGAAACCCAAATCTATTTTTCCTTATCATCATCATCATCAATCATCACCACCACCACCACCAGGAGGAAATGGCATTCACTCCCTAAATGCCTGCCTATGGGCAGTAATCGGCTGGATGAGGGGAAACAAATTGAAGCTGAATCCAAGCAAGACGGAGGTGCTCATTGTGGGAAATCAGAATTTGAGAGATGAGTTAGATCTCCCTGTGCTGGACAAGTCATCAGGAGAGGTCTGTCTCCAGTTGCCGCTGGTATGTCTGGTGGTGACTCAGAACTGGGCCTTCTCTGTAGTTGGTATTGGCCTATGGAATGCACTCCCGGCAAACATCCGCAGTTTAGGCTCACTGTTGGTCTTTAAGAGAGCCCTAAAACATATTTGTTTGGCCTGGTCCTCCAAGGTTTTAAAATCATTTTTAAGTATTTTGATTGGTTTTGAATGGTTCTGAATTGTTTTAAAATTACTTTTATATTGTTTTAAGCCAGGGCTGCTCATTTTCAGCCCTCCTGCAGATGTTGGCCTACAATACTCATAATTTTGGGCTAGTGCCCTCTGTGGCTGGGGATTATGGGAGTTTTAGTCCAAAAACAGATGAAGGGCCTAAGATGGGCAGGCCTGTTTTAAACAGTGTGTTTTAAATGGTGTTTGCTTTTATGTTTCTTAAACTTGTTGTGCACCACCCAGAGCCTTTGGGCTGGCAGTCTAGAAATGTGATGATGATGATGATGATGATGATGATGATGATGATGATGAGCCATTCCAGGTCCTTGGGAAGGACTCGATGTCTGGATAAAACAAACCAGTCAATAATACCTGTCTGACCGTGTAAATAAATAAATAAATGAATGAATGAATCATTTTGTGGCTTGTTTCTGAAAAGAATGGACCTCTCCCTATGAATTTTTATAGGGGGGGCATTTCATCCTTTTGAGGGCATTCCTAGGAAAATGGGAGGATTCCTGGTCATGTGCAGATCCCCCACAGTAATCCTTTGGCCATTTGGGGGGCATTTTCCCTCCGCTCTCTAACCCCCTTTCTTCATAGCCGTAATGCCTTGTTACTCGTCATTCCATTCCTCATGGTAGTAGGTTATCCCGTATTCCAGCAACAAAGTGAGAAACCATTCTTCTAGTCAATAAGAGACAATCTTCTATCCTTCTAGCCAATAAGAGACAATCTTCTATTCTTCTAGCCAATAAGAAAATTCTCTTTTATTGACCTATAATGCAAGTAGTCCTATCCTGCTTCCCCCCGCCCCCATCTTGCTTAACTACTCATGTTCCTAAACATGTTTGTATCTTTCATTTGGTACTGTAAAGAATACATGGCTGGGTTGGTGGGCCCAGACCAATGGCTCATCATTCTTGCTGAGACTGGATTTTCATTCATGAAATTATTGCTAATCTTCCATGGTAATTAATCACTAATCAGAAAGTTTAGTGAGTGTCTACTATAATAATACGTTCTGTAGTACATGCAGAAATATAGCCAATACATTAGCTGACGTTCCATGTAGTGGAACACCAGTGTTGGGGACCTGATGGAGCTTTTGCACAATGTGAAAGATTTCTTGGGTATTGCACCACAACAGGGCAGTTGCACAACAACTTAAAACAAAGTCTGGGCAGTTGCACAGTGCTACTTTCATTGGTTCAAACACTGTTATCTCCTACAATCCACCATCTCACTTTGGTGAATTGGAAATCCTATTACAATCAATCAGACACTTCCAATTTAGGATCACACATTTAGGATCAAGGTGAGGATCCCAATATAATGGCTGATGGATATGGCTATCAGTTATATGTGAGAAGTATAAAGAGTGACAAAGCTTAATGCAAACCCATACAGATGGCTAAATACCACCATGTCATCCAAGTCATTTTGCAGTAGACCTTTCTTGAGATGATGAATAAAAACAGAAGTTGGGACACAAGATGCATTTTGCAAATCTGGCTAAATAGAATCATGATCCCACAGGATTCTTTGACATTCTGATCTGGCAACCCTACCAAGAGTTCCCGCTTTTATCTTCTTGCTTCTTCAATGTTCTACTAGACTAAGCACACTTTATGCAAATCTTATGCCCAGCAGGTCCTCCTGCTTAAATAGCATTGTATTATACAGCATCTCTCCACGGCCTTGCTGTGTTCCATCCATTCTGCATCAAAGAAAGAAAGGACAGAGTGAGAACGGAAAGAAATGAAAGCAATGTTGTCTTTTTTCATCATATTGAACCACATATCAGGTGAGAATTTGTGCACACGATTAAAAAAAACAAAAAAAAAAAAACAAAGAGAATCCAGGCTTTGACTCATTTATGACTTTTATGTAGGTATCTCCTCCAATTGGCAGCAAATTGAGTCTGGTCCAGGAACGGTGAGGCCTGGAGCGTCCTTCAAACTGACCTGTGCTGTCTCTGGTGTCCAAGTCGGGGATCACTACTGGAATTGGGTGAGGCAACCTCCCAGGAAAGAGCTGGAATGGATAGGGTTCATTCGGAGCACTGCAAGAAAAGCAACCATTCAGTACAATCCAGCGCTGAGCAGTCGAATTGGCATCACTAGGGACACCACCAAAAATGAAGTGTACTTTCAGTTGAGCTCCGTGACAGCTGCAGACACTGCAACCTACTACTGTGCGAGAGAACCATTCCCTGAAAGGGATGGCACAGTGATTTCTAGCCATACAAATATCAGCCTCAACCATGAAGCTGCTTGTCATGCAGGAAGTGCAGCCACAGCTCCAGTGAACATGTGTTGTGTTGGTTTTGAAAAAGAAAGGCAACTGATAATGGGTGCTTTGAAGAATGGAAGGATGGAGGATGTGTGAAATAGGGAGAGTAACATATTATTTTTACTTACTTACTATTACTATTTTACTATTAATCACATTCATATCCCTCCTTCCAAGGAGTAAAAAAAACAGGAGATTTTTTGACAAGCTCAAACCATTTCCATAAGGCTGGTTAGCCTGAATGCTACTAACAGCACTTGATTTATGAGGGGCTTGCCTCTCATAATGGCAACATGAAGAAAGAAACAGAGGGCTTAATCCCGGCTGCACAAGAACAGGCACTAAGAACAAATGCAATAAGAGCCAAAGTAGAAAAATCAACAACAAACAGCAAGTGCCGCCTTTGTAAAGAAGCAGATGAAACTGTGGACCACCTAATCAGCTGTTGTAAGAAGATCGCACAGACTGACTACAAACAAAGGCATGACAAGGTAGCAGGGATGATACACTGGAACATCTGCAAAAAATGCAAGCTACCTGTAGCCAAAAATTGGTGGGACCATAAAATTGAAAAGGTTGTAGAAAATGAAGATGCAAAAATATTATGGGACTTCCGACTACAAACAGACAAACATCTGCCACACAATACACCAGATATAACCGTAGTCGAGAAGAAAGAAAAACAAGTCAAAATAATCGACATAGTAATGCCAGGTGACAGCAGAATGGAAGAAACAGAAACAGAAATAATAATAAAATACAAAGGTCTAAAAATTGAAATTGAAAAGCTGTGGCAGAAGAAGACCAAAATAATTCCAGTAGTATTGAACACCTTGAAGAGCACCTCAACACCACAGGAGCCACAGAAATCACCATCAACCAATTACAAAAAGCAGTTTTACTGGAAACAGCCTATATTCTGTGACAATATCTATAATAACAACAAGAACAATATTGATAATAAAAGTCGGCCATCCCAGGTCCTTGGGTAGGACTTGATGTCTGGATAAAACAAACCAGTCAGTAACACCTGTCTGACTGTGTAAACAAGAAATAATGATAGATTAAAATAATAACCGAATTGTAGAATATTCTTTTTCCAAGTCTAAAAACCCAGTTTGCTAATGAAAGATGTTTGTGTAAACCAGTTGGGCATGGCCTTCGCATTTCATGGTAATCCCAAAAGAAGCAGCTTTCTGGCCAAGATTCCATTTTGCTTGCAGCTTGTGCTGACACAGAGATGGGCACATAGAACACCCCAGTGCATTGCACTTGGTGTGTGGGGCACTGTGGGATAGCCAGAGGCCGAGATAACAAGTCCCAGCCTCAGAGTGATCTGCCCTTCTCTGTGCTGCATGGAGCAGGGCTGATCGTGTGGGAGCGTGCTCCATGCACACTCAAGTTGATTGGCAGGGGCAGGGGGGGAAAGGCAAGGTTTGCAAAGCTTTCCCCCTGCCTGCCTGCCCAATAGGTCATGTGAATGGCCTCACTGAGTTCTTGATTGCCATAACTCAGTAGAAGAGCATCTGCCTTGCAAGCAAAAGGAGCCAGGTTCAATCCTTGGGATCTCCTAGTAGGGCAGGAAAAGCACCCTGCCTGAAATCTTAGAAATATGTTGCCTGTCAATGCAGATAACACTGGATGAACCAATAGTCTGACTCTGAATAAGGCAGATTCTTATTCTTGCAGCAGAAGTGAAGGGAAGGATTTTTCCTATGATTTCTTCCCCACCATGCCAATGTTTGTCAATTGCTATACCCCTTGCAAACAAGGAAAAGCAAACTCCCTACCAGTGCTTGTAAGCGGGGTGGGGTACCAAGTGATAAGAAAGCCCAGTTCTCTAGTCAGGCAGATTGCATCTTGCCTGTCTCAGAAGCATCATGTAATGCCAGGATCATGGGACTAAGTAACTACAATTCATGGGATTAAGTAACTATAATTTCCGTTATCCCGGCAGCAATCCACAAAGCATCATGGGACTAAGTGACCACAATCCCTATTATCCTGGCAGCAATCCACAAAGAATTAGAGGTTGTACCAATGATGCACAAAGAGTGTAGAGATTACCAGAGGGCTGTGTTGCTTTTTTATGCTGAGGGATATGTAAATGCAGGGGCAGCTTTCTGCTTAAATCTGCCATACCATCTTGCATACCATTCACAACACTTAATGACACCATTACTAGGCATCTGATCATGTTCCAGTCAATCCTTCTGAGAGTAATAAGTGGGGGGACTGATATTTAGCTTTCAGCTCCTTTTCTTTTTAGCACTCTTCCAAGGTAATGTTTATTCTTTCTAATAAAGAAGCTGACAGCATTGTAGTTGCTGATGTGCATCTGAATCTTTAAAATGTCTCTCTTGTCAGGTGTCCAATCTGAGATCCAGATGGTGCAATCTGAAGGGGTTGCAAAAGGGCCCGGAGAATCAGTCCGTCTCTCCTGCCAAGGCTCTGGGTTCCCCTTTGGCGATCAAGAAATAAACTGGATGAGACAGGCATCTGGGAAAGGACTGGAATTTCTAGCAGAAATATGTAGATCCTCAAATCCCATTCGCTATTCAAATGTTGTGAAAGGGCGCTGTATCGTCACCAGGGATGATTCAAGGAGTGTGTCGTATTTGCAGATGAACAGCCTGAAAACGGAGGACACTGCTGTGTATTTCTGTGCAAGAGGACACAGTGAGAAGAAGTGACTCTGAAGCCAGACAAAAACCTTCTCTGGATCAAAGAAGCTCTACAACCCATTGGAAGAAAATAGGAGTGCATTGCCAATGCATTTCCCAAGCTGTGCATATTTATAAGACCAGGGTGCCCATCTCTCATTTGCACAAAACAATTCACACCAGCTGGGAGGAAATGACATTTTTGACAAGGCTTCAGTCACTGGGCTGGGACAACACAGTGATACAGTCCCATACAAAAAGCCTTGGGAGACAAAGACAGGAAATGGCTGGATTCACTTGACTAACTGCCTCGGAACCAAATGTTAAAGGCTCCTTCACAGAATGACTTGATGTTGTCCTGCCTGTCTTTTGATGATTAAAGGTAAAGTGTTCCATCAAGTCGCTGTCGACTCCTGGTGACCACAGAGCCATGGGATTGTGGTGGTGGTGGTGGGCCACGGGCACAGCGGCTGCTCAGCCTGTCAGCAGGCACGCCTGCACAATGAGAGGCATCACATTCCTGTGATATCACGGGCATGTGACACTCGATACTCACGCCTACCAACAGGCCAACCAGCAGCTGCACCCGCAGCATGCTGCTGCCGCCGCCGCCACCGGGAGGAGGCCTGCTCAGCTGCTCACCCCCCCCCCACACACACTCCAGTGGTGAAGATGACAAATATCGGCAAGGCAGCAGCAGGGACGTGGTGCAGTGGTGGGGCTCTGAGGAGCCCCCCTCATTTGGAGCTCCCCCCATCAGCCGCAGGTTAAAAAAATTACAGGGGGTCTTGTGGCGGGGGGGGGCTCCTAAGCCCTTCAGGTCCAGGCTCCTTTTTGCCCTAGGTGCACCACTGAGAGGGTATGGGGAGCACTGTTCCCTCTAAGAGGGATTCCCAGATGTTGTTGACTACAACTCCCAGAATCCCCTGTTGCAGTGGCTTTTTCTTGCGGGTTCTGGGAGTAATAGTCAGCAACCTCTGGGAATCCCTCTTAGAGGGAACACTGGTGGGGAGATGAACACATTGCAGACAACTGCAAGGTTCCCCCCTTTACAGACATGGCTCTGATCTAGGAGGGTCCTTGGCTTCTCAAGAGTTTCCCTCCCATATTCATACTGTCCCCTTTAACATGAAAGCAATGTATGCAAAACCAAAGCACGCATATTTTCTGTTTAAGCCTTCAAAGCCTTTCAACTCCTTTAGACTTCCTGGCAAGGAACATAAGGGTATCACTTTCAGAGCCAGTCCATCCGTCCACCATGCCCTCCTTATTAGCAATAATCAGTGCATTGGCTATCTTTGCAAGTATATTGGGTTAGATATTTCATCCTTTCTGTCACTTTGTTGGTGCTCCTTATTGTAAATATGGGCTGTTGATTTTCTTCTGTTCCGGAATATTGCATATTTGTAACATAATATGCCCATGTAGAACACTGAAGGCTGGCTCAGTGGGACACGGACTTTTACACTGCCTTTTTTATCAGGACAATCATTATCGTTATTTTTTTCCCCTTTTAAAAATGAAATGTCCAGGCAGATCAGCTGATTTTTATTATTTATTTAGTATTTGTTTGTTTATTATTATTAATTTAGCATATTTATATACTGCCCCAAACCCATGTCTCTGGACAGTTTAAAAAAGACAACACAGATTAAAACAAAGTTAAACACAATGATAGGTTCTATGAGTCTATTTAAAAACTATTTAATGTGTCTTTAGAACAAAATGCATCTTCTATGCGATCAGAAACTCCTTTCGGATCAGAACGCATATGTTTCTTATAATGTTGCTGGGTTCTGGGCATTAGCCTATAGTATTTATCACTAGTTAATTAACAGCAATTAATATATTGATGTAATTAAGTTTGGGTTCCAGGGCTGCTCTGTTATCAACGTTGATTTTAAATTGCTCTGTATTGTATGTTTGTAGTTCATATGGTGTCTTAATGACTGGTCATTGACCACAATAGAAAGTTTGTCTTTCTGGTGTTCTGCTATCTCAGTATTTTCTCTTTATTCTTCTCCTGACAGGTGCCCTCTCACAGCAGGTGGTTTTGACCCAGTCAGATCCAGTATTGAAAAAACCTGGAGAATCCCATAACTTGGCTTGTGCCATCACTGGGTTTGATGTTAACAGCAACTGGATGAGCTGGATCAGGCAGAAACCTGGCAAAGGATGGGAATGGCTTGTTTACTACCTTAGCTCTGGAAGCAGTGGTGCATATTCTTCTGCCGTCCAAGGGCGATTCACAGCCTCAAAAGACAGCTCCTGCTTCTACCTGCAAATGAATAACCTGAAAGCAGAGGACACGGCTGTGTATTACTGTACCAGGGACAGTCACAGTGAAAGAGATCCCATTAGATCTCAAACAAAAACCCACCCCTACATTTGCTTGAAAAGAATTCACCAGAGGAGGTGCCAGAGAATCACAAATCGGGGCTGGGGCTGGGGAAGTAGGGCAGTTCTTCCTTCCTTCCTTCCTTCCTTCCTTCCTTCCTTTGTATTCGTACACCACCCCAAACTTCCATCTCCGGAAGCAACGTAAAACAAATTAAAGCAAAAATTAAAACCTTGGAAACCATTTAAAACCACTTAGCAAGCAATGGGAATATATAATAGTAATTCTCAGTACATGCATGTAAATAGATTCTTCTGTTTTTCTGAATATTCACCTCCTACCTATCAATGTAGATTTGCCAATAAATAACTGCAGTCTGCATTACCTTTGCAGAAATCCAGAGGTTGTACAAAGAGCATATGCCAGAGGCCTGTGTTGCCAGAGGCCACTCAGCTCTTAATTGTCTACACAGACTGGTATTGGCTTCTTCAAGGTTGCCCCAGGAGTCTCTCTCAGTCCTATTTGTAGATGTGATGGAGGGAACTTGAAACCTTCTGCATGAAATTTCTCATACCCAGCATTTAGTTTGCATGTCTTCTGGAACAGAGGTGTGCATTCAAATATCAGCCAGATTTATCCCAAAGTCCCTGTTTTTCATTGCATATTAGAGTGCAGTCTGATTTATATCGTGTGTGTGTGTGTGTGTGTGCGTGCGTGTACTTTTTGCATCTGGGTTGTTTTTGGCAACTTCAAACTCGCAGTAAAGCCTCTCAGTAAGCCTGCTGACTGGGAAATCTCCATGCAAGCATGAAGATGCTGTTCCCAGAGCGGCCCCATCCCCTAAGAGGAATATCTTACAGTGCTCACATGTAGTCTCCCATTCAAATGCAAACCACATCAGACCCAGCTTAACAAGGGGGACAATTCATGCTTGCTACCTCAAGAGGAGAGCTGGTCTTGTGGTAGCAAGCATGACTTGTCTTCTTAGATAAGCAGGGTCTGCCCTGGTTGCAGATGAATGGGAGACTAGAAGTGTGAGCAGCACTGTAGGATATTCCTCTCAGGGGATGGAGCCACTCTGGGAAGAGCAGAAGGATTCAAATTCCCTCCCTGGCTTCTCCAAGATAGGGCTGAGAGAGATTCCTGCCTGCAACCTTGGAGAAGCCGCTGCCAGTCTGTGAAGACAATACTGAGCTAGATAGGCCAACGGTCTGACTCAGTACATGGCAGCTTCCTATGTTCCTATGTTCCTCCCACTCTTTTATCCACAGGGATATGTGCATGCAGGGGAACTTTGTGTTTAAAGCAGTCCTGCAATGTAACTTCAAAACTACAGGCTTAGCTAGAGACAAAATCGATATGTACCTGATTGCCTTCCAGCCCATTCCACTGCAAACAATAACAGGGGAAAATGATATTTAAGTTCAAGTTTCATCAGAATCTTTTCTTTTTAGAAGCCTTCCAAGGTAATGTTTAATCTTTCAGCTAAACAAGACGTTGACCTTTGAGTTCCTCCATCAGAATGCTTTAGAATGTTTCTCTGTTCAGGTGTCTAAGCAGAGATCCAGGTGGTGCAATCCGGAAGAGTTATGAAAAGTCCCAGAGAATCGATCTGTACCTCCTGTCCAGGCTCCAGGTTCACCTCCAGGCAGCAAGAAATAATCTGGATAAGACAGGCTCCTGGGAAAGGACTGGAATTCCCAGTAGAAATAAGTAGATCCTCAAATCTCATTCACTATTCCAATGCCGTGAAAAGGCACATTGTTGTCACCATGGTTGATGCAAAGAGTGTGGAGTATTTGCAGATGAACAGACTGAGACCTCAGGATAATGCTATGCATTTCTTTACAAAGAGAGATGGAGTGAGGTGAAGTGACTCTGTAGCCAGGCAAAACCCCTTGTTCGATCAAAGCAGCGACAGTCCATTGGAAGAAATTAGGAGTGAAGTGTCAATGCATTGTCGGAGCTGTATACAGTGCTAAGAAAAAGTTTGTGAACCTCCTAGGATGGTCTGTATGTTAGCTTGATTCTTAGTCAAAACATTATTAGATACTAAGCCAAACCGGGACAAAAGATGAGGACAACCCTACTGAATAAGTCACTCTGGCAAAAAGGATATATTTTGAATATTCAGTCAGCAGAAAGTGTAAATCCGGACAAAAGAGACAAAATGTGAGGGTCCAGTAATCCTCCAGCAAAAAATATTCTAGTAAAGAAAACCTCTTGATTATGCATTGTGTGAAAAAGTACCTCTTTGCTGGCCCTAAATTCATTCAATTTTATACTCTCAACATGTCTTATATTCTTATGTTCTTAAATTTCCCAATTTACCCAAACATTTTTCATAACACTTATGAAACAAAATAAATTTTACCAGATAATTCTGACAGTTACTAGTAACAGAAAATTTCTAAATTAGCCCTTGATGACTCAACATCTGGCCTGATATCTGTATAGCACAGACATCACAAAATAAATGAATTTCATAGGAAAGTTAGATTATTTAGTTCTTTCTCCTTATCAGCTGCTCTTTGTTGTTTAGATCAGACCTCAGCACAATAATGTAGCACTTGGGGACAAAGATACAACACAGTAGCCCAGCACTGGAGGCTAAGATAGAGAAGATCTCCACAACAACCATATATTTCCCCTTGGTGCCTAGGTAGGTTGGGACAAAAGATAACCAAACACTGCAGAACATCAGCATACTAAAGGTGATGAACTTGGCTTCGTTAAAAGTGTCTGGCAACTTCCTGGCTAAGAAAGCCACCGTGAAACTGATGATGGACAGAAGTCCCATATAACCTAGGACAAGATAAAACATGGTGGTAGACCCTTGGTTGCATTCTGCTATGATTTCTCCAGTTAGTGACTGCATGTCCAAATCTGGGAAAGGCGGAGAGGTTCCCAGCCACACAGCACAAATGCCTGCTTGGAAAAGGGAGCAGGAAAGGACAACGGAGCTGGCTAGTCTTTTTCCCACCCACTTCCTCATGCTGGACCCTGGCTTGGTGGCCATGAAAGCTACAACCACAGTGATGGTTTTGGCCAACACACAAGAGACAGCCACTGAGAAGATGATGCCAAAAGCAGATTGTTGGGAAAAGCAGGTCACCATCCCCGGCTGTCCAAGAAATAGAAAAGGGCAGAAGAAGCAGAGCAGGAGGGAGCCAAGGAGGGCATATGTGATGTCTCTGTTGTTGGCTTTGACAATGGGGGTATCTTTATGCCTAATAAACGTTGCTAGCACCAACGCTGTGATCCAGGCAAAAGAAACAGCAGCTGAAGCTAAACTGATCCCTAAGGGTTCATCATAAGACAGAAAGCTTGTAACTTTAGGGATACATCCATCTTTGTCCTTGTTTGGATATTGATCTTCTGGACATTTGAAACAGTCATCCATATCTGAAACAGAACTACTTAAGTGTCAATTCATTTGTTAGCCTGCTTTCGTTAAGGACAGTTAGCTTATGAGATCACCCAGCATTCTTTGTGTCTTTGTGTTGGTGTGTGTGTGAGTGTGTTGGGGTGTGTGTATGTCCCTATCAACTTCACAATGCCTTGACCAATATGAACCAAATTGGGTACAGTTATTGGAACACATAGGGACACCTCAATGGCAAAATTTGTGATGATATTATCCCCCCCCCATTCAATATGCCGCCCCCTGTCCTGCTCTGCTGCCTCATCGTGGTGGGTGGGGGAGTGTTCCTGGGAGGGATGAGCAAACTACACCAGGAGGTATACTCCCAGTAGGGTCACCCAAAGCGTGAAGGTCATCCCAGCTGCCCAGCTAAAGCAACTTAACAGATTGCACAAACCATCGCACAATATCCTTAATTTCACATGCTATTAAAATAATGCTCAGGATCATCCAATGCAGATTAGAGCCCTATGTGGAAGAGAAATGCCGGATGTTCAAGCTGGTTTCAGAAAAGGCTGAGGAATGAGATACATCATTGCTGATGCATGCTGGATAATTGAGAAGGCCAAATAATACCAGAAAGAAGTAAATATGTGCTTTATTGACTACAGAAAAGCCTTTGACTCTGTGGACCACGTCAAGTTGTGGAATATCCTTAGGAAATTGTGCGTCTCAGAACACTCAATCAATCAATCAATCAATTCAATACAGCAGATGCATAAACATTTGAAGTGCAAATGGATTAAGTTCTGTACCATCCAGCTGATTTGAACCAAAATTGGTAGAGTTTCATGAGTTACACATAGGGACACCTCAGTGGTGTAGTTTGTGATTAAGCCAGCCAACCTGATTCAAGATGGTGGACGCATGAATGTTTGAGGCACAAGAGGGCTAACTTGTGAACTGCTAAATCAAAATGTATCAAATTTGCTACAGTGGTAGGGACACCTCAATGGCATAGTTTGTGATGATGCCGTCCACCCCAGTTCAAGATTTTGGATATGTGGATGTTTGTGGTGCAAGTGGGCTATTTTGTGGACATCATCATGAAGTTAGAACATGTGGCTGAACTGTCCCAGCTTGTTCAGAAGCCCAGAGCACTGTATAGGGCTATGTTAATTGTCGTAAGTTTGGGCAATATATAAATGTGTTAAATAAATAAAATTAAATTAATAAAATCAAGGTTATTTAAAAGGTGTTTGTAGAATCAAATTAGACACAGGCAATACATTGTTTGAAGAGGGAAAAGATTCTTACTTGTTGGCCAATCTCAATATTTTTGTTCCTTTCTGAATTTCTAAATTTCCCAGTTCTGTCAACAGCTAAGACCTGGTTCACATAGTGACATATATCACTTGATTTCTGCCTTCCAACCTCAGACACAAGATGTCTCTAAATAGCAATTTCAGAGGAGTAAGAGCAGGAGGGCATGCCTTCAGCTCTGGACTGTGGGCTTCCCACAGGCATCTGGTGGGCCACTGTGAGAAACAGGATGCTGGACTAGATGGGCCTTGGGACTCATCCAGCAGGGCTGTTCTTATGTCCTTATACACTTTGAACATGATTGTAAACAAATAAAAAACTGATTCCCTGGATTGCCCATTAAGTACGTAAAGCCAGTAAAATCATTCTAACTTCCAGCCAAGATGCTGTGGGACCAAGAAGCCGGGTTAGAGGGGCTGGGGGAAGGGCAGGGGCCAGTGAAGGAGGAGGCAGCAGCAGACAGAGGTACAGCTGATAAGGGTGAGAGCAGTCTGATATGGCAGGGTGGAGGTCCAATCAGTGGGGGCATGGGATGCATCAGTTGTCAGGAGGGATTTAAGGCAGGCTTGGCCAGTGATGAGGGGCAGTTGGAGGGTGAGTGGTGGAGGCCTCTGGAGAGACACTGCCACAGTGACCCCGAGGAGCCTGGAGGAGGACTTGGGTGAACCAAACCTCCTCCTCTCAAATACTCCGAGGCCCTGCCTGGTGGAGGTGAGAATGAAAAGTAAACAAGAGAACAGCGGTAGAGAGGCCAATGTCCTGACAAGTAGGTTGCTGCTTTGCTTATTTGCATTAAGCTTCCATGCTTGTCTATTTGGTGAACTATTATACCTACCCTTTTGGTTGGAAATCTTCCCTTCTGGGCATGGAGCACAATCATAGCAGCAAAATTTCTCTCCTTCTTTCTTTCTCTTCTGAAAACCGGGGGGGCAGGAGTCACTGCATATTGAAAGGGGCAACACCTTTCCATAAAGATAAAGAAGGTTTTGGATGGGAGGGATTAGAAATGCAGTTTTGTTCAGCATCAGCTCATTAATTAAAAAAAAAAGAAATATTGACCCTTTTTGGCAGAAGCATGCAAAACACAGTATGTGTCAACATTCTGCTAGGATTTCCCTTAGCAAAGCAGAAATTACATTTTGCAGTTGATTGGTTAAGGAGAAAAGAAATGGCCTCTTCCCATATAGTATTATGGCATAAAACTGGTCCACATAATTGCTCAAATCTAGGTAGCATGAATGTGTTAAGCCACAGCAAGGCAGGAATCTCAGATTAATTCTAGGTTCATGTTGGTAACCTAGATTAAGATGATGGTGTGAAGCAGGCCATAGAAACAGGAGGCAACATCCAGACTAAGTTAGTCATTAGTAAGTTCAATTGAAATTAATGGGATTTTTTGTAGTCATGATTAACTGGTCTGATTTATTTCAATGGTGTTTAGTCATGATTAACTAGACTGGATGCAGCTCAGAAATAGCCAGATCCTCTGCACCACTCAAAGAATTTTCCAGGAGGTAGAATTTTTCTTCTGCCCCCTTAGCAGCCTAACTGTAGTTTAGTCATGACATAGCAAATATAGTTTCCATGTTTTACTTTTGCATATATTAGTCAAGCTTTCCTTTACTCCCTCTGAGGAGAGAAGGGAAGAAGCACCCAATAGATGTGAGGCTGTTTCCGCTTGCCTGCTGGCTCATGAACTCACATGCAAAGCAACCTTGTGCAAGGGTTTCGATCCCTCCACTGTCTTTCTTTCATGGCCCTTGAGCTACTGCATGAGAGTTGCATGGGAACAACTGTGGAGTAGAACCCTCAGAAGAGTTGTTGGCTTCAGGGGAGCATCTTCTCTGGATGACATGCCCTGACTGGAGGAGGGTTTAATTTCTCTCAAAAACATTCTTGAAAGAAGGAAGTCTTCTTCCACTTTATAGCTTCCTTAACTTTACCTGTTTGCCATATTGGCATCTTCTCAGTCTTGGTGGTACCTTTCCTCTTTTTTCATATATCTTATAGCTGGACTTCTGGTATTGAGGATTTAAGCAAACTTTGAAGTGACTCTTCAGATTTTCCCTTTCAGTTTCTAGAAATCTGGCCTCTTTGTCATTACCAGACAGATATTCTTTTGCACACCACAGGCCCCAATCGCAACAGGACATGTATGATTGGAGGAACTAGGGCCGCTTTATTAATTCAATTGACAAATAACCTGCAACAAGGAACATACTAAATAGTATGCGGGCACCACCCATGTGGGTCAGCCTCATAAGAAGGACTGCCCACAGAAGGCTGAAGGACTGGGTATTGATTAAGCATGGTTCCAGGTCCAGACAACCATGAGATTTTATCTTAGCTGAGGGGAAGCCAGCCTGACCCACCCCAACCAGGCCACAAAAAAGTGAGTGGTGGGCACAGCCAGCCTCCAAGTAGGGGCAGATCCCAGTCCAAGGGCTACAAAACCCACAAGAGCTGTTCCTTGGCTTTTCACTCACCTTAATTGGTCTTCCAGTCAAACACCAATATAATACAACCTACCCTAAAGCTCACTCACTTGCAAAGTGATCGAACAGCATAACAATGAAACCCTACCAGATCAATCAGTGAGAAGTTGGCCAAAAAAGGCCACCCCCAAAGCCAATCAGGTGTATAACAGTTATATCTGTTATATCTCAGTTGAGGATCTGAGATATTTGGCCCCTGAAAGTTGCAGGTATTGGTTGATAGCCAGATGAACACAAGCATCAGCACTATGGGGGTGGGTGAAGCGGCCAGAAATATGTCCCTGATGGTTGTATTACTGGGTTGTTCATGCAACAAATAGAATATCTTAAAATCTACACACCTGGTTAAATCTTGTGGGCCACAAAATTACATCCTTATTCATGATGAACTGTTTTCCTTCACTGGGCTCCATCCTTCCAACTTTCACTCTAAGGAAGGAGTTGTTTGGGAATATATGAAGATTTATTATATCAAATCCAGCTACCATTTCCTTTTTATCATTAAAATACATTGATTCTCCTGCTACATTGTTAAATGAAATGCCTTGAAGAAATGGATGGAGCTAGTTTAAAGAGAGAGTAGGGAGGGGGAGTAACAAAGGGTGAGAACACATTGAAGTTTTTTGTTTTGGAGGAGAGGAAACCTACAAAATATATTTTTCATGAATTTATTTACTGGTGAAGAATATTTATTCTTCATCAATAAATAATGTGTATAGCACCATTTCCCCAATTATTCAGGAGACAGTTTAGTGATAACTTTGTACTAATTTATTCTTGGCAATAAAGATGTTTCCGTGTGGAGACCTTACCTGCCAAGGATTGACTTCTTGAAGTCTGGGTTTTTTATCACCCGGCATTGCTCTGTGTTTGGATCTAGATGAGTAAAGGGTATGCAAAGCATGTGCCACCACATAGACAGCATTATAGATACTGTAGCTGTGGCCAGTCATGGCCATTTCAAAAGCATAGCCAGGGAGGCTCTCCAGTCTTTCCTTCCCACTGCATGCTCCATCTACCTTTGTCAGCTCCCCGGGATTTGGAATTGAACAGTCAAAGGCTTGCTCCCAGAAGTAACTGAGGAAACCATCTCCTTGTGCCCAATAAGGTCCCAGGGTCTTCAGAAATGTCTGGAACCCTAGAAGCTCCTTTGAGTGAATGGTGAACAAAATGGCACCTTGGAAGTGTTGGAAATCTAAATCATTTAGAAGGCCGCAGGATGCAAACTCAATCTGGGCTGCTATAATCCACACCTTTCTGAAAACAGATGTGATGTTCTGATAGTTTTTAGCTATTTTTCTGATAAAATACCTTATCCACATAAAGTTCTTTGTTTCTCCATAGAGGATAAATGTACTGGCTTTGCTCTCTGTAAAAAGTAGATAGAGCTTTGAGAGAATACCATCATGTTCATTCCTCTTAAGCATATTTATTTTGCTTGCAATTCTTTGTGTGAAAGCCAAGCAGATTCCATTCTGGGAAAGCAATGGTTCCATGGCCTGCAGGAAATGGTCTCCACTGTCATCCTCCACAGCAAAGAGTCCAACCCAGGTCCATCCAAAATGGAGAAGCAATCGGACAATCCCTGTATATTGAGCGGCTTCATTTGAGACCATGCGGTAAAAGGAATGTTGCTGCATCATTTCATTATGCTCTGGGGCAAAGGAGCCATAAGCAAGCTAAAACATATATGTGAAATAAGGTTCAAAATTATTGGAGTGAGATGCAATGTTTGCAACAAAGATCTCTCTCTCTTAGGGAACATAAAGCCAGTTTGGATTATCCATATCCATCCAAATGAGTAAATGGTGGGATGTGTTGAAGACATCCAGGAAACCTGTTGGGACAAGTGTGTTCTCCCTGCATCCCCCTTTTTAGTTGCATGTCCAATTTGGTGGAGGAGACGTTTCATACAAGCCAGACAGTGGAAAGAGAAGTAAAGCAAGAGTGATGATGTCTCAATTCACAAGATTAGTTCTAGTACCAAAAAGTACCTAATCTTGTGGATGGGTTTCATAATTTGTTTTCTATTTCATAGTGGTTAATGAAAGGAATTTTCAGAAGGGCATGAGAAGAGTTCACTAGATGCGATCTTACCTGTGGCATTTTGTAGAGACTTAAGATTTCTGCCATTTGGAATGAAGTGTCAAAACCAAGTCCTCCTATAATGGCTATTCTCTTTTTTTGCTGGGCACACTCATAGTTGGGGATCAATGTGCCTAGTTTGAAGAGCAGCTCCAAGGTGCTACAATAGGTCATCCTCTCATCATTGTAGCTGTCGCAGATATGGAACCCTAGTGTAATGTTGGACAAGAGCATTGTATTCCTGTTGATCTCATTTATGGCAAATGTGAGTGCCAGAATGTGCTGGTAGAACCTGGTCACCATACTGAAAAGATAGTTAATGCCCTCTCAATGGACAATTCTACAACATGTGACATTGCTTTATCACAATTAATTGCCTGAACATAGAGAGCTTTTAAAAAAATTCTTACTAATTTTTGAAATGTTGCTTCAGTAACATGTTACCAATTCAGGTTACTGATGTAATACGGAGGTTCATCTTCGTAATCCCAAATGATATTTCTATACACACATTTTTCTATCTCGCCCATAATGTGTGGATTTTGGATCCTCCCTCTCCCACATATCTTAATACTTATTGCACTGTTTTAAAAAAAGACCCATGCTGCTGACAGTCGTATTTCTGTTTGGAGGAATCCATATGTGGTCAGTGGGAGGAAGTAAACTACTTCACTTGTATATGAGCACATGCATGCACCCCTTCCAAAACATAATGAAATCTCTTTTTCTGAGAGCAGAACCCCTTGTTTCTCCCAGGGGAGAATCCTGAACATTGAAGAAGCTTTAACTGTTCCAAAGAGACTTTGGAGAAACCGTCTGAGAAAACTGTCAATGTTTTTCATTGACCGATACCCTGAAATTTATGGAATGGGCCTGCAACTCAGTGGCAGAGCATCTGCTTTACATGCAGACAGCAACAAGTTTAATCCCTGACAGCATCTCCAGGTAGGGCGGGGAAAGACTCCTGCCTGAAAACTTGGAAAGCCATTTTGTGTCCATGTTCGAAAAAATAGACTAAAACTCAGTATAAGGCAGTTTCCTGTGTTTCTATCTAAATTTTCTTTCAAATTTCATATTGGAGAAATGTAAATTTCAGACCAAAGGAAGGACCATGTCTATTACTGCTGTTCCTGCAGCTTTCTCTTTATGATCTGGCCAATCTCACCTGATGTGAGGAGGGAGTGGGAGAAGAAAGCCTTACATTTGAACACCAGAAAACTCCTGTGAAGGATGCTCCTTGAAAGAAAACACAGGGTCAGGGGAAATGATCTGAGAAACAATCCCACCAATAAGAAAGTCCCCAGGCTGATACGACTCAAGAGGAACAGAGAGGGGATCATTCCCAAGGCACTTCATTGTACTTGCCACACAAATGAAGGGAGGCAGCAGAAGCAGCATTCTGGCCCTCATCGTCTTGGCAGCAAAGCTTGTCTCTGGATACAAACTATCCAGTGTCCTTCTGTAGTGACTTAAATAGTTTATCCTACATGACAGAAGGCTCTGGCAATGCATTTCTCCAAAGAGAATGTTTCTGACTTCTCTATCTATCTATCTATCTATCTATCTCTTGCTATTGCAGGTTAGAAGAACATCGTGCCTTAGGAAGCCAGCAGAGAGTATATTCCCACATTCAGCCAATAAAAGCGGAAGGAAATAATTTAAGACATCAAAATGAAAGAGCCCTGCTGACCTCTTTCTCTACGTACCATATTTCAATCTCAGTGAAATAAGAATTTATAAGCACTTTAAGTATTGCATAATAGCCATTTTCGAGCACCTGCTGAAAGTCACTTAATTGCAGTCAAGGAAAAGTGTGGTTTGGATAATTACAGGGAGGTTCATTTCTTCTGCTAAGTCTGATGATTCTCAAAGGCCACTGACAGACAAACATGTTTTTCAACCTGGCCACAAGTTTCTTTTGTCCCTTAAGGGAATAAAAAGTGGGAAAGGAGTTCCAGATTTCCACACTGAGCAAACTCCAACAAATAAGTTATTTCCTAAGATGAGGGGATAGCTCAGTGGAAAAACGTCTGGATTTTGCTCTGCATGCAGGAGGCCACAGGTTCCATTCCTGAGATAGGGACACAGGAAGCTACCTTATGCCAAGCACCAGAGCACTGGTCCATCTAGCTCAGTATTGTCGACATTAACTCTCAGTGGATTCAGGAAGGATTCTCTCCCAGCCCTACCTGGAGATGCTAGGTGGTGAATCCAGGATCTTCTGCATGCAAACAGATGCTCTACCACTGAGCTACAGTCCCATTCCCTTAGGGGAATATCTTATTAGAGGTAGTGTTCACATGTAGTCACCCACCCAACTGCAACCCAGGGTGGATCCTGCTTAGCAAAGAAGAAAATTCTGTTCATGCTTGCAACCACAGGTCCTGGTAGAGCTGGGAGAAACTCTGGCCTCAAACACTGAAGGGTCACTGAGTGCCAGTCAGTGTAGACCATAGTGAGCTAGATGGTAGGGGTGTAGATCAATGAAAATGTTGGATCCAATCTGATCTTATCCAATGCTGAAAATACCTGTGAGTAGGATTCTGGGACCCCTGGGGGTTTGAAATTAATGGCATTTTAGTTAGCCATGACTGATTTATTTCGATGGTACTGATTCATGTGCTGCTGCCATAAATATACGCCACCGGATGGTTAATAAGGATATTTTACTGTTTTAAATTTTTATCATCATTATCTGTTAAATTTTGTCAATTTTTTTAATTAATTCTAATTTCAGCCTGTTTTAATCACATACATTTAATTATATAACTGTAATCAATTATATAACTGTAATCTTTCTCTTCTGTTTTGGCTTGTGGCTGTAACATTAAAGAACTTGAACTTGAACTTGAACTTGACTAACTACTCTGGATACAGCCTACATATGACATCAAAGTAACCACATTCAATATGGCCCCAGAACATCCACTGCACACAAATGATCCCAGGGCTTGCAAAGCAGAGTGGATGGAATGTGTGGAAGTGGGGAAATATCTGGAAATTCTTCACTTCTAGGGGGGGGGGGAACCTTGTAGTGGCACTCATTATAGAGGACCAAATAAGGGTGTGTGTGTGTGTGTGTGTGTGTGTGTGTGTGTGTGTGTTGGGTTAATAAACTATTTGCATGAAAGGAGATGGATGGTCTAACCACAAGAAAAGAAGAAAGAAGCACAAAATAAATTGTGTCAGTGAACAGGTAGAGCAGTCAAAGGAACTGCCTAGCATATTCTATCCTACCATCCTTCAATTCAGCAGGTGATGGGATAACATCCTGAAACTACAAAGGGAAAGGGGAAGTATTGGATATACTGGTATTGGATACAAGGTCCAGGGAGAGTGTCCTCCTCCTAGAAACACTTGTGGATGAACCTTCTTTGGTTTGAGGCCTAGTTCTCAATCTCGATGTAACTTGAGCTGCCATTTTGTCTTTTCAGCAAAGATTGTCTTATATTTATCAGTGGGAGGACAGGACTGGCGAGGAGAGCTGGTCTTGTGGTAGCAAGCATGACTTGTCCCCTTAGCTAAGCAGAGTCCACCCTGGTTAGATATGAAAGGGAGACTAGAAGTGGAAGCACTGAGAGATATTCCCCTCAGGGGATGGAGCCGCTCGGGGAAGAGCATCTAGGTTCCAAGTTCCCTCCCTGGCAGCATCTCCAAGATAGGGCTGGGAGAGATTCCTACCTGCACCTTGGAGAAGCTGCTGCCAGTCTGTGAAGACAATACTGAGCTTCTTAGACCAATGGTCTGACTCGATATATGGCAGATTCCTATGTTTCTATGACTATCTTTATTCAGCAACAGCACAGTATCCTCCTCATGGTTGTTGCTGATGTCTACTTAGTGATTCTTCTCAGAGCAAGGGACCCTCTTATTGCTACTATATTATTAATTATTATTTATTATAATAATAATAATCTATATATTTAATTCTCACGGCCGACCACATAGGGAACTGCGTCTGAATGCACCTGGATGTCTGCAACCGTTGCATTGGGAGGGAGTGGCAGTGAGGGAGGCAGGCAGAAATCGGCAGACTCGGTGGAATGGAGGAAGAAAAGAGGAAAGGCAGAGTCAGGGAAATGGAGGAAATGGAGGATCAGCTGGGGAGGTGGTGGCAGCAGCAGAAATTGAGGTGGAGGATTGGGGCAGAAGGCAAGGGGAGAAGTGGAGAGGCTGGGGCAGAAGGTGGGGGAGGGCAGGAGGGACTGGGGAGAAGGCGGCAGGAGGGCGGGAGAGACTGGGGCAGAAGGCGGGAGGGAGGGCAATGGTCCAAGCTAGGATTCTTGGCTTCTCGGGGGTTTTGCAATCTGATTAATACCATCCCCGTTTATGCTAAATCAACATATGCAAACCCCAAGCATCTGTGCTTCCTGTTTAAGCCTGCCAAGCCTTTCACCTCTCTGCGACTTCCCAACAAGGAGTACAGGAGTACAGAGTATCCCTTTGAGTTCCAGCCTGTCCCTCCACCATGCCCTCCTTATTACCAATAATCGTTGCACTGACTGCCTCCACATGCGTGTTGGGTTTTATATTTCATTCCTCTATCATTCACTTTGTGCTCCATATTATAACTGCGGGGCTGTTTCTCCTATCTCAATATTTCTCCTTTTTCTTTCCCTCTTAGGTGCCCTGTCACAGCAAGTGGTTCTGACCCACTCAGTGTCAGTGGTGAAAAAGCCTGGGGAATCCCATCAACTGGTTTGTACCATCAGTGGGTTAAATGTTAACAGCTACGGGATGAGGTAGATCAGACAGAATGCTAGTGAAAGCTTGGAATGGTGTGTTATCTACTATCACTCTGGGAACAGTTACAAGACCTATCTTCCTGCAACCCAGGACAATTCACAGCCTCCAAGGGAGGCTCCAGCTTCTCCTTGCAAATGAACAGCCAGAAAGCAGAGGACCACTATGCATTCCTGCGCAAGGCACACAGTGAGCAAGATCCCACTAGATCTCACGCAAAAACCCTGCACTCAAGTTACTGGAAAAGCAAGCTCCAGAGTGGGCAACAGAGAGCCACAAATCTCAGCTATATGAAGATGGTGCAGTCTATAACTACTACTTCTACTTCTAGTTAGATATTGCTTTTCAACAAAAGTTTTAAAGACAGTTTTAATAGATAGATAGATAGATAGATAGATAGATAGATAGAATTATTCCGTGTCCCAAATGGGCTCACCATCCACAAAAAAGCACACAAGGCAGATACCAGCAACAGCCACTGGAAGGATATTTTGCTGGAGTTGCATAGGGCTGGTTGCTCTCTCTCCCTGCTTAATATAAGAGATCCAACACTTAGAAAGATGCATCTTTGCTCAGTTAGCAGGGAAAATTCAGAATTGCAGTGCTAGAATCAATATGATAATTCTAGTTGTCTTAATTCCAATCTGATTTTGGTTTCACGATTTTGAATTGGTATTGTCAGAATTAATGTTGAATTTTTAGATCATCAGGGGAGGTCAGGTTGCTGCTGGCTAGCTTGGTGGCAACCCAGTACTGGGCCTTTTCATGGGTTCCCCCCGGGGCTCTAGATCACACTTCAAGATTCCCTTGTGGGCAGAAGACAGGCAGCCGGGTGTAGGAACAGTTCCTCAAGGCAAGGCAATTTCTCAGGGCAAGTACTCAAGGGAAGACAATGTCTGGCATTGACATGTCTGGCATTGACATGTCTGGCATACATTCTGGGATCATGTGTTTTTATGTGACCAGTTCCAGCAATGGTTGCAAATTAAGGTCCTCTACATGGACCACCAACTCTGTATTTATCCCAAGCATAGTTAAATATCTTGGAGACGTCTGCAGTATGATCGAGCTTCAACATCATGACCTTTGTATGAATTTCCTTCTCCATCAGCCGATCAAGGCATGCTTCTGCCAAACGGGATGGATGCGAATTTCCTGAGACATGAATTAACGAACAGAAATGATTTTAAATATGTACAGATACTTCTTTAGATGTTGCAAGAAGTTTCTACACGAAACTCAAATTTTGCTTTGGACAAAATTTCCATGCCAAATCGAACCTTGTAATAAAGTCCATTGAGTCAGTAAATGTAGCCATTTTTCATAACACTTGTCAATTTATTAATACCAAAAACCACTAGCATTTCTTAGTAACTGAAAACATTGTTTCCAAACAAGCCCAAGATGACTCAACATCCATATGCCACAGACATCACAAAATAAACACATATAATAGGGGGCTATTTACACAACTTTGCACATGGGTGGGCAGGCGGGGGGGGGAGGCAGAGTTCAAACTACCTCCTCCCACATGATGGCTGTTAGCCCCAGTGCAGATGACTGGCAGCACAGAACAACAGAGCTAACCATCTCTATGTCATTGCGAACTGCAAGTAGCTTGCCCTGACACGGGGCAGCCAGTTTAAGGATGCATTTGCACTAAGAGCCAAGCTTCGGTGATGGGTTTGGCACCACGGGTCTGCAATGGTCTATATGGACCCCAAAGTTTCTCATGGGCAGAAAAGTCCAGGCTTGGCTGCTTAAGCCTGGGCTTGGCTGCTCATTGGAACAGCCTTTAAGAGCAGCTATTTAGTTCTTTCTCCTTATCAGCTGCTCCTTGGTATTCAGATCAGGCCTCAGCACAATTATGTAGCACTTGGGGAGAAAGATACAACACAGTAGCCCAGCACTGGAGGCTAAGATAGAGAAGATCTCCACAACAACCATATATTTCCCCTTGGTGCCTAGGTAGGTTGGGACAAAAGACAACCAAACGCTGCAGAACATCAGCATACTGAAGGTGATGAACTTGGCTTCATTAAAACTGTCTGGCAGTTTCCTGGCTAAGAAAGCCACAGTGAAGCTGGTGAAGGAGAGAAGTCCCATGTAGCCCAGAACAAGATAAAACATGGTGGTGGACCCTTGGTTACATTCTGCTATGATTTCTCCAGTTAGTGACTGCATGTCCAAATCTGGGAAAGGCGGAGAGGTTCCCAGCCACACAGCACAAATGCCTGCTTGAATAAGCGAGCAGGAAAGGACAATGGAGTTGGCTAGTTTTTTCCCCACCCACTTCCTCATGCTGGACCCTGGCTTGGTGGCCATGAAAGCTACAACCACAGTGATGGTTTTGGCCAACACACAAGAGACAGCCACTGAGAAGATGATGCCAAAAGCAGATTGTTGGAAAAAGCAGGTCACAATCCCCGGCTGTCCAAGAAATAGAAAAGGGCAGAAGAAGCAGAGCAGGAGGGAGCCAAGGAGGGCATATGTGATGTCTCTGTTGTTGGCTTTGACAATGGGGGTTTCTTTATGCCTAATAAATGTTGCTAGCACCAAAGCTGTGATCAAGGCAAAAGAAACAGCTACTGATGCTAAACTGATGCCCAAGGGTTCATCATAAGATAGAAAGCTTATAGTTTTAGGGATGCATCCATCTTTGTCCTTGTTTGGATATTGATCTTCTGGGCATTTGAAACATTCATTCATGTCTGAAACATAGGAAGAGGAAAAATCTAAGTGTCTAACTGATCATTCAATTGTCAATTCATTTGTTAATTGAGCCAGTTAGTTCTAAGAAGGAGCTTTGATGTGTAAATATGATTAAGGATATATGCTGGTTCCAGATGTGGATTTGAACTTGTCTAAAGACCTGCTAATCTGCCTTGAAAAGCCTGTGTTCACTGCAGAGCTGGCATCCTTGCAGGATGCTGCTGGCAGAGAGGAGAGGGCCTGTTGGGAGGCTGCACGCTGTGTTCAGTGAATAGACCATCTTTGGGTCAAACAAGATGGCCACCTCATTGCACCCATTCAGTTGTTACCCTGGCTTGCTGGAGTAAGCCATATCATGCCTCACTCAAGCAAAGTGGGGATGAACACCCAGGTTTCACAATTTTGGTTTACCCCAGGTTTCTCTACTATGGCACAGCAGGTATGTGCCACTGGTGTGATTTGTTAGCAACATTATTTTATTCATTTATTTACTTACTTACTTGCTTACTTACTTATTTATATATTTGATTTCTATACCACCCTTCCAAAAATGGCACAGGACAGTTTACAATAAACCAAAACAATTAAAATCAATTAACAATTAAAAACGTAGACTATAAAACACCATAAAACAATAAACAGTTTAAAAACCCTGGAAAACCAGGTTACAGCAAGTTAAAAACATTTACAACAAATTACAAACCCTGGAAGGCCAGGCTCTCCTGAAAGACAATAATAAACTCAATTTACAGATTTCTGCCGGGAGTATATTTCTTAACCCAGGAGCAGAGAAGGCCCACCTCTGAGTCGTCACCAGACATACTGGTGGTAACTGGAGATGGACCTCCTCAGATTACCTTGAGGTTTGGTGGGTATATTGCAGAAAAAGGCAGAGAAACATTTCCTATAATGTGGGGATAGGGAAGTCAGAGAAAACTACACCCGCCAGATATCCTCCACCTTATGTACCTTTTGTAAACTTACAAATTGATTGTATTCAGATGCCCAAGTGTTCAGGATTCCTATTTGTGCTTGTGATTATTTGCTCAAGTCTTGTAGACCAACAAAAATTGCCTCAGGATATTATGGATGATGTTATGCTTAACTACTGCAAGGGTCTAATGGAATTTCTAAAGTCTTTTTCCTCAGAGGTAAAGGAGACGCAGCAGAAGGAACCCAGTACACCATGTCATAATCCTATAACTGGAAAGTGGGTACTGGTAAATGGTGTCCAGTGAAAGAAGGGAGGGAAAGTTAAGGTGATATGCTGTAATCTCTCCCTTATAAGGCTGGGTTGGGAAGGCTAGAGATTTTGTGCAAGGTGGAGAGCAAGGATCTTCCACCTTCATGAAGAATGTCTCACCAACTGCCATTGTGGACTAGACACCAGTGGAGTAATTAGTGTTATTATTGCAAAAAGATATTTTTGGACTTGTTTAGAACAATTTGGAATTAGATTTCTTTACTTTGCTTTTCTAGTTATAGGCCTGATAGTGTCATTGCAACAAATATCTTGCCTTTAAAAGAACAGTTCCTGCCCTTGAATGTGCAGAGAACATCCAGCAAATAATGTAACCGCTGTGTACCTTGCTTTGCCAAGGATGAAAGAGGGAAAATACAGGGATGTGACTGATGATGAAATTTGTGATACAATATGAATCAAAATGGGTTAACAGCACTGTGGGCTGGTGGTGCTGAAAAGCACAAAAGGGTGAATTGTTGAAGAATTAGACCCCCACCCCAGGCCCATCTCTGTGAAGTGTATTGGAAATTATATAAAAATGGAGCTGGATGACAGAGCTGAAGACTGAAATGTCAGTGGAAAGGTACTTTTTGCTGGCATGGGTAGAAGTCTCAGCCAGGCTGTGAAACGAACGTGAAGAGAAGTTGCAGTAGAAATGTGTATACCTTGCAAAGACTGTGAAATAGCAGCACACTGTGTTCAATAGAAGCTAAGCTGGTCAACCTGTGACATTTTCAAAACAGGGAAACGTCTCATTGCTGGTCGGATATGCACAGTGCATCACTACCTGCTTGTAAAAAACCTGACTTGTATAAATATGCTTGGAGAAATCCAATCCCTAATAATTGCTTGGCAGCTCTTGACTCTTGGCCCCGTTCAGCAAAACTGTGATTTCTTAGTTCTAAAATAAAGTCTGATTGAAGGTTATCAATTGTATTTATGAAGCTTTTGTTTCTTTCCTACTCTCTTTATATAGGAAAGTAACTTAGACAGTTTTAAGTGAAATCAATAAGTATGTATTCACAACTGCACTCTCTATGTTTTTTTAATACCAAATCAGAAGGGCACCGATTTAGAAAAAGTGAATTTAAAAAGCTGCACCAAACCAGCTCCATATTATTATTATTATTATTATTTTGCATTTATATCCTGCTCTTCCTCCAAGGAGCCCAGAGCAGTGTACTACATACTTAAGTTTCTCCTCACAACAACCCTGTGAAGTAGGTTAGGCTGAAAGAGAAGTGACTGGCCCAGAGTCACCCAGCAAGTATCATGGCTGAATGGGGATTTGAACTCGGGTCTCCCCTGGTCCTAGTCCAGCACTCTAGCCACTACACCACGCTGGCTCCTTATAGATACAACAGCTTCATCTGTTATAAAATAAGAGTGATGTCATGAATCTCTGATGCTTATGTGTCCCAAATGTTCTAGATTCCATCCCATACATAGTCAGAATCAAGGTTATTTTAGATTTTGGTTGCAATAGACTCTGAGAATAAATTGGGTGAAGAGGGAAAAGAGTCTAACTTATTGGGAGCCTCCGGACACACCTTTCAACTGTGGGTTCAACACATCCACACTCTCTCTTTGAGACCCCCAGTGTGCTCCCAGACAATAACGATCTGCAGTAGGGGGGCAGAACTACCTGCGCTGGCTTCCTCTGACCCAGAAAGGAAAGCCACACCAACCAATCGAGTTTAAGTGGTGGTGGGAGGGCTTTGACTCCAGTTTAGGTGAGTTGCCCAAACCAGATGAGACACTGCAGCCTCCAAACCCTCAGTTTTGTAAGTGAAACTTACTTCAAACCAAACGTTCTTCTGGAGACTGGAGGGAGAAATTAAAACTGCAAGTCATGTGTGGACAACCTGAGGTGGTTTTACCTCAGATTCTGTGTGACGTCCGAAGGAGGCCATAGACAAACCAAGAGAATTCTGTGCCTTTCTACAGTTCTGGAGTTCCCAGCTCTTTCCTCAACTAAAGGAAAGAGCAACATATGCATGATGATTTCTGATAACATGAGGCCTCCCAAATGAATGTAGAAACTGAACACTACTACACAGCAACAGAAGCAAGGTCATTCCCTGGGTTTCCCATCAGGTTCAGGAGGGCATTAAGAGTCTCCTCACATTTGGCAATGTGCTATAGAAATACTGGCCTTGTAAGGAGTTACTTCTACACATGCATGAGTTGCTTAACCATCCTTGCTTGAATACTTGGTGAACCATATCACCTACACTTTTTTTTGGCCATCTTCCCTTCTGGGCACTGAGCATATCCTGTGAAGTATCGAAGAGCAGTAAAACTCTCCTAACCTCTTGGCAGCTTGATAAATAAATAATTGTAGCATATACACGAGTTACTTCAACATATGAGTAGATTGCTGCTTTTGTTATTGGCATTAACTTTCCATGCTTGAATATTTGCTTGTATATTTGGTGGACCCTATCACTTACCCTTTTGGTTGGAAATCTTCCCTTCTGGGCACAGAGCACAATCATAGCAGCAAAATTTTTCTCCTTCCCTCTTTTTCTTGTGAAAACCAGGGGGGCAGGAGTCACTGCACACTGAAAGGGGCAACACCTTTCCATAAAGAGGAAGAAGGTATAGAATGAGAGATAAGAAATTGGCTTTTGTTCAAGATCAGATCTTTCAAAAAAGGGTGGGGGGATCCCATTTAGATAGAATCATATAGAAACACATGAAATTCGACGAGGATTTTCCTTAGTGATATTAAACAGATATTAAATTTTGCAGTCAGTAGGATAAGGGAAAGTAGGGTCGGGGGAGGGGGGAAGATGGTTGCTCAGCTGATATTATTTTGCACACCCCAGGCCCCAATAACAACAGGACATGTGTGACTGGTGGAACTTTATTAATTCAATTGACAAATAACCTGCAACAAGGAACATACTAGATAGTGTGTGGGCACCACCCCTGTGGGTCAGCCTCATAAGGAGGACTGCCCAGAACAGAGCAAAGGACTGGTGTTGATTCAGCATGGTACCAGGTCCAGAAAACCAAGAGGTTTTATCCCCTCTGAGGGAAAGCCAGCCTATCCCACCCCACCCAGCCTATAAAACACTGAGTGGTGGGCACAGCTAGCCTCCATGTAGGAGCAGATCCCAGCCCAAGGGTGACAAAACCCACAAGGGCTGTTCCTTGGCTCTCCACTCACCTTAATTGGTCTTCCAGTCAAACACCAATATGAAACAACCTACCTTAACCCGCACTCACCTGCAAAGTGACCGAACAGCCTAACAATGAAATCCTACCAGGTCAATCAGTGAGAAGTAGGCAAAAAGGCCACCCGCAAAGCCAATCAGGTGTGACCCAAAAAATTCCTACTTGGCCCCCCAAAGGCTAAAGGATAACCCTCACTGAAATGGGATGGGTTGGCAGGTGCCTCACCCCAGAGCAACTGAGAATCAGTGAAGGGAGCTGGCTGCTTATGCAGCTGTTTCCCCACTCCAACTGGAAGGCCATCACCATGTGCTGGGAGTACAAAATGGTGCCCCCGTGCCCATCGATGTGGCTGGACAGCAAATCTGACCCCAGCTTTACCGTGAAGTGTGGCAGCTGGGAGCAGTCATGTTATAGTTCTGCCTTTCACGATTGTCTGGATCTTGGTTTAATACAGGTTTATTATTTATTTATTTATTTGTTTATTGTTACATTTATACACCACCTTTAAGAACATAAGAACAGCCCTGCTGGATCAGGCCCAAGGCCCATCTAGTCCAGCATCCTGTTTCGCACAGTGGCCCACCAGATGCCGCTGGAAGCCACAGACAGGAGTTGAGGGCGTGCCCTCTCTCCTGCCATTACTCCCCTGCAACTGGTACTCAGAGGCATCCTGCCTTTGAGGCTGTAGGTGGCCCACAGCCCTCCGACTAGTAGCCATTGATAGACCTCTCCTCCAATTAAAAACAATCCCAAGGCGGTTTACAAAAGTTAAAAAAACATACAATAAAAATGACAATAAAAATATTTTTTTAAAAAATATAAAAACAATCTCGTTTAAAATCTATAAAATACAAAGTTAAAAACTATACACAAGTAAAACACATAGAAGCAGCAATAAAACAATCATGTAAAGGCCTGGATAAAAAGCCAAGATTTAACAAGCTTTCTAAAAACTATGATGGAGTCAGAGGAGCGAATGGCCTCTGGAAGAGCATTCGAAAGTCTGGGGGCAGCAACAGCAAAGGCCCTATCCTGAGTGCACGACAGCAGAGCCTCCCTCATTGTTGGCACTCGGAGCAGAGCCCACTCAGATGATGTTGTCAAGCGGGCAGCAACCCTTGGGAGCAGGTGGTCCCTCAAGTACCCTGGGCCCAAACCGTTAAGGGCTTTAAAGGTCAAAAAACAGCACCTTGAATTTGATCTGGAAATGAACTGGCAGGCAGTGCAACTCTTTCAAAATGGGTGTGCTGTGCTCCCACCAGGCAGCTCCCAATAAAACCCTAGCTGCCGCGTTTTGCACTAGCTGCAGTTTCTGGATATTCTTCAAGGGCAGCCCCACGTAGAGCATGTTACAGTAATCCAGCCATGACGTGACTAAAGAATGGTTAACTGTGGCCAGATCTGCCTTCTCGAGAAAGGGGCGCAGCTGGCTCACTAGCCAAAGCCGTGCAAAGGCATGCCTGGCCACCGCCTCCACCTGAGCTTCCAAAAGCAGAGCCGGGTCTAGTAGTACCCCCAAGCTGCGTACTTGCTCCTTCAAGGGGAGTGCAACCCCATCCAGAACCGATCAAATCTACTCATCTCGATTGGCTCTCCTACTGACCAACAGTACCTCCATCTTGTCCGGATTCAATTTCAGTTTATTAGCCCACATCCAACCCATCACGACCTCCAGCCCCCGATTCAGGACATCCACCGCCTCCCTAGGATCACGTGACAAGTTTAACAATTTTAGTGTGATTGTGTGACTCATTGTCAAGGTGGGAATCTCATATTCCTTTTGTGTCATAAATTACCACAGTGTGGGTTTGCACAATCACACTTACATTGATAACCTGCCTTAAACCGAAATTCGAACAATTGTGCAAACCAGGCCATAAAACAGGAGGCAAAACCCAGACTAAGTTAGTCATGACTAAGTCTTATTGATATGAATGGGATTTTAATTAGTCATATCCAACTGGTTTCATTGATTTCAGTGAGGTTAAGTCATGACTAATCAGTCTGAATGCAGTCCAGAAATGGCCAAGTCCTCCTGTGGCAATAAATCCATTTCTCTTCTGGATCCTTCACAGAATTACCATAGCTTTGTCATGTACAGATATAACATAGTTTTCAGAGTTATACTTGTTATATCTCAGTTGAGGATCTGAGATATTTGGACCCTGAAAGTTGCATGTATTGGTTGATAGCCAGATGAATACAAGCATCAGCACTATGGGGGATGGATGAAGCTGACAGAAATAAGTCTCTGATGGTTGTATTACCGGGTTGTTCATGCAACAAATAGAATATCTTAAAATCTACATACCTGGTTAAATCTTGTGTGCCACAAAATTACATCCTTATTAATGATGAACTGGTTTCCTTCACTGGGCTCCATCCTTCCAACTTTCACTTTAAGGAAGGAGTCGTTTGGGAATATATGAAGATTTATTATATCAAATCCAGCTACCATTTCCTTTTTATCATTAAAATACATTGATTCTCCAGCTACATTGTTAAATGAAGTGCCTTGAAGAAATGGATGGAGCTAGTTTAAAGAGAGTGGGGAGGGGGGGTAACAAAGGATGAGAACATATTGAAGTTTTTTGTTCTGGAGGAGAGGAAACCTCCAAAATGTATTCTTCATGAATTTATTTACTGATGAATAATATTTATTTTTCATCAATAAATAATGTGTATAGCACTATTTCCCCAGTTATTCAGGTTAGCATTTGCTGATAACTTTGTGGTAATTTATTCTTGTCAATAAAGATGTTTAGTTGTGGAGACCTTACCTTCCAAGGATTGAGTTCTTGAAGTCTGGGTTTTTTATCACCCGGCATTGCTCTGCGTTTGGACCCGGATGAATAAAGGGTGTGCAAAGCATGTGCCACCACATAGACAGCATTATAGATACTGTAGCTGTGGCCAGTCATGTCCATTTCAAAAGCAGACCCAGGAAGGCTCTCCAGTCTCTCTTTCCCAGTGCATGCTCCATCTACCTTTGTCAGCTCCCCGGGATTTGGAATTGAACAGTCAAAGGCTTGCTCCCAGAAGTAACTGAGGAAACCATCTCCTTGTGCCCAATAAGGTCCCAGGGCCTTCAGAAATTTCTGGAACCCTAGAAGCTCCTTTGAGTGAATGGTGAAGAAAATGGCACCTTGGAAGAGTTGGAAATTGAAATCATTTAGAATGCCTTTGGATGCAAACTCAATCTGGGCTGCTATAATCCACACCTTTCTGAAAACAGATGTGATGTTCTGATATGATTTAGCTATTATTTTGATAAAATAGTGCAGCCACATAAAGTTCTTTGTTTCTCCATAGAGGATAAATGTACTGGCTTTGCTCTCTGTGAAAAGTAGATAGAGCTTTGAGAATATGCCGTCACGTACCTTCACCTCATTAAAATGTGTTTTGCTTGGAATTCTTTGTGTAAAAGCCAAACAGATTCTATTGTGGGAAAGCAATGGTTCCATGGCCTGCATGAAATGGTCTCCACTGCCATCCTCCACAGCAAAGAGCCCAACCCAGGTCCATCCAAAATGGAGAAGCAATCGGACAATCCCCATATATTGAGTGGCTTCATTGGGGACCATGCGGTAAAAAGAATGGTGCTGCATCATTTCATTATGCTTCGGGGCAAAGGAGCCATAAGTAAGCTAAAATATATATGAGAAATAAGATACAAAATGTATTGGAGTGAGATGCAATGCTTGCAACAAAAACTGAATATATATCTTAGGGAATATAAAACCAGTTTGGACTATCCATGATGATGTCTCCATTCACAAGATTAATTCTAGTACCCTAAAATACCTAACCTGGGAATGAGTTTCATGATTTGTTTTCTATTTCATAGTGGCTAATGTAAGAAATTTTCACAAGGGCGCAAGAAGAGTTCACTAGATGCAATCTTACCTGTGGCATTTTGTAGAGACTTAAGATTTCTGCCATGTGGAATGAGGTGTCAAAACCAAGTCCTCCTATAATGGCTATTCTCTTTTTTTGCTGGCCACACTCATAGTTGAGGACTAATGAGCCTAGTTTGAAGAGCAGCTCCAAGGTGCTACGATAGGTCATCCTCTCATCATTGTGGCTGTCGCAGATGTGGAACCCAAGTGTAATGTTGGACAAGAGCTTTGTATTCCCGTTGATCTCATTTATGGCAAATGCGAGTGCCAGAACATGCTGGTAGAACTTGATCACCATACTGCAAAGAAAGTTAAATGCCCTCACAGTGGACAATTCTACAACATGTGGAGTTGTTTTATCACAATTAATTGCCTGAATATAGAGGTTTTTTAAAAAATTGTTACTCCTTTTTGAAATATTGCTTTATTAATATGTTTATAATTCAGATTACTGGGGATGTGTTACTAGGGATGTGAAAAACATTTTGGGCACAGAACGATCTGTGCCCGAAACAGCGGATTTCGGGTGATTCGGGGCTGAACCGAATCACCCACGAAAAGATCCGAGAAATTTCGAGCACGAGCCGAATCACCCGAATTTCAGGCCCGAGAATTCGGGTGATTTGGACCTCCATTTTTTTGCCTTCTTCCCACCCCCCTCCGTTTTGAGCTATGATGTCTATTTGAATTTCCCGCCTTTTTGCATCCCATTGACTTCAATGCAAAAAGGTTGGATGTGACGTCTGCTTGAATTTCGGGTGCCAGGGGCAAAATAGTGGTGTGGGGCAGTAGTGCCTAATGGGTGGAGGTTACCACCCCAATTTCAGAGCAATTCGGCAAAGGGCTGATTTTTGGTGAATTTATGAAGTTTATGCGTGTTTAAGGTTTTCCCCGTGAAGGGTGTATCGCTTCACGTCAGGGGGAAAGGGGTGTCCTAGAGTGGGGTGGGGTTGGTGGTAGTGCCGGGTTGGGGCAAGGAAGCTACCTGAATTTTTTTAAAGGATTTGGGCAGAGGGCTGATTTTTGGTTAATTGTTGAAGTTTTCGCGTCTTTAAGGTTTTTCCTCATAAGAAGTTATAATGGAGCTTTCATCAGCCCCATAAGTGCACTTAGAGGGTGCTGGGGTGGCCCAGAGCGAGTGGTGGTGTAGTGCACATAGGGTGCCAACCACCCCAATGGGTTTCTAACCCATGGCGTACAGGGTTCTGTTGTTTCTGAGGTATTCTGAGTGTGGATTCTATGATAGCAAATGAGATTTTCAATGAGACACCATGAATCCACTCTAATTTGCTATCATAGAATCCACACTCAGAAAACCTCTGAAACAACAGAACCCTGTACCCCATGGGTTAGAAACTCATGGGGGTGGTTGGCACCCTATGTGCACTACACCACCACTCTCTCTGGGCCACCCCAGCACCCCCCAAGTGCACTTATAGGGCTGCTGAAAGCTCCATTATAGCATGAGGAAAAACCTTAAAGACGCATGAACTTCAACAATTCTCCAAAAATCAGCCCTCTGCCAAAATCCTTTGAAAAAATTCAGTTAGCTTCCTTGCCCCTATCCGGCACTACCACCAACCCCACCCGGCACTAGGACACCCCTTCCCCCCCCCCCCATGTGAAGCGATACACCCTTCATGGGGGAAAAGCTTAAAGACGTGTAAACTTCAGAAATTCACCAAAAATCAGCCCTCTGCCCAATCCCTCTGAAATTGGGGTGGTAGCCTCCACCCATTAGGCACTACCACCCCACTCTTTTGACCCAGATCCCACGTTATGCCCCCTATATGCCCCAAAGACACTAAAACTTCAAAAATTCACCAAAAATCAGCCCTTTGACCAATCCCCCTGAAATTTGGGTGGTAGCCTCCACCCATTGGGCACTACCACGCCACCCCACTATTTTGCCCCTGGGACCCACATTTTTGCCCCGAATCGATTCAGATTCAGACCCGAATAAATTCAGGTCCGAACCGAATCGGGGGGTGATTCAGGAGGGCCATATTCGGCCACAGAACAGAACGGGGGTGTTTCGGCTCGGGTCCGAGCCAAAACACCAAAAATCCAAATTGCACACCCCTACAGGTTACTGATGTATTGTGGCGGTTCCTCTTCTTAATCCCAAATGATTTTTCTATGCACACATATTTCTAAGCTGCCCTTAAAGTGAGGATTTTGGATCCCGCCTCCCCCACATATCCTATCACCTTTTTTACTAATAAAAAATACATGCCGGAGCTAAGCGGTGTTCTGTTTGGAGGAGTCCATATGTGGTCAGAGGTAAGAAATGAACGACTTCACTTTTATATGACCACTTGCATGTACCCCTACCAAAACATAATGAAATCTCTTTTTATGAGAGCAGGAACCCCATGTTTCTCCCAGGGCAGAATCCTGAACATTGAAGAAGCTTTAAGTGTTGCAAAGAGACTTTGGAGAAACCATCTGAGAAAACTGTCAATGTTTTTCATTGACAAAAATGATGAAATGTATGGGATGCACCTGAAGCTCAGTGGCAGAGCATCTGCTTTACATGCAGAGAGCAACAAGTTTAATTCCCTGACAGCATCTCTAGACAGGACTGAGAGAGATGGCTGCCTAAAACCTTGGAACGCCATTGCCAGTCCATAGAAACCAGGTGGACTAAAATTCTGGATCTCAGTATACAGCAGCTTCCTGTGTTCCTATGTCAATTCTCTTTCAAATTTCAGTTTGGAGAAATGCAAGTCTCAGTCTTAAGGAAGGACACATTCTATTACTGCTGTTCCCGCAGCTTTCTCTTTCTGACCTGGCTGTCTCACATGATATGAGGAGGGAGTGGGGGAAGAATTCCTTACATTTGAAAATTAGAGAACTCCTGTGAAGGATGCTCCTTGAAAGAAAACACAGGTTCAGGGGAAATGATCTGAGAAACAATCCCACCAATGAGAACGTTCCCAGGCTGATATGACTCAGGTGTAACAGGGAGGAGTTCATTCCCAAGGCACTTCATTGTATTTGCTGCACATACGGTGAGAGAAGCAGCATTCTAGCCTCATCATCTTGGCAGCAAAGCTTGTCTCTAGATACAAGCAGAGAGTATATTCCCACATTCAGCCAATAAAATCGGAAGGAAATAATTTAAGACATCAAATGGAAACAGCCCTGCTCATCTTCTACTTTTTCTACCATCATTCAATCTCAGTCCATGAAGGATGTATAAGCACTTTAAGTATTGCATAGTGGCTATTTTCTAGCACCTGCTGAAAGTCACTTAAATGCAGTCAAGGAAAACAGTGATTTGGATAATTATTGGGAAGATCATTTCTTCTGCCAAGCCTGATAATTCTCAAAGGCCACTGACAGATAAACATGTTTTTCAATCTGGCCACAAGTTTCTTTTGTTCCTTAATAGGGTAAAAAGTGGGAAAGGATTTCCAGATTTCCACAGTGAGCAAACTCCAACAAATATGTCATTTCCTAAGATGAAGGCATAGCTCAGTGGAAGAACATCTGGATTTAGCTCTGCATGCAGGAGGCCACAGGTTCCATTCCTGAGATAGGGACACAGGAAGCTGCCTTATACAGAGCACCAGACCATTGGTCTATCTAGTTCAATATTTTCTAAACAAACTCTCAGTGGATTCAGAAAGGAATCTCTCCCAGCCCTACATGCAAATGCTAGGGAGTGAACCCAGGGTCTTCTGCATGCAAACAGAAACTCTGCCACAGGTTTATGGTCCCATTCCCTCAGGGGACTATCAATACATGTGACGTAGCACTCACATGTCGTCACCCACCCAAATGCAACCCAGGTTGGATCCTGCTTAGCAAAGAGGAAAATTCTGTTCATGCTTGCAACCACAGGTCCTGGTAGAGCTGGGAGAGACTCTGGCCTCAAACACTGGAGGGCTCCTGCTGGTCAGTGTAGATTGTACTGAGCTAGATGGTAGGGGTGTAGATCACTGAAAATGTTGGATCCAATCTGATCTGATCCAATGCTGAAAATATCTGTGAATAGGATTCTGGGACCCCTGGAGTTTGACATTACTGACATTTTAGTTAGCCATGACTGATTGATTTTGATTGTGTTGATCTGTGACTAACTACTCTGGATACAGCCCAAATATGACATAAAAGTAACCACATTTCAATATGGTCCCAGCACACAAATGTTCCCAGGGCTTGCAAAGCAGAGTGAGTTGAATGTGCAGAAGTGGGGAGATATCTGAAAATTCTTCACTCAATTTTTTTTTTTAAATCCTGGTAGTGGCACTCAAACCTTATAGTAGGCAAAAAGGGTGTGTGTGTGTGTTGTGTATTAATAAACTATTTGCATGTGAGGAGATGGGTGGTCTTACCACAAGGAAAAGAACCAAGAAGCACAAAAAAAAATTGTGTCAGTGAACAGGGAGAGCAGGGAAAGGAACTGCCTAGTATACTCCATTCTATCAGCCTTTAGTTCAGCAGGTGATGGGATAACATCCGGTAACTGCAAAGGGAAAGGGAAGGTATTGGATACACACCTTTGATGTGCAAAGGTGCAGGGAGAGTGTCCTTCTCCTACAAACACTTGTGGATGAACCTTCTTTGGTCTAGGTCCTTGTTCTCAAACACAATGTAAACTGAGCTGCCATTTTGTCTTATTTTTAGCATTGGGGTGAGGGATTATCCCTATTTAACCCCAACACAATATCCTCCCCATGGTTGTGGCTACATGGTAGTTTTACTTCTCTGATTGTGGGCAAAGGACCCTATTGTTGTTATTATTTCTTGTTTACACAGTCAGACAGGTGTTATTGACTGGTTTGTTTTATCCAGACATCGAGTCCTTCCCAAGGACCTGGGATGGCTGAATTTTATTGTCAATTGTTATAGATATTGTTGCAGAATATAGGCTGTTCCCAACTGCTTTTTGTAATTGGCTGATGATTATTTCTGTGGCCCCTATGATGTTGAGGTGCTCTTCAAGGTCTGTTGGAACTGCACCCAGGGCAACAATTACCACTAGCCTTATTTTGGTCTTTTTCTGCCACAGCCTTTCCATTTCAGTTTGTAGATCTTTGTATTTTGTGATTTTTTCTATTTTTTCTTCTTCTATTCTGCTATCCCCTGGTATTGCTATGTCGATTATTTTAACTTGTTTTTCCTTCTTCTCGACTACAGTTATATCTGGTGTATTGTGTGGCAGATGCTTGTCTGTTTGTAGTCGGAAGTCCCATAATATTTTTACATCTTCATTTTTGACAACTTTTTCAATTTTATGGTCCCACCAATTTTTGGCTACAGGTAGCTTGTATTTTTTGCAGATGTTCCAGTGTATCATCCCTGCTACCTTGTCATGCCTTTGTTTGTAGTCAGTCTGTGTGATCTTTTTACAACAGCTGATTAGGTGGTCCACTGTTTCATCTGCTTCTTTACAGAGGCGGCACTTGCTGTTTGTTGTGGATTTTTCGACTTTTGCGCTTATTGCATTTGTTCTTAGTGCCTGTTCTTGTGCAGCCAGTATTAAACCCTGTTTCTTTCTTCAAGTTGCCATTCTTAAGTCATTGCCAGGTCTTGGTGATGTCTGATTTTCCACTTATATTGTGCAAATATTGACCATGCAGGGGCTGCTTTTTCCATTTTTCTGCTTGGTTCTTGACTTGTTCTTTCTTGTAGGCCTGCTTTGTTTCATTGGTGTTGAATAGTTTCGCGTTATTGACCATTTGAAGTGCATCTTCTTCACTGTCCTTGATATATTCTTCAAGGCCTCTTTTCTCCTCCTCTACTGTCTGATGGACTTGCAGCATTCCTCTTCCACCTGAGCTGCGAGGGAAGTATAGCCTATCGACATCACTGCGGGGGTGCAGAGCATGATTGATGGTCATGATTTTCCTGGTCTTATGATCCAGCGTCTCTAGCTCTGCCTGGGTCCAGTCTATTATTCCTGCAGTGTATCTGATAACAGGTATAGCCCAGGTGTTTATGGCTTGTATGGTGTTCCCGCCATTGAGTTTGGACTTGAGTATTTTTCTAACTCTCCTGATGTATTCACTTCCAATTTTTCTGTTAACTTCAGTGTGTGCGATGTTATCAGCCTGGAGAATGCCCAAGTATTTGTAATGTTCTTTCTCTTCCAGGTCCTTGATCTTGCTATTATTATTGTTATTGTTGTTGTTATTTATTAATGGTGTTGATAATATTTTATTAATAGTAGTATCAACAGCAACTTTATTTACTGATATTTGAATGGTTCACAAAGCTAGTCTTTAAAAGCACTATGTATTGATTTATCATAGCAACAACAACCACGACTCAGACATCAGATCAATTCACATCAACTTCAGTTGAAATCAGACATCAGCTTTTCTTCAGGAAACTCATATATTACCAACTGAAAAACCTTTGTTACAGAGGCATTGGTTGGGAAATGTATATATTAGTGCAAATTCTACAAGGGCTCGAGTTGTTACTATTTTGAATCAAAAATCTTCCAGATTGATTATAGTACAGGAAATTACAGATGATGGTGGTCACTTTATTATACTTATTGTTAATAATGGTGGCCAATGTATGGCCTTGATGAATCTATATGGTCTGGTTACGGACTCTCCTGAAGTTGTACATAATTGTTTTGCACATTTGTATACCTTGACTTTTGACCATTTGATCCTTGGTGGTGATATGAATCAAATTTAGACCCTTTTCTTGATTGTAACACCTGTCCATCTATTTTATATTCTCGTAATCGTACCACATTAAAGGTTATATATTACATTTTAATTTAATAGATATATGGCGCTTGTTCAATCCTTTGCAACGAGAGTATACTTTTTTCTTCTTCTGTACATAAGAATTGTTCTAGATTCAATTATTTTTTGGTTTCCCATTCTTTAATTGTTAAATTCAACATTGTAAAATCGATGTTATAGCAATTTCAGATCATGCTCCTGTTGAAATGGCTGTATGTTCTGATAATTGTTTTAAAGCTTCAATTAGGTGGTACATGAATACATCTTTACTTAACGATTTACAATTTAACAAGTAGATGGAACAAGAGATGGAGGAATTTTTCTGCCTTAATAGGGATTCAGTTACATCCATGTTATTAATCTGGGATAGTTTTAAAGCATTTATGCGAGGTCAACTTATAGCCTATTCCTCATTTTAAAAGAAACAGTGAAAAGCTCAGTTTGTACTTTTGGAAAATTGGGTAAAATAAACATTAACATCCTACGCAATGCACCCCTCTCTGGCGTTATACAGAAGTTTACTCACAGCTAAATGTGTACTAAATAAGCTTTATTCTTTAGAAACTGAGCTTCTTTTGAATTGTACTAAGCAAAGATATTGGGAAAGGGGAGAAAAATCTAGGAAACTTCTGGCTTCATGATTAAAACCGATGAAGCAATGTACTATCTATCTCTTCTATTGGCAATGCTTGAAGTAACCTTTATACAGATTCTGAATAAATCAATCATCAGTTTTTCTTGGTTTACTCTAAATTATATAGTGATGAGGCAATTGAGGCCTGTTCCTTTTTCCGGCCCTTCCCCCAACCCTCTGACCCTAGGGAGCTCTGAGAACACTCCTTCGAGGATTAGGGTGCTGCTGCTGAATGACAGGTCAGTTAACGCAAAAACATCTCTCATCCACGATCTGATTGTGGATGAGCGTGCTGACCTGGTATGTGTGACGGAGACCTGGTTGGATGCGCTGGGCATGGTTGGTCTCTCTCAGCTTTGTCCTCCAGGTTTCCAGATCGTGCAACAGCCCCGCCTTGAGGGTCGGGGAGGAGGCGTTGCAGTCATCTTTCATGAGACTCTCCCCATTTCCAGGTGCCCGGTCAGGCAATCTCAGAATTTTGAGTGTTCATCCTTGAGGGTGGGCCTCTGAGATAGGCTGGGGATTCTGCTGGTGTACCGACCACCCCGCTGCACTTCAGTCTCCCTACCTGAGCTGGCGGGGGTGGTCTCGGAGGTGGCCTTGGGTTCCCCCAGGCTTATTGTTTTGGGGGATTTCAATGTCCACGCTGAGGCCCCCCTAGTGGGTGCGGCTCAGGATTTCATGGCCTCCATGGCAACCATGGGCCTGTCTCAATTGGTATCGGGCCCTACCCACGTGGCGGGACACACTCTGGATCTGGTTTTTGCCAACCGGGAAATAAATGATCTGGAGGTGGGGGAATTTGAGACCACTCCCTTGTCATGGACAGATCATCACCTGGTGGGGTTTAGTTTGACTGCTCCATCTGCCCTCTGCAGGGGTGGTGGGCCAATTAAGATGGTTCGCCCCCGGAGGCTTATGGATCCGCTTGGATTTCAGACGGCCCTCGGGGAGTTTCCAGTGTCCAGAGCTGGTGACGCTGTCGAGGCCTTGGTTGATCTCTGGAATGGAGAGATGGCCCGGGCTGTTGACACGGTTGCTCCTAAACGCCCTCTCCGGCTTGGTGGAGCCCGTTCGGCTCCTTGGTTTTCCTCGGAGCTTAGGGCGATGAAGCAACTCGGGCGACGGCTGGAGCGACGCTGGAGGAAGAGTCATCACGAATCCGACCGAACACGGGCTAGAGCCCATTTTAGGGACTATGCCATTGCGGTGGGGGCAGCGAAGAAATGCTTTTCCCCCGCCTCCATTGCGTCTGCTCAGTGCAGACAAACAGAGCTGTTTCGTGTGGTGAAAACCTTGCTCCACACATCCCCCCGGACAATGGGGGAGGAGTCATCTACAGCTCTTTGTGATCGGTTTGCCTGTCGCTTTGCAGATAAAGTCGCTTGTATCCGTGCTGACCTGGACTCCAGAGTTTTGGCAGTTCTGGCAGACGTGCCTTTGGTACCATCTGGTCCCGTTGTGTTGGATTCTTTTCGGTTGGTGCGGCCTGAGGATATGGACAAGATCCTGGGCAGTGTGCGGGCGACTTCGTGCGCTCTTGACCCTTGCCCTTCATGGCTAATAAAAGCTGCCAGGGAGGGGACAGGCAGATGGTTGGAGGTGATTGTTAATGCTTCATTAAGGGAGGGCAGGATGCCATCGTGCCTCAAGGAGGCGGTGGTAAGACCACTATTAAAAAAGCCCTCCCTTGATCCCTCCAACCTGGACAACTATAGACCTGTGTCTAACCTTCCCTTTTTGGGCAAGGTGATGGAGCGTGTGGTGGCGTCCCAGCTGCAGAGGGTCTTGGATGATACGGATTATCTGGACCCTTTTCAATCTGGCTTCCACCCTGGGTATGGGACTGAGACTGCCTTGGTCGCTCTAGTGGATGACCTATGCCAGGAACTAGACAGGGGGAGTGTGTCCCTGTTGGTTCTGCTGGACCTCTCGGCGGCCTTCGATACCATCGAACATGGTATCCTTCTGGGCCGCTTCTCGAGTATGGGAATCGGAGGCACTGCGTAGCAGTGGTTCCGGTCCTTTCTTGAGGGGAGGGTCCAGAAGGTGGCGCTGGGGGACTACTGCTCAACCCCGTGGCCGTTGGCCTGTGGGGTCCCGCAGGGATTGGTCTTGTCCCCCATGCTGTTTAACATCTACATGAAGCCACTGGGAGAGGTCATCCGGGGATTTGGACTGAGTTGTCAGCAATATGCGGATGACACTCAGCTCTATCTCTCCTTGTCATCTGATCCTAGGGAGGCGGTGGATGTCCTGAACCGGGGGCTCGAGGCCGTGATGGGTTGGATGTGGGCTAACAAACTGAAATTGAATCTGGATAAGACGGAGGTATTGTTGGTCAGTAGGAGAGCCAATCGGGATGAGGAGATTTTACCGGTTCTGGATGGGGTTGCACTCCCCTTGAAGGAACAAGTACGCAGCTTGGGGGAAACTACTGGACCTGGCTCTGCTTTTGGAGGTTCAGGTGGAGGCGGTGGCCAGGGGTGCCTTCGCATGGCTTCGGCTGGTGCGCCAGCTGCGTCACTTTCTCGAGAAGGCAGATCTGGCCACGGTTACCCACGCCTTAGTCACATCGCGGCTGGATTACTGTAACGCGCTCTACATGGGGCTGCCCTTGAAGAATATCCGGAAACTGCAGCTAGTGCAAAATGCAGCAGCGAGGGTGTTATCTGGAGCTTCCCATTGGGAACATATCGCCCCCATTTTGAAAGAGCTGCACTGGCTGCCGGTTCGTTTCTGGGTCCAATTCAAGGTGCTGGTTTTGACCTTTAAAGCCCTTAATGGTTTGGGCCCGGGGTATTTGAGGGACCGCCTGCTCCCAAGGGTTGCTGCCCGCTTGACAAGAACATCTGAGGGGGCCCTGCTCCGGGTGCCGACAATGAGGGAGGCCCGGCTTTCGTGCACTCGGGACAGGGCCTTCTCTGTTGCTGCCCCTAGACTCTGGAATGCTCTCCTGGTGGCCATTCGTTCCTCAGACTCCATCTCGGCTTTTAGAAAGCTTTTAAAGATTTGGCTTTTTACCCAGGCTTTTACATGATCATTTTTATTGCAGCTTCTCTGTGTTTTTATCTGTTATCTGTTGTCGTGTTTTTATGCTTGTTTATATGTTTTTAGTTTGATGTTTTTATTGCTTGATGTTTTTACTGCTTTTATTGTATGTTTTAATTTTTGTAAACCGCCTTGGGGTTTCTTTTAACGAAAGGCGGAATAGAAATGTAAAAATAAATAAATAAATAAATAAATAAAATGAGATGTTCAATTCAGTAACAGATACAGATATAGATAATTTCCTGCAACAATTACATCTTCCAGAATTAACAAAAGAGCAAAGGAATTTATTAGCTACACCCTTCTCTTTGCAGGAAATTGTGACCACAATTAAATCTATGAAATCTTCCAGGTCACCTGGGCTGGATGGTTTTCCAGTGGAATTTTATAAGAAATATATAAATTTTCTGGCTCCAATTTGATTGGAGGTATATAATGAAGCTTTTTTAACTCAGCAGTTTCCTCCCTAATTTTATGAAGCTTATATAACAGTTGTTTCTAAATCTGGTAAAGATCCAGAGTTATGTTCAAGTTATAGACCTATTTCTCTGCTAAATGTCAATGTTAAGATTTTATCAGCTACACTGGTATGCAGAATACAGACTATGCTTCCCACTACAATTTACCCGACTCAGACTGGTTTTATATCAGGATGACAAGGATCAGATAACATCAGATTAGAGATTGATGTAATAGCTCTATCTTCAGAAAGACATCTCCCCGCTGCTATAGTTTCCTTAGATGCCAAAAAGGCTTTTGATATGGTCAATGTGAGATTTTTGATCAAATATGGTTTTCCTCCTTTTTTTTTTTTTTTATTTGGGTTAATCTCATTTATAAGGCTCCTTACTCATGAGTTATTACTAATGGTATATTATCTCATTTAATCAAATTGAAGCAGGGTACACGGCAAGGTTGTCCGCTTTCCCCTCTCTTCTTTAATATGGTATTAGAATCCATGGCTTGTGCATTTAGGGAATCAGATGAGATAAGTGGCATTAAACTGGCTGGAATTGAACATAAATTGATTTTATATGCAGATGATATTGTATGTTTTGTCAATACACCAACAGATTCAATACCTCCTTTGGTGTAAATGGTATGTAAATTTGGCAAGTTGTCTGGTTACTCTATAAATTGGGGAAAATCAGAATTGATACCATTAGGTTCTGAAAGTCTCCCTGCCAATTGTAGATCATGGGGGTTTTAGGTGGTGCCTGGATTCTTTTGACTATTTAGGTATGGTGTTCCCTAACAATCTTTCTTATTTGGTAAATTTAAATTTATTTACATTTTTTAGTCTGATGAAATATGATCTAGATCGATGGTCTGTGATACCCTTGAGTATTTGGGGAATGATAAATGTGCTTAAGATGAATATAACACCAAAATTTATGTATATTTTAAGAGGCCTCCCAGTTTTTATACCTTTATCTTATTTTAAACAAGTTTATAAGAAAATTAACAGGTTTATATGGGAAGGTCGACCACCGAGATTTTCACTGGGCAAGCTCCAATTGCCGGTTGAACAGGGTGGTTTCAATTTTCCCCACTTCTAAGCTTATCACTGGGCTTTTATTCTGTCTTCAACATTGAGCTGGAAAGCTGAGCCCCAAATTTTGGATACCCCATGGGCACAACTGGAGAGTTACTACTTAGCTCCACAGTCTGCTTATCAGGTATTGGGTTCATTATTTATTTACTCTTCTGGTAAACTACAGTTCAGGCAGTTAGACGTATATGGAGGAGCTTAGGTCTTAAGTATGTCTTTGATCCTTTTCAGCACGCAAAGCTTACATTATGGATGAACCCGGATTTGAAGATTGGGCAGAAACCTATCAATTGGGCCAATTGGGCAACTTCTAATATTATCACTTTAGATCAATTAATTACCTCAGAAGAGGTTTTTTTTAATCCTTTGATGCTTTGAGAAAGGAATTTAGTATCCCTTTGAATGCCAGTTGACAATATATACAATTAAGACATCTTTTAGCACAGTTATTTGGACATGATGCACTTGCTGCCTCAGAAGCTCCATCATTATTACTGGATTTGGAACATTTATCAGAACAAGCTAAACCTAGAGTTTCATTTTATTTAAAACTTAAAGAGAAGTATAAAGTTGATATTGATTATATTGGTGTATTATGGAATCAGGATCTTGAATATACCATTATGGTAGATCAATGGTTAACAGCATTAAAGATAATGAAACAAGCATATATAGATCTTGAACTGAGATTTGTTCAGCAAAAACCTTTATTTCACATTTACTGGACTCCCCAGAGGATGTTCAGGAAGGGCTGGGTTCAGAACGTGATTTGCTGGAGATGTAATATTTATGAGGGAACATTGTCACATATGGTTTGGTCAAGCCCAGTTATTGCATCTTTTTGGGATGAAGTCCATGAAATTGTAAAGATATATTCCCAGGATATGGAATTTAACACTCTATCAACAATTATGGATTCTTCACGCTTGGGGAGTGGCCAAAAAGATCATAATTCAACATTGGAAAAGAAGATTTACTCCGGAACTGCAATTTTGGGTTACCAAAATGTGTTCGTTATCCGCATTTGAACTGGTTTTTTTTTTTTTTTTTTTTTTTTTTTTGCTGTTTAGGCAAAGAAGTAAAGTTTCAAGCTATATGGTCAAAATGTAATGAATTGTATGTGCTTTAGAAGGTGATTATATATGTATGTGTGTGTGTGTGTGTGTACATACATACACACACATTGTTTATCTGTTCTTTCCCCCTTTCTTTCTTTCTTTCTTTCTTTCTTTCTTTCTTTCTTTCTTTCTTTCTTTCTTTCCTTCCTCTTAAAGTGTTTCATATAATATCTTAAACCATAATATTTGTTCTTTAAAGAGTATCTTAAACTGTAATATTTGTTCTTTAAAGAGTATCTTAAACTGTAATATTTGTTCTTTAAAATAAATTATCAATAATAATAATAATAATAATAATAATAATAATAATAATAATAGGGAAAGTGTGTGATTGATTGATTGATTGATTGATTAAGTGCTGTCAAGTTGGTGTCGACTCTTAGCAACCACATAGAGAGATTCTCTCTAGGATTATCTATCTTCAAATTTGCCTTTAATGGCTCTCAGTGGTGCATTCATTGCTGTAGTAATTGAGTCCATCCACCTTGCTGCGGGTCATCCTCTTATTCTCTTTCCTTCAACTTTCCCCAGCAATATGGACTTATCAAGGGAGCTGGGTCTTTGCATAATGTGTCCAAAGTATGACAGTTTTGAGCCTGGTCATTTGTGCCTCAAGTGAAAATTATGGATTGATTTCTTTTATGATCTATTGGTTTGTTTTCCTGGCTGTTCATGGTATCCTCAAAAGTCTTCTCCAGCACCAAAGTTCAAAAGCGTCAATACTTCTTCAAAGTCCAGACTTTGCATCCATAGAGTTTTATGGGGAAAACTAATCTGGATCTGGAGGATTTAATGATTCTGTACCACGGCAGGTAGAAGACCAAGAAACACAAGAAGGGTAAGTCAACACTGAACCCTGCCCTGCATCACTGAGCCTCATCCTGCCCACAGATTTGCTATCTTAACCTGCAAAGGGGAAGGTAGGAGGAACACAAACTCTAGGTACAAACAGAAGATCATAGGAAGCTGCCTTCTAGCTGTGCATTGTCTACACAGATGGGCAACCACTCCCCCAGGTTTCAGGCAGGAGGCTTTTCCAAGTTCAGCCAAAATGGATGAGTGCAAGACCCCAGAGAACTGGTGTGTTGTATAGAAGTATTTTAAAACATGTACAGAAGCACCTGCAGATGGTGTTAGAAGCCTCTAAGTTAAACTCAAATGTTGCTTTGGCCAAGATTCTTAGACTCAACACCTGGCCTGCTATCCGTATGTCACCGACTTCACAAAATGAATGCATATTATAGGTAGTTAGATTATTTATCTATTGAGGCAACTTGGGCCAAATTGTAAAGTTGATCTTTTGGGTTACTAATTCATGCCATTATTCTCTGGCACTAATAATCTGATATGAATAAATGTCCATATTTATTATCCAGTGTTGGGCTTCATTACAAGATTAGATTGTTCTTGTTCTCATTGTTCCAGCTGCCATGTATCCCACAAAGCACCATGTGTGGTGCTTTGGGGGATTCCCCATCTCTGTGTCACCTTGTGCTGCACATTAGATTTATTTATTTATTTATTTAGCCTTATCAATTGCTTTTTGTTGTTCAGATCAGGCCTCAGCACAATAATGAAGCATTTGGGTGCAAAGATACAACACAGTAGCGCAGCACTGGAGGCTAAGATAGAGAAGATCTCCACAACAACCATATATTTCCCTTTGGTGCTGAAGTAAGTTGGCACAAAGGACAACCAAACACTGCAAAACATCAGCATGCTGAAGGTGATGAACTTGGCCTCATTAAAAGTGTCTGGCAATTTCCTGGCTAGAAAAGCCACTATGAAGCTGATGATGGACAGAAGTCCCATGTAGCCCAAAACAAGATAAAACATGGTGGCTGAGCCTTCATTACATGCTGCTATGATTTCTCCAGTTAGTGACTGCATGTCCACATCTGGGAATGGGGGAGAGGTTCCCAGCCACACTGCACAAATGCATGCTTGAATAAGGGAGCAGGAAAGAATAATGGAGTTGGGCAGTCTTTTCCCCACCCATTTCCTCATGCTGGACCCTGGTTTGCTGGCCATGAAGGCTAGAACCACAGTGATGGTTTTGGCCAACACACACGAAACAGCCACTGTGAAGATGATGCCAAATGCAGACTGTTGGAGATAGCAGGTCACTTTTATAGGCTGTCCAAGAAACAGCAAAGAAGAGAGAAAACAAAGGAGGAGGGCGATCAGGAGGATGTAGGTGATATCTTGATTGTTGGCTTTGACTATGGGAGTATCTTGGTGCTTAATAAAAGTTACTAGCACGAAAGCTGTGATCAATGAAAAAGAAACAGCAACTGAGGTTAAACTGATCCCTAAAGGTTCATCATAAGACAGAAAACTTGTAACTTTAGGGATGCATCCATCTTTGTCCTTGTTTGGATATTCATCTTCTGGGCATTTGAAACAGTCATCCATATCTGGAATAGAAGAAGAGGAATCTGCTAAGTGTCTGTTCATCTGTTAATTGACCCTGTTAGTTCTCACAAGGACCTTTGAAGTGCCCAATGCTTACAGATGCGGATTTGACCTTGTGAAAAGGCATGTTAAGATTGCCAGTCTTATATGGCAAAGTGAGTAAGATAATTTTTCAGGGCAATCACAAGGTATTTATTCATAACTGCTCACTTCTTGTTTTATGTACAACATTGTAAGGAGGGCAATGGACGTATGTGCACCATTGTAGAAAAGGTAACACAGCACACAACCCTGTCATAGGGACATGGGAACACAGGAAGCTGCCATATACTAAATCAGACCATTGCTCTATTTAGCTCAGGATTGTCTACACAGACTGGCAGCAGTTGCTCCGAGGTTGCAGGCAGGAATCTCTCTTAGCTCTAACTTGGAGAAGCCAGGGAGGGAACCAGGAACCTTCTGCTCTTCCCAGAGCAGCTTCATCCCCCTGAGAGGAATATCTTTCAGTGCTCACACATTGAGTTTCCCTTTCATATGCAACCAGGGCAGATCCTGCTTATCTTAGGGGACAAGTCATGCTTGCTACCACAAGACTAGCTCTTCTTGCTAAACAGCCATCCAAACAGCTCCATCAGCTGCACCCATTTCACATGGTAGAAAAAGTGGGGCTGACCTTCTGAATACCCAGGTTCCATCCCACTCCCCTATTGCCCACAGTTACAACATTATTTGCATTAACCCTCCATCCTTGTATATTTGGTGGACCATATCACCTACCCGTTTGGTTGGAAATCTTCCCTTCTGGGCATGGGGTACAATCATAGCAGCAAAATTTCTCTCCTTCCCTCTTTTTCTTCTGAAAACCAGGGGGGCAGGAGGCACTGCACACTGAAAGGGGCAACACCTTTCCATAAAGATGAAGACCATTTTGAATGGGAGGCATTAGAAATTGAGTTTTGTTGACTATCAGCTCATTAACAAATAAACATATTCGACCTATTCAGATAGAATAGACAGAAGAATACAGAACATGATACATGCACACATTCTGCTAGAATGTTATTGAGCAAAGCAGAAACTACATTTTGCAGGTGGTTGGCTAAGGAGAATTAGGGTCTGTAGGAAATAAATTTCCTCATTTGAATCTAGCCTTAATGCAAGTTATCTAGGCTTAATGCAAGTTAATGCAATTAATATGATTGTGGGAATGCACACCAAGTCGAGAATCTCAGATTCATCTCAGGCCATAAATTACTTTGATGTGGATTCGCAAAACATGCTGATGTTAATAAACCACCTTTAACTTAGATTCAAAGGACTGGATGAACCAGGCCTTAGGAAACTTAGTCATGACTAAATCCTATTGGAATTAATGAGATTCTAGTTAGTCATGACTAACTTGTCTGATTGATGTCAAAGGAGATTAGTCATGACTAACTAGCCTGGATGCAGCCCAGAAATAGCCAGGTCCTCCTGGGGCACTCAATTTGTCGTCTTCTGGCTGCTTCACAACCTTGCTATAGTTTAGTCATGACATTGCAAATATTTTTAACAGGTTTCACTTATAAAGCTATATTGATAATTGTTATCAAAAGTTGTGAGGAATTGAGGTATTTCTCATGTATCGACTGAAATCCCAACTAATCTCCCATTAGGGATGTGCACAAAACTGGTTCTCCCAGTTCGGTTCGGATCCAAACCAGGTCCGAACCAGGAGGGAGTGGTTCAGTTTTGGTTTTGTTTGAACCACCCCCTGGTTCGGTTTGGATCTGAACCGGTTCAGACACCCAAAAATTGGTAGGATAGTAGATGGCACCCAGGGGTACCTGTCACCCAAACCCCAAAGCAATCGGACACTCGTACAATTTTTTATGAATTTTTGAAAATTATTTTTTTTCTCATAGGATATAATGGGACTCGAACCAGGCCATTATTCCTTATTGTGGAGCACCCATGGGTGCCAACAACCATGCAAACCCTGAAGCAATCAGACACCCCTATGATTTTTTATGAATATTTGAAATATTTTTAATTATTTTTCTCATTGAGTATAATGGGACATGAACCAGTCCATATACCCTATTGTGGAGCACCTAGGGGCACAAAAGTGGGGTAGGTGGTAGACAGACAGGGGTGCCTACCACCCCAAAAATCCCAAGGCAATTGGACACTCCTCTGATTATTGGTGAATTGTAAAGTATTTTTGAATTCCTCATAGAGAATAATTAGGATTGCAGCAAATGTATAGCTTCACGTCGGGGGGAAAGGGGTGTCGTAGAGTGGAGTGTGGTGGGTGGTAGTTCCTAGGGTGGGCAAGGAAGCTATCTGAATTATTTGAAAGGAATTGGGGGAAAGGGTGATTTTTGGTTAATTGTTGAAGTTTATGCGTCTTTAAGATTTTTCTCCATAAAGAAGCATGGAGGTGTCAGCAAATGTATAGCTTCACGTCAGGGGCAAAGGGGTGGCCTAGATCAGTGTGGGGTTGGTGGTAGTGCCTGGTAGGGGCAAGGAAGCTACCTGAATTTTTTCAAAGGATTTGGGCAGAGGGCTGATTTTTGGTTAATTGTTGATGTTTACGCGTCTTTAAGGTTTTTCCTCATAATAAGTTATAATGGAGCTTTCAGCAGCCCCATAAGTGCACTTGGGGGGTGCTGGGGTGGCTAAGAGTGAGTGGTGGTGTAGTGCACATAGGGTGCCAACCACTCCCATGGGTTTCTAACCCATGGGGTACAGGGTTCTGTTGTTTCTGAGGTATTGAGTGTGGATTCTATGATAGCATATTAGAGTGGATTCATGGTGTCTCATTGAAAATCTCATTTGCTATCATAGAATCCACACTACCAGCCACCACACTCCACTCTACAACACCCCTTCCCCCCGATGTGAAGCTATACATTTGCTGCAATCCTAATTATTCTCTATGAGGAATTCAAAAATAGTTTAACAATTCACCAATAATCAGAGGAGTGTCCAATTGCCTTGGGATTTTTTGGGTGGTAGGCACCCCTGTCTGTCTACCACCTACCCCACTTTTGTGCCCCTAGGTGCTCCACAATAGGGTATATGTACTGGTTCAAGTCCCATTATACTCAATGAGAAAAATAATTAAAAATATTTCAAATATTCATAAAAAATCATAGGGGTGTCTGATTGCTTCAGGGTTTGCATGGTTGTTGGAACCCATGGGTGCTCCACAATAAGGAATAATGGCCTGGTTCGAGTCCCATTATTTCCTATGAGAAAAAAATAAAAATAATTTTCAAAAATTCATAAAACATCATACGAGTGTCCAATTGCTTTGGGGTTTGGCTGACAGGTACCCCTGGGTGCCATCTACCATACTACCAAGTTTTTAGTGTCTGAACTGGTATAATCGAAACACCCCCAGTTCGGTTCGAATCCGAACCTGCATCCCGAACCTGAGGGCTGGTTCAGTTCGGATCCGAACCTCCGAACCGGTTTGGATCCAAACCGGTTCGCACATCCCTATCTCCCATTAGGGAGAAGTAATTTTGTCCAATCTCCCCTTCCTTTAGGAGTCCACTGTAGATCCCAGAAGTATGTCCCCGAGGGTCCTGTGACCATATCACTCATGCAAATAATGGAGTATCCTTCATTCAACACACCTGGTTAAAGCTCCTGTGCCACATGATTACATCCTCATCAATGATGAATTCTTTTCCTTCACTAGGATCCATCCTTCCAACTCTTACTTTAAGGATGGAGTTGTTTGGGAATACATTAATGTTTATTATATCAAATCCAGCTACCATTTCCTTTCTATCATTAAAATACAACAATTCTCCAGCTGTGTTGTTAAAAGAATTGCCTTGAAGAAATGGATGGAGCTAGTTGAAAGAGAGGTGGAGGAAATAACAAAGGATAAGCACATATTGGAGTTTTCTGTTTTGTAGGAGAGGAAACCTACAGATCTTCATCAATAAATAAAACACATATGGTACCATTCCACTAGTTATTTGGGGAATAAAAAATTTATGCTGCCTAACTTCGCACTAATTTCTTCATGGCAATAAAGATGTTTCCTTGTGAAGTCCTTACCTGCCAGGAGTTGAATTCCTTTTTATCACCCAGCATTGCTCTGTGTTTGGATCGAGAAGAGTAAATGGTGTGCAAAGCATGTGCCACCACATAGACAGCATTATAGATACTGTAGCTATGGCCAGTCATGTCCATTTCAAAAGCAGACCCAGGAAGGCTCTCCAGTCTCTCTTTCCCAGTGCATGCTCCATCAACCTTTGTCAGCACCCCGGGATTTGGAACTGAACAGTCAAAGGCATGCTCCCAGAAGACCTTGAGAAAACCATCTCCCTGTGCCCAATAAGGTCCCAGGGTCTTCAGAAATGTCTGGAACCCTATTAGCTCCTTTGTGTGAATGGTGAAGTAAATTGAACCTTCAAAAAGTTGGAAATCTGAATTTTTTTGAAGGCTCCCAAATGCATACTCAATTTGGGCTGTTATAATCCACACCTTTCTGAAAACAGATGTGATGTTCTTATAGGTTTTAGCTATTATCAGCATAAAATACTTCAGCCACAAAAAGGACTTTGTTTCTCCATAGAGGATAAAGGTACTGGCTTTGCTCTCTGTGAAAAGCAGGAAAATCTTTGAGAGTATGCTTTCATATGCCTTCCCCTTATTAAAATGTATTTTGCTTGGAATTCTTTGCGTGAAAGCTGAACAGATTCTATTCTGGGAGAGCAATGGCTCCAGGAACCGCAGGAAATGATCTCCACTGTCATCCTCCACAGCAAATAGTCCAACCCAATTCCATCCAAAATGGAGAAGCAATCGGATTATCCCTGTATATTGAGCAGCTTCATTTGGGACCATGCGGTAAAAGGAACGGCGCTGCATCATTTCATTATCCTCTGGGGCAAAGGAGCCATAAGCAAGCTAATATATATATATAAAAAATAAAGTACAAAATGTCTTTGAGTGCAATGCAATATTCAAAATGAAATATTCAAAACAAACATAAGAGATCTATTTTAGGTAACCTAATAGTCTATGAACATACACTGGGCTGGTCCATGTGATTAAGGGGAAGGATGTGCTGACCACATCCAGGAAAGATATTGGGACAGAACTGATCCTTCTTGACATTTTGGGCCAGTTCAAGGATGGGGAGTAGTATTATACAAGCCAGCCCCTTAAGCGGTATGTTAAGCCAGAGTGATGATGAATTCACTCACAAGACTAGCTATAGTACCAAACAGTATCTAATCTATTGGATGGAGTTGGCATTATTGTGGTTGTAATCATCATCATCATCCATAGACTGAATCACTGATCTCTATCATACACAAATTGATTGCTAATTAATAGCTTTTATGAAAGAAAATGTCATGGCAAGAAAGGTGTATTTGATGTGATATTGATGGAAATCCCTGTGTCCCTATGCACAAATCCTACCTGTGGCATTTTGTAGAGACTTAAGAGTTCTGCCATATGGAATGAGGTGTCAAAACCAAGTCCTCCTATAATTGCTATTCGTTTTTCCTGGGTGCCACATTCATAGTTGGGGACCAATGTGTCCAGTCTGAAGAGGAGATCCAGTGTGCTACGATACGTCATCCTCTCATCATTGTAGCTGTCATAGATGTGAAATCCCAGTGTGACATTGGGCAAGATCTTGGGATTCCTGTTGATCTCATTTACAGCAAATGCTAAGGCGAGGACATGCAGGTAGAACTTGGTCACCATACTGCAAAGACAGTTAAACGTCCTTTCAATGGACAATTCCACAATGGATGAAGTTGTTTTATGACAATATATGTCCATTCTGTTATGTGTTAACTGCCTAACTGTAAAGGTGTGTCCTTATTTCTTACCAATGGTTTTGAAGTTATATATTGGTTGGTTGGTTGGTTGTGCCGTCGAAATGGTGTTGACTCCTTTTGACCATATATAGCTCCCTCTTAATCCCAAAATAATATCCCTATGCATACATATATACAGATCAGACATAATGTGTGGGTTTTGATTGCTTTCCACACATCCTGCAACTTGCAAATGTCTGAGGGAGTCCAAATAAGGTGAAAAGAAATAAACACACACACACACACCCGTCCTAAAACAGAATGAGATCTATTTTTACGAGAGGGGGAACCCTTTGCTTCCCCCAGGGAAAATGTTGAACATTTCAAACAGTTTTAAAAGTTGCAGAAAGAATTGCAGAAATGTGAAGATCTGAGAAAGTTCTTAGTGTTTTTCCTTGACATGAACTCTGAGATTTAAGGGGTGTAGCCATATCTGTGTGGTCAAGTATCTGCCTTGCTTGCAGAAGGTCCTAGGTTCAATCGCTGGCAACGTCTACAAGCAGGGCTGGGAAATACTCCTTCCTGAAACCTTGGAGAATTGGTGGCAATCAGGATAGACAATGCTGCGCTAAATGGACCAAGGCTCTGATGGTATAAGACAGTATCTATGTTCCTACGTAAGTTCTCTCTCAAATTTCAGTTTGGAGACATTTCAGTGCCAGCCTAGAGAAGGCCAGTGTCTATTACAGATGTCCCTGCAGGTTTCTCCTGTCTCTCTTTGTGTGGTGGTGGTGGTGGTGGTGGTGGGTTATGGTGGGATCCCTTACATTTGAAGGTTAGAGAACTCCTGCAAGGGATGCTCCATGAAAAAAAACACATGGTCAGTGGAAATGATCTGTGAAACAATCCCACCAATGTGCATGTCCCCTGGCTGATACGATTTGTGTGGAACAGGGAGGGGATCATTCCCAAGGCACTTCATTGTGCTTGCTCCACATACTATGGGAGGTACAGAAGCAGAATCACAGGCTCAGCATCTTGGCAGCAAAACGTCTCTCTAGATACAGACTCTCCAGTGCACTCCAATATTTGCTTAAACAGGATTCCTTGCATGGCATTTTTGGCAATGCATTTCTTCAAAAGAAATGTGATAGCCTTCTGTTTTTGCTGTGGCAGGTTCAGAAATGGGTGCCTTAGGAAGCCAGCTGAGACTGCCAATATATTCCCACATGAAATGGATAAAATGGGAAGGCAATTGTGTGAGATATCAAACTGACAGAACCCTGCTGACCTCCTCTTCAGACAACCATCATTTAGTGTCAGAAGAGAGTATTTATAACAACCACTTTCCATATTGCATCATTGAGAGTCACTGCAACTTTGTCAAGGAAAATAATGATTTGGATAATTACAGGGATGATAATTTCCTCTGCCAAGTCTGTTGGCACTGAGGTGTCTCTGACAGAAAACATGTTTTCCAGTCTGGCCACACATCTCTTGTGTTCCTTAATGGGCTTACAAGTGGGAAAGAAGTTCCAGATTTCTACAGGGAGCAAACACCACCAAAAATGTCTGCCCCAACTATGAAGTCATTGCTCAGCGAAAAAGCATCTGTTTTGCAAGCAGAAGGTCCCAGGTCCCAGGAAGCGAGGCAAATCTTATGGGAGAAGGAATTCTCCTTCTGAGAAGTCTCTTTCATGTTTGCCCACCAACCACCCCTCCACTCAATGCAGGACAGGCAGGAGTGTCTCCCCAGATGAACATCAAGAGTGTTCATACAGGAGGAGCAGATCTTCCAGGTACTTTGGGGTCAAGTCATTTAAGGACACAATCACTTTACACTTGAAAATATGAAGCATGAACACCAAGCAGGCAGAGATTGATTTGCTAAAATGTGTATCACATACATACATATATATTCATTATAAAGCCACGAGTTGACAGTGTTGGAGAGGAGAGCTGGTCTTGTGGTAGCAAGCATGACTTGTCCCCTTAGATAAGCAGGGTCTGCCCTGGTTGCATATGAAAGGGAGACTAGAAGTGTGACAACTGTAAGATATTCCCCTCAGGGGATGAAGCCACTCTGGGAAGAGCAGAAGCTTCCAAGTTCCCTCCCTGGCTTCTCCAAGATAGGGCTGAGAGAGATTCCTGCCTGCAACCTTGGAGAAGCCACTGCCAGTCTGTGTAGACAATACTGAGCTAGATAGAGCAATGGTCTGACTCAGTATATGGCAGTTTCCTATGTCCCTATGTGTTGCCTTTTGGGTGTACTTTTAGTGGTGCACCCAAGGCCAGACATATGCCCTCAAGGCCAGACATATGCCGTACCCATAACTAGTTCCCCACCCAGCGGTGAAAAAGCAAGATACGCCAAGCAACATACTCCAAAATGACACAAGAGGCCGTGAAGTGGACCACACCACCAAAGAACTCGCAGGGCAAATGGCTGCAGATGGCTTGAGCCAATGAGCCACCAAGGGGGAAATTTTAGCTCTGCCCCTTTCCAGAAAGGCCACTTGCAAGGCTGCTCTGTTTCACGAGGGGTGCTTATCCCTTATTATCCCTGATGGGTTTATGCAAAGCCAAGAGCACTTCTGCTTCCTACTTATAGCCTTACAGCACCTCATCCCACTCAGACTTCCTGGCATAGAAGAAAACAGAGGCTCAACCTGTCTGCTGGCAATGCCATTCTTACTACCCATACTCCTTGTGCTGGCTGCCTCCTCATGTCTGTCAAATTTTACATTATAATGCCTTCCATAATGCTATTTGGTTTCCATATAATAATTTGTGGGCTGTTGCATGTCCTTTTTAAATGCTTCCTCCTTTCATCTCCCCTGCCTGGTACACTTTCGCAGCTGGTGGTTCTCACCCAGTCAGAGAGGCAGGTCTCATGATCCATGAGACCCGCGTTTGGCAAAACTGTGGGGAGAGCGGGCTAAGTCCACTTTTCCTGCAGACGATCGGGCAGGGAGCCCTGGGTGGCCGGATCGGCCGCCCACACGATTGCCGTCTCCATGATGGAGCCGGCGGGGGCTGGGGAGCTCGGGGGCCGCGTGGCTACCAGAAGCCCCAGTATGCCCTGCGCGAGCATGCAGGGCATACTGGGGAGTCCCCCGGAGCCGAGAGGTGGCTTTTCGCCTCCCCTCCGGGGGTCTACTCATGATCTGATAGCCTGGGTTTGCGGAGCACTCGCTAAGGGGTGGGCTACTTGAGCGGGTTAGCCACTCAAGAACTACCAGGCTCGCAGCCGAGCTCGGTGGTTCTTATGATTGGGAAAAATTGGGCTAGGCTTTCCTAGTCTGATTTTCCCCGATTGTGAGAATAGCCCCCGAGTCAGTGGTGAAAAAACCTGGAAAATCCCATAAACTGACATGTGCAGTCACCGGGTTTAATCTTAACAGCTATTGGATGATCTGGAGCTGGCAGAAACCCAGGAAAGGATTGGAATGGCTTATTCGGTACTATAGGCCTGGGGAGAGTTACAATGCTTATTCCCCGGCAATCCAAGGACAACTCCATGTTAGGTATGATAGTTTTAGTAACAATTATTATTCCTCTGTAATCCTAGGGAGATTGACAGCCTCAGCTCCAACTTCTACCTGCAAATGAACAGCCTGAAAGCAGAGGACACAGCTGTGTATTACTGTGCAAGAGAGTCACAGTGAGAGAGGTCTCACTTCCTTTTCTTCCTCTCCTTGGTCATTATTTTGTCATGGGCAAGGACTGTAGCTTAGTGGCAGAGCATTTGTTTGGCATGCAGAAGGTCCGAGGTTCATTTCCTGGCAGCAGCATCAAACTGGATAGAAACAGACAACAGTGTCTATTCTGAAATTCTGGGGAGCTGCTGCTGCCAGTCAGTGTAGAAGATGATACTGAGCTTGAGGAACAAGTGGTCTCACACAGCCTTAAGCCCTCACCAATTTTCCCTCCTTTCCACTGGCAACTATTCTACCTATCTATCTATCTATCTATCTATCTATCTATCTATCTATCTATTTAGTATATTTTTATACCGCCCTAACCCAAGTTCTCAGGGCGGGTCACAACAAATAAAAACAGTAAAACACTTATTAAAAACAAAAGCAGAAAATTTAAAAGCAAGAAATTTAAAACACCGTTTAAAATTTTAAAACAATATTCTAAAAACAATACTAAAATAACCAAAAAACAATATCAGTTAAAAGCCTGGGTGAACAGATGTGTCTTTAAAGACTTTTTAAAAGTTGTCAGAGATGGGGAGGCTCTTATCTCACTAGGGAGTGTATTCCAAAGCCTCGGGGCAGCAAAGGAGGAGGCCCGTGCCTAAGTAGCCACCAGACGAGCCGGTGGCAAATGCAGACAGACCTCTCCTCATGATCTCAATGGGCAGTGGGGTTCATAACGAAGATGACGTTCTCGTAAATACCAAGGGCCCAAGCTGTTTAGGGCTTTATAGGTTATGACCAACACCTTGTATTTTGCCCGGAAACATATTGGCAGCCAGTGTAACTCCTTCAATATGGGAGTAATATGGTCTCTCCTAGATGACCCAGAGACCAGCCTGGCTGCCTCATTCTGGACCAACTGTAGTTTCCGGACTACGTACAAGGGCAGCCCCACATAGAGCGCATTGCAGTAATCCAGTCTGGAAGTTACCAGCAGATGTACCACTGTTTTGAGGTCATCTATCTCAAGAAACGGACGCAGCTGGTGTATCAGCCGAAGCTGAGAGAAGGCACTTCTGGCCACCGCCTCAGCCTGGGACACCAAGGAGAGACTTGGATCCAGAAGCACCCCTAGACTGCGTACCTGTTCCTTCTGGGGAAGTGTGACCCCATCCAGAACAGGCAGATCAAAATCGCCTCTTGAGTTCCAACCCCGCATAATGAATACCTCCATCTTATCTGGAGTCAGTCTCAGTTTGTTATCCCTCATCCAGCCCATTACCGCCTCCAGGCAGGCATTTAGGGAGGTTATGCCCTCTCCCGATGATGCTATGGAGAAATAGATTTGGGTGTCATCAGCATACTGATAGCACCCTGCACCAAATCTCCTGATGATCTCTCCCAACGGTGTCATGTAGATGTTAAACAACATAGGAGACAATACGGAGCCCTGAGGGACACCATACAAAAGTTCAGATTTTGAAGAACAGCAGTCTCCAAGGGACACCATCTGGAACCTGTCTGAGAGGTAGGAGCGGAACCACTGCAAAGCAGTGCTTCCCACCCCCAACCTCCTCAGACACTCCAGAAGGATACTATGGTCGATAGTACCGAAAGCTGCCGAGAGGTCCAAAAGGACCAACAGAGTCACACTTCCTCTGTCAATTGCCAGTTGGAGATCATCCATCAGGCCAACCAAGGTAGTCTCCACCCCATAGCCAGCCTGGAAGCCAGTTTAAAATGAGTCTAGATAATCTGTTTCCTCCAAGACTGTCTGGAGCTGGGAGACAACTTGCCATCCACCAAACTAGGAGTGGAGGTGAGGAACATAAGCAGAGCCCTGCTGGACCAGATCACAGGTCTATCTAGCCCAGCATCCTGTTTCCAGGAATGATCAGCCAGACACCCATAAGTAGGGAATGAAAGCCATAATGATCCTGTTTTCCATCCAAGCACCTGTTAGTCAGCCATCGTGTGGCTATCACTAGTCTCCAAGCAAAATTATTTTTTAATAAGTTATTTATTCTAAGTTAGAATCCACTATCACTGCTCAATTTTGTTCATCCATAATCTTCTTTGGTGCAAAATGATGAATGAACTTCGGATTTGGAACATTCGGGTACAAATCTAATCAGGGGTGATTCGGTTTGGGTACAAATCGAATTGAAAAAATCGATTCATGCACATCCCTAGCTCCAAGCCCTTCTCTGAAAGATGGATTTAAGACACACACACTGGTCATTCTTAAGACTCACCAGTAGGGGGAAGCAGTTACCTACATATTTCTGTCTGCAAACAATGCCTGTTTTTGTTCTGTTCTGATAATATGTTTGCATGCCACATGTCCTGCTACACAGTGCCTTGGTTGTGCATCATGATTGCCAAGTTCTATTTTTAAAGACCAGTGACTGAGGTCATTGCCTTCATGTGGGCTCCCAGATCAACCTGAAATTGAGGTTTTTGTATCCCCAAGATGCTCTTTCTCTCCAGCTCAGGGGACAATCTTGTTGTCCTCGGCCATAACTTGGAAACACACACATTGTAGCAACCCTGAAGACAGGCTTTTGCAACTTGCCATCCACCAAACTGAACGCCACCCGCCGGGCACTTCTTCAGGCAGAAACCCATCAGGTGTATTTACAGGAATGGAAGTGATTGTGGATGGATTGTGGACCAGTCTTTTTTTTTTTGGCTGCATATGATCTATGGTAGTTGTCTTGCTGTGGGAGCATTGTACTTCGGAATTTTGGGGGTGAATCCAGTAGAAATTCATCATGGGCATCTCATGCAAGTAACTGGGGAAGATGAACTTGCTGAATTCCTGTCTGGACACTTAGCTGCACAGCCCAATGTGGAGCTGAAAGACCAACTCAAAGGTGTGGGTGTGTGGAACACTATCTGGAATGCCAGCACAATATACGAGACTGACAAAGTTGAGTGGGCAACAACACAAGCACAAGGTGTCATCCACACAGCAAGGTGACAGCAATGAATTAATTGCTGACTAGAGGAGCCAAAAGAATGATCTCTGAGAGGGAAAAGGATTAAAGGATTATCTGTGCATCTTTCCATCCTTAATTACAATTTCTATGCATGTGGGAGGCCCAAATAGGTAAGAAGCTAGGTAGGAATCCCGCACCCAAGGTTGCTTCCAAGAACATCTTTATAGGTCACATGGAGGAAGCTGGAGGAAAGGTTCATGCAAATCCCTCCAGGATCCTCTTGGGGGTGGGGAAAGAGTCCATCTTCAAAAAGAACCCCCTCAGTTGAGGAGCCGCCATCTCTCCCCAGTACAAAGGCTTTTCTGTCATAAGACTTTTTCTGTCCTAAGACTTTAAGACCTTCATGATGAAATTCCTGCTCTTCTTTTTGTTTTGCTTGGTGACCACTCCAAAAAGTAAGTATACATTAAGATAGATTACTTTGGTTAATACAATGACTGTGTCTGGTGTTCATTGCAATGTTCTCTTTTTTCCTCCCAAGGGGTTTTCTCAGACATTCAGCTCACATCATCTGGGCCGGGAAATATTAGACCCGGAGAGACACTCAGCCTGTCCTGTAAGGTGACAGGTTTCTCCATCTCTACTCAGAACTATCTTTGGAACTGGATCCGCCAAGCTCCAGGGAAAGGTTTAGAATGGGTTGCAAGGATATACCCCTATGATGGTAGAAAGTGGTATGCCCCTTCCCTGCAGAGCCGTACAACCATCTCTTCAGACACCTCCAAGAATGAGTTCTCCCTCCAGCTGAGGTCTGTGACAGCTGCTGACTCGTCTGTGTATTTCTGTGCCCGAGAAGCACAGTGAGGGAAACTCAATGGGAGCTTCGTACAAAAAGAGGAAATGGTTACTGAATGTACTGTTCCTAGTACATTCTAATACATGTACATCCTATGTACATAGATACATACATCTATGTTTGTATCTACATGAAGAAGTAAATAGATTAGATTAGATTAGATTAGATTAGATTAGATTAGATTAGATTAGATTAGATTAGATTAGATTGAGGATAGAACCATTGAATCTCTCAGAGAGTGAGAGAGGTTGGAAGAAGAGGAAGAGGGAAAAAGAGCTGCAGAAATTAGTAGAGACCGATCACAATGCATAGAGGGCATAGATTCCAAGTACATGTCTCCCTTTTAAGCCATAGGCATCTGCTTAATATTCATGGCTGACATGAGCAGGATGACAAATACATTCTTATTTGTTGACAGCTGTTATTCTTGGGCTCAGCACCAGCCTGCAAGTCTCCCCAGGGTCTTCCTGCTCCAATGCACTAGTGAGACATCCAGAATCACTAGAGGGGCCAGGAGAAAACCACAAACCAGGAAGGCAAGACCCAAGGACCGATGGACCAAAGAGAGAAATTAATTGCCTAAAGTTGTTATTCCTGGGATCAGCACCAGACTCCGAGCTTCCACTAGGTCTTCCTGTTCTAATGCACTAGAGTGAGAACAGAGTCAGTCCCTGGGCTGGTAGAATAACAGGAAAACCAGTTTAACACATGGTGGTATGCAGGGGCGTAGCAAGGTTGGAGTGGGCCCAGAGACAAGATTTTAAAATGTACCCCCCACCACTGAAGCTCAGCTTATGAAGTAAAGAAATCTTAAATAAGGCTGAATAGTGGTAACAAAAAGCATAGTAAAATGCATATATACATACATACATACATAATACACACACACACACACAAACAAACAGATGCCACAATAAAACATCCTAAATTATTTTTAAAAACATTTTGTAAATTGTGGACAATGCAAGTCATTTGAACATCTGTTCTGGTAGCTCCAGGTCTTAACACTCACATCAATTTCGAAGGATGAATACAAATGAAGGAAGTCTGGGAGGGTGCGTGGCGGGGGGGGGATCAGTCATGTGACTTGCCTCTGCCCCCCCCAAGGCCGTGGGCCCCCAGACAACTGTCTCCCCTTGTCCTATTATAGTTATGCCCCTGAGCCCCTGGCTTCCCTACTCAAGCCTCTCTGTTTCCCCTGTTCCCCCCACGAAAAGACATAAGAGCCAGCATGGTATAGCGGTTAGAGTGCTGGACTAGGACCGGGGAGACCCGAGTTCAAATCCCCATTCAGCCATGAAACTAGCTGGGTGACTCTGGGCCAGTCACTTCTCTCTCAGCCTAACCTACTTCACAGGGTTGTTGTGAAAGAGAAACTTAAGTATATGTAGTACACCGCTCTGGGCTCCTTGGAGGAAGAGCGGGATATAAATGTAAAGAAAGAAAGAAAGAAAGAAAGAAAGATAAATAAATAAATAAATAAATAAATAAATAAATAAATAAGAAAGAATCTGTTCCCTGAGACATTCCATAGGTGCAGCTGATGCCCTCATAGTGCTGGCTTACAGGGATTAAATTTATCCAGGAAAAATGTATGTGGTTTCCTCAATGATCCCAAGGAAAAAGAAGTGGATGAAACATAGCAACCCAATTCCACATTTGGGTTGCCATATTTTTGCAGATTCTGCTCCCACACCTCTAACAACTCTAAGAGAAGTGAAGGAGCTGAACTTTTCTCCACCTCTTCCCCAAGACATTAAAATTCTCACAAAATCTTCAGGAGCTAATTAACTAGGTGTTTGGCTGCTTTTCAATGACATGGAGGAGGGTCAGAGAAATAGCTGGAAGCCTCCTCTCTCCCTCTAAATGCCTTTCTCGTGAGGAAGGACTGCAGCTGAATGGTAGAGCTTCTGTTTTGCCTATAGAAGGTCTCATGTTAAAGTCTTTTGTTTTAAAGCCTGTGGAGTTTTGTTTTAAAGCCTGCGAACCAGTTAGGGCAGGTTCACAAATAACAAGGAACCTGATGTCCCCCCAGCTGGAGATATGGAGGGCCCCTGAAGTTGGCACTGCAGATGATCACCTATCTCAATTTGCAGGAAGCAGCCAAGTTGAACCAGAGGTACGCCCCTGGTCAACCTCTTGATGCTATCACAACCTGCCTTGTGCCACCTCAGAACCATCGGTCCCGATGGCAAGGAACTGGCTGGAACAAACCAGAGTTTCCTAAATGGTTTGAGTTCACACATAATATCTTGGTTATTAAGCACTTGGTTTATTTTATTTTATTTTTTATTTATTGTTAAATTTGTATACCGCCTTTCATTCAAACAATCCCAAGGTGGTTCACACAAAAATTAAAAACAATATATATATAAAATAAATCTGACTAAAAAGATTTAAAATACAAGCATGGGAACTGTACAAAATACAAAGAAGAAGAAGAAGCAGACACAATCATATAAAAGCCTGGGTAAAAAGCCAAGATTTAACATGATTTCTAAAAACTATGATGGAGTCTGAGGAGCGAATAGTCACCAGGAGAGCATTCCAGAGTCTGGGGCCAGCAACAGAGAAGGCCCTGTCCCGCATGCATGACAGGTGAGCCTCCCTCATTGTCGGTACCCGGAGCAGAGCCCCCTCAGATGACTTCATCAAGCGGGTAGCCACCTTTGGGAGCAGGCGGTCCATCAGGTATCTGGGGCCCAAACCCTTAGGGGCTTTGAAGGTCAAAACCAGCACCTTGAATTGGACCTGGAACCAAACTGGTAGCCAGTGCAGCTCTTTCAAAATGGGTGTGATGTGCTCCCACCAGGCAGCTCCAGTTAAAAACCTAGCTGCCGCATTTTGCACTAGCTGTAGTTTCCGAATGTTCCTCAAGGGCAGCCTCACATACAGTGGGTATAGGAAAGAATCACCCCCTTTGATAGACCTTAAATTCTGGTTCCCTTACATCCTGAAATGAAAACACAAAGAAAATTCCCTTCACCAGCTGAACTTATCCAATGCAACCTATAACATCCAACTGAAAAACATCACAATTACAGTCCAGAAAAAGTGTCAGAAATAAAAAACAAGAATTACTGAGACTGAAAAAGGATCACACACCCCCAATGTCAATATTTGGTTGAACCACCTTTTGCTTTAATAACAGCCTTGAGTCTGTTGGGATACTTCTCTATCAACCTTGCACATCTAGACAGAGCAATATTTGCCCACTCCTCCATACAGAACTCCATACAGTTCGGTCCTGAACTTGTTTCCATTTCCTTTAAACAATACAAGTTTTTCAAAGATTAAATCACTCAAGTTGTACCTTCTGGGGCTGTGAATCATTCCTGGAGAGGGAAATAACTTGTTTCCCTTTTTCAGGCATTGCATTCTAAGACACATTTTTTAAATATTATTTTTTATCTTGTCTTTTTATTAGTTGTTTACCAAGTATCTTGTATTTTGTATCTAACATACTTTTTAGAAGTATTTTGCCCATCGCTGGGTGAAGCATGGAAAAGAACTTAGAGGGCAAATGGTTGCAGGTGGTGTGAGCCAGCGGAAGGTTGTAGCTCCCCCCCTTTTCCAGACATGCCGCTTTCTAGGATGCTTTGATTCTCAAGGGGTTCAAGCCCACATTAATACTGCCCCTTCTTCTGTTGAGGGATTTATGCAAAGCCAAGAGCATGTTTGCTTCCTACTTAAGCCTTCACAGCCTCCCATCTCAAACAGACTTCCTGGCACAGAAGGACACAGAAGCCCTCCGAGACCCAGGCTGTCCATCTGCAAAATGCCATCCTTATTACCAGTCCTCATTGCTCTGGCTGCCTTCTCCTCATGTGTGTTGCATTTCACATTATAATTCCTTCCACCATCCTTTTGTGACTAAGTGATAATTGTGGGCTGTCGGCTTTCCTTTTTTAAATTCTTCCTCCTTCTCTCCTCCCCTACCAGGCGCCGTCTCGCAGCAGGTGGTTCTCACCCAGTCGGAGTCTGTGGCAAAAAGACCCGGAGAAGCCCATAAACTGACTTGTGCAGTCACTGGATTCAATGTTAATAGCTACTGGATGCACTGGATCAGACAGAAACCCGGGAAAGGCTTGGAATGGCTTGTTCAGTACTATAGCCCTGGGCACAGTTACAATGCTTATTCCCCGGCAATCCAAGGGCGGTTTACGGCTTCCAAGGACAGCTCCAACTTCTACCTGCAGATGAACAGCCTGAAAGCAGAAGACTCAGCCACTTATTACTGTGCAAGAGACACAGTGAGAAAGATCCCACTAGACCTCAGACAAAAACCCTTCCTCATACTTGTTGTGGAGGGAAGCGACTGGAGGGGGCACCAGAGAGCCACAAACCAAAAAGATGAAGAAATAGAATAGATAAACCTAAGAGAGAAGTTCTTCATTGTTGACAGCTGTTATTCTTCAGCAAGCTTCCCCGGGGTCTTCCTGTTCCTATGAACTAGAGAGAGAGAGATCAAAATCGTTTTGAGAGGACACTGGAAAATCACAAAACCAGAAAGACAAGAACATAGAACAGATGGACCAAAGAAAGAAATTATTAATTGTTGGAAGCTCAGGAATAACCATACAAATTGTGTGAACATGCAAGCAGCCTCTGCACATGCACAAATGTCCCTAAAATTATCTCCATGCATGCACCGTGGCCCGAACCAGGACAGAGAAAACCTGAAACAGGCTGCTGATGGCCCTGGCTACTCAGGCTGAGGACAGCAGGGGTTGCGAGGGCTGGTGGGTCACGCGGAGTGATGACGGGGTGGGTCGCCACTTCCTTCCCCCCCCCCCCACTGCTGCACACTATGCAGTTACTGCTCCAATGAGTGGTTCAAGGGCACCTCCATGGCTCTTTTTTTTTTTTTTTTGAAATAGTGGCCAGGGGTTGCTGCTGTTTCCAGCAGTGATCGGCAAGATGGTACTCAGAAATACACAAGCAGGGAATGAAGGTAATAATGATCCCCAATTTTCCACCCCAGCCTACTTATACTGACACAACTAGGTTGTGCTTTGCTTCAATTATTGCGGTTAGAGGATGTGGACAGGCTGCTTGTAGGGGTCCAGCCAACTACGTGTCTCCTGGATCCTTACACGTTATGACTGATAAGAGCTAGTTGAATGGCTATAGCCGGGTGGGTTGTGTGAGTGGTTAATGCCTCAGTGTGATAGGGGGCTATTCCTCCAGCTCTTAAAGGGACCCGGAAGTATTGAATAACTATCGCCCAGTTGCTAATATACCTTTCCTTGGCAAGGTAATGGAGAAGGTGGTGGTGACTCAGCTTCAGGCGTACTTGGAGGAAGCTGATTATTTGGATCTATTCCAGTCCAGCTTCAGGCCTAGTCATGGCACATAAAGAGCCTTGGCTGCCCTGGTTGATGACATTTACTGGTAGAGGGACAGGGGCTGTGCCACCCTACTTGTTCTCCTCGATCTCTCGGTTGGTTTTGATACCATTCACCATGGTATCCATTTGGAAAGGCTTCAAGAGTTGGGGGTTGGGGGTTGGAGGCCCTGCATTACAGTGGTTTCACTCCTATCTCCAGGGTCAATATCAAAGAGTTCTCATGGGGGGGGGGATTTTGTTCGGCTTCCTGGGAGTTGACCTGTGGGGTTCCTCAGGGGTTGATCTTATCTATATGAAGCTGCAGGGAGAGGTCATCAGGAGGTTTGGAGTGAGGTGCCACCACTGTGCTGATGATGCCCAGCTCTATCTCTCTGTTCCATCTCAATCAGGAGAGGCGGTTGAGGTGCTTGACCACTGCCTGGAGGTGGTAATGGGCTGGATGTGGACCAATAAATTGAAGCTGAATCCAGATAGGTAAGATGTGCTGTGTGTCAGGGGCTCTCGAGTCCAAGAGGTGGGGAGATATCCTATTCTTGAGGGGGTGGTAGTACCCCGGAAGGAACAGGTGTTCAGCTTGAGGGTACTCTTGGATTCATTGCTGTCACTGGAGGCCCAGGTGGCAGTGGTGGCCAGGAGTTCCCATATTCAACTCAGGCTTGTCCACCAGCTATGTCAATTTCTGGACAGAGATAGCCTGGGCACTGTGATCCGTGCACTGGTAACCTCCAGACTGGACTATTGTAATGCGGTCCATGTGGGGCTGCCCCTCAAGATGGTTCGGAGGCTGCAACTAGTGCAGAACGCAGCAGCAAGACTGCTGATGGGCACTTCTGGCCAGATGCACATCAGGCCGGTCATTTGCCAACGAGCCCGATTCAAGGTTTTAACATTGACTTATAAAGCCCTGAACAACCTGGACCCAAATACCTGAAAGAATGTCTCCCTGCCTCTCAGTTAAGATCTGCAGGAGAGGCCCTCTTGGTAGTGCCACCATTGTGAGCAGTTAAAGGGTTAGGGGCATGTGAGAGGGCTTTCTCTGCGGTGGCCCATAGGTTGTGAAATGCCCTCCCCTCAGAGGTGTTCCAAGTGGTTCTTCCCCTCAGGCACTCTATTTTTTACTGTATTTTTGATTTTATGATGTTGTATCTTAATTATGTCTTATGTTGGTTTTATTGTAACGTGCTCTGAGACCTTTGGGTACAGGGTGGGCTAGAAATGTAATAAATAAATAAATAAATAAATAAATAAATAAATAAATAAATAAATAAATAAAGTACTTCAGTCAAACAATCTCTTGAAATTCTTCAAGGCCTGTCCTTTCTTTTTACTCAGCACCTGGTATTCAGGGGTATACTGCCTGTGAGCATGGGGGTTCCATTACTGCATATTATGGCAGTTAGCTGTTGATGGAGCTTCCCTTTGTTCTTTTATCTAAACTAATGGCCATACCCATTTCCTGCACTAGTGACTTCCGTAAAGTTCTTGAGAAAGGGGATACTAAGGTCTTCAATGGGCTCCCAGATCAACCTAAAATCAAAGGGTTTATAAAAAAAAAAAAATCCCAAGATGCTCTTTCTCTCTAACTCTGGAGACAATCTTGTCCTTCTTGGCCATGATTTGGAAACACACATTGACGCATGCAACCCTGAAGACAAGCCTTTGCAACTCACTGCCCACCAAGCTGAACTCCACCCATCAGCCACATCTTCAGGCAAAAATCCATCAGGTGTATCGATAGGAACAGAAGTGATTGCGGACCAATCAATTTTTTTCCTGGACCTGATCTATAGTAGGCGGCATTTTGGGAGAGCACTGAACTTTGGTAATTTGTGGGTGAATCCAGTAGAAATTCATCCTGGGCATCTCCAGCAAATGATTGGGGAAGATGAACTGGTTGAAATCCTGTCTTGGCTTTTTGCTCCACAGCCCAATGTGGAGCTGAAAGACCAACTCAAAAGTGTGGGTGTGTGGAACACAATATGGAAAGCCAGCACAATATATGAGATTGACAGATTCCAGTGGGCAACACAAGCACAAGGTGTCATCCACACAGCAATGAACTAATTGATGACTTGAGGAGCCAACAGGAGAGGGGGAAGAATTATTTCCGCATCTTTCAATCCTTAATTACAATTTCTATACATGTGGGAGGCCCAATTAGGAAAGAAGCTAGGTAGGAATCCTGCACCCAAGGTTGCTTTCAAGAACATCTTTATAGTTCACATGGAGGAAGCTGGAGGAAAGGCTCATGCAAATCCCCCCAGGATCCTCTTGGGGGTGGAGAAAGAGCCCATCTTCAAAAAGAATCCCCGCAAATGTAGGATCCACCATCTCTCCCTAGGCCAACGGCTCTTCTGTCCAAAGATACTTCTTGCTTAACATAATGAAATTCTTGCTTTTCTTTTTGTTTTCCTTTGCAACCACTACAAAAAGTAAGTATATGTTGAGGTATATCACTTTGGTTAATACAAGGATTCAAAGGTTTTTGATGTTCATTGCAATGTCCTCTTTTTTTCCTCACAAGGGGTTTTCTCAGACATTCAGCTCACACCATCTGGGCCGGGAGATGTGAGACCTGGAGAGACTCTCAGCCTAGTCTGTAAAGTGACAGGTTTCTCCATCACGACTCAGCATTATCCTTGGAACTGGATCCGCCAGCCTGCAGGGAAAGGTTTAGAATGGGTTGCAAGGATATACCCCTATGATGGCAGAAAGTGGTATGCCCCTTCCCTGCAGAGCTGTACAACCATCTCTTCAGACACCTCCAAGAATGAGTTCTCCCTCCAGCTGAGCTCTGTGACAGCTGCTGACTCGGCTGTGTATTTCTGTGCCCGAGAAGCACAGTGAGGGAAACTCAATGGGAGCTTCGTACAAAAAGCGGAAATGGTTACTGAATGAGTTATTCCTTTCATTTATGTTTGCAGCTATATGTTGAGGGAGAGAAAGGAGAGAAAGCGAGGGAGAGAGAGAGGGAGGGGGAGAGAGAGGGGGGAGCGATGGGGGAGTGAGAGGTGGGGGGGAGAGAGAGAGAGAGAGAGAATCATTTAATCTCTCTGTGCGGGAGGAAGAGATGGAGAAGGAGCTACAGGAATTAGTTGAGATCAATAACAATGCTCCAAATGCACACTGTTACTCTTACAAGAAGTGCCCTTACTAAAGTCTATTAGGGATGTGCACAAAACCAGAAAACCCAGTTCAATTTTGGACATTGAACCAGACTTGAACCAAACTGGGACCGTCCAGTTTTGTGTACACCAGAAATGGGCCCGGTTTGGCTCAATTTGAGCCTGGTTGGGGGGGAGGGGTTCAAGGCTGTATTGATCAAGGGGAATCCAATAAGGTTTACCAATAATATTGATGGGGAGATCAGGGGGCCTAAACTAAAAGAGTTGCGGTGGGAGGCAAAGCAAAATGTTGTTGGGGTGGTGGCGGGGGGAAGCAATCAGGCCTGGTTCGGATTGGCAAAGAAGCCATTTCTTTTTACTGCTGTGCACACACAGAGGCCCCAAACCGGCCCATCTCTTGCAGCCCCCATGAGCCCTGCAGCTACCACTGCCACCTCTCTCCCCTCCCACACCAACTCTTTTAATTTAGGCCCACTGTTCTCCTCCTGTATTGGTAAAAGGGAATCTTTACCAGATTCCTTTTTATCAGTATTTTCCAAGCGGGTTTGAACCAAAATGGGCCCAGTTCAGCTCAACTCAAACCTCATTGAGCTGGCCAGTTTGATATTGGGCTGGTTTGACATTGAACCAGTTTACACATCCCTACAGTCCATGCCAGCATGAAAGCTTTTCACAGGAAGCTAAGTTACTACTTGAATACATTCCACACTAAGTCTGTCTAACATTTAAAATGCACATGTGTAGGATAAGAAAATTCTAGTTCAGCAGCGGTCCATGTGAGAAGGATCTTGGAGTCCTAGTGGACCACTGGTTGAACATAGGCCAGCAGCGTGATGCAATGCTAAAAAAAACTAATGCAATCCTAGGTGGCATTAATAGAGGCATATTACCCAGGTCATGAGAAGTCACCTTTCCACTCTATTCTCTGCTGTCACACCTCACTTGGAATATTGGGAAGAATTCTGGGCCCCAGATTGACGAACTGAAACTGGTCCAGAGGAGGGCAACAAAAGATGGTGAGGGGCCAAGAAAGCAATCCAGGGGAAGCCATTTTCCCCAGAAAAACACAACATACTCCAAAGCTTAAAGTTCAAAAAGGGGAGGTCATGTGGACCACAGAAAAGTACTTTCAGGGCAAATGGTTACAGATGGCTAGAGCCGGTGAGGCATCCACATGCCAGTGGCAAGTTGTAGCTCTTCCCCTTTCCAGAATTGCCGCTTTCTAGGATGCTTCTCAAGGGGTTCGAGCCCATATTAATACTGCCCCCACTTCTGTTGAGGGGTTTATGCAAAGCCAGGAGCACGTTTGCTTCCTACTTAAACCTTCACAGCCTCCCATCTCAAACAGACTTCCTGGCACAGAAGAACACAGAGGCCCTCTGAGACCCAGCCAGAACATCTGCAAAATGCCATCCTTATTTCCAGTGCTCATTGCTCTGGCTGCCGCCGCCTCCTGTGTGTTGAATTTTACATTATAATTTCTTCCACCATCCTTTTGATGACTATCTGATAATTGTGGGCCCTTAGCTTTCCTTTTTAAATTCCTTCTCCTTTTTTCCTCCTCTACCAGGTGCACTTTCACAGCAGGTGGTTCTCACTCAATCTGAATCAGTGGTGAAAAGACCCGGAGAATCCCATAAGCTGAACTGTGCAGGCACTAGGTTTAATGTTAACAGCTATTATATGGGCTGGATCCGGCAGAAACCCGGCAAAGGCTTGGAATGGCTTGTTAGGTACTATAGCCCTGGGGAAAGTTACAATGCTTATCCACAACTTTCCCTGTATCTCAGGTTGAGGTGGTGGCCAGAGATGCTTTCTATTAGCTTTGGCTGATATGCCAGCTGCATCGGTTTCTTGAGATGAATGACCTTAGAACCTGTTGGTAACCTCCAGACTTGACTTCTGTAATGTGCTCTATGTGGGGCTGCCTTTGTACATAGTCCGGAAACTTCAGCTGGTTCAGAATGCGGCAGCCAAGTTGGTCTCTGGGTCATCTCGGAGAGACCACGTTACTCCTGTACTGATGGAGCTACACTGGCTGCCAGTAGGTTTCCAGACAAAATACAAAGTGCTAGTTATAACTTATAAAGCCCTAAACAGCTTAGGCCCTGGGTATTTAAGAGAGCGCCTTCTTCACTACGAGCCCCACCGCCCATTCAGGTCATCTGAGGAGGTCCATCATCCTCAAGGCTCCATTCGGGAGCCAGACCACGCTCCCTGCATCTGACGTCAGACACGGGGGCGTGGCTATCCCCTGCTTCAGATGTCAGACGCAGAGGGCGGGGCTATCGGGACGCCCACTGCGGCCGCACACGGGCCGCCAGCGGGCTAGCTTCGCCCTGATCCCTACACTAAACGCTTTAGGCTAGTGAAATCCAAAACAGGTTTTGAGGAGCTCCCAAAGGATCAATCTATTTTGGGGGGGGCCGACAAAATGGCAAATGCGGTCCAATGTTGGCAAGTGTAAAGTGATGCACATTGGGGCAAAAAAACCCCTACTTCACATATATATTGATGGGGTCTGAACTGTCAGTGACTGACCAGGAGAGAGGTCTTGGGGTCGTGGTGGACAGCTTATTGAAAGTGTCAACTCAGTGTGTGGTAGCTTTGAAAAAGGCAGATTCTATGCTAGGAATCATTATGCTTGAAAAAAAAGTTAGATTATAATGCTCTTGTACAAATCTACTGTGCAGCCATATCTGGAGTACTGCATGCAGTTCTGGTAACTGTATCTTAAAAAGGACATTGTAGAACTGGAAAAGGTGCAGAAGAAGGCAACCAAGATGATCAGTGGCCTGGAGCACCTTCCTTATGAGGCAAGGCTACAGCATCTGGGCTCTTTATTTTGGAAAAGAGGTGACTACAGGGAGACATGATAGAGGTATATAAAATTATGCATGTACTAGAGAGAGTGGACATAGAGAAAGTTTTCTCCCTTGCAACACTAGAACCAGGGGTCATCCCATGAAACTGTAGGTCAGGAAATTTAGCACTGACAAAAGGAAGTACTTCTTCACACAGCACATAATTAACTTATGGAATTATCTGCCACAGGATGTGGTGATGACCACTAGCTTAGATGGCTTTAAAAGGGGCTGGGAAACTCATGGAGGACACGTGTATCAATGTCTACTAGTCTGGTGGCTAAAGGCCAGCCTCAGAGGTAAGATGACACTAAATAACAGGTGCAGGGGAGCAACAGCAGAGGAGGGGGCATGCCCTCACCACCTGCCTGTGGGCTTCTCAGAGGCATCTGGTGGGCCACTGTGTGAAACAGAATGCTGGACTAGATGGGCCTTGAGCCTGATCCCGCAGGGCTGCTCTTATCTTCTTAAGCCAGTTAAGCACTCTGCGTGCCTTCCAGCAATCTGAACAGAAACCCCTCTTAAGGTAAAGTTCAGACAGAGAGTATGCTGATGCTTTGTTTCACAGAGAGGAAATAAATAAAATTTTCTAGCATCAGTCAGCCACAGTAAACAATAGGGGGTACAGACAGGGAGGTATTTGCAAATTTACAGAGACTGGACCAGAAGAACTTCAGCCTCTTCAGGTCAGGTCAGGTTCCTAGTTGCAGTTAGAGCAGGCCTGCTCAGCTTAGCCCCCCCCACCCGCTGTTTCTGAACTACAACTCCCATAATCCCCAGCCACAGTGGCCAATAGCCTGGGATTATGGGAATTGTAGGCCAACATCTGTTGGAGGGCCGAAGTTGAGCAGCCCTGAGCTAGAGGAACAGAGAAACTTTAAAGCAAGCCAGCTGTGAGGTAGGGAGTTATCTTGCACCAAAAATCAAGAGGGGAGCTGCACCGTCTCTCCCCCACCCCTCATTTCCCATTTTACTCACAGGGACAGTCTCTCTCTCTCTGTCTCTGTCTCTCTCTCCCCCCCCACACACACCCTTTGATTTCCAAACTGGCTGACCATTCAGCTGCAGAGTAAGTCTATTCAAACTTCAGGAGCTTTCCCAGACAGCAGGCTTTACCGTGAGTTTACTGCAAGTTTAAAGTTGTTCCAAAAACACGACACAAAAAGTGAATTTTGTTACCCTGGGTATAAATTGGGCCACACTCTAATTTGTAATTAATAAACCAAACTGTGTGAAGTGCTACCCAATAGCTGTCAGGGACTTGGGGGTAAATCTGGCTGATATGTGAATGCATCCCCTCTATTCCGGAGGAGATGCAAACTAAAAGCCGAGTGTCAAAAGCTTCCAGGGGGCAGAGAGGGAGGAAGAGAGCACACACACAGGAGGATGCTTGGAAGCCAATGGGCTGCCTGCTTGCAACAACAAGGCAGCTCCAGAAGCAAGCAAGCAAAGCAATAATTGGTTGATATGTATTTTGGTTTCAGCAATGTAATTTAAGAATACAAAATACCTGAGCAAATGTATTTTAGATACAAAATACTTTTCTGAAAAGTATTTTAGATACAAAATTAAAAAGTATTGAAAATGCGTATTTTAAATTCTGGTATTTTAGATACTGCCCATCTCTGGCGTTTGTACTCTAGATCTCTGGTCCAAATGAAAGCAAGTGTTAATTCTTGGGTACCATGTTTGATTCTTGCGTGGCAATTCCATTTAATTGAACTACAGCTGTGCCCTTTGGCTGGGCCTCTGAATGAAGCCCTCAAGACTATTCCAGCCTCCCTTGCAGTGCCTCACAGCCATTGGTCCCAATGGCAAAGAGTTGACTCGGACAAACCAGAGGTTTATGAAAAGGTGAGTTCAGACATAACACACACCTCAGGGCAAGCAGCATTTGGTTTGGCAAGACAACTCCAAAATGTGGTTACACAGTTTGAGGCCCCAAGTTAACCTCAGGTTCCTGCCTTGGTGTGGGCAGCTTCCTATGTAACTTGCATAAAACCAGACTGTTGAAGACGATGTACTAGATGCCATGCTTGTCCATGCTTCCTTTTCCTTATTTCAACTGGCAACCATGTGTGGAATGGGGTGAGGAACATCGGAAGAGCCATGTTGGGTCAGATCAGAGTTTTAGCCTAGCCAGTATCCTGTTTCCAGCAGTGATCAGTGAGACGGTTCTCAGAAAGGCAGAAGCAGGGAATGAAAACAATAATGATCTTCAATTTTCCACCCCAGCACCCCTTATACATCTGGCACAACCAGGCTGGACTCAGCAGAATGTGTGAAAAGACCCTTAACTGAGCTGAGAAAGATGGAACTTGAAACAGACAGGGTCAGGCACATGCCCGCACCATATTAAGCCTGGGGAAGCCATCTTCTTCAGAAAAATGCTACATTTTCTGAAGCGTAATGTCCCAAAAGGGGTACTCAGGTGGAGCACAGAAAATAACTTGGGGGGCAAATGGTTGCAGACAACTTGAACCAATGAGGCACCCACATGCCAGTGGCAAGTTGACACTCCTCCCATTCATTGTTCTCTCTAACAGCCATTGCAGCTGGGGATTCTGGGAGTTGTAGTCAACAACATCTGGGAATCCCTGTTATAGGGAACACTGCTCCCCTTTCCAGAAATGCCACTTTCTAGGATGCTTTGCTGTTCAAGGGATTCGAGCCCACATTAATACTGCTCCTTCTTCTGTTGAGGGATTTATGCAAAGCCAGGAGCATGTTTGCTTCCTACTTAAACCCTCAAACCCTCCCATCTCAAACAGACTTCCTGGCACAGAAGAACACAGAGGCCCTCCGAGACCCTGCCTGTCCATCTGCAAATGCTGTCCTTATTACCAGTCCTCATTGCTCTGGCTGCCTTCTCCTCATGTGTGTTGCATTTTACATTATAATTCTTTCCACCATCCTTTTGTGACTAAGTGATAGTTGTGGGCTGTTATCTTTCCTTTTAAAATGCTTTCTGTTTTCCCCTTTCCCTACTAGGTGTTCTTTCGCAGCAGGTGGTTCTCACCCAGTCAGAGTCAGTGGTGAAAAAACCCGGAGAATCCCATCAACTGAGCTGTGCAGTCACTGGGTTTGATCTTAGCAGCCACTGGATGAACTGGGTCCGGCAGAAACCTGGCAAAGGGCTAGAATGGCTTGTATACTATTACAATACTGCTTCTGGGAACAGTTATTATTCCTCGGAGATCAAAGGGCGATTCACAGCGTCAAAAGGAGGCTCCAATTTCTACCTGCAAATGAACAACCTGAAAGCAGAAGACTCAGCCACTTATTACTGTGCAAGGGACACAGTGAGAAAGATCCCACTAGACCTCAGACAAAAACCTTTCATGATATTTATCTAGGAGGGAAGTGACTGGAGGGGGCACCAGAGAACCACAAACCAGAAAGACGAAAACATAGAACAGATGGACCAAAGACAGCCAACAATCTGGACGGCTTTAAGAGGGGCTTGGATAACTTAATGGAGGAGAGGTCTATGAACGGCAACTAGTCGGAGGGCTATAGGCCACCTCCAGCCTCAAAGGCAGGATGCCTCTGAGTACTAGTTAATGCAGGGGAGTAACAGCAGGAGAGAGGGCATGCCCTCAACTCCTGCGTGTAGACTTCTAGTGGCATCTGGTGGGCCACTGTGTGAAACAGGATGCTGGACTAGATGGGCTTCCTTGGGCCTGATCCAGCAGGGCTGTTCTTAAGTTCTTATGTTCTTATCATTCCTGAATCAGTCATCACAGGTCAAAGAAAAAAGAAAAAATCTAATATCTCATCACCCATCATGCATTTTGATGGGCCCATTCACACGTTCAATTTGCGAGTTAATTGCTGCTGAACATGCAAGGGGTGTCTGTGTGTGTGTGTGTGTGTGTGTGTGTGTGTGTGTATAAAGGGTTTGCCTATCTCCTTCCTTTGCATATTGTTTTCCTCTGAAAACTCTCCTCCCTGTTTTCCATCTCTTACCACATTTTCTATTTACAGGCAAGTGTGGACCAGAGGCTGATTGTGAGGTTACAGAAGACACCCCCCCCCCCCGTGGGAAATAGCTGTGCACCATCTAGCATAGCATTCCCTTTCCATCAGCATCCGGCAGAGTTCCCAGGATGGTAAGAAGGTGTGGGCCATCCCTTTTTCTTTGTCCTCAGCACCTGGTATTCAGAGATATACTGCATATTAGGGCAGTTAGCTATTGATGGAGCTTCCCTTTGTTCATTTATCTAAACTTATGGCCATACCCATTTCCTGCACTAGTGAGTTTCATCAACTAATTGCAAGTTCTTGAGGAAGGGGATACTACGAGGTCTTCATTGGGCGCCCAGATCAACCTGAAATCAAAGGGTGTTTAAAAAAAAAAATCCCCAAGATGCTCTTTCTCCCCAGCTCTGGAGACAATCTTGTCCTCCTTGACCATAACTTGGAAAAACATATTGAAGCATGCAACCCTGAAGACAGGCCTTCACAACTCACCGCCCACCAAGCTGAACTGCACCCACCAGCCACATCTTCAAGCAAAAATCCATCAGGTATATTGATAGGAACAGAAGTGATTGTGGAACAGTCAATTTTTTTTCCTGGACATGATCTATAGTAGGTAGTATTTGAGGGTAGTACTGTACTTTGGTAATTTGTGGGTGAATCCAGTAGAAATCCATCCTGGGCATCTCCAGCAAGTGATTAGGGAAGCTGAACTGGTTGAATTCCTGTCTGGACTCTTTGCTCCACAGCCCAATGTGGAGCTGAAAGACCAACTCAAAAGTGTGGGTGTGTGGAACACAATCTGGAAAGCCAGCACAATATATGAGATTGACAAATTCCAGTGGTCAACACAATGGCCATACCAATTTCCTGCACTAGTGAGTTTCGTAAAGTAACTGCACATACTGTGAAGAAGTGCATGAGGCCATTCATCCAATCAAAAAGTGTGGTCTACCTGGGTTTAGGAGCTGTGTGTGCTTTTAATTTTGGGCGGAATGGAAGCAAGGTAAGACGAAAATACGGGTAGAAGTGATTGTGGGGAAGCACAGTAAGAGGAAAAGCTACCCAAATTTTCTTCCTACTCTGCTTCCACACAATCACTGCTACCCAGGTTTTCCTCCTACCTTGCTTACATACAACCAAAAATTGGGAGCACACACAGCTCCAATACCCAGGTAGACAACAGTTTTTTATTGTGTGAGTGACCTTCTCTGGGTAAAAAGGTCTCTACACCCTTTTCTGAAAGATGGATTTAAAACACATGCCAGTCATTCTTTAGACTCACCAATAGGGGGAAACCGTTACCTACCACAATATATTTTTGTCTACAAATTATACCTGGATTTGTTCTGTGTGTTTTCATGTCACATGTCCTTCTACGCATTGTCTTTGTTTTGTATCATGATTGCAAAGCTGTTGGGTTTTTTAAGACAAGTGAGTGAGGCCATTGCCTGCATCTGGCCTCCCAGATCAACCTGAAACCAAAGGGTTTTTGGTTTTTTTATCCCCAAGATGCTCTTTCTCTCCAGAGTGCTTTCCAGACTAGACCCTACAACAGGCTCAGGACATATCTCGGAAGTGTGCTTCCACACTTCCTGCATTGTGACACGGCAGTCCCTACGGGGATGGCAGGGTGCCGTTCACATTTCCAATGCCTTGTTGCAAATTTAATTGCTGTGATATAGATCAAGGACGCCGTACATCCAGCGTGAAAATGTTGCTGTTTTTCCCGGTTGTTAGTTGCTGCGAGACTGCTCCGCCTGCTATTTACATTCTGAATGCGACTTGCCCGAATGGAGGCATTTTGATGCTGTTCCAGCAGCTAGTCTGGAAAGCTCCCAGCTCTGGAGACAATCTCGTCCTCCTTGGCCATGACTTAGAAACATACATTGAAGCATGCAACCCTGAATGCAGGCCCTCACAACTGGCCACGCACCAAACTGAACTCTACCGACCTGCCAGATCTTCAGGCAAAAATCCATCAGGTTTATTGATAGGAATAGAAGTGGTTGTGGACCAGTCGAATTTTCCTGGACATGATCTATGGTTGGTGGTATGTTGAGGGAGCACTGTACTTTGGTATTTTGGGGATGAATCCAGTAGAAATCCATCATGGGCGTCTCATGCAAGTGATTGGGAAAGATGGATTCCTGTCTGGACTCTTTGCTCCACAGCCCAATGTGGAGCTGAAAGACCAACCTCAAATCCTGATTGTGGAACACAATCTGGAAAGCCAGCATAATATACAAAACTGAAAAAGCCCCATGGGCAACTCAAGAATGAGGTGTCATCCATACAGCAAGATGACAGCAATGAACTAACTGGTGACTAGAGGAACTAACAGGATAGGGGGGGAAATTGTCTCTTCATCTTTCCATCCTTCATTAGAATTTCTATGGATGTAGGAGTACCAAATAGGAAAGAAGCTAGTTAGGAATCCCATAGACAAAGTTGCTTCCGAGAACATTTTTATGGTTCACACGGAGGAAGCTCATGCAAATCCTTCCAGGAACCTCTTGGGGGTGGAGGAAGAGACTCTCTTAAAAAAGAATCCCCTCAAATTTAGGATCCACCATTTCTGCCCAGTCCAAAGACATTCCTGTCCTGTCTAAGACTTTTGCTGTTTAACATAATGAAATTCTTGCTCTTCTTTTTGTTTTACTTGGTGACCACTCCAGAAAGTAAGTATATGTTAAGATAGATTACTTTGGTTAATCCAAGGATTAAGTTTGGTGTTCACTGCAATGTTCTCTTTTTTCCTCCCTAGGGGTATTCTCAGACATTCAGTTCACATCATCTGGGCCGGGAAACGTTAGACCTGGAGAGACTCTCAGCCTGCTCTGTAAAGTGACAGGTTTCTCCATCTCTACTGCGGGTTATAATTGGCACTGGATCCGCCAACCTCCAGGGAAAGGACTGGAATGGGTTGGCTATTTATACCCTGGGGGCACAGGATATGCCCCTTCCCTGAAGAGCCGTGCAACCATTTCTTCAGACACCTCCAAGAACGAGTTCTCCCTCCAGCTGAACTCCCTGACAGCTGCCGACTCAGCTGTGTATTATTGTGCCCGCAACGCACAGTGAGGCAAGCTCAATGGGTGCTGTGTACAAAAGAGGAAATAGTTACTGAATGTATTGTTCCTAGCATTTCTGTTTGTATCTATATGCGGGGTGGAGGGTTGGGGGGGGGGGAGAGAGATGGAGAAGGAGCTGCAGGAATTAGTTCAGAGCAATCACAATGCCCCAGATGCACAGTGTTCCCCTTACAAGAAGCTTCCTTACTACAGCCTATGCCAGTGTGAATGGTTTTCACAGGAACATAGGTTACTAACTGAATAAACACCACATCAAGGGGCTGTTATCATGTGCAGCCTAATGCAGGCTAGGGATGACAAGCCTGTTTTAAGCTGAGCATGAGAACCTCTGGGATCAGGCCCAGTCCTGATTGGGTAGCAACAACTAGCCCAGCTTTTTATCCCGACTCTTAGTCTTAAGGGCTTGAGTTTGCTCTTAATCTGGGCACTGGCATTGTGTGTTCACTGGTGCTGTGTTTAGCTCCAGAGGACACAGAGATGGGTGCATAGAGCGCCCGTCTCCTGGGGGGAATTCCCCAATGCATTGTGCATGTTGTGTGGTGCATTGTGGGATATCTGGAGACTGGGGTGCATTCTCCCAGTCTTCAGAGAGACATGCACAGCATGGTTAATCTGGGAGTGCGATCTGTGCTTGCAGAAACTGTCAAGCGCTCATCTGGGCACAAGGTAAGTTAAACCAGCTTTCCACCCCACCAGCCCTCCTGCCTGGCCATGTGAATGACTTCTAAGTCTGTTTAACATTTTTAAAATGCATAAGTATAGGCTGTGAGAGTCCTAGTTTAGCAGCAGTCCATGTGAGAAGGATCTTGGAGTCCTAGTGCACCACTGGTTGAACATGATGCAGCAGTGTAATGCACCGCTAAAAAGGCGAATACAATCCTAGGCTGCATTAATAGAGGCATAGTATCCAGATCATCTTTCCACTCCACTCTATCCTGTTAGACCTAAACTGGAATACTGAGCTCAGTACAGAGCCCCACATTTTAAGAAGAATATTGATGACCTGAAACAGTTTCAGAGGAGCGCAGCAAATCTGGTGAGGAGTGTGGAAACTGAGCAACAGTTGAAGGAGCTGGGTGTGTTTAGCCTGGAGAAGAGAAGAATAAATGGGGCAGTGAGGGAGATATATAGTATTTATTTATTTATTTATTTATTTATTTATTTATTTATTTATTTATTACATTTGTACACTGCCCCAAACTTTCGTCTCTGGGCGGTTAATAATAGTATAAAAAAGTTAATATATATATAAAAAAACTTAAAACAATTTAACAATTTAAAAATCATCCACGAATTAAACCTTAAAATTTTTAAAGAACGGAAAAAGCTTGGATGAAGAGGTGGGTTTTCAAATGCTTTCTGAAAATGTTCAGAGATGGGGAGGATCGTATCTCAGTAGGGAGCGCATTCCACAGTCTCAGGGCAGCAACCGAGAAAGCCCATCCCCGTGTGGCCACTAGCCAAGTTGGAGGCAACTGGAGACGGATCTCTCCAGACAACCTCAATGGGCGGTGGGGCCATAGTAGCCAATTACCGGAAGGTCCATCGCACAGAAGAAAGGGTGGGATACAAATAGCACTTACATTTATATACCGCTCTACAGCTGGAAGCTCTCTAAGCGGTTTACAATGATTTAGCATATTGCCCCCCAACATTCTGGGTACTCATTTTACCGACCTCGGAAGGATGGAAGGCTGAGTCAACCTTGAGCCCCTGGTCAGGATCGAACTTGTAACCTTCTGGTTACAGGGCGGCAGTTTTACCACTGCCCACCAGGGTAATGTGACTGGTTATTGGGACAGAGAACTGTGATTACTGGGCGAGGAGAGAGAATGCCAAGAGAGAATGTGGTTGAAATGGATAAAGTGTATGAGAGCATTGCCAGACATGGAGTTAGTACAGCGAGGGCAATGACCACTTCCTGTCTCCTGGGTATAGAGCTTCGAGTGGGTTGGAACAGTTTGCCTTTTGAAGTGACAGGCTCCACTGGAGGTTTTCCAACAGAGGATGGATGGTCATGTGTCAGGGATGCTGTAGTGGTTTCCTGAAACAAGCACAGGGTTGGACTAGAAGACTTCCAAGGTTTCTTCAAGCTCCTGTCCATTCCTGTGGTCTCCCTGCAGCTGGCCGAGTCCTCAGTGCTTGGCAGTGGAGCCTGCCCAATTAACCATCAATGGTGCACCTGCTTCTCCCTACTCCTGTATGGCTCAGGTCATGGCACCCTAGTGCAGGGCTTATTAACCTTGGGCCCCCAGATGTTGTTGGACTCTAACTCCCACCATCCCCAGACATGGCCTTTGTGGCTGAGGGTGATGGGAGTCCAACAACATCTGGGCACCCAAGGTTAAGAAACCCTGCCCTAGTGGGTGAGTCAGTTTAAGGGAGGTGTTAATCATTTGCACGGATCTTCCCAAGACTCTGTCGAGGATTACCCCCTCCCCCACAAAAAGCCTGATTCACCTATTTTGGTAGCACAGCCTGGGAAAGGGTGAAGCTAGCTCACATTTCAGTACTTGCATTCTGGTCCTTTTGGTGATAAAGGAAGAAAATGCAGGTGCTAACTGGATAAATCTCCAAAACAAACTTTGTGACTCATTCACTGGTGATATTTACTGGTAGAGTACCTGAACCCACCAGTGCCTTGAGCAAAGTAACCAAACTCACCTTCATTTGCATCATTTATTGGTTAATGCCAATGCCCATGACATACACCTTGAAACATTTCCAAGCAAAATCCATTCATTTGAATATCTGATATCAAAAAATGGGGATACAGTACAAGATTATTACCTAAATTATTCAGCCACCTCTCCGATAAAGGTGGAACATGCTAGAGGGTTTGCTGACCCTAAAGGGTGGGCAGGCTCATATGGCGAAAGTGGGTTTTTTTGGACCTATTTTTGAACCTATGGCATTTTTTTATACCTATGGCATTTAGGGCCAAAGTCCATAATTGAATTCTACATTTGAATATAGGAAGCATGAACACCCAATGTACAGAAACCTGTTTGCAAAAATGTGTTTCGCACATATACACACATTACAAAGCTCAGATTAGGTGATGGTACGGGGTAGATATATTTCCAGTGTCAGGACCAGATTGGACTCTGCAGTGTCCAGGAGAGGAGAGCTGGTTGTGTGGTAGCAAGCATAACTTGTCCCCTTAGCTAAGCAGGGTCTGCCCTGGTTGCATTTGAAAGGGAGACTAGAAGTGTGACCACTGTAAAATATTCCCCTCAGGGGATGGAGCCGCTCTGGGAAGAGCATCTAGGCTCCAAGTTCCCTCCCTGGCTTCTCCAAGATAGGGCTAAGAGAGATTCCTGCCTGCAACCTTGGAGAAGCCGCTGCCAGTCTGTGAAGACAATACTGAGCTAGATAGACCAATGTGTCTGACTCAGTATATGGCAGCTTCCTATGTTCCTATGTGTGAAGAGTCCCAAAACTGAGCTGAAAACATGCTGGTACATGCTTTCTCCTGTAACAATCCTGGGGAAGTCAACTTCCCCAGGGATATGCTACATATTCCCAGTGCAAAGTTCCAAAAGGGCAGTTAGGTGGACCACAGAAAATAACTTGGAGGGTAAATGTTTCTAGATGATCTGAGCCAGTGAGGCATCCACATCCCAGTGGCAAGTTGTAGCTCCTTCCCTTTCCTGAAATGCCACTTTATAGGATGCTTTGCAAGGGGTTCAAGTCCACATTAATGTTGTCTCCTCTTCTGTTGAGGGATTTATGCAAATCCAGGAGCATGTTTGCTTGCTACTTTAACCTTCACCACCTTCCATCTCAAACAGACTTCCTGGCATAGAAGGATATAGAGGTGCCCTGAGACCCAGTCTGTCCATCTGCAATGTCATTCTTGCTACCGGTCCTCATTGCTCTGGCTGCCTCTTCTTCATGTGTGTTGAATTTTACCCTATAATTCCTTCCAACATCCTTTGGTAACTAAGTGATAATTTGGTGGCCATTGGGTTTCCTTTTAAAATTCCTCCTCCTTTTTTCATTTCCCTGCCAGGCACCTTCTCGCAGCTGGTGGTTCTCACCCAGTCAGAATCAGCGGTGAAAAAACCCGGAGAATCCCATAAACTGACCTGTGCAGTCACGGGGTTTAATGTTAACCATTACTGGATGGGTTGGTTCTGGCAGAAACCTGGGAAAGGCTTGGAATGGATTGCTCACTACCTTAGCTCTGGTAGTGAATATTATTCCTCTGCAGTCCAAGAGCAATTCACAGCCTCAAAGGGAGGCTCCAGCTTCTACTTGCAGATGAATAGCCTGAAAGCAGATGACACAGCCACTTATTACTGTGCACGAGACACAGTGAGAGGAATCCCACTAGACCTCAGATAAAAACCTTTCATTATATGTGTTCTGGAGGGAAGTGACTGGATGGGGCACCAGAGAGCCACAAACCAGAAAGAGGAAGACATAGGTCCAAAGAGAGATATTTTCAATTGTTGGAAGCTGTTATTCTTGGGCTTTGAATTAAGGAACATAGGAACCTGCCATATACTGAGTCGGACCATTGGTCCATCTCTCTCAGTAATGTCTACACAGACTGGCAGAGGCTTCTCCAAGATTTCAGGCAGGAATCCCTCTCAACCCGATCTTGGAGATGCCAGGGAAGGAACTTGGAGCCTAGATGCTCTTCTCAGAGCAGCTCCATCCCTTAAGGGGAATATCTTACAGTGCTCATACTTCTAGTCTCCCTTTCGTATGCAACTAGGGCGGGCCCTGCTTAGCTTAAGGGGACTAGTCATGCTTGCTACCTCAAGACTAGCTCTCTTCCTAAGGATACAGATGTCCCCAGCGTCTTCCTGCTCCTATGCACTAGAGGGCCCAGCAGAAAACCACAAACCAGAAAGAGAAGGAGAATGAACAGATGGACCAAATAAAGGAATTATGGATGGTTTAATGCTGTTATTCCTGGCCTCAGCACCAGACTGTGAGTTTCCCCCGGGTCTTCCTGTTCCAGTGCACTAGTATCAGATCAGAATTAGTTCTCTACTTCCCTGCCCATGTTCTTCTGTTTCCCCTCTTCCATCCATGAAAACATTTATATTCCCTGAGACAGACAAATATTTCTCAGGTGTACCTGATGTCCTCAGAGTGCTGGCATTAAGGGAATCAGTTCATCCATGAAATATGTTTGTAGCTTCATAGTGATCTTGGATGAACAGAATTGGGTAGACGTTAGCAACCATCCTTTACAGGGTTGTCACGTGTGTGGGCATTGCTCCAATGTCTCTAAGAATGGCATGATCTAAAGAAATTGAAAAGGTTACCTTCCCCACCTCTTCTCTATGTCCTGGAAGCCTCTTCTCTCCCTCTCCCCTCCTTTCTCATGGGGAAGGACTGCAGCTCAATTGTAGAGCTTCTCTTTGCATAGGGAAGGTCCCAGGTTAAAGTCTTTTGTCTGAAATACTGGGGATTTGCTGCCAGTCAGGGAAGGTTCACAAATAACACGGAACCTGATGTTCCCCCAGCTGGAGATACAGAGGGGACCTGAAGCTGGCACTAGGGATGTGTGAAACGTTTCGGGTACCGAATGATCTGTACCCAAAACAGTGAATTTTGGGTGATTCGGATCCGAACCGAATCACCCACGAAGAGCCCCAAATAATTTCAGATCTGAAATGAATCTTTGGGCCATATCGGGGTCATAACGTGGGATCTGGGCCAAAAGAGTGGGTGGGGTGGTAGTGCCTAATGGGTGGAGGCTACCACCCCAATTTCAGAGTGATTGGGCAGAGGGATGATTTTTGGTGAATTGTTGAAGTTTACATGTCTTTAAAGTTTTCCCCCATTAGGTATAATGGAGGGTGTATCGCTTCACGTCGGGGGGAAAGGGGTGGCCTAGAGTGGTGTGGGGTTGGTGTTAGTGCCGGGTAGGGGCAAGGAAGCTACCTGAATTTTTTCAAAGGATTTGGGCAGAGGGCTGATTTTTGGTTAATTGTTGAAGTTTACGCGTCTTTAAGGTTTTTCCTCATAAGTTATAATGTAATGGAGCTTTCAGCAGCCCCATAAGCGCACTTGGGGGGTGCTGGGGTGGCCCATAGCGAGTGGTGGTGTAGTGCACATAGGGTGCCAACCACCCCCATGGGTTGCTAACCCATGGGGTACAGGTTTCTGTTGTTTCCGAGGTGTTCTGAGTGTAGATTCTATGATAGCAGATGAGAGTGGATTCATGGTGTCTCATTGAAAATCTCATTTTTAATTTGGATCCGAATCGAATCAGGGGTGATTCGGATACAGAACAGAACAGGGGTGTTTTGGTTCGGATCCGAATTGAAACACCGAAAATCCGAATTGCACCCCCCTAGTTGGCACTGCAGATGATCACATATCTCAATTTGCAGGAAGCAGCCAAGTTGAACCAGAGGTTTGCCCCTGGTCAACCCCTTGATGCTATCACAACCTGCTTTGTGCCACCTCAGAACCATTGGTCCCGATGGCAAGAGATTGGCTGGAATAAACGAGAGATTCATAAAGAGTGTGGGTTTACACAGAGTGTGGGAGAGGCCCTTAGTTTGGCAAGGCAACTTCAGATCTTGGTTACACATCTTATTTGAGGCCCCAAGTGAACTTCAAGTTTCCTCCCTTGGTGTGGATTCCCAAAGTCACAGATAAATCAATTATCAACTTTGCAAGTAGGCTCTGCATTGTGTGGGGACCTGTCCTATAGAAGGCAGTTTCCTATTTAAGCTTTACTCACCTAAAACCAGACTGCCTAGATGCCAGGGGCACATCTACCAGTTTTTGGTGCTTTTACGTTTTCCTAGCTCTATCACTAGTGATAACTATTGTCTGTGAATGCTGGCTGCTGGGCCCCCAGGAACCCCATAGGGCCCTGCCACTCACATCTCTGTCCACTCACCCAGCCATTTATTGCTGCCACCATCACTGCAGGCCAGCCACAGGCATGCCCTAACCCTTGCAAAATGCCCTGATGCACTATAATGATGTCAACACTCAGCACCTGTGGTGGCCACCTGGCCAGCCAGACTGTGGCAGCAACAGCAACATTTATGGTAAAATCCAAGGAGTCTATAGGATTTCGGTCATCACACAGAACTTTTGAGCCTGACCCCTTTGTCCTGGTGGATGGCCCCACTCATGAGGTATGGCTGAGATGGCATGCTTTCACCACAGGGGAAGGCGCTGGGGCCCCCTTGCCCTACAAACTGGTACAAAAACTAGAACTAGATCACTGAAAAAAACCAAGGGCTTTCTCTTAACTCAAACTTAGGGTTATCCCATTCATGGTAGATTTTCCTTTGCTGGAATGCATAATACTTCACTAGTATGGGGTGCTTCCAAACTGGGGGAGGGGGGGCAAGGCTGAACATCTAGCTATATATCTATACATATACAGCTTTATAGACATCCCTCTATAAAGCTGGAGGGAGCAGTACCATTGTTATTTAATATTACTTAAAATAACATTGTTGTTCAGTTCATATCATAAAGTTATTGAGCACACAAAATCAGAACAGGCTGCATCAAAGATTTGGTGCATCAGTGGGAAATCAGAACACCTTGAGGATACTCATGTATATTCAGAAGCAAGTCGCACTGTGCTTAATGGAACTTACACCAAAGTAAAGAGGAATATGATGGTCACCTACAAATGATGCCTCTGAATAAAACATTGGTGTGTCTGGTGCATCATACTTCGGACATATTATGCGAAGACCCAGCTCCCTTGAGAAGTCCATAATGCTGGGGAAAGCTGAAGGAAAGAGAAGAAGAGGACGACTAGCAGCAAGGTAGATGGACTCGATTACAATAGCAATGAATGCACCACTGAGAGACCTTAAAGGACAAGTCAAAGACAGATCATCCTGGAGAAACTCTATCTATGTGGTTGTTAGGAGTCGACACCAACTTGACGGCACTCAATCAATCAATCAATCAATCAATCAAGTGTCTAAAATTAAGAGATTGTTGTGCATTGTCTACCTTTAGGGTGTCTTTTTAACTTCCATGCTGACTGTATGGAAATCAAATGCAAATGACTTTCCTGAGTCTTTTCACATTTAAATAGACAGACACAGACACCCACACTCACACCCACTCACAGATACGCATTACGATTCCGCAGAGCTCCAAGCCAACCATCACTCCAGGGGAGGAATTTTGCTTACCGCACACTATGAAGCTCCTCACTGTTTTTCTTACCTTATTAGCATCTCCATTGTGTAAGTGGCTTCCAGATAAATGTGAAAAATGAAATGTAACTAAAGGAAACATGTTATTAATAAATACTTCCTCATTGACCCTAGGTGTCTACTGCAGTGTTCGACTCGTGGAATCTGGCCCAGGACTGGTGAAACCAGGAGGGTCTCTGAGACTAACCTGCACAGTCACTGGGGACTCTGTTCAGAGCAAGCTTTGGGACTGGATCCGACAGGCTCCTGGGAAAGGATTGGAGTGGCTGGGGGAAATAGATTGGCATAAATCAAACTGGCGGACAGACTATGCTCCATCTCTCCAGGGCCGCATCACCCTTTCTGCCGATGCCTCCAGCAACACATATTCTCTCCAGCTGAACTCCCTGACAACTGCAGACACTGCCATGTATTACTGTGCACGAAATACACAGTGACACAAATCAAAGAAGGAACTGTACAAAAAGAGGAAGGAATTTGCTACTGTCGGGCTTTCCATGCCCATCAGCTGTAAACTTAAATATCTGCTTGCTTGTAAAGATAGTTGTTTTTAATATATGAGAATTAAATGGCTGTCGACATTTTTACAAAGAATTTTCAGAGAACTATTTACTCTGTCACATCACCCTTGGGCCTGATCTACTAAAATGTGCTTGTCAGCTGGTGATACCAACATCAAGTGGTCATCATGATTAGAAATTGATTTTACCTCACTTGACCTCAGCAGCAATGCTTTCCCAGAGATTCACTTGGCACATTCATCTACTACTTATTAAGTGTATAGAAACCAAGTGATGCCATGTCTTTGTGAACCTGGGTGCAGTCTCTTGTTTGCAAGAACTCATTCAAGGGGGCAGAACTTGCTTCATCTTGAATGGGAAAATCTTTTCCAGAGTGTCCCCAGGCAGGACCTTATATGATCCTTTGAAGCCAGACATGGGGGTTTCTGTAGCATCAATAAACCATCTTAGGGAGTCAGGAAAAGCTCCCAATTTGCCCAGCTGCACGCTTTGAAGGAGCAGTTTGCTTGATCCCAGTGCTGTCTTGGTGACTGGCAGAGGCTCACCTGGAATTCTGCAGAGAGGCTGCTCTACCTCCACCACTCAGCTAGCCTCCAAGCAACAAGCAGTGTCATTTAAAAAAATAGCATGCCACTTCCACCCCACCCACCCGGACTGCCTCAAGAGCTGCTGGCCTGGTGGGTGGTGGAGGGAGAAAGACAGGAAAGGTGCTTTTGCCATCCAGGAAACCTGTGCTGTAGCCTCAAGAGTAGGGATGTGCACAAAACCGGTTCGCCCGGTTTGGTTTGGATCCAAACCGGGTCCGAACCAGGAGGGGGTGGTTCGGTTTTGGTTTTGTCCGAACCACCCCCCGGTTCGGTTCGGATATGAACTGAACTGGTTCGGATCTCAAAAAGTAGCTAGTATGGTAGCTGGCACCCAGGGGTATCTGTCACCCAAACCCCAAAGCAATCGGACACTCGTATGATTTTTTATGAATTTTTGAAAATTATTTTTATTTTTTTCTCATAGGATATAATGTGACTCCAACCATCCCATTATTCCTTATTGTGGAGCACCCATGGGTGCCAACAACCATGCAAACCCTGAAGCAATCAGACACCCCTATGATTTTTTATGAATATTTGAAATGTTTTTAATTATTTTTCTCATTATAATGGGACTTGAACCAGTCCATATACCCTATTTTGGAGAACCTAGGGGCACAAAAGCGGGGTGGGTGGTATACAGGCAGGGGTGCCTACCACCCAAAAAATCCCAAGGCAATTGGACACTCCTCTGATTATTGGTGAATTGTTAAAGTATTTTTGAATTCTTCATAGAGAATAATGAGGATTGCAGAAAATGTATAGCTTCACGTCGGGGGGAAAGGGGTGTCGTAGAGTGGAGTGTGGTGGGTGGTAGTTCCTAGGGTGGGCAAGGAAGCTACCTGAATTATTTGAAAGGAATTGGGGAAAAGGGTGATTTTTGGTTAATTGTTGAAGTTTACGTGTCTTTAAGGTTTCCCCCCATTAGATATAATGAAGGGTGTATCACTTCACATTGGGGGGAAAGGGGTGGCCTAGAGCGGTGAGGGGTTGGTGGTAGTGCCAGTTGGGGCAGGGAAGCTACCTGAATTATTTGAAAGGAATTGGAGAAAAGGGTGATTTTTGGTTAATTGTTGAAGTTTACGCGTCTTTAAGGTTTTTCCTCATAAGAAGTTATAATGGAGCTTTCAGCAGCCCCATAAGTGCACGGGGGGTGCTGGGGTGGCCCAGAGCGAGTGGTGGTGTAGTGCACATAGGGTGCCAACCACCCCCATGGGTTTCTAACCCATGGGGTACAGGGTTCTCTTGTTTCTGAGGTATTGAGTGTGGATTCTATGATAGCATATTAGAGTGGATTCATGGTGTCTCATTGAAAATCTCATTTGCTATCATAGAATCCACACTCAATGCCTTTATTGGTTGCCAATACACATAAGACCCATTTCTTTGTCATCTCCACAGAAGGTCATAAGTAGAGATGGCAAACACACATGACAAATGGGCATCATACAGATATTTCCTATCCTACCGGAAGAGATATTAATGTGAACAAATCATTGCAATGCTCTGTACAGTATATTCAGTACAGTGTTCATTCTGTTCATACTGTTCATTCAGTATAGACAATATTCATAAATCACTCACTGTGAATCCAAGATTCATTGTGGGCTTCCTGTTGGATGTATTTTCAGTTGAAAACCCAGGTTCGATACTGAGCATTGTGTGAAGGTCTGTAAGTCAAGAGATTGAAGTAGAGGGGCCATGCATATCTCCTAATCATACAACATCCACCAAAGAGGTGACAGACAGAACAAATCACCCTAGATGACTCGAGCCTATGACCCAAGACACATGTCACAGGCAAATTGTAGCATTTCCCCTTTCGGAAATGGCTGTGTTACTGGCATTCTTGGCTCCTCAAGGGTATTCGTCCCATGCAGTTTTCAGACTGTAGTACTCCAGATGTTGCTGAACTACAACCCACACCATCTTCAGCCACAATAAATTGTAGCTGAGGACGATTGGAGGAGCCGTCCAGCAACAAGACACACGTCACAGGCAAATTGTAGCATTTCCCCTTCCAGAAATGGCTGGGTGGAAGCACACTCACCAGAACACATCTGTCCTGTTGTCCAGCTTACGGCTCAGAGGAAATGATATGTATTTGTCCCTTTGTTTCTGGAGAATCTGGTTTTGCCCTCTTCTGACTGAGCAGCCTCACTGTCAATCCTAAGGCATCTTTTTATCATCTCACTGCACTGCACTGATTGGCTGTTTCATGAGTCTTTATGGAAGATACCACTCCCATCTCTGGCCCAGATTCAAAATGGAGAGGAAAAGGATGAATTACCTTCCAGGGCCTTATCCAAAATCATGCCAGGTGCTTGAATCTCCTTCTTGTTTTCCCTCTCCCATGCTTGATTCTTTTCAGGCCAAGAGCAAAAATGAGGAAAGCAACAATCACACCTTTTTCTCTGGGAGCCTTTGGATGACAAGTGAGATAGAGGGTAGGCTTAAGCGAGGTTAACCTCATAAGCCAAGAATTGTACCACAGATGATCCAGCAGACAAAATTTGAGTGTTTACACAGCCCTCAGTCACTTTGGAAAAAATAAATTCTGGGACCCACCAATCCTACTACAACAAACCCTCACATTTAGGATGGCACTTTGAAGAGGGATTGGTGGCTTTTTCTCTTACTGAAACCCTGCAGTTCCAGACGTCCTCTATCTGGAGCATGGGTTTTCAGCCTATAGTATCCAGATGTTGCAGAACTACAACCCCCATCATCTTCAGCCATTATAAATTGTAGTTGGGGACAATTGGAGTAGCAGTCCAGCAACATCTGGAGTACTACAGGTTGGGAACTCTTGCTCTAGAGCTCATAAATCTCTGCCGAGTCCCATGCCAAATATAACAAACAAGCCTCTATTCAGAAAACCACACCTCAAGCCTCTCTTCCTTCTACTTCTCACCAGAGGGCAGTAGCAGCATAAGAAAGAAACTGGCCATGAGAGAAATGAAATGGGCATCCAAGTATGGAGGTTTGTGGTTTCAACTGTGAACCTGATTATTTCCCTCCTAGTGTGCATAGAAACCAACACTGTATGAGGACTTCAAAAGTCTGATTCCTCAAGAGACTTACCCAGTTTTCTGTGAAAAGCTTTGGCGGCATTAGCAGACTAGCCAACAGGCAAAGTGAACACAATAGCTTAGCATTCTTATGGCAATTTTTAGGAAAGGTGATCTCAAAAGTTTATGTTCCATAAGGCTAAAAAGAGGAGGGGCTACTGTCAGAAAAGTCACTCAAATATATTTTTGAGTGGAAAGGTGGCTTGGACTTAAGATACCAGTCCCCCAAATCCTGCTCATCTCAGGTTGCTTTGTCCTCATCACACAAAGGAAGTGGGCCCTGGGCTCTCAGCAGCTTCTCAATGATGGTGATTCCTGATGCCAGCCATGAGACTTCCCCTTCATGCCAATTCTGATGCAAATCCCAAAACTGCCCTTTACCCCCTTAAAGGAAGCTGCTGCTGGTGCCAAGGAGACTTTCCCTCCTGAGGCAAGGATCATCTTGGCTAGGCACATTTTGTCAGGAGTATAGCCTGGGGCTAAGGAGTTAAATCAATCTCCCTACACACTGTGGTCCTGATCCTGACATCTCTCCCACCACATGGTTGCTAGTTGCAATTAAAACAATGAATGTGTGAGGCCAATGGATGTGTGAGGTTTACAGAATTTGCCCAGAGAAATTATATGTACTTAATGGACTTTTCCATCCCTGGCAAGAATAACTTTGAAGGAAATCTTTGCATGATTCTGAAGAGTTTCCCCAGCCCTGCTAGACAAGCTCTCTGCTTCTCTTGCTGGCACAGTTCATTTGGAAGGCTGGAGTGTGCCCCTTATCACGCCTTATAACATGCAGCACATGCAAATGAGCAGAATTATTTCTCCGTCTTCAAGGCTGCTGTGGTCAAACCAGCCCTCTAAATACTCTCAGCCTTCTAGGATTGGTCCAGTCAAAGAAGGAACTCCACTCTCAACATTCCCCCAACACAGAGAGACATGATACTTTGGTTGATCCTCCTTCTTTTTGCAGCTCTCTCAGGTAAATATTCTCTCCTATGTTACTTCCACAGACAAGTGAATATTTCTCCACAATTTCCCCTGATTCTTCATTTGTCTCTCATTTGCAGGCTGCCAGACAGAGGTTCAACTGGTGGAGACTGGAGGTGGTGTTGTGAGCCCCGGAGGCTCCCTCCGCCTCTCCTGCAAGGCTTCAGGATTCACCTTCACTGACTATCCGATGCACTGGATCCGGCAGGCTCCTGGAAAAGGACTTGAGTGGGTGGCTGGAATTAGCAGCCCCAGTGGAAGCAGCCAGTGGTACAACCCCAAGGTTCAGGGGTGATTCACCATCTCCAGAGACAATTCCCAGACTTCAGTCCATCTACAAATGGGCAGCTTGAAGCCTGAAGACTCTGCCTTGTATTACTGTGCAAGAGGCACAGTGGCAGCTTCTAACTTCCTCCTGATACAAAAACCTCAGCGAGGCCCCCACTAGCTGTAGCTGTGGATGGTTTTGAAGTGCTTCAGAGATCAAAGTGGAAAGGAGCTAATACAGCAAATCAGGCAGAATGTTAGGTTGGAAAAATTCATACTTCTGTCCTTCATAATACCCGTATCTACATCAGCTGTGGAGAAAGTAAATGTCCAATTACTCTCACCCAAGAAAAAGCTTATGTTAATTCTTCACAAAACCAGACTACAGTCCTCTCCCAGCTTTTCCAAAGGATGCAGCAGACATAAGCATCAACTGTTAGGTGAGCTGGTCTTGTGGTAGCAAGCATGACTTGTCCCCTTAACTAAGCAGGGTCTGCCCTGGTTGCATACAAAAGGCAGACTAGAAGTGTGAGCTCTGTCAGATCTTCCCCCTCAGGGGATGGAGCTGCTCTGGGAAGAGCAAAAGATTTCAAGTTCCCTCCCTGGTGGCATCTCCAAGATAGGGCTGAGAGAGATTCCAGCCTGCAACCTTGGAGAAGCCGCTGCCAGTCTGTATAGACGATACTGAGCTGGATAGACACTAGTCGGACTCAGTATATGACACCTTCCTATGTTCCATTAAGACCAAATGCTCAGCTCAGGAAGAAGGCTTGAGTGGGGCCCACATCGGGAGTTATGGCAAGGAACCCGTTCAAATGAGCACAACCATTTCTCCACCTTCATGGCTGCTGCAGCCAAACCACCCTGTAAATACTCTGAGTCTGTTAAGAATGGGCCACTCATAGATATAAAACCCAATATATATATAGCAATGTCTATATATAGCCTCTGGGCTCCCTGTTGGATGTACTTGCAGTGGAAAACCCAGGTTTGATACTGAGCATTGTGTGAAGGTCTGTAAGTCAAGAGCTTGAAGTAGGGGATCCATGCATATCTCCTCATCATACAACATCTACCAAAGAGGTGACAGACAGAATGAATCACCCTAGAGGACTCGAGCCAATGAGCCAAGACACACATCACAGGCAAATTGTAGCATTTCCCCTTCCAGAAATGGCTGTTCCTGGCATTCTTGGCTCCTCAAGGGTTTTCATCCCATATTAATACTGCCCCCTTCTATGCTGAGAAATTTATGCAAAGTCAGGAGCAGCTTTCCTTCCCACATATCATAATCATCATATTATTTACATTTTATATCCCGTTCTTCCTCCAAGAAGCCCAGAGCAGTGTACTACATACTTAAGTTTCTCCTCACAACATCCCTGTGAAGTAGGTTAGGCTGAGAGAGAAGTGACTGGCCCAGAGTTACCCAGCAAGTCTCATGGCTGAATGGGGATTTGAACTCAGGTCTCCCCGGTCCTAGTCCAGCACTCTAACCACTACACCATGCTGGCACCCTCAAAGCCTCTCACCCCACAGACTTCCTAGCACAGCCCACAGAAACCCTTTGAGATCCAGCCCATATCTCTGCAATGTAGTCCATATTGCCAGTCATCATGGTTCTGGCTGCCTCCTCATGTGCATGGAGTTTTCTAGTGGAGATTATTCCTACTGGCACTCAACTTGTGTTCTGAAATTTTTCTAATCTGCTGTTTCTCTATCCCAGTTCTTTCTCATTTCAGCAGGTGCCCTTTCAGGGCAGGTGGTTTTGGCCCAGGCTGATGATCCAGTACTGAAAAAACCTGGAGAATCCCAGAAAATGACTTGTGCAGTCACTGGGTTTGACCTTAAGGGCCACTGGATGAACTGGGTCCAACAGAAGTCTGGCAAAGGATTGGAGTGGCTTGTTTACTATTTCAACACTGCTTCTGGGAACAGTTTCTATTCCTCTGCAATCTGAGGGAGATTCACAGCCTCAAAGGGAGGTTCAAACTTCTGCTTGCAAATGAACAGCCTGAAAGCACAGGATACAGCTGTGCATTACTGTGCAAGAGAGCCACAGGGAGAGAGATCCCACTAGAACTCAAGAATAAAAACCCTTCATTCCATGAGCTCTGGAGGGAAATGACCAGAGAGGGCAGCAGAGATCAGCCACGAATCGGGAACATAACTAAAGCAGAAGACATAATACATCAAAGAAATAAATCAGTAAGGGTTCACTGTGACTCTCTGGCCAGTTCAAGGGCAAGTCTCCCATGTGGTGAGATGTTGCCTCAAAGAGGTAAATTTTGGGCGTGACACAGGGGTGGTAAGATGCCCCCTGACCCCTCAATTAACTTCTGCTCCCTACCACCCACTGCCATTGGAGATGAACTTTTCAGAGTCTCTGTCCACTGCTCAAAGATGCACCTGGATGCAGTTGTTTGGGTTCCATAGCAGGAAAGGCAGAATCTATTGTACTGAAGTGAGCTAAGTACAGCTTGTACAAACTGGTGGCAAGTGGAACTGGCTCCACCTTCCTTGCTGCTCTGTCTTAGGGATGATCTCAAAATTCCCACCCTAATGTTCCCTGTAAGAGAGTATTTCTAAATAACAATCATTGCACCACTGATGGTCCTCTACTGCCACCGTCTCCTCCTCTCCCTAGCCTGGCATAAACCTTTCTTCTTCCCTCCCCGGACTAGTAATGAGAAGGAAGTCGATAAGGAAATAATGAAAGTGAAGAAGAGTACTGTTGATACTTTACAGAGTATTGATCCGATAGGATACCTATTAGAAACAGATATAGGGGCTCTTTCCAATATTGTTATTGTTACTTGATTTCTGATTGGAAATCCTATAAAAAGTGGAAATGTTCTCCACAGAGACCTATGTGGAAAGGGGGGGGGGGCAAATATAAATTGGGAATGGCTGGGCAGAGAAGTTTGAAATTTGGTGTACACATAATTCAGAATGACAGGACTCTGTGCATTGAATTTTAAGTAACTTGGTCTATTCAATAGTTTTAATGGGTTGTTTTTTTAAAAAAGTTAAGCCAAAATTGCGCTAACATGCAGGAATTGCAGCAAAAAAGTAATGTAACATTTGAGAATCACAGGGGAAGTGATATAACATCCAAGCATCTCAAGAAAAGTGATGTCACATCAGAGAATCTACCACTTACTTTTTACGTTTAATTTAAGTTTATTTTTTACATTCATCCCGCTCTTCCTCCAAGGATCTCAGAGCAGTGCACATGCTTATTTTTATCCTCACCTCGGACCGAACCGGGGGTGGGGTTCGGTTTGACACCGAATGGTCGAACCAAACTGGTTTGACCTCGATCAGGTTTGGGGCTGAACTTCTTTGCACATCCCTAGTTTGCAATGCATTAACCATTGCAAACCTCATAGTCCGGAAAATGCCCAGCAGTGCAAAAGGGAGGTAGGAGGATGTGCTGAAGAGGAGGAGGAGGCAGAGGTGCACCTAGGTAATTTTGGTACCTGAACCTAAAGGTCTTTGGAGGCCTCCCCTCCACTGCAGATTAAGCCTCATCATTCTCCGCTAGGCAACCACACCACCCAGGACAGACTAAAGAGAAGTTGGGGGGCCCCAGGGGCTGTGGAGGCCCTGGACTTCAGCCCCGAGGTCCAGGGGTAAGAGCACCTCTGGGAGGAGGCTGAGGAGAAGGATGTGGTGGTGGTGCATGAGGATGTTCACCAGCTCCTGCGGGTGCTCCAGGGCTTTCCAGCCTCATTGAGCTAAGGGATACTGTTCCTTTGAGAATGATCAAGAAGACAGAAATTCCTTAGGGTTTAGCCTGAACATTCTCAAAAGTGAAATTCAAACAGAGAATTTCAAGATTCCTCCAAGGAGAAATTCAAACTATAAGAACAATCCCAGGGTTTTTTCCCCCCTCAAGGAGGAACTGAAAGGTGAAGAAAATCAAATGATTTCTTTTTCTAACGAGAAAAGCAATGGAGGGCACCCTTTCCCCATCAGTCCCCACCCCATGCCAGGAAAACCTTCACTGGTTCCTTTTCTGCTTGTTTGGATGTCATGAAAAGGCAGAGGAGCAGGGCCACAAGAAGAATGGCAGCCTTTTCTCACCTGTCTGCCTCTTCCCCCCCCCCCGCCTCCATCATCCCTTAATTAATCAAGAACCAGACTGGTGCTCAGCAAGGTCTTTTTGGGCTGCCTACCAAGCATGCTCTCCTGCGACATCTCTGGTTTCCAATCCAAGTCAGGCAAACCTCTCTATTTAACTCCATCCAAATTAGATGGAAATCAGATGCAAATCTCATGTCTGGGGTTTTTACCATTTAAATAGTCACACCCACACACCAGTTCTTAGGATTTGCTGCAGACCCAAAGCAGCCATTGCTCCAGAGGAAGGAGTAACCCTTCTCCTTCACTATGAAGCTCGTCTTTCTTTTCCTTTCCTGCTTAGCATCACTGTTGCGTGGGTATCTGCCAGACAAATGGCAAGAATGAAATATCCTTGAAGCAAATGCTCTTGTTAATATATAATCAATTATAATTAATATATAATTATATATCTAATATATAATTTATATACCGCCCTGAGCCATTTTCCGAAGGGGGTATATAAATCAAATAAATAGATAGACAGATAGATAAAATAATACCTTCTTTGTCATTGCCTTTAGATGTCCACTGCAGTGTTCAGCTGGTGGAGTCTGGACCAGGAACAGTGAAACCTGGAGGATCTCTCAGACTAACCTGCACTGTCACTGGTGACTCCATCAAGAGTGTGTTCTGGGAGTGGGTCCGACAGGCTCCCGGGAAGGGACTGGAATGGCTGGGCCAGATAGATTGGAGTGTCTTCAGCTGGAGCACTTACTACGCCTCATCTCTCCAAGGCCGCATCACTCTCTCTGCCGATGCCTCCAGCAACACATATTCTCTCCAGCTGAACTCCCTGACAGCTGCAGACACGGCCACATATTACTGTGCAAGAAGAGCACAGTGACACAAAACATATGGGGAACTGTACAGAAAGAGGAAGGCATTTACTACTGGCTCTTTGTTCTCCAGAGAATCCAATCCTTATGAATTTCAGTGCCCATGAGTTTTTAAACTGAATATACTTGCTCACTGTAGAGAGGACAGGGGCATTTCTGGCACCTCTAAGACCGATTCATTGACTTTAGGATGTGCCTTAATAGGTGTAAATGTCGCGGTGATTTGCATATGTGATGACATGTGATGACAACATATGAAAATACCCCATCACAGTGCTAGAAGTATGGATAGAACTTGTCATATATTGTCCAACACAATGCTCATCAACCGAGTTAGCTGACAAATTCAGCAACCGGACATCAACTGTGGAGAAGTAAACTATATACGTTCATGTATGACCAGACCATGGTTTGTCTTGCCTACAAAAGCTATGAAAATGAAAACAATCAGTATTCATTGTTGCACAGGTCTCTTTTTTTCCTCATTTACCTACACCAGAATGGTGTGACTGTTCTTGCAACATCTGATTTTCTAGACATGAACAGTCAAATCCCTGCCAGAATCTCCCAGCCATACTCTTTCTTGCCCCATTGTAGCTCAGCAGAAGTGTGGCTTCAGGAAACATCAAGCAACATCTCCCCAGAAGAGATATATTTCAGAAGCATTTAGAGAAACAGGTGCTTGCCTTTGGTTATAATCCATACCCTATCTTATCCATCATATCCTGTGGAGCCAGCGTGGTGTAGTGGTTAGAGTGCGGGACTAGGACCGGGGAGACCTGAGTTCAAATCCCCATTCAGCCATGACACTTGCTGGGTGACTCTGGGCCAGTCACTTCTCTCTCAGCCTAACCTACTTCGCAGGGTTGTTGTGAGGAGAAACCTAAGTATGTAGTACACCACTCTAGGCTCCTTGGAGGAAAAGCGGGATATAAAATGTAAAAAAATAAAAATGAAATGAAATTCTGAAATCATTGGCTTCCTGTCAGATAGCCATCCACTTCATTCAGTTCTGACCCAATAGCCAATAACTACCTTGGGATATAGCTAAAATGCCCTTTCCTCGATGTTCCTACCCCATGCACATGTGCACAGACACCTGAATGCCCTAACAACACAATGGCAGAAGAATGCTATATCCGTGAGCACGTCCGGTCTATCTCTTTGTGCAACTGACAAGTGGAAATATGACATGCTAGGCTTGTGTGAGTTCCCCACACAGCAAGCTGGTGGTTGTGTGAACCATGCATTTTCTGACTATGCTTGCCACACAATATTCGAAGTGGAACTGGTGCCTTTTTCTCTCACTGAGACCCAGCAGCTCCAGATATACTCTAGAGCTCAGAAACCGCCTCGAAATCTCTCACCATACATAGCAAAATGGAAATTACTCTCTTCAGAAGACCAGGCCTGAAACTTCTCTTCCTTCTGCCTCTCACCACAGAGCAGTAGTAGCATAAGGAAGAAACTGGCTATGAGAGGAAGCATGGACATCTACAAATGCAAGTTTGTTGTTTCACCTGTAAGTAGCGATGCACACCAAATGGTTTTGCTTCCCTGGATTCTGGATTGATTTGATTCAAATTCAATTTGATACCATTAAAAATTCAAATCAATCTAGCTGAATTTTTAAGGGCTAGGGGGCACCAAAGTGGGTTGGGTGGCAGGGCCCCATTGGAAAAAAAAATTCAGAAGCAAGTATTTTCATGATTCTGCAGGGTACTTTACGACCTAAAAGCAGTGATACATATGCTGGTAACCTCTAGGCTGGATTACTGCAATGTGCTCTATGTGGAGCTGCCTTTGTATGTAGTCCAGAAACTGCAGTTGGTTCAGAACACGGCAGCCAGGTTGTTCTCTGGGTCATCTAGGAGAGACCATATTACTCCTGTGTTGAAGGAATTGCACTGGCTGCCAATACATTTCTGGGCAAAATACAAGGTGCTGGTCATTACCTATAAAGCCCTAAACAGCATAGGCCCTGGGTATTTAAGATAACATCTTAACCATTCATTTAAGAGACCATCTTATGGCATACTTTTGCCATAAGCCCCAGCTCTTCCTAAGATCATCTGGAGAGGTTCGCCTGCGGCTGCTGCCAACCCATCTGGCGCCTACTTGGGAACGGGCCTTCTCCGTTGTAGCCCCTGGACTTTGAAATGCGCTCCCTGTTGGAATAAAAGCCTCTTCATCTCTGGCAACTTTTAAAAGGGCACTGAAGACACAATTATTCACCGCGGCTCTTAATTCTATTTATAGTTTTAAATAATTTTAATATGGGATTTTTAATGTTTTTTTAAATCTTTTAAATGATTTTAACTGTTAAATTGATTCAATGTTTTAAATGATTTTAATTGTAAACCACCCAGAGACGCAAGTTTGGGGCAGTATAGAAATATTTCAGATAGATAGATAGATAGATAGATAGATAGATAGATAGATAGATAGATAGATAGATAGATAGATATTCCCAGGCCCTGCAGACAAGCTGGTGAACAAACCATGCTGCTGATTATCTACCTTGCAATGTAGACAAAATGCTCAGCTCAAGAAGAAGGCTATAACTCCATATCAGGAGTTATAGCATGGAACCCATGCAAATAAGGATAACCATTTCTCCGCCTTCAAGGCTGCTGAGGCCAAACCAACCTTCTAAATACTCTGAGCTTTCTAAGAGTGGAGGTAACTCAAGGAGGTAACCCCACTCTCAACGTCCACCAACCCAGCCAGAGACATGATGCTTTGGTTGCCCTTCATTCTTTCCTTTGCAGCTCTCTCAGGTTAATATTCTTCCTTGCACAAATAATACCCAGGAACAGTTAAACGTCCCTGCAGAGGATTGCCCTGACTCTTTGTTCACCTTTTCTTTGCAGGCTGCCAGGCAGAGGTTCAGCTGGTGGAGACTGGAGGGGGTGTCGTAACCCCTGGAGGCTCCCTCCGCCTCACCTGCAAGGCTTCAGGATTCACTTTTGCGGACAGTTATATGGGCTGGTTCCGCCAGCCTCCCAGGAAAGGACTGGAGTGGGTGTCTAGAATAAGTAGCTCTGCTGGAAGTGAGAAACTTTACAACCCCAAGGTACAGGGGCGATTCACCATCTCCAGAGACAATTCCCAAAGCTCAGTCCATCTGCAAATGAGCAGCTTGAAGCCTGAAGACTCTGCCTTGTATTACTGTGTAAGAGGCACAGTGGCAGCTTCTGACTTCCTCCTAGAACAAAAACCTCAGCGAGACCCACACATGCAGTAACTGTCTCTGGAAGGGGGTGCCAGAGAGACAAGAACAGATTCAGCAAGGCAGGCAACAAGCTAAGCTAGAGAGATGTATACCTTTGTCATTCATGAAATCTGTATCCTCACTCTCTAAATATATACACACAGGGTGGAAGCACACTCACCAGAACTGCAACACACACATCTCTATCCCATTGTCCCGCTTGCAGCTCAGAGGAACTAATATTCACCCTGGCTTTTAATTAATATTGTTTTAATGCTATTTTAAAATATTGTTTTAAAATTTGTAAACTGTTGTAATGTTTTAAAAATTTTGTTTTTGTTTTAACTAATGTTTTACTTTCTGTTTTTATTTTGTAGTAAACCACCCAGAAACGTTAAGTTTGAGGTGGTATAAAAATATGTTAAATAAATAAATAAATAAATAAATAAATAAATAAATAAATAAAATATTTTTGATCCTTTGTTTCTGGAGAAGCTGGTTTTGCCCTGTTCTGAATGAGTAGCCTCGCTGTCAACCCTAAAGCATCCTTTAACCTCCTTAGTGCACTGCACTGCTTGGCTGTTTCATGAGTCTGTATGGAAGATGCCACCCCCATCTCTGGCCCAGCTTCAAAATGGAAATAAGAAGGGACTATACTTCCAGGGACTATACTCCATTTTTATCCAAAATCAGGCCAGGTGCATAAATCGAGGACACCATGTGTATGCTGGTGCCGTTTGTGGGTACTTGGGACAAGCCCTGACACTGCAGGAAGCAGCATGTGATGGAACTGCTCTCCAGTTTAAAAAAGATCCCACTTGCCACTCCCCTCCCCATGGTGCCGACGAGTGAACCAGAAAGTGGGCTTACCCAAGGTTAACCTCGGAAGTCAAGAATCATAACACAGATTATCTGGGCACTGCAGTTCCTTTGCCCCCACCTGCAATCCCCCTCCCTCTTCCTGTTGTGCCGAATGCATCACTTGCCCAGCAACCATTGACCCAGATATGAGAGGGGATGTGCTTGTGGGAGGAGCTTGAGAGCAACCCCCAGGTTGCTGCATTTGAATGACAAAAGGGGGTCAGGTTGTTCTTCTTGTGCAAGCTCGACACTTAGTAGCACAACAGTTTTGCACCCGGTGCAATGTAGTTAGTACAAGTGCAGCGTTAGTCTGGATGTCAGTCAGCAATTGCAAAATAAATGCACCCTTTTGTTCACAGTCTGAATCGGAGGATACCCTTAATGAGTTTTGAATGATTGGTTGTTTCAGGAAATGCCAGTTACATGTAGTAACTGTGGCTGGAATGGGGGTGCTAGAGAGACAAGAAGGGATACAGCAAGGCAGGCAAAAAGATAAGCCAGAGAGATTTATACCTTTGCCATTCATGGACTCTGCATCCTCATTCTGCATATATGCACGCAGGGTGGAAGCACACTCACCAGAACACATCTATCATGTTGTCCAGCTTGCAGCTTAGAGGAAATGATATGTATTTGTCCCTTTGTTTCTGGAGAAGCTGATTTTGCTCTCTTCTGAATGAACAGCCTCACTGTCAATCCTAAAGCATCTTTTTATCATCTCAGTGCACTTCACTGATTGGCTATTTCATGAGTCTTTATGGAAGATACCACTCCCATCTCTGGCACAGATTCAAAATGGAGAGGAAAAGGATGGGGCGTATCCAAAATCATGCCAGGTGCTTGAATCTCTTTCTTGTTTTCCCTCTCCCGTGCTTGATTCTTTTCAGGCCAAGAGCAAAAATGAGGAAAAGCAACCATCACACCTTTTTCTCTGGGAGCCTTTGGATGACAAGTGAGATAGAGGGTAGGCTTACCCGAGGGTAACCTCATAAGCCAAGAATTGTACCATAGATGATCCAGCAGAGAAAATTTGAGTGTTTACACAGCCCTCAGTCACTTTGGAAAAAATAAATTCTGGGACCCACCAGTCCTACTACAACAAACCCTCACATTTAGGATGGCACTTTGAAGAGGGATTGGTGGCTTTTTCTCTTACTGAGACCGAGCAGCACCAGACATCCTCTGTCTGGAGCATGGGTTTTCAGCCTATAGTACTCCAGATGTTTCTGAACTATATATTGTATTTGGGGACAATTGGAGTAGCAGTCCGGCAACATCTGGAGTACCACAGGTTGGGAATTCTTGCTCTAGCGCTCATAAATCTCTGCTGAGTCCCATGCCAAATATTACCAAACAAATATTACAAAACAAGTCTCTCTTCAGAAAACCAGACCTCAAGACACTCTTCCTTCTGCTTCTCACCAGAGAGCAGTAGCAGCCTAAGAAAGAACCTGGCCATGAGAGAAATGAAATGGGCATCCAAGTATGCAGGTTTGTGGTTTCAACTGTGAGCCTGATGATTTCCCTCCTAGTGTGCATGGTAACTGACACTGTATGAGTACTTCGAAAGTCTGATTCCTCAAGAGACTTACCCACAGTTTTTTTTAAAAAGCTTTGGCGGCACTAGAGGACTAGCCAACAGGCAGAGTGAACACAATAGCTTAACATCCTTATGGCAATTTTTAGTCAACTTTATTGGTTTATTACTCATCCTCTCTGCGATCCACTGGGAACTCATAAAGAATGAACACAGGAACCAGAACAACCTTCCTGGATTCAAATTTTCCTGAATCCAATACTAGTACCCACACCAAGTTCTTTGATGTTACAAATTGTGGGGTCATCTTAAATTTAGAGTGCTGGTTATTTAGGGTAAATACTGGTTATTCAGGGTAAAGTTATAACTTATATAATGTACTGTATAACCTGTATTTAGCCTCTATTTTTAAAGGTTGGGTCATCTTAAATTCAGGGTAAACGTGGGTAGCAAGTCTATTGGAGAAGGCTCTAAAGTGGAGCAATGTCATGTATGAAAAGTCCATAAGTTAAACTTCAGATATATGAACTTGAAGCAGGCAGGGCAATAGTTACATATCCATGTCTGAGGATTGTGCCAACTTCTTACCCTGTATGGGGGAAACTGTAGAGCAGGAGTCGACAAACCCGTCAGTCCAGCAGTTGTTGAACCGCAACTCCTATCATTCCCAGACAACTTCAGCCATATGAACTTAAAGCAGGCGAAACACACGTCAGGTTGTTCAATTTTGTCAACTTCTTACCCTGTATGGGTTCAGCAAACAAATTGGTCCAGCAGTTGCTGAACTGCAACTTTTATCATTCCAAACCATTTTGGCTGGTGATGATGGGAGTTGTAGTTCAAGAACAGCTGGAGAGCCAAGGTTGCCAACCCCTGCTCTTCAACGAGAGTGACTGAGAGAGTTGTAGCTCCTCAAATGACTTGTAATATGAAGAACGACGTCTCAGAGTTCCTTATTTCCTGCAAGCATTTCCTATGAACAGAGAGGAGGAGGAGCAACGGGAGGGAGGGTAAGATAAGACCTTAACAACCAGGGAGATTGAGATCTATCCCAAGGACAATGGGAAGGAACCAGTACTTCTGATGCAACCATTTGAGAGCCAATAGTCATCAGCATGTATACAAGGGAGCAGTCCCTTTTAATGATGAGTAAAGATACATAGCCTGCTGCCATGTCTGGCTATCAGTACGAATGAGGCAAAACTCTCTTTTAAACTCCTACCTTGATTAGCTGAAAATTATATGCAAATTCCATACCTGCGGGTTTTCCCATTTAAATAGTCACACCCACACAACAGGCCTTAGCATCTGCTGCAGAGCCAAGCCACTCCAAAGGGAAGAGTTTCTCTTATTGCAGACCATGAATCTCCTCTTTGTTTTTCTTTTCTTAACAGCATCTCTGTTACGTGAGTATCTTGCAGATAAATGTGTAAGAATGAAATGCTGTTGAAGCAAATACTCTCATTAATACCGGCTTTGTCACTGCCCTTAGATGTCCACTGCAGTGTTCAACTTGTGGAGTCCGGACCCGGAACAGTGAAACCTGGAGGATCTCTTAGACTAACCTGCACTGTCACTGGTGACTCCATCAAGAATGAGTACTGGGAGTGGGTCCGACAGGCTCCCGGGAAAGGACTGGAATGGCTGGGCCAGATAGACTGGTATAGAAGCAACTGGCGCACATACTATGCCTCATCTCTCCAAGGCCGCATCACTCTCTCTGCCGATGCCTCCAGCAACACATATTCTCTCCAGCTGAACTCCCTGACAGCTGCAGACACGGCTACATATTATTGTGCAAGAAGAGCACAGTGACACAAAACAAATGGGTAACTGTACAAAAAGAGGAAGTCATTTGGTACAGGCTCTTAAGAGAGTTCCAGCCCTAATATCAATGTAAATGCTCATCAGTTGTTACATAAGTTTGCTTACAGGGCAAAAAATCTTCAAGCACCTCAAAGTCCAATTCATTTATTTTAGGGTGAGCTTTCTTTGGCTCAGTATCTTGCATATATGAATATGCCATTACAGTTTCTTAAAGACAATGCTTCCCAATAGTTCACCCATTCAGCAACCTGTCATCAGCTGCAGAATGTAAATGATGTATGTTCATGAATAAACTAGCTCATATTTTTCAATGTATACCAAAAGGGGGAAACTAGAGAGATTTTTCATGGGTTCCACAGTTCTGTTCTCCTTTTTGGCTACACCAGAATGGCATATCTATTCCTCTGACATCTGAATTCATGTAGACATGACTGGGGAAATCCCTGCCAGAAAATCCAACCCACAATCTTATAGGAACATAGGAAACTGCCTTCTGCCGCGTCAGACCATTGGTTCATCTGCATGACCTGGCATAACCCAGGCCACACAGAGACCCATTGCACAGGTGTGGCAGTCTCCAAAATGGGGGGAAAGGCCCAAATGAGTAGAAGAATGGCTGAACAGCCTAGTTTGGGAAGCAAGGGAGGTCGGTGGGGGAGGTAGAACCTCCACAGACCCCCCGACGCCACTGCGGAGAACCTCCTGGAGGGGGTAATTATAATAACAAAAATAAATAAATTTAAAACAGGAAAAGCTCACGAACCGCCCCCCCCGGACAGAACCAAATGGGTGGTGGTGTTGAGGGGGTGCCACACCAAACTGGCCAGGTCTGGTCTGGGTCTGGTTCAAACTTGAACCAAATCGGACCAGCCAGTTCCATGCACTCCACTAATTTGCAGTGCCCTCTTGCAAATATAACGGTATGAACACTAAATCTATATAGAGCCAGCGTGGTGTAGTGGTTAGAGTGCTGGACTAGGACCGGGGAGACCCGAGTTCAAATCCCCATTCAGCCATGAAACTAGCTGGGTGACTCTGGGCCAGTCACTTCTCTCTCAGCCTAACCTACTTCGCAGGGTTATTGTGAAAAAGAAACTCAAGTATGTAGTACACCGCTCTGGGCTCCTTGGAGGAAAAGCAGGATATAAATGTAAAAATAATAATAATAATAATAATAATACATCTGCACAAATGCAATGCACAAATGTATATCCTGCACATATTTCATCCACTACAAAACCAGGATTCAATTGGTATTGGGGGGGGGCAGGCTTGTTGGGTTTTCCCCCCATGGGAAACCCAGGTCTGATACTGCATAACCTGTGAAAGTTCCCGTAGTTAAGCTCAGGGCTATGAACCTGATGGGGCCATGCCCATCTCCTCACCAAAACAAATCCTCTTCCCATCATAATTCAACGATCTCCAAAATACAATGCTCCACAAACCATGAGGAGCAGCAGAAAATAAAAGGATCTCTACGGCTAATCTCTCCAGATGTCTGAAGGCAATGAGCCATTCCAGATGTCAAGGCAAATTGTAGCCCCTCCCCTTTCCAGAAGTAGCTGCTCCCTGGGTTTCTTGCTTCCTCAAGGGTCTGCATCCCATATTAATACTGCCCTGTTTGTTGCGGAGCAATTTATGCAAAGTGAGGAGAACTTTTGCTTCCTACTTATACCCTCAAAGCTGCTCACCCCACAGACTTCCTGGCACAGCACACAGAGGCTATCGGACATCCAGCCCACCTCTCTGCAATGCAGTCCTTATTACCAATACTCATTGCTTTGGCTGCCTCATCATGTACGTAGAGTTTTCTGTTGGACTTGATTCCTACTGGCACACAAACTGTGTTTTCATATAACAACAGAACTCTGTTGCTCTCAACTCTCTCTCCTTTGTCTTCCACTCCCAGGTGTCTTCTCACAACAGGTGGTTCTGACCCAAGACAATGATCCAGTGTTGAAAAAACCTGGAGAATCCCATAAACTGACTTGTGCAGTCACTGGGTTTGATCTGAGCAGCTACTGGATGGCCTGGGTCAGGCAGAAGCCTGGCAAAGGACTGGAATGGATTGTTAGCTATTACAACACTGGGAACAGTCATTATTCCCCTGCAATCCAAGGGCGATTCACAGCCTCAAAGGGAGGCTCCAACTTCTACTTGCAAATGAGCAGCCTGAAAGCAGAGGACACAGCCATGTATTACTGTGCAAGAGACACAGTGGGAGGAATCCCACTAGCTCCCATACAAAAACCCCACCATGCATGAAGTTTGAAGATAAATGACTAGAGGGGGTGCCAGTGAGCCATGAATCAAAAGAATAACTAAAGCAGATCTAATCATATATGCCAAAGAAATAAATTAATGCTCAACAGCTGTGATTATTTGACTTCACCCAGGGGCAGTCCTCCCATGAGGTGAGATGAAACCGTTGCCTCAGGAAGTTTGATTTTTGGGGCAACACTGGGGAGGCAAAATACCTTTTCCCCACCCCCACCACCACACTAGCTTCACTCCACTGCCCACCAACTGCCCACCAGCACTAAAGAGGCTCTTTTCAGAGTCACTGTTTCTGAAAGAGCCACCCCAAAATGGTCCTCTGCCATCTTCTGCCATCACTGTTTCATCCTAATCCAGCACTCACCTTTCTATTTCCTTCTTTAGGCTAGTAATTAAAAGGAAGTGGAGAGGAAATGTGGAGAATTTTCTCTGCTCTGTCCAGAACTAAGTTCCAGAGTTCCTTACTTCCTGAAGGCATTTCCTAAGAATAGTTAGAAAGAGGAGCCAACATTAGGGGGGCAAGAGGGAGGAGCACCATAACAACCAGAGATATTAAGATCCATCACAGGGAAGGTGGGAATCAGTGCTCTGGATACAATCAGTAGGGATGTGCCTGAACCAAAATTCAGACTGAATTCTAACCAAACTGCTGGTTCACGAGGCAGTTCAGTTTAACTGATTGGACAGGCTGGTCTTATCGACTGAGTTGGTTTAGTGGTTCGAAGGGCTATGCTTGTAAAGGGGAATAAAAATTCTTCTAAAGGGCAGACAGAGGGTGGTGAGCAGGCACCTTGAAAAGTAGATTCATGTTCTTACTGGCCCATGGGAAGTCAATTCCACCTCTCTAAAGCTCCCTTACGTAGCCCAAGCATGAGACACTCCCTCCCGCAAACTCATCCATGCAGTGGCAATACAGTTCCAATAGGTTGCTTGAGGGAACACCGCACACTTTGGCTGTGCCAGAGGGCTTTGAGGGGCGGCTTCGGGAGCTGCTGGGCCATTAAGAACTTTAATCTACTTTTAAAGGTTCCTTCTCACCACTACCCGCCAGCCGCCTTTTTGGAGTCTTTTCAAATATTTCTCTACCCCTTTGCTTGTAAAGGGATCACTGGATCCCCCTTTACAAGAAAAGCCCCTCAGGCTCAACCCCAAACCAGTCCACCATGACACGGGCTCTGCCCAGGTGGCTCAGAGTGAATGGTGGTGTAGTGCACATAGGGTGCCAACCACGCCCAAAACGACAAGCCCATGGGGCACTGGGTTTTCATGTTTCTGAGGTGTTCTTCTGAGAGTAGATTCTCTGGTAGGAAATGAGAGTGGATTCAATGTTTGTCATTGAATCCACTCTCATTTCCTACCAGAGAATCTAAGAACATAAGAACAGCCCTGCTGGATCAGGCCCAAGGCCCATCTAGTCCAGAATCCTTTTTCACACAGTGGCCCACCAGATGCCTCTGGAAGCCTACAGGCAGGAGCTGAGGGCATGCCCTCTCCTCTGCTGTAACTCCCCCACAACTGGTACTCAGAGGCATCCTGAGCTGGGGACGATGGGAGTAGCAGTCCAGCAACATCTGGAGTACCACCGGTTGAGAACTCTTGCTCTAGAACTCATAAATCTCTGCCGAGTCCCATGCCAAATATTACAAAACAAGCCTCTCTTCAGAAAACCAGACCTGCAGCCTCTCTTCCTTCTGCATCTCACCAGAGGGCAGTAGCAGTATAAGAAAGAAACTAGCCATGAGAGAAATGAAATGGGCATCCAAGGATGCAGGTTTGTGGTTTCAACTGTGAGCCTGATGATTTCCCTCCCAGTTTGCATGAAAACGGGCACTGAATGAGTACTTCGGAAGTCTGATTCCTCAAGAGACTTACCCACAGTTTTCTTTTAAAAGCTTTGGCGGCGCTAGAAGACTAGCCAACAGGCAGAGTGAACACAATAGCTTAGCATCCTTATGGCAATTTTTATTCAACATTATTGATTTATTACCCACCCTCTCTGTGATGTACAGGGAACCCATACAGAATGAACAGAGGAACAAGAACAACCTTCCTAGATTCAAATTTTCCTGAATCCAAGACTAGTTTTCGCCCAAGTTCTTTGATGTTAGAAATTGGGGGTCATCTTAAATTCAGAGTGCTGTTCGTTTTGGGGAAAATACTGTATAACATGTATAAAGTACTGTATAAACTGTATTTAACCTCTATTTTTAAAGGGGGGGTCATCTTAAATTCAGAGTAAATATGAGTAGTAATCTATTGGAGGAGGCTCTAAAATGGAGCAATGTCATGTGTGAAAAGTCTATAAGTTAAACTTCAGACATATGAACTTGAAGCAGGCGGGGCAATGGTTACATGCTCACATCTGAGGATCGTGCCAACCTCTTACCCTGGATGGGGGAAACTGTAGAGCAGGAGTCAGCAAACTAATCGATCCAGCTGTTGTTGAACTGCAACTCCCATCATTCCCAGCCATTGTGCCTGGGGATGATGGTTCAAGAACAGCTGGAGAGCCAAGGTAGCCAACCCCTGCTCTAGGGCCTGCAAGAAGAGTGACTGAGAGAGTTGTACCTCTCCACATGACTTGCTATATGAAGAACTAATATTCTCAGAGTTCCTTAGTTCCTGCAAGCATTTCCTATGAACAGATAGGAGGAGCACCGGGAGGGAGGCATGAGAGATTGAGATCCACCCCAAGGACAGTGGGAAGGAACCAGTGCTTCTGATAGAACTATATGAGAGCCAATAGTCTTCAGAATGTATAGAAGGAAGGATACAAGATCCCAAAGGCAAGGAACAGTCCCTTTTAAAAATGAAAGAAGATACATAGCCTACTGCCATGTCTGGCTATCAGTACAGATGAGGCATCTGTAAGAAGACTGGAGTGGGTCCCTTATAACATGGAGCCCATGCAAATGAGCAGAACCATTTCTCCTCCTTCAAAGCTGCTTCCACTAAACCAACCCTGTAAATACTTCGAGCCTTCTAAGATAGGGCGACTGAAGGAGGTGACCCAACTCTCAACATTTTCCTAACACAGAGAGATATGATACTTTGGCTGATCCTCCTCCTCTTTTTTTCAGCTCTCTCGGGTAAATATTCTCTCTTATGTAACACCCAGGGAAATCTAAATATTTCTCCACATTTCCCCCTGATTGTTCATCTGTCTCTCATTTGCAGGCTGCCAGTCAGAAGTTATGCTAGTGGAGACTGGAGGGGGGGCTTGTAAGCCCTGGAGGCTCTTTCCACCTCTCCTGCAAGGCTTCAAGATTCACCTTTACTGACTATCAGATGCACTGGATCCGACAGGCTTCAGGGAAAGCACTGGAGTGGGTGGCTGGAATTAGCAGCTCCAGTAGAAGCACCCAGTGGTACAACCCCAAGGTTCAGGGGCGATTCACCATCTCCAGAGACAATTCCCAGACTTCAGCCCCTCTGCACATGGGCAGCTTGAAACCTGAAGACTCTGCCTTGTATTACTGTGTAAGAAGCAGAGTGGCAGAAGTTGGCTTCCTGCTTGTACAAAAACCTCAGTGAGCATCTTGGAACACAGCACGAAATGAAAGAGCCTACCCTGGCAGGATCTGTGTCTGGAACAGAGGTGCTTGAGAGCTCCATGTTGACGGGAACTAATGAAGGAAATATTATAGGTGGAAAGATGTAAAGTTGTGGTGGGATAGGGCAGGAGGAGAGAGAGAAAGAGAGAAGTATATATTCTAGCGCGAAGCACAACTAGCAACACTGGAAAACACATGTATTTTTTTCTTTTTCTTTTTGAGGAAGCTGGTTTTGTCCAATTTCTGGGACTTCTAGTCAAAAATATCCGGGAATCCCTGTTAGAGGGAACCCTGGTTGGTTAGCAGGACATGGTGGGTGCTACCTACCCATAGATTTTTGATTTTTTTCCAGGATCAGTAGGTCAATCCTAATTGTTTCAAGGTCAGTAGATCATCTTAGGGTTGATCTACTGACCCAGAAAAAAACCCATTAAAAACCACCCTATTGCCTGATAGCTTTCTGAGTTGGGTGATAGGTAGCACCCATCATGCCCTACCACCCAACCCATTTTTGTGTCCCTAGTCACTAGCCATAGGGAATAATGGGCTGGTTCAAATCCCCATTATTGCCTAAGGAAGAACTGATGTGAACTAGTTTGAGTCCAGTTAGAATTTGAACTGGACAGATGGCTGATTCAATGAAACCATTCATTCATTCATTCATTCATTCATTCATTCATTCAATTTCTATACCACCCTTCCAAAAATGGCTCAGGGTGGTTTACACAGAGAAATAATAAATACATAAGATGGATCCCTGCCCCCAAAGGGCTCACAATCTAAAAAGAAACATAAGATAGACACCAGCAACAGTCACTGGAAGTACTGTGCTGGGGGTGGATAGGGCCAGTACTTGAATTGACAGCCCCAGTCTGCATCCAGTTCAAATTCAAACCGAACCACCAGTACTGGTATTGTGCACACCCCTAACCTGTGGACCTCCTTTCCCAAATCTGATCTTGAGATTCTACCAATCCTTCTGTGAAATAACTATAAATTGTTGCTTTTTCTGTCTCAGCTTATTCTCTTATCCTATTGTCTTCCCCTACCAGGTTCTTTTTACCCAGTCTGTGATTTAAAAAACTGGAGAATTCCATAAACGTATCTGTATGGTCACTGGGTTTGATCTTAATGGCTACTGGATGGAGTGGATCTGGCAAAATGAGGGAAAGGCTTGGAATTAGGGGTGTGGAACAAACTCTTTGGTGCAGTTCAGTCCAAATTCGAACCAAATTCAGACCAAACCACAGGTAGGCAAACTGGTTCATTCAAGCCAATCAGCTGGGCCAGTTGGTTCAATGAACCAGGTCAAACCAGCTCAAAAGAGACATTAGTTTGGGGTGGTATAAAATATGTTAAATAAATAAATATGCTAAATAAATAAATAATAAACCATTCCATGATTGAACCGCTCATACCAGCCTTGTCCATGGCAGTCCAGTTCGCAATCAAACAGGTTCCGCACATTCCTACTTGGACTGGCTTGCTTGCTACCATACTTCCAGCAGAAGTAATTATTATTCCCTGGCAATCCAAGGGTGGTTTATTTTTATTTATTTATTTTTTAAAATTTTACATTTATATCCCGCTCTTCCTCCAAGGAGCCCAGAGCGGAGTACTACATACTTGAGTTTCTGCTCACAACAACCCTGTGAAGTAGGTTAGGCTGAGAGAGAAGTGACTGGCCCAGAGTCACCCAGCTAGTCTCATGGCTGAATGGGGATTTGAACTCGGGTCTCCCCGGTCCTAGTCCAGCACTCTAACCACTACAGCACTCTGGCTTCCACAGACAACTCCCATGCCTTTCTCCAAAAGAACAGACTGAAAGCCTATATTACTTTTCAAGAGAGACACAATGAGAGGAATCCATCTAGTACTCAGGCAAATAGAACTACAAACTAGGAACATAAATGGCAGAAATAAGTGGTATGCCTAATAAAGTTAATGATCAACACGTTTCATTCTTTGGCCCATGTACCATCTGTGGGTTATTCCAGGGTTATCCTGTCCAATTAAATAAGGCAGATCTCCCATGAAAGGGTTTGTGTTCATCTTTAACAAGTCAGACTTAAAAATGCTTCCAGCTTTTCAAAAGGGGGCAGCAAAGACATACACATTTTAAAAAGGCAACTGAAATAGGCATCCAAGTGAACCAGTTTGTGGTTTCAGCAATGGGGCTGACTTTTCCTGTGAGTTTCTGTTTCAGTGATGATTCTGTGTCTGTCCCTCTAGGATTTGACTTCCCAGGAGACTTTCACAAAATTGTGTCAAAAGATTGAAAGCAGAATTAAACCCATTTCAAGACACAACATGAATCCAAGCTGCAAAGTGAACTCAGTTGCTCAGTAGGTTGCTTAGAAGGCACCTTAAACAGTACTTGAATTATTGGGGTAAAGTTAGTGGCCCTTCATGAAATTCAGTTTGAGTTAAATCAAGCTCCCCATAGCCTTCTAAAGTCAGTAGTGAAATAGAGCATCCCAAAATGCACTTCATAATTTGAATACATAATTTGAATGTTCATGCATCTTTTTGAATTTATAATTGATTGTCTCCCCCTGTTTAACCCTCCCAAGCCATTCTAAGTAGAACAAATGGAGCCTACATTGCACTTCTTTTAACATGATGATGAATCCTTCCCAAGCGCTACAAATGTAGCTTGCATCTGACAGTTAGCACATGCTCACGCAGGGCATCCTGAAACTTCCGGGGGCCACGCAGCCCCTGATCCCTGCAGCCCCCACCAGCTCCGTGATGGAGCTGGCAGTTGTGTAGGTGTCCTATCTTTCCGCCCAGGGCTCCACAGGTGATAATCTGCGGGGAGAGCGGGAGATCACGATACTCGCCTCATTGGTCTATAATTTAAGTGGCTACCATCTTGGATTAGTAAAAGAAATTACCTTTGTTGGGACCCCCTAGTTCCCCCCAATCCCAGTACTGTGAAATTGTTTCATATCTCACTGTAGCACATGGGTTACAAATGGGTGTTGATACTTTGGATACAACATGGGAGATCAGCAAACAAATAACACTTCCCAAATGCTGCGAATTTGGTTTGCATTGGATTATAATAGTGCTGCTCAGCTTCAGCCCTCCTGCAGATGTTGGCCCAGAACTCCCATAATCCCTGTTATTGGCTACTCTGGCTGAAGATAATGGGAGTTGTAGTCCAAAAACAGCTGGGGGGTGCTTAAATGAGCAGGCCTGGATTATAAACATTAAAAGTGTCATAATAAGGGACACGCACACATCATCTCATACTATGAAAAGTATGCCAAAAAATATTTCAGCTTGCCTTTGACTGAGTTTTTATGGGTTTATTCTTGGTACATATTGGTTTGTTAGGTGGACATTTGGATATATTAGTGCACACTTTGGATATTTTCAGTGCCCTCTTGCAAATATAAGGTATGAACAATAAATCTGCACAAATGCAATGCACAACTGTATATCCTACACATATTTCATCCAAGACAAAACCAGGATTTAATTTGTGTGTGGTGGGGAGGCTTGTTGGGGTTTTTCCCCCCATGGGAAACCCAGGTCTGATACTGCATATCCTGTGGAAGTTCCCTTAGTTAAACTCAGGGCTATGAACCTGAAGCTGATTGGGCCATGCCCATCTCCTCACCAAAGCATATCTCCTTCCCATCGTAATTCAATGCTCTCCAAAGTACAATGCACCGCAAACAGTGAGGAGCAGCAGCAAATAAAAGTGTCTCCACAGCAAATCTCTCCAGATGCCTCAAGGCAATGTGCCAATCCAGACATCACAGGCAACTTGTAGCCCCTCCCCTTTCCAGAAGTAGCTGCTCCCTGGGTTTCTTGGTTCCTCAAGGGTCTGCATCCCATATTAATACTGCCCCATTCTCTGCTGAGAAATTTATGCAAAGTGAGGAGAACTTTTGCTTCCTACTTATACCCTCAAAGCTGCTCACCCCACAGACTTCCTGGCACAGCACACAGAGGCTATCGGAGATCCAGTCCACCTCTCTGCAATGCAGTCCTTATTACCAATACTCATTGCTTTGGCTGCCTCATCATGTACGTAGAGTTTTCTGTTGGACTTGATTCCTACTGGCACTCAAACTGTGTTTTCATATAACAACAACAGAAATCTGTTGCTCTCAACTCTCTCACCTTTGTCTTCCACTCCCAGGTGTCTTCTCACAACAGGTGGTTCTGACCCAAGAAAATGATCCAGTGGTGAAAAAACCTGGAGAATCCCATAAACTGACTTGTGCAGTCACTGGGTTTGATCTGAGCAGCTACTGGATGGCCTGGGTCAGGCAGAAGCCTGGCAAAGGACTGGAATGGATTGTTCACTATTACAACACTGGGAACAGTCATTATTCCTCTGTAGTCCAAGGGCGATTCACAGCCTCAAAGGGAGGCTCCAACTTCTATTTGCAAATGAGCAGCCTGAAAGCAGAGGACACAGCCATGTATTACTGTGCAAGAGACACAGTGAGAGGGATCCCACTAGCTCTCATACAAAAATTCCACAGTGCATGAAGTTTGAAGATAAATGACCAGCGGGGGTGCTAGAGAGCCATGAATCGAATGAATAAGTAAAGGAGATCTAATCAGATATGACAAAGAAGCAGGTTAATGCTCAACATCTGTGATTCTTTTACCTTGCTCAGGGGCAGGCCTCCCATGAGGTGAGATGAGACAGTTGTCTCAGGAAGTTTGATTTTTGTGGCACCACTGGGGAGGCAATATAGCTTCCCCCCCCCCGCCACCACACCACACTTGCTTCACTCTATAGCCCACCAGCACCGGAGAGGCTCTTTGAAGATTCATTTTTTGAAAGAGACACCCCAAGGTGGTCCTCTCCCATCTTCTGCAATCACTGCTTCACCCTAACTCAGCACTCACCTTTCTATTTCCTTCTTTAGGCTAGTAATTAAAAGGAAGTAGATGATAAAATGTGGAGAATTTCCTCTGATCTTTCCAGAACTATAAGTTCCAGAGTTCCTTACTTCCTGAAGGCATTTCCTAAGAATAGTTAGAAAGAGGAGCCAACATTAGGAGGGCAGGAGGAGCACCATAACAACAAGAGATATTAAGATCCATTGCAGGGCAGGTGGGAACCAGTGCTCTGGATACAATCAGTAGGGATCTGCCGGAACCAAAATTCAGACCGAATTCAAACAAAACTGCTGGTTCATGAGGCACTTCATTCCAACTGACCAGACAGGCCAGTCTCTTTAACTGAACTGTTTCAGTGGTTCGAGGGCTACCCAGTGAGGATGCCCCTTTCCAATCAAAGAGTTGGGGGAATCCTTGAAAAGCCTTCTAAAGGACAGCTGGGTGAGAGGGCATCTTTAAAAGTAGATTCTTAAATTTCTTACCAGCCTGCCAACACTGCCTTTCTAAACCCCTTTTGTGCAGGCCAAGCATGTGATGCTCCCTCCAGCAACCCGCCCACACAGTGATGGTGCCATTCCACCCACTTGGGCTGTTCCAGGGGGGCTTCGAGGGGTGGTGTCGGCAGCTGCTGGGTTGGTAAGCACCTTAATCTACTTTTAAATCTTCACTCTTGTCACGGGCTCCTCAGCCTCCATTTAGAAGACTTTTCAAGCATTCCCCCACCCCTTTGCTTGGAAAGGAGGATCATCACTGGCTTCCCCTTTAAAAGCAAAACCCCTTGATCCCAAACCAGTCCGCCACAGCTTGGGCTCAGTTCTGTTTGATCGCGGTGTGGACTGTCACCAGTCCCGTTCACGATCAAACCATTGAACTAGCCTGGTTAGAGGCAAACCAGTTTGGAATTGAATGTTTTGTGCACACCCCTAACAATTAGGAACATAGGAAGTTGCCTTCTACTGAGTCGGACCATTGGTCCATCTAGCTCAGTATTGTCTACACAGACTGGCAGTGGCTTCTCTGAGGCTGAAAGCAGGAGTTTCCCTCAGCCCTATCTTGGAGATGCTGTGTTGGGGAAGGACTTGGAACCTTCTGCGGATGCTCTTCCCAGAGCAGCCCCATCCCCTTGGGGAATATCTTACAGTGCTCACACCAGTATATCCCATTCAAATGCAAACCAGGGCAGACTCTGCTTAGCAAAATAAACAATTCATGCTTGCCAGCACAAGACCAGCTGCAATGACATATGTCATTTTAAATAATGAATATCCATAGACATACATAGACCCCCTACTGCCACATCTGGCTATCAGTGGAAATCAGGCAAAACTCTCTTTCTCTTTTTAATTCCAATCACTGTTTCAATGAAAATCAGATTCAAATCCTGAGTCTGAGGGATTTTCCATGTACGTAGTCAAACGCACACACCATAGCTTAGCATTTGCTGCACACCCGAGCCAATCATTGTTGCAGAGAGAAGGGTCTCTGCTATCCCACACTATGAAACTTCTCTATGTTTTCTTTCTTTATTAGCTTCTCCATTGTGTGATTAACTTGAAGATAAATGCAAAGAATGACAGGTCACTAATGAACATGATTTTATTAACTGTTTAGTCATCAACCTTAGATGTCCACAGCAGTGTTCAGCTCATGGAGTCCAGACCGGGAACAATAAATCCTGGAGGATCCTTCTGACTAACTTGCACGGTCACTGGTGACTCCATCAAGAGTTCATGGTGGGAATGGTAGGAATGGTGGCAAGCTCCCAAGAAAGGATTGGAATGGCTGGGCCCGATAGATTGGAATAGCAATAGTAACAAATGGTATGCCCCGTCTCTCCAAGGCTGCATCACATAGGAACATAGGAAGATGCCTTATACCAAGTCAGACCATTGGTCCATCTAGCTCACTAATGTCTATATAGACTGGCAGCAGCTTCTCCAAGGGCACAGGCAGGAGTCTCTCCCAGCCCTCTTGGAAATGCCAGGGAGGGAACTTGGAAACTTCTGCATGCAAGCATGCAGATGCTCTTCCCAGAGCAGCCCCATCGTTTAAGGGGAATATGTTACAGTGCTCACACATGGAGCTCCTATTCAAATACAAACCAGGGTGGACCCTGTTTAGCAAAGGGGACCATTCATGCTTGCTACCACAAGACCAGCTTCTGTCCTATCTCAGGGGGCCCTAAGAGAGTCTGTCTGCTACCAGCACACAAAGGCTATGGTTCTTCAGCAGCTGCCCATATATGGTGTCACCAGTGCCAGCCTTGAGACAAGAGTCTTGTCCTCCTTCATGCCACAATTCTGATGCAATTCCCTCCCACAAAGTTGTTCTTTGCCCCTGGAGGGAAGTTGCTACTGGTGCCCATGACAGATTCCCTCCCAAGGCAAAAGGGGACTGGATTTTTGTCAGGACTGTAGCCTGGGGCTAAAACATCAATCCCCCTTCCCTTTAAATAAGGAACCCAGTTCAGTAAGAAGGCTGCTGGAGTGAAGTTCATATCAGGTCTTATAAAATGGAGCCCATGCAAATCAGCAGAACCATGACTCCTTCTTCAAGGCTGCTGTTTCCAAGACAACCCTGTAAATACTCAGAGCCTTCTAGGATTGGGCCACTCAAGGAGGTCACCCCACACTCAACATTCCCCCAGCACAGCCAGAGACATGATACATTGGTTGGACCTCCTCTTTTTGTTAGCAGCTCTTTCAAGTAAATATTCTCTCCTGCGTAACACCCAAGGGCATGTAAATTTTCCTCCACAGATTTCCCCTTATTCTTCATTTCTCCTTCATTTGCAGGTTGCCAGTCAGAAGTCCAAGTGGTGGAAACTGGAGGTGGGGTTGTAAGCCCTGGAGCCTCCCTCTACCTCTCCTGCAAGGCTTCAGGATTCACTTTCACTAGCTATAACATGCACTGGATGCGGCAGGCTTCAGGGAAAGGCCTGGAGTGGGTGGCTGGAATTAGCACCAATGGAGGTACCCAGTGGTACAACTCCATGGTTAAAGGGCGATTCACCATCTCCAGAGACAATTCCCAAAGTTCAGCCTATCTGCGAACAAGCAGCTTGATGCCTGAAGACTCTGCCTTGTATTACTGTGCAAGATACACAGTGACTTCCTCCTTATACAAAAACTCCCGCTTGCATTAATGGTGCCTGCTGTCCTCACTGCCACCACCTCTACATGCTGTTCTGTAGCAATGGAAAGGAGGTTGAGTGGGCAGGCGATGGGGTGGGTGTTCCTCATCATACACCCACCCACCAATTCACTCGTCCTCCTCCTTGCTGCCTCCATTGCAGCCTCCACTCACTGAGACAGTGGTTGGTGGTGGTGGTGGCGAGGAGGGTCACCGGCGGCGCCTACCCGCCTGTGGCTTCTACCATGAAAGCATTCATTAATGTGGCAATCCTGGGCCCCACATAACCCAGGCTGTTGCCAACCCTGCCTACTTTGCACCCTTTTCTCCTTGGAGGAGAAGTAAAGTTCACTTTGCAGCACAACAACTGTATCCAAGATCTCCTTTTTCATGACCTGGCCATGCAGGGGCCCATTACACATGCGCGGCAGCCTCCAAAATGGCTGGCACGATGGGGGAAAGGCCCGGAACTGGCTGAAGAATGGCTGAACCAGGTGGGTTTTGGCGTAAGGAAGGCCGGCGGGGAGAGGGAGAACCTCCACAGACTATCTGGGGTGTGTGTGTGGGTGTGTGTGTGTGTGTGTGTGTAAAGTTCACAGGGATTCATTGAGAGAAATCACACAGCAGCAAGTACAAACACAAATTGGATTCTTGTTTGCTGTATGAGTTCTTTCAATGAATTCCTATGAACAACTTTTCACACACACACACACACACACACACACACACACACACACACACACACCCAGATAATCTACTCTGATATAGACAGACTCTTAAAAGGCCAGAAACGAAAAAATAATTCCTGGGGTGGGGCATATACCCCACTGGCTTGGGGCTGCTTGGGGGGAGTTGTGGCACAATCTGCTGTGCCCCCAAACCCACATTGGAGTGCCCAGATACCCCTCTCCCAAGGAAAGAATGGGGCTGCTTCAAATCCCCATTATTCCCTATGGGAGAAATGCACACATAGGGGGAAAAACATCAAAAAATCATTAAAAAATCACAGGAGTGTCTGATTGCCTTGGGGTTTTCTGGGCATGAAACTACACCCACCCGGGTTTTGTGCCCCTAGGTGCTCTGCATAGGGAATATTGGGCCAGTTCGAGTCCCCATTAGACCATAAAACCTTTCAGAACCAGTTTAAATTTGGTTCAAATTCGAGCCAAACCAGGGAGGGTTTAGAGCAAAACCAAAACCAAACCTACGTACCCGGGTTCGAAGCTGGTTCAAATCCGAACCAAACAGGCCAAGCTGGTTTTGTGCACATCCCTACTTCATGCACAGTATCTGCTATATGTGAGGATGTACTCAGAGTGCACACTTTGAGTGAGGCAAGAACACTTAAAGGCAAGTGCAGGACCTTTTCAGTGGAAGTCCTGATATAATGAAGAGGAGCTGTAACTCACTGGTTAAAGTACATATTTTGCATGCAGGCCCAATCCTTTGTATGTCTACATTTCTACCTTCCCTAGGTCTGGGAAGGGCCTCTCTAGCCCTTCCGGAGAGCTATAGCCAATAACTGTAGATTATGCTGACCCAGACGGAGCCAGTTTCACTGGCAGTTTGCAATTTATAGTGGGAAAACCTGGCCCAGTAAGTTTCCCTTTAAAACACTGTCTAAAGCTTTCTTCTCTAGAAAAGTCTTTCTTGGCAGAGTTAGATTGGGAATCAACTCAGATGTTTGAGTTTCAGTATCCTACTCAGAGGTGCTCTTAACCCTGGACTTCTGGGCCAAAGTCCAGGGCTTCCACAGCTCCTCCCCCCCCAATCCTTTTTAGTCTGTCTTGGGTGGTGTGGTCAACCAGCCAAGCATGGATGCTTCATTTGCAGGGGAGTGGGGCCTCCAAAGGCCCTTAGGTCCAGGCTCCAAAATTACCTAGGTGCACCTCTGATCCTACTTCATACAGAGGCCCGCCAGATGCCTCTGGGAAGCCCACAGGCAAGAGCTGAGCCCACTGTCTTACTGCTACTTCCCAAGCAATATCTCTAGTTCAGTGTTCTTTTCATATCCTAAATTAACATGGCATAGTCATTAGTCAAGGGTAGGAATCTTGTAAAACCATTATGTAATTAAGGGACAGATAACAAAACTCTTCTGTTGCCTTGCACTGGAATACTGTGAGTGGTCTTACTTCCTTCTGTCTAGTGGGGAGTGGTGATAAATGTGGGAATTTATGCACAGCGAACTTTGGATGCAAAGGCGGATATGCAAATTGAGCTACAGACCTCTGCAGTTTATACCCTGTCAGTAGCATTGTCTGCAGTGCAATCTTCTGCAGTCTTGTGGATCTGACGTTAGTGAAGAAGCTGCATCCTACCCCAGAATTCAATTTACTCAAGAGCTGGAGATGTTGAGCTTGCTTCTTGTGGTTGTTACTGTAGCACTCAGAGGTGACTGCCAATACCATCTCTCATGGATGACCATTCATTATTGAGATCCTTACAAATCATTAGGTTATGGAATTTCTAAAGTAGTTGTGCAATTTGTTTTCCAGGTGTCCAATCAGAGATCCTGCTGGTGGAGTCTGGAGGGGATGTGACCAGGCCGGGAAATTCTCTCCGGCTTTCCTGCGAAGCCTCTGGATTCTCATTCAGTAGCTACAGGATGAGCTGGATTCGACAAGCTCCTGGAAAGGGCCTGGAATGGGTGGCGTACATAAGTACATCTTCCTCTCCCATTTGGTACTTGGATGCAGTGAAAGGGCGCTTCACCATCTCCAGGGATGATTCAAATAGCCAGGTATATTTGCAGATGAACAACCTGAAAGCTGAGGACTCTGCTGTATACTACTGTGCAAGACGCACAGTGAGAGGAAGTGAATCTGAGCCCAGACAAAAACCTGCCCCTGCAACTTCTCAGAATGCCTTAGCTGTTAATAGTTATACCCAGATATTCCAAATAAATATCACAAAAGAGAACAGTCTTACTTTCACCTTGGTGGATTTGAACAGTTCTGTGGAGGTGGGGGAAAACAGCAAAAATTTCTGTTGAATCTTTATTACAGTCTTAGACCAGCCGTAGAATAAGATATTGCAGTACAGATTCTAGCGTGAGACCATTTGTAACATAATAAGGAGTAACAGACTAGATAAAATTTTACAAACTATAAATACAGGTTTAATAATTCTATTGTTTTATACAGGAGCGTAACTATAATAGGGCAAGAGGAGACAGTTGTCTGGGGCCCACTGCCTTGGGGGGGGCAGAGGCAAGTCACATGACTGACTCCCCCAGCCGCACACCCACCCACACTTCCTTCAGTTGTATTCATCCTCTGAAATTGATGTGAATGTTAAGATCTGGAGCTACCAGCACAGCATGTCTTTCTCTAGTACCATTAAATGACTTGCATTGTCCACAATTTACAAAACCTTTAAAAAAATAATTTAGGATGATGCTCTATTGTGGCACATAGGTTTCTATCTATCTATCTATCTATCTATCTATCTATCTATCTATCTATCTATCTATCTATCTATCTATCTATCTAATTTCTACTATGCTTTTTGTTACCACTCTTCAGCCTCATTTAAGATTTCTTTACTTCATGAGCTGAGCTTCAGTGTGGGGAGGGGGCATTCTAACATCTTGTCTCTGGGCCCACTACAACCTTGCTATGCCCCTGGTTTTATAGCTGCTTCACTCGTAAATACAGAGCAATCTTATGGTTGTTTAACTAAGCTTTGTTCAGAAACAACTCCATTTTTCCTTTTCTCCTCTCCCTCCCGTTCCTTTGTGACTCCATTCCCCTCACTCTCTACAGGATCCCCACTGGGACAAACTTCTAATTAACAAAACATAAAGGACTGCTAGATAGAATACAATACTAGATAGAATTATCAGCCTAAATGTATTGAATTAGATAATAACTCTTGCTGGGTTCTGCTGGCCACTACACAAAACTCTGCTATATTATGTGTCCTATCAGTTTTCTGATCTGAAAATGAAACAAAACATACAATTCATCAGAATGACCTGGCAGATTTTAAAAACAAGGATCAATACAAATGCTAGGACTATCACTATAAAAAAACACAGTACAATAGGACATGGCCAACTGATTCCATTGTTCTGGATCCACATGGGCATGTTCAACCACCAGATGGAGTTATGTTAAATCTGCCCTCAAGCACCACAGAGGGCAGGGAGTTTATCCACGCTAGAGTAAATGCTCTGCAATGTTTAGGCACAAGCAGGGGAAATAAAATATGAAGTTCTAAAAAAATAAGATGAGCATCCAAGTATGCAGTTTTGTGGTTTCAGCTGTGAGGGTAGTACCTGTTACTTGCAAGAGAACTTTATGGGGCCCTTGAGAGTCTGGTTTCTCAAGAGACTTTCCCACAATTTATTTATTTTTTTAAGCCTGGGGAGATGGGCAACTTTGCAATGTGCAGAGTGAACTGAATTGCTTAGCATTCTTATTGGGCTATTGATTAGCCTTTCTTGATTTATTCCTAAGAATGTACACAATTTGAGGTTCGAGTGCAGGTTCGGCGCTGAACCAGTTTGGAAGCGGTCCGAATCAGTTTGGCACCATAGACAGGGGATCAGTGAGCAGCAAGTGGGAGCTTTAAGATAGAGAAGAGAGGTCCTTACCTGATCTCTGCCATCCCATGCAGTTTCCTGTTGGGGCGGTGTGCGTGCCAAGTACCCATGCATAGTGCCAGTATGCACATGGTGTCCATGCATGCACAGATGCCATGTGAATGCTGGTGCTGTGCACAGGTACTTGGGACATGTTCCGCTTCAGGAAAGTTAATCTTTTCCTCTTTCTTAAAGCTCCCACTCACCGCTCCCCTCCCCACAATGCTGAACTGGTTCGGTGCCAAACCTGTGCTCAAACCTCAGTTCGTGCACACCCTTATTCATTACTCACCCTCTCCATGGTTCATAGAGAACCCATAGTGAGGAAAGAGGCGTTCCAGAACAACCCTCCTGGATCCAAATCAGATACAAAAGTTGAAGCAGTGAGAAAGCTTAGAGCTCAGAATATGGGGGAGGGATCAAGGTCACATATGACCTGGTTACTTGACTGGAAAAACTGCTGGCACAATCTCCCAGCCACACTCTTATGTAGGCCTTATAGTTGGGCAGAAGTGTGCCTTCAGAAAGTATCAGCAAACCATGTTTGAGAAGAGATCCTCCATGGTCACTCCATAATGAGGAATATGGGTTGACTCTCCTTGTTTGCCACCAGATGGCCCAACAGTAACCCAGAAGGCTGAGGTAGAAGACCCCCTTTCTCATATTTCTCTCCAAAAGATATATTTGAGTGAAGCATCTAGAGAAATGGACACTCATATTCTAGGGTTGCAACCAACATTTCTCTAACGTGAAATTCAAAGATGAATGTCAGAGTTTCTTCTAAGGAGAAACAATGGAGAAATTTCTCAGATGGTTTCTCCACAGCCCTATCACATTCTCCACCCCTCAGCTACAATCCTAAGCATTCCTACCTGCAGGTAAGTCTATAAAAATCCATAGATCCGTATCAACCATTGGTTGGCATCAGACTCATCCAGTTCTAGACTCAGAAACATGGACAATGCCTAAAGTTATTGACCTATATTATCAGAGCTGAGTGAGTGGGCAGGGGCAAAAATAACACACTTCCACCAGAAGTTTAACCATTTAGATACAGTAATTAGCTCTGCTCAGTTAGAAGGCTGGAGTGGTCTATCAGGTCTTATAACATGCAGCCTATGCAAATGAACAGAACCATTTCTCCTCCTTCAAGGCTGCTGCCACCAAACCATTCTTGTAAATACTCAGAAGTCTTCCAAGAGTAGGTCGTCCAGGATTTAATGCAACTCGCAACATCCACCAACACAGCTGGAGAAATGAGATTTGGGGTGAACCTCCTCCTTTTCTTTGCAGCTCTCTCAGGTATCTATTATCTCCTGTGAAACACCTTGGGTCCCCCACTTTTCTGCACAGGTTTGCCCTGACTCTTCATCATCTTTCATTTGCAGGCTGTCAGTCAGAAGTTCAACTGGTGGAGACTGGAGGGGGTATTGTAATCCCTGGAGGCTCCTTCCGCCTCTCCTGCAAGGCTTCCGGATTCACCTTTTCTAACTATGAGATGCACTGGGCCCGACAGGCTTCTGGGAAAGGCCTGGAGTGGGTTGGTGGAATTAGCGGCAATGGAGGTACCCAATGGTACAACCCCCAGGTTCATGGGCGAGTCACTGTCACCAGAGACAATTCCCAAACCTCAGCCTATCTGCAAATGAGCAGCTTGAAGCCTGAAGACTCTGCTTCATATTACTGTACGAGATACACAGCAACAGCTTCTGACTTCCTGCCCTTACAAAAACCTCAGTGAGGCTCACTTTTGCAGGAACTGTGTGGCTAGAGAAACAGAAGTTGACAGGAAAGGAAATGGAAAAGCAGGCAGAAAGCTAGGCTGTCGAAATCCATACCTCTGTCATTCATGATGCTTGTATGCTCACCCTGAATGAGATGAGGATAGACTCAGGGTGGAAGCACACTCTGGGAACTTAGGAACATAGGAAGGAACCATAAATCGAGCCAGACCCTTGGTCCATCTAGCTCAGTATTGTCTACCCAGACTGGCAGTGGCTTCTCCAAGGTTGTAGGCAGGAGTCTCTCTCAGCCCTCTCTTGGAGATGCCTCCAGGGAGGGAACTTGGAACCTTGTGCATGCAAGCAGTAAGGTGCTCTTCCCAGAGCGGTCCCTTCCCCTGAGAGGAATATCTTAGAGTGCTCACACAGGGGCGGATTAACACAGAGGCAGAGGAGGTATCTGCCTATGGCAGCAAAATCTGAGGAGTGCCCCTCAACCTCCTTGCAGCCAGCTGCCACGGCCATGCCCCATTCCTGCCACCAACGGCGGCAATCTTTAGGGGACAAAGGGGGGAAATTTCCTCTCACCCGGTCGCCCCCTTCCCTGGAGCTATTGCTGTCCCACACAGCATAGCTGTGGCTTTTTTTTTTTTAAGCAAAAGGAGAGGAGAGCTGGTCTTATGGTTGCAAGCATGACTTGTTTTCTTAGCTAAGCAGGGTCCACTCTGGTTGTATATGAATGGGAGACTTGATGTGTGAGCACTGTAAGATAGTCCCCTCAGGAGATGGAGCCGCTCTGGGAAGAGCAGAAGATTTCAAGTTCCCTTACTGGGTTCTCCAAGATAGGGCTGAGAGAGATTCCTGTCGGCAACCTTGGAGAAGCCGCTGCCAGTCTGTGAAGACAATACTGAGCTAGATGGACCAATGGTCTGACTCAGTACCATAGATGATCCAGCAGAGAAAATTTGAGTGTTTACACAGCCCTCAGTCACTTTGGAAAAAATAAATTCTGGGACCCACCAGTCCTACTACAACAAACCCTCACATTTAGGATGGCACTTTGAAGAGGGATTGGTGGCTTTTTCTCTTACTGAGACCGAGCAGCACCAGACATCCTCTGTCTGGAGCATGGGTTTTCAGCCTATAGTACTCCAGATGTTTCTGAACTATATATTGTATTTGGGGACAATTGGAGTAGCAGTCCGGCAACATCTGGAGTACCACAGGTTGGGAATTCTTGCTCTAGCGCTCATAAATCTCTGCTGAGTCCCATGCCAAATATTACCAAACAAATATTACAAAACAAGTCTCTCTTCAGAAAACCAGACCTCAAGACACTCTTCCTTCTGCTTCTCACCAGAGAGCAGTAGCAGCCTAAGAAAGAACCTGGCCATGAGAGAAATGAAATGGGCATCCAAGTATGCAGGTTTGTGGTTTCAACTGTGAGCCTGATGATTTCCCTCCTAGTGTGCATGGTAACTGACACTGTATGAGTACTTCGAAAGTCTGATTCCTCAAGAGACTTACCCACAGTTTTTTTTAAAAAGCTTTGGCGGCACTAGAGGACTAGCCAACAGGCAGAGTGAACACAATAGCTTAACATCCTTATGGCAATTTTTAGTCAACTTTATTGGTTTATTACTCATCCTCTCTGCGATCCACTGGGAACTCATAAAGAATGAACACAGGAACCAGAACAACCTTCCTGGATTCAAATTTTCCTGAATCCAATACTAGTACCCACACCAAGTTCTTTGATGTTACAAATTGTGGGGTCATCTTAAATTTAGAGTGCTGGTTATTTAGGGTAAATACTGGTTATTCAGGGTAAAGTTATAACTTATATAATGTACTGTATAACCTGTATTTAGCCTCTATTTTTAAAGGTTGGGTCATCTTAAATTCAGGGTAAACGTGGGTAGCAAGTCTATTGGAGAAGGCTCTAAAGTGGAGCAATGTCATGTATGAAAAGTCCATAAGTTAAACTTCAGATATATGAACTTGAAGCAGGCAGGGCAATAGTTACATATCCATGTCTGAGGATTGTGCCAACTTCTTACCCTGTATGGGGGAAACTGTAGAGCAGGAGTCGACAAACCCGTCAGTCCAGCAGTTGTTGAACCGCAACTCCTATCATTCCCAGACAACTTCAGCCATATGAACTTAAAGCAGGCGAAACACACGTCAGGTTGTTCAATTTTGTCAACTTCTTACCCTGTATGGGTTCAGCAAACAAATTGGTCCAGCGGTTGCTGAACCGCAACTTTTATCATTCCAAACCATTTTGGCTGGTGATGATGGGAGTTGTAGTTCAAGAACAGCTGGAGAGCCAAGGTTGCCAACCCCTGCTCTTCAACGAGAGTGACTGAGAGAGTTGTAGCTCCTCAAATGACTTGTAATATGAAGAACGACGTCTCAGAGTTCCTTATTTCCTGCAAGCATTTCCTATGAACAGAGAGGAGGAGGAGCAACGGGAGGGAGGGTAAGATAAGACCTTAACAACCAGGGAGATTGAGATCTATCCCAAGGACAATGGGAAGGAACCAGTACTTCTGATGCAACCATTTGAGAGCCAATAGTCATCAGCATGTATACAAGGGAGCAGTCCCTTTTAATGATGAGTAAAGATACATAGCCTGCTGCCATGTCTGGCTATCAGTACGAATGAGGCAAAACTCTCTTTTAAACTCCTACCTTGATTAGCTGAAAATTATATGCAAATTCCATACCTGCGGGTTTTCCCATTTAAATAGTCACACCCACACAACAGGCCTTAGCATCTGCTGCAGAGCCAAGCCACTCCAAAGGGAAGAGTTTCTCTTATTGCAGACCATGAATCTCCTCTTTGTTTTTCTTTTCTTAACAGCATCTCTGTTACGTGAGTATCTTGCAGATAAATGTGTAAGAATGAAATGCTGTTGAAGCAAATACTCTCATTAATACCGGCTTTGTCACTGCCCTTAGATGTCCACTGCAGTGTTCAACTTGTGGAGTCCGGACCCGGAACAGTGAAACCTGGAGGATCTCTTAGACTAACCTGCACTGTCACTGGTGACTCCATCAAGAATGAGTACTGGGAGTGGGTCCGACAGGCTCCCGGGAAAGGACTGGAATGGCTGGGCCAGATAGACTGGTATAGAAGCAACTGGCGCACATACTATGCCTCATCTCTCCAAGGCCGCATCACTCTCTCTGCCGATGCCTCCAGCAACACATATTCTCTCCAGCTGAACTCCCTGACAGCTGCAGACACGGCTACATATTATTGTGCAAGAAGAGCACAGTGACACAAAACAAATGGGTAACTGTACAAAAAGAGGAAGTCATTTGGTACAGGCTCTTAAGAGAGTTCCAGCCCTAATATCAATGTAAATGCTCATCAGTTGTTACATAAGTTTGCTTACAGGGCAAAAAATCTTCAAGCACCTCAAAGTCCAATTCATTTATTTTAGGGTGAGCTTTCTTTGGCTCAGTATCTTGCATATATGAATATGCCATTACAGTTTCTTAAAGACAATGCTTCCCAATAGTTCACCCATTCAGCAACCTGTCATCAGCTGCAGAATGTAAATGATGTATGTTCATGAATAAACTAGCTCATATTTTTCAATGTATACCAAAAGGGGGAAACTAGAGAGATTTTTCATGGGTTCCACAGTTCTGTTCTCCTTTTTGGCTACACCAGAATGGCATATCTATTCCTCTGACATCTGAATTCATGTAGACATGACTGGGGAAATCCCTGCCAGAAAATCCAACCCACAATCTTATAGGAACATAGGAAACTGCCTTCTGCCGCGTCAGACCATTGGTTCATCTGCATGACCTGGCATAACCCAGGCCACACAGAGACCCATTGCACAGGTGTGGCAGTCTCCAAAATGGGGGGAAAGGCCCAAATGAGTAGAAGAATGGCTGAACAGCCTAGTTTGGGAAGCAAGGGAGGTCGGTGGGGGAGGTAGAACCTCCACAGACCCCCCGACGCCACTGCGGAGAACCTCCTGGAGGGGGTAATTATAATAACAAAAATAAATAAATTTAAAACAGGAAAAGCTCACGAACCGCCCCCCCCGGACAGAACCAAATGGGTGGTGGTGTTGAGGGGGTGCCACACCAAACTGGCCAGGTCTGGTCTGGGTCTGGTTCAAACTTGAACCAAATCGGACCAGCCAGTTCCATGCACTCCACTAATTTGCAGTGCCCTCTTGCAAATATAACGGTATGAACACTAAATCTATATAGAGCCAGCGTGGTGTAGTGGTTAGAGTGCTGGACTAGGACCGGGGAGACCCGAGTTCAAATCCCCATTCAGCCATGAAACTAGCTGGGTGACTCTGGGCCAGTCACTTCTCTCTCAGCCTAACCTACTTCGCAGGGTTATTGTGAAAAAGAAACTCAAGTATGTAGTACACCGCTCTGGGCTCCTTGGAGGAAAAGCAGGATATAAATGTAAAAATAATAATAATAATAATAATAATACATCTGCACAAATGCAATGCACAAATGTATATCCTGCACATATTTCATCCACTACAAAACCAGGATTCAATTGGTATTGGGGGGGGGCAGGCTTGTTGGGTTTTCCCCCCATGGGAAACCCAGGTCTGATACTGCATAACCTGTGAAAGTTCCCGTAGTTAAGCTCAGGGCTATGAACCTGATGGGGCCATGCCCATCTCCTCACCAAAACAAATCCTCTTCCCATCATAATTCAACGATCTCCAAAATACAATGCTCCACAAACCATGAGGAGCAGCAGAAAATAAAAGGATCTCTACGGCTAATCTCTCCAGATGTCTGAAGGCAATGAGCCATTCCAGATGTCAAGGCAAATTGTAGCCCCTCCCCTTTCCAGAAGTAGCTGCTCCCTGGGTTTCTTGCTTCCTCAAGGGTCTGCATCCCATATTAATACTGCCCTGTTTGTTGCGGAGCAATTTATGCAAAGTGAGGAGAACTTTTGCTTCCTACTTATACCCTCAAAGCTGCTCACCCCACAGACTTCCTGGCACAGCACACAGAGGCTATCGGACATCCAGCCCACCTCTCTGCAATGCAGTCCTTATTACCAATACTCATTGCTTTGGCTGCCTCATCATGTACGTAGAGTTTTCTGTTGGACTTGATTCCTACTGGCACACAAACTGTGTTTTCATATAACAACAGAACTCTGTTGCTCTCAACTCTCTCTCCTTTGTCTTCCACTCCCAGGTGTCTTCTCACAACAGGTGGTTCTGACCCAAGACAATGATCCAGTGTTGAAAAAACCTGGAGAATCCCATAAACTGACTTGTGCAGTCACTGGGTTTGATCTGAGCAGCTACTGGATGGCCTGGGTCAGGCAGAAGCCTGGCAAAGGACTGGAATGGATTGTTAGCTATTACAACACTGGGAACAGTCATTATTCCCCTGCAATCCAAGGGCGATTCACAGCCTCAAAGGGAGGCTCCAACTTCTACTTGCAAATGAGCAGCCTGAAAGCAGAGGACACAGCCATGTATTACTGTGCAAGAGACACAGTGGGAGGAATCCCACTAGCTCCCATACAAAAACCCCACCATGCATGAAGTTTGAAGATAAATGACTAGAGGGGGTGCCAGTGAGCCATGAATCAAAAGAATAACTAAAGCAGATCTAATCATATATGCCAAAGAAATAAATTAATGCTCAACAGCTGTGATTATTTGACTTCACCCAGGGGCAGTCCTCCCATGAGGTGAGATGAAACCGTTGCCTCAGGAAGTTTGATTTTTGGGGCAACACTGGGGAGGCAAAATACCTTTTCCCCACCCCCACCACCACACTAGCTTCACTCCACTGCCCACCAACTGCCCACCAGCACTAAAGAGGCTCTTTTCAGAGTCACTGTTTCTGAAAGAGCCACCCCAAAATGGTCCTCTGCCATCTTCTGCCATCACTGTTTCATCCTAATCCAGCACTCACCTTTCTATTTCCTTCTTTAGGCTAGTAATTAAAAGGAAGTGGAGAGGAAATGTGGAGAATTTTCTCTGCTCTGTCCAGAACTAAGTTCCAGAGTTCCTTACTTCCTGAAGGCATTTCCTAAGAATAGTTAGAAAGAGGAGCCAACATTAGGGGGGCAAGAGGGAGGAGCACCATAACAACCAGAGATATTAAGATCCATCACAGGGAAGGTGGGAATCAGTGCTCTGGATACAATCAGTAGGGATGTGCCTGAACCAAAATTCAGACTGAATTCTAACCAAACTGCTGGTTCACGAGGCAGTTCAGTTTAACTGATTGGACAGGCTGGTCTTATCGACTGAGTTGGTTTAGTGGTTCGAAGGGCTATGCTTGTAAAGGGGAATAAAAATTCTTCTAAAGGGCAGACAGAGGGTGGTGAGCAGGCACCTTGAAAAGTAGATTCATGTTCTTACTGGCCCATGGGAAGTCAATTCCACCTCTCTAAAGCTCCCTTACGTAGCCCAAGCATGAGACACTCCCTCCCGCAAACTCATCCATGCAGTGGCAATACAGTTCCAATAGGTTGCTTGAGGGAACACCGCACACTTTGGCTGTGCCAGAGGGCTTTGAGGGGCGGCTTCGGGAGCTGCTGGGCCATTAAGAACTTTAATCTACTTTTAAAGGTTCCTTCTCACCACTACCCGCCAGCCGCCTTTTTGGAGTCTTTTCAAATATTTCTCTACCCCTTTGCTTGTAAAGGGATCACTGGATCCCCCTTTACAAGAAAAGCCCCTCAGGCTCAACCCCAAACCAGTCCACCATGACACGGGCTCTGCCCAGGTGGCTCAGAGTGAATGGTGGTGTAGTGCACATAGGGTGCCAACCACGCCCAAAACGACAAGCCCATGGGGCACTGGGTTTTCATGTTTCTGAGGTGTTCTTCTGAGAGTAGATTCTCTGGTAGGAAATGAGAGTGGATTCAATGTTTGTCATTGAATCCACTCTCATTTCCTACCAGAGAATCTAAGAACATAAGAACAGCCCTGCTGGATCAGGCCCAAGGCCCATCTAGTCCAGAATCCTTTTTCACACAGTGGCCCACCAGATGCCTCTGGAAGCCTACAGGCAGGAGCTGAGGGCATGCCCTCTCCTCTGCTGTAACTCCCCCACAACTGGTACTCAGAGGCATCCTGAGCTGGGGACGATGGGAGTAGCAGTCCAGCAACATCTGGAGTACCACCGGTTGAGAACTCTTGCTCTAGAACTCATAAATCTCTGCCGAGTCCCATGCCAAATATTACAAAACAAGCCTCTCTTCAGAAAACCAGACCTGCAGCCTCTCTTCCTTCTGCATCTCACCAGAGGGCAGTAGCAGTATAAGAAAGAAACTAGCCATGAGAGAAATGAAATGGGCATCCAAGGATGCAGGTTTGTGGTTTCAACTGTGAGCCTGATGATTTCCCTCCCAGTTTGCATGAAAACGGGCACTGAATGAGTACTTCGGAAGTCTGATTCCTCAAGAGACTTACCCACAGTTTTCTTTTAAAAGCTTTGGCGGCGCTAGAAGACTAGCCAACAGGCAGAGTGAACACAATAGCTTAGCATCCTTATGGCAATTTTTATTCAACATTATTGATTTATTACCCACCCTCTCTGTGATGTACAGGGAACCCATACAGAATGAACAGAGGAACAAGAACAACCTTCCTAGATTCAAATTTTCCTGAATCCAAGACTAGTTTTCGCCCAAGTTCTTTGATGTTAGAAATTGGGGGTCATCTTAAATTCAGAGTGCTGTTCGTTTTGGGGAAAATACTGTATAACATGTATAAAGTACTGTATAAACTGTATTTAACCTCTATTTTTAAAGGGGGGGTCATCTTAAATTCAGAGTAAATATGAGTAGTAATCTATTGGAGGAGGCTCTAAAATGGAGCAATGTCATGTGTGAAAAGTCTATAAGTTAAACTTCAGACATATGAACTTGAAGCAGGCGGGGCAATGGTTACATGCTCACATCTGAGGATCGTGCCAACCTCTTACCCTGGATGGGGGAAACTGTAGAGCAGGAGTCAGCAAACTAATCGATCCAGCTGTTGTTGAACTGCAACTCCCATCATTCCCAGCCATTGTGCCTGGGGATGATGGTTCAAGAACAGCTGGAGAGCCAAGGTAGCCAACCCCTGCTCTAGGGCCTGCAAGAAGAGTGACTGAGAGAGTTGTACCTCTCCACATGACTTGCTATATGAAGAACTAATATTCTCAGAGTTCCTTAGTTCCTGCAAGCATTTCCTATGAACAGATAGGAGGAGCACCGGGAGGGAGGCATGAGAGATTGAGATCCACCCCAAGGACAGTGGGAAGGAACCAGTGCTTCTGATAGAACTATATGAGAGCCAATAGTCTTCAGAATGTATAGAAGGAAGGATACAAGATCCCAAAGGCAAGGAACAGTCCCTTTTAAAAATGAAAGAAGATACATAGCCTACTGCCATGTCTGGCTATCAGTACAGATGAGGCATCTGTAAGAAGACTGGAGTGGGTCCCTTATAACATGGAGCCCATGCAAATGAGCAGAACCATTTCTCCTCCTTCAAAGCTGCTTCCACTAAACCAACCCTGTAAATACTTCGAGCCTTCTAAGATAGGGCGACTGAAGGAGGTGACCCAACTCTCAACATTTTCCTAACACAGAGAGATATGATACTTTGGCTGATCCTCCTCCTCTTTTTTTCAGCTCTCTCGGGTAAATATTCTCTCTTATGTAACACCCAGGGAAATCTAAATATTTCTCCACATTTCCCCCTGATTGTTCATCTGTCTCTCATTTGCAGGCTGCCAGTCAGAAGTTATGCTAGTGGAGACTGGAGGGGGGGCTTGTAAGCCCTGGAGGCTCTTTCCACCTCTCCTGCAAGGCTTCAAGATTCACCTTTACTGACTATCAGATGCACTGGATCCGACAGGCTTCAGGGAAAGCACTGGAGTGGGTGGCTGGAATTAGCAGCTCCAGTAGAAGCACCCAGTGGTACAACCCCAAGGTTCAGGGGCGATTCACCATCTCCAGAGACAATTCCCAGACTTCAGCCCCTCTGCACATGGGCAGCTTGAAACCTGAAGACTCTGCCTTGTATTACTGTGTAAGAAGCAGAGTGGCAGAAGTTGGCTTCCTGCTTGTACAAAAACCTCAGTGAGCATCTTGGAACACAGCACGAAATGAAAGAGCCTACCCTGGCAGGATCTGTGTCTGGAACAGAGGTGCTTGAGAGCTCCATGTTGACGGGAACTAATGAAGGAAATATTATAGGTGGAAAGATGTAAAGTTGTGGTGGGATAGGGCAGGAGGAGAGAGAGAAAGAGAGAAGTATATATTCTAGCGCGAAGCACAACTAGCAACACTGGAAAACACATGTATTTTTTTCTTTTTCTTTTTGAGGAAGCTGGTTTTGTCCAATTTCTGGGACTTCTAGTCAAAAATATCCGGGAATCCCTGTTAGAGGGAACCCTGGTTGGTTAGCAGGACATGGTGGGTGCTACCTACCCATAGATTTTTGATTTTTTTCCAGGATCAGTAGGTCAATCCTAATTGTTTCAAGGTCAGTAGATCATCTTAGGGTTGATCTACTGACCCAGAAAAAAACCCATTAAAAACCACCCTATTGCCTGATAGCTTTCTGAGTTGGGTGATAGGTAGCACCCATCATGCCCTACCACCCAACCCATTTTTGTGTCCCTAGTCACTAGCCATAGGGAATAATGGGCTGGTTCAAATCCCCATTATTGCCTAAGGAAGAACTGATGTGAACTAGTTTGAGTCCAGTTAGAATTTGAACTGGACAGATGGCTGATTCAATGAAACCATTCATTCATTCATTCATTCATTCATTCATTCATTCAATTTCTATACCACCCTTCCAAAAATGGCTCAGGGTGGTTTACACAGAGAAATAATAAATACATAAGATGGATCCCTGCCCCCAAAGGGCTCACAATCTAAAAAGAAACATAAGATAGACACCAGCAACAGTCACTGGAAGTACTGTGCTGGGGGTGGATAGGGCCAGTACTTGAATTGACAGCCCCAGTCTGCATCCAGTTCAAATTCAAACCGAACCACCAGTACTGGTATTGTGCACACCCCTAACCTGTGGACCTCCTTTCCCAAATCTGATCTTGAGATTCTACCAATCCTTCTGTGAAATAACTATAAATTGTTGCTTTTTCTGTCTCAGCTTATTCTCTTATCCTATTGTCTTCCCCTACCAGGTTCTTTTTACCCAGTCTGTGATTTAAAAAACTGGAGAATTCCATAAACGTATCTGTATGGTCACTGGGTTTGATCTTAATGGCTACTGGATGGAGTGGATCTGGCAAAATGAGGGAAAGGCTTGGAATTAGGGGTGTGGAACAAACTCTTTGGTGCAGTTCAGTCCAAATTCGAACCAAATTCAGACCAAACCACAGGTAGGCAAACTGGTTCATTCAAGCCAATCAGCTGGGCCAGTTGGTTCAATGAACCAGGTCAAACCAGCTCAAAAGAGACATTAGTTTGGGGTGGTATAAAATATGTTAAATAAATAAATATGCTAAATAAATAAATAATAAACCATTCCATGATTGAACCGCTCATACCAGCCTTGTCCATGGCAGTCCAGTTCGCAATCAAACAGGTTCCGCACATTCCTACTTGGACTGGCTTGCTTGCTACCATACTTCCAGCAGAAGTAATTATTATTCCCTGGCAATCCAAGGGTGGTTTATTTTTATTTATTTATTTTTTAAAATTTTACATTTATATCCCGCTCTTCCTCCAAGGAGCCCAGAGCGGAGTACTACATACTTGAGTTTCTGCTCACAACAACCCTGTGAAGTAGGTTAGGCTGAGAGAGAAGTGACTGGCCCAGAGTCACCCAGCTAGTCTCATGGCTGAATGGGGATTTGAACTCGGGTCTCCCCGGTCCTAGTCCAGCACTCTAACCACTACAGCACTCTGGCTTCCACAGACAACTCCCATGCCTTTCTCCAAAAGAACAGACTGAAAGCCTATATTACTTTTCAAGAGAGACACAATGAGAGGAATCCATCTAGTACTCAGGCAAATAGAACTACAAACTAGGAACATAAATGGCAGAAATAAGTGGTATGCCTAATAAAGTTAATGATCAACACGTTTCATTCTTTGGCCCATGTACCATCTGTGGGTTATTCCAGGGTTATCCTGTCCAATTAAATAAGGCAGATCTCCCATGAAAGGGTTTGTGTTCATCTTTAACAAGTCAGACTTAAAAATGCTTCCAGCTTTTCAAAAGGGGGCAGCAAAGACATACACATTTTAAAAAGGCAACTGAAATAGGCATCCAAGTGAACCAGTTTGTGGTTTCAGCAATGGGGCTGACTTTTCCTGTGAGTTTCTGTTTCAGTGATGATTCTGTGTCTGTCCCTCTAGGATTTGACTTCCCAGGAGACTTTCACAAAATTGTGTCAAAAGATTGAAAGCAGAATTAAACCCATTTCAAGACACAACATGAATCCAAGCTGCAAAGTGAACTCAGTTGCTCAGTAGGTTGCTTAGAAGGCACCTTAAACAGTACTTGAATTATTGGGGTAAAGTTAGTGGCCCTTCATGAAATTCAGTTTGAGTTAAATCAAGCTCCCCATAGCCTTCTAAAGTCAGTAGTGAAATAGAGCATCCCAAAATGCACTTCATAATTTGAATACATAATTTGAATGTTCATGCATCTTTTTGAATTTATAATTGATTGTCTCCCCCTGTTTAACCCTCCCAAGCCATTCTAAGTAGAACAAATGGAGCCTACATTGCACTTCTTTTAACATGATGATGAATCCTTCCCAAGCGCTACAAATGTAGCTTGCATCTGACAGTTAGCACATGCTCACGCAGGGCATCCTGAAACTTCCGGGGGCCACGCAGCCCCTGATCCCTGCAGCCCCCACCAGCTCCGTGATGGAGCTGGCAGTTGTGTAGGTGTCCTATCTTTCCGCCCAGGGCTCCACAGGTGATAATCTGCGGGGAGAGCGGGAGATCACGATACTCGCCTCATTGGTCTATAATTTAAGTGGCTACCATCTTGGATTAGTAAAAGAAATTACCTTTGTTGGGACCCCCTAGTTCCCCCCAATCCCAGTACTGTGAAATTGTTTCATATCTCACTGTAGCACATGGGTTACAAATGGGTGTTGATACTTTGGATACAACATGGGAGATCAGCAAACAAATAACACTTCCCAAATGCTGCGAATTTGGTTTGCATTGGATTATAATAGTGCTGCTCAGCTTCAGCCCTCCTGCAGATGTTGGCCCAGAACTCCCATAATCCCTGTTATTGGCTACTCTGGCTGAAGATAATGGGAGTTGTAGTCCAAAAACAGCTGGGGGGTGCTTAAATGAGCAGGCCTGGATTATAAACATTAAAAGTGTCATAATAAGGGACACGCACACATCATCTCATACTATGAAAAGTATGCCAAAAAATATTTCAGCTTGCCTTTGACTGAGTTTTTATGGGTTTATTCTTGGTACATATTGGTTTGTTAGGTGGACATTTGGATATATTAGTGCACACTTTGGATATTTTCAGTGCCCTCTTGCAAATATAAGGTATGAACAATAAATCTGCACAAATGCAATGCACAACTGTATATCCTACACATATTTCATCCAAGACAAAACCAGGATTTAATTTGTGTGTGGTGGGGAGGCTTGTTGGGGTTTTTCCCCCCATGGGAAACCCAGGTCTGATACTGCATATCCTGTGGAAGTTCCCTTAGTTAAACTCAGGGCTATGAACCTGAAGCTGATTGGGCCATGCCCATCTCCTCACCAAAGCATATCTCCTTCCCATCGTAATTCAATGCTCTCCAAAGTACAATGCACCGCAAACAGTGAGGAGCAGCAGCAAATAAAAGTGTCTCCACAGCAAATCTCTCCAGATGCCTCAAGGCAATGTGCCAATCCAGACATCACAGGCAACTTGTAGCCCCTCCCCTTTCCAGAAGTAGCTGCTCCCTGGGTTTCTTGGTTCCTCAAGGGTCTGCATCCCATATTAATACTGCCCCATTCTCTGCTGAGAAATTTATGCAAAGTGAGGAGAACTTTTGCTTCCTACTTATACCCTCAAAGCTGCTCACCCCACAGACTTCCTGGCACAGCACACAGAGGCTATCGGAGATCCAGTCCACCTCTCTGCAATGCAGTCCTTATTACCAATACTCATTGCTTTGGCTGCCTCATCATGTACGTAGAGTTTTCTGTTGGACTTGATTCCTACTGGCACTCAAACTGTGTTTTCATATAACAACAACAGAAATCTGTTGCTCTCAACTCTCTCACCTTTGTCTTCCACTCCCAGGTGTCTTCTCACAACAGGTGGTTCTGACCCAAGAAAATGATCCAGTGGTGAAAAAACCTGGAGAATCCCATAAACTGACTTGTGCAGTCACTGGGTTTGATCTGAGCAGCTACTGGATGGCCTGGGTCAGGCAGAAGCCTGGCAAAGGACTGGAATGGATTGTTCACTATTACAACACTGGGAACAGTCATTATTCCTCTGTAGTCCAAGGGCGATTCACAGCCTCAAAGGGAGGCTCCAACTTCTATTTGCAAATGAGCAGCCTGAAAGCAGAGGACACAGCCATGTATTACTGTGCAAGAGACACAGTGAGAGGGATCCCACTAGCTCTCATACAAAAATTCCACAGTGCATGAAGTTTGAAGATAAATGACCAGCGGGGGTGCTAGAGAGCCATGAATCGAATGAATAAGTAAAGGAGATCTAATCAGATATGACAAAGAAGCAGGTTAATGCTCAACATCTGTGATTCTTTTACCTTGCTCAGGGGCAGGCCTCCCATGAGGTGAGATGAGACAGTTGTCTCAGGAAGTTTGATTTTTGTGGCACCACTGGGGAGGCAATATAGCTTCCCCCCCCCCGCCACCACACCACACTTGCTTCACTCTATAGCCCACCAGCACCGGAGAGGCTCTTTGAAGATTCATTTTTTGAAAGAGACACCCCAAGGTGGTCCTCTCCCATCTTCTGCAATCACTGCTTCACCCTAACTCAGCACTCACCTTTCTATTTCCTTCTTTAGGCTAGTAATTAAAAGGAAGTAGATGATAAAATGTGGAGAATTTCCTCTGATCTTTCCAGAACTATAAGTTCCAGAGTTCCTTACTTCCTGAAGGCATTTCCTAAGAATAGTTAGAAAGAGGAGCCAACATTAGGAGGGCAGGAGGAGCACCATAACAACAAGAGATATTAAGATCCATTGCAGGGCAGGTGGGAACCAGTGCTCTGGATACAATCAGTAGGGATCTGCCGGAACCAAAATTCAGACCGAATTCAAACAAAACTGCTGGTTCATGAGGCACTTCATTCCAACTGACCAGACAGGCCAGTCTCTTTAACTGAACTGTTTCAGTGGTTCGAGGGCTACCCAGTGAGGATGCCCCTTTCCAATCAAAGAGTTGGGGGAATCCTTGAAAAGCCTTCTAAAGGACAGCTGGGTGAGAGGGCATCTTTAAAAGTAGATTCTTAAATTTCTTACCAGCCTGCCAACACTGCCTTTCTAAACCCCTTTTGTGCAGGCCAAGCATGTGATGCTCCCTCCAGCAACCCGCCCACACAGTGATGGTGCCATTCCACCCACTTGGGCTGTTCCAGGGGGGCTTCGAGGGGTGGTGTCGGCAGCTGCTGGGTTGGTAAGCACCTTAATCTACTTTTAAATCTTCACTCTTGTCACGGGCTCCTCAGCCTCCATTTAGAAGACTTTTCAAGCATTCCCCCACCCCTTTGCTTGGAAAGGAGGATCATCACTGGCTTCCCCTTTAAAAGCAAAACCCCTTGATCCCAAACCAGTCCGCCACAGCTTGGGCTCAGTTCTGTTTGATCGCGGTGTGGACTGTCACCAGTCCCGTTCACGATCAAACCATTGAACTAGCCTGGTTAGAGGCAAACCAGTTTGGAATTGAATGTTTTGTGCACACCCCTAACAATTAGGAACATAGGAAGTTGCCTTCTACTGAGTCGGACCATTGGTCCATCTAGCTCAGTATTGTCTACACAGACTGGCAGTGGCTTCTCTGAGGCTGAAAGCAGGAGTTTCCCTCAGCCCTATCTTGGAGATGCTGTGTTGGGGAAGGACTTGGAACCTTCTGCGGATGCTCTTCCCAGAGCAGCCCCATCCCCTTGGGGAATATCTTACAGTGCTCACACCAGTATATCCCATTCAAATGCAAACCAGGGCAGACTCTGCTTAGCAAAATAAACAATTCATGCTTGCCAGCACAAGACCAGCTGCAATGACATATGTCATTTTAAATAATGAATATCCATAGACATACATAGACCCCCTACTGCCACATCTGGCTATCAGTGGAAATCAGGCAAAACTCTCTTTCTCTTTTTAATTCCAATCACTGTTTCAATGAAAATCAGATTCAAATCCTGAGTCTGAGGGATTTTCCATGTACGTAGTCAAACGCACACACCATAGCTTAGCATTTGCTGCACACCCGAGCCAATCATTGTTGCAGAGAGAAGGGTCTCTGCTATCCCACACTATGAAACTTCTCTATGTTTTCTTTCTTTATTAGCTTCTCCATTGTGTGATTAACTTGAAGATAAATGCAAAGAATGACAGGTCACTAATGAACATGATTTTATTAACTGTTTAGTCATCAACCTTAGATGTCCACAGCAGTGTTCAGCTCATGGAGTCCAGACCGGGAACAATAAATCCTGGAGGATCCTTCTGACTAACTTGCACGGTCACTGGTGACTCCATCAAGAGTTCATGGTGGGAATGGTAGGAATGGTGGCAAGCTCCCAAGAAAGGATTGGAATGGCTGGGCCCGATAGATTGGAATAGCAATAGTAACAAATGGTATGCCCCGTCTCTCCAAGGCTGCATCACATAGGAACATAGGAAGATGCCTTATACCAAGTCAGACCATTGGTCCATCTAGCTCACTAATGTCTATATAGACTGGCAGCAGCTTCTCCAAGGGCACAGGCAGGAGTCTCTCCCAGCCCTCTTGGAAATGCCAGGGAGGGAACTTGGAAACTTCTGCATGCAAGCATGCAGATGCTCTTCCCAGAGCAGCCCCATCGTTTAAGGGGAATATGTTACAGTGCTCACACATGGAGCTCCTATTCAAATACAAACCAGGGTGGACCCTGTTTAGCAAAGGGGACCATTCATGCTTGCTACCACAAGACCAGCTTCTGTCCTATCTCAGGGGGCCCTAAGAGAGTCTGTCTGCTACCAGCACACAAAGGCTATGGTTCTTCAGCAGCTGCCCATATATGGTGTCACCAGTGCCAGCCTTGAGACAAGAGTCTTGTCCTCCTTCATGCCACAATTCTGATGCAATTCCCTCCCACAAAGTTGTTCTTTGCCCCTGGAGGGAAGTTGCTACTGGTGCCCATGACAGATTCCCTCCCAAGGCAAAAGGGGACTGGATTTTTGTCAGGACTGTAGCCTGGGGCTAAAACATCAATCCCCCTTCCCTTTAAATAAGGAACCCAGTTCAGTAAGAAGGCTGCTGGAGTGAAGTTCATATCAGGTCTTATAAAATGGAGCCCATGCAAATCAGCAGAACCATGACTCCTTCTTCAAGGCTGCTGTTTCCAAGACAACCCTGTAAATACTCAGAGCCTTCTAGGATTGGGCCACTCAAGGAGGTCACCCCACACTCAACATTCCCCCAGCACAGCCAGAGACATGATACATTGGTTGGACCTCCTCTTTTTGTTAGCAGCTCTTTCAAGTAAATATTCTCTCCTGCGTAACACCCAAGGGCATGTAAATTTTCCTCCACAGATTTCCCCTTATTCTTCATTTCTCCTTCATTTGCAGGTTGCCAGTCAGAAGTCCAAGTGGTGGAAACTGGAGGTGGGGTTGTAAGCCCTGGAGCCTCCCTCTACCTCTCCTGCAAGGCTTCAGGATTCACTTTCACTAGCTATAACATGCACTGGATGCGGCAGGCTTCAGGGAAAGGCCTGGAGTGGGTGGCTGGAATTAGCACCAATGGAGGTACCCAGTGGTACAACTCCATGGTTAAAGGGCGATTCACCATCTCCAGAGACAATTCCCAAAGTTCAGCCTATCTGCGAACAAGCAGCTTGATGCCTGAAGACTCTGCCTTGTATTACTGTGCAAGATACACAGTGACTTCCTCCTTATACAAAAACTCCCGCTTGCATTAATGGTGCCTGCTGTCCTCACTGCCACCACCTCTACATGCTGTTCTGTAGCAATGGAAAGGAGGTTGAGTGGGCAGGCGATGGGGTGGGTGTTCCTCATCATACACCCACCCACCAATTCACTCGTCCTCCTCCTTGCTGCCTCCATTGCAGCCTCCACTCACTGAGACAGTGGTTGGTGGTGGTGGTGGCGAGGAGGGTCACCGGCGGCGCCTACCCGCCTGTGGCTTCTACCATGAAAGCATTCATTAATGTGGCAATCCTGGGCCCCACATAACCCAGGCTGTTGCCAACCCTGCCTACTTTGCACCCTTTTCTCCTTGGAGGAGAAGTAAAGTTCACTTTGCAGCACAACAACTGTATCCAAGATCTCCTTTTTCATGACCTGGCCATGCAGGGGCCCATTACACATGCGCGGCAGCCTCCAAAATGGCTGGCACGATGGGGGAAAGGCCCGGAACTGGCTGAAGAATGGCTGAACCAGGTGGGTTTTGGCGTAAGGAAGGCCGGCGGGGAGAGGGAGAACCTCCACAGACTATCTGGGGTGTGTGTGTGGGTGTGTGTGTGTGTGTGTGTGTAAAGTTCACAGGGATTCATTGAGAGAAATCACACAGCAGCAAGTACAAACACAAATTGGATTCTTGTTTGCTGTATGAGTTCTTTCAATGAATTCCTATGAACAACTTTTCACACACACACACACACACACACACACACACACACACACACACACACCCAGATAATCTACTCTGATATAGACAGACTCTTAAAAGGCCAGAAACGAAAAAATAATTCCTGGGGTGGGGCATATACCCCACTGGCTTGGGGCTGCTTGGGGGGAGTTGTGGCACAATCTGCTGTGCCCCCAAACCCACATTGGAGTGCCCAGATACCCCTCTCCCAAGGAAAGAATGGGGCTGCTTCAAATCCCCATTATTCCCTATGGGAGAAATGCACACATAGGGGGAAAAACATCAAAAAATCATTAAAAAATCACAGGAGTGTCTGATTGCCTTGGGGTTTTCTGGGCATGAAACTACACCCACCCGGGTTTTGTGCCCCTAGGTGCTCTGCATAGGGAATATTGGGCCAGTTCGAGTCCCCATTAGACCATAAAACCTTTCAGAACCAGTTTAAATTTGGTTCAAATTCGAGCCAAACCAGGGAGGGTTTAGAGCAAAACCAAAACCAAACCTACGTACCCGGGTTCGAAGCTGGTTCAAATCCGAACCAAACAGGCCAAGCTGGTTTTGTGCACATCCCTACTTCATGCACAGTATCTGCTATATGTGAGGATGTACTCAGAGTGCACACTTTGAGTGAGGCAAGAACACTTAAAGGCAAGTGCAGGACCTTTTCAGTGGAAGTCCTGATATAATGAAGAGGAGCTGTAACTCACTGGTTAAAGTACATATTTTGCATGCAGGCCCAATCCTTTGTATGTCTACATTTCTACCTTCCCTAGGTCTGGGAAGGGCCTCTCTAGCCCTTCCGGAGAGCTATAGCCAATAACTGTAGATTATGCTGACCCAGACGGAGCCAGTTTCACTGGCAGTTTGCAATTTATAGTGGGAAAACCTGGCCCAGTAAGTTTCCCTTTAAAACACTGTCTAAAGCTTTCTTCTCTAGAAAAGTCTTTCTTGGCAGAGTTAGATTGGGAATCAACTCAGATGTTTGAGTTTCAGTATCCTACTCAGAGGTGCTCTTAACCCTGGACTTCTGGGCCAAAGTCCAGGGCTTCCACAGCTCCTCCCCCCCCAATCCTTTTTAGTCTGTCTTGGGTGGTGTGGTCAACCAGCCAAGCATGGATGCTTCATTTGCAGGGGAGTGGGGCCTCCAAAGGCCCTTAGGTCCAGGCTCCAAAATTACCTAGGTGCACCTCTGATCCTACTTCATACAGAGGCCCGCCAGATGCCTCTGGGAAGCCCACAGGCAAGAGCTGAGCCCACTGTCTTACTGCTACTTCCCAAGCAATATCTCTAGTTCAGTGTTCTTTTCATATCCTAAATTAACATGGCATAGTCATTAGTCAAGGGTAGGAATCTTGTAAAACCATTATGTAATTAAGGGACAGATAACAAAACTCTTCTGTTGCCTTGCACTGGAATACTGTGAGTGGTCTTACTTCCTTCTGTCTAGTGGGGAGTGGTGATAAATGTGGGAATTTATGCACAGCGAACTTTGGATGCAAAGGCGGATATGCAAATTGAGCTACAGACCTCTGCAGTTTATACCCTGTCAGTAGCATTGTCTGCAGTGCAATCTTCTGCAGTCTTGTGGATCTGACGTTAGTGAAGAAGCTGCATCCTACCCCAGAATTCAATTTACTCAAGAGCTGGAGATGTTGAGCTTGCTTCTTGTGGTTGTTACTGTAGCACTCAGAGGTGACTGCCAATACCATCTCTCATGGATGACCATTCATTATTGAGATCCTTACAAATCATTAGGTTATGGAATTTCTAAAGTAGTTGTGCAATTTGTTTTCCAGGTGTCCAATCAGAGATCCTGCTGGTGGAGTCTGGAGGGGATGTGACCAGGCCGGGAAATTCTCTCCGGCTTTCCTGCGAAGCCTCTGGATTCTCATTCAGTAGCTACAGGATGAGCTGGATTCGACAAGCTCCTGGAAAGGGCCTGGAATGGGTGGCGTACATAAGTACATCTTCCTCTCCCATTTGGTACTTGGATGCAGTGAAAGGGCGCTTCACCATCTCCAGGGATGATTCAAATAGCCAGGTATATTTGCAGATGAACAACCTGAAAGCTGAGGACTCTGCTGTATACTACTGTGCAAGACGCACAGTGAGAGGAAGTGAATCTGAGCCCAGACAAAAACCTGCCCCTGCAACTTCTCAGAATGCCTTAGCTGTTAATAGTTATACCCAGATATTCCAAATAAATATCACAAAAGAGAACAGTCTTACTTTCACCTTGGTGGATTTGAACAGTTCTGTGGAGGTGGGGGAAAACAGCAAAAATTTCTGTTGAATCTTTATTACAGTCTTAGACCAGCCGTAGAATAAGATATTGCAGTACAGATTCTAGCGTGAGACCATTTGTAACATAATAAGGAGTAACAGACTAGATAAAATTTTACAAACTATAAATACAGGTTTAATAATTCTATTGTTTTATACAGGAGCGTAACTATAATAGGGCAAGAGGAGACAGTTGTCTGGGGCCCACTGCCTTGGGGGGGGCAGAGGCAAGTCACATGACTGACTCCCCCAGCCGCACACCCACCCACACTTCCTTCAGTTGTATTCATCCTCTGAAATTGATGTGAATGTTAAGATCTGGAGCTACCAGCACAGCATGTCTTTCTCTAGTACCATTAAATGACTTGCATTGTCCACAATTTACAAAACCTTTAAAAAAATAATTTAGGATGATGCTCTATTGTGGCACATAGGTTTCTATCTATCTATCTATCTATCTATCTATCTATCTATCTATCTATCTATCTATCTATCTATCTATCTATCTAATTTCTACTATGCTTTTTGTTACCACTCTTCAGCCTCATTTAAGATTTCTTTACTTCATGAGCTGAGCTTCAGTGTGGGGAGGGGGCATTCTAACATCTTGTCTCTGGGCCCACTACAACCTTGCTATGCCCCTGGTTTTATAGCTGCTTCACTCGTAAATACAGAGCAATCTTATGGTTGTTTAACTAAGCTTTGTTCAGAAACAACTCCATTTTTCCTTTTCTCCTCTCCCTCCCGTTCCTTTGTGACTCCATTCCCCTCACTCTCTACAGGATCCCCACTGGGACAAACTTCTAATTAACAAAACATAAAGGACTGCTAGATAGAATACAATACTAGATAGAATTATCAGCCTAAATGTATTGAATTAGATAATAACTCTTGCTGGGTTCTGCTGGCCACTACACAAAACTCTGCTATATTATGTGTCCTATCAGTTTTCTGATCTGAAAATGAAACAAAACATACAATTCATCAGAATGACCTGGCAGATTTTAAAAACAAGGATCAATACAAATGCTAGGACTATCACTATAAAAAAACACAGTACAATAGGACATGGCCAACTGATTCCATTGTTCTGGATCCACATGGGCATGTTCAACCACCAGATGGAGTTATGTTAAATCTGCCCTCAAGCACCACAGAGGGCAGGGAGTTTATCCACGCTAGAGTAAATGCTCTGCAATGTTTAGGCACAAGCAGGGGAAATAAAATATGAAGTTCTAAAAAAATAAGATGAGCATCCAAGTATGCAGTTTTGTGGTTTCAGCTGTGAGGGTAGTACCTGTTACTTGCAAGAGAACTTTATGGGGCCCTTGAGAGTCTGGTTTCTCAAGAGACTTTCCCACAATTTATTTATTTTTTTAAGCCTGGGGAGATGGGCAACTTTGCAATGTGCAGAGTGAACTGAATTGCTTAGCATTCTTATTGGGCTATTGATTAGCCTTTCTTGATTTATTCCTAAGAATGTACACAATTTGAGGTTCGAGTGCAGGTTCGGCGCTGAACCAGTTTGGAAGCGGTCCGAATCAGTTTGGCACCATAGACAGGGGATCAGTGAGCAGCAAGTGGGAGCTTTAAGATAGAGAAGAGAGGTCCTTACCTGATCTCTGCCATCCCATGCAGTTTCCTGTTGGGGCGGTGTGCGTGCCAAGTACCCATGCATAGTGCCAGTATGCACATGGTGTCCATGCATGCACAGATGCCATGTGAATGCTGGTGCTGTGCACAGGTACTTGGGACATGTTCCGCTTCAGGAAAGTTAATCTTTTCCTCTTTCTTAAAGCTCCCACTCACCGCTCCCCTCCCCACAATGCTGAACTGGTTCGGTGCCAAACCTGTGCTCAAACCTCAGTTCGTGCACACCCTTATTCATTACTCACCCTCTCCATGGTTCATAGAGAACCCATAGTGAGGAAAGAGGCGTTCCAGAACAACCCTCCTGGATCCAAATCAGATACAAAAGTTGAAGCAGTGAGAAAGCTTAGAGCTCAGAATATGGGGGAGGGATCAAGGTCACATATGACCTGGTTACTTGACTGGAAAAACTGCTGGCACAATCTCCCAGCCACACTCTTATGTAGGCCTTATAGTTGGGCAGAAGTGTGCCTTCAGAAAGTATCAGCAAACCATGTTTGAGAAGAGATCCTCCATGGTCACTCCATAATGAGGAATATGGGTTGACTCTCCTTGTTTGCCACCAGATGGCCCAACAGTAACCCAGAAGGCTGAGGTAGAAGACCCCCTTTCTCATATTTCTCTCCAAAAGATATATTTGAGTGAAGCATCTAGAGAAATGGACACTCATATTCTAGGGTTGCAACCAACATTTCTCTAACGTGAAATTCAAAGATGAATGTCAGAGTTTCTTCTAAGGAGAAACAATGGAGAAATTTCTCAGATGGTTTCTCCACAGCCCTATCACATTCTCCACCCCTCAGCTACAATCCTAAGCATTCCTACCTGCAGGTAAGTCTATAAAAATCCATAGATCCGTATCAACCATTGGTTGGCATCAGACTCATCCAGTTCTAGACTCAGAAACATGGACAATGCCTAAAGTTATTGACCTATATTATCAGAGCTGAGTGAGTGGGCAGGGGCAAAAATAACACACTTCCACCAGAAGTTTAACCATTTAGATACAGTAATTAGCTCTGCTCAGTTAGAAGGCTGGAGTGGTCTATCAGGTCTTATAACATGCAGCCTATGCAAATGAACAGAACCATTTCTCCTCCTTCAAGGCTGCTGCCACCAAACCATTCTTGTAAATACTCAGAAGTCTTCCAAGAGTAGGTCGTCCAGGATTTAATGCAACTCGCAACATCCACCAACACAGCTGGAGAAATGAGATTTGGGGTGAACCTCCTCCTTTTCTTTGCAGCTCTCTCAGGTATCTATTATCTCCTGTGAAACACCTTGGGTCCCCCACTTTTCTGCACAGGTTTGCCCTGACTCTTCATCATCTTTCATTTGCAGGCTGTCAGTCAGAAGTTCAACTGGTGGAGACTGGAGGGGGTATTGTAATCCCTGGAGGCTCCTTCCGCCTCTCCTGCAAGGCTTCCGGATTCACCTTTTCTAACTATGAGATGCACTGGGCCCGACAGGCTTCTGGGAAAGGCCTGGAGTGGGTTGGTGGAATTAGCGGCAATGGAGGTACCCAATGGTACAACCCCCAGGTTCATGGGCGAGTCACTGTCACCAGAGACAATTCCCAAACCTCAGCCTATCTGCAAATGAGCAGCTTGAAGCCTGAAGACTCTGCTTCATATTACTGTACGAGATACACAGCAACAGCTTCTGACTTCCTGCCCTTACAAAAACCTCAGTGAGGCTCACTTTTGCAGGAACTGTGTGGCTAGAGAAACAGAAGTTGACAGGAAAGGAAATGGAAAAGCAGGCAGAAAGCTAGGCTGTCGAAATCCATACCTCTGTCATTCATGATGCTTGTATGCTCACCCTGAATGAGATGAGGATAGACTCAGGGTGGAAGCACACTCTGGGAACTTAGGAACATAGGAAGGAACCATAAATCGAGCCAGACCCTTGGTCCATCTAGCTCAGTATTGTCTACCCAGACTGGCAGTGGCTTCTCCAAGGTTGTAGGCAGGAGTCTCTCTCAGCCCTCTCTTGGAGATGCCTCCAGGGAGGGAACTTGGAACCTTGTGCATGCAAGCAGTAAGGTGCTCTTCCCAGAGCGGTCCCTTCCCCTGAGAGGAATATCTTAGAGTGCTCACACAGGGGCGGATTAACACAGAGGCAGAGGAGGTATCTGCCTATGGCAGCAAAATCTGAGGAGTGCCCCTCAACCTCCTTGCAGCCAGCTGCCACGGCCATGCCCCATTCCTGCCACCAACGGCGGCAATCTTTAGGGGACAAAGGGGGGAAATTTCCTCTCACCCGGTCGCCCCCTTCCCTGGAGCTATTGCTGTCCCACACAGCATAGCTGTGGCTTTTTTTTTTTTAAGCAAAAGGAGAGGAGAGCTGGTCTTATGGTTGCAAGCATGACTTGTTTTCTTAGCTAAGCAGGGTCCACTCTGGTTGTATATGAATGGGAGACTTGATGTGTGAGCACTGTAAGATAGTCCCCTCAGGAGATGGAGCCGCTCTGGGAAGAGCAGAAGATTTCAAGTTCCCTTACTGGGTTCTCCAAGATAGGGCTGAGAGAGATTCCTGTCGGCAACCTTGGAGAAGCCGCTGCCAGTCTGTGAAGACAATACTGAGCTAGATGGACCAATGGTCTGACTCAGTATATGGCAGCTTCCAATGCTCCTAGTGAACAGAGCTGAAATAATACACAAGAGAAATAACATGAATATCCAAGTATTCTAGTTTCAGCTGTGGGGATGATTTGTGATTTCCTCAGCTGTGTGAAAACTGCCAATGGGCTTCCCTAGCCTGGGTTGGGCTGCTCGTGAGAATAGGCTTATTGTCTTATTTCTACACCTTTCTTGAATCGTTTCCCACTTTCTCTGTGGCCCAAGACTACCTTACGGTGAGAACCAAAGACAGCTGATCTAGATCAAGCTTTGGAACGGTGATCCAATGCTTGTATTCTCAGAACAAAACAAAACCCATGAAACTGAATGACTTGCAAATAAACACCATGCAGAGGATAGCAGATTCAGGAAGTTGGGACAAAAGGAAATATGTTTAGGATTTATTTATTTGTTTATTTGTTCAGCTATTGATTTATTTGTTTTGTATACCTCCCACTACCGAAGTCTCTAGGCAGTTGACAGCATAAAACAAACCAAGAATGAAACAAACCAAGAATTTTGCAGTTATAACATAAAACCAGATTAAAATATCCATAAAATCACCAACTGACTAAAGAGCTTTGCTGAAGAGATGTGTCTCCAGCTGTTCCCTAAAACCCAACAGGGATGGAGCAGCTCTAATCTCAGGAGGAAGTACATTCCACAGTCCTGGGGCAACCACAGAGAAGGCACGCTTTTGAGTCGCCACCAGAGTCGAGCCAGAGGATGGCCACCAGACGATGGCAGATTCATGAAGGCAGTACTGATAAGGAAGCCACTGATGTGTCTGAAATGAAAAAAGAAATTATCATATGATGTAAAGCTTCTTGTGGATTCCCCTTTGAACTGCCTTTCCTAAATGGACACAAATCATATGCAAATCTGTTGCCTGAATCTTCCTCCATTTCAATAAACAAATTGGCAGGCACCCAAAGAAGAGGACCACCTGCAGAACCAATCCAGTAATCACTCCAGAGTGTTGGATTCTCCCTTCTCCTACATTATGAAGCTGCTCTTTGTCTTCCTGTCCTTATTACCTTCTCCATTCTGTGAGTATCTGCCAGACAAATGGGAAGAATGAAATGCCCTTGAGGCCAAAGCTTGTATTAATACCTGCTTTGTTGTTGACCTTAGATGTCCATGGCAGTGTTCAGCTCAAGGATTCTGGACCAGGGATAGTGAAACCTGGAGGATCCCTCCGACTAACCTGTGTTGTCAGGGGTGACTCTATTGAGAATTCCTGGTGGGATTGGGTTCGACAGCCTCCTGGGAAAGGACTGGAATGGCTGGGCCTGATAGAGAAGAAAGGATCCATCTGGAGCACACGCTATGCCCCATCTCTCCAAGGCCGCCTCACCTTTTCTGCCGATGCCTCCAGCAACACTTATTCTCTCCAGCTGAACTCCTTGACAGCTGCAGATGTGGCCACATATTACTGTTCAAGAGGGGCCCACAGTGATTCAGAGCAATCCCAGAACCATACAAAGAAGGGGAAGGCATTTGCTACTGGCTCTTTGCCTTCAAGATATTTCAAACATTGATCCCAATGTAAATACTCATCAGTTATGAACTAAAGCACACTTCCTTGTATTCCATATACAGCAAAGAGTCTTGTGGCACCTCAAAGACTGAGGGCTGGTGAAGTCGTAATGAGTTGTAAGATCCCGGTTAGTCCAGTTAAATTGTAAACTGGACTGTGGGTTTAAATGGTTTTAAGGTTGAGAGAGAGAGAGAGATGGCAGGAAGAGGACCATATTTTGAATGCTGAGCTGGGATGTAAACTTTCTTCCTAATGTATTAGTCTTATAGTTGCAGGGAGTGGCCAACATCCTGTCTCATGAGATGAGTGCATTGCAGGGTGAATGCAGGGGTGTGTGTGAAAATGCACCTACCTTCTGGAGGCTCTTGGGAGATTATTTGAAGCCTCAAAGGGCAGCTCCGATTTCTATTTACCAGTGAACAACCTCAATTCTGGAGACATAGCCATGTACTACTGTCCAGAAAAGACACAAGATGTGAGGAGGGTGGGCTTCCTTCCAAACATGTGCAAGACGGCTATTCAGATCCTCATACATAAGTCTTGTGTATACTTGTAGATGCTATGCTGGGTAGAAAAGGAATAGTTTTCTATTCCTCTCTGCCTGCCCAATATAAGAGAGACATCACTTGAAAAGTCCATCTTTGAGTGGTGTCAACATGGGAGCAGGCCTTCTCAGTTGCCACTTCTAGGTTGTGGAACAAGCTCACCTTGGGTATATGTACGTATGTATGTACATATTTAACACATTTCTATGAGGGTTATCATCCCTGGAGGCTTTCCAGAGAGCCATAAAGACCCACCTCTTCAGCCCGGCTTTTACTAAGAGTTGAGTGGTTTTAATGATTCTAAGTTTGTTTTATGTTCATATTTTCAATGGTTATATTTCTGACTGTGCACCACTCAGCTATTTGTGGATGGGTGGTATATACATGAAACAAAACAAAACAAAAAAACCCCCAAAAATAAATGATGGCCCTTTACTTAATTTTCCTCTCGGAAATAAACTGTTCTCATGCAAGTATTTATCAGTTCTAGAGGATTTCAGTTGTAGATATTTGTAAATAGAGATATGCAAGAAATGAATTTTTTAATACACTTGGAATTCTAATTGAATTCCAAAAATTGGTTCTGAATTGAAATCAAATTAGAATCTGGTCCAAAAATTCGATTCAAAATCAAATCAAATTTGAATTTATTCAACCTTGTTTTGGTGCCCTTAAAAAAAACACCAACTAATCAGGGGTCTGAATAGTTTTTAAAAGGTGCCAAATGGCTAATAAATCAAATTTGAATCAAATTTTGAAATTTTGCTTCAAATTCAAATTGCATTTCCCTTTTAAGAGGTGATTCAATTCAAATTCAAATCACTCAAATCACCCAGATTCTAGTCAATTTGATTCAAATTCAAATTAGACATCACTATTTGTGAATAAATTCACTGATGTTGCATTGAATTTTGGAGGGCTAATTCATACATTAAGCCTATAGCAAACATGTAACCTAAACCCAGTTGAGCTTGCTGTCCACTGACTGTGCCATATTAGCTCACAGATTCTCAAATTCTACAGATGACTGTAACAGCTGTCTCATTTCCCATGCATCTATATATATATATATATATATATACACACACACAGCCTACCTCACAACTGTCATGCAAATTTGGAATCCCACAACCTACACTTAATTCTCTTTCTCTCTCTGCAAAGATCACAACTTAGTTGGCATTCTCCTGCTCTGTCACAGCCAGCTCCACTCCCTTCTTCTGTGCCATCCATGGAGTCTTTCTTCCAGATCCTTACTGTATTTGTTGGCCTCTCCGGTGAGTATTTCATATATGTGATTTGCTGCTGTGAAATCGTGAAAATTTCTTGTGTTTGTTGATTTAGGCAATACAGAACTGTAGCAAATAAACAATATGTATTGATCATGCCTACCTTGGAGCTCATCCACTCTTTCAGTGGGGTTTCTCATCAGATGGATTGATATCCAGATTTTTAATATTATTTTTCCTCCTGTGAAAGTATTTGGGATGGAAATTACTGTCTGTTTTGAGGTCTCTGATATGTGGAAGGTCTCCCCTTTATTCTAAAATTGGTGTCAACACTGTGACTCATTTAGCTGCATTAAGCCAAGTCTCTTCCTCTTCTTTCCCACTCCAGGGGTCAATTCCCAAGTTGTCCTGACTCAAACAGGGTCAATAATAAAGAAGCCTGGAGAAGATGCCCGCCTGCAATGTACAGTCAGCGGCTTTCAACTTAGCAGCACAGTAATGGCCTGGTTGCGTCAGAAACCAGGGCAGAGCTTTGAATGGCTGGTCAGCTACCAGTCACCAAGTGATAACGTCTACGCTTCTGCAATCCAGGGGCGATTTCAAGCCTCAAAGGGCAGCTCCGATTTCAATTTGCAAATGAACAACCTCAATTCTGGAGACACAGCCATGTACTATTGTGCCCGAGGAGACACAGTGAGAAAAATGGCATTAGCAGCTGTTCAAAAACTAAGCACTCCCCTTTACCTTCTCCCATGATGCACCACATGGGGGAGCAATGGCACAGCAGTAAAATGCTTCATGGGGGTGTGTGTGTTTGCACACAAACCTGATACAAATGACTCCCTTTTGCTACATTTTAGCCAATTGACCTTTTGCTCACAATATCCAGAGGGGAGGAATGAAGAATAGCAAGAAGAGTGGCCTTCCTTCCAAACATGTGGAAGGTGGCTATTCAGATCCTCAAACATATGTATTCTGTATCTCACAGTCACCACTGTGGCAGATCATGGATCATCTCTGGGTGCTATTGGCTCTTTCCTAGAACTTTGCAAGTACATTACCAACAAATATGAAGAATAAAGTTGAAAAAGGCTTCTTTCTTGGCTCAACAACAGACCAATAAGGCCGTGCTATAGCCAGTCAGCCAGACCACTCACGATCCAACTGCGCATACAGACAAGATGCCACAAGATGTGGTGACAGCCAACAACCTGGATGGCTTTAAGAGGGGCTTGGATAACTTCATGGAGAAGAAGTCTATCAACGGCTACGAGTCCGAGGGCTATAGGCCACCTCCAGCCTCAAAGGCAGGCCTCTGAGTACCAGTTGCAGGGGAGTCACAGCAGGAGAGAGGGCATGCCCTCGACTCCTGCCTGTAGCCTTCCAGCGGTAGGGATGTGCAAAAAATTTCGGGCACAGAACGATCTGTGCCCGAAATGAACAATTTCGGGTGATTCGGGGCTGAACTGAATCACCCCTGATGTCCCCCGATATTTTTCAGGCACGAGCCGAATCACCCGAATTTCGGACCCAAAAAATTCGGGTGATTCGGTTCATGGTTGATTTTTGGCAATTTTTAAAGTTTTAGTGACTTTGGGGCAGTTCGGGGGCATAGCATGGGATCTGGGCAAAAGGAGTGGGGTGGGGTGGTAGTGCCTAATGGGTGCAGGCTAACACCCCAATTTCAGGGGGAATGGGCAAAGGGCTGATTTTTGGGAAATTTCTGAAATTTTCATGTCTTTGGGGACGATTGGGGCAGATTGGGGCAGAAAGTGGGGCCTGGGGCAGAATAGTGGGGTGGGGTGGTAGTGCCTAATGGGTGGAGGCTACCACCCCAATTTCAGGGGGATTGGACAAAGGGCTGACTTTTTGAGAATTTTTGAAGTTTTAGTGACTTTGGGGCAGTTTGGGGGCAGAAAGTGGATCTGCCCCAAAAGAGTGGGGTGGGGTGGTAGTGCCTAATTGGTGGAGGCCACCACCCCAATTTCAGGGGGATTGGGCAGAGGGCTGATTTTTTGGGAATATTTGAAGTTTGGGTGTCTTTGGGGCAGATTGGGGGCAGTAAGTGGATCTGCCCCAAAGGAGTGGGGTGGGCTGGTAGATAGTGCCTAATGGGTGGAGACTACCACCCGTCCCCAATTTCAGAGTGATTGGGGAGAGGGGTGAATTTTGGTGAATTTATGAGGTTTGTCTTCATAAGGTGAAGTGTGCTAAATTGATTACTTCCTCATATTCATAGTAAGTGTGAAAAAGTGAAAGTGGGGTGATGAGAGTTGTCTAATTGAAAAAAATCTCATTTGCTATGATAGAATGAGAATTCACACCTCAGAAGTTTTTTCTGAGGTGTGAATTCTCATTCTATCATAGCAAATGAGATATTTTTCAATTAAACAACTCTCATGACCCCACTTTCACTTTTTCACACTTTCCTTTACTATGAATAATATGAGGAAGTAATCAGTTTAGCACACTTCACCTTATGAAGACAAACCTCATAAATTCACCAAAATTCACCCCTCTGCCCAATCACTCTGAAATTGGGGACGGGTGTTAATCTCCACCCATTAGGCACTATCTACCAGCCCACCCCACTCCTTTGGGGCAGATCCACTTACTGCCCCCAATCTGCCCCAAAGACACCCAAACTTCAAATATTCCCAAAAAATCAGCCCTCTGCCCAATCCCCCTGAAATTGGGGTGGTGGCCTCCACCCATTAGGCACTACCACCCCACCCCACTCTTTTGGGGCAGATCCACTTTCTGCCCCCAAACTGCCCCAAAGTCACTAAAACTTCAAAAATTCTCAAAAAATCAGCCCTTTGTCCAATCCCCCTGAAATTGGGGTGGTAGCCTCCACCCATTAGGCACTACCACCCCACCCCACTATTCTGCCCCAGGCCCCACTTTCTGCCCCAATCGGCCCCAATTGGCCCCAAAGACATGAAAATTTCAGAAATTTCCCAAAAATCAGCCCTTTGCCCAATCCCCCTGAAATTGGGGTGTTAGCCTGCACCCATTAGGCACTACCACCCCACCCCACTCCTTTTGCCCAGATCCCATGCTATGCCCCCAAACTGCCCCAAAGTCACTAAAACTTAAAAAAATCGCCAAAAATCAGCCCTTTGCCCAATCACCCTGAAATTGGGGTGGTAGACTCCACCCTTTGGGCACTACCACCCCACACCAAAATTTTGCCCCTGGGCCTTTACCCACCTGAATCAATTCAGATTCGGATTCGGATTAAATACGAATCCGAACCGACTCAAGGGTGATTCGGATGACCCAGATTCGGGCACAAAACAGAACAGGGGTGATTCGGTTCGGGTCCGAGCCGAATCACCCGAATTGCACACCCCTATCCAGCGGCATCTGGTGGACCACTGTGTGAAACTGGATGCTGGACTAGATGGGCTTCCTTGGGCCTGATCCAGCAGGGCTTTTCTTATGTTCTTAACAATAGGGCAAGAACATTATGGTGGCCAAGAGGCTAGAAGGAACTGGAATGCCAGTAATGGAGGAGCTGCTAACTAGTTTATTTAGTTACCAGAACACCTCTTCACATTACATTAAGCATCAGCGGTGACATCACCCCTCCACCCGCACCAGCCTCACCCAGAGTAACCTGGGCTGGCTGCAGCCCATTTGGAGCCTTCTCCAGCCTGGTTCACACATCCACACATGCACAGCAGCCATTTTAGTGACCTCCGTGCATGAAGCTGAAAAAAACCCAGTCCTGACAACTGGCTCAACCTGAGAGATCAGGGAGAGGTTTGGGTCCAGAAGTACTCCCAGACTACATATCTGCTTTTTCCAGGAGAGTGCAACTCCATCCAGCAACCCCACATTGTGGGAGCCCTGTCTGGTTCTAACCCGATCTGCTTGAACTGCCCCAGATTGAGTCGAACTGGGGTTTGAACCAGACCGATTCGCACATCCCTACAGCCAGGTATCATTGATATCCATTTCAATGGTTGCTCTTTATCAGATGTGGCTCTCTGGGAGAAACCAGAAGTAGGTGCCAGTAAATCTACTATTCAGAACGGATCACCTCCATAATCGGCCAATATAAAAAGACCCTGCTTACCTCACAGAAGGTGGGGCACAGTATGTAAATGCAGTGACTGCCTCCTCTTTAAAAATAGCTGGACACACTGCCTGATTAGCTACAGCCAGGGCCAGCTACCCTGTGTGTATCTCCTGTGTGTCTGTGGCCATTTTTCAAGCTATCCATCTCTGAACAGTGTTACTACAAACACACACAGACACACACTCGACATGATATTTTGCATTCTTTTTCTTTTTGCAGGAGCCATTGGAGGAAATTGTTCTTCCTTGAGACATAAAAGGCAAGCAGATGATGGCTTTCATCTATATAATTCCTTTTATAATGTCACTACCTTTCCAACTGACCAGTCAGTAGTCACTGTCCAGTCAGAAGTCCAGCTGGAGGAGTCTGGAGGAGGCTCCAAAAGGCCTGGGGAGTCTCTCCGCCTCTCCTGCCGAGCCTCTGGATACAACTTTGGAGGCCATAGTATGCTGTGTTTGAGACAGGCTCCTGGGAAGGGACTGGAATGGATCACATGGATATTTGATGATGGGAGTCGACAATCATATGCCAACTCAGTGAAAGGGCGCTTCACCATCTCCAGGGAGAACCCTTCAAATATGCCTTATCTGCAAATGAACAACTTGAAAACCACAGATACCGTGATATATTACTTTGCAGCTTGGATTACACATAATGAGGGGAAGTGAATCTGAAGCCAGACAAAAACCCTTCTTTGCCCATGCCAGCTCTGTAAGCTGATTTGGGTGGAAGGGAAGGAGAAGAGAGAATTGTTTCAGAGCCTAGGGCATTCCACATGAGGGTAGGAAGCAGCGGGGAAGCAACCTGCCTAGAGAGCAGGAGGCCGTTGGTTCGAATCACCACTGGTGTGTTTCCCAGAATATGGAAAACTCTTATATCAGGCAGCAGCGATATAGGAAGGTGCATATTGTGCAGGAGAAGGCAATGGCAAACCACTCCTGTATTCTACCAAGAAAACCACATGGCTCTGTGGTCACCAGGAGTTGACACCGACTCAATGGCACTTCCTCCTCCTCTTTGCTTATCACGTATCAGTGAAATGCGAGGTTGCAGGCTGGCAGCTTGATCGTGAATGAAGTCCTAGCTCTGTGGGATATGTTTTCTTCCCTCCACATTCTGAATCTGGGAATCTGGGAATGGAAGATGCTGATACTATATCGAGCAGCAGGGATATAGGAAGATGCTGAAAGGCATTGTTCCATACTACGCGGGAGATGGCAGTGTATTCTACCAAAAGAAAAACACAAGGCTTTGTGGGCTCCAGGAGTCAAAATCAACTTGGTGACACACTTTTATTTACTTACTTACTTACTTACTTACCCCTTATTATATACTGAAGCCACTCCCATGATCAATGGAAAGTGGGCTAAAGGAGCTTAGCCCACTTTCTGTGGAGCGTGAGAACCACAGGGCTTGCCGGTAGCCTGGTGCTCCTAAGGCAGCTAGCCCGTCTAAACAACCGTCCCCTTATATGAGGTTAATGGAGCAAGTGCTCCGTTAACCTCATTTCTTTGCTTGTGTGTCACCATGGCGTTCGGCGACACATGAGTAGGGAGGCTGCAAGCAGTCTTCCGGGGACATTCCGGGTGCTGATTCCTGCAGCCCCCGACAGTTCTGTCACGGAGCCGGCAGCCCAGCTACAAGTGGCTGTTCGGCTGTGGGAAGAGCGGGCCAAGCCTGCTCTCCCCACAAAACCGCATCAGGTGCTTCGCACTTGTCTTAGTAAAGAATCAGCTCACACAGTTATAATGCCTTCAGTGTGTTCGGCCTGCAAGGAAATCACCCAGAGCTCGTAAATATATTGAATTTCACATCACAAATAAAAGACAAAAACATTCTTTATAAAACTAGAGTTGGCAAATCTCCGACACCTGCTTTTAATAAGGGGGCAGCACAGCAATGTATAGAAACCAAGAGTAAATATTGTTAGCCAAAAGGGAAAGAAAATGGGATGGAAATGCCATCAGGAGAAGGTTTGTCAGCAGGCTCTACGGAGGAGTTGGCTAAGGGAGAAAAATGGACTCACAGCAAAAATAAAGACTTTCCCCAGGGGAATAAACATTTAGGGGATCTTCAGAAAGATAAATTCCCACATTGCTCTTGTTCTCCTGTCTGCAGTTGTGATGTGCAAATAGTAATAGATGGTAATCCTGAACTCCACACCATGAAAGGTTTCACAGATTATAACTGTGGTTTGATCTGCAGAAATGAACTCAGGGGGAGACCTGGTTTGAAGTAGTCTGAGATTTATCTCACAAAGGGGCAATTCTCATGATTGGGCAAAATTGGGCGAAGGGAGCCAAGCCTGATTTTGCCCGCACGTGAGAACCACCGGGCTCGCAGCCGAGCCTGGTCACACCAAAGCAGGTAACCCGCTAAGGTTACCCTCCCCTAAGACCAGGTTAGTGGAGCGAGCTCTCTGATAACCTGGGCTTCCAGATCATGTGTTGCCGTGGCATGGCTCTGCACCGTGGCCACTCATGAGTTGACACCCAACCGGGAGGCTAAAAAGCAGCCTCCCAGCTTGGGGGTCTCTCCAGCATGCCCTGTGCACTCGCACAGGGCATGCTGGATCTTCCGGGAGCCATGTGGCCCCGATCCCCGCAGCCCCCACCACCCCTGCTGGCTCCATGACAGAGCCGGCAGTTGTGTGGGTAGCCGATCCGGCCGCCCAGGGCTCTGTGGGCACTCATCTGCCACTAAGCCCGCTCTCCTTGCCTAACCCCATCTGGCGTTTCCCACTGATCGTGGGAACCGCCTCAATGTCTTTCTGTAGAAACAAAATGGAAAGCAAGCTGCTCTGTTTCTTCTTTCCAGTCTTTTAGCTAACCAACTCTGGTGAAATGGGATACCCAGTTTGGGGAAGGGTGTCCTGACAGTCCTTTTAACATGGAACCCATGCAAATCAGCTGAACCATTTCTCTTCCTTAAGACCTGCATCAAACAGCCAAGACAACCCTGCAGCCTCCAACTGCAGTCACTAAGGGAGCTAACTCTCTTTCAACAGCATCCAGCACGATACTTTGGTTGAACCATCTTCTGTTCTTTGTAACGCTCTCAGGTATTTTTTCTCCAATGGTAACAGAAGTAACAGAAGTATGTATTCTCTTCTGCATTGATTTCCCCTGATTCTTCATTTGTTTTTCACTTGTAGGCTCCCTGTCAGAGGTTCAACTGGTGGATACTGGAGTGGGTGTTGTAATCCCTAAGGCTTCAGGATTCACTTTTACTGAGTCTGCAATTAATTGCATCTGCCAAGATCTTGGAAAAGGATATAGTGAGTGACTCGATGTGAAGGGGACAAATGGTACAATGCCAAGGTCCAGGGGTGATTCACCATCTCCAGTGATGATTCCCAAACTTCAGCCTATCTACAAAACCGCCTGGCCTCGTTTGGCTCGAGTTCGAACTGAACCCAAACCAGACCAGGCCAGTTTGGTTTGGCCCCCATTGACCCCCCTATTTGCTTTGGGTGGTGGTTGTTTGTCAAACGTTTTTCAAAATCCCCCCTTTTTTAAACTTTCCTCCTCCAGGGGGCTTTTCTGAGGTGGCGGTGGTGTGTGTCTGTGGAGGTATCCTCTCCCCCTGCTGGCCTTCCTTTATGCAAAAATCAGCAGGTTCAGGCAGCCTTTGGCCCTTTCTGGGCCTATTGCCCGGTGTGGTGGCCATTTTGGAGGACACTGCACATGCACAGTGAGACCCTGCATGGCTTGGGTCATGACCTTCAAGCTGAACCGGTTCAATATCAAACCGGTCCAGATTTGAACTTATTTGCACACCCGTTCTGAAGACTCTGCATTGTATTACTGTGTAAGAGACACAGTGAGAGAATTTAGCATCCTGCCATTAAAAAAAACACCCCACAATGAACGTTTCAGAGCAAACCCAAAGGGTTGCTCTTACACCATCACTGCAGCTGGAAGGAAAGCACCAGAATGCTCCAAGCTGCCAGAATCACACACTAAGCAAAATAGGCAGAGGCTCAAACAATGTTAGGCTGGGAAGAGACATAAAGAGCTGTGAGCTTGCTGTGCATTCTCATTAATGCATTTCGGACAAATGCTTAGTTTTTCACAGTGATGCCAGAAGCGTCTCCTTATAACATCAACCTTCCTAACACCCTAACTGCTTCTCACAAGGGGGCAGCAGAGATGCACAGAAAAGAACAGAAAATGTTGTTGGCCATGTGGAAATTAAAATGGAAATGCAAGTGTGCTAGTTTGTGGTTTCAGCCACAAGGCTGTTTTTTCCATGAACTAGACCTGATAGAATCACCAACAGGGAAGGTGTGGGCTGCTTTCATCAACATCACTACAATAGTCAATGGTCAAGAATACCCTTCCATTTTAAGACCAGAATGAAGGCTATCTCAAATTGGCTCAAGCTCCACAAAGACAGGGAATGGGAACCTGAGGCTGATGTCTTAACAGATGTGCCCCATGATCAGTAATGATGTTGTGCAATGTCACAAATTGTGCTCACTTCCATCTTGCCCTTCATGAACCCACACCATTCCTTGGTCATTGAGGCCCAAATCCAGATGGGAAGGATGGATTGCCTGGCACCAGAAAAGATGCCCACATTGTCGTGGTCAAATCCAGGTGTCATTGATTTCACTTTTAATGGGTGCTCCTTATGAGATGTGGCTCTCAGGTCAAATCTGCTTTCAAAATTGATCACTTTTGTGATTCTCCAGCATATAAGGCCTTGCTTACCCCAAAGAAGGTGGGGCACATCACAGTTTGTAAATGCAGGGACGGCATCCTCTTTAAAGTAGCTGTACATTCTCCTTGCTTGGCTACAGCTAGGGCCGAACACCCTCTCTCTCTCCCCTGTATGTCTGTTGCCACATTCCAGACAAGTAAACAGTGTGGAAAATCTTCTCTGAACAGCCTGAAAAAATCTATAGATATTTAACATGATATTTAGCATTCTTTTTCTCATTTCAGCAGCCATTGGAGGTAATTGTTCTTCCCTGAGACATAAAAGGCAAGCAGGTGATGGCTTTAGTCTAGAGAATGGCTTCGATGATGATGATGCTGATGATGCTGATGATGTTGATGATTTTTCCTTTTCAGTTGCCCAGTCAGCAGTCCAGCTGGTAGAGTCTGGAGGAGGCTTCAAAAGGCCTGGGGAGTCCCTCCGCCTCTCCTGCCAAGCCTCGGGTTACAACTTTGGAGGCCATAGTATGTTGTGGGCGAGACAGGCTCCTGGGAAGGGACTGGAATGGATCGCATGGATATTTGATGATGGGAGTCAGCAATCGTATGCTGACTCAGTGAAAGGGCGCTTCACCGTCTCCAGGAACAACCCTTCAAATATGGCTTATCTGCAAATGAACAACTTGAAAACCACAGATACCGCTGTGTATTACTGTGCAGCTTGGATTACACACAATGAGGAGAAGTGAATCTGAAGCCAGACAAAAACCCTTCTTTGCCTATGCCAGCTCTGAAAGCAGATTTGGGATGAATGAAGCAAATAGGAGAAGAGAGAATGATTGCAGAACCACATAAAAGACATTAAGTTAGGACAAAACTTCTTTTTGCTGATCATGGCTGAGTTCAGACGAAATATGAAACTGGATGTCCGTTCAGCTTTGGTTTGGCTAGCCGAATGTCCAAACCCTGGGAACATTTAAAAGAAAAAATGAACCTTTCATTTCCCTCCCCTAACTCAGTTTGTCACCATAGGCTTGTAATAAGTTACACCACAATAAACTGTATATCAGCGGCATCTGAGGTACATCCATATTGGGAGCGCAATTAGTCTTCACCTCAAACTGGAGTTGAGGGAGGAAGTTCCTCCCTCTCTCCGGCTCCTATTCGCTGCTTGGGCTGTCCTTCAGGAAGTAAGGAAGCCCCCAGAGACATAAGAACAGCCCTGCTGGGTCAGGCCCAAGGCCCATCTAGCATCCTGTTTCGCACAGTGGCCCACCAGATGCTTCTGGAAGCCACAGGCAGGAGTTGAGGGCATGCCCTCTCTCCTGCTGTGACTCCCCTGCAACTGGTACTCAGAGGCATCCTGCCTTTGAGGCTGGAGGTGGCCAACAGCCCTCTGACTAGTAGCCGTTGATAGACCTCTCCTCCATGAAGTTATCCAAACCCTTCTAAAAGCCATCCAGGTTGTTGGCTGCTACCACATCTTGTGGCAGAGAATTGCACAAGTGGATTCCCTGACTGCAGAGAGTCTGCTTTACAGTATGCCTGAATGAAGCCAGGAGAGCAGGGGCTGCAGAAACATGGGTCCAGTGGACCTGTGGTTATGTATATTGTCTGAACTGAGCACATGTTTAAGTTAAATCCAAGGTTTCAGGCTGGGAGCTTGATCATGAGCTCAGGTCAATTTTTCTTCCCATCATATTCTCCACTTTGGAATGGAAGATGAGTAGTGCGTACTTCCCCTACCTAGCTGGGACTTTGCTCACTTCCAAGCTCCTAGCCTGCAACCTTGTTTTTAACTGACACATAATCAGCCCACAGAAGCTTGTTCACCTCCTAAATTAGGGTCAGATTTGGGTAGAAGGGAACAGGTAGAATGAAGCAACTGTGGAGCTGCTGAGCACAAATTCTTGGATTTGTAGCGATTTAACTGCATTGTCTGCAATGGGACAAAGAACCTTAAATCCAATCAGTGGCATAGCGGGACTGCTGGTGGCCTGTGCGCGGCCGCCGTGGCCCCACTGACCCCGCCCCCACGTCTGATGTCAGATGCTGGGGCTAGCCATGCCCCCACGTCTGACGTCAGACACAGGGGCGTGGTCTGGCCTAATGGAGCCTGGAGGCTCCGTTCGGCCGAGAGACTCTCAGTTGCTCTTTAACTGCTGAAGGGGCCGCACAGCCCCTTTGGCAGTTAAATGAAGGCTGGTGCTGCTTTCGCAGCCCAGCCCAGGAGCGGCTCTTCCCTGTAGGGAAGAGCTGCTCCTGGGCTGTATGTACTGTGAAGTCAGCACCAGTCTTTTAGCTCCTGAAGGGGCTACATGGCCCCTTCAGTACCTAGTTAGGCTGGCGCTGCGTTCTCAGTGTGCAGCCAGGAGCGACTCTTCCCTTCCTTTGCAGGGAAGAGCCGCTCCTGGCTGGCACTGTGAACACAGGGCCAGCGTTTGTTTAGCTCCCGAAGGGGCCGTGCAGCCCCTGCTCGGGAGCTAAACTAGCCTCCCTGCGTCTGACGTCAGATGCGGGGGGGCGTGTCGGGGCCGCTCTCGCGGTCCCTGATTGGTGAGCCCCCGGGTTCTCTGAACCCGTTGGCCCAATGGTGGCTCCGCCCCATGTTATGATGAACCAGCTGCGGCACTAGCGCTGATGAATCAGTACAGCTGAGGTCATGAATAGTAATTGACCCTATAGATAATAAAACAGATAATGGGATCTATAGATACTGGCTGACATCCAGACCAAATGCAATAGAGGAAGTTCTGTTGAAATTAAGCAACCATCCCAAGTAACTCCTGAGTAGTAGGACTGAGAAAGTTAATCTGGATGTAAGCCAATTAGTCTGGATGTATTTTATGATGAACCAGCTACAGCACTAGTGCTGATGAATCAGTACAGCAGATTCCTATTGAAATTAAGTAGTCATTCACAGTAACTCTTGAGTTATATGACTGAGTATGGATGTAAGCTAATGAAATTATGTTTCATAATTCTCAAGATATCATGTGAGTGTCAGTGACCCATAGCCCAGCAGTCTTCAGTGACCTCAAAGTGACTGTTTCCTGATAATCTTAGTTTAGTTTTTCCAAACTCAGTTTCTAGTCCTTGAGGCTTTGCACTCAACCAAAAACTGTGCAGGACACTGGGGTGTAGCTAAACCTGAGTGACCCTTTTTCATTATAGCAGAGTGCACAGAGGCACAACACAGCAGAATTTGGTTAGGCATGCGTGTATACTGAGAGTAAAATAACTTGGAGCCAGTTCATAGTTTCAAATCAATATAAATGGTATTTATTAGAGAACTCCATTCTAGATAGGAAAGTGAAGAGATAGGATCTCTATATCTAGCTAGCTGGATGCAGATGGATTCTGCATCTCTGCATGCATGGTGCAGTGAGAGAGGAGCTTGCATGTTGCAAGAGAGAAGGAAGGGAAGAGGAACGGAAGAGGAAGTGGCAGGCAGGAAGTCCCTGAGATTAGCAGTCTACATATCAAAGGGATAGTATCAGAGTAGCAGAGAAAGGATGACCAATGTCTTGACCCTCTAGCCCTCTGACTCACTAGTCTGTCCTCCTATGTCTTTGAGACAAGAGACAGCGTATAGTCCTTCACTTCCAACACAAAAAACCGGGGGGGGGGGCAGCTCTTGAGGGGCCCCCAGCTCCAATCCTCTCTATTTCCTTAATTATCTCCCTCACTCCGAGGGGCTGCCGGGGAGAGGGGTGAACATGGGCCCCCACTCCCCTAGCGACACCCCTGGCAGCACAAGTGTCCTACACAGGTTTGTGAGATGTGTGTACTCCCAGTTCTCTGGGAGCAAACTACTAGGGGGGAGGAGAGAGAAGTAACTCTGTGGAGACAGGAGCTGAAAAGGGCAGCTTTCCCTCCTACCTTGCTCAAATGCTGTGTATGAAATATGGGTAGGACAGCACTGCCCAATCCATCTCCTGTCTCCTACACAACCACTTCTCCTATCACCTTCTTAAATATGCAAAAATTCATCAGAAAATGTGTGTAAGAGTGGCACAGGAATGCTTGATTGAATCCAGACGCTGAAGCCAGGGCTGACCATGCAATGAAGGGATCAGAGCATCCATTTCAGTGAATGAAAGAAGTAGGAGATATCAGAAAGTCTGGAGGATGCCTCTGCCTTGACTGTAAAGATTCTGGGTAGTTAGATCTGCCAGGTGGATGTGCCTGGCCTTTACTGATGTCACTATTATTTATTTATTTATTTACTTAGTTATTGCATTGCATTGCATTGCATTGCATTTTATATCCTGCTCTACCTCCAAGGAGCCCAGAGTTGTGTACTACATACTTAGGTTTCTCCTCACAACAACCCTGTGAAGTAGGTTAAGCTAAGAGAGAAGTGACTGGCCCAGAGTCACCCAGCAAGTCTCATGGCTGAATGGGGATTTGAACTCGGGTCTCCCCAGTCCTAGTCCAGCACTCTAACCACGCTGGCTCCCAACCCTGGGGGTCTGTCCAGGATGTCCCAGCTAAGCTCACTTTCCCTGCAAACCCCCTAGAGGCGAGTCTCACTGATTTTGAGAGTCACCTCACTGACTTAGTAAGCTCACACAGGTATGATGCTATCAGTGCTCTCTGCCTGCAAGGAGATAACCCAGAGCTCATAAATCTCAAGAATTTCACATCACAAATAAAAGGCAAAGCCATTCTTCATAAAACTAAACCTGGCAAATCTCTGGCGCCTGCTTTTCACAATAGGAAACTCTAGAAGATTCTAAAGAAAGGTAGCTTCCTGCACTACTCCTGTTCTTCTGTCAGTAGTTGTGATGTTTGATTACTAATAGATAATCATCCTTAACTCCGCACCTTAAAAGGTTTCACCAGATTGTAACTTTGGTTTGATCTGCAGAAATGGACTCAGAGCAAACCTGGTTTGAAGGAGTCCAAGATACATCTTGCAAACAAACAAACAAACAAACAAACAAACAAACAAACACACCACCAACAAAAAACTTGGAAACAAAATGGAAATCAAGCCATGCCGCCTTCTCCTTTGAGATTCTTTTCAAATGCTTTAGCTAAATCTCTCCAATGAAATGGCAGACCTAGATTGGGGAAGGGTGTCTTGGCAATCTTTATACCATACAGTCCATGCAAATCAGCTGAACCATTTCTCTTCCTTAAGGCCTGCATCAAATAGCCAAGTCAACCCTGCAGCCTCCAACTGCAGTCACAAAGGGAGCTAACCCTGCTCTCAACAGCATCCAGCATGATACATTCATTGAACCTTCTTCTGTTCTTTGTAGCTCTCTCAGGTAATTTTTTTCTCCCATGGTAACAACAGCATGTATTCTCTTCTGCATGACTTTCCCCTGATTCTTCATTTGTCTCATCTGCAGGCTGCCAGTCAGAGGTTCAGCTGGTGGAGACTGGAGGGGGCCTTGTGGTTCCTGGAGGCTCCCTTCGCCTCTCCTGCAGGGCTTCAGGATTCACCTTTACTGAGCATGGAATGCACTGGATCCGTCAGGCTCCTGGAAAAGGACTCGAGTGGGTGGCTTTAGTTTCCCAACCCACAGGGAAAAACCAGTACTATAACCCCAAGGTCCAGGGGCGGTTCACCATCTCCAGAGACAATGCCCAAACCTCAGCCTATCTGCAAATGGACAGCTTGAAGCCTGAAGACTCTGCCTTGTATTACTGTGCAAGAGACACAGTGGCAGAATTTCACTTCCTCCTGCTACAAAAACCTCAGGGAGTCATTGAGGGCAAACCAAAAATTCAACCCTTGCAGCCACCACCTTAAGTGGCACAGCAGGGAAATGCTTGACTAACAAGCAGTGTGCTGGTCTGTGATCGTAATAAAGGAATTGAATTGATTGACTAACAAGCAGAAGGTTGCCGGTTCAATTCCCCACTGGTATATTTCCTAGACTATGGGAAACACCTAGATTGGGCAGCAGAGATATAGGAAGATGCTGAAAGGCATCATCACATACTGCGCGGGAGGAGGCAATGGTAAACCCCTCCTGGATTTGACCAAAAGAAAAGCACATGGCTCTGTGGGCACCAGGAGTTGAAATTGACTTGATGGCACACTTTAACTTTATAGTCCGTGCAGGTGGAGGGAAAGAGGCAGAGTGATCTAAGTTGCCAGAATCGCACACAAAGCAGAATAGGCAGAGGCGCTGAGCAAAGTTAGGCTGGCAAGAGGCATAAAGAGAGGCACAAACTTACCTTTTCACAATTAATGCCAGAAGCGTCTCCTTATATCACCAAGCCTCATAACTCTCCCCCCACCAGCTCCTCACAAGGGGGCAGCAATCCTCTCTAATAAAACGCTTGGTGTCCGTCCGTGGATGGACACCAAGCGTGTGTTCGTGCCTCCCTTGGCGGTTCTGGGCATGCGCGAAGCGCATGCCCAGAACAGGCCAGGGAGCCACGACCGCCAGCACCCGGCGGACATCTTGGACGGCCACAAGCGTCCTTTGCATCCATAGCGGCAGTTTGGGCAGCAGCTTAGCACAGAGAGGAGCTCTGTTCCTGAGCTCCTCACTTCCACTGTGCGAATAATTTTTTTTTTCTTCGCCCGACTGCCACGGGCTGGAGCGGGTAAGGTGGGCTCGGGCAGCTGGGTGGGCGGGTGGGCGATAGGCGGGGGCGATGGCCTTCTCATGGGCCCTTTTGGCCCATAATCAATTGGGGGGAGGAGCGGGGAAGGGGATTTTGGAAAGCTGGGAGGGCGGGTGAGCGGGCGGCAGGAGGACAGAGGGAGGAGGGGAAAATGGGGAAAAAAAAAAAAACCGAGAGAGAGAGACAAGCAGAAAGGTGGAAGAAAAAGAAAAAAAACCACTTAAAGGCGGGAGAGAAAGCTAGCGCCCATTATCATAACGGGCTTAAAAATACTAGTGATGAACATAATAGAATAGAAAATGTTGTTGGCCATGTGGGAAATAAAATGGAAATGCAAGTGTGCTAGCTTGTGGTTTCATCCATGGGACTGGTTATTTCCTCAGTTATTTCCTTCAAAACAAGCAAAGAACAGGTCTCCAGAGAATTTGACATCTGCAATATGTAGTGAAATATCTGAGTGTGTGTGTGCATGGGGTGGGAGGGGGCGGCGGGAAGGGAGTTATTGATGTACTTCGGAATTTGGAGATGGGGTTCAATATGCAATGCAGACCACAAGGACTCAATGTTCAGCTGATGGAACCAGAGGGAGATAGCAGAAAGCTTGGAGAACCTCTCTGCCTCTCATCTTAAGTGTCTGGGTACAACCATATGGGTGATGTGATGGACTAGACCTGATAGAAACAACAGGAGAAGGTGTGGCCTGCTTTCATCAGTATCACTACAATATTCTCATCAATATCACCACAATACTCAATGTTCAAAAATACCCTTCCATTTTAAGACCATAATGAAAGCTATCTTAAACTGGCTCAAGCTCCACAAACCCAGGAAACTGGGTCCTGAGGCTGATACCTTAACAGACGTGCCCCGTGACCAATAATGATGTTTTGCTATGCCATAAATTGTGCTCGTTTCCAACTTGTCCTCCATGAACCCACACCATTTCTTTGTCTCTGAGGCCCAAATCCAGATGGGAAGGATGGAGTGCCTGGCACCAGGAAAGATGCCCCACATTGTCCTGATCAAATCCAGGTGTCATTGATATCTGTTAACGGGTGCTCCTTATGAAATGTGGCTCTCAGGGCAAATCTGCTTTCCGAATTGATCACTTTTGTGATTCTCCAATATATAAGGCCCTGCCTACCCCACAGAAGGTGGGGCATGTCATAATATGTAAATACAGGGACGGCGTCCTCTTTAAAGTAGCTGTACATTCTCCTTGCTTGGCTACAGCTAGGGCCAAACACCGTCTCTCTCCCCTGTATGTCTGTGGCCACTTTCCAGCCCATTCTTCTCTGAACAGTGTTAAATTAAAAATCTATAGATATTTAATATGATATTTTGCTTTCTTTTTCTTATTTCAACAGCCATTGGAGGTAATTGTTCTTTCTTGAGACATAAGAGGCAAGCAGATGATGGCTTTAATCTAGAGGATGTCTTCGATGATTATGATGATTCTTCCTTTCCAGTTGCCCAGTCAGCAGTCCAGCTGGTAGAGTCTGGAGGTGGCTCCAAAAGGCCTGGGGAGTCCCTCCGCCTCTCCTGCCAAGTCTCGGGATACAACTTTGGAGGCCATAGTATCCACTGGGTGAGACAGGCTCCTGGGAAGGGGCTGGAATGGATCGCATGGATATTTGATGATGGGAGTCGGCAATCGTATGCTGACTCAGTGAAAGGGCGCTTCACCGTCTCCAGGAACAACCCTTCAAATATGGCTTATCTGCAAATGAACAACTTGAAAACCACAGATACCGCTATGTATTACTGTGCAGCAGAGATACACACAGTGAGGGGAAGTGAATCTGGAGGCAGACAAAAACCTTGCTTTGCTCATGGCAGCTCTCTATCTGGATTTAGGGGGAAGGGAACAGGCGGCCTTTGGCCATTAAAGGGACAAAAAAGAATGAGTGCAGAGCTTGACTGCTGAGCCCACATTATTGGATCTTTCGTAATTTAACAGTGTTGCCTGAAATGGGACAATGAACTGGATGATTGAGCTACTGCATTAGTGCTGATGAACCAGTACACCTCCAGACACCAAGGGTAATTTATTTATTTATTTATTTATTTATTTTTATTTTACATTTATACCCCAGCTCTTCCTCCAAGGAGCCCAGAGCGGTGTACTACATACTTAAGTTTCTCCTCACAACAACCCTGTGGAGTAGGTTAGGCCAAGAGAGAAGTGACTGGCCCAGAGTCACTCAGCTAGTATCATGGCTGAATGGGGATTTGAACTCGGGTCTCCCCGGTCCTAGTCCAGCACTCTAGCCACTACACCACGCTGGCATCCGTATAGATGATAAAATAGAGAACTCGCTCTGTAGATACTGCTGGACATTTGAGGGGAACTTTCTAGACAAATTTGTATTGAAATTAAATGGTCCTTTTGAGCAGGGTTTCTCAACGTGTGGGTCCCCAGCTGTTATTGGACTTCAACTCCCATAATCCCCAGCCCCAGTAGCCTTTGGTTGGGAATTCTGGGAGTTGAAGTCCAATTACATCTGGGAACCCACACGTTGAGAATCCCTGCTTTAGAGTAACTCTTAGCAGTGGTGTAATGAGGGCATAGGGGGCCCTTGTATGCCCCCCCAAGAGGCACATGACCCTGTGCAGTGCCCCTCATCTCCTCCACACAGATGCATGTCAGCCTCCTTAACTGAGCATCCTGTGTAGACTGCTGAGCAGTGGGGACAAGGCAGACTACCCCAGGCAGCTTGGTCAGTTCGGCTGTAGCATGGGAGGCACCTGGTGTCTGTCACAGTAGAAGGGAGAGAAGCAGCAATCATGGTGGCCTCCGAAAGAACCAGAGGTGATCCCGGGGACCTTCCACCCCTCACTCATAGGCCCATTCACACAAGCATTGAAAGCAGCCGGGTGATTGTGAAATCCCTTCAGCCCAGCCTGCTCAAAGTAGGGTAGCCCAGCTTTTGTACACATGCTCTTCACAAAGGTTGGAAGACAGGATAGCTCTCCTACCTTGCCTTTCTGGCCATGTGGATCTATTTACCCTTTTGTACTCACCCAGTGGCTGGCCTGGAAGCAACAGAGAGTTGTGGTTAGAGGGGTTGCTGTCCATGGATGTTCCATTCTGCAAAGCATACTCCATGGCCCTGTATCCAGAGCCATATTTGCAGGGTTGGGTCTGCCTCCTGCTCCTTTATGGCCAGAGGGCAGCTGCTGCTGTCATGAGGCTTTCTGTTAGCCCAAAGCATGCTGTGAAGTCTTTCCCGTGTGTGCAGCTCCCTAGATCAACAATGGACCACTTGAAGGGCTTAATCATATGTTTCCTGGGTATACTTATCCAAACAGAGGTTCTGATCATGTGTTGACCAGAATTGGAGCTCTCTAGGTATGGAGCTCTCTAACCCTCCACCCCACTCACAAATGGACTCCTGAGTAAAACAACTGCGGGGGGGGGGGACTAATCTGGATGTCATCCATTGACATTTCATAATTCTGAAGATATAAGTCTGGAATTGCCCCCGAGTTTCATAGGTCAGCAGTCTCCAATGACATCAAAGTGACTGCTTCTTCAAGATCTCCAGTGGTTCCCCCCACAAACTTAACTTTCTAGTCCTTAATTATGCCAAGATTAACTAGAAAGTGTGTGCGGGTGGTGGTGGGGATGCTGGATAAAATTCAAAAGCTGAAAACATGGCTGGGCATGTAATAGAGGGATCAGGGCATGAATTACAGGTGATGACACCAGGAGGGAAGATCAGAAAGTCTGAAGAACCCCTTTGCCTTGACTGTAAAGGGTCTGGGTTCAACTCGGAGGCTGCGTGATGAGTTGGATCTGACAGGCATGACCGTTACTGATGTCACCATTGCATACTGACTCAGTAAAGAATCAGCTCAGAGGGACAATGCCATCATTGCCCTCTGCCTGCAAGGAGATCACCTGGAGTTCATACATCTCTATTGAGAATCGCATCACACATAAATGGGAAGCATCTCATCAAGCTATGCCAGGCAACTCTCCTCTAACTGCTTTTCAGTAGGGGGCAACACCGTAGGGTACAGAAAAGGGTGTCAGCCTTGAGGAAATAAAATGCCCCATCCTGCAGCCAGAGGCGTAACTATAGGGGGGGCAGGGGGGGGGCACGTGCCCCGGGCGCCATCTTTTCTGGTCACATGGGGGGGCACCGACATGACAAAAAAATTTTTAATTTTTTTTTAATTTTTTGTTAATACAAATGTTTCCTGCTCAGTGCAGCAGTGCTGCAGCAGTCAAAGGAGTGCGTAGGCAGCCCATCCCCCACAAGCGGTCCCTTCTGCGCCGCCCGCCCCCCCCCATTGCTTTGCTGGTGCCTGGCGGCCAGTCAGTGGCCTGGCTTGGCGGCGGCGGCGGGCGCTTGTGAGGAAAAACCTAAGTATAATGTAGTATGTTGTGGCGCGGGGGGCGCCATTTCAGTGCTTGCCCCGGGCGCCATTTTCCCTAGTTACGCCTCTGCCTGCAGCCTTGTGCTGAGGGGTGGGTTTTTGTCCCACCCCCAGAGCAGACAGCCACAGGGAGCGTGCATACCTCTGAAGCTGTCCCTCCCCTCCCCTCTTCAGTTGGTTTTAAACTGGCTTGGGAAAGGGAGCTTCATGGAGTGTCTCCTTCCCACTTAAGTGGCCTTTCAGGCCTCAGTGGAGCAGTGGCTGGGAGAGGTGTAGGAGCCGGGATGGCCGGGCTTGGCTAGGAGCCCAGCGACTCTCACCGGGATGGTTTGGCATTGGGGCTTTGGCCCCTGGAAGTGACTGGGGGAGTGCCAGCTGCGGGGATGAGGGTGAGGAGCAAGGCTAGGGTGGCCAAGATCTCAGAGCACTCTAATAAGAATGGTTGAACCTGCTCACCTCTTTAACTTGCACCCCTTTCCGGATTGAGGCTACAACCATGGCTTGTCAAATGGGCTTTGATGATGATGAATTTAAGCATATTGGACACTGGAAGTCCAAAGTGTTTGTGTGTTCATGTGTGTTAAGCTGGGCTGTGTTACTCTCTGGCCTGTTGCCGAGTGTTCAAAGCTTTTGTTTTTTTGGCAGGTGCTGGGGGAGCAGTGGCTACTATGCATGTTCTTTTGATCTGCGGCCATTCCTTTTTTCTGGGCCTACGAACGAGCCAGCACCTCGCAGATTGTAGCCAGCTTGGTTTGGGGTATGCTGTGGAGCCTGTTGCTTCCAGCATTGTGGGATTATTTAGCAGTTTGTGTCCCTCCTAAGACTGGGATGTGCACCTGGGCAACAATTATTTAGGTAATGAACTGGGCTCCCCCTGGTTCAACAAGCCTTGACCGAATTTGCCACTATCCATTGCTGGATTCCAGGGGAGGTTCTCATTTAGGTTGATGGGTCATGGATGGGTGTGATTTGTACTTGGCTAATCTGCTGCAGGGGCTTGTTGGAATCTTGGATGCTGGTGGGGTAGGAAGGTCAAGCTAGGTTCAGAAATGTCTGAACCCAGCCTTTGATAGGCCGGCACTGTTGTGGGGTGCAATTTATTCCACACTCAATTCACTAATTTGATCATTTAATAAAGTCGTGGCCCTTTTACCCAAATTGAAAAGTGTCTGTGTCTTCCTTGTGGCTGGGGGTGGGGTGTGGCAATGGAATGGAAGTGAAATGAGAAGGACAGTCAGTAGGCTGCACAGAGGAGTTGGCTAAGGGAGAAATATTGACTCCCAGGTTGAGTATCCCTAATCTGGACATCCAAAATCCAGAATGCTCCAAAATCCAGAAACATTATTGTGTTGAAAATTTTATCGCAGTTAGTTTTCATTACAATTACAGCTACCTGTAGTTATCGTAAATTCAATGCTTATACTTCATAACCTTGTGGGTTTCCAAATCCTTGTGTGTAAATCTTTGTAGATATATCATGTACAAACAACCACTTTGTATATAATTGTGCTTTGGCCTGGGGAATATCTTACAGTGCTCACACTTCTAGTCTCCCATTCATATGCAGCCAGGGCAGACTCTGCTTAGCTAAGGGGACAAGTCATGCTTGCTACCACCAGACCAGTATGAAATATGTATGTTCTTCTTTCTGGCCTGTTAGCTGAACAACTCCAGTGAAATGGAAGGCCCAATCTGGGGAAGGGTGTGCTGGCTGCCCTTATAACATGCAGCCCATGCAAATCAGTGGAACCATTTCTCTTCCTTAAGGCCTGCATCAGCCAGCCAAGTCAACCCTGCAGCTTTTGACTGCCCAGAGTCTTCAAAGAGCAGTCACACAGGAAGCTAACCTCACTCTCAACAGCCTCCTCCAGGATGATACTTTGTTTGATCCTGTTCTTTGCTGCTCTCTCAGGTAACTTTTCTCCCACAGTAAAAAACAAAACTGTTCTTCATGGCTTACCCCTGATTCTTCATTTGCTTTTCGTTTGCAGGATGCCAGTCAGAGGTTCAACTGGTGGAGACTGGAGGGGGGGTTGTAATCCCTGGAGGCTCCCTCCGCCTCTCCTGTAAGGCTTCAGGATTCACCTTTACAGACTATGCAATACATTGGATCCGTCAAGCTCCTGGAAAAGGACTTGAGTGGGTGGCTCTTGTGAGCAAACCTACAGGAAGTACCCAGTACTATAACCCCAAGGTCCAGGGGCGGTTCACCATCTCCAGAGACAATTCCCAAACCTCAGCCTATCTGCAAATGGACAGCCTGAAGCCTGAAGACTCTGCCTTGTATTACTGTGCAAGAGGCACAGCGGCAGAATCTAGCTTCCTGCTGGTACAAAAACTCACTGCGTCTTTCAGAGCAAACCAAAAGGGTGACTCTTACACAGTCAGTGCAGCTGTGCCAGAGGTGCCAAAGCAGTCCAAGTAGACAGAATCACATACAAAGCAAAATGTTTTATTGTTTTATTGCTTCATTCATTCATTCATTCATTCATTCATTCAATTTCTATACTGCCCTTCCAAAAATGGATCAGGGCAGTTTACACAGAGAAATAATAAATAAATAAGATGGATCCCTGTCCCCAAAGGGCTCACAATCTAAAAAGAAATGTAAGATAGACACTAGCAACAGTCACTGGAGGTAATGTGCTAGGGTTGGATAGGGCCAGTTAATCTCCCCCTGATAAAGAGAATCACCACATTAAAAGGTGTCTCTTTGCCAAGTTGGCAGGGGTTAGCAATAAACAAAGTCCTGAGCAATATTAGGCCAGGAGAGGCATAAAGAGCTGTGAGCTTGCTGTGCCTTCTCACCCATGCAATTGTGACAAATTATGCCAGAAGCATTTCCACAGAACAGCAAGCCCCACAACTCTCCCCTACCTGATTCTCACAAGGGGGCAGCAATGATGCACTGAAAAGAGTAGAGTATGCTGTGGGCATGGAGGAAATGAAATAGAAAACCAAGTGTGCTGGTTTGTGGTTTCAGCCAGGAGGCTGGTTATTTTCGCAGCTGTTTGCTTCAAAACCAGCACGGTATGGAGCCCTTGGGAATCTGAATCCTCAGGAGACTTTCCTGCAATATTATTTTAAAAGTCAGTGTAAAAGTAAACTAACTTTCCAATGTCTGGAGAGAATAAAATTGCTTAGAATGCATTGACAAGTATTTATCTTTTTTTTCCCATTGTCATTTTTTCTGTATTATTAAGTCACACAGTTACAAACACAGTCCTTAAATAGTGAAATGGCAACTTACTCTTATCCAAAACATAGAAATAGATTACTAATAATAATAATAATAATAATAATAATTATTATTATTATTATTATTATTATTATTATTATTATTACATTTATATCCCGCTCTTCCTCCAAGGAGCCCAGAACGGTGTCCTTAAAAATCTATCCTTAAAAAGCATTTAATGGCTTTTTATGGAAACTTAGCTAACTCATGTTTTCTGTTATAATTTGGCCACAATCTGATTTGGTCTTTATTGTTTTACCAGCTGTTTTCACAACCTGATCCATCACTTGCTCTATTATTTATTTATTTGTTTGTTTATTCGATCTTTATACCGCCCTTCCAAAAAGGCTCAGGGCGGTTTACAATTAAAACAGAAACCATTAAAACCAACAACAATTAAAACAGAAATATAAATATAAACACCAATTAACAATTAAGCCATCTCAAACAATTAAATAATCAAAACAATTAAAACCCTGAAAAGCAAGTTAGAACATTAAAACAATTAAAACTAATTAAAACCCTGGAAGGCCAAGCCAAAGGGTTATCTTGAAGGTCAATAAAGAATTAAGATTGCAGATTTCTGCTGGAAGTGTATTCCACAGCCCAGGAGCAGCTACAGAGACTCTAAAGTTAGGAACATAGGAAGCTGCCATATACTGAGTCAGACCATTGGTCCATCTAGCTCAGTATTGTCTGCCCAGACTGGCAGCAGTTTCTCCAAGGTTGCAGGCAGGAGTCCCTCTCAGCCCTATCTTGGAGATGCCAGGGACTCGGAACTTGGAACCTTCTGCTCTCCCCAGAGCAGCTCCATCCCCTGAGGGGAATATTTTGTAGTGCTCACACATCAAGTCTCCTATTCATATGCAACCAGAGTGGACCCTGCTTAGCTAATGAGACAAGTTATGCTTGCTACCACAAGACAAGTTCATTCATTGTTATATTTTATTCAATTGTATTATAAACTACTCTGCAGTTTGTGGTATAGAAATACTTAGCATTAACACAAGTTTATTTATTTATTTATTCTACATGTATATCCTGCTCTTCCTCCAAGGAGCCTAAATACATACATACATACATACATACTCAAACAGCAACTTTATTTGTTAGCCAACCCATAAGAAATTGTTCTCTGGGTAGCTCACAATAACATAATGGTTAACCACCACCCCACCCCCCCCAAAAAACCCCAACATAAAACAAGACAAATTACAATAGAAAATACAATGCACAATATTTTAAAAATCAATTTTAAAAATCCTGAGAGAACAGAAAGGTTTTCACCTGGCATCTAAAAGCACACAGATCTTTTAGAACAACAAAGTTCCACAATGTTGCCCAACGTTCCACTATCTGGAGCAAATAAAATTGCTTAGAAGGCATTGACATATTTTTACCCTTCTTTTTTATTCATTTTAATTATTATTCCTAATGATTAAGACAAACTCTCCTAATAAAACCAGCCCTGACCACGTCTTCCCAGCTGTTTCTCAAAAGGGGGCAGCAGCAATCCACAGTTTAAAAAGGAGAAAATGGGCAGCCAAGCATTCTGGCTTGTGGTTTCCGATACATGGCTGCTTATCTCCTCAGCGGTTTGCTTCAACAATAAAACAGGATAGTTTTCTCAGCAGCTGGTCTATTCAGGAGACTTCCCCAATTTTAAAAGCTATTTTAAAAGGCAAGGGAGCTTATTTAAAAGGCAACTTCCCAGAGTGTGCGCAGCCAATAAAATAGCTTAGAATGAAATTTCTTCAGTATTCTCATATACATTTTTAGAAATTAGTATTCCAAAGAAAATTAGAACTACAAAAATGGCATATGAGACAATGAAGTCTTTCACACAACCTAGCTGGGGAGGCGGGAGGACTGCCTTCCCCAGCAAACGAGTGGCCGCTGTATTCCCCTCTGACCCCGCCACATGCCGATACGAGTGGTGGCACGGCGAACCGTAATGCTGGGAGTGTGGAGCACTTACCCGTCCTGCATCCTATGGTGCATTACATTACATTAGAATAACATCCACACTCAGCATGGCTGCTCCTTCCCCCTCTGCCAGAAATGGTGGAGGGCCAGGGGTAAGTTGTTTAACCTGGCGGCGATCGCCTAGACAATCACTGCCCAAAGTTAAGTGAACCAAAGGTTCTCTTCACCTTGTCTAAACTCCAGGTTTAAAAGTGGGGCTTGGTGTGAGGGTCACGCTGGGAGTGACCTTGCTCCCACCACTTCACATGTGCAGTCGAACCCAGGCTCGGCTGCCCTAGCCTAGGTTAGGCCGAATACCCTTAATTTATTTTTATCTCAAGCATATTTTAAAACTGCAGTAAATCATAGCAATGAATGGAAAGAGTTCCTCTCAACAGCAGCATGCTTTGTGTTCCACATTTCTTCAGAATTAGTCAGTTCTCCCCTGAATTTCTTGAAAATGACTGTTTTTTTTAGTCTAGACACAAATATTGCAGGCAATCTTTTTCAGCATGGCCAAATCCCATAATGTAACTCATGTGGTAGCAAGCATGACCTGTCCCTTTAGATAAGCAGGGTCTGCCCTGGTTGCACATGAATGGGAGACTACAAGTGTGAGCACCCTAAGGGGATGGAGCCGCTCTGGGAAGAGCAGAAGGTTCCAAGTTCCCTCCCTGGCAGCATCTCCAGATAGGGCTTAGAGATATTCCTGCTTGCAACCTTGGAGCAGCCGCTGCCAGTCTGGGAAGACAATACTGAGCTAGATAGTCCTATGTTCTGACTCAGTATATGGCAGGTTTCTGTGTTCCTATGTTCCTATTTCTGTAATGTGGAATGTCTTTTGATTTCTGGTATTTCTCATCTAGTATTATGGCTGCAAGATTCATATGGAAAAGAATGATGTTACTCTCTTCCCATAAAGTACCTCTTTTAAATATGCCAATCAAAATATTTTAGGATGTAAGTTCAGATTGTTTTTCAACGCTGTATTAATCATGGAATGAATCTGTGACCCAAATGTTTCATATTGGCACAGAACCTCAAGAATGAATGTAGCCAGCCCTTCATCCAGTGCTGATCATTAGTATTTTGCCAGATTTTGACAAATCTATGAGAGGAACGAATTTATAAAATGTCTCTCTTAGTGATAGCAACACAGTATACCTGCAATCATCCCCCCTTAACATATTTCCACATTTTTGATGAGAGTTAAATTTTCATAAACATTTCCCACTTCTGTCTATATCCCAGATTAGTCTCTGAATTCTTGTCCCATTGCTTTCCATAGGTATAGGGATGAATTCTATGCCCTCTCCCAGATCATGTGTGCTCTGTATGCATAGATATATAGAGCTCGCCAGTAGTCTGTAGTGCTGCTCTTTTATCCTGAGGTGTATGTAAATGCAGAACCAACTTCCTCTTTAAATGAGCCCTACACTCTCCCTGCCTCAGCAACACACTCCTGTGTGCCTGCCCTGTGGCCACTTTCCAGCCAAGTCCTTTCAAAGGAACAGGAAGAGAAATCATGTTTTGGCTCTCATTCCTTTTCGTTTCAGTGGCCATCAGAGGTAATTCTTCTGCTCCCAGATAAAACTGGGAAGGATACGTTCCAGGGGATAATCTGAAGGGGTGTTTATAATGTCTCATTCCTTCCAGGCATCCAGGCACAGATCCAGCTGGTGGAATCTGGAGGAGATGTCAAAAGACCTGGAGAGTCCCTCCGTCTCTCCTGCCGAGGCTCTGGATATACCTTCAGCAGCTACTGGATGAGCTGGGTGAGGCAGGCTCCTGGGAAAGGCCTGGAATGGATTGCACGGATAAGCAGTGGTGGTGGGAGCTCACAGTATTACTCCAACTCCGTGAAAGGGCGCTTCACCATCTCCAGGGATGATTCCAACAGCCTGCTGTATCTGCAAATGAACAACCTGAAAGCCGAGGACACTGCCATGTATTACTGTGCAAGAGACACAGTGAGAGGAAGTGAATCTGGAGCCAGACAAAAACATTTCTTTGCTTCTGACAACTCAGCTGAGTCACCTGGAGAGGAACCGTTTGAATGCAGTGGCTGCGATTCGACCTGTTTACATCGGCGTTGATTTCAATGCATCATATTAAAAGGGACAATGAACCTTAAATCCTTTTAACTACCATATTTACCTGAATCCAAGATTAGCCCCCCCCCCAAAAAAAATTGATGTTAGAAATTGGGGGTTCATCTTAAATTCAGGGTCCTGTTACTTTGGGATAATCTGCATTTAACCTCTGTTTTTTAAGAGGGTCATCTAAAAAACTTCAGAGTTGTCTATTTGGGCAAATACAGTATTTGAGGAAATCGCGTGGGCATTAGAACACTACAAGTAAAGTTTGCTTTCTATCCTGTGGTGACTCAGCTACTGCACTAGAGCTCAGCTGTGTTCATCAATCAAAACTTCTCCAATTTTAACCAACTACAAATAATAAAACAGGTAATGGCTTTATAGAGAATAAACACATCTTTCATAATTCTCATGATATTCATCCTCCACTGTCCAGGTGTTCCATATCCCAGCAGTTGTTATTTATTTGTGAAAACATTTCTCTGCCTTTTTCTTGGGATTGAAGGCTACAAACATCACCTAGGATTTCCCTATCCAGGTGTTGTGATAATACGTTGTGAAGACCCCTTTCAAATATGTTGTTTTTCCTCGAATATACAGAATGTAGAGTATCTGAAGAAAATTTTCATGTATGCCTTATTTAATTAGTTGATCTAACAATCCATTATGACTGAATCTAAACAGATGCATGCATTTTTAGTGCAAGTTTAATGTGTGTATTTAATGTATTATATTTTCTCAAATCTAGAAAATGCACAGAATCTGTATTTGATAAAATTTGATCTACTGGGGCACAGGAGGTGCCGGAAATCTGCTTTCCATTACAAATTTTGGGAAGAGAGGAATTCAGTAGCATCTCTACCTGGAGAATCCCTCTGCCTCTCCTATAAAGGGCTGGCACAATTTTAAGGGCTCTTAAAATTAAAAAATGAGTTGGTCTGACAGGATCACCAAGAGGGCCAGAGTGAATTGTCTTAGGAACATAGGAAGTTGCCTTATACTGAATCAGACCACTGGTCCATCTAGCTCAGTATTATCTAGATCAGGCCTACTTTCATAATATTGTGAGCCCTTTGGGGACAGGGAGCCAATTTATATCTATCTATCTATGTAAACCACTTTGGGAGCTTTTGTTGAAAAGCTGTATATACATATTCATCATCTTCACCTCAACTTTGTGCCCCCCTGGCTGTTTTTGGACTACAACTCCCATAATCCCCAGCCACAGTGGCCAATAGCCAGGGATTATGGAGTTGTAGGCCAACATCTGCAGGATGGCCAAAGCTGAGCAGGCCTGATCTAGATGGATTGGCAGTGATGCTTGAAGGTTTTTGACCATGAGTCTTCCCCAGCAATTCCAGGAGATGCCAGGGATTGAACCTGGGATCTGTGTGCAGTGCAGATGCTATACATCTGAGCTATGATTCCCATCCCTCTCTTTATCAACAGCACTCTGATATATTATACTGAGCCTTTAAAGGGTCAGTTACAAATATACAAGAACAATTCTGCCAGGACACTCTGTCAGCAGAGACACAGTTGAGACCTCCAAGATATCTCCCAATTATCTCTTCACTTTTTATAGGAGAAGCATTGCTTCATAAAACCAGCCTTTACTACCTCTGTACCACAGCCACAGACTGGCAGTGGCTTCTCCAAGGTTGCAGGCAGGAATCTCTCTTGGAACCTATATGCTCTTCCCAGAGCGGCACCATACCCTAAGGGAAATATCTTACAGTGCTCACACGTTTAGTCTACCATTCATATGCAACCAAGATGGACCCTGCTTAGCAAAGGGGATAAGTCATGCTTGCTAACACAAGACTAGATCTCCTCCAATAATGTAACTTGTAGAGTGAAAAGAAATGCTTGGAATATATTGACTTACTTTGGTATTAAAAATAAGAAGTGGGTGGGATATACAAAACTTCATGAAGTTATGGAATCACAGAGTTGGGGACAGATTGGACATAATGGGAGAGGAAAGCCAGTCTTGTGGTAGCAAGCATGACTTATCCCCCTAGGTAAGCAGGGTCTGCTCTGGTTGCATTTGCATGGGAGACCACATGTGAGCACTGTAAGATATTCCCCTTAAGGGATGGAGCTGCTCTGAGACGAACAGAAGGTTTCAAGTTCCTTCCATGGCTTTTCCAAGATAGAGCTCAGAGAGATTCTTGCCTGCAACCTTGGAGAAGCCACTGTGAAGACAATACTGAGCTAGATAGACCAATGGCCTGCCTCAACAGCTTCCTATGTTCCTATGTAATCTAGTTCAAAACCCTGCCAGATTAAAGAAATCCAGTGCCAGACAATCCCCAACAGATGGTAGGCCAGGATTTACTCAAAGACCTTTAGTGAGAGACAGACCAACCACCTGCTACACAATTCACTCCATTATCAAATTGCTCTTACATTTGATATGACCCAGAGACCAACCCAGATGACCCAGAGACCAACTTAGCTACCACCTTCTGAACCAGCTGTATTTTCTGGCCTACATACAAGGGCAGCCCCACATAGAGCACATTGCAGTAATCCAGTCTGGAGGTTACCAGCAGATGTACCACCGTTTTGAAGTCATTCATCTCAAGAAAGACACAGCTGAAATATCAGCCAAAGCTGATAGAAGGCACTTCTGGCCACTGTCTCAACCTGGCACACCAGGGAGTTGCTCAGATCCAGAAGCACCCCTACACTGCGTAGGAATGAGGAATGGAGTGAAATGGTGACTTCTTATGACTTGGAAACTAAGGCTTTATGAATGCCTGAAAAAGCATTCTTGATTTTTGCAAATCATGTGTACAGTGCATGCACAGAGAGGTAATTACTGCAACAGCCCTGGGTTGTTTCTCTTTTATCCCAAGATTTATGTAAATGAAGGCCCAACTTCCTGCTTAAATCAGCCATACATACTCCTGCTGCCCCAGCCACAACCAGAGACACAACCCTTGTGTGACTGAGATCACCTCCCAGTCCATCCTTCTCAAAGCAACAGAAAGAAAAAATGATATTGTGGCTCCATTTTGTATTCTTGTTTGTGCTCTTTAAAGGTAATTTTTCTTTCTTGAAAAATAATGAGCAAATAAGAAAATAGTTACATTGTCAGGATTAACCTGAAAGGGGACCTCTCATCTCTCTTTCTTTCTAGATGTCCAGTCACAGGTACGGTTGGAAGAGTCTGGAGGGGATGTAAAGAGGCCTGGAGAGTCTGTCCGCCTCTCCTGCCAAGCCTCTGGGTTCACCTTCAGTAGCTATTACATGGCTTGGGTGAGGCAGGCTCATGGGAAAGGACTGGAATGGATTGCATATATAACCAATACCGGGAGCTCACAGTATTACGCTGACTCTGTGAAAGGACGCTTCACCATCTCCAGGAACAATCCCGCCAACATGCTGTATCTGCAAATGAACAGCCTGAAAGCTGAGGACACTGCCATGTATTACTGTGCGAGAGACACAGTGAGAGGAAGTGAATCTGAAGTCTGGCAAAAACCCTCCTTTGCTGCTGGCAGCTCTGCGAGCTGATGCAGCTGCCATAGATGGGGAAACTGGGAGAAGGAGCCAGTGCACAGCCCAGATGGATCCAGACTCTATGGATTTAAGTTTAACTTTCCTTCGTGGTCTGAAATGGGACAGTACCATAGCCTACTGTAACTATTTTAATAGTTGGTGGAATAGTATAGCATGAAGAAACCTAATGTTATCTTTCCTGTTTCCTATTGTAGAAGTGAGGTGACACGTATGCTGATCAACCGGGTAATTGGATCCTTGGCTCATGACAACCTTCTTCCTCCAGTGCCAAAAAGCAAATGTCACAGTGGCTTTTGGTGACATCAGAGTGTTGATGTTAGTGTTCTCAAACTTTCTTGGGCAGTTTAGACCAACCATGCAATAAGAGATGTGAATGTGTGTGTCACCCCACAGCCACATAATCCCACGGAGGGCGGAATACATATACGCATGTCCATTTTGCAGGGCACTTGGAGCTGGTCAGAAAAGAAGCTAGAGATGGCACACAACGTGAAATGCAGTCATTACATCCTGTGAGTGTGTCATAGGTTGTTTGCCTCTGTTTCCTCCTGGGCAACTGTTAGGCAGGTCACCTTAAGTGGCTCAGCTGGGAAATGCTTGACTAACAAGCAGAAGGATGCCGGTTTGAATCCTGACTGGTACTATATTGGGCAGCAGTGATGTAGGAACATGCTGAAAGGCATCATCTCAGACTGTTCGGGAGGAGGCAATGGTAAACCCTCCCCCCCGTATTCTACCAAAGAAAACCACAGGACTCTGTGGGCGCCAGGAGTCAAAATCTCCAAAAGTGTTTTAAATTATGTCTCCAAATGATGTTTCACCTGATGGAATCAGGAAGAGACAACAGAACATTTGGAGAACATTTGGAGATAGGGACAGATGGACCTCTTAATTTTCATTGCATCTGAATTCCACCAATTCTCCTACTATTTCTGTTCTGACCGCTCCCACTAAGAATCCAAGACTTCTTTTTCGAATACCCACAAATGCATTTACATTCATATATTTTCAAGGATGTTCATATATTTTGTACCCAAAGAGTTATTGTGGTATATTGTATTGAGTCTGTAAAGGGTTGATGGATCATCTCTACAGACGTTTCCACTGGGACAATCTGCCCCAGGAGAGACCACATGGATCTCCAAAATCTCTCCCAATTCTCACTTCACATATTAGTATTACTTCGTAAAACCAGCCCTGACCAAGTCTTCTCCAGCTGCTTCTGAAAAGCGGCAGCAGTGATCCACAGAGTAGAAGATGGGTAGCTGAGCATGCCAACTTGTGGTTTCAGCTGCATGGCTCTTATCTCCTCAACTGTTTACTCTAAAAATAACACTGGATAGTTTTGGCAATGGTTGGTCTATTCTGGAAACTATCCCAGTTTGTAAAGTTATCTCAAAAGACAGCGGGGAGTTACTTGACTTGCAACTGTGGCACAAACAAAATGGCTTAGAAAGCATGTACATTCACTTTTTTAACCATTATTGTTATTAGAAAGAAAAATAGAACTGACTTCTTCTGAAAACAATGTGATTTGTGTTCCAGATTTCTCTAAAATTAGTCGATTCTTCCACAAATTACATGAAAATGAGTCTTTCCCTAGTCTAAGTACAGACAGTGTAGGTACAGACATTGTGGGCAAGGTGTGGGGTGGTGGAACATAGAAACATAGGGAGCTGCCATATACTGAGTCAGACCATAGGTCCATCTACCTCACTATTGTCTACATAGACTGGCAGTGGCTTCTCCAAGGTTGCAGGCAGGAATGTCTCTCAGCCCTATCTTGGAGATGCCAGGAGGGAACATGGAACCTATATGCTCTTCCCAGAGCAGCTCCATACCCTAAGGGAAATATCTTACAGTGCTCACATGTTTAGTCTCCCATTCATGTGCAATCAGGGTGGACCCTGCTTAGCAAAGGGGACAAGTCATGCTTGCTAACACAAGACTAGATCTCCTCCAATAATGTAATTTGTAGAGTGAAAAGAAATGCTTGGAATATATTGACTTACTTTGGTATTAAAAATAAGAAGTGGGTGGGATATACAAAACTTCATGAAATTATGGAATCACAGAGTTGGGGACAGATTGGACATAATGGGAGAGGAAAGCCGGTCTTGTGGTAGCAAGCATGACTTGTCCCTCTAGCTAAGAAGGGTCTGCTCTGGTTGCATTTGCATGGGAGACCACATGTGAACACTGTAAGATATTCCCCTTAAGGGATGGAGCTGCTCTGAGACGAACAGAAGGTTTCAAGTTCCTTCCATGGCTTTTCCAAGATAGGGCTCAGAGAGATTCTTGCCTGCAACCTTGGAGAAGCCACTGTGAAGACAATACTGAGCTAGATAGACCAATGGCCTGACTCAGTGTACAACAGCTTCCTATATTCCTATGTAATCTAGTTCAAAACCCTGCCGGATTCAGGAAATCCAGTGCCAGACAATCCCCAACAGATGGTAGCCCAGGATTTACTCAAAGACCTTTAGTGAGAGACAGACCAACCACCTGCTACACAATTCACTCCATTATCAAATTGCTCTTACATTTGATATGACCCAGAGACCAACCCAGATGACCCAGAGACCAACTTAGCTACCACCTTCTGAACCAGCTGTCGTTTCTGGCCTACATACAAGGGCAGCCCCACATAGAGCACATTGCAGTAATCCAGTCTGGAGGTTACCAGCAGATGTACCACCATGTTGAGGTCATTCATCTCAAGAAACAGACACAGCTGGCATATCAGCCAAAGCTGATAGAAGGCACTTCTGGCCACTGTCTCAACCTGGCACACCAGGGAGATGCTTAGATCCAGAAGCACCCGTAGACTGCGTAGGAATGGGGAATGAAGTGAAATGATGACTTCTCATGACTTGGAAACTAAGGCTTTATGAATGCCTAAACAAGCATTCTTGATTTTTGCAAATCATGTGTACAGTGCATGCACAGAGAGGTAATTACTGCAACAGCCCTGGGTTGTTTCTCTTTTATCCCGAGATTTATGTAAATGAAGGCCCAACTTCCTGCTTAAATCAGCCATACGTACTCCTGCTGCCCCAGGCACAACCAGAGACACAACCCTTGTGTGACTGAGAGCACCTCCCAGTCCATCCTTCTCAAAGCAACAGAAAGAAAAAATGATATTGTGGCTCCATTTTGTATTCTTGTTTGTGCTCTTTAAAGGTAATTTTTCTTTCCTGAAATATAATGAGCAAATAAGAAAATAGTTACATTGTCAGGATTAACCTGAAAGGGGACCTCTCATCTCTCTCTCTTTCTAGATGTCCAGTCACAGGTACGGTTGGAAGAGTCTGGAGGGGCTGTAAAGAGGCCTGGGGAGTCCCTCCGCCTCTCCTGCCAAGCCTCTGGGTTCACATTCAGCAGCTACCAAATGCACTGGCTGAGACAAGCTCCTGGAAAAGGTCTGGAATGGATTGCACTGATATACACTGATGGGAGCCAACAAAGGTATGCTGACACTGTGAAAGGACGCTTCACCATCTCCAGGAATAATCCCGCCAACATGCTGTATCTACAAATGAGCAACCTGAAAGCCGACGACACCGCTCTGTATTACTGTGCACGAGGCACACAGTGAGAGGAAGTGAATCTGAAGCTAGACAAAAACCCTCCTTTGCTGATGGCAGCTCTTCGAGCTGATACAGCTGCTATAGATGGAGAAACTGGGAGAATTAGCCAGTGCACAGCCCAGATGGAGCCAGACTCTATGAATTTAAGTTAAACTTTCCTTCGTGGTCTGAAATGGGACAGTAGCATAGCCTACTGTAAGTGTTTTAACAGTTGATGGAATAGTATGGCAAGAAGAAACCTAGTGTTATCTTTCCTGTTTCCTATTGTAGAAGTGAGGTGACACATGTGTGCTGATCAATGGGGTGAGTCCCTTGTTGACTTGACAGGGATGCTTTCGTTCATGCTTTTGTTGAAGCAGCCCACTGCTGGTAATTGGATCCTTGGCTCATGACAACCTTCTTCCTCCACTGGTCTTTGGTGACATCAGAGTGTTCATGTTAGTGTTCTCAAACTTTCTTGGGCAGATTAGACCTACCATGCAATAAGAGATGTGAATGTGCGTGTCATCCCACACCCGCATAATCCCACGGAGGGCGGAATACATATTCGTATGTCCCATCTTGCAGGGCATGTGGATCTGGTCAGAAAAGAAGCTGGAGATGGCGCACAACGTGAAATGTAGTCGTTTCATCCTGTGAGTGTGTCATATGTTGTTTGCCTCTGTTTCCTCCTGGGCAACTGTTAGGCAGGTCACCTTAAGTGGTGCAGCAGGGAGATGCTTGACTAACAAGCAGAAGGTTGCCGGTTTGAATCCCCACTGCTACTATATCAGGCAGCAATGATGTAGGAAGATGCTGAAAGGCATCATCTCATACTGTGCAGAAGGAGGCAATGGTAAATCCCTCCTGTATTTTACCAAACAAAACCACAGCGCTCTGTGGGTGCCAGGAGTCAAAATCGACTTGATGACACACTTTACCTTTAACTGTTAGGCAGGGAAGAAAGAATACAACAGGGAAGAGATAGTTATTAGAACGTAAGGACAGCCCTGCTGCATCAGGCCCAAGGCCCATCTAGTCCAGTGTCCTGTTTCACACATTGGCCCACCAGATGCCACTGGGATGCACCCATGCAAGAGCTGAGAGCATGCCTTCTCTCCTGCTGTTAGTCCCCGGTACCTGGTATTCAGAGGCATCATGCCTTTGATGCAGGAGGTGGCCTATAGCCACCAGACTAGTAGCCATTAATAGTTCTATCCTCTATGAATTAATCCAAACCCCTTTTAAAGCCATCCAGGTCGTTGGCTGTCACCACATCCTGTGGCAGAGAATTCCATAGGTTAATTATGTGTTGTGTGAAAAAGTACTTCCTTTTGTCGGTCCTAAATTTCTTGGCAATCAGTTTCACGGGATGACCTCTGGTTATAGTGTTATGAGGAAAATTACTCAAAACAATTCTATTGAATTTAAAAGGACCATGAAGCAATGCCCAACTGGTCCTTTTAATTTCAGTGGGACCAGTTTGAGTAATTTTCCTCAACATGTCAGTCATTAAGTAGAAACCTATGGCTTGAGAAATGCCTATGCTTAGAGACTATAGCCGTTTTCAAATGTTATTTTACAAAATGGTGTAATCACATTTGTCCCCTGAAATCCAACGGATGGTCAAAATTTGGTTCATTGACTACTTCAGAAATCCAGACCTGACAAATCTTCCCTTCTTGCTTCTCACAACGTGGCAGCAGTGATCCACAGGAAAACACACACATTGAAATGCCATTAACTATGAGGGGTATAAAGTGGACTCAGGTTTGAGGGATGTTATATGGTTTGAGGGATGCTGCACTCCATGAGGGATATAAAGTGGACGGACAGCTGAGGTTTCATCAGTGAGCTAGGTTTCTTTCAAAACGTGACTGTACTAGTACCCTTGAGAGCCTGATTGCCCAGGGGACCGTTGTACAATTATTTCAAAGGCTAATGCAGGTTAACTAATTTGCCAATGTGCTGAGCAAACAGAATGGCTTAAAATGCATTGACTTACCTGGTGAATGCCAGGTAAGAGATTTGGTGTATAGGTGTTTATATATCGATGCCAGAAGCCTCCAAGCCAAGATGGGCTAGCTGGAGTGCTTGGTGGCTAATCAAAACATAGCTACAGTAGGCATAAAGGAAACACTGCAGTCTCGCTCACTGCAGAGAGGATGCTCTCCTGAATGTGGATGGAAGAGTGGGGGGAGAGGCACAGAACTGTGGGTCCATTGGACCCACAGCACCACATTATATGTGAATGCAGCCATGGATGAAGGTGCTGTAGCCATGTTGTGGGGTGAGCCTGGCAGGTAAACACAGGTAAACAAGCAACTTTGGGAGGTGAATGCTGAGAGCGCTGGGACCCCTTCACTCCTATTCTGAGATGCAGCTAGACCAGAAACCAAAGCAGTGAAGGCCTACAGTGGGACTTTGCATTGGACACATGATAGGGGAATCATTTCTTCATTAAAACCAGGACTGGTTTTAATTCTTATAACTCTCCAAGTGTGTTTTAAATTATGTCTCCAAATGAAGTTTCACCTGATGGAATCAGGAAGAGACAACAGAACATTTGGAGAAAGGGACAGATGGACCTCTTAATTTTCATTCCATCTAAATTCCACCGATTATCATACCATTTCTGTTCTGGCCGCTCCCACTAATAATCCCAGACTTCTTTTTCGAATACCCACAAATGCATTTAAATTCATATATTTTCAAGGATGTTCATATATTTTGTACCCAAAGAGTTATTGTGGTATATTGTATTGATCATGTCTAGGAATGTTTCCACTGGGACACTCTGCCCCAGGAGAGACCACATGGATCTCCAAAATCTCTCCCAATTCTCACTTCACATATTAGTATCACTTCATAAAACCAGCCCTGACCAAGTCTGCTCCAGTTGCTTCTCAAAGGGGGCACCAGTGACCCACAGAGTAGAAGATGGGCAGCTGAGCATACTGACTTGTGGTTTCAGCTGCATATCTACTCAACTGTTTGCTCCAAAAATAGCACTGGATAGTTTTGGCAATGGTTGGTCTATTCTGGAGACTATCCCAGTTTGTAAAGTTATCTCAAAAGATGGGGGTGGGTGGGTGTTACTTGACTTGCCACTGTGGTGCAAACAAAATGGCATAGAAAGCATGTGCATTCTTTTTTTAACCATTATTATTAGAAAGAAAAATATAACTGACTTCCTCTGAAAACATTGTGCTTTGTGTTCCAGATTTCTCTAAAATTAGTCAATTCATACACAAATTATATGAAAATGAGTCTTTCCCTAGTCTAAGTACAGACAGTCTAGGTACAGACATTGTGGGCAGGCTGCGGGGTGGTGGGAGCTGCCATATACTGAGTCAGACTATCGGTCCATCTAGCTCAGAATTGTCTACTCAGACTGGCAGTGGCTTCTCCAAGGTTGCAGGCAGGAATCTCTCTCAGCCCTATCTTGGAGAAGCCAGGGAGGGAACTTGAAGCCTTCTGCTCTTCTCAGAGTGGCTCCATCCCCTAAGGGGAATATCTTCCAGTGCTCACACTTCTACTCTCCCATTCATATGCAACCAGGGTGGACCCTGCTTAGCAAAGGGGACAAGTCCTGCTTGCTACCACAAGACAGGCAAATCCCATAATATAATGCATCATTTCCATAATGAGGAATATATTAAGGGCCTTTTAAAACATAATCAGAGATGGAGAAGTCCTGATTTTGACAGGGAATGCATTCCAAATCCTTGGAGCAGCCACATAGAATACCCAGCCCTGAGCCCTGGTTCAGGACAAAGGAGGCACTCTCTTAAGTACCCTGGACCCAAGGCATTCATCAGTAATAAATCACTAACCACATAAGTTTCTCATAAAAACAAACCAACCCAGAATTCCTGTTCTATTGCATTTCTTAAGTCAAGAATTAATTAATTGCATTTCCGAAACCACGTATACTGTATATGCACAAAGAGATATAAAAGTTGTTCACACGGCCATTATACCCAGAGCTGTGGATAGGATAGTTCCTACCTTCCCTCACACAACCACCTGCTTCTTTCCAGCCACTCCACTCACATGCCCACACAATCGCCACTGTGATCCTTAACTTAAGCCCCCTGAATCTAGCCTTACCTGCTGAGCCAGCAGAAAACCCATTTTTATGAGTGAGCAATTCATACATTTGAAGAATGCTATCATGTCCTCTCCTCGGTATTCTTTTTCCAGGTGAACCAGTTCCTTCATAACCATTTCCTTCAACCATTCTTCACAGGGCTTGTTTGCCAGACCCTTGAGAATCTGTGTTACCCTCTTTTGAACTCATTTTCATTTCTCTGCATACTTCTTAGTGTGGCAGCCAGTATAGGACACATTCTAAATAAAGTGGAATGATTCCTTCTCATGACTTGGAAACATTAACTTGATTAATGCAGCCTAAAATACATAGTCTGGGAGTACTTCTGGACCCAGATCTCTCCCTGGTTTCTCAGGTTGAGGCAGTGGCCAGGGGAGTTCCTATCAGTTTCAGGTAATACACCAGCTATGTCCATTTCTAGAGAAAGTTACTCAGAAATCACTAGATTGATGTTTTTCAAACCAGCAAATGGCACCAGTCTCATATGTACCTGAATTTTGGAGAATGCAGAAATAATGTATTAATATATATATATATTATCTGTGGTGGAAAAAATGTTGCCCACACTTTGAATTCTCTTTTCACTACCCCAAATTATGCAGTCAAATTATTTGACACATTTGGGGAATTCACAGGGGTCAGCACACCCACAGTGCAATGGATGAGCTTCCCTCTGGGGAAACTTCCTTCATGATCAAGGTGTCTCCCCTGCCAGGTTACCCCTGCTTACTGGGCAAAGAGGCGCCATTTGAACATGGTGATTCTCTTTATTTAGCAGGGCAAGAGTAACTGGCCCTATCCAGCCCCAGCACAATACTTCCAGTGACTGCTGCTGGTGTCTATCTTATGTTTCTTTTTAGATTGTGAGCCCTTCAGGGACATGGATCCATCTTATTTATTATTTATTTATTAAACCACTTTGGAAACTTTTGTTGAAAAACAGTATATACATATTTGTTGTTGATTGTTGTCTTTTTAGGAGTTAAACACCTAAACTTCTGTATCTTGGCTATTTTGCAATGCATTTGCACCAAATAGGGAGGAGTGGTGTCTCCTATCCTCTAGTAAATCTGTGCACAATTTCGTAGGGTTTGGATGAAAACCTTATAAGCAATTGAATGTTCAGGGCTTATAATGCAGTTGCCACCGGCTCGTCTGGTGGCTACTCAGGGACGGGCCTTCTCCATTGCTGCCCCGAGGCTTTGGAACACACTTCCTGCTGAAATAAGAGCCTCCCCATCTCTTACAACTTTCAAAAGGGCAGTCAAGACGCATTTGTTCACCCAGGCTTTTAATTAGATACTGTTTTAATTGTGTTTTAATCATTTTAACTTTTTAATTTTAATTGTTGAAATGTTTTAATCTTTTATTGGCTGTTTTTATTGTTTTGTGAACCGCCAATAGAACTTGCGTTTCCAGGTGGTATAGAAATGTATTAACTAAATATATAATAAATACAGAATGGTGTCATGTTGAAAGCACTCCTCATCTTACCTAGAATGGTACAACTGTGGCAGTATACTTAAGTCTACCCTTCACTGGCCACACTTGCAAAATGGATCATTAATATTTTGGTAGATTTTGACAAGTCAGTAAGAGTTGAGAGGTACCATGAGGAAGTCTGTAATAGCAGTTATACAGGTATTCTAGCAAGACTGTATAGTGAAGTTCTTAATATTTTCCCCAAAATGTTTCAGGAATCCCAATGGAAAATACCTGTGATGATGGACTGCCCCATCCTTACAGGAAGCAAACTTTGTGAAGTCATGCATACAGTGCATGCCTGAAGAGAGAGCAGTTGCCACACACTTGGGCTGCTTCTATTTTATCTTAACCGATAGGTAAATACAGGGTCAACGTTCGGCTTAAATCAGTCCTACACACTCCCCCTGCCCTAGCAGCACCCAGAGAGACAACCCTTGCATATCTGTGACCACTTCCCTCCCACTAACAGAAAGGAACATGATGTTGTGGTTCGAATGTGTGTTGCTTTTGGCGTTCTTCAGAGGTACTTGTTCTTACTCAAGATGCAATTAGAAAGTGGTGGGGGAGAAGTTGCATTCTACAGCTACCTTTGAAAGGGACTCTCCCGTCTCTCTTTCTTTCCAGGTATCCAATCCCAAGTGCGGTTGGAGGAGTCTGGAGGGGGTGTAAAAAGGGTGGGAGATTCCCTCCGCCTCTCCTGCCAAGCCTCTGGATTCATTTTCAGTAGCTACTGGATGGACTGGATGAGGCAGGCTCCTGGGAAAGGACTGGAATTTGTTGCACGGATAAGCCCTGGTGCAAGCCAGTATTATCCTGGCTCAGTGAAAGGGCGATTCACCATCTCAAGGAATGATGCTTCAAATACCCTGCATCTACAAATGAACAACCTGAAAACGGAAGACACTGCTGTCTATTACTGTACAACAGACAGAGGAAACATCTTCACAGTTATACAGTCCCATACAAAAATCCCTTTGGGGACAAAATGAGGAAGTTCCCCAATTCATCTGAGGATCCCACTACCTAGTATGTTGAGCATGTGCTTTATGCTGACATTTCTTGTTTGCACAAGACCATTCCCAGGAGCTGGTGGGAAATGAAGATGTTTTCAGGGTTTCATTAACTGTGGATTGCTAGATCCACTCCAGTAACTACATCTGAGGGTCTAACTACAAAGGACATTGAGCATGTGCTTTATGATGACACGTATGCTTTTTCTAAACAGTTAGCTCTCTGAAAATCAAGTGATCAAATGTTCACGAGAACATTTATTATTTATTTATTTATTACACTCATATACCGCCCTATCGAAATGGCCCCTGGTGGTGCAGAACAACAAAAACAAAACCCACAAATCAACCCCCTTAAAAACAATCATTACAAAACAATATAAAGACAGCATAAAACCTGTTTAAAAACAAGCATTCGAGAAGAACTGTTGAGACAGGCAAAAGACTTATTCTGATATTTGGTTTCCAGGACCACATGTCCAGATGAGACTCGAAGATCAGGAGGAGATTATTTCACATAATTAACATCACAATCATCACCACTACCACCACAGAAATGTAGATATACTGGTTAATATATCACAAAAGGGCATATCAACCCGGTAGTGCTGTGTGAATGCATGTTGCGCAAATGCAAAAAAAATTGTGCAAATAATGTTAAACAAGAGTAAGTCCATTGTCTTACCCTTGTGTAATTTAGGAACATAGGAAGCTGCCTTCTACTGAGTCAGACGACTGGTCCATCAAGTTCAGAATTGTCTACACAGACTGGCAGCAGCTCCTCCGAGGTTGCAGGCAGGAGTCTCCCTCAGCTCTACCTTGGAGATGCCAAGGAGGGAACTTGGAACCTTCTGCATGCAAGCACGCAGGTGATCTTCCCAGAGTGGGCCCATCCCCTAAGGGGAATATCTTACAGTGTTCACATGTAATCTTCCACTCATATGCAACCAGGGAAGACCCCCAGGAAATGGGACAATTCATGCTTGCTACCAGAAGATCCGCTCTCCTCCTAGGGTGTGTGTGTGTGTGTGTGTGTGTGTGTGTGTGTGTGTGTGTGTGTACGTACAATTTTTGTACAATTCATGTGTACAGTTTTTGCATTTGTGCAACTCACACAACTTGTGTGTGCATGCAACACCTTGTGCAGTATGCCAGGCTATACTACTAAAAAACAGTAATTTATATACTGCTTTTCAAGAAAACTTCATAAAAGCATAGAACCATAGTCCTAATGCCCAAAATATCCAAACATAGTGCACTCCTAGCAGTACTGTATAGTGAAGCTCTTAACATTTTCCCCAAAATATTTCAATATTCTCAATGGAAACCCCCACCCCCCAATAGGTAATAAATAAAATTATATTAAAACCACTATTCCTCTCTTATTGCATTCCAGAGTTACAGGAGGTCCTTGAGAAATCATGTGTACACAGTGCATGCCGGAAGATGGAGAGATTGCCACACAGCTGAGTGGTTTCTCTTTTATCCTGAGATTTATGCAAACCAAGGGCAAACATCCTGTTTAAATTGGTTCTACGCACTCCTATTGCTCCACCTACAGCCAGGGATATAACTCCTGAGTCACTGTGACCCCTTCCCAGTAAATCCCATTCAAAGCTACAGAAAGAACAATGATATTTAATTGGTTTCAAATGTGTTGCTTCTTCATTTTCTTCAGAGGTAATTGTTACGAATCCAGACATAATTGCCAAGCAGAACATAGTTACATTTGAGGGGTTGATGTTGATGGAGCTCTATCATCTCTTTCTTTTCAGGTGTCCCATCAGTGGTTCAGTTGGTGGAGACTGGAGGAGATGTAAGAAGGCCAGGAGAGTCTCTCCACCTCTCCTGCCGAGCCTCTGGGTTCAACTTTGGCGTCACTGGCATAGACTGGGTGCGGCAGGCTCATGGAAAGGGACTGAAATGGGTTGCATACATACGCAATGATGGGGCTATACAATACTACGCTGACTCTGTGAAAGGGCGCTTCACTATCACTAGGGACAATCCCACAAATATGCTGTATCTACAAATGAACAACTTGAAAGCAGAAGACACTGCTGTGTATTACTGTGCAGCACACGTAGCTACCACAGTGAGAGGAAGTGAATGTGAGACCAGGCAAGAACCCTCCTTTGCTCCAGTTGCTGTCAAAGCAGTTGCAGCTGCAACAGATTGAAAAAGGAGATGGGAGACCAGCAGCTCTGTGAGGAAACAAGCTGACTCACATTCCTTAGATTTAAGTTTAATTTTCCTTCAGGGGCATACATGGTATGGATCCATATTAAATTAAAGCACTCTACCATTGTATGAAACGGTCTGCCAAGAAGATATCTAGAGTTTTATTTCCGGTCTCCTATATGAAAACTGAGCCAACACATGTTGGCACAGCTGCACTGATAATCTCCAGCAGCAGGGTGTATTGTCCTTTGAAGTGACAGAAATGGTGGTTCCTGCATCCATTCCAGCAGCAGCACTTCTGGTCATTAGAAGTCATTCTGGTCATATTGACTTCTTCAGCAACAGGGATATGCATCAAACATGGTTAATTTCAAGTTCAAACCACAAATCACTGTTGGTAAAACTGTTTCAGTCATGAACCAGTTTGTTGAATCACGGTTTGGATAGAGGGGTGGTTCAATGAACCATGGTTCACAGTTCAAATGTTAACCAAACCAAACCTTGGTTTGTGCACACCCCTATTCAGTAATATATGAGTCCTCCTGTGGCAAAGTGTTCCCTGTCACAATGGCCTTTGTTAACATCAAAATGTTACTCTTCTCCAGTTCCCTTGGACAGTTGAGATCCAACATGCAACAGATGATTTGAGTGTGCACTGTGCACAAACTGCCTCCTTCCTGGAGGCCATCCTGCAGCCACACGATCTGGAAATCCAGAGTTAAATCATTTCTGACAGATGGTTGTCCAGGATCTACTCAAAGACTTCTAAAGATTAACAGACCAAATGGCCTTTATTTAATTGTCAAATTGCTTTTAAGAAGTATCTCTGGCCCAGTAGAAAACAAGTCTTCAAAATTTCTCCCAAGTCAGACAGCAAACTTAAGAGAAAGTCTCTTTCCACAATGAGCCTTGACCACTCTTCCCTACCTGCTTCTCACAAGGGGGCAGCAGAGATTCATAGAAATTTGAAAACCATGCTGTTGGCCATGAGGGAAGCAAACTGAACACAGCTGAGCATGGTGGCTGGTGGTTCAAGTTTGAGGTTGATTATTTCCTCCCTTCGGCTTCTTGGCTTCAGAATTAGCACTCTACGTGACCCTTGAGAGTTCGATTGCTCAGGAGACTATTCCACTCTTTTTTTTTTAAAGCCAGTGCCGTGTTACCCAATTCTCCAATATGTGAAGTGAATGGAATTATTTAGAATGCATTTACTTTTTTGTCTTTCTTCTTACCATTATTATTTAGCATAATTAACATCACAATCAGCATCACCACCACAGGAATTCCAATACACTGGCTGACATATCACAAAAAGGTATATCCACCCAGTAGTGCTGTGTGCGCGCAAGCTGCGCAAATGCAAAAATGGTGCAGATAATGTTACATAAGAGTACGTCCATTGTACATAATGGGCTTACTCTTGTGTAACTTAGGAACATAGGAAGCTGCCTTCTACTGAGTCAGAGCAGTGGACCACTTCATCTAGCTCAGCACGATCTACACAGACTGGCAGCGGCTTCTCCAAGACTGCAGGCAGGCAGGAATCTCTCTCAGCCCTATCTTGGAGATGCCAAGGATGGAACTTGGAACCTTTTGCAGACAAACAGAGATGTGAGTTTTGGGCAGTATAAAAATATTTTAAACAAGCAAATAAATAAATAAATAAAAATAAGCATGCGGTTGCTCTTCCCAGAGTGGCGCCACCCCCTAATGGGAATATCTTACAGTGTTCACACGTAGACTCCCATTCAAATGCAATCAGCCCAGACCCTGCTTAGGAAATGGGATAATTCATGCTTGCTACCACAAGACCACCACGCCTCCCTAAGGGGGTGAGGGGGTGTATAATTCTTGTACAATTTATGTGTACAATTTTTGCATTTGTGCAACTCACACAGCTTGTGTGTGCATGCCACACCTTGTGCAGTAGGTCAGGCTCTACTACTAAACAATTAAATATTTATATACCACTTTTCAACAGAACTTCATAAAAACATAGAACCATAGTGCTAACAGCAAAATATTCCTAGGTTGTGCACTCTTAGCAGTACCATATAATGAAGCTGTTAATATTCTCCCAAAAAATCTCAATATTCTCAATGGAAAATCCCTCCAATAGGCAATGAATAAAATTATATTAAAACCACTATTCCTGTCTTATTGCATTCCAGAGTTACAGGAGGTCCTTGAGAAACAGTCATGCTTGAACAGTGCATGCTTGAACTTGAGTTACAGGAGGTCCATGTGTACAGTGCATGCTTGAAGATAGATTGTCACAGGCCTGGGTTGTTTCTCTTTTATCCTGAGATTTATGCAAATGAGGGGCAAACATCCTGTTTAAATTGGTTCTCTGCACTCCTATTGCTCCACCTATAGTTAGGGATACAACCCCTGAGTCACTGTAGCCTCTTCCCAGTAAATCCCACTCAAAGCTACAGAAAGAACAATGATATTCAGTTTCTTTCAGATTTGTTTCTTCTCAGTTTTCTTCAGAGGTAATTGTTACAAATACAGGTATAATTGTCAAGCAGAACATAGTTACATCGAGAGCTTGATGTGAAAGGGGCTCTATCATCTCTCTTTCTTTTCAGGTGTGCAGTTGGCGGTCCAATTGGTGGAGACTGGAGGAGATGTAAAAAGGCCTGGAGAGTCCCTCCGCCTCTCCTGCCGAGGCTCTGGCTTCGACTTCGGCAGGGCTGCCATGCACTGGGTCAGGCAGGCTCCTGGGAAGGGACTGGAATGGGTTGCAGTAATATGGTATGATGGGAGCCAGCAATACTATGCTGATTCTGTCAAAGGACGCTTCACCATCACCAGGGACAATCCTGCAAACATGCTGTATCTGCAAATGAGCAACCTGAAAGCCGAGGACACTGCCATGTATTACTGTACAAGAGACACAGTGACAGGAAGTGAATGTCAGGCTAGACAAAAACCCTCCTTTTCTCCAGCTGATGTTAAAGCAGCTGCAGCAGCAACAGATTGGGGCGGGCTACAGTAGCGGGTTAGCCACTCCAGAACCACCGGGCTCGGCTGCGAGCCTGGTGGTTCTTACGATCACAAAGATTGGGCTAGGATTTTCCTAGCCCGATTTTTGTGATCATAAGAATAGCCCCTGTAAATGTGGTAGCATCCGTATTAAATTAAAGTACTCTGACTTTTGATAAAACGGTGGGCCAAAAAAAAAAAAATCTAGACTTTTATTTCCAGTCTCCTATATGACAACTGAGCCAGCACATGTTGGGACAGCTGCACTAATAATCTTCAGCATGATGTGTTGTTCTTAGAAGAGACATAAATGGTGGTTCCTGCTTCTGTTCCAGCAGCAGCAGATCTGGCCATTGGTTCCCTGGTTCATGAAGATTTCTTCAGAAATAGGGGTGTGCATGAACCACGGTTTGGTTCAAATTCGAACCCTGAATCATGGTTCATTAATTTGGATTGATTGTGAACCAGTTTACTTCCAGTGAACCAGTTTGTGCAACAGGGCAGTTCAATGAACCGAACTGAACCATGGCCCGTGGCCCGTGCATAACACATTCTGCAATAAACAATTCCTCCTATGGCAAAGCGATGGACATTCAGTGACATCAAAGTGATCGCCTTCTCCAATTCCCTTGGACAGTTTGGATCCATCATGCAACAGGTGATGTGAGTGTGCACTGTGCACATCCTGCCGCCACAAGATCACATGCATGCTTACATCCCATATTTCATGGCATGTGGTGCTGCTCAGAAAAGGAGCTGGAGATAGGAATGCCTACCCAGTGCAGTTGCTACATCAAGTGGGTGAATCCATCACTGACCTGGCTCACAAAAGAGAAACCATTCCACAAAATAAATCAGTATCAGACAATGAATGGACTCATTCCTTATTTTTATCCATTGTTTTAATTAATGTTAAATTATCATTATTAAGATATAAAATTAGAAATAAAAACATTTCATCAAATGGTTACATTGGAATTGAGTTTAATTGGCAACGTATACATAGACAGCCCAAACTGGTGAAGTCCTTCTGTTGAAAATGAACCTTCTTCATAAGCACCCTTGGGATGTGAAACGTGCTTTCTAATGAGAGATGCATGGTTCTCTAACTGTCCTCCTTTCAGAGGTTACTGTAGTATGGTCTTTTTATTCAAGACTTGAATAAAGCTGCATGGTTCTCTAACTTTCCTCCTTTCAGAGGTTACTGAAGTATGGCCTTTTTATTCAAGACTTTAAGCTGTGTATAGCTGGATTCTTTTTAGCTGGATTTGTACAGTGCAGACAAAATGTTTCTGAACCTCTGTATGTTAAGAACAATATTTATTTAAAAAACATTAGTTCCTAACCTAAACCCTGATAAGAGAGAAAGGCACCACCAATGAATAAGTAATACAGGCAGAGGCGTATCTAGGGAACATAGCGCCTAGGGCAAGCACTGAAATTGCACCCCCGTCCAAACATCCGACACACATCTTTCAGATAATTTTATTATAATATCAGCTGAAAAATACAAGTCAAGCTCGTTCATCTTTTAATATTTCAAAAACTATTTAGCAGTGGACATAGCCAGACCAAAAAATGCTGGAAAACTACAAATGTCAGTATGCTGGGGCTCATGAAACACCCAAATACTGTGTGGAGGTGTACTTAGAAAACTAAACAGAAGTGCCTGTCTAATTCTCTACTATGCATTGTAGCATCACTATTACATAAGTTTTAAAAATAAATGGAGAATTTGACTTTTCCCAGATACTCTGAAAATAATTAAAGGATATGCAGAGTAAACTGTGTCACTGCTTGGAATATATTCTAGTCTTTCAGAAAGACAGTTAAAATGAGAGAAAGAGAGCAAGAAACTCCCAGTGGCCTTAATACTAAGGATTTCACACTGATTCAAAGACAAGCTCACCATTAATAGCCATATTATTAAGACATCACATTTAACTCACTTATCACAAGAAGCAAAGAGCAAATGAATACAATCCTAGCTCATAAGCTTCAGCTCAGTATTCATAAGCTCTGATTCTCTGTAAATAGTGCCAAACTGAATATGTTTACACTGACATATTATGTTAAATAAAAAAAATTACCTGTAGCCCCTTTGGGGGCTTCCTAAAGGCTCTGGGGGGGGGTCTGAAAAGGTCCCGGGCTGATTTTTGGACCTGTTTGGGACAGCAAAGATCGGTGTGCTGGCCATTTTGGAGGCTGCCAGGCATGCTCAAATGGCCTCTTTGAGGCCTGGCAAAGTCTACGGCCTCACAGGGACCATTTGAACATGTGTGGTGGCCATTTTTAAATATATATATATATATTAAAAATGTCCACCAAAAACAAAATGGCCATGGCCTAAGGCCTCACAGAGGCCATTTGAGCATGTGTGGTGGTCATTTTGTTTTTGGTGGCCATTTTATTTTTTTAAAAATTAATTTTAAAAAATGGTGCCCCCTTTAAGTGGCGCCCGGGGCACGTGCCCTGCCTGCCCCACCCTTAGATACGCCCCTGAATACAGGGAAACAGGATGATTTGAATATTCACTCACAGAGTCTACAATAAAGATCCTTGTGTGAAAAACTAAAAACCCAGCAATCAGTAACTGGGAGCACCTCATTGAACAGCAATAACTGCAACTAAATGTTTCCTGTAACTGGTGACCACTCTTTCACATAGGCTTGGAGGGATCTTGGCCCATTCTTCCATACATACCTATTTCAGCCCTGTGACATTTAAGGGCTTCCTTGCATGAACACCTCACTCCAGGTCTTGCCACAGTATTTCAGTAGCTCAGGACTTTGACTTGCCACTTCAAAACCTGAAACAACCTCCTCCTCCAAATTGTAGTAGACTTACTTGAATGTTTAGGTTTCTAAATGAATGTCACACTACATGACCTATTCTCAGCTCAGCCTCAGCTCACAGAGAGATGGCCTGAAATTGTCCTCTAGAATTTTCTGATATGCATACAAATTCATAGTTCTATCAATGATGGCAAGTTGTCCAGGTCCTGATGCAGCAAAGCAGCCCCAAACTATATCTCCACCACCATGCTTAGCACTCTGGATGGTACTAGATAGAAAAGACAAGTAGAAGAGAACTTTCTTTCCATTTCTTCACTTTTCTACTCTCCCTGTGTCTACTTGGAGGGGTCTGGAGGGAACATAAAATGGTTTCCGCATCTTCTGTCATGTCTCTGGGGTCATCTTCTGCAGTTAGGACTTCAATTGGGTACAACAGGCTTCTGAGAAGGAACTGAACTGCAGTTCTACACCTGGGAGAGGACTGGAATGGATTGCATATAAAACCAATAGTGGGGGCTCACAGTACTATGTAGACTGTGAGCCACATAGTAGTGGGAGAGGAGAGCTAGTCTTGTTGTAGCAAGCATGACTTGTCCCCTTAGCTAAGCAGGGTCTGCCCTGGTTGCATATGAAAGAGAGACTAGAAGTGTGAGCACTGTAAAATATTCCCCTCAGGGGATGGAGCTGCTCTGGGAAGAGCATCTAGGTTTCAAGTTCCCTCCCTGGCTTCTCCAAGATAGGGCTGAGAGAGATTCCTGCCTGCAATCTTGGAGAAGCCACTGCCAGTCTGTGTAGACAATGAGATTCTTAAGTGCACTGGAAGGATGGACTGACTGATCTTCTGTTAAGGAATGGCTTATGAAAGTCAGTAAAGTTCTTATATAGGGTAAAGTTCTTATATAGGGAGCCATAAAGTTGTTTCAGAGTTAAGAATCATTGAGACTTCTTAATGTGAGAAAATCCTCTGTTCTTCAAACTCTGGGATTTCCTCACATTAAGAAGTCTCAATGATTCTTAACTCTGAAACAACTTTATGGCTCCCTATATAAGAACTTTACCCCAAAACACAGTAACACACACTTGCTGTGTGATATAATGGAATTGGCTAACATCCTGACAAAGCTTATGATATCAAGGCTAGCCCTCATGCTAATCCTCATAGTGTATGGAAACTTTTGACCAATCTATAAGGGTTGAGAAGTAACAAAGGGTGAGTGAAATACAATGGTTCTCACTTAGCAGTATTCAATAGTGGCCGTCGCAATATTCTCCGAAATACATTTCATTATTTATTCATCATATTTATATTCTCAGTGGAAGATGCTTAAAAATATTACAACCATAATTCCTGTCCGATTGCATTCCATAGTTAAGGAAGCAGTCATCACTAAGACAGTGAATGCTTGGAGAAGGAGAGGTTGCCACAGACTGGTGCTATTTCACTTTTATCTTGAAGGATATGCAGATGCAGGGCCACCTTCCTCTTTAAATGAGTTGTACACCCTCTCCATGCCACTGTCCATACACACAGAGACACAACCCCTGTGTGACAGTAACCACTTTCCCATCAATCTCTCTCAAATCTACAGACAGGAAAATGAGACTGTGGTTCCAGTTGATTTTCTGCTTAGCTTGCCTCAGAGGTAATGGTTGTTCCTCAAGATTGAATTGTGAAGCAGGGAAATAGTTACATTCTCAATATATAATGTGCTCATGTCTCTCTTTTTTCTTAGGTGCCCAATCAGTGGTGCGGTTAGAGGAGTCTGGAGGAGACACAAAAAGGCCTGGGGAGTCTCTCCGCCTCTCCTGCCAAGCCTCTGGGTTCACCTTCAGTAGACACAATATGAACTGGGTGAGGCAGGCTCCTGGAAAGGGACTGGAATGGATTGCATGGATAGCAATAGCAATAGCAATAGCACTTACATTTATATACCGCTCTATAGCCGGAGCTCTCTAAGCTGTTTACAATGATTTAGCATATTGCCCCTAACATTCTGGGTACTCATTTTACCGACCTCGGAAGGATGGAAGGCTGAGTCAACCTTGAGCCCCTGGTCAGGATTGAACTTGTAACCTTCTGGTTACAGGGTGGCAGTTTTACCACTGCACCACCAGGGGCTCCTCAATGATGGGAGCACACAGTCTTATGCTGATGCTGTGAAAGGGCGCTTCACCATCTCTAGGGATAATTCCAAGAGCCAGCTGTATTTGCAAATGAACAGCCTGAAAGCAGAGGACACCGCTGTGTATTACTGTGCAAGATACACAGTGACAGGAAGTGAATCTGAAGCCAGGCAAAAACTCTGATTTGGTACTCCCAGCTGATTCAGCTGCCAGCTGATGGGGGAAAAGAAGTAGAAAGGTAGCCAATATTGCAGTGCGTGACCCAAAATCAAAGATATATGTTTTCTTTATGGACTTCAGTGTGATAATATCCTATGATAATCCACAGGGCTCAGGAAATCCACTAGCCTACTTGTCTGTGATGAGCGAAAAGTGATGCCTGATGAGTACAAACATTTCTGCTGAATAATGTATCAATATAGCTCTGTCAATGAAAAATAATGAAGCTATTCTCACGCTCAGTGGAAAGCGTGCTTAGCCCGCTTGCCACCGATCGTGAGACTCACCAGGCTCGCAGCCAATCCCGGGCTCACACAGGGCATGCTGGAGCTTCCGTAACGGAGCCGGCAGTCATGTGGGCAGTTGGTTCGGCCGCCTGGAGCAGACTGCCTGCTTGTGTGCAGGGAGAGCGGGCTAAGCTCGCTCTCCCAGTTAAACCTCCCCAGGTGGCTCCCACTGATGGTGGGAACCACTTTTCTTGACTCATGGAAATCAATGGACTTTACCCAATGTAGAAATGATGTTACCATAATTTATCTCTATATATGTACTCTCTCTCTCTCTCTCTCTCTCTCTCTCTCTCTCTCTCTCTCTCTCTCTCAAATTTTGACTGTGAAATGGTGCTTCACCATCTCCAGGATGAGAGGAGGGCCTCAATGTGCTGCACTGGCAAATGAATGTTTAAGTGGTTAATTTAAAAACAAACAAACAAACAAACCCAGAATGTAATAACAGGCTGGCAGGTAGCACAACAAAATTAGAGGGCAAGCCCTGCTCATGATCTGGTTGGAGTGCTGAAATTCATAAGGAGTGAGAATGGGATTCTGTAGAGGCTAAGGCAGGTGCCTGGATCCTGCATGAGAGACCTGCCATAAGAATTGTGGGAACTTGAAAAGAAATGCCATCAATTAACTTCTGGAAAAGCCCCAACTCTAAAAACTCTCCCAGACTTGCTTTGCTGGATGTTGATTTACTAGATGTTGCTATACTGGTTATTTTACTGGTTCAAGTGGTGGGATTAAGAAGAGGCATCAGAAAGGGTCTGGCTGCAACTTTAGCATGGATGTGTGTGTGTGTTTGTGTGTGTGAATAGGGGCTAGAGTGGATTGCCTTCATTTATGGCACTGCAATATATTATCTTGAATTTGTAAATGCTTGATTCACTGCCCTCAGGGACAGAGTCACCAGGTAATTCTGCCAGTAAAGAGACCATCTGGAGCTTCTAAGTTTCTTACAAGTCATGCTTTACACATCATATGGGGAGAATCTCTTCTTGAAAGCAGCCCTGACAATTGTCTCCTATTGGCTTCTCACATGGGGGCAGTAGAGATCCACAAAAGAGAGTAGAAAATGCTGTTGACCATGAGATACTTAACATGGACCACTGAGTGTGTTGGTTTGTGGTTTCAACTATAAGGCTGGCTTTTCCCTTGTTTGCTTCAAAGAAGCACCACTGAGGTCCTTTGACAGTTTGACTTCTCAGGAGACATTCCCACAATGAATTTTTAAACCTCAATGCATTATTTTCCAGCCTGCCAAAGTATGGAGCAACCAGCATTGCTTAGAGTGCATTGACTTATCTGCCAGATTCGGACTTAATAGGAAACTAGAGGTCCCTTCACCTATGATTTCCATACCTGCATGTCCAAAAACAGGCAACTGGAATTCAGGGTGGAAAGGGACCCATGGTTTCTCTCCCTGAACCTTCGGTTCCAAGTAGAGTTTCACCACTGTAAACTCCATTTCTGCAGTGCTAGTGTTACAGCTGTATGCTGGCACTGCAGTTTGAGCCACATGCAACCAGAGTTGAGGGAGGAAGCTTCCTCAATTTAAAAAAAAAAAATCCATGAAAAGATTCTGCAACACCAAATGGTTGACCTTGGTTCTGAATCACCAGCAGTGAACCTAATCTGCTCTTCCCCTGCACACTTCCAGTTTTGATCATTAGTGTTTTGATCCAATTTCCAAAAAGGTTTTCCCCTTTTCCAAAAGTGTTCTGTAGTACTATTGGGTTAGTACACTATAGCAGTTTTCTCTCAGCAATGCTGTACAATGCAGCAGTTAATATTTCTCCAAACATCTCTGGATGTGACCAGTGGGAAGTCCCTAAAATATATGTTTTAAAATAAATTATAATAAAACCATTGTTTCAGTTCTGTTGCATTCCATAGGCAGAGAGAACAATTCTTCACTGTCTCCTGAATCATGTGAGCAGAGCACGCAAGAAGGTTGCCACAGGCTGGGTTGTTCGTCTTTTATCCTGAGATGTATGTAAATTCACAGCCAACATCCTGCTTAAATTGATCCTACCCTCCTCCTGCCCCAGCTACAGCCAGAAAGAGAATCCCTGCATGTCTATGACCACTTCCTAGCCAATCTCTCCCAAAGCAACAGAAAGAAACATGAAGTTGTGGTTCACATTTGTTTTCTTCCTAGCATTCTTCGGAGGTAATTGTTTGTACTCGAGATATGATTATCAAGTTTTCTAAAAAAGGTGGGGAGGGGCAAATTCAAGGTCTTAATACGAAAGTAGATCTATCATCTCTCTTTCCTTCCAGGAATACAGTCAGCAGTCCAGCTCGTGGAATCTGGAGGAGATGTAAAAAGGCCTGGAGAGTCCCTCCGCCTCTCCTGCCGAGCTTCCGGGTTCACCTTCACTGACTACTGGATGCAGTGGATAAGGCAAGCTCCAGGAAAGGGACTGGAATGGATCGGGGAGATAAATGGGAATGGGGGAACAAAGAACTATGCCACCTGGGCAAAGGGGCGCTTCACCATTACCAGGGACAATCCCTCCAATATGGCATATCTACAAATGAACACCCTGAAGGCTGAGGACACTGCTGTGTATTACTGTGCAAGAGGCACACAGTGAGAGGAAGTGAATCTGAAGCTAGACAAAAACCCTGCTTTTCTATTAACAGCTGATTAAGCTGAAAGCTGATGGGAAATAGTAGTAGAAGGGAGACCAATCACTCAGTGAGTCAAAAATTGACCTAAATGGGACAGTATCATATTAAGTCTAAATGTTTTACTGGCCAATGAGATGGGATGACAACAAGAAGTTCAGAGTTCCCTCTTGAGTTATAAGATCACAATGATTAACAAAATGAGATTAATTTTCAATAGAGTCTGTGACCCGCAAAATTTCACCTTAATATAGAATCACTCAGAACGAATGACCTCTGTCCTTCCCTTGCCACATTTCTACCATTTTGGCGAGATTTCAGCAAGACAGACTCATGCAAAGGCAGTGTAATGGATTGCACATATCAGGAATAGCAGAAGCTCAGAAGAGTCTTCTCTAAAAGGGAAGCCATGAAAGGGAGCTTTGCATCTCCATGAACAGCCCTTCAAATATGCTCTTTCTGCAGACAAGCAATCTGAAACCTGAAAATAGAGCATATCTGTTGTAAAAACAAAACATCTGGCTGGAACACCAAACCTTGCAAAGCGGAAACCCAAATGGCCAGCGCGCTGGGGAATAGGCCCAGAAAGGGCCAAAGACTGCATGAACTGGGTTATTTTTTCATAAAGCAAGGTTGGTAGCAGGAGGGGAACTTCCGTGGACCATACCACCACCTCAGAGAAGGCCCCTCCCATGAGGGAGTAAGTTAAAAAAAGAAAAGAAATTTTTAAAAAATGGCTTGACGAACCCCCAACCCAGGGTGGGGGTGGGGTGTTCGTTCCAGAGTCAAGCCGAATGGAGGTTATATCAGACTTTAAACCGAACTGGTTCGATGTCAAACTGGCTCAGATTAAAACCTGTTGGCACACCCCTAATCTTGTGTATAGTTCTGGTCATCATTTCTCAAAAATGAAATTGTATAATTGGAATTGGAATATAATTGGAAGAGTTGCAGAAGAAGGCAACCAAAAAGAAGGCAACCAGATGCAGGGGAGTAACAGCAGAAGAGAGGGCATGCCCTCAAATCCTGCCTGTAGGCTCCCAGTGGCATCTGGTGGGCCACTGTGTGAAACAGGATGTTGGACTAGATGAGTCATGGGCCTGATCGTGCGGGGCTGTTCTTATGTTCAAGATGATCAGGGGCCTAGAGCACCTTAGTCATGAGGCAAACCTGAGGCTTTTTGGTTTGGAAAAGAGGTGACTAAAGGGAGACATGATAGAGGTCTATAAAATCATGCATGGTTTAGAAAGAGTATGGAGATAGAATTTTTATCTCCCTCTCTCAGAACACTAGAATCAGGAGTCATCCCATGAAATTGATTGCTGGGAAATTTAGGACAGACGAAAGGAAGTACTTCACACAGCACATAGTTTAACTGTGGAACTCTCTTCCCCACAGGATGTGGTGATGGCCACCAGTTTGGGAGGATTTAAAAGGGGATTAGAAACATTCATGGAGGACAGATGTATCAGTGGCTACTAGTCTTGATGGCTATAGAATACAGGCTCAGAGGCAGGAAAAGCTTGCAGGGAAGCAACAGTAGAGAGAAGGCAAACCTTTCTCTATTTCCCGTGGGCTTCCCAGCAGCCACTGAGTGAAACTCGATGATGGACTAGATGGGCCTTGGGCCTGATCCATCAGGGCTGTTCTTATGCTCTTATATGCAATGAGTAAATGATAATCTTTGCACTACTGCATCCAATAGAGACAGCATGAGGTTCTTTGCCAGGTCCCAAAATCATGTATATAGTCTGTGCACACAGCGAGAGATTCCCATAGGCCCATTTTGTTTCTCTTTTATCCTGAGATATATGCAAAAGCAGGGCCAACTTCCTGTTTAAACTGGACTTACTTCTGCTGCCCAGCCACACCCAGAGACACAACCACAGTTTGACTTTGTACACTTCCCGGTCAATCCCGCTCAAAGCAACAGACAAGAAAATGATGTTGGGGTTCAAATTTGTTATGCTTTTAGCATTGTTCAGAGGTAATTGTTCTTACTCTAAGAGCCTATTCCCACAAGCACTAGAAAGCAGGCGAAGGGAGCCTAGCCCACTTTCTAGTGATCATCAGAACCACCAGGCTCGCAGTCAAGACTGGTGTTTCAAAGGTGGTTAGCCCACTTAATTCCCCCTCCCCTTAAATGAGGGTAATGGAGTGAGTGGAGAGGAGAGCTGGTCTTGTGGTAGCAAGCATGACTTGAGCCCATTGCTAAGCAGGGTCTGCCCTGGTTGCATATTAATGGGAGACTTGATGTGTGAGCACTGCAAGATATTCCCCTCAGGGGATGAAGCCGCTCTGGGAAGAGCAGAAGGTTTCAAGTTCCCTCCCTGGCTTCTCCAAGATAGGGCTGAGAGGGATTCCTGCCTGCAACCTTGGAGAAGCCGCTGCCAGTCTGTGAAGACAATACTGAGCTAGATAGACCAATGGTCTGACTCAGTATATGGCAGTTTCCTATGTTTCCTATGAGGGATACATGGGTCCCCTCTCCTGCCTCCCTGCCTATCCCGGAGGAGAGAGGTCCTTCAACATCGGCCGAGAAACAAGCGTCCAAATACGCCATTGGATGGAAGGGAAGTATACTAATCCCTGTTCTGAAACTTCTTGCTGCCCTCTTTTCCTGCTGTCTTTCAAGTCTAAAGCTGTTCTCTAAGATCATTTCTCTGGTCAGCCTTGAGTGGACTTAATTTGGATCTCAAGACAAAATGCCTCTTTGTGAACTTCAATTTAGTGTTGTTGATACTATTAGCCTTGTTAGTTTTATTAGTTAATATTATGTTGCTTAACAATCAATATTTTCTTTCTGTACACCTAAAACCCTAAACCCCCCCCCCAAAAAAAACAAAACCCTAACCTGATTTCATTTTGACTTTAACTCTCTGTCAGTCCTTTCTGAGACCAAATCTTTAGAAAATTTATTCTGTAATGAACTGCTCACATTAGTTGCACTGGTTCCCCACACAAGCCCCAAAATTAGTCAGGAGTGCATAACCAATACTCCAGAGTAGTCTCATTAAGAGGTTGCATGCAGTCCAAGCAGAAACAGAGCTGGGTGCCTAGAGCGTCCAACTCATGAGGGAACTTCCCCATGTACCATGCTCCTTTTGCAGTGCACAAATGGTGGAATTGTCTCTTCATCTGACAGGAATATTTGTCCCTTCTTGTATTCTAGAAGCCAAATATAAGTAATTTGATACCTGGCTCATGAAAACTCCTTTATCAATACATGAGTCCTCCAGTGGCAAAGGGCTCCCTTTCCAGGTACTTTCAGTGACATGAAAATGTAGCTTTCTTAATCACCTTGTGGGTTTTGACCCACCGTGCAACATACAGTAGATAGGGAGTGCACACATCCTGGTCCACTTCTGGGATGCCATCTTGAACCTCATGGCCACATGACATGGTCACAGAATGTACATGTCCACATCCCATATTGCATGGCAGTTGGGGCTTGTCTAAGAACCAGCTGGAGACAGGGCTAAACATGTAATGTTGTGGTTAAATGTGTGTGAATTGGCCACTGACTTGGCACACACAAAAACAGCCATTTCACAATGTAAGTGAACAACTGTTGATTTGTGTAATAAAAGAAAGGCTGCAGACTTTAACATTGAAACCCAGGTTAGCAATTGAGAGATTTCTCTATTTCCACTCCACTGAATTTCATTAATTTCCCTTGCATTTCGGGCTTTCTCAGTTGTCACTTGTGGAATGTGTCTCTCTTGAGTATAAGAGGCTTACTGTCTTTGGAGGCCTTCAAGAAAGCCCTAAAGGCCCACCTTTCCCTCCTGGCTTTTAGTAATATTTAATTGGTTTAAGATGGTTTTTAAACAGAGTTTTATGTTAATTCAATGGTTTTTATTTTATGTTAATGTTAATCTTTTTAAAGGCCCTGAGCCTTTGTAGAATGGGCAGTATATCAATCAAAAATTGAATTGAATTGAACTAAATTAAATTAAATTAAATTAATTAAATTAAAACCTTCAGAAGTTATTCAATGAAATGATTCCCACAGGCTCTGTTGAAGCTGTCACAATGAATTACCGTTTTCGAAGATATCACTCTTTATTATGAGAAAGGTTGATTCAGCTTCTCCAGTTGGAACATTCTGCTTTTCAAGAGACTGTCAGGAGCTGCAAATTTTTTCCTGAGTCTCACTCTACACATAAAAGGATAAAATTGTCATCATTAAAGTAGTCCATATAAGTCTGCTTCAGCTGCTTCTCAAAAGGGGGCAGCAATGCTGTGCAGAAAATGGGTCATGGGGGGAAGAAAACGAAGAGGCTGGTTTGTGGTTTCAGCTGTGAAGCTGGCATTTCCTCAGCCGTTTGCTGGGGAAATGGCTGAGGGACACTATACTGGTCCCTTGACAATTGGACTCCACAGGAGACTTGCCTGTGATGTTCTATTAAAAGCTGATTCAGCGTAACCCAACCTTCCGATGTTTGGAGTGCACAGAATAGCTAAGAATGCTTTGACTTGCTTCCCCCTCTTATTTTATTTACGATTATTTATGAAGGAAACTAGATATCCAACACTTCACAAAACCATGCAATCATTGTGTTGGGGGCAGTTGTAGATCACTTGTGTTGGGGGCACATGTATCTAGCCCCACCCTCTGGCTGATGAAAATTATCCAAAACCCAGCCATTCCCAACAGATGTTTGTCTGGCCTCTGCTTGAAGACCCCCAGTAAGAAAAAGCCAATTGCAGAAGTGTTCTCTCTAACAGAGATTCCCAGATGTTGTTCACTAAAACTCCCAACATCTCTAGCTGCAATGGCCTTTGCAGGGGTGTAGCAAGGTTGGAGTGGGCCCAGAGACAAGATTTTAAAATGCCCCCCCCCCCAAGATCCTCATGGCTCTTTAAATGTTCAGCTCTCATGGTGGGGGTGGGGAGCAGCACGCTTTATACATGGTGGGAAGGGCGACGATCTCCCTCCCCTTCTACCCTGCTGGAGGCTGCTTAAGGCGTCACAGGGGAATGCCTACTCTAAACCTTCCTTAGCAGATGCTCCTCGATTCTCCAGCTACCTGCAGGAAAGGAGATTCCACAAACTTCACTATCCAGGGCGGTGTGGGGGCGGTTCTCGGTGTTTCAGAGAATGGAGAGCAAGAGGAAATGTCTCAAGCTTTTTCTTCCTCCCTGAAGATGACTTGATGGGAGCAGAGAGTAATGAAGTCACTGGGGAAAATATTCTACAGAGAGGTTGAAAAAGCTGCAGTGTAAATAAAGAGAGCAGCAAACAAACTGAGTAATTGGATGGGAACAAAACAAGCCACGAGGAGGAGAGAGAAAAGAGTTTTTGCTGGTCAGTAAACTTGCAAGCAGCTGCTGGGATAAGGTCATTGTTGTAAAAATAAACTAATTTGAAGCATTTTAAACTAATCCAAGTCAGTCTGTGGGGAAGAGGGGCACAGAGATGGGGTGGTGGAAAGCAAGGGAGAGAAATGACTTTAAACATCCCCCACCTTCCTCCCCGACCCCCGTTTCAGCCTTCTGTTGCAAACACACCAACATGAGCAGGCAGAAAGTTTTAAGCACAACCCCCACCCTCATCTTCTTCAGACTGCTCACCTCCTCTTTGCCTCCTCCCTCCCTCCCTCTCCACCATTCAGACGCATCTGTCAGCAAGGTGGGAGCAGTGGCTGCCTGGATAAACTGGGCGGGACGGGCACAGCAAAAACAGCTTGATCCCTGCACACAGCAGGGACCAGAGCCAGACAAAAAGCATTGCTTCAGGGCGGGCTTCCCTTTCCCCCACCACCAGCCCCATTAATGCCACCGCCTGTGGCGGCCCTCCCTGCACACCTACTCAGTAGCAGTGGTGGAGGAGCTAACCTAATGAGGATGGCAGAGGCTCCATGTCTTCTCTCTGTGTTGTGTTGTCTCTCTCTTTCTGAGTCTGTCTCTCAGTCCCTCCATCCCTAAAGAACAGCACAGTCAGAGTGGCCTTTGGGGATGGACGGTCACAAAGGGATAGGCAGGAGGCGGGCTGTGCTTCACACACTGGCTGGCTGGCGCGCTTTGAGTGCGATGGTCTCTCTCACTCCCGCCGTTGGCATATTCAAAAGCAAAGATCATGTGCCTTTCTGCCTCCCACGTGCAGCGCCCACCCAGCCAATGAGGACAGGGAAGGTCAGCAGGAGGAGGAGCCACAGGTGTGATAATGAAGCAAAAGAGGGTGTGGGGAAAGGAGGAGGGAGGGAGGAAGAGAGAGTATGGTGTGTGGTCCCCGCAGCAAGGATTTTTCGGGAACAAAAAAATATCATTTCCCCCCCTGGAAGAACTAATGAATGAACGCCGGGCAGGGGAGTCATGTGACTTATCTCTGGAAGGCCCCTCATGGGAGCAGGGCCCAGAGACAACTGCCTCCCCTTGCCCGATTATAATTACGCCCCTGGGCCTTTGGATGGAGATTATGGGAGTTGTCGTCAACAAAATCTGGGAATCCCTGTTAGAGGTAACACTGAATGGCAGGTCACTAATTCCATTGTCAAATGGTTGTTCTGCTTAAGAGATTGCACCTACTGATCAGTGGAAATTGATCCTCCTATAACAAGCCCTTTGGATTTAGGCCTCCACTCCAGGCAGCAAAGCACAAATCTTTGTCCTTTCTAGGTGACAGCCCTTCAGCTATTGAAGAATACTTCAGTGTCTCCTGAATCCTCCCCCCCCCGCCACAGGCTAAACATGCCCAGTAGCTTTAATGGCTGCATTCACAGATAATGCGGAATTGCAGTTGAATAGCCCTGCGGTTCCATGGACCCTACATCCGGATGCAGGGAAATGCAGTCAGACCTGGTGTTGAAACTGAGGGTTCAGGATTGGGACTCCAATCTGATCCAGTTTCATTGCCTCAACCCAGAAACCTATGATACGTCCAAATTCAGAACTGTAGGCTGCTGAGTTGAGGGAGGAAACTCCTCCATCAATGCCAGCCTGATTGGCTGGTTGAGAAGTACCACTGGGTGTATAACCCGCAACACATCTCTACTAGCAGTAATTTATAGTGAAACTGTTAATAAATTTCAGTATTCTGAATGGATAATACATGACATAAAGACAATGAATATAAAAACTAAAATTACTTTCCTATTGCATTCCAGAGATACAGAAATCCATCTTTGCAAAATATTTTGTAATGTGCATGCTTGAAGAGAAAGAGAGAAAGGTTGCTGCAGTCCAGGCCAGTGAAATGTCTTTTTATCTTGAGATTTATGCAAATTCAGGGCCAAGTTCCTCCTTAAATGGCTCTTTCACTCTACACTGACCCCAGCTATACACAGAGATACAAATCTTGTGTCACTGTGATCCCTTCCCAGTGAATCACTCTCAAGATATAGAAAGGAAGATGAGATTGTGGTTTGCATTGGTTTTCTTTTTCTCATTCCTCAAAGGTAATTCTTTCTACTACTGATATAAAAGGCCAGGGAAAAAATAGCTGCATTCTAGGGCTTCATGTGAAAGGGGTTCTCTCATCTCTCATCTCTCTTTCTTTTCAGGTATCCAATCACAGGTGCAGTTGGTGGAGTCTGGAGGAGATGTAAAAAGGCCTGGAGATTCCCTCCAACTCTCCTGCCAAGCCTCTGGGTTCAACTTTGGCAGCTATGGCATGAACTGGGTGCGGCAGGCTCCTGGGAAAGGACTGGAATGGGTTGCAGGGATATGGTATGATGGGAGCAAGCAATACTATGCTAATTCTGTGAAAGGACGCTTCACCATCACCAGGAACAATCCCTCAAACATGCTGTATCTGCAAATGAATAACCTGAAAGCCGAGGACACTGCCATGTATTACTGTGCGAGAGGCACACAGTGAGAGGAAGTGAATCTGAAGCTAGACAAAAACCCTGCTTTGCTACTGACAGCTGATTCAGCTGCAAGCTGATGGGGAACAGTAGTAGAAGGGAGACCATTCACCCACTGATTAACTTAACTGAGCCAAAACATCTTTGAATGCAAGTTTAATTTTCCTTTATTGACCTAAATGGGACAATATCAATATGCTTTACTGGCCAATCCAATGGGGTGAGAAGAAGTAACTCTGAGTTCCCTCATAAGTTCTAAGATCACAATGATTTTTACAATGAGATAAATTTTGAAAAGTGTCTGTGACCCACAAATTTGCCCTTAATACAGAATCACTGAGAACAAATAAATCTAGCTGTCCCTTGCCATATTTCCAACCTCCCCCATTTAAATTTGGGGGAGATTTCAGCAAGACACCCTCATGAGAAGGGAGTGGAATGGATGGCACAGAGAAGCAGTAGCAGACACTTATAAGAGTTCTCCAACTCCATGAAAGGGTGCTTCACCATCTCCACAAACAGCCCTTCAAATTTGCAGTTTCTGCAGGCGAGCCATCTGCAACGTGAAGACTCTGCACTTTAAGTGGCTATGAGAAAAGATGAGAAAGCACATAAAATAGAGCACCTGGCTGGAGCACCAAAACTTACAAAGGGGAAGAATGTGATTCTGAAGAGAGCAAGGCAGGTGCCTGTATTCTGCATGGAAGCCCATCAGTAAGTGTAGGGGCTGTGAGAGAGAAATGAAACACAATAAACCACCTGTAGAAAAGCCACCATAAAAATATTCCAAGTGTGTCCAAATTCAGGTTCATCTGGTGGGAACAGGAGTGGGCCTCATCAAGACTATAACTCTGCCTACACCTTTGCCTACATCTACACTACACCACCTCTGCCTACAACTTTGGGGACTCTCTGATAAGCTGGATCAGACACCCTTCCCAAAGGGACTGTATTGGATTGCCTCTGTATTGGATTGCCTTTACTGAAGGCACTGTGATATATTGTACTGAATCAGGAAATGGTTGATTCATTGTCTTCACTAAGAATTCCAAATGGTCATTCTGCCAGTAAAGAGACCACCTAGAGCTCCTCAATCTCTCAGGCATCTCTCTTGACACATATCTGGGGATCTCTTTCTAAGACCAACTCTGAAATTTCCACCCTACTTACTTCTCATAAGGGGGCAGCAGCAATTCAGAGAACAGAATTGAAAATACCCTTGGCCGTGAGGGGCATAACATGAACGGCTGAGCATGCTGGTTTGTGGTTTCAGTTTTGAGACTGATGATTTCCTCAGTGTTTTCTTCAGAATGGATAAACCCTTGAGAGTTTCACTCACCAATGACTTTTACACACACCAGGCTTCACCACGAGTTTACAGGGAGGCTTTACTGCAAACTCGAAGTTGTTCCAAAAAACCTATACAAAAAGTGGATTTTTTTTTACCCAATATATAAACCGGGCTACACGCTATGGCCTTAGGGATGTGCAAACTTGTTCAATATAGAGCTGGTTTGACATAAAACAGATTTGATTCAACAGTTTGGGGTCGGACTGAACCTCCCCCTGTTCAGTCCGACCCTGGAACAACCCCTCCCCCTAGCTGTTTGTTGGTTAAAAACCTTTAGTACTTATCCCTCCAGGGGACTTCTCTGAGGCCAGGTGGGGGGGGTGTGTGCTACAGAGTTTCCCCATCCCCACTCCAGCCTTCCTCATGCCCCAAATCACCCATGACCCAGGCCACACAGAGGCCCATTGCACATGAGTGGAAGCCTCCGGAATGGCCGCCACGAGTGGGAAAGGTCTGGAAAGGGCCAAAGAATGCCCAGACCAGGCAATTTATAGCATTAGGGAGGCCAGCACGGGAGGGGAAACTTTCGCGGACGCCTCTGGAGGGGGTAACTACTAAAAAAAAGTTTTCTAGAAAACGTTTGTGAACCAAGGGAGACCAATCACTCAGTGAGCCAAAAATTGACCTAAATGGGGCAGTATCATATTAAGTCTAAATGACTTACTGGCCAATGAGATGGGATGACAAGAAGAAATTCAGAGTTTCCTCTTGAGTTCCAAGATCACTGATATTTTCAAAATGAGATTAATTGTTAATAGTGTCTGTGACCCACAGCATTTCACCTTAATACTGCATCACTAAGAATGAGTGACCTCTGTTCTTCCCTTGCCACATTTCCAACATTTTGGCAAGATTTCAGCAAGACAGATTCATGCAAAGTGAGTTGAATGGAGTGCACAGATAAGGAATAGCAGAAGCTCAGAAGAGCTTTCACACTGCATGAAAGGGTGCTTCACCATCTCCATGAACAGCCCTTCAAATAGGCTGTTTCTGCAGATGAGCAATCTGAAATCTGAGAACTATGCCATGTAAGTGGTTATAAAAAGAGATGAGAAAGCAGGTAAAAATAGAGCATATCTGTTGTAAAAACAGAGCATCTGGCTGGAGCACCAAACCTTGCAAAGGGAAGAATATCAAACTGCAGAGGGCAAGGCACCATGGTGGCCCTTGAGGAGTTCCGTGAAGGATCCCACTGCACATCCAAATGGGAGACACAAACTATGGCCGGCAACTGTGCAAAACCTGCCTTTAAAGTAAATGAGATATGCCATAGTTGTGTCTTGTACAAGCACAAGCATTCTTTTGGCACACAGCACTAGTCTGGAACACACACTCCAGTATTACCAGTATTACCACGAGTTTTGCACTAGTGTGACATCATTACACAAGCTCTTCATTAGTGAGGATGTCAGCCAGTGCCTGCAGGTACCTGCTGTGGCAGGAAAAGGGGGGAGCTGTTGGGAAGATTCCCATTTATTCCAGGATTGAGGAACACTGAGACTGCTTAATGTTAGAAAATCAAAGAATTTCCAGAAGAGAGAATGTGATTGTCATAAACCATTCTGCAGTAGAAGATGACTCAAGCCCATCCTTCAATGCACTCCACAATCCCAGGCAAAAGTCCTAATCACCTCATTGGGCTTTCAGAGCACACTCAGCATAGTATTCTTTTGTCCAGCACCATTGTCACCCTTTCCTGTAGGAAGGTATGGTCCTCATTCTGCCTCAGGGCAAGATGCTGCCTCGTTCTACCCATGAAACAATAAAGCAGTGCGTATCCTCTCTGGATTCACCAATGGTGTGTTCATGTAATTGGGCCTCAGCTATACCATCCTGCTGTGCTGTGTATCCCTGACGTTCGTGCCTGCCCTGGTCTGTGCCTCTGGACCGACCCTGTTTCCAGTCCTGATCTGTGCAGCATGCTTGGCCGCAGCGGCACTGCTCTCTTGAGATCTCTGGACTTTGTCTGCCTTCATGACCGGTGAGGGATACACAGGTCCCCACTTCTGCCGCCTCCTCCCTTCCTGTCCCTGAAGAGAGAGATCCATCATCGGTCAAACAACAAGTGTCCAAATACGCCATTGGATGGAAGGGAGGTATACTAATCCCTGCTCTGAAATTTCTTGCTCCCTCTTTTCTTGCTCTCTTTCAAGTCTAAAGCTGTTCTCTAAGATCAATTCTCTGGTCAGCCTTGAGTGGACTTAATTTGGATCTCAAGACAAAATGCCTCTCCGTGAGCTTCAATTTAATGTTGTTGATACTATTAGCCAGGCTACAACACCTGGGGCTTTTTAGTTTAGAAAAAAGACGACTGCGGGGAGACATGAGAGAGGTCTATAAAATCAAGCATTGTGTGGAGAAAGTGGATAGAGAGAAATTCTTCTCCCTCTCTCATAACACTAGAAGCAGGGGTCATCCCATGAAATTGATTGCCGGGAAATCTAGGATAAGCAAACGGAAGTACTTTTTCACAGAATGCACAATCAACTTGTGGAAATCTATGCCACAAGATGTGGTGACAGCCAATAACCTGGATGGCTTTAAGAAGGGTTTGGATAACTTCATGGAGGAGAGGTCTATCAATGGCTACTAGTTGGAGGGCTATAGGCCACCTCCATCCTCAAAGGTAGAATACATCTGAGTACCAGTTGCAGGGGAATAACAGCAGGAGAGAGGGAATGCCCTCAACTCCTGCCTGTAGGCTTCCAGTGGCATCTGGTGGGCCACTGTGCGAAATGGGATGCTGGACTGGATGGGCCTTGGGCCTGATCCAGCAGGGCTGTTCTTATGTCCTTATGTTCTTAAGGTGTCACAGTGAATTGCCTTTTAGAAGATAACGCTCATAATAATGCTCAGTCTGGATGAAGGGGTTGATTCTCCTTCTCCAGTTGGAACATGCTGCTTTTCAAGAGACTGTCTGGAGCTGCAAATTTTTTCCTGAGTCTCACTCCACACATAATAGGATAAAATTGTCATCATTAAAGTAGTCCATATAAGTCTGCTTCAGCTGCTTCTCAAAAGGGGGCAGCAATGCTGTGCAGAAAATTGGCCACGAGGGGAAGAAAATGGAGAGGCTGGTTTGTGGTTTCAGCTGTGAAGCTGGCATTTCTTCAGCCGTTTGCTGGGGAAATGGCTGAGGGACACTATACTGGTCCCTTGACAATTAGACTGCACAGGTGACTTGCCTGTGATGTTCTATTAAAGGCTGATTCAGCGTAACCCAACTGTACTACATTTGGAGTGCACAGAATAGCTAAGAATGCTTTGACTTGCTTCCTCCCATTTTCTTAATTATGATTATTAACAAAGGAAGCTAGATATCCAACACTTCATAAAACCATGCAATCATTGTGTTGAGTGCAGTTGTAGATCACTTGTGTTGGGGGCGCATGTATCTAGCTCCACCCTCTGCTCGATGGAGGATTGATGGCATTGATGGCCTTGCCAAATTGTTCTTTAAGAAGTTGCACCTACTGTTCACTGGAAATTGATCTTCCTATAACAAGCCCTTTGGATTTAGGCCTGCCCTCCAGGCAGCAGAGCACAAAGCTACTGAAGAACACTGCCATGTCTCCTCCATTATTCTTTTTTTCCAGGCTGAACATGCCCAGTAGCTTTAATGGCTGCATTCACAGATAAGGCAGAATTACAGTTGAATAGGCCTGCAGTTCCATGGACACTACATCTGAATGTGGAGAAATGGAGTCAGGCCTGGTGATGAAACTGAGGGTTCACGATTGGGACTCCTATCAGAACCTTCAGGATGTTAAAGTTTCATTGGCACAACATGAGATTCCCAGCTGCCTGAAGGACGTCCAAATTCAGAATTGTCTGCTGCTGGCCCTAGAACCGAAGTTGAGGGAGGAAATTCCTCCCTCAACTCCAGCCTGATTGGCTGGTTGAGATGTGTCCTTGTGTGTGTGTAACCCACAACACATCTCTCCTAGCAGTAACTGATAGTGAAGCTGTTCATAAATTTCAGTATTCTCAAAGGAAAATACATGACATAATGACAATGAATATAAAAACTAAAATTGCTGCCCTATTGCATTCCATACAAAAAAATCCATCTTTGCAAAATAATTTGAAATGTGCATGCTTGAAGAGAGAGAGAGAGAAAGCTTGTTGCAGTCCAGGCCATTGCAATGTCTTTTTATCCTGAGATTTATGCAAATGCAGGGCCAACTTCCTCCTTAAATGGATCTTACACTCTCCACCGACCCCAGCTACTCCCAGAGACACGACTCCTGTGCCACTGAGACCACTTCCCAGTGACTGTCTCAAAGCTATAGAAAGGAAAATGAGATTGTGGTTTGCATTGGTCTTCATTTTCACATCCTTCAAAGGTAGTTCTTTTGTCTATCAATATAAAAGGCCAGTAAATAAAATAAAATAATAGCTGCATTCTAGGGCTTCATGTGAAAGGGATTCTCTCATCTCTCATCTCTTTTTCTTTGCAGGTATCCAATCACAGGTGCAGTTGGTGGAGTCTGGAGGGGATGTCAAAAGGCCTGGAGATTCCCTCCAACTCTCCTGCCAAGCCTCCGGGTTCACCTTCAGCAGCTACCGCATGAACTGGGTGCGGCAGGCTCCTGGGAAGGGACTGGAATGGGTTGCATGGATACACGATGATGGAGCTGTACAATACTATGCTGACTCTGTGAAAGGGCGCTTCACCATCACCAGGAACAATCCCTCAAACATGCTATATCTGCAAATGAATAACCTGAAAGCCGAGGACACTGCTATGTATTACTGTGCAAGAGGCACACCGTGAGAGGAAGTGGATCTGAAGCTAGACAAAAACCCTGCTTTGCTACGGACAGCTGATTCATCTGAAAGCTGGTGGGCAATAGTAGTAGATGGGAGACCAATTGCCCAAAGAGTGAATCGACTGAGCCACAATCTTTGAATGCAAGTTTAATTTTCCTTTCTTGACCTATCAATATGCTTTACTGGCCAATCCAATGGGGTGATAAGGAGTATTTCAGACTCAGAGTTACCTCATAAGTACCTCATAAGTTCTAAATCACAATGATTTTCAAAATGAGGTTAATTTTTAAAAGTGTCTGTGAACCACAAGGTTGCACCTTTATGTAGAATCACTGAGAACAAATAAATCTGCCTGTCCCTTGCCATATTTCCAACCTCCCCCATTTAAATTTGAGTGAGATTTCAGCAAGACACAGTCATGTGAAGGGAGTGGAATGGATTGCACAGAGAAGCAATTGTGGAAGCTTAGAAGAGTCCTCTGACTCCATGAAATTGCGCTTCACCACCCCCACGAACAGCCCTTCAAATATGCTCTTTCTGCAGTCAAGCAATCTGAACCCTAAGGACTCTGCCCATCAAGTGCCTATGAAAAATGATGTGAAAGCAGATAAAATAGAGCATCTGGCTGGAGCACCAAAACTTACAAGGGGGAAGAATGTGGTTCTGAAGAGGGCAAGGCAGGTCCAATCTTCCAACTCTTGGTCCTAAATTTCCTGGCAATCAATTTCATGGGATGACCCCTGGTGCTAGTGTTATGCTAGAGGGAGAAAATTTTCTCTCTATCCACTTTCTCCAAACCCTGCATGATTTTATAGCCTTCTATCATGTCTCCCCACAGTTGTCTTTTTTCTGAACTAAAAAGCCCCAGGTGTTTTAGCCTTGCATCATAAGGAAGGTGCCCTAGGCTCCTGATCATCTTGGTTGCCCTCTTCTGCACCTTTTCCAGTTCTCCAATGTCCTTCTTTATATCTATTGACCAGAATGGTACGCAGTACTCCAAGTGTGGCTGTACCATAGTTTTGTATAAGGGAAATATAATATTAGCAGTTTTATTTTCAAACCCTTTCTCTTTTACAACAACCCTGTGAAGTAGGTTAGGCTGAGAGAGAAGTGACTGGCCCAGAGTCACCCAGCTAGTCTCATGGCTGAATGGGGATTTGAACTTGTGTCTCCCTGGTCCTAGTCCAGCACTCTAATCACTACACCGCACTGGCTCTGTGTTTACATGTGTGTGATTTGGTCACTAACTGTGCACACACATCAATAGTCATTCCACAATGTAAGTAAAAAACTGTTGATATGTATAATGTGAGAAAGGGTGCAGCCCTTAACATTGAAAACCAGTTTAGCAATGGAGAGATCTTTCTATTTCCACTCCACTGAATTTCATTATTTTCCCTTTCATTTCAGGCTTTCAGATGGGGCTTTCTCAGTTGTCACCCCTAGGTTGTGGAATGCTCTCCCCTTGAGTATAAGAGACTTAATATCTTGGGGGGCCTTCAAGAAAGCCCTAAAGGCCCACCATTTCCACCTGGATTTTAGTAATATTTAATTAGTTTTAAATGGTTTTTAAATAGAGGTTTATGTTAATTTGACAGTTTTTCTTTTATGTGTATGTTAATCATTTTAAAGACCCTGAGCCTTTGTAGGATGGGCAGTATATCAATCAATCATTCAAATTAAATTAAATTAAATTAATGAAATGAAATGATTCCCACAGGTTCTGTTGAAGCTGTCACAGTGAATTGCTGTTTTTGAAGATATCGCTCTTCATTATGAGAAGTCCAGAAGGGGCTGATTCGCACTCTCCAACTGGAACATGCTGCTTTAGGGAGCTGCGAAATCTTTCCTGAGTCTCACTCCACACATCATAGAATAAGATGTTCATAATTAAAATACAACGCGTAATTTCACACAACGCGTGATCCACTTGTGGAACTCTCTGCCACAGGATGTGGTGACGGCCAACAACCTGGATGGCTTTAAGAGGGGTTTGGATGACTTCATGGAGAAGAGGTCTATCAATGGCTACTAGTCAGAGGGCTGTGGGCCACCTCCAGCCTCAAGGGTGTGCCTCTGAGTACCAGTTGCAGGGGAGCAATGGCAGGAGAGAGGGCATGCCCTCAACTCCTGCCTGGGGCTTCCAGCGGCATCTGGTGGGCCACTGTGTGAAACAGGATGCTGGACTAGATGGGCCTTGAGCCTGATCCAGCAGGGCTGTTCTTATGTTCTTATGTAAAATAGGCCAAGCAAGTCTGCTTCAGCTGCTTCTCAAAAGGGGGCAGCAATGCTTTCGAAACGTTTATATTAACGAAAGGTTTATATTAATTTTCTTGTAGATCTAATTGGAGGCCGCCTCACTGGGCATGAAGCATCTTAATTGGTACTGGGCTATGTATCTTCAAGCTCTTGGTGCTTGAAGGTTAGCAAGCTTTTTCCCCCTCAACATGTTATAGGTGGAAAGGCTGCCTCCATAAAGATTTGACTGGCGAGCTATTGTTGTTTGAGCTCAGGGAGGAGGAAATTTGGTATGTTTTGGTCTGTGCACAAGGGGAAGAATGTTATGTATATTATTACGGCTATCCATTTAAGTTGCTGGGCAGAAGATTAGTAAGTGCTTGTCTTATCTTTACAGAATATTGTAGTTCTCTGAGGAAGGACTAATTCCGAAATGGGCTCAAGAATCCCGGGCTAGCCTATAAGGACTTTTTTCACCATTGCAAGACTTTATTCTTAACATAGAAAAAGAAGAAAAGTTTTTGTTCAATCTACTGAGATGCAATATTTTTTACATATGTATGTGCAGATACAACTTGCAAGACAATTGTTATTGTTACTCATTCAAGGACTTTATTCACCATTGCAAGACTTTATTCTTAATAGAGACAAGAAAATACTTTTTTCACATACTTATGCTGTTTTTTCAAATATATGAATGTCTTCTGTGAACTGAATTTGTATTCATCTTTAACAATGATTTTTGTTCAGTTTACTGAGATGTAATGTCTTTGACATATGTATGTGCAGATATAACTTGCAAGACAATTGTTACTGCTATTCATTTATTCTATGACTATTAATACAGTATCTTCAGTCACAGAAAATATGGACACATGTGTTCTGTTTATTTCCTCCATATAGACCCTTAGGTACAGAATAGCTTGTGTTTTTGCATTTCCTGGCATTCTTTTTGAGGCCCCTCTGTCCCACTATTGTGCACGGTTCCTTTTTTGGCTTTTTCCTGTGTTTTCCTGTTGATTCAGTGTGCATCCCTCTGCTGTTGTATCTCTTTCATTATTCTTTTCCCCCAGGCTAAACATGCCCAGTAGCTTTAATGGCTGCATTCAAAGATAATGAGGAACTGCAGTTGAATAGGCCTGCCACTTCATGGGCACTACATCTGAATGTTGGAAATTGTAGTCAGACCTGGCATTGAAACTGAGGGTTCTGGATTGTGACTACAATCTGATAAAGTTTCATCACCTCAACCTGAGGTTCCCAGCAGCCTATGGCACATCCAAATTCAGAACTGTAGGCTGCTGGCCCTGGAAACAGAGTTGAGGGAGGAAACTCCTCCATCAACTCTGGTCTGATTGCCTGGTTGAGATGTACCATTGGATGTATAACCCACAATAAGTCTCTACTAGCAGTAATTTATAGTGAAGCTGTTAATACATTTCAGTATTCTGAAAGGAGAATGCATGAGATAAAGACAATGAAAATAAAAACTAAAATTGCTGTCCTATTGCATTCCATAGATACAGAAATCCATCTTTGCAAAATATTTTGTAATGTGCATGCTTGAAGAGAGAGAGAGAAAGCTTGTTGCAGTCCAGGCCATTGCAATGTCTTTTTATCCTGAGATTTATGCAAATGCTGGGCCAACTTCCTCCTTAAATGGATCTTACACTCTCCACCGACCCCACCTACACCCAGAGAAACACCTCTTGGGTCACTGTGATCCCTTCCCAGTGAATCACTGCAAAGCTATAGAACGGAAGATGAGATTGTGGTTTGCGTTGGTTTTCTTTTTAACATTCCTCAAAGGTAATTCTTTCTACTACTGGTAGAAAGGGCTATCCAAAAAATAGCTGCATTCTAGGGCTTCATGTGAAAGGGGTTTTCTCATCTCTCATCTCCCATCTCCCATCTCTCTTTCTTTGCAGGTATCCAATCACAGGTGCAGTTGGTAGAAACTGGAGGGGATGTCAAAAGGCCTGGAGATTCCCTCCGCCTCTCCTGCCGAGCCTCCGGGTTCACCTTCAGCAGCTACGACATGAACTGGGTACGGCAGGCTCCTGGGAAGGGACTGGAATGGGTTTCATGGATACGCAGTGATGGAGCTGTACAATACTATGCTGACTCTGTGAAAGGGCGCTTCACCATCACCAGGAACAATCCCTCAAACATGCTGTATCTGCAAATGAGCAACCTGAAAGCCGAGGACACTGCCATGTATTACTGTGCGAGAGACACAGTGAGAGGAAGTGGATCTGAAGCTAGACAAAAACCCTGCTTTGCTACTGACAGCTGATTCAGCTGAAAGCTGATGGGAAATAGTAGCTGAAGGGAGACCAATCCCCCAGTGAGTAACTTAAGTGAGCCAAAAATTGACCTTGGATGATTTGGTTTGGAGCCATCATTCACAAAAGGGCATGAATGTGCCACCCTTCAGCCATGTAATTACATTCCACATTGCATGGGGTTAGTGGAACTGGCTGAAATTGAAGCTGGAAAATAGGGTGAACATGTGGGTTCAATGATTACATATGAGTGAAGCAGTCAGTGACCCAGAGCCCAGAACAGAAGCCAAATTAAATCAAAACCTGTCAATAAGCTTGATGCCATTATGGATACAGACTCTAAGACTGACTTTTTTTCAACTGAGTCCCAGCCCAGGTATGGATGGATCTCTGTTTCCCTTCCCTCAAATGTCCCATTTCCCTTTCATTTCTGTTCTGCTCTCTTCCACCGAGATCTACAGGTTGGTTGGTTTTACATTACCTCAAATGCACACACACAATCTGCATTCAGATCCATCCATCCATCCATCCATTCATCCAAGAATATTCACACCTTCCTGATTCCAACAGTTAGCACAATAAAATGTTGCTATGGCCACATTTGAGGGGGCTTTTCCCTCCAATTTGTGGCATGCTTAGAATGTGTACCCATCACAGTGTTTTGCAATATTCAATCTGCTAGGGAGTGATGGGAAATTCCACCCTGAATTTTGTGGAAAATAGGAAATTTGTAGCATCCATATGGAATAGCCATCTGCCTGTCCTGAAGGAAGTGCGGCTTCATCTTTGTACACAGTTTAGCAGAAACTTCTGTTAGTTCAAAATGCGGCTGCCAGATTAGTCTCCAGATTAACTCAGAGTGAAATCATGCCTGTTCTTAAACAGTTGCACTGGCTGCTGGTATATTTGTTGGGAAAAATAAAACTGTTGGTTATTTAAAGTCCTGAATGGCTTAGGCCTGGACTACTTGAGGGAATGCCTTTCCCTGCAAGGTACCCATCACTTATTAAGACCATCAGGAGAGGTCCATCTTTGGGTGACATTAGTTCAACTGGCAGAAACCTGAGATCAGGCTTCCTCAGTTGTTGCCCCTATGTTGTGGAACATGCTCCCAATGAGTATTACTGTCTTTGGAGGCCTTCAAGAGAACCACAAAGATTCAGCTTTTCAGCCTGACTTTTAATAATATTTAATTGGTTTTTAAAATGAGTTAATTGTAACTGTTTTTATTTTATATGTATGTTAATATTTTAAAATGTTATATTATTTTAATTTGTTTGTATGTTTACAGCAATGAACCTTTCTGGGATGGATGGTATATCAATCAATGAATTAAATTAATAAATTAAATTAAATTAAATTAAAACCTTCAGAATTTATTCAAGGAAATGAATCTCACAGGTCCTGGTGAAGGTGTCAGAGTGCATTGCCTTTTTGGAAGATATCGCTCTGTATTATGCTGAGTACAGAAGGGGTTGATTCACCTTCTCCATTTGGAATGTGATATTTTTAAAGAGATGATATGGACCTGCTAATTCTCTCCTGGGTCTCACTTTTATGCCTCATTAAAGCAGGCCAGGCAAGTCTGTTTCAGCTGCTTCTCAAAAGGGGGCAGCAGCGTTCTGCAGAAAACTGTAGAACTGTAGAAAAGTGTAGCAAAAGCCATTGGCTATGAGGGGAAGTAAATGGAGAGGCTGGTTTGGGATTTAAGCTGTGGAGCTGGCATTTCCGCCATTTCCTCAGGAAACAGGTGAGGGACATTATACTAGTCCCTGGACAATTAGACTCAGCCAGAGACTTGCCTATGTTGTTCTATTAAAAGCTGATTCAGTGTTACCCGACTTTCCTATATGTGGAATGTGCAGAAAAGCTTAGAATGCATTGATTTGGTTCCCTGTCATTTGTTCCATTGTTTAAAAAGTTGCTCCTAATGTTCAATGGAAATCTACCCTCCTATAACAAGCCCATTGGATTTAGGCCTGTCCTCTTGGCAGCAAAGCAGATATCTTTGTCCTTGGATGTGACCGTTCTTCAGCTCTTTGAAGAACACTGCCATGTCTCCTTCCTCCTTTTTTTCCAGGTTAAATATACCCAGTTGCTTTAATGTTTCCTCACAGAGTTTGTTTCCTTTATGGAAACACATGAACATATTAGCACAGTTGTGCCATGGATAGCCAGTGGAAATCATGGCTGTCCATTGAGCAACTTAAATGGCTCCATTCTTATGTCTTCAACATCTCAGTCCTCAGCTTTGCAATTGAAAGGATCCACTGTGACTCACTGAAAAGCAAGCTGGAAGCTGGTCAAGTGCATTCTATAAGCCAGTCACCCACAATCACCACTTCTTCTTCTGCTTGGTTTCTTCTCAGAGGTCGTGGGCACAAACCCTTTTTGGATACACCATGATCTGCTGTCCATCCAAGCCAAATGCAGATGTCAGCATAGCTTCATCTCTGCTTATGTTCAGCTTGTGACAGGCTGCACTTTTCCATAGGCATTAATGCTAATCCAGGCATATCCCATCCTATTACTATGCATATGTTTGTTTTTCTTTGGAGGGGGCTGATAAGTGTATCCCTTTGTCTCTGTCAAAATCAAAGTTTACTCAAACCCAAAACAATTCATAATGAAAATAAAGAAAAAAGTCTGTCATTGTGATTTTGCTTTGCATTCCAGAATTCAATGGCATTTCCTCACCCCAAATTTCCTTCAGTCTGCCAGGTGGAGACCTTTACTTATTCCTGTCAATCAATTTTTAACCTGTCAATCAATACTTATTCCAAATGGCCAAATCCCATCAGGTCATTACACTCTTCCTTTGACTGGAAAATGTAGTTTGACTGCCAGTGTTTGGCAAAGAGATGAGTATTATGGTGCAAAGTATGAGGTGGAAGAAAGTAAAGAACATAAGAACAGCCCTGCAGGATCAGGCCCATCAGATGCTACTGGAAGCCTACGGGCAGGAGTTGAGGGCATACCCTCACTCCTGCTGTTACTCCCCTGCAACTGGTACTCAGAGGCATCCTGCCTTTGAGGCTGGAGGTGGTCCACAGCCCTCCGACTAGTAGCCATTGATAGACCTCTCCTCCATGAAGTTATCCAAACCCCTCTTAAAGCCATCCAGGTTGTTGGCTGTCACCACATCTTGTGGCAGAGAATTCCACAAGTGGATTATGCATTGTGTAAAAAAAAAACCAACTTCCATTTGCTGTTCCTAAATTTCCTCACAATCAATTTCATGGGATAACCCCTGGTTCTGGTGTTTTGTGAGAGGGAGAAGAATTTCTCTCTATCCACTTTCTCCACACCATGGATGATTGTATAGACCTCTATCATGTCTCCCCACAGACTTTTTTTCTAAACTAAAAAGCTCCAGATGCTGTAGCCTTGCCTCATAAGAAAGGTGCTATAGGCCCCTGATCATCTTGGTTGCCCTCTTCTGCACCTTTTCCAGTCCTACAATGTCCTTTTTTAGATGTGGTGACCAGAATTGTATGCAGTACTCCAGGTGTGACCACGCCATAGTTTTGTATAAGGGCATTATAATATTAGCAGTTTTATTTTCAATCCCCATCCTAATGATCCCTAGCATGGAATCTATTAAAATATGTCAGTTCAAAACATTTTAGATTCTAAGTTGTGTCCAAAATGATGTTACTCATGAAAAGATTCTTTGAACCAAAACTTTTCTGCTTGATACAGAAATACCAACAAGGAACATAGGTTACCCTTCCTTGGCCACTCTTTAATGCCACTGACTATTAATAATCTGGAATTTTTTTATAAATCCCCAAGGGTTGAAAAGTCCCTTTGGATAAGTAAACTATAACTCATTTCTCCTAGCTATTATGTATAGTGAAGCTGTTAATAAATTTTTGTATTCTCAGTGGAAAATACATAACATAAAGACAGTAAATATAAAAACTATCCTTGTTGACCTATTGCGTTCCATAGAAATCCATCTTTGCAGAATAATTTGAAAAGTGCATGCTTGAAGAGAGGAAAAGAAAGGTTGCCACAGTCTAAGCTAGTGCAATTTCTTTTTATCCTGAGATTTATGTAAATAGGGGGCCAACTTCCTCTTTAAATGGATATTTCACTCTCCACCTTCCCCCAAAACACCCAGAGACACAACTTTTGTGTCACTGTGATCACTTCCCACTGAATCCCTCTCATGTCTATTGACAGGCAAATGAGATTGAGGTTCACCTTAGTTTTCTTTTTAGCATTCTTCAAAGGTAATTCTTTTAACAGCCAATACAAAAGGCAAGCAGAAAATAAATTAGCTGCATTCATGGGCTTCTTGTGAAAGGGGTTCTCTCATCTCTCTTTCTTTCCAGGTATCCAATCGCAAGTGCAGTTGGTGGAGTCTGGAGGGGATGTTAAATAAGATTCCCTCCACCTCTCCTGCAGAGGTTCTGGATACACCTTCAATGACACAGCAGACACTGGGTGCAGCAGGCTCCTGGGAAGGGACTGGAATGGGTTGCATATATACGCTATAATGGGGCGGTACAATACTATGCTGACTCTGTGAAAGGGCGCTTCACCGTCACCAGGAACAATCCCTCAAAAATGGCGTATCTACAGATGAGCAATCTGAAAGCTGAGGACACTGCCATGTATTACTGCGCGAGAGACACAGTGAGAGGAAGTGGATCTGAAGCTAAAAACAAAAACCCTCATTTGCTACTGGCAGTTGACTCAGCTGCAAGCTGATGGGAAAGAGTAGAACGGAAGCAGGGAGACCAGTCACCCAGTGAGTGACTTAACTGAGCCAAAGTCTTTGCGTTTAAGTTTAATTTTCTTAATTAAGTCATTATTAAGACACTGATTATTAAGTCTATATGCTCTACTGCCCGATGAGATGAGGTGACAAGGAGAAACTCAGAGTTCCATCTTGAGTTCTAAGATCACAATGATTTTCAAAATGAGATTAAGATGCAACCACAAGTTTGCACCTTCATATGGAATCACCAGGAAGGAATGATGTCTGCCCTTCCCTCATGTGAATGCACTCTCATTTGCTACTAGAGAATCTACACTAAGAACGCCACCAAAACAACAAAACCCAGTGCCCCATGGGCTTGTGGATTTGGGGGTGGTTGGCACACTATGTGCACTACACCATCACACGGTCTGGGCCACCCTAGTGCCCCTCAAGTGGAGTTATGGGGCTTCTGAAATCCCTATTATTCCCTATGGGGGGAAAGCTTAAAGACACGCAAACTTCAGAAATTCTTTAAAAATCACCCCTTTCACCAATTTATTTGAAATCTGGATGGTAGCAGGCACCCATTGGGGCACTACCATCTGACCTGCCCCTGAAACCCCTTTTCTGCCTCAAATCTGCCATAAATACATGCCAACTTCAGAAATTCTTTAAATATCACCGCTTTGCCCAGTTTCTTTGAAATATGGGTGGTAGCTTCCTTGCACCCATTGGGCGCTACCACTCACCACAACCCACTCTGGACCACCCTGGTGCCCCCCACATGGAGCTATAAGGTTGCTGAAATCCCCATTATTCCCTATGGGAAAAAGCTTAAAGATGCATTAACTTCAAAAATTATTTTAAAATCTCCCTTTTGCCCAATTTCTTTGAAATTTGGGTGGTAGCTTCCACCCATTGGGCACTACCACCCAACCCACTTTGACCACAAAATGGACATCCAAATCTCTGAATTTTTTGTGTCTGAATCTGAGGTGATATGTTTTGGACCCAAATCTGGGCAATTGAGGACCAGGGTGATTTGTTTTGTCTACAAATTACCCAAATTGGCCAGATTCAGGTACAAATCATTTTGTACACATATCATTTTGCACATCCCTACTTGTGACAGCCACAATCCTGAGATGCTTTTGACAGGCACAAGTGCTAGTTCAGGTATCCCCCCAACCTATATCAATGCATTTGAGGGTTTTGTGCGGGGGGTTGGGATAACTGCAAAAATTTACTCTTACCTCTGTTGAAATTGTCATTAAAATTAAGAGAAAGTTACCCTCAACAGTATTTGTTATTGCCTCCAGAATTTAATAAAGCTTTCATTCTTCCCCAAATCTCCATAAATTGCATTCAGAGGTAGGGGTGTGCAATTCGGGTATTCGGTGATTTGGTTTGGGACCCGAACTGAATCACCCCTGTTCTGTTTTGTGCCCGAATATGGGCCATACGAATCACCCTTGATTCGATTTGGATTTGGATTAAATCCGAATCCAAATCTGAATCGATTAGGGGGGAAGGGGGACCAGGGGCAAAATTTTGGGGTGGGGTGGTAGAGCCCAATGGGTGGAGTCTACCACCCCCATTTCAGGGGAATTGGGCAAAGGGTTGATTTTTGGGGAATTTTTGAAGTTTTAGTGACTTTGGGGCAGTTCAGGGGGCATAGCATGGGATCTGGGCAAAAGGAGTTGGGTGGGGTGGTAGTGCCTAATGGGTGCAGGCTACCACCCCAATTTCAGGGAGATTGGGCAAAGGGCTGATTTTTGGGAAATTTCTGAAGTTTTCATGTCTTTGGGGCAGATTGGGGCATATTGGGGCAGAAAGTGGGGCCTGGGGTAGAATAGTGGGGTGGGGTGGTAGTGCCTAATTGGTGGAGGCTATCACCCCAATTTCAGGGGGATTGGACAAAGGGCTGATTTTTTGAGAATTTTTGAAGTTTTAGTGACTTTGGGGGAGTTTGGGGGCAGAAAGTGGATCTGCCCCAAAAGAGTGGGGTGGGGTGGTAGTGCCTAATGGGTGGAGGCTAGCACCCCAATTTCAGGGGGATTGGGCAGAGGGCTGATTTTTTGGGAATATTTGAAGTTTTGGTGTCTTTGGGGCAGATTGGGGGCAGAAAGTGGATCTGCCCCAAAGGAGTGGGGTGGGCTGGTAGATAGTGCCTAATGGGTGGAGGCTACCACCTGTCCCCAATTTCAGAGTGATTGGGCAGAGGGGTGGATTTTGGTGAATTTCTGAGGTTTGTCTTCATAAGGTGAAGTGTGCTAAATTGATTACTTCCTCATATTCATAGTAATTGAGAGTGTGAAAAAGTGAAAGTGGGGTCATGAGAGTTGTTTAATTGAAAAAAATCTCATTTGCTATGATAGAATGAGAATTCACACCTCAGAAGTTCAGTAAGATGAACATGGTTTTCAAAATATTTGTCATGAAAAGATACTGTGGCTGAAAATGTTTTACTTTGTTACAGAACCACCACTATTAAATCAATTCTACCCTGTGGTGGCCACACATTCAGCTTGGATCAATAATATTTTGGAAGATGTTGGCAAGTCTATAATAATTGAGTCTATAATAAGCAAGTCTATAACAGCAAGTCTATAATAATTGATCACTAATATTTTGAATGATGTTGGCAAGTCTATAATAATTCAGAGGTACCATCGGGGAAGTACTTATTTTACTAGCAGTACTGCATAGTGAAGCATTCAATGTTCTTCCAAATATATTCCTGTCCCGTTCCTTTCTGACTGCATTTCAAGATCAGAATGGTGTTCAAAACAGTGAAAAGATTCTTTGAACCAAAATGTTACAGCTTGGTACAGAATCATCAACAAAGAATGTTGTTTGCCCTTCCTTTGCCCCTTCAGCACTAAGCATTAATACTTGTGACAAAACTTTAAGGGTTGAGAACTACCATTGGGTGAGTAACTTACAACCCATCTCTGTGTTGTTAGTTAATAAGCTGTTAATAAAATTCAATATCCTCAGTGGAAAATACATGACATAAATACAGTGAATATAAAAACTATAATTGCTGTCCGATTGGATTCCATAAATACAGAAATCAATCTTTGCAAAATAATTTGCAAAGTGCATGCTCGAGGAGTGAGAAAGAGAGAGAGAGAGAGAGAGAGAGAGAGAGAGAGAGAGAGAGAGAGAGAGATTGTTGCCATCCAGGCCAATGCAATGTCTTTTTATCCTGAGACTTATGTAAATGCAGGGCCAACTTCCTCCTTAAATTGATCTTACATTCTCCACCAACCCCAGCTGTACCCAGAGACACAACCCTTGAGTCACTGCGATCCCTTCCCAGTGAATCACTCCAAAGCTATAGAAAGGAAAATGAGACTGTGGTTTGCATTGGTTTTCTTTTTCTCATTCCTCAAAGGTAATTCTTTCTATTACTGATATAAAAGGCCAGCAAAAAAAATAGCTGCATTCTAGGGCTTCATGTGAAATGGGTTCTCTCATCTCCCATCTCTCATCTCTCTTTCTTTCCAGGTATCCAATCACAGGTGCAGTTGGTGGAGTCTGGAGGGGATGTCAAAAGGCCTGGAGATTCCCTCCGACTCTCCTGCCAAGCCTCCGGGTTCACCTTCAGTAGCTACAACATGAACTGGGTGCGGCAGGCTCCTGGGAAGGGACTGGAATGGGTTGCCTTCATATACTATGATGCAAGCGGTCAGTTCTATGCTAATTCTGTGAAAGGGCGCTTCACCATCACCAGAAACAATCCCTCAAACATGCTATATCTGCAAATGAATAACCTGAAAGCCGAGGACACTGCCATGTATTACTGTGCGAGAGACACAGTGAGAGGAAGTGAATCTGAAGCTAGACAAAAACCCTGCTTTGCTACTGACAGCTGATTCAGCTGAAAGCTGGTGGGAAATAGTAGCAGAAGGAAGACCGATCACCCAGTGAGTGACTTAACTGAACCAAAAATTGACCTAAATGCTATAGTCTTTACTCAATTTTATACTCAAGTTCAGTCTGAAATTGATAGAACATGCAAGCAATATGTGCTGGTGGCAGTTGGAGAATGAAATGCCAAAGTCAGAAATGGCAAGAAGGAAAACACAGTCAGACTGTATGGCCTATACAACAGAAATGAAGCAGGAGAACGAGTGATTAGTTTCTGCCAAGCCAAAGATAATGATTTTCCCCATGATACTCTATGGATGTGAAAGCTGGACTTTGAAGAAGCAAGATCAAAAGACGTGCTGGAAAAGACTTTTGATGATACCATGAACAGCCAAGAAAACAAACCAATGGATCATAGGACAAATCAATCCAGAATTTTCACTCAAAGCACAAATGACCAGGCTCAAGAAACTATCATACTTCGGACACATTATGTGAAGACCAAGCTCCCTTGAGAAGCCCATAATGCTGGGAAAAGTGGAAGGAAAGAGAAGAAGAGGATGACCAGCAGCAAGGTGGATGGACTCGATTACAACAGCAATGAATGCACCACTGAGAGAACTTAAAGGCCAAGTTGAAGACAGATCATCCTGGGGAGAATCTATCTATGTGGTTCTTAAGAGTCAACACCTACTTGACAGCACTTAATCAATCAATCAATCAATCAATCTGAAAAGCTACTGTAAAAACTTTCCAAGTGCTGCTTTATTGGATGTGTCCAGATGCAGGAAATAGGAGTGAGCATCAGCAAGACTGGACTTGCCCTCTTCCTACAACTTTGCGGGGCTCTGTGATGAACTGGCTCAGGCACCCTTCCCCAAAGAGACCAGATTAGATTGCCTTTATCAATGACACTGCATTATATCATACTGACTTAGAACAAAGTTGATTTATTGCCTTCAGGAAACATTCCAAATGGTCATTCTGCCAGCTTCCTGTTCTCTCCCACATCTCTCACTCATCTCCCTTTAAACAATTAAGGGGAACTCTCTCTTTGTAAAACCAACCCTGACAATGCTCCCCTACCTACTTCTCAGAAGGGGGCAGCAGCGATCCACAGAGTAGAAAATGTCCCTGGCAATGAGGGGCATAAAATGAATTGCTGAGCATGCTAGTTTGTGGTTTCGGATAGGAGTCTGATGGTTTCCTCAGAGTTTGCCTCAGAATGGATAGATCTCTTGAGACAGTGGATGCTTCTCACTTAGGGCAGATTGGTGGTGTACTGAAAGGCCACATGTTTTGTTGGGTTCATTTACATATATATGAGGTTGCAGCCAATTCAAAGGCTGGCTTTTGTTTTCAAAAGGTGGGTGGAGCTGGGAACAACTTGCCAGCCAATCACACGTCATCATTCTGATTGACTGCTCTGTCAGCCATTCAGAGCAGCCAGAGGGGAGAGGCTTATGCTATTGAGAGGCAAGGTAAATGGCCTGGTCCCGATCCCAGCACATCTATGAAAAAGGACCTCTCCCACCATTGCAACCCCCTAACCCCAGGATTGGCTCCAACAGCTCCCACTGTGAAGTTCAGAGCAGCGTCTGGCCTGCCCCCTGACTGAGATGGCCAGTGGCCACATCTCCATGTACAGAGAAATCTCCTGAATGGTAGAGCAAAGGCTAAAAAGGAGGTTTTCTCCCCCCCCATTCAGAATAGCTTGAGAGGAGGAGGGCTGGAGAGATCACCTTGGTGTCTCCTACTGCTGTGGGGAAGGTACTTGAGGCTGGGGGCGCATTATTTGGCTTGGACACTTCCTGGGGGCCCCTAGCCCCACCCCCTGCATCAGCATCTGATGCAGGGAGCAGTTAGCCACACCCTCTACATCTGATGTCAAATGTGGGGGCATGGTTTAGGACCCAAATGGGCCCTGTTTGGGAGCTAAATCGACCAGCACTGCATTTGCAGTGCGGCTGGAGTAACTCTCCCTGCCTTTTTAGAATGCATAGATTTATTTAAGCAGCTTTACTGCTAACTTGGCAAAGAGGCACCTTTTTAACATGGTGAGTCTCTTTTATTTAGCGGGGGAGAGTAACTGGCCCTCTCCACCCTCAGCACAATACCTCCAGAGGCTGTTGCTGGTGTCTATCTTATGTTTCTTTTTAGATTGTGAGCACTTTGGGGGCAGGGATCCATCTTATTCATTCATTCATTCATTCATTCATTCATTTATCCATTTAGTTAGTTGTTTATTTACGATCTTAGATCAAACAGCAATACAAGCAGAATATACTCAGTAGAGAAGAAGCAAAAACAGAAAGTAAAATATTGTCACATACATAAAATCAAGACATTTATTTATTTATTTATTATTTCTCTGTGTAAACCACTTTGGAAACTTTTGTTGAAAAGCAGTATATAAATATTTGTTGTTGTTTTTGTTGTTGTTTATTCTTGAATTATCACTGTCACATCCACCACCACTGCCACAGAAAAAGGAGGGTTTTACAAGACATTCTGATAAGAACTAATCCACCTACTCTCCTTTCACTATAATTTTAATTGATAATTAAAGGTAATGGTAATGTGTGCCGTCGAGTCGGTATTGTTGCCTGGCGACCACAGAGCTCTGTGGTTGTCTTTAATTCATTAACGTTGACTTGCAGTTGGTTTTCCCTACTGGAGGTCTTCAAACCATCTCTTTGGAATGTCTGTGTTCTGAATATCATGCATCGGGCAGAGGATGGGGCTAAAAAAGTTGATTCCATGGTCAAACTGTTCTTCTGATTGGTTGCTTCTAATGTTCAATGGAAATTGACCCTCCAATAACAAGCCTGCCCCCCAGGCAGCAAAGTGAAGATCTTTCTCCTTTCTATGGGGCAGCCCTTCAGGCATTTGAAGAACACTGCCGTGTCTCCTTCACTGTTCTGTTCTTCCAGGCTAAACATACTCAGTTGCTTTAATATTTCCTCACAGAGTTTGTTTCCTTTATGGACATATTAACACATGGATGGCCAATGGAAATCATGACCATCCACTGAGCAACTGAACTTGCTCATTTCTTATATCTTCAACATCTCAGTTCTCAGCATTGCAACTGAAAGGACCCACTGTGACTGACCAAAGGGCAATCTGGGAGCTGGTCAAGTGCATTCTACAAGCCGCTTAACCACAATCACCACACCTTCTCCTAAGTTTATTGACAGAGGTCCTGGGCACACAATTCTGGGATACACACAAGACCATGATCAGCTGTCCATCCAAGCCAAACTCAGATGTCGGTGCTGCCCATTGTGAATGTGGTTAAATCTCTGGGGCGTATGTCTGTGTCATCAGTGTAAGTTTGTCTTGCCTGGTAAGTAGCCCACTGGCTCCACAGCTCACCCAAATCCAGGCCCATTCTCCCTCATTTGGGTTCAGGAGTCAGTCAGAGCACATGTGCACCCTCTTTCCCAGTGTGCTCCTGTTACATAGGAACATATGTAGGAAGCTGCCAAATACTGAGTCAGACTGGGTCCATCTAGCTCAGTATTGTTTACACTGACTGTCAGCTCTCCAGGTTTCAAAACAGGGTTTTCCCCTGCCCTATCTGAGGATGCCAGGGATTCAACTCAAATCCATTTGCATGCAAAGCAGATGTTCTGCTTTTGGGCTACAGTTCCTTTCTACCTAAGAGGGTGCTCCAAGGGGAAGAGCTATTAGAAACATGCATCTTGAGAGTTTTAATTCAAAGGAACATAGGAAGTTGCCATATGCTGAGTCAGACCATTGGTCTATCAAGCTCAGTATGGTCTTCACAGACTGGCAGCGGCTTCTCCAAAGTTGCAGGCAGGAATTTCTCTCAGTCCTAACTTGGAGATGCTGCCAGGGAGGGAACTTGGAACCTAGATGCTCTTCCCAGAGCAGCTCCATTCCTTGAGGGGAAGATCTTACAGTGCTCACACATCAAGTCTCCCATTCATATTTAGCCAGAGTGGACCCTGCTTAGCTAAGGGGAGAAATCATGCTTGCTACCACAAGACCAACTCTCCTCTTATGGTATAGCTTCACCCCGCTTATGTTCAGATTGTGACAGGTTGCAATTCTTAATATACATTATTTCTAACCCACCCATACACCATCCTATTGCTATGCATTTGGATCTCTTAAACATTGAGAAGTACCATTGGGTGAGTAACCTATTCCTGTCTGATTGCATTGCATGGTTACAGGAAGCAACCATAATCATTTTGCTTTGCATTCCAGAATTCATTGATATTTTCTGTGCCAGAATGTCCTTCACTTTGCTAGTTGGAGACCTTTCCTTATTCAAAACAGCCAAATCGCATAATGTTATCACTCCGTTCCTTTGAATGGACAATGTAGTTTGACTGTCAGTGTTTGGCAAAAAGAAAAGAAAAGAAAAGAAAAAGAAATGTATTCTGGTGCAAACTATGAGGTGGAAAATAATAATGCTTTCCTCTCTCACCGCAAAATATCCTTTTAAAATATGTCAGTAAAAAACATTTTAGGGTCCAAGTTCAGAATGGTGTCTATAACAATTCTATAACAAAATTCTAAGAGTTGAGAAGTACCATTGGGTGAGTAACATACAACACTTCTTGTCTGGCAGTAATTTATAGTGAAGCTGTTAATTAAAACATTTAAGATATAAGATTTTTTTTAAAAAAAAATAATAATACTGGGTTTTAAATGTTTTTTAGTTTTTAAATGATTTTAATTGTAAACAGCTCAGAGATGCGAGTTTTGTAGAGTAGAAAACACCCTTGGCCATGAGGGTCATAACATGAATTGCTGAGCATGCTGGTTTGTGGTTTCATGTATGAGGCTGGTCAGGAGAGGAGAGCTGGTCTGGTGGTAGCAAGCATGGCTGGTCCCCATAGCTAAGCAGGGTCCGCCCTGGTTGCATCTGAATGGGAGACTAGAAGTGTGAGCACTGGAAGAGATTCCCCTCAGGGGATGGAGCTGCTCTGGGAAGAGCAGAAGGTTCCAAGTTCCCTCCCTGGCAGCATCTCCAAGATAGGGCTGAGAGAAAATCCTGCCTGCAGCCTTGGAGAAGCCGCTGCCAGTCTGTGAAGACAATACTGAGCTAGATAGACCAATTGACTCAGTATATGACAGCTTCCTATGTTCCTATGAGGCTGATGATTTCCTCAGTGTTTCCTTCAGAACTAAAAGATCCTTCAGTGTTCCACTCCACAGGAGACTTCCCCACTATATTATTTTAAGTACATAAGAACAGCCCTGCTGTATCATGCCCAAAGACCATCCAGGCCAGCATCCTTTGCCACAGCGTGACCCACCAGATGTCTCTAAGAAGACCACAGGCAAGAGGTGAGGGCAGGAGCTGAGCCAGCTGAGTGGCGGCGTGTGTTCAGCCTCACCCGGGGCCCCCGCCAGTGATGCCCCATGCACATGATATCACACATAGAGGGGTGTGGCTCAGGCTCCAGAGAGTCCTGAGTGAGCTCTCCCCATCTCATTTCAGGCAACGTTTGCTATGTGGCAGCAGGTCTCTTGCGTCTCTGGGAGGTTTACAATTAAAATCACTTAAAACATCAGATCATTTAAAACAATTAAAATTATTTAAAATGTTGAAAACATTAAAAAAAAACACATTTTAAACATTTTTTTTTTAAATGGCCAAATCCCACAATGCAATCACCATTCCTTTAACTTGGGAGTATATTTTGATTTCTAGTATATCATATGTAATATTCTGGCTGCAAGTATCATGGGCAACATAATTCTGGTTTCCTCTTCCTAAGATGTACGTCTGTTCTATATTTCAATAAAAACTTTGTAGGGACTCACATTGTAATGGTTATCAGAAGGATATAAGTCATGAAAAGATTCTGTGATTTAAAATGTTTCATCTTGGTGCAGAACCACCTCTAATAAAGAAAGACCATTAACATTTTGGAAAGCCTATAGGAGTGGAGAGGTTCCACGAAGCTATACCTTATAGCAGTTCTTTCTTAGCAACACTGTATGGTGAAGTTTTTAATATCATCCCAAATATATTTAAATATGCCCAACAGAAAAAAAACCTAAAATAAAGACAATAAATATAATTACATAAAAAGCTTAGATTTCTCCTGGTGCATTCCATGGATACAAGAAGCCATATCTATAATGCATTGATTGAAACATGAAATGTTTCTCTTTTATCCTGAGATTTATGTAAATGCAGGGCCAACTTCCTGCATAAATCAGACCCACACATTCATCCCAGCCCAGCTACACCCAGAGGCAGAACCTTGCATGTCTGTGACTTCTTCCCCGGCAATCCCTGTAAAAGTAAACGGAAGGAAATATGAGATTGTGTTTTGAACTTCTTTGCTTTTTAGCACTCCTTAGAGGTAATTGCTTGTGAAGATACAATTGCAGAATGTAGATATACTCTAGGGATGAATGTGACAGGGGCTCTTCCATTTTTTCTCTTTTTTCAGGTATCCAATCAGTGATACGGTTGCAGGAGGGTGGAGGGGACATCAAAAGTCCTGGAGAGACCCTCCGCCTCTCCTGTCAAGCTTCTGGGTTCACTTCCAGCATAAATGGCATGAACTGGTTGAGACAGGGCCCAGGGAAGGGGCTGGAATGGCTTGCATGGACAAGTGATGATGAGAAAGAGATATACTATGCTGACTCTGTGAAAGGGCGCTTCACCATCACCAGGCACAATCCCTCAAACATGCTGTATCTACAAATGAACAACCTGAAAGTCCAGGACACCGCTGTGTATTACTGTTCCAATCGGCACAGTGACAGGAAGCCTGGCAAAAACCCTCCTCTGCTACCAGCAGCTGATTCAGCTGCCAGCTGAAAAGAAGTACAAGCAGAAAGAAGACTAATTTCCCAATGCATGACTCAGCTAAGCCAAAATCTCCGTTTGGATTTAAGTTAATCTCCCTTTATGGATTTCAATGGGACTGCATCATATTCAATCTACATACATTACTGGCTGATGTAATGGTGTGATAAGAAGAAAAGCAGAGTTCCATCTTAGGATCGAAGATCCGACTGATTTTAATTCTGAATATCACCCAATATGTTTCACCTTAGCACAGATTCAGTCCCCAAGAATGAACAATATACAGTTCCCTTGCCAGCGTGGATCCTTAATATCTGGAGAGATTTGAGCAAATCTGTAAAGATGACATGATCTCATTGTCCCTTAAGGTGTACCCGTTGCTAGTCCCAAGTTTGGCAGCTCTCCTGAAATTTCGCAAGTGAGGGGAGGGGAAGGAAGGGGAGCAGCCAGTGAGTGTCGCAAGCCCGGGACATCATGAGCCGTTCTCAAGGACCTCTGGGCCGAACGGTAAGGCCCAGCAGCCACTCCTGTTCCACCCCCCAATGTCACCATTGCAGGGGTGGGGGCCCCCTGCTCAGCTCACCCCCACCCCCTTGCTGTGCACATGGCAGCTTGAATTATTGAAGGGGGGTCAGCAGGAGCCCCCCCCCATCAATTTTATAATTTAGAACTTTAAAACTCGGGGGGGGGGGCTCCAAAGCCCTTTAGGTCTGGGCACCAAAATTGCCTAGGTGTGCCTCTGCATGCAGCCTGCGTGAGCATTCACACGGCCGTTTACCTGGGTAAAAGTGTGCACATCTTGTAAATATGAATGTAAAAACCATTTCAGGATCTCAGTTCAGAATAGCTTTCAAAATGACACCAGTCATGAAAAGATTATGCAACTGAAAATGTTTTACCTTGGAACAGAACCACCACTAATAAATAATGTCTACTGTACCCTAGTCATATTTATATAATAGATCATACATGTTTTGGTAGATGTTGACAAGTCTATCAGAGTTGAGAGGGGAAGGCACTGGGGAAGTGCCTTATAGCTGGTCTCTCTCTCTCTTTTTTTTTAGCCATACTGTATATTGAAGTTTTTAATATTATCTCAAACATTTTTCAATATTCCCAGTGAAAACTACTTGATGGCTTATCAGGGAGAACAGGGCCGCATAGTCAAGGAGAACAGGGCTGCATAATGAAGGAGAACAGGGCCGCATAGAGAACGGGCTTGTCTTGACGTCACTGAAGAATAATCTTGCATGTCCTCTGATTGACTATTCTTCTGATGGCATGTGGGGGATGTTCATATGAATCTACCAATTTGGTTGAAACCCCATGACACGCAATTAGAGGACATGCAGACATCGCATCACCTTTAGTGCCATCAGGGTGGGTGCATTCTTGCGGGATGCCTTGTCCTCCTCCTTTGTAGAGGAGGGTGTTCATCTAAACTGGCCCTGAGAGCAGCTGATGTCTGGAATAAACTAGTCCTTAACTAGTCATATTAAAATCAGTACTCCTTTAGAGTTAGCCAATAATTGTAATTAAATAAAATCACAATTCCTGCCCAGCTGCACACTAAAGCTTCAGGAAGCAATCATTGCTAAGTCATGTTTACAGTGCATGCTTGAAGAGACAGAGGGTGCCATAGACTGGTTTCTCTTTTATCCTCACATTTATGTAAATGCCGGGCCAGCTTCCCCTTTAAATCAATCGTACGCAGTCCATTTCCCCCAGCTACAGCCAGAGACACAAGCCTCTTCCTACTCATTCCTCCTCAATACTACAGACAGCAAAATGAGATTGTGGTTCACCTTTGTTTTCTTTTTAGCATGCTTCAGAGGTAATTGCTGTTACTCAAGATTGAATTGCGAAGTAGCAAGATTGTTACATTCTCGGTATATGATGTGGATGGGGCTCTAGCATTTCTCGTTTCTTCCAGGTGCCCAGTCGGAGGTGCAGTTGGAGGAAACTGGAGGGGACATCAAAAGGCCTGGGGAGTCCCTCCGCCTTTCTTGCCGAGGCTCCGGGTTTACCTTCAGCAGCTACGAAATGCACTGGGTGAGGCAGGCTCCTGAGAAGGGACTGGAATGGGTTGCACTGATAAGTTCTAGTGGGGGCACACAGTACTATGCCGACCCTGTGAAAGGGCGCTTCACTGTCTCCAGGGACAACCCCTCAAGCATGTTATATCTGCAAATGAACAACTTGAAAGCGGAGGACACTGCTGTGTATTACTGTGCAAGATACACAGTGAGAGGAAGTGAATCTGCAGCTGGACAAAAAGCCTCCTTTTGCTGCAAGCTGATGGGAGTAAAGTAGTAGAAAGGGGTAGTAGAAAGGGGACGAATATCACACTGAGTGACCCAGAATCTATGGATTGAAGTTTACATGTCCTTTATGAACTTCAGTGGATTACATAGGAACATCGGAAACTGCCATATACTGAGTCAGACCATTGGTCTATCTAGCTCAGTATTGTCTTCACAGACTGGCAGTGGCTTCTCCATGGTTGCAGGCAGGAATCTCTCTCAGCCTTATCTTGGAGAAGCCAGGGAGGGAATTTGAAACCTTCTGCTCTTCCCAGAGTGGCTTCATCCCCTGAGGGGAATACCTTGCAGTGCTCACACATTCATATGCAAGTCTCCCATTCATATGCAACCAGTGCAGACCCTGCTTAGCTATGGGGACAAGTCATGACTTCTACCTCAAGACCAGCTCTCCTCTCCGTGAACAACTCTCCGTTGCTTTCTACATTATGTGAAAGCAATGTACTTTACCAAGTGAAGAAACAGAGTGACAAGAATTAGAAAGAGTGACAAGAATTTATTTATTTATTTATTTATTTAGGTGTGCCTGTTTGTAATATTTGTATCCTGCCTCTCAGGCACTTTGCTGTTAAGGGTGACTTACGAGATCACAATGATTTTCAAAACAATATTAATTAAAAAGAGTTTGCCATCCCAAATGTTTCACTTTAATGTAGGATCACCGAGAATGAATTTGCCACATTTCCCAAAGAGGTCATTACAATTTGGGGGGGGGGGGTTTCAGCAAGGCAGACTAACCACACCTGAGAAGGGTGTGGAACATATTGCACAGATAAGCGACAGTGGAAGCTCAGAATATTCTTTTGACCATGTGAAAGCACTTCACCATCTCCAGGGGGGGACGACAAAAAAAAACCCCACCCTTCATAAGTGCTGTACCTGCAAATGAAGAACCCGACACACGAAGACACTGCCACTTATGACAAAATACGAATACAACAAATATTTATATACCACTTTTCAGAAAAAGTTCCCAAAGTGGTTTACATAGATATAAATAAATAAATAAAATGGCTCCCTGCCCCTAAAGGGCTCACAATCTAAAAAAGAAATATAAGATAGACCCCAGCAACAGCCACTGAAAGGATGCTGTGCTGGGGTTGGAGAGGGCCAGTTGCTCTCCCCCTGCTCAGTAAAGAGAATCACCACTTTTAAACGATGCCTCTTTGCTCAGTTAGCAGGGGACATCTAAGTGGCTATGAAAAGAGATGGGAAAGTAAACATGTGCCAGATGGCAGATGGTGCTGTGAGCAAGAGATGTGTTCAGCATCTGGTCAGAGCACTCTACGGATTCTGGAAATAACAAGGCAGGTGTCTGGATCCTCCATTAAAATCCATCAGTAAGTACTTAAAACCGTTAGAAGAAACCCAATAAACCAACATCTGGAAAACCCCTCTAAAATAGCACTCCAGGCATGGATTTATTGGATGCGTCTGATTGATGCAGGTTATAGGGTGGAGTCTGGAGTGGGTATCAGCAAGAGTGGAGGATTCTTCTGCCTCTCCTTTAAAGGGTCTGGATACAATTTTGGGGACTGTATGATGAGCTTCATCTGACACCCACCCCAAAAGGGGGCAGAAGTGGATTGCCCTTACTGATGGCACTACAATATATTATGCTGACTCAGTAAAAGGTCAATTCACAGTCTTCAGAGACAATTCCACCAAGGAAGTTCTGCCAGCACAGAGAGAATGAGGAGCTTCTAAATCTCTCAACAATCTCCCTTTATTTCAGGGGCACCATCTCTACATAAAACCAGCCCTGACAACTTTGGCCTATCTGCTTCTCACAAGGGGGCAGCAGAGATCCACAGAACAAGGTAGAAAATGTTGTTGGCTATGAGGGACCTGAAATGTGGTTTGAGCTTTGAGGTTGATCCTTTCCTCGGGTGTTTGCTTCAGAACTAACAGATCCCTTGAAAGTTTGACTCCCTGGGAGACTTTTCCACAATATTATTTTAAAAGCTTCTTCAATGATGCTACTGTAGACGTGAAAAGATCCTGCAACAATAAAGGATTGGCTTCCTATAGAAGGCAATTTGATCTTATTCAAAATGGTCAAATCCCATAATGTTAATACAGCATTCCTCTAACTGGAAACTGTAGTTTGACTGCCAGTGTTCGGCAAAGAGGACTTGGAGGAATTCCTGCCCTATGGGGTTCCCGATTCCTCAGGGCAGGGGAGACTTGTAACAAAGCTTGGAACACCTCTATAATGCCACTTCTGGGATCTATAATGACCCTCTTCTATAATGACCCTCTCGATTTACTCCACCTAGCTTCATTCCTCCTTTGTGTTAGTGGCTATCAATCAGCTCAGAAGCCAAACAGAAAGACATCAGGGATCCAGGTCAGTTCTTCCAGTCTGAGGCATGGCAAAGCCCTCTGCTCTGGACTATGGACTGGAACTCTAGTTGACAGGAGTCTATGGCCATCACTGGGCTCTGGCCATAACTGGCATTCTGAGACATTATGGTGCTAGGTGGACCAAGAATGATCTGACTGACTATACAGCTGCATAGCATTTAGATCCCAGAGAACAAAAGTCTGCTGAAAACATCAGGAAGAGCACATTCAATTAATACATTCTTGACTTTCCAGATCTTTTGGAACATCACTTAAGATAAAACTGGACAATGAGGAAAATGCTGTTTTTGCTATTCCCCACCGAGAGACTCCAACATTGGAGCCATCAGATCATTGCCACCGCCAATGGTATCTCCAGTATACCATTACCACACCTAATGCTCCCTGCCCTCATGGCAGCTCAGGCACTCTAGGAACCTCATCTATGGCTGTGATAACATTTTACATGACTGATAATGCTCACTCCCACAAATATTGCCAGTTGCTACAGGTATGGCATTTCTTGGACAAAAGTCTATGCTTTATAAGGGGCCAAAGATGCAAATGAGGGGAATGCTTCCTCCCATTTTAGTTGCAAGAGAGCCCCTGGGAAATCCACAGGATCCTACATTGCCAAGTTGAGCAACTACCCAATCTGTGAGCTTTTCCCTTGTAGACATCAAGAAAAAATGCTCACCTGTTATTATTTGGTTGTCTTTTTAGCATTATTAGAAGGTAGATTAAGAAGCAGCATACCATTGACCCACATTTTTCAATATTCTTATCAGTTTCATACCACCTAGAAGCACACTTTGAAAGAAATTGAACTTCCATCTCCTCTCTCTTCTCTCTCATTCTCCTCTGCAGCTGCTCAATCTAAGGTCATTCTGACCCAGTCGGAAGCTGAAGTGAAGCGTCCCAGAGAATCAATCCAGCTGACATGCTCCATGGACCGAGCCGACCAGTGGTGGATGTCCTGGCTTAGACAAAAAACTGGGATGCCCCCTGAGTGGCTGACTAGTTACTGGAAACCTTCAGTCACAAATTATTATTCTCCCACCATCCAGGGGCGATTCACAGCCTCCAAGGATGGCTCCCATTTCTATTTGCAAATGGATAACCTGAAGCCAGAAGACACAGCCATGTATTACTGTACAAGGAGGAAAGCACTGTGGATAACACTCATGCAAAAAGGCCCAACAGTTGCTGGCACCATATTCTCTATAGTCCACTAGGGGTAGCAGTGGCACAATGCTTAGCACTGATGTAGAAAACTTCAATGGTTTAAAGCATTTCTCATCCATGTTAATCCAGTTAATCCTATTGAAGCATCAGTCTTCAGGAAACATATACTTTTCTGCCAAGATGGATACAGTTCCTGAATTACATAGGCAAGGTTAAAATATATGTCAGGCCAGTGATTCCCAAACTTGGGTCCCCAGATGTTATTGGACCAACTCCCATCATTCCTAGCCACAATGACTTTAAACTGTCTGGAGATCCAAGGTTGGGAACCCCTGTGCTAGACCAGAATGCTTGTAGTCTATCTTCATTTATTGAATCTCTATCTATCTATCTATCTATCTATCTATCTATCTATCTATCTATCTATCTATCTATTTTTGGAGCAACACTCTCCCATGCTGCATTATCCCCATTCAGCCATGAAACTAGCTGGGTGACTCTGGGCCAGTCACTTCTCTCTCAGCCTAACCTACTTCACAGGGTTGTTGTGAAAGAGAAGCTCAAGTATGTAGTGAACCGCTCTGAGCTCCTTGGAGGAAGAGCAGGATATAAATGTAAAAATAAATAAATAAATTATCAAGCCCTGTTATGCTGCTTGGCTTTTGAAAAGTTTCTGATTCTGGCCCTCAGAGATGTCCATTTTCTGGAGCACTTGTGGAGACCCTGGCCCAGGCTGGAACAGGATGACTCCATGCCCTTTGCCTTGCTGTGTTCCTGGCACCTCCCAGCTTCTTTACAAGAAAGCCGACATCATGGCCCCTAAAAAGCCAGATCCCAAGAAGGAAGCCACCAAGCCTGCTGCAGCACCAGCTCCAGAACCACCCAAGGAACCTGCCTTTGATCCCAAGAGTGTAACCATTGAATTCAGCACTGACCAGATTGAAGAGTTCAAGGAGGCCTTCATGCTGTTTGACAGGACCCCAACTGGAGAGATGAAGATCACATACAGCCAGTGTGGAGATGTCATGAGAGCCCTAGGGCAGAGCCCAACCAACTCCAAGATTATGAAGGTGCTGGGGAAACCAAAGCCAGAAGAAGTGGCTTTTGAAACCTGGATTTCGAGACCTTCCTCCCAATGTTGCAGCACATCACTTGATCCAAGGACCAGGGGACTTATAAAGACTTTGTGGAAGGTTTGTGTGTCTTTGACCAAAAAAAAAAAAAAAGGAATGGCACAGTCATGGGCTTAAATCCCATATTAATTTCTTGGTACTTCCAGGTAGGGCTGGGAAATAACCCTCTGAAACCTTGGAGATCTACTACCAGTCAGGATAGGTTCCCAAAGAAGGTTCGTCAGGCGTTGTTGGACTGCAACTCCTATCATCCCTAGCCATTATATATTTTGAACATTGTGGCCAAATGGGAATGGTTTGATGTTGCAAACTGGATGATGGGAGTTGGAGACCCAAAGTTGGAGACCCAAGCTGGAGACCCAAGGTTGGGAACCCTGGTATAAGCAATACTGAACTAGATGGACCTATTGTCTGACCTGGTATGTGACAGTTTCCTATTCATTCATTCATGGCTGGATTGCTGTGCTCCTTTTCATAACATGTATTCCAAAAGGATTCTACAAAGGCTAAAACACAACAATGAAATCCAATTTGAACCCTAACAAGATAGAGGAGCAACCATAAAGTACAGAGAAAGAGCAGCAGGAGGACCAAGAGACCCTAAGAGGCAAAGGCCTGAACCAAGAAAAAAGGTCTTTAGTTGTATCGTAAAGGCAGCCAAGGAAACCATAGAATGGAACCCACAGGGAGAGCATTCCAATGCTTGGGGGCCATAACAGAGAAGTCCCTGTCCTACATGCATGACAACTGAGCCCTTCTCACTATCAACACATGGATGAAACCTCCTACCATGACCTGGTAGGGCAGACAGAACCACTCAAAGCTGGTGGCCTTTCAATATCCAGGACCCAAACCATTAAATGCTTTAAGGGGGATAACTGACACTTTGAATTTAACCAGCTCATTCAAACTGGGTGTACTATTCTCCCAGCAAGCAGCTCTGTACATACCCCTGCCCTCCCCATTTTGCACCAGATGAATTTTCCAAACATTCTTCAAGGGCAGCCCCATGTAAGAGAGTATTGAGGTAATCAAGCTGTGACATGATTAAGGGATGGGTAACTGTGGCCTGATCTGCCTTCCTGCTGTGAGCCTTCTCGCTATTATTTCTTCTCACTGCTTTCTCTCTCTGTATGAGCCGCAGGGTGGGAAAGCAAGGGGATACGTTCTTTCTTCTACTCTATGTACATTTAAAGTTACACAGGAATTAGTAGATTAATAGCGAGGAAATAACCCAGAAGGCGCCAATATTTTCCAGCTGTAACATACCTCAGATTCCTGGAGTCAAGGGCAGGCAAGAAATGAAAATGAATAAATATCGGATTTTCAAGGGCAAACATTGCCCAGTTTAGCATCCCTGCAAGTCTGTTCTGCAATGGCACAGAAATTGCACAGAGTTCTGTAAGGCTCATGAATGGGGCATCCTCAGCCAATGAGAAGCAAGTTGAACATTCTCAGAACAGGGATCCTGCTCCCCCGCCCTGCCAGATATTGTGACCACCATAACAGCTTATATCAGGCTCTGAGCTAAGAAGTTGTAAAGTTTCAAACTATATAGATATTTCATTTTTCATCTGCTTTAATTGGTTTAATGTTTTAATTGTTGTTTGGTGCTTTTAAATTTGTAAACTGCCCAGATTCTTGAATATGGAGCAGTAAACATCTGCTAAATCCATCTTATTTGTTTGTTATTTCTCTGTGTAAACCGCCCTGAGCCATTTTTGGAAGGGTGGTCTAGAAACAGCCTATATTTTGCGACAATATCGATAATAACCAACAGTATTGATGATAAAATTCAGCCATCCCAGGTCCTTGGGAAGGACTCGATGTCTGGACAAAACAAACCATTCAATAACACCTGTCTGACTGTGTGAACAAGAAATAATAATAATAATAATAATAAATACATACATAAATATAATGCAGGTTTGATGTCCATTGTCACCAAATTTGATGTCCCCCACAAGCTACGTTTCTAGTCCTTAAGTGTGTAAAGAGTACACCTAGAAGTTTCTTCTCTGTGTGGGGGGAATGCTTGAGAAAATTCACAACCTAGAGGTAGGGTTGAACATGCAATGCAGTCATCAGGGAATCAGTGTTCAGCCGGTGGGACTCAAAGCTATTATTTCCAATGGGGTGTTGCACTGCAGCACTGTATTTCAACAACTTTACACTGAGGCAGAACTACCCTGTAGCACAACACCATCGGTGCTGTTTACACAGATGTAGGGACACAGACAGTCCTCCAGTCATTTGCATTACCTTATGTGATATGTGAACTACCAAACATAAACACCATAAATAACTACATGCCATTTAAAATTCAGAATTTGTATCACGGGACACAATTTTTTTCCATCTTCCAAATGACATGTATGGTCTACGTAAAAAAAAATACAGACTACCAAAGGTCTGTGTCATTTCTCTTTTATCTGGAGCAGTATGTAAATACAGGGCCAACATCCTATTTAAAATGGTCCAGTTCTATTCCTTGGCAAGTGGCATCCAGAAACGCAACCCGTCTGTGCCCGATTCCAAGCAAATCCTCTAAGAGGAAGCGGAGAGGAAATGATGTTTTTGCTTTAGTTCATTTTGCTTTCAGCTACTTCCACAGGTACCTTTTCTTCTTCTATATAAACTGGCAAGTAGAAGGTAGCTTCGTTGTTTTAATATCACCACCACCATCACCCCAGGAAGGTTTTCATGGCAGTTAACAGAAGAATAATCAAAACAACAAAAACATGATGTGAAGGGATTTCTTAATTATTTTCTTTATTTCTAGGCATCCTAGCTGAAGTTCACCTGGAGGAGTCTGGAGGAGGCATAAAACTGCCTGGGGAGTCCCTCCGTCTCTCTTGCCGGGCCTCCGGGTTCACCTTCAGCAGTTGTGCAATGGAATGGGTACGGCAGGCTCCTGGGAAGGGACTGGAATGGATTGCAGAGATATATGCTGATGGGCAAACACAGTACTATGCTGACTCTGTGAAAGGGCGCTTCACCATCTCCAGGGATAATTCGGACAGCCTGCTGTATCTACAAATGGACAGCCTGAAAGCTGAGGACACAGCTCTGTATTACTGCTCAGGGCGCACAGTGAGAGGACGTGAATCTGAAGCCAGACAAAAAGATTTTGCTCCTGACAGTTCTCCAAGCCAACTCAGTGCCAACAGCTTGAAAAACACAATAAAGAAAAGAGAGGCATTCTAAGATTCTTGAGCACAGAGAGAGATCCTCCATATTTTCACATGGAGTTTCTCTATACAAGTTATGAAGTCCATGTAGTAGATTCTCTCATTTCCTACCAGAGTACCTACTTGAAGAAGAATACCGCAGACATTGAAAACAATAAAACCCAGTGCCCCATGGGCTTGTTGCTTTTGGCATGGTTGGCACCCTATGTGTACTACATCACTACCTGCTCTGGGGCCCCCTGGGGCCCCCCAAGGGGAGTTATGGGGCTACCAAAATCCCCATTATTCCCTATTGGGGGAAAGCTTAAAGATGCACAAACTTCAGAAAAAGATTAAAAATCACCTCTTTCACCAATTTATTTGAAATCTGGGTGGTAGCAGGCACCCACTGGGGCACTACCACCTGACCCACTCTTCTGACCTCGAAACCCATTTTCTGCCCCAAATCTGCCACAAAGACATGCAATTTCAAGTAAAAACAAAACAACAAACAAACAAAAACCCCCACATCCCTTTGCCCAATTTCTTTGAAATCTGGGTGGTAGCTTCCTTGCACCCATTGGGCACTACCACCCACCACAATGAAGTGACATCACAATGGAGAGACATTGCGGGATGTGACACTCCACATGCCAACAATACACATGCACACTCATTGGCCAAGGAGGCCTGCCTGCGCCCGCTGCCATGGGGTGATGGCCGAGCAGCAGTGGCGGGGGACAGGCAGCAGCTGTGGCAGCTGGCTTCAGCAGTTATTAAATATAATTAATGGGGGCTCACAGTGGGAGAGGGTTGGCAACGGGCAGGGGAGAGTTCCAAAGCCCTTCAGCCTCAGGTCAGGGTGCCAAAAATACCTGGCCAGACGAACTGGTGGCAACTACAGACTGATTATCTCAGTGAGCAGTGTGACTCATAGCGAAGAAGTTGTTATCTTAAATAAACTGATATGTCGACGATGCCATGTGCCTATGAGCTCCAAACTCTCAACAAAAAGACCTTTTATCGTGCAAAGAAAAACTAAACGCTGGTAAACATAAAACCATAAGACGTTATGCTGTGACACCACATCCTCACTTGAGTAAAAACAAATGAGCACAGATGAAAAAAACTCGGTTCCACAGCTGTTAAATTCCTTAGACCTGATAACACACAGTTTCTTGACTGGCGGAGAGATATTGGAGGGGAGAGAGAGAGAAGCAGGAACACCTGGTTCTTCTCAGGGGCTAATAAACTTCATGGCATCAGCCAGCGCCTCCCAAGCATTAATATCAGGTCTCAGTTTCTCTATGAATAATGCTTTCTTGATTTTCCTTCTTTGTAGATTCCTTTCCGTCTCTGAAATAGATATTTTAGTGGGCACCTTTTGGCCTTCATGCTTAATCTTCATATGCAATGACCAGGGTTTCATTCTTTTTGCACAATGCCTCATATCTGCTAGATGTTCTTTATATCATCTTTCAGTGACCTGCCAGATTCCCCAGTATAGGATGACATGCAACCTAAGCATTGAATTATATATATTGTACCTTTCTTTCCACAGTTTCCTTCTCCCTGATCACAAATTTCACATTCTTGTACATCACAACTCCTATAATGAAGATAGGAAGTATTTCCCTATGTCCTAAGCTTCTGTACATGTGATAAACACACATTTGAAGAAAGCAAGTGGCAAGCCTTCCAACCATGCTTTTAACAGCCTATTTATGTTTCATGGAGCATTGGAGGAAGGACTCATGCAAATCACTCCAGGAGATTGTGGGGGAGGAAACAGTCTCTCTTCAAAAAGAAACCCTTTACATTTAGGAGTCACACTTTCTCCCTAGTTTAAAAATCAACTGTCCAGTCTACTGGGGAACTGTCTTTAGCCTATTATATTATATTCATATTAGCGTTATGAAATCATTACTATTTGTGTTTTCTTTGGTGTTTATGACAAGATGTAAGTATATGTTTGTGAGAGAATTATACAGTTTGCAGGAGTGTGTGTGTGTGTGTGTGTATACACACACTCCATGTGTGTGTATGTGAAAATATGGAGCAAAATATGAAGCAAAATATGGAGAAACTCCATGTGAGAATATGGAGCATCTCTCTGTGTGCTCAAGAACCTTAGAAATGCCTCTCTTCTCTTTATTGCGTTTTTCAAGCTATTGCCACTGAGTTGACTTGGAGAACTGTCAGGAGCAAAAGCTTTTTGCCTGGCTTCAAATTCACTTCCTCTCACTGTGTGCCCTGAGCAGTGTGTGTACACACACACACACACACACACACACACACACACACACACAGAGCATTAAAATGTTCTCTCTTTCCAAGGCATTTTCTCAGACATTCAGCTCATATCTTCTGGGGCAGGAACAGCAAAACCCGGAGAGAACCTCAGGCTTGTCTGTAAAGTGACAGGAGTCTCCCTCTCTGATTCAAATTTTCTTTGGAGCTGGTTCTGCCAAATGTTTCCAAAAAGTCCAGAATGCATTGCGCTGATATACCTTCATGATGGTAGAACCTGGTATCCCTCTTCTCTCCAGAGCCACACAACTATATCTTCAGACACTTCCAAGAATGAGTTCTTCCTCCATATGAATTCTCTGACAGCTGCTGACTCAGCTGTGTATTATTGTGCCCGAAGACACAAAGAGAGACACAAAGCAATTAGAGCTCTGTACTAAAAGAGGAAACTATTTCTTACTGTGCCTTTCTGGTAATATTCAGTGGCCAAAAAGAGTACACGCAGAAGTCTCATTAGTGCTTCTAAGGCTGTAGCCATTCTAATGCAGCGCTTGTACAAATGTTCCATGCAAGCATAAGGATATTGTGCTAGCTCGTTGTGCCATGTCAAGAGCTTCATTCCAGACTAGCATTGAACTACTGTAGACATCCTTGAACTTAGGAACATAGGAACATAGGAACCTGCCATATACCGAGTCAGACCATTGGTCTATCTAGCTCAATATTGTCTGCAATATTGTTTAATATCTACAATATTCCACCAAAGAAAAGAAACCACCAAAGAAAAGAGGCACCTTTTAACATGGTGGTTCTCTTTATTTAGCAGGGGGAGAGTAACTGGCCCTTTCCACCCCCAGCACAGTACCTCCAGTAGAGATGTACAAACCAGTTTGAATTTGAATCGTTCAAATTCGAACCGGATTGGTTTGATGGATCGAATTTGAACCGAACCAGCCATCAGGTTCGAGCTGCAGGTTTGAATTTGAACCAAAATGGGGGTGGTTCCATTCAAATCAGTTCGAACCAGTTCATGGCTAATTGTTGCCCTCCCTGATAAACTGGCCAAAGAGCAAAGGGGCTGCAGCAGAACTCTCCTCTGTTTGCTTCAAGAGGGCTTCCCTGTGGGGGACAGACCCTCTCTGCCCTCTCATTGCTCCACCCAGGATTCACACCTGCCCATCATGGACACAGGAAGTGGCTCCACTACTTTGGCAGGCACCACAGACAGTGTGCCCAGCATGCCCTGGGGTCTATGCATTTGCCTAATCCAACCCCGGAATTCTGGTGAGGCTGTCTGATTGCTCAACCCAATTGTCAGCCCAGTTCTGGGCAACTCCTTTCTCCCTGACTTGCTCCCTTCTCCCTACTGGGGTGATGCACAGGTTACTCAAGTCATCACTGGTTGAGCTTGACTTGGCCAAGCGCCCCATGGTGGGGATGGGGTTATGGTGCCAGCCAATCACTCAGAACACTCCTCTGCCTCCATGTGCTTCCTGATTATTTTTGACCTGCTTGGGATACTACCAAGTGGGGCCACCCACTCTGGCATCGGGGGCAATGGGAGTCTGTGTCGATGCTCTGCTTTCCAGAGTGAGGGCAGCATGAGGTCCAGTCCAGGTCCCAGAAGGCCAATGGCTGCCGCTGTCCTGCTCACCATTCCAGGTAGTCAGAAGAGGGCAAGGGCACACTCCAACCATGGTCTAGGGAAATAGGCAGCTGACAGAATGGCAAGAGATGCCACAGGTAGTGAGGTTATCAGGTGCTGAGAGGTGCAACAGGATCAGGGTTCAGAGGGCATCCCAAGGAGAAGTAGGTTCTGATACAACACAGATACAGCACAGTAATCCTTTGTTAAATTAAATAAATATACATGCCAGGGAGAGAGGGTCCAGGGCCTAGAACTGGCCTGTGAGTCAGCAGGCAGACAGCAAGCTCTCCTTGAGTAAACTGTTGTTACCAGCAAAGCCCTGCACACAGGAAGAGGCTTATATAGGCTTGAGAGAGCCAAAACTTATTTCCTTTAAACAAATGTAATGAATCAATCAGTCAGTCAATCAGTCTGTCAGTCAGTCTTCATCACAATCATAAACCAGAGAGATTTGCATAGACTTTGTTGTAGTCTTCCTCTTGAGAAGACCCTCCTGGTGGTGGTTTTCTGCTGGCCGGCCTTGCACTTCTTCATCATTCCAATAGTATTTATTTGGGTTTCCAGTGCCTACACTGGAAGGATCCAAGAGAGGCTTCTTGGAGTAGGTGAGAGATGGGAGATGGGTCTCAGGGCTCTGTGAGTTGTGGGGGTCCTGCAGTGCACAGGCCTTCAGGAGCTGAAACAGGCATGGGTAAGTCAGGAAGAGAGGATCTGCTGATCCACTGTACATACATAGAATAGGGCCATTTGATCTTTTAGAACTTTCTCCATATTAGCTGGTCTTTGTTGTTCAACTTAGGCCTCAATATAATAACATAGCATTTTGGGGAAAAGATACAGCACAGTAATCCAGCACTGGAGACTAAGATGGAGAAGATCTCCACAGCCACCATCGATTTCCCCTTGGTGCTCAAGTAGGTTGGTACAAAAGAAAACCAAACACTGCAAAACATAAGCATACTGAAGGTGATGAATTTGGCTTCATTAAAGGTGTCTGGCAATTTCCTGACGAGAAAAGCTACAGTGAAGCTGATGATGGACAGAAGTCCCATGTAGCCCAAGGCAAGATAAAACATGATGGCAGACCCTTCATTACATTCTGCTATAATTTCTCCAGTCACTGATTGCTTGTCAAAATCTGGGAAAGGTGGAGATATTCCTAGCCACACTGCACAATTGATTGCTTGAATAAGGGAGCAGGAAAGGACAATGGAGTTGGCCAGTCTTTTCCCCAGCCACTTCCTCATGTTGGACCCTGGTTTGGTGGCCATGAAAGCTACAACCACAACGATGGTTTTGGCCAACACACAAGAGATGGCCACTGAGAAGATGATGCCAAAAGCAGATTGTCGGAGAAAGCAGGTAACCTTGGTAGGTTGTCCAAGAAACAGCAAAGAGCAGAGGAAGCAGAGCAAGAGTGAAATGAGCAGTGTGTAGGTGAGGTCCCGGTTGTTGGCTTTGACTATAGGGGTATCTTTGTACCTGATAAAGATTGCTAGCACCAAAACTGTGAGCAGGGCACCAGAAGTGGCAAATGAAACTGAGATGATCCCTAAAGGTTCTTTATAAGACAGGAAAGTGTTAACTTTGAGGTTGCATCCATCTCTTTTTTCATTTGGGTAGTGATCGTCTGGACATCCAAAACAGTCATCCATGTCTGAAAAAGAAAGAAAGATGTCCTCTTTCAGTGCCTATTGATGCAAGAACTGGGGACATTCTATTGACCATGTTTGATGTAAGGATGACTTGCTCATCTGAACTTTTCCTGCTGGTTCCATGCACAGGAGTGTCCATAAAGCAATTTTGATATTCCTTTAAGTAAATTGATGGTTATTCCATCAGAAACCATGGAAGTAGCACTGCACAGTTGCCCAGAAATGGTTTTAAGTTGTCCAACAGCTGCCCTATCGTGCTGCACTGTATTTATTTATCTATCATATTCATATACCGCCTGATATATGTATCTCTAGGCAGTGCATACAGTTATACCACCTTTACGTTCCTCAGTAGCCCCATCAGGCCATGGTCTTTAACCCTTTCCCCACAAGATCTTCAGGAAATTTTGTACTAACTGTAAGAAGTTACTTTTGGCACTCCACACTCAGGACATTAAGACTACCCTGCAAGCAAACAGAAGTCAATCTTTGATGGCCATACCAGACACAGAGGCTGTTCTCACATGCAGCCTAACCTGGGCTAGGCTGTGCGTGAGAACCACTGGGATTGGGCCCAATCCAGGTGGACCAGTGCCACCTAGCCCAGATTTTAAGCTTGGCTGTTAGCCAAGCTTAAGGGAGTGAGTGCTACCAGCTTGTGTGCGAGCACAGGTTGCTTCCAACCTGGCTGCACATGGAGACGGGCATCTAGAGCAACCATCTCTTGGGGAGGGGGAATCCCCCAATGCATATCACATATTGCATTGTGAGCTTCATGGAGGCCAGGACAACGAATTCTGGCCTCAGATCAATCCACTCTGCTTGCCTTGTACTCCCACTGAGCAATGAAGGATTGTCTGGGGGGAAGGAAATATTTGGGAAGTGTCCCCCTACCTGGTAGTGTCCCCCACAACCTGGTAGGTTGTGTCAATGGCCCCAGAGTTAAAAGAATTTCACAATTTTAGAGATTCTGCTTAACATATATCTTGGAGACAAATTATGTGAAGAACTGAAAACACAATGCTAACTCCCTGGCCACCTAAGGAAATTCCCGTTCTTTTTAGAATTCTACAAGGCTGGTTTTTACAGATGCATATGGCTTGCTAATTAATGTGTGAACTAATTACATGGAAAAGTGTGATGTTTAAAGGGACCACCTTCCTTGGATGAAACTCAGCACTGAGCCCTTTCTCGTGAGCAGTGAGAGAGGGCTTCAGTGTTTGCAGGGAGGAAGCCCTAAAGAGCTAAAGAGTCCTCCCCACAGATGATCATTCCACCTTCTCTGCACGGGCGGATCGCCCACCCAGATGATGACCGGCTTCTGCTGGCAGCTCTGATGGTTGGGGTGCCATTCTCAGGAGTTCAAATAATGTACAGCACGAGTGTGCAGTACATTATGGGGATCCCCCCTCCTCTCCCTGAGTCATCCGTGGCTGACAGATGATTGTAAAAACAACTTTAAAGTTTCATTTTAAAGGGAGGCTTCATAGGCAGGTTTGCTGCCATGGTGCTGCTATGATTGGGCCTGGTGATACACAGGTGCATGCAAAACCAGGTGCGGCTTCCTTAGCCCAGTTTTGCACATGCATGTGAACAGCCTCACTGAGTTACAAAATGGTTACATTCATGACACAGTAAGTTAACACTTCATTAATGGTCAGCTGCATCAACCTTGCAGGAGGGTTGCTACACTATATAATTGACCTTTTGATGTTGAAATCTTCTCTTCTGGGCAGAGAACACAATCATAGCAGCAAAATTTCTCTCCTTCCTTCTTCCTCTTCTGATAACCAGGATAGCAAGAGTCACTACAAACAGAAAGGGGGCACACCTATATATGAAAGAAGTACAGGGTAGGAGAAATTAGACATTTGTTGAGAGTATGTTCCTGAGCTAATTTACATAGAAATAATTGATTTGTTGATGTGGAAGAAGATATTTTTATTTATTTATTTATTCATTCATTCATTCATTTATTCATTTATTTATTCATTTATTTATGTATTTATTTGATTTATATACCGCCCTTCCAAAAATGGCTCAGGGCAATTTAGATAGAAAATTATGCATACAAACTGCAGTCAATATTTCCTTGAGAACCTATTGATTTATTTAAATCTTTTCTATACCACAAGAACTTGCATCTCAAGGTGGTTTTCATAATGTAACGTAGAAGACACCAAGCCTAAAGCAAACAAGCAATTAAAACAATGCAAACAATGTTTTAGACAATACGGGGACAGCCTCTGAGCTTGGACAAATCATATAGCTATTATGACTGCCAACCATCAGTGGATTTATCCTCCATAATCTGAGGAAAGCTACTGATGATTCGGTTTAATCCCGCAGTCCATAGAAACAGCATTCAGCTGAGTACTGAGCTGCTTTTCTCAAATTGCAAACAGGGATGGACCCACTGTCTTTTTGAGTAAATTTGATCAAGCGACCTCAAAACCCAACCAAACGTTTATTGGAATGTCAACTATTTACCATGTTTTCACTTGGAGAGAAAATAAAATATAACATCATTTTCAAATAGTGCGATGAATAGAGATATTTGGAATCTGACATTGAAGCTGCTTGTAAGAAGCAGCAGGATCCTCGTGTATCCCTTTGCTCCCCTCCTGCCTAATTCCCTTAGCGAACCCAGCTTTTAGCCAAGGTTAAGGGTGCTCTCACACCCTTAACTTGGATACTGGGTATTGTGTGACCCTGAGGGAATCCCTAGTACAATGTGTGTGGCACATGGTGCCTCCATGAGGCACAGAGCAAGGCGGAGGGATCCGGGACAAGAAATTGTTCTGGTCTTTAGACATCCCTCAATGCAACATGTGGGGGCACATTGGAGGTGCAACAAAGAGAATCTGCTTGGTCACCTGGGGGGAGGTAAGATGAAATCAACACCCCCTGTGCCCTTCCCACCCACCCGGGGCAATCATGTGAATCGCCTTATTGAGTTTTTGGACGTGATCATCATGATTTCATTACAAAGTCATGATGGGACAGTTTGTGCACCACAGTTAACTTCTGGCCACACTTCCTGACAATACACTGGAGCCCTGGGATACCTCAGAATTCACACCTGGTTAAAACTTCTGTGCCACTCAATTCTTTCCTCATGAATGATAAATTCTTTCTTTTCAAGAGCACTGGGATCCACCCTTGCCACTTTCAATCTCAGGAAGGAAGTGTTTGGAAATATGACCAAGCTCATGATATCAAATCCATTTACCAATTCCAAATGATCATTGAAGGATACTGTTTCTCCTGCTGAGTTGTTAAATGAAATGCCTTGAAGGAACTGGTGGAGCTAGTGGAAAGGAAAAGAAACAAAGGGGTAATGACGTACTGGACTCTTTACACCAAAATCTGCAGACATCATTGCTTGCTTCTGGAATTTTATCACTTAACAAATACATACCCTGGAAATGCAGGTATTTCCTAGTGATAGATGACTGCAAATTTACAGCTCATCTTCTTTGCAACTTCAAAAGTGAGCCTCCCAATTTTCTCAACAAATCATCTGTACATCATTTCATCAGATATCACTTTAGCTGTATTGACATGTTAGGTTGAAAACATGTATGTACAGTGTACATAAGAAAATATCTGCACACATATACATTTATTCACTGTATATAGGACTTTTCCAATCATTTGCAATTGAAGGGGACTGTTTGAAATGAATTTGTTTACAGTCATTCACACAGTTAAGGCATTTCATTGTAGAAACATTACCTGCCAGGTCTGGAGATCTTGCAGTTGAAATCTTCTGCTCTCTACCGTTGCTCTATAGTTGGATGTAGATGAGATCATGGCATGCAAAGCATGTGCCGCAGCATAGACAGCATTATAAATGCTGAAGCTGTGGCCAGTCATTTGCATTTCAAAAACGGCCTCAGGAAGACTGTCCATCCTCTCCTCCCCAGTACATATTTCATCAACTTCCGTTGGGTCACTGGAATTAGGAAATGAACAGCCAAAGGCTTGCTCCCAGAAGCCCTTGAGAAAGCCATCTCCTGCTGTCCAATGAGGTTTTACTTTCTGAAGATATGTCTGGAATCCTAGAGGTTCATTTGCATGAATCATGAAGGAAATGGTGCCTTCGAATACTGGAAAACTCTTCCGTGTTATAAGGCCTGTTACTGCAAAATCTATCTGGGCTGTCATGATCCACACCTTTCCAAGAACTATGTTTCCCAATTCTGCTAGAGCCACTAAAGTGCTCAGCCACATAATGGTCATACTTTCGCCATAGACTATTAATGTGCTGGCTTTCCTATTCATCAAAGGCAGATACATTTTTGTGGCCATATCTTCCATTTCAGCTAGAGAAAGCAGGAGACCTTGCTTTGGGATTCTTTCGGTGTAAGCGGAACAGATTCCGTTTGGAGCAAGCAGTGGTTCCAGAGTCTGCAGGAAATGGTCTCCACTGTCATCATCTACAACAATGAGTCCAACCCACGTCCATCTGAAATGCTGGAGCAAGCGGATAATCCCCATGTACTGATGGGATTCATTTAGGACCGTGCGGTAAAAAGAAGGGGCCTGCACTGTATCACTCTCTTCTTCTGCAAATGAGCCATACGTGAGCTAGAGGGAAATTTATATATACATTTTAAAGAATAATTAAGGGGAATATATAAGTGTGAGCGTGCATGTGAGTATCTTTTTACACAATGGCTTATACCCAGACTAACAAAGATGCACACAGAAAAGGAGGTTGTATAGCTGTGCAGATGCTCAAAGTTGGAAGATCTCTTGCAGTCTTCGGGCAAGAGTTGCACTTTCACAACAAGGATATAAGGTAGCTTTGCATCATTGCCTGCCACATTTTGGACTACTGCAAAGATAATGCTAGCAACTAGTGCTTAGTTGGCAGCTGGCAAGGTAGCATTGCACCTCGCCTTGCACAACCTTAAATGCACTTCCTGCTGTGAAACCTCTTCCTCAGTGGATATATTTTTCAGGAATGATGCAACACAATCCATTGATCTTGTTGTAGAAGTGTAACTCTTGCAAAAGCTCATTGAGATTGTAAGACAGCTTTGAGCATCTGCTCAGCTATACAACCTACTTGTCTGTGTGCCATTTAATTAATTGCTTCCCCTTCCTCCATCCTGTCTGAAGCTCTTTTCCACTTCACTCTGTTTCTTAAACATTCTGCAAGCTTTTGTTTTTCTATCAGTCATAACAAAATAACAATAGGCCTGCTGGATCAGGCCCAAGGCCCATCCAGTCCAGCATCCTGTTTCACACAATGGCCCACCAGATGCCCCTGAGAAGCCTGCAGGCAAGAGGTGAGGGTATGCCCTCTCTCTTGCTGTTGCTCCCCTGCAACTGGTATTTAGAGGTATGCCCTGGTTTCACATTTTCAACAAGCTGTCCCCCACAACCCCAAGATCTCTCTCCCAGTCAGTCACTGACAGCTCTGGCCCTATCAGTGTATAGGAACATAGGAAGCTGCCACATACTGAGTCAGACCACATCCTTGAACTTGGGAACCTGCCATATACTGAGTCAGACCATAGGTCCATCTTGCTCAGTATTGTCTACACAGACTGGCAGTGGCTTCTCCAAGGTTGCAGGCAGGAATCTCTCTCAGCCCTATCTTGGAGATGCTGCCAGGGAAGGAACTTGGAACCTAGATGCTCTTCCCAGAGCGGCTCCATTCCCTAAGGGGAATATCTTACTGTGCTCACACATCTAGTCTCCCTTTCATTTGCAACCAGGGCAGACCCTGCTTAGTTAAGGGGACAAGTCATGCTTGCTACTACAAGACCAGCTCTCTTCCTTCAGACCAGCTCTCTATATATGAATTGCGTGTGTGTGTGGGGGTGCCCTAATATGCATCACTTAAACTTGCTTACATTGAACTGCATTTCCCATTTACCCTAAATAGTTTAGCTCCATCTGCAAATTTGGCCACTTCGCTGGTTACCCCAACTTCTAGATCATTTTTGAACAAGTTAAAGAGCACTGGTCCCAGTACAGATCTCTGAGGAACCCCACTTCTTACTTGCCTCCATTTAGAAAACTGTCCATTTATTCCTACCCTCTGTTTCCTGTCCTCCAACCAGTTACCAATCCACACATGAACCTGTCCCCTTATCCCATGATTGCCCAGTGGAGAACTTTGTCAAAAAGTTTTTTGGAAGTCCAAGTATATCATATCAACCAGATCACCGGTTGACACTCTCAAAGAACTCCAAAAGGTTAGTGAAGAAAGACTTGCCCTTGAAAAAGCCATGCTTGTTCTCATTCTGTGAGGCCTCTTCTTCTATATGTTTAATCATTTTGTCCTTAAGTATGCTTTCCATCAACTTACCTGCCACAGAAGTTATGCTAAATGGCCTGTAGTTTCCCAGATCCCCCGCTATCCCTTTTTTGAAAATCAGAGTTATATTAGCTACTTTGTAGCCTGATCATACAGAGCCTGATTGTAGGGATGTTACATCCCCACCCGCCAGGAGATCAGTAATTTCACATTTGAGTTGCTTCAGAACTCTTGGGTGGATGCCATCTGGCCCTAGTGATCTTTAGTTTTTCAAGACAGTTTAGAATCATGCCTTCTTAATTTTTTTTAAATCACTCCCAGAATGACAAGGTTACATGTATGATTGCTGAATTTCTCCACATTTCCATGCACAAATCTTACCTGTGGAATTTTGTAGAGACTTAACATGTCTGCCATATAGAAGGACATATCAGAACTTAGTCCCCCAATAAGTGCCATGAGATTTTCCTTGTTGTGACATTTATAGTTGGGGATAAACCTATGGGATTTGAAGAGCAGGTTCTCAGTGCTACGATACGTCATCCTCGCATCATGGTAAGTGTCGTGGATACGGAACCCAAATGTGACATTGGGCAGGATCTTGGGGTTTTCATTGATCTCAGTTACAGCAAATGCCAAGGCCAGGGTGTGCTGATAGAATTTTGTCACCACTCTGTAAAATGAGTTAAATTATTTTCAAAAATGCTGTATTATTATTTATTATTATTTATTCGATTTCTATACTGCCCTTCCAAAAAATGGCTCAGGGTGGTTTACACAGAGAAATAATAAATAAATAAGATGGATCCCTGTCCCCAAAGGGCTCACAATCTAAAAAGAAACATAAGATAGACACCAGCAACAGTCACTGGAGGTCCTGTGCTGGGGGTGGAGAGGGCCAGCTACTCTCCCCCTGCTATATAAAGAGAATCTCCACATTAAAAGGTGCTTCTTTGCCAGGTTAGCAGGGGTTATGCTGCTATGAGCATACAGGACAGAGCAGGATATAAAACAAAGAAAGACATTACTTCTGAGGGAAAACTCTAAACAGCTAAAATCATTTAATACAATACTGGTGCATTTAGGACATAAATAGTAATGTTATTATGTAACCACCCAGTAAGTATTGGCATTTAGCTGCCTTAAAATACAGGAGAAGAAAGCCACAGAGACTGAGAAAAACAGATAGAAGTCACAAAAGTGACCAGGGACATATTAGGAAGGTATATGGGTGGGTCACAGAGAGAGAGAGAGAGAGAGTGTAGGGGGGGATAGTTGGAATAACAGTTAAACATTTAGATAGGGTTTGGGTTCAGGGGAGAGAAATACTCAGGGAAGAGTCTATCGTAGGAATCAAAGAAAATACAGCTTTAAGTATAAACTGGATTAATAAGCAAAGTCCTGAACTGGATTTTTTTTTTTTTTGGTATAAATGGTGAATAACCTATGAATCAGCATCTGTTTAAGGGAACTCAAAGTATTGGTAAAGATAAAGAAACTGTGAAGCAAGTGAAAAACAAAATGTTAACCCCATACTTGCCAAAACACCAAAGTTTGCAAGAGGTCTCCTGAAGACTGAAAAATGACTGAGAGCCATAATTTCATACATAAGCATGGGTTAAAAACTAGTCTGGACAACACTTCTCTGGCAATGGGACTAAAAGGAATATGCTCTGAGAGCATGCCCATCCTGATCTCTTTTACAAATGTTGTGCCATCTTTCCTTTGTGCCTATATAGGGAATGATGGTTTTAATTCGAGCTGGAAACGAGCTGTGTTGAGCAAATGTTCCTTTTTTGGCCTCTCCATAGAGGATTTGCATACTGTAGGAATTGAGCAAGCCAGGAAGTTAGTTAAGCAACATGTCCTGGATATAGAAGTTCAACAAGAAGGTGCATGGCTTAAGCAGGGTTTATACTTAGGGAGTCAAGCTATTAATCTTAAACCAGCTAAATATTTTGATGTGGTGCTTGTCCCTAAATTTAGACGAGCCCTCACTTTAGCGCGTTTAAATGTTTAAATGTTCTTCCAACAGTATTGGATGGCAGGTTTAAGGGAGTTCCGCTATTTTTACAACTTTGCCCATGTGGCAAAGGGATTATAGTATCCACCTCGCACGCTATTCTTGATTGTGATTTTTATAGGGGACCCCGTTTAAGACTTTTATCTCCTATGTTAGACAATTTGCCTGGCCGGTCTGATGAATTTTATTTAAATTATATTTTAACTAATGAGAAAACTGATATTATTTCTGTTATGGCCAGGTTTTGTTATATTATTTGTAAAACACATACTGGTTTATTGTAAATGTTTGCTGGTCAATGACCGAATAAACTTATAACTTAACTAACCATAGTTTCATACATAAGCATGGGTTAAAAACTAGTCTGGACAACACTTCTCTGGCAATGAGACTAAAAGGAATATGCTCTGAGAGCATGCCCATCCTGATCGCTTTTACAAATGTTGTGCCATCTTTCTGGTGTCTTCCTTTGTGCCTATATAGGGGACACTACCATTTGAATTGCCATTCTAAACATCAACCAGGGGAACATCAGAACATTTGAGCCAGACGTCAGGGCAGGTATATTTTTGATACATCTCCCTCCTAATTGTATAGACTGGTCCAGAGGCTATGATTTACCTGACATGGATGTATCTTGCAATCCCCCACACAGCTGACTTTTAAAAGGGTTTTATCACTGCCCTGATTTTCTAAGTGACTTTTTGGCAGATCATTGTACAAATCAAAATCATTATTTGACTGCATGCAAATTCAGTGCATTTAAGGAAAACTCTAATTCACATCTTCCCAAATCAGTCTTTGCTTATGGGAGGAGGAAGCTGAGAGGTGCTACAAAGAAGACAAAGAAATGAAGGCTCAGAAACCATCAATGCCCCATAAAAGTGTGCGGATGTTGGCTCGGGGCTCCCATATATTATCTGAGAATTCTATTTCTTTTATTATAATTTCTTAGGTTACCAAGCTAATATAAAATGGGAAAGGGGCCCAAAAAAGCCCAACAACTATCCTTACACTGGAAAAGCAAAGCTTGGATCCTTGGAAGGGTGTTGTGTGAAGTCAACATCAGAAACCAAGTACATGATCTGAGAAGTAATCCCACCAATGAGGAGGTCCCCGGGCTGATACCACTCATGAGGAACAGGGAGCGGATCATGTGTGCAGCATTTCAAGATATCCTCCTTGCACACCATCTCAGGCAAAAGAAGCAGTAGCGCCATTAACACCACTACCTGAGGGCAAATCTTCTCTCCGGACACTCCTGTGCACATTTGCAGACTGTTGAGCAAATTACATTGGATGGCAGCAGACTCTGCTGTTAGATGCAGTAAAGAAAGGTGATTGCCTTCTCTTTACTATAGAACTTTGCAATTTTAATATAAGGAGTTTTAGAAAAGCAAGCTTGGAGTGGCAACTAATTTGAAGCCAGAACTGTATAACAAACTGACACAGCCTTGCCTTCTTCCAGCCCCCAACCTCAGCTCCAGATAGCACAGGTGGGGCGGGCGGGATTTATAACCACATGGATTATGAACTGATGTTCTGCTAGCTATTGGAAAGTTGCTAGAGATTTGGCAAACAGAGTAAATTATAGTGATGCAGATAATTGCAGGGGGGATAATGACCTCCTCTGCAGTCCTTGGCCAATAAGTGGCATCATTGGAAGCCATTTTGTTTCCTTTTCTGCACTACAATGGGAGGAAAAGTGGAATGGGTGATTCAGCCAAGGGGATCACAGCAATCACACACCAACAGAAGAGCTAGGCCCAGGAGGGACCCACTCCTGGGACTAGAATGTTCAGTGATGCAATGGGTTTCCTCCTCCTCTTGCAACATAAGAAAGGAAATGCCAATTCCTAAGTTATAGTGTACAGTTGTAGACACCCTCAGGGGTGGAGCGACCATTGAGCATTGAGCATTGATGCGGGGTGCGTGATTTAGCGCCACCTGGCCCCATTTGGGAGTTAAACCACGCCCCCACATCTGATGTCAGATGTGGGGGTGTGGCTAACCGCTCCCTGTGTCTGATGCAGGGGGCAGGGCAAGGGGGACTGCAGGGATGACAGAACCTGGTCCGCCGCTGGCCTCCCTCCGCAGCTGGTCACCCTTGAGATCTTTGTTTAGGTCTCTCTAGATCTGTTATTGTCCAATTTGGGTTTAATTTGCTATTGGATATTGTGCATGTAGCTGCTTGGGGTGGGGCACAGCGGTCTGGGGGTGGTGCTAGTGGGTGCAGCCGATGGACACAATTCCTCTTGTGGTTGCGGGATGCTTTTGGGGCCTTTGAATGTCCTGCAGCTGAACCAAGCAGAATATCTCATTCCTTGCAGTGGTTGACCAGGTGGATTCCTGTGGGAACATTAGGGCATGACTGCGGCAATCCTGCTCCCCTCACAAAAACCAATGCTATCTGGAAAGTGCTAAAGTTGCACCCAGAAGTGCACCTAGGTAATTTTGGAACCTGAACATGAAGGCCATGGGAGGTTTCCCGTCCCCAGCAGATTAAGCATCATCATGCTCAGCTGGGTGACCACACCACCCTGGACAGTCTGAAGAGGATTCTGGGGCACCCAGGGTCTGTGGAGGGCCTGGACCTCAGCCTGGAGGTTCAGGGGCAAGAGAACCTCTGGTCACACCCCATCCTGCTGTATTTCCCCATTCTTCCTTTTCATTCATCTGGTCTTCAGCTGCCTGATCATGAGTTAAGCCACTTCCTGATCATCAGCTGATCCCCCTACTCTAATAATACCAATGATTTTTTCTCAAAATAGCCCATGCTTCTGTTGTTTATACAGGACTCTTAGAACAATGATCTGCAACATCTTTTGCATCTCCATTCTCCCACCCCCTGCTTTGGTGTCCTGACACCACTCCCACTTACAGTAGATATGATCTACACTAATGAACAGCAATCTACAAACTCTATTCCCAAATCCAGCCTACTGTTGGTGGCTGCACAGCCCTACTAGCAGCCCTCCCTTTGTCATGAAAGATTTCAGTATATCATTGGAGACAGCATCACTATTCCTTGAATTCCCCAAGGAAGACCCAGGTTCTCCAGGTGTGTTCAATTACTCACTTTTTAGCACCCATATTTGTTAGAAAATTTCCAGGCAGCTTCCAAGGCTAAAAGCAAAGAGAGGTATCCAGACTAAAGGTGTTGTGTGTGTTAAATAAAAACAAACAAAGGTGCACTTGCATTACAATGTTTGGCTGAGCTCCTTTCCCTTTATCACCCCAGTTCCCCTAAAAATATGTCCCTGATGGAGGAAGGACTGATATGAACAGGCAGGTGGACCCCTTTTTAGAACCAGGGCCTGCTTTGAGACCCTAAAAGCCAAAAGGCTAGATTGAGGCCTGTGTCTGGATTGTCATTCTGGCAGGAAGCTGAAGAATGACTTTGATTTTTCTTTCTAAGCCAAGACAGTGAACGGAAATGCTTATTCTTGAGGTCTGAGAGAGAAGCCTTGGGCTGCTTGTTGATTTGCTAAAACCAAACATGAGAACTAGTTTAACATAGGTCAAGTGTAATCATATCTAGCTGATTTAGGAAATTATAAGGAACTGCACATATAGATAATACTGCCTACGTCGTACTATAGGGGACATTACATTCACATAACACTGAAACCACCATCACCACCACCGCCTCTTGCTTATGTAACATCTCCTGTCCTTCTAACATATTTATCTGGGCTGAAGAACATCAACAAGGATCTTGAGATGATCAAAAGCCAGGGTCGGCTGGACATAAAAAATTGTCTCTATCTTGAATTTAATCAAACAAAGAGCCAGGCCAAGCTCCTGATTGGCTCCTCACCTGATGGGCGAGAGAAGGACGTGAGAAACAGGGCCGGAGTTTGTTTATCAAATTGGGGACACCCTGGATGGTGATTATTTTGACTTTGAGAGGTGACAAAAAGGTATAAAAAGCTGCAGACAGCCATTCCTGGGGGGAAGGAAGGCATGGGCTTGCTTCATGGAAGAGGCACCATGTAACCCGTCTCCTTTAAAGAGAAAGGAGGAGAGGAATGCTAGACGCTGCTTTAATTGAAAGCAGTGCCGTGAGGCCCTCTCCCTGCATCTTTGGAGCCAAGTCTCCCTCCCACTGGAGGAGCGCGCCAAAGGAAGGACTGCCCTCCTGAGACTATTCCAGTAGTCGTGAAAGCTGGTAAATACTGCCCAAGCCATGCCTTCACAACTAACCACTTCTGATTAACACACCTGCTTCCATCCTCCTCCTTTCTCTGGTTCTTCCCTATTACCTATCCTGAGTTCCAGAGAAGTCCAAATCTTTCATCCTCACCGCCAGCTCCGTCTCTCCTTCTCAGCATGCATATCTCCTCCTATTCTCCTCTGCGCATGACACAGTCACCCAAGATCTGAATTTCTTCTCTGTTCCCACCTGATTGGAGCTTTCAGCAAGTTCCCACCCTGGGAACATTACTGTCATATTCTCAGCCCATTCCCCCTCCCTCCTTCTCTGCCTTGCTTAAAACTCCACTCAGTCTGTCCCTCTTCAAGCTGGTAGCACCCACCACAAGAGTGTGCTTGAGATGAAGCTTGCATCATTGCTAGGAAACATGCAGACTGCTCTAGGTCAAAGTTAGGATTAAATTCTATTCACTGCTACTTCAGCTAATACTACTTCAATAGTATAACTCAATCAGTTACTCTTCTCTGTCTGCTAGTCATATGTAATCAATTAAAATTTTAATAAAGATAAATTTGTTTTAGAATCCAGTTGTGTGAATCCTTGCTCACCCCTCCAGAACTACCCATGAATCTCATAAAATGAACATTGAAGCAACTTCTTGGCTGCATGTGGTAGGATAAGAGGCAGATCAACCACCACCAACACCCACCCCCATCACATCAGGACCATCAGAGACACAAATTAAAGGCAGCAGAGGGAAGGTGGGAACCAGCAAAAATAGTTGCCCACACAAAATGTTCTAATGAAAGTGCAGTGTTAGTCTAGATTCTGTACTACTACTACTATTTTTAATTTTTAATTATTAATAAATAATAATAATAGAGACTTATATTACAGAAGCCGGTTACAAAGCACTGATAATAGCTTAATATTACCACAAGACAAGAAAAAATAATTTGAAATACAATATTTATTGGGCCACAAATGGACAGCTTTGGAATAGTATGATCCAAATACGAACATTGCAACAATAAAGAGTTATACACTAAATTAAAGAAGTGAAATACATAACTGAAGCTAGGACCACAGTTTATTTCTCAGTTCATGATAGATATGAGTTCTTCACACATTTGTTGACTTGCCTGGGACTTGAAAGTAGAATGGATTGAATTGGTATAAACAGAGTTTAGTTCATCTAGACTTATTTAAAGTTAATATTATTGTGTAACCACCTCGAACTATCACCATCAGATTTCATCTTTCTTAGTATACAGGAGAACAAACACACAGAGGCAGAAGATAAGAAGTCACAAAAGTAATCAGGACATAGTGGGAAGACAAAGACAAAGCACAGAGGTCTACAAGAGGAGACAGAAATGGGTGTTATTTTGTGAACTGGAACTAAATGGCAAACATTTGGAAATAAGATTATAGACCCCAATTAATTTACTAGATAATTATCCTAAAGTTGTCTATTCTGATTGGCAGTATCTTCCAGATTTCTCTGGCAGAAATACCTTCCAGCTGGACACCTTACAGATGTCGGAAGTTGAACCTGGACTTTCCACAAAGCATTCACTTTATCATTGAGCTATGGACATCAATTTGACTAAATATAAACTAGCTTGTATAGTCTAAGGTGTTTACTGAATTGTGTAATAACTCCCTCTTCATTTCAAGACTTAAACATGCCAAAATTAATATTCTGCAAGTAACTGAAAAATATTATTTAATGTTCCATTGTACAATACATGGGTCATTTGGCCAAAAATTACTCTTAGCATACTAGTCAATGTCTTATCCGGACACCCACTTTGATCAATGGTGCTCTAACTCCTTTTCTTTTGTTTCTTTCATTTTAAAATGTATGTGTTGGCCTACTTGTCACAGTGGTATTTTATACCACTGGTGTCTTTTTTTACTAAATTCCCCCACATTTGCAATCTCCTGGCTTTATACAAGGTTGGTGGCTTTAGTAGAACAGAGATACAAGGTAGTATTATTCCCCTTAAGTTCTCAGATTCTCTGCAAATTCTTGTACAGTTTAAAACCACATCCACCTCTCTGAAGATGCAGTGTAATTACAGAAAATTCTAAGTCACACCTTCCAAAGAGACATTTGATTTGGAGAAAAGAAGTTCAATGTGTCATTTAAAGGAAATAAAGAACATGAGACTCACAAAACATTAGTGTCCAAGGAAGGTGTGTGGATGCCAGCACACTGCTTCTGTATATAATCTGAGGATTCTATTATGTTTTGTTACACATTATGAGATTTCCAAGCTCATGTGACATGGGAGAAGGGAAAATATTCTTACATTGGAAGATCAAAGCCCATATTCTTTGAAGGGTGTTCTGTGAAGGCAATTTCAGGGAACAGGTACATTATCTGAGAAGTAATCCCACCAATGAGGAGGTCCCCAGGCTGATACCACTCATGAGGAACAGGGAGTGGATCATATGTGGGGCATTTCAAGGTATTTTCCTTGCACACCATCAGAGGCCACAGAAGCAGCAACACCATTAACAGCACCATTTGTGGTCAAATTGTTGCTCTAAACACCCTTGTGCACATCTGCAGTCTTACCACCAGCATCAGCCAAGTTGAAACAAGCCACATTGGACGGCAGCAGACTCGGCAGTTTTATATATTTCTTTGTTGCATTTTTATACTGTATTTCTGCCTTGACAAAGGCAACCAAAGCAGTTTACAATATTAAAAACAAACCAGATTCACAAAGGATTGTTATCAGACCACTGATGGTCTTTTTAAGAGCTGAGGACAAGAGCTCTCAGACCTCTGTACCTCCTTTCTATATGTAGTCAAGGGAAGCTGATAGACTTATTTTTACCATGAGACCGTATAAGTTTAATATAAGATAGAGAAGCATGCCTTTAATGACAACTGATTTAAACAAGAGTGTTCTGTGAAGGCAACCTCAGGGAACAGGGACATGATCTGAGAAGTAATCCCTCCAATGAGGAGATCCCGAGACAGATACTACCCATAAGGAAAAGGGAGTGGATCATGTGCGGGACACTTCAAGGTATCTTCTTTGCATGCTACCCCAGGCAATAGAAGCATTAACACCACTAACAGCAGTATATGAGTACAACTATTTTATCTAGATGCAGATACCCATGTGTCCACCTGAAGCCTTATCAGCCTGATATGGTTCTCTTGACCATGAAATGTTACAAGCTTAACATAAAAAGTTAAACTGATTCGAAGCCAGAAAGTGACAGAGCCCTCCCTGCCTCTCACCCCTAATCCCAGCTCTGAATGGTACAAGTGGAGGGATTTATAGCCACTTTGCTTATGAAATGATATGCTGCTACTTACTGGAAAGCTGCTGGAGGTTTGGCAGAGTCAACGATCATGATTCAGATAATTGCAGGGGAGATAATGATCCTCCATGAAATCGTGCAGCTCTGAATAGCATAACAGGCAGTTCCCCACCAACATTTTTAGTGGGGAAATGAGTGGGGGGTGACCAGCAATCAAACACCAACAGAAGAGCTATGCCCTAGGAAGAAACCCCTTAGAAGACCTCCTTGGACTAGAATGGTCAATGATGCAATGGGTCTCCTCCTCTTATTCCAATATGAAATGGCAGGAAATGCCAATTCCTAAGTCATTGTGTACAGTTGTCGTTACCCTTGAGATCCTTGCTCAGTTCTCTCTGGAAGTCAGTTATAGATTTGCTATTGTACAATATGGGTTTTAACTTGCCATTGGATGTTGTGCATGCAGCTGCCTGGGTTTGTGGAGCAAGGACATAGTGGCATAGGGGCTGTGGCTAGTAAGCATGGCTGGTGGATGTCATTCTTCTTGCCCCATGTGGTTGCTCAGTGCCTTTGGGGCCTTTCAATTCTCTGCAGCTGAATAAAGTCGGATATACCAATCCTTGGGGTAACTGACAAAGTGGCTTCCTGAGTGTATTTCAAGGTGCAGTGAGGGCAAACTCACTTCCCTCCTGCATAATCACTGATCAGTATTGTCTGGAAAAGGATCAGGTCCCAACCCTCCTGCCATGTCTCCTTCACCAGCTCTTATCCCACACACTCTCCCATGCAACTTCATCTCCATTCATTGAGTCTTCGGGCAGCTATGTCTGATCATGAGCTGTGCCCCCCTCCGTTTCAACAACTCTGCTGAGCTTGTCCCACATCAGTCCTTTTTTGCCTGTCTCCATAGGACTCCTAGCAGTAAGATTTGCAAAATGATTTCTTTACCTCCGTTTTGATATTCCACCTCCACATAACTCTCCCACTTGGAGACCATTGGCACCAGGGGCGTAAGAAGGTTGGAGTGGGCCCAGAGACAAAATTTTAAAATAGCCCCCCCCACATCACTGCCTTCCTCTCCTCCTAGCCCGATGTCTCTGCCATCTTGTGCGGCGAGGGCTGCCACCAGCACAGAGAACTTGCATCACGCTATGCGGGCAGAGGGAGAAGCGAGCCATGCAGGTGGGTGGGGAAGAAGCGAGATATGCAGTGGGGCTGCTGCCGGACTGAGTGGATTACTGTCTTGCAGGGTGGGCGGACGGGCTGGTGGGGAGGGGTGGATAAGCAAGCAGACCATGTGGGCAGGAGAGAAAGAAGTGAGTCATGCAGTGGAGGCTGCCAGAGAACTTGCAGGGCGGGCGGGGAGGGGGAGAAGCGGGCCATGTGGTCAGGTGGGGAAGAATCCGTCAGGGTCAGAGTGGGAGGAGAAGAACCACTAAAATTTATTTATTATTTCTCTGTGTAAACTGCCCTGAGCCATTTTTGGAAGGGCAGTATAGAAAGCGAATTATTATTATTATTATTATTATTATTATTATTATTATTATTATTAATAATAGAAGAAGAAGAAAAAGAAGAAAGAAAGAAAAACAAGTTAAAATAATCGACATAGCAATACCAGGGGATAGCAGAATAGAAGAAGAAGAAAAAAGAGAAAGAACAACAAAATACAAAGATCTACAAATTGAAATTGAAAGGCTGTGGCAGAAAAAGACCAAAATAATCCCAGTGGTAATTGGCACCCTGGGTGCAGTTCCAAAAGACCTTGAAGAGCACCTCAACACCATAGGGGCCACAGAAATCATGACCAGCCAGTTACAAAAAGCAGCTTTACTGAGAACAGCCTATATTCTGCGACGATATCTATAACAGCAACAACATTGACAATAAAATTCAGCCATCCCAGGTCCTTGGGAAGGACTCGATGTCTGGATAAAACAAACCAGTCAATAACACCTGTCTGTCTGTGTAAATAAATAAATAATAATAGTAGAAATAATAATAATAAAAGAAGATGCCCCCAGCGAAAAGCTGCCTGAGAGCCCCGCCACATGCCATTTCTCCCTGCCCCATCCTTCCCGCTCAGCTAATCTGACTCCTGCTACTTCTCCATGATGTTGTCTCTCAGTTTCCACACTCCTAGCTTGTCTGTTGTCTGTCCCTCAGGCAGCAGGTAGGGCAGAGGGCTCACAGGCTCTGATGATGGCGATCGAGACTCTGGCTTGCTCTGCGCGTGTTCCAGGAAGCAACAGAGCAAGCTGATCATGTGCCTTCTCTGGATCATGTGCGTCGCAGTCAACCAATGGATGGGGGAGGAGGAGGAGCTCAGCCCACGAGGCAAAAGGAAAGGAGGTGGGGGGAGTCCTCCCAGAGGAGAGACTCACAGCGGAAGGAGGATTAAAAATAATAATAATTCAAGGAAGCTCAGGCAGGCGCTGGGTGGGGGTGAAGGACATGTCTCTGCCCCCCACTGAGGCAGGCTCCCCCGAGACGATGGTCTCCCCTTGCCTTATTATAGTTACGCCCCTGATTGGCACTATGCTAATGATGAGCAAGCAACAAGCCTTCTCCATATCCAGCTTGACTGCATGGACCATTGGTCAAAAAGAGGCAAACTTCCCTGCTGTCCAGTCCTCCCTCCATCTCACTTGGCTGCCATATGCTACAGAAGATGAAATCTCTTTACCTTGAATTCTCTGAATAAAGATCTAATTAATCACATTTTTAACACGAGCATCAGACCCCACAGGTTAATACTGGCATACTCAGTCCAGCATCCAGCAACAGTAACATAACGTCCTGCCTCCCCTCTCCCTTCTGGACAAAATGGAGAGTGATCTAACTACAGACATGCTGACTGGAGAGAGGATATTTAGATGCCATGACATGTCTACATCTACAAAGATTAGAATCATTCGGACAATGTTTTTTCCTGTGATACTCTATGGATTTGAAAACTGGACTTTGAAGAAACAAGACAGAAAAAGCATTGATGCTTTTGAACTTTGGTGCTGGAGAAGACTTTTGAGGATACCATGGACAGCCAGAAAAATAGGGGTGTGCAATTCGGGTTTTCGGGTGATTCGGCTCGGACCCGAACCGAATCACCCCTGTTCTGTTTTGTGCCCGAATCTGGGTCACCCGAATCACCCTTGATTCGGTTTGGATTCGGATTTAATCTGAATCTGAATCTGAATTGATTCGGGGGTAAAAAGGGACCCAGGGGCAAAATTTTGGGGTGGGGTGGTAGTGCCCAATGGGTAGAGTCTACCACCCCAATTTCAGGGGGATTGGGCAAAGTCCTGATTTTTGGTGAATTTTTGAAGTTTTAGTGACTTTGGGGCAGTTTGGGGGCATAGAATGAGATCTGGACAAAAGGAGTGGGGTGTGGTGGTAGTGCCTAATGGGTGCAGGCTACCACCCCAATTTCAGGGGGATTGGGCAAAGGGCTGATTTTTGGTAAATTTCTGAAATTTTCATGTCTTTGGGGCAGATTGGGGCAGAAAGTGGGGCCTGGGGCAGAATAGTGGGGTGGGGTGGTAGTGCCTAATGGGTGGAGGCTACCACCCCAATTTCAGGGGGATTGGGCAGAGGGCTGATTTTTTGGGAATATTTGAAGTTTGGGTGTCTTTGGGGCAGATTGGGGGCAGAAAGTGGATCTGCCCCAAAGGAGTGGGGTGGGCTGGTAGATAGTGCCTAATGGGTGGAGGCTACCACCCATCCCCAATTTAAGAGTGATTGGGCAGAGGGGTGAATTTTGGTGAATTTATTTTTATGAGGTTTGTCTTCATAAGGTGAAGTGTGCTAAATTGATTACTTCCTCATATTATTCATAGTAATAGAGAGTGTGAAAAAGTGAAAGTGGGGTCATGAGAGTTGTCTAATTGAAAAAAAATCTCATTTGCTATGATACAATGAACATTCACACCTCAGAAGGAGACATAATTATGGGTGAAAAGGGCCACAATTTTATTAATAACACAACAGGCATAGCGAACTGGGACAACAGGTGATTAATGACCCCTAAAGAACAGTGCGGGCCCCTAGGTATGGGTTAGGACCCAAAGTCCCGCCCATAACCTGAATGGGCGACACACCCTGGCTCAGGAAACCGGCAGGTACACCCCACCTAATTCCTTCAAAGCCAACCACCCCCTTTGCAGGAGGTGATCTGGATACTTCAAGGTCTTCATCCACCCCGGACCGCACAGCCCAAAGGTTGGTGAAGTCCTGAAGCAGGTTTCATGGCAATCATTCTCCCCGTGCCGCACAGGCCACAAAGGAGCGATTAACCAATCAACCTTTAAATACCCAAGGGTGCTCACCGAATTCTAACCTCAATTTACCCCTCAGCCCGCACTGTTACTGCCACACAGGGAGGTTAGCCCAAGCTTGACCTCCCTGCCCCATAACCCTCCAGAAATTCAGCAAGCCCCCTCTGAATATTGCGCAGGTACAAGTCACAACCGGACTCAGACAGGTGCACACCATCAGAGCGAAACAAAGCAGGGAAACGGGCAGCTATCCCAGGTTGGTGCAGCTCCTCCCCACCGGCGGCCCTTACTAGCTTACCTATAGCCGCCGAAGCCTTCCGCCGAGCCCTCTCAACACCCATTAGAAACCCCCTGCCATACTCTGCGTTGGGGCCAATTAACCCAAAGAATGCGGACCCCAGGTATCCAGTCTCGCAGCACTGCCAAATCAGAGGAGGCCTGCTGAACAATGAAGAGGCCAGTTCACCGGCCCAAATCATTTCCACCCAAATGCAGTATAATAACGTGGGGAACAGGAAAGCTAACTAGATGGTTCCTAACAACGGGAAGCAGCTGACCCCACAGCATTCCTTGCATGCCTAACCAATACACTGAGGCCCTCTTGCCGAAGCCCCAACTGAGTGCCCCAGTGGGAGGTGCTGGTCCGCTTGAAGGCCCAGAAGACCAGCGAATGGCCACACACCAGGACCCGGACCGGAGCCACTGCTCCACCAGCACCTGCCAGGAAAAAACGCAGAACATCAAAACCAGGGACGTTGACCGCTGTCAGTGCTCATAACGCCTGACCGCCACGGACCTCCAACGCCCAATCCGCTGGACAGCGTCCTCACGCAAGCCCAGGCGGGCAGTTGTAGTGGCCGCCCCGATCCTAAAGGAGTGCAAGGTGAGCCCACCCAGTGGAATTCCAACCACCCGCAGGGCCTTCCGGACAACCGCTAGAAATTGGTACTGAGTCAGTGGGGTCCCATTGTCATGTGTAAACAGACACCCATCCGGGCATGGCCTCAATCCTGTGTAGTGCCATAGGGCATCCACTGGGCAGAGCACCGAACCGGCAGCCTCTGCCAACTGAACCACTTGACCCTTGCCCTTCTGATCCGTTGTGGAGCAGCGGAGGAACAATCTTGCCTCCCCTGCTGCTAAGGACAGGTCAGAAAACTGCAGGCAGCGATCCCGGGGGGATCCGCCATTGAGCAGCAGCAGCTCACTGGGGTGAAAAGCGCCCAAAAAGGCGACAAGGCTGCTACTGGACAGAGCAGAGGGTTGTTAGCCGCCGCCAAGCGGACCTAAAAACAGGAGGGCTCCCCCTTCCGAAAAGGCCAGCTCAGAGAATCGCATGCAGCCGTCCATGGGAGATCCCCCTTTGACCCCAACATTCAACCCAGAGGTACCAACCGAGAAGTATGTGGAATAAGCCTGGGTCTGAGTTCACTGAATTTCATTATACATTAAGAAATGAAATAATACCTGAACTCGGGGTGAACTGGCATACCAGATCTCAAACTGCTCTGTAAAGCAGGAGCTAATGTATGGAAAAGTTTGCCAGAAAATGATAATCCCTTTCCTGTTGCAAGAAATTCATGCTGATCCTCGTCAATGATTAACCCAATTGCTCTCTACAGAGATTCGACATAGGTAAAATACCTGTAGACTATAAATTCTTATCACACTACAGGATGCTTATTACCCCTTTTGTATTACTTCAACTGTACCCCTTTTACATCACTTTAAATTTGATCTACACAAGATAGAGGTACACAAGAAATAATGCAATTGCTTTTGCTCACAAATAAAACTAACTCTCTCACCAACTCCTGACTTTTTTGTGGGACCAGGCTAGCACCTCAGGGGCCCGTTAGCAGAGATGCAGATTTGCCTTGGGCCATGTCTCCTCCCCTAGATGGCAGCTAACAGAATACGAGCTGGAGATCTCTCTGAACTGACCAAACATCCCGAGCTAATCTTTGTAATTAAAAGATAGCAGGGATGGGTGGAACCCCTACAATAAGGAGTCTCTGGACATGTCAGATTAGCTATCTTGTGCCTGCAGCAAGATTTGCTGACAGGAATGCCAGAGTTTGCTGCAAAGCCATGAGGCTAGAAGCAGGAACTCTGTCCATGGGCAGGAACTGTCTCATACATGCTGTCTTGTGCCTCCAAGCAAGATCTGCCCCCCGCAGTGATCCCAGAGCCTGCTGCCCAAGGGGCCGGAGGCGGGAACTCCTGCATGTACAGAGTGCGAAAACAGCTTGTGCATGATGCGACTTTGACTTCCTCCCACTGAGCATGTACAGAGTGAGAAACTAGGCACAGTTCCCAACATATAATTTGGTCCGACCGGCCCCCTTCTACTGGACAGGCTGGGAACTTACTTACTAACCCTAGCTCCTGCAAGGGGGCATCCCACCGTAAGGTGGGGTCCAAGGCAGCACGCATGCGGAGACTTTCGTCATAGTGGATCCAGGAGGAGCCTGCAAAGTCAGAGACCGCCCCTGAATAATGCCCATGTATTTCAAGAGTGCCACAAGCCGCCATAGGGTGCGTGCTGTGCATAAGGCAATACACCCTTATGATAGAAACCGACCTGCTCCCCGGTACTAGGGACTATAGAGGGAAGAGCCCTTGAGGGCAGTGAAAGCAGACCAGCGGCCAGCTTATTGCCGAGCCCACCATAGGGTGCATGCTGTGCAGAAGGCAATGTACCCTGAGGATAGAAACCAGCCTGCTCCCCGGTACTAGGGACAATAGAGGGAACGGCCCCTGAGGGTGGTGGAGGCGGACCAGCAGCTGGCCTATTGCCCAGCCCGACCTGTTCAGCTGTCCCTTGAAGGTCTGCCGTGACACCCGGAAAAGTCAGGGGGATGCCAATCCCCCAAAGGTTGTGTGAGAGGACCAGTACGTGGCTGGACCCCATCCCCCCATGGCAGGCAGCGGCCAGGGAAAAGAAGGCCACAGGCCACTGCCACTGGAGGGTGTTGGTGCTGCAGGCTCACCCGGCGCCAGAAGGACGGCTTGATCCGTTGGCGGCTGTTCCACAGGCAGAGTGGGAGTGGGGACGGAAACCTCAGGAGCAGAGGGTACCGGAACCGCATCCGCAGGCGACGGAGTTGCAGGCGCAGGGTGGCCTGGAAGTGGACCAGCTGGGAGTGGCACATCTGGGGGGCCCACCTTTCACAAGTGCGTCCAACCTGCTGGAGAGAGATTTTAGCAACCGGGTCCCGGCAGAACCTCGAATACCACGCGGAACCACCAGTACAAGTGTGAAACACGCCAATCCATCTGCATCCAGCTAGATAGATAGACTAGAGATCCCACTCCTCACTTTCCCATCTAGAATAAAGTTCCTTAATAAATGCCTTATATAGTGATTGGAAACTATGAATTGGCTTGAAGTCATTTTACTCTCCCTCCCTGCACCATGTGTGCAGAGAAGATGCAGAACCCCTCTGCATCCAGCCAGATAGATGGACTAGAGATCCTACTAACTGCCCTATATATTGATTTGAAATTATGAATTGGCTCCAAGTCACTCTATTCTCTCTCCCTGTCCCATGTGTGCAGAGAAGATGCAGAATCCATCTGCATCCGGCTAGATAGATAGATTAGAGATCCTAACTCCTCACTTTCAGATCTAGAATGGAGTTCCTTTATAAATACCTTATATATTGATGTGAAACTATGAATTGGCTCCAAGTTACTTTACTCTCCCTCCCTGTACCATGTTTGCGGAGAAGATGCAGAATCCATCTGCATCCAGCTAGATAGATGGATTAGAGATCCTAAATCCTCACTTCCTTATCCAGAATGGAGTTCCTTAATAAATGCCTTATATATTGAGTTGAAACTATGAATTGGCTCCAAGTCACTTTCCTCTCTCCCCCTGCACCATGTGTGCAGAGAAGATGCAGAGTCCATCTGCATCCAGCCAGGTAGACAGCTTAGAGATCCTAAATCCTCACTTTCCTATCCAGAATGGAGTTCCTTAAGAAATGCCTTATATATTGAACCACCAGCACCCGTGTGAAACACGCCGCCCAGCTGTAGCAACCACCCAAAGGCCAAACCAGTCACCCAGTAAGAGCAGCGGGCCCCAAAACCGCTAGGCCCACACCCCAAGGAGCGAGCAGCATGCAAATACAGCCAGGAAATATAAGCAGGGAAATATACTCGTACTACCCAGTAAAAGCAGCAGTCCCCTAAACAGCAAAGGCCACCACCCCAAGGGCCTTAAGCATAAGGACTTCAGCAGTAAAGAGAGGGGGGGATCCCTCAAAGCACTAAAGAACCCCAGCAAAAGGCCCAAGCCCGAAACGGGGGGGGCAACAGAAGGTGTGAGGGGGAGGATTTGGACACACACCAGAGGGCCACAGCCCCAATGAAAAAAGCCCAGGCCCAAAAAAAGAAAAAAAAAGGGGGGGACAAACCAGAGGGCTAATGCCCTCGGAGGATCGAGCCAGCGCTGCCGAAAACGACCGAGCACCCGAGCACAGCTCCGTCGGCCAAATGCTATTGCTGCCATCACCGCCGTCATGCCGCCGTCGCCAATGCTGTTGCTGCTGCAGCCGTCGTCGCACTGCCTTCTCCACCCCCTTCTGTGGACCGCGGGGGACCCAAAGGACCCCGAAATAAGGCTCTCACCCCTATAGGGCGAAACCCCACCCAAAGCATGTCCAGGAAGGAGCTCGCTATAGGAGCTCCTTCCACAATGATAGCCAAGCCCGGACTGAGTGCTTGGGGTGTGGGTCGGCCGATTGCAGCCGAAGCCATGCCCCCAATTCAAGTAGAGCCAATCGGGCTGCTTCTTGGGCCTCGTGCGGAGCCGGGCTGGGACAAACTCCCTCCCCTCCGCACGAGGCAAAGGGGAGGGGGAATCCTAGACACTAAAGCAGACATTGCAAATTTTCAGGCACCATACATTTTTACATCTGCCAGAAATGTACTAATCATTTCATCAGTTTTCATCTGCCAGAAATGTCACAACCATGTTGGTGAGACCGTTTAGATGTCAGGTTAGAATGTCACAAGGAACCAGGAAGTAAATGATAGTTGTATCTGTAGAAAGTAAATGTGATGCTGTTAGATTTTTGCCGGGGCATTAATAATAGTAGGAAAGGTTTGGGGAAGCACTGTGCCTTGTCAAAATACATCAGGTAGAAATGCATCAGGAGCATCTATTGTAGGTCAGTGGGGAAACGCCATTGGTTAATTTCTGCCTTGATGGTTCTCTCTCCAGCCATGTTTGAGTTGAAAGGCCACAGAAAAATATTGGTGCATGGAGCTTTATTAGTAACGGCAGCATGTCAGAGTCTACAAAGATTTACAGCCCATATGATGCAGACCTTAAGGTGACCACCTTAAGCTGCAACTACCACATTTATTAAATACCATGACAGATAAATTAAGCACCCAAAATTCATCTTAAATGGTAGGGGGTTCGATGATTGGATTTTAATGTAGTCAACAAGAAAACTGATACAACAAGTAGATTATTCAGTTTTTCCCCCTTATCAGTTGCCCCCTACTGTTCAACTCAGGCCTCAGTAAAATGATATAGCATTTAGGGGAAAAGATACAACACAGTAACCCAGCACTGGAGGCCAAGATGGAGAAGATCTCTACAGCTACCATGTATTTCCCCTTAGTGCTTAGATAGGTTGGAACAAAAGACAACCAAACACTGCAAAACACCAACATACTGAAGGTGATGAACTTGGCTTCATTAAAAGTGTCAGGCAATTTCCTGGCTAGGAAAGCCACAGTGAAGCTGATAATGGACAGAAGACCCATGTAGCCCAGGACAAGATAAAACATGATGACAGATCCTTCATTACACTGTGCTACAATCTCTCCAGGTAGTGACTGCTTGTCCAAATCTGGGAATGGGGGAGAGGTTCCCAGCCACACTGCACAAATGCCTGCTTGAATAAGTGAGCAGGAAAGAACAATGGAGTTGGCTAGTCTTTTTCCCACCCACTTCCTCATGCTGGACTGTGGTTTGGTGGCCATGAAAGCTACAACTACAGTGACCGTTTTGGCCAACACACAAGCAACGGCCACAGAAAAGATGATGCTGAAAGTAGATTGTCGGAGGAAGCAGGTCACCTTCCCAGGTTGTCCAATAAACAGTAAAGAACAGAGGAAGCAGAGCAGGAGGGAGACAAGGAGAGTATAGGTGATATCCCGGTTATTGGCTTTGACTATGGGGGTATCTCTCTGTTTAATAAATGTTCCAAGCACCAAGACTGAGATCAGAAAAAAAGAGAAAGCAACTGAAGCTAGACTGATCCCTAAAGGTTCTCTGAATGATAGGAAACTTGTAACTTTAGGGATGCATCCAGATTTAATCTTGTTTGGATATTCATCCTCTGGGCATTCGAAACACTCAGGCATATCTGGGGGGAAACAGGGATCATCGTTTCATTTGAATATGCATATTCAAGTCAACTTACACCAGCACATCTTCATGGATGGTCAACTTTCCACATGAGGGGCAAAATCATATTCCTAACTCCTGTGTTTTCTTTTTATGAGAACACGTAGTTGAATTGGTATTCATCTGCAGTTTGGGGGTTTGGTGGCAACATCAATTTCTGTGCTTCCACCACTCTTCCCCATCAAAACTCTATCATAATGATAGAATATATCATTGTTTTGGAATTTTAAATCATTTAAACATTTGAATTTTGTTTTAATCTGTGTTTTTTACTGCAAACCACCAGAGAGCAGTAAATAAATAAGTTAAATATGAATAAATACATAAAATAACACTGTCCCTCCTTCACCTCCATCTTTGCCAGCCCTATATGTATTTCCCCCTTTTCACTGGCTTTCTTGTTCTAACCTATCTGATCCCCATTTTCTGTGGCTCCAGAAAAAGGGAAAAAGAATATCCTGTGCTCATTTTTTACAAAATCTCCCCCCCCCCCAGATATAAAACATCCCTCTGGACAAATTACTTGCTAGTTTCCATTTCCCAGTGCTAAGAAGGGTTGCATGACCATTGGGGCTGGGGCTGGGGAGTTCTGAGGGGAAGCAGGAGCCACCTCCATGCCCACATGAGCGGAGGGGTGGTGAGTGGCATGGTGATCCAGAGGTGGGGGAAAGAAGCCCAGCCTCCAGGAATCCCACAATGCATTGAGTGAGCAGTGTGGTGCATTGGGGAAATTCCTACTGTCAGGTCACTTCTTCTCAGCTCAATGTTCTAGACAGCTGTGGGCCTGAAAGTGTGCCAGCAGCCCGAGTGGCGACACAACCCTACCTCACTTTTAACACAGAAGCAGGACCACCTGGAGATGGAGCACCAAGAATGGGAATGGTTCCAACCGCAAACATGACCAGCCCTACTTGGGATAGCCCCGTTCTTGCCCTGCAGGGCTGGACATTTGAACAACCTCAAGGTATAGAAATAACCAACTGCAAAATGTCAATAACCGTTCACAAACTCACTAGGCTCATTCACATGGTCATGAACAGGGTCATCTGTCAGTTAACAACCAGGTCAGAGACACCATTTGTGATCATGTGCTAAGCTGCAGCTGGGTTGGAGGTCTCCCTCCTGCCTGCACCTTTACCCAGGTCTTGAATGAGGTAGGATGAAAAGTCCTCCAACCCCACTGCTGCTTAGCACATAAACACCTTGTTTTAACTGTCACTCAGATATGTTAGGAGGCTTCTAAGACAAAGAGGCTTCTAAGAAAAGGAGGCTTCTAAGAAAAGGAGGCAACACTATTCTTAATTGTGTGAACAAGCCTCCTAACAGATCCAGATAATTGTGACTCCATTTAGAATTATAGATTTCCCTATTCTGTTTTCAGTGAATGGCTCATTCACACATGCATTTTTCTTCCTTTGATGACATATCTCCGAATTATTCATTAAATATTCATTGAATACTATTGGGTTAGAAATGATCTCCTTTTCTGGTTTGGGATGAGGTGGAGGGTTGTAGCTGTGTGGAAAATGTTTGCATGCAGAAGGTGCCAAATTTCATATCTGGTATCTTCAAGCAAAGCCTGCTTTCTGGAGCCCTGTGGAATCACTACCCATCCATGTAGACAATGAGGCTACTCTCACGATCGGCTAAAATTGGGCTAGGGGAGCCTAGCCCAATTTTAGTGGAAAGTGAGAACCACCGGGCTCTCAGGTGAGTCCGGTTGCCTCAAAGCAGGTAACCTACTTTCAAAGCCCTCCCCTTAGCCCAGGTTAGCAGAGCAAGCACTCCACTAACCGGGATGTCCAAATAATGTGTTGCCGTGGCTCGGCTCCGTGCCATGGCAACTCACGAGGAAACACCCAACCGGGAGGCAAAAAGCAGCCTCCTGGCTCGGGGGTCTCTCCAGCATGCTCTGCGCGCTCATGCAAAGCATGCTGGAACTTCTGGGGGCTGTGTGGCCCTTGAACTCCCAAACCCCCACCGGCTCCAGGATGGAGCCAGCAGTCATGTGGGTGCCCGATCTGGCTGCCCAGGGCTTCCCCTCCAATTGCCTGCAGGATTCCCCGAAAACCCACTCTGGGCGAGTCTCACTGATTGTGAGACTTGCCTCAATATGGAGTTAATGAACCAGTCATCAGACCTGTTTTCGCAATCCATTGGATGAACATCGTCATGGATTAACATCTGCCGACATTAAGGGAGGCTTTCCTTTCATGCAGACGGGACAGGGACTTCTCAGTTATTGCCCCCAGAATTTGGAATGCTCTCCCAGTGGGCATCCATTCCCCAGTCTCCATCACTGTTTTTAGAAAGCAAGTAAAATCTTGGCCTTTTACCAGGGCTTTTATAGGACTATTTTGTTGCTGATGCTTTGTATCTTATGGTTATATTGTGCATGTTTTAAAAACATTTATTTAGATTTGTATTTTTAATATTCAAATGTAATTTGTATAGTGCAGTTATTTTTTGGGGTTTTTTATTTAGTACATTTGTATACTGCCCCATAGAAAAAAGTCCCTGAGTGGTTTTATAGTTATATATTGTTCTAAATGTCTTGTAAACTGCCTTGAGATTATTTAATAAAAGGTGGTATAAACATTTAACAATAAATAAAATAAAATTTGCTAAGGTTTCAACTGTAGAACTCTGAATCCCAGAATATTTGTCATCGCCTACCCTTCTCTTTTGAAATCTTCCCTTCAGGGCATGGATCACAAGTATAGCAGCAAAATTTCATCTCTTCCCACTTTCTCTTCTGATAGCCAGGTTGGCAGGAGTCAGTACACACAGAAAGGGGCAGCACCTAGCAATAAAAATGAAAAGTTTAGGATGGGGAGAAAGAGCTGAGCAGAGATCTAACTCAGGTAATACCTTTGCATTCAGTTTGGAGGGGTCATTTCAGGCCCTAAAACCCTCCCTAAAACATTAAGCTACTGACCTTCCAATTGGTCAAATCCTGATGAAGGAGTCAGAGCACTCCCTGACATAATTGAGGACATCCTGACATGCTGCTGCTGCATCCTTTAATTGCATAGAAACAGAGGAACAGAGGAAACTGCCTTCTACCAAGTCAGATCATTGGTCCATCTAGCTCAGTATAGTCTACACAGACTGGCAGGGGCTTTCCCAAGCCCTATCTTGGAGAAGCCAGGGAGAGAACTTCTCAGCATGCAGGCATGAAAATGCTCTTCCCAGAGTGGCCCCATCCCCTAAAGGGAATCTATTACAGTGCTTGCATGTAGTCTCCCATTTACATGCAAACCAGGGCAGATTCTGCTAAGCAAAGGGCGACAATTTATGCTTGCCACCATCAAAACAGTTCTCCCATCCCCTCCCCTCAAATATTTCCCTTTCCATCAAGTAAGAACTTCAGTTCCTGCCCATTTTGGAACTTTCTGCCATGAAACAAAGCAGTTATGACACCTTTAAAAATATTTAAAGCTTTTTAAAAAAATTAAAAATCATTGGGTGGGTCAATATCCTAGAAAGACCACATACAATGAGGGCTGTTCACACAATGGAGGAAAAACTGTGTTAAGGGAGCCCAGCCCAGTTTTCTTCCATTGTGAGAACCACTGGGCTCATGGGTGAGCCTGGTAGTTCAACGGTGGCTAGCCTGCCAAAGTAGCCCTCCCCTTAAACAAGGTATTCATTCATTCATTCATTCATTCATTTGATTTCTATACCACCCTTCCAAAAATGGCTCAGAGTGGTTTACACAGAGAAATAACAAATAAATAAGATGGCCCCCTGTCCCCCAAGGGCTCACAATCTAAAAGAAATGTCAGATAGATACCAGCAGCAGTCACTGGAGTTATCAGACGCTCCACTAATCCTGTTTTTAAAAATTGTGAGTCACTGTGACATGTCTCCATGACACAATAATGACAATGACAATGACTCACAATGAGAGCCTTGATTGGGAGGCTCCTCAGAATGCCCCGTGCAGTGGCAGTGCAATTGTGCGGGGCATTCTCAAACTTCCAGGGGTCGGGTGGCCCCAAATCCCGGTCACCTAAACCAGCTCTGTGACATAGCCAGTAATCGTGTGAGTGGCCGATCTGGCCACCCAGAGATGCCTCAATGATCATCTGCAGGGAGGGGTACATTAACACACTCTCCCCACAGACCTGCCCAAAGCTCTTCTCACTGATCGTAAGAACTTAATAATGTTATTGTCACATTTTACTGACATGTCAAATTTCAGAGCTTTCTGCCAAGCCATTTGGGAGTTATTAATGTGTTATATTTCCCATTAATCCCTATGGGGGAAAATCTGACATAAATCAAAAATTCCAAATGAAAATCTGACACAATGAGACTATCCAACATTTCAAAAGTGCTTTAACTGCAATTGTAACACTTATGTCAGATCAGAGCCGACCTCCACCCACGCTATGCACAGGATTGCTAAATAGAAACTTGAGGTTCCATGGAAATTTTTAACTGCATTCTTACTGCTGAGGAATAACCACAAAAGAGGGCTATAGCCTGCAAAACCCTACCTGAGAACATCCCAGAGACATCAGATTCATCTTATAGGAAACAAGGATGATGCACCAGAGTAGATCAGCGTTAGGTCTCTTTTACCAGAGCCATTCTGATCTTGTTATTTTATCATAATTGTGTGCCAAAGAACACTCCCCCAGATCAACCTACACAATAATTCATAGCCCCCGAGTACATCCTAGAATTCACACCTGGTTAAAATGTCTGTGCCACACAATTTTATCCTTGTAAATTATGAAATCCTTTCCTTCAGGAGCACTGGAGTTCACACTGCCAACTTTCTTTGCATCCAATGAGTTGTTTAGAAAAAAGTGCATATTTATCATGTCAAATCCAGTTACCATTTCTCCATTCTTATTGAAGGACATTCTTTCTCCAGCTGAGTTGTTAAAGGAAATGCTTTGAAGAAATTGATGGAGCTATTTGAATGAGAAAAGGAAACCAAGGGGTAATATTAGAGTTTTCATTTCAAAGTAATAAGAGTTGCATGGGTTTCTCTCCATGCTATTTGGAAAAATATTTCACTGTTGAAACAGTTTTATTCATTTTCAATTAACAAAGACCCAGTACAACAAGGCAAGTGTTTTGCAGTTGTGGAGGAATGACATTAGTTTTGGCTCCCACTATGTAGTCAGTACACTGGACAGTTTTTGTTGGAGCACAAAATGCTGTGTATTAACTAGTACAAATTATTATTATTATTATTATTATTATTATTATTATTATTATTATTAAGAGGGTTTAATACTAGCTAGACAAGAACAGGCACTAGAAACAAATGCAATAAGAAAAAAAGTAAAAAAATCCACAACAAACAGCAAGTGCTTTGTGAAGAAGCAGATGAAACAGTGGACCACCTAATCAGCTGTTGTAAAAAGATCGCACAGACTGACTACAAACAAAGGCATGACAAGGTAGCAGGGATGATACACTGGAACATCTGCAAAAACAAAAACAAAAAAACAAGCTACCTGTAGCCCAAAGTTGGTGGGACCATAAAATTGAAAAAGTTGTAGAAAACGAAGATGCAAAAATATTATGGGACTTCCAACTACAAACAGACAAACATCTGCAGCACAATACACCAGATATCACCATAGTCGAGAAGAAAGAAAAACGAGTTAAAATAATCAACATAGCAATACCAGGGGATAGCAGAATAAAAGAAAAAGAAATAGAAAAAATCACAAAAGACAAAGATCTACACATTGAAATAGAAAGGCTGTGGCAGAAGAAGACCAAAATCATCCCAGTAGTAATTGGCACCCTAAGTGCAATTCCAAAACACCTTGTTTTGAAGGTGTTCAAAGGTGTTGAAGAGCACCTCAGCACCTTTGGGGCCACAGAAATCACCATCAGCCAACTACAAAAAACAACTTTACTGAGAACGGCCTATATTTTGCAACAATATCTATAATAATAACAACAATATTGATAATAAAACCCAGCCATCCCAGGTCCTTGGGAAAGACTTGATGTCTGGAGAAAACAAACCAGTCAATAACACCTGTCTGACCATGTAAAAAAGAAATAATTATCAACTTTATTTGTAAGCTGCCCCATAACAAATTGTTCTCTGGGTGGCTTACAACACTGTGGGAGGCTAAGAAAATGGCTATTCATATCATTAAGCCTTTTTATTTTTGTAGCGAAATTACCTGCCATGGCTCGATGTTTTCAACTTCAAGCATTTTGTTTTGTTTTGCTCTGTGATGGGTTCTGAATGAGTGCATTTTATGCAAAGCATGTGCCACAGAAAAAACAGCATTATAGATACCATAGCTGTGGCCACTCATTCTCATCTCAAAAGTACATCCATGAAGATTCTCCAATTTCTCTTCCAAAGTACATGTTTCTTCTTCATCATCATCATCATCATCATCATCATCATCATCATCATCATCTGTTGATGTACTGGGAACTGGAAATGAGCAGCCCAAAGAATGCTCCAAGAAATCTTTGACAAATCGACCTCCTTGGGTCCATGAAAATCTCATGTTCTGAAGATATGCCTGGAACCCTGAAGGTTCATTTGAGTGAATTGCAAAGGAAATGGCACCTTCAAATATTTCAAAAGTCCAACTCTTTATGAAGATTGTTGTAGAAAATTCCATCTGAGCTGTCGTAATCCAAACCTTACCAAAAGAAGTGTTTTCCTTGTAGTCAACATTTGCTGCAAACATCAATGTAACCAGCCACAAAAGGACAGCTGTTTCACCATAGAAAACAATTATTCTGGCTTCCTTGTCCACAAGACGCCGTGGAATATTGAGAGTCATGCCGTTCAGAGCATCTGTAGTGCCAGGAAGGTGACTTTGGTGTGGAATTCTTTCTGTGTAGGCTGAACAGATTCTACTCTTGGCAAGCAAAGGCTCCAGGACCCGTAAGAAGCCATCTCCACTCTCATCATCTGCAACAAACAGACCAATCCATGTCCATCCAAAATGCTGTAGTAACCGGATAATCCCCCTATACTGATAGGACTCATTTGGGACTGTGCGGTAAAAAGAGGAAGTCTGTGTTGCAGCATTCTCTTCTGGAGCAAATGAGCCATAAGAGAGCTAGAAGGGAATGTGGAGGTATTTTAGAGATGAGTTAAGAGAATGCCCTCAATGCATATATATGTGAGTGCCTTTCTTGTTCAAGCACTATTGAATACAATAAAATCCTGATTTGTATTCCTAGTGCTTCTGAAAGTTGTCAATACTGAGGACTTTTCTGGTTCTAAAGAGGAAATATCATGCTATTTCTGGGAAATTGTCAGGGAAAATTAGTCTGCTAGATATTCCTGACTCTGGTATGTGCTCCTTGCTGAAATAGGTACCTCCACTTCTCTAGAAAAAGAGACTTTTTTTTCTTTTAAAAAGTCCCTAAGGACTCATATTTCACCCAAGCTTTTTGACTTGACTGTGGTTTTAATTAGTTTTAAGGTTCCCATTTTTATTTTAACTTGTTATATGTTGTTGTTGTAAAATGCAAAGAGATTGAATTTTACTTTGGGATTCCATTAATGAATGGATGAATGAATCTGCACTACTTTCCCCTCCAGCTGCCTGAAGCCAGTTTCTATATGTTTTTGTTTTTGAAGTGGCAAGGTTTTGAAATTATTCAAAGTTAGTCTGACAAGCCAATCATACCTCCCACTGTTTCTCAAATATAACATCTCTCAGAGAAGCATAAATGTGAGGATGATGAAAGCTCTATCCACTGCACACAGATCTTACCTGTGGAATCTTGTAAAGACCAACGATGTCTGCCATGTAGTAGGAGTTCTCAGATTCAAGTGCCCCAATGACGGCTATGAGATTTTTCTGGTTGTCACATTTATAGTTGGGGACAAATCTATGAGAATTGAAGAGCAGGTCTAACATGTTGCGATAGGTCAGTTTCACATCATTGTAGGTGTCATAGATGTGAAATCCAAGTGTGATGTTTGGCAAAATCTCGGGACTTGCATTGATCTCCTTTACGGCAAATGCCAAGGCCAGGAGATGCTGGTAGAATTTTGTCACCATGCTGTCAATAGAATGATGGATTCATTCACAAAGAGATACAACAATCCATGTCATTGTTTCATCACAGTGATGAACAACACTGGTTTGAAGCGGGCAATGCCATTTTGAAATGTTCCTATATAAACTCCATGAGATTTAACTATTTTGAATTACAATGGGGGAATTAGACTGGCCACAAACTATGTAAAAAAGCAGTAAATGTGATCATGGACAGGGAGGAGGCAAAGCAAAGAGCAGTTGAAGCTGAGACACGTAGTATGCACAGAACATTTGCTTTACTACCACTCTATTTTCACTTTTTGCACTATGGGAATGTTGTACGGAAGAGAGAAATGCACTTGTAATTATTCAAACTTAGTGTGTTTTTCCTAATATCAGGGGTCAACTTTCATGGCCTAAACAACCAATTTCCTCAAGTCTTTCATTGCGACCACACAAATGAACACACAAAGCTTGAAAGTGGAAGGGAGTGCCATAAATTTATTCAATTAACAGTCATATCCAAGAATCCACTAGTGTGTGGGAACTAATGCCTGACTATACAAAGTTGTGAATCCCTGCCTATATACCTGCCAGCTCAGAGCAGGCTTAATTGCTTCTGCTTGCACAGGAAGCAGCACCCTTCACTAGTCATGCAGCCTTTGTGATCTCTAGCAGCCTAGAGACCTCCCTCCAGCCAGCCCTCCCGGAGACATAAAACCTCTAGGAACCAAGGATTTGTCCTATTCCGAATGAGCACCTTAAGTTCATTTAGAATTGGACCTTATTCCAATGACCTTACATTTCCTCTCTCAATTTCTCCCTTAAAATTCCAGCCCCTTCACTGTACCTGCAGATGTGACCAGGAAAGGATATGTTAAAATATAAAATATAAAAGATGTTAAATAAATAAATCAAATCAAATCTATATGTTCCTGATAATTTTCTTTTATCAAAAATTCTTACTTGATACAGAAAGGGGATGGTAGTGGGAGAAATCCTTACATTGGAATGTCAAAATCTACTTCCAGTTTGGGGTGTTTCATGAAGGAATATTCTTGGGAAAGGTAATAGATGTGAGAAGCCATCCCACCAATGATGAGGCCACCTGGCTTATACCATTTGTGTGGCACAGGAAGGGGATCAATTTCAGGGCACTTCAGAGGATTGCACTCCTTGAAAGATGGGAGAAAGAGCAACAGCAGAAACTTCAATGTCCTGACAGCAAAGCTTCTCTCAGAATTAGCTACTTTACCCATCTTCAAGCTTATTCCATCAGCCCTATTTGTATCTACTTAGATGGTATTCAGCTCCGCCTATCCACTTCACAAAGGTAACTGAATCAGTCTTGTCTTCCTGCACTTTTAGGACCTAAACTGAGCTTTGAATGACAAGAAAGGTAGGATCATTTCTAGCCAAGACAATACAAGGAGATGGGAAACCATTCAGCATTACAAATGATGGAGCCCCGCCTGCCTCTTGAACCTCAGTTCAAATTTCAGTGGCACAAACAAAGGGTTTATAAGAACTAGCATATTTGGCCTTGGGGTTTTCTGTACCATCTTTTTGAAAGAGTCTGGAGACAATTCTGGAAAATAATATAATCACAGTGGAAGATAATTGCAGAGGGAGATAATTGTCTCTGCAAAGTTCTATTTCTCAGAGGCTACACTGATGGCAAACATGTTTTCTTTTTCCTCCTCTGCTTTTGAGGAGGACACTTGTAAGAAGTTTGGGAAGCAAACAACAATTCAGGTTGTGCAAAGTAGTTTGAGCTTCAACCGGGTTTGAGTCAAACCAGCCTGGTTCAGCTTGTAAGAGATCAAATTGGACTAGACCTGCAAAAATTGGGACCCATCTGAACTCGAGCTAAACCAAGCCCAGTTTGGATGAAGCTAATTAAGCCTGGTTTGGCCAGGTCCAGTGCTTGTATAAGGGAATTTGGTAATGATTCCCCTTCATAAGCATTGGGGGACCCTTATGAGATTGAAAAAGGGTGGGATGGGGTGGGCAGAAGATTATCTTACATGCTGCGGCCATGGCACAGTTTCCTCAGGGGTGGCAGTTTCCCTAGGCACTCATCCATTGGCTCAGATCTAATGGTGGGTCAATCTAATGGCCTCCCATTAGCTCAGCACGTGTGCAAAAGTCACTCTAATGGCCTGTGTATATGTGCAGAGGCCTGTACCATGCCCCCGCCACCTGGAGCTGACTGCGGGGAGCACCGGTTGGGCCTACTGTACAATCCTGCAGAGTGAATGATTGGTGTGGCATCTTGATATTTTGTCTGCCATGTAAGCAGTTTTATGCTGGGCCATAGGGTGCAGTGAGTTCTACTTTCCTGCAGAGAATTAAAAAACAACAACACAACATGCACACAGTCCTTAGCCAGGAAATCTCCTCCTAAGAGTTTTGCTAAACAATTCAAAATTCAGCGACACACCAGATCCCCCAAGCGTTCTGTAAATATCCCTGGGACACATGTGAGGTACTCTGCTTTAATAAGTGAACTCAGCAGCAAGGTCTGCTGCTGCTTTGGGGAGACCAGCAAAGGGGCAATATGAGGAGTAAAATGGCAGTTTGCTTGCTCTGACATTTCACTTCTCATGAGGCACAACCCCACAAGTAGGAATGCGGAGAGATACTTCCTTCTACTGCACAATGTGAAAGACATGCTTTGGTGGTTGGTAGGTGCAAATTTAGCTTCCTTTTTCCTCCTTCCCACTTGTCCCCTCCGGATCAAAATCCAAAGTGACATGACAGGCTTGCGGGGGGAGTAGTGTTGTTCCCTGTAGCAAGTTGTCCCTGCGGCGAGTTGTCTCTTCACCTAGTTGTCCCTTGCGAGTTGTCCCATTCTCCCCATAAGTGTGTGGTGCATTACTGGATGGCTCCCAGCGATTCTTACGTGAATAGCCCCTTTGTCTCATTGGAATTGTGCAGGAATGATTTAAACTGTCCCCCTCCCCATTATAAAGTTTTGGAGAAAACTACTGTGTATGTTGTTTCATATTTAGGCTTTCTTCTGAATACTCCGGATTCTTACATGTTGCCTACTGCAATTTATGATTGGTCAAAGATTTAACTTCATTTAACCTCCCTTATTTGGGGGTGGGGGGCATCTGCCAGCCTCAGCTGCAAGGTCTCTCTCTGGGGAATCCCCACCATGCACCATGCACTCACATGGTGCATTATGGGAGTTTTGGGTCATGGGTAATGGGCAATCATCTGGATGAGTGATCCTCCTGCCTAGCAAGAGAAGAGGGATTGTCTGCAGGGAGGTAAGTGCAAGCAGCCTTCCTCTTCACTTTCCCTTGATCCCTTTCTCAATTATCATGAGAAAGGGCTCAATATCCATCTACCTACCTACCTACCTACCTTTCTATTTACTTATCAATCATTTTTAATACCACCTGATACAAACATCTCCTCACTAAACCCCCCACCCCTCCCACAATCTCAACAAGATCCCCACTGGGATAAACTTCTAATTAACAAAACATAAAAATATTGCTAGATAGGAGACAACAAAGAGATTTTGTGTTTTGGGGTGCCAAATCCAAGTCCCAACTTATACCCTAAGAAGATGCTCTTCCCAGAGTGGCCCCATCCCCTAAGGGGAATATGTTACAGTGCTTAAATGTAGTCTCCTATTCAAACACAACCAGGGCAGACCCTGCTTATCTAAGGGGACAAGTCATGCTTGCTACCACAAGGACCAGCTCTCCTCTCTTATTTTTCACGTGGTTGTGCAATCCCTTGTTAGTCATGCAAGCGAGTGGCCATCAGCACATACTGGAAAGGTTCACACAATTGTTCGAATCTAGGCTTCAAGTTGGCAATGGACATTCACATGATTAAACCCATGCAATGATTCCGAGGACATGCCTGTACAGTCAGTCATGTGATCTGACTGACACACAACATAAGAACATAAGAACCTAAGAACAGCCCTGCTGGATCAGGCCCAAGGACACCCATCCAGTCCAGCATCCTGTTTTGCACAGTGGCCCACCAGATGTCACCAGAAGCCACAGGCAGGAGTTGAGGGCATGCCCTCTCTCCTGCTGTGACTCCCCTGCAACTGGCATTCAGAGGCATCCTGCCTTTGAGGATAGGGGTGGCCTATAGCTTTCTGACTAGTAGCCGATGATAGATGTCTCTCCTCCATGACGTTATCCAAACCCTTCTTAAAGCCATCCAGGATGTTGGCTGTCACCACATCTTGTGGCAGAGAATTCCACAAGTGGATTATGCATTGTGTGAAAAAGTACTCCCGTTTGTTGGTCCTAGGTTTCCTGGCAATGCACACCTATGAGGCCCTGAGCAGAGACTGCTGTGTTGAGGTGAGCAGGCTCCACTCCACAACAGTACCAGACACCAGCAACCAACGAGGCTCTCAGTCTCAGTCAGCACTATTCCAGCCTCCACAGTCGCAGTGACCAGTGCTGCAAGGGAGGGAGGGGAGACCAGAGAAGGCGGGGCAGACAGGCGAGGCAGCAACACTGCGTGGGTTGGAGCAGTACTATGGTCTCCTATTATGCTGGGTTTTGGGGTCTTGGAGTGTGCGCATGGTGTTGGGACTCCAAGGAATCCATTGCTTGCTTTAACAGGTCCATTTTGCAAACTGTTTTTGTTTTGTTTTGTTTTGTTTGTGTGGGGGGTGATGCTGTACTCCTGTTATGTTGGGGTTGGGGTTTTGGAATGGCTGGGGGCATTTTATTTATTTATGTGACATCTTTTTATACCTTGAGTGGGTATTTACATCTTGAGTGGGTATGGCAGAGTACTCATTTCCTGCTTCTGTTCCAACTAAACCCCTTCCCCATCAGATAGAGGAATAGATGCAGGGAGAAATGTCTCTGTCCTGAAAAATGGTTTGGGAAAGAAATTAATCTCATCTGTTTCATTTGTTTGTTTGTTTGTTTTACAAGGCACCTTCTTTCTTTCTTCTTCTGTTTAAAGAGTGGTCCATCCTCCGATTTGGGTCCATCCTGCGATTTGGCTTTACTGTGGGGTGGTGAGGGGTGGCGAGCCACAAGCGGATAAGAACCTTTTAAGCAACCTTTCTTGCTCCTCTTTTAAGAAAGGGCTACTAAAGGGCTACTAAAAGGGTTACTCCTCTGCCCTTTTAAATGTTTTGTGGGAAATGGTTCAGATTGAATTTGTTTCAAAATCGAACTGAACCACATTTTTGGGTTCATGCACACTCCTGCTCCTCACCTCATGTAAGGGCTCTCTCTCCTCCCATACCTTTGAATACATTTTGGCCCCTTCCCTCCCCACATCCAATGGGGACACAGTTGCCCATGACAGCACTTGATTTTTATAACAAGCCAACCAACAACGCAAGGTGGTTGCAAGACAATTGGAAGCCAGTGACAGGAAACTGATCAGGAATGGAAAAACAGAACTCACAATGATGCTGGAATCAGATGAATCTATTCAAGCACAGACAGGGGTCCATTCGATGGAGTTGAGTGTTTCAATTTGAACTCCAAAAGGCCCTTTGTGCCAAGGCACTGAAGGCAGTTAAAAATTTTAATAGTAAACCAGCAACAACAATATTGATTTTACCAAGAAGAAAAAGAATTGCCATGTCTCAAGATAAGACACATCTTTTCAGGAGCTGATAATGTGAGCTCCTCTGCCCTGCACTCTCCTCCTTGCCCTTCCATCAGGGTACTCTGGTCTTAAGGAGGCACAGGGAAGAGCCTGTCCAACATTTCTCTCAGGCCAGGGTGGGCCCTTTCAGCATCTCAACTGCTCTGGGCTGTCTTCTACTTCAGATGCATCCTGGCCAGAGGCCTGGAGATAGCCTATGGTAGACCTGTCCTCCAATCATTTCTCTAAGCCCTCTTTAAAGCTGTACAAATGTTCCCTGCAACAGATGGGAGAAAATGGGTGGAGGCCATAAGCTTGCCATCGCCATGTGGTCGGCCTGCTTAAAGAGTGGTTTGGCCTGCTGTTCGGCTCTACTGGGAGGTGGCATGAGTTGGTAAATGGTGGTTGAGTAAGAAGTTTTACAAGAACCTTTCTCCCCACTCACCTGCCATTGGCCCACTCCACCTTTGATGTCAAACTGGTTCGCATTGAACTGGGCTTGGTTTAGTTCAACTGTGGACCGATCTGACCCCGGTTCAGTTTGAGACTGAACTGCCAAACTCAAACCAGCATGTTTTGATGCGAACCAATTCAACATCAAACATTTTGTGCATACCCCTAGAGAGGAGGAAGGAATCAAGGAAGATTTCATGCTGTGGTTTTCTTTTCTCAGCACTGCGTATAATACGTTGTGCTATTGCTGCTATAACTATCTGGTTTTGCTGGAACTCAAAATGACAAAGGCAGAACTTGGGTGCCCGCCTTCCTTGAGTTGTGGTTTGCTTTTTTGTGAGATAGTGTTGTGAGAATTGCACAGTGGAAGCTCTCTGTGTACTATTTCTTGGTGATTGCTGTGATGAGTCCCATGTTCAGCCTTGAAGTGAGACTACCTTTTGCTTCACTCACTCTTCTGGTCTGCTCAGCAATCTACATTGCAAGGTGTACTCAGTCAACAGGTGGCTTAAATAGCTGTAGCTGAGTTTATGGCTAGGCTTGCTTCTAAGGGTGCTGCTGCTGTGGCAGTTGCTGCAATGGAGTGATAATTGTGTGTGAAATAGCAGTTTCTGCCAATGATGTTACTGCATGTTGGGGACTGTTGGTGGCAGTTAATTCTGAGTGATGCTTTTCTGGCCATTTTCCGCCTGTGTTTGGAACAATGTGTGTTCTGTATTGGAAAAGCTGGGGCCCTTTTAAGCTAAAATAGTCCGTATTTAGCTCATCATTGCAGCATGCAGGTCACATGACACACAGACTGAGCTCTCCAAGTATTTGGGATAAGTTCCCCTGTGTTGTAAATCTGTTGGCATGGCTGACCCGACAGGATTTATGATCCCTTCAGCTCTACTTCTGTGAGTCAAATAGAAATTCTGAAGATAAGAGTAGCAGCTTAGCTGCATGAATGAAAGCGAAGAATGACTCACAAAGATCAAGTAGTATAAACAAAATAAAGTCCCTTGAAACTAAACTAGGTAACCCCTACTCAGATCACTGAGTAATAACTGAAATAAAGGAGCAAGGAATAAACAAAACAAGGACAGGCTGAAACAAGAAAGGTTGAATGATTCTAAGTACAAGGAACACTGTCTGCAGAAGGCAACATTGCTGCCACTACTGTCCCAGGAACAGCGTCTGCTTAATATAGGGCTCAAGATAACTGGCAGCCAATCAGGCTTTCCTGACTCAGCATTTCTGTTTCCTCTCCTGTGAGATCTTGCACCTGCGTGTCTCCTACTGAGCCTTTCTCTTGAGACGTCTTCTTAACACAGGTGAAATTCCAGCTTCCTCCTGAACAGTCTCCTCAGCCCTAATCTCTGCCAGCTGTTCTGTCTGCTGCTGCTCCACCCCAGCTTCAGAGTCTGTTCTCACAGCCAAGTCCTCCCGCTGCCCCTCTGACTCTTCTGACTCAGAGGTCTGGGCCATGACACCTTGCTTTCTCCTGCCCTGCTACCACCATTCTCTGAAACCCCAATAGGGCATGATGGGCCTAGTAAAGCATGATGGCCTCCCTGCATGTACATGGAGGACAATTAAAGTCTTAGCCTGGTATGAGAGTCAGGCCCAGCTGATCCTGGGGAGAGATGTGGGTTGGGTCGCTCCTTTACGGCCACTGACAGCTCTGCAGTTAATGCTACTTCCAGAAGCAGTTCAAAGGCACCTCCACACCTCCTGATTGTAAAAGCAGCAGCCCGTGGGTCGCAGGGGCATGGGTCACTGCCTCCCCCTCACTGCAGACTGTTCACAATAAATTCTGGGTGCACCGGCACCTCTGTTTTATTATTTTTTAAGGCTGAAAGGAGAGAGTCTCCTCCCCTCCCTCCCCCATTCCTCCCTACATTACAAATTGCATCGATTTGGATGGTTTCTATCCGAATTGGACTGATTCAATTCAAAGCCAAATCACTCAAACTGATCAGATTCGAGTTGATTTGATTCAAAGTCGAATCAATTTGCACATGCCTAACTTTAGACCTCGTTAATGCTTAGATTAAAACAAAAACAAAAACAAAAACAAAGCTCTTTCCAACTGGAGCAAACACATTTCAACTTCCAAAACATCATTGCCAGTGCTCTATCTCAAACAACTGGAGACACAGGAGAAAGGAGTAAGAAGGAGATATTTGGCTGTACATAAAATTAATCATTCTTTTTAATGATAGGCCTAGTAAAGCATAATGGCCTTCCTGCATGGACATGGAGGACAATTAAAGTCTTAGCTTTCAATAACCAATGGATTTCATAGCCTCTCTCATTTCTTCCATAACATGAATAGTTGGTTGCAAATGTTTGGTATACATGGCCTCTTTTATCTCATGCTTTGCTGTATTTATTTCAATAGACAGAATATATATATTTCTATAACTCTTGCTTCATGTTTTTCTTTCAATGCTTTGCCCAGTATTTCAATTGGTTTTTATTATGTTGCATGTCTGCTAAATGCTCTTTATACCTTTTAGCAGCGGTCTCCCTGTCTCCCCAATGTAAAATCCTTCAAATTCCATACAAACTATGTTATACTCTGTTCCTTTAATTTGAAAAGAACCCTATTCCTTCTCATGTACTTAAAGTTCCTTATGTGACTGACAGATTCACCTGGGAAACGCAAAATATATCTAGAAAAAATGGTTTGAAAGCTAATGTAATTTGCACAGCAACTATGAAAATTAAATTTTCCCTATATTTGTCTTCATTTTCTTGGATTCTCGTCCATTGTTCCTTTTCCGTATGAGCTCCAATAGTCCAGCAAGTTAAAAAATAGGCCAGCAAAGCATTCTACTACTCCCAATCTCTTACCAGATATGAATCAAAACATCATATACAGGGACCACCCTTACAGGCCACTGCAACCTTAGTCAAAAAGCCAGCACATGATTTCATAATTGATACACAAGCATTGCAAAACTTCAGGAAACATAAATGTTTTCAGCTGCAGGAATGAAAAAGGTGGGAGGAGAAAAGAAACAAACACACATTGATAATAAAGAGAAAACAGATTATTTAATTATTTCTCTTTATTAGGTGTTTTCTGCTGTTCAGGTCAGGTCTCAGCAAAATAATGTAGCATTTAGGAAAAAAGATACAAGCCAGTAACCCAGCACTGGAGGCTAAGATGGAGAAGATCTCTTCAGCGACCATGGCTTTTCCTTTGCTGCTCAGATAGGCTGGGACAAAAGACAACCAAACACTACAAAACATCAGCATACTGAAGGTGATGAACTTGGCTTCGTTAAAACTGTCAGGCAACTTCCTAGCTAAGAAAGCCACCGTGAAGCTGATGATGGACAGAAATCCCATGTAGCCCAAGACAAGATAAAACATGATGACGGAACCTTCATTACATTCTGCTATGATTTCTCCAGTCACAGATTGCTTGTCCAGATCTGGGAACGGTGGTGATGTTCCCAGCCACACTCCACAAATGCCTATTTGAATAAGGGTGCAGGAAAGAACAATGGAGTTGGCCAGCATTTTTCCCACCCACTTCCTCATGCTCGAACTGGGTTTGGTGGCCATGAAAGCTACAACCACAGTGATGGTTTTGGCCAACACACATGAAATGGCCAGTGAGAAGATGATGCCAAATGCAGACTGTTGGAGAAAGCAGGTTCCTTTTGTCCGTTTCCCAAGAAATAGAAAAGAAGAGAGGAAGCAGAGCAGCAGGGAGAGGAGGAGAGTGTAGGTGATATCCCGGTTGTTGGCTTTGACTATGGGGGTATCTTTGTGCTTGATAAAAGTTGCTAGCACCAAGACTGTGATCAGGGAAAAAGAGACAGCCACAGAGGCTAAACAGATCCCTAAAGGTTCTTCATATGACAGAAAGTTTATCACTTTGGGGAGACATCCATTTTTCTCCTTGTTTGGATATTCATCCTCTGGGCATGCAAAACACTCAGGCATGTCTGGAAGAAAGTCAGTGTTCATCAAGTTACCCATTTGTACTTGAGTATTCAAGCCAATTTACCAAACTGCCCTCACTGCTGATTTAATTGGTCTTGCTGTGCTTTTAAATTAGGTTGGTCTCATGAACAACATTTTCACCTTCTCCAAGTTCCTGCTTATTGTTTTCTTAGAAGCCTTAACAGAAACATTATTTCTTGTTTGGTTGCTGTGTTTTGCTTTTAGTTGCCTTCATTGCTTGCGGTCAGGTTTTCCCGACCCTCCCCACAGATGAGCACTTATGCAGCGCCCCCGCTCCCCCCAACCCTCACTGACTCCGTCACGGAGCTGGCTATCGTGTGGGTGGCCAATCTGGCCACCCAGGGCTCCCTCCCCGCTCACTGACCCAAACTGGGTCTCACCGGTCGTCAGACCGGTCTCTACATGACAGAACCACAGAATGGTTACAGCATTCGGGATTCTTGTTCCCTCTCCACCCTCTCTCTCATATTTCTATACCACCTGATATAGATATCTCTAGGTTCTCCTCCCCCCACCATACATGCATTTCTTCCATCCGATGACTATTGTTCCAATGTATGAACTGAACCCACTCTTGGAATGTTGTGGCAAGACCTGAAATGAGCTGTTCATGGAAGGAAGCGCTCAAATGCCACAGAGTGGAAACAGTATTTTTAGTTGCAGTGATTGCTCTCCAAGGGTGTGCCACCAGTTACCGAATGCAAGGTTCACACATTTTCTCACATAAGGATGTTTGTTGTTGACTCTTTCTCTTCACCTACCCTTCTCTGCTAAAATTCAAACAATGATCAGGAAACGTGAACTTTTTTTCTGTCTTGGCATCACCTACCCTTCTCTGCTGAAATCTTCCCTTCAGGGCATGGAGCACATTCATAGCAGCAAAATTTCTCTCTTTCTCTCTTTTTCTTTTGAAACCCAGGCTGGCAGGAGTCAGTACACACAGAAAGGGGCAGTACCTATCCATAAAAATGAAAGGAGTTTAAAATGAGTTGACCAAATGTATCTTGGAGGTAATAGCTTGGAATGAATTTTGGCAGAGTTGTTTTAGGCTAAAAATCTCTCCTCAAAAGTGTTAAGCTGCTGCCCACATGAGAAAGGAGAAAGAGAGGGAGACAAGAAGAGAGGCCAGAATGGGAAATCAGTCAGAATAGAAGAAGCAGTCCTTTTTTCAAATGCCGATCTCTTATAATTATATTAGGAGTAAGTAAGGTATTTGTTTTATATGAATAGAATAAACATTTATAATCTGCTTTTCAACACAAGTTCCAGACATGGTTTACATAGGTATAAATAAATATATGTGTGTGGTTTTGTAAATGTTTTAACCACACAATGGAGCTCTTCTCACGATCAGTGAGAAGCGGTCCAGGGTGGTCTGCAGGAAGAACGGGTTTTAGTTTCCCTTCCCGCAGACGATTGCTGAACTTTCCCTCGGTGGGCGGATCACCCGCCCAGATGACTGCTGGCTTCCCTTGTGGCTCACTTGGCAGCTCCGGGGTTCGGGTTCAGGGAAGTTCTACCACACAGTGCCCCACCTCCTGGAGCTGGAATCGATGCATAACTGGGATTCCACCCCCACCACCTGAGTTTGCCCACCATGGCTGCAAGCAGCCATGGCAGACACACGATTAAAAAAAATGAGGTCAAAGGAGCACTTGCTCCTTAACCTCATTTTAGCAGTGGAATACTTTGGCGGGTTTGCCACTGTATAGTCATAGAGTGAGATCCCGGTGGCTCACATGAGCGTAGAAAACCGGGCTGGGCTCCCTTAGCCTGGTTTTCAATGCTCATGTGAATAGCCTCCACAACAAACAACTATGTGCGAAAAGGTATGTGAATGTTGCATTCAGTAATTGGCGGCACCTCCCTGAGCAACAATAATTGCAACTAAACGTGTCCTGCAACTGGTGATCAGTCTATCACATTGGCTTGGATGAATTTTGGCCCATTCTTCCATATAAAAACCATTTCAGGTCTGTGACATTAGAGGACTTCCTTGCATGAACAGATCACTTTAGCTCTTGCCACAACATTGCAATAGGATTTAGGTCGGGACTTTGACCTAACTGTTGTGCATCTGTCTGGACAGTGTTACAAGGCCATTTCTAAACATTTGGGGTGCCATCCGTCCACTGTCAGACAGTGTTCTCTGTACAGGTCAATCAAAAATTGAACTTTTCAGAAACAATTACCAACATTTTGTTTGGAAGACACCACACCACACCCAAGTGAAAACCTCATCCCAATTGTCAAGCATGGTGGTGGAGGCATCATGATTTGAGTCTGCTTAGCTGCACAAGGAGCTGGATGGCTTGCCATCTTTGATTGAACCCTGAATTCAGCTGCAGATCAGAAAATTGCGGAGGACAATGCCAGGTTATCTATCTGACAGCTGAAGCTGAGCTGCATGAAAGTGGATTATGTAGCAACACAACAACCCTAAACATGATTGCCAATTTAAGTCAATCTAACACTGAATGACGGAAGAAGAAAAGTGTTTTATAGATGTTTCTATTGTCAACACAAAAAATAATACATTAGTTTAACTATGCATTATTCAGAACCTACTCTATTTCCCCTTTTTCCTTGCCCTCCCTTTTCCTTTCTGACTCCACCTCCCACACTCTCTACAGAATCCTCACTAGGACAAGCTTCTAATTAGGAAAACAGAAAAGATTACTAGACAGAATACAACAAAGAGATTTTGTGTTTTGGAGTGACAAGTCAAATTCCCAACCTAAACCCTTGGAATCATGGCATGTTTTCAATCATGTGAATGTCTGCTACTGAACTGACGACAAGATTCAAACAGTTGTGTGAATCAGACCAGTATGTGCTGATGGCCACTCGCTTCCATGACTGTAAAAAGGGATTATACAACCAAGTGGAGAATAACTCAGTCACTGGCTATCGGTATGATAACAAGGTGTAACCTTCAGGTTCAGAATACCAGTTGCTGGGGATTAACCAATGCAGAGGGTGATTGACTTACCGGCATCCAATTCACCACTGTAAGTAAGGAGTAGGCAAACCCATGTTCTTCAGCAGCAAACGGCATTCCTATCTCTGGCAGAGATAATGGATAAAGCTCTCCCTACTTCTCTCTCACAGACACATACACAAATGCCACAAGTATATCCTAGAACACACACCTGGTTAAAATGTCTGTGCCACACAATTTTATCCTCCTCTATTACAAATTGTTTTCCTTCAAGAGCATTGGGGTCTACAATTCCAGTTTTCACTTTTTTCAAGGAACTGTTTGGAAGAAAGTGCACGTTTAGGAAATCAAATCCAGTTACCATTTCCCTCTTCTCATTGAAAGACATTCTTTCTCCAGCTGAGTTGTTGAAGGAAATGTTTTGAAGATATTGGTGTAGCTATTTGAATGAGAAAAGGAGTAATATTGTATTGGAGTTTTGGTGCTAAAGTAAATTGAACTATATAGATATATTACGTTTATATTCAGTATCAACTAACAAAGAGCCAAACACACAAGGGAGGAATTTTCCAGTTGTGGAAGACTGAATTATAAAGTTTCTCCTGCTGTGGAGCCCTTACCTGCCAGGGCTGGACACCTTCAAGTCCAAGCATTTCATCCCCAACCTTTGCCCTGTGATTGGATCTGGATAAGTACATTTCATGCAGAGCATGTGCCACAGAAAAAACAGCATTATAGATACCATAGCTGTGACCAGAAATGCTCATTTCAAAAATACACCCAGGGAGGCTCTCCAGCTTCTCTTCCAAAGTACATGTTTCATCATTCTCTGTTGATGTACTGGGAGTGGGAAATGTGCATCCAAAAGCATGCTCACAGAAGACTTTGCGAAAGCGGTCTCCTTGTGTCCAAGAACATCTTATGTCCTGAAGATATGCCTGGAAACCCCAAGGTTCATTTGAGTGAATTGCAAAAGAAATGGCACCTTCAAATATTTCAAAATCCCAACCTCTAGAAATCGCCAGCATTAAAAATTCAGTCTGGGCTGTCGTAATCCACACCTTCCCACTAGCTGTGTCTTCTTTATAATCAACACTTGCTGCAAAAATATACATCAGCAGCCACAGCAGGACTGCTGTTTCACCATAGAGAACAATTATTCTGGCTTTCTCATCCATAAGACACTGTGGAATATTCTCAGCCATGCTCTTAATAGCATCAGTGTCAGGGAGATGACTTTGGTGTGGGATTCTTTCTGTGAAAGCTGAACAGATTCTACTCTGGGCAAGCAAAGGCTCCAGGACCCGTAAGAAGCCATCTCCACTCTCGTCATCTGCAACAAACAGACCAATCCAAGTCCATCCAAAATGCTGAAGTAACTGGATAATCCCCCCATACTGATAGGTCTCATTTGGGACTGTGCGGTAAAAAGAGGAAGTCTGTGTTACAGCATTCTCTTCTGGAGCAAATGAGCCATAAGAGAGCTAGAAGGGAATGTGCAGGTATTTTAGAGATGGGTTAAGGGAAGTACCTCAATGCATATATATGTGAGTGCCTTTCTTGTTCAAGCACTATTGAATACAATAAAATCCTGATTTGTATTTCTAGTGATACTGAATGTTGTCAATACTGAGGATGCTTCTGGCTGAAAAGCGGAAATATCATGCCATTTCTTGGAAATATTCTGGGTAAATCTGTCTGACAGATATTCTTGACTCTGGAATGTAGGGATGTGTGCATTGATTCAGGTTCAGGTACAAATAAATTTGTACCCAAATCTAGCTGATTCAGGTGATTTGAAGAGAGAACAAATTTCTCCTGTGATCCATTGGCTAGATTTGGGTACAAATCAAATTGTGCCAGATTCAATTCGAATTGATTCAAGCTTCAGATTTCTCCTGTTATTTCCCTCAGATTCCCAGATTTCATTTTTTTTTAAAAAGAAAGAAAAGCTAAGCTCTAGTCCTTGCAAAAGTGAAGTTTTGGAGCAAAATATGTGGTCACTGTTTTTCAAGTGTTTGGTTCTTTGTTGTATAATAATTCTTTCGCAATGAATCCCTATGAGGATTCATTAGACACCTTCATTTCTTCTATTCATTTTGACTGTGCCAATTGTGTATGTTCTAGGAATTTTTCCCCCAAGTGTTTAGACTCTTTGGTGTCTAATAACCTTTCCTCATCATGAATCCCTATGAAGATTCATTACACACCAAAGAGTCTAAACACTTGAAAAATTCCTAAAATACAAACTGAGTACACAGTGGCTTGCAGGTTGGGGGTAAGTTGTCACATGGGATTCCACTAATTCCCCACCCCCACCCGCAAAGCAGTGGATTCAAAATGAACAGAACATATGAAGCTGCGTAATGAAGACATATGGGGATCCATGTTAGGGTTAGGATAGGGAGACTTTATATCCCCATTATTTCCTGTGGTGGAAATATACAAGATCAGTAAATAAAATAAAATAAAATCATTAAAAAACCAACCAAGCGCCCCCATTATCTTGAAATTTGTGTGGTAGGTGACAAGCAAGGGGACCTAATCACCACCCAAATTTGGTGCCCCTAGGACCTTGATAAGTGGTCCAAATCAATCCAAATCTGAATCAAATCAAATCAAATCCAAATCAAATCTTGGGTGATTTGGGGGGACAGATTTGGACACAAAACAAATAAGCGGTGATTCGATCTGGGCAACAATCAAATAGAAAAAATCAATATGTGCACATCCCTACTGGAATGTGCTCCTTGTTGAAATAAGAGCCTCCACATCTCTAACAACTCCACATCTCTAACAACTAAAAACAAGTCCCTAAGGACTCATATTTTCACCCAAGCTTTTTAACTTGACTGTGGTTTTAAATGATTTTAAGGTTTTCATTTTTGTTTTAACTTGTTATATGTTGTTGTAAAATGCCAAGAGATGGAATTTTAGGGTCAGATTTTATTAATAAAGTAAATAAAAGAATATATATCCGCACTACCTTTCCCCCAGCTGCCTGAAGCCAGTTTCTATATGTTATTGTTTTTGAAGTGCCAAGGCTTTGAAATTCTTCCAAGTCAGACATACAAGTCAATTATACCTCCCACTCTTTCTCAAATATAAAATCTCTCAGAGAAGCATAAATGTGAGGTTGAGGAAAGCTCTGTCCTCTGCACACAGATCTTACCTGTGGAATCTTGTAAAGACCAAAGATGTCTGCCATGTAGAAGGAGTTCCCAAAATCAAGTGCCCCAATGAGGGCTATGAGATTTTTCTGGCTGTCACATTTATAGTTAGGGACAAATCGATGAGATTTGAAGAGCAGGTCCAACATGTTGCGATAGGTCAGTTTCACATCATTGTAGGTGTCATAGATGTGAAATCCAAGTGTGATGTTGGGCAAAATCTCGGGACTTGCATTGATCTCCTTTACGGCAAATGCCAAGACCAGGAGATGCTGGTAGAATTTTGTCATCACGCTGTCAAAAGAATGGTGGCTTCATTCACAAAGAAATACAACAATCTATGTCATTGTTTTATCACAGTGATGAACAACTCTGGTTTGAATGGGCAATGCCATTTTGAAATGATTCTATTTAAACTTCATGAGGTTTAATTTTTTTGAATTGAATGGGGCAGCGGGGGGAATCAGAATGGCCACAAACTATGAAAAGAAGTGGTAAAGGTGACCATAGGAACATAGGAAACTGCCATATACTGAGTCAGACCATTGGTCTATCTAGCTCAGTATTGTCTTCACAGACTGGCAGCAGCTTCTTCAAGGTTACAGGCAAGAATCTCTTTCAGCCCTATCTTGGAGAAGCCAGGGAGGGAACTTGAAACCTTCTGCTCTTCCCAGAGTGGCTTCATCCCCTGAGGGGAATATCTTGCAGTGCTCACACATCAAGTCTCCCATTCATATGCAACCAGGGCAGACCCTGCTTAGCTATGGGGACAGGTCATGCTTGCTACCACAAGACCAGCTCTCCTCTCCCAGGAGAGGGAGACCATGGACAGGGAGGAGACAAAGCAAGGAGCAGTTGAAGCTGAGATACATACTATGCACAAAACATTAGCTGTACTGCAAAGCTATTTTTAGTTTCTACATTAGGGGAATGCCTTACTGAATACAGAAATGAGAGTGTAAATATCCAAACTTTCAATTTTCATAAAATCATCTGGCAGCTTTCAGGGTCTGTCATGTTGAGCTTTATTTTCAAATTACAAACTTACAAACATCCTCTGCAAAGGAACTGGCAAACATATTTAATGTCTTTGTTTCTCTAGAATGTCCTGTTTCAACCAGTTTTCTTCCATTGCCCCCACACAAATGATGACATAAATCTTAAAATGGGAGTGACACAATCCTATTCAATTAACAGACAAATCAAAAAATCCACTAGTGGAGGGGGGAACTAATGCTTTAATAATTTACTATACACAGGTGTGAATCCCTGCCTATATTGTGTCAGGTGATACACCCCAGCTCAGAACAGCATCATGGCCTGAGTCTGATTGCTGCTGCTCTCAGCCGAGCAAAGGGGTCATATGTCCACAGGAAGGAGCAACCTTCACAAGCCACAGCCGTTAAGCTTGGTGATCTCTAAAAGCCTAGTGACCTCCCTCCAGCCTGCACTCCATGAAACCTGAAACCTTTAGGAACAGAGATTTCATCTGAATTCCAAATGAGTGCCTTAAGGCGCTCAACCACTCACTCGCTTAAATTTTCAAATCCTGCACTGTAAATGCAGTTGTGACCAGGAAAGGAGTCTAACTAACTATAGAGAATAGTGTGTAGTAGGCAAAGAAGAGCCCATCATCTGCCATTTTGACACAGGCCAAAAAAATCATTGCCTTGCCCCCAAAAGGTCATCCAGCCAAAACTCACACTCTGTTCCTGGGTGAGGGGAACGGGTTGCCTCTCAAATGACAAATGATGATCTGGGCCAGCAGGAGCCACAACAGTTCACAGACTCCATCCACCTGGGTTCCTCAACCAGTCAGCTTGCCCAAATGCCACATGCTTTATTAAGATCGACTTCAGTTTAGCCAAATTAAAGTTCTCCAAAGTATTAGGATAACCATTTTAGTGTGTTTCTTTTTAAAAAACCAAAAACCTCTCATTGCACATTTTATCCCTGTCTTTTGAAATTTGATTTCACTGAAAACAAATTTTGAATCCTAGGGAATATGTTAATGATTTTTAGTGATTTCCCCGATTTTTAATGATTTTCCCAATTACAGCAGATTTCCCCCTAGTTCATGATCAGGAGATTTTCCTGTTCATTTTAACAGTTATTAAATCTTGCAGCTAGCTATATTCAAATTTGGCAAAATTAAAGAAGTTCCGTCTTCCTAAATAGAAGGATTATTGTTCTTCAGAGGAAAAGGAAGTCAAGGTAAATGCTAAATACATTAAAAGACAAGACTCAAAATTGAGTCTGGCTGAGAAAGAAGTGTGTCCATGAGGACCAGGTCCATCGGTATGTCCTTGAGAATTTTATTTCTTTCATTAAAAATTCTTAATTTCAAAGTTTATTGATGATAGGGAAAGAGGGGAGAAAGGAAGAAGAATTCCTTACACTGGAATGTCGAAATCTACTTCCAGTTTGGGGTGTTTCATGAAGGAATATGATTGGGAAAGATAACAGATGTGAGAAACCATACCACCAACGATGAGGCCACCTGGCTGATACCATTCATGTGGCAGAGGGAGGGGATCGATTTCAGGGCACTTGAGAGGATCTTCCTTGCACTCCTTGAAGGATGGGAGAAAGAGCAAGAGCAGAACCGTCAATGTCTTGATGGCAAAGCTTTTCTCGGAACTAGATTCTTCTCTACCCATCTTTAGGCTTATTGCATCAGCCCAATTTAACCATACTTCGATGGTAGTCGATTCTGCCTTTCCACTTCTTAAAGAGAACTGTACCAGTAATCTCTTTCAGCTATTTTAGGATCTGAAACTGAACCCTGAATAACAACCAAGGTGGAATCATTTCAAGCCAAGATGATAAATGGATGTGGGGAAACCCATCAGCGTTCAAACTGACAGACTCCTGCTTGACTCTTGAACCTCAGCTGAACTCTCAGTGGCACAAATAAAGAGTTTTATAAGAACAGGCTGATTTGGCCTTGGGCTTTACTGTACCACTTTTTGGAAAGTTTCTGGAGAAAGGTCAGGGAAATAATTGATATAATCAGAGAAGATGATCATTACAGGGGGAGATAATTGTCTCTGCCAAGTTCTCTTTCTGTGAGGCTGAACTTGTGGCAAACATGTTTGTTCTCATCCTCTGCTTTTGAGAAAGACAAGTGTAAGAAGTTTAGAAGCAAACAGCAACCAAACGAAGATATATATACTATATACCCACTTAATAACAATCACTCAAAAAGAATACAACCGTAAAGAAAGATTAGTAAATTATAGATATATTTAAATTTTAAAATCACATAAGTAAAAAATGCCTATTACATAAAAATCCTATAGGCAGGTGTGTGTGTGTGTGTGTGTGTGTGTGTGCGCGCGCTCCTGCCTTCCTCTGAGATGGTTTTTTTCCTGTGGGATTAAGCATGCATATTCCGTTTGCCATGCTTGGGGTGTGGGGTCACTAAAACTCTTGAACCTGTGGGGGGAGGGGCTGTGAATCCTGAGGGCCCTTGCCCCACCCATGGACCTAAGAATGGTTAGTACAGTACTGCAACTGTGGTGCCTTGGCCTGGCCTCAGAGGTGCCTGCATCAGCCCCTGCGGTTAGTACAGTTGCTGGTTGTGGTGAGGATGAGCTAGTGCCTGCTCGTCCAAATATGTGATGGAATCAACCAACTCCATTTGGGCCACCGCCGTACATGCGCAAACACCCTCTGCAAGGCCTGGCATGGCCTAAGGCCTCACAGAGAGCATTTGCACATGCGCAGCAGAGGCCAAAATGGCCACTGCTTGCCTTTACAGAGGCCTGAAAGGACCCAAAAGACTACATTTACCCAGCTGCAGCGGTGATGAGGGAGGCTGGCAGGGGGAGAGGGAACCCTTGCGGAAACCCCCCCCCCCATGGCTACAGCAAGCCCCTGAAGGGGCTACAGGTACTTACTTTTTTACTACAGGTACTTACTTTTACTACAGGTACTTACAGGTAGTTACTTTTAATTTAATTTTTTTTAAAAAAGTTTGTGGACCCGCCAGACCAGACTGGGGGGTGGGGTTTGATGTGGGATGGACCGAACTGGCCCGGTTCTGTTCGAGGCCAGTCCGGCCCCAAACCAAACTGGGCCAAACGGTTCCCTGCACACCCCTACCCTAGATGCAAGTTCTCTTGGTGGTTTACAAAACAATAAAAGCAAACAATATAACGATTAACATATTTCAACAATTAAAATTCAAAAAGTTAAAACTATTAAAACACAATTAAAACATATCTAATTAAAAGCCTGGGTGAACAAATGTAGATTGACTGCCCTTTTAAAGGTTGTAAGAGATGGGCAGGCTCTTATTTCAGCAGGAAGTGTGTTCCAAAGCCTCGGGGCAGCAATGGAGAAGGCCCGTCCCGGAGTAGCCAGCAGATTAGCCGGTGGCAACTGGCTTTTAATTTGTTTTAATGTGTTTCTAAAAACTAACCTGCTATTTTTTTTTTCCCTGTGTAAACCGCCATAAGCCATTTTTGGAAGGGCGGTATAGAAATTGAAAAAATAAAAATAAATAAAATAATTATATGGTTCCATAAAGGACCAATACTGATGAAGGAGAAAGAGTCCCAATATAAGACCTATTCCTCAGTTGAGGACTAGATCATATATCTGGTTCTTCCTCCATCAGTACTACTTCCTTTTAATCATGTCAGCTTGAACACAGGCATTCTTTGTACCAGCAGCTGTGAAGAAAGAGATCACACCAAGGGCACCAAATAGCAAATGTGCTGAAGGATTCATGAACAGCCTTGCCATTTGTAACAGTGGCTCTGAAAGCTAGATTGCTAGAATCCCAAGTCCCACACTAGTTATTTTAATGTACCATAGCCTTGGGAGGAATGAGAACAAATCTTGGAAATTGTTATTTCAGATTGTCACTTTATTATCATTCCTCCAAAGCCCTGGCATATGTGCCCCGTGTGGGGAAATAAGCTGGTTGTGACACCAGCCCTCCCCCCCTTACCCTCTTAAACCCCCAGATGTTCAGCTCAGGTCTTGGCAAAATAATGTAGCATTTAGGAGAAAAGATACAAGCCAATGAATCAGAACTGGAGGATATGATAGAGATCATGGATCCTTCAGCATCACACATTGAAAAAGATGGAGGCAATGTGTGGGGCAATTTCCCCTCTTTCCCAGCAGTCGCCCTTCCTAGGATCCCAAGCCCAGATCCGAAGCCAAGGACAACACACCTCGCCAATCTCTTTACATACACACGTGTTAGGTTCAGAGCAGCAATGAGAGTCATCAGATGCATGCACTCAGTTTAGAAACTACTACGTTCCGAGTGGGAGATGGTGCTCTATGCAGCCAGCCAGCCACCCTCAGCTCTGCGGCGGTGTTGTGCCTGTAGCCACTTGTTTGCTCCAAACTGTGACTGCTGTGGTGCAGCGGGAGAGGGAAGGAGGGGCAGGGGAGGGGAGAGAGAGAGGGTGAGAGGCAGGCAGGCAGGTGTGCACATCCCCTCGGATCAGAGCCTTAGCCTTCCTCAACGGCAGCAAAGTTGTTCCCCCAAAGAGCAACTCGGACAAGTTGCTCTTCTCATCACTTCCTCGCTAGTCTCGCCGGCAATCGCCCACCCCGTAAATTTAAGTAAAAACAATATTTTTTTAAATAAAAAAACCCACATAGACACACACCGACCTTGATGCTGCACACACTTTATTGAAGGTCAAGTTTCAAAAAGCAGGCTCGCTCCATTGCTCAGTCCTTGCCCCGATCCTTCCAAATCCTCCCTGCACAGCACAATGCATACAGTCTCGATCCTCCCCGCACACCACTGCACAGAGTAGACACGCTCTCACCAGCGTGCAGTGCATGTGAGTGATGCGAGAGTGGAGATCTCGTGAAAGGACGATGGGGGGAGTGCCAGGAGCACGAGGCCAATGGCAGCAGCACAGCAGGCTGTGCGGCACCCGGATATAATAATAGCTTGAATTGGGGGGCATGGTGGGGGTATTTTTGTGCCCCCCTCAAGCGGCGCCTAGGGCACGTGCCCTGCCTGCCTTGCCCCAGTTACGCCTGTGGCCCTTTCACCGCCATATAGTTGTCTCATGTCTTTATTGGTCTCGGTACAAACAGTTCCTCTAGCTCATGAACATATTGGGTATACCACACCCTGCTGTTATTCAGGTCCTGCTTTTTCAGCACCATCTTCAGGATTTTCTTTCTCAGCTCTTCTTTTTCTCTCTTTCTTCTGTATCATACTGACTCTTGCTCAAAGATCTTGACTAATCAGAATGGCAGCAGCATATCAAATTTGGGGAAAAATAAAATCACCTCACCAAAATTCATATCAAGGCATTACCTCCCAAGATACTCCCGGCAGCTCGTTCTTAACTCCCCTCCTTCTTATTGCCAGGTGTTGCCCCTTTCTGTGTGTTTCTCCTGCCAGCCTGGGTTTCAGAAGAAAAAGAGGGAAAGGGAGAAATTCTGCTGCTATGAATGTGCTCCATGCCCTGAAGGGAAGATTTCAGCAGAGAAGGGTAGGTCAAGAGAAAGAGTCAACAACAAACATCCTTGCCCGACACCCAAGAAGACACGAGACACAAAGTATTGGTGCAAAATTGGGCCACAATTTATTTAAATCCAACAAGAACTTAAAGAGCAGGGATGGCCTCTCAACCGGCAGTGCGGTACTATAGGCATGCGCCACCAGGGCATGCCTAACCTATAGCATAGGGCGATACACCTTGGCTCCAGGCAACCCCAAATGCTCTCAATCCAGGGCTGCCTATCCTAGCCGGCCTAATGCCGGCTCCCTGGCTAGCCTCACCCCAAGGTAGCCGTTCAGCGATTCCTTGGGGGTTAGCCTGCCAGAGTAGGTTGACCAAGGGGAGATATCCCTGAGCCGTGCAGTCTCTAGGGAGTTGCCCCTTCCTGACCCATAGCCAAACGCTTACCCAAAGGTGTTCACCAGCCTGATAATATTTTTTCCAACCGCACTGCACCTGCCACTGCGCAGGTTAGCCTAGCTTAACCCTCGCCGCCCCACCAGGTACGCAGATATATGGCCAATCCCTGCTCTAAATCCCTCAAAAACAAACTGGTCCCACTAGGTGACAGGTGAACCCCATCCCCTCTAAACAAACTGGGTACCGAAAAGAGAATGTCTGGATGGTCTATGGTGCCCCCCCCAATGGCAGCCACAAAACGCGCCATCTGGGCATTAACCTTCCTGCGAGCCCTGTCTACCCTGTAGGGGTCCCCAGCACCCCTCCATACCCTACGCTGCAGCAACGCAGACCAAAAGAGGACAATTCCCGGGCACCATTCCAGAACCTGTAGAATGTCCTTTTGCAAATTATGGATAATGGATAAGCCTGACTGAGACGTCAAGTCGTTTTCCCCTAAGTGGAGGACCAAAATGTCAGGCGGCAAATTCGCCGCCAAATATTCCTGCAGCATAGGTAAAAATTGGGCGAGGACCATCCCACGACGACCGATCCAGGAGATCGATGCCCACCGCCCAAGCCCCAGCTGCGTTCCAGGCTGCGCCATACGTGCCGCCTTATGTGCCCAGAAAACTATGGAGTGGCCCATAATGAGTACTCGAGCCCTCGCCGCCCGTCGCGCAGGGCCTGTAAAGAGAAAAACAATCAGCGGCCATCGCCCGGGCGCTAGCACACGTACCTCTTGTAAGTGGCAGACCGCCAACGCCCAATGCGCTGGATGGTCTCACCTGAAAGACCCAGTTGGGAAGCTGTGGAAGCTGCACCAATGCGGAATGAATGAAGGGAAAGCTGCCCCGTGTCGACCCCCGCCGCTGTCAGCGCACGACAAGCAACAGTCCAAAACTGGAACTGTGAGAGGGGGCATCCGTCCTGGTGAATGAAAAGGCACCCAGGTGCGGATCCCCGGAGGGCTGTATAATGACTTAAGGCCCGCACCGGGCATAGAAGAATATTGGTGGCCCTGTGGAGTGATACCAGTTGCCCCCTGCCCCTCTGGTCGGTCTTGGAAAAACGGAGGCGCAGTTGCACCACGTCTTGTCCAATGACCACGTCACCAAGTTGCATAACCTTGCAGGCAGGGCTATTCCGGCCCCTAGGCAGCAACTCACCAGCTCGGAAGGCCCCGAAAAACAAGACTAGCGTGGCCGCATGGAAGAGCGCAGCCTCATAGGGAGAGCGGCAGACCACTGCAAACTGCTCCACAGCCCCCTGAACAGCAGAGGGGGAAAGGGGCCTCCGGCTGTCTGCCATAACTGGGCATTCCCGGGACCAGCCCTCAAGCATCCTCCGAACCCTGAAATCCCCAGTGGTGTCAGCCAGGCCCTGGGACTTTGAAGAGAAAGCCAAAGCTGCCAGGTAACCTGCCATAGCACTCGGGGACAACCCCTTATCCTTAAGGTGGACCAAGAATTGCATCAGTTCCTCCGCGGGGGGGGGGCAATCCTGGCCCAATCCTACCTGTGTCCTAAACTCCTGGAAAACCCTGCACTGCCTAGTGTATGCCGCCCTCGTGCTGGATGCCAGAGAGGCCCAAACGGCCCTCTGCGCTTCTATGCGCCAAGGCTCCATAGCCACGAAGGCATCTGCTCGGGCCACTGTTCCGCCTCTGGAGCCAGCTGGCGAAAGCGCTGCACCTGGAAATGAGACAGCGCATCCGCCAAGCTATTCTGGATGCCCGGCACATGGCATGCTAGGAACTGTATATTATTGTGCAGGCAAGCCAAAACAACAGCCCTAACTAGAACCATCACCCTTGGAGACCGAGATGTCTGCCTATTGATCACCTGCACAGTGGCCTGGTTGTCGCACCAGAAACGCACTGTCTTGTCCCGAAAAAGATCCGCCCAGAGATGTATGGCCACTACTATAGGAAAAAATTCCAAAAAGGTAAGGTCCTTGGTGACCCCACTAGCTACCCAGGCCGCAGGCCATCGCTCAGCACACCAGCGGCCACGAAAATAGACACCAAAGCCCAAGCCACCTGCTGCGTCTGACTGAACCTGAAGCTCTGCTTCCAAAAGGAGGGTATCCCACCAGAATGACACCCCATTATAAGACTCCAAGAAGGTGGTCCACAGCTGCATGTCAGCTCGCATAGGAGCCGTGACCCTGACCCTATGGTGGCTACAGCTAACGCCCTTAACAGCGTCACAAAGCCGTCGTAGAAAAGGACGACTGGGCACCACCACCCTGCAAGCGAAATTTAAATGCCCAATAAGCTGTTGGAGTTGCCTAAGGGTAACCTTGCGGGCCTGTATGCAGGACACCAGCAAGGTCTTCAAAATGTCAATTTTTGCCCACAGGAGCCTGGAACAGCCAGCAATGGTGTCCAGTTCGATACCCAAAAAGGTAAGGACGGGTGATGGGCCTTCAGTCTTCTCCTGAACCAGTGGCACACCCAGGTCAGCACACAGATTCTGAAAAACAGCCAGAAGATGACTACATTGCTCAGTTCCAGGCCGGCCAACCAGGAGATAATCATCAAGCTAATGGGCCGTGGACCCGAGGCCAGCCACCCGCCGAAGGGCCCATTCAAGCATGGAGCTGAACACCTCAAAGGCCGCACAAGAAATCGAGCAGCCCATGGGCAGGGCTCAATCGATGTAAAAACAACCCTGAAACGCAAACCCTAGGAGGCTAAAATCTGCCGGGTGAACCGGAAGGAGGCGAAATGCAGATTCAATATCACATTTCGCCAGAAGGGTGCCCTGTCCACAAGATCGAACTACCTTGACCGCTTGATCAAATGAAGTGTACTTCACGGAACAAAGCCCATCCGGGATCCCGTCATTAACAGACGAACCATGGGGGAAGGAGAGGTGGTGAATAAGGTGATATTCGCCCGGTGCCTTTTTGGGCACCACCCCCCAAGGGGAAATGCGCAAATCCGGCAAGGGCAGCTCACGGAACGGGCCGAGAACTCGTCCCAAGGCTATTTCTTTATTAATCTTGCGAAGAACCACCTCCTCCATCCCAACCACGGACCTAAGGTTTGGGGCCATACTGTGTATTCTCGGGCCCACGTAAGGAATGCGGAAACCATACTGAAAGCCTTCCCTCAAATAGCGTGCCTGCGCCTTCAATGGGTATTCCTGCAGAAAATGCTCTAAAATCCTGATCCTAATTGGGCTGGGACCCTTTTCCAGGAGTGGAACCTTGCATGGGGCCACCACTCTTCCTGCCGCCTGCAGGTGGCTCACGTGCTCCCCCCCGGGGGGCCCTAACGCGCTGGCAGTGAATGCTGGCATGCTTTCCGCCACAGAAACCGCACTCGTGCTTGAATCTGCAAGGAGACCTGTTGCAGCTCCCACTGGTATTGAAGGCCCAGCATGGCAGGGGACTTTGAACACCCTGCGCAGCGACAGACCCAGAAGACTGCGCAGCGGGAGTCCTAGAGATTAAGTGGCCGCTGTCTGCGCGTTCACCTTGAATGGGCCGGGAGGGCATCATAATAAGAAGCCAGAGCTCCTGGTGTTGCCTGTCCCACGGAATAGCCGGGTTCAGGGATGCTCGAAGCCGAAAAGAGCAGTCATAGCGCTCCCAAGCGTTACCCATGAAATCCATGTAACCCCTATGTATTATATCCAGGTACTTCACTAAAGCCGGGCCTTTTGAGGTGTAGACCTGAAGCATAACACCCATGTAGACAGTATAGCCAGACAGCCAATTGGCCCAATTATGTTCTACTGGCTTCCGCTTTGATTTTACTTCCTCTCTTTTTTGTTCCCCTTCCTTTAGGACGGGTTCAGGCTCCCTGAAAAGCAGTTGAAATATGTCCACAAAATCACCACGCCAGATGCGCTCCCTAACCGCGGGCAACAAATGGTCACCCAGAGGCAAAGAGGTGTCACATGGCGGGTATGGGACCTGTGCTACCGATGCTTCACCCATGAGACCAGGAACTGCAGGCGGTGCTGTGGTTGCGGGGAAAGCCACCCCCTGCCAAACCTGAGAACACGCCCCATATGGAGGTGTGGAGCCAAAGGAGGCCGGGTGCCATCCGTATGTGTTAAAAGGCTGAGCCCAGGGGGAGATACCCCAAGGCCAAGTGTTGTGCAGAAACTCACCAGGCCCCTGCTTGTCCCAAGAACGTGCGTCTCCTCCTGCAGAGTCCTGAACGCTCTGAGAGCCAGCCGTATCCGAAGTCAGGTCCACCGCTGGGGTAGCAGGAGGAGGATCACGCCCTTCCAACGCATCAAGTCTAGACGAGAGTGATTGTATTAGCTTCGCCCGTTTTGCCCCCCTAGTAACCCGTTTGGGACCAGAAGGAATGCCCGATGGCCCACCCTTCTCTGTAGGAAGCACCCCACCCCGTTTCTCTTTCTCAAGCGCTTCCAGTCGAGCAATGAGCGCCCTCACTGTGCCCAAATCGCCATCATCAGAGGAGGAGGAATCAGAGACTGGTGCCGGATGGGGGGGGCGCGAACCCGTTTCCCACCAGACTTCGCCTTGGCTTTCTTAGGACCCATGCCAACGGCCGTCCAGAACAGCTAATAAGGCTATAGGCCTAAAGGAACCGAACAAAGCCACCAAACACCCCCCCAAAAGCCAGCAAGACCCAGTGGGAAGACTCCCGAAGAAAGGAAGGAAAAAAAGGCCCTTCGTATGCACCCTGGAGGTAACAGGCCCCAAAACACGAGCCCTGGAATAGGACAACACACCACCCAAGGAAAAGAAGGGGGGGCGAAAGCCCAAAAGCCCAAAAGGTGTGTTGAAGAGGGCTGACTGAAGGCCGGGGGGGAGGAATCCAGCCTCTGCCCACAAATGAGGGGGGGGGCTTCCAGCAATGACTGGGGACGCTACTACCCCCCAGGGAAGGCCTTAAAAGGCCGACCTTCCTACCCGCCCGAACCCACGAGTGCCGGCCCTGATGGTCTCACGCCGGGCCGTGGGGGGGGGGGGGAACCGCCACCCGCCCTATGGGCAGCCGCCGAGACAACTGCCAGGCGGGAAACGCCGCCCGTAGTGGGCTGAGAAGCCCTTCAAACCTGGGGGGGGGCTTAAAAAGCCACCCCCCGAACTGATGCCACTGCTCGGGTGGTTTCCGCTCCCTAAAATCTCGCGCCGAGCCGAGAAGCAGCCAAAATTGCAGGAGCCTTAAAAGGCGTCCTACTCCGGTGCCTGCTGAGAGCGAACTGAGCTCTCCCAGGCCCGGGGCAGGACGCGGAGCGTAAGCTCCGCCCCCGCACAGGCCCCTCAACCAGTCAGGGGGCAGAGAAGCCTCGTGCTTCTCCAGGGGGCCAGGCAAGAGCTCTGCGCCGCTAATTAAGCAGCTGGCAGCGTGATTGTGAGAGAAAATGTGTGAACCCTGCTTTCTGTAACTGGTGGCACACCCTTGGAAAACAATAATTGCAACTACAAATACTGTTTCCACTCTGCGGCATTTGAGGGCTTCCTTGCGTGAACTGCTGATTTCAGGTCTTGCCACAACATTTCAATAGTGGGGTCAGTTCATACATTCGAATAATAGTCATCATTTGAAGGAAATGTGTGGAGGGGGGCGGGACCAAGAGATATCTACATCAGGTGGTATAGAATTATGAGAGAGAGGGTGTGCAGGGTACAAGAATCCCAAATGCTGTAACAATTCTGTGGTTGTGTCATTGAGTTTCTGTTGGAATAGAATGATTTTTGATACACTTTAAGGGATATTGTGGCAATTCACATGAGCCTGCAATACCGGGTGAAGGCAGCCCAGGCAAGTTTTGCACGCTCATGTGAACCGCCGGGTTCAAGGCCAATCTCGGCAGCTCCACAGTGGCAAACCCACCTACTGAATCTCCTTCCTAATTGAAGTTAAGGGAACAACGCTCCCTTACCCCATTTTTTATTGTGTGTCTGCTGTGGCTGCTCGGGGGAGGGAGTCTCCCAGTAATGCACCACACACTCACACCGTGCATTATTGGCTTTCTGCAGGGCAGGGCACCGCATAAGTGCTCGTCTGTGGGGAGGGTCGTGAAAACTTGACCTCAAGCAATGAAGGCAGCTAAAAGCAAAACACAGTAACCAAACAAGAAATAATGTTTCTGCTAAGGCTTCTAAGAAGGGGCTTAGAATAGGTGAAAATGGTGTTCATAAGTCCATCCCAATTTAATAGCACAGCAAGACCAATTAAATCAGCAGTCAAGGCAGTCTGGCAAATTGGCTTGAATACTCAAGTACAAATGGGTAACTTGATGAACACTGACTTTCTTCCAGACATGCCTGAGTGTTTTGAATGCCCAGAGGATGAATATCCAAACAAGGAGAAAAATGGATGTCTCCCCAAAGTGATAAGCTTTCTGTCATATGAAGAACCTTTAGGGATCAGTTTAGCCTCAGTTGCTGTTTCTTTTTTCCTGATCACAATCATGGTGCTAGCAACTTTTATCAGAAAAAATATATAAGGGGCATTTGAGGGCTTCCTTGCACGAACAGCTCATTTCCTGTCCTGCCACAACATTTCAATAGTGGGTTCAGTTCATACATTCAAACAATAGTCATCATATGAAGGAAATGCATGTATTGGGTGGGAACCTAGAGATATCTATATCAGGTGGAAGCGAGGGTAGGTAGGTACAAGAATCCCAAATGCTGTAAGAGTTCTTTAGTTCTGTCATTGAATCTCTGTAGGACTTGAATGATTTTTGACACACTTTTAAAGGATATTGAGGCTATTCACACAAGCCTGTAAAACTGGGCGAAGGCAGGCCAGCCTGGTTTTCCATGTTCATGTGAACCGTTGGGTTCAAGGCCTATCCCAGTGGCTCCACAGCAACAAACCAACCTATGGAGCCAGCCTCTTAAGTGAGGTTAAGGTAGTGAGCTCTCCCACAACATCATTGTACTGATTGTGTGTCACGTGATGCATTATTGGAGCTCCAGAGTGCAGGGTGCACCCCAAACCCCAGAGATACATCTGCTCTTTTGCAGAGAGAGTGAGAGTAACCCTTCTCTCCATGCAGTTGGCCCTGGAGCTCTTATCACTGATCGTAAGAAGACCTTCATTTTTTAAAATAGTTTTATATCATGGTAGAGCTTGGATTAGAAAACTAGAGGATCCAGTAGGGACCTCTGTTGCTGATACAACAAAATAAATAGAGAAAGGAAATGATTAAGTGGGGGGGTTCCATCTGAATAAATGGTTCCACCTCCCCCCGCCGGTCCACATTCAAAGCTAATGTGAGTGGGGTAGAATATGTGGCTGTTCGCAAAAGTGAGCAAAACCGAACTAAGGCAGACGAGCCAGGTTCGGCTCACTCATGTGAATCACCAGGATCGGGCCTAATCCTGGCAGCTCCACAGTGGCAAACGCACCTACGGAACCTCCTTCTTAAATGAGGTTAAGGGAACTAATGCTCCCTTACCCTTTTTTTAAAAATCGTGTGTCTGTCACGGCTGCTCGGGGGAGGGAGTCTCCCAGTAATGCACCTCACACACACAGTGCATTATTGGCTCTCGGGGGGGCGGAGAGCCACATAAGTGATCATCGGTGGGGAGGGTTGGGAAAACTTGCCCGCAAGCAATGAAGGCAGCTATAAGCAAAAGACAGCAAACAAACAGGAAATAATGTTTCTGCTAAGGCTTCTAAGAAAAGAATAAGCAGGGGTTTAGTAGAGAAGGTGAAAATTGTGTTTATAAGTCCATCCCAATTTAATAGCACAGCATGAACAATGAAATCAGCAGTGAAGGCAGTTTGGTAAATTGACTTGAATACTCAAGTACAAATGGGTAACTTGATGAACACTGACTTTCTTCCAGACATGCCTGAGTGTTTTGAATGCCCAGAGGATGAATATCCAAACAATGAGAAAAATGGATGTATCCCCAAAGTGATAAACTTTCTGTCATATGAAGAACCTTTAGGGATCTGTTTAGCCTCAGTTGCTGTTTCTTTTTCCTTGATCACAGTCTTGGTGCTAGCAACTTTTATCAAGCACAAAGATACCCCCATTGTCAAAGCCAACAACCGGGATATCACCTACACTCTCCTCCTCTCCCTGCTGCTCTGCTTCCTCTCTTCTTTTCTGTTTCTTGGGAAACGGACAAAAGGAACCTGCTTTCTCCAACAGTCTGCATTTGGCATCCTCTTCTCAATGGCCATTTCATGTGTGCTGGCCAAAACCATCACTGTGGTTGTAGCTTTCATGGCCACCAAACCCGGTTCCAGCATGAGGATGTGGGTGGGGAAAAGATTGGCAAACTCCATTGTTCTTTCCTGCTCCCTTATTCAAACAGGCATTTGTGGAGTGTGGTTGGGAACATCACCACCGTTTCCAGATCTGGACAAGCAATCTGTGACTGGAGAAATCATAGCAGAATGTAATGAAGGTTCCATCATCATGTTTTATCTTGTCTTGGGTTTTATGGGACTTCTGTCCATCATCAGCTTCACGGTGGCCTTTTTGGCCAGGAATTTGCCAGACAGTTTTAATGAAGCCAAGTTCATCACCTTCAGTATGCTTATGTTTTGCAGTGTTTGGTTGTCTTTTGTCCCACCGTATCTGAGCACTAAGGGGAAATCCATGGTGGCTGTGGAGATCTTTGCCATCTTAGCCTCCAGTGCTGGGTTACTGGCTTGTATCTTTTCTCCTAAATGCTACATTATTTTGCTGAGACCTGAGCTCAACAGCAGAGAACACCTAATAAAGAGGAGGGATTGAATTTTGTTTTGTTGTTTATTATCCATGTGTGCTTGTTTCTTTTCTGCCCCCCCTTTTTTTTCATTTTTCGTACTAAAAACATTTATCCTGCCTGAAGTTTTCACAGCTTGACTAAGTTCGCAGTGGCCTGTGAGGGTGATCAGTGCATTTGATGTATTTTATATGTACAGTATACATATGCTGTAAGAGACTGGAAGTAATAGAATGTTACTCTGGCCTGTTTTTGAACTATGCTAGAGTATGGAAGCTCGTACAGACAAGGAACAATGGACCAGAATCTCAACCGAATGAGGAAAAATGAAAGGAAAATTTAACTTTCATGGGCACTGTGCAAATTACATTAGTTTTTCACCCACATTTTCTAAAAGTCTTTTTGTTTTTGTAAGATGAATCCATCACATCTGTCACACAACTATAAGTACAGGTAACCACCCAGAGAGCGCCCAGAGACATACATTTTGGGTGGTATATAAATATGTAATATAAAATAAACCCTTAAGTCACAGATAGGTAGGTAGATAGATAGATAGATAGATAGATAGATAGACAGATAGATAGACAGATAGATAGATAGTGTTAACCGTTAATTACAAGTGCATTTAAAGAAACAGCTTCTGGTTAAATCCAGGCTTCATGATAATTAATGTGATGGGTGGATTGTGAAGGATTAGGGAGCAGAGTATAAGATCTTATGTATGGAATGTGAAGAATTTTACAATGGGGAGAAAGGGAATGTCCTTGTATTTAGTTATTTTCTCAGATTGTTTTATCAGAACCCGATTCTTCTCGACGACTGTCAGATCCAGCGTATTATGTGCTAAATGCCTATCAGTTTGTATTCTAAATTCCCAAATGACTTTTGCCTCCACATTTCCTTTGACCTTCTCAAAAAAAAAAAAAATATGTTTGGCTTGGCATTCCAAGGCTTGTAAAGTGTTGTTATTTTTAAAAAGTATTTGAATTGGTTTTAAATGGTTTTAATTGTTTTTGCATTGTTTTTATATTGTTTTTAGCACTGTGTTTTGAATTGTGTGTTTTTATGTCTTTTTAAAGTTGTTGCACACTGCCTAGAGCCTTTGGATGTGGCAGTTGATAAATGTAATAAAGAAATAATAAATAATAAATGAAATATTTTTAGAAAACATTGCTGGAATGCTAATGTAATTTGTACAGCACACTTGAAAGTCCACCCCACCTTTTTTTTCTTCATTTGATTGAGATTTGGTCATTTGGTCCCTGGTTGCCTGTGTGCTCCCCAGAGGCATCTGGTGGGCCACTGTGTGAAACAGGATGCTGGACAAGATGCACATTGTGCATGATCCAGCAGGGCTGTTCTAAGAACACAGAACAATTTAGGAGCATAAGAACATAAGAACAGCCCTGCTAGTTCAGGCCCAAGGCCCTTCTTGTCCAGCATCCTGTTTCACTCAGTGGCACACCAGATGCCACTGGAAGCCACAGGCAGGAGTTGAGGGCATACCATCCCTCCTGCTTACTCCCTTGCAACTGGTACTCAGAGGCATCCTGCTTTTGAGGCTGGAGGTGGTCTTTAGCCCTCCAACTAGTAGCTGATGGTTGTTCTCTCCTCCATGAAGTTATCTAAACCTCTCTTAAAGCCATCCAGGTTGTTGGCTGTCAGCACAACTCGTGGCAGAGAATTCCACAAGTTGATTATGCATTGTGTGAAAAAGTACTCCCGTTCGTTGGTCCTAGATTTCCTGGCAATCAATTTCATGGGATGACCCCTGATTCTAATGTTATGCGAGAGGGAGAAAAATTTCTCTCTATCCACTTTCTCCACACCATGCATGACTTTATAGACCTCTATCATGTCTCCCCGCAGTCGTCTTTTTTCTTAAAAAAAAAAAGCCCCAGGTGTTGGAGCCTTGCCTCATAAGAAAGTTGCCCTAGGCCCCTGATCATCTTGGTTGCTCTCTTCTGCACCTTTTCCAGTTCTACAATGTCCTTTTTTAGATGTGGTGACCAGAATTGTACGCAGTACTCCAGGTGCGGCTGCATCATCGTTTTGTATAAGGACATTATATTATTAGCCGTTTTAATTTAAATCCCCTTCCTAATGATCCCTAGCATGGAATTGCCCTTTTTCACAGCTGCCACACATTGAGTTGACACTTTCAATGAGCTGTCCTCTACAACCCCAAGATCCTTCTCCTGGTCAGTCACCGACAGCTCAGATCCCATCAGCGTATACTTGAAGTTGGGGTTTTTCATCCCAATGTGCATCACTTTACACTTGCTCACATTGAACTGCATTTGCCACTTTGTCGCTCACGCACCCAGTTTGGAGAATTCCTTTTGGAGCTCCTCACAATCTGTTTTGGATTTCACTACCCAAAAGAGTTTGGTATCATCTGCAAATTTGGCCACCTCGCTGCTTACCCCTTCTTCTAGATCATTTTTTAATAAATTAAAAGGCACCAATCCCAGTACAGATCCCTGGGGGACACCACTTCTTACTTCCCTCCATTGTGAAAACTCTCCATTTATCCCTACCCTCTCTTTCCTGTCTTTCAACCAGTTAGCAATGCACACACGTACTTGTCCCCTTATCCCATAACTGCTAAGTTTTCTCAGGAGTCTTTGATGAGGAACTTTGTTGAAAGCTTTTTGGAAGTCCAGGTATAATATGTCAACTGCATCACCCGTATACACACACATGTTGACATTCTCAAAGAACTCCATAAGGTCATGAGGCAAGATTTACCTTTGCAGAAACCATGCTGGTTCTCTCCCAGCAGGGCCCGTTGTTCTATGTGCTTTACAATTTTATCCTTGAGGATGCTTCCCATCAGTTTGCCTGGAATGAACATTAAGCTAACCGGCCTGTAATTTCCCAGATGACTCCTGGATCCCTTTTTGAAAATCAGTGTCACATTTGCTACTTTCCCGTACTCCGGTACAGAGCCTGATTTGCAGAGGCGTATCTAGAGAAAACAGAGCCTAGGACAAGCATTGAAATTGTGCCCCTGTCCAAACATCTGACACCCATCTTTCAGATAACTTTACCATAATATCAGCTCAAAAACACAACTCCAGACACTTTCAGGAGAAACAGGTTGTAAGCACCACACACATGAATACACACATACAACCACACATGTGCCGCATATGTGCCAGTCGCCTTCTCAAGGAAACGCAGCACATCCATGTGTTTAGAATGCCTCCATGGAGCTAAGCAGTGAAAGCTCTCTTTAGCAAATGCTCTGCCACCTCATTACACCTCACTACAGGTTGCTGCCTCCAAGAAATTCAGGCATGGTTTTTTCTGTCCAAACAGCGTTTGCCTTAAAGGGAGATGGTTGTTGCAGCTAGCCACAGAACATAACTTTTTTTTAATCAGGCAAGGAAACTTGAGCAAATCTACTTGGGATGCACAGGCAATAAAAACCCGAGTACAACTCAGCTAAACTGAAGGGAATAATTTGCAACACGTTAACCACTTATTTCAAAAGACAAGCCATTTATCAGTATGGTTAGACTACACAACACAGGGATGGCAATACATTGTAAATGCAACTTTTCTGGGTGTGAATTTTTACAGCAGGTTGTTGTTGTTTTTAAAGCACCACACAAGTAAAGGCAGGCACTTTCCAAGTTTGAAATCCCACAAACCTTATAATCAGATTGCTTGACAAATATGCAGGTAAAGATAGAGCTCTGTATAGAGAATTAAACAGCATGTGAGTGAATCCTTGCCTCTCCTCCCCCCCCCACACCATTCAGTTTTGACAGCTTACAAGGTATCAAACCAACATTGTCTTTTAAATGTTTTGTCCACTTACATTTGTGCTATTTATATCTGTTTTTTAATATGCTCAGGTTCATTGCCAAGTTCAAGTTTGCATTCTTCCAACTCCCTAGATCAGGGGAAAAACTAGAGTAGGGCCTCACAGAGGCCATTTGAGCCTGTGCAGTGGCCATTTAATGGCTACCGCACAGACTCAAATGGTCCCTGCAAGGTCCTAGGCCTTTCCAGGCCTCACAGAAGCCTATTGAGCATGTGCAGCAACCTCCAAAATGGCCGCTGCACTGATCTTTGTAGGCCTGAATAGGCTTGAAAATCAGACCGGGATGGGCTGCGGCAGTGATGTAAGAAGCCGGCGGGGGAAGGGGGAGCCTTTGCAGACACGCCCCCATGGCCTTTGTGAAGCCCCCCAAAGGGGCTAAAATAAAAATAAAATAAATTCGTGGAGGGAGTGGGGAACAGCATGGCACTGGAGCCACCCCAAGTGGCGCCTAGGGCACATGCCCTGGCTGCCACACCCTAGATTCGCCTATGTACATTTGCTACTTTCCAGTCCTCTGGTAGACAGCCTGATTGCAGGGATAAGTTATATATTTTAGCAAGGAGGCTGGCAATTTCACATTTGAGTTCTTTAAGGAATCTTAGATTTTTCTCCTTGTTTGGATATTCATCCTCTGGGCATTCAAAACACTCAGGCATGTCTGGAAGAAAGTCAGTGTTCATCAAGTCTAACAATCTACCCACTCATCTCTGAGCAGTACAGGCATCAAACTCAGAGAGAAGGTCAGACAACGGCATTTTTCCTCCGAGACTACTTGTGTGATGACACTCTAGCCTGGAGCAGCCCTGAGCCATTTTTAGAAGGGTGGTATAGAAATTGAATTACTACTACTACTACTAATAATAATAATTATTATTATTATTATTATTATTATTACTATTACTATTACTATTACTATTATTACTTATGTATTTACACAGACAGGTGTTATTGACTGGTTTTTTTTTTATCCAGACATCAAGTCCTTCCCAAGGACCCGGGATGGCTGAATTTTATTATCAATTTTGTTGCTGTTATAGATATCGTCACAGAATATTGGCTGTTCCCAGTAAAGTTGTCAAAAAGCCAGCTCATAATTTTATTTATTTATTTATTTATTTATTTATTTATTTAACTTATATACCGCCCAAACTTTCATGTCTGGGTGGGTAACAATGACATAAAAACAATTAAATAAATATAAAAGGTTGAAAAAGTTTAACAATTTAAAAACAGCATAAAATTAAAACCTACAAATATAAAAAAACTGAAAAAGCTTGGGTGAAGACTTGGGTCATCAGATTTTTTAAAAAATATTTAGAGATGGGGAGGATCGTGTTTCAGCAGAGAGAGCTTTCCACAATCTCCAGGCAGAAATCGAGAAGGCCCATCTCCGTTTGACCACCAGACAAGCTGGTGGTAACTGGAGATGGACCTCCTCAACTGACCTTAATGGGCAGTGGGGCACATAATGAGGAAGACATTCTCTTAAATATCCAGGATCTAAGCCATTTAGGGCTTTATACATTATAACTAGCACTTTGTATTCTGCCCGGAAACCTATTGGCAGCCAGTGTAGCTCAATTAACAAGGGAGTAATGTGATCTCTCCGAGATGACCCGGAGACCAACCTGGCAGCTGCATTCTGAACCAGCTGAAGTTTCCGGACTACGTACAAAGGCAGACCCAAGTAGAGCACCTTACAGAAGTCCAGTCTGGAGGTTACCAACTAATGTACCACTGTTTTGTGGTCATTGATCTCGAGAAATGGGTGAATCTGATGTATCAGCCAAAGCTGATAGAAAGCACCCCTGGCCACCGCTTCAGCCTGAGAAACCAGAGAGAGGTGTGGATCCAGAAGTAATCCTAGACTGTGAACCTGTTCCTTTTGGGGAAGCGTGACCCCCACCTAGAACAGGTAGATCTAAATCATCTCTGGAGTTCTGACTGGACACAATAAGTACCTCCATCTTAGCTGGATTCAGCTTCAGTTTATTCTCCCTCATCCAGCCCATTACTGCCTCCAGGCAGGCATTCAGGGAAGATATGCCATCTCCCGAAGAAGCTGACATGGAGAAATAGATCTGGGTGTCACCAGCATACTGATAACATCCCGCTCCAAATCCCCTGATGATCTCTCCCAGCGGTTTCATGTAGATGTGGAAAAGCATTGGAGAGAGTATGGAAGCTTGAGGGACACCATACTTAAGCTCAAATTTTGAAGAGCAACAGTCTCCAATTGACACCATCTGGAATCTGTCCAAGAGATAGGAGAAGAACCACTGTAAAATAGTGCCTCCCACCCCCAACACCCTCAGACATTCCAGAAGGATACTATGGTTGATAGCATCGAAAGCCGGTCCAAACGGTCCAACAGAGTCACACTTCCTATGTCTAACTGATAAACAAGCAAAACTTCAGGAAACATAAATGTTTTTAGCCGCAGAAATGAAAAAGAAAAAAAGAAAAAAGAAAACAAACCAGAAAGAAACAAGCACACATAGATAATAAACAACAAGAAAACCAGATTCAATCCCTCCTCTTTATTAGGTGTTCTCTGCTGTTCAGGTCAGGTCTCAGCAAAATAATATAACATTTAGGAGAAAAGATACAAGCCAGTAACCCAGCACTGGACGCTAAGATGGAAAAGATCTCCACAGCAACCATGGATTTTCCTTTGGTGCTCAGATAGGCTGGGACAAAAGACAACCATACACTGCAAAACATCAGCATACTGAAGGTGATGAACTTGGCTTCATTAAAACTGTCAGGCAACTTCCTAGCTAAGAAAGCCACCGTAAAGCTGATGATGGACAGAAGTCCCATGTAGCCCAAGACCAGATAAAACATGATGGGGGAACCTTCATTACATTCTGCTATGATTTCTCCAGTCACAGATTGCTTGTCCAGATCTGGGAATGGTGGTGATGTCCCTAGCCACACTCCACAAATGCTTGTTTGAATAAGGGTGCAGGAAAGAACAATGGAGTTGGCCAATCTTTTCCCCATCCATGTCCTCATGTTAGATCCTGGTTTAGTGGCCATGAAAGCTACAACCACAGTGATGGTTTTGGCCAACACACACGAAATGGCTAGTGAGAAGATGATGCCAAATGCAGACTGTCGGACAAAGCAGGTTACTTTTGTACATTTCCCAAGAAATAGCAAAGAAGAGAGGAAGCAGAGGAGGAGGGAGAGCAGGAGAGTGTAGGTGATATCCCGGTTGTTGGCTTTGACTATGGGAGTATCTTTGTGCTTGATAAAAGTTGCTAGCACCAAGACTGTGATCAGGGAAAAAGAAACAGCAACTGAGGCTAAACAGATCCCTAAAGGTTCTTCATATGACAGAAAGTTTATCACTCTGGGGATACATCCATTTTTCTCCTTGTTTGGATATTCATCTTCTGGGCATTCAAGACACTCAGGCATGTCTGGAAGAAAGTCAGTGTTCATCAAGTTACTCATTTGAACTTGAGTATTCAAGCCAATTTACCAAAATGCCTTCACTGCTGATTTAACTAGTCATACTGGTGCTATTAAATTGGGTTGGACTTATGAACACCATTTTCACCTTCTCTCATTAAGCTCCTGCTTACTCTTTTCTTAGAAGCCTTAGCAGAAACTTTATTTCTTGTTTGGTTGCTGTGTTTTGCTTTTAGCTGCCTTCATTGCTTGGGGGCAAGTTTTCCCGACCCTCCCCGCAGACATAGCACTTATGCCCCACCCCCCGGAGAGCCACTAATGCACTCTTTTGTGTGCGGTGAATTACTAGGAGACTCCCTGCTCCAAGCAACCATGGAGCAGCTGCGCCAGACACACAATTAAAAAAAAATTGGGTAAGGGAACACGTGTTCCCTTAACCTCATTTAAGAAGGAGGTTCCATGGGCGGGTTTGCCACTGTGGAGCTGACAGAATTAGGCCCGATCCCGGTGATTCACATGAGTGAGCTGAACCCGGCTGGGCTGCCTTAGCTCAGTTTCTCTCACTCGTGTGAATTTCCTTTCTTTGTTTTATTTTGTTGTATCAGCAACAGAGGACCGTACTGGAACCACTAGTTTCTGAATCCAAGCTCTACCACCATGTAAAACTATAAAATAATGGAGGTCTTCTTACGATTAGTGAGAAGAGCTCCAGGGCCAACTGCTTGGAGAGGAGGGTTACACTCACTCTCCCTGCAAATGAGCAGCTAAAGCTCATTCAGCGGTTTGGGGTACACCCTGCTCTCTGGAGCTCCTATAATGCATCACATGACACACCATGGGGCTATTCTCACAATTAGCAAAAATCGGGCTAGGAGAGCCTAGCCCTATTTTTGCTAATCGTGAGAACCACCAGGCTCGGCTGTGAGTGCTCTGCAAACCCGGGCTATCTGGTCATGAGTAGCCGCAGTGTGGCTCCGCGGTGTGGCTACTTGCGAGTAGACCCCCAGAAAGGAGGCAAAAAGCCACCTTCCGGCTCCAGGGGTCTCCCCAGTATGCCCTGTGCGCTCACTGTGTGGGGGCCCCCGAGCTTCCCAGCCCCCGCTGGCTCCATCACAGAGCCGACAATCGTGTGGGCAGCTGATCCAGCCCCCCAGGGCTCCCTGCCCACTCATGTGTGGGGAGAACAGGCTTAGCCCACTGTCCCCCCGCGCACTGGAAGAAACCAGGTCTCACTGATTGTGAGTCCTGGTCCCATCAGTACAATGATGTTGTGGGAGAGCTCACTACCTTAACCTGACTTAAGAGGGGGGATCCATAGGTGGTATTGCTGCTGTGGAGCCACTGGGATTGGCCTTGAACCTGGCGGTTCACATGAGGGTGCCAAACCAGGCTGGGCTACCTTAGCCCAGCTCTGCAGGCTTGTGTTGACAGCCTCAATATCCATTAAAGTGTGTCAAAAATCACTGAATTCCTACAGAGACTCAATGACAGAACCACAAAACTGTTACAGCATTTGGGATTCTTTTACCCTGCACACCCTCTCTCTCATATGTATATACCACCTGATAGAGATACCTCTAGCTCCCCCCCCGCCCCCACATACATGCATTTCTTTCATCTGATGACTATTGTTCAAATGTATGAACTGAACCCACTATTGAAATGTTGTGGGAGGACCTGAAATGAGCTGTTCATGCAAGGAAGCCCTCAAATGCCACAGAGTGGAAACAGTATTTTTAGTTGCAATTATTGCTCTCCAAGGGTGTGCCACCAGTTACAGAAAGCAGGGTTCACACATTTTCTTGCACAAGGATGTTTGTTGTTGACTCTTTCTCTTGACCTACCCTTCTCTGCTGAAATCTTCCCTTCAGGGCATGGAGCACATTCATAGCAGCAGAATTTCTCCCTTTCCCTCTTTTTCTTCTGAAACCCAGGCTGGCAGGAGTCAGTACACACAGAAAGGGGCAGCACCTAGCAATAAAAATGAGGGGATTTAGGAACAAGCTGACCAGGTGTATCTTGGAAGGTGATGCATTGATGTGAATTTTGTTGGGGTAATTATATGGCCTAAATCTCTCCCCAAATTTGTTATCTTGCTGCCCTTCTGATCAAGATCTTTGAAAAAGGGCCAGAATGAGACAGAACAAAGAGATAAAAGGAAGGACTGTGATAGAAAATCCTGAAGAAATTGCTGGAAAAGTAGGACCTGATAAACAGCAGGGTGTGGTACACCTAAGATGCTCATGAGCTAGAGGAACTGTTTGTACTGACACACAAAAAAAGACATGATACAACTATATGGAGGTGAACGGGGCACACATTTGACTTGGTAAGTCAGACAGGTGCAATAGGTCTAACGATCCACTCATCCATCTCTGAGCAGTACGGGCACCAAACTCATAGAGAAGGTCAGACAACAGCATCTTTTCTCCAATACTGCTTGTGTGATCACACTCAAGCCTGGAGCAGCAGATCAGAATTCAGATTCCTGCTCCTACTTGCCAATGCCTAAAGTAATTCAGAGACTGCCAAGCCTCAACGGCCTGATTGACCACTTCCCCCTTTCCTCAAAAATCAGCAATCCCATCCCCTTCTGACTTACCCATTTTGTCAGAAAGCAAATAAAATAAAATAAAATAAAATAATCTCAACCTTTAACCGGATGGCCAGGTCATTCACACAATTGAAAAGTGGGCTCTACCCAGTTTTGGGAGGTGTGTGTGTGTGTGTGTGTGTGTGTGTGTGTGTGTGTGTGTGTTGACCACTTCCCCCTTTCCTCAAACATCAGTAATCCTATCTCCTTCTGACTCGGCCAATTTGTCAGAAAGCAATAAAATAAAATAAAATAAAATAATCTCAACCTTTAACAGGATAGCCCAGTCATTCACACAATCAAAAAGTGTGCTCTACCTAGTTTTGGGAGGGGTGTGTGTGTGTGTGTGCACGCGCACTCCCAATTTGTGGTTGTGTGGAAGTAAGGTAGGAGGAAAACCTGGGGGCTTTTCTTCCTACCATGGTTCCACACAATCACTGGCAGAGAGAGAGAGAGAGAGAGAAATTGACTTCCAGCTGGTAATCATGGAGAGGCCAAAAGAGAGGAGGTCTTCTTTTTCCAAGATGGCTCCTTGAGTAGCCTCTTGTTTCTTTACTCTCCTCCTATGTTCTCCTTTTTTCTTTATAAACACTTGTTTCTCTTTTGTTTTTGTTTTGTTTTTCTTTTCCCTTTCCTGGTTATTTGCAGCTTATTTTGTATTTTCAGTCCTTAAGTATCTACAGTCTTTTCTTTAATTCTCTTTCAACTCTGCTTTTTATCGACGATGGGGAAGTCTTTTGATCTTTTGGAGTTGGAATCTCTTACAAGTGCTCCCGGATTTAAAAAGTTGTTATTGACTTTTCACTCTCCTTGTATTCCACTTTATTGCTTTAAACTTCATTATTTTCTTAAGCTATGGGGCATCTATCATATTAAGGTGCCTACCCATACCTCTAAATGTGTTTATGATACTTCTCCAGGGCTGGCCACCAAACCTCTTGATAACGTTTCTGGGCCGGCAGCCGACCTATCTGCTGTTTCCCCCTCTGCAAACAACCTTGGGCTGATTGCCACCTCTGACGCTACCTCTGGGCGAGCAGCCAACTCACTCTGCATTGACACCCTTTCCTCTCCTACTTCTCCTACTATTGATCTAACTTGTGTGGACCCTCTTTTTTACTCAGTTCCCCCAGGAGTGATTTCTGGATTACACCCTTTCCCCAGCATTTCTGCAGTTATTTCCTCCTCTTTCTTCTTGCCTGATAGGTTATCTCCTCTTATCCTTCGTTAATATTTTCTTCATCTGTTGACTGGAGACTTTGCAAGCACTCCGCAAACCCGGTTCTTCTAATCGTGAGTTGCTGCGGTGCGGTTGTGTGCCACAGCAACTCATGAGTAGACCCCCGACCAAGAGGCTTAAAAGCAGCGTCCTGGCTCAGGGTTCTCTCCACTCGGCCCTGCACACTTGCACAGGACATACTGGAGCTTCCAGGAGCTGCACGGCCGCCGATCCTCCCAGACCCCACCAGCTCCATAACAGAGCCGGCAGTCGTGTGGGTGGCTGATCCAGCTGCCAAGGGCTCCTGCCCTAGTCATCTGTGGGGAGAGCAGAGTTAGCCCCCTCTCCTCGCAAACCCTCAAGAGGCTCTTCTCATGGATCGTGAGAAGAGCCTCATTGTGTACTAACTTACAGAGGGGCCAGGTGAAATGTTGGGTCTCTCTCCTCAGAGATGGATAGATTATTTTGGTTTCCTGACAGCTATGGTTGATTTTCCAACTTTTATGACTAGCAGGGTTGTTCATCTTCTAATAAACCTGTGGGATATGGTGATGATCAAGGGGAATATATGTGATTCCTTCTAGGAATCCTTTCCTTTTCCCCTTCTCAGATCTTATGTAGAAAGAAGGATGCCAGATGTAGCACCCATGGAGGAATAATGTAGCTGGCCAAATATGATCCTAATGGTGGCAAGGAATAGAGTGAACTCACGGCAGAGAGAAGAAATTACTACAACACACAATGCAGAATTAATGTATTAAATTCTCTGTCACATTGATCTAGTTCACAAGCCTCATTTACTGTAAATGCTCCTTTTAAAGATGCTCTACACACGTAGAGAATGCAAGGTGCACTGCAAATCCCTTCCTGAGTGCCACTCACCCCAGAGAGGCAAACAGTGTAACCTCTGCTGGGCACTTTCTTGATCAGGAAATGGGGGTGATCTAGGCTGCCAGTCACAGAACGACCAGCCATCACAATTATGACATGAGCCTTTTAACATGAAATGTGCAGCAACCATGGGAAGCTGGGTGATGCTCTGGGTAGGACTTCAGGACCTAGAGGATCTTTTCAACTATTCCCCAAATAGGGCCAAACTAGTGTTTGAATCTAGGTATGAAATTGTTAACCAAGATATTATGATTGTGTGAATCCATGCCAATGAAACTCAGAGGCATTCAGAAATGCCTCTGAATACCTTTTGCTGAGGAACAACCATGGGAGAAGGCGATTGCTCAAGTCTCATTTGTGGGCCTCCTGGAGGAATCCAATTCACCACTGTAAGCATGACAGATGGAGTAGATAAGCCGATGGTCTTCTGCAGCAGGCCACATCCAATAAAGCTATATTCACCGACTTCAGCAAAGGACATTTCTACTCCAACCCCAGCAGAGGTCACCTTCTCCCCCTCCCCCTCTCCCTTCGTCACACACACCTGGTTAAAATGCCTGTGCCACACAATTTTCTTCTCATCGATCACAAATTGTTTTCCTTCAAGAACACTAGAGTCCACACTTCCAACCTTCACTTTTTTCAAGGAACTATTTGGAGGAAAATGCACATTGAGTATATCAAATCCAGTTACCATTTCCCTGTTCTCATTGAAAGAAACAGTTTCTCCAGCTGAGTTGTTAAAGGAGCTGCCTTGAAGAAATCCATGGAGCTATTTAAATGAATGAGAAAAGAAACAGAGGGGTAATCTTGTAGTATTATTATTATTTTTGCTTTAGTTGAAGCATGTAAATAGAGTTACATTGGTATCTCTGTATGTGATAAAGAAACACAGTTCATTATTGGTACAGTTTTATTCAGTTTCACCTAACAAAGACCCAATCACACAATGATTATTTCACCTAACAAACACCCAATCACACAATGCAGGCTTTGTGCAGTTCTTGAGGACTGAATTTTGCAGTTTCCTTTGCTTCAGGTTCTAACCATAGCGGAAATGTGAGCCCCTCCAACCCCTATATCTATCTATCTATCTATCTATCTATCTATCTATCTATCTATCTATCTATCTATCACATGCACAACAGTTATTGCTCAAGGTTTGTTTCCTATTTTGCTTCAACAGATACAAATGTATTCATGCAAAACAATATATTTCTTGCTGGAGACCTTACCTGCCAAGGCTGGACAACTTCTGGTTCAAGCATTTCATGCCTCACCTTTGCTCTATGATTGGATCTAGATGAGTACATTTTATGCAAAGCATGTGCAACAGATAAGACAGCATTATGGATACCATAGCTGTGTCCAGACATGTTCATTTCAAAAATACACCCAGGGAGGCTCTCCAGCTTCTCTTCCAAAGTACATTTTTCATCATTCTCTGTAGATGTACTGGGAGTGGGAAATGTGCAGCCAAAAGCATGTTCACAAAAGTCTTTGATAAAGCGATCTCTTTGTGTCCAAGAACATCGGATGCTCTGAAGATATGCCTGGAATCCAGAAGGTTCATTTGTATGTATTGCAAAGGAAATGGCACCTTCAAATATTTCAAAATCCCAACCTCTTATAATAACCGTCATTAGAAATTCTATCTGGGCTGTTGTAATCCACACCTTCCTACTAGCTGTGTTTCCTTTATAGTCAAACTCCTCTGTAGCAAATAACATAACCAGCCACATAACAACTGATGTTTCACCATAGATAACAATTATTTTAACTTTCTCATTCAGAAGATACTGGTGAATATTTTCACCCATGGTTTTAAGTTCATTGCTGTCAGGGAAATGGCCATGGTGTGGGATTCTCTCTGTGAATGCTGAGCAGATGCCGCCCTCAGAAAGCAAGGGCTCCAGGTTCCGCAAGAAGCGATCTCCACTGCCATCATCTGCAGCAAGGAGCCCAATCCACATCCACCCAAAATGCTGTAGTAACTGGATAATTGGCCTATATTGATGGCTTTCATTTGGGACAGTGCGGTAAAAGGAGGATGCTTGGGTTGAATCACTCACTTCTTGGGCAAATGATCCATATGAAAGCTAAAAGGAAACAGACAGGTATCTTAAAGTTAGGTTAAGAGGAGTATCTGACTGCACAACTATTTAACTGGCTTCCTTTATCACTGAACCTTTAGTGAGGGGAAAAAACTGGTTTAGATTTCCAGATGTGAATAACTTTAAAAGTGTCAACACCATGAACACTTTCTTGCTGAAACTTGGAAGTATAATGCAGTTTCTGGGTAAATACTTTTCTTAAAGGAGTGGTCTGTACTTCCTTTTTCTCAGCTATCTGAAAATGTTCTCCCTTTTTGATTTTGTTTCTCAAAGAGCAAGGCTTTTTTCCCCAGAGAGTCACACTTCTCAATCACATCCCTCCCTTTTCTTGAAGCTCAAATTTTCTCTGGGAAGAATAAATTAAATATGAAATTGATGAAAACTATATCCTCCATGCACAGATCTTACCTGTGGAATCTTGTAAAGACTGAAGATGTCTGCCATGTAGTAGGAGTTATCAGACCCAAGCCCCCCAATGAGAGAGATGAGATTTTTCTGGCTGTCACATCTGTAGTTGGCGACAAATCTACGAGATTTGAAGAGCAGGTCTAAAACATTGCGATAGGTCAATTTCACATCATTGTACGTGTCATAGATATGAAATCCAAGTGTTGTATTGGGCAAGATCTCAGGATTCTCGTTGATCTCATTTACAGTGAATGCCAAGGACAAGAGATGCTGGTAGAATTTGGTCACTATGCTGTGAAAAGTGTTATGTGATAATTTGCAAAGTAATACTATGATGCATGACCAACAACGATGCAGACAATACTGGAGAATTCTGGTACAAAAAAGAAAATCACTTTTTGAAATGATTCCATGCAAAGATCCTGAAATTTCATTTTCATTTGATGGGGGATATAAGATATAAAAATGGTCTCAAAAAATGTAGAGGGAGCTGTTCAGGTGATTGTGAAAAGGGATCAGGTGCAAAGCAAATAAGAATGAAGTGGAACCTGAGACACATACTACGCACAAAATATGACCTTTACTCCTCAACTATCCAATCCCTACATTATTTTATTCTGAATCCAGAAAAGTATTTATTTAAAAGAATTTAAATTTGGCATGATTTTCTTAATACTAGCTACCACTCATGTGGTCTCTCATGAACAATGTGTCTGTCCTCTAATTTGTATTCATTTTCAGGTTATCTACATACAATTTTTTTTACCAGGAATTTCAACATTTTTCTCTCAACCCTTTCATTTTGGCCAAAGTCAAAGTTATCAAATATAATTTAAGTTAGTTGATTTGTTTAAGAAAATCTCATTGCACATTTCCCCCTTGTTCCCCAGTTTTCACTGACACTGGGTTTTGAATTCTGAATGTTTCTTTTAGTGATTTCCCCAGTTTCAGAGGATTTCCCCCCAGCTTCCAATTTCTTGAAGAGATGATTTTTGCACAGGTCTTCCCTCCCCCACTCCAAATTTCTCAGATGGGTATATTTAAGCAGTTACTAAATGCTTTAAACTCTACAGGTGGCTCAGTACAATTAAAGCCAATAACAAGTTCCATTTCTAACTTGGGTTAGAGAACCAACATATAACCAGTCTTTCCACTAGCAAGGCATATATATATATATTCTCAATCTTCAATTTTAGTCCAAGTCAGAATTATCACATATGATTTTAATTTCTTCCTTTAAAAAACAAAGCAAAACCCATTGCACATTCCCACCTCCTTATCAGTTTTTACTGAAATCAGTTTTTGAATTCTTTGTAGGATGTGCAGAACATTTCAACTCAAAACGGGCCATGCTACCCATGGGGAACAAAAACCTGTTTTGAGCTTTCCCTTTTTTCCCTATGGCTGAAACACTCGAAAAATTTCAGGTTTTGTTCCATCAAAATAGTTGGATCGACTTATGTTTCGATGAAAAATTTTGGTCACCTGAATACGTCATCATAATCTTTAAAATCTACAGTTAGCTATATTGAAATTCAGTACAATTAAAGTAACCAATATACCCCATCTGTAAAGGCAGAAAGATGTTTGCTAGTTTTGGAGAAAGATAATTTCTTACATTGGAAGATAAGACTCTAGTTCCTGGCTAGGGGATTCCTTGAAGGAAAATCCATTGGTAACATAATAGATGTGAGACGTCATCCCACCAATGATGAGACCACCCGGCTTATACCATTCATGTAGAACAGGAAGGACATCACTTACAGGACACTTGAGAGGACTGACTTTGTAATCTAGGAGAAGCAGCAGAAAGAGCAACAGTAGTACCTTCAACACCCTGCTAGCAAAGCTTCTCTCAGTGCTAGCATCTTGCCTGCCCATCTGTAGTCTTATTGCTGACATCAGCCCACTGGAACCAAATGACAGTTCTGCCTTTACTTCCTAAAGAGCTGAATCAGTCTTGCCTTTCTTAAAAAATGAGCCTTCAACCACAACCAAAGTGCAATGATTTGTAGCCAAGACCATACAAGAGAAGGGAAGACCAACAGCATTCAGACTGACAAAGCCCTGCCTGGATCTTGAGACTCAACCCAGTTCTCTGTGGCACAAACAAAGGATTTTATCAGCACTTTCAGATTTGCCCCTGATTTTTTCTACAATCGTCCAGAAAGTCGCTGGATAATGGCCAAGAAAATAAATGATGTAATTCTGATAATTGTAGAGGGAGATAATTGCCTCTGCAAAGTTCTGCCCCAGAGTGACAGCATTGGTGGCAAACATGCTTATATTTCCTCCTCTGCTGCTCTTTAGGAGGACAAAGTGTAGAAAAGTTTGGGAAGTCAACAATGAGCAAACTAGTCCTGTGCACAGCAGAAAAAGTTAGATCAGATCCCACACATTTACATCTGACACTAGAATTGTTCGATTTAGTAAGATGTCCCCTCCAGACAGCCAGACCATTGGAGCAGATTGGATACATCCTGAGCCTTTTGGAAGGGCGGTATAAAAGTTTTAATAATAAATAAATAAATAATAAATATAGGTGGAAATATCCAACTTGTCAGGTTTTCCATAGGAATCAGAGGGAGAAAAAATGCAGACTGTTACAAAACATGCAGGAACTGAACCCCCATTCTTACCATTAAACATGCCTACTTTGGTTAAACTTGCTCCTTGCCTTCATGGGAAATATGGCCCTGATTTTGGCACCTCATATTATAAATCTGGAACTACCTGTATATTGTATACAAAGCTCTTGCTCTGTCCCTATCCTACGGTCATACCACCCCTCGCCCAAGTCCCCCCTCCAATATATATGTGGGTAAGAAACAATATATTGTTATTTAAAAAGAAACTGGTGGATGAAATAATGGAACAATCCCCAAATGGGTTCCACAAATGGAAGGGAATAATCACATCGTCCTCACCCCATACAGTGCTGACAGATTGTGCTGGCAGAATTCCGGCATTATACAGAGCAACTCACAGGACATGGTAAGCAGGTCCTGCTTACCTTCAGCACTGCCTCTCCCAGCCAGTTCTGTCCCATCCTGTGAGATCTTCTCAGGTTGCCCTTCTTTTGGGCTTTCTCTGTTGCAGGCCCTTCACTTTGGAATTCTCTCTCCCCCCATATTCGGACTGCCTCCTCACTTTCAGCCTTTAAAATCTTATTGAAGACATTTCTTTTCTGCCAGGTGTTTGCCCTTTAAAACTCTCCCTCCCTCCCCCTCTCTAAATCTCGTATGCTGTTCTTGCCTTGTACACTGCCCTGAGTCTGTGGAGTGGGCAGTATATTAAATCTTCAAACAAACAAACAAACAAATTGAAAAATGGGACCTCATAGAATATTCAAAATCAACATGCCAACAAGTCCTCTCCTCCTACTTTGTAGAGAGTACAGCAAGACACTGCTACCATGAAGCTGGAGCCTGTGGCTGAAATGGGAGGGACATATTCTATGTATGCCCAGATGCTATGTTGACACCTTTCAAAATGTACGACTTTCAAGACAGGAGGGAAAGAAAGAGACAGGCAGTAATTGTCATTTAACAGGCCACAACTTTATTAAACTAAGTAGGGGAGAGGAATACATAACATCAGGTCCTGAGAGGCAATCCCTGGCTTGAGAGAACTTTTAAGCCTGGCCTTCTGGGCCTGCTTAAGTCCTGGATGTCCCACAGAAAGGATGTAGAGGAGAGCCCAGTCCAGAGGAGATGCTGAAGTGGCCCACTCTGGCTGCTTAAGACCTGAATACACTGATGGAAGGGTATGGAGGGGATCCTAGGCCAGAGGAACTCACATTATCAACTCCTGCAGAGACCAGCCTTGCCCAGAAACATGGCAATTCTTTTGATTCTTAGTAACATTTCTATTGTTGTTGCTGTTGTAGTATTAAAAAAATCCAAATGGCCTTATGTGCCTTGGCACAAAGGGTGGATGTGCATAAACGCAACAAATTCATATTAGGAACATAAACTTAGGAGCCGGATAATAATGTGGAGGAGGTATTTAGCAATAGCAATAGCAATAGCACTTACATTTATATACCGCTCTATAGCCGAAGCTCTCTAAGCGGTTTACAATGATTTAGCATATTGCCCCCCAACATTCTGGGTACTCATTTTACCGACCTCGGAAGGATGGAAGGCTGAGTCAACCTTGAGCCCCTGGTCAGGATCGAACTTGTAACCTTCTGGTTACAGGGCGGCAGTTTTACCACTGCGCCACCAGGGGCTCTTAGTTATATTATTTACAATGAGTTATTCTATTGCTCATGCCTGTTGGAATCCATAGCTATCTGCGGTGCACCTGACAATGCTCCTCTAAACTCATCAGTTACATTTGGAATCTCTTGAACCGCAAATCTATTTTCCTTTTTTGGCAGGATTATATTATGGAGGATTGGGGATGAAGTAAAAACAGTGCTGATTCTTTAGTAAACAGTACTGCAGGGCTGTTGTAAAAGTTAATAGTGTAATCATGATAGAGTTCTTCACCACCACAAGCCGCCAGAGGGTCCATTTGTCATTTCTCACTTGGTTTACAGTGAACAGTCATCTGGAGTGACTGAAGAATTATTTTAACTCTTTCCCTAGCATCCAATACTGAGAGGTTTGCTGCCTACGAACATGGAGGTTCTATTTATCTACTGTGAGCAATACTCATTGATGTTCAATTGTTTTAAAATGTTTACCTTTTAAGAAATTTAGAGAATTGGCCTAATGTTTATGAATTGTGCTTCTTTCTCTCAGCTGACAACTTCTTCTTCTTCTTCTTCTTCTTCTTCTTCTTCTTATTATTATTATTATTATTATTATTATTGGACTTTCAACTACAAACAGACAAACATCTGCTACACAATACACCAGATATAACTGTAGTTGAGAAGAGATAAAAACAAGTCAAAATAATCAATATAACAATACCAGGGGATAGCAGAATAGAAGAAAAAGAAATAGAAAAAATAAAATACAAAGCTCTATGAACTGAAATTGAAAGGCTGTGGCAGAAGAAGACCAAAATAATTCCAGTAATAATTGGCGCCCTAGGTGCAATTCCAAAACACCTTGAAGAGCACCTCAACACCATAGGGGCCACAGAAATCACCATCAGCCAATTACAAAAAGCAACTTTACTGGAACAGCCTATATTCTGTGACAATATCTATAATAACAGCAACAACATTGATAATAAAATCCAGCCATTCCAGGTCCTTGGGAAGAACGCAATGTCTGGATAAAACAAACCAGCCAATAATACTGTCTGTGTAAACTCTCTCTCTCTCTCTCTCTCTCTCTCTCTCTCTCTCTCTCTCTCTCTCTCTCTCTCTCTCTCTAGTGTGTGTGTGTGTGTGTGTGTGTATACACACACACACACACATACACACACACACAACGTTATTTGTTAGCCTCCCCATAACAAATTGTTTTCTGGGAAGATCAGAACACAGGATTAAAAGATACAATAAAAACACATCATAACACATGTGTGTGCGTGTGGGTGGGGGAGGGAATACAAAATACAGTACCTAACAGTTTAAGGGGCTGGGGGTAGGGCTGGGGCTGATTGACTGTGAGGTCCATGCGGGGATGGGGCTTCAGCCTCTTAGCCAACTCGGGCGTCTTACCTCTGTCAGTCCACTCTTTGCAGGCAGTGAGAGCGGATGTCTTGAAGGAGCTGTTTTAATGCTTGTAGGCCTGGGTCCCCCTGTTCCCATGTCACAGGACTCAGGGAGCTACAGAGGCGTAACGATAGGGGGGGCAGGGGGGGCACGTGCCCCCGGCGCCATCTCTGTACGTCACGTGGGGGGCGCCGCCATGACCCCCGACGATGCAAAAAAAAATTTATTTTTTATTTTTTTAAAAAATTTTAAATGTCCCTTCGCATGGCGCCCGTGCCCCCCTCCATTGCTTTGCTGGCCTGGCTTGGGACTACTGGGAGACACAGGTGCCATGCCGCCGCCAGCGGGAAAGGGAGAAAGAGAGCGCGCACGAGCGAGCACGGCACTGATTGGCGGCACAGGAGCTGCTTCTTAAGGCGCGCGGCTGGTCAGCAACGTTCTCTCTCTCTCTCGGCTCTCTAGCCCGGTCTTATAATCAAACACACACACGCGCGCTGCGCATGCGTGTGAGTCTGTCGGCAGCTTCCTCCCAGCTCGGCTCGCCTGCTCTTCTGCACGTGGAGCACGGCAGAGCCGAGGAGAGCGTTGCTGGGGGCTGGGGTAGGGCTGCAGCAGAGCCAGGCGAAGGCAGGAGGTGGAGGAGGACGGCAGGACGTCGGACTCTAGAAGAAGCCAAGAACCAGACCTCGAGGGCATCTGTTTATTAATTAAAAGTGTCAAGCATGCACTCAGGTGTGTGTGTTTGTGTTACTGTTCTATCTTCGTTCGTTCTTACTTATCAATCCCTTCCCCGCCCGTTCTGCCACTTCCTTATCCTCAGGCTCTGGGCTTTTTCCTACTATTGCTTTTACTGAAAATAATTACTTTCCAAATCGCTATCTAAATCTATCTCGCTATCTAATCTATTCTTTTGGTAGTCTCCCTCCGTGGTCCGAACTGCTTGCTCCCTCTCCCCCTCTCCGAGCCTTTTCTCTTCATTGTCTGCTCCTTTAATGTTCTAATTGGCTTTGAAACAAATGCCTTCAGCTGCATCATGTGATTAGGGTTTTTTCCTCGCTATCTAATCTATTCTTTTGGTATTGTAATCTCTGGAGACCTAAAGGAAGGGAGGGGAGTGGGGGAAGTTCTCATTTTCCCTCTCTGTTACCTTGATGTCTATCCAATTCATTTCAATAAGAGTGTAGGAATGTTATAGCTGAGAAGTCTTCTAGGCTAATTCTGATGTTTGAGATACCAGCCAACTTCACAGGGTTGTTGTGAGGGAAAACCTAAGTGTAATGTATTATGTATATCATCATTCATTGCATCATAATTCTGATGTTTGAGATGCCAGCCAACTTCACAGGGTTGTTGTGAGGAAAAACCTAGGTGTAATGTAGTATGTAACATTCATTGCATCATAATTCTGATGTTTGAGATACCAGCCAACTTCACAGGGTTGTTGTGAGGAAAAACCTAAGTGTAATGTAGTATGTAACATTCATTGCATCATAACTCTGATGTTTGAGATACAAGCCAACTTCACAGGGTTGTTGTGAGGAAAAAACACATGTGTGTCAGTCAGATGTATGTTGGGGGGCGGGGGGGGGCGCGATTTCAGTGCTTGCCCCGAGCGCCGTTTTCCCTAGTTACGCCTCTGGGGAGCTATCCTGGGGGTGGTGAGAATGGGAGTAGCTCTCTTCCCAGTGCGGTTGGGGTAAACATTTGAACATTGATGAGCACCTTCAGGTAAACATTTGGCTATAGATCAGGCAGGTCAACTCCCTAGATGATGGGTGACTCAGGGCACTCTGGCCTGGACTGATCTACTCTGCCAGGTTAAGCTCCTCAGACAGGCTTGGCGGCTGCTGGTGGCTGCGGCTATGGCAGAGGCCTGAACTTAGGTCAGCTAGGATATGCAGCTCCTGCTTTAGAGCATTGGGGCTGTTAGGAGCCGAGGTGCATGGCCATTTATGCTTTAGGCAGGTATGCCCTCCGTGTGCATGCCTTTTAGCTTCCTCACTGTAGGGATGGAGAGCCAATCTCTGTCTCCTTATATAATGTTACATTCCAATTTATGAGTAAATTGTGGTCCTTCATTTTAATACTTAATTATGTGTCTTGTGTCTTCTTGGGGTGTGGGGGCAATTACCCTCTCACTGGCCCAGACATTGCCTTCTTCCCCCATATTGCTGGAGGAGCGTGCATTGCTGCTGCTTGCATGCCGTGAGGCAGAAGTCAGTGTGTATTCAGTGTGCCTTGGTATCTGTGTGCACTAGATGTTCATCCTTGTCACTGTACTACTGCCAGCTGTCCCAAGATCATCTTTTATGGAAAGGACCCATCAATATCACTTACATACTGACAGACAGGAACATAGGAAGCTGCATTATACTGAGTCAGACCATTGGTCTATCTAGCTTAGTATTGTCTTCACAGACTGGCAGCGCCTTCTCTGAGGTTGCAGGCAGGAATCTCTCTCAGCCCTATCTTGGAGATGCTGCCAGGGAGGGAACTTGGAACCTTCTGCTCTTCCCAGAATGGGTCCATCCCCTGATTGATAAGCAAATGATTCAAGTCAGGCAGCCTCTTTTTAAAAAGGATTTTAATGGATCCATTCTGTTTGCTTGTAGCCAAAGAAAACTGCAATTCAGCCAAAACAATCAAAGGTACAGTATGACAAAATACAAACATCATATAGAAAATATCAAAAAGGTGATTATGCACTGAATTTCAAAAGTTCCCATCACTGGGGTCATTCAAGATGTTCTATTACTCTCAGTCTCTTACAACATATGAATATATATCAACTGATACAAAAACAACAAATGTAGAGTACATCTATACATGCCACTGCAAACTTAGTAAAAAATAAATAAAAGCCAGCACATTATTTCCAAATTGACAACCATTGCAAAACGTCAGGAAAGATAAATGTTTTCAGCTCTAGAAATGAAACAAACAAGCAAAAAGAAACAACAAAAACATGATTTTTAAAAAAACAAAACAATGTAGATTTAATTATATCTCTTTATTAGGTGTTCTCTGTGGTTCAGCTCAGGTCTCAGCAAAATCATGTAGCATTTAGGAGTAAAGATACAAGCCAGTAACCCAGCACTGGAGGCTAAGATGGAGAAGATCTCCACAGCCACCATGGATTTCCCCTTAGTGCTCAGATAGGTTGGAACAAAAGACAACCAAACACTACAGAACATCAGCATACTGAAGGTGATGAACTTGGCTTCATTAAAACTGTCAGGCAAATTCCTGGCCAAAAAGGCCACCGTGAAGCTGATGATGGACAGAAGTCCCATAAAACCCAAGACCAGATAAAACATGATGACGGAACCTTCATTACATTCTGCTATGATTTCTCCATTCACGGACTGCTTGTCCAAATCTGGGAATGGTGGAGACATTCCTAGCCAAACTGCACAATTGCCTGCTTGCATAAGGGTGCAGGAAAGTACAATGGAGTTGGCCAGACTTTTCCCCATCCACTTCCTCATGCCAGAACCTGGTTTGGTGGCCATGAAAGCTACAATTACAGTGATGGTTTTGGCCAACACACATGAAATGGCCATTGAGAAGATGATGCTGAAAGCAGATTGTCGGAGAAAACAGGTCACTTCCGTAGGTTGTCCCAAAAATAGCAAAGAAGAGAGGAAGCAGAGGTGGAGGGAGATGAGGAAAGTGTAACTGATGTCTCGATTCTTGGCTTTGACTATGGGAGTATCTTTGTGCTTGATAAAAGTTGCTAGCACAAAGGCTGTGATCAGTGAAAAAGAGACAGCAACAGAGGCTAAAGTGATCCCTAAAGGTTCTTCATAGGACAGAAAGCTTGTCACTTTGGTGCTGCATCCATTTTGATCCTTGTTAGGATATTGATCTTCTGGGCACTGAAAACACTCGGCTATGTCTGTGGGGGAAACAATTATTATTGAAGTGCCCATTCAAATGTCCTTATTCAGTTAGGAATCCCTCAGTGAAAGGATTTACTTTTTTCCAGGCAGATATTGATTTCACTCCAGGATAGATTATATATGGGCTTCCAAAAGCTTCTTAAATCAATTCCACCAAGGAGAAATTGCACCTATACTTATAACAGAGAATTTGCACCTATACTTCTAACCCTGTGATTTTTGAGTTTAAATTGGAGAATGTTCAATTTTCTCTCTTTTGGTGGCTTAATCCCATATTATTCAATAATTTATTAGCAAAACAACAATTAGCTCAAACATTAAAAACTGTAAAAATGATACAGAGCAAGCATTAACTATAACATGGGATGCTATGAAGGCTGTTATAAGGGGGAATGTATTTCTTAGATGAATAGGATTAAAAAGGGAACTCTGGAAAAGATAAATATATTACATTCAGAGATAAAGAATCTATTGTTAATGTACAATACAGCAGGATCTGAAATATTTATAAGCAATTGGAAAAGAAAATGAAAGAGCTTGAAGTTATAGAGACAGGAATATCTTTCCACTCAACTTTTATATGTTAAGCAAGGATATTATGAACTTGATAATAAAAATTCAAGACTTTTAAATTAAAGTTAATTCAAGACATTTAAATTAAAGAAAGCTAAGGAAAAAAAGATTTGTTAGAGCAAGAAAAGATAATAAAGGATGGATTGTTAACACTGAAGATATTAGTAAATAATTCACTTAAAAACACACACAATTATATTCATCCGCTAGTCCGACATTGTATGAACAAAGTAAATACTTAAGTAGATTGAATTTTCTGGAAGTTTCTTCATTGGATGTTCAGTATTTGGATTCACCTTCTTTGGAGTTAGAAATTATTGAGGTTTATAAAAGTATTAGGGATGGTAAAGCTCCAGGTCATGATGGGATATGGTTGAAGTTTTATAGCGAATTTAATAAATCCATATTCCTGAATTTTTATTGATGTGCAATGAATTACATCGAAGCAGTTCTCTTCCAGGATCCTGGACTGAGTCTAAAATATCCAGGATTCCTAAGGCCAGTAAAGATTTACAAGAGGTAACTTCATATAGACCCATTTCACTACCTTATAGATTATAAACTTTATACCAAATTATTGGCAAATTGTCTTAAGTTAATGATAAATAAAATAATTCATTTATCTTTATCCCAAGAAGGAATATATCTAGTTCTATTAGGAAATTGTTAGATATTATATATTTCTGTAAAACTAACACACTTTCGTTATCAATATGTTCATTAAAATATTTAAAGCTTTCAAATGTATGGAGGGATCTTTTTTAAAAGAAGTATTACAGAAATTTAAATGTGGTCCTCATTTTTCTAATATGATTGATCAGATTTATAGTTTAACAAAAGCTCAGATAAGAATTAATAATTATGACTCAGAATTGATTACAATTTCTAGAGGCACTAAAGAGGGCTGCCCTTTATCTATTTTGTTTTTTAATTTGGCTATGGAGCAATTGGCTATCACATTGCACATCAATAATCAAATTCATAGGATAAAAATGGGGGATAAGAATTATTTATTAAATTTGTTTGCAGACAATATGATATTAACTTTCAAATTCTGGATTTTCAGCTAAATATATTAAGGAAGAGTCACAAGATTTTGTGGAGGTATCAGGATTAAAAGTTAATTTGCAGAAATCTCAATTGATATATTTTGATACTCCCCCTACAGTTCAGAAAGAGGTATCTAATATTTTGGGAATACTGGCGTTCTATCATTCTTTTAGATATTTAGATATTAATGTTACTAAAAAAATCAATAAATTATTAACAATTTTATCTCAGTTTGGGAAAAATAAGTAAAGAGATGAAACATTGGGGGAAACAAACACATTACTATATTAGGATGGATTGCAGCTGTAAAAATGATGGTTCTTTCAATGTTTGTTTGTTTGTTTCAATTCCTCCCAGTGGAAATTCCTCATAGGATATCATCATTATGACAAAGGACATTTTTTTTGTTTTAGCTCTAAGAAACTGTATTAAGAGGAAGATTGTATATAGGCCACAGAAGCAGGGAGGATGGGGAATGCTTAGTTTAAGATTATATTATTGAGCTGCACATTGGACATATGGTTTCATTTATATAAGAAGATTCAACTAAACAATAGCTCCAGATAAAGAATGTAGTATGTACAAGAGACAGGTGGTTATTTAAGATGAATTCTTTTTATTCTCCACCCCCCCCCCGCCGCCAAAAAAAAATAGCCCAGATCAACCATTTATTTACTAAAGCTATGTTCCAGATATGGAAGAAAAGATATAAGGATTTGATAGGGACTGTCAAATCCCTATCAACTATCTCTATCTATTAACATCCTTAAGGATGCATTTGGATCCTGGCAATACATATGTTTTGGTTCAGATGGATTTATTGACAAAATATGGGTTATATAGATTCAAAATTTTTTTAATCGGGAGGGGTTACATAATAGGGAACAGATTGAGCATCAGATTGGTTATTAGTTACCATGGTCATTATGGTTTCAAATTAAATCTATTTTGAATAATAAAGAAATAGTAAATTCAGTAACTCGATCGTTTACATATTTTGAAAAATTAATTTTGTCTTTTCAGGATCAGCCAAAAGGGGCAGTTTTTTAAAATTTGCATATTACTGTTAACAAATGGAAATAGGGGACACACCAAGAGTTTTGAAGGATATTTGGGAGATGGATTTCGGAAGTTCTATAGAAGAGAGTAAATGGCAATCATTATAGAAGTCTGGGGGATTCCTGTCAGCTTCCATACAAGAGCTACAGTGGAAGATTTTAGATCGGTGGTATTTAACTTCAGTGAAATTAGCCTATATTTCTCATAATTATTATACTCAGTGTTGGAGGGATTGTAAGCAAAAGGGAACATTTTATCACATGTGTTGGTCTTGGGAAAAGGTGGTATGTTTTTGGCAAAAAATATTTAGAGAAATAAGAATTATAATGAGACAAAATGTGGAGTGATCTCCAGAATTAGGATTATTACATACTTTCTCTGTTAAGTTATAAGGAGGCTGTACAGGTGTTGAAACAAAGAATTCTGGACATAGAATATCAGAATGACCTTAGTCTGATTTCTGACTATATAAGGAGGAGACTTGATTTTCCTTCTGGAGGTCCGTCTTCTTATTTAAAAACTTTAATCTATCCCTGCCATCAAAGGGCCTTTTTCAGGTTGAGACACGACATTCTGCCCTCTGCAGTGCCTTCTGGGAGATTTTTGAAGGTCCCAAGGGGTGACAGACTCTGTCCTTGTGGTCTAGGGGATGTTGAAAATGTACAACATGTTCTGTTGTGTTGCTTATTCTATAAAGGCATACAACAGACTTTATTAACTCCAATTGTATTATCTTCACCTGGTCGTTCAGAAGAATTTTATGTTGCTTTTTTGCTTGCAGATAAAATTCCTTCCATTACATATAAGGTGGCTAAGTTTTGCTCTATTGCTATTAGGACTTGAAAGCAACTAACTTCCTGTCCTGTCTTCTAGATTCTTGGCTCGGTTAGGATGTTGGATAACAACTATCTTTATATGCAAATGGGATTTGCTGTCCTTCTGATTATTACTATTGTTATTTTATGTATTCTTTTTAATCCGTACTTTTCTGTAAAGTTTTAAATTGCATTGCTGATCTTTGACCGTTGATAGTAATAAACTAAAACTAAACATACATTTGTAGGAAATAATGCCAAGTTAAAAAATAAAGAACTTGTATTTTTTTAAAAAAAAATGGCAGCGAAAACAATAGTTGTTCACCAATCGAAATACTTGGGTCAGTTAACAATTGAGAAGTGGTATAATAAGGGGTGGTCAATTGCATTGTTAGAGTGCCCATCCCTATGCCTCATGCTGTGGGGATGGTACATTGTTCCACCCCCCTCACCAAGCAGCCCCAAGAACAAAAGAGATTGGGCTCCTTGTTTGGAGGCGGGGTTTAGATCATCAAACAGGCAGCTCCTCACCCCAAACACAGTCTGGTGTTTGTTCTCTTCTCTCCCTCTCATCCCTAGATGAAGAACAGATTTTGGCTGGTTGTCCTTTAGGGGCCTGAGTAGAAATTTTTGGCTCCTTACAAATTGGCCCAGTTGGGAGTCTTTTTGGTTACTCTGTTCTGTTTTTCCCTGGTATTAGATAGTTAGGCCCCAGCTTGGCAGGGACAGTGAGGGCTGGGTGATAAGTTAGGAGGGATTTAACATCAGTGAGCACCCTTGGGCAGTTAAAAGTTATGAAACCCGCCACCCATTGAGATCATCAGGAGAGGTTCATCTGCATTTGCCACCAGCTCGTCTGGTGGCCACTCAGGGACGGGCCTTCTCCATTGCTGCCCTGAGGCTTTGGAATGCGCTCCCTAGTGAAATAAGAGCCTCATCTCTGACAGCTTTTAAAAGGTAGGAACATAGGAACATAGGAAGCTGCATTATACTGAGTCAGACCATTGGTCTATCTGCTCAGTATCGTATTCACAGACTGGCAGTGGCTTCTCCAAGGTTGCAGGCAGGAACCTCTCTCAACCCTATCTTGGAGAAGCCAGGGAGGGAACTTGAAACCTTCTGCTCTTCCCAGAGCGGCTTCATCCCCTGAGGGGAATCTCTTGCAGTGCTCACACAGCAAGTCTCCCATTCAGAGGCAACCAGGGCAGACCCTGCTTAGCTATGGGGACAAGTCATGCTTGCTACCACAAGACCAGCTCTCCTCTCTTTAAAGATGCATCTGTTCACCAAGGCTTTTTAACTGATATTGTTTTGATTGTTTTTAATGTTGTTTTAGAGCATTTTAAAAAGATTTTTAAATTGTTGTGTTTTAAATGTCTTGTTTTTGTTTTTAACTAATGTTTTAATGTTATTTTTATCTGTTGTAAACTGCCCAGAGACATAAATTTTGGGCAGTATTAAAAATAGGCAAGCAAATAAATAAACAAACAAACAAACAAACAAACAAATAAATAAATAAATAAATAAGGTAGATAGTTCAATTGGTCCCTTGTGGTTTTGGCAGCCCAGGGATGCTGATTCACCAGGAAATGTGCTTCAGGGCTTCACAAACCTCAGTGCTGCGTGGCTCGGGGGTGCAAAGACCTAGAAGTTGCCCAGACCCCTTTGAGGGTTGACTATGAAGGGAATGAAGTGGGTTTTACCTGCTTCTTTTCTGAGTCAGGGTGTGTCACTCACGAAAAGCAAGGGGAAAGTATTGTGATGGGTGGACATGGCGTTTGTTAGGCCCACACTGTTGGGAGGTAGAGTTCTGACACCATACAGTTTGCTAATCAGAATTAATTTGATTAATAAAGTTGTAGCCCGTATACCCGTAATGTTATGTCAGTGTGTTTCTTGGGGCTGGGGTGTGGGGACAAAATATTACTGATAAAATTAAATGAATGCAGGCTGTCCACCATGTTTGGGCAGATTATATTTATCATATTACAGTACTAGATCTAAGTCTGGATTATCTTGTGATGTATGGGAAATATGATTGTTAAATGTATTGTGTTACTATGCAATATTGTTCTATGATATGTGAATATTATGAGGATACTGTTCTAATATTATTTTTTAAATAAGTTATCTCCTTTCCTGGATTTCCCATCAAATATCAAAATATAGTCCAATTCTCTGAACTCATTGGTAGCATCATTCAGACCACTGGCTTAGCCATTTGTCACTATGACAACTCATAGTGAATTACTAAATAGTCACCTGAATTAACTCTATATGCTGGAATATTTGGCATCACCTACCCTTCTGGTCTGAAATCTTCCCTTCTGGACACGGAGCACAACTAAAACAACAAAATTTCTCTGTTTCTTTCTTTATCTTCTGATACCCAGGGTTGCAGGATGCACTAAAAACAGAAATGGGTAGTACCTGTTCTAGGAATTGAGAGTTGAACAGCATTATGGCCAAGGTAAATACTTGGCATGGATCTTGATGGGTTCATGAATTTTCCCTCTGAAACACTCCCCCAGAACATTAAGCTACTGTCCTCCTGAGTGGTCAAACTATCGGAAGGGGAGACCAAGTATTTAAGCCAGAAAGTGGAAGAGCAAAGAGAGGAAGAAGATTTGCCAGGATAGATAGTGTTGAAGGAAAGTGCCAGGGGCGTAACTATAAAAGGGCAAGGGGAGACAGTTGTCTGGGGGCCCACTGCCTTGGGGGGCCCCCCAGAGGCAAGTCACATGACTGACTCCCCCAGCCGCGCACCCACCCAGGCTTCCTTCAGTTGTATTCATCCTCTGAAATTGATGTGAGTGTTAAGACTTGGAGCTACCAGAACAGCATGTCTTGCATCGTTCACAATTCATAAAACCTTAAAAAAAAATAACTTAGGATGATGTTCTATTGTGGCACATAGGGGAGAGAGAGAGAGAGAGAGAGAGAGAGAGAGAGAAACTTCAGCGGGGGGGGTGGCATTTAAAAATCTTGTCTCTGGGCCCACTCCAACCTTGCTGCGCCCCTGGAAAGTGCTGAATAAAAGCAAGAGGCAGAAGAAGAGAAAACTGTATATACAGACAGACAGATGGACATATACATAACAAGGATATCTCATAAGATTACTTTCCATGAGGGAAGTGGGTGAAAAAATAAATATCTGAATCACTAACTCACCCAAAATTGATGTGTTCTTTTGGAATTATAGATGCATCTACTATTCCATTACCTAGTTCATCCATGTAGATTTTGGGTGCACTACATCACTTACCCTTTTGGTTGGAAATCTTTCCTTCTGGGCATGGAGCACAATCATAGCAGCAAAATTTCTCCCCTTCCCAGGCGCGTAACAACGATCGGGCAAGGGGAGACAGTTGTCTGGGGGCCCCACTGCCTGGAGGGGCCCCCCAGAGGCTCCTCACGTGACTCCCCATTGCCCCCTGCCCAGCCCCAAGGCCCCTCAGCCACTTGCCCTCTTCGCCGTCTCTCCAGCTTGTTCTCCTGGCCGGCAATCCAGGCAGCAGACAAGCTGCAAAGAGCTGCTTTTCTCCCGCCTCTCAGCTGATCGGCGGGTGGGCGGGGCTTCCACGGAGGCCTCCGTGTAGGCCTCTGTGAAGCCTGAACTCCAGTAGGGCCCAAGCCAGCCAGGAAGGAGGAGGCAGCCAGAGTGTCCACCACTGTTCTCTGCAGCAGAAGACCCCTTGCTGCCCTGCCCAACCCAGCCCAGCATTTGCCAGGTAGAGTGTGAACTCCTTTTTGTGGTTACCTTTCCCGCCCCCCCCCCGGATATATAGGCATCTGCTTGCCATAGGGCTTGGATATGGGGGGGGGCGGGAGAGACTGAGAAATATTTATTTTTAAACAGCTTGGAAAATTTGCTGGCTTAAAAAAAACTATCTAAAAAGTCCTATAAGTGTCTTGTTTCATGGCAGAAAATTACAAAAACTTCTGGAAGAAACAGTATTATATTTATTTTATTCATTCATTCTTTCGTTTATAAATGCACTTATGCTCAAGTTGTTTTGCAACCCAGAAGGTCTGAGTGAGAACTGTGAAGCATGTGTGGTGCTTTTATTTTATTTTATTTTTCTTGTGTGTGAACTGCTCCCCAATAACTCGCAGGGACTTCAGGGTAAATCTGGCCAACATGTGAATGCAGCACCTCCATTCCAGAGGAGAGGTGTGTTGTTAAAAGGCTTTAAAAGCCTCCTGTGAAAAACCTCCTGCAATCAAACTTGACTGAATTTGTTCAGAATTCTGAGAAAACAAACATAGGTTCACCCTGCATGGTTGAAAGTCTCCTTTGCTAATCTGCAGCGAGGGGCCCATTTTAATCATTCATCTTTCTAGTGTGTTCTAGGCATTAAAAGTAAAACAAATGTATAGTACTCAATGAATATCACTATATATTGTGACGTGTGTGTGTGTGTATTCAGTGAAATGTATTTCCAGGCAGCATACTTATTTTGAAATATCAGACTTAAATCCTTGGGGGCCTGGGGTGTGCGGAGGCCCTGGACTTTGAGTGGGGGGGCCCCCCATTTTAAAATCTCGTCTCTGGGCCCACTCCAACCTTGCTACGCCCCTGCCCCTTCCTTTTTTTTCTTTTGATAACCAGGGGGGCAGGAGTCACTACACACAGAAAGGGGTTCCACCTATCCATAAAGGTGAAGATTGTTTAGGATGGGAAGAATTGGATCTGCTTGTATTCATCAGCTGCTCTACAAAGAAACCAAGGATCAGAAAGCACAACATTCTACAGTAAGTGATGCAAGCAAAACAAAAATCTTCCAGGACATTCCTGGTCATGGAAGACATTGACCCAAGCCCAGTGTTAGGGTTAGGGTTAGGTTGTGTACATGCGTTTCACAATTTTGCAGTTGCACAGCTGTGTGCTCAATACTGTGTAAATGGGTCAATGTTTTTGCAGTCAATTTATTCACTAATGATAATCTTGGGATCAGAGAAAAGAAATGGCCTATGCAGTGAATGCCTAATTCCAAAGCAACAAGGACAGGAAAGTGATGGCCCATTGTGATCCATGATTTCCCATCCCACTGGCTCCAGGACTGCCATGCTTAAAGTTTAATCAAGGTAATGTAAAATTTTGCTATGTTCAAGAAAACATACAATTGTTGCAGTTGGTGCAAACGAAAATGCAGTTGGATAATTGCCAGATATTATTTCCAATGGCCAGGAATCATGCAGCTGCAGTTGTGCAATTTCTGCATGTAGCGCAACAGCGCAATCATGCTCTGCACAACTGTGTGAATGCTATATTGCAAGGATGCCAGCCATTGCACAGGATGCCAGCCACTGATCTTCGACAATTTGGTGTGATGTCTCCATCTCATTTTTGAATAGATGTGTCACTGCCATTATTGTAGGGACTGATCAATGATCACATGGTCAGTTTACACAGCAAAAGAAGCTTCTCTCTCCAGATCACCTATTCCAGCTGAGTCCCCTCTGAGTGTATGTAAGAATGCACACCTGGTTAAAAGGTCTGGGCCACACAATTCTATCCTCATTAAGGGTGAATTTTTCCCCTTCAAGATTCTCGGGGTCCACCCGTCCAACTTTCACTCGACGGAAAGATTTGTTTGGGAATGTGACTATGTTCATGATGTCAAATCCAGTTCCCATTTCTCTGTAATCATTAAAAGACACACTTTCTCCAGCTGAGTTGTTAAATGAAATGCCCTGAAGAAATGGGTGGAGCTAGTTGAAAGAGAAAATAGAAACAAAGGGCAACACATTATTATTCAAGGAGGAGAAAGATGGATTTCCCATGCATCTGTTCATTGCAATATAGCCATTAATTGCAGAGACATTACCTGCCAAACCTGGAGATCTTGAAGTTTCACACTTTTATTCTTCATCCTCTTTCTGCTATGAGATCTAGGTGAGTTCATGGCATGCAAAGCATGCGCTATGATGCAGACAGCATTATAGATGCTGTAGCTGTGGCCAGTCATATTGATTTCAAAAACAGACTCAGGAAGGCTCTCCAACCTCTCAGCACCAGTACATGGTCCATCCACCTCTAACAACTCCTGGGGATTTGGAAATGAACAGTCAAAGGCTTGCTCCCAGAAGTCTTTGAGAAAACCATTCCCTTGCGTCCAATAAGATGTTTTGCTCTGAAGATGTTTCTGCAATCCTAGATGTTCATTTGAGTGTATTGCAAAGGAAATGGCACCTAGGAACATTCCAACTTGTTAGAAGAATTCCATTCCAACTTGTTAGAAGACCCATGACTGTAAAATCAATCTGAGCTGTCATAATCCATACATTCCCAACAGTTGTGTTTTCCTTATCTTCATGTCCTGCTAAAGCCATTAATGTGCTCAGCCACATAATGGTCAGAGTTTCACCATAGATAACAAATGTTCTGGCTTTTGTATTCACAAATGGTTTATAAATATTCCAGGCCATATAGCTGAGCTCATTTAGGAAGAGCAAACGACCTTGTTTGTGGATTCTATGTGTGAAGGCTGAACAGATTCCATTCTTGGAGAGCAATGGCTCCAGAGCCTCTAAGAAATGATCTCCACTCTCATCATCCACAGCAAGGAGCCCGATCCACGTCCATCTGAAATGCTGAAGCAAGTGGACAATCCCCATGTACTGATGGGACTCATTTGGGACCATGCAGTAAAAAGAAGGGACTTGCATTGTATCATGCTGTTCTGGGGCAAATGAGCCATATGTGAGCTAAAAGAAAATGTACAAGTATTCTAGAGAATGCTTAAGCAGGATTCAGAATGGATCTGTTTGTCAGTGTGCCTTTTAATGTAAGGAATCTTTAGTGAACTAAAATCCTGAATTCAATTTCCATCTGAAAGTCAAGGAGACTTCTGGATGAAATTTGGAAATATGGTACAGTTTCTTGAAAATTGCATGGCAGTTCACACGATTGACATTAGGACAGGAGAAGCCTCCTTCCCTAATATGGAAGCTGGGTACACTCCAGAGAGTTGATGGTGTGTTAGATAAGAACAAGGTCAGAGGTGGACATGAGATGAATGACCTCAAAACGGCGTTGTTCATTTGCTAGGAATATAGGAAGCTGCCATATACTGAGTCAGATCATAGGTCCATCTTGCTCAGGATTGTCTACACAGACTGGCAGCGGCTTCTCCAAAGCTGCAGGCAGGAATCTTTCTCAGCCCTATCTTAGAGTTGCCAGCGAGGAATCTCTCTCAGCCCTATCTTGAAGTTGCCAGAGAGGAGTCAGCAGGGATGGAGCTTCCCAGAGCAGCTCCATCCCCTAAGGGGGATATCTTGCAGTGCTCACACATCTAGTCTCCCATTCATATGCAACTAGGGTGTACCCTGCTTAGCTAAGGGGACAGGTCATGCTTGCTACCATTTTTGGAAGGGCAGTATAGAAATCGAATTAATGACAAACAACAACAGCAACAACCTCTAGGCTGGATTACTGCAATGTGCTCTACGTGGGGCTGCCTTTGTAGGTAGTCCAGAAACTAGTTGGTCCAGAATCCAGCAGCCAGGTTGGTCTCTGGGTCATCTAGGAGAGACCATATTACTCCTGTATTGAAAGAGCTACACTGGCTGCCAATACGTTTCTGGGCAAAATATAAGATGCTGGTTTTTACCTATAAAGTCCTAAGCAGCTTAGGCCCTGGGTATTTAAGAGAACATTTTCTTCGCCATGGGCCTCACTGCCTGTTAAGATCATCTGGAGAGGTTCGTCTGCGGTTGCTGCCAACTCATCTGGCAGCTACTTGGGAACAAGGCTTCTCTGTTGCTGTCCCTGGACTTTGGAATGCACCCTCTGTTGAAATAAGAGCCTCCCCATCTCTGACAACTTTTTAAAAGGCACTGAAGACACATTTATTCACCCAGGCTTTTAATTAGGTTTATAGTCTTAAATTTTAATATTGGGTTTTAAAAGTTTTAATGTTCTAAATTATTTTAATAAATTGATTTCATGTTTTAAATGATCTTAATTGTAAACCACCCAGAGACACAAGTTTCGGGTGGTATGGAAATATTTAAAAGGGATGGGGGAAGCCATGGGTACATCCTACCCAGATTTTGTCCCCTGCTTCTTAATGAAGTAAGTGGGGAAACTGTCCTACCCAGTTGGGGCATGACTGATGATCAAGCTTCCCATCTCCAACCTTGTTCTTATCTTACATACAATCAAAATCCAGGAGCACACCTGGATCCCAAATTAGAAAAGGCTGCTGCTGCCCTAATGTTGATTGTGTGAACTTTCCATATCATTATAAAGCAATCTGCTAGATATCCATGACCACACCTTAGTCTTTTTGTTTTCCCCAGCCTCTCTGAAGCTATTCCCCATTTGGATTTGTTTTCCAAACATATGGCAAGTCTTTTGCTGTCAGATTTGCCTCTCCCTTTTTCTGAACCACAAAATCACTGCTAGGATGACAAGGAGAGTAAAAATCATATTTGAGACTAGTAAAAACTTCCTTGCCTCCAGACACAGTCCTACCTGTGGAATCTTGTAGAGACTTAAGATGTCAGCCATACAGAAGGAGATATCAGAGCTAAGTCCCCCAATGAGTGCTATGACATTTTTCTGCATCCCACATTTGTAGTTGGGGACAAATGTATGTGATTTGAAGAGCAGGTCGAGAGTGGTTTGATAGGTCATCCTTGCATCGTAGTAGCTGTCATAGATGTGGAAGCCAAGGGTGATGTTTTGTAATATCTTTGAATTTTCATTGATCTCATTTACAGCAAATGCCAAGGCCAGGACATGCTGGTAGAATTTTGTCACCACACTGCAAACATAGTTAAGCACACTTTCACCAATGAATTCTAAATCACAGGCAATGATTTTATTATAGTGCTGGACCACTCTGAAGGTAAATATAAAGCAGAGATTCCATGAGTTTTGAACTGAAGAACAAACTTATAATGGCTGAGAAATGCAGAAAGAAGTCACAAAGATGTCCAGAACTGTTCAGGAAGGACAAAACAAAAAGGAGTAAGAGAGAAGAGAGGTCTCAGAGAAAGTGTTTGAATTTGTAAAGTGTCAACTGGAAAGAGGAACAAGGTTACTGATGCTATTGTCCATAAAGTATGGCATGTATAATTGTATGTAATTCAGGTGAATAAATCAACTAATTTTGACAAGAATCTTGGTCCATCTATCCTAGTATTGTTTGCCATGATTTATATCAGCTCTCCAGTTTCCCAGGTAGATAAATTTCCTAACCCTGTTACTTGAGGTGTTAACATCCGTCAGGAGTTGAACTGGACCTGTAAAGCATGTCCAGAACTTTGCCACTGAAATATGACCATTACCTGCATTATAGAAGCATCATCTAAAACCCATAAAAGTAACCCTATGCTTTACTTTGGAACAGACTGTCCAAATACTGTATTTATCCAAATAGAAGATGGTCCTGAATTTAAGACCACCCCTTTAAAAAATAGATGTTTAATGCAAGTCATACTTGTATTTACCCAATACAGGTTATACTTGTATTTAACTTGGTTAGGAGACGTTGGTTTGGGGCGGTATAAAAATCCATTAAATAAAAATAAATAAATAAATTTACCTGTAAATAGATGATATACCTGTATTTACCGCAAAAGGAACGGCTCTCTGAATTTAAGATGATCCACCAATTTCTAACATCAAAAAAACTGGTAGAAACACTAGTCTTAGTTTCAGGTAAATACAGTATTACCTAAGAGACTGCACAGTTTACAATGAACATAGTGTACTCTCTTGTGTTGAACTTTATTTCTGTAAAATAACTATATTAAAATATTCCTTTCTCATTTGGACAAATTCTCTCTACTCTCTCCATTTGGACCAATGTCCTCTGCCATTCATTTTAATTGTGTTTTGGACCTCTTCTAACTTTTTAAAAATTAAACTAATATGTGTAATAAATGTTTACCTACTAATATTCACCTTGCATGTCCTTCTCCTCAAATCCTCTCACTTTAGCTTATAGTAGAGATGACTTTAAAATAAATGCCCTTTCTTCCTCATTGTTCTTAATGTTTGAGATCACTTTACAGATTATTGTGCTGATTACATCTCACCTGGCAGCATGCAACTTCAGCATAATTAAAGAAAATGGTAAATCCCATCTTCTAACACAGAACTCTCAACATGCAAGGAAGGTCTCCAGGTGTACTATAAACCTGCATGAGAACAAGTTGTTCCGACGTGGTCACATTCCCCCATATATGAAATTCGATTTCTGCATTAAAATGTTCTTTGGTTTCAAAGCTCACATGACATGGGAAAGCAGGGGGTGGGGTACTTACACTGGAAGATCAAAACCCAGATCCTGAGATGGGTGTTTTTTGAAGGAAAAAATATAAATGATCTGCGAAGATATCCCACCAATGAGGAGGTTCCCGGGCTGGTACCACTCGTGTGGAACAGGGAGGGGATCATTCTCAGGGCACTTGATAGCATCTATTCGGTATGCCATAAGAGGCAGCTGAAACAAGAGCAATGCTAATGTCAGCATCTGAGGAAAAAGCTGGTCTCTAGGACAGATTCTTCTAGTGCAGCCAGCATCAGCCTAGTTGAAAGGAGTAATATAATAATATATTGGCAGAGTCTGCTAGGAGACTCTGCCAATATACTATTACTACTACTACTACTACTACTACTACTACTGCTTCTCTTTATATACCACTTTTAAACAAATGTTCTCAAAACAGGCAGAGGAATTATTAATAAATAAAGTTGCTTCCCTGTTTCCAAAGGGCTCACAAAGAAACAGAAAGCAGAGGCCAGCAACAGCCAGGGAATTGCCACTTAAAAAAAATGTCCCTTTGCTCAGGTATCAGGGATCCTGCTTCTTAAACAGAAGCCTATCAGCCCACTTATCAACTAGTTTAGAAAAGCAAGATGCACCACTTCAAAGCCAGAAGTGTACAATGAAAGGGGAAAATGCTGACACTGACAGAGTTAAGAGACCGATGGAGCCCTGCTTTCTTAAGAAATGCCAACAAGGGGATTATAAGCAGTTTTTGAAGTACATACATTTTGTTTTTGTAGCCACTGGAAATCTACAGAAGGTTTGACCAAGAGAATCAATTACAGTGATTTGGATAATTGTAGGGGAGTTAATTACATCTGCTGTGAAGTCTGCTCTCTTGAGCAAAATATGTTGTTCTTTTCCTCCTCTGCTCTTCAGTGGGACAATAAGTGGATAATCTAGGGGCAATATGAAATGCAAATAGGACACCAAGGGACCATCCATGTGGCCTACTGGGTGGGCATGTGGGGGAAGATTCCCCTACTCTTGTCTTCCCCACAGACGGTTGTTCAGTCTTTAGTGGGAGTGTGATGTCCTCTGTGCAGCACAGGGCAGGGCAGATTGATCTGAGGCCAGGACTCATTGTCCCAGCCTCCGTGAAGCCTACTATGCATCTTCCTACAAGCATGATACATTGGAGGATTCCACCAGTAGTTGGGTGCTCAAGGCACCCATCTCAGTGTCTGCTTTAGCTAAACATAGCCCCAGCGAACACACAAGCAGTTGGTTTGGGTCAAGGGGTCACTTGCTCCCTTAACCTTGGCTAACATCTGGGTTTGAAAGCAGGGCTAGGTGGTGCTACCCCACTGGGATCAGGCCCAATCCAGGTGGTTTCCACATGCCCGGGTTAGGCTATGCATGAGAACTGCCCCTAAGGCTCACCTATAAATCCAGGTAGGAGTTTAAAGGGAAAATTCCTGTCCAAGGGCATTTGGTGCAAGCCCTGTAGTACCACTCAAATGCACACGCACACACAGCCCACCCACCCACTATGGAGAAACTGACTGCTGTGTTCTCCACCACCTACTGAAGCTTCTCAACAGTCTTCAAGGACAGACCTATGTTACAATACATTGTAGCAGTCATGGTTTGAGGCTTTAGGTCTCTGAATGAGAACTGGAGAACTGGAAAGTGTCGTTAAATGACACCAATGATCTCAAGATTCATTCTGCAAATCTAGTCAAATAAATAAGAAGACTTATCGGTATCACCGGAGCATTACTAGATGTATATAACCCTACTCCACAACATCCTTTGAGTGTGACACCCTAGGAGGTGTGCTTCCTTTTTACACTTCTTTAACATTGTACCGGACTGTACTCCCTTGCAAATATCCATGCAAATATCTCAACTGGTCTTTTCCTTTTAATCATCCAGGATTGCTACATACTAGCCCTGCTGTCCACTTAATTCTGTACCAAAAAGAAGAGAGGGAGAGAGAAAGAGAGGGCAAGGGAAAAGAGATGGAATCGAAGCTGCTTATTTTCATTTTGTTGACCAACTTCCTAGGTGAGGGTTTATGTGCTGTCTTTAAAAAATGGCTTGAAGAGAAAGTGAATCCAAGGCTTCGTTCTCATTTCTGCCCTTTTCAGCAGGTGTCTTCTCCAGCCCACAGCTGACTCTATCTGGCCCAGGAGTAGTAAAGCCTGAAGAGTCCTTCAGACTGACATGTGCTGTCTCTGATATCCAGATTGGTGCTTTGTACTGGAACTGGATCCGGCAACCTCGGAAAAAGCAAGGAATGGCTGGGCTTCATTCGGGATACTGCAAGTGAAGGAACCACACAATACAATCCAACATTCATCAGCAGAATCGACATCACCAGAGACACCTCCCAAAATGAAGTGCATTTTCAGTTGAGCTCCCTGGCAGCTGCAGATACTGCTATGTATTACTGTGTGGGAGGCAACCGAGGCCACTGTGATTTCCAGCCATACAAATACCAGCTGCTGCAAACACTAAGCCTCACATAATGCAGAGAATGCAGCCCCACCTACAATCAGCATGACTTATCATGTTGCTTTTGAAAAGGGAAGTCAGACAACAAAGGCTTTTGCAAAGAATCAGAAGGAAAAAGACATGTTAAATTGAGGGTGGGAAAATAGACCTGTGGAAGAGCACTTGCTGTGCACCCAGAAGGTTCCAGGTTGAATTCCTGGTATCTTCAGGTAGGTCTGGGAAAGACTCCTTCTTGAAAATCTGGAGAGCCATTGCTCAGTGATCCCTGTAACAAAGATTCCCAGACATTGTTGACTAGGGATGTGTACAAATTTCACTTGAACTGATTTGAATTCAAATTGAATTTGAATGTATTTGAGTTCAAAACCATTGAATAGGGTGGAGATTCACTCGAATTGATTCAAATTTGCTCAAAGTTGAATTGAATTCAGTCAAAATGCATGAATTTTGCCAAAATTGGTGCAAATTCAATTCAAATTCAAATTGAATAGGGATGTGTTGACTACAGCTCCCAGTATCTGCACCTGCAATGGCCTTTGGCTGGGGATTACTGGGAGTGGCAGTCAACAGCATCTGGGAATCCCTGTTACAGGGAACACTGCACCCAGCACAGATCTTAAAAGCAGTTCAAACAAAGAATGTAATTCAGATTCTAAAACATGTTGAGGGACTCAGATATCCAGCAGAGGATGGAAATGCTACCTTATGTCAGAGATGAGCAATCTTGTTATCTGAAAAGCTAGATATACATTATTAATTACAGCCAAATGACAATTGGATCCGTAGTGGGATGCAGGAGCTCCAGAATTCATCTGCAGCTAACGGGTCTCCCTTGAGGAGGCAGGAAAATACAATTCTTATTTCACACATTAAAACAGATGTGATATGTGAGGGCCATTCTATGTGCTTAAATATATGTATACATGTCTATTAGAATTCGGAGAAGGGGCTGATGTGTGAAATGGCCTGTGATTTCCTGGGGGAGGAGGGGAATAGTTGGTGGCCCACAATGTTGACCCCAAAGGTATCCTCCTCCATCTTCTCAAAAGGGGGCACCAGAGCAGAGATAAAAAATATCTAATTTTTAAAAGCAGCATTGGCTATGAGAGAACTGAGATGGCCATATTAGTAAAACCTTTCATGATTTCCACCATGAGGCTGACCATATCCTAAGACGATTCCTTGAAAACAGATGCTGTAGCTGTTTTTCTATCCTACTGACTTCTCTACAATTATCGCTAAAAACTAAAAAAAATTCGCTAAAAACAGAGTTAACTTTTCAAGCTGTAGTGGACATGCAGTTCCTTAACAGATTCATAAAATATGAGTTCATCTTTTTGGATCCATATTTGAGTGTATTTCCCTATGTTTCAGGGAGTAGCAGTTTTGGTTTTTGTAAAAAAAAAAAAAAAAAGATTAAAGTAATTCAGACAAGATTTTAAGACCTCTTTTAATGCACAGATTAAAAAACAACAAAGATCTTACAAATCCAAGCAAACACATTTCAGTGTTCAAACACCATTGTCAATGCTCTGTCTCAAATAGCTGGAAACTCTTAAGATTAAATACAGCAACTGAAACTAAAACCCCAGAACAGAAGAGAGGATGAAGGAGATGACCCTACAGAAAAATTTTGACCATTTTATAGACCAATAAATTCCATTGCTTCTTTCATTTCTTCCTTAACTTTATTAGTTGGTTGCAGCTGTTCAATAAACATGGCCTCTTTTGTCTTACACTTTACTGTATTTCCTTCAATAGGAAATATTGAATTTATATACCGCCTTGAGATTATTTTTAATGAAAGGCTGTATATAAATTCAACAATAAATAAATAAATAAATAAAATAGTCTAAATATATAAGTTTGCACAACTCCTTTATATTTTTCCTTAAAATGCTTTCCCCAGGGTTTCTAACAGTTTTTATTATGTTGCATGTCTGCCAAAGGCTCTTTATACCTTCTTATAGGGATCTCCCTGTCTCCCCAATGTAAAATTATTCACATTCCAGACATACAATCTTATGCACTGTTCTTTTAATGTGGAAACAACTGTCTTCATTCTCACAAATCAAACAACGCCCTGCCCTCCACACATTTACTATCATAAAGCCTGGACTTAATTAGATGCTGTTTCAGATTCATGGTTACTGTAAAAATTCCATTAGCTTTCAGGCCATATTTTCTCAAAATCTTTTGTGCTTGCCAGGGAAATGTCGGTCACATAAGAAACTAAGTATAGGTAACCCTTCCCCAAATTTTGTTCTCTTACATTGATTCATAGGGAGTTTATAACAATTTCTTTTAACTAACTCTTCAGCTTTCCTCATGGAAAACCACACTTGCTCATAAAATGAAACTTCCACAGCTCTCCATATAACATTCATCACCAGCTGCTCTTTAATCACCTGAGGGTGTGCTGACTTACTGTTCGTTATTAATTCTTTCTTGGTTGGTTTCCTGGACCATTTCCTCTCAGTACCACCCCCTCTAAGTTAGTTTGCTGGGGGTATTTCCATTGGGGAGATACCCACTATGCACCACACACTTTTGTGGTGCATTATGGGATTGCCGTGGGCCGGATGATGTGTCCCAATGCCTGCACCTCCTTATTGCCTTGGGCAGTAGTGGACCTTCCAAGTTCACGAGCCACACATCTAGAAAAGACAGCAGGATTGTCTGTGGGGAAAGTGAGCTTCTATTGCCTTCCCTGCCACCCATCCTCAAACCCTCTTATGTGATTGTGAGAAATGGCTCAATGAAGATCAATGAGGAAGCCCAATCTGAGTTGGGATAGGATGTGTGTGTGTGTGTGTGTGTGTGCAGAGGACTTTAACGTTGGAACCCAATTTCTCTCTCAGGACAAGTAGCAGCCATAGGAGGCCCAATCCAGGGTGGGGTGGTGGTAGGGGCACAGGGTCTCTTGGGAACACACACAGCTCCCAAAACTGGGTAGAACATTAATTAATCTATTAATCTATTATTCTTTGCCATGGGATGTGGTGATGGCCACCAGCTTGGATGGCTTTAAAAGCGGCTTAGACAAATTCATGGAGGACAGGTCTATCATTGGCTACTAGTCTGGTGGCTGTAGGCCACCTCCAGACTCAGAGGCACAATGCCTCTAAATACCAGTTTCAGGAGAGAAATAGCAAGAGAGAGGGCATGCCCTCAGCTCTTGTCTGTGGGCTCCCCAGAGGCATCTGGTGGGCCACTGTGTGAACAGGATGCTGGACTAGATATACCTTGGGCCTGATCAAGCAGAGCTGTCCATATGTTCTTATGTTAACATAAGCACATGAACCCAAGGCAGACTGGAAAACACTCATGTCCCTACTGTAACATGCTTCTTTCCCTTACAAAGTAACCCATTCCTGAGCACAATGTGCCACACATTGGTAGCAGGTAATAGAACCCAGGAGAGAAAAGCCAGCAGAGTAAATTGTCCAGATGACTATGGCAAAAAGTTGGTCTTTCCCTTTCCAAAAAAGGTACTTACTAGGATTCCTTTCTTCTCAAGGGTTTGGTTTGGACCCAGATTAATCCTGTCCCCTTCAATGTGGGAAGATGTATGAAAAAGCCAGAGCACTTTCTTTTCCGCAACACAAGGCAGAAGGAATTAAAAGATACAATACGTATTAACAGTCAACAGTTGTTTTTATTTGGCACATCTCCAGCTTATTGTGGATTCCTGTTCATGGGCAAATCAGACCAGTTCCCTCCCCATATTTTCTCAGTCATCCTCCATTAAAAGCTTTATATTTCTTTGAGAATTCTTTGAGGCAGCAGTTTATCAGGTGCAGCTTCTCCCATCATAGTGTTTTGCTTCTCCCATCACAGTGTTGTGCTTGGAATAGATACTCCCAGGTAAATTTCTGGCACTACCCCCCCAAATTTTTGAGGGTGGGGAAAACTGAAGGGCCAAATTGCATTTATGGGTGGGTGAGCTATTTCCCACATTTCTGAAGAAGAATTGAGAGACGGGTGAGTGGGTGTTCAGTGCTTGCCCACCACCTGGAGCCCCCCTTGGGCAACACTCATTCTCCCACTGGAGCATACCCTCTCCCCTGATAATGCAACATATCCCTGAATACAATGTGCAAAAAGCAGCAGATGAAACCCAGGAAAGAAGAACCCACAGAGCAAATTCCTACAGATGACCCAAGCCAATTAGCAGAGCTGCATGTGGCAAATAGTCCCTTCTTTCTTTTCAAACAGTGACAACTGTCTGGGATTACATTCTTCATAGGTGTTGGTTTGGGTCCTATTATTTATACCATCCCCTACAAGGTGGGCAGATGTATGCAAATGACAGAGCTTTTCCTCTTTCTACTTAAACCCACAAAGCCTCCCACCTCACACAGGCTTCCTGACAAGTCCCTCTGAGATCCAATCCATTCCTTTGCTATGGCGTCCTTATTACTGATATTAATTGCTCTGGCTTCCTTCTCTTGTTGTAAGTTGGGTTTTACTTTTTAATTCTTCTCCCTGCCATGTTTTCAAATGCTACCTTTGGAATGTTGATTTTCCCATCTTGACTCAATTCTCCTTTTCCCCTACTCTTACCAGGTGTCTTTTCACAGCAGGTGGTTCTGACGCAGTCGGAGTCAGTGGTGAAAAAACCTGGGGAATCCCATAAACTGGCCTGTGCAGCCACTGGGTTTGATCTTAATAGCTACTGGATGGTCTGGATCAGACAGGAACCTGGCAAAGGACTGGAATGGCTTGTTTACTATCTTAGGTCTGGGTACAGTAGCAATGCTTATTCCCCTGCCATCCAAGGGCGTTTTACGGCTTCCAAGGACAGCTCCAACTTCTATCTGCAAATGAACAGCCTGAAAGCAGAAGACTCAGCCACTTATTACTGTGCAAGGGACACAGTAAGAGGAATCCCACTAGATCTCAGACAAAAACTCTTCACTGCAGTGATCTTCAGAGATAAGTGACCAGAGAGGGCAGCAGAGAGCCACTGATCAGAAACACAAGGCAGAACTGCTATCCCCAAGGAATTATGTGATGATGATATTTATTAACAGTCCGCAGCTGTTGTTCTTTGGCCCCTCTCCAGCCTCTTGTGGGTTGCTCCAGAGGTTTCCTGTTCTTGTCTGCTAGGGCAAATCGGACCAGTTCCCTCCCCATGCCTCTCTCACCTCATGTCTCATACATCCTCCATTAAAAGCCTTCTATTCCTTTGAGAATTCAGGAAAAAAGCAATGGTCCATCAAATGCAGCTTCCCGCATCATAGTGTTGTGCTCAAAATAGATAATCCCAGGTATATTTCTGGTGTCACCAGAAAAAATATTTGGGGAGGAAATCGAAGGAGCAAAGGGCATTTATGGGGAGGGAGCTGTGCTCCAGCTTTCTGACACAGAAATGGGGGACAGGTGGGTGTTCAGTGCTTGCCCCTCCTCACCTCTTCTCTGGAGCCACCCTTGGGCAACGTGACTCATTGGAGCATGCCCTGTCCTTTGATAAAGCCACACATTCCTGAGCACAATGTGCCACAAGCACATGAAACCCAGTAAAATGAACCATGGCCCATATACTTTTAAAGTGTTCAGTATACCAAAACTTGAGATCTCATTTAATTAGCCCACTGTTAAATGATATGAGGGGACAACCTGAGGATCTTGCTGTGGCATATTTATTAGCAGATAATGACGCAACTATTTCATATGTTGTGCCTAAATTCTGTTATGCGGTCACCAGATTAAGAACTTCAAAATTATAGAATGCAGCTTTGGGTTCCTTACTGTTAACTTTAAATTATGCCTATACATTTACGCCTTTCCAATGCCGTTATTTTATTTTATTTTTATGTGTAATTTTTTTTAATCAAAAGCTGCTAGCCATTTATGTGTAACTGATTTTCTATTAATATTTTCCCTTTTAATTATGTAAAGATGTTTATTTCTTTTTTGGTCAAAGACAGTAAATAAAGTATGATGATGAACCCGCAGAGCGAATTGTTCCAGATGACTCAAGCCAGTGAGCCAGGCTGCATGTGGCAAACAGTTCCACCTGACCGTTCAAAAAATTTGGCTTCTCTTTTCTTGGAGAGAAAGCAGCCAAGAGCCACTGATCAGAAACATAAGGCAGAAGAACACTCCACACAAGGAATCACTTTGTTGTGGTTTGCCCAACAGTCTTCCTGTTATTGTGCATGAGAGCAAATTAGATCCACTCCCTCCCTTCCTTTTCCAACCTATGCCTCTCTCGCATAATTTCCCATAATTGTTCCATTAATAGCCTTCTATTCCTTTAAGAATTTAGAAGAAGGCAGAAGTTGGTGCAGCTTCTCATTGGTTTGAAGATGGCATTTCTCGTCAATTCTTAGTAGCCTCCGTTACCATCATAGCTACTTCTTCAGGGATCTTAGTGTAAAGGGACATACCACAGTAAAGCCTTAGTAACCAGTAAAATATCCGCACAATCCAATTTGATTCCTTCCATAAAACCCCCAAATCCATGATATCTATTTTCTATTTCCAAGAATTCGCTTGTATTTTTGCTTGTTTGTGCGAAATACAGTCATACTTCCTGATGACATACAGATACCAAATTATGCATGAACTATCCTACCGCTTAAATTAGCTTTGTACACTGGGATATCTCAGTGGAAATCTAATGTTTTTGGTAGGCTTTTTTGAAGAAATTCTGAATTTATACTTCCTACAGATACCACATTCTGCAGGAACAATCTTGCCACTTAAATTAGCCAATGCACTACTTTCCCCTTTGAATATGCTTGGGGCTGTTATTTTTAAAAAAAAATTAATTAGAAATTCTGAATGAATCATAATATTTTACCTGCTATTGTTTCCAACTGATTTTAAACACTCAATAATCAGATCAATAATTCCAAAATGACATAAAGCACAAGAAAGGTAGACGATCTTTCTCAGCTTTTAATTTACTGTGATTTGAATTTACCATATATGGCCATTATACAATAAAATGAATAACATTTGAAGTCGAAATCCTACCAATTTCAAACTATTCTTTTACTTCCCTTAATTATTAACAGAAACTTCTAGAACATAGATTTAATTTCTTTAACTTTCCTTGAACACATATCAGGAGAGCTATCTCCAAGGAACTACATAATGCAATATTTATTAACAGTCAACAGCTGTGGTTCTTTCGTCCATCATCTCCAGCCTATTTCCGGTTGCTCCCGGGTCTTCCTGCTTGCCTGTGCAACGGCAAATCAGACCAGCTAACTCCCCTTGCCTCTCTCCAATAATTTCCTCGTTATATTCTATCTAGCAACCTTTCATGTATTTATAAGTACAAGTTTGTCCCTGTGGGGATCCTGTAGAGAGTTTGTGGGGTGGAATCAGAAAGAAAAGGGAGGGCAAGGAGAAGGAGAAAAAATGTGTTTCAGAATGAAGCTTAGTTAAACAAACGTAAAATTGCTTTGCCTTTGCGAGGGAAGTAGCAATAAAACATTCCCATACTCCTTCCATTAGACACCTTCTGTTCCTTTTTGAGGATTCAGAAAAAGGCAGAAGTTCATCAGGTGCAGCTTCCGCATCATAGTGTTGTGCTCAGAACAGACACTGCTAGGAGAATACCTGGAGGTAACAGAGACATTTGGGGGGTGGGGCACAGAGGTGCCGAATAGTATTTGTGGTTGAGTGAGCTGTTTCCCACATTCCCACAGCTGGATGGGCAGTACCTGCCCCCCCCCCGCCCTCACCCTCTCTTTGGAGCCAACCTTGGACAAGACTCATGATAAAGCAACACATCGGTGTCAAGTAGGTGGAACGCAGTAGAGAATAATCTGCAGCGCAAATTCCTCCAGAAGGCGCAGGTCAATTAGCCAAGCCACGTCTGGGAAATGGTTACTCCTGCCCTTTCCCAGCCTGGCTGTGGCTTGGGATTCTTGTCTTCTCACGTTTACTATTATTATAAATTATTATTATTTTGATTTCTATACCGCCCTTCCAAAAATGGCTCAGGGCGGTTTACACAGAAAAATAACAAATAAATAAGATGGCTCCCTGTCCCCAAAGTGCTCACATTCTAAAAAGAAACATAATTCAGACACCAGCAACAGTCACTGGAGGTCCGGTGCTGGGGGTGAATAGAGCCAGTTACTCTCCCCCTCCTAAATAAAGAGAATCACCATGGTAAAAGGTGCCTCTTTGCCCAGTTAGCAGGTGTTTGATCCCCTATTAATACTGCTGCCACTTACATGGGCTGATGTATGCAAAAGCCAGAGCATTTCCTCTTCCTATTTAAGCTCTCAAAGCCTCCCACCTCACACAAACTTCCTGGCAAGTCCTTCGAGAACCGGCCTATTTCTCAGCTATGGCATCCTTATTACCCATACTCATTGCACTGGCTTCCTTCTCGTTCTGTATGTTGGGTTTGACAGTTTAATTTTTCTCCCTGCCATGTTTTCAAATAATAACTGTAGACATTTGATCTTCCTGGCTTGACTCCTTTCCCCCTTTTTTCTTCCCCTGCCAGGTGCCCTCTCACAGCAGGTGGTTCTGACCCAGTCGGAGTCAGTGGTGAAAAAACCTGGAGAATCCCATAAACTGGCTTGTGCGGTCACTGGATTCAATGTGTATAGCTACTGGATGAGCTGGATCAGACAGAAACCTGGCAAAGGACTGGAATGGCTTCTTTATTACACCTCTCCTAGAATTTATGCTTATTCCCCTACAATCCAAGGGCGGTTTAGAGCTTCCAAGGACAGCTCCAACTTCTACCTTCAAATGAACAGCCTGAAAGCAGAGGACACAGCCATTTATTACTGTGCAAGACTCACAGTGAGAGAGATTCCACTAGATCTCAGACAAAAACCTTCACAGAACTTCAGGGATAAATGACCAGGGAGGGCAGCAGAGAGCCACAGATCAGAAACACAAAGTGGATGAGCCCTCCCCAAGGAATCTCTTGATGCAGTATTTATTAATAGTCAGCAGCGAATGGGTTTCCCCATTACACACATGCACACATACGTAATCGGACTTACATTTTGCAAGCCCATCAATGATTTAATCTCACTGTGACTCAAGACTTTCTCTACTAATAGGAGCTCTCATTCCCCATGATTTCCAATGGGTGGCTTTTCCTGCATTTTCTGGAACATCAATGAATTGGGGGGGATTTTATTTATTTTGCGAGGAGGGGTTTTTTTGGACTTTTTTGAGGGGGGGTAGTCTAGGCAAGGTCTATAACCTACCTGTGGAAACATCATGTTCCTATCTTTTGTGGTTTGATCTGGGAGTTTCATGCGATGTTAGTCGGTTCAGCTCCTTGAGGCGAGTTTCACGATCAGTGAGACTCACCTTGAGAGGGTTGGTGGGGAGCGAGCTTAGCCCGCTCTCCCTGCACACGAGCAGGCTGCAGCCCTGGGTGGCACCCATATGACTGCCAGCTCCGTCATGGAGCCAGCAGGGGCTTTGGAGTTCGGGGGCCACATGGCCCCCGGAAGTCCCATCATGCCCTGTGCGAGCACACAGGGCATGCTGGAGAGACCCTCAAACTGGGAGGCTGCTTTTTAGCCTCCTGGTAGGGGGTCTCCTAGTGTGTTGTTGTGGCGCGGAGCCACGCTGCAGCAACATATGATCAAAAAGACGGGGTTAGTGGAGTACTTGTTCCACTAACCTCGGCTAAGGGGAGGGGGGATTAGGAGGGTTTGCTGCCGGGAGCTGAGCGGCTCCTGTTGCAGCACACGATCGGGTAAAGCGGGCTAGGCTCCCTTAGCCTGCTTTTTGCCTATCGTGAGGATCTCCTCCTTATCTGTCTGTGACTCTAGGCTTTTCCTAGTTTGATGAGGTCTCATTTCCCATGCTTCCAATGGGAGATTTTTCCCCCAGATTTTCTGTTAAAGTAATGATTCCCCCCCAGGGGTTTTGGATTTCTTTGGTGGTCTGGGCAAGGTCTGGACCCTACTTGAAAAAGGGGCATGTTTCTGTCATTCATGATTTGGTCTGGGAGTTTCATGTCAATCAGTGAGTGAATGAGTGAGTCAGTCAGTGAGGCCCAAACAGCTTTATATTATAGATACAGTAAAAGGCTTTCTGTTAGCAAGCAGTTTCCAGGGGGCATCTGTAGTCTTCATGTCAATCAATGAGAACTCATCCCCCCTTGTTTCCACTGGGAGAGTTTGTCTATTCCCCCCGACTGGGAAAGTTTTTTTAATCTGGGGTGTTTTTGTTTGTGCGGGCTAGTATGGACAAGGTCTGGGACCTTTGTGCAAAAAGGGCATGTTACTAGCTTTTGTAGTTTGGTCTAGGAGTGAGGCCCAAGTAGATTCATTGGCCTGATGCAATGCCTTGTGCACAGCTGCGATGGAAAGGAGATATCAATGAATTCCATATGGAGAGCGTATTTGTTCCTGTGGCTCTGGTAAGATTGAAACGACAGCTCATGTACTCTTGTACTGTCAGTTTTACCGTGATATTCAGCATAAGCTCATTTCTCCATATTTTAGCTCATATCCAGGCTGTACTGATTCCTTTTACCTAAATGTCCTCTTGACAGATCAGAATGACTCTAGATCCCATAATGTGGCTAAGTTCTGCCTTATAGCTAGCAAAATTTGTTTAGAGCTCATTAAGAACTAAATATTCTATGTATGTTGCCTCCACTCGCTGGATATGTTGCTGCCAGTATAATATAGAATGCAATATGGTATGAAATTTAACATCACTCTGTATTAATTACATAATTTTGCTGTCTTGCTACCTTTATACTCAGTGTCATTCTGATATTAGTGATGACTAACTTTTATATATAGTTTTATGTTCATGGTTTTAACTTGTAGCTTCTTCTACTTATTATACGAAGTAATTTTAGAGAGACTTTTTATTATTTTGTAGGAGAAGATTCTTTGAACCATTTTTGTCTATTTTGGTGTTATGTTGGTCAAAGACTGAAATAAAGATTATGTTATGCCCAAGTAGATTTATACTATAGGTATGAAATGGGCTTGCAGTTTGCAAGCATTCCATATCTTATCTCTCCATGACTCTGGTAATTTTGTGCAGAAATATAATAAATAATAAATATCTCTATGAGGTCTCATTTCCCATACTTTCCATAGGTGTGTTGACTTGTAAGTAAAGTAAAGTTGTGCCTTCGAGTCGGTGTCAACTCCTGGTGACATTATGCTGCATGAGTATACAGATATTTGTACCCTTGTACAAGCGTTTGTGTGAAAGACTGTACCCATGTTCATTTTAAACGTGAACCTGAGTACGGGCCCCCTGAAATGCAGAATATAGAAAGGAAGTGTATTTCTGTACCTGTGTACAGCATAAAATGGAATGACTGCACCTGTGTACAGATCTGTACCTGTGTATACTGTACACTCATTGTACAAGTGTTGAGCATACTGTGTGAATGGGCCTATGATGTCTGTTATTTCCTGAGTGGGGGGGAAGTGGGGACCCAAGTAAGTCAGCCCTAAGAACAGGTTTGACATAAGATGTTTGGCCCTTAGGTGAGCTTGGAACACATAAATGCAAAGCAGACAGGACAACACTCAATCCCTACTGTAACATGCCCCCTTCCCGGATAAAGCAAAACATTCCAATTCTGAGCATAATGGGTCAAAAGCAGGAAGCAGGCAGAAACCAGAAGAGAAGAATCTCCTCCAGATGGCTCGAGTCAAGAAACTAAGCCATGAGGTGCTTCACATGATCGGTGTGAAGTGCCGGAGGGGGAACTATGGGGAGAGCGGACTTAGCCTGCTCTCCCCGCAGACGATCAACAGGCAGCCCTGGGTGGCTGGATTGGCCGCCCACACGACTGCTGGCTCCGTCATGGAGCCGGCGGGGGCTGTGGGGATCGGGGGCTGTGTGGCCCCTGAAGTTCCAGGATGCCCTGAGCGAGTGTGAGGGGCATCCTGGAGAGACCCCTGAGCCCGGGAGGCTGCTTCCAGACTTCCGGCCGTTGGTCTACTCATGCGTCGCCACTCGCTGCATCAACATATGAGCAAAAAGATGAGGTTAATGGAGCACTCGTTCCATTAACTTCATCGAAGGGGAGGGGTAATTAGGCAGGCTAGCCACCTTGGGTTCCCACGGTCCCTGGAAAGTGGGCTAAGCTCCCTTAGTCTGCTTTCCAGTGATTGTGAGAATAGCCTCCATGTGTGGCCTAGCGTAGAGCCAACATAATGTAGTGGTTAGAGTGTAGGACTAGGACCAAGAAGATCTGAGTTTTGAATCCCTATTCTGCCTTGACTCTCTGGGTGACTCTGAGCCATTCATGTATCTCTCAGCCTAACCTACCTAAGAAGGTCGTTGTGAGGATAATCATAACCATGTACACCACTCTACGCTCATCTGACAAAGAGTGGGATACAAAGGTAAACATTAAAATTAAAAAATATATATTTCTCCTATCCTTTACCAAAAATTCTCTGCTAACTAGGATTCCCATCTTCTCAAAGGTTGTTTTTGGTCCCTTATTAATACCATCCCCTCCTAGGTGGGCAGATGTATGCAAAAGCCAGAGCACTTCCTCCTCCTACTTAAACTCTCAGAGCCTCCCACCTCACAAAGACTTCTTGACCAGGAACGCAGAGCCCATCTGAGATCCAGCTCCTCTCTCAGCTATTCCCAGTACTCCTGGCTCTGTCTGCCTCCTTCTTAAGTGTGTTGAGTTTTACAACTTAATTCAAAGCCCTGCTGGTTTTTCATTGGAATGTTGTTTTTTCCTAGCTTGACTCTCTTTTCCTCCTCTTTCTTCCTCTGCCAGGTGCCCTCTTGCAGCAGGTGGTTCTGACCCAGTCAGAGTCAGTGGTGAAACAACCTGGAGCATCCCATAAACTGACTTGTGCAGTCACAGGATTCAATGTTAACAGCTACTATATGGGATGGGTCCAGCAGGCACCTGGCAAAGGGTTGGGATGGCACGTTTACTATTATACCTCTGGTGGCAAATACTATTCCTCTGCAATCCAAGGGAGATTCACCGCCTCAACAGACAGCTCCAACTTCTACTTGCAAATGAACAGCTTGAAGGCAGAGGAGACAGCCATGTATTACTGTGCAAGAGATCCACAGTGAGAGAGATCCCACTAGATCTCAGACAAAAACCTTCACCTTGTGAATTTTAGAGATAAATGAACATAGAGGGCAGCAGACAGCCACTTATCAGCAATATAAGAGAGAAGAGCTATCCCCAAAGAATTACAGGATACAATATTTATTAACACTCCACAGCTGTTGTTCTTTGGCCCCTCTCCAGCCTCTTGTGGGTTGCTCCAGAGGCTTCCTGTTCTTGTCTGCTAAGGTGACCAGTTTCCTCCCTATGCCTTTTTCACATATTGTCTCATACATCCTCCATTAAAAGCCTTCTGTTCCTTTGAGAATTCAGAAAAAGGCAGAAGTCTATCAAGTGCAGCTTCCCCCAACATAGTGTTGTGCTCAGAATAGATACTCCCAGGTATATTTCTCTTGTCCCCCCCCCAAAAAAAAATTGTGGTGGGGACACAGAAGGGGTAGAATGTATTTATGGGTGGGAGAGCTGTGTCCCACATTTATGAAACGGAAATGGGAGATTTTTCATTTCTCAGAAATGAATGGGTGGTCAGTGCTTGCCCCCTTCAACCCCTCTCTGGTGCCACCCTTGGGCAACACTCTTCCCCCCACTGGAGTATGGCCTCTCCCCTGATAAAGCAAGACATCCCTCTTCCCTATGCACCATGTACCACAAGCAGCAGGTGAAACCCAGAAAATAAGAACCCACAGAGCAAATTCATCCAGATGACTCAAGCCAGTGAGCCAAGCTGCACGTGGCAAACAGTTCGTCCTGACCTTTCAAAAAAAATGGCTTCTATCTAGGATTAATTTCTTCTCAAGGGTTGCTTTTGGTCCTATTATTTATACCATCCCTTCCAAGGTGGGCAGATGTATGCAAATGACAGAACTCTTCCTTCTTAAAGCCTCAGAGCCTCCTACATAATGTCTCATACACAGGCTTCCTGATAAGTCCCTCTGAGATCCAGTCCTTTTCTCTGCGATGGCATCCTCATTACTGATATTAATTGCTCTAGCTTCCTTCTCTTGTTGTAAGTTGGGTTTAAAAAAAAAAAATCTTCTCCTTGCCGTGGTTTCAAATGATACCTGTGGAATGCTGATTTTCCCATCTTGACTCAATTGTCCTTTTTCTCTATTCTTACCAGGTGTCCTTTCACAGCAGGTGGTTCTGACACAGTCAGATTCAGTGGTGAAAAAACCTGGAGAATCCCATAAACTGGCTTGTGCGGTCACTGGATTCAATGTGAATAGCTACTGGATGAGCTGGATCAGACAGAAACCTGGCAAAGGACTGGAATGGCTTGTTTACTATCTTAGGTCTGGGTACAGTTACAATGCTTATTCCCCTGCCATCCAAGGGCGTTTTACGGCTTCCAAGGACAGCTCCAACTTCTATCTGCAAATGAACAGCCTGAAAGCAGAAGACTCAGCCACTTATTACTGTGCAAGACACACAGTGAGAGGAATCCCACTAGATCTCAGACAAAAACTCTTCACTGCATTGATCTTCAGAGATAAGTGACCAGAGAGGGCAGCAGAGAGCCACTGATCAGAAACACAAGGCAGAAGTCCTATCCGCAAGGAATTGCATGATAACCATATTTATTAACAGTCCACAGCTGTTGTTCTTTGGCCCCTCTCCAGCCTCTTGTGGGTTGCTCCAGAGGCTTCCTGTTCTTGTCTGCTAGGGCAAGTCTGACCAGTTCCCTCCCCATGCCTCTCTCACCTCATGTCTCATACATCCACCATTAAAAGCCTTCTATTCCTTTGAGAATTCAGGAAAAAAGCAATGGTCCATCAGATGCAGCTTCCCACATCATAGTGTTGTGCTCAGAATAAATACTCCCATGTATATTTCTGGCATCACGTGAAAAAAATATTTGGGGAAGACAGAGAAGGGGCAAAGTGCATTTATGGGTGGGCAAGCTGGGTCCCACATTGCTGAAACAGAAATGGGACACAGGTGGGTGGGTGTTCAGTGCTTGCTCCTCCTCACCCCCACTGTGGAGCCACTCTTGGGCAACACTCATTCCCCCACTGGAGCATGCCCTCTCCTTTGATAAAGCAACACATTCCTGAGCACAATGTACCACAAGCAGCAGGTGAAACCCACAAAAGATGAACCCACAGAGCAAATTCCTCCAGATGACTCATACCAATGAGCCAAGCTCCATGTGGCAAACACTTCCTCCAGTCCTTTCCAAAAATGGCAACTGTCTGGGATTCCTTTCTTCTCAAGAGTTGGTTTTGGTCCTGGTATTTATACTGTTCACTCCACCATGGGCAGATGTATGCAAAAATGAGAGCACTTCCTCATCCTACTTAAACCCTCAAAACCTACCACATAACCCAGGCTTCCTGACCAGGAAAATAGAGCCCCTCTGAGATCCAGCCTGCTTTTTCTGCCATGGCATCCATTTTGCCAATGCTCATTTCACTGGTTTCCTTCTCTTCATGTATGTTTGGTTTTATTTTTATTTATTTTTCATTTATTTATTAACATATTTTTATACCGCCCAAATCTTACATCTCTGGGTGGTTTATAACAAAATAAAAACAACGTAAAACATTAGTTAAAACAAAAATGAAAAGTTTAAAACATCACAACAATTAAAAAAATTTAAAAGAATATTTTAAAACAGCATTAAAACAATATTACAGGTTTTTTTTTACAGCTGAATTGTCCTCCCTGCCATGTTCCAATATGGAAACTTTGGAAAGTTAATTTTCTTGTCTGGACTCCTTTACTACCTTTTTCTTCTTCTGCCAGGTGCCCTCTCACAGCAGGTGGTTCTGACCCAATCAGAATCAGTGGTGAAAAAACCTGGAGAATCCCATCAACTGACTTGTGCGGTCACTGGATTCAGTGTTAGCAGCTCCTGGATGGAGTGGGTCCGGCAGAAACCTGGCAAAGGCTTTGAATGGCTTGTTCACTACCTTAACTCTGGGAACAGTGCTTATTCTCCTGCAATCCAAGGGCGACTCACAGCCTCAAAGGACAGCTCCAGCTTCAGCCTGCATGTGAACAATCTGAAAGCAGAAGATACGGCCGTGTATTACTGTGCCAGATAAACACATTGAGAGAGATTCCACTAGATCTCAGACAAAAACCCTTCACTGCATGAACTTCATAGATAAGTGACCAGAGAGGGCATGAGCAAGCCACAGATCAGAAACACAAGGCAGAAGAGTTGTCTCCAATGAATCACTTGACAATATTGATCAACAGTCAATAGCGGTAATTCTTTAGCCCATATCCAGTCTGTTGTGGGTTGCTCCTGAGTCTTGTGTGTTCTTGTGTGTTCGGGCAAATCAGACTATTTCCCTTCCTAAGCCTCTCTCACATATTTCCCCATACTTCCTCCATTAAAAGCCTTCAATTCCTTTGACAATTCAGAAGAAGGCACGAAATCAGGTAAAATAGAGCAGGGTTCCCAACCTTAGATCCAAATATTCTGTTGAGAGTTGTAGTTCAACAACATCTGGGCACACCCAAGGCTGCAAACCCTTGAAACAGAGCAACTCTTTTTGACACTGGGGCTATTCACATGACCAACCGGGTGGGCAGGTGGGAGGAAGACTCCTCCATTACTTGGTGGGAGCATGAAGCACGCTCCCACACTATCCACCCTGGTCCATGCAGTGCGTAGCAGGCAGATTGTTCTGAGGCCGGGACCCATTGTCCCAGCCACCATGAATCCCACAATGCACTGCATGGCATGTGCAATGCATTGGGGAATTCCCCCAGGAGATGGGCACTCTGGGTGCCCCTCTCTATGTCTGCTGGGGCTAACCATAGCCCCAGCAAATGCATGATATGGTGGCCCAGGTTAAAGGAGTGCTTGCTCCTTTAACCTCAGGTAACAGCCACCACAACCCGCTCTGGGCCACCGTGGTGCCCCCCACGTGGAGTTAAAAGGTTGCTGAAATCCCCATTATTCCCTGGGGGGGGAGTTTAAAGATGCGACAATTTCAACCATTTGCAAATGAACAGTCTGAAAGCAGATCATATGGCCATGTATTACTGTGCAAGAGACACACAGTGAGCGGAATCTCATGAGATCTCAGAGAAAAACCCTTCACTGCATGAATTTTATACATAAACAACCAGAGAAGTCAGTAGAGAGCCATGCCTCAGAAACACAAGAATTATTTTGAAAGAATTACTTGATACAATATTTACTAACTGTCAACAGCTGTCATTTTTGGTGCATCTCCAGCCTATTCTTGGTTGCTCCAGAGACTTCCTGTTCTAGTCTATCAGAGCAGTTCCCACCACTTCCTTTCCAACCCATGCTTCCCTTGCATAATTTCCCATAAATTTTCCACTTTCTATTCCTTTGAGAATTCAGAGGAATGCTCCTCCAGTGCAGTTTGTCCCATAATGGTGCTGGGAACAATCCCAGGAAAACTTCTGTGGTTTCCTTGGAGCCTCCAAGGGGAAAAAAAGTGTGCCTCAGATACAACAAAGCAGAGTTTCCCAATTTCAGGTCCCCAGATGAGGTTGGACTACAACTCTCATCATTCCCAGCCACAATGATAACACAATGTGCCCCCTTCCCTGATAAAACAGCACATTCCAGAGCACAAAGTGCCACAAGCAGGGAGAAGGTGGGACCCAAAAAATAAGGACCTGCTGAACAAATACCTCAAATAAATAAATAGATGACTTCTGCCAATGAGCCAAGCTGCATGTGGCAATTTGTTGCTCCTCTTCTTTCAAAAAATGGCAGCAGTCTGGGATTCCCATCTTCTCAAAGAATATTTTTTCGGTCCCATATTAATATGGTCTCCTGTTAGGTGGGTCGATGTATGCAAAAGCCAGAGCACTCCTCTTCCTACTTAAACCTTCAGAGCCTCCCACCTCACACAGACCTCCTGACAAGTCCCCCTAAAATCCAGCTGATTTCTCTGCTATGGCATCCTTATTACCAATACTCATTGTGCTGGCTTCCTTCACTTTATGTAAGTTAGTTTTTACTGTTCAATTCTTCTCTCTCAGCTGTTTTCAAATGATAACTTTAGAATGTTGATTTTTCCTATTTTGACTACTTCCCCCCCCCCCCACTTTTCTTCCCCTGCCAGGTGCTCACTCACAGCAGATTGTCGTGACCCAGTCCAATGATCCGGTGGTGAAAAAACCTGGAGAATCTCATAAACTGACTTGTGCAGTCACTGGATTTGATATTAACAGCTATTATATGGGATGGGTCCGGCAGAAACCTGGCACAGGCTTGGAATGGCTTGTTAGCTACTACGCTTCTAGTAGCAATTATTATTCGCCTACAATCCAAGGGCGGTTTACGGCTTCCAAGGACAGCTCCAACTTTTACTTGCAGATGAACAGTCTGAAAGCAGATGACACAGCCATATATTACTGTGCAAGACGCACAGTGAGAGGAATCTCACTACATCTCATACAAAAAACCCTTCACTTCATGAACGTTATATATAAATAACCAGAGAGGGCAGCAGAGAGCCACACATCAGAAACACAAGGCAGATGAGTTATTCGGAAGGAATTGCTTGATACAATATTTACTAACAGCTGTCATAATTGGCCCATCTCCAGCCTGTTCTTGGTTGCTATGGAGTCTTCCTTTTTTTTTTTTTTTTGTCCATCAGAGTAAATCAAAACATTTCCCACTGCTGCTTTTCCAACCCATGCTTCCCTTGTATAATTTCCCATAATTTTTCCATTTAAAACTTTCAATTCCTTTAATAATTTAGAGGAATGCTCCTCAGGTGCAGTTTGTCCCATAATGAGCTGGGATTTCAGGTCCCCAGATGATGTTAGACTACAACTCCCATCGTTCCCAGCCACAATGATGACCACAGGCAGAAATAGCCAAAGGCTAGTGTTTGACAATGTAGCCTAGTCCTCACAATAAATATTAGAATAGGAGCATTCCCATTTTTTATTACCTGCAACTTTAAAACAAGGACAATGGTGGGTAGTTTGCTTGTGTGGTAAATCCAGCTTGACAGGTCAAACATACTCTACCCTGATTCCTTCCCAACTGAGGAAAAACACACATACTGAGCTCAGGTTTTGCACATGATCGGGTCTTCCACCTCCTACCCGGTTCTAAAGTCACACACAATCAGAAAATGGAAGGATGCCCAGCTCCTGAACTATGATAGGAACCTTCTCCTCCCCTAATAATACTTAGGAGAACAGCCCTTGTATATGTATCAAAAGTTACTTAGAGCCAAGCTATTGGCGGGTTCATGTTGTCCAATATTTTCCGCTCCACTTCAGGTGTTGGTTACAGATATCCAGTGGTGGAGGGAAGCCAACACTGGCAATTTGACATTTTGGTTTCGAATGACATGGAAATGAGTGCAAGTTGCTGCTTGCACCTAGAGTGTGCATTTGCCAGAAACCTCAGTTTCCTCCCACCTTATTTTCTTGCAATCCTGAACCTGCCTTACATTAAAGCCTTGATTAGGGCTGAGGTGCTTGTTCCTTTTTTTCCTGAGTAACTATCATCTGTGTAGAGGTCCAGTCTGATTTGGAAGTATGATGTGTGTGGGGAGAGAGGGTTTAAACCCATTAATCCCATTTTCCTCTCAGGACAAGGAGAAGCCATAGGAGGCCCAATCCTGAGTGGGATCATGGCAGGCATATATTGTTAGAGAGCCCTTCCTCCCTGTTGTAATCTATGTTCAAAGCAGGACATTGTGGTGGCTGATATTTCCTGGGTGGAAAAAGGTACCTCATCCCTAATAACACGCTTAATACAATATGTTGTTTGGCCTTCCGTTGAGCTTGGAACACATGGACTCAAAGCAGACCAGGTAGCACTCCCACCCCCACCATAGCATGCCCCCTTCCCTGATAAAACAGCACATTCCAGAGCACACACAAGCAGGGAGAAGGTGGGACCCAAAAAGTAATGACCAGCTGAGCAAATTCCTCTAGATAACTTTCACCAATCATCCAAGATGCATGTGGGAAACTGTTGCTCCTCTTTCCCAAAACAGCTGCTGCCTGGGATTCCCATCTTTTCAAGGGTTGTTCTTGGTCCCATATTAATACAGCCCCTCCTAGGTGGGCAAATGTATGCAAAAGCCAGAGAACTTCCTCTTCCTACTTAAACTCTCAGGGCCTCCCAACTCACACAGATTTTCTGACGTGCCTCTGAGATCCAGCCCATTTCTCTGCTATGGCACCCTTATTTCCAGTAGTAATTGCACTGGTTTCCTTCTCTTTGTGTATGTTTGATTTTACAATGTAATTCCTCTCCCCTCCATGTTTTCAAATGATAACGTTGGAATGTTGATTTTCCCGTCTTGACTCCTTTACTCCCTTTTTTCTGACCCAGTCAGAGTCAGTGGTGAGAAAACCGGGAGAATCCTATAAACTGACTTGTGTGGTCACAGGATTCAATGTTAACAGCTGCGTTGTGGAGTGGGTCCAGCAGAAACCAGGGAAAGGCCTGGAATGGCTTGTTGAGTACTATGCTGCTGGAACCAGTTGCTATTCCTCTGCAATCTGAGGGAAATTCACAGCCTCAACAGACAGCTCAAACTTTTACCTGCAAATGAACACTCTGAAAGCAGAGGACTCAGCTGTGTATTACTGTGCAAGAAATGCACAGTGAGAGAATTCCCACTAGATCTGAGACAAAAACTCTTCATTGCTTGAACTTCAGAGATGTGACCAGAGAGGGCATCAGAGACCCACACATCAGAAACACAAGGCAGAAATAAGTATCCCCCAAGGAATTGCCTGACGCAATATTTATCAACAGTCAGCAGCTGCCATTCTTTCTGGTCCAGCTCCAGGCTGTTGTGGGTTCCTCCAGACAAAACACAAAAGAACTCAAATAGATAGATAGATAGATAGATAGATAGATAGATAGATAGATAGATAGAATAAAAATATATTATTTAGAATTACAATATTTATAACATGCTGATAATAAAATCAAGTGTACAAAAGATTGTTAATTCAAGAACAAAACCAGTATCACCACAAAGTAAAAAGTGGAAATATGTATACTCCAAAATTCCACCAATAATTAGTCCATGTCTAGGACATAATCATATATCTTGGCATAAGTCAATTCCATAAGGAACCAAATGAAGTTGGTAAGTTCTCCAGTTGAAGAAGTCCAAATGTAACAATTGTCCTGATCCCTTTTTTAACACTAATATCCTGCTCTTCCTCCAAGGAGCTCATAATGGTGTACATGGTTATTTTTATCCTCACAACAACCCTGTGAGGTAGGTTAGGCTGAGAGATACATGACTGGCCCAGAGTCACGCAATGAGTTTCATGGTTGAATGGGGATCCAAAATCAGGTCTTCCCACTCCTAGTCCACCACTCTAACCACTACACTATACAGGCTCTCAAAGACTTCTTGGCAGTGGTGGGATTCAAACCCATGCCCCTGAAGAGACTGGAGACTTAATCCAGTGCCTTTAGACTGCTCAGCCATGCCAGACACATTTCAGCCAAAATAAAGCCTTCTTCAGTGGTGTTGCTTCCAAACACAGATTATGTCGTTCATCGCATCCACCAGATAATGCTCTCAGCTACTCTACAGAGCATTTTATTTCTGATAGAAGGATCGTTGCTGACTCACTTGATCTGGTGGATGCAATGAAGCCTAAATGACAACAGCCTGAATTCTACATAACTAATTAACAACTAAGACTACTCATTAGAGAAGACTACACAGGCATCATACCATAATAAGTGTTATTCACCCAGGGGTGTATCTATGGTGGGGCAGGTAGGGCACATGCCCCGGGAGCCACTTGAAGGGGGGCACCATTTTTTAAAATTAATAAAAAAAAATGGCCACCAAAAATAAAATGGCTACTGTGCATGCTCAAATGGCCTCTGTGAGGCCCTAGGCCATGCCGGGCCTCGCAGAGGCCATTTGAGCATTCACGGCAGCCATTTTGTTTTCAGCGGCTATATATATACCACCACACATGCTCAAATGGTCCCTGCAAAGCCCTAGAGGCCAGCGAGGGGAGGGGGAACCTTTGTAGACCCACCCCACAGCCTTTAGGAAGCTCCTGAAGGGGCTACAGGTATTTTTAAAATATAATATAATATAAGTCACTGTACACATTTTCAGTCTGGCACTATGTACAGAGGGCTTTTGAATACTGAGCTGAAGCTTATGAGCTAGGATTGTATTCATTTGCTCTTACTTTGCTTCTTGTGATAAGTGAGTTAAATGTGATGTCTTAATAATATGACTATTTAATGGTGAGTTTGTCTTTGAATCAGTGTAAAATCCTTAGCATTAAGGCCCACTGGGTTTCTTGCTCTCTTTCTCTTATTTCAACTGTCTTTCTGAAATACTAGAATATATTCCAAGCAGTAACACAGTTTACTCTGCATATCCTTATTATTTTCCGAGTATCTGGGAAAAGTCAAATTCTCCATTTATTTTAAACTTATGTAATAGTGATGCTACAATGCATAGCAGAGAGAATTAGACATTAGTTTTCCAAGTACACCTCCACATAGTATTTGAGTATTTCATGAGCCCCAGCATACTGAAATTTGTAGTTTTCCAGCATTTTTTGGTCTGGCTTCGTCCACTGCTAAATAGTTTTTGAAATATTAAAAGATTAATGAGCTTGACTTGTATTTTTGAGCTATTATGGCAAAGTTATCTGATAGATGAATGTCAGATGTTTGGACAGGGGGCGCAATTTCAGTTCTTGCCGTAGGCCCTATTTTCCCTAGATATGCCTCTATATTCACCAATCTTTATTAATATGAATCTGGCATTTGTTTATTCATGCTTGCTTGGGACATGTAAGTAGAATTTACAGGGCTGGCATAGATAAAATCCTAAACTGACAAGGTGAGTAGAGTCCTATTCTACATTCCATACTAACCAGACAAGGACTTCTGTTTTATATTTTTTAAAGATCTTAGATTATTTAATTCTTTCTTCTAATTAGCTGCTCTCTGCTGTTTACTTTAGGCTTCAGCAAAATGATGTAGCATTTAGGGGAAAAGATACAAACCAGTAATCCAGCGCTGGAGGCTAAGATGGAGAAGATCTCCACAGCCACCATGGATTTCCCTTTGGTGCTCAGGTAGGTTGGAACAAAAGACAACCAAACACTACAGAACATCAGCATACTGAAGGTGATGAACTTGGCTTCATTAAAAGTGTCTGGCAATTTCCTGGCTAGGAAAGCCACCATGAAGCTGATGATGGACAGAAGTCCCATGTAGCCCAGGACAAGATAAAACATGACAAGAGAACCTTCATTACATTCTGCTATGATCTCTTCAGGCAGTGACTGCATGTCCAAGACAGGGAATGGGGGAGAGTTTCCTAGCCACACTGCACAAATACCTACTTGAAAAAGAGAACAGGAAAGGACAGTGAATTTGGTTAGTCTTTTTCCGGCCAACTTCCTCATGCTGGACCCTGGTTTGGTGGCCATGAATGCTACAACCACAGTGATGGTTTTGGCCAACACACATGAAACAGCCACTGAGAAGATGATGCCGAAAGCAGATTGTCGGGTGAAGCAGGTCAACTTATTTGGCTGACCAAGAAATAGTAAGGTAGAGAGGAAGCAGAGCATCAGGGAGAGGAGGAGCGCGTAAGTGATGTCTCTGTTGTTGGCTTTGACTATGGGGCTTTCTTTATGCTTTATAAAAGTTCCTAGCACCAAGGCTGTGATCAGGGACAAAGAAACAGCAACAGAGGCTAAACTGATCCCTAAAGGTTCTTCATAGGACAGAAAGCTTAGACTTTTGGGGATGCATTCATCATGGCTCTTGCTTGGATATTGATCTTCTGGACATTTGGAACAATCCGACACATCTAGAGGGGAAAAGAGGGAAAGATCAATTTCATTTCAAATGTAAGTGTGAATTGAGGCTGATGCTCACAGTTTCTGGTATCGGTGTTGCTGCTTATGCTGAACTCTGCATCCTGAATTCAGTGTGGAAATAATCTTGTGGAAAGACATGGTAGGATTCTTGATTTTGCTGCTTATCCTTATTCTTAGTAGCAGAACTATATAGTTGGCTTCACTATTTGTATTAGCTCCAAGTTATATTTGTTGTAACTGACATCCAGTCTCTGTGCTAATGCTAATAGTTGTGCTAATAGTTGGCTCCACTATTGTTTGTTTGTTTAAATTCCCAACCAAAGGCCAATGGGGCTGGGGATTATGGGAGTTGAAGTCCAATAACATCTGGGGACCCACACGTTGAGAAACCCTGGTCGAGACAATGCTCAGGTAGATGGACCAATGGGCTGACTCAGTATATGGCAGCTTCCTATGTTACTCTTTTCCTAAGGTTGTATAGCTGAGTGGATGCTCAAGGTTGCACAGTTTCTTGTACTCTCTGTCCACTTGCGCAAAGTACTGTACAAGGACCAAGGGCAGATTTGCATCATTCTCTGTGGCAAGATAAGAGGGACTGCGGATAAGGATAGGTGCAACACTAGGCCTGAGTGCAAGCGCCCAAATTAGAACTATCTAGCACAACAGCCTTGCTGTGCACATCACTCCTACAAGCACTTTGCAGGCGTTGGCAGCACCAATGTAGCCAAAGCTGATATGCTCACAAGACAGTCTGGGAAACCAGAAGTTCAGTCTTTGGCTGCCATGCTGGACATAGTCATGAGAATCAACCTTGTTTTAAAGGTGTTGTGAAGATTCTAGTTTCTATAGAGGAACAAATTGTGACTGAGGATGATGGAAATTGTAGTTCCACGGTTGCCTACCCCTGCTATAGACCATTGCTGACATGCAGACTTTCAAAGAGGGCAAACATGCTGTGTCAGCGCAAGGATTCTGTACTTGGTAGTTTTGCTAAGTCTGGAGCATTTGTTCCAAACTAGTGTTGCACTGGTGCAAACAACCTTGCTCTTGCACAGCAAACTGCACAACTTCTAGTTTGCCCCTGCTGGGCAACCTCTCCCTCCACCCATTAATGTTGCAGATAACTTTTAACACTTTCTGTACCCACATATGCCCGGTGCATATTTTCAGATCGCAGATACACGGATCCGTGAATAGTGGTACCACATATAGTGAGATCCGCCTTTATGCAATTCACCTGGTTGGAAATTCTTGTGTGATCCATTTTGCCAGATTTCCAAACAGATACAGATGAATATGGAAAAACAAAACAAAACAAAAAAACTTAAGCTATTGGCAGCATGAGACACTTAATAAACAGTCATCTTTCTTAACCCCATATGTTGAGATATTTGGTGCAACACATCACCTACCCTTCTGGACCGAGATTTCCCCTTCTGAGCATACAGCACAATCATAGCAGCAAAACATTTCCCCTTCTTTCCTTTTCTTCTGATAACCCGGGAGGCAAGAATCACTACACTGGGATAGGGGAGGCACCTATTAAAACATATAAAGAACGTTTAGTATCAGAGAAGTTAAACTGATTTTTATTTTTAAAAATCATCAGTTTATCTACAAAGAAAGAAAAAAATGGTGTTCATGCAGCAGTCCTGCAATAGATAACTACTGAACATGGCAGATCTTATTGGGTGAGAACAAGCTAGGGTCTAGAGGAAGGAAACCGTCTACTCAATCAGGCTACTGGGTCACTGGGCACACAAATAGCTTATACACACATGGGGCAGCCTTCAAAAGGCCTCAGTGAGCCGGGAGAGGGCCGGAAAGGCCCCAAAATGTCCCAAACCAGCCCTGTAAGGACCATGAGGAGGCCACAGGGGATGGAAAAGCTATAGAGTTCCCTCTGTTTCTTCAGCAGCAATCCCTGGAGACAGCAGATTTAACCTGGACCTGGCGGTGAGTTTAATTTTTTTCAAGATAGTGAACCCATGACCAGCTCCGAGCTGGCCCAGCGGGGACTGGCTGGAGGTCGAGCCGAACCGGGCTACGTCCAGCTCAAGGGTGAACTCTCAAACCAGTTAGATGGGGAACCAGCTGGATCTGAAGCCAGTTCACACATCCCTAGTGCAGAGCATTACATAATGTTCCCGGAACTCCTAGCCCCAGCACTGATATCCTGGGAAGCATAACCCTCCCAATGCTCATCACAGTGAAAGCGAAGCACGGTTAAGTGTGTTCATGACTGTGTTCATGATCAGAAAGCTTTGGACTCCTCAAGCAAGCATCAGCCCTCTAAACCAGTTTATTCTACTGACCACTTGGGGCTTTAGGAGAAGACGTAGTGAGTAAGATAATCCATCTTGATTTCCCTCTTTTGTCTCTACTCTGAGCCTAGTTGACTGATATTCTCAGGTTACTTCCTTCCTGCTTCTTCCTCCTCTCTTCCCAGCACCCTGAGGTAGCTAGATGCAGGACACGGGTTTTCTGTCCTAGCTTGTGATTTCCCTAAAAACTCTTTTTGACCTTAAGCATCTGTCTCCAGGTACTCTTAATGAGCCACTCTCTCATCACACATGGATCCTCTGCTGCATAAAACTCTCCCCTCTAAAATGGCAAACCCTAGTCTATTGCTCAGGAAGTTACCATGATCACAATTACATTGGCTGCATTGACTCGTAACAAGAAACCGGAGGTAAAGGAGTCTCCAGTTTCAAGTTTTGAACCAAATATTCAGTTGTCTGAATGTGGGCAACTGCAGTTAAGAAAGAAAATGGACCCACGTTTTCCCTACTTGGACAGTGATTTGTACCTTTGGTTTGTAGTGAGGTCTGCTGGCTGGACCCTCAGTTCCATGGTGCCTGTGTTATGTCCAAATGCTAGCACCACAGTCTGATTGCTTCACAACTGAAGTTGAGGGAGGAAACTCCTCCTTTGCTCCAGCTGTTATTGGTTTCTGGGGCTGTCCTTCTGTAAAGCTGGGTCTGCAGAGGGTCTTGGATGATACGGATTATCTGGACCCTTTTCAATCTGGCTTCCGCCCCGGGTATGGGACTGAGACTGCCTTGGTCGCCCTAGTGGATGACCTACGCCGGGAACTAGACAGGGGGAGTGCGTCCCTGTTGGTTCTGCTGGACCTCTCGGCGGCGTTCGATACCATCGACCATGGTATCCTTCTGGGCCGCCTCTCGAGTATGGGAATCGGAGGCACTGCGTTGCAGTGGTTTCGGTCCTTTCTTGAGGGGAGGGTTCAGAAGGTGGTGCTGGGGGACTACTGCTCGGCCCCGTGGCCGTTGGCCTGTGGGGTCCCGCAGGGATCGGTCTTGTCCCCCATGCTGTTTAACATCTACATGAAGCCGCTGGGAGAGGTCATCCGGAGATTTGGACTGAGTTGTCAGCAATATGCGGATGACACTCAGCTCTATCTCTCCTTGTCATCTGATCCTAGGGAGGCGGTGGATGTCCTGAATCGGGGGCTGGAGGCCGTGATGGGTTGGATGTGGGCTAACAAACTGAAATTGAATCCGGATAAGACGGAGGTACTGTTGGTCAGTAGGAGAGCCAATCGGGATGAGGAGATTTTACCAGTTCTGGATGGGGTTGCACTCCCCTTGAAGGAGCAAGTACGCAGCTTGGGGGTACTACTGGACCCGGCTCTGCTTTTGGAAGCTCAGGTGGAGGCGGTGGCCAGGGGTGCCTTTGCACGGCTTCGGCTGGTGCGCCAGCTGCGTCCCTTTCTCGAGAAGGCAGATCTGGCCACGGTTACCCATGCCTTAGTCACGTCACGGCTGGATTACTGTAACGCGCTCTACGTGGGGCTGCCCTTGAAGAATATCCGGAAACTGCAGCTAGTGCAAAACGCGGCAGCGAGGGTTTTATCCGGAGCTGCCCGTTGGGAACATATCACCCCCATTTTGAAAGAGCTGCACTGGCTGCCGGTTCGTTTCCGGGTCCAATTCAAGGTGCTGGTTTTGACCTTTAAAGCCCTAAACGGTTTGGGCCCGGGGTATCTGAGGGACCGCCTGCTCCCACGGGTTGCTGCCCGCTTGACAAGGACATCTGAGGGGGCCCTGCTCCAGGTGCCGACAATGAGGGAGGCCCGGCTGTCGTGCACTCGGGACAGGGCCTTCTCTGTTGCTGCCCCCAGACTCTGGAATGCTCTCCCAGTGGCCATTCGTTCCTCGGACTCCATCACGGCTTTTAGAAAGCTTTTAAAGACTTGGCTTTTTACCCAGGCTTTTACATGATCGTTTTCTACTGCAGCTTCTTTGTGTTTTTATTTGTTGTATTGTTTTTATGCCTGTTTTTATGTTTTTATATTTTTAACATGATATTTTTATTGTCTTTTTATTGTATGTTTTTAACTTTTGTAAACCGCCTTGGGGTTATCTTTTTAACGAAAGGCGGTATATAAATGCAAAAATAAATAAATAAATAAAGAAGGAAGCCCAACCAGCTAGCCCCCCTCATCTCTGTATTATTATTATTATTATTAGTCAGGAGTAGTCTTGTAGTCAGCAAGACTGTAGAGAGGGAGGTGACCTGAATGTTTCAATTCGGATGGGAGAGCAGGGGGAGGAAGGACCAGAACTGTGAGTCCAATGAGTCCTGTGGTTCAGCGTTACATGTGAACACAGCCATTGTTTTGCCTCTTCAGACAGACTGTGATGAGCATGGGGAGGCTGAGGCTGTGGGGTGCATCAGCCCCAGGGTGTGATTTCTGGACACACTCTGAAAAGCTGTACACAAGTGCAGCATTCTGTTTCCTCCATGTCTGAACAGGATTTGTCTTGTACCTGCATTCAGATGTCTGTACACTCATATACGATTCTGTATGAATAATTGTACCTGTATTCTTTTTAAAAGTAAACCTGGGCACAGGACCCTTAAGGGAATGGTACAGGTAGGAAATGTACTGCTGTACATGTGTTCAATGCAGCATGTGAATAAGTGTACCTGTGTACACTGCATGCAAATTGTACATGTGTTGAACTTTATTTACTTATCCATCATATCTAAAGGCTGTCTGATACATATATTCTTAGGCATTGTGGATGATCTAAAAATACAACCATAAAAACAGAATAAAAACAATTAAAATATTTTAGAAATATAATGGAAATAATAAGTGAATAGGACTTAAGGTAAGCAGCATCAACTTATGCAGCAATGTGAACATTGAGACTTTGGGGGCATGGGGACCCTTGTAATCGTGTTTTGCCCCAAAATATCCCGGAATCCACACCTGGTTAAAACTGCTGTGCCACACAATTTGTCCCTCATTAAGAATGAATCCTTTTCCATCTGTGGGATCCACTGTTCCAACTTTCACTTTAAGAAAGGAGTTGTTTGGGAAGATAATCATGTTCATGACATCAAATCTAGTAGTTGACAATTCCCAGTTCTCATTAAAGGACACACACTCTCCTGCTGAATTGTTAAACCAAATGCCTTGAAGAAGTGGGTGGAGCTAATAGAATGAGACCAAAACAAGATATTAGGGACTTCCTGCTCAAATGTACAAACACTGTTCACTGATTACATAGTTTTATGCAGTTTTATTATTTAATTGACTTAAATAGTTTATTAGACTCCTTTCCTAGGTTCATGGCAGCTGCTGTCATCATCAAAAACAAAGAAAGTTCAAAAGATTAATTCCAAAAATTAAACAAAAATGCAAATAGCCAGCCAGAAAATACACCTGTCTTACAGCAGTATAATATTGACAATTTATAGATAATCTCCCCCACCCTTAAGAGAAATCCAAGCATAAGACATAAATGTGAGCCTGCAAACTTCATCGATGCGTAATGTAAACAAAATCATTCAATCCCTTATTCATGGAGGAGAAAGTTGGATGCAGTTTTATGGTCTACAAAAGTGTTCATGACAATGAAACTATTGCATTGTGGAGACATTTACCTGCCAAGGCTGTAGATCCTGAATGTCAACTCTTTTACCCCCCTCTATTGCTCTGTGTTTGGATCTAGAGGAGTCCATGGCATGCAAAGCATGTGCTACAACATAGACAGCATTATAGATGCTGTAGCTGTGGCCAGTCAAGCACATTTCAAAAACAGACTCAGGAAGGCTCTCCAGCCTCTCCTCCCCAGTACAAGTTCTATCATCTTCCACGAGCATCTGGAGATTTGGAAAGGAACAATCAAAGGCTTGTTCCCAGAAGTCCTTCAGAAAATTATCTTCATGGGACCACTGAGGTTTTACATTCTGAAGATATACCTGAAACCCTACAGGTTCATTTGCATGAAGAGCAAAGTAAAAGGTACCGTTGAATATTTCAAATTTCCAGTTCCTTATGAGGCCCACTATTGCAAACTCAATCTGGGCTGTCATAATCCACACTTTTCCAACAGATCTGTTTTCCTCATACTCAGGAGCTGCTATAGCGATTAAGGTGCTCAGGCATATAAAGGTACTTGTTTCACCATAGATGACAAATGTCTTGGCTTTCTTATCCATGAATGCTTTATAAATATTTTGTCCCCTACTACCGAGTTCGGTAACGTCAAGGAAATTGCCTTGGTTTGGGATTCTTTCTGTGAAGGCTGAACAGATAGCATTTTGGGAAAGTAATGGCTCCAGGGCCCCCAAGAAGTGGTCTCCACTCTCATCATCCACAGCAAATACCCCAATCCATGTCCAATCAAAAGACTGAAGCAACCGGATAATCCCCATGTATTGATGGGCCTCATTTGGGACCATGCAGTAAAAGGATGGGACCTGTGCTGTAGCTTTTTCTTCTTGGGCAAATGAGCCATATGTCAGCTAAAAGGAAATGTACAGATAATTTAGAGATGGTTTATGAAAAGGATCTGAATAAATATGTAGCTGAGTACATAAGAACATAAGAACAGCCCTGCTGGATCAGGCCCAAGGCCCATCTAGTCCAGTATCCCGTTTCGCACAATGGCCCACAAGATGCTGCTGGAAGCCACAGGCAGGAGTTGAGGGCATGCTCTCTCCCCTGCTGTTACTTCCCCGCAACTGGTACCCAGAGGCACCCCACCCCCGAGGCTGGAAGTGGCCTATAGCCCTCCGACTAGGAGCCGTCAATAGTCCTCTCCTCCATGAAGTTATCCAAACCCCTCTTAAAGCCATCCAGATTGTTGGCTGTCACCACATCTCGTGGCAGAGAATTCCACAAGTTGATTATGTGTTGTGTGAAAAAGTACTTCCGTTTGCTGGTCCTAGATATCCTGGCAATCAATTTCATGGGTAGACCCCTGGTTCTAGTGTTATGGGAGAGGGAGAAGAATTTCTCTCTCTCTACTTTCCCCACACCATGCATGATTTTATAGACCCCTATCATTTCTCGTCTTTTTTCTAAACTAAATAACCACAGGTGTTGCAGCCTAGCCTGAAAGGTGCTCTAGGCCCTTGATCATCTTGGTTGCCCTCTTCTGCACCTTTTCCAGTTCTACAATGTCCTTTTTTAGATGTGGTGACCAGAATTGTATGCAGTACTCCAGGTGTGGCCGCACCATATTTTTCTATAAGGGCATTATAATATTAGCAGTTTTTTTTCCAGGCCCCTTCCTAATGATTCCTAACATGGAATTGGCCTTTTTTTTTTTTTTTTTACAGCTGCCACACATTGAGTCGACACTTTCAACGAGTACCTATTATTCAGGAAATATTTGGTGCACTGAAATCCCGGATTGAAGTCAAGGAGTCTACTGCTAATATTTTGACATATGATACAATTTCTGAGGAACCATTATGCTTGACACCTCTGACTCCATCCTGTATTTTCTGTTCTCCTAGCCTGACAGAAGCATTCTCCATTTAACTTACTGTAAATATAATAAAAAGGCGTTTTGTTCAGTCATTCTCTGGTCATCTCTCCAAACCATTAAATCACTCCCAGAAGAAGAGAAGAATGAACCATACTTAAGATCAGGAAGAAGCTCTGATCTCCCATGCACAGAGCTTACTTGTGGAATCTTGTAGAGACTTAGGATGTCTGCCATATGGAAGGAGATATCAGAGCCAAGTCCCCCAATAACAGCTATAAGGTTCTTCTGGCCACCGCATATATAATTGGGGACAAATCTATGAAGTTTGAAGAGCAGGTCCAGAGTGGTACGATGGACCATCCTTTCATTATAATAGCTATCATAGATATGGAACCCAAGAGAGACATTGGGCAAGATCTTCTGGTTTTTGTTGATCTCATTTATGGCAAATTCCAGTGCCAGGACATGCTGGTAGAACTTGGTCACCATACTGCAGAAGGATTAATACGTTCTTTCACAAACAAATTCTACAGGGTATAAAACTGTTGCATTACAGCAATGGACTACTCTGGATTTAAGCAGGGCAATCTAATTTTGAAACAATCTTATGTAAATATAGTGTACTATCACCACCACTGGAATGAGAACACACAAACACACACAATGAGCAATCAACTGTGGAAAGAAGCTGCAAATGTAGAGAAAGGTTTCCCTGTAGGCCTGTGGTCAGAGTCACCAGTTTGGTTTCTATGCCTTTAAAACTCTATTTCACTGAAGACTGGCACCCACAAATCTGTTTCCTGTACTTTTCTCACCTGACCAGTTGGATAATGTTTGTCTTCTGCAGACATTCGATTTCATTGATACAAATGAGCACTTAGTTGGTTTTTGTTTTCCAGAGAGAACCTTAGGGATCAATAATGGGTGAACCCATTGCCCAGGCTTGAGGACACTTAACATACACCTACGAGTTCACAAAAACCTTATAGCTATAGATATCCTTTTCTGGTTGGGTCCTCATTGTGGTAGATGGGCAGATAAGCCAAATTCCTGTGTTAATATTGATGAAGGCACTGATGAATGTGGTATATGTAACATCTTGTACCAAATACCCATCAGCCATTTATATCGGATAAATGGGATTGTCTCTTAGAAAAAGACTGAAAGGACATAAATCTGACATCTGAAATAAGATTACCAAGAAACACATTGGTGAGCATTTTAATGTGCACATTCACAGTGTCATGGACCTGAGAGTGTCTGTACTGAAAAATATTCATTCTGGGAGACACGTGGACCAGGAAATAGCGGAACAGAAATTTATTCAGACATTTATTTATTTGTTTGTTTGTTTGTTCAATGAATTTGTATACTTCCCACCACCAAAGTCTCTAAGTGGTTTACAGCATTTGATTGTCTTGGACAAGGAATAAATAAACTATGGTTTCCTGTCACACTATAAGAATTATATTTGATGTAGCTTAAACCCTGCTCCTTGAAGCATCTTAGAATGTTACTATCCTGTGATTCAACTGCCCATTTTCCTGCATTTTTCCAGTAACAACTGGAGAAAATAGGGCCATTCACATGACTGGGCGGGTGGGGGTGAAGGCTGCTCCAACTCACCTTCCCCTCAGATGACCACAGAAATTCTGCTGGGAGCGTGGACTGCACTTGCAGATGATTCACACTGTGCCACGCAGAATGGAGCTCCAGAGGCAGGGATGATGCATACAGGCCTTCAGATATCCCACAATACACCATGCCATGAGCACAGTCCATTGACAGGCTCCTCCATCAGATGGGCACTCTAGGTGCCCATCTCTGTGCCTCCTCGAGTGGCATGCAAGCATCTGGGATTAGGGAGTGCTTCCTCCCTTAACCTCAGCTAAGAGCCAGGCTTAGGAGTGGGGTTAGGCTGGGCAGGAGCACGGGGATCTGTGTGGATCTAGGCACTCCACATGAGTAGCCTAACCCAGGCAAGACTCCCCTCACCTGGGCTACGCTGATTGTGAGAACAGCCTCAGCATCTGATGAAGTGAGATGTCACTCATGAAAGCTTATGCGGTATTATGCAGTATTATAGGAAAATATCTTAGAATCCTTTCTGAGTGCCTCCTATTTCTTTACACATGCTTCATAACATTTGACTAACACGGCTAAGAAAATATAAGAACATCCTTTGTTAACAGTTGATCTTTGATATTTCCTCCTTAGGGAAGGAGAATGGGATACTCAAGTGAGTTCTTACCCAAGTGATTTCTTAGTTCTCTTGAAAAGAGAAGTGACTCAGAGGCTTGTGGTGCCTCACCCCATTCTTTTCTTCTCATCTGGGACAAATGACTACCTACAGCCATGTTCTGAGGGGCTAGATGCTGAACAACCACCTTGCAGTTCTAAGATCAGGAAGTAAGAAAGAATGCTTGGGGGTGAGGTTGTATGATTTCCTTCTAATTTCTTTTTCTTTTTTATTTGCCTGTAAGCTCTGTTCCGTTTTTGTTGTAAACTTTTGGCTTGTTTAATATACTATTGGACTGTGCTGGGTTTCCTAGTATATTCGCTCTACGTGCACACTGCTTTGGCTAACACAATATCTGAAGGCTCTTTGATTTGGGGAACATTCCCTTAGGTTACAGAGAATATTTGCTAACTGAAGAAAGAGGCACCTTTTAAAGTGGTGGAGAATTCTTGTATTAAGCAGTGGGAGAGCAGCTGTCTCTCTCGAGCCCCAGCACAGCATCCTTCCAGTGGCCTACCATGTGTTTCTTTTTAGATTGTGAGCCTGTTTGGGACAGAGAACCACCATACTAACTTACTTACTTACTTAACATAAGAACAGCCCTGCTGGATCAGGGCCAAGGCCCATCTAGTCCAGCATCCTCTTTCGCACAATGGCCCACGGGATGCCGCTGGAAGCCACGGGCAGGAGTTGAGGGCATGCCCTCTCTCCTGCTCTTACTCCCCCGCAACTGGTACCCAGAGGCATCCTGTCTTTGAGGCTGGAGGTGGACCACAGCCCTCCAACTAGTAGCCATTGATAGACCTCTCCTCCATGAAGTTATCCAAATCTTTCTTAAAGCCATCTAGGTTGTTGGCTGTCACCACATCTTGTGGCAGAGAATTCCACAAGTGGATTATGTGTTCTGTGAAACCATCACTGATGGCAGCAAAAGATTAAAAGAAACAATCAGGGGGTGTGAACACTTTAACAAACAGGAATGCTTTAACAACATGGCGGATGCACCCCGGATTTTCTTCAGCAACAATGATCAAAGACAGACAGGGAAAGAGAAAGCAATATAAGAAACAAATAAGAACATCCCGGCAAGATCAGGCCCAAGGCCCATCTAGTCCAGCATCCTGTTTCACACAGTGGCCCACCAGATGTTGCTGGAAGCCACAGGCAGAAGTTGAGGGTGTGCCCTCTTTCGTGCCATTACTCCCCTGCAACTAGTAAGAAGAGACAGGACAGTGGGGAATATAGAATTCTATTTTTCCACATTACAGAGTCCTTGATTCCAAAGCTTGACAGGACATGAGAAAACAGAGGAAGGGAGAATTCCTTACACTGGAAGTTCGAAGCCCATTTCCTGAGAAGGGTGTTCCTTGAAAGCAATTCTGTGAAACATATAATAGATGTGAGAGGCAATCCCCCCAATCAGGAGGCCACCTGGCTGGTACCACTCATGGGGCACAGGAAGCGGTCCACTCACAGGGCATTTCGTGGGATGTACTATGCACACCATGGGAGGCAGCAGAAGCAGCAGCAACACTAATACGACTATCCAGGTGGATATCACCTCCTTAGACACAAAGACCCTTGTGCACATCTGCAGTGGTACTGCTGAGATCACTCGGTTCTAACCAATGTGCACTGGATAGCCGCCAGCATTGTCAATCTGCTTTGGAATGTAAGGAGCCTTGGTCTTTTCCTTAACATCAACATTAGAACATCCTGTCTTCAATGGAAACCAAGATTCATGAATCTGCATCCAGAAGAGCCATCAAATAAAAGGGGGAAATGGTCAGAGTTCAGAGCCCTGCCTGTCTCTTCTTCCTCATCCCAGCTCTCAATGGCAGAAGTAGAGACATCTATAGCCACTTCCAGGCTTGGTTATAGTTGCTTTTCTACCTCCCAGAAAGCTGTTGGTTGTTATGGAGAATTAATTATTTCAGATAATTGCAGGGGAGATAATTACCTCTGCTACATTTGATCTCCAAGTGGCACCACTGGTAGCAAAGATATTTTTCCTCTCTGTTTTTAAAATTTATATCCCTGCCTTCTCAAGACCTCACAGAAGTTAAAGCAGCATGGAACCAACAAAATACTAAGTAATCAATGCAGCCGATAAAAACATAACAGATTAGCGACAGCAATAAAATCACAGATCAAACTCCTGTTAATATATAACAACCCTATCCATACGTTGGTTGAGAATTCTATTTCCTGTGTTAAGAAATTCTCATGTCACTTGATACGGGAAAGGAGGGGAACAAAATCCTCACATTGGAAGTTCAAAGCCCATTTCCAGAGAAGAAAGAAATTCTTGCTTGAATGAAATTTAATGGGAAATATAAAGGATCTGAGAGGTGCTTTGCCAAAAGGGAAAGGGTCGAATGGATGGATCTCTTTAGGGAGGGGGTTCCCTTCTGTGATCTTTAGTGGGACAATGTGGGAAGTAAAACGAGCTCAAGAGAGCTAGGCCTATGGAAAAAGTCAGGCAGAAGGAAAACATCTTTGGACTATCACTGGGAATGATGTAAATGGGTTCCTCTTCTTATCATCCCATGATTAAGTATCAAATGGCAGGCCAATCCTGTAAGGGCAGTCATTCTTGAGGATTGAGGTGATTTGGACACATGCTGTTCTCTGTTGTCCATGGGAAAATCTCACTTCTGCATAATATTATTTATTTTTAATTTTATATAACTCCATATATATATATACACACACACACACACACACACACACACACACACACACCATCCCATTCTTATGTAGATATATGACCTCAAGGCATTGTACACATTTCAGAACAATAAATTAATCATGAATCATAAAATTGTCACCATAAAAATATATGTACATATATATTTATTTAACACATTTTATGCCACCTATAACCAACTCTCAAGGTGATTCATGACTGTAAGATCAACAGTTAAAATAGATACACAGAATTAATTTAAAATTGAGTTTTTAAAAAACCCAACTAAAAGTCTGACTGAACAGGTGTGTCTTCAGTGCTCTTCTAAAGGTCATCTGAGATGACACAGCTCTTACATCCACAGGGAGCATGTTCCACAGCCCTGGGTCAACTTCAGAGAAGTCTCCCTGTTGAGGCGCCACCGGATGAAGTAGTGATTACTGCAAACATCACAGAGAAGAGATATCAAAAATTTAATAGCTCCTTTCCCTTTTTGCTGTCCTGTCAGCTCATTGACCTTGGGGAACAGTGACCAAACCCACAGCGGGGGTGTAGCTATAATTGAGTGGATGGGTTCAAAGTGCATTGATCCACAGAGTGACCGAGAGCCGGACACGACTGAACGGATAGAGAGAGAAGGTTCAAAGAACCTGGGGCCCGCAGCTCCTGAGGCCTCCCCCAGCTCCACCCCTCTCTATTTTCTTTATTATCTCTCTCGTTCTGAGGGGCACTGGGGAGAGGGGTGAACACAAGTCCTAGCTATGCCTCTGATCCATAGAACTTCACTCTGTTCATTTGCATTGCCAGACTGATCCAAACTAAATTAAAAAATCATACATGATGTATATTTCTGAGACTTGGGTGGAGGAGGCTGGAGGCCCGGTCCGATTCTTGCTTCTCGTCCTGGTTATCTGTTGAGGAGCAGGTGAGAAGACATAGGTGGGGAGGAGGACTGGCTGTGTTATATAAAAATAACTTCTCTCTTACCAGCTTCCTCTTAGAGTATAATGAGTGTTTGTTCTAAGGTTTGGGGACCAGGGAAACAATGGGACTTTTGTTGGTGTACTGATCACACCGCTGCCCAACAAGCCCCTAACTGAGCTGAAGGACTTGGATACAGAGTTGGCATTGGAGTCTCCCACATTTATGGAGGGTAGGGACTTCCATGTTCACTTTGGGACCAATTTGTCCAGGGTGGCTCAGTAATTCATAGAGTCCATGACAACAATGGGCCTATCCCAAGTGGTCCCAGGCCTGACACATATTGCTGGTAACACACTCGATCTGGTTTTTTTTTCTGCTCATGGTGATGTGCTGTGGGTGGGCACTCCTGTGATTTCCCCTTTGTCATAGACAGACCACCATCTGATTAAGGTTGGACTCACAAACACATCCCCCCTCTGCAGGAGTGATGGGCCTATTAGGATGGTCCACCCAAGAAGGATATTGTATCCAATGGGATTCCAAGAAGCCTTGGGAAGATTTAGTGTTGGCTTAGCCCGCTCTCCTCGCTCACCCTGAAAAACCGGGTCTCATGGATCGTGAGACCCAGCTGCTTGTGTTCAGGCCAACCTGGATTCCACAATTACCACAGAGCTGATAGCAGAGGAGGTGTCCAATGACTCTTGGACTTTCTGAGATCCTCAAACACAGCAGAAAGCAAACACCTGATCACTAACTCCAGGTACCAGGGTGCTTACTCTGCTCTAACCTGAGTTGAGAGTGATGACTAGAAGCAGGGTTACCCAGATTCAGATTATTAGGACATTCGGGTTCTGTCCTGGTTTACAAGAACATGCAAGCCTGGGTTAGAAGTAGATAACCAGATTTAGAGTATTGTCTGAAGAGGTTTAATATGTTGCTTTGCCCTTGGCACTTAGCTGAGCTTGAAACACATGAACTCAAGGTAGACAGTGTATTTTATTTATTCATTCATTCACTCACTGATTCATTCATTATGCTTTTATACCGCCTCACCCAGATGACTCGAGGGTAGGGATGTGCAAGGTCCAGCCAAACGAGGAACCAGTGGCGGTGTGTGTGTGTCTTACCTTGAAGGAGCAGGTGGGTGCTCTCCCCTCCCCCCCGCCGCCACTACCACCACATTTCCCCTGCTGGCACTGTGACCAAAATAGCTGGCGCGGGGCGGCAGCATACCTCCTTGCCGCCCAGGTCAGCATCATCCCGGAAGTGGAGGAAGCACACTTCCAGCCTCTTAATAACCCCTTGCCACCGATTCGGACGAATACCAGACCTTTCAAACTGGTTCAGCAGTCCATAAAATGACCGCCAAACTGGTTCGTGCACATTCCTGCTCTAGGGTAGCATACACACGCCCAATGTAGCATGCTCCTTTCCTCGATAAAGCACATTCCGGTGCGTAGTGTGCCACAAAACGGTGGAACTCAGAAAAGAAGGAGAAGCAGAGCAAATTCCTCTAGATGACCCATGCCAGTGAGTCAAGCCACATGTGGCAAATGGTTGCACCTGGCCTTTTAAAAAATGGCTGCTGGCTGTGATTCCTGAGTTCTCAAGGGTTGTTTTTGGTCCTGTATTTACACTGTCTTCTCCAACATGGGCAGATGTATGCAACAGGCAGAGCACTCCCTCTTCCTACTTAAACCCTTGAATCCTTCAGCCTCACACAGACTTCCTGACCAGTCCATTTCTCAACACAGAGCCTCTCTGAGATCCAGTCCATTTCTCAGCCATGGCATCGTTATTACCAATTACCACTACTGATTGCACTGGCATCCTGCTCTTTGTGTAAGTTAAAAGAGGCACCTTTTAATGGGGTGATCTCTTTATTTAGCAGGGGGAGAGTAACTGGCCCTATCCACCCCCAGCACAGTACTTCCAGTGACTGTTGCTGGTGCCTATCTTATGTTTCTTTTTAGATTGTGAGCCCTTTGGGGACAGGGATCCATCTTATTTATTTGTAGTTTCTCTGTATAAACTGCCCTGAGCCATTTTTGGAAGGGCGGTATAGAAATTGAATAAATAATAATAATAAATTGGGTTTTATAGCTTAATTCATTTCCCTGCCATGTTTTCAAATGATAGCTTTGGGATGTTGATTTTCCTGGTTTGATTTATTTCCCCCCTTTTACTAACACTGCCAGGTGCCCACTCACAGCAGGAGGTTCTGACCCAGTCAAAGTCAGTGGTGAAAAAACCTGGAGAATCCCATCAACTTACTTGTGCGGTCACTGGGTTTGATTCTAGCAGCTACTATATGGATTGGGTCCGGGGAAGTCTGGCCAAAGCTTGGAATGGCTTGTTCACTACTATACTTCTAGTAGCATTTATTATTCACCTGCGATCCAAGGGCGGTTTACAGCTTCCAAGGACAGCTCCATCCTCTACCTGCAAATGGACAGCCTGAAAGCAGAGGACACGGCCATTTATTACTGTGGAAGAGACACAGTGAGAGGACTCCCACTACGGCTTAAACAAAAACCCTTCACTTCATGAATTTTAGAGATAAATGACCAGAGAGGGCAATAGAGAGCCACATGTTAGAAATGCAAAGCAGAAGAACTCTCTGCAAGGAATTGTTTGATACAATATTTATTAATCTACAGCATGTGTGGTAAGTTGGCCTGTCTCCAGACTGTTGTGGGTTGTTCCAGAAGCTTCCTGTACTTGTCTGCTAGGGCAAATCAGACCAGATCCCCCCTCCCCTCCCCCCCCACCCTTTCCCCCCAACCCATGCCTCTCTTGAATAATTTGCCATAATTCTTCCATTGGCAGCCTTCATTATTTTAAGAATTCAGAGGATGGCAAAAGTTTCTTAGGTGCAGCTGAAATTCTAAGGAAGGCAAAAGTTCTTCAGGTGCAGCTTCTCCCATAATAGTGCAGTTAGGATGGGAATAGGCCCAGGCAAACTTCTATCATTTCCTGGAGCTTTCATGGAAGCAGAAATTGTGCCCTGGATAAGATAGTGCAGGGCTCCCAACTTTGATTTCCCACATATTGTTGGATGACAACTCCCATAGCCCCAATGGCAGTGGCCAAATGCAGAAATGGCCGAATCCCATTGTGGATGGGGATGATGAGAATTGTCACCCAGCAAGCGGGGGGAAGGGTTAGAGCCCTCCTTCCTCCAAGTTGCAGTTCAAGTCTTGTTTAGGGCCATGTGGTGGCTGAAGGAAAAAACTCCCCAGTGCATCAGCCCTAAGAACAGGCTTAACAAAAGATGTTTGGCCCTTTGGTGAGCTCAACGGAACACATAAGCACCAAGCAGACACCTGACTGCTTCTTACTTAAACCTTCAAAGCCTCCTGCCTCGCATAGCCTTCCTGACAAGGGACACGGAGATCCAGCCCATCTCTCAGCTATGCCATCCTTATTCCAAGTACTCCTTTCCTTGGCTGCCTCCTCCTTCCTTATGTGTGTTGAGTTTTGTCATTTAATTCTAAGTCCTGTTATGGTTTCATTGGAATGTTGTTTTTCCCGATCATTACTCCCCCCACCACCATTCTGTTTTATCGAGCCTTGACTTCCCACCACCACCAATTTCCTTCTGCAACCAGCTACCTTCTCACAGCAGGTGGTTCTTCTGACCCAGTTGGATGATCCAGAACTGGGGGTGGGGGGAACATAACTGAGAAATCCTGGACAATCCCTTACACTGACTTGCATGGTCACCGAGTTTAATCTCAACAGCCGCTATAAGGACTGGGTCTGTCAGAAACCAGGCCAAGGCTTGGGATGGCTTGTTCACTACTTATGTTCCCGTGTCAAATATTATTCCTCCGAAATCCAAGGGCTCTCCATGCCCTCAAAAAGAAGCTCCAATTTCTGTCTGCAAATGAAGAGCCTGCAAGGAGAGGACACCACTGTATGTCAATGTGCAAGAAGCACAGTGAGATGGATCAGACAAAAACTCTTCAAAAATGGAGTGGACTTCAGAGATCAGTGACCAGAGAGGGCAGCAGAGAGCCACACATCAGATACCCAAAGCAGAAGAGCTACCCCAAAGCAATGACATAGTACAATATTCATTTACAGTCAACAGCTCTGTTTCTTTGGCCCATCTCCAACCTTTTGTGGTTTGCTCCAGAATCTTTCTGTTCTTTTGTCCTCGGGTATATCAGACCAGTTTGCTCCCCCACCCCTGCTCACATAATTTCCCATACTTCCTCCATTAAAAGTCATCTATTCTCTTGAGAATTTAGAGTAAAGTAGGCATAGCTTCATTCCTGCATTCCTTCATTGCCTGTTCCTCAGGAATAGTTTCTCCCATCATAGTATTATGCTCACTGCTCAGAACAGATATTCCCAGCTACATTTCTGGCTGCACCAGAAAAAAAAGTGAGGAGGGAGCACAGAAGGAACAAGGTGCATTTAGGGGTTGGCAAGCTGTTTCTGACATATTATATTTTGGGAACAGAGTTGGAGACAGGTAGGGGGCAAGCTACTTGTCCCCCCTTGCTCCCTTTCTGGATCAACCCACACTCATTATTCCCAAGCTGTCGCATCCCCCCGTCCTTAGGAACATAGGAAACTGCCATATACTGAGCCAGACCCTTGGTCTATCCAGCTCAGTATTGTCTTCACAGACTGGCAGCGGCTTCTCCAAGGTTGCAGGCAGGAATCTCTCTCAGCCCTATCTTGGAGAAACCAGGGAGGGAACTTGGAACCTTCTGCTCTTCCCAGAGCGGCTTCATCCCCTGAGGGGAATATCTTGCAGTGCTCACACATCAAGTCTCCCATTCAGATGCAACCAGGGCAGACCCTGCTTAGCTATGGGGACAAGTCATGCTTGCTACCACAAGACCAGCTCTCCTCTCCTCGATAAAGCAACACATGCTAGAGGACAATGTTTCATAAGCAGGTGAAACCCAGTAAAGAAGAACCAGCAGAGCAAATTCCTCCAGATGACTCAAGCCAGTGAGCCAAGCTGCATGTGGCAGAAAGTTCCTCCTGACCTTTCAAAAAAATGGCTTCTATCTAGGATTACTTTCTTTTTAAGGGTTGGTTTTGGTGCCAGTGGCAAATGTAGCAAATGTGGCATGTGGCAAATTGTTGCTCCTCTTATTTTTTAAAAAAGCTACTAACTAGGATCGTTTTCTTCTCAAGGGTCTGGTCTCTTATTAATACAGTCCCCTCCTAGCTGGATAGATATATGCAAAAGCCAGAGCACTCCCTCTACCTACTTAAACCCTCAAATCCTCCTGCCTCACACAGATTTCCGGGCAAGTCCCTCTGAGAGCGAGCCCATTAATTTGCTATGGCATCCTTATTACCAATACTAATTGCCCTGGCTTCCTTCTCTTCATGTATGTTTGATTTTACAGTTGAATTGTCCTTTCTGCCATGATTCCAATTGAGAACGTAGGAATGTTAATTTTCTTGTCTTGACTCTTTTCTCCCCTCCCCCCCCCCGCCAGGTATCCTCTCACAACAGGTGGTTCTGACCCAGTCAGAGTCAGTGGTGAAAAAACCTGGAGAATCCCATAAACTGACTTGTGCGGTCACTGGGTTTAATGTTAATAGCAACTGGATGAGCTGGATCAGACAGAAACCTGGACAAACTCTGGAATGGCTTGTTAGCTACTACAGTTCTAGCAGCACTAATTATTATTTGCCTGCAGTCCAAGGGAGGTTTACGGCATCCAAGGACAGCTCCAACTTCTATCTGCAAATGGACAGACTGAAAGCAGAGGACACAGCTGTGTATTACTGTGCAAGAGACACAGTGAGAGGAATCCCACTAGATCTCAGACAAAAACCCTCCAGTGCATGAATTTTAGAGAAAATGTCCAAAGATGGCAGCAAAGAGCCACAGATCAGAAGCACAGGAAGGAAGAAGAAATATCACCAAGGAATCATTTTATGCAATATTTATTAACAGGCATTCTTTGGCCTATCTCCAGGTTGTTGTGGCTTGATCCTAAGACAAATCAGACTGATTCCCTCCAGTGTTCCTTCTAAGAGGGATTACCAAATCTTGTTGACTACAACTCCCAGCATCCTCAGCCATAATGGTCTTTGGCTGAGAATTATGGGAGTTGTAGTCAACAACATCTGGGAATCTCTCTTAGAGGGAACACTGGTTCTCTCCCCCATGCCTCTCCCACATTATATCCCATAATTCTTCCATGAAAAGCTTCCCAGTCCTTTAAGAATTCACAGGAATGCAGAAGTTCTTCAGGTGCAGCTTCTCCCATCATAGCAGCATGCTGGGAATAGATAATCCCAGGAAAATGTTTGTGGTTTCTATGGGGCTTTCAGCGGGCAGGACTTGGGTCCCAGGTAAAATGGAGCAGGGTTCCCAACCTTGGATCCCCAGATGCTGTTGGGAGTTTTAGTCCTACAACACCTGAGCACACAAGACATTAGACAAAGCAACTTGGGGGCAGGGGCAGGGTCGACACTATGTTTTTTTCCTTGTGGAAGAAGAGGGAGTTCTTGAACTTTGATATAAGAACAGGCCTGTTGGATCTGTCTCAAGGCCCATCCAGTCCAGAGGCGTAACTAGGGAAAACGGCGCCCGGGGCAAGCACTGAAATTGCGCCCCCCGCCACGCCCCCCCCTGGGGAAAGCAACTGTGGAGGGGGGGAAAAAACACACACACACGGAGGAGATGGGATTCCTCTGCCAGCCAAAGGCTGGTGGGGGGAGGGCTTGCCTTGGGCTTGAGAAGAGCCGAAGCTCGGCTAATGCTGCTGCTGGGGACAACGCATGTCTCTGAGGGAGACCCAGCATACTTTTGCTTGCTTGCTTCTAGGGTCACCTCCAGCAAGGAGGGGGGCAGCCCGGCCAGAGGTGCTGAGAGTGAGACACCCACCCACCATACAGTTTTCTACATGTTTTTACACTGACAGAATGAATTGAGCTCTCTTTAAGAGTAAGAGAGAGAGAGAGAGAAACTGACAGAAGCTGCTTTACCTTGATAGCCAGCCTGTTAGTAGACCTCTAACTATCAAGATATCTCAAAAGAAGGAAAAGGGTGGGGGGCAGAGCTTAGTGCTGCTAAGTCTATTCATTGTAAGGCATGCCAAAGCAAACACCTCTCTTAATAGGAACAGGAGATAAAACAAACAGAACAAATGAAGCACTGATGAGGTGTATTTGGAATGCAGGAACCTCCTGCCTGTCTCTCCCCTCCGCCCTGGCAGAATGCTGAAAGTCCAAGGAGGGACTGGAGAGAATGGCAAAGGGGTGAGAAGTGTTAAAAGTAAACAAAAGAAAAAAGAAGGGGACCCAAATAAACAGGAGGCTGGCACCTTCACTGAACCTTATCTCTGCTCCCAGCTGGATCTCATTAAAGGCACTTTAAATCCCATCAGGGGGGATTTAAAGGAGAGCCGCGTTGATTTGTTTTTTTAGTAGACAAGAAGGCACACGCGGCGAATCCCCTTCCCTGTAAACTCGCTTCTCCCCGTTTCGAGTAGGAAAGCTGCTCACAGAGTCTTTTAAGGCTGGTGGATGAAGGAGAATTAAGGAGCCTGGGCACTGTGATTAGACAGGCACGGACTTACTAGCTTCAGCTGCTGCCACCCCTACTGGTGAAATGCGATAGGCACCTTCCAGACTCCTTTTTCCTCCCCGCTTCTCACTGCACTGCTTCCCCACAAAACTAGAGCCCTCACCTCTTATTTTACAATAGCATGCGAGCAAAGCGCTTCCCTCCTCCTCTGCTTGACCGTCCACCCTCTGGTCGGCTCCCCGACCAGGACCACTGTTTTTACATAAGAACACGTCCTCTTCTAAACGCTCTCCTCCGTCTAAAACAAGCGTGTGCTGCACTGTCCTTTTATAGTCAGGCGGGGCGGGCGACTCCATTTTCCCGGCACTGAGGGGAGGAACCGGAAAGCAAAAAGTGAGGGAGAGGGAGCCAAACGGGCGCTTTATGCAAGCCACTCTGCGAGGCACTAGAGACAAATGTGCAGGGGCGCTTTGCAGCCGCAGAAGCACTTGACTTTTATTCCGCGCAGGGCGCGGGGTGGGGGGGGGGTTTCAAGCTCTGCTGCTTCCATGGCATTCCGGGCTGCCCTTCCCTTTCCGATGTGCCCTTCTTTTGCCTCCTCCCGCCACCCCCGCGCGCTAGTTGGCCCCTTCCTTCTGGGGCACCGGGGCAAGCGGGGAAGAGAGAGGCAGCCAGCCAGGCCAGGCTTTGCTGCTGCTGCCTGCCTGTCCCTGCCGGGGGGAATTATTCATGACGCCCCCCTCCCCCGCGCTTTAAGGGGATAATTGCCAATGCCTGGCTCCTGAAATGAAATGACTGCTTTGGAAGAAAGGGGGAGGCGGCGCGGAGGGCGAACCTGCTGCCTTTGCCATGCTGGGCAGGAGGACTGGAGTGGAGGGGGCAGACAAGACAAGAGAGGAGCATGGGGCGGCGGGGGGGGGGGCTAGATTAAGGCAACTAAGACACCCGCCACGCCCACGACACGAGAGAGACAGAAAAGAGAAGAACACACACACCTCGAGTGCACGCTACTAATAATGCCGCCGCTGAATTCTTTCTTAAAGTTTTCTTTTTCTCTCCGTGTGCTGCTGCCTGCAGCCCCAGCCCCACGCTCGTTGCTCGCTCGGCTCTCCTCTCCGCGCGCCACGTGCAGAAGGCGAGCCGAGCTGGGAGGAGGAGGACGGATGCACGCATGCGCAGCTTGACGTGCCCTGCATGACTAGACCCTCCCTCTGGCCTGATAAGTTCCGTCGACTCGTCGCAACACAAGCAGTGAACTAGGCGCCCGCCGGGGCGCCGCCAAGCCGAAGCCAGGCCAGCAGCAAACAATGCAATGGGGGGGCGGCCGCTGGCGCAGAAGGGACTGCTCATGAGGGAGGGGGCGCCGACGCGCTCCCTTGAGTGCTGTAAATTTTATTTACATTTTAAAAAAAATATTTTTTTTGGATCGGCAGCGGGGCTCATGGCGGCGCCCCTCACGTGACCAGCAAGGATGGCGCCTGGGGCACGTGCCCCCCCTGCCCCCCCTATTGTTACACCTCTGATCCAGTCCAGCATCCTGCTTCACACAGTTGCCTATCAGATGCTTCTGAGAAGCCCAAAGGCAAGAGCTGATGGCATCCCATCTCTCTTGCTGTTGCTCCCCTGCAATGGGTATTTAGAGACATCTTGCCTCTGAGGCTGTGGTGGCCCATAGACAACAGACTAGTAGCCATCAATAGATATGTCTCCTATGAATTTATCTAAGCTCCTTTTAAAGCCATCCAAGCTAGTGGCCACCAACACATTCCATAACAGAGAATTCCATTGATTAATTGTGCACTGTGTGAAAACGTACTTCCTTTTATTGGTCCTACATTTCCCAAACTTCAGTTTAATGTGATGACTTCTGGTTCTAGTGTGCTTCTAATGTGTTTCTTGTGTGGTGTAGGGATGTGCAAACTGGTTCAAATTCAAACCGGTTCAGTTTGATGGTTCAAATTCAAACTGAACCAGCCATCAGGTTCAAGCTGCAGGTTCAAATTCAAACCAAACTGGGAGGGTTCTATTTGAATCAGTTTGGACTGGTTCAAACTGGTTCAAACCTCCAAAAGTGGGTGGGGTGATAACTGGCACCCATGGGTACCTACCACCCAACCCCCCAAAGCAATCAGACACTTGTACAATTTTTAATGAATATTTGAAAAAAAATATTTTTCTCATAGGGTATAATGGGACTCAAACCAGCGCATTATTCCCTATTGTGGAGCACCCATGGGTGCCAACAACCACCCAAACCCCAAAGCAATCGAACACTCCTACGATTTTGTATGTATATTTGAAATATTTTTAATTATTTTTCTCTTAGGGTATAATGGGACTCGAACCAGCCCATTATCCCCTATTGTGAAGCACATATGGGCACAAAGGTGGGGTAGGCACCCAGTGGTGCCTACCACCCACAAAACTCCAAGGCAATTGGACACTCCTCTGATTATTGGTGAATTTTTAAAGTATTTTTCAATTCCTCGTAGGGAATAATGAGGATTCCAGCAAATGTATAGCTTCACATCGGTGGGAAAGGGGTGGCCTAGAGCAGAGTGTGGTGGATGGTAGTCCCCAAGGGTGGTAAGGAAGCTACCAGAATTATATGAGAGGAGTTGGGCAAAGGGCTGATATTTTAAGTGATTTTTGAAGTTTACGTGTCTTTAAGGTTTTTCTCCACAGATAAGAATGGAGGTTTCAGCAAATGTATAGCTTCACTTGGGGGGAAAGGGGTGGCCTAGAGCGTAGTGCGGTGGGTGATAGTGCCCAAGGAGGGCAAGAAAGCTACCATAATTATTTGAAAGGCATTGGGCAAAGGGCTGATTTTTAAGTGATTTTTGAAGTTTATGGGTCTTTAAGGGTTTTCTCCATAGGGAAGAATGGAGGTTTCAGCAGCCCCATAACTGCACTTGGGGGTGGTATTGGCCCAGAGTGAGTGGTGATGTAGTGCACAGAGGGTGCCAACCACCCATATGGGTTGCTAACCCATGGTGCTGCTCTCATGGTGCATTGTGGGATACCAGGTGGCCAGGCTCCCTTCCCCTGACTCCGAATCACTGTGCTGCTCACCATAGCACCATGCATATGGGTGCACAGCAGAAGTGATGGTCATGCGGGGGGAGATAGGCAGGATCCTGCCTTCCCCCTGGCCCTCCCCAACCCCAGACCCAGTGGTCTGTATATATTATGCAAATAAGTGCTTCCATTTGGTGGTTCCATTTGTGTGGGCTATATGCAATAAATGGGGGGGGGGGGGTTACATACCCTTTGATTTTGTGAAAGCTCTTATATTGAAACTTCTCCAAATGAGGAAAAACAATCATACTGAGCTTAGGCTTTGCACATGATCGGGTCTTCCACCTCCTACCCGGTTCTAAAGTCACACACAATCAAAAAATGGAAGGATGCCCAGCTCCTGAACTATGATAGGAACCTTCTCCTCCCCTAATAATACTTAGGAGAACAGCCCTTGCATATGTATCAAAAGTTATTTAGAGCCAAGCTATTGGCGGGTTCATGTTGTCCAATATTTTCCGCTCCACTTCAGATGTTGGTTACAGATATCCAGTGGTGGAGGGAAGCCAACACTGGCAATTTGACATTTCAGTTTCGAATGACATGGAGATGAGTGCAAGTTGCTGCTTGCACCTAGAGTGTGCATTTGCCAGAAACCTCAGTTTCCTCCCGCCTTATTTTCTTGCAATCCTGAACCTGCCTTACATTAAAGCCTTGATTAGGGCTGAGGTGCTTGTTCCTTTTTTCCTGAGTAACTATCATCTGTGGAGAGGTCCAGTCTGATTTGGAAGTATGATGTGTGTGGGGAGAGAGGGTTTAAACCCATTAATCCCATTTTCCTCTCAGGACAAGGAGAAGCCATAGGAGGCCCAATCCTGAGTGGGATCATGGCAGGCATATATTGTTAGAGAGCCCTTCCTCCCTGTTGTAATCTGTATTCAAAGCAGGACATTGTGGTGGCTGATATTTCCTGGGTGGAAAAAGGTACCTCATCCCTAATAACACGCTTAATACAATATGTTGTTTGGCCTTCCGTTGAGCTTGGAACACATGGACTCAAAGCAGACCAGGTAGCACTCCCACCCCCACCATAGCATGCCCCCTTCCCTGATAAAACAGCACATTCCAGAGCACACACAAGCAGGGAGAAGGTGGGACCCAAAAAGTAATGACCAGCTGAGCAAATTCCTCTAGATAACTTTCACCAATCATCCAAGATGCATGTGGGAAACTGTTGCTCCTCTTTCCTAAAACAGCTGCTGCCTGGGATTCCCATCTTTTCAAGGGCTGTTTTTGGTCTCATATTAATATAGTCCCCTCCTAGGTGGGCAAATGTATGCAAAAACCAGAGCACTTCCTCTTCCTACTTAAATTCTCAGGTCCTCCCAACTCACACAGATTTTCTGACAAGCACTTCTGAGATCCAGCCCATTTCTCTGCTATGGCACCCTTATTTCCAGTAGTAATTGCACTGGTTTCCTTCTCTTTGTGTATGTTTGACCTTACAATTTAATTCCTCTCCCCTCCATGTTTTCAAATGATAACGTTGGAATGTTGATTTTCGCATCTTGACTCCTTTACTCCCTTTTCCCTCCCCTGCCAGGTGCCTTCTCACAGCAGGTGGTGCTGACTCAGTCAGAGTCAGTGGTGAAAAAACCGGGAGAATCCCATAAACTGACTTGCGTGGTCACAGGATTCAATGTTAACAGCTACCCTATGGAGTGGGTCCGGCAGAAACCAGGGAAAGGCCTGGAATGGCTTGTCGAGTACTATGCTGCTGGAACCAATTACTATTCCTCTGCAATCCGAGGGAGATTCACAGCCTCAACAGACAGCTCAAACTTTTACCTGCAAATGAACACTCTGAAAGCAGAAGACTCAGCTGTGTACTACTGTGCAAGAAATGCACAGTGAGAGAATTCCCACTAGATCTGAGACAAAAACCCTTCATTGCTCGAACTTCAGAGATGAGACCAGAGAGGGCATCAGAGAGCCACACATCAGAAACACAAGGCAGAAATAAGTATCCCTCAAGGAATTGCCTGACGCAATATTTATCAACAGTCAGCAGCTGCCATTCTTTCTGGCCCAGCTACAGGCTGTTGTGGGTTTCTCCAGACAAAACACAAAATAATTCTAATAGATTTATATCTAATGTATAAAAATATATTATTTAGAATTACAGTACTTATAACATGCTGATAATAAAATCAAGTGTACAAAAGATTGTTAATTCAAGAATAGAACCAGTATCACCACAAAGTAAAAAATGGAAATATGTATACTCCACAGTTCCACCAATAGTTAGTCCATGTCTAGGACATAATCAGATATACTGGCATCAGTATATTTCATAAGGAACCCAATGGAGTTGGTTAAGTTCTGCAGTTGAAGAAGTCCAAATGTAACTGTTGTCCTGATTATTATTTTTAACACTAATATCCCTCTCTACCTCCGAGGAGCTCAGAATGGTGTACATGGTTATTTTTATCCTCACAACAACGCTGTGAGGTAGGTTAGGCTGAGAGATACATGACTGGCCCATAATTAAAAACTAAGACTACTCATTAGAGAAGAAAACACAGGCATCATACCATCATAGCTGTTATTCACCAATCTTTATTAATATGAATCAGGCATTTGTTTATTCATGCTTGCTTGGGACATGTAAGTAGAATTTGCAGGGCTGGCATAGATAAAATCCTAAACTGACAAGGTGAGTAGAGTCATATTCTCCATTCCATACTAACCAGACAAGGACTTCTGTTTTATATTTTAAAAAGATCTTAGATTATTTAATTCTTTATTCTAATTAGCTGCTCTCTGCTGTTTAGTTTAGGCTTCAGCAAAATGATGTAGCATTTAGGGGAAAAGATACAAACCAGTAATCCAGCGCTGGAGGCTAAGATAGAGAAGATCTCCACAGCCACCATGGATTTCCCTTTGGTGCTCAGGTAGGTTGGAACAAAAGACAACCAAACACTGCAGAACATCAGCATACTGAAGGTGATGAACTTGGCTTCATTAAAAGTGTCTGGCAATTTCCTGGCTAGGAAAGCCACCATGAAACTTATGGTGGACAGAAGTCCCATGTAGCCCAGGACAAGATAAAACATGACAAGAGAACCTTCATTACATTCTGCTATGATCTCTTCAGGCAGTGACTGCATGTCCAAGACAGGGAATGGGGGAGAGTTTCCTAGCCACACTGCACAGATACCCACTTGAAAAAGAGAACAGGAAAGGACAGTGAGTTTGGTTAGTCTTTTTCTGGCCAACTTCCTCATGCTGGACCCTGGTTTGGTGGCCATGAATGCTACAACCACAGTGATGGTTTTGGCCAACACACATGAAACAGCCACTGAGAAGATGATGCCGAAAGCAGATTGTCGGATGAAGCAGGTCAACTTATTTGGCTGACCAAGAAATAGTAAGGTAGAGAGGAAGCAGAGCATCAGGGAGAGGAGGAGCGCGTAAGTGATGTCTCTGTTGTTGGCTTTGACTATGGGGCTTTCTTTATGCTTTATAAAAGTTCCTAGCACCAAGGCTGTGATCAGGGACAAAGAAACAGCAACAGAGGCTAAACTGATCCCTAAAGGTTCTTCATAGGACAGAAAGTTTAGACTTTTGGGGATGCATTCATCATGGCTCTTGCTTGGATATTGATCTTCTGGACATTTGGAACAATTCAGCACATCTAGAGGGGAAAAGAGGGAAAGTTCCATTTCATTTCAAATGAAAGTGTTAATTGGAGATGATGCTCACAGTTTCTGGTGTTGGTGTTGCTGCTTATGCTGAACTCAGTCTCCTGAATTCAGTGTGGAAATAATCTTGTGGAAAGACATGGTAGGATTCTTGATTTTGCTGCTTATCCTTATTCTTAGTAGCAGAACTATATAGTTGGCTTCACTATTTGTATTAGCTCCAAGTTATCTTTGTTGTAACTGACATCCAGTCTCTGTGCTAATGTAAAGAACAAAGATGCACTAAGCTAGAAGGTCTTTCTTGGGGTTGAGAGGAATGCAGGTCTTTTGGTAGCAAGCATGAATTGTCCCTTTTGCTAGGCAGGGTCTGCCCTGGTTGCATTTGAATGGGAGACTACACATGAGCAAACTAAAATATTCCCCTTAAGGGATTGGGCCACTCTGAGGAGAGCACCTGCATGTTTGCATGAGGAAGGTTCCAAGTTCCCTCCCTGGCATCTTTATAATAGGGCTGAGAGAGACTCCTGCCTGCAACCTTGAAGAAGCTGCTGCCAGACTAGACAATCCTCAGGTAGATGGACCAATGGGCTGACTCATTATATGGCAGCTTCCTATGGTACTCTTTTCTTAAGGGTGTATAGCTGAGTGGATGCTCAAGGTTGCACAGTTTCTTGTACTCTCTGTCCACTTGCGCAAAGTACTGTACTGTACGGTGGACAGATTTGCATCATTCCCTTGAGCAAGTTCAGATGGACTGATGATAAGTATAGGTATAATGCTAGGCCTGAGTGCAAGCTTCCCAAATTAAAACTATCTAGCACAATAGCCTTGCTGTTCACATCACTCCTACAAGCACTTTGCAGGTGTTGGCAGCACCAATGTGGCCAAAGCTGATATGCTCACAAGACAGTTTGGGAAACTAGAAGTTCAGTCTTTGGCTGCCATGCTGGACATAGTCATGAGAATCAAACTTTTTTAAAGGTGTTGTGAAGAGCAACTATAGAGCAACAAATTGTGACTGAGGATGATGGAAATTGTAGTTCCACGGTTGCCTACCCCTGCTATAGACTATTGCTGCTTTCAAAGTGGGCAAACATGCTGTGTAAGCACAAGGATGCTGTACTAGGTAGTTTTGCTAAGTCTAGAGCATTTGTTCCAAACTAGTGTTGCACTGGTGCAAAAAACCTTTTTCTTGCACAGCAAATTGCACAGCTTCTAGTTTGCCCCTTCTGAGCAACCTCTTCCTCCACCCATTAACGTTGCAGAGAACTTTTCACTCTTTCTGTACCAGGTGCATATTGTATGTCAGGTGCATATTTTCGTTCTGCAGGTATGTGGATCCATGAATAGTGGTACCACATATAGTGAGATCTGCCTGTATGCAATTCACCCGGTTGAAAATTCTTGTGTGATCCATTTTGCCAGATTTCCAAACAGATACAGAAGAATATTGCGGGGGGCGGGGGGGATCTTAAGCTGTTGGCAGCATGAGACACTTAATAAACAGTCATCTTTCTTAACCCCATATGTTGAGATATTTGGTGCAACACATCACCTACCCTTCTGGACCGAGATTTCCCCTTCTGAGCATACAGCACAATCATAGCAGCAAAACATTTCCCCTTCTTTCCTTTTCTTCTGATAACCCGGGAGGCAAGAGTCACTACACTGGGAAAGGGGAGGCACCTATTAAAACATATAAAGAACATTTAGTTACAGAGAAGTTAAACTGATTTTTATTTTATTTTTAAATCATCATTTATCTGCAAAGAAAGAGAGAAAGAAAAAAATGGTTTTCATGCACCAGTCTAGCAGTAGATAACTACTGAACATGGCAGATATTATTGGGTGAGAACAAGCTAGGGTCTAGAGGAAGGAAACCGTCTACTCAGTCAGGCTACTGGGCACACAAATAACTTATACACACATGGGGCAGCCTTCAAAATGGCCTCAGTGAGTCAGGAGAGGGCCAGAAAGGCCCCAAAATGGCCCAAACCAGCCCTGTAAGGACCATGGGGAAGCCGGCAGGGGGTTGGAAAAGCTTTAGAGTTCCATCTGTAGCTGCAGCAGCAACCCCTGGAGGCAGCAGAGTTAACCTGGACCTGGTAGTGAGTTTAATATTTTGTTTTACAGGTTTTGAAACCTGGACCGGCTTGGAGCTGGCCCAGGGGGGTCCAGCTGGAGGTCGAGCCAAACCGGGCTAGGTCTGGCTCAAGGGTGAACTCTCGAACCAGTTAGATGGGGAACCAGCTGGATCTCAAGTCAGTTCACACATCCCTAGTGCACAGCATTACAGAATGTGCCCAGAACTCCTAGCCCCAGCACTGATATCCTGAGAAGCCTAACCCTCCCAAGATTCATCACAGTTAAAATGAAGCAAACACAGTTAAGTGTGTTCATGACTGTGTTTATGATCAGAAGGCTTGGGACTCCTCAAGCATCAGCTCTCTAAACCAGTTTATTCTACTGACCACTTGGGGCTTTAGGAGAAGAGGTAGTGAGTAAGAGAATCCATCTTGATTTCCCTCTTTTGTCTCTACTCTGAGCCCAGTTGACTGATATTCTCGGGTTACTTCCTTCCTGTTTCTTCCTCCTCTCTTCCGAGCACCCTGAGGTAGCTAGATGCAGGACACGCCTGCTGCACATGGAAGTTGCCACGATCACACTCACCTTGGCTGTATTGACACGTAATAAGAAACTGGAGGTAAAGGGGTCTCCAGTTTGAAGTTTTGAACAAAATATTCAGTTGTCTGAATGTGGGCAACTGCAGTTAAGAAAGAAAATGGACCCACGTTTTCCCTACTTGGAGAGTGATTTGTACCTTTGGTTTGTAGTGAGGTCTGCTAGCTGGACCCTCAGTTCCATGGTGCCTGTGTTATGTCCAAATGCTAGCACCACAGTCTGATTGCTTCACAACTGAAGTTGAGGGAGGAAACTCCTCTTTTGCTCCAGCTGTTATTGGTTTCTGGGATTGTCCTTCTGTAAAGAAGGAAGCCCAACCAGCTAGTCCCCCCTCATCTCTGTATTATTATTTATTAATTTATTTAATTTCATATCATTTGTATACCACCCTTCCAAGATGGCTCAAGAGAAGTCAGGAGTGGTCTTGTAGTCAGCAAGACTGTAGAGAGGGAGCTCACCTGAATGTTTCAATTCAGATGGGAGAGCAGGAAGAGGAGGGACCAGAACTGTGAGTACATTGAGCCCCGCGGTTCAACGTTACATGTGAACACAGCCATGTTTTGCCTCTTCAGACAGACTGTGATGAGCATGGGGAGGCTGAGGCTGTGGGGTGCATCAGCCCCAGGGTGTGATTTCTGGACACATTCTGAAAAGCTGTACACAAGTGCAGCATTCTGTTTCCTCCAAGTCTGAACAGGATTTGTCTTGTACCTGCATACAGATGTCTGTACACTCATATATGATTCTGTATGAATAATTGTACCTGTATTCATTTTAAAAGTAAACCTGGGCTCAGGACCCTTAAGGGCATGGTACAGGCAGGAAATGTACCGCGCTACATGTGTTCAACGTAGCATGTGAATAAGTGTACCTGTGTACACTGTATGCAAATTGTACATGTGTTGAACATTATTTACTTATCTATCATATCTAAAGGCTGTCTGATACAAATATTTCTAGGCAGTGTAGATGATCTAAAAATACAACCATAAAAACAGAATAAAAACAACTAAAACTGTTTTACAGAATAAAAACAATTAAAATATTTCAGAAATATAATGGAAATAATAAGTGAATAGGACTTAAGGTAAGCAGCACCAGCTTATGCAGCAATGTGAACATCGAGTCTCTGGGGGCATGGGGACCCTTATAATCATGTAGTCCCCAAAAATATCGCAGAATCCACACCTGGTTAAAGCTTTTGTGCCACACAATTGGTCCCTCATTAAGAATGAATCCTTTTCCATCTGTGGGATCCACTGTTCCAACTTTCACTTTAAGAAAGGAGTTGTTTGGGAAGATAATCATGTTCATGATATCAAATCTAGTAGTTGTCAATTCCCAGTTCTCATTAAAGGACACACTCTCTCCTGCTGAATTGTTAAACCAAATGCCTTGAAGAAGTGGGTGGAGCTAATAAAATGAGACCAAAACAAGATATTAGGGACTTCCTGCTCAAATGTACAAACACTTTTCACTGATTACATAGTTTTACGCAGTTTTATTATTTAATTGACTTAAATAGTTTATTAGACTCCTTTCCTAGGTTCATGGCAGCTATTGTCGTCAAAAAAAAAAAAGTTAAAAAGATAAATTCCAAAAATTAAAAAATGCAAATAGCCAGCCAGAAAATACATTTGTCTTACAGCAGTATAATACTGACAATTTATAGATCATCTCCCCCACCCTTAAGAGAAATCCAAGCATAAGACATAAATGTGAGCCTGCAAACTTCATTGATGCATAATGTAAACAAAATCATTCAATCCCTTATTCATGGAGGAGAAAGTTGGATGCAGTTTTATGGTCTACAAAAGTGTTCATGACAATGAAACTGTTGCATTGTGGAGACATTTACCTGCCAAGGCTGTAGATCCTGAACGTCAACTCTTTTACCCCCCTCTATTGCTCTGTGTTTGGATGTAGAGGAGTCCATGGCATGCAAAGCATGTGCTACAACATAGACAGCATTATAGATGCTGTAGCTGTGGCCAGTCATGCACATTTCAAAAACAGACTCAGGAAGGCTCTCCAGCCTCTCCTCCCCAGTACAAGTTCTATCATCTTCCATGAGCATCTGGAGATTTGGAAAGGAACAATCAAAGGCTTGTTCCCAGAAGTCCTTCAGAAAATGATCTTCATGGGACCACTGAGGTTTTACATTCTGAAGATATGCCTGAAACCCTACAGGTTCATTTGCATGAAGAGCAAAGTAAAAGGTACCGTTGAATATTTCAAATTTCCAGTTCCTTATGAGGCCCACTATTGCAAACTCAATCTGGGCTGTCATAATCCACACTTTTCCAACAGATCTGTTTTCCTCATACTCAGGAGCTGCTATAGCGATTAAGGTGCTCAGCCATATAAAAGTTATTGTTTCACCATAGATGACAAATGTCTTGGCTTTCTTATCCATGAATGCTTTATAAAAATTTTGTCCCCTACTACCGAGTTCAGTAACGTCAAGGAAATTGCCTTGGTTTGGGATTCTTTCCGTAAAGGCTGAACAGATAGCATTTTGGGAAAGTAATGGCTCCAGGGCCCCCAAGAAGTGGTCTCCACTCTCATCGTCCACAGCAAATACCCCAATCCATGTCCAATCAAAAGACTGAAGCAACCGGATAATCCCCATGTATTGATGGGCCTCATTTGGGACCATGCAGTAAAAGGAGGGGTCCTGTGCTGTAGCTTTTTCTTCTTGGGCAAATGAGCCATATGTCAGCTAAAAGGAAATGTACACATACTTTAGAGATGGTTTAGGAGAAGGATTTGAAGAAATATGTAGCTGAGTACTTTATATTCAGGAAATATTTGATGCACTAAAATCCTGGATTGAATTTTCTGCTCTTCTAAAAGTCAGTAGTGTTAAAGTCAAGGAGTCTACTGCTAATATTTGGACATATTATACTATATCTGAGGAACCATTATGGTAAGAACTATGCTTGACACCTCTGACTCCATCTTGTATTTTCTGTTCTCCTAGCCTGACAGAAGCATTCTCCATTTAACTTACTGTAAATATAATAAAAAGGCGTTTTGTTCAGTCATTCTCTGGTCATCTCTCCAATCCATTAAATCACTCCCAGAAGAAGAGAAGAATGAACCATACTTAAGATCAGGAAGAAGCTCTGATCTCCCGTGCACAGAGCTTACTTGTGGAATCTTGTAGAGACTTAGGATGTCTGCCATATGGAAGGAGATATCAGAGCCAAGTCCCACAATAACAGCCACAAGGTTCTTCCGGCCACCGCATTCATAACTGGGGACAAATCTATGAAGTTTGAAGAGCAGGTCCAAAGTGGTACGATGGACCATCCTTTCATTATAATAGCTATCATAGATATGGAACCCAAGAGAGACATTGGGCAAGATCTTCTGGTTTTTGTTGATCTCATTTATGGCAAACACCAGTGCCAGGACATGCTGGTAGAATTTGGTCACCATACTGCAGAAAGAGTAATACCTTCTTTCACAAATTCTGCAGGGTATTAAAAGGTTGCATTACAGCAATGGACTACTCTGGATTTAAGCGGGGCAATCTAATTTTGAAACAATCTTATGTAAACATAGTGTACTATCACCACCATTGGAATGAGAACACACAAACACACACAGTGAGCAATCAACTGTGGAAAGAAGCTGCAAATGTAGAGAAAGGTTTCCCTGTAGGCCTGTGGCCAGAGACACCAGTTTGGTATCTATACCTTTAAAACTCTATTTCACTGATGCCTGACACCCACAAATCTGTTTCCTGTACTTTTCTCACCTGACCAGTTGGATAATGATCATCATCTGCAGACATTCAATTTCATTGATACGAATGAGCACTTAGTTGGTCTTTGTTTTCCAGAGAGAACCTTAGGGATCAATAATGGGTGAACACATTGCCCAGGCTTGAGGACACTTAATATATGCCTACGAGTTCACAAAAACCTTATAGCTTTGGATATTCTTTTCTGGTTGAGTCCCCAAGGTGGTAGATAAGCAGATAAGCCAAATTCCTGTGTTAATATTGATGAAGGCATAGATGAATGTGGTATACGTAACATCTTGTACCAAATGCCCATCAGTCATTTATTTCAGGTAGATGGGATTGTCTCTTAGAAAAAGACTGAAAGGACATAAATCTGACATCTGAAATAAGATTACCAAGAAACACATTGGTGAGCATTTTAACGTGCACATTCACAGTGTCATGGACCTGAGAGTGTCTGTACTGAAAAATATTCATTATGGGAGACATGTAGGACCAGGAAATAGCAGAACAGGAATTTATACAAACGTTAGTTAGTTAGTTAGTTTGTTTGTTTAATGAATTTGTAGACTACCCACCACCAAAGTCTCTAAGCAGTTTACAGCATTTGATTGTCTTGGACAGGGATTAAATAAACTATGGTTTCCTGTCACACCATAAGAATTATATTTCATGTCGCTTAAACCCTGCTCTTTGAAGCATCTTAGAACGTTCCTATCCTGTGATTCAACTGCCCATTTTCCTGCATTTCTCCAGTAAAAACTGGAGAAAATAGGGCCATTCACACGACCGGGCGGATGGGGGTGAAGGCTGCTCCAACTCACCTTCCCCTCAGATGACCTCAGAAATTCTGCTGGGAGCACGGACTGCACTTCCAAATGATTCACACTCTGCCACACAGAACGGAGCTCCAAAGGCTGGGATGATGCATACTGGCCTCCAGATATCCCACAATACACTGTGCCATGAGCACAGTACATTGACAGGATCCTCCATCAGATGGGCACTCTAGGTGCCCATCTCTGTGCTTCCACGGGCTGCGTGCCAGCAGCTGGGATTAGGGAGTGCTTGCGCTCTTAACCTCAGCTAAGAGCCGGCTTTAGGAATAGGGTTAGGCTGGGCAGGAGCACTGGGATCTGTGTGGACAGTGGGGAATAGAGAATTCTATTTTCTGCATTATACAGTCCTCAATTCCCAAGCTTGACAGGACATGAGAAAACAGAGGAAGGGAGAATTCCTTACACTGGAAGTTCAAAGCCCATTTCCTGAGAAGGGTGTTCCTTGAAAGCAATTCTGTGGAACATATAATAGATGTGAGAGGCAATCCCCCCAATGAGGAGGCCACCTGGCTGGTACCACTCATGGGGCACAGGAAGCGGTCCACTCACAGGGCATTTCATGGGATGTACTTTGCACACCATGGGAGGCAGCAGAAACAGCAGCAACACTAATACGACTATCTGGGTGCATATCACCTCCTTGTACACAAAGACCCTTATGCACATCTGCAGTGGTACTGCTGAGATCACTTGGTTCAAAACAATGTGCAATGGATTTGTAAATCTGCTTTGGAAAGTAAGGAGCCTTGGTCTTCTCCTTAACATCAATATTAGAACATCCTGCCTTCAATGACAACCAAGATTCATGGATCTGCAGCCATCAAATAAAAGGGGAAACTGGTCAGAGTTCAGAGCCCTGCCTGTCTCTTCTTCCTCATCCCAGCTCTGAATGGTAGAAGTAGAGACATCTATAGCCACTTCCAGGCTTGGTTATAGTTGCTTTTCTACCTTCCAGAAAGCTGTTGGTTGTTATGGAGAATTAATTATTTCAGATAATTGCAGGGGAGATAATCACCTATGCTACATTTGTTCTCCAAGTGGCACCAGTGGTAGCAAAGATGTTTTTCCTCTCTGTTTTTGAAATGTATATCCCTGCCTCCCCAAGACCTCACAGAAGTTAAAGCAGCATAGAACCAACAAAATACCAAGTAATCAATGCAGCCGATAAAAACATAACAGATTAGCGACAGAAATAAAATCACAGATCAAACTCCTGTTAATATATAACAACCCTATCCATATGTTGGCTGAGAATTCTATTTCCTGTGTTAAGAAATTCTCAGGTCACTTGATATGGGAAAGGAGGGGAAGAACGAAATCCTCACATTGGAAGTTCAAAGCCCATTTCCAGAGAAGAAAGAAATTCTTGCTTGAATGAAATTTAATGGGAAATATAAAGGATCTGAGAGGTGCTTTGCCAAAAGGGAAAGGGTCGAATGGATGGATCTCTTTAGGGAGGGGGTTCCCTTCTCTGATCTTTAGTGGGACAAAAGTAAAAAGAGCTCAAGAGAGCTAGGCTTCTAGAAAAAGGCAGACAGAAGGAAAACTTTGGACTATCACTGGGAATGATGTAAATGGGTTCCTCTTCTTATCATCCCATGATTAAATATCAAATGGCAGGCCAATCCTGTAAGGGCAGTCATTCTTGAGGACTGAGGGCTGATTTGGACACATGCTGTTCTGTGTTGTCCATGAGAAAAACTCACTTCTGCAAAATATTATTTATCTTTAACTTTATATAACTCCATTCTCATATATATATCTCCCCATAGCATTCCTATATATATATGACCCCAAGCCATTGTACAGATTTCAGAACAATAAATTAATCATTTATTAAATTAAACTAGCACCATAAAAATATATGTACATATATATTTATTTACCACATGTTATACCACCTATAACCAACTCTCAAGGTGATTCATGACTGTAAAATCAACAGTTAAAAATAGATACACAAAATTAATTTAAAATTGAGTTTTAAAAACCAACTAAAAGTCTGACTGAACAGGTGTGTCTTCAGTGCTCTTCTAAAGGTCATCTGAGATGACACAGCTCTTACATCCACAAGGAGCATGTTCCACAGCCCTGGGTCAACTTCAGAGAAGTCTCACTGTTGAGGTACCACCAGATGAAGTAGTGATTACTGCAAACATCACAGAAAAGAGATATCAAAAATTTAATAGCTCCTTTCCCTTTTTGCTGTCCTGTCAGCTCATTGACCTTGGGGAACAGTGACCAAACCCACAGCGGGGGTGTAGCTATAGTTGAGTGGATAGGTTCTAAGTGCATTGATCCATAGAGTGACCGAGAGCCGGACACGACTGAACGGATAGAGAGAGAGGGTTCAAAGAACCGGGGCCCCCCAGCTCCTGAGGCCTCCCCCAGCTCCACCCCTCTCTATTTTCTTTATTATCTCTCTCGTTCTGAGGGGCGCTGGGGAGAGGGGTGACCACAAGTCCTAGCTATGCCTCCGATCCATAGAACTTCACCTTGTTCCTTTGTATTGCCAGACTGGTCCAAACTAAATAAAAAATCATACATGATGTATATTTCTGAGATTTGGGTTGAGGAGGCTAGAGGCCCGGTCCGATTCCTGCTTCTTGTCCTGGTTATCTGTTGAGGAGCAGGTGAGAAGACATGGGTGGAGAGGAGGACTGGCTGTGTTATATAAAAATAACATCTCTCTTACCAGCTTCCTCTTAGAGTATAATGAGTGTTTGTTCTAAGGTTTGGGGACCAGGGAAACAATGGGACTTTTGTTGGTGTACTGATCACACCGCTGCTCCGTAAAGGAGAACCCACAGAGCAAATTGCCCCAGTTGACTCAAGCCAATGGCAAATGTGGCATGTGGCAAATTGTTTCTCCTTTTCTTTCTTTCTTTCTTTCTTTCTTTCTTTCTTTCTTTCTTTCTTTCTTTCTTTCTTTCTTTCTTTCTTTCTTTCTTTTAAAAGCTACTAACTAGGATTTCCGTCTTCTCAAGGGTTGGTTTTGTTCCCTTATTTCTTAATCCCCTCCTAAGTAGACAGATGTATGCAAAAGACAGAGCACTCCTTCTTCCTACTTAAACCCTCAAGACAGTAGGCGGATGGGGCCACAGCCACCCATATGTAAGTAACTTCCGGATTGGTGTACAGTAATGTACTATACATGGGGTTGCATGTAAAAGGTTGCTTAAGTCTGTGCCAAAGTCATTGTGCCAAATTTTTCCCTTGATGTCAGCAACAGGTGATCGTCCCTATGATTTCTTGGCAAGTCCCTCTGAAATATAGCCTATTTATTTTCTGTGGCATCCTTATTACCAATACTGAGTACGCTGGCTTCCTTCTCTTCATGTATGTTTGGATGTACATTTGAATTGTACTCCCTGCCAAGTTTTCAAATGCTAACTTTGGAATGTTAATTTTCTTGTCTCGACTCCTTTCCCCACTTTTTCTTCTCCTGCCAGGGACCCTCTCACAGCAGGTGGTTCTGACCCAGTCAGAGTCAGTGGTAAAACCCAACCCAACCTGGAAAATCCCATAAACTGACTTCTGTGGTCCCTGAGTTTGATGTTAATAGCAAACTGGATGAGCTGGATGAGACAGAAACCTGGACAAACACTGGAATGGCGTGTTAGCTATTACAGTTCTAGTAGCAGTAATTATTATTGGCCTGCAATCCAAGGGTGGTTTATGGCATCCAAGGAGAGCTCCAACTTCTATCTGCAAACGAACAGCCTGCAAGCAGAGAACACAGCCATTTACTACTGTGCAAAGGGTGCACAAAGTGAGAGAGATCCCACTAGATCTCAGACAAAACAATTTACTGCATGAATTTTAGAGGAAAATGTCCAAAGATGGCAGCAAAGGAAGAAATATCTCTTAGGAATCACCTGATGCAAAATTTATTAGCAGTCAGCTGGTGTCATTCTTTGACCCATCTCCTGGTTATTGTGTCTTGTTCCTGAATCTTCCTTTTCTTGTCTGCTAGGACAAATCAGACCAGTTCCCTCCCCATGCCTTTCTCACAAAATTTCCCATAATTCTTCGATGAAAAGCTTGCCATTCCTTTAAGAATTCAAAGGAATGCAGAAGTTCCTCGGGTGTGGCTTCTCTCATAATAGCCGCATACATTAGATACACCCACGAAAGTGTGTGTGTGTAGTTCTAGTGTTGTTAGAGTGGGAGAAACAATTTTCTCCACTCTCTCTACTCCATGCATAATTTTATACACCACTATCCGGTCTTCCCATAGTTGCCTCTTTTCCAAACTAACACGCTCCAGATGCTGTAGCCTTGCCTCCTAGGGAAGGTGCTCCAGGCCCCTGATCATCTTGGATACCCTCTTCTGCACCTTTTCCAGTTCTATAATGTCCGTCTTAAGATACGGTGACCAGAACTGCACTCAGTACTCCAAATGTGGCCACACCATGGATCTGCATAAGGCCATTATGACATTAGTATTTTTATTATGAGTGAGTGCTGTCTAGGTTTACAGTATGTAGTAAGCAGCAGCTAGCTCAGAGGACTTTTCATCCTACCAAATCCAGCGGCTGCTCAGGACATGATCACAGATGGGACCTCCACCTTTGTTTCCTGCTGACAGATGATCAAAGGTCAGGAGCATGCATAGCTCCAGCACTAAGGGAGGTAGATTCTCCTACCCTATTCTTAATCGGGTGAGCTCAAACAAGAATCAGTTTCTAAAAGCTTGTGTTCCTCCTCTTTTATCCTGAGATGTATGCAAATTCAGGGGCATCTTCCTCTTTAAACCATTCATGCAACTCTGCCACATCTACATGCAGTCAACAGGCTTGTGTGCCTCACCACCATCCCTTCAAAACTCATCAAGTAATCAACGGGCAATAATGATACTTTGGCTTCATTTTTCCCCCTTGCAACAGTCTTCAGAGGTATTTCCCCCCTCCTTTTCAATAAAGGAAAGTGTTACATTCCAAGCGTGGCATGTAGCAAGTTTCTTTCAATGTTCTTTATTTCCAGGTGTCCAGTCAGAAGTCCAGGTGACGGAATATAGAGGTGTAAAAAGGCCTGGGGAGTCCCTCCACCTGACCTGCCAAGGCTCTGGGTTCACCTTCAGCAGCTATGTAATGAACTGGGTGAGACAAGCTCCTGGAAAAGGCTTGGAATGGGTTGCATTAGTAAGTGAAACTGCAGTTACCATTCGGTACACAGATGCAGTGAGAGGGAGCTTCACCATCTCCAGGGATAATGCAAACAGCCAGCTTTATTTGCAAATGAACAGCCTGAAATCCGAGGACACTGCTGTGTCTTACTCTGCAAGATACACAGTGAGAGGAAGTGAATCTGAAGCCCTTCAAAAAACCTCTTTCCAGTCTTGGACATCTGCCATTAGTCAAAATGAAGAAATTAGAAGCAAGGTGGTGATGAGCCAAAGGAGACATCATTTTTGACCCTCTCTTTAGCTCTGACATGATAAGATCTCTTTATCTCCCCCCCCCGCCCTATGAATTACACACATGGGGAATGATAAGAACTGGGGCCATGGTGAGGGTATCGAAGGCTTTAATCCCACTCCCACAGCTTCAGTCTGGTTCAGGCCTCCTGTATGTTCCTTTGACCAGGGAAGGGGAGGGGGGAAAAACTTCCACTGGCCACACAGTTTGGGCTTTGTATTCCAGCTCTGAGTAGCTGTTCTTTTCCTGGCTCAGCTCTTTCTCCTTTTCCATCTCCCATCAAGTGCCCTCTTGCAAGTCGTTGTTACTCAGACAGATCACCCAGTGGTGCAAAACTCAGAGAAGCCCATGGACTGACATGTGCTGTGTTCAGTGTTTCCAGGCAGCATCCTGATGAACATCCTGCTTAGGTATGTTCCACCTGTGCAACAGAGATGGGGGAAATTCACAGTTCCCCCATTTCCTTCAAAATCCCCACGTATCCCCCCAAATATGTCCCTGGTGGTCCTCTAATACTCAGGGAAATATTTGAAGGGGCATTGCGGAGAGCACAGGGGGAAGGCATTTCAGTGAAGATTCCCCCTCTCCTCTTGCACAAGCAAAATGTAGTTGACCCAAGTGGAAGGTTCTTTTGGCTGCTGCCCAGCAACTATTGGGTGATCTGAACCAGACACAAGCCCAGCAAGGATCTGGAGTGCAGTCTTTGGTATGGTCATAATCAGTCCCCTGCACTGCACCCCAGAAATGATTTGCAATCTCAAACAACTGATCCAATGTATGATTGGAAAGCAGTAGCAGCAGCAGCAACAGTGTTTTACTGTAAAAGAATAGAGTTGGTGAGTAGGATCCCAGCTAGGGATGTGTGTACAGGTTCAAATTTGAACCGGTTCAAATTCAAACCAGGCTGGTTCGAAGGTTCGAATTCGAACCGAACCAGCCATCAGGTTCGAGCTGCAGGTTCGAATTTGAACTGAACCAGGGGGTGGTTCGATTTTAACCAGTTTGAACAGGTACTGACATACAGAAATTGGTAGGATGGTAGCTGTCACCCAGGGGTACCTGACACCCAAACCCCAAAGCAATTGGACACTCATACGATTATTTATGAATTTTTGAAAATTATTTTTATTTTTTTCTCATAGGGTATAATGGGACTCAAACCAGTCCATTATTCTGAAGTGTGGAGCACCCATGGGTGCCAACAACCACTGAAGCCAAAAGCGAAGCACCCCCTCCTGGTTCTAACCTGGTTCGAATTCGAACCGTACCCGGCAAACTGGTTTTGTGCACATTCCTAATCCCAGCAGATCTCCAATAAAAATACACCACTCAAGAACTTCAGAGAAAAGTCACCAGAGGGGGGCAGCAGAGATCCACCAACCAAAGGAGGACACAAAGGTGAAAATGCATAATGGGAAACAGATATGTATTCCATTTGTTTTTCTGAAATGGGGAAGAGGCACACACACAAACACTCACATAAACCTTCTAAAGTTCCTCCTTTGCCCCACTCCAAGATCCTCATTGGTATAACCACACGGTGTCTTGGCTCTCTGTGGTGTCTCTCTGTGGCTCTCAACACACACACACACACACACCTCTTCCTGACACGCATGTACAAAATTTTGCATGGCAAACAAAATGACAATGGATTTGTTACAAAGGGTCATATTATATTTTCAAAATGAAATTGCCATGTTGAAAACATGAAAAAAGTGTGTCTATGGATTGCGGGATCACACCGTCTATGCCAGTTTTCTGCTCCCCATAGTGGCTGATCTGATACTTCTGAGAGACTATGAGGCTGTTCTTGTGCACAGTCTAAACCACGCTAGGGATGCGCAGCCTGGGTTTGGCTGCATGTGAGAACTGCCTGGATTGGGCCCGATCCTGGTGGGCCAGTGCTGCCCAGTCTGATTTTGCAGCCCAGCTGTTATCCAAGTTTAAGGGAGCCAGTGTTCCCTTAACTTGGGCTTGCTGTTTGTGTGCATGTCAGGCATCACATGTGTGGTGTAGTGCACTGTGGGATCCACAGAGGCTGGGACAATGAGTCCCGGCCTCCGTTTACCAGCACTGCTGGGCACAGTTTGGAGATTCATCCATGCTGCTCATCTGAGAGCATGGGTCAAGCTCCAACACAAGACATCACTTGTCGGCGGGGGGGTAAGCTGAACCGGCCTTCCCTCCACCCGCCGACCACCCTGCCATGTGAATGACCTCTATAGCTAGAGCAAAAGGTGATGGCCGTCCCTTGATGATTATCCCAAGCAGCTGGCAGTCAGAGGTATACTGCCTCTGGAATTGGGGTTTTTATTTTTGCCTATAATTGTGAATAGGTACCAAGAGGTCTTTCCATTGTTATTAAGTAAAAAATGCTTCTTTCCCTTTCTTTTCCGCATCTCAGCTAGTGCATAAAACCACACTTTCTGGAAGTGCATTTCACAGGTAAACTATGAGATCATTGGAGAGGAGCACAGGGGTCTGGCTGGATCCAGGCATTATGTACAACCAGCCCTACCAGGCTAGCACTGCCTACCTGGGTATGGCTGTGTAATGTCTTCTTCTAGCTGGATCTTAGCTCAGCAATGGTAGTAATCATTTTAATTATTAATTTTTATTGTTTGCATCTAGAATTGAATTGTTGCAGCATATATAGTACTATGGTTAACACTTTGTTGATGGAGTTGTGCCGTAGAGTTGGTGTCGACTCCTGGTGACAAAGTTGTGCCGTTGAGTTGGTGTCGATTCATGGCGACCACAGAGTCCTGTGATTTTCTTTGGTAGAACACAGGAGGGGGTTACCATTGCCATCTCCCACACAGTATGAGAGGATGCATCTTCCTATATGGCTGCTGCCTGACTCAGTTGCTTCCTGTAGTCTGGGAAACATACCAGTGGGGATTTGAAACAGCTACTCCTTTCTCCCTAGGCATGTTACTTCCCAGCTGCGCCATGAACCTCCATTTATCAGAGCATGGGCTCATGCATGCAGTGTTCTATCTGCATTGAAGAATATGGGCATTGCCTTTATATAAACAATTCCCTTAAATGTGTAGAGACTGGGGGTGCAAGCCCCCTCACCCCTCTACATATTTATTAAGGGCATTTGAGTGGGGTTGGCAAACATGCAGCTATACTTCAGCTTAAAGCAGCAATGCCTATTTGTTTTAGAAAACAGCTAGCCTAACAACCATTTTGACTATTTAAAAAATTGTGTTCAGTATCCAAAATAATGAAATAAAACCCATCCAGCATATTTATATACCCAGATTAGTCTGAATGCAGATAGTAGCATCTAAATTGCCTTAAGAACATAAGAGCCCTGCTGGATCAGGCCCAAAGCCCATCTAGTCCAACATCCTGTTTCACACATTGGCCCACGAGATGCCTCTGCAGAGCCCACAGGCAAGAGGTGAGGGCACGCCCTCTCTCTTGCGTTTGCTCCTCTACAACTGGTATTTTGAGGCATCGTGCTTCTGAGGCTGGAGGTGGCCCTTAGCCACCAGACTAGGAGACAGACTAGTAGTTAAGTTCTTTGGGGCAAGTACAGCTATGGAGGTTTCTAAGCAACCTGATAACATTTCCCTTTTAATCTCTCAATCTCTCTCTCTCTCTCTCTCTCTCTGTCATCGACCCTTTAGGGAACAGTGACTACAGTGCCATCAAATTCAGCATACATGCAGAGAGAATATCACCAAGGATGTCTAACACAGACATTTTGAATTTCAGAAGAGAAAACTTCTCCAAAATGAGAAGAATGGTGAAAAGAAAGCTGAGGGGGGAAATCAGGAGAGTCACTTCGCTCCAGAGTGCATGGAGTTTACTCAAAACCACAATACTAGAAGCCCAGTTAGATTTTATACCCAAAAGGAGGAAAGGTTCCACTAAGTATACGTGGGTGCCAGCATGGCTAACAGGTACCGCCAAGGAGGCCATAAAAGGGAAGAAGACTTCCTTCTGAAATTGGAAGGCCTCTCCAAACAAAGAGTACAGAAAGGAACACAAACTGTGGCAAAAGAAATGCAAGGTGACAATAAGGGAGGCAAAAAGATAGTTTGTGGAACATTTAGCCAAAAGAATCAAGGGGAATAACAAAAAATTCTTTAAGTACATCAGAAGCAGGAAACCTGCCATGGAGGCAGTTGGACCATTAGACAATGAGGGAGTGAAAGGGATTAATAAGGAGGATGTGAGGTTGGAGAGAAGCTGAATGAGTTCTTTGCATCTGTCTTCACGGCAGAGGATACTGAGCATATACCTGTTCCTGAACCAGGCTTTTTATGGATGGAGGCTAGAGAGCTGAGTCAGATAGAAGTGACAATGGATGATGTTCTAAACTGTCTGGAAAAACTTAAAGCTAACAAATCAACAGGACCATACGGCATGCATCCAAGATTCTTCAAAGAACTCAAATGTGAAATTGCCGTCCTCCTTGCTAAAATATTTGACTTATCCCTGAATTTGGGCTCTGTACCAGAGGACTGGAGAGTATCAAATGTAACACCGATTTTCAAGAAGGGATCCAGGGGCGATCCAGGAAATTACAGGCTGGTTATCCTAATGTCCGGTCCAGGCAAATTGATGGAAAGCATCCTCAAGGATAAAATTGTAAAGCACCTAGAAGAACAGGCTTTGCTGGGAGTGAGTCAGCATGGCTTCTGCAAAGGTAAATCTTGCCTCACCAACCTTTTGGACTTCTTTCAGAGTGTCAACAAGTATGTGGATCAAGGTGATCCAGTTGACATAGTCTACCTGGACTTCCAAAAAGCTTTTGACAAAGTTCCTCATCAAAGACTCCTGAGGAAACTTAGCTGTCATGGGATAAAGGGACAAGTACATGTGTGGATTGCTAACTGGTTGAAAGACAGGAAACAGAGGGTAGGTATAAATGGAGAGTTTTCACAATAGAGGGAAGTAAGAATTGGGGCCCCCCAGGGATCTGTCCTGGGACCGGTGCTTTTTAATTTATTCATAAATGATCTAGAAGCAGGGGTAAACAGCGATGTGGCCAAATTTGCAGATGATACCAAACTTTTGCGGGTAGTTTAATCCAAAACGGATTGTGAGCAGCTGCAAAAGGATCTCTCCAAACTGGGGGAGTGGGCGACAAAATGGCAAATGCGGTTCAATGTTAGGAAGTGTAAAGTGATGCACATTGGGACAAAAAACCCCAACTTCAAGTATATGCTGATGGGATCCGAGATGTCGGTGACGGACCAGGAGAGGGATCTTGGGTTTGTGGTGGACAGCTCGTTGAAAGTGTCAACTCAATGTGCAGCAGCTGTGAAAAAGGCAAATTCCATGCTTAGAGAGAAAGGCTTAGAGACACAGACAGAGCTCAGAGCCGTTTTCTCAAAAAGCTTAACTTTGTTAGTATGTTTCTTAGCCTGCCTCCTCCTCATTTCTTACTTGGGTGCAAACACTCCTTGCAGACACACCTCATTCACTCCTGCTAAAAACCGCAGAGTCAGGGGAGACAAATCTTGCAGTGAGGTAATCTCAGTCCTCTAATAGTGAAAATATTCCCCAAAATTGGCACAGCTTCAGAATACAAGCCACGCAACTCAATTAGGCTATAAGTCAAAGGCAGAAGTCTCAATTAAAAAAGAAAAACAGAATATAAGATAAAAACAGGAGCTCAGAACTTGCATGTTACCTCCTCCTGTTCCTTCTTTCTCCCGGAAGACCAATCAGGAATTTATTGATTTATTGATTTGATTTGATTTGATTTGATTTGTATACCGCCCTTCCAAAATGGTGCAGTGCGGTTTACAATTAATATCGAAACAACAGCTCATGTGCTTCTTTGTTGTCAATTTTACCAAGATATATGGTGTAAACATACAAATCCTTTTATTAGTTGTCATCCAGGTTGTACAGATTCTTTTTATGTTGATTATCTTTCTGTTGAGATTGCCACAAAAGTGAGGTCCAAAACAACAAAAGGTTTTGTAGCCGAAACAGGGACATTTCATTTTGTATACAAAACTATTAGATCTGGAAAATGGGTGTTTTGTTTTGTCTACAAAACACCTGAAACGGGTTGTGTCGGGTACAAAAATTTTCACACATCCCTAGTCTTTTCTCCTTATTAGCTGCTCTCTCTGGTTCAGCTCAGGTTTCAGCAATATGATGAAACATTTAGGGGAAAAGATGCAACCCAGTAATCCAGCACTGGAGGCTAAGATGGAGAAGATCTCCACAGCCACCATGGATTTCCCCTTGGTGCTGAGGTAGGTGGGAACAAAAGACAACCAAACGCTGCAAAACACCAGCATACTGAAGGCGATGAATTTGGCTTCATTAAAGGTGTCCGGCAACTTCCTGGCTAAGAAAGCCACCATGAAGCTGATGATGGAAAGAAGTCCCATGTAAGCCAAGACAAGATAAAACATGATGACAGATCCTGCATTGCATTCTACTATGATCTCTCCTGTTAATGACTGCATGTCCACATCTGGGAATGGGGGAGCTGTTCCCAGCCACAGCCCACAAATACCAAATTGAATAAGGGAGCAGGAAAGGACAATGCAGTTGGACAGTTTTTTCCCCACCCACTTCCTCATGCTGGACCCTGGTTTGGTGGCCATGAAAGCCACAACCACTGTGATGGTTTTGGCCAACACACAAGAAACGGCCACTGAAAAAATGCTGCCAAAAGCAGGCTGCTGGAGGAAACAGGTCACTTTTCCAGGTTGTCCAAGAAACAGCAAAGAACAAAGGAAGCAGAGCAGGAGGGAAATGAGGAGAGCGTAGGTGATTTCCAGGTTGTTGGCTTTGACGATGGGGGTATCTTTGTGCTTAATAAAGATTCCTAGCACTAAAGTAGTGATGAGGGAAAAAGAAATTGCAACGGAAGCTAAACTGATCCCTAAAGGTTCTTCATAAGAGAGGAAGGTTAAACTTCTGGAAATACATCTATCTCGGTTCTTGCTTGGATACTGATGTTCGGGGCATTTTCTACAATCAGCCATATCTGAAAAAAGAAAGAGGCATTGTCACAATGTCAGTCCATTTGTCAATTGATGCTGAGCCTCATGCCTGACTTCAATTCAAGTATCAATCTTCATTTGGAGCTATGAGTTATGTAAGTATGGCCAGAGGTCAGACATAGCCACCCATCCCATAAAAGCAGTAAGAGGGGATATACAATCTGCCAATAGATTTTGGCACATCACAGATGCAATTTTTGTTGGAGATTCAGCTCCAGATGCCATCTAACCTTTGGACTGATAACCCAAATGACCACTAGGATCATTGGGAGTAGAGATAGAGACTTAGCATCTCCTTCTCTTTCCTGTTTATCTCTGCCTCTAGGACCCCTCAAATGATAGAATATACTCAGGAACTTTCTGGAAGTGACGGCATCATTGTTGTCCTCCTCCTCTTCCTCCTCCTGCTCCTCCTTACCTGCTCCTCCTCCCCTCCTCCCCCCTAGAATACTTCTATAGTTCTCTCTCTGACAACCATGTAGTCAGCAGCGAGGGTCTAGGTCTTTCCTATCACCATAGCCTTCTAAATAAAATAGATGAGTTTAACTGTAAGTCAATTTCCATGCTTATCTTTTACAAGCAGTTGCCCCTGAGCACCTGCTAGCTTCTTCTGTAATGGGAGTGAGTTAGCTCCTGAAATGCTCTACTATGTATATTGAAGTAGTCTCATTCATGGAAAGGCTTGATCCTTGTGACTCTGGGGAGGTGGAAACCATAGACCGTGTTCTCCTTTCATGTCCCTTCTATAAAGACAGTCAGGAGAGGCTCATTTCTCCCCTGCTTCTTAAATAGCCTGGTCGCTCTAGTCAAGTCTACACCAAGATGCTGCTCTCCGATGACAAACGGTCCCTCATGTGCATTGTTGCCAGGTTTTATGGCGAAGCATGCAAAATCCACAGGATCCTGATCGCCAGTTAATACTCCTGGAAACAGATGTATGACTATAGAGCATTTTACCTGCTTGGTGGTATAATTTTAACCTGCCTTTTACTTCACAGCTTTTATATTGCTTTAATGTAGCGTGCATATGTTATTTTATCCATTTTATATTTTTAGTTGCTCTACTTTTATGGATAGCTGTACATTTACTCCATTAATCTTCCCACAGTTTGTAGGCTTAGTTGTTAGTATTTTACTTTACTAATTGCCTTACAGTTTTTAGAATTGTATTTTACTATTATAATCATATTTAGTTTATAGAGTTATATTTTATTTTAGCATGAATTTTATTATATTGTTTCTGTTCTTTATCCTGTGCTGGTCTTTGATTGTAATAAAGATGATTGATTGACATTACCTACCCATTTGGTCGGAAATCTTCCCTTCTGGGCATGGAGCACAATCATAGCAGCAAGATTGCTCCCCTTCCCTCCTTCTCTTCTGAAAACCAGGGTGGCAGGAGTCACTGCAGACTGAAATGGGCAGCTCCTATCACCAAACACAAGGGGTGTTTAGGATGAGAGAAAGCAGGCGAAAGAGAAAGCTGGCTGTAATTTATTTATTTATTTATTCATTCATTCATTCATTCAATTTCGATACAGCCCTTCCAAAAATGGCTCAGGGAGGTATAAACAGAAAAACAATAAATAAATAAGATGGATCCCTGTCCCCAAAGGGCTCACAATTGATAAGAAACAGAAGATAGACGCTAGCAACAGTCACTGGAGGTCTTGTGCTGGGGGTGGATAGGGTCGGTTACTCTCCCCCTGCTAAATAAAGAGAATCGCCACGTTGAAAGGTGCCGCTTTGCCAAGTTAGCAGGGGTTAGCAGTTGGCATGGAAGAATGCAGGAATGGTACTAGGAAAAACTCTTAGTATATCTTGGCACATGGCAGATATTATTTTTGATGAGGAGAATTTGGAGACTAGAAAGGAAAATGTCCCATCAACCAATCATTATTACAGTCCAAGACCAGCATGTTTTCTTAATGACTCAATGAAGTAAGAAAGAAATGATGTATTGATGACTCAGCTAAGTCATCACAAATCCTCATAATGCAGCACACACCCACACACCCATGCACCCTCCCACCCACACCCACGCCCACACTCACATGTTTTCTGGAATTCACACCTGATTAAAATGCCTGTGCCACACGATCCTACTTTCATTAATAAGCAATTGTTTCTCCTCACTGGGATGGAAGCTTCCAACTTTTATACTAAATAAGGAATAGTTTGACAATATGAGGATATTCTTTATATCAAATCCAGCTACCATTTCCCACTTCTCATTAAAGGAAACTGTTTCTCCTGCTGAATTGTTGAACAAAATGTGCTGAAGGAATTGATGGAGCTAATTGGAAAAGGAAAAGGAAATAGGGGATATAATGTATTATTCAAAATATTGTTATGCTGGTTATGAAGGAAAGAAACTTCAAAAAGTGGTACACATATCAAAAGAAGATTAAAAAAAATAGTTCATCGCTATAAAGGGACTTACAGTCTATGGAAAGACAAAAGGAAGGCATCTCCAAACAGCCAGTGGAAAAGGATTGTGAAAGTCTATTTCCCATGGCTAAAGATAGGTGAAGAATCATTTTAAAAGTGTCTCTTTCACCCTGATAAACCCTGTGGTAACTGGATAATGGAGCAGTTCAGATGTCACATAAACTTGGGCTTCACATGATGTTCTTGGAAGCATTTGTGCTCCCTCCCCTTTCCAGCTGGGATAATAAGCAGAATATTACCTGTTCCCAGTCTGCAACAAGTGAAGGTCAGTCATGCCATATTCAAGAGATGGATCCTGAATGATTTTGAGACTGTCCCATATAAATGGGAATCTGCAGTCATAGTCAAATCCAGAGTTCAGATCTTAGTTTTTCTAAAGTAAAGTAAAAGTAAAGTAAAAGTAAAGTAAAAGTGAAGTGTGCCATTGAGTCTGTGTCAACTCCTGGTGCTGACAGAGCCCTGTGGTTGTCTTTGGTAGAATACAGGAGGGGTTTACCATTGCCTCCTCCCACACAGTGTGAGATGATTATGCTTTCAGCATCTTCCTATATTGCTGCTGCCTGATATAGATGTTTCCCATAGTCTGAGAAACCTACCAGTGGGGATTCTAACCAACAACCTCTGGCTTGCTAGTCAAGTCATTTCCCACTGGGTCATTAGGTGGTTGTAGACTGTTAGAAACAAGACAGCTACAAGCATTGTATTTATTTATTTGCAAATTTTAAAACCACCAAAGACTCATGCTGCAGATAGAAATTTGAAGATGAGCAAATATGGCCATTTCCACCCTCATTCGCCTGATCAAGAGACTGGTACAGATAAGGATGGTGCCCTCTTCAGCAAACAAGAACATATGCCTTTTTGAACCTTTTTGCACTTGGGACACCTGAGTTTGGAGGGAGTGGGCAAAAAGAGAAACATTTCATCACTCACATAAACACTTGCCTAGCTTGAACTTGCCTTTGTCCAGAGGATACAGCTGCCCCGATTAAATCCACCTTCTCAATAGACAACTTGCTCTGCTCAACTTGAGCACCCCTCCAGGGAGGGATAGCCTTGTGATTAACTCAAACACTGACCCAGGACATGATTGTGGGTATATTTACCCCGATCAGACCACATGGAATCAGAATCCGATATACTACAGGCTCTCACAAGGTGGGTTCTCACTCCTGACCCTTGCCTCTTTCCCCCCTCCTAAGGAATACAATAGAACATAGAACAAAAGGGCCACACGTGTAAAGAACAAACCAAAACCAAATCAGTTCCATAATAAACAATATAACGAATGTTGTTAAGATTGAAACAGCAATTCAAATATCAATCCATATCAGCTCTGTGTTCATTCTAAGGATAGCATTTTGTATGTAAGCGATGTCACATTGAAAGAGAGCTATATATACATATAAGAAGACACACAGAGGGCTTCAATTTACAATCATGAACCTTGAAACTCCTACGCAGAGTCAGTCTAGATACGGTGAGTCATACTGCTCCTGAGGAGACATGCCAGGTCCAAATGCGTATTCAGGCCCCCGGCCCCACTGATCTATACCTATCAATAAATTCAACTTCTTTATGCATAAGGATTTTCCATGCATCCTCTCTCCTGCCAATATATGGTTTGTATTTAAATAAATTACAAACATTAAAGTCATTTTCAGAGTGTTGCTTGTCAACAAAGTGAGGGGTTAAGGGAACCTCCATATTACCGTTTCTAACTCTTGAAATATGTTCAGAAATTCTCATTCAAAGAGGGCGTGTGCTCATTCCAATATATATCATGGGACAAGTACAGGCAATCATATAGTCTTTGACCTGGCATGTTTCCTCTCATGAGAGCTCAGCTCCGTTTTAGAGTTGGTGATTCTTCCACTGGTTGTTTGTTTATTTTGGTTGAAAGATCTTAAATTGTTGATGGTTTGGGGGATCTTTTGTTATCAATCCTAGGTGGATATGGGTTGCATTATTTATGTGTGAATTTACATTAAGAATTGATCTTTGAGGTGATCCCTTGAATGAACAATACTGGTTGTTGTATATTTGGTCTCCTCAGGAGCAGTATGACTCAGCTTATCTAGATTGACTCCACAAAGGAGTTTCAAGGTGCATGATTGTAAATTGAAGCACCCTCTGGGTGTCTTTTAAATGTATATATAGCTGATATACACGGAGCTGATAAGGGGTGATTTTTGAATTGCTGTTTCAATCTTAACAACATTTGTTATATTGTTTATTATAGAATTGATGAAAATACTCTTTCTTTAGTCCTTCATGAGGAAGCCTCAGAGAAAGATACTGAATATCCGGACAATTTTTAAGGACTTACTAGCGAAGGAATTATTATTACAAGCCTCAGATTACAGAATGGACTGTTATTACAATACATCTTTCTATGCTAAGGACCTACTAGCGGAAGAATTATTATTCTTACAAGCTCCAGATAACAGACCGGACTATCATTACAGCACATTTTTCTATGCTGATCTCAGAAGAGTGGAACTTATGTACTTTGAGAAATAGTGAACTTGTTTTGGTTTTCTGTTGTAACATCACAGACCTTCATACTGATTTATTAAGATTGGAATATTTTTACCATCTTCATTATTCTGTGTTCTGGGCAATTTTGGACATTTCTTGGTGTTCTTTTGAAATACGTACATTTATTAAAAGATTTATTTATAAAACTTAGGACACACATTCACACACACACACAATTGTTTAATTTCTGAATTTGCATGTTTATATATATTTGCTGTTTGGACACGGTTTATTGCTAGTCTTGGTTGGTTCTTTCCCCCTTCCGGCATCGCCATGCACCCTACTCATGAGCAGTGACTCTAAATGGAGCGTGGACCTAAAGAAACCTCCCCCCCCCACCGTGAGCCCCCTCCTGCTTTAGGACAAAAAAGCAGGGGGATATTTTCTGTCCACAGGGGCCTCCAGCTGTTCTGGGTGGCCTTTCCAGCAGTTGCCACCATGGCGATCCTTCCCATTTTCACCGCTATGTGCACATCGATTGGGTGGGGGGTTAGAGCCAAGTGGGACTCCCCCGTGGGGGTGGCTGCAACAGCAGCTGGTGGGCTTCTATGGGACTGAGCGCAGGACAGATGCTCCCGCATCCCTGTGCAGTATGAGTCTGGAGCATGACAAGCCCATGATCTCCAAGTAAGAACTAGTTTATTTTCTAGGCAACGTTACACCATGTATTGAAACTCCTAACCCACCTCACCTGTAATGCCCCAATTTTACTTTCAATAAAACTTTGAAAAATAAAATCATGCCTCCCTCCTCATTTCTAATACATCCAACATTACATTAAATTCATTCTGCGTTAGAAGTGCCCCCTGGATGGAGTTAATGTCCCCACTTAAGAAACAGCATGGGTGAGGCATCAGCTTTCCTACACCTTCTGTCCTTTCAAACCAAACACAGAAGATGGTGCTTTCCTTTGTGAATGAAGACGCTGCAATGGGGTTATGTCTGGCTTGTCCTGTCTCATATTACTTACGCAATTCAACCACTTGATCAACAAAGGCACTGTCAGCTAGGCATAGGCCCAAATAGGTTTGTCTGGTTTGGTTCAAGTATGAACTGGGCTCAATCCAAAGCAGTTGAGTTTGGTACCCCAAACAAGGGGCCGGCACAGCTCGAATTCACGCCTTTTCAGGCCAAGCTTGGGGGTACCAGGGATTTTTTTTAAAGACAGACCTTCCACCTCTGAGGCCCATGGGGGTACTGCCATTTCACAGGGGGTTCCCCTCCCTCCACCAGCTTCCCCCCACTCTATACCTTGAAATTTCAGCCCATGTATGCATCCCTTCCTGAGGTGCCAGTGGTCATTTTGTAGGCCACCACACATACTGTCTGGTCGTTTGTGTAATCAAGTCATGACCCAGGTCATTGAAATTACCAGAGCACATGTATGCAGCTTCCAAAACCACCTCATCATGGGCTGGAACAGAACAAAAAGAGACCCCCAAAGCCCTGGAAAGACAGGGGGTGGCTTGTGAGAGAGGGGGACGAACCAGAGCCCCCCCCTGGTGGCCAGTGAAGCACCCCTCCCTGTAATTTAAAAAAAAAATCAAGTGCAGAACCCCTGAACCAGTCCTGAGCTGCCCAGGGTGGTTCACCTTGACCTCGTGCCAAACTGGGCCTGGGCTGAGTAGGAATCATTGTATTTGGTGCCAGTTTGCACATCCCTCCTGCCATATATACACTGTGCTGAAACGTTGTTCCTAAACATAGTAACATGAGGGCACATTCACAAGAACAGTGGCCAGCAAATGCGAACATGACAGGACCACTCCAAGAAAGCCATCACACTGATGTCACTGGTGGATGTGCCAATGAGCTCTTGGTGCACTCTTGGTGCATACTCAGACCAACTTAGGTAGTCTCATCTGAATAATCCCTCCACACATGCGCCAACAAGGACTGGGAGTTCATGTAGAGGAGTGATTCACCTGAAGTGGCCTCAAGTGGTTTCCCCGACCTGTAGACAATGCTGGACAACTTGCTGGGTAACTTTTTATTTGTATCACAGTACCACCATAATTTCAAACTGCACTTCTTTGGCTTGCTTGGCATGCATTGTTAGAAGGGATAGCACTTGGGAGACATAACAGCTGCTCACCAACTTCTGGTTCTTACCTAGAGATGAACTGTGTATGGTGGAACCCTTGAGCCAGGGTTACTGGCACTTCCATGAGGGGTTGCTGCTGTTATGATCCTTTTCCCTTTGTTCTTCTGGCTAAAATCCCAACTTCTGTTAGGATAAGTGGTTCTGAATGCTTTACTTCATCAAAAAACCAGGAGGCTGTTCTCATGAGCAACAAAGCCTGGGCTAAGGAAGCCAAGACTGGGCTTGGCTGCCCGTTAGAACCTCCAGAAGCCCCTTGGATCCCAGGGACAGCCCTAACTCAGGCTAACTGCTGATGTGCTAGGGCCAGGTGATCCCTGCCAGCACAGACTAATCAGCGGGATCATGGCCATTGCCATGGGGGTGCCTACAATACACCTTGCACTGGTGTGCTGAATTGTGGGATATCTGGGGACTAGGATGACACATCATGGCCCCCAAGCCTCTGTGCTGCCTGGGGTAGAAGCAGACCATCTGGGCACTCAGTGATGCACAGAGACAGTCTGTAGGAGGCCTTTTGCAGCCTCCCCTGCTACCTGTCCACTAGCCCACTCACAGGATCTTGAGAAAAAGCTCAAGTTCTGAAATTGTGAGATGGCTTGGTTTCATCTGCCATAACTTAGCAGCACAGAAATATGTGATGCCACAGACTAGTTTTAGACAGGGTTTCTGCTGACCAAACAGGGTGTTCTCCCCCAGCTCCAACAGCTTAACACGGGGTTCTACCCTGTTTCAACTTTTATTGACATATATATCACAATGGGTGAGGGGCCATACTTAGGGATACAGCATGTGCCAGAGTGCAGGTCGGGGTTTCACAACAAGAGCATAGCTGAGTGTGCAGTGGTTTGCTTTTTCTGGCAACTTTATGCAGCTGGAGGCGGAAATCTGCAGCTGAGGTTGGAGGTAGGGGCTTCTGATGACTTCTTTAAGGTTTTTCAAGAGATTACAAGTTCTAAGACTGAAAGTGAGCACAGTCCAAAGCTTTGAGGTGACTCTAGAGAAGGCAGAACTATGTACAAATGCAGCCCCATGTAGAAGACATTGTAGTTGTCAAGTCTGAGATTACTAGCATGTGTACCACTGTATTAAGATCATTCATCTCAAGTCATTTGCATATCAGTCAAGACTGATCAAATGCACTCCTGGCAGCAGCCTGAAATTGAGCTACCAGGAAGAGGTTTGGGTCCAGAGGCACTTTCTTACTGTGAACCTCTTCCTTCTTGGGGAGTATAACCCCATACAGGTCCATTCAGACCCTACGTGAATGACCCTTGCTTATTGTAAAAAACAATTGCAAGCAGAACTCTTCCAACATTTGCTTGTGGTGTATGTGGGCATGTAGAAGGCAGGCGGAGTGTGTGCTCGTGAGGTTCAGGGACGTTGTGTGAAGCCATTGTTTACCTTGGCTGCATTTGCACTGGCCCAACATATTGCAGCTCATGTGTTTAGAAACAATGTTCTTCACTTTTTCAGTAGTATTGCACCAATTCTCAGCTTAGAAAGGTAGCACTGTTGGAGTTTTAGAGAAATAAAAGATGCAGCTAATACTTTTTCAATATCTAAAAAACAATGAAAATAGAACTCACAAACATGGTGAATGTATCTAGTGCACAACACCATTTGATCATTTATTTATGGTGGAGAAGGTTGCATGCTGATTCACTTGATAGGAAGTTATTTCTTTCTATGGCAAGAAAACTAATCCTTTAGTGTCTAGAGACATTACCTGCCAAGTTTGAAGATCTTGACGTTCAACTTGGTCCCTCTCCAGCATTGCTCTGCGGTTGGTTCTTGATGAGTAGAAAGCCTCCAGAGCATGTGCTATAGCATAGACTGCATTATAGAGGCTGTAGCTATGTCCAGTCATGTCCATTTCAAAAAGAGCCCAAGGAAGGATCTCCAGCCTCTCCTCCCCAGTGCAGGCATCATTAAATGACATAAAATGATGAATTGAACATTTGAAAGCGTGCAAACAGAAGTCCTTGTGGAAGCTATTTTCCTTGCTCCGTGCAAGATTTATGTTCTGAAGATATGGCTGGAAACCTTGAGGTTCATTAGAGTGAATCGCAAAGGAAATTGTGCCTTCAAACACCTCAAAATCAAAAGCCGCTGAAAATCCAGGGTCTGCAAAATCAATCTGAGCATTGGTAATCCAAACCTTTCCAACAGATGTGTATTCCTTATATCCAAGCTTTCCATTGTCAATTAATGTGGCCAACCACTGGAGGGTCAGTGTATCACCATAAACAACAAATGTTCTGGCTCGCTTATCCATCAAAGCTGGGATAAGCTTTAACCCCATATCCACATATACTTGTGTTTCATGGAAATTCATTTGGTTTGGTATTCTTTCTGTATATGCAACACAGATTCCACTTTGTGAAAACAAGGGCCCAATGGCCCTCAAGAAATGTTCTCCACTCTCATCATCCACAACAAAGATCCCAATCCATGTCCACTTGAAATGATGAAGTAACTGGGTAATTCCTCTATATTGAGGGGCTTCATTTGGGGTCATGCGGAAAAATGAAGGACCCTTCAATATATCCGTGTCTATGGAGGGAAATGATCCATATGTGATCTAAAAAGAAATGTACAGATTTTTTAGATGGTCAATGTTAAAAGGAGGACCCGAGTGTAGGTGGAGGATAATGACAAGGCAAAAGGTTGTGAGATGTTATTAGGCGGGATCTTTCCACCCCTGCCCGGACAATGCTAACTGTGCAGAACCAATCTGCCCAATCTGGAATTCGTTTGGTTCAGTTTGGTTCACAATCGAGCCTCCGATCCGGCCCCAGTTCACGTTTAATCGATTCTGGATGAAACATTTGTGCATATCCCTAGTGGATGATAATGACATGGCAAAATTCTGAATTGAGAAAGCATGTTTTCTTATTATTGGTAGACTTTTAGTCAAAGACCTTTCTAGTAGACATGGTAAGGTGATGAAATTTCTAGGCAACAGATATAAAATATAAGCCACAAGACTTCCCTAACATGATTCTTTGGTTCTTCTTCCCCTGTGCTCTCAAGAGCCTTTATCTCAGGATGCCTCATACAAGGCTGTTGTTCAGTTAATCATCTCTCTCACTCCATGCCGGCATGGACAAATCTTACCTGGGGAATCTTGTAGAGATTTAGGATGTCTGCCATGTGGAAGGAGATATCAGAGCCAAGTCCCCCAATTATGGCTATGAGGTTTTTCTGGGGGCCACATTCGTAGTTGAGGTTGAATCCATGTGATTTGAAGAGCAGATCCAAAGTGGTACGATAGGTCATCCTCTCATCATAATAGCTATCATAAATGTGGAACCCAAGTGTGACATTGGGCAAGATGTTTGGGCTCATGTTAACTTCATTGATAGCAAACACCAAGGCCAGAATGTGCTGGTAGAACTTTGTCAGCATACTGCAGAAGGAGTGACATGCTCAAAGAAGTTCTTTGAAATACATCATCATTGTACCACACTGCTGGCTCATTCTAGCGTGAAATATGGCAACCTAACTTTGGAATTATCTCAGGCAAAAAACAACAACAACACAACTCATTTTCAGCATAACAAATTATTCTGAGTTCTCTCCTTTGCTGAGCTCTGGTTCCACCAGCCTCAGACATTCAAAATTCTTCTGTTTAGACAAACCCCATCATTCTCCCGCTTCCTCAGACACAAAAGCCCCTTCTGATGCCACCTCTAATTCTGACTTCAAATCCCTTCTCAAAACCCACCCTTTCTGTAAAACCTGTGACACATTTCTTCCCTGCACCATACTATAAAAATGAGTACCTGAAATCATTGCAGTTACTACAAATGGAAAAATTTGAAAATTAGAGAGACTCTAGCCAAGAGCTGTCATCCTAGATACTACTACTAGTATTAATAGTATTTATATAGTGCTTTATAAAAGAAGCTTCCACAGTGGAATAAAGAAAAAGAAGGAAGGAAGGAAGGAAGGAAGGATGCAGGCAGGCAAGCATGGAGGGAGAGAATGTTCCCTGTTGCCCAAGGACTTGCATTTTAAAAAGAGACATAAGATAGAAGCCAGCAAGAGCCACTGGAGTGATACTGTGCTATTGTTGGATAGGGCCAGTTGCTCTCAACTTTAAAAGGTGCCTTTTGCTCTGTTCGGGTTATTTGAGTATCGATTCCCTGGATGTCTGGTCATCACTGATGGAACTGCAAATTAAGCTGCATATCTGAAAATTCTAGCGGATAATGTCAGGCCTTCTGTCCAAATGCTGAACCTGAGCTGAAAGTGGGTCATGCAACAAGACAACAACCCTCAACATTCAAGTAACTCTACAGCAGAATAGCTCTGTGAGCATCTAGAATATTCAGATGGATCTCAGCTGATCCAGCTTAGACAATGACAGATTCGGATTCTATGGTCTCTGGTGATATAGGATCTTGCATCAGATTGGAAATTCTGATTCTAATTCAAACTTAATCTCAGATTTTTACCCATAGTGGTCAAGGGGAATTATTTTTCAAAAATCAGGGCATGTGCCTAAAAATAAGATAATGGGCCCATATTTAGGGCTGGGTGACAGGAGGCCATGTGACAGGCGGCCATGTATACAATTTGAAGAAGTTTGGTCATTCGTGATTTTTCACAAAGTTTGATATATATGCATATATTTTCAAAGCATTGCCAAGAGTAGCAATCAAGGCAGAGAACAAGAAAAACTTCTGGAATCGAAGGGCCCTTTGGAGCCTCATTCCATCCTCATTTGGAGTATTCTGAAATGTGCCTTCATTTTAAAAAGGGGTAATTTCATAGTGCCTTAAGCTCTGAAATTGGGCATAGATATGGTCCTTGATAACAGGACTCTGGGCTTCTTTCCCCAAGGAAATCACTTAAACCCTTATAAGATTCTTTCCAATCATTTGGAACACTGTCAAAGAAAAAGATGTCAAAAGCAGTGCATGGAGCCTCAGTCGGCTTTTCGGGGCAACCTTCAACCTTTTCAGTACGTCTGGCCAACCATGGAGTGCTGGAACTGTGCAGAGCAAATACCCTGTTTTGGAGAGCTCTCCGAGATGGCCAGCAGATCCCAGAGTGGGTTTGGTGATTTGTAGGAACATGAATTCCAGCAGGCAGGGAGATGGGCGGGTGGGCGGCATGGCAGAGTCTCAGAGGCACTTTGGCTTGGCACCGTGCTGCAGGCAACAAGCTAGCACTAGCACCAACTGTGATCCTTGCAGACAACTGCTTACAAGGGGTCACAAGCAAAGGACATGGAGATGTGTTGTGCAAGGATAACATAGGGAGCTGTGTCACACACACCCCTGACAGCACAGTGATTGGAGGTGAAGCATGAGGCCCTTTGAAATGCTCCTTGGTTGGCCAATGCCCACACAGGAGTCCTCCCCCTCTGAAACCACTCCCAGCAGACCTCTCTTGTGATTTAAACTCCGAGGATTCCCCACCCCTTATAAAACATGAAAAGTACACTCAAAATGATTTTAGCCATTTTATTTAATCTGGGGGAGAATCCCACCAAACTTTGTCATAGGCACCATTTTGTGAATTCAGAAATTCTATTCCTGACCTTAATTTCAACATGTCATCTTTTTATTTGTGAAGAAACATGTATCGTGATGACACTGCAGCAACAGTCCATTAGTTATTGTTGTTATATATTGATAAAAACTATGTTTTAATTAAATAATTATAAATAAGTCAAGGCTTTATTGGGACAGAAAATGTAAAAAATAAATGCAAAAAAAATCCTTACTATGTCCACTCCATCTTCTGTGTCCACTGCAGCTCCTGTGAAGGATGTTTCTTGAAGGAAATGGCATTGTCGCCAGAAAAAAAGAGAGAGGTCATCTCCCCAACGAGGAGGTCACCCGGGTGGTACCACTCATGTGGGACAGAGATGGGGTCAATCACAGGGCACTTCAGAGTATCTACTTTCAATGCCAGTGTGTGAGGCCAGAGAAGCAGCAGCAGCAGCAGCACCTCCAGCACAACCACCTGATGGCAAAGGTTCTCTCGAGGTGCTGCAGACACTCCTGAGCCCATCATTAGCCTGACAACAGGCATCAGGCTAGTTCAAGCCGGTGAAACGGTAAAGTCATTTGGCCCTACTTCATCAAGAGGACTATATCCGCTTTTTCTTTAACAGTAACTTCAACATAAAGGCATGCCTGTAAAAACCACCAAGTTACGAAGATCTGCAACCAGGAATGCATGGGAGGGGAACCTACCAGAGCAGAAACTGACGGAGCCCTGCCTACCTTTCCCCCCTCATCCCAGCTCTGAAGAGCACAACTGGCATGTTTTATAAGTGCTTTCCAATTTCACTGTGGGCTTGTTTTCCTTCTGCTTTCCAGAAAGTTGCCAGACATTGCCATGGAGAATAAAACACTCCATATAATTGCAGGGGAGAAAATTGTTTCTGCGAAGTTGGATCTCTGAGAGGAATCATGGGTAGCAAACATGTTTTTCCCCTTCTGCTCTTCTCTGGAAGCCAGACAGAATAGCAAGATTTTGGACTAGACCTGGCAGTAATGCTATTGATCATCAGTTCCTCCTCCTCCTGCTCATTCATTTTTTGATACCAAATGTCTATTCAAACACACATTTTTATTAAATATTTAAATTTCTTGTAACTAATAATAATAAGATCCAAAGTCGAACACTCCTCTCCAACACCACCATGCTGATCTGGACTATGCCCCCCACAGGTTCATTTCTCCATGGGAGACACTCGTGAATCCTCCCACACACACACACACACACACTCTGTTGTTTCACCTGCTTGTGACATTTGATACGAAGGTCTCTACAGTACCTGAAGCCAGGGGAGAAGGAACTGATGGGACATGTTATTGGCTTGAAAACAGGCGGGGGGGGGAAGAAAGAAAGAACTTTCTTGGTGTTTCACTCTCACTGGTCATCCGATTTGCATCCCCCAATGGCATGCTAAGGGAATCTGCCCTCAACAACTTGCAGTGAATTTGCATTCTGATATTAAGCCAGGCCAGTTCTGTGCACCTGGAGCCATCACAATACTGCAGGTCTCCTTCATTCTTTACTATCAAAAAAATTGCCTCTCATCCCCTCATGGCACACTGGGCACACATACCCTCTTCTTCCATGCTAACTAGGATGCTCACTTCTCCTTCCCAAGGCACATAGAGTATCTCTTTATCTTACCTGATTGACATGGTGTCCATTTCTTATCTCCTCCAGACAGAGGAGCTCTTACCCCTGGAATTTGGAGTCAAAGTCCAGGGCCTCCTCAACCCCTGCCTGCCCTCCCAAATCATATTTAGTCTGTCCTGGGTGGTATGTTCACCCAGATGGTCATGATGATGCTTGATTTGCATGGAGGGGGGCCTCCATAGGCCTTTAAGTCCAGACTCCATAATTACCTAGGTGCACCTCTGCCTCCAGATTTTTGGGCACCCATTGACTTTTTGCCACATCCCTCCGGACAGGAAGTTTGCCCCGCTCCCTATAAGTAACTGGGAAAGGGAATGTGGTATTAGCAGCAGCTCTCTTCCCACCATAGGAGGCTTGGAGGAAGAGAAGACAATCCTGCCATAACAAACCCTACCCTTTGGCAATGAGGAGTTGAAGGAGCTGCTTCCTGGGACTCAGAGGCCTTTTGGAAAATTCCTATTAGTTGATGGGGAAGGTAGGAAGAAGAGAGGTTGCCACATAGTCTTGGGTTGTTCCCTCTGTACCTTGAATGGATGGCAATTATACAGTACGTTCAGAGGTGCACCAAGGTCATTTTGGAGCATGGAGCTAAAATCCTTTGGAGCCCCCCCCCCCACCGGCAAGTTAAGCATTATTTTTTTTAACACGTAGGTTCTTGAGGGCACAAACCACACCACCCAGAACAGACTAAAGATGATTTGGGGAACCGGTGGAGGTGAGGAGGCTGGGGTGTGGTGGTAGTCGACCTCAGCTGCAGTCCGTTTCACCTATGATCATCCTTATTATATTAGAATATTTGGTGCAATATTTGGTATGAAATCTTCGCTTATGAGAATGGAGACCAATCATAGCAGCAAAACGTCTGCCCTTCCTTCCTTCTCTTCAGAAAAACAGGGTGCCATGTGTCACTACAGACAGAAAGGGGCCATCAATTCCGCCATACTTGCAGCAAGTGTCCAGTTGGCATGGAAGAATGCAGGAATGAGACAATGAACAATGCATCTGTACATTTTGGCTCAATGCAGATATTATTTTTGATGAGGAGACAAACAGCAAAGGAAGAAAGAAATGATCTATTGATTTATTGATGACCCAAATAAGTTCAAATAAGGTTGGCCACGCAGTCCCCGCTTGAGCAGATCTAGTACAGATAGAAATCTCATTCAGCACCCTCAAGGATCTCAAAAACTGAATCAAGACATGGTGAATATTTTTCACTTGCAAATGAATTCCAAAATGGTTCTTTAATGTGACCAATACACATATGTACCACTACCACCCCCACTTCTTTTTTTGTGTAAGGAGAAACTTATTATGTTGGAAAATGATATGCTGCTAAAGCAAAAAGGTCCAAAAGGTGGGATGCAAAGCAAAAAGTAGATAAAAGACATGATTTCCTGCCCTAAAGGGGCTCATAATATACAAAGCCAGAAGGGAGACATTTCCAAAAAACTACTGGTAAATAGGGTTGTGCATTTTGTATTTTTGTTTTGTTTTGGACTGAATCCTAAGCAGCCCATTTCAGATTTTGTCTGAAATTAAGCCTCCCGAAAACCCCAATTTCAATTTGGATCCAAATTAATCCAAATCTGAATCTGAACTAATTTTGACTATAAAATGGATCCTGGTGCCAAAAGATTTGTTGAGGGTTGTAGTGCCCAATGAGTGGAAACTAGCACAAATATTTCAAAAGAATTGGGGAAATGGCTGATATTTGGTGCATTTTTAAATTTTGCAAGTAGTTCAGATTTTTCCCATAGGGAATAATGGAGGTTGCAGCAGAGGTATAGCTTTAGGTCAGCGGAAAATGTGTGCCCACAGAAGGGTGGGTTGGGTTGTGGTGTCCAGTAGGGGAAAGGAAGCAACCACAATGATTTTGAAGGAATTGGGGAGAGGGCTGATTTTTAATGATTTAATGAAGTTTACGTATGTTTAAGATTTTTTCCCATAAGGAATAATGAAGGTTTCATGAACTCCATAACTTCACTTGGGGGGCAATAGCATGGCCCAGAGCGAGTGGTGGTGTGGTGCACAAAGAGTGCCATCCACCTCCACACCCCAAAGCCCGTGCGGTACAGGGTTTTGTGGTTTCTGAGTGTAGCTTCTCTGGTAGCAGATGAGAGTGGATTCTTGTGTTCCACCTAAAATTTCATATGCTACCAGAAATTCTACACTCAGAACACCGCAGAAAAAACAAACCTGTCACGCCCTCGGTCTCAGACAGCGAGGAGTAACGGGAAGCTGTCAACTTTTCAGCTGATGCAGGGGTGTCTGAGGGGCAGAGCCCGGCTGTCAGTTTCCAAGAAATGGCTGAGACAGATCCAGCTGATGATTCAGAGCAGGCACAACAACCTGAGACAACAGAAACCGTGACAGACCAATCAGAAGAGGAGCTATACAAGCAACCCCCACTGACTCCACAACAGAGGCGTATTGCAAGGCGGAGAATTCAGCTGGAAACTATCAGGAGGAGTAAACGCCTCTTGCAGAGGGCTGATAAGCCTTGAATGCCGCCAGCTGGGTGCTCTCGGCTTGTGCTATAAATTACATCACCAGCTTTCTATTCACTGCTGAAAAGCAACGTTTGTCAACTTCTGTGTCGACAGCTTGCAGCCAAGCCCGATAGGGAAGAACTGTGTCTGAGCTGTATCTCGTTTCTGCAGCTCCGTTTGATACCGTGAACTTCCCTGCCAGTTGGCAAGATACTGACAAAACCCACTTTGTCTGCTCCCAAGGGGGCACAGCTTTTGTCTTCATCCTTGGGTCACAGATGCATGCCAGGACATGCCATGCAGATGAAGCCAAGGGTTTCTTAAGCCTCTCAACTACCCCAGTCCTCAACCGACCTGCCAGGGCAATTGTCTCCCCAGTTCTCAGAGTGCACTGGAGCTCAGCCAGGTTCTTCATGAGGAGAAAAGCCACAGGCAAAGCCTGGCTCAAGATGCCTGCCTCTGTACACAAGCTGTTTGTGGCAGAATGGAACAGCTCGAGTAGCAAGACCAGTTCCACAAGGAGCTTCCAGTCCTCATTGGACAGGTGGCACACTTACAAGCTACCATGCCTTACCAGGATTTCGAGGGCTTACCCTTGCTCCTGCAGGTGCAGGAGGAAGAGAAAAGTGGAGTTCCACAGGGTAGGAACATCCTGGGATATCAGGTATTCAGGCAGACCCAATTCTATCTGCCTGGCCTTGAGCAGCCATCTTGCCTTTTCACTCCGATGGAAGTGGCCAGCAATCTTGCGGCAACGGTCCACAAGAGCGGCCACGGAAGCAGCAGTGTCTGTGGTGGCTGAACCTACCCTACTCTGACTCAGCTGTTGCTTTTGCTGTCCATGCCTGACCTTCGCCTGCTTAAGCCCAAATGCATCCTGCACCACCAGGTTCAAGGTATGTGCAGCGCAAGCGATGTGCACACCGTAAACCTGCTTGGTCACCTTAGGAATGTTTGCTGGATTGTCATTGACTATGAGGAGCCCCTGGTGGTGTAGTGGTAAAACTGCCGCCCGGTAACCAGAAGGTTTCAAGTTCGATCCTGACCAGGGGCTCAAGGTTGACTCAGCCTTCCATCCTTCCGAGGTCGGTAAAATGAGTACCCAGAACGTTGGGGGTAGTATGCTAAATCATTGTAAACCGCTTAGAGAGCTTCCAGCTATAGAGCGGGATATAAATGTAAGTGCTATTGCTATTGCTATGAAACCTGGTTTGAGGGTTGGCTCCCCAGCCAGCCAACTACCCAGCTGCTTCTCCATGACCACCGCCAACTCGTCTGACTTGTGGTCAGCATCCATTGCCTCCACATGCAACATTGCCCAATGTGGCTTGCCTGAATGGGATGAGATGCATGCAGCTCCAGCGGAATCAGAGACCCCTGTAAAGGACATGAAGGCAGTGTGCAGCCTGCTGTGGCTCATCCAGAGATCCGCAGTGAAGTGAACACTGGTATTGGGCCCGGCTGCACACAACCTCCCCAACATTGCCTCCCTGCAAGCATGGTACAAGGATGACACCATTCTCCTCCTGAATGTGGGGCATGAGGGGATCTTGTAGCCTTGCCAGATGCTTTAGCCTTGCCTCCTAGGGAAGGTGCTCCAGGCCCCTGATCATCTTGGATACCCTCTTCTGCACCTTTTCCTGTTCTATAATGTCCTTCTTAGGATACAGTGACCAGAACTGCACTCAGTACTCCAGATGTGGCCACACCATAGATCTGCATAAGGCCATTATGACATTAGTATTTTTATTATGAGTGAGTGTGTCTAGGTTTATGCAGTAAGCAGCAGCTAGCTCAGAGGACTTTTCATCCTACCACATTCAGCGGCTGCTCAGGACATGATCACAGATGGAACCTCCACCTTTGTTTCCAGCTGACAGATGATCAAAGGTCAGGAGCATGCACAGCTCCAGCACTAAGGGAGGTAGATTCTCCTACCCTATTCTTAATTGTGTGAGCTCAAACAAGAATCAGTTTCTAAAAGCTTGTGTTCCTCCTATTTTATCCTGAGACGTATGCAAATTCAGGGGCAGCTTTCTCTTTAAACCATTCATGCAACTCTGCCACATCTACATGCAGTCCAGAGGCATATCTAGGGAAAATAGCACCCATAGCAAACAATGAAATTGTGCCCCCTGTCCAAATCTGAATATGTGTACAGTGTCTTATATTAATTTTTTTTAAAAAAATTACCTGTAGCCCCTTCAGGGGGCTTCCTAAAGGCCATGGGAGGGTCTGCCCTCCCCCCACTGGCCTCTAGGGCCTCACAGGGAAAAATTGAGCATGTGTGGTAGCCATTTTGAAAAATAATCTTTTTTTAAATGGCCGCTGAAAACAAAATGGCCACCGAGCATGCTCAAATGACCTCTGCAAGGCCTGGCATGTCCTAGGGCCTCACAGAGGCCATCTGAACATGCACAGTGGCCATTTGGTTTTTGGCAGCCTTCTTAAAAAAATTAATTCTACAAAATGGCGCCCCCCTTAAAGTGGTGCCCGGGGCACGTGCCCTGCCTGCCCCACCCTAGATATGCCCCTGATGTAGTCAACAGGCTAGTGTGCCTCACCACCATCCCTTCAAAACTCATCAAGTAATCAACTGGCAATAATGATACTTTGGCTTCATTTTTTTCCCCTTGCAACAGTCTTCAGAGGTATTTTCCCCCTCCTTTTCAATAAAGGAAGTGTTACATTCCAAGCGTGGCATGTAGCAAGTTTCTTTCAATGTTCTTTATTTCCAGGTGTCCAGTCAGAAGTCCAGGTGACGGAATATAGAGGTGTAAAAAGGCCTGGGGAGTCCCTCCACCTGACCTGCCAAGGCTCTGGGTTCACCTTCAGCAGCTATGTAATGAACTGGGTGAGACAAGCTCCTGGAAAAGGCTTGGAATGGGTTGCATTAGTTAGTGAAACTGCAGTTACCATTTGGTACACAGAGGCAGTGAGAGGGCGCTTCACCATCTCCAGGGATAATGCAAACAGCCAGCTTTATTTGCAAATGAACAGCCTGAAAGCCGAGGACACTGCTGTGTCTTACTGTGCAAGACACACAGTGAGAGGAAGTGATTCTGAAGCCCTGCAAAAAAACTCTTTCCAGTCTTGAACATCTGCCATTAGTCAAAATGAAGACATTAGAAGCAAGGTGGTGATGAGCCAAAGGAGACATCATTTTTGACCCTCTCTTTAGCTCTGACATGATAAGATCTCTTTATCTCTGACATGTATCTCCCCCCCCCCGCCCTATGAATTACACACATGGGGAATGATAAGGACTGGGGCCATGGTGAGGGTATCCAAGGCTTTAATCCCACTCCCACAGCTTCAGTCTGGTTCAGGCCTCCTGTGTGTTCCATTGCCCATGGAAGGATAGAACAAACCTTCCACTAGCCACACAGTTTGGGTTTTGTATTCCAACTCTGAGTAGCTGTTCTTTTCCTGGCTCAGCTCTTTCTCTTCCTCCATCTCCCATCAAGTGCCCTCTTGCAACTGGTTCTTACTCAGATAGATCACCCAGCGGTGCAAAACTCAGAGAAGCCCACGGACTGGCATGTGCAGTGTGTTCAGTATTTCCAGGCAGCATCCTGATGAACATCCTGCTTAGGTATGTCCCACCTGTGCAACAGAGATGGGAAAAATTCACAGTTCCCCCATTTCCTTCAAAATCCCCATGCATCCCACACAATATGTCCCTGGTGGTCCTCTAATCCTCAGGGAAATATTTGAAGGGGCACTGCAGAGAGCACAGGGGAAAGGCATTTCAGTGAAGATTCCCCCTCTCCCCTTGCACCAGCAAAATGTAGTTGACCCAAGTGGAAGGTTCTTTTGGCTGCTGCACAGAAAGTATTGGGTGATCTTAACCACACACAAACCCAGCAAGGATCTGGAGTGCTGTCTTTTGTATTGTCATAATCTGTCCCCTGCACTGCACCCCAGAAATGATTTACAATCTCAAACAACAGATCCAATGTACAATTGGAAAGCAGCAGCAGCAGCAGCAGCAGCAGCAGCAACCGCAGCAGCTGTGTTTTACTGTAAAATAAGAGAGTTGGTGAGTGGGATCCCAGCAGATCTCCAATAAAAATACACCACTGCAAGAACTTCAGAGAAGAGTCACCAAAGGGGGCAGCAGAGAGCCACCAACTAAAGGAGGACACAAAGGTGAAAATCCATAATGGGGAAACAGATATGTATTCCATTTGTGTTTCTGAAATGGGGAAGAGGCACACACACAAACACTCACATAAACCTTCTAAAATTCCTCCTTTGCCCAACTCCAGGATCCTCATGCGTATAACCACACGGTGTCTTGGCTCTCTGTGGTGTCTCTCTGTGGCTCTCAACACACACACACACACACACACACACACACACACACACACACACACACACACACACACACAGCTTCCTGACACGCATGTACAAAATTTTGCATGGCAAACAAAATGACAATGGATTTGTTACAAAGGGTCATTTTATATTTTCAGAATGAAATTGCCATGTTGAAAACATGAAAAAAGTGTGTCTATGGATTGCGGGATCACACCGTCTATGCCAGTTTTGTGCTCCCCATAGTGGCTGATCTGATACGTATGAGAGACTATGAGGCTGTTCTCGTGCACAGCCGAAACCACGCTAGGGATGCCCAGCCTGGGTTTGGCTGCATGTGAGAACTGCCTGGACTGGGCCTGATCCTGGTGGGCCAGCGCTGCCCAGTCTGATTTTGCAGCCCAGCTGTTATCCAAGGTTAAGGGAGCCAGTGTTCCCTTAACTTGGGCTTGTTGCTTGTGTGCACGTCAGGCATCACATGTGTGGTGTAGTGCACTGTGGGATTCACAGAGGCTGGGACAATGAGTCCCAGCCTCTGTTTACCAGCACTGCTGGGCACAGTGTGGAGATTCATCCATGCTGCTCATCTGGGAGCATGGTCCGTGCTCCCAGACACAAGCCATCACTTGTCAGGGGGGAAGGGAAGCTGAACCAGCCTTCCCCGCCCCCCGCCGACCCTCCCACCACTCCAACCACCCGGCCATGTGAATGACCTCTATAGCTAGAGCAAAAGGTGATGGCCATACCTCAATGGTTATCCCAAACAGCTTGTAGTCAGAGGTATACTGCCTCTGGAATTGGGGTTTTTATTTTTGCCTATAATTGTGAATAGGTACCAAAAGGTCTTTCCATTGTTATTAAGTAAAAAATGCTTCTTTCCCTTTCTTTTCCGCATCTCAGCTAGTGCATAAAACCACACTTTCTGGAAGTGCATTTCACAGGTAAACTATGAGATCATTCTAATGGCCAGCCATACCCAGGTAGGCAGTGCTTGCCTGGTAGGGCTGGTTGTACATAATGCCAGGATCCAGCCTGATGCCTGTGCTCCTCTCCCTGGGTAGCCCAGGTTCTAAATCTGGGCTAACAGTGAGGTAGGAGGTCATGTGCATGCCTCCTAATGCAGACCCGGATTGTGTGGGCAATCAGGCTGCTGGCAACTCCTTTCACCTTCTCGCAGCCATCCAGATCATAGAAGTGGGGAGAAGGATCAGGAATTCCTTCAATGCACTGTGCTGCTCTCATGGTACATTGTGGGATACATGGAGGCCAGGCTTCCTTCCCGTGACTCTGAATCAACATGCTGCTCACAGTAGCACCATGCATATGAGTGTGTGAGTGGTGGTGCACAGTAGAAGTTTCGGTCATGTGGGGGGGAGATAGGTAGGATCCTGCCTTCCTACTGGCCCTCCCCAACACTAGACCCAGCAGTCTTGATATATTATGCAAAGAAGTGCTTCCATTTGGTGGTTCCATTTGAATGAGCTATATGCAATAAATGCAGGGGGGGACATACACTTTGATTTTGTGAAAACCCTTATACTGAGACTCATGCACACAACAACATATACAGATATACCATTTCTTATCCCAATGAGTTGAGGGAAACAGTTACCCATCATTCTTTTTTTTTTTTTTTGGGGGGGGGGGTCCAAGAATAGATTTGGGGCAATTCAGATCATTCCACCACACTCCTGGTTCTATTGTCCAATAACTTATCTCATTTAGTTTCATGAACACATTTTGCATGCTATATTCCGTACTGAATTCATTTGCCCTTGCTAGTGGATCCATGGAAGAGGTGTGCAGTACCTCCTGAGTAAGATAATTTCATAGAATTGTTCTGGCTTCCCATGCAAATTCTCAGATATTTCTCCTTTCATTCATTTTGAATTCCTTTCAAAGTAAAATAAAATAAAATAAAATAAATTAAAATAAAATAACATAAAATAATTTGGTGCCAACACCTATCCATAGGTGATACTTTCTCCTACTTTGTCCCACTTTATCTTCAGAGCAGATCAACCAAGTAGGTTGAGGAAGTTTATATAGGGAGGAGAGCTGGTCTTGTGGTAGCAAGCATGACTTGTCCCCATAGCTAAGCAGGATCTGCCCTGGTTGCATCTGAATGGGAGACTTGATGTGTGAGCACTGCAAGATATTCCCCTCAGGGGATGAAGCTGCTCTGGGAAGAGAAGAAGGTTTCAATTTCCCTCCCTGGCTTCTCCAAGATAGGACTGAGAGCGATTCCTGCCTGCAACCCTGTAGAAGCCGCTGCCAGTCTGTGAAGACAATAGTGAGCTACATAGACCAATGGTCTGACTTAGTATATGGCAGTTTCCTATGTTCCTAAGTTTGCCTCTTCAGCTTCTTGTGTTAACAGAGATTCAAAGACAGGTTATTTTTGTCTAATACTCTACCCATTAAACTTCATTGCTTCACTAAGGACAATTCAACACGAAGAACAATGCAACTTCTACAGAGAGATCTGAGCTGTGTTGAAGGCAATGTAGGATGCACATTGAGATGCAGGCAATCAAAGGCAGTGGAAGCAGATAATATTCCTCATCCAACAAGGAGTTACACCAGAATCTGTGGCTTTAATTCAACAGAAAAACACATTTCACTCAAGCCCATCAAGCTGTAGCATCCAAACACAAACTTTAGTTGATAATCCCCAATTTAATAGAACTATGGCAGGCGGGGTCAGCATTACCCCCCAGTAGCTCCCAGCAGAACATTTCCAGGGCAACAGAGAAAAGATAGTGCCAGTTGGCAGCCAGCAGCTGCTGGACTGAGCCCAAGTGGAACTGAGTACTGGAGTGTTGGCAAGTTATGCAAGAGGAAAATGCACCTCTGAACATGGTGTCCAGTCTGTTTCTGGGTACAATTCAAGGTGCTGGTTATTAAGGACTTTGGCCCTGAGTACTTTAAGGACTGCCTGTTCCCAGCTGAATCTTCCCACCTGACTAGACCAATGGGAAAGTTCCATTCTGCATGCCAACAACTGCTAACAAACATACGGGTTGGGACCTTCTTAGTTATTGCTTCCAGGTTGCAGAACTCGCTTTCAGTTGAGACTCACCTAATAGAGCATAGGAACAGCCCTACTGGATCAGTATCCAAGTCCAGCATCCTGTTTTCCACAATGGCCCACCAGATGCCTCTGAGAAGCCCACAGGCAAGAGCTGAGGGCATACCTTCTCTCCTGCAACTGATAGAGGCATCTTGCTTCTTAGATAGTGGCCTATAGTCATCAGAAGGGTAGCCATTGATAGACCTGTCCTCCATGAATTTATCTAAACCCTTCTCGAAGCCCTCCAGGCCATTGGCTGTCACCACATCTTGTGGCGCAGTGTGAGAAGGTTAATTATTGCTTTGTATGAAAAGGTCTTTCCTTTTCTCAGTCCTAAATGTCTTGTAAGTTTCATGGGATGACCCCTGGTTCTAATGTGGTGAGAGAGGGAGACAAATGTCTCTCTATCAGCTTTCTCCACACCATGGAAAGAGTTTGACCAGCTTCTTTGGTATTACTGTCCAGGTTCTGGAATCGCAATGCTTCTTCTGCCACACAGTGGATGATTAACAGCCTCAAAGGAGAGAACAATCACTCAACTCCAACTGATCAACCTGAAAATAGAAGCCACAGCTTCATACTGCTGTGTAAGAAAAGAAGCAGTGAGAGGGAACCCAAATCTCAAACAAAAGCACTTCACTCTATGAGCTTCAGAGAAATGTCACCAGAGGGGAAGTTAGCAGATAGAGAGGTAAAAACACACAACGGGGATACCATTTTTATTCGTGTTTTATTAGCGCTTAAATAGTTAGTCCTTTTGCAGTTTCTCCTCACAGGTTACTACAATAATTAATAAGTAATTTCCCCTTCCACACATATCCTACATGAGATAGATATGAGGGAGAGGGACCATGCACTCCTTTCCCAGCTTTTTCAGGAGAGTTGTGTAGCATGCAGACATTAGTGCTGCCGCCACCACTATTGCTGCTTTTGGAAAACTGGGAAATGGAAATGGGAAATGGAGATTGGGAAATGAAGATTGGGAAATGGAGCAAAAGCAAGTGCAGACTCCTACACCAAACAAGAGCTCCTGCATAGACTCTCCTCTAGAAATGCTGATACAGGTTGACCTGGACTCTTCCAGCATACACTTGTATCTATGATCTCCGCTGGAAATGGATCATGCATGAACCATTCAGTGGGCGTTGAGGTGTGTGGACACACGTTATATACAAACTACCCTCTTGAATGTGTGGAGATTGGGGGTCCAGGCCCTCTCATCCCCCTACATATCCTTTAGGGAGCATTTGAACGGGGCTGGAAAATATGCAGTTGTATCTTGAGTTAAAACAGCCATGTCCATTGTTTTAGGAAACTCCTTGCCCAACAGGCCTGTTTGACTTCTAAGAAATGCATCCAGCATATTCATATATGTTTAGTCTGAATGCAGTTTAGTCTGAATGTAGGTGGCATCAAAATGGCCTTAAAGTTCTATGAGGCAAATGCACCTATGGAGACCTTAAATAACTTGATCATATTTGCCATGTAATAGCTCTCCTTAAAATGTCCATCTGCCCCCATCTACAATGAAAACACTACTGTATTTTGGCGAGTGTAACTTTGATTGGTTATACAACTTCTGGTGTATTAACTTGAACGGGCCTTGCCTTTTATACACACATTTCATGCAAATGACTTATTGGGTTGGAGTATATTAAAGGAAAGCTACAAGCCAATATTGGTTGATCTAGGGGTCTTGCAAAATTCCAGCTTCATCACAGATCTCAGGTTGTAAACTGCCCTGAGCCATTTTTGGAGGTGCGGTATATAAATCAAATAAATAAATAACATAAAAATAGAAATCTGGCTAGTTGTGCATGCCATTGCAGGAATATTGTAACAGGAATCTGCAATCACTAATTGAGTTTAGGGATTTTTTTATAAAAGGTGTTTAACTCTTTTAATTGATTTAATGTTTTAGATGATTTAAATTGTGAACTGCCCAGAGACACAAGTTTTGGATGGCATAGAAATATTTCATTCATATATACACACACACACACACATATATATATATCTCCAAACCATATGGAATCAACACAGATAGAAGGTTTTGCTCTTCTAAATGTTAAAATTACAACTTGCTTTTTATAGCATGCATCCCCCAGGTCCCTCACACAGTAATTCATGGCATCCCGCTCCTTCTCCCTGGGGGACAATGATGAATATTTACATACCACTTTTCAACAAAAGTTCTCAAAACACTTTATGTAGAGAAATAAAAACAAATACATATAAAAATAAATACCTAACAGAAATGCAACAAATAAATAAAAATTAAATCTCACAATCCTTGAGCTAATTAACACGATCAAAAACGGTGTTCTAAATGGGTTTGGGAGCTCTTTGTGCTCCCAATTTTCAGTTGTGTGGGAACAAGGAAGGAGGAAAGCCGTATCTTTTCCTCCTACTGTGCTTCCACACAATCACTTCTACACAACTTTTCCTCCTGCCTTGCTTCCACACAACCGAGACTTGGGAGCACAAAGAGCTCCCAAAGCTAGTTAGGACCCAGTTTTTGATGGTGTAATGATCTCCTTCGAGCTGGATCTTAGCCAAGGGTAGCCAAGCAGTAACCAATTGCTGTGCTCTAGCTTCTCTTAGTTTGGTCAATGTATAACAAAATTTAGCAACCGCCAGGGATATTGTTGGGTCCCTGTCTTCTAATAAGCATATAAGAATTGTCTCCACTGAGTGGCTTTGGAGATCTTTCAGATACTGAGATAAAAATAAATCTATTTCATCAGTATAAAGTGGACAATGTAACAGTGAGTGTGTCAATGTTTCGGGATCAGCTCCGCAAAGGCATAGTCTCTCCTCATAGGGTTTTCTCTCAAATTTTCCTACTAGCATAGCTAAGGGTAAAGCATTCAAGCGAGCTCTTGTAACCGCCCAGCGCAGCTTTGGTGAATAGACTGTATAGAAATAAGAGGCTGTGACCCAGTCTTTCTTGGTGCTTAGGAATTGTAGCGGCCTATTTACAGAGGCCCTTTCCTCCTGGAAATTTATGTCCCTAAGCCTTTGTTTAACTAGGGATCTTGCTGTTGACTCACCCTGTTCTAACAATTGTGCTGGGCAGAAGCCCATCTTCCGGAGTCTTTCCTCAACCGACATACACCAACGGGGTTGTGGGGTAGTGGCAAGGAGATGAGGTATAAGACCTGCCAGGTGAAGATAAGTCTTAATCCAATACAGGATAATGAGCAGCCAGGCCCTGGTCTCCAATTTCCATAGCCCAGTCTCCAGCCGTATTAAGAAATTCGGGACGCATTTTGGTACCCCCAATAGTGATCTCAGAAAGCCCGATTGTACTTTTTCTAAAGCTTGTAAGTCTTTTGGCGGTCTAACCTGGATCCCATATAGCAGCTGAGGTATCACTTTAGCCTGAAAGGCTTTATTAGCTGCCGGAATATAGCCACCACCTTGTGCCCAGAAAAATTTCCTGATTGCCATAGAAGATCGAGTGGCATTCAATTTAGTGGCACTGGTGTGTATAGAGGTACCGCCATTAAACATTAAAGAGGATGCATCTTCCTATATGGCTGCTGCCTGACACAGTTGCTTCCTATAGTCTGGGAAACATACCAGCGGGGATTTGAACCAGCAACTTCTTGCTCCCCAGGCAAGTTACTTCCTGGCTGTGCCATGAAGCTCCATTTATCAGAGCATGGGCTCATGCATGCAGCGTTCTATCTGCATTGAAGAATATGGGCATTGGCTTTATATAAACAATTCCCTTAAAAGTGTGGAGACTGGGGGTGCAAGCCCCCTCACCCCTCTACATATTTATTAAGGGCATTTGAGTGGGGTTGGCAAACATGCAGCTACACTTCAGCTTAAAGCAGCAATGTCTATTTGTTTTAGGAAACAGCTAGCCTAACAACCGTTTTGACTTTTAAAAAAATTGTGTTCGGTACCCAAAATAATAAAATAAAACCCACCCAGCATATTTATATACCCAGATTAGTCTGAATTCAGATAGTAGCATCTAAATTGCCTTAAGAATATAAGAGCCCTGCTGGATCAGGCCCAAGGCCCATCTAGTCCAACATCTTGTTTCACACATTGGCCCACGAGATGCCTCTGCAGAGCCCACAGGCAAGAGGTGAGGGCACGCCCTCTCTCTTGCGTTTGCTCCTCTACAACTGGTATTTAGAGGGATCGTGCTTCTGAGGCTGGAGGTGGCCCTTAGCCACCAGACTAGGAGACAGACTAGTAGTCAAGTTCTTTGGGGCAAATACAGCAAAGGAGATTTTTAAGCAACCGGATAAAATTTCCCTTTTATTCTCTCTCTCTCTCTCTCTCTCTCTCTGTCACAGAAAATGTCCACCTCCTCCCCCCCATCTAAAATGAAAATACTGCTTCAAATATTCAGGTATTGTAGCTTAGATTTGTTATACAACTTCTGCTATATCAGCCTGAATGGGCCCTGTCCTTTATACCAACACTTCATGCAAATGACTACGTGGCTTGGACTATTTTAAAGGAAAGCTACAGGCAGAGGTTGGTTGATTCTGAGACATTGCCAAATTTCGGCTTCATCACAGGTAGGAATTATCAATTCCAGCAATCAGAGATATGGCATTGAGGATCGTATTGGTTTTTCTGTTCTTCTTCCCTGCATGTAAGGGAGACTCCTAAACTTCCTGTAGTCCTTTAAAGTGTGAGGCTGCAAAGAATTCAGATAAAAAAGAAGGGGACAGAGCAGAACCGCATAAAGAGCAGATGGGAGCCTGTGCCAGTAGGTCAAAGAGTCAAAAGAATAGCATACATCAGGGGAGAGATTCAGCATATAGGTGCTTATATGCCAATGCCAGAAGCCTCCGAGCCAAGATGGGTGAGCTGGAGTGCTTGGTTGCTAACGCAGAAATAGATATAGTGGGCATAACAGAATCATGTTGGAACAGTGAGAACCAGTGGGACACTGTTATCCCTGGGTATAAACTCTCTAGAAAGGACAGGGAGGGGCGCCTTGGAGGAGGGGTACCACTGTATGTTAAAGAAGGGATAGAATCTAACAAGCTAGAAAACCTAAGTGGACTGGAGTCCTCCACAGAAACCCTGTGGGTGACTACACAAGGCCGGAAAGGAAACATGCTACGGGGGACGTGCTATCGCCCCCCCGGATCATAATGCTGACAGTGACTGGGAGTTGCAGGAGGCAATCAGGGAGGCGTCAAGGAGAGGCAGGGCTGTAATGATGGGTGATTTCAATTACCCACACATAGACTGGGTAAATTCACATTCAAGTCAGGACAAAGTGGTCAAATTTCTAGATACGCTAAATGACTCTGCCCTAGAACAGTTGGTCATGGAACCAACCAGAGAGAAGGCGACCTTGGATCTAATTCTGAGTGACACCCAGGACCTGGTGCGTGACATCAGTGTCATCGACCCTTTAGGGAACAGTGACTACAGTGCCATCAAATTCAGCATACATGCGGAGAGAGAATCACCAAGGATGTCTAACAAAGACATTTTGAATTTCAGAAGAGGAAACTTCTCCAAAATGAGAAGAATGGTGAAAAGAAAGCTGAGGGGGGAAATCAGTAGAGTCACTTTGCTCCAGAGTGCATGGCGTTTACTCAAAACCACAATACTAGAAGCCCAGTTAGATTGTATACCCAAAAGGAGGAAAGGTTCCACTAAGTCTACGTGGATGCCAGCATGGCTAACAGGTACCACCAAATAAGCCATAAAAGGGAAGAAGACTTCCTTCTGAAATTGGAAGGCCTCTCCAAACAAAGAGAACAGAAAGGAACACAAACTCTGGCAAAAGAAATGCAAGGTGACAATAAGGGAGGCAAAAAGATAGTTTGTGGAACATTTAGCCAAAAGAATCAAGGGGAATAAGAAAAAATTCTTTAAGTACATCAGAAGCAGGAAACCTGCCATGGAGGCAGTTGGACCATTAGGCAATGAGGGAGTGAAAGGGATTAATAAGGAGGATGTGGAGGTTGGAGAGAAGCTGAATGAGTTCTTTGCATCTGTCTTCATGGCAGAGGATACTGAGCATATACCTGTTCCTGAACCAGGCTTTTTAGGGATGGAGGCTAGAGAGCTGAGTCAGATAGAAGTGACAAGGGATGATGTTCTAAACTGTCTGGAAAAACTTAAAGCTAACAAATCACCAGGGCCGGACGGCATCCATCCAAGATTCCTCAAAGAACTCAAATGTGAAATTGCCGTCCTCCTTGCTAAAATATTTGACTTATCCCTGAATTTGGGCTCTGTACCAGAGGACTGGAGAGTAGCAAATGTAACACCGATTTTCAAGAAGGGATCCAGGGGATATCCGGGAAATTACAGGCTGGTTATCCTAATTTCCGTTCCAGGCAAATTGATGGAAAGCATCCTCAAGGATAAAATTGTAAAGCACCTAGAAGAACAGGCTTTGCTGGGAGTGAGCCTGCATGGCTTCCACAAAGGTATATCTTGCCTCATCAACCTTTTGGACGTCTTTGAGAGTGTCAACGAGTGTGTGAATCAAGGTGGTCCAGCTGACATAGTCTACCTGTACTCCCATAAAGCTTTTGACAAAGTTCCTCATCAAAGACTCCTGAGGAAACTTAGCGGTCATGGGATAAGGGGACAAGTACATGTGTGACTTGCTCACTGGTTGAAAGACAGGAAACAGAGGGTAGGTATAAATGGAGAGTTTTCACAATAGAGGGAAGTAAGAAGTGGGGCCCAGCAGGGATCTGTCCTGGGACCAGTGCTCTTTAATTTATTCATAAATGATCTAGAAGCAGGGGTAAACAGCGATGTGGCCAAATTTGCAGATGATACCAAACTTTTGCGGGTAGTTTAATACAAAACAGATTGTGAGCAGCTCCAAAAGGATCTCTCCAAACTGGGGGAGTGGGCGACAAAATGGCAAATGCGGTTCAATGTTAGGAAGTGTAAAGTGATGCACATTGGGACGAAAACCCCCAACTTCAAGTATATGCTGATGGGATCCGAGCTGTCGGTGACGGACCAGGAGATGGATCTTGGGTTTGTGGTGGACAGCTCGTTGAAAGTGTCAACTCAATGTGCAGCAGCTGTGAAAAAGGCAAATTGAATGCTAGGGATCATTAGGAAGGGGATTGAATATAAAATGGCTAACATTATAATGCCCTTATACAAAACTATGGTGCGACCACACTTGGAGTATTGTGTACAATTCTGGTCACCACATCTTAAAAAGGACATTGTTGAACTGGAGAAGGTACAGAAGAGGGCAACCAAGATAATCAGGGGCCTAGAGCACTTTACTTATGAGGAAAGACTACAATACCTGGGCCTTTTTAGAACAGAAAAAAGACGACTACGGGGAGACATGATAGAGGTCTATAAAATCATTCATGGTGTGGATAAAGTGGAGAGAGAGAAATTCTTTTCCCTCTCACACAACACTAGAACCAGGGGTCACTCCATGAAATTGATTGCCAGGAGGTCTAGGACCCACAAACGAATGTACTTTTTTACACAACATGTGGTCCACTTGTGGAACTCTCTGCCACAGGATGTGGTGACAGCTATCAACCTGGATGGCTTGAAGAGGGGTTTGGATGACTTCATGGAGGAGAGGTCTATCAATGGCTACTAGTCGGAGGGCTGTGGGCCACCTCCAGCCTCAAAGGCAGGATACCTCTGAGTACCAGTTGCAGGGGAGTAATGGTAGGTGAGATGGCACGCCCTCAACTCCTGTCTGTGGCTTCCAGCGGCAGCTGGTGGGCCACTGTGCGAAACAGGATGCAGGACTAGATGGGCCTTGGGCCTGATCCAGCAGGGCTGTTCTTATGTAAGCTACTGAGATCATCAGTACACCACCATTTACTTCTTTTGATGTTCAAATTATATGAAAACTCGCCTCTAAGGGTGCGTTTCAGCACTCAGGGAAACCTCACCAAGGAAATAGCAAAATTCAGGGGAGGCAGACAAGGATGTATTTTGGCTCCGCTGCTATTTAACTTTTTAATTTACTCTCTTGTCTCCCATTTAGATAATCTAGACCATAATCTACAAAAAACAGCAGACAGACGTCTTGCTATACTTCTATATGCAGATCATGCTGTCATTCTCTCGCCAACTTTGATAGGTCTAAGAAGGTCTTTCCACTCTCATTGCGAAGAACAACTTAAAAAAAATTAATTATTACAAATTTAGATCCTGGTATTTGTGAAGAAACCAAAGATTCAGAACTGGTCACTCAATGGGCACAAATTAGAACAAGTGTTGCAAATACCTTGGTGTAATATTCCAGTCTTCAGGCAGATGGGGTGTACACGGAGAACATGTAAGGCAGGATGCACACAAGAGTACACAAGCAATTCAATCTTTCCATCGCTCCAGGGGTGCCCAGTTTATCCCCTCTGAAATAAAGCTCTTTTTGGCCACAGTACAAACACAGCTCCTGTATGGAGCTTAACTTGGCAAGTACTCCAAGTTCTCTTGGTGCCCCTCTCCAAGTGGTGCCTAGGGCATGTACCCTGTCTGCCCCGCCCTTGATTTGCTTCTGGCAATCTGAGTTCCTGAGGAACATGTTTCAGGTACCCTGTCGTGTGCCCAGTGCTGTTCTTCGCCTGGGAGCAGGACTGCCTAAAGTAGAGGCCAGAGCATGGATTAGTATCTTTGAATTTTGGCTGAAGCTGGTTTTCCACTCTGCAGGTCTAGCTCCACCTGTACTAAAGGCACAAGTGGAGCCAGGTGGGAAAGAGAGCTTGATAGAGGGCTGCATCATTATGGTTTCTCCCCTTTTGCATTACTAACTTTGGGGTATGAGAATGCCAGGGTCAAACTCAGACCAAAAATATACGATATGGAGCATCAAATTGATCCGGGCTAAATTCCTGTTGGTTTCCTTTTGGGTAACCAAATTCTGAGTTTCAACCCTGCCAGATACCTAAAACAGATAATTGTGACAAAATACCACAGAGCTCTTATGCAGGCATGATGCAATGCATTTCTATCAGCAGTCCAGGAAGGGAGTTATCAGAAAAGTTATCAATTTATTTATTGATTTGATTTGATTTGAATACCACCCTTCCAAAATGGTTCAGAGCGGTTTACAATTAATATTGAAACAACAGCTCATATACTTCTTTATTGTCAATTTTACCAGGATATATGGCGTAAACATACAAGTCCTTTTATTAGTTGTCATCCAGGTTGTACAGATTCTTTTTATGTTGATTATCTTTCTATTGAGATTGCCACAAAAGTAAGGTCCGAAACAACAAAAGGTTTTGTAGCCGAAACAGGGACATTTCATTTTGTATACAAAACTTTTGGATCTGGAAAATGGGTGTTTTGTTTTGTCTACAAAACACCTGAAATGGGTTGTTTCGGGTACAAAACTTTTCACACATCCCTAGTCTTTTCTCCTTATTAGCTGCTCTCTCTGGTTCAGCTCAGGTTTCAGCAATATGATGAAACATTTAGGGGAAAAGATGCAACCCAGTAATCCAGCACTGGAGGCTAAGATGGAGAAGATCTCCACAGCCACCATGGATTTCCCCTTGGTGCTGAGGTAGGTGGGAACAAAAGACAACCAAACACTGCAAAACACCAGCATACTGAAGGCGATGAATTTGGCTTCATTAAAGGTGTCCGGCAACTTCCTGGCTAAGAAAGCCACCATGAAGCTGATGATGGAAAGAAGTCCCATGTAAGCCAAGACAAGATAAAACATGATGACAGATCCTGCATTGCATTCTACTATGATCTCTCCTGTTAATGACTGCATGTCCACATCTGGGAATGGGGGAGCTGTTCCCAGCCACAGCCCACAAATACCAAATTGAAGAAGGGAGCAGGAAAGGACAATGCAGTTGGACAGTTTTTTCCCCACCCACTTCCTCATGCTGGACCCTGGTTTGGTGGCCATGAAAGCCACAACCACAGTGATGGTTTTGGCCAACACACAAGAAACGGCCACTGAAAAAATGCTGCCAAAAGCAGGCTGCTGGAGGAAACAGGTCACTTTTCCAGGTTGTCCAAGAAACAGCAAAGAACAAAGGAAGCAGAGCAGGAGGGAAATGAGGAGAGCGTAGGTGATTTCCAGATTGTTGGCTTTGACGATGGGGGTATCTTTGTGCTTAATAAAGATTCCTAGCACGAAAGCAGTGGTGAGAGAAAAAGAAATTGCAACGGAAGCTAAACTGATCCCTAAAGGTTCTTCATAAGAGAGGAAGGTTAAACTTCTGGAAATACATCTATCTCGGTTCTTGCTTGGATACTGATGTTCAGGGCATTTTCTACAATCAGCCGTATCTGAAAAAAGGAAGAGGCATTGTCACAATGTCAGTCCATTTGTCAATTGACGCTGAGCCTCATGCCTGTCTTCAATTCAAGTATCAATCTTCATTTGGAGCTATGTAAGTATGGCCAGAGGTCAGACATAGCCACCCATCCCATAAAAGCAGTAAGAGGGCATATACAATCTGCCAATAGATTTTGGCACATCACAGATGCAATTTTTGTTGGAGATTCAGCTCCAGATGCCATCTAACCTTTGGACTGATAACCCGAATGACGACTAGGAGCATTGGGAGTAGAGCTAGAGACTTAGCATCTCCTTCTCGTTCCTGTTTATCTCTGCCTCTACGACCCCTGAAACGATAGAATATACTCAGGAACTTTCTGGAAGTGATGGCATCGTTGTCCTCCTCCTCTTCCTCCTCCTGCTGCTGCTCCTCCTCCCCTCCTTCTCCCTAGAATACTTCTATAGTTCTCTCTCTGACAACCATGTAGTCAGCAGCGAGGGTCTCGGTCTTTCCTATCACCATAGCCTTCTAAATAAAATAGATGAGTTTAACTGTAAGTCAATTTCCATGCTTATCTTTTACAAGCTGTTGCCACGAGCACCTGCTAGCTTCTTCTGTAATGGGAGTGAGTTAGCTCGTGAAATGCTCTACTATGTATATTGTGACTCTGGGGAGGTGGAAACCATAGACCATGTTCTCCTTTCATGTCCCTTCTATAAAGACAGTCAGGAGAGGCTCATTTCTCCCCTGCTTCTTCAATTCCCTGGTCGCTCTAGTCAAATCTACACTAAGATGCTGCTCTCCGATGACAAACGGTCCCTCATGTGCATTGTTGCCAGGTTTTATGGGGAAGCGTGCAAAATCCACAGGATCCTGATGGCCAGTAAATACTCCTGGCAACAGATGTATGACTATTGAGCATTTTACCTGCTTGGTTGTATAATTTTAACCTGCCTTTTACTTCACAGCTTTTATATTGCTTTCATGTAGCGTGCATATGTTATTTTATCCATTTTATATTTTTAGTTGCTCTACTTTTAAGGATAGCTGTACATTTACTCCATTAATCTTCCCACAGTTTGTAGGCTTAGTTGTTAGTATTTTACTTTACTAATTACCTTACAGTTTTTAGAATTGTATTTTACTATTATAATCATATTTTGTTTCTAGAGTTATATTTTATTTTAGCATGAATTTTATTATATTGTTTCTGTTCTTTATCCTGTGCTGGTCTTTGATTGTAATAATGATGGTTGATTGACATTACCTACCCATTTGGTCGGAAATCTTCCCTTCTGGGCATGGAGCACAATCATAGCAGCAAGATTGCTCCCCTTCCCTCCTTCTCTTCTGAAAACCAGGGTGGCAGGAGTAACTGCAGACCGAAATGGGCAGCTCCTATCACCAAACACAAGGGATGTTTAGGATGAGAGAAAGCAGATGAAAGAGAAAGTTGGCAGTTATTTATTCATTCATTCATTCAATTTCGATACAGCCCTTCCAAAAATGGGTCAGGGAGGTTTACACAGAGAACTAACAAACAAATAAGATGGCTCCCTGTCCCCAAAGGGCTCACAATTGAAAAGAAACATAAGATAGACGCTAGCAACAGTCACTGGAGGTCCTGTCCTGGGGGTGGATAGGGTCAGTTACTCTCCCCCTGCTAAATAAAGAGAATCGCCACGTTGAAAGGTGCCTCTTTGCCAAGTTAGCAGGGGTTAGCAGTTGGCATGGAAGAATGCAGGAATGGTACTAGGAAAAACTCTTAGTATATCTTGGCACATGGCAGATATTATTTTTGATGAGGAGAATTTGGAGACTAGAAAGGAAAATGTCCCATCAACCTATCATTATTACAGTCCAAGACCAGCATGTTTTCTTAATGACTCAATGAAGTAAGAAAGAAATGATGTATTGATGACTCAGCTAAGTCATCACAAATCCTCATAATGCAGCACACACCCACACACCCACACACCCATGCACCCTCCCACCCACACCCACACCCAAACCCACATTTTTTCTGAAATTCACACCTGATTAAAATGCCTGTGCCACACAATCCTACTTTCATTAATAAGCAATTGTTTCTCCTCATTGGGATGGAAGTTTCCAACTTTTATACCAAATAAGGAATAGTTTGACAATATGAGGATATTCTTTATATCAAATCCAGCTACCATTTCCCACTTCTCATTAAAGGAAACTGTTTCTCCTGCTGAATTGTTGAACAAAATGTGCTGAAGCAATTGATGGAGCTAATTGTAAAAGGAAAAGGAAATAGGGGATATAATGTATTATTCAGAATATTGTTATGCTGGTTATGAAGGAAAGAAACTTCAAAAAGTGGTACACATATCAAAAGAAGATTTAAAAATATAGTTCATCGCTATAAAGGGACTTACAGTCTATGGAAAGACAAAAGGAAGGCATTTCCAAACAGCCAGTGGAAAAGGATTGTGAAAGTCTATTTCCCATGGCTAAAGATAGGTGAAGAATCATTTTAAAAGTGTCTCTTTCACCCTGATAAACCCTGTGGAAACTGGATAATTGAGCAGTTCAGATGTCACATAAACTTGGGCTTCACATGATGTTCCTGGAAGCATTTGTGCTCCCTCCTCTTTCCCAGCTGGGCTAATAAGCAGAATATTACCTGTTCCCAATGTGCAACAAGTGAAGGTCAGTCATGCCATATTCAAGAGATGGATCCTGAATGATTTTGAGACAGTCCCATATAAATGAGAATCTGCAGTCCTAGTCAAATCCAGAGTTCAGATCTTAGGTTTTCTAAAGTAAAGTAAAAGTAAAGTAAAAGTAAAGTAAGAGTAAAAGTAAGAGTAAAGTAAGAGTAAAGTAAGAGTAAAGTAAAAGTAAAGTAAAAGTAAAGTAAAAGTAAAGTAAAAGTAAAGTAAAAGTGTAGTGTGCCATTGAGTCGGTGTCAACTCCTGGTGCTGACAGAGCCCTGTGGTTGTCTTTGGTAGAATACAGGAGGGGTTTACCATTGCCTCCTCCCACACAGTGTGAGATGATTATGCTTTCAGCATCATCCAATATTGCTGCTGCCCGATGTAGATGTTTCCCATAGTCTGAGAAACCTACCAGTGGGGATTCAAATCAACAACCTCTGGCTTGCTAGTCAAGTCATTTCCCACTGGGTCATTAGGTGGTTGTAGACTGTTAGAAATAAGACAGCTACCAGCATTGTATTTATTTATTTGCAAATTTTAAAACCACCAAAGACTCATGCTGAAGATAGAAATTTGAAGATGAGCAAATATGGCCATTTCCACCCTCATTCGCCTGATCAAGAGACTGGTACAGATAAGGGAGGTGCCCTCTTCAGCAAACAAGAAGATATGCCTTTTTGCACCTTTTTGCACTTGGGACACCTGAGTTCGGAGGGATTGGGCAAAAAGAGAAACATTTCATCACTCACATAAACACTTGCCTAGCTTGAACTTGCCTTTGTCCAGAGGATACAGCTGCCCCGATTAAATCCACCCGCTCAATAGACAACTTGCTCTGCTCAACTTGAGCACCCCTCCAGGGAGGAATAGCCTTGTGATTAACTCAAACACTGACCCAGGACATGATTGTGGGTATATTTACCCCGATCAGACCACATGGAATCAGAATCCGATATACTACAGGCTCTCACAAGGTGGGTTCTCACTCCTGACCCTTGCCTCTTTCCCCCTTCCTAAGGAATACAATAGAACATAGAACAAAAGGGCCACACGTGTAAAGAACAAACCAAAACCAAATCAGTTCCATAATAAACAATATAACGAATGTTGTTAAGATTGAAACAGCAATTCAAATATCAATCCATATCAGCTCTGTGTTCATTCTAAGGATAGCATTTTGTATGTAAGCGATGTCACATTGAAAGAGAGCTATATATACATATAAGAAGACACCCAGAGGGCTTCAATTTACAATCATGAGCCTTGAAACTCCTACGCAGAGTCAGTCTAGATACGGTGAGTCATACTGCTCCTGAGGAGACATGCCAGGTCCAAATGCGTATTCAGGCCCCCCGGCCCCACTGATCTATAAATGCAGCTTCTTTATGCATAAGGATTTTCCATGCATCCTCTCTCCTGCCAATGTATGGTTTGTATTGAAATAAAATACAAACATTAAAGTCATTTTGAGAATGTTGCTTGTCAATGAAGTGAGGGGTTAAGGGAACCTCCATATTACCATTCGAAGAGGGCGTGTGCTCATTCCAATATATATCATGGGACAAGTACAGGCAATCATAAAGTCTTTGACCTGGCATGTTTCCTCTCATGAGAGCTCAGCTCCGTTTTAGAGTTGGTGATTCTGCCTCTGGTTGTTTGTTTATTTTGGTTGAAAGGTCTTAAATTGTTGATGGTTTGGGGGATCTTTTGTTACCAATCCTGGGTGGATACGGGTTGCATTATTTATGTGTGAATTTACATTAAGAATTGATCTTTGCTGTGATCCCTTGAATGAACAATGCTGGTTGTTGAATATTTGGTCTCCTCAGGAGCAGTATGACTCTGCTTATCTAGATTGACTCCACATAGGAGTTTCAAGGTGCATGATTGTAAATTGAAGCCCTCTGGGTGTCTTTTTAAATGTATATATAGCTCTCTTTCAATGTGACATCCCTTACATACAACATGCTATCCTCAGAATGAACACAGAGCTGATAAGGGATGATATTTGAATTGCTGTTTCAATCTTAACAACATTTGTTATATTGTTTATTATAGAATTGATGAAAATACTCTTTCTTTAGTCCTTCATGAGGAAGCCTCAGCGAAAAATACGGAATATCCAGACAATTTTTAAGGACTTACTAGCGAAGGCATTAGTATTACAACCCTCAGATAACAGAATGGACTATTATTACAAAACATCTTTCTATGCTAAGGACCTACTAGCGAAAGAATTTTTATTCTTACAAGCTCCAGATAACAGACCGGACTATCATTACAGCACATTTTTCTATGCTGATCTCAGAAGAGTGGAACTTATGTACTTTGAGAAATAGTGAACTTGTTTTGGTGTTCTGTTGTAACATCACAGACCTTCATACTGATTTATTAAGATTGGAATATTTTTACCAACTTCATTATTCTGTGTTCTGGGCAATTTTGGACATTTCTTGGTGTTCTTTTGAAATATGTACATTTATTAAAAGATTTATTTATAAAACTTAGGACTCTCTCTCTCTCTCTCTCTCTCTCTCTCTCTCTCTCTCTCTCACTCATACACACACACACACACACACACACACTTATTTAATTTCTGAATTTGCATGTTTATACATTTGCTGTTTGGACACAGTTTATTGCTAGTTTGGGTTGGTTCTTTCCCCCTTCCGGAATCGTCATGCACCCTACTCATGAGCAGTGACTCTAAAGGGAGCGTGGACCTAAAGAAACCCCCCCCCACCGTGAGCCCCCTCCTGCTTTAGGACAAAAAAACAGGGGAAGATTTTCTGTCCACAGGGGCCTCCAGGTGTTCTGGGTGGCCTTTCCAGCAGTTGCCAGCATGGCGAGCCTTCCCATTTTCACCCCCATGTGCACATCCATTGGGTAGGGGGTTTGAGCCAAGTGGGACTCCCCCATGGTGGTGGCAACAGCAGCTGGTGGGCTTCTATGGGACTGAGTGCAGGAGAGATGCTCCCGCATCCCTGCGCAGTATGAGTCTGGAGCATGACAAGCCCATGATCTCCACGTAAGAACTAGAATATTTTCTAGGCAAAGTTACACCATGTATTGAAACTCCTTACCCACCTCACCTTTCTTTCTGGATTTCTTTCTTTCTGTAATGCCCCAATTTTACTTTCAATAAAACTTTGAAAAATAAAATCATGCCTCCCTCCTCATTTCCAATACATCCAACATTACATTAAATTCATTCTGCATTAGAAGTGCCCCCTGGTTGGAGTTAACGTCCCCACTTCAGTAACAGCATGGGTGAAGCATCAGCTGTCCTACACCTTCTGTCCTTTCAAACCAAACACAGAAGATGGTACTTTCCTTTGTGAATGAGGACGCTGCAATGGGGTTATGTCTGGCTTGTCCTGTCTCATATTACTTACGCAATTCAACCACTTGATCAACAAAGACTCTGTCAGCTAGGCATAGGCCCAAATAGCTTTGTCTGGTTTGGTTCAAGTGTGAACTGAGCTCAATCCAAACCAGTTGGGTTTGGTACTGCAAACAAGGGGCCGGCTTAGCTCAAATTCATGCCTTTTCAGGCCAAGCTTGGTGGTACCAGGGATGTGTTTTTTTAAAAGCAGACCTACCACCTCTGAGGCCCATGGATGTGCTGCCATTTCACTGGGGGTTCCCCTCCCTCCACCAGCTTCCCCCCACTCTACACCAAGCAATTTCAGCCCATTTAGGCATCCCTTCATGAGGTGCCAGTGGTCATATTGTAGGCCACCACACATGTATGGCAGCTTCCAAAACCACCTCAATACAGGTTGGAACAGAACAAAAAGAGACCCCCAAAGCCCTGGAAAGACAGGGGGTGGCTGGCGAGAGAGGGGGACCATCCAGAGGCCCCCCACCCCCGTGGCCACTGAAGCACCCGTCCCAGTAATTTAAAAAAAATCAAGTGCAGAACCCCTGAACCAGTCCTGAGCTGCCCAGGGTGGTTCACCTTGACTTCGTACTAATCAGCGGGATCATGGCCATTGCCATGGGGATGCCTACAATACACCGTGCACTGGTGTGCTGCATTGTGGGATATCTGGGGACCAGGACGGCACATCATGGCCCCCAAGCCTCTGTGCTGCCTAGGGCAGAAGCGGAACATCTGGGCACTCAGTAATGCACCCAGACAGTCTGTAGGAGGCCTTTTGCACCCTTCCCCGCTACCTGTCCACTAGCCCACTCACAGGATCTTGAGAAAAGGCTCAAATTCTGAAACTGCAGGACAGTTTGGTTTCATCTGCCTTAAGTTGGGAGCACAGAATTATGTGATGCCACAGACTAGTTTTAGACAGGGGTTCTGCTTACCGGACAGGGTGTTCTCCCCCAGCTCCAACAGCTTAACACGGGGTTCTACCCTGTGTCAACTTTTATTGACATATATATCACAATGGGTGAGGGGCCATACTTAGGGATACAGCATGTGCCAGAGTGCAGGTCGGGGTTTCACAACAAGAGCATAGCTGAGTGTGCAGTGGTTTGCTTTTTCTGGCAACTTTATGCAGCTGGAGGCAGAAATCTGCAGCTGAGGTTGGAGGTAGGGGCTTCTGATGACTTCTTTAAAGGCTTTCAAGATATTACAAGTTCTAAGTCTGAAAGTGAGCACAGTCCAAAGCTTTGAGATGACTCCAGATAAGCCAGACCTATGTACAAATGCAGCCCCATGTAGAAGACATTGTAGTTGTCAAGTCTGAGATTACTAGCATGTGTACCACTGTATTAAGAACATTCATCTCAAGTCACCTGCATATCAGTCAAGATTGATCAAATGCACTCCTGGCCACAGCCTGAAACTGAGCTACCAGGAAGAGGTTTGGGTCCAGAGGCACTTTCTTACTGTGAACCTCTTCTTTCTTGGAGAGTATAACCCCATACGGATCCATTCAGACCCTGCGCAAATGACCCTTGCATATTGTAAAAAACAATTGCAAGCAGAACTCTTCCAACATTTGCTTGTGGTGTATGTGGGCATGTAGGAGGAGGGGAGTGGAGTGTGTACTCGTGAGTTTCAGGGACGTTGTGTGAAGCCATTGTTTACCTTGGCTGCATTTTCACTGGCCCAACATATTGCAGCTCATGTGTTTAGAAACAAGGATCTTATACTTTTTCAGTAGTATTGCACCAATTCTCATCTTAGAAATGTAGCATTGTTGGAGTTTTAGAGAAATACAAGATGCAGCTAATACTTTTTCAATATCTAAAAAACAATGAAAATAGAACGAACAAACATGGTGAATGTATCTAATGCACAACACCATTTACTCATTTATTTTTGGTGGAGAAGGTGGCATGCTGATTCACTTGATAGGAAGTTTTTTCTTTCTATGGCAAGAAAACTAATCCTTTAGTGTCTAGAGACATTACCTGCCAAGTTTGAAGATCTTGACGTTCAAAATGGTCCAGCATTGCTCTGCGGTTGGTTCTTGATGAGTAGAAAGCCTCCAGAGCATATGCTACAGCATAGACAGCATTATAGAGGCTGTAGCTATGTCCAGTCATGTCCATTTCAAAAAGAGCCCAAGGAAGGATGTCCAGCCTCTCCTCCCCAGTGCAGGCATCCTTAAATGTCATCCAATCATGAATTGAACATTTGAAAGCGTGAAAACAGAATTCCTTGTGGAAGCTATTTTCCTTTCTCCGTGCAAGATTTATGTTCTGAAGATATGGTTGGAAACCTTGAGGTTCCTTAGAGTGAATCACAAAGGAAATTGTGCCTTCAAACACCTCAAAATTAAAAGCCGCTGTAAATCCAGGGTCTGCAAAATCAATCTGAGCATTGGTAATCCAAACCTTTCCAACAGATGTGTATTCCTTATATCCAAGCTTTCCATACTCAATTAATGTGGCCAACCACTGGAGGGTCAGTGTATCACCATAAACAACAAATGTTCTGGCTCGCTTATCCATCAAAGCTGGGATAAGCTTTAAGCACATATCCACATATACTTGTGTTTCTAGGAAATTCATTTGGTTTGGTATTCTTTCTGTATATGCAACACAGATTCCACTTTGTGATAACAAGGGCCCCATGGCCCTCAAGAAATGTTCTCCACTCTCATCATCCACAACAAAGATCCCAATCCATGTCCACTTGAAATGATGAAGTAACTGGGTAATTCCTCTATACTGAGGGGCTTCATTTGGGGTCATGCGGAAAAATGAAGGACCCTTCAATATTTCCGTGTCTATGGAGGGAAATGAGCCATATGTGATCTAAAAGGAAATGTACAGATTTTTTAGATGGTCAATGTTAAAAGGAGGACCCGAGTGTAGATGGAGGATAATGACAAGGCAAAAAATAGTGAGATGTTATGGGGCGGGATCTTTCCACCTCTGCCCGGACAATGCTAACTGTGCAGAATCAATCTGCCCAATCTGGAATTTGTTTGGTTCAGTTTGGTTCACAATCGAGCCTCCGAACCGGTCCCAGTTCACGGTGAATCGATTCTGGATGAAACGTCTGTGCATATCCCAAGTGGATGATAATGACATGGCAAAATTCTGAATTGAGAAAGCATGTTTTCTTCTTATTAGTAGACTTTTAGTCAAAGACCTTTCTAGTAGACATGGTAAGGTGATGAAATTTCTAGGCAACAGATATAAAATATACACCACAAGACTTCCCTAAGATAATTCTTTGATTCTTCTTCCCCTGTGCTCTCAAGAGCCTTTATCTCAGGATGCCACATACAAGGCTGTTGTTCAGTTAATCATCTCTCTCACTCCATGCCGGCATGGACAAATCTTACCTGGGGAATCTTGTAGAGATTTAGGATGTCTGCCATGTGGAAGGAGATATCAGAGCCAAGTCCCCCAATTATGGCTATGAGGTTTTTCTGGGGCCCACATTCATAGTTGAGGATGAATCCATGTGATTTGAAGAGCAGATCCAAAGTGGTACGATAGGTCATCCTCTCATCATAATAGCTATCATAAATGTGGAACCCAAGTGTGACATTGGGCAAGATGTTTGGGCTCATGTTAACTTCATTGATTGCAAACACCAAGGCCAGAATGTGCTGGTAGAACTTTGTCAGCATACTGCAGAAGGAGTGACATGCTCAAAGAAGTTCTTTGAAATACATCATCATTGTACCACACTGCTGGCTCATTCTAGCGTGAAATATGGCAACCTAACTTTGGAATTATCTCAGGCAAAACAACAACAACAACACATTTTCAGCATAACAAATTATTCTGAGTTCTCTCCTTTGCTGAGCTCTGGTTCCACCAGCCTCAGACATTCAAAATTCTTCTATTTACACAAACCCCATCATTCTTCCAGTTCCTCAGACACAAAAGCCCCTTGTTATGCCACCTCTAATTCTGACTTCCAATCCCTTCTCAAAACCCACCCGTTCTGTAAAACCTGTGACACATTTCTTCCCTGCACCATACTATAAAAATGAGTACCTGAAATCATTGCAGTTACTACAAATGGAAAAAAAAAATTAAAATTAGAGAGACTCTAGCCAAGAGCTGTCATCCTAGATAATACTACTAGTATGAATAATATAGGTATAGTGCTTTTTAAAAGAAGCTTCCACAGTGGAATAAAGAAAAAGAAGGAAGGAAGGAAGGAAGGAAGGATGCAGGCGTGAAAGCAGGGAGGGAGAGATTGTTCCCTGTAGCCCAAGGCATTATAAAAGGAGACATAAGACAGAAGCCAGCAAGAGCCACTGGAGTGATACTGTGCTGTTGTTGGATAGGGCCACTTGCTCTCTTCTTTAAAAGGTGCCTTTTGCTCTGTTCGGGTTATTTGAGTATCGATTCCCCGGATGTCTGGTCATCACTGATGGAACTGTGAATTAAGCTGCATATCTGAAAATTCTAGTGGATAATGTCAGGCCTTCTGTCCAAATTCTGAACCTGAGCTGAAAGTGGGTCATGCAACAAGACAACAACCCTCAACATTCAAGTAAGTCTACAGCAGAATAGCTCTATCAGCATCTAGAATATTCAGATGGTCCAGCTTAGACAATGACAGATTCGGATTCTATGGTCTCTGGTGATATAGGATCTTGCATCAGATTGGAAATTCTAATTCTAATTCAAACTTAATCTCAGATTTTTACCCATAGTGGCCAATGGAAATTATTTTTTAAAGATCACCAAAAATCAGGGCATGTGCCTAAAAATAAGATAATGGGCCCATATTTAGGGCTGGGTGACAGGAGGCCATGTGACAGGCGGCCATGTATACAATTTGAAGAAGTTTGGTCATTCGTGATTTTTCACAAAGTTTGATATATATGCATATATTTTCAAAGCATTGCCAAGAGTAGCAATCAAGGCAGAGAACAAGAAAAACTTCTGGAATCGAAGGGCCCTTTGGAGCCTCATTCCATCCTCATTTGGAGTATTCTGAAATGTGCCTTCATTTTAAAAAGGGGTAATTTCATAGTGCCTTAAGCTCTGAAATTGGGCACAGATATGGTCCTTGATATCAGGACTCTGGGCTTCTTTCCCCAAGGAAATCACTTAAACCCTTATAAGATTCTTTCCAATCATTTGGAAAGCTTTCAAGAAAAAAATGTCAAAAGCAGTGCATGGAGCCTCAGTCGGCTTTTCAGGGCAACCTTCAACCTTTTCAGTAGGTCTGGCCAATCATGGAGGGCTGGAACTGTGCAGAGCAAAATACCCTGTGTTGGAGAGCTCTCAGAGATGTCCAGCAGATCCCAGAGTGGGTTTGGTGATTTGTAGGAACATGAATTCCAGCAGGCAGGGAGATGGGCGGGTGGGCGGCATGGCAGAGTCTCAGAGGCACTTTGGCTTGGCACCGTACTGCAGGCAACAAGCTAGCACTAGCGCCAACTGTGATCCTTGCAGACAACTGCTTACAAGGGGTCACAAGCAAAGGACATGGAGATGTGTTGTGCAAGGATAACATAGGGAGCTGTGTCACACACACCCCTGACAGCACAGTGATTGGAGGTGAAGCATGAGGCCCTTTGAAATGCTCCTTGGTTGGCCAATGCCCACACAGGAGTCCTCCCCCTCTGAAACCACTCCCAGCAGACCTCTCTTGTGATTTAAAGACTCCCAGGTTTCCCCGCCCCTTATAAAACATGAAAAATACACTAAACATGGTTTTAGCCATTTTATTTAATTGGGGGGAGAATCCCACCAAACTGTGTCATAGGCACCATTTTGTGAATTCAGAAATTCTATTCCTGACATTAATTTCAACATGTCATCTTTTTATTTGTGAAGAAACATGTATAGTGATGACACTGCAGCAATAGTCCATTAGTTATTGTTGTTATATATTGATAAATCTATGTTTTAATTAAATAATTATAAATAAGTCAAGGCTTGAGACAGAAAGAGTAAAAAATAAATGCAAAAAAAAATCCTTACTATGGTTGTGTCCACTGCATCTCCTGTGAAGGATGTTCCTTGAAGGAAATGTCATTGAAGCCAGAAAAAAAGAGAGAGGTCATCTCCCCAAGGAGGAGGTCACCAGGCTGGTACCACTCATATGGGACAGAGATGGGGTCATTCACAGGGCACTTCAGAGTATCTACTTTCAATGCCAGTGTGTGAGCCCAGAGAAGCAGCTGCAGCAGCAGCACCTCCAGCACAACCACCTGATGGCAAAGGTTCTCTCGAGATGCTGCAGACACTCCTGAGCCCATCATTAGCCTGACAACAGGCATCAGGCTAGTTCAGGCCGGTGAAACAGTAAACTCATTTGGCCCTACTTCATCAAGAGGACTATATCCGCTTTTTCTTTAACAGAAACTTCAACATAAAGGCATGCCTGTAAAAACAACCAAGTTACCAAGATCTGCAAGCAGGACTGCAGGGGAGGGGAACCTACCAGAGCAGAAACTGATGGAGCCCTGCCTTCCTTCCCCCCCTCATCCCAGCTCTGAAGAGCACAACTGGCATGTTTTATAAGTGCTTTCCACCTTCACTGTGGGCTTGTTTTCCTTCCGCTTTCCAGAAAGTTGCCAGACATTTCCATGGAGAATAAAACACTCCATATAATTGCAGGGGAGAAAATTGTTTCTGAGAAGATGGATCTCTGAGAGGAATCATGGGTAGTAAACATGTTTTCGCCCCTCTGCTCTTCTGTGGAAACCAGACTGAAAAGCAAGATATTTGGGCTAGACCTGACATTAATGCTATTGACCTTCAGTTCTTCCTCCTCCCCATCCTCCTCCTGCTCATTCATTTTATGATAGCAAATGTCTCTTCAAACAGACATCTTTATTAAATATTTAAATTTCGTATAACTAATAATAACAAGAACTAGAGTTGAACACTCCTCTCCATCACCACCATGCTGATCTGGACTATGCCCACCACAGCTTCATTTCTCCATGGGAGCCACTCTTGAATCCTGCCCACCACCCCCACACACACTCTGTTGTTTCACCTGCTTGTGACATTTGATACGAAGGTCTCTACAGTACTTGAAGCCAGGGGAGAAGGAACTGATGGGACAAGTTATTGGCTTGAAAACAAGAAAAAAAGAAAGAAAGAACTTTCTTGGTGTTTAACTCTCACTGGTCATCCGATGTGCATCCCACAATGGCATGCTAAGGGAATCTGCCCTCAACAACCTGCCGTAAATTTGCATTCTGATATTAAGCCAGGCCAGTTCAGTGTACCTGGAGCCATCACAATATATGCAGGTCTCCTGCATTCTTCACTGTCATAAACTTGCCTGTCTCTTATCCCTGCATGGTTCACTGGGTACACATACCATCTTCCTCCATGGTAACTATGATGCTCATTTCTCCTACCCAAGGCACATAGAGTATCTGTTTATCTTACCTGATTGACAGGATATCCATTTCTTATCTCCTCCAAACAGAGAAGCTCTTTCCCTTGCACTTTGGGGCCCAATTCCAAGGCCTCCCCAGCCCCCAGGCTCCCTCAAATCCTCTTTAGTCTGTCTTGCGTGGTATGTTCACCCCGGGGTCATGATGATGCTTAATTTGCAGGGGAGGGAGGCCTCCATAGGCCTTAAGTCCAGGCTCCAAAATTACCTTGGTGCACTTCTGCCTCCATAGTATTGGGCACCCATTGTCTTTTAGCCCCATCGCTCTGGACAGGAAGTTTGCCCCCCTCCCAATAGGTGAGTGGGAAAGGGAATGTGGTATTAGCAGGAAGAGAAGACAATCCTGCCATTACAAACCCTACCCTTTGCCAATGAGGAATCGAAGGAGCTGCTTCCTGGGACTCAGCTGCCTTTTGGAAGACTTCCATTGGTTGATGGGGAAGGTAGGGAGAAGAGAAGTTGGCACATAGTCTTGGGTTGTTCCCTCTGTAGCAGTTCCTATGTAAGCTGGATACTACAGCCAGAAGACCAACACCTTGAATGGATGGCAAGTATACAGTACGTTCAGAGGTGCACCAAGGTTATTTTGGAGCATGGACCTAAAATCCTTTGGAGCCCCCCCCCCTCCACCCGCAAATTAAGCATTATTTTTTTTAACATGTAGGTTCTTGAGGGCACAAACCACACCACCCAGAACAGACTAAAGATGATTTGGGGAACGGGTGGAGGTGAGGAGGCTGGGGTGTGGTGATAGTCGACCTCAGCTGCAGGCCGTTTCACATATGATCATCCTTATTATGTTTGAATATTTGGTGCAATATTTGGTATGAAATCTTCCCTTATGGGAACGGAGCCCAATCATAGCAGCAAAATGTCTGCCCTTCCTTCCTTCTCTTCAGAAAACCAGGGTGCCATGTGTCACTACAGACAGAAAGGGGCCATCCATCCCGCCATACTTGCAGCAAGTGTCCAGTTGGCATGGAAGAATGCAGAAATGAGGCAACGTACAATGAGTCTGTATGTTTTGGCTCAATGCAGATATTATTTTTGCTGAGGAGAATTGGTGGAATAGAGACAGAAATGTTGTCTTAATGACTCAGCAAACAGCAAAGTAAGAAGGAAATGATCTGTTGATTTATTGATGACCCAAATAAGTTCAAATAAGGTTGGCCATGCAGTCCCCCCTTGAGCAGATCTACTACAGATAGAAATCTCATTCAGCGCCCTCAAGGATCTCAAAAACCGAATCAAGACATGGTGAATATTTTTCACTTGAAAATGAATTCTAAACTGGTTCTTTAATGTGACCAATACACATATGTACCACTACCACACCCCGCTTTTTTTTCCTTTTTTTTTTGTCTAAGGAGATATTTATTATATTGGAAAATGATATGCTGCTGGTCAAGCAAAAGGGTCCAAAAGGTGGGATGCAAAGCAAAAAGTAGATAAAAGACATGATTTCCTGCCCTAAAGGGGCTCAGAATATACAAAGCCAGAAGGGAGACATTTCCAAAAAACTACTGGTAAATAGGGTTGTGCATTTTGTATTTTTCTTTTGTTTCAGACTGAATCCTAAACACCCCTTTTCAGATTTTGTCTGAAATTAAGCCTTCCGAAAAACCCCAATTTAAATTTGGATCCAAATTAATCGAAATCTGAACCTGAACTAATTTTGACTATAAAATGGGTCCTGGGCCCAAAAGTTTGTTTGTGGATTGTAGTGTCCAATGAGCGGAAACTACCACAAAAATTTCAAAAGAATTGGGGAAATGGCTGATTTTTGGTGAATTTTTAAAATTTGCAAGTATTTCAGATATATACCATAGAGAATAATGGAGGTTGTAGCAGAAGTATAGCTTTATGTCGGGGGAAAATGTGTGCCCACAGCAGCGTGTGGTGGGTGGTGGTTTCCAGTGGGGGCAAGGAAGCTACCACAATTATTTTGAAGGAATTGGGAATAGGGCTGATTCTTAATGATTTAATGAAGTTTACGTATGTTTAAGATTTTCCCCCATAATGAATAATGAAGGTTTCAGCAGCTCCATAACTCCACTTGGGGGGCAATGGGGTGGCCCAGAGTGAGTTGTGGTGTGGTGCACATAGAGTGCCAGCCACCTCCACACCCCAAAGCCCGTGGGGTACAGGGTTTTGTGGTTTCTGAGGGTTTCTGAGTGTAGATTCTCTGGTAGCAGATGAGAGTGGATTCTTGTGTTCCATCTAAAATCTCATATGCTACCAGAAAATCTACACTCAGAACACCTCAGGAAAAAAAAAACCACCTCAGCCTGTCACGCCCTCGGACTCAGACAGCGAGGAGTAACGGGAAGCTGTCAACTTTTCAGCCGATGCAGGGGTGTCTGAGGGGCAGAGCCAGGCTGTCAGTTTCCAAGAAACGGCTGAGGCAGATCCAGCGGATGATTCAGAGCAGGCACAACAACCTGAGACAGCAGAAACCGTGACGGAGCAATCAGACGAGGAGCTATGCAAGCAACTTCACTGACTCCACAACAGAGGCGGATCACAAAGCAGAGAATTCAGCTGGAAATTATCAGGAGGAGTAAACGCCTCTTGCAGAGGGCTGATAAGCCTCGAATTTCAGCCAGCTGGGTGCTCTCAGCTTGTGCTATAAATTACATCACCAGCTTTCTATTCACTGCTGAAAAGCAACGTTTGTCAACTTCCGTGTCGACAGCTTGCAGCCAAGCCCGATAGAGAAGAACTGTGTCCGAGCCGTATCTCGTTTCTGCAGCTCCGTTTGATACCGTGAACTTCCCTGCCAGGTGGCCAGTTACTGGCAAAACCCACTTTGTCTGCTGACAAGTGGGCACAGCTTTTTTCTTCATCCTTGGGTCACAGATGCATGCCAGGACATGCCATGCAGATGGACCCAAGGGTTTCTTAAGCCTCTCAACTACCCCAGTCCTCAACCGACCTGCCAGGGCAATTGTGTCCCCAGTTCTCAGAGTGCACTGGAGCTCGGCCAGGTTCTTCTCGAGGAGAAAAGCCACAGGCAAAGCCTAACTCAAGATGCCTGCCTCTGTACACAAGCTGTTTGTGGCAGAATTGAACAGCTCGAGTAGCAAGACCAGTTCCGCAAGGAGCTTCCAGTCCGCATTGGACAGGTGGCACACTTACAAGCTAGCATGCCTTACCAGGATTTCGAGGGCTTGCCCTTGCTCCTGCAGGTGCTGGAGGAAGAGAAAAGTGGAGTTCCACAGAGTAGGAACATCCTGGGATATCAGGTATTCAGGCAGACCCAATTCTATCTGCCTGGCCTTGATCTTGCCTTTTCACTCCGATGGAAGTGGCCAACAATCTTGTGGCAACGGCCACGGAAGCAGCAGTGTCTGTGGTGGCTGAACCTACCCTACTCTGACTCAGCTGTTGCTTTTGCTGTCCATGCCTGACCTTCGCCTCCTTAAGCCCAAGTGCACCCTGCACCGCTAGGTTCAAGGTGTGTGCAGCGCAAGCGATGTGCACACCGTAAACCTGCTTGGTCACCTTAGGAATGTTTGCTGGATTGTCATTGACTATGAAACCTGGCTTGAGGGTTGGCTCCCTAGCCAGACAACTACCCAGCTGCCTCTCCATGACCTCCGCCAACTCGTCTGACATGTGGTCTGCATCCATCGCCTCCACATGCAACGTTGCCCAATGTGGCTTGCCTGAATGGGATGAGATGCATGCAGCTCCAGCGGAATCAGAGGCCCCTCACCCTCATGCCCCCACCATAGGGCTGTAAAGGACATGAAGGCAGTGTACAGCCTACTGTGGCTCATCCAGAGATCCGCAGTGAAGTGAACACTGGTATTGGGCCCGGCTACATGCAACCTCCCCAACATTGGTTTCCTGCCAGGGGCGTAACGATAGCGGAGGCAGGCAGGGCATGTGCCCTGGGCGCAACTTGGCAGGGGGCACCAAAAAGTGCCCCAGCCAATTCCCTGCCTTTGCCCAAAAATTTTTTTTGATTCGCTTTTGATTTTTTTTTTTCGTCCACAAAGAGCAGTCTCCCTCCCCCCTCCCCGGGTCCCGGTGCCCCCCCCCATTGCTCAGCTCCAGCCCGGCACTTGGTACCACCATGGTGTCTTCGTCACATTCTCATAGTCCGACTCCAAGTCTCTGACGCAGCACTCCCCGCCCCGCCACCAGTCACGCATGCATCGGGAGGAGGACACGCCGTGCATTTTGTCTGGTGTCTGGCCTGGGAGGAGAGCTCGCCACCTGCACGTCCATGCACTTTGTCTTCTTCTCTTTAAACAAGTTCTAAAACTGTGTGTGCTTTCTGATAAAGTGCACCATGTCGGTGGCCACCGGGGGCAGCGAGCCGGGAGCCGCCACCGCCGCTGCTACCGGAGGCGGAGGGAATCGGGTCTTTTTCCAGACCAGAGCCCTCACGGCGGTTCGTCCTGGGAGGATTCGGACGCCCCATCAGCAGCAATGGTGCAAGTCCAGCAGTAGCAGCGGCACCATCAGCAGGGCAAAGTGACGGTCAAACACGATCGCAAAGAGCTGCGGAAAAGGCTGGTGCTGGAGGAGTGGATTGTGGAGCAGCTCGGGCAGCTCTACGGCTGTGAGGTAGCAGCTGCGCGGTAGCCACTGACCGACTTCTGAGGAGGGGTGGGGAGAGAGTTGGCTTCTTCCGGGCAGCAGCAGGCTCCCTCCGCCCGGGTCCGATTGTACAGTCTGGCCCTTGCCCGAAATACAAGAGAAGCCTCCCGCCTGTTGAGGTACACACCACACCCCTCACAGCACACTTATCCAGCGAGCGCTGAGCAAATGCAAAACACTCGCAATTCAGATTTCCGTCTCGCTATTTTAGGCGTCTTCTAGACTCGCGCATAGGCTGAGCTCCTAGCAACCCCAGCTCGCACTTTCTTTTAATTGTTTTTTGGGGTTTGTCTTGTTCTTCGTAAATCCTCGGTCTGCATAGACCGAATTCTTTAAATAGTGCTCGTCGCTTTAAATTGCTCTTTAAGAATATGAAGAGCTCCTTGGTTGACAACTGTGTGTGTGAAAGAGAGAGGGAGAGAGACATACACACACAGAGACAGAGAAGCCACCTCCAAATGACATACCCAGTGCTCGGTTTCCCCATTCTTTGCCCTGTTCTCTATTCCCCCCCCCTTTATTTTCAAAGAAAGAGGAGGGTATCTGTGTATAGGATTTCTACCTAGCCCTGTAAAAACCCTTTAAAAGGCAAGCTGGCACTCCTTAAGATCTTGGCATGTTTTGTGATATAGGGTGGCAGGGGGGGCGTTTTTCAGTGTTCATACATAGAGTTTCTTCTCTGTATCATTTGATGCACATTACACTATGGTTCTGCCCACCACAGCTTAGCTGAAATCGTTCGGCTGCCTACAGAGAAGCTCTGACTTTATGTGAGGGTGATGAATGTTTCATTTGCTGTTTCTTCCTAGGTTCATAATCTTTACCTTTTGATGCCACATACTGTTGACAATTATAGACATTGTCTGAGCTGATTTATCTGGCTGTAATCTCTCTGTGTGATCACAAATCACAGGTTTAGGTTGCAAATAGACTTAATGGAATTTTAAATGTGTGGTGAACCTTGGGTTAAGTGGAGTCTCCCTGTTCTGATAATGCTGTGTACAACTGGAAGAATATAGTAACCTTGGTGTGTTCCTGTTAAGTTTGTCCAGAAACTGGTCTTATGTTACTGGATGCCTCTACAAGGAGGTAGGTTTGGCTGGGAGTGATTACCGGTACATGCATTAAATCCTGCTCTTGTCCATAGCCAATTGACTGCCTGAAGAAAATCGCTTCATTATAGAGGGTTTCAATTTCTTGCCCAGAATATCCATCTGGGACTGTGTATATAAAATATCGGCGACTCAACCGGTGTTAGAAAAATGAGAGTCAAATAGGCGCATTTGCTGATATCCTTTGCCTTTCTTTCTTTCTTTCTTTCTTTCTTTCTTTCTTTCTTTCTTTCTTTCTTTCTTTCTCCATACTCTTTTTTAAATCTCTACTTGACTTTCACCTGAGCTCCTACTCCTTCCTTCCTGGGGGTATTTATTTATGTGTATTTATTTCAAGCAAGTCATATCAATGCTGGGGGGGAGGGCGGGGGGTGCAATTTCAGTGCTTGCCCTCGGCGCCGTTTTCCCTAGTTATGCCTCTGCTCCCTGCAAGCATGGTACAAGGAGGACACTACTCTCCTCCTGAATGTGGTGCATGAGGGGATCTTGTAGCCTTGCCAGATGCTGTAGCCTTGCCTCCTAGGGAAGGTGCTCCAGGCCCCTGATCATCTTGGATACCATCTTCTGCACCTTTTCCAGTTCTATAATGTCATTCTTAAGATACAGTGACCAGAACTGCACTCAGTACTCCAGATGTGGCCACACCATAGATCTGCATAAGGCCATTATGACATTAGTATTTTTATTATGAGTGAGTGCTGTCTAGGTTTACGCATTAAGCAGCAGCTAGCTCAGAGGACTTTTCATCCTTCCACATTCAGCGGCTGCTCATGACATGATCACAGATGGAACTTCCACCTTTGTTTCCAGGTGACAGAGGATCAAAGGTCAGGAGCATGCACAGCTCCAGCACTAAGGGAGCTAGATTCTCCTACCCTATTCTTAATCGTGTGAGCTCAAACAAGAACCAGTTTCTAAAAGCTTGTTCCTCCTCTTTTATCCTGAGATGTATGCAAATTCAGGGGCAGCTTCCTCTTTAAATCATTCATGCAACTCTGCCACAACTACATGCAGTCCAGAGGCATAGCTAGGGAAAATAGCACCCATGGCAAAGAATGAAATTGCACCTCCTGTCCAAATCTGAATATGTGTACAGTGCCTTATATTATATTAATTTTAAAATATTTTTTAACCTGTAGCCCCTTCAGGGGGCTTCCTAAAGGCCATGGGGGGACTGCCCCCCCCCGCTGGCCTCTAGGGCCTCGCAGGGACCAATTGAGCATGTGCGGTAGCCATTTTTTAAAATAATCATTTTTTAAATGGCCGCTGAAAACAAAATGGCCACCGTTTATGCTCAAATGACCTCTGCAAGGCCTGGCATGGCCTAGGGCCTCACAGAGGCCATCTGAGCATGCACAGTGGCCATTTGGTTTTTGGCAGCCTACTTAAAAAAATTAATTCTACAAAATGGCTCCCCCCTTCAAGTGGCACCCGGGGCACGTGCCCTGCCTGCCCCACCCTAGATACGCCCCTGATGCAGTGAACAGGCTTGTGTGCCTCACCACCATCCCTTCAAAACTCATCAAGTAATCAACTGGCAATAATGATACTTTGGCTTCATTTTTTCCCCTTGCAACAGTCTTCAGAGGTATTTCCCCCCTCCTTTTCAATAAAGGAAGTGTTACATTCCAAGCATGGCATGTAGCAAGTTTCTTTCAATGTTCTGTATTTCCAGGTGTCCAGTCAGAAGTCCAGCTGGTGGAATCTGGAGGAGGTGTAAAAAGGCCTGAGGAGTCCCTCCGCCTGACCTCTCAAGGCTCTGGGTTCACCTTCAGCAGCTATGTAATGAACTGGGTGGGACAAGCTCCTGGAAAAGGCTTGCAATGGGTTGCATTAGTAAGTGAAACTGCAGTTACCATTTGGTACGCAGATGCAGTGAGAGGGCGCTTAACCATCTCCAGGGATAATGCAAACAGCCAGCTTTATTTGCAAATGAACAGCCTGAAAGCCGAGGACACTGCTGTGTATTACTGTGAGGAAGTGAATCTGAAGCCCTGCAAAAAACCTCTTTCCAGTCTTGGACACCTGCCGTTAGTCAAAATGAAGAAATTAGAAGCAAGGTGGTGATGAGCCAAAGGAGACATCATTTTTGACCCTCTCTTTAGCTCTGACATGTATCTTTTCCCCCCTATGAATTACACACATGGGGAATAATAAGAACTGGGGCCATGGTGAGGGTATCCAAGGCTTTAATCCCACTCCCACAGCTTCAGTCTGGTTCAGGCCTCCTGTGTGTTCTTTTGCCCAGGTAAGGGGAGAAAAAAAACTTCCACTGGCCACACAGTTTGGGCTTTGTATTCCAACTCTGAGTAGCTGTTCTTTTCCTGGCTCAGCTCTATCTCTTTTTCCATCTCCCATCAAGTGCCCTCTTGCAAGTGGTTCTTACTCAGACAAATCACCCAGTGGTGCAAAACTCAGAGAAGCCCACGGACTGACATGTACTGTGTTCAGTGTTTCCAGGCAGCATCCTGATGAACATCCAGCTTAGGTATGTCCCACCTGTGCAACAGAGATGGGGAAAATTCACAGTTCCCCCATTTCCTTCAAAATCCCCATGCATCCCCCCCAATATGTCCCTGGTGGTCCTCTAATCCTCAGGGAAATATTTGAAGGGGCACTGCAGAGAGCACAGGGGGAAGGCATTTCAGTGAAGATTCCCCCTCTCCCCTTGCACAAGCAAAATGTAGCTTACACAAGTGGAAGGTTCTTTTGGCTGCTGCCAAGCAACTATTGGGTGATCTTAACCACATACACACCCAGCAAGGATCTGGAGTGCTGTCTTTGGTGTGGTCATAACCAGTCCCCTGAATTGCACCCCAGAAATGATTTACAATCTCAAACAACTGATCCAATGTACAATTGGAAAGCAGCAGCAGCAGCAGCAGCAGCAGCAGCTGTGTTTTACTGTAAAAGAAGAGAGTTGGTGAGTGGGATCCCCGCAGATCTCCAATAAAAATACACCACTCGAAGAACTTCAGATCAAAGTCACCAGAGGGGGGCAGCAGAGAGCCACCAACCAAAGGAGGACACAAAGGTGAAAATGCATAATGGGGAAACAGATATGTATTCCATTTGTGTTTCTGAAATGGGGAAGAGGCACACACATAAACCTTCTAAAATTCCTCCTTTGCCCCACTCCAGGATCCTCATTGCTATAACCACACGGTGTCTTGGCTCTCTGTGGTGTCTCTCTGTAGCTCTCAACACACACACACACCTCTTCCTGACATGCATGTACAGAATTTTGCATGCAAACAAAATGACAATGGATTTGTTACAAAGGGTCATTTTATATTTTCGAAATGAAATTGCCATGTTGAAAACATGAAAAAAGTGTGTCTATGGACTGTGGGATCACACCGTCTATGCCAGTTTTCTGCTCCCCATAGTGGCTTGTCTGATACGTCTGAGAGACTATGAGGCTGTTCTCGTGCACAGCCGAAACCATGCTAGGGATGCCCAGCCTGGGTTTGGCTGCATGTGAGAACTGCCTGGACTGGGCCTGATCCTGGTGGGCCAGCGCTGCCCAGTCTGATTTTGCAGCCCAGCTGTTATCCAAGGTTAAGGGAGCCAGTGTTCCCTTAAATGGGCTTGCTGATTGTGTGCACGTCAGGCATCACATGTGTGGTGTAGTGCACTGTGGGATTCACAGAGGCTGGGAGAATGAGTCCTGGCCTCTGTTTACCAGCACTGCTGGGCACAGTGTGGAGATTCATCCATGCTGCTCATCTGGGAGCATGGTCCGTGCTCCCAGACACAAGCCATCACTTCTCGGGGGGAAGGGAAGCTGAACCAGCCTCCCCGCCGACCCTCCCACCACTCCAACCACCCGGCCATGTGAATGACCTCTATAGCTAGAGCAAAAGCTGATGGCCATCCCTCGACGGTTATCCCAAGCAGCTGGCAGTCAGAGGTATACTGCCTCTGGAATTGGGGTTTTTATTTTTGCCTATCATTGTGAATAGGTACCAAAAGGTCTTTCCATTGTTATTAAGTAAAAAATGCTTCTTTTCTTTTTGTTTCTTTTCCGCATCTCAGCTAGTGCCTAGAACCAAACTTTCTGGAAGTGCATTTCACAGGTAAACTATGAGATCATTCTAATGATCATTCATACCCAGGTAGGCAGTGCTAGCCTGGTAGGGCTGGTTGTACATAATGCCAGGATCCAGCCTGATGCCTGTGCTCCTCTCCCTGGGTAGCCCTGGTTCTAAATCTGGGCTAACAGTGAAATATTTATTTATTTATTTATTTATTCGATTTCAACACCGCCCTTCCAAAAATGGCTCAGGGCGGTTGGAGGTAGGAGGTCATGTGCATGCCTCCTAATGCAGACCCAGATTGTGTGGGCAATCAGGCTGCTGGCAACTCCTTTCATCTTCTCGCAGCCGTCCAGATCACAGAAGTGGGGGGAAGGAGCAGGAATTCCTCCAATGCACTGTGCTGCTCTCATGGTGCATTGTGGGATACATGGAGGCCAGGCTTCCTTCCCCTGACTCTGAATCAACGTGCTGCTCACCGTAGCACCATGCATATGAGTGTGTGAGTGGTGGTGCACAGCAGAAGTTTCGGTCATGTGGGGGGAGATAGGTAGGATCCTGCCTTCCCACTGGCCCTCCCCAACACTAGACCCAGCAGTCTTGATATATTATGCAAAGAAGTGCTTCCATTTGGTGGTTCCATTTGAGTGAGCTACATGCAATAAATGCAGGGGGGGACATACACTTTGATTCTGTGAAAACCCTTATACTGAAACTCATGCACACAACAACATATACAGATATACCATTTCTTATTCCAATGCTAGGGGATCCATGGAAGAGGTGGGAAGTACCTCCTGAGTAAAATAATTTCATAGAAGTGTTCTGGCTTCCCATGCAAATTCTCAGATATTTCTCTTTTCATTCATTTTCAATTCATTTCAAAAGAAAATAATAATAATAATTTGGTGCCTAGAGCAATCCATACGTGATCCTTTCTCCTACTTTGTCCCACTTTATCTTCAGAGCAGATCAACCAAGTACATTAAGGTGGTTTGCCTCCTGAGCTTCTTGTGTTAACAGAGATTCAAAGACAGGTCATTTGGGTCTAATACTCTACCCACTAAACTTCAATGCTTCATTAAGGAGAATGCTACTTCTACAGAGAACACTGAGGTGTGTTGAAGGCAATGTAGGATGCACAATGAGATGCAGGCAATCAAAGGCAGTGGAAGCAGATAATATTCCTCATCCAACAAGGAGTTACACCAGAATCTGTGGCTTTAAGTCAACAGAAAAAGATGTTTCTCTCAAGCCCATCAAGCTGTAGCATCCAAACACAAACTTTAGTTGATAATCCCCAATTAAATAGAACTATGGCAGGCGGGGTCAGCATTACCCCACAGAAGCTCCCAGCAGAACATTTCCAGGGCAACGGAGAAAAGATAGTGCCAGTTTGCAACCAGAAGCTGCTGGACGTAGCCCCAAGTGGAACCGAGTACTAGAGGGTTGGCAAGTTATGCAAAAGGAGAGTTCACCTCTGAACATGGTGGCCAGTCTGTTTCTGGGTACAATTCAAGGTGCTGGTTATTAACGACTTTGGCCCTGAGTACCTTAAGGACTGCCTGTTCCCAGCTGAATCTCCCCACCTGACTAGACCAATGGGAAAGTTCTATTCTGCATGCCAACACCTGCTAACAAACATATGGGATGGGACCTTCTTAGTTATTGCTCCCAGGTTGCAGAACTCGCTTTCAGTTGAGACTCACCTAATAGAACATAGGAACAGCCATACTGGATCATCATCCAGGTGCAGCATCCTGTTTTCCACAATAGCCCACCAGATGCCTCTGAGAAGCCCGCAGGCAAGAGCTGAGGGCGTGCCCTCTCTCCTGCTGTTGCTCCCCTGCAACTGATTGAGGCATTGTGCTTCTTAGATAAAGGTGGCCTATAGTCATCAGAAGTGTAGCCATTGATAGACCTGTCCTCCATGAATTTATCTATACCCTTCTCGAAGCCCTCCAGGGCATTGGCTGTTACGACATCTTGTGGCGCAGTGTGAGAACGTTAAGTATGCTTTGTATGAAAAGGTCTTTCCTTTTCTCAGTCCTAAATGTCTTGGAAGTTTCATGGGATGACCCCTGGTTCTAATGTGGTGAGAGAGGGGAAAAAATGTCTCTCTCTCAACTTTCTCCACACCATGGAAAGAGTTTGACCAGCTTCTTTGGTATTACTGTCCAGGTTCTGGAATCTCAATGATTCTTCTGCCGCACAGACGATGATTAGCAGCCTCAAAGGAGAGAACAATCGTTCAACTCCAACTGATCAACCAGAAAATAAAAGGCACAGCTTCATAATGCTGTGTAAGAAAAGAAGCAGTGAGAGGGAACCCAAATCTCAAACAAAAGCACTTCACTCTATGAGCTTCAGAGAAATGTCACCAGAGGGGAACTAAGCAGATAGAGAGGTAAAAACACACAACAGGGATACCATTTTTATTAGTGTTTTATTAACGCTTAAATAGTTAGTCCTTTTGCAGTTTCTCCTCACAGGTTACTACAATAATTAATAAGTAATTCCCCCTTCCACACATATCCTACATGAGATAGATATGAAGGAGAGGGACCATGCACTCCTTTCCCAGCTTTTTCAGGAGAGTTGTGTAGCATGCAGACATTAGTGCTGCCGCCACCACTATTGCTGCTTTTGGGGGAAAACAGAGATTGAGAAATGGAGCTAAAGCAAGTGCAGACTCCTAAGCCACACAAGAGCTTCTGCATAGACTCTTCTCTAGAAATGCTGATATAGGTTGAACTGGATTCTTCCAGCATACACTTGTATCTGTGCTCTTCACTCTAAATGGATCATGCACGAACCATTCTCTGGGCGTTGAGGTGTGTGGACACACGTTATATACAAACTACCCTCTTGAATGTGTTGAGATTGGGGGTCCAGGCCCTCTCATCCCCCTACATATCCTTTATGGAGCATTTGAATGGGGCTGGAAAATATGCAGTTGTATCTTGATTTAAAACATCCATGTCAATTGTTTTAGGAAACTCCTTGCCCAACAGGCCTTCTTGACTTCTAAGAAATGAATCCAGCATATTCATATTCCCAGTTTAGTCTGAATGCAGGTGGCATCAAAATGGCCTTAAAGTTCTATGAGGCAAATGTACCTATGGAGACTTTAAATAACTTGATCGTATTTGCCACTTAATAGCTCTCCTTAAAATGTCCATCTGCCCCCATCTACAATGAAAACACTACTATATTTTGGCCAGTGTAACTTTGATTGATTATACAAATTCTGGTGTATTAACTTGAACGGGTCTTGCCTTTTTATACACACATTTCATGCAAATGACTTATTGGGTTGGACTATATTAAAGGAAAGCTACAAGCCAATATTGGTTGATCTAGGGGTCTTGCAAAATTCCAGCTTCATCACAGATCTCAGGGGGAATTTTTGATTCCTTTCCACTCACTGGGGACATGGCATTGAGGATCCTGTTAACTTTCCTATTCATTTCCCCAGCATGTAAGGGAGACTCTTAAACTTGCTTTAGTCCACAGTCCCATTTATTCTCTCACTGACCTTAATTTTTCTGCATTTGCTCCCCATGATCCAGGTGTATGCTCTCAGATTACACTTCTAGAGTCCGGTGGAGGACTAAAGAAGCCAGGAGAGTCTCTACGACTGACTTGCACAGTGTCTGGATTGTCTTTAACGAGCAGTCATGTGAGCTGGATACGCCACCCTCTGGGGAAAGGGTTAGAGTGGATGGGACAAATCTGGAGTTGGGGATTGACTCATTATAACGCTGGCCTCCAAAACCGGATCACCATCAATAAAGACAACTCAAAAAGTCAAGTATTCCTTCAGCTGAACAGTCTGAAGCCTGAAGACACCGCTATGTATTACTGTGCGAGAGAGTCACAGAGAGCAAAGTCCTATGAGAAGCAGAGCAAAAACTATCCTTTTAGAAACCAGACATCACTGCTGGAAAGAGTCCATCTCTCCACTGGTTCATTTCCTCACTCCCTGAAGCATGAAGCCCTACATCCTGTAGACTGCAACAGTCTATATCTCGAATGCCACCAGAGAGAAGATGATCTATATAAGGGTCCATAATGCAGATGCCATGGAAGCCACTAGGATCTGAGAGGTGTGTAAAATCCCCGTAAGAAATTTCACTTGCCTTGTAGAAAGATAATTATTTGGGGTTACCTTGAATATTTTCAGAAGTTGCTTATTTGGAGAAACTGACACTGAAGTCAAAGAAGTCTAGGGATTTCCCTCTTTCTACTGTTAGCAACATTAAACTGCCACTGCACTGTGGAATGTGCTCCCTGTTGAAATAAGAGCCTCCCCATCAAGGAAGTTACCATAATTATTTCAAAGGAATTGGGCAAAGGGCTGATTTTTTTTGTGGTTTTTTGAAGTTTACGCATCTTTAAGATTTCTCCCATAGGGAATAATTGAGGTTTCAGCAGCCCCATAACTCCACTTGGGTTGCACTGGGGTGGCCCAGAGCAAGTGTTGGTGTAGTGCACATAGGGTGCCAACCACCCCCATACCCACAAGCCCATGGGGTACTGAGTTTTGTTGTTTCTAAAGTGTTCAGTGTAAATTATCTGGCAGCATATGAGATTTTCAGTTTAAAACAAGAATACACTTTCATATGCTACCAGAGAATTTACACTCAAAACACCTCAGAAACAACAGCACCCAGCACCCCATGGGTCAGCAAAAATGTTTTGTATCCGAAATGTTTTGCACATCCCTACCAGAGAGACTTGTGGTTGTCTTTGGTAGAATACAGGAGGGGTTTACCATTGCCATCTCCCATACAGTATGAGATGATGCCTTTCAGGATCTTCCTATATTGCTGCTGCCTGACATAGTTGCTGCCCATAGTCTGGGAAACATACCTGCGGGGATTTGAACCAGCAACCACTTGCTCCCTAGACAAGTTACTTCCCTGCTGCATCCTGAACCTCCATTTATCAGAGCATGGGCTCATGCATGCAGTGTTCTATCTGCATTGACAAATATGGGCATGGGCTTTATGTAAACAATTCCCTTAAATGTATGGAGACTGGGGGTGCAAGCCCCCTCACACCTCTACATATTTATTAAGGGCATTTGAATGGGGTTGACAAACATGCAGCTATACTTCAGCTTAAAGCAGCAATGCCTATTTGTTTTAGGAAACAGCTAGCCTAACAACCGTTTTGACTTAAAAAAAAATTGTGTACAGTATCCAAAATAATGAAATAAAACCCATCCAGCATATGTATATACCCAGATTATTCTGAATGCAGATAGTAGCATCTAAATTGCCTTAAGAACCTAAGAGCCCTGCTGGATCAGGCCCAAGGCCCATCTACTCCAACATCCTGTTTCACACAGAGGCCCACCAGATGCCTCTGCAGAGCCCACAGGCAAGAGGTGAGGGCATGCCAACTCTCTTGTGTTTGCTCCTCTACAACTGGTATTTAGAGGCATCGTGCTTCTGAGGCTGGAGGTGGACCTTAGCCACCAGACTAGGAGATGGACTAGTAGTCAAGTTCTTCGGGGCAAATACAGCTATGGAGATTTCTAAGCAACCTGTTAACATTTCCCCTTTAATCTCTCTCTCTGTCACAGAAAATGTCCACCTCCTCCCCCCTCCATCTAAAGTGAAAATACTGCTTCAAATATTCAGGTATTGTAGCTTAGATTTGTTATACAACTTCTGCTATATCAGCCTGAATGGGCCCTGTCCTTTATACCCACACTTCATGCAAATGACTTCTTGGCTTGAACTATTTTAAAGGAAAGCTACAGGCAGAGGTTGGTTGATTCTGAGACATTGCCAAATTTCGGCTTCATCACAGGTGGGAATTATCAATTCCAGCAATCAGAGATATGGCATTGAGGATCCTATTGATTTTTCTGTTCTTCTTCCCTGCATGTAAGGGAGACTCCTAAACTTCCTTTAGTCCACAGTCCCATTTATCTTCACAATGATCTTAATTTGACTGTATTCTCTCCCCACCATGCAGATGTTTCATCCCAGATCACCCTTCTGGAGTCTGGTGGAGGAGCAAAGAAGCCAGGAGAGACCCTACATCTGACCAGCACTGTGTCTGGATTTTCTCTAACAAGCTATAGTGTGCACTGGGTACGCCAGCCTCCAGGAAAAAGGCTTGAGTGGATGGGGATAATCTGGAGCGATGGAAGCCCTGGCTATAGCAGCAGTCTCCAAAACCGGATCAGCATCACTAGAGACACTTCAAAGAGCCAAGTTTTCTTGCAGCTGAACAGACTGAAGCCTGAAGACACCTCCATGTATTATTGTGTGAGATGCACAGAAAGAAGAGGCTCATTAGAGACAGAACAAAAACTACTCCTATACAGACCAGATGTCCTTGATGCCAGTGTATACACCAACTGGCAGTGAGGCATCTCCAAACTGGTCAGTTTCCTTAGCTACTGAGGCATGAAACCCACATCCCTGAGAGTGCAACAGTCCATATCCTGAATGTCACATGTTGGAAGATAGTCTGTTTAAGGATCAATGGTGCACCTGCCATGAAGAGGAAGCCTCTAGAATTTAGAGGGAGATGTAAAATCCCCCTGAGAAATTTTGCTTGTCATATAAATTCTGTTAGTTTTGATTGAATGTTTTTAGGAAGTTGTTGTAGAAGGACTAGTAGAGATCATAAATGCTTCTCTGAGGGAGGACAAGATTCCTCCTTACCTTAAAGAGGCAATTATTCAACCTCTTTTGAAAAAGCCTGTGTTGGATCCCTCAGAGTTAAACAATTATAGGCTTGTCTCCAACCTTCCATGGTTGGACAAGATAAATGAGAGGGTGGAGGCCTCCCAACTCCAGGCAGTCTTGGATTAAACTGATTATTTAGACCCATTTCAGACTGTTTCTCAGGCGGACTATGGTCTCCAAGGAAGTGGAGACTTCCTTGGTCGGTCTGATGGATGATCTCCAATTGGCAATTGACAGAGGAAGTGTGACTCTGTTGGTCCTTTTGGACCTCTCGGCGGCTTTCGATACTATCCATAGTATCCTTCTAGAGCATCTGAGGAGGTTGGGGTGGGAGGCACTGTTTTGCAGTGGTCCAATCCTACCTCTCGAGCAGATTCCAGATGGTGTCTCTTGGGGACTGTTGTTCTTCAAATTCTGAACTTTGGTATGGTGACCCTCAGGGCTCCGTATTGTCTACCAAGTTGTTTAACATCTACATGAACCCACTGGGAGAGATCATCAGGAGATTTGGTGCAGGGTGTTATCAGTATGCTGATGACACCCCAATCTTTTTCTCCATGTCAACATCATTAGGAGAAGGCATAACCTCCCTAATGCCTGCCTGGAGGCAGTGATGGGCTGGATGAGAGATAACAAACTGAGAAGGAATCCAGATAAGAAGGAGGTATTTATTGTGCAGGGTCAGAACTCAGGAGATGATTTTGATCTGCCTGTTTTAGATGAGGTCATGCTTCCCCAGAAGGAACAGGGATGCAATCTGTGGGAACTTTTGGACACAAACCTCTCCCTGGTGTCCCACGTTGAGATAGTGGCCAGAGGTGCCTTTTATTAGCTTGGGCTGATATGCCAACTGAGTCTGTTTCTTGAAATAAATGACCTCAGGAGTACTTCTGCAGGTCACCTCCAGACTTGACTACTGCAATGCATTCTATTTGGGGCTTCCTTTGTATGTAATCTGGAAACTGCAGTTAATCCAGAATGTGTGAGCCCGGGGTTGGCTTCTGGGTCATTTCGGAGAGACCATTTCACTCATAAGATCTATAATGGCTGCCAATAAGTTTCCAGGCAAAATACAAGATCTTGGTTATAACCAATAAAGCCCTTAAGAGCTTAGGCCCTGGGTATTTAAGAGAACTTCTTCACTATGAACCACACTGACCTTTGAGATCATCTGGAGAGGTTTGTCTACGGTTGCCACTGGCTCGTCTGATGGCTACTCAGGGACGGGCCTTCTCCATTGCTGCCCCGAGGCTTTGGAACACACTTCCTGCTGAAATAAGCCTCTCCATCTCTTACAACTTTTAAAAAGGCAATCAAGACGCATTTGTTCACCCAGGCTTTTAATTAGACACTGTTTTAATAGTTTGATGGTTTTTCACATAGTTTTAACATTGTTTTAAATTTTAAATAGCTATAATGTTTTAACCTTTTTACTTGTTCTTTTTATTGTGTTGTAAACCACCCAGAGACCTGTGTTTGGGGCAGCATACACATATGTTAAATAACTAACTAACTAACTAACTAACTAACTAAATAAATAAATAAATAAATAAATAAAATAAGTAATATTAATGAATAATAAATGTTCGTTGGTGGAAGTGACACTGAAGTCAAAAAAGTCTAGGAATTTCCACCCCTTTTACTACTTTACCATTTTTTTAAAAAAAAAAATTGTGGTTAGCTGTGCACTCCAATGCAGGAAGGACACAGTCGGTTTCTGCTATCTCCAGTTTTGTTTAGGAATGTTTTTTAAAAAGTGTTTGTTTACATACAGCATGAGGTTCGCAAAACCACATGAAATCAGTTGGGGAATGATTTGCTCTTATCCATGATTCTGAAAATTACACTTTTTAGGGGTATGTTCCTACAGAGAAGTTTGTTTGTTTGTTTGTTTGTTTGTTTAAGAAATTTGTACACCGCCCACTACAGAAGTCTCTAGGCAGTTTACAGCGTAAAGCAAACCAAGAATTTTAAACTGTTAAAATATATAAAAGATCAAATTAAAATACCCATTAAAAAGTTGTAGAGCTTTAAAAGCTTCACAATATAAGTGCACAACTTACTGACACTCACACAACAAAGATTTGCAGGGCAAACCAAACAGCAGTGGATTTGTACTGGAGATTAGTATTCTGCTTTCAAAATGAAATCATGATGGGAAATATATGATAAGAAAGAACATAGAAATTGCTAGTACATTGGCATTATCATTCTGCTTCTAAGAGTAGCCATCCTCATACCTTTTGTGGAGCAAAAGGTGATGGTCATCCCCTGATGTTTATCCAAAACATCTGGTAATCAGAGATATACTGCCGCTGAACATGGAGGTTTTATTTTGCCTGTATTTGTGTGAACAGAAATTGAGAGGCCTTTCTACTGCTAATTTTTACACGGAGACACAGACACACAGACAAACAAATACACACACGCAATTTCCCATTCTCCTCAGTAGGGGGAAGCAGTTACCTTTTATTTTGTTTTTAATCATGACTAAAGAATTATTTATTTGGGGCAATTTGGAAAATCTCCCCCCCAAAAACACACACAGAAATTTCCACATCATTTTTGCTACTATAAAATGACTCATCTTACTTAGTTTTCTCAAAACATTTTGCACTTTGTATTTGGTACACAGATCAAACCGTATGAGTGGATCCATAATAAAGATGCATAGAACCTCCTGAGTAATTTCATTTCATAAACCTGATCTGACTTCCATTAAAAACTCTCAGATATATTTCCTTGGGAGGAACCCTGAATTCCCCCCCTCCTTCTTCTGAAATTTTGGTGCCAATAGTGAACCATAAGTGATGTTTTGCCCACTTTAAGCTGCAGCTGCTGATGGGAGGGGCTCCAAGTGGCAGTGAAGACTGGAATGCATACAGTTCTGTAAAAGGAGAGTTTTCCTCTGAACATGTGCAGAATGCATTCATTTCACATCTTCCTATCCTATAAAGACATCCAGCCTCACACATCGGGAACCAAAAGCTGCTGCTTGCAAATAAGGTTGTTACTTTGGGGCCATGAGTGAGTTCCAGAAGCCCCTTTTCCTAGAAATCACAGTGGTACTATTTTCCAAACAAGTGGTCCATCTCTATGATCACAATTTATTGAAAATGTTCTGTAAAGAGTGGGATGTGGATCACAATCCTCATGTATGACAGCAGGGCTGGAGGCATTCTTACAATGGAATAAAAGAGCATGATTTTCTGATTAGTCTCTTCCACATAAGCATCTGATGATACTGGCATCTTTTATGGAAATCTCCCTTAGATGTGGATTTACATAGAGGTAGAATATGCAAATGATTCTCAAACATTCTCCTCTTATTCACAGGATTTCAGAATCCGTCCATAAAGTCAAATGTCTCCTTCTTTTACTATTTCTCCTCCCTTTCTGCATCTAGAAGAAGAATGAATTTTTTTCTCCTCTTTGTTGTGATCTTTGTCATCCCACCATGTAAGTATCTTCTCAAGCAGCAAATATCATGTGATTCTGTTTTGCCATTTGAGTGATTAAACAAAAATACCCTTTCCTCCTCCATCCTAGGTGTCCATTCAGTGGTGACATTGAGTCAGGCCAGGTCAATGCAGGTGATGCCATCCGAGACCCTCAGGCTCACCTGCTCCGTTTCTGGATTCTCCCTCACTGCCAGTGGATATGCTGTGGGCTGGATCCGTCAGCCCCCAGGGAAGCAACCAGAGTGGTTGTGCCATGTTTATTGGGATGATGACAAGCGCACCCTGGATTCCCTGAAAAACCGACTCACCATCTCCAGAGACACTTCCAAGAGTGAAGTTTATTTAGAGATGAGAGGCATGGAGGCCAGAGACAGTGGCACATATTTCTGTGCCAGAAGAGACACAGCATGCAAAAGGAGTCGGGAACCTGGACAAAAAGCAGCTGTATAATGACGAGGCATCTCCTAAAGGAAATGGGTTTCTGAACGACCAGGACCTATTCTTGGTTATATCCACTGAACCTATCCAAACCACAGCTCCTAAACCACATAACCCAATAGCCTGCCAGACCTTTCATAAATAGAAAAGAGAAAGTAGTCACTGCTTTTGCTACACCGATTCCAGATATGGTCATGCTTCAGACACTCCTTAGCCACCTACTCATCAGTGAGTGGTTGGCTAAGGAGTGTCTTAAACATGAACATATCTGGAATCAGGGTAGCAAATGTCTAAACACTCTGAATAGATGTAACCATCACATTCTTCCTTCATCAAGGAATCTCTTTCCCACATCCAGTCCTTTGCCAGTTGTTTATTACATTTATATCTCGCTCTTCCTCCAAGGAGCTCAGGGCAATTTTCCTGGCATTGCCCCACATTTGTCCTCACCCAAACCATGTAAACCAGGGTAGAACTTGTTCACTTAGGGATGCATACCACTCAATGGCTGGATTTATGAATGAGGCATGAGAGGTCAACCAAAAAGGACAGAATGATCATCTTGCACCATCCAAACTCAGATCTGACCACCTGCACAGACACTTCTGGATGCCAGACTCCACCAGACGGCCATAGAGCTAAACTGGATGGTCCAAGATTGATTGATTAGGTACAAATGAACAAAATGCCCACCACTACAGCATTTGAAAAGGCAAGGGGGGAGGAAAGTAGAAATTGTGAAACTTTGCTGCAGACACAGGTGCATAGCCCCCCTTCTCCTTCTCCTTCTCCTGCATAGCCCCCCTTTCTGCTCCTCCAGTCTCTGTCTCCCACACTTTCCCTTGTGCCAGCATTTACATTCCAACACAGACTTTGGGCTCGTTCTAGAAAAGTCTACAGATATGTGTGTAGAAAATGTCTGAACTCTTTCCAGACATTTACTTGTATCCATGAACCTCCATTTTGTACTGATACTGGACCACACATTCAGGATATATGCAAATTGAGATATATCAGCATACAATTTATGCGATTGGCCCCCTTAAGTGTGTGAAGATACAACTAAACAGCCTGAAGCTTGGAGCTCCATGTACTAGTGTGCAAAATGCACAGAAAGAAAATACTTATCAGAGGGTGAACAAAAACTGCCCTTGTAGAAACCAGACATCCTTGATGCCTGTCTGTATGTAGCAACTGGAAAAGAAGCCATCTCTCCAGTGGTTCATTTCCTCAGCAACTGAGGCATGAAACCCCACAACCTTCACCATGTAGAATTCTACATATTGAATGCCACCTGTAGAAAGATAATCTATACAACGGCCTACCATGCACATGTTACATAAACATATTACATAAACATATCAAACCCATGTGCACCAAGGGTTTTGGGGGTTACTAATTTGTGCTACTCTTTTTCAAAGAGATGGTTTATCTGCATGTTCTCACTTGTGTCGAAAACGTTCTTTGGATGTTGATGAGTGAGGACAGGGCCAGGTAGGTACACTTCTTGTTGAAGAGAAGAGCATGATGTTCTGATTGGTCCCTTCTTAATTTCATCTGAAGGCATGGTTATCTTTTATGGAAGTTGACCCTGAATGTGAATTTACATAGATGCAGGATATGCAAATGATTCTCACAATCTCCTCTTATCCACAAGATTTTAAAGGCCTTTCATGAGCAAAGGTTATCTCAAGAGAGAAATGTCTCCTTTTACCATTCCTGCTCCCCTCCTACATTCAGAAGGAAGAATGCATTCTTTGCTCCTTTTCTGTGTGCTCTTTGTGTTCCCATCATGTAAGTATCTTTCCAAGAAGCAAATACCATGTATTAGGGTTTGCAGGTTGTCATTTATGGAATAAGAATTCCTTTTTCCTCCTTCTTCATAGGTGTCAACTCTGCAGTGACCTTGAGCCAACCTAGATCAGTGCAGGTCGTTCCATCCAGTACCCTCAGGCTCACCTGCTCCATTTCTGGCTTCTCCCTCACTACCAGTGGTTATGGAGTGAGCTGGATCCGCCAGGCCCCAGGGAAAGGACTGGAATGGCTGTGCATCATATATTGGGATGATGACAAGTATTTCCTGGATTCGCTGAAAAACCGACTCACCATCTCCAGAGACACTTCCAAGAGCGAAGTTTATTTAGAGATGAGAGGCATGGAGGCCAGAGACAGTGGCACGTATTTTTGTGCCAGAAGAGACACAGCATGCAAAAGCAATGGGGAACCTGGACAAATACCAGGCTTACAATGGCTCAGATGTCCTAAAAGAGCTTTCTAAACAAGTAGCTATTCTTGGCTAAATTCACTGAACCCATCCACACCACATTTCCTCTCCTTTGTAACCTAAGAGCCCACCAGATTCTCCTTAACGGATGGCAATGGGTCCATGAATGACTGGTGTGTATTGCTAAGCACAAGAAAGTCACATCTGCCAATAATTAAGTAATGATTATCACCGTTAGAAGAGATCTCAAAGTATGGCCATGGTACAATATACAGTAACTTAGCTGAAACTATGCTGGTCTGTTCAATGGCAGGCTAGGAAATTGACCAAGGCCCCAAAGTATATAGCCCCGAATTGGTTGTCCACGAATTGGCCAGAGTTCAGTGGTATTTTCTGCATACCTCACACTGTTCTTCACAGTTAAGTTTCCATATCAAAAGGGGAATTACAGTAAGGTCGAAGGACACATAAATTATAAGCTTAATGCTGAGCACCCTAAGGTATCATGATAAGGCTGTCTAGTCATGATGTGGACAAGTTTCTTCCTTTCAAATTCCACTTGTGATGCTCTGTACGCTTCTACACCTCTGTGTTATTCCTAGCTAGGGGTGGGCACAGAACCATTCTGGGTGTTTCCGTATGAATTCTAACTGAATTCAAACCAAACCAAATTGGTTCATTAAGATTGGCCTGGATAAACCCAGTTTGGATGCTGGTAAAGGGGAATCCAGTAGGGATTCCCCTTTACAAGCAAAAAAGATCCCTAACTCTAAAAAGAGGTTGAAAGGGCAGGTGGGGTGGGTGGGTGAGAGGGCACCTTACTTGTGGTGGTGTGGCAGCGATTGCTCCTGTAGGCTGATGCTCCCCCCTTTGTTGTGGATTGGAACCGAACCAGGAAAACAGGTTTTGTGTACATAACTCAGCTCTTGCCTGTGGGCTTCCCAAAGGCATCTGCTGGGACCCTGTGAGAAACAGGATTCTGTACTAGATAGACCTTGGGCCTGATCCAGCAGGGCTTTTGTTATATTCTCATGTTTTTCTACTTCTCCTTGTTAGCTGCTTCCTGTTGTTCAACTCAGGCTTTAGCAATATGATGTAGCATTTAGGGGAAAAGATGCAAGCCAATAATCCAGCACTGGAGGCTAAGATGGAGAAGATCTCCACAGCCACCATGGATTTCCCCTTGGTGCTGAGGTATGTGGGAACAAAAGACAACCAAACGCTGCAAAACACCAGCATACTGAAGGTGATGAACTTGGCTTCATTAAAGGTGTCTGGCAATTTCCTGGCTAAGAAAGCCAGTGTGAAACTGATGATGGACAAAAGTCCCATGTAGCCAATGATGAGATAAAACATGACGACATTCCCTTCATTGCATTCTGCTACAATCTCTCCTGCAAGTGAGTGCATGTCCAAATCTGGGAATGGGGGAGCCGTTCCCAGCCACAGCCCACAAATACCAAATTGAAGAAGGGAGCAGGAAAGGACAATGCAGTTGGAAAGTTTTTTCCCCACCCACTTCCTCATGCTGGACCCTGGTTTGGTGGCCATGAAAGCCATAACCACAGTGATGGTTTTGGCCAGCACACAAGAAATGGCCACTGAGAAGATGATGCCAAAAGCAGGCTGCCGGAGAAAACAGGTCACTTTTCCAGGTTGTCCAAGAAACAGCAAAGAGCAGAGGAAGCAGAGCAGGAGGGAAATGAGGAGAATGTAGGTGATTTCCAGGTTGTTGGCTTTGACGATGGGGGTATCTTTGTGCTTAATAAAGATTCCTAGCACAAAAGCAGTGGTGAGAGAAAAAGAAAATGCAACTGAAGCTAAACTGATCCCTAAAGGTTCTTCATAAGAGAGGAAAGTTATACTTTTGGAAATACATCTATCTCGGTTCTTGGTTGGATACTGATCTTCTGAGCATTTGCTACAATCAGGTATATCTGAAAAAAGAAAGAGGCATTGTCACAATGTCAGTCTGTAATATGTCAATTGACACTGAGCCTCATGCCTGACTTCAATTCAAGTATCAATCTTCATTTTGAACTATGACTTATGTAAGTATGGCCAGAGGTCAAATGTAGCCACCTTTCTCTTAAAAGCAGTAAGAGGGTTTATACAATCTGCCAATAGATTTTGGCACATCACAGATGCAATTTTTGTTGGAGATTGGGCTCCAAATGTCATCGAACCTTTCGACTGATAACCCTAATGACTACTAGGAGCATTGGGAGTGAAGACAGAGAATTAGCATCTCCTTCTCTTTCGTGTTTATCTCTGCTTCAATGAACCCTCAAATGATAAGAATACTCAGGAACTCTCTGGAAGTGAAAGTCATTGTCATTGTCCTCCTCTTCTTCCTGCTCCTGCTCCTGCTCCTCCTCCCTAGAATGCTTCTATAGCTCTCTCTGACAACCATGTAGTCAGCAGCTAGGGTATAGACCTTTCCTATCACCACAGCCTTCTAAATAAAATAGATTAGTTTAACTGTAAGTCAATTTCCATGTTTATCTATTACAAGCTGTTGCCCCTCAGAACCTACTAGCTTCTTCTATAATGGGAGTCAGTTAGCTCCTGAAATGCTCTGCTATGTATATTGAAGTAGTCTGACCAGAAAGCTCGTCGTCAGTTGGTTCACATATGATCATCGTTACTAGGTTTGAATATTGGTTGTAATACATTACCTACCCATTTGGTCTGAAATCTTTCCTTCTGGGCATGGAGCACAATCATAGCAGCAAGATTCTTTCCCTTCCCTCCTTCTCTTCTCAAAACCAGAGTGGCAGGAGTCACTGCAGACTGAAATGGGCAGCTCCTATCACCAAACACAAGTGGAGTTTAGGATGGGAGAAAGCAAACTTGAAGGAGGTTTGCCCTTGCCAAGGAAGAATGCAGAAATGGTAGTAGGAAAATCTGTCGGTATCTTTTGGCATATGACAGATATTATTTTTGCTGAGGAGAATTTGGGGACTAGAGAGGGAAACATTCAATCTATCAATCATCTTTATTACAGCCCAGGACGAGCATGTTGTTTTAATGACTCAGTGAAGTAAGGAAGGAATGATGTATCGATGACTCATCTAAGTCAGCATAAATCCTCATAATGCAGCAACACACACACACACACACACACACACACACACGAATACTTCTGGAATTCACACCTGATTAAAATGGTGGTGCCACACGACCATACTTTCATTAATAAAGAATTGTTTCTCCTCACTGGGATCCAACCTTCCAACTTTTATACTAAATAAGGAATCGTTTGGCAATATGTGGATATTCTTTATATCAAATCCAGCAACCATTTCCCTCTTTTCATTAAAGGACACTGTTTCTCTTGCTGAATTGTTGAAGAAAATGTTTTGAAGGGATTGATGGAGCTAGTAGGGAAAGAAAAAGAAAATTGGAGATATTTTATTCGGAAGGGGGGGAAAGAGAAGCATTGCCACCATTTGCTCAGCCTTGCTGCCAGCCTGCCTTTTCTCCTGAATTTTCAGACTTTTATTTGTGAAAAATAATAAAATGTGGTATTGGGTTCTGTTGTTTCTGAGGTATTGAGTGTATATTCTCTGGTAGTAGGGATGTGCACAAAAATGTATAGCTTCATGTCGGGGGCAAAGGGGTGGCCTAGAGCAGAGTGTGGTGGGTGGTAGTGCCCATGGGGGTGGTTGGAACCCTCTCTCTGGGCCACCCCAGCACCCCCCAAGTGCAGTTATGGAGCCGCTTCAACCTCCATTCTTCCCTATGGAGAAAAAACCTTAAAGCCACTTGTGGGGTGCTGGGATGGCCCAGAGTGAGTGGTGGTGTAGTGCACAAATGCCAAAGTTGGAAAAGGTAAGGAGGAAAACACAGTCGGCCTATATGGCCTAGGAAACACTAACAAAGCAGGAGAATGACTTCTTAGTTTCTGCCAAGCCAATGATCTCTTCATTGCTAACACATTCTTCAAACAACCAAAGCAGCACCTATACACATGGACATCACCAGATGGAGTACACAGAAATCAAATTGATTATATTATTTTTGCAAGGAGGTGGAAGAGCTCAGTTATAACAGCAAAAACAGGGCCAGGGGCCAACTCTGGAACCGATCACAATCTGCTCATGTGCAAGTTCCAAGTCAAGCTAAAGTGGAAAAACAAAGCTATCCAGCTTCAATGATATGATCTTGAGAACATTTTCAAAGAGAACATCACAAACTTCTGAACCTCATTGATAGGGAACCGGAGAAACTGTGGAATCAAATCAAAAAAGTTGTTAAGGACAAATGTGAAAAGAGACTGCCAAAGAACAAGAAACAGAAGAAAGCAAAATGGATGTCAGAACAGATGGTGGAAATTGCCAAGAAGAGGAGAGAATCCAAAATCAAGAAAAATAAAGACCTCAGGAAGGAACTTAATAGGGAATTTCAGAAAGCTGTTAGAAGAGAAAAGGAGCAGTACTACAATGACATCTGTAAAGACTTTGAGGAGGGAAATAGACATTGAAAAACAAGGAAAGTTTTCCAAAAGATCTCTGAACTCAGAGGGCAGTTCCAACCTCAAATTGGTATGTTAAGGGATGCCAGATAGTAACTGACTCAAAGAAGATCAAACAGAGATGGAAGGAGTATACTGAAAATCTTTACAGCAGGGACGTCAACATCCAAGGTACTCTAGAAGATATTCCCTACTTGCAATTACCTCTAGTATGGGAAGATGAAGTTAGATCAGCACTCCAGTCATTACCAAGTCAGAAGGCTACAGGAATTGATGGAATAGCTACAGAAATATGGCAGGCAACAGAAGACGAAACAGTCAAGGCTCTATCCAAACTATGCCAGCAAATTAGGAAAACGACACGTTGGCCAACAGATTCATGCTGGATAATTGAGAAAACCAAAGAATACTAGAAAGAAGTCAATATATGCTCTATTGACTAGAGAAAAGCCTTCAATTGCATCGACCATATCAAGATGTGGGACATCCTTAGGAAAATGGGTGTCCCAGAACATCTCATTGTTGTCATGGGAAAACTATACACAGGACATTAAGCCACAGTCCAGACAGAACATGGTGAAACAGACTGCTTCCAGATAGGCAAAGGAGTAAGGCAAAGCTGTATACTTTCTCCTTCTTTATTCAAATTATATGCTGAGCGTGGATTTAATGTTGGAGGAAAAAATATCAATAACCTGAGCTATGCTGATGACTCCACTCTGATAGCTGAGGTTGTGGATGATCTGCAAGCTCTAGTAATGAAAGTGAAAGAGTAGAGTGAAAAGGTGGGACTACAATTAAATGTAAAGAAGACTAAACTAATGACAACAGGTACAGCAACCAGCCTCAGAACTGACAATGAAGACATGGAAGTGGTGGAGAGCTTCTGCCTCTTAGGATTGACTGTCAACAGTAAAGGATCCAGCAGTCCAGAAATACGTTGCAGAGTAGCAGTTGGTAGGGCTGCAATGAAGTCCTTGGAAAGGATATTTAAATGTGGTGACGTGTCTATACCTACAAAGATTAGAATTCTTTGGACAAAGGCTTTCCCCGCGACACTCTATGGATGTGAAAGCTAGACTTTCAAGATGCAAGATAGAAAAACATTGGCATTTTTGAACTTTGGTGCTGGAGAAGACTTTGAGGATACCATGGAGAGCGAGGAAAACAAACCAATGGATCATAGAATAAATCAATCCAGAATTTTCACTCGAGGCACAAAAGACCAGGCTCAAACTATCATACTTCAGACACATTATGTGAAGACCCAGCTTCCTTGAGAAGTCCATAATTTTTGATAAAGTTGAAGGCAAGAGAAGTAGAGGATGACCAGCAGCAAGGGGGATGGACTCAATTACGATAGCAATGAATGCTTCATTGAGAGACCTTAAAGGCCAAGTTGAAGACAGATCATCCTGGAGAGAATCTATCTATGTGGTCACTAAGAGTCAACATCAACTTGACGGCTCTCAATCAATCAATCAATCAATCAATCAATCAGGAGGAGGCTCCCCTTCCTCCACCGTCTTCCCCCCACTCTCTACCTGACAATTTCAGCCCATTTCCGGGGTGTTTCTGGGATGTTGCGTCCCTTCCTGAGGTGCCAGCAGTCACTTTGGAGGCCACTGCGCATATATCCTGGTCATTTGTGTAGTCAGGTCATTACCCAAGAAATGCAAATGACCAGGGCACGTGCATGACAGCCTCCAAAATGCCAACCACCACCTCAACAAGGGCTGCAACTGAACAAAAAGAGCCCAAATCAGCCCACAGGAGACCGGGAGTGGCTAGAGGGGGAGGGTGACCAACAAGAGACACACCCCCAGTGGCTGCAAAAGCAACCCCAGTAAGTTAATAAATAAATAAAGTGTAGAACCCCAATTTGCCTGGGGTGGTTCACCTTGACCTCGTGCCAAACTGGGCCTGGGCTGGCTCAGGGATGAGAAGGAATAGTTGTATTTAGTGCCAGTTTGCAAATCCGTACTGCCATATAGACACTGTGCTGAAAGGTTGTTCTTAACCATAATTATCTGAGGGCACGTTCAGAAGAACAGTGCCCTGCAGATGTGAACACAACAGGACTACTGCAAGAATGCCGCAGCAATGATGTCAATGGTGGATGTGCCAATGTGCTCTTGATGCGTCCTTAAATCAATTGAGTGGTATGCTCATCTGAATCATCTCTCTACACATACTCCAACAAGGATTGGAAGTTCATGTAGAGGAGTGATTCACCAGAAGCAGCCCCAAATGTTTCCCCCCACCTGTAGACAATGCTGCATAACGTGCTGGCTAAACGGTTCTTTGCATCACAGCACCACTACAATTTCAAACTGTACTTCTTTGGCCTGCTTGGAATGCGTTGTTAGAAGGGAAAGCACTTGGGAGACATAACAGCTGCTCTTCAACTTCTGGTCGGACCCAGGAGTGTAGCTGAAGCTCCTGCACAGACAAGTACAGATCCATCTAATGCTTGCCAGCTTGGCAACCACTCTTCTCTCCTGTCATGTTGCTTGTCATTGAAACTTCAATTACTTGTGAGGTCCTCAAATCATCTCAGCTGCATCATGGCACAGAAGTAGGAATACCCAAAATGTGCTGCCCACAGTCCCTGCCATGCTTCTTGAATGACATGAAACACACCAGCCAGGATTAGCAGGCCAAGATAAGCTTTCACTTCTGATACCTCAAGGTGCTCTCATCAGAACATAGGAAGCTGCTTCCTTGTGAGTCAGAAAGTTGGTCTTTCTAGAGCAGTGTCATCTTCTCTGACTGGCAGTGACTCTCCCGAACTTGAGGCAGAATTTAGATTTCTCCCTCAGGGTTCATGATGGCCTCCCACCCCCATGTCTCAGATTGTATGGGAGGGAGTTGCTTTACTCACTGCCTCCTCCTTCTGGCCTAAGCTTCTTTTGGCCAGGCCCACCTGAGCACTCAGCAATGGGTGAGTAATAGACTGGTTGCAGAGAACCTTTTGCCATTTCTGTTTGTAATGTAACCCTGATCTCAGGACATTCACTGGCAGGTGAGCGAGGTTCAGCAGACTACTCACTGCCACACTCACCACTGCTGCAGCTTCTTATCCAGAGTTGTACTGTGTATGGTTGATCCCTTGATGCCTGGATTCCTGGCCCTCCCATGTTGGGGTTGCTCCTGTTGTGATCCTTTTGGCTTTGTTCTGTGGCTAAAATCTCTGCTTCTGTTAGGATAGGTGGTTTCGAATGCTTTACTTCATCAATACACCAGGAGGCTGTTCTCATGAGCAACAAAGCCTGGGCTAAGGAATCCAAGACCAAGCTTGGCAGCCCATGAGAATGTCCAGGAGCCCCTTGGATCCTGAGGGCAGCTGTAACTCAGGCTAACTGCTGGTGTGCTAGGGCCAGGTGATCCCAGGAAGCACAAACACATCAGTGGGATCAAGGCCATTGCCATGGGGATCCCCACAATGCACCATGCACTGGCATGTTGCATTGTGGGATATCTGGGACCAAGATGACACAGCATGGCCCCCATGCCTCTGCACTGCCTAGGAGAGAAGCGGACCATCTGGGCATTCAGTCACGCACCCAGACAGTCTGTAGTTAAGTAGGACTTTAGCAGCCTTCCCCGCTACCTGTCCACTAGCCCACTCACAGCATCTTGAGAAAAGGCTCAAGTTCTAAAATTGTGGGATGGCTTGGTTTCATCTGCCCTAACTTGGGAGCACAGAACTATGTGACGCTACAGACTAGTTTTAGACAGAGTTTCTGCTTACCAAACAGGGTGTTCTCTCCCATCTCTAATAGCTTAACGCGGGGTTCTACCCTGTGTCAACTTTTATTAACATATATATCACAATTTGTGTGGGGCCATACTTAGGGATACAGCATGTGCCAGAATGCAGGTCCGAGATTCACAACAAGAGCATAGCTGAGTGTGCAGGGGTTTGCTTTTTCGTGGCAACATTATGCAGCTGGAGGAGGAAATCTGCAGCTGAGGTTGGAGGTAGGGGCTTCTGATGACTTCTTTAAAGGTTTTCAAGAGATTACAAGTTCTAAGTCTGAAAGTGAGCACAGTCCAAAGCTTTGAGGTGACTCTAGAGAAGGCAGAACTATGTACAAATTCAGCCCCATGTAGAAGACATTGTAGTTGTCAAGTCTGAGATTACTAGCATGTGTACCACTGTATTAAGATCATTCATCTCAAGTCACCTGCATATCAGTCAAGACTGAACATAAGCACTCCTGGCAGTAGCCTGAAATTGAGCTATCAGGAAGAGGTTTGGGTCCAGAGGCACTTTTTTTACTGTGAACCTCTTCCTTCTTGAGGAGTATAACCCCATACAGGTCCATTTAGACCCTAAGTGAATGAACCTTGCTTGTTTTAAAGAACAATTGCAAGCAGAACTCTTCCAACATTTTCTTGTGGTGTATGTGAGCATGTAGGAGGCAGGTGGATTGTGCACTCATGAGGTTCAGGGATGTTGTGTGAAGCCATTGTTTACCTTGGCTGCATTTGCACTGGCCCAACATATTGCAGTTCACATGTTTAGAAACAAGGTTCTTTGCAGAATCAGTAGCATTGCATGCATTCTCAGCTTGAAAATGTAGCACTGTTAGAGTTTTAGAGAAATAAAATATACAGCTAATACCTTCTTCAGCATCTAAAAAACAATGAAAATAGAACTCACAAACTTGGTGAATGTATCTAGTGCACAACACCATTTGATCATTTATTTATGGTGGAGAAGGTTGCATGCTGATTCACTTGATAGGAAGTTAGTGTCTAGAGACATTACCTGCCAAGTTTGAAGATCTTGATGTTCAACTTGGTCCCTCTCCAGCATTGCTCTGCGGTTGGTTCTTGATGAGTAGAAAGCCTCCAGAGCATATGCTACAGCATAGACAGCATTATAGAGGCTGTAGCTATGTCCAGTCATGTCCATTTCAAAAACAGCCCAAGGAAGGATCTCCAGCCTCTCCTCCCCAGTGCAGGCAACATGAAATGGCAGCCAACCACGATAAAATGAACTATTGAAAGCTTGCTCACAGAAGAACTTGTAGAAGCTATTTTCCTTGCTCTTGGCAATGTTTATGTTCTGAAGATATGGCTGGAAACCTTGAGGTTCATTAGAGTGAATTGCAAAGGAAATTGTGCCTTCAAGTACCCCAAAACCAAAACCCGATGCAAGCCCAGTGTCTGCAAAATCAATCTGAGCATTGGTAATCCAAACCTTTCCAACAGATGCGTATTCCTTATATCCAAACTTTGCATACTCAATTAATGTGACCAACCACTGTAGAGTCAGTGTATCACCATAAACAACAAATGTTCTGGCTTGCTTATCCAACAAAGCTGGGATAAGCTTGATTCCCATATCGAAATTTTCTTGTCCGTTATGGAAATTAATTTGGTTTGGTATTCTTTCTACATATGCAATACAGATTCTACTTTGTGAAAACAAGGGCCCCATGGCCGTCAAGAAATGTTCTCCACTCTCATCATCTGCAACAAAGATCCCAATCCATGTCCACTTGAAATGATGTAGTAACTGGGTGATTCCTGTATACTGATGGGCTTCATTTGGGGTCATGCGGAAAAATGAAGGACCCTTCAATATATCTGTGTCTTTGGAGGGAAATGAGCCATATGTGAGCTAAAAGGAAATGTACAGATTTTTTAGATGGTCAAAGTTAAAAGGGGGACCCGAGTGTAGGTGGAGGATAATTACAAGGCAAAAGGTTGTGAGCTTTTATGGTGCGGGATCTTTCCACCCCTGCCCAGACAACGCTTACCGTGCAGAACCAATTTGCCCAAACCGGAGTTGGTTTGGTTCAGTTTGGTCCATAATTGAGTCTCTGAACCAGCCCTAGTTCAATGTAAACTGATTCTGGATGAACCATTTGTCCATACACCTAGTAGATGATAATGATATGGCAAAATTCTGAATTGAGAAAGCATATTTTCTTATTATTAGTAGACTTTTATTCAAAGACCCTTCTAGTAGACTTGGAAAGGTGATAAAATTCCTAGGCAACAGATATTTTTAAAAAGCAACAAGACTTCCCCAACATAATTCTTTGGTTCTTCTTCCCCTATGCTCTCAAGAGCCTTTATCTCAGGATGCCACATAATAGGCTTTTGCTCAGTTAATCATCTCTCTCACTCCATGCCGGCATGGACAAATCTTACCTGGGGAATCTTGTAGAGATCTAGGATATCTGCCATGTGGAAGGAGATGTCAGACCCAAGTCCCCCAATTATAGCTATGAGGTTTTTCTTGCAGCCACATTCATAGTTGGGGATGAATCCGTTTGATTTGAAGAGCAGATCCAGAGTGGTACGATAGGTCATCCTCTTATCATAATAGCTATCATAAATGTGGAACCCAAGTGTGACATTGGGTAAGATTTTTGGGCTCATGTTAACTTCATTGATAGCAAACACCAAGGCCAGAATGTGTTGGTAGTACCTTGTCACCATACTGCAGAAGGAGTGACATGCTCAAAGAAGTTCTTTGAAATACATCATCATTGTACCACAGTGCAGGCTCACTCTAGCTTTGTATAAGGCAACCTAACTTTGGAATTATCTCAGGCAAAGCAACAACAACACATTTTCAGCATAACAAATTATTCTCTCCTGTGCTGAGCTCTGGTTCCACCAACCTGAGGCATTCAAAGTTCTTCTATTTAGACAAACCCCATAATTCCGCCCGGTTCCTCAGACCCAAAAACCCCTTGTGACACCACCTCTCATTCTTACTCCAAATCCCTTCTCAAAACCCACCTTTCTGTAAAACCTGTGACATATTTCTTCCCTGTACCATACTATAACAATGAATACCTGAAATCATTGCAATTACTACAAATGGAAAAATTAGAGTTACTCTAGCCAAGAGCAGTTATCCTATTAGTGGTAGTACTAATAGGTTATTAGAGTATCAATTCCCTGGATGTCTGGTCATCACTGATGGAACCACAATTTTTTTTTAAAAAAAATTATTCTTACAGTCCTTTGACCAGAAAAACACAAAGTACAAAAGCTTTACATAAAAGCGAGCTTTACATAAAAGTGAACTTGGTCAAATAAAATAATAAACGGTAGAAACATAAAACAGAACCATAACACCCAAGTTCATCCATTACATAAAACAGAGGCCTCCATGCATTGTAATTATCTAAAAATTTAATTCAATCCAACCCCAAATCTCACTTCTCAACGTTTCTTATCCTAGTCTTATTAGCCAGAAAACATTACTTTGCCACGTTATAAGATACTACATCCCAACGGTCTGTCAAAAGTAATTCCAGATAGAACTGCTCAGAACAACTGGGCTATGCTGTTTAAAAAGGACTTATATTTCTCTCCCTCAAAGTTTGATACAACTGACAATTCAAGTTAACATGGGCTGTTGCCTCCACTTCCCCCGAACTACAAGGGCAGACACGCTCTTTATAGGGGATCTTACGGTATCTCCCCTCCCGGAGAGCCGTTTCTAAGGCATTACACCAGGCCAGCATCAAAGCCCTCTGGAAACTAGGTACTAATATACCTAGATAGTACCTAGATAGGTATCAACCCTAATCTCCATATCCATAATGTGTTGGTGCAGACATGATCTCGCTCTCCCATAGCCCAAGACAACCAAAGCATCGCTAGAGAAGCCATAGTAATTCAATCCCTTCTCTACGTGATATTTCCACCTAGGCCTATATGTATCATTCAACACTAAGGGTGCTAGTCCTACTGGCTGAAAAATCAACTTCAGCCAAAATTCAAATATTACCAGCCAAACACTTGCCTCTACCCGAATCCAGCCTGCTTCCAATTGCAGATATGCACTGGGGACACCCCGGGGTAGTTGGAGCACACTTCTCAAAAACTTTGATTGGATTGCCTCCAGCCTGGCAAGGTTAAAGGAGCCTTTGCTCCATAAAGGAGCAAAGGCCGGACTTTGGCCGAAAAAAGGTTAAGGGCAGCCGGAGCAAACTGTGCACCTTGCCTCTATGAAAGGAGTTAATAGCTGCTGCTACCCTCAAGGCACGCATTAAGCTGCATATCAGGAAATTCTAGTGGATAATGTCAGGCCTTCTGTCCAAATGCTGAAGCTGAGCTGAAAGTGGGTCATGCAACAGCTGATCCAGCTTTGACAATGAAAGATTCGGATTCTATGGTCTCTGGTGATATAGGATCTTGCTTCAGATTGGGAATTCTAATTGTAATTCAAACTTAATCTCAGATTTTGACCCATAGTGGAAAATTGGAATCTTTAAAAAATCTCCAAAAATCAGGGCATGGGCCTACAAATAAGATATTGGGCCCATATTTGGTGCTGGATGACAGGAGGCCATGTGACAGGCGACCATGTATGCAATTTGAAGAAGTTTGGTCATTCGTGATTTTTCACAAAGTTTGATATATGTGCATATATATTCAAAGAATTGCCAAGTCTAGCAAAAGAGAGAACAAAAAAACTTCTGGAATGGAAGACCCCTCTTGGACCCTCATTCTATCCTCATTTGGAGTATTAGGGAATGTGCTTTCATTAAAAAAAAAGGGGGGGGGGGTAACTGCATTATGCAAGTAACTCCTTAAGTTCTGAAATAGAGCACAGATATGGTCCTTGATAGCAGGACTCTGGGCTTCTTTCCCCAAGGAAATCACTTAAACCCTTATAAGATTCTTTCCAATCATTTGGAAAACTGTCAAAGAAAAAGATGTCAAAAGCAGCGCATGGAGCCTCAGTCCGCTTTTCAGGGCAACCTTCAACCTTTTTAGTAGGTCTGGCCAACCATGGAGTGCTGGAACTGTGCAGAGCAAATACCCTGTGTTGGAGAGCTCTCCGAGATGGCCAGCAGATCCCAGAGTGGGTTTGGTGATTTGTAGGAACATGAATTCCAGCAGGCAGGGAGATGGGCAGGTGGGTGGACTGGCAGAGTCTCAGAGGCACTTTGGCTTGGCACCGTGCTGCAGGCAACAAGCTAGCACTAGCACCAACTGCGATCCTTGCAGACAACTGCTTACAAGGGGTCACAAGCAAAGGACATGGAGATGTGTTGTGCAAGGATAACATAGGGAGCTGTGTCACACACACCCCCGACAGCACAGTGATTGGAGGTGAAGCATGAGGCCCTTTGAAATGCTCCTTGGTTGGCCAATGCCCACACAGGAGTCCTCCCCCTCTGAAACCACTCCCAGCAGACCTCTCTTTTGATTTAAAGACTCCCAGGTTTCCCCACCCCTTATAAAACATGAAAATTACACTAAACATGATTTTAGCCATTTTATTTAATTTGGGGGAGAATCCCACCAAACTTTGTCATAGGCACCAGTTTGTGAATTCAGAAATTCTATTCCTGACATTAATTTCAACATGTCATCTTTTTATTTGTGAAGAAACATGTATAGTGATGACACTGCTGCAATAGTTATTGATATATATTTATAAAAACAGTGTTTTTAATTAAATAATTAGAAAAAATTCAAGGCTTTATTGAGACAGAAAGAGTAAGAAATGAGTGCAAGAAAAATCCTTACCATGGTAGTCTGAAGTACTGCTCCTCTGAAGGATGTCTCATGAAGGAAATACGACTGAAGCCAGAAAAAAAGAGAGAGGTCATCTCCCCAACGAGGAGGTCACCAGGCTGGTACCATTCGTGTGGGACAGAGATGGGGTCATTCACAGGGCACTTCCGTGTATCTACTTTCAATGCCAGCATGTGAGGCCAGAGAACCAGCAGCGGCAGCACCTCCAGAACAACCACCTGACGACATAGCCCCTTTCTAGATGCTGCAGACACTCCTGTGCACATCTTCAGCCTGACAACAGGCATCAGCCTAGTTCAAGCCGGCGAAAGGTAAAGGCATGCCTGTAAAAACAACCAAGTTACGAAGATCTGCAAGCAGGACTGCAGGGGAGGGGAACCTACCAGAGCAGAAACTGTCAGAGCCCTGCCTTCCTTCCCCCCCCTCATCCCAGCTCCGAAGGGCACAACTAGAGAGTTTTTTAAGTGCTTTCCAACTTCACTGTTTTGTTTTGTTTTTCCATTCTGCTTTCCAGAAAGTTGCCAGGATTGCCATGGAGAATAAAACACTCCATATAATTACAGGGGAGAAAATTGTTTCTGAGAAGTTGGATCTCTGAGAGGAATCATGGGTAGCAAACATGTTTTTCCCCCTCTGCTCTTCTGTGGAAACCAGACAGAAAAGCAAGATATTTGGGCTAGACCTGACAGTACTGCTATTATTGAACTTCAGTTCCTCCTCCTCCTCCTCCTGCTCATTCATTTTTTGATAGCAAATGTCTATTCCAACAGTTTTATTAAATATTTAATTTTTTAAAACTAATAATAACAAGATCTAGAGTTGAACACTCCTCTCCATCACCACCATGCTGATCTTGACTATGCCCACCACAGCTTCATTTCTCCATGGGAGCCACTCGTGAATCCTGCCCCCCCCCCACTCTATTGTTTCACCTGCTTGTGCCATTTGATAAGAAGGTTTCCACAGTATTTGAGGCCAGGGGAGAAGGAACTGATGGGACACGTTATTGGCTTGAAAACAAGAACAAAAGAAAGAAAGAACTTTCTTGGTGTTTAACTCTCACTGATCATCCGATGTACATCCCACAACGGCATGCTAAGGGAATCTGCCCTCAACAACTTGGAGTAAATTTGCATTCTGATATTAAGCCAGGCCAGTTCAGTGTACCTGGAGCAATATATGCAGGTCTCCTGCACTCTTTACTGTCATAAATTTGCCTTTCTCTTATCCCCGCATGGTTCACTGGGCACACATACCATCTTCCTCCATGGTAACTATGATGCTCATTTCTCCTACCCAAGGCACATAGAGTATCTGTTTATCTTATCTGATTGACAGGGTATCCATTTCTTATCTCCTCCAAACAGAGAAGCTCTTTCCCCTGGACTTTGGGGCCGAATTCCAAGGCCTCCCCAGCCCCCAGGCTCCCTCAAATCCTCTTTAGTCTGTCTTGCGTGGTATGTTCACCCCGAGGGTCATGATGATACTTAATATGCAGGGAGGGAGGCCTCCACAGGCCTTAAGTCCAGGCTCCAAAATTACCTAGGTGCACTTTTCCTCCATAGTATTGGGCACCCATTGTCTTTTAGCCCCATCACTCTGGACAGGAAGTTTGCCCCCCTCCCAATAGGTGAGTGGGAAAGGGAATGTGGTATTAGCAGCAGCTCTCTTCCCACCATAGGAGGCTTGGAGGAAGAGAAGACAATCCTGCCATTACAAACCCTACCCTTTGCCAATGAGGAATCGAAGGAGCTGCTTCCTGGGACTCAGCTGCCTTTTGGAAGACTTCCATTGGTTGATGGGGAAGGTAGGGAGAAGAGAGGTTGCCACATAGTCTTGGGTTGTTCCCTCTGTAGCAGTTCCAATGTGAGCTGGATACTACAGCCAGAAGACCAACACCTTGAATGGATGGCAAATATATAGTACGTTCAGAGGTGCACCAAGGTCATTTTGGAGCATGGACCTAAAATCCTTTGGAGCCCTCCCTTAACCCGCAAGTTAAGCATTATTTTTTTAACACGTAGGTTCTTGAGGGCACAAACCACACCACCCAGAACAGACTAAAGATGATTTGGGGAACCGGTGGAGGTAAGGAGGCTGGGGTGTGGTGGTAGTCGACCTCAGCTGCCGGCTGTTTCACATATGATCATCCTTATTATGTTCGAATATTTGGTGCAATATTTGGTCTGAAATCTTCCCTTATGGGAATGGAGCACAATCATAGCAGCAAAATGTCTGCCCTTCCTTCCTTCTCTTCAGAAAACCAGGGTTCCATGTGTCACTACAGACAGAAAGGGGCCATCCATAACACCATACTTGCAGCAAGTGTCCAGTATTGGCATGGAAGAATGCAGAAATGAGACAACGAACAATGCATCTGTATGTTTTGGCTCAATGCAGATATTATTTTTGCTGAGGAGAATTGGTGGAATAGAGACAGAAATGTTGTCTTAATGACTCAGCAAACAGCAAAGTAAGAAAGAAATGATCTATTGATTTATTGATGACCCAAATAAGTTCAAATAATGTTGGCCATGCAGTCCCCCCTTGAGCAGATAGAAATTTCATTCAGTGCCCTCAAGGATCTCAAAAACTGAATCAAGACATGGTGAACATAGTTTTCACTTGCAAATGAATTCTAAAATGGTTCTTTAATGTGACCAATACACATATGTACCACTACCACACCCCGCTTTTTTTTTGTCTAAGGAGATATTTATTATATTTGAAAATGATGTGCTGCTGGTCAAGCAAAAAGGTCCAAAAGGTGGTATGCAAAGCAAAAAGTAGATAAAAGACATGATTTCCTGTCCTAAAGGGGCTCAGAATATACAAAGCCAGAAGGGAGACATTTCCAAAAAACTACTGGTAAATAGGGTTGTGCATTTTGTATTTTTGTTCTCTTTCAGACTGAATCCTAAGCACCCCATTTCAGATTTTGTCTGAAATTAAGCCTTCCGAAAAACCCCAATTTCAATTTGGATCCAAATTAATCTAAACCTGAATCTGAACTAATTTTGACTATAAAATGGGTCCTGGGGCCAAAAGATTGGTTGTGACTTGTAGTGTCCAATGAGTGGAAACTACCACAAAAATTTCAAAAGAATTGGGAGAAGGGATGATTTTTGGTGAATTTTTAAATTTAGCAATTATTTCAGATTTTTCCCATAGGGAATAATGGAGGTTGCAGCAGAAGTATAGCTTTATGTCAGGGGAAAATGTGTGCCCACAGCAGGGTGTGGTGGGTGGTGGTGTCCAGTGGGGGCTAGGAAGCTACCACCATTATTTTGACGGAATTGGGAATTGAGCTGATTCTTAATGATTTAATGAAGTTTACGTATGTTTAAGATTTTTTCCCATAAGGAATAATGAAGGTTTCAGCAGGCCCAGAACTCCACTTGGGGGGCAATGGTGTGGCCCAGAGTGAGTGATGGTGTGGTGCACATAGAGTGCCAGCCACCTCCACACCCAAAAGCCCATGGGGTACAGGGTTTTGTTTTTTCTGAGGGTTTCTGAGTGTAGATTCTCTAGTAGCAGATGAGAGTGGATTCTTGTGTTCCACCTAAAATCTCATATGGTACCAGAAAATCTACACTCAGAACACCTCAGAAAAAACAAACCTGTCACGCCCTCGGTCTCAGACAGCGAGGAGGAAGGGAAAGCTGTCAACTTTTCAGCCGATGCCAGGTTGTCTGAGGGGCAGAGCCCGGCTGTCAGTTTCCAAGAAATGGCTGAGGCAGATCCAGCTGATGATTCAGAGCAGGCACAACAACCTGAGACAGCAGAAACCGTGACGGACCAATCAGAAGAGGAGCTATGCAAGCAACCCCCACTGACTCCACAACAGAGGCGGATCACAAAGCAGAGAATTCAGCTGGAAACTATCAGGAGGAGTAAACGCCTCTTGCAGAGGGCTGATAAGCCTTGAATCCCTGCCAGCTGGGTGCTCTCGGCTTGTGCTATAAATTGCGTCACCAGCTTTCTATTCACTGCTGAAAAGCAACGTTTGTCAACTTCCGTGTTGAGAGCTTGCAGCCAACCCCATAGGGAAGAACTGTGTCCGAGCCATATCTTGTTTCTGCAGCTCTGTTTGATACCGTGAACTTCCCTGCCAGGTGGCCAGATACTGACAAAACCCACTTTGTCTGCTCCCAAGGGGGCACAGCTTTTGTCTTCATCCTTGGGTCACAGATGCATGCCAGGACATGCCATGCAGATGGACCCAAGGGTTTCTTAAGCCTCTCAACTACCCCAGTCCTCAACCAACCTGCCAGGGCAATTGTGTCCCCAGTTCTCAGAGTGTACTGGAGCTCGGCCAGATTCTTCTCGAGGAGAAAAACCACAGGCAAAGCCTGGCTCAAGATGCCTGCCTCTGTACACAAGCTGTTTGTGGCAGAATGGAACAGCTCGAGTAGCAAGACCAGTTCCGCAAGGAGCTTCCAGTTCGCATTGGACAGGTGGCACACTTACAAGCTAGCATGCCTTACCAGGATTTCGAGGGCTTGTCCTTGCTCCTGCAGGTGCTGGAGGAAGAGAAAAGTGGAGTTCCACAGGGTAGGAACATCCTGGGATATCAGGTATTCAGGCAGACCCAATTCTATCTGCCTGGCCTTGATCTTGCCTTTTCACTCCGATGGAAGTGGCCAAAAATCTTGCGGCAATGGTCCACAAGAGTGGCCACGGAAGCAGCAGTGTCTGTGGTGGCTGAACCTACCCTACTCTGACTCAGCTGTTGCTTTTGCTTTCCATGCCTGACCTTCACCTCCTTAAGCCCAAGTGCATCCTGCACCACCAGGTTCAAGGTGTGTGCAGCGCAAGCGATTTGCACACCGTAAACCTGCTTGGTCACCTTAGGAATGTTTGCTGGATCGTCATTGACTATGAAACCTGGCTTGAGGGTTGGCTCCCCAGTAGTCATGTGCACGGACCGGTTCGGAGGCCATTCTAAAGGCCTCCAGACCGGTCCGGGCACGGGGTGGTTTTGGTTCGGGTGGGGGGTTCTATTCAAAACAGGGGGGGCTCTACTCACCCCTTCCAGTAAAATCCCGTATTTCTTGAAGATATCGGGCGGCAGGGTGCCGCCCGCTTCAATCTCCTCTGGCGCGGGCTCCTCGGCTCGTATCCATCGGGGCGGCAGGATCGCTCCCAGTCCCTGCCGCCCCCTCCAAGTTAAGTCCCCCTCAGCTGGCGGCCGCCCCCTGAAGCTCCACAGAGGCCCCCCACCGCCCCCTTCTTTCCGGAACTACCCCCATTGCCAGAGGACGGCAGGAGAACTCCCTGCCGTCCCCTTCCCCCTTGCTGGCTGGGCTGCAAATGGCTTCTAGGAAGCCTTTCGTGCGCGTGCGCGAAAGGCTTCCTAGAAGCCATTTGCAGCCCAGCCGGCAAGGCGAGCGGACGGCAGGGAGCTCTCCCGCCGCCCGCTTGCTAAGGTGCTTACTTTAGTGAGCGGGCGGCGGGAGAGCTCCCTACCGTCCGCTCGCCTTGCCGGCTGGGCTGCAAATGGCTTCTAGGAAGCCTTTCGCGCACGCGCGCGAAAGGCTTCCTAGAAGCCATTTGCAGCCCAGCTGGCAAGGGGGAAGGGGACGGCAGGGAGTTCTCCTGCCGTCCTCTGGTAATGGGGGTAGTTCTGGAAAGAAGGGGGCGGCGGGGGGCCTCTGTGGAGCTTCAGGGGGCGGCCGCCAGCCGAGGGGGACTTAACTTGGAGGGGGCGGCAGGGACTGGGAGCGATCCTGCCGCCCCGATGGATACGAGCCGAGGAGCCCGCGCCAGAGGAGATTGAAGCGGGCGGCACCCTGCCGCCCGATATCTTCAAGAAATACGGGATTTTACTGGAAGGGGTGAGTAGAGCCCCCCTTGTTTTGAATAGAACCCCCCACCCCAGTGCCGGACCGGTTCCGTGCACACCCCTACTCCCCAGCCAGCCAACTACCCAGCTGCCTCTCCATGACCACCGCCAACTCGTCTGACTTGTGGTCAGCGTCCATCGCCTCCACATGCAACATTGCCAAAGGTGGCTTGCCTGGATGGGATGAGATGCATGCAGCTCCAGTGGAATCACAGGCCCCTCACCCTCATGCCCCCACCATTGGGCTGTAAAGGACATGAAGGCAGTGTGCAGCCTGCTGTGGCTCGTCCAGAGATCCGCAGTGAAGTGAACACTGGTGTTGGGCCCGGCTGCACGCAACCTCCCCAACACTGCCTCCCTGCAAGCATGGCACAAGGAGGACACCACTCTCCTCCTGAATGTGGTGCATGAGGTGATCTTGTACTCTGGGGCAAGCAGCAGGAGCAGATGGCGGAAGCTGACATCCAAAGCAATCATCTTCCCAATGCTCAGGTTATGAGATGTGGCTTTGGGTGATCAGACCGCTTGCCCAGAGGATGCACCCACCGCTCTGTCAGCTTTTCCTGCCTTTGAGCAGGAGCCACTGGCTGCATCTTGCTGCTACTGCTACTTGTATATGGCGACCTAGCGCCGCTGCCAGCAGAATTCTCCACCAGACCCATGTGTCGCTGTTGCAAGTGCACCAGCAGACTGGACGTGCTGAAGTGCTTAGGGTCCCTGCCTCTGCTGACACGTGTCTTGCAGTGGGTACAACAAGCATGGCTGGGATCACCTGCGCAAAGCTCGAAGTGATCCCAGGCCACACTACTGGATGCTTTTGTGACATGGTCTGGTCCAGCTGGTGTTTTTTCCCCTGCTGGTTCCTTCTCGGGCACACCACCAGCACTGCCCTCAGAGCTGGCCTAGGAAGGCCCAGAGAGCACAGGCACTTCCTCCATGGACTCCTCAGACACAAGCCCTGGGCTCCCACCCCCCAGAGCCTGCAAGATGGATCTGGCTGGACTGGCAGCCTGCAACACCTCCACACCTGCCACTTGAAGAACTTCTTCTTGCTGACAGGCAAGGCCCTCCCCACTAACTTCTGCCCGACTGCAGGCCCTCCTGGCTGAGGGCTGTCTTTAGAGAACTCTAAAGAAAAGTAAGGAGGACACACGGGTCATAAAGAAAGAAGAAATCCATATACATAAAAACATGCTTATAAACCGTTTATAGTAATCTATTGAAAAATTACACACCATAAGTCAATATTGTATTACCAATAAATCATTGTATCCCAAAAATGCCATAAAAACAAGTTCCTTACACATCTGTGATAATTTTCACAATGGACAATTGTGTGGATGTATTAAGAGTGAAAAAGCACACAATTGCAATGAAAGGGTTCCAGGGTTGTAGCTGAAGGGTCAGAAGGTAATCAAAAGTTCCATTTATGTGTATAATGAATCAAAGGCTCCCTGTAGTGGGTCACAGGATCAGCTCTTACATTTGCTCAATCTTGCTACTACTCCAAAAAATCCATTCTTGCTGTCATTCGCTGTAACTCTCAAACAGGTATCCTAGGCAAGCAGGTATCTAGGTAGTTTGTAGCCTGTTTCCTCCTGCTCTAAGCAGGGCTTCATCAGGAGAAGTTTTTAGCAATTTACATTAGTGCCTCATTCTACAAAGGATCAGAAAACCACAGTAATACTGTACAGTGATCCTTTCACTATTAAAATAATTTCAACAGAATTGTTATACTGTATAAACTCAGAAAGAGGAAAGGTTTACTTACTTTGTTGTTCCTTGCTTTAGATAATTTTTATTATTGGTTCTTTTTCAGTAGTTTCACATTGAAACACTGCTGATACAGGGTCATTCAAAAAAGCAACTCCTGCAATGCTGCTTAATATACCTTCCCTCCCTCAGCCTTATACATTCCCATTATTTAACAACCGTGTAATCATTATCCAATCCATTATATAAATACCTCAGATTACAGGTACTAACACACATTTGCAGAAAATGCCGACATGAAAGCATCACAAGAAAAAAGAAAAGACATTAGACCTTTCCTTAAAAGATAAAGGTTCAAGAGTCTATAAGGATCTACAAAATGTGTAAATGTTGCATTAATACAAAATTTAATAAAACCAAACACGTCTATATTTATCTCCACCTGTTTTAGTCTTATAAGTAACTGGCCAGGTCATTGACCTGATTCAAACCCAATGGTTCTAAAGTTTGAAGTTGTTATATATTAAAAAGCTTCCCTTTGTAGAACAGTTTTAATATCTAAATAGGAGAATTCTTTAGGTTTGTATTTATAAATGACAAAAAATTCATAATCACTGGGGGAATGTCCAGCCTATATAAAATGGCTAACCATGGGGCATTCCAAATTTTGATTCCTTAAGCGGGTATGATATTCAAAAATGCGAGCCCTGACTGTTCTAGTTGACATCCCAACATACCTAAGAGAACATGGGCATTGTATCATAAAAATGATGTTTTTTGTTGAACAATTTGCAAAAAGTGCAAAGCATATCTTTTGCCCGTATTATTGTTTCTATATTCTGTGATCTGTAATGCGATGGGACATGCAACACAATGGCTGCACTTAAAGAAACCTTTGGGTTCAACAACATCCCTCCGAGATAGGCTGTCTGGTCTGACAAGGAGATCATTCATTCATTCATTCATTTGATTTCTATACCTCCCTTCCAAAAATGGCTCAGGGCGGTTTACGCAGAGAAATCACCAAGAAAGCTGGGACTTTTTCGGAGGGCCTTTAAAGGGGGATTACTACAACCCGGTTTTGATTAGGCTATGTTGGGCGGCTCCCTGCGTACCTCTATAGACAAATAAAGTTTCCTGGAATGTGTTCCTGGAGCTTCCCAGCACAATCACTGGAATAGATTTTGTGAAGGGCCCATCCCACATTCTTGCATATACTTGCCTAACCTATATAACTGGAGGGAGGGAGAGAAGTAAGAAGCTCTGTGTAATAGGGATGTACAGAACGTTTCGGGTACAGAACGATCTGTACCTGAACCAACCAATTTCTGGAGATTCGGAGCCAAACCGAATCACGCCCGATGAGCCCCGATAAATTTCGGGTCCGAAACGAATCACCCCTGTTTCGGATCTGAAATTTTTGGGTGTTTTGGACCTCCATTTTGTGCCCCAGAAAGTGCCAGCCTTGCCTTCTTCTTCCCCCTCCATTTTCAGAATGATGTCTCTTTGAATTTCTCGCCTTTTTGCCTCCATTAATTTCAATGAAGAAATTGCTTCCCATTCACTTTAATTGAAAAGGTCCGACCTGCAGAGAAATGACCATGTAGGGTGTTGATTATTAAATAACACCCTCCAATTGGCCAGGGGGAGGTGGAGGAAGGGTCAAGGTTGGGGGTAATTTTTGGCGGGCTTTTCAGGAGGGTATTTAAAGGGCCACCAGTAGCCATTTTCTTCCTTTCTGCTGCCTTGTGTGGGAGAAGAGAGAGCTCTATTTCCCTGCTTACTCAGCCTTGCCTTCATTTTGCTCAGCGATTCGTGTAGGTGCTATTGTTCAGCATTTACACCATTGCTCTGCCTTGCCAGTTGCCTGCCTTTTCTGCTTGATTTCAGCCCTTTTTTGAGAAAAAGAGGAGGAGAATTTAAAAAGAAAAAGAAAAAACCTCTGCCTTGCCAGCCTTGCCCTTTTCATCCTTTTTTGGAGAAAAAGAGGAGGAGAATTTTTTTAAAACAAAAAAAAATCTGCCTTCCCAGCCTTGCCTTTTTCATCCTTGTTTTGCGAAAAAGAGAAGAGGAGGGGGAATTTAAAAAAAAAATCTGCCTTCCCAGCCTTGCCTTTTTCATCCCTTTTTGAGAAAAAGAGAAGAGGAGGAGGATTTTTTTTTTTTTTTAAAGAAAAATCTGCCTTTCCAGCCTTGCCTTTTTCATCCTTTTTTTTTTTTTTTGAGAAAAAAGAGAAGAGGAGGATTTTTTTTAATTTAAAAAACAACAACAACATCTGCCTTGCTGCAACGCCAGCCTGCAGCCATTCTCTCTCTCCTGCATTTTCTGCCTTTTTAAAAATTGAGCAAGAGAGAATATTGGTAGAAAAGGAGGGGTTTTTTTTCTCCTTTTAAAAGTTTTCCCCCTGATTTTTTGCAACTTCTTCCTGCTGTGGAGAGAGAAAACCATTCATCATCATCACTGCGGCCTGTGCCTGCACTGCCTGCCTGCCTGCACTCCAGGCCCAGTGTGCCATCCTCCTGTGACCAGACCCTCAGGGGTGGACTACAGAGACCCAGCGTTGGAGAAGCCTTCAACTGAGTGAGAGTGGCCCAGCCATTTATATTTTACACACACACACACCACACCATCACACACACACACACGCACGCACGTCACACACGGCTTTCTCTAGTCTCCCTTGACTTGTGTATTTGGGGTTTATTATTTTATCCCTGTTTGGAGGGAGGTTAAGGTTTTGGGGTTTAACTGTTCTCTCAAAGTTTTGTGATATTTGGAAGATTGGGTTTTAAATAGGGGTTCTTCAGTGTGTGTAGCCTTAGAGTCTATAGGCTGGATCACCATTAGCTAGGTAGTAGGTGGTGGTTCAACTGTAGAGTAGACTGGAAGCGTAGCCTAGTAGTGCTTTAAATAAATAATTCTTTTTTCCCCTCCCAAGGAATTTTTTTTAAAGAGGAAAGGAGCCTGAGCTGTTCTGGTGCTTGCGCTAATAAAGGATAGAATATTATTCGGCTGTCTCAGCACTGACTCCTCCTATCCTGAGTCCTGCGCATATTACACTTTTGTGTTGCTGCTTTTTCAAAAATATTTAAAGCCCCTAGCCTGCCCCGTGCCCACCCAGTCATTTCTTTGCCCATCATTTGTGAATTGAAACACACATTGTTTGATTGACTTGTGTGTACAATTCAGTTACTTCGTTTTTCATCTTCTGTGCCTGTGATATTGACAGACATAATTAGATTTTGATACATTTGTAACTAAAGAACCACAGACAGAGAATAACTGTAATTCCCTGTTCTTCTTGGTGAGTGCATGTGCCAGCCTTAAAGAACTCCTCCACACAGTCACTGCACTGTGTGCGGCTGTGCACAGCAGCGCCACAAGCTAAGTGGCATTATTTTTTTTATTTCTTGTTCTGTGGCAGCCTGCTTCTGTTGTATCACACACACATCTAACTCCCAGTCCCTCTAGCTAAACTCTGTGTGATACATTCCACGGCAACTTCTGAGATTTAGCCAGCCACAGTATTTGTGCCAACAAGCCTTAAGCAAGGAGGCACTCCACTCCAGTCCACATTCCACAAGTCACCACAGCACAGCAGCCCCTGTTTTTGGCCCTCTGAGTCTACCTGCCCCCTGAGACAACTCCGCTCCCCCTTTTTTACGTTTTAAAAAGAAGCCCCAAAACGATGGCTGGGAGGGCTGGTAGAGCAGCAGAAAGAGGGAGGGTGCAAGGAAGGGGGAGGCTTTTCTTCCCTGCTGGTCGTGGCAGGGGGCGGCCAGAGGGGCTTACTCCCCGAGTCACTCCCGGCCCTGCTTTGGCACGCAGGCTAGACTTCTTGAGTCAACCTGGCCTTATGCCAGGGCCTGCGGCCAGGCAGAATTGGGGGGGGGGGCTCCCAGCTTGCCAGGGAAGAAGATCTTCCTGTGGCAGCTGAGAAGGTGGTGCTGGTGGAGGAGGCTGGCAGTCCATCCAGATCCACCTTGCCGCCCTCCCCACCAGTCCCTGGGGGTGGGTGGGGCCCCCAGGGTTGCATCTGAGGAGGCTCAGGAGGAGGGAAGATCTCCTGTCCCTGGGCCTTCCCAGGCCAGCTCTCAGGGCGGCGGTGGTGGTATGCCTGAGAAGGAACCAGCAAAGCTGCCACCAACCAAGCGACCTCGTTTTGCAGGGGAGTCCAGCAGTGTGGTCTGGGATCACTTTGAGCTTCGCCCTGGTGATCCCACCCATGCTGAGTACACCCACTGCAAGGCGCTGGTCAGCAGAGGCAAGGACCCTAAGCACTTCACTACCTTGGGTTTGTGGCGGCACCCAGGTGTGGAGACCTCTGCTGGCACTGGCAGTAGGCCCAGTGCCTCAACTAGCAGTAGTAGTGACAGCAGCAGCAAGTGGCCAGTGGCTCCTGCTCCTAGGCAGGAAAAACTGACCAATCGTCACCAGTGGGTTCAATCTCTTGGAAAGCGGTCTGATCGCCCCAAACCACATCTCGTGACTCGGGCCATTGCTGATATGATCGCTTTGGATGACCAACCATTTTCCATTGTTGAAAATGTCAGCTTCCGCCGTCTGCTACACCTGCTTTCTCCAGATTACAAGATCCCCTCAAGGACCACCTTCAGCAGGAAGGTGGTCCCCTCCTTGTACCGTGCGTGCAGGGAGGCTGTGTTGGCCCGGTTGCATGCAGTTGGGCCCACCACCAGTGTGCATTTCACAGCGGATATCTGGACTAGCCGCAGCGGGCTGCACACTGCCTTCATGTCCCTGATAGCCCACTGGTGGGGGCATGGGGGTGAGGGGACATCTGGCTCTGCTGGTGCTGTATCCAGCTCCTCCCATGCATGCACACCTTCTTGGGCATTGTTGCATGTGGAGGTGATGGATACAGGCCACATGTCAGATGAGTTGGCTGCCATCATGGACCGCCAGGTGGGGGGTTGGCTGGCCAGAGACCCAAGCCTCCGCCGAGGCTTCATGGTGACAGACAATGCACCTAACATCAGCAAGGCAGCTAGGCAGGTTTACAGTGTGAACATCGCTTGCGTTGTGCACACCTTGAACCTGGTGGTGCAGGATGCGCTTGGGCTCAATGAGGCGTCGAAGGGTGTTAGTTCAGCTCAGGATCCTGCTGCTCCCGTGGCCACTCTTGTGGAGCGGTGCTGCAAGGTAGCGGGCCACTTCCACTGGAGTGAAAAGGCAAGGCGCCTGCTCAAGGCCAAGCAGATTGAGCTGGGCCTGCCTGAACACCTACACCCCCAGGATGTTCCTACCCGGTGGAACTCCACTTTTCTCTTGCTCCGGCACATGCATGAGCAAGAGGGAGCTCTCCACAGCCTGGCAAGGCATGGTAGCTTGGAAATGTGCAAGCCGCTCTATGATGACTGGCAGCTCATTTCTGAGCTGGTCTGAGTACTCTAGCCGTTCTATTCTGCAACGAGCGACTTATGTACTTAGACAGCCACGCTGAGCCAGGCTTTGCCCGCTGCTCTTCTCCTGGAGAAGGCAATGAGTGATCTCCAGACCACTCTGACCACTGGGGATGCAATTGCCCTGGCAGGTCGGTTGAGGACTGGGGTAGTGGAGCGGCTCAAGAAACCCTTGGGTGCATCTACATGGCATGTCCTGGCATGCATCTGCGACCCAAGGATGAAGGGCAACACTGTGCCTCCTGGCGAGCTGCCCAAGTGGAGGGGCCTCCTAGTCGAACACGTGAAGCATGAAGAGGATAGGAGGCTAGGGCTAGGTAATGCATCAGGCGGCCAGGAGGAGGGGGATGGGTTGCAGCCTGGCAGTGCGCAGCCCACCCCCAGCAGCACTGCCACTGCCCCCACTTCTTCCCAGTCCAGCGGCGTGATTTATCCGGCATTGGCACCAGCGGAGCAGCCAGTGCGACCTCGAACCACCACCTGGTGGTTCAGGGGCTTTTCTGCTATCCTGCCGTGTGAGTGACTCGTGTCACCCCCCCCTATGCAGTGCCTCCCACGCCACGGCGGTTCATCCCGGCCAAAAGATGTGTCACAGTCCATCCCTCCCTGCCCCTTAGTGCTGCTGGCACATCCAGACACGCATGCATACACAGGCACCGCTGCACTGTCCAGCCTGGGATGGTGGACTGCTTCTGTCCTGGCAATCAGGGCTAGGGCAAGTAAGTGATCCCTGCATCAGGGAGGGGTTCTCACAGATGTTGCTGAGAGAGACTACAATTCCCATTTCCCACTGTTGCGACGGCTGGCCTCCATCGAGACTAGGGACAATTGGAGCTATAGTCGCTGTCTCTGCAGAAGAAATCTGTGGTGGATACCTCCCTTTGGCCCAAGCACCCACTTGCCCAGTCCTGATGAGGGCCAGAAGGCACCACACCATCCACCTCAGAGACAGGCTGCTGCTGCATGTGGGGGGGGGGCAGAGTCAGGAACATCCCTGGAAGAGTACCTCTGTGCAATGGCATGCGCTCATATGTGTGGATTACATCACACACACACACACACACACACACACACACGGGGGGAACACTGTCACAGAGAGGGTTTGCTAATTGCTAGCTTTGCTTGCCTGCTTCTTGTGCTTGTCCCCAAACTGTCAATTGCTTCTTCCCAACTGCTGTGTGAACAATTGAATTGAACCTGAATTCTAAATGTCTGTCTTAAAGTCGGATTTGAGGACCAGACTTCAAATTTTGAGAAGGAATTATGTCAAAATGATGAAAAATTAGTTTCTAAAATGTATAAACTGTTGCTTTTGGAGGAGACAAGAGAGGAAGTGGTTAAAACGACTATGATAAAGTGGGCTCAAGATGTGGGGCGTAATATAGAAATGGCAGCCTGGGAAAAGTTATGGAAAAATGATTTAAAATTTACTGCATGTTATGCTATAAAAGAAAATTATTATAAAATGATGTATAGATGGTATCTGACAGCAAAAAAATTGGCAGTAATGTATAAAAATGTTTCAAACAAATGCTGGAAGTGTGGACACTTTGAAGGCACATTTTTTCATATGTGGTGGACCTGTGGGAAGGCTAAAGCCTATTGGGATATGATATATAATGAATTAAAGAAAATATTTAAAATGACATTCCCTAAGAAGCCAGAATCCTTCCTGCTGGGAGTAACACAAGGTGCAATTTCTACAACTAATTTTACCTTTTTTATGTATGCCTCTACGGCGGCTAGAATTATATATGCACAGAAATGGAAGACCAGTGAACTGCCCTCAAAAGAAGACTGGCTGATAAAAATTTTGGAATATGCGGAGATGGCAAAACTCACAGCACTATTAAGAGGTCAAAACTTGGAGATTGGAAACCATTCTTGTTGTATCTAAAGAATTACTTTCCTACTATGGACTTGACAGCAGGGTTTGAAATTTAGTAAAAATCGCAGGTTGGTTAGATTAATTATATTTGTAAGGGTTTGAATTTATGTTTTGAATTATTATTATAGCAAGGGTAAATTTTATAGTTGATGATTCACGAAGAATTGTGAGCAGGAAGTCCACCTTTTCTGTACGTATTTGTAATGAATGATAATATTACTATCGTTAAAATTAATAAAAATTGAATTTGAAAAAAAAGAATTCTAAATGTCTGTCTGATGCATTTCTCAATGTGATTCTGATTCTGATTTGCTAGTGTTCTTCATGCTTTTCTCTGTTCAAATTCAAAAATGTGGCTTGGATTACTGAACTAAGTTGTCAGTAACATTGTCTGCTCTGCTGCTGTCTGAAACTTTAATTGCTTATATGTTTTGCTTGTTTTTTCTGCCCATGAGGAGCACTATGACTGAAGCAGCAGCACATACACACATGTACCCCCACCCCACCCCCAAAAAGCTGTGTTGCCAATGATGAGCTCGATGCTGGTGCAGCCCTCACAAATGTCTGACTCACGCAGACAGAGAGAGCACACATTGCAGCCTGAGGTGACACAGCCAATTTTTCAGCCCTGAATCCACTAACCCTCTCGCAGAGCGAGCACACCCGCACACACAAGTAATAAATATGGTATACTAGTAGCAATGTGTCATGTGACTGCACAGTCTTTCTCCCCAGTCCCAGCAGTATGCATTGGAATGCAATCCCCAAATGCCTGCCAATTCTAGTTGGCTTTGTTGGAGAGACCTCTTCTCATGGTGTGGTGTGGGGCCGGGCAAAGGACAGGACAGGTGCAATTCACTGTGTCTGTGCGCGTATGGGGGATTTTTTATTTTTTTTGCAATGAAGATCGGGTCATATTGTGAGTTGTCAGCATTTTAATTCAAAGATTGCTTGCCTCTACATAGTTGTGCACTGCACGCTGCACAGTGATCACATGCCACAGGCTGCGGAAAAGAAATGTGCCAAAAACGTACATGCTCCCATTGTTGTCTGCCATCATCATCAATGCATCACTCTTCAAAGTTGTGTGGGCGCTGGGAGGGGGCAACATGCCAAGCCTTGCTGCTCCACTTGCAGCATGTTGTTTTGCGACCTCCTCACTGAATGCGTGTTCCTGGCTGTGCCTCTCTGTTGACTGTGGTGGACAAAGAAAGTTTGGAAGAGGGGCAGGGCAGGGCACTGTTGTTGGACTTAGGGCCGGCCTAGCTCGTCTTTTGCTCTACTGCTGCATCTGTGTGACATCATCATGCTTGCTGTTGGAAACCTTTTTGGTGAATTCCTGAAGTGTTGGTGTGTGTCTTGGTGGCAGAAAGTGTGATCTGGGGCAGAAGAGTGGTGTGAGGTGGTAGTGCCCAATTGGTGGGGGCTACCACCCCAATTGCAGAGTGATTGGGCAGAGGGATGATTTTTGGTGATTTTTTGAGTGTTTTAGTGTCTTTGGGGCAGATTGGGGGCAGAAAGTGGGATGTGGGGCAGAAGATTGGGGTGGAGTGGTAGTGCCAAAGGGGGGGAGGCTACCACCCCAATTGCAGAGTGATTGGGCAGCGGGCTGATTTTTGGTGAATTTCTGAATTGTAAGCATTTTTAAGGTTTTCCCCCATTAGGAATAATCGCTTCACGTCGGGGGGAAAGGGGTGGCCTAGAGTGGTGTGGGGTTGGTGGTGGTGCGGGGTAGGGGCAAGGAAGCTACCTGAATTTTTTCAAAGGATTTGGGCAGAGGGCTGATTTTTGGTGATTTCATTTGTTGGAGTTTTGTTGCTTCTGAGGTGTTCTGAGTGTGGATTCTGTGATAGCAAATGAGATTTTCAATGACACACCATGAATCCACTCTCATCTGCTATCATAGAATCTACACTCCATTACACCTTATGAGGTAAAACCTAAAAGACGCGTAAACTTCAGAAATTCACCAAAAATCAGCCCTCTGCCCAAATCCTTTGAAAAAATTCAGGTAGCTTCCTTGCCCCTACCCTGCACTACCACCAACCCCACACCACTCTAGGCCACCCCTTTCCACTCAATGTGAAGCGATACACCCTCCATTATACCTAATGGGGGAAAACCTTAAAAACACGTAAAATTCAGAAATTCACCAAAAATCAGCCCTCTGCCCAATCAGCCTGCAATTGGGGTGGTAGCCTCCACCAATTGGTCTCTACCACCCCACCCCACTCTTCTGCCACAGATCCCACTTTCTGCCCCCGATCTGCCCCAAAGACACTAAAATTTCAAAAATTCACCAAAAATCAGCGCTCTGCCCAATCCCCTTGAAATTTGGGTGGTAGCCTCCACCCATTGGGCACTACCACCCCACCCCACTCTTTTGGCCCCAGGACCCATTTTTTAATCCAAATAGATTCAGATTAAGATGCTGATTAATTCGGATCCAAATCGAATTAGGGGTGATTCAGAGGGGTCATATTCAGATACAAAACAGAACGGGGGTGTTTCAGTTCAGATCCAAATAAAAACACCGAAAATCTGAATTGCACACCCCTACCTGTCAGAGCCCCTGGCAATGAATACATATCTGTGGAAGTAATCAGAAAATATCTGGTGTGGTCCTGGCCTCTCTCTTTTCTTTTATAGATAGGACTGGACATGTCCCGAAGGACTGGGGAGTGGCAATAATAATTCCAATCTATAACAAGAGTGAAAGGAAGCTACCTGAAAATTACCGACCAATTAGGCTTCTTAGTATAGTGAGCAAGAAGTATGCAAGGCACCTATATGAGCATTTACTGAACTGGATGGATTCTGAAAATATTCTGGTGGAGGACCAAGCTGGCCTCCACACAGGCCATTCTGTTATGGACCCTGCCTTAAGACTACAACACCTAGTAGAAAAATATACTTCCATATCCAACTCTGATGTATATGCAGGATTTGTTGACTTTAGATCTGCTTTTGACCTGATTCCCAGAGACTGGGAAGTTGGAAGGCTACTCTGGGAAGAGCAGACACAGCTGAGAAGGTGAGCAAGCCTTTCTAAACATCTAGCCTTTTCCCCATCAAACAAACTAACAGGAAGAGGGGAGTTTTGCAGGGGTTGTTTCTCTTTAAGGGGTAGGTCTTAGTGTCTCTCTCTCTCTCTCAATGTTACTTGTTAGAGTTAGGCTATCACAGGGCTAGGAGTTCTTAGGAGTTCTTACCTAACTCCAGTGTTTACTTAGTGGGTGCCTGGGTGGGGGGAGTCAGCTAGGGCTGGGAGAGGCCCGACATTCCTTTCCTTTGACTCGCATCCTGTATGACAGTTGGAAGGCTACTCTACATATGAGGTGAAGGCCCAAGAGCATAGCGAACAGAGTATAGTGGACAGGGACAGCAAACAGGACGTAGGAGTTTTGCAGGAGTTTAGCGGGAAGTGTGCGGGGGAGCCTGGAACAAGCCCCTGTGATCACAAGGAGCCTGGTGGAGTAGAGAACGTAAGTACATATCCCTCCCTCGTTTCCATCATATTCTTGGGAAAGTCGGTTTGGACAATTAAATAGTTGACCATTACAGCTGAGACCTATTCTAATAAACTATCTAATAAACGGACAATAAGCTCCCTAAATACTGTAAACAGCCAACAAAAACAGTATGAAAATAGAAGGTCAGCAGGGGAAGCGGCACTTCCAAGTGTATTGCACAGAGTGCCACATGTATGACTATTTGCCCCATGGGCAGAAGTCATGGGTGTGCGCTCGGTGCAAGGAGCTCCTGGCTCTCAGGGAACAAATTCGTTCCCTTAAGACCAAGGTGGCGGATCTGGAGAAGCTCAGAGAGACAGAGAGGCATGCGGACGAGACCTTCAGGGATGTGATAGAGGCATCCCACTCCAGGGTTGGTAGCTTCTCTGCTGTCAGGGAGAATAAAGGTCTTGGGCAAGGAGGCCATCGGTCTGAGGAAGAGGGAAATGCTCCTTTAGAAGGTACCCCTACCGTGGATGATGAGCCCATATCCTCTCGCACAGGGTATACTCCTCTAGGGGGTGGGGGCCTCCTTGTAGTTGGTGATTCGATCATTAGAAGGATAGAGAGATGGGTTTGTGACCCGCGTGTTGACCGCACGGTGACTTGCCTGCCTGGTGCGAAGGTTGCGGACATTACGCAGCGTCTAGACAGGCTCCTAGGCAGTGCTGGGGAGGAGACAACTGCCATGGTGCACGTTGGCACCAACGATGTAGGGAAATGCAGTCGGGAGGTCCTGGAAGCCAAATTTAGGCTGATAGGTAGCATTTTGAAGTCCAGGACCCCCAAGGTAGCATTCTCAGAAATGCTACCTGTTCCACGCGCAAGTACAGTGAGACAGGCAGAGCTGAGGGGTTTCAATGCGTGGATGAGACGTTAGTGCCGGCAGGAGGGGTTTAGATTTGTTAGGCACTGGGACACATTTTGGGGCAAGCAAGGCCTGTACAAAAGGGACGGGCTGCACTTGAACCAAGATGGAACCAGACTGCTGGCACTTAAAATCAAAAAGGTTGCAGAGCAGCTTTTAAAATGACACCTGGGGAACAGCCGATGAGAGCTGGGCAGTATCCCGCTTGGCAAAAGCCATCCTTTAAAGGGTGAGGGTGCAAATAATTCAAATAAAACAGAAGGGGACAGGGCAGAACCGCATAAAGAGCAGATGGGAGCCTGTGCCAGCAGGTCAAAGAGTCAAAAGAATAGCATACCTCAGGGGAGAGATACAGCATATATGTGCTTATATGCCAGTGCCAGAAGCCTCCGAGCCAAGATGGGTGAGCTGGAGTGCTTGGTTGCTAACACAGAAATAAACATAGTGGGCATAACAGAAACATGGTGGAACAGTGAGAACCAGTGGGACACTGTTATCCCTGGGTATAAACTCTATAGAAAGGACAGGGAGGGGCGCCTTGGAGGAGGGGTAGCACTGTATGCTAAAGAAGGGATAGAATCTAACAAGCTAGGAAACCTAGGTGGACTGGAGTCCTCCACAGAAACCCTAAAAGAGGCCGGAAAGAGAACATGCTACTGGGGACGTGCTATCGCCCCCCGGATCATAATGCCGACAGTGACTGGGAGTTGCAGGAGGAAATCAGGGAGGCGTCACGAGAGGCAGGGCTGTAATTATGGGTGATTTCAATTACCCACACATAGACTGGGTAAATTCACATTCAAGTCAGGACAAAGAGGTCAGATTTCTAGATACGCTAAATGACTGTGCCCTAGAACATTTGCTCATGCAACCGACCAGAGAGAAGGCAACCTTGGATCTAATTCTGAGTGATACCCAGGACCTGGTGCGTGACGTCAGTGTCATCGACTCTTTAGGGAATAGTGACCACAGTGCCATCAAATTCAGCATACATGCGGGGAGAGAATCACCAAGGATGTCTAACACAGACATTTTGAATTTCAGAAAAGGAAACTTCTCCAAAATGAGAAGTATGGTGAAAAGAAAGCTGAGGGGGAAAATCAGGAGAGTCACTTCGCTCCAGAGTGCATGGAGTTTACTCAAAACCACAATACTAGAAGCCCAGTTAGATTGTATACCCAAAAGGAGGAAAGATACCACTAAGTCCAGGAGGATGCCAGCATGGCTAACGGGTACCGTCAAAGAAGCCATAAAAGGGAAGAAGACTTCCTTCCGAAATTGGAAGGCCTGTCAAAATGAAGAGAAGAGAAAGGAACACAAACTGGCAAAAGAAATGCAAGGTGACAATAAGGGAGGCAAAAAGAGAGTTTGAGGAACATTTAGCCACAAGTATCAAGGGGAATAACAAAAACTTCTTTAAGTACATCAGAAGCAGGAAACCTGCCAGGGAGGCAGTTGGACCATTAGACAATGAGGGAGTGAAAGGGATTAATAAGGAAGATGTGGAGGTTGGAGAGAAGCTGAATGAGTTCTTTGCATCTGTCTTCACGGCAGAGGATACTGAGCATATACCTGTTCCTGAACCAGGCTTTTTAGGGATGGAGGCTAGAGAGCTGAGTCAGATAGAAATGACAAGGGATGATGTTCTAAACTGTCTTGAAAAACTGAAAGCTAACAAATCACCAGGGCCTGATGGCATCCATCCATGAGTCCGCAAAGAACTCAAATGTGAAATTGCCGACCTCCTTGCTAAAATATCTAACTTATCCCTGAAATCGCTCTGTACCAGAGGACTGGAGAGTAGCAAATGTAACACCGATTTTCATGAAGGGATCCAGGTGCGACCCAGTAAATTACAGGCCGCTTAGCTTAACATCCTTTCCAGGCAAATTGATGGAAAGCATCCTCAAGGATAAAATTGTAAAGCACCTAAAAAAACAGGCCCTGCTGGGAGTGAGCCTGCATGGTTTCCGCAAAGGTAAATCTTGCCTCACCAACCTTTTGGACTTCTTTGAGAGTGTCAACGAGTGTGTGGCTCAAGGTGGTCCAGTTGACATAGTCTACCTGTACTCCCATAAAGCTTTTGACAAAGTTCCTCATCAAAGACTCCTGAGGAAACTTAGCAGTCATGGGATAAGGGGACAAGTACTTGTGTGGATTGCTGGTTGAAAGACAGGAAACAGAGGGTAGGTATAAATGGAGAGTTTTCACAATGGAGGGAAGTAAGAAGTGGGGTCCCCCAGGTATCTGTACTGGGACCGGTGCTTTTTAATTTATTCATAAATGATCTAGAAGCAGGGGTAAGCAGTGATGTGGCCAAATTTGCAGATGATATCAAACTTTTGCGGGTAGTTTAATCCAAAATGGATTGTGAGCAGCTCCAAAAGGATCTCTCCAAACTGGGGGAGTGGGCGACAAAATGGCAAATGCAGTTCAGTGTTAGCAAGTGTAAAGTGATGCACATTGGGATGAAAAACCCCAACTTCAAGTATATGCTGATGGGATCCGATCTGTCCATGACGGACCAGGAGGGGGATCTTGGGTTTGTGGTGGACAGCTCGTTGAAAGTGTCGACTCAATGTGCGGCAGCTGTGAAAAAGGCAAATTCCATGCTAGGGATCATTAGAAAGGGGATTGAAAATAAAACGGCTAACATTATAATGCCCTTATACAAAACTATGGTGCGACCACACTTGGAGTATTGCATACAGTTGTGGTCACCACATATTAGAAAGGACATTGTTGAACTGGAGAAGGTACAGAAGAGGGCAACTAAGATGATCAGGGGCCTAGAGTACCTTACTTATGAGGCTAGACTACAATACCTGGGCCTTTTTAGTTTATAAAAAAGACGACTGCGGGGAGACATGATAGAGGTCTATAAAATCATGCATGGTGTGGAGAAAGTGGAGAGAGAGAAATTCTTTTCCATCTCACACAACACTAGAACCAGGGTTCACTCCATGAAATTGATTGCCAGGAGGTCTAGGACCAACAAAAGAAAGTGCTTTTTCACACACCGTGTGATCCACTTGTAGAACTCTCTTCCACAGGATGTGGTGACAGCCAACAACCTGGATAGTTTTAAGAGGGGTTTGGATGACTTCATGGAGGAGAGGTCTACCAATAGCTACTAGTCGGAGGGCTGTGGGCCACCTCCAGCCTCAAAGGCAGGATGCCTCTGAGTACCAGTTGCAGGGGAGTAATGGCAGGTGAGAGGGCACGCCCTCAACTCCTGACTGTGGCTTCCAGCGGCAGCTGGTGGGCCACTGTGCGAAACAGGATGCTGGACTAGATGGGCCTTGGGCCTGATCCAGCAGGGCTGTTCTTATGTAAGCTATTGAGATAATCAGTACACCACCATTTACTTCTTTTGATGTTCAAATTATATGAAAACTCTCCTCTAAGGGTGCGTTTCAGCACTCAGGGACACCTCACCAAGGAAACAGCAAAATTCAGGGGAGACAGACAGGGATGTATTTTGGCTCCACTGCTATTTAACTTTTTAATTATCTCTCTTGTCTCCCATTTAGATAATCTAGACCATCATCCACCAAAATTAGCAGACAGACATCTTGCTATACTTCTATATGCAGATGATGCTGTCATTCTCTCGCCAACTCTGATAGGTCTACGAAGGTCTTTGCACTCTCATTGCGAAGAACAACGTTTAAAAATTAATTATAACAAAATTAAGATCCTGGTATTTGCGAAGAAACCAAAGATTCAGAACTGCTCACTCAATGGGCACAAATTAGAACAAGTGTTTCAAATAGCTTGGTGCAATATACCAGTCTTCAGGCAGATGGGGTGCACACAGAGAACATGTAAGGCAGGATGCACACAAGAGTACACAAGCAATTCAATCTTTCCATCGCTCCAGGGGTGCCCAATTTCACCCCTCTGAAATAAAGCTCTTTTTGGCCAAAGTACGAACACAGCTCCTGTATGGAGCTCAACTTGGCATGTACTCCAAATTCTCTAAGGCACTGGTGCCCCCCTCCAAGTGGTGCCTAGGGCATGTGCCCTGGCTGCCCCACCCTAGATTTGCTTCTGGCAATCTGAGTTCCTGAGGAACATGTTTAAGGTACCCCGTTGTGTGCCCATTGCTGTTCTTCGCCTGGGAGCAGGACTGCTTAAAGTAGAGGCCAGAGCATGGATTAGTATCTTTGAATTTTGGCTGAAGCTGGTTTTCCACCCTGCAGGTCTAGCTCCACTTGTACTAAAGGCACAAGTGGAGCCTTTATCACTCCAGGTGGAAAAGAGAGCTTGATAGAGGGCTGCATCATTATGGTTTCTCCTCTTTTGCATTAATAACTTTGGGGTATGAGAATGCCAGGGTCAAACTCAGACAAACAAATATACGATATGGAGCATCAAATTGATCAGGGCTAAATTCCTGTTGGTGTCCATTTGGGTAACCAAATTCTGAGTTTCAACCCTGCCAGATAACTAAACCATATAATTGTGACAAAATACCACAGAGCTCTTATGCAGGCATGATGCAATGCCTTTCTATCAGCAGTCCAGGAAGGGACTTATCAGAAAAGCACCTACAAGGAACGTACTTTTCTCTGCAAATTGGGGAATTTATTTATTGATTTGATTTGATTTGTATACCGCCCTTCCAAAATGGCTCAGGGTGGTTTACAATTAATATTGAAACAACAGCTCATGTGCTTCTTTCTTGTCAATTTTACCAAGATATATGAATTAAACATACAAATCCTTTTATTATTTGTCATCCAGGTTGTACAGATTCTTTTTATGTTGATTATCTTTCTATTGAGATTGCCACAAAAGTGAGTTTCGAAACAACAAAAAGTTTTGTAGCCGAAACAGGGACATTTCATTTTGTACAAAAAAAATTTGGATCTGGAAATGGGTGCTTTGTTTTGTCTACAAAACACCTGAAACGGGTTGTTTCGGGTACAAAATGTTTCACACATCCCTAGTTTTTTCTCCTTATTAGCTGCTCTCTCTGGTTCAGCTCAGGTTTCAGCAATATGATGAAACATTTAGGGGAAAAGATGCAACCCAGTAATCCAGCACTGGAGGCTAAGATGGAGAAGATCTCCACAGCCACCATGGATTTCCCCTTGGTGCTGAGGTAGGTGGGAACAAAAGACAACCAAACGCTGCAAAACACCAGCATACTGAAGGCGATGAATTTGGCTTCATTAAAGGTGTCCGGCAACTTCCTGGCTAAGAAAGCCACCATGAAGCTGATGATGGAAAGAAGTCCCATGTAAGCCAAGACAAGATAAAACATGATGACAGATCCTGCATTGCATTCTACTATGATCTCTCCTGTTAATGACTGCATGTCCACATCTGGGAATGGGGGAGCTGTTCCCAGCCACAGCCCACAAATACCAAATTGAATAAGGGAGCAGGAAAGGACAATGAAGTTGCCCAGTCTTTTCCCCACCCACTTCCTCATGCTGGACCCTGGTTTGGTGGCCATGAAAGCCACAACCACTGTGATGGTTTTGGCCAACACACAAGAAACGGCCACTGAAAAAATGCTGCCAAAAGCAGGCTGCTGGAGGAAACAGGTCACTTTTCCAGGTTGTCCAAGAAACAGCAAAGAACAAAGGAAGCAGAGCAGGAGGGAAATGAGGAGAGCGTAGGTGATTTCCAGGTTGTTGGCTTTGACGATGGGGGTATCTTTGTGCTTAATAAAGATTCCTAGCACGAAAGCAGTGGTGAGAGAAAAAGAAATTGCAACGGAAGCTAAACTGATCCCTAAAGGTTCTTCATAAGTTAAAAAGGTTATACTTCTGGAAATACATCTATCTCGGTTCTTGCTTGGATACTGATGTTCGGGGCATTTTCTACAATCAGCCATATCTGAAAAAAGAAAGAGGCATTGTCACAATGTCAGTCCATTTGTCAATTAATGCTGAGCCTCATGCCTGTCTTCAATTCAAGTATCAATCTTCATTTGGAGCTATGTAAGTACGGCCAGAGGTCAGACATAGCCACCCATCCCATAAAAGCAGTAAGAGGGCATATACAATCTGCCAATAGATTTTGGCACATCACAGATGCAATTTTTGTTGGAGATTCAGCTCCAGATGCCATCTAAACTTTGGACTGATAACCCGAATGACCACTAGGAGCATTGGGAGTAGAGCTAGAGACTTAGCGTCTCCTTCTCTTTCCTGTTTATCTCTGCCTCTACGACCCCTCAAATGATAGAATATACTCAGGAACTTTCTGGAAGTGACGGCATCGTTGTCCTCCTCCTCTTCCTCCTCGTGCTCCTGCTCCTCCTTACCGGCTCCTCCTCCCCTCCCCCTCCCTAGAATGCTTCTATAGCTCTCTCTCTGACAACCATGTAGTCAGCAGCTAGGGTATAGGTCTTACCTTTCACCATAGCCTCCTAAATAAAATAGATGAGTTTAACTGTAAGTCAATTTCCATGCTTATCTTTTACAAGCTGTTGCCCCTGAGCACCTGCTAGCTTCTTCTGTAATGGGAGTGAGTTAGCTCCTGAAATGCTCTACTATGTATATTGATGTAGTCTCATTCATGGAAAGGCTCGATCCTTGTGACTCTGGGGAGGTGGAAACCATAGCCCATGTGCTCCTTTCATGTCCCTTCTATAAAGACAGTCAGGAGAGGCTCATTTCTCTTAAATAGCCTGGTCGCTCTAGTCAAGTCCACACCAAGATGCTGCTCTCCGATGACAAACGGTCCCTCATGTGCATTGTTGCCAGGTTTTATGGGGAAGCGTGCAAAATCCACAGGATCCTGATCGCCAGTTAATACTCCTGGCAACAGATGTATGACTATTGAGCATTTTACCTGCTTGGTTGTATAATTTTAACCTGCCTTTTACTTCACAGCTTTTATATAGCGTGCATATGTTATTGTATCCATTTTATATTTTTAGTTGCTCTACTTTTAAGGATAGCTGTACATTTACTCCATTAATCTTCCCACAGTTTGTAGGCTTAGTTGTTAGTATTTTACTTTACTAATTGCCTTACAGTTTTTAGAACTGTATTTTACTATTATAATCATATTTAGTTTCTAGAGTTATATTTTATTTTAGCACGAATTTAATTATATTGCTTCTGTTTTTTATCCTGTGCTGGTCTTTGATTGTAATAAAGATGATTGATTGACATTACCTACCCATTTGGTCGGAAATCTTCCCTTCTGGGCATGGAGCACAATCATAGCAGCAAGATTGCTCCTCTTCCCTCCTTCTCTTCTGGAAACCAGGGTGGCAGGAGTCACTGCAGACTGAAATGGGCAGCTCCTATCACCCAACACAAGGGGTGTATAGGATGAGAGAAAGCAGACGAAAGAGAAAGTTGGCCGTTATTTATTTATTCATTCATTCATTCCATTTCTATACAGCCCTTCCAAAAATGGCTCAGGGAGGTTTAAACAGAGAAACAATAAATAAATAAGATGGATCCCTGTCTCCAAAGGGCTCACAATGGAATAGAAACAGAAGATAGACACTAGCAACAGTCACTGGAGGTATTGTGCTGGGGGTGGAGAGGGTCAGTTACTCTCCCCCTGCTAAATAAAGAGAATTGCCACATTAAAAGGTGCCTCTTTGCCAAGTTAGCAGGGGTTAGCAGTTGGCATGGAAGAATGCAGGAATGGTACTAGGAAAAACTGTCAGTATATTTTGGCACATGGCAGATATTATTTTTGGTGAGAAGAATTTGGAGACTAGAAAGGAAAATGTTCCATCAACCAATCATTATTACAGTCCAAGACCAGCATGTTGTCTTAATGACTCAATGAAGTAAGAAAGAAATGATGTATTGATGACTCAGCTAAGTCATCACAAATCCTCAAAATGCAGCACACACCCACACACCCATGAATCCTCCCACCCACACCCACACCCACATTTTTCTGGAATCCACACCTGATTAAAATGCCTGTGCCACACGATCCTACTTTCATTAATAAGCAATTGTTTCTCCTCACTGGGATGGAAGCTTCCAACTTTTATACCAAATAAGGAATAGTTTGACAATATGAGGATATTCTTTATATCTAATCCAGCTACCATTTCCCACTTCTCATTAAAGGAAACTGTTTCTCCTGCTGAATTGTTGAACAAAATGTGCTGAAGGAATTGATGGAGCTAATTGGAAAAGGAAAAGGAAATAGGGGATATAATGTATTATTCATAATATTATTATGCTGGTTATGAAGGAAAGAAACTTCAAAAAGTGGTATACATATCAAAAGAAGATTAAAAAAAATAGTTCATCGCTATAAAGGGACTGACAGTCTATGGAAAGACACAAGGAAGGCATCTCCAAACAGCCAGTGGAAAAGTCTTGTGAAAGTCTATTTCCCATGGCTAAAGATAGGTGAAGAATCGTTTTAAAAGTGTTTCTTTCACCCTGATAAACCCTGTGGTAACTGGATAATGGACCAGTTCAGATGTCACGTAAACTTTGGCTTCACATGATGTTCCTGGAAGCATTTGTGCTCCCTCCCCTTTCCAGCTGGGCCAATAAGCAGAATATTACCTGTTCCCACTCTGCAACAAGTGAAGGTCAGTCATGCCATATTCAAGAGATGGATCCTGAATGATTTTGAGACTGTCCCATATAAATGGGAATCTGCAGTCATACTCAAATCCAGAGTTCAGATCTTAGTTTTTAGTAAAGTCAAAGTAAAGTCAAAGTAAAAAGTGTGCCATCGAGTCGGTGTCAACTCCTGGTGCTGACAGAGCCCTGTGGTTGTCTTTGGTAGAATACAGGAGGGGTTTACCATTGCCTCCTCCCACACAGTGTGAGATGATTAGGCTTTCAGCATCTTCCTGTATTGCTGTTGCCCGATATAAATGTTTCCCATAGTCTGAGAAACCTACCAGTGGGGATTCAAACCAACAACCTCTGGCTTGCTAGTCAAGTCATTTCCCACTGCGTCATTCAGTGGTTGTAGACTGTTAGAAATAAGACAGCTACAAGCATTGTATTTATTTATTTGAAAAATTTTAAAATCGCTAAAGTCTCATGCTGCAGATAAAAATTTGATGAGCAAATATGGCCATTTCCACCCTCATTCGCCTGATCAAGAGACTGGTACAGATAAGGGAGGTGCCCTCTTCAGCAAACAAGAAGATATGCCTTTTTGCACCTGGGACACCTGAGTTTGGAGGGAGTGGGCAAAAAGAGAAACATTTCATCACTCACATAAACACTTGCCTAGCTTGAACTTGCCTTTGTCCAGAGGATACAGCTGCCCCGATTATATCCACCCTCTCAATAGACAACTTGCTCTGCTCAACTTGAGCACCCCTCCAGGGAGGGATAGCCTTGTGATTAACTCAAACACTGACCCAGGACATGATTGTGGGTATATTTACCCCGATGAGGCCACATGGAATCAGAATCCGATATACTACAGACTCTCACAAGGTGGGTTCTCACTCTTGACCCTTGCCTCTTTCCCCCTTCCTAAGGAATACAATAGAACATATAACAAAAGGGCCACACGTGTCAAGAACAAACCAAAACCAAATCAATTCCATAATAAACAATAAAACAAATGTTGTTAAGATTGAAACAGCAATTCAAATATCACCCCTTATCAGCTCTGTGTTCTTTCTCAGGATAGCATTTTGTATGCAAGAGATGTCACATTGAAAGAGAGCTCTATATACATTTAATAAGACACCCAGAGGGCTTCAATTTACAATCATGCACCTTGAAACTCCTACGCGGAGTCAATCTAGATAAGGTGAGTCATACTGCTCCTGAGGAGACATGCCAGGTCCAAATGAGTATTCAGGCCCCCCGGCCCCACTGATCTATACCTATAAATAAATTCAGCTTCTTTATGCATAAGGATTTTCCATGCATCCTCTCTCCTGCCAATGTATGGTTTGTATTTAAATAAAATACAAACTGGGCAAAGAGGCACCTTTTACCATGGTGATTCTCTTTATTTAGCAGGGGGAGAGTAACTGGCCCTATCCACCGCCAGCACAGCATCCCTCCAGTGACTGTTGCTGGTGTGTGTCTTATGTTTCTTTTTAGAATTTGAGCCCTTTGGGGACAGGGAGCCATCTTATTTGTTATTTCTCTTTGTAAAATGCCCTGAGCCATTTTTGGAAGGGCGGTATAGGTATAGAAATCAAATAATAATAATAATAATAATAATAATAATAATAATAATAATAATAATAATAATAATAATCAAAGTTATTTTCAGAATGTTGCTTGTCAATGAAGTGAGGGGTTAAGGGAGCCTCCATATTACAATTTCTAACTCTTGAAATATGTTCAGAAATTCTTATTCGAAGAGGGTTGGTGCTCATTCCATTAAATATCATGGGACAAATACAGGCAATCACATATTCTTTGAAATGGCATGTTTCCTCTCATGAGAGCTCAGCTCCGTTTTAGAGTTGGTGATTCTGCCTCTGGTTGTTTGTTTGTTTTGGTTGAAAGGTCTTAAATTGTTGATGGTTTGGGGGATCTTTTGTTACCAATCCTGGGTGGATATTGGTTGCATTATTTATGTGTGAATTTACATTAAAAATTGATCTTTGCTGTGATCCCTTGAATGAACAATGCTGGTTGTTCAATATTTGGTCTCCTCAGGAGCAGTATGACTCCGCTTATCTAGATTGACTCCATGTAGGAGTTTCAAGGTGCATGATTGTAAATTGAAGCCCTCTGGGTGTCTTTTTAAATGTATATATAGCTGATATACACAGAGCTGATAAGGGATGATATCTGAATTGCTGTTTCAATCTTAACACCATTTGTTATATTGTTTATTATAGAATTGATGAAAATACTTTTTCTTTAGTCCTTCATGAGGAAGCCTCGGTGAAAAATACTGAATATCCGGACAATTTTTAAGGACTTACTAGCGGAGGATTTATTATTACAAGCCTCAGATAACAGAACGGACTATCATTACAGCACATTTTTTCTATGCTGATCTCAGAAGAGTGGAACTTTGCCAACATCTCCAAAAATCTATGTACTTTGAGAAATAGTGAACTTGTTTTGGTGTTCTGTTGTGACATCACAGACCTTCATACTGATTTAGTAAGATTGGAATATTTTTACCATCTTCATTATTCTGTGTTCTGGGCAACTTTGGACATTTCTTGGTGTTCCTTTGAAATATGTACATTTATTAAAAGATTTATTTATAAAACTTAGGACACACACACACACACACACAGAGACACAATTATTTAATTTCTGAATTTGCATGTTTATATATATTTGCTGTTCGGACATGGTTTATTGCTAGTTTTGATTGGGTCTTTCCCCCTTCCGGCATCGCCATGCACCCTGCTCATGAGCAGTGACTCTAAAGGGAGCGTGGACCTAAAGAACCCCCCCCCACCATGAGCCCCCTCCTGCTTTAGGACAAAAAAGCAGGGGGATATTTTCTGTCCACAGGAGCCTCCAGCTGTTCTGGGTGGCCTTTCCAGCAGTTGCCACCATGGCGATCCTTCCCATTTTCACCACCATGTGCACATCCATTGGGTGGGGGGTTAGAGCCAAGTGTGACTCCCCCATGGTGGTGGCTGTAACAGCAGCTGGTGGGCTTCTATGGGACTGAGCACAGGAGAGATGCTCCCGCATCCCTGCGCAGTATGAGTCTGGAGCATGACAAGCCCATGATCTCCAAGTAAGAACTAGATATTTTCCTAGACAACGTTACAACATGTATTGAAACTCCTTACCCACCTCACCTTACTTTCTGGATTTCTTTCTTTCTGTAATGCCCCAATTTTACTTTCAATAAAACTTTGAAAAATAAAATCATGCCTCCCTCCTCATTTCCAGTACATCCAACATTACATTAAGTTCATTTTGCGTTAGAAGTGTCCCCTGGTTGGCGTTAACGTCCCCACTTAAGCAACAGCATGGGTGAGGCATCAGCTGTCCTACACCTTCTGTCCTTTCAAACCAAACACAGAAGATGGTGCTTTCCTTTGTGAATGAAAACGCTGCAATGGGGTTATGTCTGGCTTGTCGTGTCTTGTATTACTTATGCAGTTCAACCACTTGATCAACAAAGACTCTGTCAGCTAGGCATAGGCCCAAATAGGTTTGTCTGGTTTGGTTCAAGTGTGAACTGGGTTCAATCCAAACCAGTTGGGTTTAGTACCCCAAACAAGGGGCCGGCTCAGCTCGAATTCACGCCTTTTCAGGCCAAGCTTGGGGGTACGAGGGATGTTTTTTTTTTAAAGGCAGACCTACCACCTCTGAGGCCCATGGGGGTGCTGCCATTTCAAAGGGGGTTCCCCTCCCTCCACTAGCTTCCATCCACTCTACACCTAGCAATTTCAGCCCATTTATGCATCCCTTCCTGAGGTGCCAGTGGTCATTTTGTAGGCTACCACACATACAGTCTGGTCGTTTGTGTAATGAACTCATGACCCAGGTCATTGAAATGACCAGAGCACATGTATGGCAGCCTCCAAAACCACCTCAAAAGGGACCCCCAAAGCCCTGGAACGATAGGGGGTGGCTGGCGAGAGAGGGGGACCAAACAGAGCCCCTCCCGGTTGCAACTGAAGCACCCCTCCCTGAAATTTTAAAAAATTCAAGTGCAGAACCCCTGAACAAGTCCTGAGCAGCCCAGGTTGGTTCACCTTGACCAAACTGGGCCTGGGCTGGCTCAGGGATGAGAAGGAATCGTTGTATTTAGTGCCAGTTTGCACATCCCTCCTGCCATATATACACTGTGCTGAAAGGTTGTTCCTAAACATAGTAACTTGAGGGGACATTCAGAAGAAGAGTGTCCAGCAAATGCGAAAAAGACAGGGCCACTCCAAGAATGCCATCACACTGATGTCACTGGTGGATGTGCCAATGTGCTCTTGGTGCGCTCCTTGTGCATACTTAGACCACTTGAGGTAGTCTCATCTGAATCATCCCCCCAAACATGCTCCAACAAGGATCGGGAGGTCATGTAGAGGAGTGATTCACCTGAAGTGGCCTCAAGTGGTTTCCCCGACCTGTAGACAATGCTGGACAACTTGACGGGTAACTTTTTATTTGTATCACAGCACCACCATAATTTCAAACTGTACTTCTTTGGCTTGCTTGGCATGCATTGTTAGAAGGGATAGCACTTGGGAGACATAACAGCTGCTCTTCAACTTCTGGTTCTTACCTAGAGATGAACTGTGTATGGTTGATCCCTTGAGCCAGGGTTACTGGCACTTCCATGAGGGGTTGCTGCTGTTATGATCCTTTCCCCTTTGTTCTTCTGGCTAAAATCCCTACTTCTGTTAGGATAAGTGGTTCTGAATGCTTTACTTCATCAAAAAAGCAGGAGGCTGTTCTCATGAGCAACAAAGCCTGGGCTAAGGAAGCCAAGACTAGGCTTGGCTGCCCGTTAGAACCTCCAGGAGCCCCTTGGATCCCAGGGACAGCCCTAACTCAGGCTAATTACTGGTGTGCTAGGGCCAGGTGATCCCTGCCAGCACAGACTAATCAGTGGGATCATGGCCATTGCCATGGGGGTGCCTACAATACACCGTGCACTGGTGTGCTGCATTGTGGGATATCTGGGGACCAGGATGACACATCATGGCCCCCAAGCCTCTGTGCTGCCTCGGGCAGAAGCAAAACATCTGGGCACTCAGTAATGCACCCAGACAGTCTGTAGGAGGCCTTTTGCACCCTTCCCCGCTACCTGTCCACTAGCCCACTCACAGGATCTTGAGAAAAGGCTCAAGTTCTGAAATTGTGAGATGGCTTGGTTTCATCTGCCCTAACCTGGCAGCACAGAAGTATGTGATGCCACAGACTAGTTTTAGACAGGGTTTCTGCTTACCAAACAGGGTGTTCTCCCCCATCTCCAACAGCTTAACACGGGGTTCTACCCTGTGTCACTTTTATTGACATAAATATCACAATTGGTGAGGGGCATACTTAGGGATACAGCATGGGCCAGAGTGCAGGTCGGGGTTTCACAACGAGAGTATAGCTGAGTGTGCAGTGGTTTGCTTTTTCTGGCAACTTTATGCAGCTGGAGGTGGAAATCTGCAGCTGAGGTGGGAGGTAGGGGCTTCAGATGACTTTTTTAAAGGTTTTCAAGATATTACAAGTTCTAAGTCTGAAAGTGAGCACAGTCCAAAGCTTTGAGGTGACTCTAGAGAAGGCAGAACTAGGTACAAATGCAGCCCCATGTAGAAGACATTGTAGTTGTCAAGTCTGAGATTACTAGCATGTGTACCACTGTATTAAGATCATTCATCTCAAGTCACCTGCATATCAGTCAAGACTGAACATAAGCACTCCTGGCAGCAGCCTGAAATTGAGCTACCAGGAACAGGTTTGGGTCCAGAGGCACTTTCTTACTGTGAACCTCTTCCTTCTTGGGGAGTATAACCCCATACAGGTCCATTCAGACCCTACGTGAATGACCCTTGCTTATTGTAAAAAACAATTGCAAGCAGAACTCTTCCAACATTTGCTTGTGGTGTATGTGGGCATGTAGAAGGCAGGCGGAGTGCGTACTTGTGAGGTTCAGGGACGTTGTGTGAAGCCATTGTTTACCTTGGCTGCATTTTCACTGGCCCAACATATTGCAGTTCACGTGTTTAGAAACAAGGTTCTTCACTGTTTCAGCAGTATTGCACCAATTCTCAGCTTAACAATGTAGCACTGTTAGAGTTTTAGAGAAATAAAAGATGCAGCTAATACTTTTTCAATATCTAAAAAACAATGAAAATAGAACTTTCAAACATGGTGAATGTATCTAGTGCACAACACCATTTGATCAGTTATTTATGGTGGAGAAGGTTGCATGCTGATTCAATTGATAGGAAGTTATTTCTTTCTATGGCAAGAAAACTAATCCTTTAGTGTCTAGAGACATTACCTGCCAAGTTTGAAGATCTTGACGTTCAACTTGGTCCCTCTGCAGCATTGCTCTGCGGTTGGTTCTTGATGAGTAGAAAGCCTCCAGAGCATATGCTACAGCATAGACAGCGTTATAGAGGCTGTAGCTATGTCCAGTCATGTCCATTTCAAAAACAGCCCAAGGAAGGATCTCCAGCCTCTCCTCCCCCGTGCAGGCATCCATAAATGACATAAAATGATTAATTGAACACTTGAAAGCATGATAACAGAAGTCCTTGTGGAAGCTATTTTCCTTTCTCCGTGCAAGATTTATGTTCTGAAGATGTGGCTGGAAACCTTGAGGTTCATTAGAGTGAATCGCAAAGGAAATTGTGCCTTCAAACACCTCAAAATTAGAAGCCGGTGTAAATCGAGGGTCTGCAAAATCAATCTGAGCATTGGTAATCCAAACCTTTCCAACAGATGTGTATTCCTTATATCCAATCTTTGCAAAGTAAATTAATGTGACCAACCACTGGAGTGTCAGTGTATCACCATAAATAACAAATGTTCTGGCTCGCTTATCCATCAAAGCTGGGATAAGCTTTAATCCCATATCCTCAAATACTTGTGCATCATGGAAATTCATTTGGTTTGGTATTCTTTCTGTATATGCAACACAGATTCCACTCTGTGAAAACAAGGGACTCAAGGCCCTCAAGAAATGTTCTCCACTCTCATCATCCACAATAAAGATCCCAATCCATGTCCACTTGAAATGATGAAGTAACTGGGTAATTCCTCTATACTGAGGGGATTCATTTGGGGTCATGCGGAAAAATGAAGGACCCTTCAATAGTTCTGTGTCTATGGAGGGAAATGAGCCATATGTGATCTAAAAGGAAATGTACAGATTTTTTAGATGGTCAATGTTAAAAGGAGGACCCGAGTGTAGGTGGAGGATAATGACAAGGCAAAAGGTTGTGAGATGTTATGGGGCGGGATCTTTCCATCCCTGCCCGGACAATGCTAACTGTGCAGAACCAATCTGCCCAATCTGGAATTCATTTGGTTCAGCTTGGTTTACAATCGAGCCTCCGATCCGGCCCCAGTTCACGGTGAATTGATTCTGGATGAAACGTTTGTGCATATGTGGATGATAATGACATGGCAAAATTCTGAATTGAGAAAGCATGTTTTCTTCTTATTAGTAGACTTTTAGTCAAAGACCTTTCTAGTAGACATGGTAAGGTGATGAAATTTCTAGGCAACAGATATAAAATATAAGCCACAAGACTTCCCTAACATATTCTTTGGTTCACCTTCCCCTGTGCTCTCAAGAGCCTTTATCTCAGGATGCCACATACAAGGCTGTTGTTCAGTTAATCATCTCTCTCACTCCATGCTGGCATGGACAAATCTTACCTGGGGAATCTTGTAGAGATTTAGGATGTCTGCCATGTGGAAGGAGATATCAGAGCCAAGTCCCCCAATTATGGCTATGAGGTTTTTCTTGGTGCCACATTCATAGTTGAGGATGAATCCATGTGATTTGAAGAGCAGATCCAAAGTGGTACGACAGGTCATTCTCTCATCATAATAGCTATCATAAATGTGGAACCCAAGTGTGACATTGGGCAAGATGTTTGGGCTCGTGTTAACTTCATTGATAGCAAACACCAAGGCCAGAATGTTCTGGTAGAACTTTGTCAGCATACTGCAGAAGGAGTGACATGCTCAAAGAAGTTCTTTGAAATACATCAGCATTGTACCACACTGCTGGCTCATTCTAGCATGAAATAAGGCAACCTAACTTTGGAATTATCTCAGGCAAAAGCAAAACAAAAAACAAAAAACCCACATTTTCAGCATAACAAATTATTCTGAGTTCTCTCCTTTGCTTAGCTCTGGTTCCACCAGCCTCAGACATGCAAAAATCTCCTATTTGGACAAACCCCATCATTCTCCCGGTTCCTCAGGCACAAAAGCCCCTTGTGATGCCACCTCTAATTCTGACTTCAAATCCCTTCTCAAAACAAACCCTTTCTGTAAAATCTGTGACACATTTCTTCCCTGCACCATACTATAAAAATGAGTACCTGAAATCATTGCAGTTACTACAAATGGAAAAATTTGAAAATTAGAGTGACTCTAGCCAAGAGCGGTCATCCTAGATACTACTACTAGTATTAATAGTATTGATATAGTGCTTTTTAAAAGAAGCTTCCACCGTGGAATAAAGAAAAAGAAGGAAGGAAGGAAGGATGCAGGCAGGCAAGCAGGGAGGGAGAGAATGTTCCCTGTTGCCCAAGGACTTGCATTTTAAAAAGAGACATAAGATAGAAGCCAACAAGAGCCACTGGAGTGATACTGTGCTGTTGTTGGATAGGGCCATTTGCTATCAACTTTAAAAGGTGCCTTTTGCTCTGTTCGGGTTATTTGAGTATCGATTCCCTGGATGTCTGGTCATCACTGATGGAACTGCGAATTAAGAAGCATATCTGAAAATTCTAGTGGATAATGTCAGGCCTTCAGTCCAAATGCTGAACCTGAGCTGAAAGTGGGTCATGCAACAAGACTACAACCCTCAACATTCAAGTAACTCTACAGCAGAATAGCTCTGTGAGCATCTAGAATATTCAGATGGCTCTCAGCTGATCCAGCTTAGACAATGACAGATACGGATTCTATGGTCTCTGGTGATATAGGATATTGCATCAGATTGGAAATTCTAATTCTAATTCAAACTTAATCTCAGATTTTTACCCATAGTGGTCAAGGGGAATTATTTTTCAAAAATCAGGGCATGTGCCTAAAAATAAGATAATGGGCCCATATTTGGGGCTGGGTGACAGGAGGCCATGTGACAGGCGGCCATGTATACAATTTGAAGAAGTTTGGTCATTCGTGATTTTTCACAAAGTTTGATATATATGCATATATTTTCAAAGCATTGCCAAGAGTAGCAATCAAGGCAGAGAACAAGAAAAACTTCTGGAAACGAAGGGCCCTTTGGAGCCTCATTCCATCCTCATTTGGAGTATTCTGAAATGTGCCTTCATTTTAAAAAGGGGTAATTTCATAGTGCCTTAAGCTCTGAAATTGGGCACAGATATGGTCCTCGATAGCAGGACTCTGGGCTTCTTTCCCCAAGGAACTCACTTAAACCCTTATAAAATTCTTTCCAATCATTTGGAAAGCTTTCAAGAAAAAGATGTCAAAAGCAGCGCATGGAGCCTCAGTCCGCTTTTCAGGGCAACCTTCAACCTTTTTAGTAGGTCTGGCCAACCATGGAGTGCTGGAACTGAGCAGAGCAAATACCCTGTGTTGGAGAGCTCTAAGAGATGGCCAGCAGGATGCAGAGAGTGGGTTTGGTGAATTGTAGGAACATGAATTCCAGCAGGCAGGGAGATGGGCGCGTGGGTGGACTGGCAGAGTCTCAGAGGCACTTTGGCTTGGTACCGTGCTGCAGGCAACAAGCTAGCACTAGCACCAACTGCGATCCTTGCAGAGAACTGCTTACAAGGGGTCACAAGCAAAGGACATGGAGATGTATTGTGCAAGGATAACATAGGGAGCTGTGGCACACACACCCCCGACAGCACAGTGATTGGAGGTGAAGCATGAGGCCCTTTGAAATGCTCCTTGGTTGGCCAATGCCCACACAGGAGTCCTCCCCCTCTGAAACCACTCCCAGCAGACCTCTCTTTTGATTTAAAGACTCCCAGGTTTCCCCACCCCTTATAAAACATGAAAAGTGCACTCAAAATGATTTTAGCCATTTTATTTAATATGGGGGAGAATCCCACCAAACTTTGTCATAGGCACCATTTTGTGAATTCAGAAATTCTATTCCTGACATTAATTTCGACATGTCATCTTTTTATTTGTGAAGAAACATGTATAGTGATGATACTGCAGCAACAGTCCATTAGTTGTTGTTATATATTGATAAAAACTATGTTTTAATTAAATAATTATAAATAAGTCAAGGCTTTATTGGGACAGAAAATGTAAAAAATAAATGCAAAAAAAATCCTTACTATGTCCACTCCATCTTCTGTGTCCACTGCAGCTCCTGTGAAGGATGTTTCTTGAAGGAAATGGCATTGTCGCCAGAAAAAAAAAGAGAGGTCATCTCCCCAATGAGGAGGTCACCAGGCTGGTACCACTCATGTGGGACAGAGATGGGGTCATTCAAAGGGCACTTCAGAGTATCTACTTTCAATGCCAGTATTTGAGGCCAGAGAAACAGCAGCAGCAGCATCTCCAGCACAACCACCTGATGGCAAAGGTTCTCTCGAGATGCTGCAGACACTCCTGTGCCCATCATTAGCCTCACAACAGGCATCAGGCTAGTTCAAGCCGGTGAAACGGTAAAGCCTTTTGGCCCTACTTCTTGAAATGGACTATATCAGCTTTTTTTTTAACAGTAACTTCAACATAAAGGCATGCCTGTAAAAACAACCAAGTTACGAAGATCTGCAACTAGGAATGCAGGGGAGGGGAACCTACCAGAGCAGAAACTGACGGAGCCCTGCCTTCCTTCCCCCCCTCCTCCCAGCTCTGAAGAGCACAATTGGCATGTTTTATAAGTGCTTTTTCACTGTGGGTTTGTTTTCCTTCTGCTTTCCAGAACGTTACCAGACATTGCCATGGAGAATAAAACACTCCATATAATTGCAGGGGAGAAAATTGTTTCTGCGAAGTTGGATCTCTGAGAGGAATCATGGGTAGCAAACATGTTTTTCCCCTTCTGCTCTTCTGTGAAAGCCAGACAGAAGAGCAAGATTTTGGACTAGACCTGGAGTAATGCTATTGATCATCAGTTCCTCCTGCTCCTGCTCATTCATTTTTTGATAGCAAATGTCTATTCAAAAACACATTTTTATTAAATATTTAAATTTCTTGTAACTAATAATAACAAGATCCAAAGTCTAACACTCCTCTCCAACACCACCATGCTGATCTGGACTATGCACCCCACAGGTTCATTTCTCCATGGGAGACACTCGTGAATCCTCCCCCCCCCACACACACACACTCTATTGTTTCACCTGCTTGTGCCATTTGATACGAAGGTCTCTACAGTACTTGAAGCCAGGGGAGAACAAACTGATGGGACACGTTATTGGCTTGAAAACAGGTGGGGGGAAAGAAAGAAAGAACTTTCTTGGTGTTTAACTCTCACTGGTCATCCGATTTGCATCCCCCAATGGCATGCTAAGGGAATCTGCCCTCAACAACTTGCAGTGAATTTGCATTCTGATATTAAGCCAGGCCAGTTCTGTGCACCTGGAGCCATCACAATACTGCAGGTCTCCTTCATTCTTTACTATCCAAAAAATTGCCTATCTCTCATCCCCTCATGGCACACTGGGCACACATACCCTCTTCTTCCATGCTAACTAGGATGCTCACTTCTCCTTCCCAAGGCACATAGAGTATCTGTTTATCTTACCTGATTGACATGGTGTCCATTTCTTATCTCCTCCAGACAGAGGAGCTCTTACCCCTGGAATTTGGAGTCAAAGTCCAGGGCCTCCTCAACCCCTGCCCCCCCCCCCAAATCATCTTTAGTCTGTCCTGGGTGGTATGTTCACCCAGATGGTCATGATGATGCTTGATTTGCACGGAGGGGGGCCTCCATAGGCCTTTAAGTCCAGACTCCATAATTACCTAGGTGCACCTCTGCCTCCAGATTTTTGGGCACCCATTGACTTTTAGCCACATCCCTCCGGACAGGAAGTTTGCCCCGCTCCCTATAAGTAACTGGGAAAGGGAATGTGGTATTAGCAGCAGCTCTCTTCCCACCATAGGAGGCTTGGAGGAAGAGAAGACAATCCTGCCATAACAAACCCTACCCTTTGCCAATGAGGAGTTGAAGGAGCTGCTTCCTGGGACTCAGCGGCCTTTTGGAAAATTCCTATTGCTTGATGGGGAAGGTAGGAAGAAGAGAGGTTGCCACATAGTCTTGGGTTGTTCCCTCTGTAGCAGTTCCTAAGTGAGCTGGATACTACAGCCAGAAAGGCTACACCTTGAATGGATGGCAATTATACAATACGTTCAGAGGTGCACCAAGGTCGTTTTGGAGCATGGACCTACAATCCTTTGGAGCCCCCCCCCACCCGCAAGTTAAGCATTATTATTTTTTAAAACGTAGGTTCTTGAGGGCACAAACCACACCACCCAGAACAGACTAAAGATGATTTGGGGAACTGGTGGAGGTGAGGAGGCTGGGGTGTGGTGATAGTCGACCTCAGCTGCAGGCCGTTTCACATATGATCATCCTTATTATGTTAGAATATTTGGTGCAATATTTGGTATGAAATCTTTGCTTATGAGAATGGAGCCCAATCATAGCAGCAAAATGTCTGCACTTTCTTCCTTCTCTTCAGAAAAACAGGGTGCCATGTGTCACTACAGAGAGAAAGGGGCCATTCATTCTGCCATACTTGCAGCAAGTGTCCAGTTGGCATGGAAGAATGCAGGAATGAGACAATGAACAATGCATCTGTATGTTTTGGCTCAATGCAGATATTATTTTTGCTGAGGAGAATTGGTGGAATAGAGACAGAAATGTTGTCTTCATGATATCAGCAAACAGCAAAGTAAGAAAGAAATGATCTATTGATTTATTGATGACCCAAATAAGTTCAAATAAGGTTGGCCATGCAGTCCCCCCTTAAGCAGATAGAAATTTCATTCAGTGCCCTCAGGGATCTCAAAAACTGAATCAAGACATGGTGAATATATTTTTCACTTGCAAATGAATTCTAAAATGGTTCTTTAATGTGACCAATACATATATGTACCACTACCACCCCTGCTTCTTTTTTTGTCTACGGAGAAATTTATTATGTTGGAAAATGATATGCTGCTAAAGCAAAAAGGTCCAAAAGGTGGGATGCAAAGCAAAAAGTAGATAAAAGACATGATTTCCTGCCCTAAAGGGGCTCAGAATATACAAAGCCAGAAGGGAGACATTTCCAAAAAACTACTGGTAAATAGGGTTGTGCATTTTGTATTTTTATTTTGTTTCGGACTGAATCCTAAACACCCCATTTCAGATTTTGTCTGAAATTAAGCCTCCTGAAAACCCCCAATTTCAATTTGGATCCAAATTAATCCAAACCTGAATCTGAACTAATTTTGACTATAAAATGGGTCCTGGGGCCAAAAGATTGGTTGAGGGTTGTAGTGCCCAATGAGTAGAAACTACCACAAAAGTTTCAAAAGAATTGGGGAAAGGGCTGATATTTGGTGAATTTTTAAAATTTGCAAGCATTTCAGATATTTCCCATAGGGAATAATGGAGGTTGCAGCAGAGGTATAGCTTGATGTCAGGGGAAAATGTGTGCCCACAGCAGGGTGTGGTGGGTGGTGGTGCCCAGCGGGGGCAAGGAAGCTACCACAATTTTTTGAAGGAATTGGGGAGAGGGCTGATTTTTAATGATTTAATGAAGTTTACGTATGTTTACGATTTTCCCCCATAAGGAATAATGAAGGTTTCACCAGCTCCATAACTCCACTTGGGGGGCAATGGGGTGGCCCAGAGTGAGTGGTGGTGTGGTGCACATAGAGTGCCAGCCACCTCCACACCCAAAAGCCCATGGGGTACAGGGTTTTGTGGTTTCTGAGTGTAGATTCTCTGGTAGCAGATGAGAGTGGATTCTTGTGTTCCACCTAAAATCTCATATGCCACCAGAAATTCTACACTCAGAACACCTCAGAAAAAACAAACCTGTCACGCCCTCGGTCTCAGACAGCGAGGAGGAAGGGGAAGCTGTCAACTTTTCAGTCGATGCAGAGGTGTCTGAGGGGCAGAGCCCGGCTGTCAATTTCCAAGAAACGGCTGAGGCAGATCCAGCTGATGATTTAGAGCAGGCACAACAACCTGAGACAGCAGAAACCGTGACGGACCAATCAGAAGAGGAGCTATGCAAGCAACCCCCACTGACTCCACAACAGAGGCGGATCACAAGGCGGAGAATTCAGCTGGAAACTATCAGGAGGAGTAAACGCCTCTTGCAGAGGGCTGATAAGCCTTGAATCCCTGCCAGCTGGGTGCTCTCGGCTTGTGCTATAAATTACGTCACCAGCTTTCTATTCACTGCTGAAAAGCAACGTTTGTCAACTTCTTTGTCCACAGGTTGCAGCCAAGCCCGATAAAGAAGAACTGTGTCCAAGCCATTTTTTTTTTTTTTGCAGCTCCATTTGATACCATGAACTTCCCTGCCTGTTGGCCAGATACTGACAAAACCCACTTTGTCTGCTCCCAAGGGGGCACAGCTTTTGTCTTCATCCTTGGGTCACAGATGCATGCCAGGACATGCCATGCAGATGAAGCCAAGGGTTTCTTAAGCCTCTCAACTACCCCAGTCCTCAACCGACCTGCCAGGGCAATTGTGTCCTCAGTTCTCAGAGTGCACTGGTGCTTGGCCAGGTTCTTCTTGAGGAGATAAGCCACAGGCAAAGCCTGGCTCAAGATGCCTGCCTCTGTACACAAGTTGTTTGTGGCAGAATGGAACAGCTCGAGTAGCAAGACCAGTTCCGCAAGGAGCTTCCAGTTTTAGTAATCTAGAGATAAGAAACAATGTATCAATTTGTACTAGCTCACTTCTGTAACCCAATGAGCCATGTGATCTTGACAAATTGAATGCTTAGGTAGTGCTTACGAATGGTATGTATGAAGGAACACATGAGTGAGTAGCATCAAGAGGGCCCCTAGCCTCACTCCTTCTCTAACACAGACAATGTTTGGAAAGATGCCAAAGGCCTGAAGAATCGGTGAGAACCGGGTGGGGGCTGCCAGTGACATTGTAAGGAGAAAGAGCTGAAGGAGACAGGATGGGTACGTCTTGTAATCACAGAGATGAAAGTGGACTGCAAATGTACCAACTGGAACTGGACTGGAAACTTCCCTTTATAAGTCAGGCAGGAAACCAGAAGACCCCTGAGAAGCACCACCATCCCAATTGAGGCCTCTACGCTTCTTCCAACACCCCTTTCAAAGACTGATCACCTTTGGAGTGGGGCTAGGTGTGTGTGTGTGTGTGTGTGTGTGTGTGTGTGTGTGTGTGTGTATGAGTTAAAAGCTAACTTGCTGTTTAATTGGCTATAATAAACATGGATCCTTGATTGAGTAAAACCAGCTGGTGTCTGCGTCCGCTTCCTGGGGCTACTTTGTTGATGGTGGTGCAGTGCTAAAAGGACTTAGAGTAAATAAAAGTCCCACACAAGGAGCACACCATTCTCTTCCTGAATGTGGTGCATGAGGGGGTCTTGTACTCTGGGGCAAGCAGCAGGAGCAGATGGCGGAAGCTGACATCCAGAGCAATCATCTTCCCAATGCTCAGGTTATGAGATGTGGCTTTGGGTGATCAGACCGCTTGCCCAGAGGATGCACCCACCGCTCAGCTAGCTTTTCCTGCCTCTGAGCAGGAGCCACTGGCTGCATCTTGCTGCTACTGCTACTTGCATATGGCGACCTAGCGCTGCTGCCAGCAGAAGTCTCCACCAGACCCATGTGTCGCTGTTGCAAGTGCACCAGCAGACTGGACATGCTGAAGTGCTTAGGGTCCCTGCCTCTGCTGACACGTGTCTTGAAGTGAGTGCAACAAGCATGGCTGGGATCACCGCGCAAAGCTCGAAGTGATCCCAGGCCACACTGCCGGATGCTTTTGCGACACGGTCTGGCCCAGCAGGTGTCCCCCCCCCCCCGCTGGTTCCTTCTCGGGCACGCCACCAGCACTGCCCTCAGTGCTGGCCTAGGAAGGACCAGAAAGCACAGGCACTTCCTCCATGGAGTCCTCAGACACAAGCTCTGGACTCCCACCCCCCAGGGGCTGCGAGATGGATCTGGCTGGACTGGCAGCCTGCAACACCTCTACACCTGCCACTTGAAGAAGAGACACAAGGGAGTGACTGACTCCCCCAGCCGCACAACCGCCCAGGCTTCCTTCAGTTGAATTCATCTTCCAAAACTGATGTGAGTGTTAAGACCTGGAGCTACCAGAACAGCATGTCTTTCTCTAGTACCATTAACTGACTTGCATCATCCACAATTTACAAAACCTTTTTAAAAATAATTTAGGATGATGTTCTATTTTGGCACATAGAAGAGAGAGGTGTGTGTGTGTGTGTGTGTGTGTGTGTGTGTGTGTGTGTGCGCGCGCAAATTTTACTATGCTTTTTGTTTCCACTATCCAGCCTCACTTAAGATTTCTTTACCTCATGAGCTGAGCTTCAGTGAGGGTGTGGCATTTTAGAATCTTGTCTCTGGGCCCACTCCAACCTTGCTAAGTCCCTGATACAGTACATTATGAAGAGAGTGTCTGCAATGTTCCTTCATTCCAAAATGGACTTCCTCGGGGTAGAATGATATACTGCCCCATCCCATTTCTCCCCACTTTCATTCTCCCCCATCTTCTTGGTTGGGCAAAATTGGAAAGGAGGGCCCTGTGCTGATGTGGAGACCCAGTAACCTTTAACTATGATTCACCTGAGGAAATTAGGTGAGGTTAGGGAGTGGAGGTGTGCAGCATTTTTTCTTGTTTTAACAGTAAAGCTTCTGAAGTTATTCACATTTTTATTTATAGTATGTTTACTTATAATATGTTCAATAGCACATTTTCTTGACTTTTCTTTAAATTTAAATTTCTACTCACTGCTCATAAAAAATATTCTACAGCAGTAGCTTTGAAATCAAATAAAAAAAGAAAGCCTGTCTTGTGGTAGCAAACATGACTTGACCCTTTAGCTAAGCAGGGTCCACCCTGGCTGCATATGCAAGGGAGACTAGAAGTGTGAGCCCTGTAAGATATTCCCCTCAAGGGATGGAGCCGTTCTGGGAAGAGCAGAAGGTTTCAAGTTCCCTCCCTGGCTTCTCCAAGATAGGGCTGAGAGAGATTGCTGCCTGCAATCTTGGAGAAGCTGCTGTCAATCTGTGAAGACAATCCTGAGCTAGATAGACCAGTGGTCTGACTCAGTATATGGCAGCTTCCTATGTTCCGATGTAAAGCAATACAAACTAAAACCAGACAATAAAACAATGCAACACAACAAAACTTAATGGCCATTCAGGATCTCAACCAGTCGTTTTTACGTTTTTCTGAAACTTTTAAGCATTTTCAAAAAGATAGCAGGGAGGAGGCTATATAAGTCACATTTTAAAAAGAGTTCCAGAACGCAGGGCCGTTACCAAAAATATCCTACTCCCAATGTTGATAATCTAGCCTCCACATGAGATGAAATTCAGGTCCTGACAGAAGAACCCAAATGCCTGGGAGTTATGTTTGTTTGTTTGTTTAAATCAAATGTTTTTATTCTAAGAATAATTCAAGAAAATTTCCCCAGAATTCCAACCAGGTTTGTTTATGGGGGCCCATTTCTCATGTCCCACTAACTCAAGCAGGCTGTGTACCCATTCCTCAATCCTAGGGGGCATAAGGAAGCTGAAGATTTCCATTGCCACAGTATTAATATTTTGGCTACTATCAAGTCTCTCCATGACAATTCTTTAGAAACTGGTTTTAGCCCCCAGTGGGCTGGATATACCCCAGTATTGCATTCAAATCCTTCAGTGCAAGAGATGAATCCATCGCTAAATTAATATGCTCAGTAACCTCCCTACAAAAGCCTTGCACTGTGGGACACTCCCAAAACATATGTGTTAAATAGAATGAGGGTTATTACATCTCCTGCAGTTATTATTTAAGGCCAATGTTAACCACGTATGATGCAGAGGGGTCCAAAAGGCCATGAAAATCACCTTCCGCTGGATTAGATGCAATTTCAGATCCATTGCGCTGCATTTAACACTACCTAAAATATCATGGCATTGCACAGTTGACAATTTACGAGTGAGATTCAGGTTCCATTTCTCCCTAAGTATATCCATGCTAGGATCCATCTCTCCATGCATATAGATATTTATTTAGTTTTGGAAGAGATGACATCTTAATGGCATGCACTAATGTATCTGGAGTAACCAGGGCCACAAAGGTGTATGGTCTGAATTGGGCAGATACACTATATTTCAATTGCATAGTCTGGCATTAACTTGAGGGGGATAAGAGGAACTCCTCTTGTAGGGTTTGGAAGGATTTATAATTATCAACTATTTCTATTTTTTAACCTGCATGTTAGGGTTCTGCACCCAATCATTTTAAATAGGAAAACGTATAATCATTCACAAACAGTGTAAATGTGTCAAATCATCTGTATGCATTTATTACCTCATATCTAAATAAGGATATGGAGACAGGTCCACTGTCACCATGTCAAAGACATCACAGGAATAAAAATTATAAAGAGGAGTCATGTTGTCTTTAAATTTTTCTCCTTATCAGCTGCTCCCTCTTGTTAAGCTCAGGCTTTAGCAATATGATGTAGCATTTAGGAGAAAAGATGCAACCCAGTAATCCAGTGCTAGAGGCTAAAATGGAGAAGATCTCCACAGCCACCATGGATTTCCCCTTGGTGCTGAGGTACGTGGGAACAAAAGACAACCAAACACTGCAAAACACCAGCATACTGAAGGTGATGAATTTGGCTTCATTAAAGGTGTCTGGCAATTTCCTGGCAAGAAAAGCTACAGTGAAGCTTATGATGGACAAAAGTCCCATGTAGCCCAGAACAAGATAAAACATGTTGACAGACCCTTCATTACATTCTGCTATGATCTCTCCAGCAAGTGAGTGCATGTTCAAATCTGGGAATGGGGGAGAGGTTCCCAGCCACACCACACAAATACCAAGTTGAATAAGGGAGCAGGAAAGGACAATGGAGTTGGCCATTCTTTTCCCCACCCACTTCCTCATGCTGGACCCTGGTTTGGTGGCCATGAAAGCGACAACCACAGTGATGGTTTTGGCCAGCACACAAGAAATGGCCACTGAGAAGATGATGCCAAAAGCAGGCTGCCGGAGAAAACAGGTCACTTTTCCAGGTTGTCCAAGAAACAGCAAAGAGCCGAGGAAGCAGAGCAGGAGGGAGATGAGGAGAGTGTAGGTGATTTCCAGGTTGTTGGCTTTGACGATGGGGGTATCTTTGTGCTTGATAAAAGTTGCTAGCACTAAGACTGTGACCAGGGAAAAAGAAACAGCCACAGAGGCTGAAGAGATCCCTAAAGGTTCTTCATAAGAGAGAAAGGTTATAAATTTGGGAATACAATGATCTTGATTGTTGCTTGGATACCAATCTTCCGAACATTGCCTACAATCAGCCATATCTGGGGGGGCGGGGAGAAGCATTGTTACAATATCAGTTCATGGGCGAAGTGGTGCTTACTTACCTCATGACTCACTTCTATTACAAAATCAATCTCCATAGGGAACTATGAATTATGGCAAGAGGTCAGACAAAGCCACCCTTCCCATAAAATCTATAGGAAGGCAAATACAATAAACCATTAGATTTTGATACATCACCAATGCAATTTTTGCTTTCAGTTGGCTCAAAGCCCACCAACCAAACCAAAAAGCATCAGGTCCCCTTTGAAGGTCTCACTGATTCATCACCCCTTTCCTCCTTTCAGGGTGGTGAAGCCAGGAAGCAGGGATGCGTGCCAATAATAGCCACATGTCCCCAAAATTCTAAGGACCACCCACCCACCACCACCTCTTTCTGAGCACTACCCCCCAATCTCTTTCTCAAGCCAGCTCAAGGGTGCTCACCAGGAAATCTATCTATCTGTTTATTAGATTTTTATACTGCCCTTCCGAAAAGGCTCAGGGCAGTTTACAATTAAAACACAAACCATTAAAACCAACAACAATTAAAACAAAATATAAATATAAGCACCAATGAACAATTAAAACACCTTAAAAAACAATTAAACAATGTCATAAATCTGTAAGCTTGGCTCACCCAATAGGATTTACAACCCACTTCAACACCGTCCCCCCTCCCAGTGAGTTAACAGAAAGTAGCAGCAGAGCTGCATGAAGGAAAACAAAAGACTCACAAAGAAAATAGTAAATGAATCAAATCCCCTGAACTGAACTAGGTATCCCCCTCTAACAATAACTTTGTAATAACTGAGATAAAACAAAGCAAGGAATGGAAAAGAACAAAGGACACCAGAAGCTAGGAATTAATGGAACAAGAAGAAACACAGAGCAGGAAGGAACAGAATAAAGTTCAAACTGGAACTTGGAAAATTGAGACTGCAAAAATAGAACATGGTCAGTGGTCAGCGAAAGTTGCTAACAGCATCTGAGCAATTGACAGATTGCTAAATATATATGGCTCAAGAGAACCAGCAGCCAATCAGGCTTCCCTGAGTCAGCCCTTCTGCTTCCTCTTTTGTGATCTCTTGCACCTGCATGACTCCCACTGAGCTTTCCTCTTGAGATATCTTCTCAAGACAGGTGAAATCCCAGCCTTCTCCTCCTCAGAAATCATGTCTGGCAGCTGTTCCGAATCCTCAGCTCCAGAGTCTGGTCTCCCTGCCAAATCCTGTTGCTGTGCCTCTGAGCCCTCACTAGCAGGCGAATCCTCCCGTTCCTCCTCTGACTCTTCTGAGTCAGAAGTCTGAGCCATGACACCCAATAAGAACAATTAAAACTCTGAAAATGAGTTTAGAACATTAAAACCATTAAAACTAATTAAAACCCTGGAAGGCCAAGCCAGGTTCTCCTGAAGGTCAATAAAGAATTAAGATTGCAGATTTCTTCTGGGAGTGCATTCCACAGCCCAGGAGCAGCTACAGAGAAGGACCACCTCTGAGTCGCCATCAAACAAACCAGTGGTAACTGGAGATGGACCTCCTCAGATGACCATAACGTGTGGTGGGGATCATGTAGAAGAAGGCGTTCTCTAAGATAACTCGGACCCAAGCCATTCAGGCCTTTAAAGGTAATAAGCAGCACTTTGTATTTTGTCTGGCAGCCAGTGTAACTGTTTCAAAACAGGAAAAATATGGTCTCTGCGGGTTGCCCCAGAGACCAATCTGGCTGCCGCATTCTGAACTAACAAGTTTCTGGACTACGTACAAAGGCAGCCCCACGTAGGGCGCATTGCAATAGTCAAGCCGGGAGGTTACTAGCTGATGCACCACTGTTTTGAGGTCATCCTCTTCAAGGATGTGCAAGAGGTTATCCACTTCAAGTGCAGCTTTCGAATCAGCCAAAGCTGACAGAAAGCACTCTTGGCCATGGCCTCCACCTGAGATACCAGAGTGAGGTCAAGGTCCAGGAGTACTCAATGCCATACCTACTCCCTACCCAACATGAATTTGCAAGTTGTGACCAAATTACCTAACTAAAAGTGGAGTGGAGAGAGTGGAGTGAGGGGAAAAACCAATTCCTAGATCCATCCAATATAACAGGAAGCAACAAAAACCTACTTGAAAATCCAAAAAGTATGACCTGCCCATTCTGTATCCACAAAGACTGAGGCATTTACGGGTTAGTGCTCCTTCAACCAATTTCATGGCCAACCTCTTGCTGAATGCCCAGCCGATCCCTTTGTGCCTTCCTCAATACCAGGTGAGGAAGAGCCAGCAGTGCCAGGAGGAGGCTCAGCTTTGGTGATCGCTTGTCCTCAGCTACAGGTTGGTTCACATATGATCACCATTACTATGTTTGAATTAGGGGTGTGCATGAAACCAGCTGGCCAGGTTTGGTTCTAGTCTGAACCGGACTCGAACCAGACCATGCCAGTTCTGTCTGACACCCCTTTGAACCCCCGGTTCGCTTCAATCTGAGGGGGTTCACACACCTTTTAAAAATAAATAATTTTTTTTAACCTTACCCCCTTCAGAGGAGTTGTTGGAGGTGGCGGGGGGGGGGGTCTGTGGAGGTTCCCCCTCCGCCCACTGGTCTTACTCGCAGCCCAAACTGGCCCATTCAGCCAGCTCTTCAGTTTCTGAGCCTACAGTTGGCCTCGCGTGACCCAAGCCACACAGAGGCCAGTTGTGCAGGTGAGGCAGCCTCCAAAATAGCCAACATGCCGGTGGAGGAAGGGGCTGGCCGAACGGGCTGATTTGGGCTGCAAGGAAGGCCGGCGGGGGGAGGGGGAACCTCTACAGACCCCCCTGCCTCCAACAACTGCCCCAAAGGGGGAAAGGTGGAAAATATTTTTAAAGTAAAGTCTGCGAACCCCTGAACCATTGGGGGTGTTCAGTCCTCGGCTGGACCAAACAGGGGATGGTTTGGTTCGACCCCGAACCTTCAAACTGAATAGGTTTGACTTCAAATATGTTGAACATCTAACCTGTTTGCACAGCCCTAGTTTGAATATTTCTTGCAATACTACTCACCTATACATTACCTACCCATTTGGTCTGAAATCTTCCCTTCTGGGCATGGAGCACAATCATAACAGCAAAATTTCTCCCCTTCTTTCCTTCTCTTCTGAAAACCAGGGTGGCAGGAGTCACTACAGACTGAAAGGGGCAGTGCCTATCATCAAACACAAGTGGAGTTTAGGATGGGAGAAAGCAGACTTGAAGCAAGTGTGCAGTTGTCACAGAAGAATACAGAAATGGTACTGTTGTTTACTCTTTTGTTTAATCATTAACAAATAGCTCCAGAGTTGTTAATTATATTACAGTATTTAATAGCAACATTTAATTTAACTTATTTACTAAGCCTTTTGTTCCCTACCAGTCTCTGAGATTATTCACACAATATGGATCTGAGGCTATTCCCACGAGCAGCTAGGAGAGCTGCTCCCTCTCTCCTATCCTAGCCCGATTTTTGCTGCTCGTGTAAACCACCTGGCTCGCAGGTGAGCCTGGTGGCTTACAAGCTGCTAGCCTGCTTGAGTAGCCTGCCCCTTAGCCCAGGTTAGCGGAGCGATCGCTCCACTAACCGGGGTTAACGAATTGTGAGTAGCCGCGGCATGGCTCCATGCAGCAGCAACACACGAGAAGACCCCCAACCGGGAGGCTGGAAAGCAGCCTCCTGGCTCACGGGTCTCTCCAGCATGCCCTGTGCGCTGCACAGCCCCCGAACACCCCAGCCCCCGCCAGCTCCATGACGGAGCTGGCTGTTGTGTGGGTGGCCGCAGTGGCCCCCCAGGCAGGACTTCCTGCAGCCTTAGTCTGCTCTCCTCGCAAACCCTCCCCAGGCTCTTCCCACAGATTGTGAGAAGAGCCTCTCTGTGTTCTACACAGGTTGGAATCTGTGTGTGCTCCCAATATACATTTGTGAGGAGCCAAGATAAGGGGGAAACCTGGGTAGAAGTGATTGTAAGGAAGATTGGAAGAATAGCTAACCAGAGTTTCTTCTTAACTTTTGTGAAGGAACGAGGCCTAGACCTCTTGGATTTCTGTAAATAAGCCCCTGCATTGTATAGTATATTAATGTTCCCAAACCTCTTGTAAATAAGCCCTGATAAATGAATTGTATTATATGATATTCTTTAAAACCTATGCATTATTGGAAAGAGGATTCTGTGGTTGCAAATCCCTGTGCCTGGAGAGGCTGGCAGGGCCAAAAGTTCATTCTTGTTTTTTATTTGGTTTAGCATTTTGAAAGTTGATTTTTTTTGGGGGGGAAGAGATTTGTAAGGGGGTCCCTCTTCCAATGAATGGAAGCCTCGGGGGTCCCCCCATAATTCAGCACAGGGCATCCTGTGACTTCTGGGGGGCTGGGCATCCCAATCCCCACAGCCCCTACCAGTTTTCCATGATGGTAATCATGTCGGTGGTCGATCCAGCCACCCACTCTCCCTGTAGAACCCTCCTTGGCCTCAGCCAGTCCTGGAAGTCAATCTGTTGGTGGGAGAAACCCAACTGAAATCACAAAGAAGAAAAAGAAGAGCCAGGCTGGATTGAGCCCCAGACCTGTGCTGTAATCAGAACCACCCAGCAAGCCAGAAGCTGACACCAAAGCACAGAGGACAGAGTAGGGACCAGTACAGAGTCAGGTAGTAAAGACATTTTTTCCAGTTTTTATTTTCCCTGACCTGCTTTGTTCGTAACTCTTTTGGATTTGTATTTCTTTTCTTTTTTAATTTTTGCTGCAAAAGTAAAATTTAATTGAACCACTTTTTCTAAAAGTAATTGTTCTTGTTAAAAAAACAATTAGAAGCTTGTTGATTGTCTCCACCCCTTGCCTTTCCACATTACTGCCTTTCCACGTTACTGAGGGTTGATTTTGGGGTGTTGTTATTTTTTTTGGCGGGGTGGGGGGATGGCACTTGGTGGCAGCAGTATAAAGGTTAGAAGGAATAGAGGTCAAACGCTTATCTCCAGGTTGTCCTCCTACCTAGCTTCCACACAAGTGAACATTGGAAGCACACACAGTTCCCAAGCACAGTCTTTGATTATGTGAATGACCTCTCTCTTTCTCAGTCTCTGTTTGTGCTTATACTGCCTCTCTATGGTGCTACTTCCTGCCTCTGCTTTACAGAATGTTGGGATCTGTAATACTGCAGGAAACTCTGCTACACTACCCGTAACAATCTGCTGGTACATTTTGGCACATGGCGGGTGTCATCTTTTGCTTAGGAGAACTGGTGGACTGGAGAAAGAAACTGATCATCGAGCTACATATAAACAAGAATGGCCATAAAGTGTAGGTCTGGTGCATGAAGAAATTTTATCTGGCTCCCTCCAAGAAAAACAGACTGCAGCAAGACATGGGTAAGATAATGTTTAACTTGCAGATAAATTCTAAAATGTTTATATAATGTAAGGAATAAATATATTCATGACTATCATCTTTTTTTTACTTTAGATTCAGAACACTATCTTTGGCACTAAAATAATCACAGAACATGATCACCAGAACATATGAACATAAGAACAGCCCTGCTGGATCAAGCCCAAGGCCCATCTAGTCCAGCAGCCTGTTTTGCACAGTGGCCCACCAGATGCCGCCAGAAGCCACAGGCAGGAGTTGAGGGCATGCCCTCTCTCCTGCTGTTACTCCCCGGCAACTGCTACTCAGAAGCATCCTGCCTTTGAGGCTGGAGGTGGCCTATAGTCTTCCGACTAGTAGCCATTGATAGTCCTCTTCTCCATGAAGTTATCCAAACCCCTCTTAAAGCCATCCAGGTTGTTGGCTGTCACCACATCTCATGGCAGAGAATTCCACAAGTGGATTATGCATTGTGTGAAAAAGTACTTCCAATTGTTGGTCCTAGATTTCCTGGCAATCAGTTTCATGGGATGAGCCCTGGTTCCAGTGATGTGAGAGGTAGAAGAATTTCTCTCTCTCCACTTTCTCCAAACTGTGCATGATTTTATAGATCTCTATCATGTCTCCCCGCAGTCATCTTTTCCGTAAACTAAACAGCCCCAGGTGTTGTAGCCTTGGCTCATAAGGAAGGTGCTCTAGGCCCCTGATCATCTTGGTTGCCCTCTTCTGCACCTTTTCCAGTTCTACAATGTCCTTTTTTAGATGTGGTGACCAGAATTGTACGCAGTACTCCAGGTGTGGCCGCACCACCATTTTGTATAAGGGCATTATAATATTTATTTATTTATTTTTATTAGATTTATATACCACCCTTCCAAAATGGCTCAGGGTGGTTCACAACATGATAAAAACAATTGAAACAAATTAACTATTAAAATCAAACTATTAAAACACAATAAAACCAATAAAACAGCTAAGAGCCCTGAAAATCAAGGCAACGGTTTAAAACAGTTTAAAACAATCATTTAAAACTCTGGAAGGCCAGGCTAAATAAGTACATTTTAAGGGCTCTCTTGAAGGACAGCAATGATCTCAAATTACGAATTTCTGCTGGGAGTGCATTCCATAGCCCAGGAGCAGCTACAGAGAAGGCCTGTCTCTGCGTCGCCAACAGACGAACTGGTGGCAACTGGACATAGACCTCCTCAGATGACCTTAACGTGTGGTGGGGATCATGTAAAAGAAGGCGCTCTCTTAGATAACTCGGACCTAAGCCGTTCAGGGCATTAAAGGTAATAACCAGCAGATTTAGCAGTTTTATTAGCAGTTGTATTTTCAATCCTCTTCCTAATGATTCCTAGTATGGAATTGGCCTTTTTCACAGCTGCTGCACATTGAATCGACACTTTCAATGAGCTGTCCACCACGACCTCAAGATCCCTCTCCTGGTCAGTCACCAACAGCTCAGATCCCATCAGCATATAGCAGGAAAGTCCTAGCTTCCAGATCAAAAATCTTCATATTGCTACACAGACATACATACTCAAAATACCTCTAGAATCCACACCTGATTAAAATTCCTATGCCACATGATCATACTTTCATCAATAAGGAATGATTTCTCTTCATTGGGTTCCAGGCTTCCAACTTTGACTCTAAATAAGCAATTGTTTGGGAACAGGTGGAAATTCACTATATCAAATCCAGCGACCATTTCTCTCTTTTCATTAAAGGACACTGTTTCGCCTGCTGAATTGTTGAACCAAATGTTTGGAAGGAATTGATGTAGCTAGTTGAAAAATAAAAATAATAAAGGAGATATAATGTATTCAGAATATTGATATGCTGGTTATCAAGGAAACAAAGTTCAAAAAGTAGTATGCATATCAAAAGAGTAAGATAAGAAGATTAAGATAATGATACGCCATTACCTCAAGGGTAACAGGATAATAGACCAGTTCAGATGTCACATAAACTTTGTCTTCACATGATGTCCCTGGCAGAGTTTGTGCTCCCTGCCCTTTCCACATGAACTTCAGAGGCAGAATACTCTCAGTCATGGTCTGTGACAAGTGAGGGTCAGTCATAAGTGAAGATCAGCCAAACAGATGGTTATGAACTATTGGTTGAATGTATTGTGAATGTAAATAGTATACAATGTATAACATTGTGAATGTATATTGTACACAACACCATTTCACCATTCATTTCTGGAGGGGAAGGTTGCATGCTGATTCACCTGATATGGAATGAAAGTTATTTCACAGTGGAAACATTACCTGCCAAGGTTGAAGATCTTGAAGTTCAAATTCATTACTTCCCATCATTGCTCTGTGGTACGATCTGGAAGAGTACACAGCCTCCAGAGCATATGCTACAGCATAGACAGCATTATAGATGCTGTAGCTATGTCCAGTCATGTCCATTTCAAAAACAACCCCAGGTAGACTCTCCAGCCTCTCCTCTCCAGTGCATGCATCAGGAAATACTGGTACCCCGTGACTTGGAAATGAACAGAGGAAAGCTTGCTCCCAGAACTCCCTGAGGAAGCTATTTTCCTTGCTCCAGGAAAGGTTTGTGTTCTGAAGATAGGACTGGAACCTTTGAGGTTTATTTGAGTGAATCGAAAATGAAATTGTGCCTTCACATAGCGCAAAATTGAAACCCTGTCCAATAGCCGTTCTTGCAAAATCAATCTGAGCTGTGGTAATCCAAACCTTTCCAACAGATGTATTTTCTCCATATCCAAGATCTGCTAGCATCATTAATGTAAACAACCCCATGAGGGTCAGTGTATCACCATAAATGACAAATGTTCTTGCTTTCTTATCCATTAAAGGTGGAAGAATATTCCCAGCCATATCTAAAAATACTTGCATATCGTGGAAACTGAATTGGTTTGGTATTCTTTCTGTATAGGCTACACAGATTCCACTCTGTGAAAGAAAAAGTTCCAGGGCCCTCAGGAAATGATCTCCACTCTCATCATCCACAGCAAAGATCCCAATCCATGTCCACTTGAAATGATGAAGTAACTGGGTAATTCCTGTATACTGATGGGCTTCATTTGGGATCATGCGGTAAAAAGAAGGAACCTTCAATATATCAGTGTCTTTGTAGGCAAATGAGCCATATGTGAGCTAAAAAGAAATGTAAAGATATTTTTGAGATGAGTAAAGTTAAAAGGAGCACCTGTGTGTAGGTGGATTATAGGGGTATGCACAAAATCAGTATGGCCAGTTCGGTTCCAGGTCCAGCCGAAACAGACCTGGTTCGGTTCAGCCACCAAACCAGGCCCAACTGGTTCAGGGTATATACTTGTAAAGGGGAATCCTGCAAGGATTCCCTTTTACAATTTAAATGAGGTGGACAAGAGAAAGGGTACTGGCAGCCTTGCAGGCAGCAAGTGGTGGCAGGCACTCCTCCAACCCCCTCAGACCACAGCTGGCCCGAGGAGGGTGAGATGCGGCAAGCGGCAGCTCTGGCAGCCACGCCCACCAGATAATGATCTTGCCATCCTCACCTACCTGCCCCTTCCCATCCCGAAGTGGTTAGCCAGAACTGGGCCTGGTTTGGTTTGATTCCAGACCAAACCGACCCTGGTTCCGACTGCAATTGAAACTCCAAACTGGCCCTGGTTCTAGGTGAATTGATTCAGGATGAACCAACCGTGCACACCTTAGTGCATGAGAATGACAAGGCAAAATCCTGATTTCATTGGTCTTTGTATGAGATGGATAAAGTTCAAAGAAGCACCTCTGCATAGGTGGATGAGAGTGCCAAGGCAAAATCCTGATTTGTGTTAGCATCTTTTCTTAATGTTATTAGACTTAAAGTGAAGGGTGCTTCTAGCTGACATGGAAAGGTGATGCAATTTCTAGGCAGCAGAATCTACAAGACTTCCCTAACATTACTCTGTGGTTCTTCTTCCCCAAGGCTCTCAAGAGCCATTATCTCAGGATGCCACATACTAGGCTTTTGCTCAACAAATCATAGCTCTCTCTCCATGCTGCCATTGACAAATCTTACCTGGGGAATCTTGTAGAGATTTAGGATGTCTGCCATGTGGAAGGAGATATCAGAGCCAAGTCCCCCAATTATGGCTATGAGGTGTTTCTGGGGGCCACATTCATAGTTGGGGATGAATGCATATGATCTGAAGAGCAGATCTAGAGTGGTACGATAGGCCATCCTCTCATTAAAATAACTGTCACAAATGTGGAAACCAAGTGTGACATTGGGCAAGATCTTTGGATTCTTGTTAACCTCATTTATAGCAAATGCCAAGGCCTGGATGTGCTGGTGGAACTTTGTCACCATACTGCAGAAGGAAGGATATATGGTTTCACAAAGTTCTATGACATATGTAAACATTGTACCACAGTGCTGGTTCACTCAAGATTTAAATAAGGCAATCTAACTGTAAAATTATCCCAGGAAAAAATAGCAAGTTTTCAGCAATACAGTCAATTCTGAACTCTCTTCTATACTGAGCTCTAGTACCATCACCCTCAGGCATCGGAAGTTCTCCTTTCAATTTAGACAAACCCCATCTCCCCCGCTCCCAGTGCTTAGAACCCAAGAGACCTCTGTGATGCAACTTCTCCATTCAAATCCCTTCTCAAAATCCACCCTTTCTGTAATAAAACATGCGGCAGATCTCCTCCCTATTCCATACAATACAAATGGGTAACTGAAATCATTACAATTACTACAGATGGAAATAGTTGAAGACTACAGTGACTCTAGCCAGGGGCAATCCTCCTCCTCCTCCTCCTCCTCCTCCTCCTTATATTATGCTTTTCAAAAGAAGCTTCCAAAGTCATTTATGTAGGATGGATGGATGGATGGATGGATGGATGGATGGATGGATGGGAAAATGAATGGATAGATGAATGAGATGGTCCCCTGTCCCCCAAGGGCTTGCATTCTAAAAAGAAGCATTAGAAAGAAATCAGCAACTGCCAGGAAGGATGATGTGCTGGGGTTGCATAGGGCCAGTTGAACACAGGAACATAGGAACATAGGAAACTGCCATATACTGAGTCAGACCATTGGTCTATCTCTCTCAGTATTGTCTTCACAGACTGGCAGCGGCTTCTCCAAGGTTGCAGGCAGGAGTCTCTCTCAGCCCTATCTTGGAGAAGCCAGGGAGGGAATTTGAAACCTTCTGCTCTTCCCAGAGTGGCTTCATCCCCTGAGGGGAATATCTTGCAGTGCTCACACATCAAGTCTCCCATTCAGATGCAACCAGGGCAGACCCTGCTTAGCTATGGGGACAAATCATGCTTGCTACCACAAGACCAGCTCTCCTCTCCATTCTCTCTGTGCTAAATATGTTCTCTCCCTGCTAAATATGAGAGAATATCCAATTTAAAGAGTGCCTTTCGCTAGGTTAGGGTTATGTGAGAAACAATTCCCCAAGTGAGGAGGCCATCAGGACATGGATTTGCCATCATTGATGGGACTGTGAATTCAGCTGCATATCATGAGATTCTAGAGGAAAATGTCAGGCCTTCTGTCCAAGAACTGAATTGGAGCTGAAAGTGGGTCATGCAACAAGACAACAACCCTAAACATTCAAATAGTTCTACCAAGGAGCCATCACTTACATTGTTGCCATGTTCTGCATGGCAGCAATTAAAATCTGGTGGATAATGACCTCTTGCTTGCAATCCGCACCAAAATTTATGGTCTCACTTGAGCAGAACACCTTTGCCTGCTGCCTCAGAGCGCTTCATGGCAGCACACTGCTCCTACAGTTCTACAGTCCCACAGCTTCTTGGCTTTTTATCTTTCCCTAAATTGATAAAACTCTGACTATGTAAATAGTTGCCCTTGTATGATTTTATATGTCTTTTTATGCCTCTCCATTTTTCATATAACTTTTAATGCATTCTTTCTTCTTTCTTTAATGCTTTTTTAAAAAATGATGTTTTTATGATACCTTGTATAAATATTTGTACCCATTTTTTACCATTCTTAACTACTGTTAAGTGCAATTTTCTGGACTCAGCCATTAAGGGTAATTTATTTTTTCCATCTTGCTTTGTTTTAGAAAGCCATAGGTTTATTTTAAGTTTTACTTCTATTTCTGATTTGTATAGACTTTTATAATAGTCTTTCAGTATATTCTGCACCCCTAGGCTGTTAATATCTATTTTTATTTTAAATATGTAATATGTAATCACCCCTTCTACTTTCTGCGGAATGTCAGGCTTACAAACCCCTAACGCTTTGGGAACCTCTGCTCTCCTTGTATATGCCGAAGTAAGTCTCACTATGGAGCTTACTTCCTCATAAAAGTGTTGAGAATTGTGGCCTTGTTTGCACCAAAACAGGCCTTGTTTGCACCTCTGCAGAATCAATTGTTTCATTTTCTTTTCCCCTTGCAAATTTGTAGACTGCCCAAGCTTCCCTCTCTGAACAGTTTACCATGACAGAAAACCAATTTAAAACTGAGATCTTGAAAATAATTTGAAACCACAGTCAAGTTAAAAAGCCTGAAATCTGTGATTTTTAAAAGGCGCAAATGACATGTTCATGCCCAAAGGAGAAGAGCATTCCAAGCAAGTTCCTTGAATTCCCTTAGAGAAGAGTGGGGGAGGACCACATGGGGGAGGACCACATCTCCCTTTCCTAGGGTTCCTAGTCACCTCTGAGATTACTCAGACACCTTCTGGGTGGCACGTTGTCCTCTGCCATTGCTATGGGAGGACGTCTTTGGGAACCATCTGACTCTTGCACATTTTGCAAGGAGCACATCTCTTCACACTTCTGTCAAGGCTCTCAAGAAACACAGAACTAGAACAGGGCTGTTGGGAAGCCTCCCTCCTCTTCCCCCCCCCCCATGAACTTTCAAATCTTGGCTTTGAAGGGGGGCTTGCCCCACCAGGGGCATGGGGCAATGTAGCATTTAGCACCTCCATTCTTTTGGTCTCACCTTCCCAGAAGCTGCCTGCCCTCTTGACCCTGAGTCATAGAGGCTGTCTGTGATTCCTTAGTAATGAGGAGAGAGAACTCTGCCTATGCAGAGAGTCTCACTTCATTCCTCTAGATGGAAAACAAGCACACACTTTCAGCCAAACAATGGAATTGTCCATTGTGACAAAGCCAGCAAGCCCCAAACTGCATGAAGGGGAGGGAGGAGGCTAGACTGGCTTGGAGTCAAGGGTTTTATAGGGCTCAGGAATCAGCTGATCCTATCCAGGCTGGGGTCAGCTGGCAGCGCTCAGCCTGGCATGGCACCCTAGAGAGCATACTTGCTTCATGAGAGTTTACTTGGCCTGGCTTGCTGAAGGACCAGGAGATGGGTAATGATGCAGGAGATGAGACCTCAGAGACTAACCTCTGGGAGGCCGAACTTGCGAAGAGCCTACCATACAAAGATCCATTTCTGCTGAAAGTGTAAGGGCTGGGGATGGGGTGGGACCTATTTAGTCTCCCACTCCCCTCCCATTTGCCTTAATCGTCATGAAATAGCATGTACACAACAACAGTAATAAATATTATTATTACTATTAATATTATTTATTTTCTACAATTAAACTTTCAAAAAATTCAGTGCTTCCTTGACTCAGGAGGAGAGAAAAAAAAGTTCAAATAATCCTTACATTGGTAGTCTGAAGTACAGCTCCTGTGATGGGTGTTTCATGAAGGAAAGTTGGTTGAAGACATAAATGATGTGAGAAGCCATCCCCCCAATGAGGAGGCCACCAGGCTGGTACCATTCATGTGGGACAGAGATAGGATCGTTCACAGGGCACTTCAGAACATCTACCTTCAATGCCACAGTGTGAAGCCAGAGAAGCGGCAGCAACTCCAGCACAACCACCTTATGGCAAAGGTTCTCTCTAGATGCTACAGACACTCCCGTGCCCATCTTCAGCCTGACAACAGACATCAGCCTCGTTCCAGCCAGCTACATGGCAAAGCAACTGACTCTACTTCATCATGAGGATGCTATCAGCCTTATCTTTAGCATTAACTTGAACATAAGGGCGTGACTGAGGAGATAACCAAGTTACAAAGATTTGCAGCCAGGACTGAAGGGGAGGGGAACCTACCAGAGTTGAACCTGACAGAGACCAGCCTGGGTCTTACCCCTCACCCCAGCTCTGAAGGGCACAACTGGAGAGTTTTATAAGTGCTTGACAACTTCACTGTGGTTGTTTTCCTACTGCTTGCTAGAAAGCCGCCAGAGATTGCCCCGGAGAATACCTTAGTCAATATAATTGTGGGGGAGATAATTACTTCCCTTAAAGTTTGGTCTCTGAGAGGAATCATTGGTAGTGAACAAGTTTTATTTATTATTTAATTAATTTAACATAGTTGTATACCACCCAAAACACATGTTTCTGGGAGGTTTACAACAAAACAATACATATAACATGTAAAGAGTTAAAACATTACAACAATTAAAAATTTATAACAACATTAAAACTATTAAAAACACTCTAATAATTAAGAAAGTTTTTCCCCCTCTGCTGTTCTGTGGAAACCAGACAGAAGAGAAGGATCTTTGAATTAGACCTGGCAGTGATACTACTGACTTCATGATCCTCCTCCTCCTTCATTTTTGAAGGTAGCAAATGTCTATTCAAATTGTCGTTTTTATTAAATATATTTATTCTAAAACTAAAAATAACAAGATCCAGAGTTGAACACTCCTCTCCAACAGCACCATGCTCTTCTGGACTATGCCGACCACAGCTTCATTACTCCATGGGAGCCAGTCATGAAACCCAGACTGTTTCACCTGCTTGTGCCATTTGAGGTGAGTATCTCTGTGGTATTTGGGACCAGGTGAGAAGGAACTGATGGTGAAATGGACAGACACTCCAATGGCCTTTTTTAGGGCCTCTCAGCAATGCATTTTACAAATTTAAGTAAATTATCTCAGTGGTCTGCAGTTCAAATAGAAGCCTCAGGGAGAGTTGCGCTTCCAGCTTTTATTTCAGCTTCAGGGAGATAATTAATTCACTCCAGTCTTCTTCTTTTTAAGAAACAAAGGAATACCTTTCTTAGTGTTAAAATATCAGCAGTTGTCAGAGATGCATCCAACCAGTCATCAGAGATCATCCCACCAATGGCCTGGCCATTGACCATTGGCCAGTCTAGTTAAAGGCACCTGGAGCCATCACAGTATCTCCAGCTCTCCTGCTCCAATTATGATTTTTTACTACCATAAAGTTGTGTGTACAAACACACACAAAATATGAACACATGAAGAGACATCTATATGCTCTTGCAAAATAATATCTGAATTGGGATATTTTGATGTATGTACACACACACACACACACACACACTTTTCCCAACAAGGGTTAGTTTGATAATGGGTATGGAGCTTGAACTTTAAACTCAATAGTGATGGCATGTTTTACAGGACCTGAGGGAAGGTCTTGGATGGAGGGCCCTGTGGCACTTTGAGTGCCTGTCTTTCATTCACCCCACGCCATGGCACACAGACACACATATAGTCCTCCTCCATGCTAACTAGGATGCTCACTACTCCTACCCATGATACATACAGTGTCTGTTTCTCTTCCTCGATGAGTGCACAGGCTGTCCATTTCTTCTCTCCTCTAGAGTGCTGGGCACCCAGTTCTTCATCGCCTAACCACCTCTTGACAGGAAGGATGACCTACTCCCAATAAGTGAGTGGGAAGGAGAAATCAGCAGCAGCTCTCTTCCCACCATAAGAGACTTGGAGGAAGAGAAGCCATTCCTGCCATTGCATCCCCCACCATTTGCAAATGTGGAGTAGAAGGAGTTTCTTTGTACCCTCTCCAATAGCCTATGAGAAATGACACAGGTGCAGCTTGGAAAACTTCCATGGGCTGATGGGGAAGGTAAAAAGAAGAGAAACTGACCCATATCCTATCTGAGCCAGATACAACAGCCAGAAGAGTAATACCTAGAATGGAGGGCAACTGTACAGTTATGTATACAGTATTATACTATACAGTATTATGATGGGAGTGCCTGCAATGTCCTTTCAGTCTAAAACAGACTTTCTCTTGGGGTGGATTGATACATCTGCCCTTCACATTTATCCCCACTTTCACTCTCCCCCATTTTCATGGTGGAGGAAAAGTGGGAGTGGGGAGCTTGTGCTTTTTTGTGGAGACGCAGTAAACTTTAACAGTGATTCACTTGGGCAGCTTAGGTGAGTTGGAGAGTGAAAGTGTGCAGCATTGTTGGCCAAGATGGCAACAAGGAAGGAGCTCCCCTCAGGTGCTCCTGTCATTAAGCTGGCCTTCTACCTTCTGTGCCAAAATTTCCAAGTTGAACCATGATTAAAAAAGGCAAGAAAAGAACTAGGAACAGCCCAAATGCCAGCCACAACTGCAACTACCACTCAGGCAAGTGAGGTAAGCACATGAGAATTTAATCCTATCTCCCCCACCAAGCATGAAGGAGCTGTGAGTACTTTCTCTGCAATCCCCACTAAGAACAGATTTATGGCCCCATGCATGGAGAGCCCTCCCTCTTTCCCATTCCTCCGAAATGACCACCACGATGGAGGATAAGCCCAGAATCGGCCAAAGACTGCCTGAACCTGGTTGTAATGGAGGCTAGGACTGCCTGAACCTGGTTGTAATGGAGGCTAGGGTGGGTAGGCAGAGCCTCCTGGAAGGGGTAAATTATTTTTAAAGCAACAACAACAACAAAAACCTTAGAACCCCCTGATCAGGTCAGGGAGGTTTGGCTCGACATAAAGCTGAACCAAGGTGGGTGGGGTTTGGCTCAATATTGAACTGTCAAAGGAGTTTGGTTCCAAATTAGCTTGCACATCCCTATGAGCCTACTCTTTAATTGCCAGCATAGACATACCATTTCTTACCGAACTGCCCAGCGATCAAGCGTGTTTTGCTCTCCTTTTCTCCAGCCCTCTCCCCACATGGGAGGCCATGTCCTTTATAGCTTCGATATTAAAGCCATGAGAGTTTTCAGAGACTATACAGTTCAGCTCCTTAGCATTGCAACTTCTGAAACTGACCTCGCTGATAAGATCCCCATAACAATGATATCAGCTCTCAATAAACATTCCAATAACAACCTCTCCAAACTTAAGCAGACAAAGAAGTTTAACCCTCTACGGCCTGAAGAGAGTTAAATTCAAAAATCCATAGATTCGAATTTTTTGGAACTGATGATGCAACTTGCCACTGCACAAATACAGGAGCTGCAACTCTAGGGGAACCAAGAAGACACAACAACCTATGCACTTGAATGCAGACAGTGCTACTCCAGAAGAAGGGGCCCATACATCTGAGATGCCTTGCCTAATACTGTAAGGAAGACCAGTTGGAAATCAACTATCACAAAACCAATATTATGCCTTACACTAAGAGACCCAGGACACACTCAGGGCATGTAAATGGGCACAATATTGAACATGTTTCATGCTTTAAATAGCTGGGGGTGGTCTTCCATGCCTCTGGCACCAGAAAGTACCATAGCTTTCATGCTGTACATAATATCCAGGGGGTGCCGCTCTCATCCTAAAATTCTTCCAATCAAGAGGAGGCCACTACATACCTGCACTTTTACACAAAGCCAAGTCTCTGACACAACTCCCTATGCTGACCAAATAGGCTCCTTCCGCAACTTCACCCCATTAGAGCTCGTTGATTCTAAATTCCTAAGAACAGTTCTCCAAGTACCACAGTGCATTACTATAACTTGCCTATGTTCAGAAGCAGGACTGGTGGAAGTGGAGGCCAGAGTCTGGATGGCCATACTCAACAACTGGTTAAGATTATTCCTCCTCCCCCTTCATCTAGCCCCCCTAACACTACAGGACAATTATCAATCCTCGTGGAAAGGAACACTACTGACCAAAATGTCATCCCTGGGGCTCTCCCTTCCCATCTTACCCTCCACTAGCTACCAATCAGCAAAATCACTTAACAAAAAATACATAACAGACATAGAGGCTACATAACAGACATAGAGGCTATTCACACGATTGTAGAAAATCGGGCTAGCCTCTGCTAGCCCGATTTCCCACAACCGTGTAAACCACCAGGCTCGGCTGTGAGCTCGGCTGTGAGCCTGGTGGTTCATGAGCAGGTAACCCCTTCCCAATTTCCCCTGAGCTCCAGACAGCCACATTCTCAACTGGCTTCATTGATGGCCAGGTGTTTTCTTCATTCTTGAAACACCTAGCTAACAATGAAGCCTGCTGAGAAATAAGCTCCAGAGGACTATGTGGGCCCTTCGAAGTGTTGGCCACACACCCTGCACATGACATCACATGCAGGGGATGTTGCTGGCAGCCACAAGGGGGCACCAGGGAAAGGGGCAGACATGAGCCCACTCTCCCCTAGTCAGCATGGTGTAATGGTTAGAGTGCTGAACTAGGACCGGGGAGACCCAAGTTCAAATCCCCATTCAGCCATTATACTAGCTGGGTGACTCTGGGTCAGTTATTTCTCTCTCAGCCTAACATAGTTCACAGGGTGTTGCAACAAGAAACTTAAGTATGTAGTACCCTGCTCTGAGCTCCTTGGAGGAAGAGCAGGATATAAAATGTTAATAATAATAATAATAATAATAATAATAATAATAATAATAATAATCCTTCGATTCATTGCCTCACACATGGATACTAACATGTTTAGAAACAACTGGTGTCAGCAAAAACATTCAGATATTTATTTTAAAAAAGCAATGAGCATGTGGAGTACACAGTTAACAATCAAAGGCGAGACACTTGGACAGGTTAGCATTAGAAGTGGCATTTTCCAAGGGGACACACTATCCCCTCTGTTCTTTGTAATCGCCATGACCCCACTTTAACAAATACTAAACAAAACAGGCCTCGGATACCAAACATCTAAAACATCAAGTAGAATTAACCATCTGCTGTACATGGACGATCTGAAATTGTATGGAAAGTCCCAGTCAGAAATCGAATCACTGCTAAACACTGTCCGTATATTCAGTAGCGATATAGCAATGGAGTTTGGACTAGACAAGTGTGCTGCATTAATAATGAACAGAGGGAAAATAAGAAAAACAGAAGGAATAGAACTGCCCAATGGAAGCAAGATCAAGAACCTGGAAGAGAAAGAACATTACAAATACTTGGGCATTCTCCAGGCTGATAACATCGCACACACTGAAGTTAAAAGAAAAATGGGAAGTGAATACATCAGGAGAGTTAGAAAAATCCTCAAGTCCAAACTCAATGGCGGGAACACCATACAAACCATAAACACCTGGGCTATACCTGTTATCAGATACACTGCAGGAATAATAGACTGGACCCAGGCAGAGCTAGAGAGGCTAGATCGTAAGACCAGGAAAATCATGACCATCAATCATGCTCTGCACCCCCGCAGTGATGTCGATAGGCTATACCTCCCTCGCAGCTCAGGTGGAAGAGGAATGCTGCAAGTCCATCAAACAGTAGAGGAGGAGAAAAGAGGCCTTGAAGAATATATCAAGGACAGTGAAGAAGATGCACTTCAAATGGTCAATAATGTGAAGCTATTCAACACCAATGAAAGAAAGCAGGCCTACAAGAAAGAACAAGTCAAGAACTGAGCAGAAAACTGGAAAAATAAGCCCCTGCATGGTCAATATTTGCATAATATAAGTGGAAAATCAGACATCACCAAGACCTGGCAATGGCTTAAGAATGGTTACTTGAAGAAAGAAACAGAGGGTTTAATATTGGTTGCACAAGAACAGGCACTAAGAACAAATGCAATAAGAGCAAAGGTCGAAAAATCAACAACAAACAGCAAGTGCCACCTTTGTAAAGAAGCAGATGAAACCATGGACCACCTCATCAGCTGTTGAAAAAAGATTGCACAGACTGACTACAAACAAAGGCATGACAAAGTAGCAGGGATGATACACTGGAACATCTGCAAAAAATACAAGTTACCTGTAGCCGGAAATTGGTGGGACCATAAAACTGAAAAAGTTGAAGAAAATGAAGATGTAAAAATATTATGGGACTTCCGACTACAAACAGACAAACATCTGCCACACAATACACCAGATATAACTGTAGTCGAGAAGAAGGAAAAACAAGTCAAAATAATCGACATAGCAATACCAAGGGATAGCAGAATAGAAGAAAAAGAAATAGAAAAAATCACCAAATACAAAGATCTACAAATTGAAATGGAAAGGCTGTGGCAGAAAAAGACCAAAATAATCCCAGTGGTCATTGGCGCCCTGGGTGCAGTTCCAAAAGACCTTGAAGAGCACCTCAACACCAGGGGCCACAGAAATCACCATCAGCCAATTACAAAAAGCAGCTTTACTGGGAACAGCCTACATTCTGCGACGATATCTATAACAATTGACAATAAAATTCTGGCATCCCAGGTCCTTGGGAAGGACTCGATGTCTGGATAAAACAAACCAGTCAATAACACCTGTCTGACTGTGTAAAATAATCCTATATCATAAAACCCTAGAGTGTGCAGCCGTGCTGCCCATGTCTTTTTCGGCGGTTCTGAGCATGCGCAGAGCGCATGCTCAGAACCGCTGAAAAAGATACGGCCGCCCAGACACGGGTGACCATGTTGTCTAAGATTAAGGGCCAAATTGGCCCATATATTTGCCCCTGCCGCCGCCGCCACCTGCCCGCCCAGCTCCCCGAGTCCTCCTTTATTAACTGACCCACCCACCCCCCATGATTAAGGGTTGCGGCAGCGACGGCTGTTGCTGGAGACCCGGCGGCGGAGGCGGCCGCTTTCTCAATGCCCTGCCTATTGCCGGCGGTCACTGCCTTGGGTGGCTGGGCTGGTGGTAGCTTCCTTTAGCCGAGACTGCAGCCACCCCCTCCGTCCACCGCACCGTGCCAGCCCAAAGCCAGAAGAGGAGGCTCCTGCCGGCGGAGGCAGCGAGACTTCCTTCCCTTCCCTCCTCCTCCGTCTCACACTCTTGAGCCTGACACAGCCAGCTGCAGCCACCGCAAACGTCGGCGAGCAGTCCTGCCGGCCAAGCTTTCTCGGGCTCAGCCAGCTCCAAGCGCGCTCACTTCTGGCACGCAGGCCTCTCCCGCTTGCCTTGCTGCCTCACCGCGCCGCCGCCTGCCTTCCTCGACTCCTTCTCTTGCTGCAGGAGGAGCGAGCCACACGGCAGCCGGCTGCTGGCTCCCGCCTGGCCCCATTCAAACGCAGCAGCAGCAGCAGAAGCAACAGCTCCCCTCTCCACACACCCCACCCCACCCTGTCTCTGCATTCGCCGTGTGCGTTGGGGGGGGAGCCGCACCCCCTCCTCCTTTCCCCCCCGCAGCCAGTGGACGCTGCTGCACCAGCAGCCAACTGGGTTCCGAACTGTGCCTTTCCCTCCCACCAACCCGTCAAATGGAGCAAAGCCCACAGAGGGTTCAGAATCCACCTTTCATTGAAGAGCCAGCAGCAGGGCCAGGGCCTGATCACGAAGCTTGGGGGCATGTGCAGAGTTCTTTTTGGTCATCCGCGAGGAGCTACAGCAACCAGCACAAGGAGTGAAAGACAGAGAGAGAAAAAGAAAAATGGAACGGAGGGCGAAAGAGAGAGGGAGAAAGAATAAAGGAAACAACAACAACAACAAAAGGTTCTAGCGCCCATTATTTTAACGGGCTTAAAAATACTAGTAATAATAATAATATGATGTTCCTGCAGCAGCTCTCCAGCGTTTCAGACAGGAGTCTCTCTCAGCCCTTCCTGTAGAGCTGATCTGGTGGTAGCGAGCATAAATTGCTCCATTTTGTAAGCAGGGTCTGCCCTGGTTTGCATTTGGATGGGTGACTACAAATAAGCACTGTCTGCTGTAAGATGGGAGATCCCCTGAGGGGGTGGGGATGTAGTCCGGTGCTAGAGCAAATGTCTGCATGCAGAAGGTCTCAGATTCATTCCCTGGCATTTCCCAATAGGGTTGGGAGAAGTTCCTGCCTGAAACCTGCTGCAAGTCAGTGCAGACAATACTGAGCCACATGGACTAATGGTCTCACTCAGTATAAGGGGGCTTTCTACATTCCTAAGTTAGGACCTGGACCCAGGACCTTCTGCATGCAAAACAGATGCTTTTTCACTGAGCTATGACTTCATAGTCGGGGCTGACATTTTTGGTGGTGTTTGCTCCCTGTAGAAATCTGGAACCTCTTTCCCACTTGTAAGCCCATTAAGGAACAAAGGAGATGTGTGCTCAGACTGGAAAACATGTTTTCTGTCAGAGACACCTCAATGCCATCTGACTTGGCAGAGGAAATTATCTTCCCTGTAATTATCCAAATCATTATGTTCCTTGACAAGGTTACAGTGACTCTTAGTAGGCACTAACAATGATCACTATGCAGAACAGATAGTGGTTATAAATACTCTCTTCTGACACTAAATGATGGTTGTCTGAAGAGGAGGTCAGCAGGCTTCTGTCAGTTTGATTTCTTACATGATTGCCTTCCTATTTTATTCGTTTGATGTGGGAATATATTGGCAGTCTCAGCTGGTTTTCTAAGGCACCCTTTTCTGAACCTGCCACAGCAAAAACAGAAGGCTATCACATTTCCTTGGAAGAATTACATTGCCAGAAATGCTATGCAAGGAAGCCTGTTTAAGCAAATATAGGAGTACATTGGAGAGTCTGTGTCTAGAGAGAAGTTTTGCTGCCAAGATGCTGAGGCTATGATTCTGTTTCTGTGCCTCCAATTGTATCTGGAGCAAGCACAATGAAGTGGCTTGGGAATGATCCCCTCCCTGTTCTACACAAATCTTATCAGTCAGGGGACTTGCACGTTGGTGGGATAGTTTCACAAATTATTTCCACTGACCACGTGTTTTTTTTCATGGAGCATCCTTTGCAGGAGTTCTCTAATCTTCAAATGTAAGGGATTTACCACCACCCCCACACACCCTGCATAGACAGCCATAATAGACATTGGCCTTCTCTAGGCTGACACTGGAATTTTTCCAAACTGAAATTTAAGAGAAAAATTTGAGATAACTGTCTTATACTGAGTCAGAGCCATGGTCCATCTAGTTCAGCATTGTCTGTACTGATTGCAACCAATTCTCCAAGGTTTCAGGGAGGAGTCTTTCCCAGCCCTACTTGGAGATGTTGCCAGGGATTGAACCTGGGACCTTCTGCAAGCAAGGCAGATCCTCGACCACTCAGGTACAGCTACACCCCTTAAATCTCAGAGTTCATGTCAAGAAAAAACACTGAGAACTTTCTCAGATGCTTCATGTTTCTGCAATTCTTTCTGAAACTTTTAAAACTGGTTGAAATTTTCAATATTTTCCCCAGGGGAAGCAAGGGGTTCCTCCTCTCATAAAAAGAGATATTCTGTTTTTGGAGGGATGTGTGTGTGTGTGTGTGTGTGTGTGAATATATTTATTTCCTTTCACCTCATTTGGACTCCCTCAGACATTTTCAAGTTGCAATGTGTGGAAAGCAATCAAAATTCACACATTATATCCAATCTGTAAGTATGTATGCATAGGGATTTTATTTTGGGATTAAGAGGGAGCTATATATAACTTCAAAACCATTGGTAAGAAATAAGGGCAAACCTTTACAGTCAGGCAATTAATACATAACAGAATGGACATATATTGTGATAAAACAACTTCATCCATTGTGGAATTGTCCATTGCAAAGATGTTTAACTGTCTTTGCAGTATGGTGACCAAGTTCTACCTGCATGTCCTCGCCTTAGCATTTGCTGTAAATGAGATCAACAGGAATCCCAAGATCTTGCCCAATGTCACACTGGGATTTCACATCTATGACAGCTACAATGATGAGAGGATGACGTATCGTAGCACACTGGATCTCCTCTTCAGACTGGACACATTGGTCCCCAACTATGAATGTGGCACCCAGGAAAAACGAATAGCCATTATAGGAGGACTTGGTTTTGACACCTCATTCCATATGGCAGAACTCTTAAGTCTCTACAAAATGCCACAGGTAGGATTTGTGCATAGGGACACAGGGATTTCCATCAATACCACATCGAATACAATTTTTGCGTACCTTTCTTGCCATGACATTTTCTTTCATAAAAGCTATTAATAAGCAATCAATTTGTGAATGATGGCGATCAGTGATTCAGTCTATGGAGGAGGAGGAGGAGGAGGAGGAGGAGGAGGAGGAGGAATTCAGCCACAATTATGCCAAATCCATCCAGTAGATTAGATACTATTTGGTACTGTGAATGGATTCATCCTCACTCTGGCTAAACATACCTCTTAAGGGGCTGGCTTGTATGATACTCCTCATGCCTTGTACTGGCACAAACAGTTAAGAAGGAGCAGTTCTGTCCCAATATCTTTCCTGGATGTGGTCAGCACATCCTTCCCTATAATCACATGGACCAGCCGTGTATGTTCATAGACTATTAGGTTACCTAAAATATATCTCTGATGTTTGTTTTGAATATTTCATTTTGAATATTGCATTGCACTCAAACACATTTTGTACTTTATTTAATATATATATATATTAGCTTGCTTATGGCTCCTTTGCCCCAGAGGATAATGAAATGATGCAGCACCGTTCCTTTTATCGCATGGTCCCAAATGAAGCTGCTCAATATACAGGGATTGTCCGATTGCTTCTCCATTTTGGATGGAATTGGGTTGGACTATTTGCTGTGGAGGATGACAGTGGATATCGTTTCCTGCGGTTCCTGGAGCCATTGCTCTCCCAGAATAGAATCTGTTCGGCTTTCACGCAAAGAATTCCAAGCAAACTACATTTGAATAAGGGGAAGGCATATGAAAGCATACTCTCAAAGATTTACCTGCTTTTCACAGAGAGCAAAGCCAATACATTTATCCTCTATGGAGAAACAAAGGCCTTTATGTGGCTGCGGTATTTTATGCTAATAATTGCTGAAACCTATAAGGACATCACATCTGTTTCCAGAAAGGTGTGGATTATAACAGCCCAAATTGAGTATGCATTTGGTGGCTTTCAGAAAGATTTGGATTTGCAACTCTTCCAAGGTTCCATTTTTTTCACCATTCACTCAAAGGAGCTAATAGGGTTCCAGACATTTCTGAAGACCCCAGGACCTTACTGGGCACAGGGAGATGGTTTTCTCAAGGTCTTCTGGGAGCATGCCTTTGACTGTTCAATTCCAAATCCCGGAGTGCTGACAAAGGTTGATGGCGCATGCAATGGGAAAGAGAGACTGGAGAGCCTTCCTGGGTCTGCTTTTGAAATGGACATGACTGGCCACAGCTACAGTATCTATAATGCTGTCTATGTGGTGGCACATGCTTTGCACACCATGCATTCATCTGGATCCAAACACAGAGCAATGCTGGGTGATAAAAAGAAATTCAACGCTTGGCAGGTAAGGTTTCCACAAGGAAACATCTTTATTGCCATGAACAAATTAGTATCAAGTTAGACAGCATCAACTTTTTCTTCCCCAAATAACTAGTGAAATGTTACCATATGTGTCTTATTTATTGATGAAAATCTGTAGGTTTCCTCTCCTCCAAAACAGAAAACTCCAGTATGTTCTTACCCTTTGTTATTTCCCCCCTCTCTCTTTAAACCAGCTCCATCCATTTCTTCAAGGCATTTATTTTAACAACACAGCTGGAGAACTGTTGCATTTTAATGATAGAAAGGAAATGGTAGCTGGATTTGATATAATAAACATAAATGTATTCCCAAACAACTCCATCCTTAAAGTAAGAGTTGGAAGAATGGATCCTAGTGAAGGAAAAGAATTCATCATTGATGAGGATTTAATCATTTGGCACAGGAGTTTTAACCAGGTGTGTTGACTGAAGGATACTCCATTATTTGCATGAGTGATATGGTCACAGGACCCTCAGGAACATACTTCCGGATCTGGAATCTACATTGGCCTTCTAAAGGAAGGGGAGATTGGAGACAATTACTCCTCCATAATGCACCCATAATACACCCATAATGCACCCATTATTAGTAGGGATGTGCGAAACGTTTTGGATACAAAATGTTTTGTACCCAAAACAGCCCATTTTGGCTGTTTTGTAGACAAAACAAAACACCCATTTTCCAGATCCAAAAGTATTGTATACAAAACAAAACGTCCCTGTTTCGGCTACAAAATGTTTTGTTGTTTCAGACCTCCATTTTGTGGTGATCTCTGAGTCAGTCTCCATTTTGTGTTTGACATCTCTTTGAATTTCTGGCCCTTCCAGCCTTCTGATCGGTGACCTAAAGCATGGGCTGACCTGCTTACAATTCCCTCCTTGTTCCACATTGCCTCTTTTGGTTCTTGCCACCCTTTACTGACCCCACATTGGCCAGGGGAAGGGTTGCTAACCCATGGGGTGCTGGGTTCTGTGGTGTTCTGAGTGGAGATTCTCTGGTAGCATATGAGAGTGGATTCTTGTTTTTCACTGAAAATCTCATATGCTACCAGAGAATCTACACTGAACACATCAGAAATAACAAAACCCAGTACCCCACAGGCTTGTGGGTATGGGGGTGGTTGGCACCCTATGTGCACTACACAACCTCTCGCTCTGGGCAACCCCCGTGCCCCCAAGTGGAATTATGGGGCTGCTGAAACCTCCATTATTCCCTATGGGAGAAATCTTAAAGACACATAAACTTCAACAAATCACAAAAAACAGCCCTTTGCCAAATTCCTTTGAAATAATTCTGGTAGTTTCCTTGCCCCCATTGGGCACTACCACCCACAACACTCCTCTTTGGGCCACCTCTTTCCCCTCGTTGTGAAGCGATACATTTGCTGGAATCCCCATTATTCCCTATGGGAAAATTCTTAAAGACGTGTAAACTAAAAAAATTCACACACAAAAATCAGCCCTTTGCCCAGTTCCTTTGAAATTTGGGTGGTAGCTTCCACCCATTGGACACTACCACCACCATCCACTCTTTTTGCCCTGGGACCCATTTTTAAAATACAAAATTGATTCGGATTTGGATTCTGAAAATTCAGCTACAAAACAAAACAGGGGTGATTTGGATTCAGAAAATTTGGGTACAAAACAAAACGGTGGTGTTTCAATTTGGATACAAATCAAAACAAGAAAATGCCAAAATGCACACCCCTGGTGATTAGTTGGGGTGTCAGCCAATACATGCAAAATAACTCCATTTCTCACAATGTTTGAAAAAAAAAATTCTGAATATAGCTGTGTAAGTGAAACATGATAAATATATTTGCCATGTCATGACTGAACTATAGCATGGTTATGAAGCAGCCAGAAGAAGAAAAAATGAGTCATACAGGAGGACCTGGCTATTTATGGACTGCATCCAGGGTAGTTAGTCATGATTAATCTCCATGAAAATCCATCAGACAAGTTAGTCATGACTAACTAAAATCCCATATTACTCCTGTATTGAAGGAGTTACACTGGCTGCTGATATGTTTCCGGGCAAAATACAAGGTGTTAGTTATAACCCATAAAGTCCTAAACAGCTTGGGCCCTAGGTATTTAAGAGAATATCTTCTTCGTTATGAACCTCACCACCCATTGAGTTCATCAGGAGAGGTCTGGTGGCTAATCGACTGGTGGATACTCAGGAACGGGCCTTCTCCATTGCTACCACAAGGCTCTGGAATGTGCTCCCTATTGAAATAAGAGCCTCCCCATCTCTGGCAATTTGTAAAAAAGTCTTTAACGACACAATTGTTCACCACCCAGGTTTTTAACTGATACTGTTTTGATTGTTTTTAATGTTGTTTTAGAATATTGTTTTTAAAAAGTTTAAATTGCCATATTTTAAGTTTCTTGTTTTGTTTTTAACTAATGTTTTAATGTTGTTTTTATTTTGTTGTAAACCACCCAAAAACATAAGTTTGCGGCAGTATAAAAATATGTTAAATAAATAAATAAATTATTAAATAATAAATAATTCCAAAAGGTCTTAGTCATGACAAAGTTTTCTATGGCCTTGTTCATGCTGTCCTTTGAATCCAAGTTTAAGGTGGGTTACTGATATGAGCGTGTTTTCAAATCCATATCAAAGTAATTTATGGCCTGAGATGTATCTGAGATTCTCGCCGTGCTGTGCATTCACACAATCTTACTCCTTACTCCTGCAGGGGATTCACAGCAGGAGATAGGGTATGCCCTCAACTCCTTCTGTAGGCTTCCAGCGGCATCTGGTGGGCGACTGTGTGAAACAGGATGTTGGACTAGACGGGCCTTGGGCCTGATCCAGCAGGGCTGTTCTTATGTTCTTCTTACTACTGCCAGTAACTTGCCTTAAGGCTAGATTCAAATGAGGAAATTTATTTCCTATAGACCCTAATTCTCCTTAGCCAACCACCTGCAAAATGTAGTATCTGCTTTGCTCAATAACGTTCTAGCAGAATGTGTGCATGTATCATGTTCTGTATGCTTCTGTCTATTCTATCTGAATAGGTCGAATATGTTTATTTGTTAATGAGCTGATATTCAACAAAACTCAATTTCTAATGCCTCCCATTCAAAATGGTCTTCATGTTTATGGAAAGGTGTTGCCCCTTTCAGTGTGCAGTGCCTCCTGCCCCCCTGGTTTTCAGAAGAAAAAGAGGGAAGGAGAGAAATTTTGCTGCCATGATTGTACTCCATGCCCAGAAGGCAAGATTTCCAACCAAACGGGTAGGTGATATGGTCCACCAAATATACAAGCATGGAGGGTTAATGCAAATAACTAAATTAGCAACCTACTAATATGTAAAAGAAACCACTGTGTTTGCTAAGCCAGTATTTCTTTATCAAGCTACCAAGAGGTTAGGATAATTTTACTGTCCTTCCATACCAGGGAATGAGATGACTTCAATTACAATAGTGTTCAGTTTGCACATGCATCCAGGAGGTGAGCAATTAGAAATCAAGCAGAATACGTGCACATGGGCTCCAGCTTTTAGCTGATGAAAGAATTGGGGAATCTAGTAGGGGTCTGCAATTCGGATTTTCGGTGTTTCAATTCAGATCTGAATCAAAACACCCCCGATTTGTTTTGGATCTGAATCTGGCCCTTCCAAATCACCCCCGATTCAATTCAGATCCTAATTAATCTGAATCCAAATCTGAATCAATTTGGATTTAAAAAAACGGGTCCTGGGGCCAAAGGAGTGGGTTGGGGTGGTAGTGCCTATTGGGTGGAAGCTACCACCCAAATTGTAGAGGGATTGGCCAAAGGGCTGATTTTTGGTGAATTTCTGAAATTTTAGTGTCTTTGGGGCAGTTTGGGGGCATAACGTGGGATGTGGACCTAAAGAGTGGGGTGGTAGTTCCTAAGGGGTGGAGGCTACCACCACAGTTTCAGAGTGATTGGGCAAAGGGCTGATTTTTGGTGAATTGTTGAAGTTTACGCATCTTTAAGGTCCCCCCCCCATTAGGTATTATGGAGGGTGTATAGCTTCACATCAGGGGAAAAGGGGTGGCCTAGAGCAGTGTGTGGTTGGTGGTAGTGCAAGGCAGGGGTTCCATGATAGCAAATGCGATTTTCAATGAGACACCATGAATCCACTCTCATTTGCTATCATAGAATCTACACGCAGAACACCTCAGAAACAACAGAACCCTGTACCCCATGGGGGTGGTTGGCACCCTATGTGCATTACACCACCACTCACTCTGGGCCACCCCAGCACCCCCAAGTGCACTTATGGGGCTGCTGAAAGCTCCATTATACCTTATGAGGAAAAACCTTAAAGATGCGTAAACTTCAACAATTCACCAAAAATCAGCCCTCTGCCCAAATCCTTTGAAAAAATTAAGGTAGCTTCCTTGCCCCTACCTTGCACTACCACCAACCCCACACCACTCTGGGCCACCCCTTTCCCCCCGACGTGAAGCGATACACCCTCCGTTATAACTAATGGGGAAAAGCCTTAAAGATGCATAAACTTCAACAATTCACAAAAAATCAGCCCTTTGCCCAATCACTCTGAAATTGGGGTGGTAGCCTTCACCAATTAAGCACTACCACCCCACTCCACTCTTCTGCCCCAGATACCACGTTATGCCCCCAATCTGCCCCAAAGACACTAAAATTTCAGAAATTCACCAAAAATCAGCCCTTTGGCCAATCCCTCTGCAATTTGGGTGGTAGCCTCCACCCATTAGGCCCTACCACCCCACCCCACTCTTTTGGCCCTAGGACCCGAAATTCGAGTAGACATCACATCAGTCCTTTTTTCATTGAAGTCAATGGGAGGCAAAAAGGCGTGAAATTCAAATTGATGTCATTGCTCAAAATGGAGGGGGAAGAAGAAGGCATTTATCGGCCACAAAATGGAGGTCCAAAACAACAGATAATTCGGAGCTGAAACGGGAGTGTTTCGTTTCGGCTCAAAAAAATTTCAGGGGCCGAAATTGTGATTCGTTTCAGATCCGAATCACCTGAAATTGGGCGTTTCGGGTACAGATTGTTCTGTACCCGAAACGTTTCACACATCCCTAATATCTAGAACTGTAGAAAGGGACAACATTCTATAGGTTGCTCAATGTCAGGATATTTTTCCTCTTCAAATTATTTGTCTGCTGTCTATTAGAACCAGAATCAAAATAATCTTTAAAAATAACCTTGATTCTCCTGATTAAGTGTGGTATGGAATCTGCTGGTTGCACTGCTTTCTAAAACCCTGTCCAGGTGTTAGACACTCATGTACAATGTCCCCAACATGGCAATCTGAAACCTCACCCCTACATTCAAAAAGGTCTGCTGCACCCAGTTACAGCTTTTGGCTGCAGAGACAAACCCTGAGGTCCTTCACACAACTGCACACTGGGTAGGACAAGTGTCCTACTCAGGTTTTTGAGGATTGTGTGCTCTGAATTTTCAATGGTGTGGGAGCAAACAACTAGGCATGAGGAGTGAGAAGAGACTGTGTGGAATCAAGGTAGGAGGAAAGCTGAGCAGGACAGCTTTTCCTGATACCTTGGTCAAATGCTGGGTATGAAAGCTGGGTAGGACAGTGCTGTCCTACCCCACTTTTCCTCCTACCCTGATTCCATACAATCTTTTCTCCCCCTCCAACCTAGTTATTTGGTCCCACACAACAAAAAATTGGGAGCACACACAGCTCCCAAACCTGGGTAGGACACTTTGTTTTACCCCATTTTCGGTTATGTTATTGACCTAAACGTTTTCATAGTGATCTTTCTCCTGTGACCAAAATGCCTGAGGCACATTGTAGCTTTGGGCAATAGGGGAGTGGGGTGGAGCCTGGGTATTCAGAAGTGCATCCCCACTTTTTCTACCAATTTCCCTGCCTGGCATCTCCAGTTAGGGCTGAGAGAGATTCCTACCTGCAACCTTGGAGAAGCCACTGCCAGTCTGTGAAGACAATACGGAGCTAGATTGACCAATGGTCTCACTCAGTATATGGCAGCTTCCTATGTTCCTATGAAATGGGCTTAGCTGATGGAGCTCTTTGGATGGGGTTGTGTGCTGTGTTACCTTTTCTACAATGGTGCAAGTACGCCCAATGCCCTCCTTAGAATGTTGTACATAAAACAAGGAGAGAGCAGTTATGAATACATACCTTGTGATTGCCCTGAAAAATACTCTTACTCACTTTTCTATATAAAATGGGAAATCTTTACATGCCTTTTCACAAGGTCAAATCTGCATCTGGAAGCATTGGGCAGAATAAAACGTAAGCACTTCAAAGGTCCTTGTAAGAACTAACTGGTGCAATTAACAGATGAAGTGACTCTTAGCGGGTTCCTCTTCTATTCCAGATATGGACGACTGTTTCAAATGCCCAGAAGATGAATATCCAAACAAGTACAAAGATGGATGCATCTCTAAAGTTACAAACTTTCTGTCTTATGATGAACCTTTAGGGATCGGTTTAACCTCAGTTGCTGTTTCTTTTTCATTGATCACAGCTTTGGTGCTAGTAACATTTATTAAGCACCAAGATACTCCCATAGTCAAAGCCAACAATCAAGATATCACCTACATCCTCCTAATCTCCCTCCTTCTTTGTTTCCTCTCTTCTTTGCTGTTTCTTGGACAGCCTACAAAAGTGACCTGCTATCTCCAACAGTCTGCTTTTGTCATCATTTTCTCAGTGGCCATTTCGTGTGTGTTGGCCAAAACCATCACTGTGGTTGTAGCCTTCATGGCCACCAAACCAGGTTCCAACATGAGGAAGTGGGTGGGGAAAAGACTGCCTAACTCCATTGTCCTTTCCTGTTCCCTTATTCAAGCAGGCATTTGTGCAGGGTGGCTGGGAACCTCACCACCTTTCCCAGATTTGGACATGCAGTCACTAACTGGAGAAATCATAGCAGAATGTAACCCAGGGTCCACCACCATGTTTTATCTTGTTTTGGGCTACATGGGACTTCTGTCCATCATCAGCTTCATGGTGGCTTTCTTAGCCAGAAATTTGCCAGACACTTTTAACGAGGCCAAGTTCATCACCTTCAGTATGCTGATGTTTTGCAGTGTTTGGTTGTCTTTTGTTCCCACCTATCTCAGCACCAGGGGTAAATATATGGTTGTTGTGGAGATCTTCTCTATCTTAGCCTCCAGTGCTGGGCTACTGTGCTGTATCTTTCCCCCCAAATGCTACATTATTGTGCTGAGGCCTGATCTGAACAACAAAAAGCAGTTGATAAGGAGAAATAAATAAATAATCAGTCCTAAAATGTGCATTTATTGTGTGATGTTGGTGGCATATGGGTAGCAGTCTAGGTGTTGAGTCATCTTGGGCCAACGTGTAAAGTTGATCTTTTTGGTTACCATTAATGCCATTATTCCTTGGCACTAATAATCTGATAAGTGTTATGAATAAATATCCATATTTACCCAGTGAATGGGTTTCATTACAAGATTAGCTTTGGCGTGAAAATCTTGTCCAAAGCAACATATGATGTTAACTTAGAGGCTTCTAACACCATCTGCAGGTGCTTCTGTATATGTTTTAAAATACTTCTATACAACATACCAGTTCTCTGGGGGTCTTGCACTCATCCAGTTTGGCTGAAATTGGAAAACCCTCCTGCCTGAAACCTGGGAGAGCTGTTGCCCATCTCTGTAGACAATACACAGCTAGAAGGCAGCTTCCTATAGTCTTCTGTTTGGACCTAGAGTTCATGTTCCTCCTACCTTCCCCTTTGCATATTAAGATAGCAAATCTGCACGCATGATGAGGCTCAATGAAGTAGGGCAGGGTTCCATGTGGCCTTACCCTGCTTGCCTTTCTTGGTCCTCTACCAGCCATGGTACAGAATCATTAAATCCTCCAGATCTGGAGGAGTGTGGAATTTGGCCAGGCCATGGGTGGGTGAGGTTGGAGCACTCAATACACACTGCACACAAACCCCCATAAGAAACGACATGAGGGCTGAATTCAGGCCACACTTGCTTAACTATCTACAAGATCTGCAATTGAATAATAGAATTAGAGTACAAGTAGTATGTGCCCAGAGCAGGCTGCTTCAGACATGTCGACTGCCTTCCCCACTGTTGCTTGAAAAAACTGAGCTCAGAAGCCAATAACAGCCCCTTTAGTGCCCTGGCCTCTTCCAAAACAGAGTGGAGGAAGGATTTCCTGATTCACCACCCCACTTCCTGGGCTCAGAGCTCTAAGAGAGTGAGTGGAACAATTGCCCTAAGGAGGTTCCATTCTCAGGACATAAAATTTCAATGGAAATCCTCCTTCAATGCCAATGGTGCCCATATCTTTGGGTAGTTGAATTGCAAACCCTCATATCTGTGTTCACCTGCCAGTGCTACAGGGGATTCTACATGTTGCCAGCAACCACCACTGATGACAGTAGTACCTGAAGAATACTCAGCAAGAAGACAGCAAAAAAGCTAACACAAAAATTCTCTCCATTCGCCATTTAGGTGGAGATAAAACATTCCTACTTGGCCTCAGTTTCCTGTTCTGAAATTCAAAGTTTCTGTCCTAGATTTCCTTAGTGATTCTCTCTTTGCATGTATGCTGAATTTGATCACACTATGGTCACTGTTCCCTAAAGGGTCTATGACACCGACATATTGTACCAGGTCCTGGGTGCCACTCAGGATTAAGTCCAAGGTTGCCTTCTCTCTGTTTGGTTCCATGACCAACTGTTCTAAGGCACAGTCATTTAGCACATCTAGAATGTTGGCCTCTCTGTCATTACCTGAATGTAAATCTGCCCAGTCTATGTGTGGGTAACTGAAGTCACTTGTTATTACTTCCCTAGACACTTTGTTCTATATATTTGGAAATCTGCCCTAGGAGGGCACATAAGTAGAAGTACCACAAATACAACCATCAAATGTTCTCTCTAGCCATAGTAGTCAATTCTGTGCTCATTTGCGACCTGGCCACTGGCATTAGACTAGTTTTAGAAAGGAATATTGGATGGCTGCCAACTCTAAATATATCCTTCATGGAGAGCTCCAGTGACCTCCAAAGGGTCTTCAGCATATAATCTTCAGCATATTAGCCTACCCTGAAGGTGCACCAAATTAATCTCTGAAGGAGCACCAGGTTACACCAGAACAATATGATGAAAAGGGGAAGTTGACCAAGTTCAAACTGAAAGTGTCCTGGCCCTCACCCCAGCTCTGGTGGGCACAGACTTTCAGTTTTGACTGTGAATTGTTTCTCTCCTGTCTTCAAGGAAGCTGCTGGAACTTGACATGGAAAATAAATAACTCCAGATAATTGCAGGAGAGATAATTACTTCTGTGAAGTGTGGTCTTTGGGAGGAACCATAGGTAGGAAATATGTTTGTGTCTCTTCTCCTGGTCTTTAGTGGGAAGTAAGTTCAGGGTGATCACACTGAGTAAACCTAATGAGGAGACCCAGAACTCTGGTAGAAACCAGACAAAAGGGAGCTATTTTTGGATTACACTTGGCAATGTAGCCAGCCTTACAATAGACCGCGGCATTAGGGACCCACAGAGTCTGCTGCACAATGTGTAAGGCAGACTCACTAGTGTTGCACAATGAACTAAAGCGGTGTGTGGGTCTTTTGGTACTACTACTACTACTATTTATATATCACTTTTCAACTAATGTTCCCAAAGCGAGAGAGAAAATAAACAAAGATTGCTCCCGGTCCCCAAAAGGCTCACTAACTTTTAATCTGAAACTTAATTCTAATTGTGGCTTTAGCCCGCCTTTTAACTTCTTTACTTAATTTGGTTAATGATTTTAGTTTTATTCTACATTGTATCTATTTTATTGTTGTGAGCTGTCCCAAGCAGTAGTGTACTGGAGGGGCAGGGTATAAAAACTCTAAATAAATAAGGAAAGGAAGAAAGGAAGAAAGGAAGAAAGGAAGAAAGGAAGAAAGAAAGAAAGAAAGAAAGAAAGAAAGAAAGAAAGAAAGAAAGAAAGGCACCAGCAACAGCCACTGGAGGGATGCTGTGCTGGGTTTCGATAAATCTAGCTAAATGGAGTCTGGATCAGGGACAGATAAAACAAATCACCACTTTAAAAAGGTGCCTCTGTCGAGCCCTCCCTTGGGCTGGTCCCCAGTCAGGGGCTTAAAGTTTTTGCAGGTCAGGCACACCTCCTTTATGCAATGGCTTGTTGTCTCCACAAGACCCCTTGGAGGTCGCTGTCCAGGACCTTTAGCCTGAGTCCTCAGGCTACTTCCAGGTTGACACCTCTTCATAAACTGCCCACTCGTCATGGGCCAATGGTCTTTTATACAGCCCCTGACATGCAGGGCAACCGTGGCGAGATCTCCCCCGAGGCAAGATTTTGACCCTAAAACTGGCGAAAGCCCCCTGCATTCACATGGGACACTCCTGTGTGTCAGCAAGCCCTTGCCCTCAACAGATACTGTCCCACCATTTCCCTGCAGCGGCCAGCCTTGATTTACAGGGATGGAGGCAACAGTCATGCTTCTCATGGGGGTAAGCAGCATGGGGCTGGGCTTCTTACCCTGATTGGTGTTCAGTTTCTTCCTGCCCACTGTCCATCCTCCCAGGGTCCCCCCACATCCTCTTTTCTCAGTTAGAAGATGAATGTTCCTTTTGTTGACTTGATCCTGAGCCCTTTATACATGTACATTTTGCCTCTAGGAGTGGTTTCAACTGGGAAACCAGCTTGCAGGGTATAGGGTTTTACCCTTTTCTCCAAGCCCCACAGCCCTGATTTAGATTGGGGCCCCCTAAAGCTTCTCCCAATCTCCAACAGGGAGATAGGACTGTAGCTCAATGGTAGAGCATCTGTTAGGAAATTTAGGACTGACAAAAGGAAGTACTTTTTCACACAGCGCATAGTTAATCTATGGAATTCTCGTACACAAGATGTGGTGACAGCCACTAGTCTGGATAGCTTTAAGAAGGGGCTTAGATAAATTCATGGATGAAAAGTCTATCAAAGGCTATGAATCTGGTGTCTATGGGCCACCTCCAGCCTCAGAGTCATGATGCCTCTGAATACCAGTTGCAGGGGAGCAACAGCAAGAGAGAAGGCATGCACATACCTCTTGCCTGTGGGCTTCCCAGAAACACCTGGTGGGCCACTGTGTGGAATAGGATGCTGGACTAGATAGGCTTTGGGCCAGATACAGCAGGGCTGTTCTTTTGTTCTCCTCAGCCTTGCATACAGAACCTGACAAATGAAGTTGAGGCATGCCCACTGTTTACAAACCATTTACCAGAAATTGGTCCCATTTTACAGTTGAGGTACTTCTGAGCATATGCAGAGTGATTACACCACACTCATGCATAGGACCAGCAACTTCCCTGTGTTTTGTTTGTTTCTTTTTTCTGTGGGCTTGATCTGCTCTGTCTCTTCCCTCACAATTTTTGGTTTAACTAGGACCGTCTCCAACATTTGTTCCGGAACTGGAGCAAATGCACTTTCCTGCAGCTATGAGTTCCTGAAATTCACCTGAGCTCTTTCCCCAGACCGTGTGCACTTCTGAAATTCACAAACATGAATGGGATTGTGCGTAAGACTATGGGGCTATTCTCACGATCGGCAAAAATTGGACTAGGAAAGCCTAGCCCAATTTTTGCTAATTGTGTAAACCACCGGGCTGGCAGGGTTACAAGAAGGTCACCCGCTTCTGTAGCCCTCCCCTTAGCCCAGGTTTGCGGAGCGAGCGCTCTGCAAACCCGGGCCATCTGAGCGTGAGTACCTGCGGGGTGGCTCCGTGCCACAGCTACTCATGAGTAGACCCCCGAAGGGGAGACGAAAAGCCACCTCCTGGCTCCAGGGGTCTCCCCAGTATGCCCTCCGCGCTCGCGCAGTGCATACTGGAGCTTCCAGGGGCCACGTGGCCCCCGAGCTCCTCAGCCCCCGCCAGCTCCATCACGGAGCAGGCAATCGTGTGGGCAGCCGATCCGGCTGCCCAGGGCTCCCTCCCTGCACACTCGCAAAAACTGGGTCTCACTAATCATGAGACCCGGACCTATATGTGAGACCTGAGTTGGAGCAGTGTAGAAATTTATTAAATTAATAAACAAATATCTGACACAGGTTCCTTGGGATAGAGCTGGAACTATTTAATTCGTTATTGTAAATAATAAATTTAATATTTATTATTTTTAAATAAAGTAAGGTTGATCTAAGAACCCCCTGTTTTGATGACTTGTTGTCGAGAGTGCTTATTTGTAAGTATTTCCAATACCAAAAGCCACCTTCTCTTAGGAACATAGGAAAATAGAAAATTGCCATACACTGAGTCAGACCATTGGTCTATCTAGCTCAGTATTGTCTACACAGACTGGCAGCGGCTTCGCCAAGGTTGCAGGCAGGAACCTCTCTCAGCCCTATCTTGGAGAAGCCAGGGAGGGAACTTGAGACATTCTGCTCTTCCCAGAGTGGCTCCACCCCCACAGGGAATCTCTTCCAGTGCTCACACATCTAGTCTCCCTTTCATGTGCAACCAGGGTAGACCCTGCTTAGCTAAGGGGACAGGTCATTCTTGCTTCTACAAGACCAGCTCTCCTCTCCTTATAGAAATAGATATGGGAAGATGGGCTATTTGATAAACTAAAGATCACTCAGCTGAACCGCACATCACTCAAGTGGACCCAAATCTCTTCCTCTAGTTAAGGGTAGCAAAATAGGATACAAGGTGTGCTTGTGCCAAACTGAATGCATGCGAACTCTAAGGTGAACATGTAGCTAATATATGGACATTTTTGCATGACTTCCCTTGGAATCCTGAGAAATCTTGTGAGCAGAAGCCTTCAAGTTAATCTTAAATTTTGCTTCAGATGAAACTGAGTAGCTAATATAATTTTTTTATACTGGTCAGTAATTTAATGATTAATTCTGACATCTCCTGGTAATACTCTCACTTTAAGAACAGCAAACAGGTTAACCCCTGCTAACTAGGCAAAGAAGCACCTCTTTAAAGTGGCGATCCTATTTATTTAGCAGGGGGAGAGCAACTGGCCCTATCCACCCACAGCACAGCATCTCTCCAGTGTCTACCTTATGTTACTTTTTAGATTGTGAGCCCATTGGGGACAGGGATCCATCTTATGTATTTATTATTTCTCTACGTAATCCACTTTGGACACTTTTGTTAAAAAATTTTATATAAATATTTGTTGTTAAACTAAATTCAACCCAGTTTGCAACAGCTATGAGTGAACGTCAGTATGCAAGACAAGCAAAACGAGAACACACACACATACACACACAGACATCTTCTAGGAGAGACCATATTACTCATTTGTTGAAAGAACTTAACTGGCTGCCAATACATTTCCGGGCAAAATACAAGATGCTGGTTATTACCTATAAATCCCTAAACAGCCCTGGGTATTTAAGAGAACATCTTCTTTGCCATGAGCCCCACCATCTGTTTAGATCATCTGGAGAGGTTAGTCTATGGTTGCCACTGGCTCATCTGGTGGCTACTCAGGGACAGGCCTTCTCCATTGCTGCCCCTGGACTTTGGAATGTGCTCCCTGTTGAAATAAGAGCCTCCCCATCTCTGGCAACCTTTTTAAAAGCACTGGAAACACATTGAGGCGGGTCTTACAATCAGTGAGACCCGCTTTGTCCGGGTTTGCGGGGAGAGCAGACGATTGGGCAGACCTGCCTGGGAGGCCGGATCTGCCGCCCACACGACTGCTGCTGGCTCCATGATGGCGCCGGCAGGGGCTGGGGAGTTCTGGGGCCGCGTGGCCCCCAGAAGCTCCAGAATGCCCTGCGCAAGTGCGCAGGGCATACTGGAGAGACCCCTGAGGTGGGAGGCTGCTTTTCAGCCTCCCGCCGGGGGTCTACTCATGAGTAGCCTTGGTGCGGAGCCACGCCACAGCTACTCATGATCCCCAAAACTGGGTTTGCAGAGTGCTCGCTCCGCAAACCCGGTTTAAGGGGTGGGCTGCTTGAGCGGGTTAACCGCTCAGGAACCACAAGGCTCACAGTTGAGCCCGGTGGTTTGCATGGTGGGACAAAATTGGGCTAGCAGAGGCTAGCCCGATTTTGTCCCATCATGTGAATAACCTCATTTATTCATCTAAGCTTTTAATTAGATGTATAGTTTTAAAAATTTTAATACTGGTTTTAAAATATTTTTTAAATGTTTTAAATGATTTTAATTTTAAACAGCCCAGAGATGCAAGTTTTGGGCGGTATATAAATATTTTAAATAAATAAATATAGTTATTCTAGTGGTCAAGGTTGATCAAGAAAAGACAGGACAGAGATATGTTGCTTAAATTATATAAATGTGACACAGCAGTGAAGAGAGCAGAGTACTGAACCATGATCAGACACGTTATAATCAACTTTATTCTGAACGTATCTCATTGAAATGGATCTGTCACAGAGTGGTTGTGTTTCCTCGGGGTATGTGAACAGAACAAAGAGGTTAGACTGATTATGTTCAAGACATGTAAAATCAGTATACAGTGTAAGAACATACAGATTGATAGACACCTACAGTTATTCACATATTGTTTAAAACATGTACATTAGCACATTTTTGTCGGTGCATAGCATTTAAGCGAGGCTGTACCCAAGTTCACTTTTTAAAAAGAGTGCATGCACAGTTATTCACATTCAAACAAGTGCAAGATGAAATAAAAATAACAGGGCTCTTAGATGCTTTATTTTCCCCTCAACAGCTGCACCCTGTTGTTCAGCTCAGGCTTTAGCAATATGATGTAGCATTTAGGGGAAAAGATGCAAGCCAATAATCCAGCACTGGAGGCTAAAATGGAGAAGATCTCCACAGCCACCATAGATTTCCCCTTGGTGCTGAGGTATGTGGGAACAAAAGATAACCAAACACTGCAGAACATCAGCATACTGAAGGTGATGAACTTGGCTTCATTAAAAGTGTCAGGCAACTTTCTGGCCAGGAAAGCCACAGTGAAGCTGATGATGGACAAAAGTCCCATATAACCCAGGACAAGATATAACATGACGACAGACCCTTCATTACATTCTGCTATGATCTCTTCAGGCAGTGACAGCATGTCCAGTTCTGGAAATGGGGGAGATGCTCCTAGCCACACCCCACAAATACCTACTTGAATAAAGGAGCAGGAAAAGACAATTGAGTTGGCCAGTCGTTTCCCCACCCACTTCCTCATGCTGGACCCTGGTTTGGTGGCCATGAAAGCTACAACCACAGTGATGGTTTTGGCCAACACACAAGAAACAGCCCCTGAAAATATGATGCCAAAAGCAGATTGACGGAGAAAGCAGGTCACTTTTCCAGGTTGTCCGAGAAACAGGAAAGAAGAGAGGAAGCAGAGCAGGAGGGAGACAAGGAGAGCATAGGTGATGTCCAGGTTGTTGGCTTTGACTATGGGGGTATCTTTGTGCTTGATAAAAGTTGTTAGCACCAAGACTGTGATCAGGGAAAAAGAGACAGCCACAGTGGCTAAACTGATCCCTAGAGGTTCTTCATAAGAAAGAAAAGTTAAACGTTTGGGAATGCATCTATCTTGGTGCTTGCTTGGATATTGGTCTGAAGGGCATTTGACACATTCGACCATATCTGGGGGAAAAAGAAAAGAATGCAGGGCCACTACAGTGCCAATTCATATGTGATTCTTATGAATCACATACCAATTCATATGTGTCATATATGCCAATTCATATACAGCAGGATATTTAGATGACTGTTATGTAAATTATCTTTTGACAGATCAGAATTCAACAATATTTCCAAATTTTGCCCAGTGGCTTTGCTGAATCTGTCATGAAATAATTCAAAACCCCACAATGCTTATCTATTTTTCTGAACAATATAATATATGAGACTGCACAAAGTTTTTGCAATGTACATAGTATAGAAGTTAAGATGAGCACAAGTAGAAACTGAAAGGATTTTAACTCCCATGTTAAACTGAAGGTTTGGGGATTATGAATATTACTACATGAGGTTTCTAAGATAGATCACTACTGTCAACATTGACTGGAGCAGGGTTTCAGAGAGGATTTTTTTTCTACCTCTTTCTGGAGATGCCACACATCAAATCACCATAACAGCAGAATGCAAACCTTCTCTGTGTGTTCTAGCATACTTCTTCATGAGCCCTGCCACTCATTAAGTTCATCTGGGGAGGTCTGGTTGGAATTGCCACTTTCTCAGTTGGTGGCGATGCAAAACTGGGTCTTTTCTAGGGTTGCCCCAGGACAACCTTAATGTGATTAATGTGCTTCTTAATGCAATTAGAGCCTACCCTTCTCTGGATGTTTTTAAGAAGGACCTGAAGACATACCTGTCTAGTCACTCTTTTAGTTTATAGTTTTAAAGAGTTTTTATCCATATTTTAAACTGTTTTCATTGCGTTAATGTTTTAATTGTTGTGTTTTCAATTGTGATCTGCCCAGGGACTTGTGTGGGGGAGCGGTATAAAAATGTCTCAAATAAATAAGTAAGTAAGTAAGTAAATAAATAAATAAATATGCAGAATGGTGTGCTGGTGTCCAGGAAGAAGGGAAGGATGCAAGCAATTGTACCATGTATGCATCCTGATTCCATGTTCTTGGGCAAGCCCAGCAAAAAAATGTGTGAAACGGTCCTCTAAGGAAGCTGCACCCAATCACTTCTGCCCATGGTGCTAGGAGCAAGAATTGCTCTTTTACTGCCCACGTGAACATATGATAATCAGCCTAGTTTTAAAGATTTTGGAGCGATTCCAGTTTCTATAGACAATGCCTGTGAATCATGTTGATAATACAATTCTGACAAATTCATAGACTCGCCAAATTATGCTCTCTGGAATTCTGGATTTTTATTTCTAGCATCAGCTAAAGGCTGGTTCATATATGGTCATCTCTGCTTGCTTACCTTGTTTGCTGAGATACCTGTTGCAAAATATCACCTACCTTTTTGGTTTGAAATCTTGCCTTCTGGGCATGGAGCACAATCGAAGCAGCAAAATTTCTCCCCTTCCCTCTTTCTCTTCTGGAATCCAGGGTGGCAGGAGTCACTACAGACAGAAAGGGGCAGCCCCTATCACCAAAGACAAGCGATTCTTAGGAGGGGAGGAAGGAGAATTTAAACACTTACAGAAATGGTATAATGAACCATCTTACAATACCTGCCGGAACATGGTGGCAGTTATTTTTCCTACCAGTTTCTTGGCTGAACAATTTGCAACTCGAGAAAAGAAATTCATAACTCAGCTGAACACACACATCTCCCTCCCTCCCTCTCTCTTTATCATGTTTCTATACCGCCTAACATGTGCATCCCTAGGCAATATACATAAATTAAATTACAACAAATATGTTGCACAATATATAAAATACAACAAATGGAGCACTGAGGGGGGAAATCCCTGGAACCCATACCTCATTAAAATGCCTGTGCCACACGATCATACTTTCATTAATGAAGAATTGTGTTTCTTCACTGGGATCCACCCTTCCAACTTTAACTCTAAGGAAGGAATTATTTGGGAGCAAATTCATTATATCAAATCCAGCCACCACTTCCCTCTTATCATTAAAGGACACTGTTTCTCCAGCAGAATTGTTAAACAAAACACCTTGAAGAAATGGATGGAGCTATTTGAAAGAGAGAGAGAGAGAGAGAGAATATTATTTATTGTTCAGAATATTTCTATGCTGCTTTTCAAGAAAACAGTTCACAAAGCATTTACGGACCAAAATCAAGTTTGTAAAAATTGCTCCTTGCCCTAAAGGGCTCACAGGTTCATGGCAATTCTTGTGCCAAGTTTCACAGACTATTTCTTTGTGGTTACAATTTCATCTAACGAGTCCCAAGACAGAAAATGTAGGGTATTGCAGTTCCAAGGGACTGAACATTTCAACTTATAATATTTCAACATTCAAATGTAAGGCAAAATGTGGACTCACAAATGATTCAGTATGGTGTGCAATAAAATGATGCCACTCATTCCTGAAGGATAAAGTTGTATGCCGTTTCACCTCATACATCCCCCCCACCCCGGCAAGACAGCTATTCCATTACCTGCCAAGGCTTAAGATCTTGATGTTCAGCTTCTTTACTCTTCATCATTGCCCTGCGTTTAGATCTAGATGAGTCCATAGCATGCAATGCATGTGCTACAACACAAACAGCATTATATATGCTGTAGCTGTGGCCTGTCATGTGCATTTCAAACACAGGCCCAGGAAGGCTCTCCAGCCTCTCCTCCCCAGTACATGTTCTATCAGCTTTTGGCACTTTCTGATTTGGAAAAGAACAGTTGAAAGCTTGCTCCCAGAAGTCCTTGAGAAAACCATCTCCTGGTGTCCAGTAGTGTCTTATGTTCTGAAGATATGTCTGGAAATATTGAGGTTTACTTGAGTGAATTGCAAAGGAAACTGTCCCTTCAAATATCTCTAAATCAAAACTCCTTGCAAGAGCTGTTATGGCAAAATCAATCTGTGCAGTCATAATCCAAACCTTTCCAATAGTTGTGCTTTCCTGATATTCAGGCTCTGCTAGAATCATTAAACAGACTAGCCAATTAATGGTCAGTGTATCACCATAGATGACAAATGTTCTTGCTTTCTTATCCATTAAAGGAGTATAGATAGTCCAGGCCATGCTCAAAAATACATCCACATCATGATAATTGACTTGGTTTGGGATTCTTTCTGTGAAGGCTATACAGATTCCACTCTTGGAAAACAATGGCTCCAGATTCATTAGAAAATGATCTCCACTCTCATCGTCCACAGCAAAGAGTCCAACCCATGCCCATCGGAAATGATTAAGTAACTGGATAATGCCCAAATATTGATTGGCTTCATTCGAGACCATGCGGTAAAATGAAGAGACCCTCATGATCTTACCGTCTTCAGGGGCAAATGACCCGTATGTGAGCTTTTAAAAAGTACAGAAGTTTAAGAAATCAGTTAATTTAAGAGGAGCATCTGAGAAATGTGGATGAGAGTCTCATTTCATAAAACAAAAAGCTAAAACCCTGATTTGAGTTAGCATCTTTTCTTAAAGTTAGTAGAGTTTAAGTCAAGGACTCTTCTAGCTCATAACGTGATGCAATTTCTGGGCAACAGTTGCCTTTAAAGCATCTACAAGACTTCCCTAACATTATTCTGTGGTTCTCCCCCGCCCCACCCCAGGACCTTAGGGATCATGTCTCGAGATGCCAGATCAAAGGTTGTTGCCCTTTGAATCATATATCTTCCTTTGTACCCCAATGGACAAGTCTCACCTGGGGAATCTTGTAACGATTTAGGATGTCTGCCATGTGGAAGGAGATATCAGAGCCAAGTCCCCCAATTATGGCTATTAGGTTTTTCTGGGTGCCACATTCATAGTTAGGGATGAATCCATGTGATTTGAAGAGCAGATCCAGAGTGGTACGATAGGCCATCCTTTCGTCATAATAGCTATCATAAATGTGGAACCCAAGTGTTACATTGGGCAAGACTTTTGGATTCTTGTTGATCTCTGTTATAGCAAAATTTAAGGAGAGGGTGTGCTGGTAGAACTTTGTCACCATACTGCAGAAAGAGTGACATGCTTTTTCACAAACACATTCTACAGTCTACCTAGTTGTTGCATTACAGGTGTTAGATCACGGGAAGGGCATTTTTCTTTCGCCAAGTTGACCCGTCTGCTTGACAATGGTTTGGGGGGAAATAAGGCTTTGGGGCCTATGATGGCACACATATACCTCCTCTGCTGTCTCTTCTGTCTTGCAAGAAGTTACCAAATGTCAAAGGGTGCTCTTATGGGGGCATGCCAAAAGACACGCCAGGTGCATCTTGGCAATGTTCCCAGTTCAGTTTAGGTTCTACTTCAAAGAGATTTTAAGGGATGTGGCATTTTGACAGGATGAGCACAAACCACAGAAATGTCTGTATGATGCATTTTAAAAATAGTTTCATTAAAAACACCTAGATACAAATTTGCAGGTATCAGTTATGCAAATTCTACGTAAGTTATGATTGACCAATTGATTTATATGTCAAAAGGGGTAAAAAATTAGGTTATAGATTAGCAGTGGTCTGAATTCTTATGACCCATCAGTATTAAGACAAAACAAAAGGACAAAACTGAGGGGGTGACTCCAAGACAGGATATAAGGGAGGGGAATGGCAGAACAAAAAAACAACAACCACAGACGAATAACCACAGGAGAAACAGGAAAGAAAGAAAATATCAAGATAGGTAGCTTTCAATTCTCAATATCCAGATATCTGATTGATGAATAGAACATGTTGCCTGAACCCTGAAATTGTTTCTTACTGCTGTCTGCTGAAGGTTGTCAAGAGTTGGGTGAGAATAAGCGCAGTTAATTTTTAATCACTTGTCTGTGTGTTTTCATGGGTCTTGCAGAACCAGCCAAGCAAAAGGCAAAGTACCTAGACTTCTGAATGCTCTTTTCCCCTTTGGGAGAAGGGAATTCTGACATCCCAGTTTCTTACACAGGCCTGAGCAAACTGGATTCAAATATAATCTAACTTTGACACTATCCAATGCAGAAATAACCACTTTTCATCATTACTGTGGATGCTATTGCATTGAACTTTCTTTCTACCATCTTCAGGCATCCAAAGGTCTCTGATTGTTTCAAACACCCCTTCCTTTACACTCCATTTTTGCCTCTTATGATTGGGACTGCCTTCTGAATGACGTTACTTATTTGAAATCCCTCCTCAAAATCCAACTTTTATAAAGCCTTTGGCACAATCCTATAGTGCCCATACCCTAAGTTAAGAGATTGAGTCCAGGGTTTTAAAGAGAGCACCTTCTTTGTCATGAACACTGCCACCTACTAAGATAATCTGGGGAGGATTAGTTGCAGTTTCCACTGGCTTATTTGGTGGTGATTTGGAACTGGGACTTCTCTATAGCTGCCGCAGGGCTTTGGAGTGTGCTCCCTGTCAAAATAAGATCATTTCTTTCTCTTGCTGGTTTTAAAAAGACCCTTAAGATACCTGTTTTCTCAGGCGTTGAATTAAAACTAATTCTAAATTGTTTGTTTCATTCTGTGAAAGCGTTTTAACTGTTTTATTCTGATTTCTGTTTGTTGTATTTTTTAACCATGTACACTGCCTAGGGATGTATATGTCAGGCGGTCTATAAATAAGATAAACAAATACATGAAATAATAACATATGGGTCTCCTGGATACCTCCTTAGTTTCAAAGTTGATATGAAACAGCAAAGGGGAAAAAAATTAGAGAATTCCTTACAGTGGAAGATCAACATGTAGCTCCTGTGAAGGATGTTTCATGAAGGAGAGCTTGTTGAAAATATAAATGATCTGAGAAGCCATCCCTCCAATGAGGAGGCCACCAGGCTGGTACCACTCATGTGGAACAGGGATGGGATCATTCATAGGGCACTTCAGAGTATCTGCCTTGAATGCTGCCAAAGGAGGCCACAGAAGCAGCAGCAGCACTAACCCAACCATCTGACTGCAAAGATTCTCTCTAGCTGCAGACAGTCTGCCCATCTGCAGCCTATAACTGGCATCAGCCTAGTCTGAAAAAGGTATATTGAATGGCAACTAACCCTGTCAATATATTTCATCAGCATGAATGAGGTTCAGCATGATTTTTGGCATCGGTATAGTTACAAAAGCATGAATTGTATGGCAACCAAGTTACACCAACATGAAACCAGAATGATATAGCGAGATGGGGAAACTAACAAGGCAGAAATTACCATCATCCCAGCTCTTAGGGGCACAAACAGAGGTGTATATAAAGAGTTTCTGACTTGCCTGTGAATTGTTTTCCTACTGTCTACTGAAAAGCTGCTGCAGATTGTCATGGAGAATAAATTACTTCAGATAATTGCAGGGGAGATAATTACCTCTGCAAAGTTTTCATGGTAGCAAACATGTTTTCCCTCTTCCTTTCCTCTTAAATGGTACAACTGATAGGTGGCCATAGTGAGCAAATGCCAGGAGGATAGCTAGACCCTAGGTAACAGAAAGAAGGCACTTGTGGTCTAGACCTGGAAGTGACATAAATGACCCATTATCATTGAAAGATATCAACTTTCAGTTAAAATCAGTTCCCTCCCCTTTATTAAATTGCTCTTGGGAATCAAGACCACCTGAGCTGGTCAAGTGGTAGCAAACATGAATTATCCCCTCTGCTAAGCATGGTCTGCCCTGCTTTGCATTTGAATGGGAGATGACATGTAAGCACTGAAAGACACTTTGTTTATTTGTTGTTCAATTTATATACCACCTTTCATTAAAACAATCCCAAGGTGGTTTACAGCAGAATTTTTAAAAAGATTGTAAAAGAGACACAATTACAATATTGAGCTAAAAATATAAAACAAATCTGATTAAAAATTTAAAAACACAAGCATAAAAACAGTACAAAACACAAAGAGCACCAGCCGCCACAATTATATAAAAGCCTGGGTAAAAAGCCAGGATTTAACATGCTTTCTAAAAGCTGTGATGGAGACCGAGGAGCAAATAGCCACTGGGAGAGCATTCCAGAGTCTAGGGAGCCCATTCTTAGGAAATGGGCTCACTCTGTGAACAGCACCTTCCTGCTTGCATGCAGAAGGTTCCAAATTCCCTCCCTGGCATCCTCAAGATAGGGCTGAGAGAGACTCCTGCCAAGGTTGGAGAAGCTGCTTCCAGACTGTGTAGACAATTCTGAGCTAGATAGACCAATGGTCTGACTCGATAGAAGGCAAGGCATCTTCCTACGTTCCTATGTAATCTTTTTTTTCTCTTCATCAGCCTGCTTCAATCACAAAATCCACATGGGGGAACACCACTCCCTCTACACCATTGTCCTGAGCTGAATGGGGTCCCCAAAACCCATTCTTAGGGCATGTACTCAATTAACATGCACTACTGTGAATCTTAAGGCACAGAAAAAAACAGGTGTTGCACAAGTATGTATGAATAGGCCCTTGGGCTTCCCAAGAAACAGCCATGCTACAATCACAGTTTTGTTCTCCAGGTTTTATTTAAATGAATCTGCCATACAATGTGCCCGTATTGCATCCGCAAGTTCACGTCCGGTGGAGTTGTTCAGGGTTGTGAGAGGGTTGGTATGTGCCCCTCCTCCCTTGAATCAGAATCTGGAACTATTGATTACCCACTATGATGAATTCAATGAATTATTTGTGGGGGGAAATCACTCGTAATTGGGCCAACTTAGACTCTATCTCCACAATTACTTCAGTGCCTGATGTGGAGGTGTCCAGCGGCTCCTCTTGTGTGATTAGGTTGGATCAGTTCCAGTTTGTGACTCCTGAGGATATGGACAAGCTGACTGGAATCGTACAGCCTATCACATGTTCTCTTGACCATTGCCCAACATGGCTTATATTATCTGGCAGGGGAATTGTTGTAGAAGGCCTGGTAGAGATTATAAATGCATCTCTGAGAGAAGGTAGGATGCCTCCTTGTCTTAAGGGGGCAACTATTAGACCATTTCTGAAGAAGCCTACCTTGGATCTCTCAGAGTTGAACAACTACAGGCCTGTCTCCAACCTGCCATGGCTGGGAAAGTTAATTGAGAGGGTGTTGGCCTCCCAGCTCCAGACAGTCTTGGAGGAAACTGATTATCTTGATCCATTTCAAACAGGCTTTTGGGCAGGCTATGCGGTGGAGACTGCCTTGGTCAGCCTGATGAATAATCTCCAATTGGAAATGGACAGAGGAAGTGTGACTCTGTTGGTCCTTTCATACCTCTCGGCGGCTTTCAATACTATCGACCATAGTATCCTTTTGGAGCTTCTGAGGGGTTTGGGAGTTGGAGGCACTGCTTTGCAGTGGTTTCGCTCCTACCTCTCGACAGGTTCCAGATGGTGTCCCTTGGAGACTGCTGTTCTTCAAAATCTGTACTTTTGTATGGTGTGCCCCAGGGCTCCATCTTGTCTCCAATGTTGTTTAACATCTACATGAAACCACTTGGAGAGATCATCAGGAGATTTGGTGCAGGGTGCTATCAGTATGCTGATGACACCCAAATCTATTTCTCATTGTCAGCATCATCGGGAGAAGGCATAACCTCCCTAAATGCCTGCCTGGAGTTAGTGATGGACTGCATGAGGGATAACAAACTGAGACTGAATCCAGATAAGACAGAGATACTCATTGTGCAGGGTCGCAACTTGAGAGACGATTTTGATCTGCCTGTTCTGGATGGGGTCACACTTCCCTAGAAGGATCAGGTACGCATTCTAGGGGTTCTTCTGGATTCAAGCCTCTCCCTGGTCTCCCAGGTTGAGGCAATGACCAGAAGTGCCTTCTATCAGCTTCGGCTGGTACACCAGGTGCGTCCATTTCTTGGGGTGAACAACCTCAAAACAGTGGTACGTCTGCTGGTAACCTCCAGACTGGATTACTATAATGCGCTCTATGTGGGGCTGCCCTTGTATGTAGTCTGGAAACTAAAGTTGGTCCAGAATGGGGCAGGAGCTACACTGGCTGCCGATATGTTTCCAGGCAAAATACAAGGTGTTAGTTATAACCTATAAAGACCTAAATAGCTTGGGCGCTGGGTATTTAAAAGAACGAGTTCTTCATCACGAACCCTACCACCCACTGAGATCAACTGGAAAGGTCCGTCTGCATTTGCCACTGGTTCGTCTGGTGGACACTCAGGGACGGGCCTTCTCCACTGCTGCCCCAAGGCTTTGGAATAAGAGCCTCCCCATCTCTGACAGCTTTTAAAAAGTCTTTAAAGACAGATTTGTTCACCCAGGCTTTTAATTAATATTGTTTTAATGTTTTTAATGTTTTAAAGTATTGTTTAAAAATTTTTAAATTGTTGTAATGTTTAAAACTTTTTATTTTTGTTTTAACTAATGTTTTACTTTCTGTTTTATTTTGTTGTAAACTGCCTAGAGATGTAAGTTTTGGGAGGTTTAAAAATATGTTAATAAATAAATAAATAAATAAATAAAATAAAATAAACCAAGTTTATTGGTCAGGGGCCTAGAGAAACTTTCTTATGATGCAAGGCTACAACACCTTGGGGATATTTAGTTTAGAAAAAAGACAACTGCGTGGAGTGGAGACATGAATTAAGTCTATAAAATCATGCATTGAGTGGAGAAAGTGGATAGAGATAAATTCTTCTCCCTCTCACATCACACTAGAACCAGGGGTCATCCCATAAAATTGATTGCTGGGAAATTTAGGACCAACAAACGGAAGTATTTTTTCACACAACACATAATCAGCTTGTGGAATTCTCTTCCACAAGATGTGATAACAGCCAACAACCTGGATGGCTTTAAGAGTGGCTTGGATAACTTCATGGAGGAGAGGTCTATCATCTTCTCCTAGTCAGAGGGCTATAGGCCACCTCCAGCCTCAGAGGCAGGATGCCTCTGAGTACCAGTTGCATGGGAGTAACAGCAGGAGAGAGGGCAGGCCCTTGACTCTTGCTGTGGGCTTCCAGTGGTGTCTGGTGGACCATTATGTGTGAAAGGATGCTGGACTAGATGGGCCTGGCGCCTGATCCAGCAGGGCTTTACTTACTTTTATTGTTATTACAGCCAACGGCCTCTCATTACAACAGAACCACACAGAAGACGATACATCTCGTCGCATCAATAGCATCAAAAGATCCAGCAGGGCTGTTCTTATGGGATGCTGCTCATTGTGCAGTTGTATGCCATAGATTTCTCTTTAGGATGATGCCCCAGAGAGCACCATCTAGGGATGGTTGGCTTAAAGACTCTTCAACTCCCTTTTATTGTCTAGTACTGATATGTGAGATGTGACCAATGTCCACCCTCCCACCCCATCATGGGGTGGCACATGACTGCTTTGTTTCATGAGACTGCATCGGAAGAGGAGACACCAGTCTGCAGCAGTGCCACGTAATGCCAGCTTCAGGACTGACTGACATCTCTGGGGATGGAGTTGGTCAGCGATCTAGCAAGGCAGCTACTGTTCTCCCATACAGTGTAGCTTGGCACAGTTACATGCATCATCAGGAGATATTCTGGTTTTGGAACATTTTACACATCACCTGATGTTCTAACTGTGGGAACTGTGAAACACCCAATTTAAACCGTCAGTTTACTTCTTCCAGAGCAGTTCCATTTGATCTCTTTCAGATTTTGTTCAAATTTCTTCTCTAACCATTCCACTGTGTGTTACATATTTGTGTTGTACTGACTCTGGATCCTGTGGCATGGACTGCTGCAGTTCTGCTCTGATTGGCTCATCTAAATACCCAATAGGGATGTGCAAGCTGGCTAGATTCAAACCGGTTGAAGCTGAAGTTCAGCCGGTCTGTGTTTGAACCAGACTGCCCCCAGTTCTGCTGGCAAAGGGGAATCAGATGAGGATTCCCCTTTACCAGCAATGGGGCGGGGGGGGGGGCTTCCCTAGGCCTAGAGGTGGTGGGAGGCAAGTCAGGGGTACTTAAAGTATCACCTTTGGCAATTTGACTGGAACTAGAATCAGACCAGGCCAGGTCAGTTGGAATCTGGTTTGGAATTGAATTGGACCAGGAAAACTGATTTGATGCACACCCCGAATACCAAGGGTTCCTCACAGAACCAAGACAGGGAAGCAATGTGTGATGTGGGCTAAAGGACAATTGAAGCAGGGGGGGGAATTCTATGGGGAGATGTGCAAGTCATTTCAAACAAATGGCTGACATGATCATCAAGCCCCACAGAAATGTCCAGGTTTGTGGCTCTGCTACAGAGACTGTGGGGTAACAATAGAAGCGTTTCGGTATTTCTTCCCATTATGGTAACACTTCTTGCAGTACCACCTGATTCTCCGGCCCTACTATCTTCATAGGTAAAGGGAATTATGTCAGCCAATATATCTAATTAATATAATAGTAATCACTTTGTTACTCTTATTCTCAGAAACACAGAACTGGGGATGGGGATGAGGAACATTAATTCTTTCTCCTTATTAACTGTTCTCTGCTGTTCAACTGTGGCCTCAACACAATGATGTAGCATTTCGGAGAAAAGATGCAACCCAATAACGCAGCACTGGAGGCCAAGATGGAGAAGATCTCCACAGCCACCATCTCTTTTCCCTTTGTGCTCATATAGGTGGGAACAAAGGACAGCCACACACTGCAAAATGCCAACATGCTGAAGGTAATGAATTTGGCTTCATTAAAACTGTCAGGTAACTTGCGGGCTTGGAATGCCACCATGAAGCTGGTGATAGCTAGGAAGCCCATGTAACCCAAGACAGAATAAAACATGGTGACTGACCCTTCGTTGCATTCCACAATGATTTCTTTAGTCAGTGAATGCATGTCCACATCTGGGAACGGAGGAGAAGTTCCTAGCCACAATACACAAATACCCAATTGAATAAGGGAGCAGGAAAAGACAATAGCATTGGTAAGTCTTTTCCCCACCCACTTCCTCATGTTGGACTCTGGCTTGGTGGCCATGAAAGCTACAACCACAGTGATGGTTTTGGCCAACAGACAAGAAATGGCTACTGAGAAAACAAAGCCAAAAACAGATTGTCGGAGAAAGCAGGTAACCTCGCTAGGTTGTCCAAGAAACAGCAAAGAAGAGAGGAAGCAGAGCAGGAGGGAGATGAGGAGGATATAAGTTATATCCTGGTTGTTGGCTTTGACTATGGCGGTATCTTTATGCTTTATAAAAGTTCCTAGAACCAAAGCTGTGATCATGGAAAAAGAAACAGCAACTGAGAACAAAATGATCCCTAAAGGTTCTTCATAAGACAGAAAGCTAATAGTTTTGGTGATGCATCCATTTCTCTTTTTGTCTGGATACTGATTTTCTGGGCATTCAAAACAGTCATTCATGTCTGAAAAAATAGAATGGTATCCCATTTCAGTGCTTACTCATGTGAGTTGTGACAGAACACAGATCTGACTCATTGACAAACCACAGAATTTCAGCTGCTGTAAATCTCATTTTCCCAGTTCTATCATTCTCTAAAGGCTGGTTCACATCAGTCTTCCTTGTAACAGGGATTCCCAGATGTTGAGGACTACAATTTCCATTATCCCCAGCTAAAGGCCCTTGGAACTGGGAATGCTGGGAGTTGTAGTCAACATCTGGGAATCACTGTTAGAGGGAACCCTGGTTCACAGCTGTACATACTTTCTTTTCTCATAACTGGATGGCTTGCAGCAGAACATGTAAACGTAATCCGTTAAAACAAATCCCTTTCTAGTTCAGGATTAGGAGTTCTAATTAGGTGCTAGTGTGGTAAAATCCCCCCAGCTCCCAATCAGCATGATTCAGCAGTCTAGTGGCTATCCAAACTGTTTCATGAACAATCAGGTATTCCACAGCTTAATAAATGGTTGAAACAACAATATGAATTAAGCCTATATTCTTGAAAACCTGGAAGTCTACATCCCTACCTTTTTGGTTTGAAATCTTTCTTCCTGGGCAAGGAGAACAGTCATAGCAGCAAAATTTCTCCCCTTCTTTAGCTTTTTTCTGATAGCCAGGGTGACAGTAGTAGTTGCATACAGAAACAGGCTGCACCTGTTTATGAGCAAATACTAAGTTTAGGAAAAAAGAACTTAAAATGTTTATTGATTATCAGCTGATAAAATGAGCAGTTGATATGGAATAATACAGAATATTTTACAAGCAACAATCTGCTAGTTCTTTCCTGAGCATGGTAGGCATCTTGCTTGGCTAATATAGGATACTAGCTGACCCGAGTGTCGCTGCCGCGGCTGGGCCAAGTGCCACAGCCGGGCTGCCCCCGCCCCGCCGCAACACCACAACCACACTGTCGGGTGGGCTGGGGCCCGCCGCCACCTGGCCCGCCGCCGCGGCCGGGCCGCCCCCACCCCGCCACACCACCACTACCTTGCTGTTGGGCGGGCCAGGCCGCCCCCGCCGCCTCACATCTGCGGCCGGGCTGGGGCCCGCCGCGGCCTGGCCCACCGCTGTGGCCTGGCCCAACGGTGCGGCCAGGCCCGCCGCCTCGCCTCAGCGGCCGGTCCTGGCCAGGCCCGCCGCCTCGCCTCCGCAGCTGGGCCCGCCTGGCTCCCTGGCCATGGCCGCCACCGCAGCTGGGCCGAGTGCGGCCACCGCCGCCGCCCTGCGGGGGCCGAGTGCAGCCGCCACCTGCTGAGCCGAGTTCGGCCGCCGCCGCCTCATGTCCGTGGCCAGGCCCGGCCAGGCCAGTCCCGCCGCCTCATGTCCGTGGCCGGGCCAGGCCCAGCCAGTCCCGCCGCCTCACGTCTGTGGCCGGGCCAGGTCCGCCAGCTCACCTCCGCCGCCGGGCCCGGCCAGGCCCGCCAGCTCACCTCCGCCGCCAGGCCCGGCCAGGCCCGCTGCCTAGCATCCGCGGCCGGGCCCACCTGGCTCCCCGGCCATGGCCGCCGCCGCTGTTCTCCTGGGTGCGCCAGGACCAATCAGGCGCCCCAGCAGCCCAGCCAATCAGCTGGGCTGCCGGGACGCATTTCTCCTGGGCACACCCAGGAGAAATATATATATAGATATATAGGATAATCTGGGGACTATATAAAAAGATGAGTAATAATTTCAAGGTCTTGTCCAGTAGAAACAGGACAATTTTTTTAATCTGGCTACCCTACAGGTCTTCCACAGTTTAAGCAGATTATGGTAGATGTTTCTTTTCTAACCAAAATACAAAAGTTGTTAAGAACAGAGAGATATAGTACTTTAATAATCTTTCTCATGTTAACTTTTGAGTAAAATACATGCACCTAATTTTAATATGTATAACCTAATCATCCAAGACCATGTCAGCTCTGCAGCAATGGGAACTTCTCCCCATCTCACCTGTTTGGAACATGAAGTGGATGCTAAAGAAACCCTAGAATACATACCTGGTTAAAGCCTCCATGCCACACAATTACATTCTCATTAATGGTGAATTCCTTCCCTTCATTGTCGGGATCCACCCTTCCTACCTTCACTCTCTGGAAGGACTTGTTGGAGAAAGTGACTAAGTTTATTATTTCAAATCCACCTCCCATCTCCCTATTATCATTAAAAGTTATTGTTTCCCCAGCTGAGTTATTAAATGAAATGCCGTGAAGAAATGGGTGGAGCTAATTGAAAGAAAAGAAATTAACAAAATTACTGGAGTCTTCATGCCACAATGTACAATTACCTTTCCTTGCTGATGCATATTTATGTAGTTTCACATAGACCCAGGGGCGGATTAATCCATAGGCAAGATAGTCACTTGCCTAAGGTGGCAAATTCTAAGAGGCGGCAAAATTTTGGTGGAGATGGCAGCAAAACCTCCTTCCCTGAGCCTACCTGGCACCCAAATGGCAGGTTGGTCCATTTTTGGCACATTTCGAGCCTCTGCATGCACACACACACACACACGTGCGCAGAGAGCACCGAAATGGCCCAAAATTGGCCGAACCTGTCATTTGGGTGGCAGGCAGGCCCAGAGAAGGTCCTCTTGCCACTGCCTCCACCTCCCCTACTTTGGTCTCCCCTCACCTCCATGAGTTCCCACACCCCACTGGTCACCCCCCACACAGCAGCAGTTTTAAAAAGTTTTTAAAAAGATTTAACTTGCCCCCGACCAACCCGCCAAGCCCTCAAGTTGGGATGGCCAATCTTTTTTGCCTACCGGTGGCAAAAATCTTAATCTGCCCCTGAAAATACAGCTTGCACTGCTAAAAGAGTGAAAATCTCACTTTGGTTTTCCTTTAGGCTTTAGATATGAAAGAAAATTTGAATGTCCAATATCTTCTGAATGAAAAGTGTCTAGAATGCCATTTTACCAGTTGTGCAAAATTGGTAGGAGTTTTGGAGAAATTAGATCATGTTTCAGCTTATATTAACATGTCCAGCAAAACAAAGATGTTTCATTCAGGAGACATTACCTTCCAAGGCTGCAGATCTTGAAGGTCAGCACTTTTAGCCTCCCTTCCAGCTCTGCGGCTGATTGTATATGAGTGAAGGGAATCCAAGGCATGCGCCAGAGTATGAACAGCATTATAAATACTGTAGCTGTGGCCAGTCATGCCCATTTCAAACATTGGCCCAGGAAGGTTCTCCACCCTCTCCTTCCCGGTACATGCTCCGTCAACTTCTATCAGACCTTGGGCATCTATAAATGAGCAGTCAAATGCTTGCTCCCAAAAGTCTCTGAGAAAACCATTTCCTTTGTTGTAGTAGGGATTTATGCTCCAAAGATATTCCTCAAATCCTTGAATTTCTCTTAAGTGAATTGTGAAGGAAATGGCACCTTGGAACAGAGAAAAATCCCAACCCCTTTGAATGCCTGTTGATATGAAATCAATCTGAGTTGTCATAATCCAGACTTTTCTAAATGATGCATTTTCCTTATTTCCAGGATCTCGGAAAAAGATAAACGTTCTCAGCCATAACATTGTCATAGAGTCTCCATAAATAATAAATGTACTGACTCTTTTGTCTGTAAAAGGTACATAAATATTTGAGATTATAAAATCAAGTTCTTCAAAGGGGTCCAAACGGGCTTGTTGTGGGACTCTTTCTGTGAGGGCTGAACAGATTGCATTCTGGGAAAGCAATGGCTCCAGGGTCTGCAAGAAATGTTCTCCACTGTCATCATCCACAACAAAAAGCCCAACCCATGTCCATCCAAAATGCAGAAGCAAATGGATAATTCCCATATATAGATGGGCTTCATTTGGGACCATGCGATAAAATGAGGGGAGCTGCATTGAACGTATTTTCTCTGGGGGAAATGAGCCATATGTGAGCTAGAAGGAGAAAAAATACAGGTATTTGGAGAAAGGAGAAGTTACTGATTAAGTGCCTGTATTTGTTTTGGAACAAACATACTGAGCCCTTTCTCATGATTCCATGATCAGGCTTGAGGGTGGGCAGCAGGGAAGGCTGCAGCTGCTTACCCTCCCCATAGATGACCTAGAAGAGTTTCTGTGTGCATGGATCATGGACCCAGATGAGTAGCTGCTGCCCCAGGCAGGATCCCAGCAGTTCTATATGGATCCCAGCGGTTGCATGGGCAGCCAATACCAGGTTTAGCTGCTCTAGCCTGGTCTTGTCTGCTCATGAGAACAGCCTCACTGTATGTTTGGAGTTGAAGTCAAGGATTCTTCCAGTGGAACTTTCTCAAGTTCTGGAAATATGATGCAATTTGTACATTTTCTTTTTGCCAATTATAGTTCTTCCCAAACTAGGAAAGGAGCCCTAGAATGGAAAGAGTACAGTGCAACTTGTGAAAGTCCTCATAGATTCATAGGTCCATCTTACTTATTGCTATCAACCCCGCTAACTTGGCAAAGAGGCACCTTTTAACATGGTGATTCTCTTTATTTAGTGGGGGGGGAGTAACTGGCCCTATCCACCCCCAGCACCGTACCTCCAGTGACTGTCGCTGGTGTCTATCTGATGTTTCTTTTTAGATTGTGAGCCCTTTGGGGACAGGGAGCCATCTTATCTTATTTATTTATTATTTCTCTATGTAAACCACCCTGAGCCATTTTTGGATGGGTGGTATAGAAATCGAATAAACAGACAAACCAACCAACCACTTTGGGAACTTTTGTTGAAAAGCAGTATTAAAATATTTGTAGTAGTAGATCCTACCTGTGGAATCTTGTAGAGACCTAATATGTCTGCCATGCGGGAGGAAATATCAAAGCCAAGGCCTCCAATTACCCCAATTAAGTCCTCCCAATTGTCACATTTATAGTTGGCAGTAAATCTATGCGATTTGAAGAGGAGGTCCAATACAGTCCGATAAGTCATTCTTGAATCATGGTAGCTGTCAAAGATGTGGAACCCGAGTGTGATATTGGGCAAGATCTGGGGGTGCTGGTTGATCTCATTTACAGCAAATGCCAAGGCCAGGACATGCTGGTGAAACTTTGTCACCACACTATAAATAGGATTTCATTATTTTAGATGTTGTTTTATTTTAGTGGTTAAGTCTACAGTGCTTGAAGTCTTTAATACCCAATATCAGTCATTTCAGTCCCTTTTAGAGTGCAAGGATAACCTTTGATTTGTTCATGCTAACTGACATACAATGGCCATTCACACAATCAAAAAGAGTGTTCTAGCCAGGTTTGGCAGTTGTGTGTGCTCCCAGTTTTTCGCTTTGTGTAAGCAAAGTAGGAGGAAAACCTGGGTAGAAATGATTGTGTGTAAGCAAGGTGGGAGGAAAACTTGGGTAGCTTCTCCTCCTACCTCAATCACTTCTACACAGATTTTCCTCCTACGTTGTTTACACACAAACAAAAACTTGGAGCACACACAGCTGCCATATATGGGAATAATAATAATAGACATTGAAAAATGTAATCAACAAATGCAAGATCTAATAACACCAGAATTAATATGTGAAAGAGCAAAGAAAATTAAAAATTGGACTGCACCAGGTGATGAACTGCATGGTTTCTGGCTTAAACAACTGACAGGCCTCCATAAACAACTATCAGAACAGTTCAATCCCATCTTGCAAGGAGGCAATATTGAACAATGGTTAACAACTGGTAAAACACACCTCATAATGAAAGATCCAGCAAAAGGTGCAGTTCCAAGTAATTATAGACCGATAACCTGCTCGACAACCATGTTCAAATTATTAAATGGAATAATAGCAGATGAAATAATGCAACACTTATTAACTAATAAGCAGCTTCCAGTTGAACAGAAAGGAAATTGCCCAAACATTAGAGGCACAAAAGATCAGCTGCTGATTGACAAAATGATTTTAGAAAATTGTAAAAGAAGGAAAAAAAAGTTTAAGTGTTGCATGGATTGATTACAGGAAGGCCTTTGACTCATTGCCTCATACATGGATACTAAAATGTTTAGAAACCACTGGTGTCAGCAAAAACATTCAGATATTTATAAATAAATAAACAGCAATGAGCATGTGGAGTACGCAGTTAATCAATGGCAAGATACTTGTACAGGTTAGCATTATAAGAGGTATTTTCAAGGGGACTCACTATCCCCACTATCTTTCTATGAAATTGATTGACAGGTGATTCAGGACAGAGAAAGAAAGGGCTTCACACAAGGTACAACAATAACAATAATAATACTCACTATCCCCTCTGTTTGTAATCGCCATGACTCCACTTTCACAAATACTAAACAAAACAGGCCTTGGATACCAAACATCTAAAACATCAAGTAAAATAAACCATCTGCTCTTTATTGATGATTTGAAGTTGTATGAAAGATCCCAATTGGAAATTGAATCACTGCTAAATACTGTCCGTATATTCAGTAGCAATATAGCAATGGAGTTTGGACTAGATAAGAGTGCTGTATTAATTATGGACAGAGGAAAAACAACAAAAACAGAATAGAACTGCCCAGTGCAAACATCATCAAGAATTTGGAAGAGAAAGAGCATTACAAATACTTGGGAATTCTTCGGGCTGATAACATCAAACATACTGAAGTTAGAAGAAAAATGGGAAGTGAATACATCAGGAGAGTTAGAAAAATTCTAAAAGTCCAAACTAAATGGTGGGAACACCATACAAGCCATAAGCACCTGGGTTTTCCCATCATTAGATACACTGCAGGAATAATAGACTGGACCCAGGCAGAGCTAGAGACGCTAGATCGTAAAACCAGGAAAATAATGACCATCAGTCAAGCACTGCATCCCCACAGTGATGTAGATGGGTTATATCTTCCTGCAGCTCAGGTGGAAGAGGAATGCTACAAGTCCATTGAACAGTAGAAGAGGAGAAAAGAGGCCTTGAAGAACATATAAAGGACAGCAAAGAAGATGCACTTAAAATGGTCAACAATGAGAAATTATTAAACACCAGTGAAACAAAACAGGCCTACAAGAATGAAGAACAGAGCAGAAAAATGGAAAAATAAGCCATTGCATGGTCAATATTTGCACAATATAACTGGAAAAGCAAACATCATTAAGACCTGGCAGAGGCTTAAGAATGGCAACTTGAAGAAAGAAACAGAGCCTAAATACCAGCTGCACAAGAACAGGCACTAAGAACAAATGCAATAAGAGCAAAAGCAGGGGAAAACTCAACAAACAGCAAGTGCTGCCTTTGTAAAGAAGCAGATGAAACAGTGGACCACTTAATTAGCTCTTGCAAAAAGATCACACAGACTGACTGCAAACAAAGGCATGACAAGGTAACAGCGATGAGGGACTGGAACATCTGCAAAAAATACAAGCTACCTGTAGCCAAAGTTTGGTGGGACCACAAAACTGAAGAAGTTGTAGAAAATGATGATGTAAAGATATTATGGGACCTCTGACTACAAACAGATATACATCTGCTACACAAAACACCAGATATAACTGTAGTTGAGAAGCAAGAAAAACTAGTCAAAATAATTGACACAGCAATACCAGGTGACAGTAGAATGGGGGGGGGGATAGAACAACCAATAATATATAAAGATCACATTAAAACTGAAAAGTTGTGGCAGAAGAAGACCAAAATAATCCCAGTAGTAATTGGTGCCCTAGGTGCAATTCCAGAACACCTTGAAGAGCACCTCAATACCATAGGGGTCACGGAAATTATCATCAGTCCATTACAAACAGCAACTTTACTGGGAACAGCTTATATTTTGCAATAATATTTTTAAACAACAACAACATTGACAATAAAATTCAGGCATCCCATGTCCTTGGGAAGGACTCGATGTTTGACTAAAACAAACCAGTCAATAACATCTGTCTGACTGTGTGAACAAATAATAAATAAAAATAATAATGAACTTGAACACCATCTCGACACCTTGGGCATCAATAAAATTACAACACATCAAACACAGAAGGCCACACTACTCAGAACAGCACAAATACTACAACAATATCTGTTGTATCCAGGACACACAAGAGACAGGGTCCACCATTTCCTTTATTGTAAGCCATCTCTTAAGATAATGCAGCCATCAGGAGCTGAGCAAGCAGTGAGTCAAGCCAAAGCAAGACTGCTCTATTATTGTTCTCTGTTCTCTTTTATATATTTGATACACTGATCCCTTTCAGCTGGTTCTCATACTCAATACATTAAAGGAACAGTAATTTAAAATCACATCACCAAAATATCTTTAATTCTTCCTTAGTTATCCTAGACCTTTGGAAAGGGCACAATAATAACACAAATCTAGTTATTAACATCTGGCAGACTGTCTGTAAATAGCATAATAAACAAATTTATTTGTTAGCCGCCCCATAACAAATTGTCCTCTGGGCGGCTTACAACACAACATTAAAACATGAGACAAAAACACACAATAACAGACCAAAAATGGGTCAAGGGGAGAAATTACACAATATAATACGTATACAATATAACACAATATAATATGTTATATATACGTATTATATACGTTTTATATATATATATATATAAGTTACAATCACATCCAAAATATATACATATATTTTTTTTTAAAAAAGGCCTGAGTGAACAAAAAGGACTTTACATGGCATCTAAAAGAACAAAGTGATGGTGCCAGGCAAATCTCACTGAAGAGGCTATTTCATAAACAGGGTGCAACCACTGAAAAGAACACAGTTTTTGATTGTGTGAATGGCCTCACAGACTAAGTGCCTTAGCAGCAACATTGCATTCTGGACCAAAGATCTCGACCAAGGAAAATCATCTCTACATCCTTCCTTAGCTGCCTGTTCCACCCAAAAATATTTCACATGAGGCTCGGGGACATATTTTCAGGTGGCACAGGCAGCTGTGGAAGGAAGAGGAGATTATTTTTCCTTACTATGCATCCATAGACCAGGAGGATCACTCCTGGTGTTTCGTTAGTCTGTATGTCAGCCCTGGTTTCTGAGCAAACAGACAAACACCTCCCTCTTGAGTTGAAATATGATGCATTAGAATACAATATAATCCAATATGATTACAATACAATACAAAAAAATGTAATTAGAATATAGTATGATGCATTCAAAGAAAGCTGTTTGTGTTCTGCATAGTGTTTTGACATGTATACAACAATCTCTTGCTTTTCCTTCTGGAGTGATTTTATTTTTTAAATAGAAAACATTTCCATTTCTGATCCTCTCTGTAAGGTAAAGTGTACCATCAAGTCGATTTTGACTCCTGGCACCCACAGAACCCTGTGGTTTTCTTTGGTAGTATACAGAAGGGGTTCACCATTGCCTACTCCCACGCAGTATGAGATGCTATCCTATATTTACCAATCAATCGCTTTGGTTCATGCATCTTAACAAGGGCTCCACAGCACAGAATATCTTATTCATTTCTAAGGTGCCAAAATATCCTTTGTTATTTTTCAGGTTAAAATATAGCCAGAGAAACTGAGCAAAAAAGTTTTCTCTGGCTCAGTTTCTTGAACTTTAGTTCTGAAGCTGGTGAATGTCATAGCAGATCTTCAATTATTTATAAACCATTAATCTTATTTTTCCCCTAGGCATTTTTCACATCCTCACCAATGGCTGAACCATATATGTTCTTTGCATATCTGCATGCATGCAAATTTGGTGTCACAGAAATGAATCAAAATATCTCTTACCACCCCCACATCAATTTCCAAAATAAAAAGAAGATCAAAGTCCATAATTACTGTAAACTTAGCTGAATGCAAAGGAAGGAAGGAAGGAAGGAAGGAAGTCATTGAGAAGCAGAGAACTAAGTGGATACAAGTGGACTAAGTGCATCTTTCACAATTGCATGAACTATTCTTAGATTTCCTGATCTGGTCAAACTCACACTGTTCAGGAAGAAAAACTAATTCCTTACCATGGAACCTCAAACAATTTCAGAGAAGGCTGTTCCTTGAAGGAAATGGCAGAGAAAACATAAATGATCTGAGTAGCAATCCCACCAATAAAGTGGTCACCTGCCTGGTACCACTCATGTGGAATAGGAATGGGATCATATGTGGGACACCTGGTAGTAACGACCTTGCACACCTTCTGAGGCAGCAGAATCAGCAACACTGTCAGCCTCAACATCCTGACCTTCTAGACATGGACTTCTCTGCATCCATCTCCAGCAATGATCAATTGAACCCCAGTTGATTCTGCATATTCAATTCTTAGAGGGAACCTAAGAATCTGCCTTAGTTTGCATAGCAACAGGTTTACAAATGTGTGCCTTGAACAGCAGCCAGAATTGCTCAAACCGAAGCCTGGCCAAGCACATGAAAAATATGCCAACTCTCAACCCACACAAATAATCCATTTGCAGGCATGCTTCTTGATTTTATTTTCTACTGCCTTTGGGGAAGTCTTTGGGGCTTTGGCCAACCTAACAAATCACAGTGCTTTGGATAATTGCAGGGGGAGTGAAATCTCTGCATGGCATGGACTAAAAAAAAAACATGTTTTTTTTTCCAAGCTGCAGGTCTCTACATAGTTCACCCCTGTTCTTAACTGGGTTCAAGATTTTCTTGGTGAGTAAATACATGCCTGCCAACATGTCCCTATTTTCCCATTCACCTGAATAGGAAAATAGGGGCATGTTGGCAGGTATGGTAAATAGGAAAGTTTATTAGGAATGGTGCCAACATTTCATAAAAAGTAACCTTCAAAGGCTGACATCCTGACTAGGGATGCGCAAAAAATTTTGGGCACAGATCGATCTGTGCCCGAAATGAGCAATTTCGGGTGATTCGGGTCCGAACTGAATCACCCCCGATGTCCCCCGATATTTTTTGGGCCCGAGCTGAATCACCCCTGATTCGGGCCTGAAAAATTCGGGTGATTCGGGCTGACGTCTCTTTGAATTTCCCGCCTTTTTGCCTCCATTGATTTGAATGCAAAAACGTCTGATGTGACGTCAGCTCGAATTTTGGGTCCCCCCAAAATCAGCCCTTTGCCCAATCCCCCTGAAATTTAGGTGGTAGCCTCCAACCATTGGGCACTACCACCCCACCCCACTATTTTGCCCATGGTACACGTTTTTCATACCCAAAACAATTTGGATTCAGATTCGGATTTAATCCGAATCCGAACCGAATCAGGGGTGATTCGGGTAGCCCAGATTCGAGCACAGAACAGAATGGGGGTGATTCGGTTCGGGTCCCAAACCGAATCACCGAAAACCCGAATTGCACACCCCTAATCCTGACTAACAGAGTGCTTCCACAACAAAGTTGTGCTAGCACAAGATCATGTAGCCACACTAAATCAAGGGTATTTTCAGAACTGTGCGATTTCTGTACTGCACAAATGTTCCCTTTAAAAGCACCTCACATGATTTAAATGGAACTTTTGTGCAGCACAGAAATAGCTACATTAGTCTGGAACGTAAGATCCAGATTTACTGCAAGTAGCTAGCACAGCAGCCTTGCTGGTTTTGTGGTAGCAAGCATGAATTGTCCCAGGTCTGCTCTGGTTTATATTTGAATGGGAGACATGTGTGAGCACTGTGAGATATTCCACTCATGGTGGGGCTGCTCTGGGAAGAGCACCTGCATGCTTGGATGCAGAATATTCCAAGTTCCAAGTTCCATACCTGGCATCTCCAAGATAGGGCTGAGAGAGACTCCTGCCGGTAACCACTGCCAGTCAACACTGAGCTCAACGGACCAATAGTCTGATTCCATATAAAGTAGCTTCCTATGTTCCACCATTATTCAGGATGTTAGAGTATTAAAGGGTTCCTCTAAGGGGGGAAAATGTAATTCAAGGATATTAGAATCAGGGGACCTGATTCAGATCAGGTCCATGGTGCAGAAGTAAAGAATATTTAACCCTGTTTTCCAGGCTAGTTTCCTCTTCCTGTCCAAGACCATGGAGGAAGAGAATAAGAACATAGGAACAGCCCTGCTGGATCAGGCCCATGGCCCATCGAGTCCAGAATCCTAGGAAGAGCTGAGGGCATGTCATCTCTCCTACCGGTTGCTACTCCGCTGCAACTTTTATTCTGAGGCATCTTGCCACTGAGGCTGGAGGTGGCCTATAGCTCTCATAGTAGTAGCCATTGATAGACCAGTCCTTAATTAATTTATCTAAACAACTCTTACAGACATTCAAGCTGTCAGCTGTCACCACATCTTGCAGCAGAGAATTCCATACATTGATTATGCATTGTGTGAAAAAGAACTTCCTTTGTTGTTCCTAAATTTCTTGGCAATCAGTTTCATGGGATGCCCTCTGGTTCTAGTGTTATGAGAGAGGGAGCAAAATTATTCTCTGTCCACTCTCTTTACGCCATGCATAATTGTATACACCTCTATCACATCTCCCCTTAATCACTTCTTTCCAAACTAAAAAGCCCCAGAGGCTGTAGCCTTGCCTCGTAAAGAAGGTGCTCCAGACCCTTGATCATCTTGGTTGCCCTCTTCTGAACTTTTTCCAGTTCTACAATGTCCTTCTTAAGATATGGTGACCAGAACTCCACACAGTACTCCAGATGTGGCCACATCATAGTTTTCTATAAGGGCATTATAATATTAGCAGTTTTTTCCCCAGTCCCATTCCTAATAGTACCTAGCATGGGATTGGCCTTTGTCATCACTACCGCACACTGAGTCCACACTTTCAATGAGCAGTCCACCATGACCCCAAGATCTCTGTCCTGGTCAGTCACTAACAGCTCAGATTCCATCAGTGTATATGTGAAGTTGGGGTTTTGTTTTGCTCCAATACGCATCACTTTACACTTCCTTACACTGAACCAAATTTGCCATTTTGTTGCCCACTCACCCAGTTTGGAGAGATCTTTTTGCAGTTTGTCACAATCTGTTGTGGATTTCACTACCCTAAATAGTTCAGTGTCATTTGCAAATCTGGCCACCTCGCTGCTTACCCCAACTTCTAGATCATTTATGAATGAATTAAAAAGCACTGGTCCTGGTACATGAAGTATCGGGGTAGCCCTGACTCCAATAGGGCAGGTTCATTCCTGGGCGGATGGAGCCCAATAATCAGCCCAGATGAGAGGACTTAAGATCAAAGTTTTATTTGCCCTTAAGTAGCAAAGATGCTGCTCGGCTCGTGCTCAAAGCAGGACAGAGGCCTGATACAAAAGCACATATTTATACACCAAATTATCCTTAAGAAAACATTTACACACACAAAAAGCAGTTGTATGTCATAACTCATAGTTAGTTCCTGTTTCGGCTGGGAATAGGTCATAAATTATGCGTGCAAGCAGTTGGCTAGCCTGGGCCAGTCTTATCTTGCTCCTTCAGCACTTGCGATTACCATGCTAAATATGATTTTTGCTAACTGAGGGGAAAACAACTACCAGGGATGAAAACCATTTCAGCATAAGCACAAATCTTATTGCAGACCCAAACAAAATGGCAAAGCTTATGTCAAGCGATTGTTTTTGATTTCAACTTATATAGCCCATACACCAGTACAGATCCCTGGGGAACACCACTTCTTACTTCCCTCTGTTTAGAGAACTGTCCATTTAAACCTATCCTCTGTTACCTTCCACCAACCAGTTACCAATCCACACATGACGCTGTCCCCTTATACCATGACTGCTAATTTTCCCCAAGAGTCTTTGATAAGGAACTTTGTCAAAAGCTTTTTGAAATCCAAGTATACTATGTTAACTGGATCACTATTATCCATATGCCTATTGACACTCGAAAAGAACTCAAAAGGTTTGTTGAGGCAAGATTAACCTTGGCAAAAGCGATGCTGGTTCTCCCCCAGCAGGGTGTTTTTTTTCCTGTGTTTAACAATTTTATCCCTAAGAATGCTTTGCAACAATGTGAATCTAACAAGCCTGTAATTACCTGGATCCCTTTTTGAAAATCTGTTTCTATTGCTGCTTCTGTGTGTTTTTACCCATTTATAGTTTTTATGCTTGTATTTTATAGTTTTTAAATTAGATTTGCTTTATATTTTTAGCTTAATATTTTAATTGTCATTTTTATTGTATGTTTTTTAACTTTTGTAAACCGCCTTGGGGTTGTTTTTAATGAAAGGCGGTATATAAATTCAACAATAAATAAAATAAAATAAAATAAAATAAATCTGTGTTACATTGGCTATATTCCAGTCCTCTGGTACATAGCCTAATTGTAGGGATAAGTTATATATTTTTGAAAGGAGATCATCAATTTCACCTTTGAGTTCTTTAAGGACTTGTGGGTGGATGCCATCTGGCCCAGGCGATTTGTTATTTTTTAAATTTTTCCAGACAGTTTAGAACATCATCTCTCATCATCTTGATCTGACTGAGTTGTTGTTGTGGTTGTTGTTATTTACATTTATATCCCGCTCTTCCTCCAAGGAGCCCAGAGCGGTGTACTACATACTTGAGTTTCTCTTTCACAACAACCCTGTGAAGTAGGTTAGGCTGAGAGAGAAGTGACTGGCCCAGAGCCACCCAGCTAGTTTCATGGCTGAATGGGGTTTTGAACTCGGGTCTTCCCGGTCCTAGGCCAGCACTCTAACCACTATACAATGCTGGCTCTCTTTAGTCTCTGTTCTTTAGTCTCTGTTGCTAAGAAGCTTGGATATATACTCAGTATCCTCTGCTGCGAAGACAGATGCAAAGAACTCATTTAGCTTCTTTTCAATTTCCATATCCTCCTTCATTATCCCATTTACTCCCTAATCATCTAGCAGTCCAACCACCTCCCTGGCAGGTTTCCTGCCTCTGATGTATTTAAAGAAGTTTTTGTTATTCCCCTTGGTGCTCTTAGCTAAATGTTCCTCAAACTCTCTTTTTGCACCCCTGTTGGTCTCCTTGCATTTCTTTTGCCAGAGGTGGGAGTGTACTTGAGGAAACCTCATTGAAATTAAGAGGAGATGTTGGACATGGATAACTTATCATATTAATTTCAGTGGGACTTCCTCCAGTATATTAAGTCAGGGTGTCAGCTCAGCCAGAGTCTTTCAATATTTCTTTTGTATTAGTTGCTCCTTCTTGTTTAACTGGGGCCTCAGAACAATGATGAAGCATTTAGGAGAAAAGATAAAAACCAGTAAGCAAGCACTGGAGACCAAGATGGAGAAGATCTCCACAGCCACCATCTCTTTTCCTTTTGTGCTCAGGTAGGTTGGAATGAAAGACAGCCACACACTGCAAAATGCCAACATGCTGAAGGTGATGAACTTGGCTTCATTAAAAATGTCAGGTAATTTGCGAGCTTGAAATGCCACCATGAAGCTGGCTATGGCCAATATACCCATATAGCCCAGAACACAGTAAAACATAGTGACAGATCTTTCATTGCATTGAACAATGATTTCTTTAGCTAAAGAGTTCCTGTCTACATCTGGGAATGGGGGAAACATTCCTAACCACACAGTAGAAATGCCTGCTTGAACAAGGAAGCAGGAAAGTACAATGGAGTTGGCCAGTCTTTTCCCCACCCACTTCCTCATGCTGGACCCTGGTTTGGTGGCCATGAAGGCTACAACCACTGTAATGGTTTTGGCCAATACACAAGAAATGGCCACTGAAAAGATGATGCCAAAAGTTGGCTGGCGGAGGAGACAAGTCACTTTACCAGGCTGGTCAAGAAATAGCAAAGCAGACAGGAAGCAGAGCAGAAGGGAGATGAGGAGCATGTAGGTGAGATCCCGATTGTTAGCTCTGACTATGGGGGTATCCTTGTGAGTAATAAAAATTCCTAATACCAAAGCTGTAATCAGGGAAAAAGAAACAGCAACTGAGGCTAAGCTGATCCCTAAAGGTTCTTTATAGGACAGAAAGCTTCTAGTTTTGGGGATGCATCTATTTTTGTCCTTGCTTGGGTAGTGATCTTCTGGGCATCTGAAACAGTCTTCTGTATCTGAAAGATAGAAATAAATCCTGTTTCAGCACCAATTCCTGTGTGACTTGCACACAATTCTCACATGGCAGTTCATGTTGGCTTCTGACTTCCAATTTCAGAAGGGGAAATGGTAACACAAACAAAAGCAATGGCTGATATCCTTCCTGACTAACAAACTGTCAGGGTGGCAATGCTGCATTCCAGAATAAGGAAAAATTATTAATCCTTTTCTCCACAGCTTCCTGTACCACTCGAATATATGTCCATCAGTCTAGTGGTGGCCAGTGCACACTGGGGCAAGGGGTGATGTGGGAGGCGCACCCCCCCCACACACACCCCAGCAAGCACCCGCCTCCACTGCATGATCTTTAAGGGCCATATTTTCGGGGGGTGGAGGCAGCTTTTTCTCAGACTTTTCTTACTCCTGCAGCAACGCTTCATTGGTCAGGATGTCAGCCAATACATATAATTTTTCAGTTTATTAAATTGTTAATGGCAGCTGCTGTATGTATTGTTGCATTAGTTAGTTTTTAATTCAGGTTAAAGACTTTTTAAAAAACCCTAAAAGATATTTCAATCTTTTAAAACTGAGTTTCAACAGTTAGACTAATTTATTTATTCATTCATTCATTTATTTATCAAATTTGTACACCGCCCCAAACTTTCATCTCTGGGCAGTTTACAATAGGTTAAAAATATATACAAAAAACTTAAAACAATTTAACGATTTAGAAATAAACCACAGATTAAAACCCCCAAAATGTAGGATGCTGAGAAAGCTGAGAAAGCTTTCAAGAGAAAGCTAATTAAAGAAACACATTTTGGATATGATGAAGTTGCTTTGTTATGGAAGTTTCCCTCAGATGCCAGAAAGGCGGAAAACAGTTTTAAAATATCATTGCAAGCAAAGTCTCCTGGAGGCTTTACAGACAGGGCTTCTACCCCGAATCCCCTTCGGGAGAGAGTGTGTGTGTTCACACACCAGCCAAACCTACCCTGAAGTCCCTTCAAGATCCTTGGACCCACGCCACACACAAGTCGAGCTTTGTCTTACAAATTCTGTCTTACCTCGAGGTCTTTCCGGGTTTTAAAAATGCTGGTTTTAAGCTACTTTTTCTGGAAACACTGGAGCAAATAGGGAGAGGCACTGATGTAGAATCATTAGCATGATAAGAGGGATACGCTATTTACAAATGCGGATGTAGCTCTTTAGTAATCTCTCCCCCCCAATTGTCTAGAAGGAAAACACTATGTGAACTTGCATCAAATGCAAACCCGAGAGCAGAGTGGAGGGGCTGCTTCCCTCAGTGCCATGAGTGTAATTCGAAATGGCTTCGCTCCACATTTACCCCGCAGCATGAAGCCATGTGCAAATAATTACCTGTTGGATTTTTTATTTTCCCCCACACTAACATGCAGTATGAATTAGCCCAGTGAGACCTGGATATGCCCAGTGAGACCTTAATTTCATTTATCAATCGATCAATCGATCTATCAATCTATCTTGTAAATAAATAGATAGTACATAAGAACATAAGAGCAGCCCTGCTGGATCAGGCCCAAGGCCCATCTAGTCCAGCATCCTGTTTCTCACAGTGGCCCACCAGATGCTGCTGGAAGCCACAGGCAGGACTTGAGGGCGAGCCCTCTCTCTTGCCATTACTCCCCTGCAACTGGTTCTCAGAGCCATCCTGCCTTTTGAGACTGGAGGTGGCCCACAGCCATCCGACTAGTAGCCATTGATGGACCTCTCCTCCATGAAGTTATCCAAACCCCTCTTAAAGCCATCCAGGTTGCTGGCTGTCACCACGCCCTGTGGCAGAGAGTTCCACAAGTGGATAATGTGTTGTGCGAAAAAGTACTTCCGCTTTTTGGTCCTAGACCTCATGGCAATCAATTTCATGGAGTGACCCTGGTTATAGTGTTATGTGAGAGGGAAAAGAATTTCTCTCTCTCCAAATTCTCCAAACTATGCATGATTTTATAGACCTCTATCAGGTCTCCCCACAGTCGTCTTTTTTTCTAAGCTAAAAAGCCCCAGATGTTGTAGTCTTGCCTCATAAGAAAGGCACTCTAGGCCCCTGATCATCTTGGTTGCCCTCATCTGCACCTTTTCCAGTTCAACAATGTCCTTTTTAAGATGTGGTGACCAGAATTGTACACAGTACTCCAAGTGTGGTCGCAACATAGATTTGTATAAGGGCATTATAATACAGGTGAAACTCGGAAAATTAGAATATCGTGCAAAAGTCCATTAATTTCAGTAATGCAAATTAAAAGGTGAAACTGATATATGAGACAGATGCATTACATGCAAAGCGAGATAAGTCAAGCCTTAATTTGTTATAATTGTGATGATCATGGCGTACAGCTCATGAAAACCCCAAATCAACAATCTCAGAAAATTAGAATATTACATGGAACCAATAAGACAAGGATTGAAGAATAGAACAATATCGGACCTCTGAAAAGTATACAGTGTACTGTGCTTGATTGGCCAGCAAACTCGCCTGACCTGACCCCATAGAGAATCTATGGGGCATTGCCAAGAGAAGGATGAGAGACATGAGACCAAACAATGCAGAATTGCTGAAGGCCGCTAATGAAGCATCCTGGTCTTCCATAATACCTCATCAGTGCCACAGGTTGATAGCATCCATGCCACGCCACATTGAGGCAGTAATTGCTGCAAAAGGGGCCCAAACCAAGTACTGAATACATATGCATGCTTATACTCTTCAGAGGTCCGATATTGTTCTATTCTTCAATCCTTGTCTTCTTGGTTCCATGTACTATTCTAATTTTCTGAGATTGTGGATTTGGGGTTTTCATGAGCTGTACGCCATGATCATCACAATTATAACAAATTAAGGCTTGACTTATCTCGCTTTGCATGTAATGCGTCTGTCTCATATATCAATTTCACCTTTTAATTTGCATTACTGAAATTAATGGACTTTTGCACGCTATTCTAATTTTCCGAGTTTCACCTGTATTAGCCGTTTTATTTTCAATCCCCTTTCTAATGATCCCTAGCATTGAATTTGATTTTTTCACAGCTGCCGCACATTGAGTCGACACTTTCAACGAGCTGTCCACCACGACCCCAAGACCCCTCTCCTGGTCAGTCACCGACAGCTTGGATCCCATAAGCATATACTTGAAGTTGGGGTTTTTCATCCCAATGTGCATCACTTTACACTTGCTAACACTGAACTGCATTTGCCATTTTGTTGCCCACTCACTCAGTTTCGAGAGATCCTTTTGGAGCTCCTCACAATCCGTTTTGGATTTCACTACCTGGAAGAGTTTGGTATGATCTGTGAATCTGGCCACCTCGCTACTTACCCCTGCTTCTAGACCATTTATGAATAAATTAAAAAGCACCGGTCCCATTACAGATCCCTGTGGGATCCCACTTCTTACTTCCCATCCATTGTGAAAACTCTCCATTGATACCTACCCTCTGTTTCCTGTCTTTCAGCCAGTTAGCAATCCAAACATGTACCTTTCCCCTTATCCCATGACTGCTAAGTTTCCTCAGGAATCGTTGATGAGGAACTTTGTCAAAAGCTTTTTGGAAGTCCAGGTAGACTATGTCAACTGGATCACCTTGATCCACACACTCGTTGACACCCTCAAAGAAGTCCAAAAGATTGGTGAGGCAAGATTTATCTTTGCGGAAGCCATGCTGGCTCACTCCCAGCAGGGCCTGTTCTTCTAGGTCCTTTACAATTTTATCCTTGAGGATGCTTTCCAACAATTTGCCTGGAATGGACATTAGGCTAACTAGCCTGTAATTTCCCAGAACGCCCCTGGGTCCCTTTTTGAAAATTGGTATTACATTTGCTACTCTCCAGTCCTCTGGTACAGAGCCAGATTTCAGGGATAGGTTGAAAATTTTAGCAAGGAGGTCGGCAATTTCATGTTTGAGTTCTTTGAGGACTCTTGGATGGATGCCATCCGGCCCTGGTGATTTGTTAGCTTTCAGTTTTTCCGGACAGTTTATTACATCATCTCTTGTCACTACTATCTGACTCAACTCTCTAGCCTCCATCCCTAAAAAGCCTGGTTCAGGAACAGGTATATGCTCAGTATCCTCTGCCGTGAAGACAGATGCAAAGAACTCATTTAGCTTCTCTGCAACCTCCATATCCTCCTTAATAATCCCTTTCACTCCCTCATTGTCTAATGGCCCAACTGCCTTCCTGGCAGGTTTCCTGCTTCTCTGATATACTTGAAGAAGTTTTTGTTATTCCCCTTGATACTTTTGGCTAAATGTTCCTCAAACTCTCTTTTTGCCTCCCTTATTGTCACCTTGCATTTCTTTTGCCAGAGTTTGTGTTCCTTTCTGTTCTCTTCATTTGGACAGGCCTTCCAGTTTTGGAAGGAAGTCTTCTTCCCTTTTATGGCTTCTTTGATGGTACCCATGAGCCATGCTGGCATCCTCCTGGACTTAGTGGTATCTTTCCTCCTTTTGGGTATACAATCTAACTGGGCTTCTAGTATTGTGGTTTTGAGTAAACTCCATGCACTCTGGAGCGAAGTGACTCTCCTGGATTTCCCTTTCAGCTTTCTTTTCACCGTACTCCTCATTTTGGAGAAGTTTCCTCTTCTGAAATTCAAAATGTCCGTGTTAGACATCCTTGGTGATTTTCTCTCTGCATGTATGCTGAATTTGATGGCAATGTAGTCACTGTTCCCTAAAGGGTCGATGACACTGACGTCACGCACCAGGTCCTGGATGTCACTCAGAATTAGGTCCAAGGTCGCCTTCTCTCTGGTTGGTTCCATGACCAACTGTTCTAGGGCACAGTCATTTAGTCTATCTAGAAATTTGACTTCTTTGTCCTGACCTGACTGTGAATTTACCCAGTCTTTGTGTGGGTAATTGAAGTCACCCATAATTTCAGCCCTGCCTCTACTTGATACCTCCCTGATTTCTTCTTGCAAGTACCAGTCACTGTCAGCGTTTTAATCCGGAGGGCGATAGCATATCCCCAGTAGAACGTTCCCTTTCCGGCCTTGTATAGTCACCCACCTGGTTTCTGTGGAGGACTCCAGTCCACCTAGGTTTTCTAGCTTGTTAGATTCTATCCCTTCTTTAACATACAGTGCTACCCCTCCTCCAAGGTGCTCCTCCTTGTCCTTTCTATAGAGTTTATACCCAGGGATAACAGTGTCCCACTGGTTCTCACTGTTCCACCATGTTTCTGTTATGCCCACTATATCTATTTCTGCGTTAGCAACCAAGCACTCCAGCTCACCCATCTTGGCTCGGAGGCTTCTGGCATTGGCATATAAGCACCTAAACTGTGAATCTCTCCCCTGAAGTATGCTATTCTTTTGACTCTTTGACCTGCTGGCACAGGCTCCCGTCTGCTCTTTATGCGGTTCTGCCCTGTCCCCTTCTGTTTTATCTGAATTTATTGCACCCTCACACTTTAAGGGATGCCTTTTGCCAAACGGGATACTGCCCAGCTCCCGTCGGCTTTTCCCCAGGTGTCATTTTAAAAGCTTCTCTGCAACCTTTTTGATTTTAAGTGCCAGCAGTCTGATTCCATCTTGGTTCAAGTGCAGCCCATCCCTTTTGTACAGGCCTTGCTTGCCCCAAAATGTGTCCCAGTGCCTAACAAATCTAAACCCCTCCACCTGGCACCAACGTCTCATCCACGCATTGAAACCCCTCAGCTCTGCCTGTCTCACTGTACCTGTTCGTGCAACAGGTAGCATTTCTGAGAATGCTACCTTGGGGGTCCTGGACTTCAATACACTACCTATCAGCCTAAATTTGGCTTCCAGGACCTCCCGACTACATTTCCCCACATCGTTGGTGCCAACGTGCACCATGACAGCTGTCTCCTCCCCAGCACTGCCTAGAAGCCTGTCTAGATGCTGCGTGATGTCTGCAACCTTTGCACCAGGCAGGCAAGTCACTGTGCGGTCATCACGCGGGTCACAAACCCATCTCTCTATACCTCTAATGACCGAATCACCCACTACAAGGAGGCCCCCACCCCCCAGAGGAGTATCCCCTGTGCAAGAGGATATGGGCTCATCATCCACGGAAGGGGTCCCTTCTAAAGAAGCATTTCCCTCTTCCTCAGACCGATGTCCTCCTTGCCCAAGACCTTCTTTCTCCCTGACAGCAGAGGAACTACCAGCCCTGGAGTGGGATGCCTCTATCACATCCCTGAAGGTCTCATCCATATGCCTCTCTGTCTCTCTGAGCTTCTCCAGATCTGCCACTTTGGTCTCAAGGGATCGGATTTGTTCCCTGAGGGCCAGGAGCTCCTTGCACTGAGCACACACCCATGACTTCTGCCCATGGGGCAAATAGTCATACATGTGGCACTCCGTGCAATACATGGGGAAGTGCCCCTTACCCTGAGAACTTTCTATCTTCATACTGTCTTGTTGGCTGTTTACAGTATTTAGAGATAGTTTATTGTAAGTCGTTTATTATCTGTTTATTAGAAGGATAGGTCTCAGCTGTAATGGTCAGCTATTTAACTGTCCAAACAGCCTTTTCCAAGAATATGAGGGGAACGAGGGAGGAATATGTACTTACGATAGGGGAGGGAGGGAGGGAGAGAGGAGATTGTGAGTAAGTACTTAATTTCTCTTTGGTTCTTTCATGTCATGCAGCTGAGTATGGTAACTAACCCTACTCAACCGACAACAAATTCTTCTTTACTAAGTGATCTGCTACCCAAGATTTCTAATCTGGTGAAGGCATCTTAACGTGTTAACATATAATTACAGCTGAAGGTGGGGGGCTTTATTGAAAAGACATGAATTTTAAGTTGATCTGCTTCCTGAGATTTCTGCTTCAGTGTAGGTAAGGTAAAAGCCCTCTTGTCCTTTTGGCAGCATGATGCAGACCTCTGTCTAAGCAAGTAGTTATAGACACACACATTATGATACAAGACAGGCCTCTGTATAAGTCCTCTGAAATGACACTTTATTTTATGAAATGACCCTTATTTTGTTCAATTTGTAGTTAATGCATCACCTACCCTTCTGGTTAGAAATCTTCCCTTCTGGGCATGGAGTACAATTGTAGCAGCAAAATTTCTCCCCTTCTCTCCTTTGCTTCTGGTAACCTGGGTTGCAAGAGGCACTGCACACAGAAATGGGCAGCTCCTGTCCATATGAAAGGGGAGAATGTAGCATGAGATAACTCCCCCCCCCCCAATTTGCTTTATACTGTCTGGCTAAGTAGCAACTGGGGAAGAGAGAGAAAGTACAAAGTAACTCTCAACATTCATAGGAACACAGGAACATAGGAAGCTGCCGTACACTGAGTCAGACCATAGGTCTATCTAGCTCAGTATTGTCTTCACAGACTAGCAGTGGCTTCCTGCATGTTATTGGACTTCAACTCCTATAATCCCCATCCCTAGTGGCCTTTGGCGGGGATTATGGGAGTTGAAGTCCAATAACATCTGGGGACCCAACATTGAGAATCCCTGGTCTACACAGACTGCCAGTGGCTTCTCCAAGGTGGCAGGCAGGAGCCTCTCTCAGCCCTATCTTGGAGATACCAGGGAGGGAACATGGAACCTTCTGCTCTTCCCAGAGCAGCTCCATCCCCCTGAGGGGAATATCTTTCAGTGCTTATACTTCTAATCTCCCTTTCATAAGCAACCAGGGGACACCCTGCTTAGCTAAGGGGGCAGGTCGTGCTTGCTACCACAAGACCAGCTCTCCTCTTGATTTAGCCAACAAAAATAGGGGACTCCATGTGGTCTATTCTCACCCTTTTGCAACACAGAAAAATGTTAGGGTTGTGCCTGAATTGTTTCGTAACCTCATTAAAGAGGTGCCAAAACAATTTAGGCGGCTGCATCCAAAATGTTTTGGTGGGGGGCAGATGGTCGCTTTAAGAATGAGGCATGTAAGTTCTTAACTGCTCCTCTGGTGCCCCGCCTCTGTTCTGATTGCAGCGCAGTCCTTCCCAAAAACCTGTGTGTGGTTGAGTCATGGCAGCAGCATGCCCATGGCCACTGCACATGGCCACTGCACATGGTGCACATGGTGTTGCTGACCATGCAAATGGCTGCCGCTGTAATGCAGCTGCGTATGGTTTGGGGGGAAGGACAGTGCTGTGACTGGAACAGTGGCAGGTGGCAGAGGAGCACGTAAGAAACTGAGTGCCTCATTCTTAAAGCTACCATTCTCCAACCACTCCTACAATGGCAGCCCAAAACTACACACACACACACACACACACACACACACACACACACACACGTTCAAATATTGCAAACACAGATATTTGGAACTTTAATGATACATCTCTGTTTTTTGAAGCTGATTTCAATTCAGTATAGAACCAGATTGCCCATAACATGACCAGCTGATGCAGGAAAGGACTCAGACACTGGATCGTATATTGGGTGAATGGAGTAGGGATGTGCAGAATATTTTTGAGCCTGGAATGTTCTGAATAAAAAAAGGCCATTGCAAGTGTTTCGAGCTTGAAACAGAACACCCTCCAAATGACAGGCCTGTTTTGAGCTCAGAACAGAATGACCTTGTTCTGAGTTGGAATGTTCCAAGTGTTCTGAGTACCATATTGGAGGTGTGTTTTTCCCTTGTTGACTGTTTTTGGCACTGGCTTCCAATTGGCTTGCAATCTCTTTGCTTCTTGGTTGGCTTGTTATCATACAAATCAACTTGATTTTTATGATGACAAGCCAACCCAGAAGCAAAAAGATTGCAAGCCAATCAGATACCAGTGCCAATACCCACCAGCATAACAGAAACATGCCTCCAAAATGGTGCTCAGAATACTCGGAAAGTTTGAGCTCCTTCTGGGCATTTTCATTCCATTCCGACCATGGAATTGAATACAAATCCTGTTCCGTGCACATCCCTAGAATGCAGTCACCATTAAAGATACCCTAGAATGCGTACCTGCTTAAAACCTCTGTGCCACACAATTAGATCATCATTAATGGTCAATTCTGATTCTTCAAGAGCATTTAGAGCCACCCTTCCCACTTTCACTCGAAAGAAGGACTTGTTTGGAAACGTGATCAAGTTCATTATATCAAATCCATCTCCCATTTCTCTGTTGTAATTAAAAGAAACTGTTTCTCCAGCTGAGTTGTTATATGACATCCTTTGAAGGAAGGAATGCAGCTGTTTGAAAGAGAAAAGTAATACAAGGGACATATTGGTATTTTTATGCTGACATTTACAAAACAAATTCCCAACAGATGTTATTTAACCCTCAACCTAAGTCATTAAATATTACTCATGAGTAAGGCTTCTTGTTCCTGAGTAGTCCCATTGGTTACATTAGATGACCACCAAACTATTGGCCAGACACTATCACCTTTAAAGGTCAATTGAGCTAGCAAAAGGAAACAAAACTTAAGTTTCTGAAGAGAATCAGGATTTACTCTCCTATCCCAAATGATTTCTGTCCCAAATGGCTGGGACATTTGTTTTGGGGTGGTTTTTCTCCCAGTTGACTTGACAAGGAAGTGGGATAGAAAATCATCTACCATCTGGATCCCATTCATTTTGTGGTGGTTTTGTACCATGTCATATTAATAACAGAAATATTGTAAAATGGTCAATGGCCATCATTTGGGATATACTGTGTATTAGGGATGTGCAGGGAACACAAATGCCAATGCCCAGAAGGTTCCATCAAAATCAGTCGAGCTGGTTGTTCTGACAGAATAAGCATGGAACAAGCTCAGAACACTTGAAATGTTCCTAGTGCCATTTTGGACTCCAAAATGACAGTCTTCTAGCCTCTGCACATGCACAGCAGCCATTTGTGTGGTGGTGCTGACCATGCAAATGGCTGCTGTACATGTGCAGAGACCAAAAGAATGCCATTTTGGAGTCCAAAATGGTGCTCAGAATGCTTGGAATGGTCTGACTCGGAATGGTCGTTCTGTTCTGAGCTCAGAACAGGGCCTTCATTTGAAGGTTGTTCTGTTCCAAGTTTGGAACACTTAAAATGGCCTGTTTTTTTCTTGGAACGTTCTGAGCTTGGAATGTTCTGCACATCCCTACTATGTACCAAAGTACAGGTAGCAACACAGGCAAAATGGGAGTGCAGTGGGTTGCATGTGTACACACATTTATGCAGCTGGATGTAGGAGTTTACCCAATAACACAGGAAGAGGGTTAATATAATTTCATCTACAACCAACCTGAAAACCCAGCTTTTCTGTAGTGGCAGAATAGTAAAAACAAACAAACAAAACCAAACCACCCAGCTTACATTTTCTTCATGTTCAAAGTAGAGGACAAAATGTGCACAACTAAATTTTATGATTTAATAAGGCATATACAGCATTGTATCAGTTATGCACATTAAAAAAACCCTGGATATTGTTTCATCTTATATTTATTTGTCTGTGATAACAAAAACACTTGGTTCTGCAGACCCTACCTCCCAAGGCCAGATCGTCTCAAGTTTCACATCTTTTTTAGCCACCATCATTTTAGGGATGTTTGTAGATGAATAAATTTCATCCAAGGCATGTGCAAGGGTATAAACAGCATTATAGATACTGTAGCTGTGGCCACTTATGTCCATTTCAAACACAAGTCCAGGGAGTTTCTCCAGCATCTCCTCTCCAGTACATGTTTCATTGATTTCCATTGGTGCCTCACTTCTTGGAAATAAACAGTCAAATGCTTGCTCCCAGAAATCATTGAGGAAACTATTCCCTTGGTTCCTGGAAGGTTTTATGAGCTGAAGAAATTGCTTAAAACCTAGAAGATCTCTTGAGTGAATTGTGAAGGCAATGGCACCTTGGAACAGATGGAAATCCCATTCCCTTTGAAGGCCCAGTAATGTGAAATCCATCTGAGCTGTAGTAATCCACACCTTTCTAAATGATGCGTTTTCTTTATTTCCAGGATCTCGGAAAAATATAATGGTTCTCAGCCATACAAATGTCAAAGATTCTCCATAGATGATAAATGTAGTGGCTTTTGTATCTGTGAAAGGTACATAAATATTTGACATTATTGCCAGAATGTCTTCCACAGTATCAAAACAAACTTGTTTTGGGAGTCTTTCTGTGAAGGCTGAACAGATTGCATTCTGGGAAAGCAATGGCTCAAGAGTCTGCAAGAAATGTTCTCCACTGTCATCATCCACAGCAAAAAGCCCGACCCAGGTCCATCCAAAATGAAGAAGCAAATGGATAATCCCCATATACTGATGAGCTTCATTTGGGACCATGTGATAAAATGAAGGGTGCTCCACTGTAGTAGCCTTATCTGGGGCTAAAGAGCCATAAGTAAGCTAAATGGAAAAGTAATGGATAATTTAGAATAAGTTAGGATCAGTCTTACTGTGGATGTGCCTCCTTATGCAACCAATAACGTATCTGTTGAAGTAATTTTTTGTTTCAGTGAATGGGTCAAGGGAACTTTTGACCGAATTTTCTCATGTTGTGGGAATTTGATGCCAATGCTGGACATTTTATTCAGTCATGCCCCTCAGCACAACAAAAGCATATTCTAATTCACTACAAACCCCATATCCCTCTGCACAGATCCTACCTGTGGAATCTTGTAGAGACCTATGATGTTTGCCATGTGAAAAGATACATCAGAGCTAAGTCCCCCAATGATGGCTAATAAGTTTTGGGAGCTGTCACATTTATAGTTGGGGACAAATCTATGTGATTTGAAGAGCAGCTCGAGAGTGGTCCGATATGTCATCCTCGCATCATGGTAGGTATCACAGATGTGAAATCCAAGCGTAGCATTGGGCAGGATCTTGGGATTTGCATTGATCTCATTTACAGCAAACACCAAGGCCAGGACGTGCTGGTAGAATTTTGTCAGCATACTGCAAATAGAGTCAATTTAATATTCCAGAAGAATATTTTGCAGGGCATAAAGTCATTATACAATGAGAGTCCATTCTGTCTCTTACTAATTCACAGTGTTAAAATATCATTTGCAACTAACATAATAAATGCCCTCCTCTGCAATTCAAATATAATATATGATGCAACAGAATCCAACATTTCTGCTCTGCATGGTACTTTGACATGCTTACAGTACTCTATCTCTTGCTTAATCTCTAGGACTCATTTTGTGAATCAAAACCACATTCTTCTTTCTTTACAAAGGCCAAGTTAAGTGACAACTTCCTACATCTGATGGTATGAAAGCTTATGCCTTAATAATATGTTATTTTTTAAGATGCCAAATGACTTTCTTAGTTTCACTACATTGGCTTGTCAGCTATAGAAACTGGCAACACACACATTTTTACACCTTTGCTATTGATCTCCAGTTACTTCTCCCTCAATTGATGGTGCCATAGCTCAGTGGTTGGGCATCTGTTTGCATCCAGAAGATCCTAGGTTCAATCCCAGGCAGTATCTCCAGGTAGGGCTGGGAGAGAACCCTGCCTGAAACCTTGGAGAGCCACTGCCAGTCAGTGTAGACAATTCTGAGCTAGGCGGACCAATGGTCTGACTTGATATGAGGCAGCTTCCTATGTTCCTAAGGCCGTAACAATGTGAATCCATTGGTACCGGATATAGCAAAGGTAGCATATATTGCAATAACATATTTGTATTCATTATGTTCAGGGATTGGGCCACAGAGTATCTATGGTAGAGTATCTGCTTTGCACAGAGATGATCCCAGTTTCAATACCTGGTATCTCCAGGTAGGGCTGTGAAAGACTCTTGCCTGCAGCCATGGATAAATTGCTGTGAGTCAATATGGACAATACCACTAGATGGACCAATGGTCTGACTCAGTAGAAGGCAGCTTCCTATGTTCCTTCCTATGCTACTAATATTTCAGTCCCAAACATTCTAGCAGATGAACTAAGCCTCAGTGATATCAATAGGAATACGATGAATATTTATAAACCGCTTTTCAACTAATGTTCCCAAAGCAGTTTAACACAGATATAAATAAATAAATAAAATGGCTCCCTGTCCCCAAAGGGCTCACACCCTAAAAAAAGAAACAACCCCCGACTCTCACAGTGGGAGAAGAAATTCCTTATTTTCTGTAAACTTGAGCAGAATGTAAACTGTAAAAAATTCTTAGGATTTGTCCACACAGCCAGGCTCACATGCTGTTGAATTGAGTACTGCCTTACGTTGGAAAGCCAAGCAGCTTCTGGGAAGGATGTTCCGTGAAGAAGTCTTCATAAAAAATGTAAATGATCTGAGAAGCCATCCCACCAATGAGGAGGTCACCTGGCTGGTACCACTCATGTGGAATTTGGAGAGGGTCACTTGCAGGGCACTTCATATTATCTACTTTGCACACTATGGAAGGTTTAAAAAAGTAGAAACAACACCACTAGTCCCAACATCCTGACAGCAGAACTTCACTCTAGGCACAGACTACTCTGCATCTATCTACAGCAACTGCCAACTGTATACAGATTACGCTTGAATGTGGCCAAATCTGTAGATCCATCCCTTAAAGGGAGATGTATCAGACTTATTTTTAGCATCAGGAGTGATACAAACACATGGCCTGAATGGCAGCCAAAATAGCCCACACTCTAGTTTCATCTCTGAATGATAAAATCGAAATGGAAATGGTCAGAGCTCAAACCGACAGAGCACAGCTTATTTGTTTCTTCTTGGTCTGAATAAAAGCTTTATCACCTCTTTTGGGCTTGCTTATAGAGTTCTTGACTTCCTGCTGAAAAGTTACTGGAGTTTTGGTGAAGTGAACAAATTACAGTGATTTGGACAATCAAAGGGGGAGATAATTAACTCTCTTGAGGCTGGCTCGGAAAGTGGCTATGAGTAACAAACATTCTTTGTTTTTTCCAACTCTCACCCCAAGCTGCCTGTCCTTTGGAGACAGAAAAATTATTCTGGAATTTCATGGTGGTCATGAAACTGGGAAGTCAGGCCCTAAGATGAAACCATTAGCTTAGCTGCTATGCTAGGGCAGTTCTAGCCTGAGGTAGGGCTGGCCATGTGAATCACCTTCATGTATCTGTTCCAGTAAACAGACAAGCTTCTGCATCCTTAAGGTGCTATTTTGTTCTGGTAGCTCTGAATGCTCTGGCAAAACAACAACAAAAATGCTCCTCAGAGCCTTCAAGACTTCACACTCTGATCTAGATTATATCAATCTCTCCTGGAAGAGGCCTTCACAAATTGCAGCGGAAACAACTTTTGGCCACTTTCGGACAAAACGCAGAACCGCGGGTCCAATGGACTGGCTGTTTTGTGCCCCCTCCCCCTGCTCTCCCATCCAAATTTGGATGAAATAGAGAGCTCCTTCTTTGCAGTCTTTCTGACTGCAGAGAGGAGGGGGAACTGGCTGTGCAGGCTTCCTTCTTTCATGAAGGACAGCCTGCACAGCCAATAGGAGCTGGAGTGAGGGAGGAGCCTCTTCCCTTAACTCCGGTGGCGGGAGGTGGGAATTGTGGTGCCGGCATTCGGATGTAATGCTGGCACTGTAAAGCTTGAGTTGATGGCAGTGAAACTTTGTGCAAAGTGAAGATACAGTTTACAGTATGGGGAGGGAAACTGCAGGTGCATTACTTGACAAAACTGCAGTTGCCCACATTCAAACATACAGTTTCGGAAACTGGAGGTGAAGGGACCTCCGCTTTCATGTTACATGTGAATGCAGCTGGTGTGAAACTGGGTCTCCCAATTCACTTCCTTGTGCTTCTCACTAGGGGGCAACAGTGATGTAAGGAATCCAAAAGATTGTTGGCTATAGAGGAAAATTAATAGACAGCTGAGCATGCTGAATTGTGGTTTCAACTGTGAGGCCGAACACTTACTAAGAGAGCTTCCTGAAAACAAACATCTGTTTGATTCCCCAGGAGACTCCCCCACAATTCTGTAATTAAAGGCAACGTAGCATCACTCCCTCCCTGCAAACATGCACCAATTTCCTATATGTGGAGAGAACAGCATTATTTAGGCTGCATAGACTTTTAAGTGTATCTCTTTAAATTCATTGCCCAGACTTACTGGGGAAAAACAAAACAAAACAAACAAACAAACACTGTAGTGGAGAGGATGCACCAGGCAGAAATCCATCAGGGGCATCTCTAGTAAGTGTTTGGGGAAGCTGCACCTCTTGAATATCTGCCTGGATGCATCCCTCCCCAGCCCAATGTCCAAATGAAAGACCAAGGCAAAGTGTGGATCCTCATTTTTAAAGCAGCATAATATTAGGAGTGTACATGGAACTGGCTGGCCCAGTTCGGTCCGATCTCCCATCAAACCCCTCGTGAATTTTCTTAAAAAAAAAAAAAAAGTATATCTAAAATACCTTTAGCCCCTTCGGGGGGCTTGCTGAGGCCACTGGGTTTGTGTGTGTGTGTCTGTGCAGGGTTCCCTATCCCCCGCCCGCCATCCTTACTGCCGCGGCCCGCCACGGCCAGGTAATTAACCATTTCCGGCCCTTTCTGGTCTCCGTATGAGCGTGCAGACACCTTTTTGGCGGCCGCCACGCATGCGCCAGTGCCCTCTGCAAGGCTGTGGGCCCCCTTTGAGGCCCGAAGCGGCTAAAGGTATTTTAAATATACTTTAATTTTTAGAAAAAAAGAAAATCCATGGACCGGCCAGACCAGACCCAGCGGTCTGGTTCCGGTCTGACAGAACCAGGGGGTGGTGGTGGTGGTTCAGTTCGACCCCAGACCCCCGGACCCCTGGACCAGACTGCTGGACTGCCGGACTGGTCCGCACATCCCTACATAACATACCAGATTGTACAGTCTTTACAGCTTTTATGGTGCGCAAGTTAGGATGGGCATCTTAATTTGGAATTTCCATGCTTTTTAGAGTGAAAATGCAAAGCATCTTAACTATCAGCTCAGCAAGGTTCCAACCACGTTTGCATAAAAGAACAGAGCATTAGCCCCTCCAGTGCCAGTTCAAGACAGCTGGTTTTTTTTAATCGTAAAGGATATGTAGAGGAGCAACTTCCTGTTTAAGTCAATCATAGTCTCTTACTGAAACATAAATCCAGAGACTTAACTCTGTTTGCCTCTGACCACCTTCCCATGAAAACCTCTCAGAGAGGGAAAATGATGTTTTTGTTACAATCACTTTTCTGTTTAGGAATCTCTAGAAGTAATTTTCATCTTTTCAAATATCGAGGATGGACATTCAAGGGTTTAATGTGTATCAAGTCTTTTAAAAATATATTTCTCTCTAGAAGTCCATTCGGAGGTCCTGCGGGTGGAGTCTGGAGGGAATGTAAAAGGGCCTGGAGAGTCTCTCTGCCTCTCCTGTCAAGGTTCCGGGTCCACCTTCAACAATGCAATGGACTGGATGAGAGATGAACTCCGGGAAAAGTCTTGGAATGGGTGGCCCATATATCTGCGGATTCAGTTTCTCTTTACTATTTGGATTCATTGGAGGAACGCTTCACCATTTTCAGAGCTAATTGGTATAGGTTGCTCTATTTGCAAATGAACAAATGAACAACCTGAAACCCGAGGACACTGCTGAATATTACTGTGCAAGAAGAACTCATGGATAGAAGACTGTGACAACAACAACACTGTGGTTACAAAAACTTCTGTATTCAGAAAGATATAGATCCTATTGGTGTACAGAAGGAGTGCAGACCTTAATTTCCCAACATTACTGGTAGTGCTGGATTAGGCACAAGCTAAGTAAGGTACAGCTAAGGCCTGACATTATGAGTGGCCTTTGAACACAGGAAGGAAGAAGGAAGGAAGGAAGGAAGGAAGGAAATGTCACTTTCCACACCGTATTTTCATTTATAGTTATTTTTATTGCAAAGAGGCATATTTCAAAGTAAATATTTTTGATTAGTTTTTCATTGCATCTTTCCCAAGTAAAAATAAAGCTTTATTATTTCCATTTGCATTGTCGTGTGTGTGTGTGTGTGTGTGTGTGTGTGTGCGCGCGCGCACTGCTCTGGACCCTTATAAGCTTGTCATAGCTTAGGGCCTTGACATGTTGTAGTACAGCTGTGGGTCAAATGGGCCAGAGGAAGAAGATGTGGTCAAGTCAAGTACTGGAATGGGAAAACAAGGATCAAAAGGACGTTCTTGAATAGGGTCAGGTATTCATTTATGGAATATCAAGGATTAATGTCCTCTATAATCTTAACCTGTATACCAAGTTTGATGCAAATTTGATAAGCAGTTCATAGGTTTGCTCACTTCTGCCTCAAACGTTTACTCAACCACCATCTTGAATTGGGTGGATGGTGTCATCACAAAATCACACTGTTGAGTTGCCCCTATGTAGCACTACAACTGTGTCAAATTGGGCCCAAATAAGTTCAGGCATTGCAAAGTTGTTGGCGACATGCACACATTGAGGCGATTCACAAGAATAACCCTACCCGGGCTTGCACAGCCCAACCTGGGTATGGCTACACTTGTGGAATGCCAGGATCAGGGCTGATCCCAGTGCTGACTCCCCAGGTAGCCTGAGTATTTTCTCGGGCCTATTATTAGGTAGAAAGGTGCAAGTGAGCCCTTCTACCAAGTGACCCAGTCATGTGTCTGCTCGGCCTTCAGGCAGCCTGAGCAGACACAGAGCTGGATGCCTAGAGTGCCCACCTTCTCATTGAATGAGAATTCACACCTCAGAAGTTTTTCTGAAGGTATGTTATTCCCTTATTTTCTGGGTTGTGAATTCGCATTCAATGATAGCAGATGAGATTTTTTTCAATTAAAGAACACTCATGACCCCACTTTCACTTTTTCACACTCTCATTTACTATGAATATCAATCTAGCACACTGCACCTTATGAAGAAAAACCTCAGAAATTCACCAAAATCCAGCCCTCTGCCCAATCACTCTGAAATTGGGGACGGGTGGTAGCCTCCACCCATTAGGCACTATCTACCAGCCCACCCCACTCTTTTGGGGCAGATCCACTTTCTGCCCCCAATCTGCCCCAAAGACACCAAAACTTCAAAAATTCCCAAAAAATCAGCCCTCTGCCCAATCCCCCTGAAATTGGGGTGGTAGCCTCAACCCATTAGGCAATACCACCCCACCCCACCCCACCCTTTTGGGGCAGATACACTTTCTGCCCCCAAACTGCCCCAAAGACACAAAAACTTCAAAAATTCCAAAAAGTCAGCCCTTTGTCCAATCCTCCTTAAATTGGGGTAGTAGCCTCCACCCATTATGCACTACCACCCCACCCCACTATTCTGTCCCAGGCCCCACTTTCTGCCCCAATCTGCCCCAAAGACACGAAAAATTCAGAAATTTCCCAAAAATCAGCCCTTTGCCCTATCCCCCTGAAATTGGGGTGGTAGCCTGCACCCTTTAGGCACTACTGCCCCACCCCACTCTTTTTGCCCAGATCCCATTCTATGCCCCCAAACTGCCCCAAAGTCACTAAAACTTTAAAAATCCCCCAAAATCGGTCATGAGCCGAATCACCCGAATTTTTCGGCCCCCAAATTCGGGTGATTCCGCTCGGCCCCCAAAAATATCGGGGGACATTGAGGGTGATTTGGTTCGGTCCTGAATCACCCGAAATTGCTCATTTCGGGCACAGATCGATCTGTGCCCGAAATTTTTTGCACATCCCTAATGAGAAGCACCTTATATGTACACACACAGAGAGAGACATACACAGAGCAAGGTGATTTTTCAAGAGTACTTTCCATGAGCAAAGTAGGTTAAAAATGCAAATTAGACACTCATGCAATCATCTCATTGAGTTTCACATGCATTTGAAACCTATCACTTCATTTCTAATAATTACATATCACAAAATTTAAGTTTGAAGGCCAGGTTTTGAATTCCTTTTCCTGAACTTTCTGTGTGTTTAATTAAAGACAGTGGTACATGTAGGGGAGATGGGAAAGCCAAATATCAATGAGACCGGAACCAAGGTACTAAGCTTCATCCCTTTTTGCTCTTATAAAATTTATTTATTTTATTATTTATTTATTTGACTTGATTTGTATACCACCCTTCCAAAAAGGCTCGGGGCGGTTTACAATGAAAACAAACCACTAAAACAGTATAAAGCTAAAACAAAAATGAAAAACAATATAACAACAATTAACAATTTAAAAACATTTTAAAACAACAATTAAACAATGGCAGTAATTAAAACCCCGAAACCAGGTTAAATATTAAACCAATTTAAAAACCCTGGAAAGCCAGGCCAAACAAATACATTTTAAATGATACATTTCAATCCACTGAAGGGGCTGTTCTTGTATTTAAATCAGGTGCAGCTCTAACAGCCAAAGTAGATGTTACAAGGGAACATTGGGGGCTTCTTCCAAGTGATGATGGGGTAGGGACCCCAACCCCCATATTTGAGGTTTCTACATGATGTGGGGCACGGGTGGCCAAAGTAAAAGTCCAGATATCAACGAATTCTCCCATTGGAAGTCTCTCTTGATTCTTGCAGGTGCATCTCTTATTATCCTGAGAGAAGACAGGGTGGGAAGGGAGATGTACAGCAGATGCAAATCACAAGCCAACACTCTTCTAGCTTAAAAAGACGCTCTCCAAGAGCTGCATGTGTTTCCCTAGCCCAGAACTGGGAGGGTTTGTGGTTTTTTTGCAGCTGGGAAACCAATCACCAACCTCCAACCATGAAATGCTCTTTTGCTTTCATGATACTTCTCTTCAACCCTTCATGTGAGTCTCTATGGGAGGACAGCCACAGTAAACGCTATCCTTTTGTTAATGTTTGGAATAAGTGTAACTGAGTGTTCTTTGTTTTCCCATCTCCCAGGTGTCTTTTCCAAACCCACACTGGTGGAATCTGGCCCAGGCACAGCAAAGCCTGGAGGGTCTCTCAAGCTGACCTGCACTGTCACTGGATACTCCATATCCAGCGGCGGCTATTGGGGCTGGATGCAGCAGACTCCCAGCAAAAGCCTAGCATGGATGGGAGATATAAGCCATACTGGGGTCTTAAACTACGCTCCCTTTTTCTGAAACAGAATTACGATCTCTAAAGACGACAGCAAGAATGAGTTCTACCTACAGATAACCTCCCTAACTGCTGCAGATTCTGTCAGATATTTCTGTGCACGAGCCACAGTGAGAGAAGTCAACCAAGGAGCTGCACAAAAAGAGGGAACACCGTTTTAGACACACTTTCCTTGACAGTTTCCTGTGGTGACATTCATTACCCACTTCCTTTTATTTTTTTTAACTGAAGCTGCCTTTTATTTGGCAGCTACCTTAGCAAACTTGCTCTTCCTCAAGCCATTCTGTTTACTCGCTGCTTCCAGCCTGCCTCTTCAGTCTTTGGTTCACGGTAGTCCTGGAATGTTAGGATTTCCTGAGTGGAACACCCCCTTAAGAGAGGGGAGAGCTGGTCTTGTAGTAGCAAGCATGACATGTCCTCTTAGCTAAGCAGGGTCTGCCCTGGTTGCATATGAATGGGAGACTAGAAGTGTGAGCACTGGAAGATCTTCCCCTCAGGGGATGGAGCCACGCTGAGAAGAGCAGCTAGGTTCCAAGTTCCTTCCCTGGTATCTCCAAGATAGGGCTGAGAGAGATTCCTGCCTGCAACCCTGGAGAAGCCGCTGCCAGTCTGTGAAGACAATACTGAGCTAGATAGACTAATGGTCTGACTCAGTATATGGCAGCTTCCTGTGTTCCTATGTTACTTCCTTTTCATTAGAAGCACAGAGAAATGGAATAATGGATTGTCTAGTACTGTTAACTTTGAGGCCTGTTCATTTGTGCCCTGAGTTCCTTCCCTTGTCTAAGGGTAGTAAAACAACAACTAGAATAACAACAAATATACAGAACTCTACCAAACTAGAGAACTGTAAATCTCCCCCCTTGAAATGTTTATCTATTTTTTTTTAATTAAGATCTCCTACAGGCATTTCTCTACTACAAGACCTTCTCCAGAGTAAACTTAGTTGCTGAATTTCACAAGTCATGTAACATATGAGTCATGGTATGTGAAGGCTGTTTTTTTCGAACAGCCTATTCAGACTAGAGGTCCTATCTCATAGGGGTATCCCCCATTACACCACCCTCATCATGCAGTGCATTGTGGGATATTCTGATTTATTGTCCTGGCCCCCGGAGATCCACACTGCATGAAGCAGCATGGATCATGTGGAAATGTGGTCTACGCTCCCAACAGCAATTTTTGATCATCTGCCTGCCCACCCTCCTGTCCTATTGGTTGTGAGTATAGCCTCATTGTGTGTGTGAGAGAGATATCTCATGATGTGCTGAGTAATCTCATGATGAACAACATTAATTTGATGAATGTTGGCATTCTCATTACTTGAATTTCAGAACATTCTGACATAACTACTACTACTATTGACAGTTAATGACATTCACATGTTATGCTCAACATTTTTTCTCCCTCTCACATAACACAAGAATCAGGGGTCATCCCATGAAACTGATTGCCAAGAAATTTAGGACCAAGAAAAGGAAGTATTTTTCCACACAATGCATAATTAAACTATGGAATTATCTGCCCCTAAATGTTGGGACAGCCAACAGCCTGAAAGGCTTCAAGAGAGGTTTAGATAAATTCATGGTGGACAGGTCTATCAATGGCAACTAGCAGAACTAGTATGTTGGCTATAGGCCACCTCCAGCCTCAGAGGCAAGATGCCTCTAAATGTACTAGTTGCAGGGGATCAACAGCAGGAGAGAGGGCATGCCCTCAGCTCTTGCCTGTGGGCTCCCCAGAGGCATCTGGTGGGCCACTGTGTGAAACAGGATGCTAGACTAGATGGGCCTTGGGCCTGATCCAGCAGGGCTGTTCTTATGTTCTTACTCGTACAACAAAGTGTACAGTACACACAGGTACAGCTGTGTACACAGGTATAGTCATTCACATGTTATGCTGAACACAGGTACAGAAGTACACTTCCTATCTGTACCATGCATTTGAAGGGCCTGTATCCAGGTTACTTTTAAAATGAACACAGGTACAGTCATTCACACAACCATGTGTGCAGACATCTGTACACTTGTACAGCATAATGTCTGAATTGCACTAGTATGTTGTCCCCACCTTCACCATGTGTCAGGGAAACCACTTCATTAGAATGCCTGATCTAGGTAGTGTGTTGCAGTGCATAGAGCATTGGGAAAGAAAGTGGAAGATCCCAGAAATCTTTGGGCAGTCTTTCCCTAGGGCCTTTGGAGAACCCAGGTTAGAGTGATGGACTAGGATGAGTTTTAACCCCCCATTCAGCCATGATACCTGTTGGGTGACTCTGGGCCAGTCACTTCTCTCTCAGCCTAACCTACCTCACAGGGTTGTTGTGAGGAGAAACTTAAGTATATAGTACACCGCTCTGGGCTCCTTGGAGGAAGAGCGGGATATTATTAATTATTATTAATTCAATTTCTATACCGCCCTTCCAAAAATGGCTCAGGGAAGTTTACACAGAGAAAAAATAAATAAAATAATAAATAAATAAATGTAAAATAAATAAATGAACTATGGAGATGATAACATTACAACAGTCTGCATTGTATTTAACATCACCCTCATTTCAATCATTTACCACTGATGCCAATTCACAAGACTTAGAAAATGAGACTGAGATAGGAAAACAATCCTTTATATTTCGATAGAGGGATAATAGACAATTGTTTCCTTAATTGTAAAAGCAAAGTAAATGACTGTAACTAAGCACCCACCCACACGCACAGTCTTGAAGAATAACCAAGCAATTACAGCCTTTTAGTCTTTAATTCATCACATATTGGTTGTGTTTGTTTAGGAAATGAGATAAGATTTTTCTGGATGGTAGCCCAAGCTTCCTCCTAGTTTAGGCACACTATTTCAATTCCATTTAGGCAACAGAGAAAATAGAAGACAATATAATTTGACATTATACACAGTGATCATTTGATTACAGTCCTTATAGGATTTCATTAGGAAACAAGACAAAAGAAAAAACGGTTGCATTTGTGAATTCCCCCTGTCCGTCCCTCCGTCCCTCCCTCCCTCCCATGATACTTTGCATGTAAGCCACTATTATACAATATAAACTGACAATAATGCTTTGGAGTCAAGGCAGTATATACAACTAGAAAATAAATAGTTCATTAAAGGGACAGATACTTTAATTCTTTCTCCTCATTAGCTGCTCCCTGTTGTTCAGTTCAGGCTTCAGCAGAATAATATAGCACTTGGGGAAGAAGATGCAACCCAGTAATCCAGCACTGGAGGCTAAGATAGAAAAGATCTCCACAGCGACCATGTATTTCCCCTTGGTGCTCAGGTAAGTTGGAACAAAGCAAAACCAAACACTGCAAAACATCAGCATGCTGAAAGTGATGAATTTGGCTTCATTGAATGTGTCTGGCAACTTCCTGGCTAAGAAGGCCACAGTGAAACTGATGATGGACAGAAGTCCCAAGTAGCCCAGGACAAGATAAAACATGACAACAGACCCTTCATTACATTCTGCAATGATCTCTCCATTCAGTGACTGCATGTCCAAATCAGGGAATGGGGGAGAGGTTCCTAGCCACACTCCACAAATGCCTACTTGTATTAGAGAGCAAGAAAGGACAATGGAGTTGGCCAATCTTTTCCCCACCCACTTCCTCATGCTGCTCCCTGGTTTGCTGGCCATGAAAGCTACAACCACAGTGATGGTTTTGGCCAACACACACAAAACGGCCACTGAGAAGATGATGCCGAAAGCAGATTGACGTAGAAAGCAGGTAAACCTTCTAGGTTGTCCAACAAATAGAAAGGAGCAGAGGAAACAGAGCAAGAGGGAGATGAGGAGAGTGTAGGTGAGGTCCCTATTGTTGGCTTTGATGATGGGGGTATCTTTTTGCTTCATAAATGTTCCTAACACCAAGGCTGTGATTATGGAAAATGAAATAGTAACCAAGGCCAAACATATTGCTAAAGGATCTGCAAAAGAGAGAAAGCTTGTAATTTTGGGGATGCATCCATCTTGGTCCTTGCTTGGGTATTGATCTTCTGGGCATCTGAAACAGTCAACCATATCTGGGGGGAAAGGTTGTCATATTTATTTCATATTTATTCATGTCTCATATTTCTCCCCTACATTCTAAGAATCTACACTGTAAGAGATTCACTGTAGGTGGCTAGCTAAGGTGTCTACCAGCATTTAGGAAACTATCTCTTACAATGCAGTGAATATATTTTTTAAAATAATAAAATAATTTTAAAATAATAAAACATCTATAGTGATAATAAAAAAATAGAGCCCAGCAAAACAATCAAAACATATATCACGAGCAATTTTTTAGTTTTAAGGATGTCAAGCAAAGGCTGTTTGAAAAAGAGCCTTCATCCAATTCCTAAAAGTTTGCAGAAGGAGATTTTAGACAGATATTCGGCGGCGGGGAGCAGGGGGTGAGTTCAATGACAGTGGCACCATCTCTGAGAATCCCCGGTCCATGGCACCCAAAAATGTATTATTATTTACATTTTCTATCCCGCTCTTCCTCCAAGGAGCCTAGAGCGGTGTACTACATACTTAAGTTTCTCCTCACAACAAACCTGTGAAGTAGGCTAGGCTGAGAGAGAAGTGACTGGCCCAGAGTCACCCAGCTAGTTTCATGGCTGAATGAGAATTTGAATTTGGGTCTTCCCAGTCCTAGCCCAGCACTCAGACCACTACACCATGCTGACTTGGGTTAGAGAGCTGGACTTGTGAAGCAAATCTTTGGGGTCTATCAGATACATATGGGTGAACTTGGTTCTTAACATAAATTGGTCCCAGACAGTTTTTGAGCCTTTAAAGGAAGTCACATGTATCATTTTACAGTAATCCAACCTGTATGTGATTAGCGCATAGAGAACCATGGCCGGGTTTGCCTTTTACACGTAGCAAGTACATCTTAGGAGGTTAACTTTTCATAAATGGTCATGGGTATTAATTCTGTCTGGTAGAATTCTTGGTGCACCAATTGTATCACCTACCCTTTTGGTTTGAAATCTTCCCTTCTGGGCACAGAGCACAATCATAGCAGCAAAATTTCTCCCCTTCCTTCTTTATCTTCTGATAACCAGGATGACAGGTGTCACTACAGACAGACAGGGGCAACCCCTATCCAAAAACATGAAAGGAGTTCAAGACACCAGTAACTAGACCAATTTTGTTCATCTGCTGATCTACAAAGAAAGAAGTGATCAACTGAAATGGGAACATACAGATGATGAAGCATGCAAAATATCTACTAGTACTATCTTATGCGGATGTTATTTCTGAAGTCATTTGTTGGCTGAAGAGAATTTGTGGCCAAAAGAAAAGAACCTGATGGCACACCTGAAAGCCTCCACTCAAAGAAACTGGAATGGACCACAGTCATCTTTTGGTCACAGCATGTTTGGACTCTCTCCCTCAGATATTAACTGGCATGGTGATTCTATCATGTTTCACTTGTACAGAAAATTTTAAAAAATGTTTTGAAGTGTTGTAGGAACAGAGGCATTATCCAACACTTAAATTTCACAATCTTCTGGTGCTTTCCCACATGGTACATGGCAGTGACTTAATCAGAAAGTCTAATCAGTCATGACAAGGTCTGTTTATACAGCAAAGGAACTTTCTTGATCACAGATCCTAAGCATGATGCTCCCCCTGAGAATATGTTAGAATCCACACCTGGTTAAAACTCATCTGCCATGCAATGTTATCCGCATCAAGGATAAATCCTTTTCCTTCACTGGAATCCACTCTTCCAACTTGCATTTTCATAAATGAGTTGTTTGGGAAGAGGATCATATTGGCTATATCAAATCCAGTTCCCATTTCTCTGTTGTCATTAAATGATAATGTTTCTCCAGCGGAGTTGTTAAACAAAACACCTTGAAGAAATGGGTGGAGCTAGTGGACAGAGATACACAACATGCTGAAATTTAAATATATGTTTCTATGTTGTTTCAGCTTTATGCATTTCACCTTACAAACATACGGCCAGAAAATGCAGATATTCTACTAGCATGACCGTGATTCCCATGTTATGTTCAACCTAAGTGCAATTGCTGTACAGTATAAACACATGCAGATCCATATTCACATATCATATCCAATGTAGATAGAGTATCATTTCATAATACCTCCTATCCATACCCTGCAATTGAGGGGGCCTGTAGACAGGTTCACTTTTAAAATCAGTGTGTGCACATTCATTCACAGAAAAAGGATGTTATCTGTGTAGAGACATCTGTATGTACAGTACATGCAATGTAATGGCTGAAAGAGTTATAAAATGTATGTATTAGGAATGTATCTATTAAAGCTCCAAGTGAAAATGCTAAGCAATGAATGGATATCTTGAATGAATAAAGTGTATAACACTCTTGCAGCATTTCTTCTTGGTTGAGAAAGTTGGGTGTTCTTTCCCTATTTCCAAATGTCCTGACAACAAAAAAGGCCATTTCATCTCAAGACATTACCTTCCAAGGATGGAGAACCTGAAGTTCAACTCTTTTACCCTCCATCATTGCTCTGTTATTGGATCTAGATGAGAACATGGCATGTAATGAATGTGCCACAGTGTAGACGGCATTATAGATACTATAGCTGTGTCCAGTCATGTGTGTTTCAAAAACAGACCGAGGAAGGCTCTCCAGCCTCTCCTCCCCATTACAAATTTTATCAACCTCCTTTGGGACTTTCGAATTTGGAAAGGAGCAGCTGAAAGCTTGCTCCCAGAAAACCTTGAGAAAACCATTTGCTTGGATTCCATGGAGTCTCAAATTCTGAATATAGTTTTGAAACCCCAAAGGTTCATTGGAATGAATTTCAAAGGAAATGATGCCTTGGAAGAGATCAACATCCCAGCTCATTATAAGGCCCATTAATGTAAAATCAATCTGGACTGTCATGATCCACACCTTTCCAACAAGTGTTGTCTTTTCCTGATCTGTAGGATCTACTAGAAGCATCAGCGTGCTTAGCCACATAATGGTCATAGTTTCACCATAGACCACAAATGTTCTGACCTTCCTATCCATGAAAAGCAGATGAACATTTGTGGACATCCCATTCATTTCAGTAATGGTAAGCAGACGACCTTGGTTTGGGATTCTTTGTGTGAAGGCTGAACAGATTCCATTGTTGGAGAGCAATGGCTCCAGAGCCTCTAAAAAATGATCTCCACTCTCATCATCTGCAGCAAGGAGCCCAACCCATAGCCATCTGAAATGCTGAAGCAAGTGGACAATCCCCATGTACTGACTGGCTTCATTTGGGACCATGCGATAAAAGGAAGGTACCTGCATGGAAGGGACCTGCTTCTCTTCAGGGGTAAATGAGCCATATGTGAGCTAAAAGGAAGTGTACAGATATTTCAGAGATAGGTTATGAGGAGTATCTGAGTGCATGTCACAAGACATAGAGCAGATACACAATCAAATCAAGCAGAGGAGGGGCGGGGAGGTATGTGCGTTCCCAATACTTGTAGTCTTGGGGTGACAATCCCAGTTGGAGTATCAGGAAGTGATTGTGTGCAAGGCAGGTGTAGGCAACTGACCTTCACCACCATAGATCAAATCTCTGTTGGCTGCCCATGCCAGTACATTCATTTCCTGGTCCTCCAACTGAGCTTGTCAGCACCTGGACTATTGAGTATCAGGAGTAGATACTCCTGAAATCTGAAAGAGATTGTGAGGAGCTTCAAAAGGATCTCTCTAAATGGGAGTGGGCAACAAAATGGCAAATTGTTTTCAATGTTAGCAAGTGAGGCTAACATTGTAAAGTGTAAAGTGATGCACATTGGGGCAAAAAACAACACTCAACCTCATATATACACTGTTGGGGTCTGAGCTGTTGGTGACTGACCATGAGAGGGATCTTAGAGGGGCATTTTGAACAGCTTGTTGAAAGTGTTGACTCAATGTGGGTCGGCTGTGGAAAAGGCCAATTCCATGCTTGGAATCATTAGGAAGGGAATTGAAATTAAATCTGCTAATATTATAATGCCATTATACAAAAATATGGTGCATAGTTTGGAGTACTGAGTACAGTTCTGATCACCATACCTCAGAAATGACCTTATAGAACTGGAGAAGGTGCAGAAGAGAACCAAGATGATCAGGGTCCTGGGGCTTTTTAGTTTAGAACAAAAAATGACTGAGAGGAGACATGATAGAAGTCTATTAAATCATGCATGGTATGGGAAAAAGTGGATAGAGATAAATTTTTCTCCCTCTCACATAACACCAGAACCAGGTGTCATCTGATGAAAATGACTTCCAAGAAACTTTGGACTGACCAAAGTAAGTACTTTTTCACACAAAGTATAATCAACCTATAAAATTTGCTGCCACAAGATGTGACAGCCAACAGCCTGGATGGCTTTAAGAAAGGTTTAGATAAGTTCATTGAATACAAGTCTATCAATGGCTACTAGTCTGAGGGCTATAGACCAGCCTAAGAGGCAAGAGGCCTCCAGATATGAGTTGCATGGAGGCAACAGCAGGAGAGAGGGCATGCCATCACCTCTTGTCTGTCGGCTTCTGTGAGGCATCTGGTGGACCACTGTGTGAAACAGGATGCTGGACTAGATAGGCCTTGGTCCTAATACAGCAGTGCTGTTCTTATGTTCTAAAGAATGAAAAGATATTAGAGATTATTAGGAAAAGCTCCATAGACAGATCTTACCTGTGGAACTTTGTAAAGACCTAAGAGATCTGCCATGTGGAAAGAGCAATCCGAAACAAGACCTCCAATTGTGGCTAGCATGTTTTTTGGGATACCACATTGATAGTTGGGGATAAATCTATGCAATTTGAAGAGCAGGTCCAAGGCTGTACGATAAGTCATCCTCTCATCGTAGTAACTGTCATAGATGTGGAACCCAAGAGAGACATTGGGCAAGATGTTGGGATTCTCATTTATCTCATTCACAGCAAATGCCAAGGCCAGAACATGCTGGTAGAACCTAGTCATCATACTGCAAACAGAGTGATATACCCTTTCACAAACAAATCCCACAATGCATATAATAATTTAATCACAGTGCTGGATGACCCTGACTTTGAAACAGGCAACTTTGAAACAATGCATTAAAAAAAAAAAAAAAAAAGAGCTTCCATCATTGTTGAGGGGGGAAATCACAATGGCTGAGAGAACTATAGATAGATCAATGCTACAAAGATGATTAAGGTTGGATTGGGAAGAATTAAAGAAAAGGGCATTGAAGAGGAGACACAACAACAGGACAATATGTGAATTTGTGAAGTACACCAGAAAAGAGGTGCAGCTTGAAAATAAATGGGAGTATCAAAAATACAGCATCTCTCTCAAGTAAAATGCTGGGCAATCTAAATGAATGATTCCATCCAATCTAGTATTGCCAACTCTGATAGTATCTTTCCAGATTATCAGACAGACAGAAGACTTTCCCAGTTTTCCCTGTTTCCCCAGTTTTTGTCCATAGTTGAACCTACTACCTTCGACATGTCTGAACCTATGACCTTTGACATGTCTGACCTTCACCAGTTTCTGGTATCTTTCTCACCAGTGTTCCCCATGTTGTCCCATTCCTCAAACTCTTGTAGAGATGACTTTTCGAAGGCATTTTATTGCCCTTTAATTTTTTTCCCCTTTACACATTTTTGTTCCATATAGAAATTACATCTGGCTAGAAGTAATGTTTTGCTGCTGTTAAAGAAAGCATGGAATTCCATCTTCTAAAACAAGAAAAACACTATTCTGGGGAGGAAGAAATCCCACTATATTGTAAACAGGATAAAAGCACAAGATTCACAAAATGTCAATGACTGAATCCCTTTCCGACATTATGTTGCACATGTGGACACAGATTGTGTATGCATTGAACATAATGTGAGAATAGGGCAGGAGAAAGAAGTGAATTGTGGACACAGCCCACATATATATTTTTGGAGAATTCTGCTTTCTGGGTTTAGAATTCTTTGTTTTTCAGGATCATGATAGAGGAAACAAAAAGGAAAGAATTGCTTACAATGGAGAGTCAAGGCCCAGCTCCTTAGAAGGACATTCCTTGAAGGTAACTTTGGGGGAAAAGTACCAAATATGGGAAGCAACCCCACCAATGAGGAGGTCACCAGGTTGGTACCACTCATGTGGAACAGGGATGGGAGCATTCAAAGGGCATTTAGGAGCATGTCTTTGGCACACTGCATGAGGCAACAGAAGAAGCAACAACATTAATGCCACCATCTGATGACAATGGTTCTTTCCCCAGCAAGTTATCCAGTACTACAACTCCATCACTGGCATTTGCCGTAGTGTGTATCTATCTATCTATCTATCTAAAAACCTACACTTAATGGTAGCTGACTTTACCAAGGTACTTCATAAAAAGAAGCACAACAGCCTTATCTGTAGCATCAACAAGGTTCAAAAGTGTGCCTCGAATTACAAGCAAGGCATACCGATTTGAATCCAGAATGAGACAAGGAAAGGAGGGGCCTGACAGAAGTCAAACGAATAACAATCATAATACAATTTTAAAAATAACAGTGATAGTGTCCTGCCTCCTTCTTGCCCCCATCCAAGCTCTCAAAGGGACAAGTGGAGTGTTTTATAGCTGCTTTCTGATGATGGAGTGTTTTCCAACTGCCTTTGAAGAAGTTGCTGGTGCTCTGGCAAGGCACGTTAATGACAGTAATTGAGATAATTGCAGGACAGCTATAGACTTTTGCACCACTTTGTCTCTGAGTGGCATCATTGTTGGCAAACATGTTTTCTTCTCCTCTTTTCTTTCATGGAACAACAAGTAGAAGGAGGGTTCAGGATGACCACAGTGGACAAATGGAAACAGGAGAGCTAGAATTTGGACAGTGCTGGCACAAGGATAAATGTACAGTCCCATTCTTGGATAAAGAAAAACAAATGCACAGTTATATGATGGGAGAGACCTGGCCAGGAAGCAGCACCTACAAAAATGACCTACTTGTCTTAACACAATAAAGCAGCCAAAACAAAAACAAAAACAACAACAACTAATGAAATCTTAGCCTGCATTAACTGACACATAGTGGCCAGATCATGAGAATCAACCACTCCACTCAATTCTGCACTCATCAGATATAACTTGGAATTGATTGATTGATTGATTGATTGGCCATGCGGAGGCCATGTGCGAAGGTACATGGCCTCCATAATGTCCACTGGGTGAAGGCTTAAAACTGGCTGAAGAGTGGCCCAACTGGTCGGGGAGGGGTATGAGGAAGGCCAACGGGGGAGGGGGAAGCTCTGCGGACCCCCCCAACACCTCCAGGAACTCCCCCAAGGAGAGTAAAAGGTAGGGGTGTGTGTGTGTGTGTGTGTGTGTGTGTGTGTGTGTGTGTGTGTGTGTATACACACACACACATTTGTTATACATATAACAAAATGAAGCTCACGGGGCCCACCAAATGGTAGGGTTCAATGGGGTGCCGGACCAAACTGGCCTGGTTGGGTTCAAGGCTGGTTCGGCTTCGATCCAAACTGGGCCAGCCGGTTCCGTGCACATAGCTAGGTGCTTACTTCCTGTACCACCACACCTGAAAGCTCTTACCAGCAGCAGCACGGTGCCCGGCATCCGCTGCGGCAGAGGAGCAGCTCTGCCACTCAGCTGGCAGAGGCCATTTGCATGGCCAGCAAATAGCCTCCATGAATATATGGAGGTCAGCTGAGCAGCGGAGCCACAGTGGGTGCTGGGTGTCACACGGCTGTTTGTAAGAGCTTTCAGGTGTGGGGGTAGAGGAGGTAAGCACCTACTAATTTTGGCTTAAAGGTGCCTCCTGCCCTCGCCCCCCCCCCATGGACCAGCCACTAGTCACCTGGCACTTGCTGCTCTCCCCCAATCACTCAAGGGAGTGTTCAAGCTTGCCCATGGGGGTAGTTGCCGAAATCCTAATGGAAGCCACAAAATGTTTCAGAGCCTTTGCATCACAAAATGGCTAAAGCAGCTGCAGGTAGGATGAACATCGTCAAAGACTCAGCACAGTCCTGGATTATAGTAGAATGGTAAATAGTCTAGTTTATTACAGTACAAATCAAGGAACAGAGCTTTACAGACAAAATAGAAAGATAACGTGCAAGACACATGAAACATTCATATCTTCTGCCTAGTCCAGATGTTACTTGGGCCAGGAAGTGAAAACTCCTAGGTGTGAAAAGATGTATTTTAGAATCTCAAGTCTCAAAGCACAGCTGGTGAGGACAAAAGAACTCTGTACAGTCTCAGGAGCATGGGGAAACCTCAAACCCACCACAGAGAGAGCTCCCTACTCCCATTTTAGAGAGGTGGCACAACAGAGGAAGATAGCTTACTGGGCAGCAGCACTTACTGGGCAGCAGCAGTGCCACTGGTTGCAATTGGAAAATAGCAAAGCAGGCATTGGGAATGTGTGACTGAGGACTGGGGGCTCCCTAGAGGACCTGTGTTCCTGGACAGTGTCCCAGTTGGCTGGCCTCTGATGCCAACTCTGCTGGCCTCTGTCTTGTCCATCTCCATTAACAGCTACCACAAGTCAGTGAAAAGTATTGCCTAGATCTCTGGGGAATGTAATCCATTATGTACTCCCTTTCATGACCGTTTGCTTTTAGACATTATGCACAGTGGTGGAGCCACCATTGTGTAGATGGGTCCAAAGAACCTGGCTGCAAGTCCCTGTGGAGCTGCGCTGTCCAACCTAGCTACACCCCTGCATCTGACTTTTATTATGTTTATCAGCATTTCCAGAGTTAAAGCAACTAGCTGAAACCCCTGTACCACTCAGATGTCCTAGATCAAGGTTTTTTAATCTTGGGACCCAGATGTTGATGGCCTACAATTCCCATAATCCCTAGCCATTTCCATCGTGGCTGGGGATGATGGGAGTTGTAGGCCATCAACATCTGGGGGCCCAAGGTTAATAAACCCTGTCCTAGATCTCCACTAACAGGTGCTCATCTACTCATTGAGTCTCCTTTCAAAACCTTCAGTGACAGAATTCCCCAGCCTTCTCAGCCAGTGTATGCACTTCCACAGAATCCTGTGAGTAATTTATTAGTGGGCATTATGATACACCTGTTGTTGTTGTTTTTAGACACAGCTTTATATCTGTGTATCACCTTTATACACAGGGACATGTGCAACCCTGTTTGCAGATGATTCAGCCAGTGCTGGGTTTCCAGGCTGGCCAGGAACACCTTTCACTGTCTGGAAGGTCAGAGAGACTCCTTCCCAGCCAGGCTGGAAACCCAGTGTTGGCTGAAGCGGCTTGTGAATAGGGCTGTACATCCCCTGTGTCTGACCTCAGATACAGTGGCAAAACGAGGACAACTAGGGGCAGCTTCCGGTGGGTTGCACCCACGCCACCACTGGCTTACTATGTGCCTGACTATGCATATAACAATCCTGTTCTGCACACATGGAGTCTACTCTAATGCTTGTCAATCCTGCTCCAGATACGCAGGCTTGCCCTGGCACTTTGTGGGGGCTGACTGCATTGCCCAGAATAACACAAAGTCTTCAGGGTTCTTACTCAGGATCTGAGAATGCAACATAATGGGATATTCTTTTGCAATACAGCAAGGCTCAGATGCTTTGTAAGGCAGTACAGGACCAGGGCAACATGGGGCATCATTGTTGATGCCAAGTAGTCCATCTTTTCAATCTTCAGTTGGGCCTCAAAGACTAAGGAAAAGAGTGGGTGTATGAAGAGCAAGCTGCACAATTTGTGACAATGCACAACATTGTTAGTGATCACATGGGACACATGTTAAGGCATTGGTTTTAGGTTTCAATTTCCTTGCTTTGTGGGACTGGAGCCAAAATGAGATAGCCTTAACTCTGGTCTTAAAACAGCACCCAATCTTGGCATATCCTTCCCAAGACCAGAAGTGCGGTATATGCAGATTCCTAGGGCTCCGGCAGCTTCCCTGAACCTTAAATCTGGTGTTACATGTGAACCAGTCCTTAGAATCATATTAATGTGCACCAGAAAGCCTTTTTCTTGGGAAATGGAATTCCATTCTTCCTCAAGGATATTATTTTGAAATACTCATCCCACCTATTTTTGGCAGTTGAGTTTATGAAGCCTCAATAAATGTGCAGGGGGGAAATGAGTAGAAGTGATTGTGTGGAAACAAGGTAGGGGGGAAAGCTACACAGATTACCCTCTTATCTTGCTTCCAAACAACCAAAAGTTGGGAACACAAAGAGCTCCAAAACCCAGGTAGAACACAATTTTTGATTGCACGTCGTTAATTCCTCCTCCTTATCAGTTGTGCCCTGTTGTTCAACTGGGGCCTGAGCACAATGATGTAGCATTTAGGGGAAAAGATGCAACCCAGTAAGCCAGCACTGGAGGCCAAGATGGAGAAGATCTCCACAGCCACCATCTCTTTTCCTCTTGTGCTCAGGTAGCTTGGAATGAAAGACAACCAAACACTGCAAAAGACCAACATGCTGAAGGTGATGAACTTGGCTTCATTGAAACTGTCCGGCAACTTCCTGGCAAAGAAAGCCACAGTGAAGCTGGCGATGGCCAGGAAGCCCATGTAGCCTAGGACAGAATAGAACATGGTGATGGACCCCTCATTACATTCCACAATGATTTCTTCAGTTAGGGAATGCATGTCCAAATCAGGGAATGGGGGAGAGGTTGCCAGCCACACAGCACAAATGCCTGCTTGAATAAGGGAGGAGGAAATGATAATGGAACGGGACAGTCTTTTCCCCAGCCACTTCTGCATCCTAGACCCTGGCTTTATGGCCATGAAAGCTAGAACTACAGTGATGGTTTTTGCCAGCACACAGGAAATGGCCACTGAGAAGAGGATACCAAAAGTTGGTTGTCGCAGCAGGCATGCCACTTTCCCAGGTTCGCCAAGGAACAGCAAGGAAGAGAGGAAGCACAATAGTAGGAAGACAAGGAGTGTGTAAGTAAGATCCCGGTTGTTGGCTTTGATGATGGGGGTGTCTTTATGTTTAATAAAAATCCCAAGGACCAAAGCAGCAATCAGGGGGAAAGTTACAGCAATGGAAGCTAAAGTGATCCCTAAAGGCTCTTCATAAGACAGAAAGCTCATGGTTTTGGGGATGCATTCATTTCTGTCCTTGTTGGGGTACTGATTTTCTGGGCACTTGAAACAGTTGATCATGTCTAAAAAAAACAGAAGGATCATTCAAATTATTTTGTTCTTACTTGCATTTAAACAATTTTCAGTTGTTATGTTATTATTTTTTTGGAGGTAATCAAGCTTATGGTTTGCACTTTTAGTTTAAAAGAAAGCCCTTTGAAATTACTGTGATGGAGGAGATTGGAGAAAGTTGCAAGGAAATTCGGTATGCTGTTCCAGATGGATTTTCAAGTCCTTGTAGGCACATGGTCTGTCAATATATGGCTAGGTGCATGCTAGGGATGTGCAAAATATTTCAATGTTGAAACGTTTAGACTCAAAAATAAGCTTTTCAAGTGTCTAGAGCTTGAAAGAAAACACTCTTTTAAAAAGGTCCTGTTTCAAGCTCAGAACAAAACAATCCCATTTTTATTCAAAACACTTTGACATTTTGAGCTCCATTTTGGAGGTCTATTTTCCTCTTGCTTTTTGGTTTTGTGGAACTGGCTACCAATTGGCCAGGTTGTAGGAAGGACCAATCATGCTGTACTACCCAACCCACTTTGGTGCCCCTAGGAGCTACCCATGGGGAACAGTAGAGCGTTTCAAGTTCCCCCATTTTCCCCTATGGCCAAAACACTCAAAACATTTCATGGATTGTTCCATCAAACCCATAAAACATTTCACTCATCTCCATTTTGTTTTTAGCTCAAAACATAACAAAAATCATTTTTGTGCACATCCCTAGTGCATACAACCACCACTGCATGTGACTCCTACAACTGGATCTAAATAACATTGATTCCTGCTTTTAAATTACAGTGCTCCCTATACTTACGAAATTAATCCGTTCCGAATGCACATTTGTAAGTCGAAAAGTTCATAAGTCGAAAAGCGGTTTCCCATAGGAATGCATTGGGAACGGATTAATGCGTTCCGGAGCCTAGAAAAAAGACCCAGACCCCCAGTAAGGCTTGCAAACTGCACAGGAACATTTCTTTTCAAGAATAAACAGGCAGTAAACAGGCAGGCAAGTCAAGGAAACCGCATGTAAAATTTGTAAGTCGAGGAAACCCCATCTAAAAATTTGTAAGTCGAAAAAACCGCATCTAAAACCGGATCTAAAACTGCCGTTTGTAACTCGAAAAATACTTATGTCGAGTAGTTTGTAAGTCGAGGGACCACTGTATATGAAGAAACTGACTGATGACTAAACCAAAGAATAATGTTGTATTTTCCAGTTTCCCAATATCTTCATCCAATAAGGACTGATCCACACATTTGATTTCTTGTCATTTCTTTCATACCATGCAGCTCAATGTGTGAACTGACTCCAAACAAATGTTGCTTTACGTGATCTACTTCACAGCGTTTATAGAAGTTCTTCTCACAATCCCTGAGAAGAGCGTCTGTTGGGTCTGTGGGGAGAGCGGGCTTAGACCGCTTTCCCTGCAGATGATCAAAAAGCAGCCCTGGGGTGGCCGGATTGGCCATCCACATGTCATGGAGCTGGTGGGGCATCTTGGAGAGACCCCCGAGTCCGGGAGGCTGGCAGAAGCCTCCTAGACAGGGGTATACTTGTGTGTCACTGCACACCATTGTGACATACAAGCAAATAAACCATTAACCTAATTTAAGGGGAGAGGAATTAGGCAGGCTAGCCACCTTGGGAGCATCGGGCTTGCCTGAGAGCCCGGTGGTTCCCACGATCCCTTAGCTCACTTCCCAGTGGTCGTGGGAATAGCCTCAATATCTACAGTAGAAGTGTTATGAAACGTTCCCTGTCTTCTCAGCAGCAGCATGGTAGAGCAGACCACTGATGAACCAAGAAGTCACAGGCACAATGGAAGTTACGTGCACTCATAGATGTCATCTGATATGATATCTGGCATTAATCACCTATGCTGGAAGAAACATGGAGTACTGAATCATTTACCCTTTTGGCTGGAAATCTTCCCATCTGGACACAGAGCACAACTGTAGCAGCAAGATTTCTCTCCTTCTTTGATTCTCTTTTGATACCCAGGATGGCAGGAACTACTGCACACAGAAAGGGGAAGCCCCTGTCTATAGAAACAAGAGACATTAGGATGGACGTAATTAATCTTTTAAAAACAAACAAGATAAAATGAGTGACTCTATATGAAGAAAGAATAGAACAGTGTGGTTTGCAACAATTTTATTCTACTTGATTATCATGGCAGACATTATTTTCTCATTCCATTGCTTGGCTGAAAACATTTTCAGATCAGGAAAAATAAGGACTCAACCCTGAAGAAGAAATGGGAAACCTGTAGTTTCCTTCACCAAACTCCACTAATAAAAAAGCTTGCCATAGACACAATTTATTTATGATGTATTATTCTATTTAGCACATTTTTACATCACCCCAGATATAAATCTCTGGGCAGTTTATGATTTTAAAACATAAACAGCAATTAAAACATTAAATCATTTCCAACAGATAGATAAAAATAACTAAAAAAATTTAAAACTATAAAAACTTTAAAATGATTTCTGGGCATCCTCTCTCAGTTTGTTGCAGTGCCTATAAGGCCCTAGCATTGGACAGGACTAGAGTGACAGTGAAGGAAAACTCAGGATAAATGTTGCAGAGTCCAGCCTAGAACCCAATGTAGGGTCTACTTCATGTGAGCAGTGAAGATATCATACTTATCCACCTCCATTGTGTCTACACAGTGTGGTCCAGCAAACATATTTGGGGTAGTTTGGGGGCTGTTGTGAATATGCCTCCATGATGGGATGGAGAAACCAAATTGATTATCCACTGTGACCAGTTTTCAAGACACTTTGTTTGCATCAATGCTGTCTTAGACTCAACATTTATTGTAGTCCCTGTGGAAGTCAGAGACTGACCATCTGCATGCTTGAAGGCAGCAGGTGAAGAATCGAGAAATGAGTGGGAAACATAGTAAAGGCTTCTGTACAGGAGGACAGAGTTTCAGCTCAGTTGAAGGAAGAGATTGGAAAGTCACTTGTAGACGGTGGGGAGAGGGGGAACAGCAACAACATTGGTTATTTCTACCAGCTGCTTCACTTCCTAGAGAGGGAAGATCTAGCCATGGCGACAGATGTTTGGTCACTGTAAGACTGGACTGTTTGAACTTACTCTACTTTAAAGAGTGGTCAGCAATTACAAAGGATGCAGAAGGCAGCAACCAGGCTACTGAATGGGCCTGTCCCATTGGTTCCCATTACACTGAGATTACTCCAACTGAACTGGCTTGAATTTCATTTCCGAGCATAAAACAAGGTGTTGCCTATGAGCTTTAAAGCTCTTAATGGCTTGTGCCCGAAATCGTGAAGGAGCCATCTCGCTCTTTCTCTATAGTCATCTGAGAGAGCCCTCCTGAACATTCCCACTCTGTATGCTTTCGATATCACTGTAAAATATACTTGTTTGGAAGAGAGAACAACTTCTCTTGACAGTATTTGGAAGGCTGTGCACTGCATTGCATCTCTGCCAAATTCTTTTTCAGTTTTTGATATTATTGTTCTGTTTTAATTGGATTCTTCTAAAGCAAAATGGACATAGTTGGAAAGGCAGAATATTGACCTTTTAAATAAGTATATACATGCCTGGTTAAAACCTCGGTGCCACACAATTATATTCTCATTAATGGTGAATTCTTTTCCTTCAGAAGCATTGGGATCCACACTTCCCACTTTCACTCGACGGAAGGAGCTGTTGGGGAAAACCACCATGTTCATGATGTCAAATCCACCTCCCATTTCCTTTTCATGGCTAAAAGACACAATTTCTCCTGCTGAGTTATTGAATGAAATGCCTTGAAGAACTGGGTGGAGCTAGTTGAAGAATAAAAAGAAAGAAAGGGCTGAGATTTACAAACATCTTTTCTTGCTGATCACTTTTAATGTTTATGCATTTCCAGACTGAAAATGCACCTCTTGTACTGTGTCAGAAAAGTGAAAGATGTAGAGAATGCCTGCTGAGACATGTAGTAGAGGCAGAAATGTCAACCTTCAAAGGATTCCCAATAAATCCTACATACATCTAATCCTGTATGTATCTTTGGACAAGCTATTCATTCATTCATTCATTCATTCATTTGATTTTTATACCGCCCTTCCAAGCTGGCTCAGGGTGGTTTACAATTAAAAAACAGAAATCATTAAAAACAATTAACAGAAATACAAATATAAACACCAATTTAAAAAGATCTTATGTTAAGTTATGCATGGAAGGAGAAATGGGTCTTGTACTGATATGCCTATAGGGAAAAAAACCCATTACCTCCCAAGGCTGGAGATTCTGAAGTTCCCAACATTTATTCCTGACCTTATTCCTGTGGTTCATTGTAGATAAGGAAAGGACATGCAAAGCATGTGCCACAGCATAGACAGCATTATAAACACCATAGCTCTGGCCAGTCATCTGCATTTCAAACTCTGCCATAGGAAGGCTCTCCAGCCTCTCCTCCCCAGTACATGCTCCGTCGACATTTATGAGATCCATACTTTCTGGAAATGAACAGTCAAATGTTTGCTCCCAAAAGTCCCTGAGAAAACCATTTCCTTGGATCCTGTAAGGATTGATCCTCTGAAGATATTCCTTAAACCCATGGATCTCCCTTGAATGGACAGTGAAAGAAATGGCACCATGGAATAGATGAAAATCCGAGCCCCTTTGAAGGCCTGTTAATATGAAATCAATCTGCGTTGTCATAATCCAAACTATTCTAAATGATGCATTTTCTTCATTTCTAGGATCTCGGAGAAATATAAAAAACCTCAGCCATATAATCGTCAAGGATTCTCCATAGAGAATAAATGCACTGACTCTTTTATCTGTGAAAGGTACATAAATAGTTTCAATTACAGCATAGATGTCTCCTGCAGTATCAAAGGTAATTAGTTTGGGGATTCTTTCTGTGAAGGCTGAACAGATTCCATTTTGGGAAAACATGAGCTCCAGAGTCTGTAGGAAATGTTCTCCATTCTCATCATCCACAGCAAGGAGCCCGACCCATGTCCACCGAAAGTGAAGAAGCAAACGGATAATCCCCATATACTGATGGGCTTCTTTTGGGACCATGTGATAAAAGGAAGGGACCCCCATTGTGCTCTCCTCTTCACCAGCTGAGCCACACGTGAACTGTTGGAAATGCACAGATATTTTATAAGTTAAGGTCCTGCTCATAAAACCTCAGAATTTTAGAGTTGAAAGTAACTTCTTGTCCAACCACTGCTCAGTGCAGGAAACTGACAGATTGCTGTGCAGAATCTGTTTGGAAACCTTGAGATCCCCTCATGATTTCCACAATATGCAGTTTCCTGCTTAGGCAAGGAATACTTGCTGAAGGAATTTGTAGTTTTGGTAAGATATCCAAGGATACTTTTGGCAGCATTTGCTCATATTATCATAATATGATGGAATGAATGGGAACATTTTCCTGTCAGTGATCTTCCTCCCTCCTCCCTAACCATGAAACCCGTCCCGGAATGACAAGAACTTGTAGTTGTCTGTGACCATTCCCATTTTCTTTGCACAGATCCTACCTGCGGAATCTTATAAAGGCCTACTGTGTTTGCCATATGGAAGGAAAAATCAGAGCCAAGTCCTCCAATGATGGTCATGAGCTTTTTCTTGTTGCCACATTCATAATTGAGGAAAAATCTCTCTGATTTGAAGAGCAGGTCCAGATTGGTACGGTAGGTCATCCTCGCACTGTTGTAGCTGTCATAGATGTGGAACCCCAGTGTGACGTTGGGCAAGATCTGGGTTTTTTTGTTGATCTCATTTGTGGCAAACTCCAAGGCCAGGACATGCTGGAAGAACTTTGTCACCACACTGCAGAGAGAGAATTTCACACCACACTTCAAACTTAAAACTTCAGGATGGAATTCTACAGGGCATGAAAGCCGTATACACATCATTGCATACAATGGCCGTAATTCCTGTCTCTAATTCATCCATCTGGAGAGGTTAGTCCATCTGAAGCTGTTTGTCTGCAGTTGCCACCGGCTTGTCTGGTGGATACTCATGGACAGGTCTTTTCCATTGCTTCCCCGAGGCTTTGTAACACTCTTCCTGATGAAATAAGAGCCTCTCCTCCATCTCTTACAACTTTTTAAAAGGCAGTCAACTTGGCAAAGAAGCACCTTTCAATGTGGTGATTCTCTTTATTTGGCAGGGGGAGAGTAACTGGCCCTATCCACTCCCAGCACAGTACCTCCAGTGACTGTCGCTGGTGGCTATCTTATGTCTCTTTTAGATTGTGAGCCCTTTGGCGACAGGGATACATCTCATTTATTTATTATTTCTCTGTGAAAACTGCTCTGAGCCGTTTTTGGAAGGGCGTTAAAGAAATAGAATGAATGAATGAATGAATGAATGAATAAATAAATAAGTTTGTTCACCCAGGCTTTTAATTAGAGACTTGTGTTTTTAATAGGTTTAACGCTTTACATTTTAAATTGTTGTAATGTTTTAACCTTTTTAGTTGTTGTTTTTATTGTTTTGTCGTAAACTGCCCAGAGACATGTTTTGGGCAGTATACACATGTTAAATAAAAACAATCAAATAAGTAAATAATTCATTTGGAGGGCAGAAATATCATTTTTATTATTACTGGTATTTTTGAGCTGATAAATACCTGGGCATGCATAGCTCTAGCCCATGCAGGAATGGAGACCACCACATAGGAAGCTGCCATATACTGAGTCAGTATAAGTCCTTAGGATTATTTTACTCAGGATTATTTATAGACTGGCAGTGGCTTCTCCAAGGTTGCAGGCAGGAATCTCTCTCAGCCCTATCTTGGAGATGCCAGCGAAGGAACGTGGAACCTATATGCTTTTCCCGGAGCAGCTCCAACCCCTAAGGGGAATATCTTACAGTGATCACATCTCTAGTTTCCCTTTCATATACAACCTGCTTAGCTAAGGGGACAAGTCATGCTTGCTACCACAAGACCAGCTCTTGTCCCTCTAGCAGAAGGACAGATGTATGTAATGGCTGGTTAAATGCCTCTCAGTTGCCCTTATTAAAACTTATTAAAAATGATGTCATGTTCCAAAATTCCTTTTAGAAATGCATTAATGCCCCCCCCCCCCCGTGTACTAGTGTTACCAGCAACCTTCTGGATTTAGTGATTAAACCAAAATATATTTTTAAAAAACTGATGAAATTGCATTGCTTATTCTGGTCAAAGACCATAATAAGGACTGATTGATTGGTTGATTGAAATCACTTTGTAGTACCAGAGAGAGAACAGTTTCAGATTGCCAATCCAGGACATGGTTGGATGACAAGCAGTGCTGGATTTAGACAAAAGAGACACATTGATAAAATCTCATTAGTAGGTCAAAAACTAATGTCACTAATAAATGCTTGAGTCAAGGGGGAAATACAGTGGAGCTATTGACATGACCTACCAGGCGGGTGGGCAGGCAGGTAGGGAGAAAGCTGTGCAGACCTGACCTTTCTCCCATAATTAGAAGTGTGCTGGGAGTGCAGACATGGTCCCAGACGATCATGCTCCGATGAGCCAGGATGACAGGTCCCCACAGGAATCCCACACTGCATCCAGCAATCTCACACTGCTGCATGCTCTGAGCACAGTGGATTGGGAGGTTTCCCAGAACACGGGTGCTCTGTTTCTGTGTATTCTTGGGCTGCATGCAGAAACACAATCTTTGAGCATGGGTTGAGGGCACGTTTACTCCCTTAACCCTGGCTAAGAGCTGGGTTTAAAAGTTGGACTAGGCAGTGCTTAAGAACAGCCTCAGTGACTGTTAAGAAGAGAGGAAGCAATTGTGAATTTGGGGAAGGGGACAGCAGAGTCAACACACAATTGCAAAAGAAGAGAGAAGGGGTTGGAATATAACCTGTGGGGGAAAGCATGACTGAAAAGCTATAGCTGAAAAGAGGATAAAAGGGAAATCTGGAAATGAATGAGAGTTCTGTATAAAAGGCACTATGTAATGAAAGTGCTCTAGATACATTCTAACAGCTCTAAATGCATTGTGCAATCTCTGTTCAGAATCAAGAATGATACATCTGATGATGGTCATGCCTTTTTGACAAATAAAACCACTTGGTGTCAACTTGGTGTACAACCACAATGGAGTCTTGTCCTGGCTTTGTTTTAAGGTTGTGGTTATCAAAAGGCAAAAGATATCTGCAATTGACTACCCGACCACCATTAGCACTAACAACTTCTATAACCAGAATTTTGAAACTCCTTCTATCTCATGCCTGTTGCCACATCACAACATACTTACAGTTTAAAAATTCAAAATTTCAATTTAAACAGAGATATTCAGAGATCTCTATTACAAAGTGGAAGTATTCACCATTTTCCATAAGCACATTGGTTTTCCTCATTGTCACATACTTGCCCCATTAATGCATATTTGACAGAAGTCTAGTAGTATTGAAATTTGAAGAGGTTATTTAAAACAACATTATTAATGTTTGTAAGTAGGATTTGTGCAGTTAAGAAAAGCTTAAATCACTCCCCTCACCCCCAAATCCCTTTCCAAAATAGTAAGAGCTCTCATGAGGGGTGAATATTGTTAAGGTACATATAGTAAAATGCACAAGACACAGCAAGCAACTGAGAAATGTGCTCCTGGGATGGACAAAAGGTCTTTTTGGAAGCATCCCTTCATTAGTACAAGAGTTTCTCAGAATTTGTGAAGTGGCCAGGCTCACATGGTACAGTGGAAAATAATTCCTTACATTGGTAATCCAAACAACTCCTGTGAAGGATATTCTCTGAAGGAAATTGTGTGGAATGTGTACATGAGCTGAGAAGATATCCCACCAATGAGGAAGCCACCAGGCTGGTACCACTCATGTGGAATTCGGAGGGGATCGCTCACATGGCACTTTATATTCTCAGCTTTGCACACTGTGGGCGGTAGCAGAAGCAGCAACACCAGTAATCCCAGCATCCCAGCAGCAAAACCTCTCTGCATCAGTCTATAGCAACTACCCGAATCAAGCAGATTATTTTGGAGTGTGGCTGATTCTCCATATTTCCACCTTAAAGGGAAACATATTAGACTTTTAGCATCTGGAGTGATGCAATCCAAGCCTTGAATAGTAGACAAAATAGCCATCACTTTGATTCCGTGTCCATTTGATAAAATGGAAAACTGATAGATGTCAAACTAACAGAGTCCAGTTTAATTCTTCCTTTGAGATCTTAACAGCACAAATGTTTATAACTTCTTTCACTCTTGTTTGTTGAGTTCATGAGTTCCTTCAAAAAATCCACTGGATTTCTGGCTAGGAGAACAAATTACAATGATTTGAATAATTGCAGGGGGAGATAATTACGTACCTCCACAGAGTTTGTCTCTAGTTGTTACTGCTAATGACAAATAGGCTTTGTTTGTCCGGATCTGATTCAACTTGTCTGTTCCTTAGTGGAACAAGGAGTTTGCAGAGTCTCAAGGTGGTCAGTCACCAACAGAAATGTCAGGCTCAAAGATGAAGCCACTACCTTGACCAAGGATACAAAGCCGTGCTAAATCTTGAAGATCCATGCTCAGTTGCAGTTCTTTTAGGGAGATAAGATCCCAAATGCCTTGAAACAATTGAGGCGGCATGTGATTTAGCTAAGGCATTTTAAAAAAGGTTCTCCCCTTATAAGCTTCAAAATTCTGTTGCATATAAATATGACAGCTGTGGAGCTAATAACCTGAAACCTGGTGTATGTGGCCTACTGAGCACATGGCATGTCAGTTAAAGTTCCAATTTGCTGGCTTTGTGGAGCTTGAGCCAAAAAGAGATAGCTTTAACTCTGGTCTTAATTATGAAAGGGGGGGGGGTTACCATTAACTTTTTTGATTTCTTTAAAAGTCTGAAAATTGCCCAGACCACCTTTTTTCATGGGAGACAATTCCCAAAACTCCTGGATCTGAAGCCCACCCCACTAGACCACCCCCCCCCATGTGGAGGACTCTGCCCTTTGCCTTCCTAATAGAAGTATATCTCCCCTTTTTTTGCCTAACTCCTTACATTTTCAGAATGGCTGGACATAGATTTCTGAAACTGGGCGCACTTGTAGTCCAGGATGGCAGGACTTTTTAAATTTCAAATATAACAGACAATCCTGCTATTTTTGATGATTTTTTAAATGAGGTTTTCTTGCACTGGTTTTCTTGCATATTTTTATGAAGTTTTCTTGCGCATACCTATTTAGTTGGCAGAATGATGCCCTTGCACAAGAGCACCATTTTGTCAAATGAAACAGGTGTTTTTGCACAATGACACCTCATAAAATAAAATAAAAACTATTTTAATGAGTTTTAAGCCTCCTCTTCAGTAGCTAATGAGATCATCCTGCATTCCTTGTTTGTGTGTCCTTGTGTCCATGGGTTTGCCCCACCCAATCAATTTTGCAATGCCCGGACCAATATGAATAAAATAGGGTACCGTTGTTGGGACACATCGGACTGTGAACTGTCTAACCAACTTGAACCAAATTTGGTACAGCTGTAGTGAATGACACACAGAGACACCTCAATGGTGTAGTTTGTGATGATGTTATCCACCCCCATTCATGATGGTGGGTGCATAAACATTAGAGTCGCAAGTCAGCTAACTTGTGAACCATCTAAACGATTTGAACAAAATTTGCTACAGGTGTAGGGACACATAGGGATGGTTCAAGGGCATAGTTTGTAATGATGTCATCCACTCTGATTCAAGATGATGGAAATGTATACATTTGAAGTGCAAGTGGGAACCGGTTTTGACCAAATTCGGTACAGTTGTAGGGACCCATTGGGGCACCTCAAACACCTAGTTTGCAATGATGTCATCCAACCCCTTTCAAGGTGGTGGACACATGAACATTTGAGGTGCAAGTGGGCTAACTTGTGAACTGCCTAACTGATTTGGACCAAATTTAGACCAGTTATAGGGAAAGTGAAAGGAAATTAGGCATATTTGTTCTTACTAGTACAACTTGTTCTATTTCCCTTCTCCTTCTATTGGGAAATAAGGCACTGTGTTTATTTTTCTGGGGAGAAAATAATCTATCACTTTTAGTTTTAGCCTTTAAGGGATTAGAGAAGGCCTGCTCAATTTAGGCCCCTCAGCTGTTCTTGGACTACAACTCCCATAATCCCCAGCCACAATGGCCAATAACCAGGGATCATGGGAATTGTAGGCCAACAAATGGAACATAGGAACATATGAAGCTGCCATATACTGAGTCAGACCATTGGTCTATCTAGCTCAGTATTGTCTTCACAGACAGGCAGTGGCTTCTCCAAGGTTGCAGGCAGGAATCTCTCTCAGTCCTATCTTGAAGAAGCCAGGGAGGGAACTTGAAACCTTCTGCTTTTCCCAGAGCAGCTCCATCCCCTAAGGGGAATATCTTAACAGTGCTCACACTTCTAGTCTCCCTTTCATATGCAACCAGGGTGGACTCTGCTTAGCTAAGGGGACAGGTCATGCTTGCTACCACAAGACTAGCTCTCCTCTCCTTCAGGAGGGCTGAAGTTGAGTATGCCTGAATTAGAGTAACAGAAAGGTGTGAAGTGCACTTTTGCTTCCTACTGCCTGCTTGATCCTGCATATGAAGATTTTTAAAAAAATAAATATATTTTTTATATTTTAAAAAATATAATTTAAAATACAGAGATTCTCTGATGTGTAGATATCTGCTGCAATTCTCTGATGTTAGTGCAATTTCCCTTAAATTTTAACTACACATCATTGAATCACTTATTTTTAAAAAAATCATTAAAACTGAATTGACCCATTCACTTCTAATTCATGGCACATTGTCCCATCATCCTGCCCTACATCTGTGCTTTGAAGCCCTATGCACAGCCATTCCAGGAGATCTAATAGTGGGGACAGAAAAGTGGGGCTCATAACCCTTTTTTTTAATGAAGGAAAAGGGCAGGTTCTTTTATATGGTGTAACAAGCCACTGATAGGACTTCTTTGAGGTTTTAAAAACTTTTTCAAGAATTTGTTAAATATAAGTAGATTGACACAACCACTTTAAATTAAATACACAGGGTCCTCTCATACTGTCCCACATCTGTGCCTGAATTCAAAGACCTATGCCAAGCCATTCTGGAAATATTTAAGGGGAGTGAGGAGAGTGGGGTGCTCTACTCTTTTTGAGGAAGGCAAAGGGCAGAATTTATAGAGGCCTGGAATGATGGTCTAAGTGGCAGGGCTTAGTTTCAGATGTTTTTCTCATTTCTTGCCTTGAAACAAGAAAGCCATGCATAGATTCAATTGAAGTTTTAAATGAGTTTTTCAAAAATTCATTAAAAATCAGTGGATTGAGAAATCCACTTCTAATTAACCCCCTTTTATGCCCCCTTCCCTTTTATGCCTTTTTTAATGACTTATGCCTGTTCAAGCTTTTTATGCCCTCATGCCTCTTGTATACTTCCTATTATTTTTATTATCATATTTATTGATAAGCTGGCGATGCAATACGCATATTTAAGGTGACTCCCAAGTACTCCTTTAAGACCTTCAAATTTATTACGTAAAAACAGATAATATCTTGTTAAAACATTGTTTAAAATTTTGTTAAAAGCATGTTAAAACAAACAAACATTTGGGTATCAAATGCCAACCTCAGCGTTCTTCCTCCATCTTCTGTGGATCACCTGCTTATAATGTTCACAGGTTGTATTACACACACTCTGGCAGTAATTTCAATCAAACAAACGAGATAAACAGGCGGGGGGAGCATGACACACACAGTATTTTTAAGACATAGGTTCTTTAGGGCACAAACAGCAGCTGAGCTCAAAATAATTTAAGAATATAAAGCAGAGATCACACTCAGCTGCCCAGCATAGGTCACAATCACACTCTACCACAAGCCACAGCATGGCCATTGGCACAGCATGGTGACCACACCACTTGAGACAGACTATAAAGAGTATGTGGGGGCCTAGGAGTCCATGGGGAAGAGAGCTTCTGAGATGTCAGTACATTAATGGCTGCATTGAACCACCTCTGCATGTGACACCAACCACTGAAAGTGGTTGAAACTGTTTTGAAAAGGTTGGGGTAACTCCTTCTCCCAGATGTAATGAATCATATGATGAACCATAACACAATTTTGGTACATTGACTAATCTGCAGAAATTGGCCCCTTTTGGAATTCTCATTTCTGCCAAAGTATCAATCACTAAGAACTGATTCGCACGTGCCTTACTTAATTCCTCATCATGGCATGAATCTAAATGTTTGGACTAATCCCACGAAGTGAAGAAACATGCATCTTTAGGTGATTTCCTTCCCAACGTTTCTAATATGCTGTAGATGTTTGGTAAAGTTATCCGGACATTTTTGGCAATGTGACATACCAGACAATTGGCTATTCAAGAAGCTATATATACAGAATGATAATTAGTCACTCTTAGATAACACCTGCCATGCTCTTTTGAAATTATCATGTAGGGCTGAAACTTTGTGCACTACATTACCTACTATATCACCTACCCTTTGGGTTGGAAATCTTCCTTTCTGGGTATGGAGCACAATCGTAGCAGCAAAATTTCTCACCTTTCTTGTTTTCCTTTTGATATCCAGGCTGGCAGGGATTGCCACAAATGGAAAGGGGGAACCCATGTCCAAACACAGGGGAGGGGGAAGGCGGAAACACTTGGGTTTCCACCCGGTAGGCACTCCAGAGCTGAGAGAATCAGATGCAGACAAGAGTCAAGAGCCAGGAACATGCCAGGCATTGAGTCTGGTAGTCAGTCAGGCCCAGAGAACATGCTGGAGGTCATACTGAGTATCAATCAGCCAATCAATCCAATGCCATAGAGTCAGTTCAATTCCTTTATTACGATCACAGACCAGCATAATTTACAAACAAAAGCCCAACAAAAAAACCTGCATAACCTACAGGTTTGTGATACAGTAATTAATCATATAGTTAAGCATAAAAATCAATTTACAATGATCCTTAATGAACTCCTGGCAGATTTTCCTGGCTATTAAATAGCCACAATGTAAGATCTCAGATCATTGTGGTCAGTTAAAAGTTAATCAAGATAAAAATAATCTGTACAACCTGGATGGCATCCCATAGAGTCAGAACAGAAACTGGGACTTACAGACACACCAATGTTCAATCCAAGTCTGCAACCTGAAACCAACGGGTTGAGCAGGTAAGCACAACTCACAAACAAGTCAGAGATCACACCAGAGAAGAGAAGCAGCAAGACACACTTTGAAGAGAAAACTGATACATAGATGGCAACTATGATACTGAGGCAAGCTCTGCTTCAGGCTGGAAGCCTCTTGTACCCTTCCAGTCTGCAGGGAAGCCAATGGTAGCCCTCATAGCATCGAGCCTGGAAAGAGGGCAGGCATTGCAGTAATGACCACAAGGGGCAGAGTGGGCAGAGTGGAGCAAAATCTTCATCATAGGGAACTCTGGCAGTGAGTATGCATTGGCAGTGCTCGAACTGTGGATCTCGCTGAGCAGGAGACATGATTTGCTCTCTCTGTTGGCTGTTTCTGACATTGCTGAAACACTTGTGAATGGTTTTTAGTTCCTCTTGATGGTTGCTGGAAGGATCTCCTTTGGATTTATATATTGTATTGAGTCTCAGTCCATGGTCTTTTATTTTAGCATTTGAGTTTATAGTTCAGATTTTTCTTGAAAACCACCTTAGGGATGGTTGGAAAGGTAGGATATATCTCTTTTAAATAATGCATACCTCATTGAAACTTCTGTGCCACTCAGTTAAATTCTCGTTATACTCTCTCTACTTTGATAATGAAGTGTAAATTTATTTACACACAGTCTGAACATGTAGCTTTTCTTCATAGGATGCAGATGCATAACTAGGGTGGGGCAGGCAGGACACGTGCCCTGGGTGCCACATGAAGGGTGGGCGCAAGATGGCTGCCCCCCACCACCACCAAGATCACAAGCCCCAGCGGGCACCGGCGCTGCTCACCGCTGAGGCTGGCCGGCATTGGGCGCCTGGGCTGCGGCAACGCCAGCAGACCTCGCACCTGTGCACCCCCCACTCGTGCAGACGCAGCAGCTGAACAGCACACTTGCGAGATATCCAAGCAGTGGGCGGGCGCTCCCATTGGCCGGCAAAGCGCGCGACCCCGAGCTGTTGAATCCGGCGCATGCCTCCCTGCACAACCACGTGGCCGGAGAGACTAAGCAGCTGCCTGCTGGGAGTTCTGCGTTCCTTAGCCCTGTGAGTTTATTTGTCCCCCCCCCGGCTTCCCCCACGCTGCTTTCCGGGCCAGGCACCTTCCTTAGAGATGTGCTCCTTCCTTAGCCCTCTCTGTGTCTGTGTTCGTTCCCCTGCTTCCCCCACTCTGCTTCCCCGGGCGCTTTCCTTAGAGAGCTGCTGCTCGGCTCCTTCCTTAGCCGTGTGTATGTTTGTTGGTCCCCCCCCTTCCTCTATGCTGCTTCCCCGTCACCTTCCTTCTTTATTTCATTTTAAATTAACTGTTGGATGAGGGCTGCGCTCCTCCCTAAGCTCTCTGTGTGTGTGTGTGTGTGTGTGTGTGTGTGTGTGTGTGTGTTCCCCCCTTCCCCCACACTGCTTCCCCAGTCGCCTTCCTTAGAGTTGTGCTTCTCCCTTCGCCCTGTGTGTGTGTTTGTTTGCCCCCCCCTTCCCCCACGTTGCTTTCCCCAGGCGCTTTCCTTAGGGTTGCACTCCTTCCTTAGCCTGATGTTTGGGGGAAAAAATGCTTAGTTGGTTTTAAGTGCTTATAAAGAATTCTGGTATCAGTGTTCAAAGGCAGCATGCAGCATGAGTGCAACACACGTGCACAGTTCTTGGACCTTCCCAGCTTTTGGTGAGCTAAAGTCTCTTTCCCCCTTTTTAAAAGGAATGTATACTTCAGTGGTCCCTCTGCTATGCAGCAACCGGAAGGGCGTCCACAGTTCCTAACTAGTAAAACAAGGACTGTAGGGGTTCAAATGGGCTTAGAAGCCCTTTTTTGCCCTTCATTTGGGAAGTCCTTCCGGTTCATTATTTCTTTGCCCTTCATTTGGGAAGCCCTTCCGGAAACTAGGGCAGGGGTTCCCAACCTGTGGCACTCCAGATGTTGCTGAACTACAACTCCCATCATCAGTTTTTGTAGCTGGGATGATGGGAGTTGTCATTCAGCAACTTCTGGAGTGCCACAGGTTGGGAACCCCTGAATTATGTTAAAGTTATCTGAAGGATGGGTGTCAGATTGGATGGGGGGGGCACAATTTAAGTGCTTGCCCTAGGCGCTATTTTGCCTAGATACGCCTCTGATTGGATGAAGAGTGAAAAAGGTACAGGTTATGCTTTTTCAGCTGTAAGGTACAAGAAGAAATGTCCCATACAAAACATTATCAGTGAATTCTGGTTGACCTCTGGACTAACGCTGCACTAGTATAACGATATTGAGCTAGCTAGTTCTCGCTGAGTCAGGAACTTGCAATTCAGGTTTCATTGCCTATGTATGTATGTATGTATGTATGTATGTATGTATGTATGTATGTATTTCATAGATGGAGAAAATGATCTAAAAATATCTCCTGTCTTTGTTATGCAAGCACAGCACTTGCCAAAGCAGATCAAGAACACAAAAGACTGAGCAACTACATCGCCGTAGCAGAATTCACACGTTATGTGGAACTATGGGTCTACTGGACCTGCAGTTCCATTCCCTACTGACGGCCCACTCTCCTTTCCTCATCTGGATGTAATGGAGAGAAGGCTCTCCACAGTTATTTCTTTCATGAAGGACAGCCAGCACAGTCAAACACATACACAGAGAGGGAAGAGCTTCCTCCCTCAAATCTGGATTCAGACAACAGCCCACAGGTGACTTTTAACCTTAGGCTGCTGTGGAGAAACTCAATACAGCCTGAGGGTTCAGTCTGGAATTTACACAGCAAAGCCTTGGGATGCCCTTCATGCAGGAAAAGAGTTTCACCAGAGTGTCCTTCAACATCTGTCCTCTTTATCTCCTTTTTCACACTATGTGTGAATGGGCTCTTTGAGTTAGTCTGGATAGCAGCCACTCTGTTCAGCTTTGCATTAGTTATGCATGGAAGAAGACATAGTTCTTCCACCAATATATTTGTGAAAACAAACACAGTTCATTGAAGAGACCTTACCTCCCATGGCTGAAGATGCTGACTAGTGATGTGTGAATCGATTTGGGTACATAATGGTTTGTACCCCAATCTAACTGATTCGGGTGATTTGTAGACAGAACAAATCACCCCTGTGCTCAGTTGCCCAGATTTGGGTACAAAACAAATCAACCCAGAATCGGACCCAAAAGATTCAGAGATTCTGACCACCATTTTGTGATCAAAGTGGGTTGGGTGGTAGTGCCCAATAGAAGGAAGCTTCCACCTAAATTTCAAAGAAATTGGGCAAAGGGGTGATATTTTTTTTTGGAAGTTTAAATGTCTTTAAGCTTTCCCCCATAGGGAATAATGGGGATTTCAGCAGCATTGTAGATCCATGGGGGAGGGAAGGGTGGCCCAGAGTGGGTTGTGGTGGGTGGTAGTGCCCAATGGAAGCAAGGAACCTGCTACCCGTATTTCAAATAAATTTGGCAAAGGGGTGTTTTTTAAAAATGTTTTGAAGTTGGCATGTCTTTGTGGCAGATCCAGGGGTTTGGGGGCAGAAGAGGGGTTTGGGGGGCAGAAGAGTAGGTCAGGTGTTAGTGCCCCAATGTGTGCCTGCTACCACACAGAATTCAAAGAAATTGGTGAAAAGGGTGATATTTAAATAATTTCTCAAGTTGGGGCATCTTTAGGTTTTTCCCCCCATAGGGAATAATGGGAAATTTCTGCAGCCCCATAACTCCACTTGGGGGGCACCAGGGTGGCTCAGAGTGAGCTGTTGTATAGTGCACATAGGATGCCAACCACCCCCAGAATGACAAGCCCGTAGGGCACTAGGTTTTGTTGTTTTCAGTGTCTGAGGTGTTCTGAAAGTAGATTCTCTGGTAAGAAATGCAATTGGATTCTCTCATGTCTCACCAGAGAACCTACTCTCAGAATAACACCTCAGACATTGAAAACAACAAAACCCAGTATCCCATGGGTTTGTGGGTTTGTTGTCACCCTATGTGCACTACACCACATTTTGTACACCCCATACCCCTCGGTACAGTTTGGGTTTGGGGGGGCTCATGATTTAAAAAAAATTTTTTAAATAAAAACAACTCACTGCCTGGGGGGCCTTATCCAAAGCTGTGGCAGGGCTGTTCCAAGCCTGCCCTCTGGCCACACAGAGGCCGGGCAGAGGCCCATAGGCATGCATGGCAGCCTCCAAAATGACTCCTACCACACAGAGGGCAGGGCAGGAACAGGCCAAAGACCACCCGAACAGGGCAATTTGTCCATTAACATAGGCCAGAGGGGGGACTGCCCAAAACACACACACCCCGTGGTGTCAGAGAAGCCCCCAACCCACCCACGGGAGCAGTGGTGGCGAGTTGTTTTTTTTAAAAAAAATATTTTTAACTTAGAAAACCTTGAACAGGCCAGAGGATTTGGTCTGATATCAAAATGAATGGGGGTTGGTGGGGGGGTTGGTCCAATATTGAGCCATTGAACCAAACCAGTTCTATGTCGAACAGTTTCTAAATAAAATCTGTTTGCACATCCCTTTTCTCGATGACCTTATTTTGCTATGGAGATCATGCAGATGATCCCCACAGCTGTTTATACAGTTGTTCCACTCAAATGACAATGCTTAGAATCCATGCCTCATTCAAAACCTTCAGAATTAATAAAAAAAATCTGCAGGAGAAATTCTTAGGGCCACTTACAGTAGGTTTGTCCCTGGACTTTTATTACTGCATTACGAATTGCATTTGTTTTGGGAACATTTGGTCCCATTTTAGAAAACCACACCAATTGACTTAAAATTTGTGAGGTCATTCACACAATCAAAAACTGTTATACCCAGATCTGGGAGCTGTGCGCTCCCAATTTCCAGCTGTGTGGGAGTAAGCTAAGAGGAAAACCTTGCTGGCTTTTCCTCCTACTTTGGTTCCACACAATAGGGTTGTGCATCTTTTTTTTTTTCTGTTTTGTTTTTGGCCCAAATCCAAAACATTTTCATTTTGTTCTTTGTTCGATACCAGCCAGTCTGAAACACCACTATTTTGTTCTTTGTTCGAAATTGCAAAATCCAAAATGTTTTGGATTTTTTATAAATGGCCCTGGGACAAATCTAGTGGGTGGGGGTGGTAGCGCCCAATGGATGGAAGATACCACCCAAATTTCAGAGGAATTGGGCAAAGGGCTGGTTTTTGGTGAATTTTTGAAGTTTAAGATTTTCCCCATAGGGAATAATGGAGGTTTCAGCAAAAGTAAAGCTTCACATCGGGGGAAAGAGGTGGCCTAGAGCAGAGTAGGGTGAGTGGTATTGCCCAGTGGGGGCAAGGAAGCTGCCAGCTTTTTTTTAATTTCAAAAAAATTGAGCAGAGCGATGATTTTTAAAGATTTAATGGAGTTTACACATCTTTAAGGTTCTTCCCCATAGGGAATGATGGAGGTTTCAGCAGCCTCATAACTGCACTTGGCACCAGGGTGGCTCAGAGCAAGTGTTAGTGTAGAGCACATAGGGTGCCTACCACCCCCATGGGTTGCTAACCCATGGGGTACTCGGATCTGTTGTTTTTGAGATTCTCTGATAGCATATGAGAGTGGATACATGGCTTTTCATTGAACATCTCATTGGCTACCAGAGAATCTACACTCAGAACACCTCAGAAACAACAGAACCCAGCACCTCATGGGTTAGCAACCCATGTGGGTGGGTGGCACCGTATGTGCACAACACCAGCACTCACTCTGGGCCACCCCAGTGCTCCCCAAGTGGAGTTATGGGGCTGCTGAAACCTCCATTATTTTCTATGGGGCAAAATTTTAAAGGCACGTAAACTTCAACAAATCACAAATAATCAGCCTATTGCCCAATTCATTTGGGTTCTGGGTTGTGGCAGCCTGGCAGGCACCCATTGGGGCACTACCACCCAACCCACTCTTCTGCCCCTGAATCCATTCCCAGGCTGGCATGCAGTAGTCATAGCAGACTGGCAGGCTGGGCTCAGGCTGGCAACAAGGCAGGCATAGGCAATGGGATGGCATCATGGCAACTTGAGGCATTCAATGCTGTAAACTAGTTCTCTCTCTCTCTCTCTCTCTCTCTCTCTCTCTCTCTCTCTCCAATGAGGCAGAAAGGGAGAATGATGACTACTAACTTGCTGAATGAATAGAAAATCCCTCCTTGAACTCCCTCCACCCTTGCCTCATCTTTGACCCTTCCCCGGGCCAATGTAGAGTCAGTAAAGAGTGGAAAGAGTCAAAAGAGCCAATGGGGAACAAGGAGGGAATCGTCAGCAGGTCAGCCTATGCTTTAGGTCACCTATCGGAAGGCTGGAAGGGTGGGATATTCAAAGAGATGTCAAACACAAAATAGAGATGGACTCAGAGATCACAACAAAATGGAGGCCCGAAACAACAAAACATTTTGTAGCTGAAACAGATGTTTTGTTTTGTATACAAAATTTTTGGATCTGGAAAATTGGTGTCTTGTTTGGTCCACAAAACACCCGTAACAGGCTGTTTTGGGTACAAAATGTTTTGTATCCGAAACGTTTCGCAAATCCCTACAACACAATCACTTCTACCCAGATTTTCCTCCTGGATCAAAGTTGTTAGGCTGGAAACACACAGTCAGCCACCAGTTTGAAATGGGTTCTGGAATTCATTAAAAATTTCAGAAGCCTTTATAGTCAAGTGGTAGATACCTTAAACAAGAAAATAAATAAATAAAATGGGATATCAAGTTATGATGTATTCAGTAATCTTAACACATTGCTCCAAGGTTTTTGATTGTGGATGACCTCACTGCCATTCAGACTTCCTCATGAGTTGTGCCCTGTTGTTCAACTGGGGTCTAAGCACAATGATGTAGCATGCAGGGGAAAAGATGCAACCCAGTAAGCCAGCACTGGAGGCCAAGATGGAGAAGATCTCCACAGCCACCATCTCTTTTCCTCTTGTGCTCAGGTAGCTTGGAATGAAAGACAACCAAACACTGCAAAAGACCAACATGCTGAAGGTGATGAACTTAGCTTCATTGAAACTGTCCGGCAACTTCCTGGCAAAGAAAGCCACAGTGAGGCTGGCGATGGCCAGGAAGCTCATGTAGCCCAGGACACAATAAAACATGGCGACAGACCCTTCATTACATTCCACAATGATTTCTCCAGTTAGTGACTGCATGTCCAAATCAGGGAATGGGGGAGAGGTTGCCAGCCACACAGCACAAATGCCTGCTTGAATAAGGGAGCAGGAAAAGATAATGGAACGGGACAGTCTTTTCCCCAGCCATTTCCTCATCCTAGACCCTGGCTTTGTGGCCACGAAAGCTAGAACCACAGTGATGGTTTTTGCCAGCACACAGGAAACGGCCACTGAGAAGATGATACCAAAAGTTGGTTGTCGCAGCAGGCATGCCACTTTCCCAGGTTCGCCAAGGAACAGCAAGGAAGAGAGGAAGCACAATAGTAGGAAGACAAGGAGTGTGTAAGTAAGATCCCGGTTGTTTGCTTTGACGATGGGGGTGTCTTTATGCTTAATAAAAATCCCAAGGACCAAAGCTGCAATCAGGGAAAAAGTTACAGCAATGGAAGCTAAAGTGATCCCTAAAGGCTCTTCATAAGACAGAAAGCTCATGGTTTTGGGGATGCATTCATTTCCGTCCTTGTTGGCGTACTGATTTTTTTGGCATTTAAAACAGTCGGGTATGTCTGAAAAACAGAAGGTTGATTGGAATGCCTTTGTAATTCCTTGCGTTCAAACCATTTTCAATTTGTTTATTATCTCATTTTTTAGCAGGTACTCAAGCTTGTAGGAGGTACATAAGCTTGTTCTTTGCATTTTTAATTTCAAAGAGGGCTCATCATAATGGAGTAATAAATGGATGACTGGAAACCAAACGTATCATTCAGAATGGAGTAATAAATAAATCATCTTATTTATTTATTTGTTTGTTTGTTATATGTAAACTGCTTTGGAAATGTTTATTTAAAAGCAGTATATAAATAGTTGTTTTTGTTGTTGGAGGAGGAGTTTGGAGAAAGCAAAGAAGTTCTATTCTGTATGCCCTTCCAAAGAGAGTTCTTCCAGTCCTTGCAGGCACATGGTCTGTCAAAATATGGCTGGGTGCATTCAGCCACCACCGCATGTAACTCCAACAACTGGATTGAAATAACAATGGCATCTGTTTCAAAAAAGCTGGTAGGTCTCCTATTTTTTTAGGAAATGAAATATATGAGGAACCTTAATGATGTTCTGATTGATAAATAAGTCTAAGAATTCTGGCCCTGCTTGGAATTCTCAGTCCCTGCGGCTGTTCTCACATGAAGACAAAACTGGGCTAGGGAAGCCATGCAGCTCCCTAGCAAATCCTAAAGGAAACTGTGAGCCATCTCCAGCTTCGGAGCGACAATGCCTCTGACATACAATCTAACTGGGCTTCTAGTATAGTGGTTTTGAGTAAACTCTATGCATTCTGGACTGAAGTGACTCTCCTGATTTTCCCTTTCAGCTTTCTTTTCTCCATACTCCTCGTTTTGGAAAAGTTTCCTCTTCTGAAATTCAAAATGTCCATGTTAGACATCCTTGGTGATTCTCTTCCTACATGTATGCTGAATTTGATCGCACTATGGTCACTGTTCCCAAAAGGGTCGATGGCTCTGACATCACACACCACGTCCTGAGTGCCACTCGGGATTAAGTCCAAGGCTGCCTTCTCTCTGGTTGGTTCCAGTTCCAAATGTTCTAGGGCACAGTGATTCAGTGTATCTAGAAATTTGACCTCTTTGTCACTACCTGATTGTGAATTTACACAGCCTATGCGTGGGCAATTGAAGTCACACATTATTATTGCCCTGCCACTCCTTGAAGCCTCCCTGATTTCCTCCTGCAACTCCCAGTCACTGTCAGTGTTTTGATCCAGAGGGCAATAGCACATCCCCAGTAGCACATTTCCTTTAAGGCCTTGTATTGTCACCCACAGGGTTTCTGTGGAGGACTCTGGTCCACCTAGGTTTTCTACTTGGTTAGATTTTATCCCTTCTTTAATATACAATGCTACTCCACCTTCAAGGCATCCCTCCCTGTCCTTTCTATAGAGTTTATATTCAGGGATAACAGTGTTCCACTAGTTCTCACTGTTCCACTATGTTTCTGTTATGACTAATATGTCTATTTCTGTGTTAGCAGCCAAGCACTCCAGCTCACCCATCTTGGCTCAGAGGCTTCTGGCACTGGCATATACATGTAAGCACCTATACGCTGAATCTATTCCCTGGTGTCTGCTATCTTTCTTTTAATTCTTTGACCAGCTGGCACAGCCTTCTGTCTGCTCTTTATGTGATTCTGTCCTGTCCCCTTCTGTCTTATCTGAATCCTTTACACCCACGCACTTTAAAGGACAGCATTTGCTAAACCGGATACTGCCCATTCTCCTGTCAGCTATCCCCCAGGCATCATTTTAAAAGCTGTTCTGCAACCTCATTGAATTTAAGTGTCAGCAGTCTGCTTCCATCTTGGTTCAAGTGCAGCCTGTCTCTTTTGTACAGGCCTTGCTTACCCCCAAATATATCCCAGTGCCTAACAAAACTGAACTCTTCCTACTGGCACCAACGTCTCATCCACACATTGAAACCCCTCAGCTCTGCCTGTCTCACTGTCCCTGCATGTGGAACAGGTAGAATTTCTGAGAATGCTACCTTGGGGGTCCTGGACTTCAGTACACTACCTATCAGCCTAAATTTGGCTTCCAGGACCTCCCGACTACATTTCCACACATCGTTGGTGCTGACATGCACCATGGCAGCTGTCTTCTTCCCAGCACTGCCTAACAGCCTATCTAGATGCTGCATGATATCCACAACTTTAGCAACTGGGCAGGCAATTCACCATCTGGCCAACACGTGGGTCACTAACCCATCTCTCCATACCTCTAATGATTGACTCGCCCACTACAAGGAGGCCCCCACCCTCTAGAGGAGTATGGCCTGCACAAGAGGATATGGGCTCATCATCCACGGAAGGGGTCCCTTCTAAAGTAGCATTTCCCTCTTCCTCAGACTGATGTCCTCCTTCCCCAAGACCTTCACTCTCCCTGACAGCAGAGGAGCTATCAGCCCTGGAGTAAGATGCCTCTACCACATCCCTGAAAGTCTCGTCCACAAGCCTCTCTGTCTCTCTGAGCTTCTCCACATCCACCACATTGGTCCTGAGGGAACAAACTTGTTTCCTGAAAGCCAGGAGATCTTTGCACTGAGCACACATCCATGACTTCTGCCCATGGAGCAAATAATTGTACATGCGACACTCTGTGCAATACACTGGGAAGTGACCCCTCTCTTGCTGGATTTCTATCTTCATACTGGTTTCATTGGCTGTTTATAGTATTTAAAGATAGTTTATTAGAAGGATAGGTTTCAGCTGTAATGCTTTTCAGCTTTTTAACTGTTCAAACTGCCTTTCTCAAGAATATGAGGGAGGGATTTGAATTTACCTTCTCTTCTCCATCGGGCTCCTTGTGATAACAAGGGCTTGTTCCAGGCTCCCCCAGAAATTTCCCACTGAACTCCCGCAAAACTCAAACATCCTGTTTACTATCCCTGTTCACTATGCTCTCAGGCTTTCACCTCTTATGTAGAGAGTAGGCTTCAAACTGAGACACAGGATGTGTCTCAAAGGAATGTAGGGTCTCCCACAGCCCTGGCTGACTCCCCTCCCTCCAGACAGTGACAAACAAAAACACAGGAGTTTGTTAGCCCTGGCAAATGCTAGCGCTGACAAAACACACAGACACACAGAGACTACGACTTATCCCTTAAAGAGAAACCAGCCCCTCAAAATCTCCCCTCCTCCTGTTAGTTACCTTAAAGGGGGGAAAGGCTAGATATTGTTGATTAGAAAAACTTGCTCACCTCCTGAAGCTGCTCCTGATCTTCCCAGATTAGGCTTCAAACTAATATAAGCAATATGTAAAAATTGGTCTATAAAAAATACAACGCTAATGGATGAGTAGTAAAATGTTAAAAGTTAACTATCTATGAGTTAAATGCATCTAAGAAAATAGAAGTCTATAAAGACTTTTTAATGCTTATATTTTATAGATTTTAAATTTGGATTGTTTTTATATTTTTAGCTTAATACTTTTATTGTCATTTTATTCTATGTTTTTTAACTTTTGTAAACCGCCTTGTGATTGTTTTTAATGAAAGGTGGTATATAAATGCAACGATAAATAAAAAAATAAATAAAGAGGCATATTAGGATATCCAGTAGTTAGAATCACAGATTATGGGCTAGCAGTCATAGTCTGACGGATCTTGCACACTGCTGCCAAGAACCTAGCAACATTGTATGTATAACATTGTATGTCCAAGGGCAGATTCTTAGTGTAGGCTTGACTGGAGCAGCCAGAGTAGTTGAGAAGTAGAGGAAATATAAGCTTCTCCTGGCTATCTTTATAAAATGGGCAGGAAAAGAGAACATGTTCAGTAGTTTGCACCTCCCCAGAGGCACAGGGGCAAAGCCTTACCATTAATGGGATTTCCCTAAATTTGCCTTCCAGCACAGGAGATAGAAGGGCATGACAGCAGGTGAGGGACAGGGCTTATGTATACCCTTGTTGCTAGCCAGGGTTAAGGGTGCAAATGTGCCATTAGCCTGGGCTAACTGATTGTGTGTCAGTGCTACGCAATTCCGTGTGGCAACCAGACACCAGAAACCTCCTGGCCTGTATCACAAAGCTCCTCATAGTGCACCACACACTCATGAGGTGCATTGTGGGAGTTCCAGGGGCCTCCCATACCTGAAACCTCCTTGCTGCTGGCAGAAGCCAGCAATTGTCTGGATGAGCAATCCAAGCACTCGGCAACAAGGAGAAGATTGTCTGCAGGGGAGGTAAGCTTTTTGATGCTCCCTCCCCTCGCCCCTTCAAGCCCTTCTCACAGATTCTGCGAAAGGGCTTCCTGAATACCTTCATCTGCTAAGGATTTGTTCGCACATGCATGTACATGACTTGATTCCTTGTCACATCTTTTGTGATGTGCAATGTCAATGTGTGAACTGACCCCATTGAAAACAAATCTTTATAATCTGCTGTAGAAGTGTCATGGAATTCCCCTGACCTGTTTGGCAACTATGGGAAAACAGTCAGCCACCCCACAGCTGCCCCACTCTTGGCAGCACCCCCTTTGATGGTGCACATACCTACTGTACTCAACTCCCCTTCCTTCCACCCAGCTTCTAGGTCCACTGTTTCCATCTCCTTCCAATGGGAGCATGAGCACAACCTTCTTCCATCAGCTGATGAAAGGAGGGAGCCAGGGAGCCAAGTGAGGGGCCAGAGGAGGATGCAGCTGCAGAAGGAGCCCCTGCCAGGGAATCTGGGGAGCTCAGTGGCTGCTCTCGGATGCTCAGCAGCTCCCAATTACAGGGTGCTTTTCCACCCTATTATAGCATCACCCCTGGCAGCATGGTAGAGCAGACCACTGTCTAATGAAGACATCACACCAATGGAGGCTACATGTACTGGTCAATGTCCTCTGATATGATTCTTGGTATTAATCCCCTATGCATTGAGAATTCAATCATTTACCCGTTTGGTTGGAAATCTTCCCTTCTGGACACAGATCACAACTGTAGCAGCAAGATTTCTCTCCTTTCTTGGTTTTCTTTTGATACCCTGGACGGCAGGGATCGGTGCACAAAGAAAGGGGAAGGCCCTGTCCACAGATATAAGAGACATTAGGATGGACGTAATTAAACTTTTAAAAAACAAACGACATAAAATAGTGAGTGACTGATAGGAAGTTAAACATAACCTGGCTGCCGATATTATTTATTTATTTAGTTAGTTAGTTAGTTTTATATGTCGCCCTACTCCCATAGGACTCAGGGCGGCTTACAAGCCACCCTGATATGTTTCCGGGCAAAATACAAAATGCTGGTTATTACCTTTAAAGCCCTAAACGGCATAGGTCCAGGTTACCTCAAAGAGCGCCTTCTTCTGTATGATCTCCACTGCACGTTAAGGTCATCTGAGGAGGTCTGTCTCCAGTTACCACCGGTACGTCTGGTGGCAACTCAGAGGCGGGCCTTCTCTGTAGCCGCTCCTGGGCTGTGGAATGCGCTCCCTGCAGAAATTCATAATTTGAACTCTTTATTGACCTTCAGGGGAGCCTTTAAGACTTATCTGTTTAGCCTGGCCTTCCAGGGTTTTTTAATTGTTGTAGGGTGTTGTGTGTTTTTTGTGGTGGTTTTTTTTAACGTACTGGGTTTTTTAGGGTTTTTAAATTGTTTTTTAACTGACTGTATTTTAAAAATTTGTTTTTATTGGTGTCTGATTTTAACTGTTTATGTTTTGCTTGTACACTGCCCTGAGCCAAATTGGGTAGGGTGGTATAACGATTCAATAAATACATAATAAATAAATAATAACGATCTTCTTGTACTTTTTTGGCATGACAGGCATTATTTTTCAGTTCATTTTTTGACTGAAAACATTTTTAGTTCTGGAAAATTACAGACTCAATCCAGGACCTTATCCAGCCAAAACAGTGGCTGCCATTGTGTGGTTAGTGGCCATTCATATATATATATAGGAAAACATGTTCCAGCTTCCCTAAAGACCTACCACAGATTAATGAAGATGTGACAGAGATTCACCGTGTTTTGTTTCTTCAGAAAATATAACATTGTTTTCAAATAGTGTGAAATAATGAGATACCTTGCATGTTAAGATCACTGCAGCCATTAGTCTTTGAACATTATAAACACAACATAGATCTTGATCACCCATGACAGAATCCGCTTAGGTGGGAAAGGAATGTCCAGTCCCCCAGATCGCCTGTCTGGAGAATGGAGTGACCACTAATATACTAAAGTTGCTTCCTTTGGTTTTGATTCTTTCTCTTGGGCAGAAAGAAACATACCTATGCTGGAAATGGAGGAATTGCTGGTGCTCCTCAAGATAGAGCTGTGTGTGGAGTGACTGGTTAGATTCTGGAACATGGTTGTATCCCAAGTCATCGATATAACTATTTCTGAGCATCTCCCCACCCCACCCCATTTGCAGTGCCTATGCAGGTCCATGTTTTACCAAGACTAGAGAAACAGTGAAGGAAAACACAGACTGGGACACAACCTAGAACCCCATCTGGGGTCCACTTCATGTGAACGGTGAAGGTATCATACTTATCCACCTCCATTGTGTCCACACAGTGTGGTCCAGTAAAACATATTTGAGGTAGATTGGGGGCTGTTGTGAACAGGCCCCACTAAGGGATGGAGAAACCCAATTGATTACCTTCTGTGACCTGTTTTCAAGACACTTTGATGGTAAATTGCTCACATTTACTCTGTCTTCAACTCCACATTTCATGTAGTTCCGTGGAAGTCATAGACTGACCACCTGCATTGTTGAAGGCAGCAGGAAGGGGGCATGATGAGAAATTCGGTCATATATTAAATGCCTCTGTTCAGGAGGGCTGAGTTAGAGTGCAGTTGAAGGAGGACATTGTATAGTAACTTTGGGTGGGGGAGCGGGACAGCATCAACATTGGCCAATTGCACCAGATGCTTCACTTCCTAGAGGGGAAAGATGTGGCCATGGAGAAACATCTTTGGGTCAGCTCAAGACAGGACTGTTGGATCTCATTCTAACTCTGATTGCCTTAAAGAGTGGTCAGCAATTGCAATGGATGCAGAATGCAGCAGCAGAATACTGATTGTGTTCGGGTTACACACAGATATTGCTCCAATTGCACTGGCAGGAAGTTAGTTTCCAGGCATAAAACAAGGAGTTGCTTATGAACTTCATAGCTCTCCATGTCTTGTACCCAAAATAGTGGAAGAACCTCCTTCTCTCTTTCTCTATGGTCATCTTAGAGGGCCTTCCTGAGTGTTCCCACTCTGGATGCTCTCAATGTCACTTCAAAATGTACTTGTTTTGAACAGATTTCAATCTCTCCAGGGAGTATTTGGGAGGCTCCCATTTTGATATACTGTACACTGTATTGAGACTCTGCCCAAAGTTGTTTTCAGTGTTTGATATTAATGTGCTTTTTAAATCTGATTCTCCTAAGTATAAACAAACTTCATTGGAAAGGCAGTATATGCATCTTTTAATTGGGAATATACTACATGCCTGGTTAAAACCTTGATGCCATTCAATTATATTCTCTTTAATGGTGAATTCATTTCCTTCAGAAGCATTGGGATCCACACTTCCCACTTTCACTCGACGGAAGGAGCTGTTTGGGAAAACCACCACGTTCGTGATGTCAAATCCACCTCCCATTTCCTTTTTATGGTTAAAAGACAGCATTTCTCCCACTGAGTTATTGAATGAAATGCCTTGAAGAAGTGGGTGGAGCTAGTTGAAGAATAAAAAGGAAGAAAGGGCTGAGATTTACAAATAACACTTCTTTCTGATGAAACTTCAAGAAAATCCATTCCCATCCAGACTGAAAATGCAGTTCATGTTCAGTGATACAGGAGTGAAAATAACCAGAAGTGGAAATAACCAGAGGATGCCTTGCCAAATACATAGTAAAGGAGTAAATGGAAACCTTTGAAACACACTCAATGGCTGAAGTCATCCACTGCAGTTACAGGGATTTTTGTAATCCTTGCTGCTTTGGAATTTTGAGCAATACCCTGCACCTTCCCTCTGTGAGCTTTGCTTTATGCGGTTACAAACTGCAAGGTTCTATTTGTATGAAAACATGTTTTGTATTATTTTGATTTGAGAGAAAACTTTTGGAATCTGTTGGAATCTGTCTTGTGAAATTTGTAACAATTTCTATACCTTATCCGTCTAATAAAACCTCATATTATTTTTTTATCCAAACCTTGTGCTTTGCAACTGAGGAGGGAAATCTCTAAGTCAACACTCATCTGTCTTAAAAGGGACTCTAAAAAGCTCCAAGGGGGACCTTAGAAACGTGGTGTATAAAATCCACGCATAATAACTCCATCTCTGTCAGGGCTGTGGGTCACGTTAGCCAAAACATCCTTTCCACAAATTCAGACTAATTAAGCATGGATTTGGTTCTTTTGTACTGACATTCCTATGAAAACAAATCATTGCAGAGCTCTTACCTCCCAAGGCTGGAGATTCTGATGATCCAAATCTCCCCCCCTGACCTTCCTCCTGTGGTACATTGTAGATAAGGAAAGGACATGCAAAGCATGTGCCACAGCATAGACAGCATTATAAGCACCATAGCTGTGGCCAGTCATCTGCATTTCAAACACTGCCATAGGAAGGCTCTCCAGCCTCTCCTCCCCAATACATGCTCCATCAACATTTATGAGATCCTTGCTTTCTGGAAATGAACAGTCAAATGCTTGCTCCCAAAAGTCCCTGAGAAAACCATTTCCTTGGATCCTGTAAGGATTGATCCTCTGAAGATATTCCTCAAACCCTTGAACTTCTTTTGAGCGAACTGTGAAGGAAATGGCACCATGGAACACATGTAAATCCCAGCTCCTTTGAAGGCCTGTTAATATGAAATCAATCTGCATTGTCATAATCCACACCATTCTAAATGATGCAGTTTCCTCATTTCTAGGATCATGGAGAAATATAAAAAATCTCAGCGATAAAATTTCCAAAGCTTCTCCATACAGAATAAATGCACTGACTCTTTTATTGGTGAAAGGTATATACATAGTTGAGACTACAGCATAGAGGTCTCCTACAGTATCAAAGGTAATTAGTTCGGGGATTCTTTCTGTGAAGGCTGAACAGATTCCATTTTGGGAAAACATGAGCTCCAGGCTCTGTAGGAAATATTCTCCATTCTCATTATCCACAACAATGAGCCCTACCCATGTCCACCGAAAGTGAAGAAGCAGACGGATAATCCCCATATACTGATGGGCTTCATTCGGGACCATGTGATAAAAGGAACGGACCCCTGTAGTTCTCTCCTCTGCCACAATTGTGCCACAGGTGAACTATTAGAAATGTACAGAGAATTATGAAATATGTTAGCAGCTATCTCATAAAATCACAGAATCAAATCAGTCTTCTTTTCCAGCCTGTGCCCAATGCAGGAAACTGCTATAATCCTCAGTGATAAATACCCATGCAGATTCAGGTTTAAACCTCTACTGAGACAGAACTTAGAGAAGTAATGAGATAGAATCTGGTGAAGTAATTTGCAGATTTGCTAAGATAGCTAGAAGATTTATTCACGTTACAGTAAAATTATGCCAAAATGACAGGAAAATATCGTGGTCTTGTGACAATCCATATTTCCATACACAGATCCTACCTGTGGAATCTTATAAAGGCCTATGATGTTTGCCATATGCATAGAAAAATCATAGCCAAGTCCTCCAATGATGGCCATGAGCCTCTTCTTGGAGCCACATTCGTAATTGAGGAAAAATCTCTCGGCGTTGAAGAGCAGGTCAAGATTGGTACGGTAGGTCATCCTGGCACTGTTGTAGCTGTCATAGATGTGGAACCCGAGTGTGATGTTGGGCAATATGTTTGGACTCTTGTTAACTTCCTTGACAGCAAACGCCAAGGCCAGAATGTGCTGGTAGAACTTTGTCACCATACTACAAATAGAGTATATTGAATATTTCAGAAGGGATTTCTTCTACAGGGTAGGAATCTCTTATACCAGGAGAGTCAAACTCAATTGGGGGGGGGGATTTGATTCCCACCCACGTCCGGGTGGCCCCATGTAACCTTGTTCTGCCTTCCATCTCCTTGCACACACCTCACGCTGCCTTCTGTCTTTCTCCTCCTCCTCCTCCGTCTTTTTCTCACTCTTCTTTTCTCCCCTCTCCCCACTACCCTGCAACTTGAATGCACTACTTTTGCACTGGAATGTGCTCGAATTTTTTAATAATAAAATTCTGAGTCTTTAAAAAGAAATTCTAATATCATACTCTGTGATGCCGTGTGAGAGTGTGTGTGTGTGTGTGTGTGTGTGTGTGAGAGAGAGAGAGAGAGAGAGAGAGAGAGAGAGAGAGAGAGAGTAGGGAAGTGCATTTCGTTTCGGATACAAAACGTTTTGTGCACAAAACAGGCCATTTTGGCTGTTTTGTAGCCAAAACAAAACACCCAATGCTCAAAACAGAAAATTTTGTAGCCAAAATAAAACGTCCCTGTTTTGGATACAAAACGTTTTGTTGTTTCAGCTGTTCTAGAACTCCATTTTGCAATCGCAAAAAATCTTTCTCCTTCAGTCTCCATTTTGAGTTCTGACATCTGTTTGAATTTCCAGCCCTTCCAGCCTGCAGATTGGCCAGCGAAAGAATGGGCTGATCTGCTGGCAATTGCCTCCTTTTTCCTTTTAAGCAAATTTAAGGGTAAATTTTACCCTCATTGGCTAGTGGGGGAGTGTGCATTTCATTGTTGTTGTTCCACACCGTTGTGTGTAGATCAATTGCATTTTGGGCAGGGGGTGGGGATGTGGATGTGCATGACCTTTAGAAATCTGCCTGATTTTTTCCAAAGCTCTGCTGTTGTTGATGTGTGATGTTGATGTTATTTGGGGTGGACTGGGGGCAGAAAGGGGGCTTTAGGGGCAGAAGAGTGGTTCAGGTGGTAGTGCCCCAAAGGGTGCCTGCTGCCACTCAGATTCCAAAGGAATTAGGAAAAGGGGTGATTTTTAAAGAATTTCTGAATTTGAAATGTCTTTGGGGCAGATTTGGGGCAGAAAGGGGGCCTAAGGGGCAAAACAGTGGGTTGGGTGGCAGTGCCCCAAGAGGTGCCTGCCACAACCCAGATTCCAAAGGAATGGGGCAAAGGGCTTATTTCTTAGGAATTGTTGAAGTTTACACTTCTTTAAGGTTTCCCCCACTAGGGAATAATGGAGGTTTCAGAAGACCCATAACTCCACTTGGGTGGCATTGGGGTGGCCGGAAGCGAGTGGTGGTGTAGTGCACATAGGGTGCCAACCACCCCCATGGATTGCTAACCCATGGGGTGCTGGGTTCTGTTGTTTCTGAGGTGTTCTGAGTGTAGATTCTCTGGCAGCATATGAGATTTTCAATGACAAACCATGAATCCACTCTCATATGCTACCAAAGAATCTGAATCTACACTCAAACATCTCAGAAACAACAGAACCCAGTACCCAATGGGTTAGCAACCCATGGGGCTGGCTGGCACCTTATGTGCTCTACACCACCACTCGCTCTGAGCCACCCTGGTGCCCCCTAAGTGCAGTTATGGGGCAGGAATTATGGAGGTCCATCATTCCCTATGGGGAACAACTTTACAGACATGCAAACTCCATTACACCTTTAAAAACCAGCCCTCTTCCCAATTCCTTTGAAATAATTCTGGCAGCTTCCTTGCCCCCACTGGGCACTACCACCCACCGTACTCTGCTCTGGGCCATCACTTTCCCCCCAACATGAAGCTATACTTTTGCTGAAACCTCCATTCTTCCCTATGGGAAAAAAGCCTATAATTCAAAAATTCATCAAAAATCAGCCCTTTGCCCAATTCCTCTGAAATTTGGGTGGTAGTTTCCACCCACTGGGCACTACCACCCTCACCCACTAGTTTTTCCCTGGGGCCATTTTTTTAAATCCAAAACGTTTCGGATTTAGATTTTGCAATTTCGAACAAAACTGGGGTGTTTCGGATTGGCTGATTTCAAACAAAGAATAAAATGGGGGTGTTTCAGATTCGGGCCAAAAACAAAACAAACAAACAAACCAAAATGCACAACCCAGAGAGAGAGAAGAGAGAGAAGGTCTTCAAAGGGATTCATTGAGAGAACTCATACAGCCACCAAGAATCCAATTTGTGTTTGGACTTGCTATTGTATGAGTTATCTCAAAGAATCCCGATGAAGATATTTTCATACATATATATATATATATATATATACACAGACCAGAGAATCTACTCTGACAGAAATACTGTTAAAAGGACAGAAACTAAAAAAATTCCTGGGGGGAAAGCCATGAAACCCACTGGCTTGGGGCTACCTGGGTGGAGTTCTGGTACAACACACTGTGCCCCAGAACACCTTTGGGGTGCCTTGGCATCCCCAAAAGGGATAATGGGCCAACCAGGCCATCTCAAATCTCCATTGTCCCCTATGGAAAGAATTTGAAATTAAAAAAACAAACCCTAAAATCACAGCAATGCCAATTGCTTTGGGCTTTGGGTGGATCCATCCCTGGTTCTTTGTCCCAAACAGGTCACAATACCAGCTCACAGTGACACAACTGTGAGACGTAAGTTTGGAGACGTAAGTTTTGAGCGGTATAAAATATGTTGAATAGATAAATAAATAAATGAATAAAAGACACCAAGCTGAAAACCAAAAGACGAAAACAGAGACAGACCTGCTGCTGTACCCGCACAACTGCAAAACCAAGGGAGCCAAACCAAAAACCACTGACTACTACAACAGCCACAAACCAACTAGACATAGCAACAAGACAGTGCAAGGAAGTAAAACCAACCCGGTACGCAAACTGCAAAGGAAAAGGGGCAAGGCAAAAACATACCACCACACTGGAGGACTTAAAGTAAGACACACCACACAGCTGGTTTTTGTGCTCTTCTCTTTGTGCACAATGCATGCATTTAGCCTGTGGGAGAAAAGCACCTCAGAGTGACTGGTCCACCACATCTTTGCTGGAGGCCACATAAGGCCCCAGGCATGTGGGGACACCAGATCACATAGTCATCATTGGCAAGCATGCATGATTGCACATGGTGTGCGTGTGTGTTACTAGATTGAAAAGGGGAATAAGAAGGGGGCTCTGAAAAAATTAAAGGGATAGGAAAGTCCAGCTCAGAGGCAGGTCAGTGGAGGCCACACATGACATGGTGTAGTAAGAGATCGCTTACGAATCCTGGCATGTGCATGCATGTCTGGTATGTGTGTCCATGCGAGTGTGCGTGTCAGCAGAATTAAACTGGAGAGTGGAAAGAGAGGGGGGCACACTTAATAGAGACACTTAACAAATACATATATACACATGTATATATACAAAATACATCTACAGTATACAGCAGCTATACAGTAATTTTTACACATCACCAACTATCCACAGAAACCAAATCAAAAACACTTTCTACACAAAGGAAAGAAAAAACCATTTTGGCAGTCCCGCTGCACTCCCCCCCACAAAAGTCAACCAAGTACAACAACACAATCAAAAATTTACATGCTTGCAAATCTACATATGTACACTTGAACATATTTACAAATCTACACTGTGCCACACTGGCAAAAGCCACCTAGTGTCTCTGTGTGTGTGCCCACGGCCGCCTAAGTGCTGTGGTCAGGTGGAACCAGGGGCTAATTCAGCATCAGGTTATACCAGTGGGGGTGTGTATCCAGTTGCCAAGTTAAAGCACTAGTGGGCATGCTGCGACATGGCACAGCTGAAGGAGGAAGGGGAAGGGGAGGGATGAGCAGAACCTTCTGCCAGGCAGGTGACCAGCACCATGGGTCAACCATGGGCCAATCACTCACACCGCTCAACCTCCAGCTTGGGATAGCCCTGCAGTGGGAGGCTAACCTTGAGCAAAACCAGCTGCTTGACCAAGGGTCCAACTGAGACTGAGTGAGTGTTAACACATCACCAACACATGAAAACACCCGGTCGCTCTGGACGCTGGTTGGCAGGCAGGCGAGGAGGCACACAGCAACCACCACCACCTCTTTCCAGACTTGTCAGTGGGTTGCCTAAAACTGCGCTCAGTCCATCTTGGGGTCTTCCTCCACAGGCTCCTCCAAGTTCTGGGCAATGCATTGTGCAGTACTGGTGGGCTTAGTAGGCTGAGCCTCCCGCACACCGGACAAGGCACCAAGGAACATTCACTTAAACCACTGGGCTGATTTAGCAGGAGGAACTGCCTGTTGCATTGGCGCCACTGCCTGGGATTCTGCTCTGCCAGACTGGAAAGAAGAAGGGGTGTGAGCTGAAGGGTTGCCCACACTGCTGCTGTGGGGGGGGGGGGGGGGTTGCACACACTCGGGGGTGGGTGCACAGTCTTGACCCTCCTGGTCTCTGCCGGTCCTAATGTCCTCCTCTTCCCTAACTCTGCCAAACAAGAGCTCCCACCACCTGGACAAATCATCCGCACAAACTACATTGCCCTTGATAGTTGGATCACAGAGACAAGCCAGGACATACTCCTCCCTCTCACCCAACTCATCCACCAGCCTGTCAACAACTCTGGTTCTCAGTTTTCCAGCCAGAGCACACCCCTCTGGTGTGGTCAGTGAGGTCCAGCATTCATTCATAAGCTTTTCCAGCTTTCATTCATAAGCTTTTCCAGGAGGAGAGCCGAGGGCAGGATTTGATTCAGAGTAGTGGTGTTCCCACACATGCTCTTTGTGGGAAAAAGGAAGGACTCGAGTGCCAACACCATCTCGGACATGAGCTTCAAATCTGCCTTGGATAGGTTGCACACACCCAAGGATTTGTTTCTCACCACTTGAGCGCCACTTCCTGCTCCAGCAGGCACTGGAAGAAGCAGAAGGTGGTGTTCCAATGGTTATCTACATCCCTGGGGAAGGCCATGGACATGCTGTAACTCGCAAAGCAGGCACCTGAACTTCTCACTCTGGTGGAAGTGAGCTGCAATCTTGTGGGACATCTCTACACGCACAGCCATGGCAGCAGCAGCAACTACCATGGGGTGGCTATGTTCCCTGGATGCCTTTTACTCCTTGAGGCCAAGGGCATCCCTGACATTCAGGTGGAGAGTGTGTGCCATGCAGCGGATGTTGACATATACCAGCACTGACTCTAGCACTGCCATGACTTTTGAGCCATTGTCTGTGACAATGAAGCCCTGGGAGAGGTGTGGCAACCAGCCTATCCACTCCTTAATTTGTTGTCCAAGTACGGCTGCCACCTCCTCCTTGGTGTGCTTGACATCCATGGTCTCCACCTGCAAGACAGCCCACCTGTGCTGAAATGTGGTGTGGGATGTGCTGGAGCCAGAGGCAGCACCAGAGATCCCCCCTCTCTCTGGACCCCACCAATGAGCAGTCAGGGCCAGGAAAGCAGCATGTATCCCACTCACACTGTCCCACAGATCAGTAGTGAAATATATGCTGGTGCCAGCCGGTGCTTCATGCAGTATGGCTGACATGGGCTCTCTGCACTGGCTGTAGAGGGAGGGGACTATTTTCTGGCTGAACGTTGTCCTGGAGGGGCTGGTGTAGTCGGGTGCTAGCTGCTGGAGTATCCAGCGGAAGCCAGAGTTCTCAACTACCTGGAAAGGTAGGTCATCAGTGGCCATCATTTCCCCTAGGAGGAGGGTGAGGAGACATGGGTCCATGTGACCGGGGTGCTTTTTGCCTGACGATTGCATCCACCACTTGACTGGCAGCATGCACTGCTTCATGGAAGCCTTCGCACTGCCCTTGTCAGCACTGCCCTTACCTTCGCACTGCCCTTGTCACAGGCAAACGAGGCACACTAACACTGCCAGCGGAGTCAAGGAGATCTCGGTGATGCCATTGCATGTGTCGCCACATAGATGTCATCCCCAGATGCTTAGCATCCTTTCCCTTACAGACCTGTGCCCTGCAGTGGACACAGAAACCAGCAGTTGAGGCATATTGAGGGACCTCAAATTACCTCCAAACATCACTGCTCTGGGTGGCCTCTGATATCCTTGATGCCATCTTGGACAGAGGACCTAGGGTGGTTGCTGGTGCATGCCCACTGCTGTCACCCCCCACCCTTTCCACACAGAAGAAGAAGGACCCCACTTCACTGAAGGAGGGAACACCACATCCACCTCAGCAGCAGACCCTTCCCCCTCGGAGCCTGACTGGGAAGACTGTCAGCAACCTGGCCACCTGGACGCGAAGTCTAGGAAGATAGTTCACAAAACAAACTGGGTTGCAGAAGCGAAACATGGCTCAGAAATATTTCTCTCTCTCTGGCTCAGGCTGAAAGCTGTCGAAAAGAGGGATGACAAACGTTGTCTTCCAGCGGCTAACTGAAAGTTGTAGATGTGCTTTATAATCCAAGCTGATAACTCTCAGCTGGCAGGGATTCAAGGCTTATCAGCCCTCTGCAAGAGGCATTTACTTCTCCTGATGGTTTCCGGCTGTGCCCGCCACCTTGTGACGTGCCGTTGCTGTGGAGTCAGTGGGGGTTGCCTGCACAGCTCATCTTCCAGTTTGTCCGTCACTGTCTCTGCTGCCTCAGACTGCTGTGCCTGTTCTGAAACATCAGCCATCTCTTGGGAACCGACAACCGGGCTCTGCCCCTCAGGCACCCCTGCATCGGCTGAAGGGCTGTCAGCTTCCCCTTCATCCTCGCTATCTGAGAGCGAGGGTGTGACGACAACCCAGAACTGGACTATGCCATGACCTGGGCATCATCAGGGGAACCCTCACTGAGTGGAAAGAGAAGCATTGGAGGGGCCACAAGAGGTATCAAAAATCTGGCTGCTCTGATAGCCATCAAGCCCCTGCGCTCCACCCCCACCATGGAAGCAGCTTGCTTGGCAGGAGAGCCACCCACACCACCAGGCTCTGCACTGGATAGGCACCAATCCCAATGGTGCAACACCCAATGGAACCACCACGGATTGAGGACCTGGCTCAGTGGCAGAAGACTCCTCCAGATAGGAGAGACTTTGTGCCACTGCCTCACCTTGGCCAAAAGATTCACTGATGAGGACTTGTAGAACCCCATGCTGGTGTCTTCTCCGCACCCACCAAGCCTCCCACACCAGTTTGGGGAACCCCCACCTCTGCCTGCCACCCTGATGCATGCTTTGCTTGTCATATGGTACTCAGACATTCCCAAAGATCCTGGTGGCTTTACTTTTTTTTTAAACCCTAAACCTAAAACCCTAAAGGCAGACCAATTTAAAACAAGCCTACCCACACACTCCACCCACAAAAATACAATACAATAAAAAATGCAATAAAGTACAGAATTGGGGCAATTAAGGGGGAACCTGTGAAAACAAGAAACAACCTGTAACCAATAATAATAATAAAAACCACCACAGGAAATATACCTCCCACACCCATATATGAAAGGATGCCCTATTTAAGGAACACTAAAGGGGGAAAGGGGGACAATAAAAAGTAAGTACTTATCCCCTTGTTGTCCTGGAGATCTTCTTCCTCACACACTGGTCAGGAGAATGAACAAGGAAACCCAGACCAGTGGCAGGCTGGCACAGTGTGGGCAGGCAGGCACAGCCAGGGCAGGGGGAGGGCAGAATGAAAAGCTTTGCTGCTAATCACTTGCCCAAATAAATAAATTAAAGTAAAAACACAGATCAAATAAATAAAAAGGTTGGTGGGAGTGGCTGTGGGGATGGGGAGGAAAGGGGAGAAAGTTGCAGCTGGCTGCTTGAGCAGGCGGTGTGCTAAGCACAGCAAGAAAAGGATTAACAAAGAGAAGCACCTGCTCCGGAGAAAACAAGGGGGGAACCACCCCCACCCCCCAAAAAATCAGAATAAAATAGAAACAACTGGCAGTGGATCCTGAGCTGAGGACTCTCTATTCAGCTCAGCCAACAGATTAAAAAGCAGCAATCACCACAGAAGCAAAAAAAGGTGGTGGGAAAGTGGGGACTGGTGGAGGTTAGGGAAATGGCCAAAGAGCTCTCTCTTTGCCTCAGGACAGAGAGCCAGGGCCCTAAGGCCCAGAGGAGAGGGGGGAGAGAGGGGGGCGGGGAGAGAGAGAAACTGAGACTCACTTGGGAGTGGGGAGAACCAACAGCAGAGAACAAACACAAACAATCACACTAGGGGGGAAAGGGTTTAAAGCAAGGGGGAATAGTGGGATGGGGAAATAGAAAAGTAGGCAGAAGGGAATAAGGGAATGGAAATAAACAACAACAACAAAAAAAAGCGGGGTTTACCAGCCAGACTTACCACCAGTACCAGAAACAGCAGGTCAGAAGGAACCTATGAAGAATGCAGCCAGAGTGATTTTGCTGGGCCAGAGGCTTGGCTTTAAATAGAATTTGAAACTCCCTCCTTTGGGAGACCACACCTTTGCCTTCTTCCCTGGCTAATAGAGTGCCAGTGATCAAGGACTGCCACAGTGCAGAGCCTACCAAAGAGCCAGACTCATCAGGCAAATCAGGAAAGCAAGAGCTCAACCAATTCAATCAAGCAACACAAGTCACATAAAATGGAGGACAACATCTAAAATGGACTCTAGAACCTTCAAACTTGCTCGAACGAGTTTGAGTCGAACCTGGATCGAGTAGTTCAAAATCAGACCAGCATTGCCAATTCAATGACTAGTTTGCTCCAAGTTCGAACCTTCTAACCAAACTGGTTCAAGTTCGAACCAGTCCAAGCTTGAACCTGTTTGCATATCCCTAGATCAGAGTGAACATACAGTTGTCTAAGAAGAGAAAAGGCTTTGGAATACAACTTACAGGGTGGGGGGGTATAACAGAAAAGGTACTGCTGAAAAAAGGGTAAAAGGAGAATGTGAAAATGAATGAGAATTTCATATAAAAGGCACTAAGATGCTCTCTATATACCAGTTCTAAATGTATTGTGCAATCCCTGTTCTGAATCAAGGAAGAAATGAAGGCCATGTCTTTTAAGAATATAACATCACTTGACATGAACTTGCTGTGGAACCCCCGTGGAGGTTTGTCCTGTGTTAATTTTAATTTTGAAGTTATTGAAAGCTATCAACTCCCAGGCCAGCATTAGCACTAGCAACGTGTTTGGGCGCATTTAGACAATCCTCATCTTCCCTGAACTTTGCCCCATCGGAACATACTTATTGTATCTATTTTCTTCATTCAGAATCTAAATCCAAACAGAGAAGTTCACAGTGCACTTTCCACAAAGCGGTGGATTTTCTCAACACCATTTTGATTTTCCAATGCCACTTACTTTTCCGTTGAATGTAGATGTGACCAAAGTCTAATAGTACAGCTCTTTGAACGGCTTCTTCATTGACATGTTTAGACACTTTTAAAAAATAAATTGCACGCCAGTCACTGAATATAATTCTGATGCAATTAGGAAAAGCATAAAGATTGTCCCTCAGCCCCAAATCCTCTTGCAAAACAGAAAGAACATTCCTTTAACCAGAATACATATCAGATAAACGGAGTAGAATGTGCAAAGGTCGGACAGCAAATTTGAAGTCTGCTCCTGGGGTGGAGCAATGATATTTGGGAGCATCCTTTCACTTTCAAAAAGCATTCTCAGAATTCACAGTGTGGCCAAGCTGACATGATAAAGGGGGAAACAGTAACTACTTACGATGGAAATCCAAGCAACTCCTGAGAAGGATATTCTCTGAAGGAAACTGTGTGGAATGTGTACAAGAGATGAGAAGCCATCCCACCAATGAGGAGCTCCCCTGGCTGGTACCACTCATGTGGAATTTGGAGGGGATCACTAACAGGACACTTTATATTCTCAACTTGGAACACTATGAGAGACAGACAAAGCTGAAACACCAGTAACCCCAGCATCCTAGCAACAAAACCTCTCTTTTGGCACAGACATCCCTACATCAAACTTCCTGTATTGAGATTATTTTGGAGTGTGGCTAAATTCATATGTACACCTTAAAGAAAAATGTATAAGAAAAATTTGCAGGATCAAGAGTGATGCATAGCAAGCCGGGAAGAGAAGCTAAGATTGCCAACGCCCTGAATTCAAGTCTGTCTGTGAACACGAAAATACAGGTAGAGAGCAAAGTGACAGAGTCCGGTTTAAATCTTCCCTTAAGCTCTCAAAAGCGTAAGGTTTTATAACTTATTTCTGCCTTGCTTGTTGAGATCATTGAGTTCCTTTCAGAAATCCATTGGGGATTTTGCCAGGTAAATAAATTAGTATGATTTGGATAATGGTAGTGGGAGATAATCACCTCTACAGAGTTTGTCTCTGGTTGTTTCTCTTGGTGATCAATATGCTTTGTTTTGTATCCCCCCACCAAATCTGATGTAACTTGCCTGTTCCTTCGTGGAACAGGGAGATTCCAGCTTCTCAAGATGTTGACCAACAGAAAAGTCAGGTCTAAGGATAGAACCATTGCCCTGGCTGAGGAGACAGAGCAGTGCTAAATCTTGAAGACCCATGCCCAACTGCAATTCTTTTAAGGGGATGGGGGTCAAAATGAAGGGGCACTTGAAGGGGCACAAGAGTTAGTTAAGGAAAGCATTAATAAAGATTGTGACATTATTATCCTCTTGATCTCCTCACCACAGCAGGCCAACGGAAGGAGGGGTGGGCTGCCAAGGGGAGGAGAGTCGGGGGAATGTGACAGGGATGGGGAATGCCATCTCAGTCCATCCTCTACTTGCCCACCTGCTCTGACACTAGCCACTGATGGCCATGGTGGTGACCTGTGACCATGGTGGTGCCCCTCCCAGCTTGGCATCTAGGCAACTGCACAAGTTTGCCTAGCTGGCTGGCCATCCCTGATTTCATCAGGGATTGCATTCCAAACCTAATGGGTGTCTATGTAGAAGGCCCAACCCAGAGTCACTGCCATATGAACTGGCAGGACATGCAGACAGATGTTCATTAACATCCACAGGTGAGTGGCCTTAATGAATGATGGAGATAGACAGAAGAAGGCACTCTCTTAAGTACCCCCGGGCCAGTCTTAAGCACTCCAGGTCTAAATTTCTTTCTGGGAGTCCTATTGAAATTAATAGGACATGTTAGACAGGACTATCATGTCCTATTACTTTCATTCGGTCATCCATTGAGTAATATAATCTGGATGTCAGTCGTTATTCTGAGTTGCAGCCATGCTTTTTATCTGTGGGCACAACAGAAACAGTTGTCACTCATAGGGATGTGCAAATCGATTTGGGTACAAAACTATTGTACCCAAATCTCTTCTATTCCCTATGGGAAAAAGCTTAAAGATGCACAAACTTCAAAAAAATTGTTTAAAATCACTTCTTTGCCCAATTTCTTTGAAATTATGGTGATAGCGTCAACCCATTGGGCACTACCACCCATCCAAATCTTTTGAACCTAGAACCCCTTGTTTGCTCCAAATTGATTCAGATTTGGATTCAGATTGATTCGGATCCAAATGGAATCTGGGGTGATTCAGTGGGGGAGTCAGACCAAAAACAAATTGCGGGTGATTCGATTTGGGTACATATCAAATGGAAATAATTGTTCCATGCACATCCTTAGTCATTCAAGCTGAAACAAAGATGCTGCTGCCCATGCTCCAATTTTGCCCACATGCTGATGTCAGTGGCAGGGTCATTCCACCTCCCTGGTTAACTCTGCCCTTCCCTAATGGCTGGTCAAGTGCTTTGCTGGATGCCTCCCTTTCCTTTTTTGCTCTCTTTCTCTGCAGGGGAAGTGGCTGAGAGAAAGAGACATCCAGGCAGTTAGTGAAGTGCTTGGAAGCAGGTGGATGGGAGGAGAGCTGGTTTTGTGATCTTGGGGTAGAAAGCATGAATTGTTCCCTTTGCTAAGCAGGGTCTGCCTTGGTTTGCATTTGAATTGGAGACTACATGTGAGCATTGTAAGATATTCCCCTTAGGGGATGGGGCCACTCTGAGAAGAGCACTTGAATGCTTGCATGAAGAAGGTGCCAGATTTGACCCTGGCATCTCCAAGATAGGGCTAGAAAGACTCTTGCCTGAAACTTAGAAGGATGAGCTGCTTCCAGTCTGTGTAGATAATACTGAGCTGCAGGCACCAATGGTCTGGCTCAGTAGAAGGCTCCTAGATAACATGGTGGTCATGAGGCAATGAAGCAATGCTCATTGTTGGTAGTGAAATCACTGCCCCAGGCTGCAGGCATTCCTGCAAATGAATATTCTGCTTAAAGGGATGAGAGAGCAATGGGAATTGTGCCCCTCTTCATCCACTCTGGGCTTCATCCTTTATTGGAAGATGACTTTCTTTCCAATTCTATGCATTCAAACTTCAATTAGCTGCTGACATATTCCCCAAACGTTTATGGTTTTCAGAATGGCCCAGCAATACAATTAACAGCTTTAAAGTCACAACGTATCACTTCTCTTAGGGCAAGCTCACATGAGGAGCTGAACTTGAGCTTCAGCAGGATCGATGGAGCCCATGGAATGTGTTTGCAACCTACTTGAGTTCTTGGGATGGCTATGCCAAGATTGGACATGTTGTAAGAACCCACGATTCTAAACATATTCTACCCTACTTGTAGTCTGAAATCTGACATCTTTCCCTCACTGCAAATCTTACTTACAGATGTTAGCTTTCATACCACAAATGCAGTAATATATGCCAAGATATGGTAGGTTCCAATGACACAACCAGTCATGGCACATCTTTCTCTGACTAGAAATAGAGTGTGTGTGGATTCCTGGGGCTTTGGAGGCATCAGTGAATCTAAGAATCAGTGCTACTTGTGAACCTGCCCTCAGAACCACATTCACGTGCACCAGAAATTCCATCCTTACTCAAGGATATTACTTTGAAATACTCAAACCATCTGTTTTTGACAGTTGAGTTTATGAAGCCTCAATAGATTACGCTGTCTACTCATTTCTGGACTCTGAGGCTCTTGGCAGTTCACAATATTAAATACAATAAAAATGCAATAAAACAAACTATTAAAACAACAATGATTTAAACCAATTTAAAACATGCAAAGATTACTCAAAGCCAGGGTAAACAAATGCTTCCTATGGGTTCTTTTAAAGGCTGATAAAGATGGTAAGTCACAAATATCAATAGGGAGCACAATCCACAGCCCAGGAGCTCCTAAAGAGAATGTCCGCTCTCGAGTCTTTACCAGACAAGCTAGCAACATATAGAAATGGACCTCTCTCGATGACGTTAATGTGTAATGGAGATCATGCAGATGTTCCCCATGGCTGTTTAGAAAGTTGTTCCACTCAAATGGCAAGGTTTAGCCTCCTGGCCTTCTTCAAACCTTCATAATTAATAAAAGAATATGTAGGAGAAATTCTTGGGGCCAGTTAGGTTTCTCACAGGTCTTTATTAATGCATCATGAATTGCATTTGCCTTTGGAACATTAGGTCCCCTTTTAGAAAACCACATCAATTCACTAAAATTTAGTGATGTCATTCACCCATTCAAAAACTGTGCTCTACCCAGATTTGGGAGCTAAGAACATAAGAACAGCTCCATCTAGTCCAGCATCCACACAGTGGCCCACCAGATGCCTCTGGGGGCCCCACAGGCAAAAGGTATGTGTATGCCCTCTCTCCTGTTGTTGCTCCCCTGTAACTGGTATTGAGAGGCATTGTGCCTCTGAGGCTGGAAGTGGCCCACAACCACCAGACTAGAAGCCATTGATACACCTGTCCAGCATGAACCTGTCTAAGTCCCCTTTAAAGCCATCCAAGCTGGTGGCCATCACCACATCCCATGGCAAAGAATTCCATAGATTATGTCCTGTGTGAAAAAGTACTTCCTTTTGTCGGTCCTAAATCTCCCGACCTTCAGTTTTATGGGGTGACCCCTGGTTCTAGTGTTGTGAGAGAGGGAGAAAAATTTATCTCTTTCCACCCTCTCCACTCCATGCATAATTTTATACCCCTCGATCATGTCTCCCCTTAGTCACCTCTTTTCCAAGGTAAAGAGCCCCAGATGCTGTAGCCTAGCCTCATAAAGAAGGTGCTCCAGGCTCCTGATCATCTTGGTTGCCCTCTTCTGCACCTTTTCTAGTTCTACAATGTCATTCTTAAGATTATGTGACCAAAGCTGTACACAGTACTCCAGATGTGGCTGCACCATATATCTGTATAAAGGCATTATAAAATTAGCATTTTTATTGTCAGTCTTCTGTGGCTGCTCCAGGGCTGTGGAATGCATTCCTGTCAGAAATTCGCAATCTGAGTTCATTATGGCCTTCAGGAGAGCCCTTAAGACCTATTTGTTTGGCTTGGCCTTCCAGGGTTTTAAAACCATAAATGTTTGGCCTGGTTTTGCAGGGTGTTCAATACTGTTTTAATAATGGTTTTATGTTCTTTTTACATTTTTTCAATTGAGACCGTTGCTTATTTATTTATTTAAAATATTTCTATAGCACCCAAAACTTGCATCTCTGGGCAGCTTAAAATTAAAATCATTTAAAACATCAAATCAATTAACAATTAAAATCATTGAAAACATTTAAAAATTTTAAAACCCAAAACAAATATTTTAAAACTAAAAATCTAATTAAAAGCCTGGGTGAATAAATGTTCCTTCAGTGCCTTTTTTAAAGTTTCCAGAGATGGGGAGGCTTTTATTTCAATAGGGAGCACATTAAGGATGTGCAAACCAGTTCAAATTCAAACCTGTTTGATTTGATGGTTCAAATTTGAACCTAACCAGACATCAGGTTTGATTTGCAGATTTGAATTTGAACTAAACTTGGTGGGTTCGATTCAAACTGGTTTGAACCAGTTTGAACTGGTTCAAACCTCCAACAGTGGTTGGGATGGTAGTTGGCACCCATGGGTACCTACCACCCAACCCCTAAAGTAATCGGACACTCGTCCAATTTTTAATGAATTTTTGAAATATATCTTAATTTTTTTTCTCATAGGATATAATGGGACTCGAACCAGCCCATTATTCCCTATTGTGTAGCACCCATGGGTGCCAGCTACCACCCAAACCTCAAAGCAATCAGACACTCCTACAATTTTTATGAATATTTGAAATATTTTTAATTATTTTTCTCATAGGGTATAATGGGACTTGACCCGGCCCAATATCCCCTATTGTGGACCACCTAAGGATACAAAAGTGAGGTGGGTGGCAGCACCCAGGGGTGCCTACCACCCACCAAACCCCAAGGCAATCAGACAGTACTCGATTATTGGTGAATTTTAAAAGTATTTTTAAATTCCTCATAGGGAATAATGAGAATTCTGGCAAATGTATCTCTTCACGTTGGAGGGAAAGGGGTGGCTTAGAGCAGAGTGTGGTGGGTGGTAGTGCCCAAGGGGGGCAAGGAAGCTTCCAGAATTATTTGAAAGGAATTGGGCAAAGGGCTGGTTTTTAAGTGATTTTTGACATTTACGCATCATTAAGGTTTTTCTCCATAAGGAAGAAAGGAGGTTTCAGCAGTCCCATAACTGCACTTGCGGGGTGCTGGGGTAGCCCAGAGCGAGTGGTGGTGTAGTGCACAGAAACTGTGTTGAATGTGTACATGAGATGAGAAGCAATCCCACCAATGAGGAGCCCACCTGGCTGGTACCACTCATGTGGAATTCGGAGGAGATCACTCACAGGGCACTTCTTATTCTCAGCTTTGCATACTATGAGAGACAGACAAAGCAGAAACACCAGTAATCCCAGCATCCTAGCTGCAAAATCTCTCCTTAGGCACAGACATCCCTGCAACAAATTATAGCAACTTTCTGACTCAGGCAGATTATTTTGGGATGAAGCTGACATCATATTTACACCTTAAAGAAAAAAGTATCAGAAAGATTTGTAGGATCAAGAGTGATGCACAGCAAGCCTGGAAGAGAAGCTAAGATTGCCAATGTTCTGATTTCAAGTCTGTTTGTTAACATGAAAATACGGGTAGAGATCAAAGTGACAGAGTCTGGTTTAATTCTTCCCTTGAGCTCTCAAGAGCGCAAGGTTTTATAACTTCTTTCAGGCTTGCTGGTTGAGATCATGAGTTCCTTTTACAAATCCATTGGGGTTTTTTCCAGGTGAATAAATTAGTATGATTTGGATAATAGTAGTGGGAGATAATGACCTCTTCAGAGTTTGTCTCTGGTTGTTTCTCTTGGTGACAAATATGCCAGTTGCAGGGGAGCAACAGCAGGAGAGAGAGCATGCCCTCACCTCTTGCCTGTGGACTTCTCTGAGGCATTTGGAGGGCATACTTACTGTCTAAACAGTATGCTGGACTCAATGGGCCTTTTTAAACTAAATGGTTGCTCTGTCTACATTTTCCTTAGGGATACTGAAAGATCAACCTCAAGCACACATTACTAAGGACACATAGCTGTCAATGGCACATATCTCCATGGAGAACAATCTACATTCTACAAATAATCCAGGAATGTTACCATAAAAATACTATTATGCACCTCAATTCACAATTATATAATGGCAAAGTTATTAAGGGTTATGGAAAGAATTAATAAAAACATAAAGCATACAACATGGATCAGTAAAACTTAGTTGATTTAAAAGACCTTAACATCATACAAACTTCCTATGTGGCAGAATTTTTTGATTATTGGCAGGATATGTCCAAAGTCCAATCTCATTAGTATCAGAGTTGTACTAAAATTCCAAGAGGAAGTTGTTTATCGATGTTAGCAGGACAATGGATATCTACAATGCAGTCCACAGAGACAGTCATTGAGAAAGTCAGGAGTAAGACAACTTTCAGAATGCAGTCCATAGCCATTAATAAATAGATTACAAAAAAATACTACAAGGATAGATAGATAGATAGATAGATAGATAGATAGATAGATAGATAGATAGACAGATAGATATTATTATTATTATTATTATTATTAATAATAATAAAACTTTTATACCGCCCTTCCAAAAGGCTCAGGGCGGTTTACATTAAAACACCTTAAAATCAGTTAATAATTAAAATAAAAGTTATAAAACATAACAATAATTAACAATTAAAAACATCATAAAACTACAATTAAACAATCAAACAATTTAAAAACAAATTTTAAAAAAGCTGAGAAAGCCTGGCTGAAGAGATGTGTTTTCAGGTGTTTTCTGAAAATTGCAAGAGATGGGGAGGATCGTATCTCAGCAGGGAGTGCATTCCACAATCTCGGGGCAGCAGCTGAAAAGGCCCGTCTCTGTGTAGCCACCAAACGAGTTGGCGGCAACTGGAGACGGACCTCCTCAAGTGACCTCAGTGGCCGGTGGGGCTCATAGCGAAGAAGACGCTCTCTTAGATACCCAGGGCCTAAGCCATTTAGGGCTTTATAAGTAATAACTAGCACTTTGTATTTTGCCCGGAAACCTACTGGCAGCCAGTGTAACTCCATCAACAAAGGAGTAATGTGGTCTCTCCGAGATGACCCAGAGACCAGCCTGGCTGCCGCATTCTGGACCAACTGAAGTTTCCGGACTACGTACAAAGGAAGCCCCACGTAGAGCGCATTACAGAAGTCCAGTCTGGAGGTTACCAACAAATGTACCACTGTTTTGAGGTCACTGATCTCGAGAAACGGGCGCAGCTGGCGTATCAGCCGAAGCTGATAGAAGGCACTCCTGGCCACCGCCTCAGCCTGAGAAACCAAGGAGAGACGTTGATCCAGAAGTACTCCCAGACTGCGAACCTGTTCCTTTTGGGGAAATGTGACCCCGTCTAGAACAGGCAGATCAAAATCGTCTCTAGAGTTCTGACCCCGCACAATAAGTACCTCCGTCTTATCTGGATTCAGCTTCAGTTTATTCTCCCTCATCCAGCCCATTACTGCTTCCAGGCAGGCATTTAGGGAGGATATGCCAACTCCTGAAGAAGTTGACATGGAGAAGTAGATCTGGGTGTCATCAGCATACTGGTAACACCCAGCTCCAAATCCCCTGATGATCTCTCCGAGCGGTTTCATGTAGATGTTAAAAAGCATTGGAGAGAGTATGGAGCCTTGAGGAACACCATACCTAAGCTCAGATTTTGAAGAGCAACAATCTCCAATCGACACCATCTGGAATCTGTCCGAGAGGTAGGAGCGGAACCACTGAAAAACAATGCCTCCCACCCCCAACCCCCTCAGACGTTCCAGAAGGATACTATGGTCGATAGTATCGAAAGCCGCCGAGAGATCCAAGAGGACCAACAGAGTCACACTTCCTCTGTCCATTGACAATTGGAGATCATCCATCAGGCCGACCAAGGCAGTCTCCACCCCATAGCCCGCCCGAAAACCAGTTTGAAATGGGTCTAGATAATCAGTTTCCTCCAAGACTGCCTGGAGCTGAGAGGCCACCACCCTCTCAATTACCTTGCCCAACCATGGGAGATTGGATATAATTGCTCAACTCTGAGGGATCTAACGCAGGCTTCTTTAGAAGAGGTCTAATAATCACCTCCTTAAGACAAGAAGGCATCCTGCCCTCCCTCAGAGAAGCATTTATGATTTCTACCAGGCCGCCTACAACAGCCTCCCTGCTAGATAGAACAAGCCATGTTGGACAAGGGTCAAGAGGACAAGTGGTAGGCCTCACCGCTCCAAGCAGCTTGTCCACATCCTCAGGAGTCACAAACTGAAATTGATCCAGCCGAATCATATAAGAGGGGTTGTCGGACACCTCCAGTTCAGACATCAGATTAATTGTGGAGTCTCCATCTAGGTCGGCCCGAATCCGAGAGATTTTGTCTGCGAAAAATTCATTAAACACACCACAGCGGGTAACTGATGCTTCCAAATTCTGGTTCAAGGGAGATAGATAGATAGATAGATAGATAGATAGATAGATAGATAGATAGATAGATAGATAGATAGATAGATAGATTAAGTCCCATCAAGCCAGTGTAGACTCTTAGCGACCACATAGATAGATTCTCTCCAGGATGAGCTATCTTCCACTTGGCCTTTAAGGTCTCTCAGTGGTGCATTCATTGCTGTTGTAATTGAGTCCATCCACTTTGCTGCTGGTCATCGTCTTATTCTCTTTCCTTCAACTTTTCCCAGCATTATGGACTTCTCAGGGGAGCTGGATCTTCACATAATGCGTCCCACATATGATAGTTTGAGCCTGGTCATTTGTGCCTCATGTGAAAATTCTGGATTGATTTGTTCTATGATCCATTTGTCTGTTTTCCAAGGATACCTTGTGGGTATTCAAACGTCTATTTGAGAAGCCAGGTGGGTGTGGGGAGGAGGCTGAAAAACCTTACTCCCCACCCCATCCCACCCCGACAATTCCTGAAAGATTGCTCTGGCGGCTGGGATGACACATCTTGACCTCTGGGTTTCCCAAAATGTTGCACACACTGAGCTCGGTGCATTGGGGGATTCCACCAGTGGGCGGGCACTCTAGGTACACGTCTCTGTGTCTCCTCAGGCTGTGTGCAGCCTGAAGAGATATACAGCTGCAGAGCCCGGGTTAAGGGAGAGCTTGCTCCCTTCATCCCAACTTGCAGCTGGGCTAAAAAGGCAGGTGAGGCGGTGTGGCCCTGCCAGTATCAGGCCCAATCCCGGCGGTTCTCATGTGCAGCCTAACCCAGTTTGGGCTTCCTTAGCTTGGGTTAGGCTGCATGTGAGAACTGCCTCCTAGAGTGTAAAATATAAGGCACCTACATATCCTGTGAATAATCATAGGATTCTACCACATAGTCATCTGGATGTGTAACTGCATTAGAATTGCTTATGGGATGCCTGCTCTGTGTGTTCTTATACACTGCTCAGCATCCTTGTCTTTGAGTCTTCTCTGCTCCATTTAAAGAGCGAGGCAGGTCTCATGATCGGTGAGACTCACCCAGAGCAGGTTTGTGGACTGGACCCAGATGACCGGAGGGGAAGACCTGGGCTGCCGGATTGGCTGCCCACATGACTGCTGGCTCCTTCACAGAGCTGGCAGGGGCTTGGGAGTTCGAGGTCCAAGTGGCTAGTCATATGCATGGACTGGTTCGGAGGCCATTCTAAAGGCCTCCAGACCTGTCCATACATGGGGTGGTTTTGGTTCGGGTGGAGGGTTCGAAATAAGTACGGGGGGCTTTACTTACCCCTCCCAAGAACGGCACCGTATTTCTTTGAGTAAGCGGGCGGCATACCTCCCTGTCGCCCGCTTCATTCCCCCTCTCGGCGCGGCGCGGCGCGGCGCGGCTTCCTCCTTTTGAATTCTCAATCGGGCGGGAGGGTATCTCCCAGTCCCTGCCACCCTCTTCAATGCCCCCGCTCGGCTGGCGGACACCCCCTGTGCAGCCCCAAGACCCCTGCCACCCCTTCCCTTCCCATTTCAAGGGGCCGGCAGGAGAACTCCCCTGCCGTCCCCGTCTGCTTCGCCGGCTGGGTTGCAAATGGCTTCTAGGAAGCCTTTTGTGCAGGCACGCAAAAGGCTTCCTAGAAGCCATTTTCAGCCCAGCTGGCGAAGCGGACAGGGACAGCAGGGGAGTTCTCCTGCCAACCCCTTGAAATGGGAAGGGAAGGGGCAGCAGGGGTCTTGGGGCTGCGCAGGGGGCAGCCGCCAGCCGAGCGGGGACATTGAAGAGGGCGGCAGGGACTGGGAGATACCCTGCCGCCCGACTGAGAATTCAAAAGGAGGAAGCCTAATTTAAATGCCAAGAACCTCACTCAGAAAGAAAGCCCAGTTAGTGAGGGGGACTGAAGGAGACCAGGAGCAGGCACAGAAGTTCAACCAGAAGGCTTGTAAATAATTTCAAATAGAGATTTGTAATTAATGCCGTCGTGTAATTGCAATTTCTATGTGGCTCGAACTATTGCTTTATTTGCAAAACAATATAATAAAAGAAAAACATTCAGAGCCTTCCAATCTTCCTCCTGATAAGTTGCTCCCTGTTGTTTAACTGGGGCCTGAGCACAATAATGTAACATTTAGGGGGGAAAATGCAACCCAGTAACCCAGCACTGGAGGCCAAGAGAGAGAAGATCTCCACGGCCACCATCTCTCTTCCTCTTGTGCTCAGGTAGGTGGGAACAAATGACACCCAAACACTGCAGAATGCCAACATGCTGAAGGTGATGAACTTGGCTTCATTAAAACTGTCAGGTAATTTGCGGGCTAAGAATGCCACCATGAAGCTCAGGATGGCCAAGAAGCCCATGTAGCCCAGGACAGAGTAAAACATGGTGAGAGACCCTTCATTACATTGCACAATGATTTCTTCAGCTAAAGAGTCCATGTCTAAATCTGGGAATGGGGGAGACGTTCCTAACCACACAGCACAAATGCCCGCTTGAGTAAGGGAGCAGGAAAGGATAATCCAGTTGCCCATTCCTTTCCTCGCCCACTTCCTCATGCTGGACCCTGGTTTGGTGGCCCTGAAAGCTACAACCACAGTGATGGTTTTGGCCAACACACAAGAAACGGCCACTGTGAAGATGATGCCAAAGGTTGGCTGGCGGAGAAAACAGGTCACTTTCCCAGGCTGGCCAAGGAACAGCAAAGAAGAGGGGAAGCAAAGCAGGAGGGAGATGAGGAGAGTATAGGTGATATCACGATTGTTGGCTTTGACAATGGGGGTATCTTTGTGCTTAATAAAAATTCCTAGCACCAAAGCTGTTACCAGGGAGAATGAAACAGCTATTGAAGCCAAACTGATTCCTAAAGGTTCTTCACAAGACAGAATGCTCATCATTTTGGTGATGCATCCATTTTTCTCTTTGTTTGGATACTGATCTTCTGGGCATTTGAAACAGTCCTTCGTGTCTGAAAAATGGAATGATGATTATGATTAGTATGCTTTTACCTTTGCTTAAGCATTTTTTTTTTAAAAAGTATAGAGTTATTCTTTAGGATTGATGAGGATTCTTTTTTGCACTTTTAGTTTCAGGGAGTTGGAAAAGATAGTGGAAAAGAAACATTTACTGTACATGACATTCCAAAGAGGCCTTTTTAAGTACTTGCATGTACATGAGATGCCAGGGAACTGGGTCTGAATGCTGGTGTAAAAGTGGAAGTGAGAGGAAGAAAGAGACAAAATAATGAAGATGTAGAAAAAGGAGGAAAGGAAATGATCAGCTTTATACCATTCCTTTATCTGCTGACTTGAGAGAAGAAAAATGAGAACAGATTCATTGTAGGAACAAGGAGGCATTCAAGGCTGACTGATGATCTTGAAAATTCTAAAAGCCTATTTGTGTATGGTCCATGCCACTAACTAAATCCAGGTAAAATGAGAGCTCTGAGACAACTTTTGCGGATCACAGGGCAAGAATCATCACCAGCAAATGCAAGATAGTGAGCACTTTAATTCTCTGATTTCAAGCTTAGGGTTGGACCCTGACATGTGAATCCACTTGGGCTTGTGAAGAGGTCTGTGCATAGCTAGCACTGCAAACTCAAAGGGCAGAGGGAGGGTACAGTTGCAGGGGACTTGGCTGGATTAGTTACAGGACAGTACTGGGAGGCATTTTGACCAGCTGTCTAATGTCTAGAACTTAACATACTGTTGGCTGTAGGTGCTTGGAAATCCTTGTTGTGGGGTTGATTTCCTGGGGGACAAAGTCAAGAAATTCAGTGTGGTGAATCTTTAAGGTGGATTTTGTTAGGGTATGGTCTTTCAGTCTGCTGGAACTTTTCTTTATCTTAGGCCCCTAGCTCATCAGGATGGCATTTTAGCTCTAACTAAAATTCAAAAGTATTGAATCCAGTTCTCATCTTCCCAAGCTCAAAACATGACATCCCTAGCTCCTTGATGGTCAGAAGTACTTTATATGGAAGCTGATCCACAGAGTTTATGGAGCAGTTTGCTAGGGTGCAGAAGAAAGTTAAATACCTCAATGAAGGGAGACTGCTTGTCAAAACCATAATGTATTTCCAGAAGGTTGATCAAGTCACAGAATTATGGCCCCTATTCAGTGGCAGCCAGTGAGGGCAGCACTCAGGAGGGGGCAGTTAAAGGTACCTTGAAAAAGTGATCACTGGCAGTACCACTGGCTCCTGCAAGAAACTGTGAACAGCAGCGCTTGACCCAGCATTGTACATGATGGCTGCCATGGATCTGGTAATCACCTGGCCTCTGCTTATATGCAGAGGCCATTTGCATGGTCAGCATGGCAGTATGCCGCTGCTCGAAGTGGCTTGTATGTGCGAGTGGTACTGCCAGTGATGACTTTTTCAAGGTACCTCTCACCATTTTCCCAGCTCCGCCCTCACCAGCAACTGCCCCTATTTGAATTCTGATTTCCCCAAACCCATTATCCACCCAGGACACATGCACATATCTTCTCATCACTCCTCTCATAGTGCAAAGGTGAATAGGATTCCATCCCATTCCACACAAATGCTGCTTTAGATGAATGATTTGTTTCCCAAGATGTCTAGTCCAGTGCACTAGTGTGGCACTGTATGGAGAGGTAAACTGTATGGAGAAATCTTCTACAATGCTGGCAACATGCCACAGACCACTGCCTAGCCAAGAATTTGCATACACAATGTGATCATGTATTACTTAGGAGGTGTCCTCTGACATTACACTCTCACTGATCCCTGAATACTGGCAATTCAGGAGAATATTTCACCGACCCTTTTGGTTGGAAATCTTCCCTTCTGGACATGGAGCACAACTGTAGCAACAAAATTTCTCCCCTTCCTTCTTTTGCTTCTGAAAACCAGGGAGGCAGGAGTCACTACAGACAGAAAGAGGCAGCCCCTGTCCAAAAGTATAATAAATAAATAAATACATACATACATACATACATACATACATACATTTAGGATGGACATTGTTTAAATGTATCATAGCTGATCTTATTGATCAGGGTAGAGCTATAATATAATAGCTCTTTCCAAAAGGAGAGGAGAGTTGGTCTTGTGCTAGCAAGCGTGACTTGTCCCCTTAGCTAAGCAGGGTCTGCTCTGGTTGCATATGAATGGGAGACTTGGTGTGTGAGCACTGTAAGACATTCCCCTTAGGAGATGGATCTGCTCTGGGAGAGAAGATGGTTCCAAGTTCCCCACCTGGCAGCAGCTCCAAGATAGGGCTGAGAGAGATTCCTGCCTGCAACCTTGGAGTAGCCACTGGTCTTCTGTGAAGACCATACTGAGCTAGATGTTCCTTTGGTCTGACACAGTAGCCACCACACCCATTGTCTAACCACACCTGATCCTGCTGTGCTCCACTGCCATTCTCCTGCTCCCCATTGGCACAGGCCCACCCACCACCACCACACAGGACCCCACTTGGCTCTCACCCCCCACCCCTGGCCACACACATGGCACAGAAACCAGGAAAGGTCAGAGGGTCAGGTGTGGAGATGGTGGGGGTCTTCTGAAGACGCCCCCAGGAAATTTGGAGACTCCCAGGGAGTGGAGAGCAGTGTGCACATGCCACATGAAATACAAGCCCCCCCCTCAAAAAAAGAATCCCCCAAGCTTTCCCTTAAGGGGTGTGTGGCTTCCAAAAGCCCTTCAGGTTTGTGCTCCCAAAATGCCCATGTGTGCTATTGCTCTTACAGACAAAGATGCAAATAATTCATATCAAAGAAAATGAGAATTGCAACAATCTGTATTCTTTTATAGAGTATTGCAGGAATTATTATTTCAGACTACAGGCACTTCACGACTTACAAACACCCTTCTGTGGTTCCTTCAATGTAAGCAAGTGTAAAGTGGTATGTATTGCGGCAAAAAACCCCAACTTCATATATGCGCTGGTGGGGGGTCTGAGCTTTTGGTGACTGACCAGGTGAGAGATCCTGGGGTTCATGATGGCCAGCTCATTGAACGTTTCAACTCAGTGTGTGGCAGTGATGGAAAAGGGGGTTAAATTCCCCTTAAAAAAATCAGGCAATCTTTTTAATATAAGAGTCAGGATTGCCCATTTTGAAGATTACTTTTAACTCAGATAATTTCATTAGACAGTCTCAGAATTTTAATGAGGCATGGGGTCAAGGCCAATGTGGCATGCCAAACAGCTAAGACCTTAAGGCTATATTTGGTGAGATCGAGACTATATCATAAGAGAAGTGAAACAAAAGCTTGCCTAGTGTGTGAAGATAGTACTTGGAGTTCCATTGGGCTACAAACCACCAGATGGTCTCCCACATTTCTGGCTGGTAAGGCTTTAAGTAGTTCTTTTATTTCAATTTCTTTTAATAGTAACAATTCCAAGTTGTGCACATAAGGGTTGTTTCTGGCATGGCAGCAAGGAAATAGATCTGGTTGCCCCAAAGAGCTACCACAGATCAATCAAGGATACCAGAGTTTTACTATGTTTCCCTACTACAGAAAATATGAATGTTTTCAAATGTTCCAATGAACAGTGTTTTCCTGGTTCTTTCAAATCATATCTCTCATTCTTTTGAATACAAGTCAAGTACAACAGACTTTGTGAGAGTCTGATCACCCATGATAAAATCGGTTTATGAAGCAAAGGAATATTTTCTGCCTGAAGAAGAGGGTGGCCACTGAAGACATCCTAGAATGCATACCTGGTTAAAACCTCTGTGCCATGTAAAGATCTTCTCATTAATGGTAAATTCTTTCCCTGCAAGAGCGCTGGGATCCACCCTTCCAACTTGAACTCTACGAAATGACTGGTTTGTGGATAGAACCATGTTCATTATGTCAAATCCACCTTTGATTTCCTTTTTACTATTAAAAGAAATTGTTTCTCCAGCTGAATTGTTAAAAGAAATGCTTTGAAGAAATTGGTGGAGCTAGTAGAAACATTAAAGGGGAAGGGACATACTGGAGTCTTCACGCTGATATATACAAACATCTTTCTATGTACAGATATTTAACAATAAATATTTATCCAAAAACAAAGTTTTGCTATGGTAAAAGGGTAACAAAAAAAAGATGGCTCTCTCGAGTTTGTCTGGTATATGGGATCTTTGCCCCAGCTTCTGAATGAGGCATGAGGCATATGGAGGCCAGCCACTGACTGGTGCTCCTGTTGGGGGTGGAACTTGTTTGCCATTTGCTCCCCATTCATTCTGTTTTAAGTTAGCAACCTCTCCTAGCTGTCCCTGTTCATAGTGTGGGCTTCAGCTACCCGACTCTTTAGGAGTTGGGTAGAAATTTGTTGACCCTTGGCAGATTGGCTTTGATCTGGACCATTTTTGCCTACCGTGTATTATGGGCTTTAGTTAGTTTTGGGTCACAACAGCAGGTGCAGTGTGGTTTATTTTGAGTCATTTAGATTCAGTGAACAGGTTCTAGGCATGCATTTGGAATGGGGAGGAATCCTTGCCAGTCCCTTGAGGCTTGGTGACTTGGGGAGTGCTGGTTAATGGATTACTCTGACCTGCTGTTGGAATCTCCACGCTCTAAGGCTTGGTAGCTTGGGGATGGCAAATCCTAGGGCCGGTGCCTGCACATTAGGTGGGCTAAGATGGGCAGCAAATGGCCCTAGGTGTTAAGATTGGAATTGTGTAGCAGCAGCAAGTATGTAGTTTCTGCAGTGTTGGGGGTTGCATGCCAATCTTCTTGCATTATTGTTCAATTAACATTGTGGCCTAATTTTCTCCATAAACTCTTGTCTCGTACCTTCATTTGGACTGGGTGCAATGTAAGTCTCATGCCTTTTCAGGTATGACATAGTGGAAGAAAATTTAAACTAACATCTAATATGACTATGGAAAGAAAACCATATCATTGTGGAACATCTTACCTCCCAAGGCTGCAGATTTTGAAGTTCAAAATGTCTACAACTCATCTTTTTTCTGTGGTTGGACATAGATACATGGATGACATGCAAAGCATGTGCAATAGCATGGACAGCATTATACACACTGTAGCTGTGGCCAGTCATCTGCATTTCAAACATAGTGCTAGGAAGCTTCTCCAAGTTCTCCTTCCCAGTACATGCTCCAGCATCAACCTCTGTCGCATCCTGGCTTGTTGGAAGTGAGCAGTCAAATGCTTGCTCCCAAAATACCTTAAGAAAACAATTTCTTTCTTTCTGGGAAGGTTTTAACATTTGAAGAAACTCCTCAAACCCTTCAACCTTTTTTGAGTGAAAAGTGAAGGAAATTGCACCTTGGAATAGATTAAAATCCCATCCTCTTTGAAGTCCTGTTAATATGAAATCCATCTGAGTGGTCATAATCCATACCTTTCTAAAAGAGGTGTTTTCCTTATTTTCAGGATCTCGTAAAAATATAACAGTTCTCAACCATAATATTGTCAAAGATTCTCCATGAATGATAAATGTACTGACTTTTTCATCTGAGAAAGGTGCATAAATATTCGAGATGGCATCAAAAACATCTTCTGGAATATCGAAAGATGCCTTATTTGGGATTCGTTCTGTGAAGGCGGAACAGATTCCATTCTGGGAAAACAAGGTTTCCAGAGTCTGTGCAAAATGTTCTCCAGTCTCATTGTCAACAGCAAAGAGCCCAACCCACGTCCATCCAAAATGAAGAAGCAATTGGATAATGCCCATGTACTGGAGCGCTTCATTTGAGACCATGTGGTAAAAAGAAGGGACTCCCATTGCAGCACTCTGCTCTAGTGCGACTGAGCCATATATTAACTATAGGAATCATACAGATATTTTAAAGAGATATTAGGAGCATGTCCAGAAGAAAGCAATGGTTAACTACTCCTGTAGTCTATGAAGAAAACCACTCAAAGGCACAACCAGGGGCATGTTACATGGTATATTTGCTTAAGCAAGAAATATGTGTTGAAGGAATTTGGAGGTTTGAGAGAGTAGAGGATTCTTTGGGCAGAATCTTTTCACATAACAAGAATATAATAAAATTGGTGACGATGTTTTTTAGTCAATCATGTTCCTCCCTCCCACTTATCTCAGAATCACTCCTGGAATGACAGGCAATGTCTGTCAATCCCTATGCCCCATGCACATAAGATCCTACCTTGCAGGGGAGCAACAGCAAGAGAGAGGGCATGCACATAACTCTTGCCTATGGGTTCCCTGGTGGGCGACTGTTTGAAACAGGATGCTGGACTAGATGGGCCTCGTGCCTGATCCAGCAGAGTTATTCTTATGTTCTTATGTTCTTACCTGGGGAATCTTATAAAGACCTAAGATGTTTGCCATGTGGAAGGTGACCTCCGAGCCAAGTCCTCCAATGATGGCTGTGAGCTTTTTCTGAGTCCCACATTCATAATTGAGGAAACATCTCTGTGATTTGAAGAGCAAGTCCAGAGTAGTACGATAAGTCATAATTGCACAGTTGCAGCTGTCGTAGATGTGGAATCCAAGTGTAGTATTGAGCAAGATCTGGGAATTCTTGTTGATCTCATTTACAGCAAATGATAAAGACAGGATATGCTGGTAGAACTTTAATACCACACTGCAAATTGAGTGTAATTAATATTTCAGAAGAGAAACCAACTTTCCATGGAGTTATTATACCACCATATCTGCCATTTCCATCTCTAATTGATCTAGGTTCTAAGAATAGCCTTCAAACTGACTGACACTTTTTGAGCTGGGTGTGCATAAATCCAAACCTGTTCCAAAATGGTGACCAGTATGTTATGAATGGTACAATTATGCCTAATTTCTCTTCAGCAAAGTCTTTTATGAACCCAGTGTCCCAAATTTCTTTAACGGTGCATTCAACTTCAGCCTTTCACTAGCAACCTCATCCATTTAAGAGTTAAAATTGAATAATTTCAAAATTATAAAAATCAAACTGCAGTAGTAGAGAAATCAGCTCAGCAGGGCACAACGAGGCAACATGATGTAACTTTCAACAGGAAAAAAGAACATAATGCAAAAAGACATACAAATCAGTTTCAGGAAGCCAAACCATGACAAACATCCAGACTACTGACTAATGAAGTGGTGGTGTAGGTTAATGCTACCTGTGCATTACAAAAGAGACAGGTTTTTTCCCCCCAACCTTTGCTTCTTTTTGATGTTTCCCAAAAATATGTCCTCGAAGGCTGTGTGACCCCTCAGGAACATATTTTTGGAATGCACGGTCAGCTTCACAAAAAGCACCCATCCCCATTCACACATGCACCATCCCTGCACCAGTTCTGTGTTATTCTGGAAGTTAGTCAATAAGATTTCTAAACTGTTTGAATTGAAGGAAACACAGTGAGATCATCCACACAATCAAAAACTGTGTTCTACCTGGGTTTCGGAGCTGTGAGTGCTCCCAGTTTTTGGTTTTGTGAAAGCAAGGTAGGAGTGAAACCTGTGTAGAAATGATTGTGTGGAAGCAAGGTATGAAATTTGTTTCCAAAACAGAAAGAACTCTCATGAGGTGAAAATATATATCAGATCAACTTAGTAGAATGTGCAAGAGCATTCTAGCAACTCAGAAGCATGCTCCTGGGGCGGACCAATGTTATTTGGGAGCATCCTTTGCATTTTATAAAGTATTCTCAGAATCTATGAAGTGGCCAAACTCACGTGATAAAGAGGAAAACAGTAATTCCTTACACTGGAAATCCAAATAACTCCTGTGAAGGATATTCCTTGAAGGAAATTGTGTGGAATGTGTACACAAGCTGAGAAGTTATCCCACCAATGAGGAGACCACCTGGCTGGTACCACTCATGTGGAATTTGGAGGGGATCACTCAAAGGGCACTCTATATTATCTCCTTTGCACACTGTGGGTGGTAGCAGAAGCAGTAACACCAGTAATCCCAGCATCCTAGCATTAAAATGTCTCTGTAGTCACAGACGTCTCTATAGCAACTCTGTAGCATCAATCTATTGCAACTGCCTAACGCATGCAGATTATTTGGGAGCGTGGCTGACTCTGCACAATTACACCTTAAAGAGAAATGTAACAGAGAGCTTTTTAGGATCTAGATTGATGCAAAACATGCCTTGAAGAGCAACCTAGCTTGCCAGCGCTCCGATTTCAAGTCTGTCTGATAAAATGAAAATATGGATAGAAATCAAACAGAGTCAAGTTTAATTCTTCCCTTGATATCAAAACAGCACAATGTTTTATAACTTATTTCCATCTTGCTGGTTGTGTTCATGAGTTCCTTCTCCAAATCCAATGGAGTTTTCGTCAGGTGAATGATGAATGATGAATGATGAGTGTGATTTGGATAATTGCAGTGGGAGATAATTTCCTCTGCAGAGTTTGTCTCTGGTTGTTTCTAGTGGTGATAAATATGCTTTGTGCCCACCCACCCCCAATGTGATGTAACCTTCCTGTCCCTAAGTGGGACAGGGAGATTCCAGATTCTCAATGTGTACACCATCAGAAAGTCAGGTCTAAGGATAGAGCCATTACCTTGACTGAGGAGAAAGAGCATTGCTAAATCTTGAAGGTCCATGCCCAACTGGCATTCTTTCAAAGGGAGGGGAGTCAAAATGCCTTGGAACAATTCAAGGGGCATGGTTAAGGCAAGCATTAAAAAGCTAGTTTAGGCAAGTATTAAAAAGCATGTGACATTATAAGCTTCTTGTTTTCCTCTCCATGACAGCCCCAAAGCAGGAAGGGTGGCCTGGAGAGTGGAGGAGAGCAAGGCGAACATGACAGGGATGGGGAGTGCCCACTCATTTCATCAGCTTCTTGCCCACCCACTCTATTACCTGCCCCTGCCAGCCAGGGGGTGGCCTATGACCTGGACTGTCAGTGCCCCTCCTAGCTTGGCAGCCAAGGTGACCACCTAATTTGCCTGGTGGACTGAATGGACCTAATTTCAGCAAGGAGTGCATTCCAAACTCAATTCCAGTGGGTGGCTGTGGAGAAGGTCCAACACCAAGTCACTGTCAAAATGAACTGGCAGCATCTGCAGGCAGATGTTCATTAACACTTCCAAGTGGCCTTAATGAACGAAGGAGATTGACAGAAGAAGGCACCCTCTTAAGTACCTCCGGGCATGTCTAAATTAGACCAGGCCTAAATTTCATGTTGGGAGTCCTACTGAAGGACTCCCATCATGGAGTCCATGGGGTTCTTAGGAGAGGAGACCTGTTCTTGTGGTAGCAAGCATTACTTGTCCCCTTAGCTAAGCAGGGTCTGCCCTGGTTGCATATGAATGGGAGACTAGAACTGTGAACAGTAAGATATTCCCCTCAGGGGATGGAACTGCTCTGGGAAGAGCATCTAGGTTCCAAGTTCCTTCCCTGGCATCTCCAAGATAGGGATGTGCATGGTCCGGACTGGTCTGGACTGGCACCATCGTTGCCTAGAACGCTCCGTAATAGCAACACGCAACATGCATGTGCGCGTGCCGGCGCGCGCGCATGCGTGTTGCTATTACGGAGCGTTCCAGGTGACGACGGGGGCAGGGGCGGCAGTGAGGAATGCTGCCGCCCCAAAAACTTCGTTTTAAACTACAGCGCCAGAGGGGGAAGAGCGGCGGGAGGGGTAAGTTCTACTCCCCACCCTTAAAGGTAGCCCCCCCTCGGTGCCAGACCGCCAGACCGGTCCGGCTCCAAACCGGTCCGGAGGCCTCCAACATGGCCTCCGGACCGGTTCGTGCACGTCCCTACTCCAAGATAGGGCTGAGAGAAATTCCTGCCTGCAACCTTGGAGAAGCCGCTGCCAGTCTGTGAAGACAATACTGAGCTAGATAGACCAATGTTCTGACTCAGTCTATGGCAGCTTCCTATGTTCCTATGAAGCGAACTACAAGAAATTTAGATATATTTTAGAAGTGATTGGGTGGTGCATTTGCTTATGCAATGACTGTTTGCTGATGGGATCTGTATGCTTGGTCACGGAGGATTTTATTCTTTCTTTCTTTCTTTCTTTCTTTCTTTCTTTCATTTGAAATATGTATACCCCGCCCCTCCAGTACACTACTGCTCGGGGCGGCTCACAACAATAAAATAGATACAATGTAAAATAAAAGTAATAAAAATTAACCAAATTAAGCAAAGTTAAAAGTCAGGCTAAAACCATAATCATAACTAAGTTTCAAATTAAAAGTTATTTTAAAAACTAAAAATTGAGAATTTAAACTAAAGAACCTACCGGATATAACCAAAGATGGATCATTAAGAAGCCTCTTTAAAAATATGTTTTTAGTTGTTTTTTAAAAACACTCAGGGAGGGAGCATGGCAAAGTTCTTCAGAGAGGACGTTCCAAAGCTGAGAGGCCACAACCAAAAAGGCCCTGCCTCTATTCCCTGCCAACTGAATCTCTGTTAGTGGCGGGGCCATGAGCAGGGCCTGAGATGATGATGAGCAGAGGGCCCTGGGAGGTTCATATGGGCGAATGTGGTCCGAAAGGTCCCCCATCCCCAAGCTGTGTAGAGCTTTAAAGGTCAAGACCAGCACCTTGAATTTATCCTGGAAGCAGACAGGTAACCAATGAAGCTGCCACAGGATGGGATTTGTTGGGCAGAACTTTCTTACATAATGGGAATATTATGCAATTGTCAGGAATGCTTTCCTATCCCCTATTTTGCTTCCTCCTTCCTAACCCTTGAGATGACTCCCAGAATGACAGGAGAAAATAGTCATTCATGACAGATCCTACCTGTGGAATCTTGTAAAGACCTACAGTGTTTGCTATGTGCATAGAGACATCAGAACCAAGTGCTCCAATGATAGCTAAGAGTTTCTTCTCAGTGCCACACTCATAACTGGGAGTAAATCTGTGTGATTTGAAGATCAGGTCCAGAGTGGTATGTTAGGTTACCCTTGCATCGTTGTAGCTGTCATAGATGTGGAACCCAAGTGTGATGTTGGAACGAGACTTTGGGATTCTTGTTGATCTCATTTACAGCAAATGATGAGGCCACTATATGCTGGTAGAACTTTGCCACCACACTGCAAATATAATTTATTTATTATTTCAGAAAAGAAATCTGCCATGCATGAATTCATTACACCACAATACCCATCATTTTCCTCACTCTTAGAATCGCTAGGGTATCTTATGATGTTTTTGAGTAAATAATGAAAAACACTTGGATATGCACAGCTCCAAGCCCTTATAGGCATGGGGAGATGCTGAAATAAATATATTTGTAATCGCTAATGCAATGATTTCCACTTTCTCTTGAGCATAGGAACATAGGAAACTGCCATATACTGAGTCAAACCATTGGTCTATCTAGCTCAGTATTGTCTTCACAGACTGGCAGCAGCTTCTCCAAGGTTGCATGCAGGAATCTCTCTGAGCCCTATCTTGGAGAAGCCAAGGAGGGAACTTGAAACCTTCTGCTCTTCCCAGAGTGGCTTCATCCCCTGAGGGGAATATCAAAGTCTTTCATGACACCAGCATTCCAAAATTTATTGGAAATGCATTCATGGAAACATATGCATTCTACAGTAGATACTTTTCTGTATTTAGAGATTTAAAAGCAAGCAAAACACTAAATAATCCAATAGCAGCCTGATCCTGGTTTCTTTGAGTATCTTGACTTGCATGAAGCATTGCGCCCAGACCCAAGGAGACACAGAGACATTGCTGTGGTGGAAATGGCCATTTTATTGAGGTTTCGTTGTATCATGCCTACAAGGCATATCAGCTGGGATTGGCCCTCCTCCTCCTTACAGTGCAGTACCTAGCAGGCAGGCCACGCCCATGGCCGCCATCACCTAAATGACTGTGGCGATAGTACCTTGGCTCAAGTCAGCTCCTCTGCTCTAAAGTGGGGGCACCCTTCTTTGCCACCCTAAGGTCAGGCCTCCAATATCAAACGCCACCCCCACCCCCCGTTGCTGCACAGCCATACAGAAAGGATGTCGCCTGCAGAGAGGTAGGAGTTAAGCAGCATCCCTGATCTGTTGAGCTTCAAGGGATCCACCCCTCCTCCTTGATGTACAATGCTTCCCTACGGTGCCACACCCATTTTCTTAGCTGTTCCCCACTGCACTGTACCTGCCCATCCATGGTGAGAGTCACCCCAGTTAATACTCTATCTAGCTACTGGGAATACAGGTATAGCCTGAGGCAGGCGAAAAAAGGTGCACACCACCTGCCAGTTAGGTGTAGATCCAAAAAATTCCTCCCCGGCACCGAATGGCGACCAGCTAATGCCCAATCTATATCTGAGGGATGGGAGTATCTGAGGGATGGGAGGGAGGGTTCACTGGCAAGAGGTGGACTCATGCCAGGGCAGATGCGCTGCCGGCTCATCCATTCCAGCCCCGCCCCAGAAACAGCCGGGGCCAATGGGAGCTGGCTCCCCGGGCCCATGTGCTCCTCAGAGGAGGGGCTGTGGGCAAACCAGCCGTGCCACCGAGGGAGGCGGTGAGTGGCTCACTTCTTCCGGTTTGTGATCTGGTTAAGCAAATACAATATAGGGAGAAAGCAATCGTTCTTACTTTGGAAACTCAAATAGTTTCTGAGAAGGGAGTTCCTTGAAGGAAACTGGGAAGATAAAGTGGTGAATGATCTGAGAAGCAATCCCACCAATGAGGAGACCACCAGGCTGGTACCACTCATGTGGAACAGGGAGGGGGTCATTTACGGTGCACTTCATAGTGTCCGTTTTGCATGCTAGATGAGGCAGCAGAAGCAGCAAGACTACCATTCCCAACATCCTGGAGCACAGCAAAGTTTATTTCAGTTTAGAAGCAGATTTTCCTATTTTTCTATATGCCTGTTGCATGACTTAAAAGGTGAAAATGGACTGCCTATGCAGAGCCCCTGGTGGTGCAGTGGTAAAACTGCCGCCCTGTAACCAGAAGGTTACAAGTTCGATCCTGACCAGGGGCTCAAGGTTGACTCAGCCTTCCATCCTTCCGAGGTCGGTAAAATGAGTACCCAGAATGTTGGGGGCAATATGCTAAAAATCATTGTAAACCGCTTAGAGAGCTCAGGCTATAGAGCGGTATATAAATGTAAGTGCTATTGCTATTGCTATATTCCCCTCTATCAACCTTCCTTTTACATCAAGAGTGCTACAAATTCATGCCTTGATTATGAGCTAAGCTGAGCCTAGATGACCAGTGAGAGTGACCCTAATTGCTGTGAACTCTGAACTCAGAGTTGACAGCAATTAAGGTCACACACAGTTGCACTTATGAATTGGGAGAGACTCCTATGCATTGCAGTGAAAGGAAAAATTCTATTTAAAAATTATTAAAATAAAACAATAAAACCTACAAACTTGGGGATGCTGGTGTGTGGTGGGGGGGAGTTGAGGTCATACCTGCCTTGCACCCAAACCCATGTTTGGGTGTACTGGCAGCCCCCAAAGGGGTGGAATGTGGGATCCTCAAATCCCCATTATTCCCTATGGGAGAAATGCAAGAATTGAAAAAATCTTAAGAAAATCATTAATAATCACAGGAGTGTCTGATTGCTTTGGGGTTTGTTGGGTAGGCACCCCTGCGTTTGTGCCCCTAGGTGCACACACCCTAGGCTTGTGCCCCTAGGTGCTCTAAATAGGGAATAATGGGCCAGTTCAAGTCCCTATTATACCCTATGAGAAAAATAAAACAAATAAAAAATTCATTAAACAATGAAGATCCATTCACCTTAAACAGAACTTGTTAGAAAATGTTTCTTTATTTAAACGTTTCTTTATTAGTTTATTTATATAGCTTCTAGTACAGCATATCTAATATCCAATACAGCATCTCACATGTAGAATATAAAACATAGGCAAAGCATAAAAGAACAAGATATAATTTAGGGATGTAATGAATATATAAATATTCATTGCATTCGTATCAATATTCATCACAATTTAGGGATGTGCATGCACAAAAATGACTAAAAACTAAACTAAATACTCCAATGTTTGTGTGGGGCGGGCGGGGGTAGTTCATATTTCTATTTTCTATCTATACAAAATCAGTAAAAACTAAAGAAAATCATTTAAAAATCAACCAAGTGTCTCACTGCCTTGATATATGGGTAGTAGGTGGTGCCTAGTGGGACTTACCCACCACACAAATTTGGTGCTCCTAGTAGCCTTATACGTGGGCTGAAATGATCTGAATCCAAATCAAATTGAATCAAATCCAAATCGAATCTGGGGTGAGTGGGGGGGGGGACAGATTTGGACACAAAACAAATCAGGGGTGATTTGATTCATGCACAAAACAAATTGAAAAAAATCCATTCATGCACATCCCTATAAAATTGATGTAGGAAAAGAAGGGTAGGCAAGGGCCCATTTTCACTTCTTTAACCACCTTGCTGCACACCATTTTGTTTCATTTGACCCCTCGCTGTCAATAGTCTTTTGTTTCATTTCTTTCTATGTCCATCCTATTGATTTCTGTCTTAGATTGTAGTGAATGGGGCTCCTGAGTCATGGATCCCTGGAGCTGTGCCCTCATTGGCTCAAGGGAGGGAGCAAAGCCCAGTTGCAGATAACCTTGGGAGGTAGTTCATGAGGGAGTCCGAAGGGGAGCTGGGGCAAGACCAAAAGCTGTATAGGAAGACTTATGATTATGTAATGGTTGTCATAGCAAACATTCTGCTCCTAAAACTCCCGCCGAGCTTTTACATGCAACTATATGTTACCAGGAACGGATTTGTTTAATTCTTCATCCTTATTAGTTCCCTCTTGTTCAACTGGGGCCTCAACACAATGATATAGCATTTAGGGGAAAAGATGCAACCCAATAACCCAACACCGGAGGCCAAGATGGAGAAGATCTCCACAGCCACCATGGATTTCCCCTTGGTGCTGAGGTAGCTAGGCACAAAGGACAGCCACACACTGCAGAACACCAACATGCTGAAGGTGATGAACTTGGCTTCATTAAAACTGTCAGGTAACTTGCGGGCTAGGAATGCCATCATGAAGCTGGCGAGGGCCAGGAGGCCCATATAGCCCAAGACCAAATAAAACATGGTGGCGGACCCTTCGTTACATTCCACAGTGATTTCTTCAGTTACGGAATGCATATCCAGGTTGGGGAATGGGGGACAGGTGGTCAGCCATACCACGCAAATGCATGCTTGAATAAGGGAGCTGGAAAACACAATTGGATAGGCCAGTCTGTTCCTCAACCACTTGCGCATCCTAGAGCCTGGCTTTGTGGCCATGAAAGCCAGAACCACAGTGATTGTCTTGGCCAACACACAAGAAATGGCCACTGAGAAGATGATGCCAAACGTTGGCTGGCGGAGGAAGCAGGTAATGTTCCCAGGTTTGCCAAGGAATAGTAAAGAAGAGAGGAAACAAAACTTGAGGGAGATGAGGAGGGTGTATGTTATGTCCCGATTATTGGCCTTTACTATAGGTGTATCTTTATGCTTAATAAAAATCCCTAGTACTAAGCCTGTGATGAGGGAAAAATAAACAGCTGCGAACACTAAGCTGATCCCTAACGGCTCTTCATAAGACAGAAAGCTTATAGCTTTGGGGATGCATTTAACTTTGTTCTTGCTTGGATACTGATCCTTGGGACATCTGAAGCAGTCAACCTCATCTGGAAAACAGAATAACAATAGTTATTATGTTTGGATCAGCTAGTGGGAAAGTTGAACATGAATGTTTGCATGCTATTACAAATTGCATGCAAATGCTGTGACAACTGCCTTTTAAAAATGAAGGCTACTATAAAAATTGTAATTCTTGGGTGGGGGTGGAATGGGGTTACATTTGTTTCTGGACATACTATTTTTAGCTTAATTTCCTCATGGAGAGTAGTCTTATGAGACAACCTTGCAGTCTATGCGTCCATCTGTGTGTGTGTGTCCCTAACAACTTCACAATTCCTGGACAAATTTGAAATGCCCCATAGGGCCACTTAAATGGTGTGTTGTTAGCCTACTTAACTCATGGAAGTAGCCTTATGAGGTGGCCTTGCTCTCCATGTCTGTGTCTGTCCATGTATGTCTCTCTGTGTGTGCCAACCTAACAATTTGGACCAAATTGTGCACAGTTTTTAACAATGATGTATTTTGTAATGACATAATTCCCTCCTATTCAAGATGGCAGACACATGAATTTCTGAGGTGGAAGTGGGCTAACTTGTGAACCACCATACTTGGTATGCATGTTAAGATTATAGACATTAAACATTTATATCCCATTAATTAATTCCAGAACCCATGTCAAGATGATGGCTGTGTGTGTGATCCCCCCCTATTAACTGCGTAATGCTGGGATTAATTTGAATCAAATTTAGTAGAGTTGTACTAAAGGGACATAGGGACGTTTCAATGGCATGTTTTTTAGCCTACTTTCCTCATGGAAAGTAATCATATGAGATTACCCTGCTGTCCATGTCTGTGTGTCTCCGTGTTGGTCAATTTGTCCTTCTATCCATCCGTGTGTGTGTTTGTGTTCCTAACAAATTTGCAATGCCTGGACTCATTTGCACCAAATGTTAGTGCCACATAGGGACAATTTAATGGTTTATTTTGTGATGATGTCATCCACCCCAATTCAAGGTGAACACACAAACGTTGGGGATAGAAATAAGCTAATGTTTGAACCACCAAACTGATTTGCACCAAATTTAGTATGCATAGAGGACATTAAACTTTAATATCCCATAAATGTATTTCAGAACCCATTTCAGGATGGCAGCTGTGTGTGTCTCTCCCCCCCCCTTTTGCAATGCTGGCACCAGTTTGGATGCAATATAGTACAGTTGTGGTGCTACAAACACCTTGTTTTCTAATGACCTCTTTGTCTCACACTTCCATCCTCCACCTATGCACACTGCACCCTCTTCTTACAGATGGGACTACTGTTTCACTGTGCCCTGTGTATTTCATTTGGTGTTTAGCAACAAAAAAGGCATGAAGTTGAAGATGACAATTATCCCTTGAAGTTACAATGAAAGCAGAGTAGGTAGATTAGTTCTCACCAGACTTCTTGTTCTATAGTACCATTTCCATCTAGTGCTGTTTGTATGGTTATGTGTGCATTCATGCACAATTTTTACACTTGCACAAAAGTCCCTTTGCACAATTGCACAGATACCGAGTTCAAGTGTCAGCCCATATCCCTGGCTATGAGTCCTTCCTGCAGGTCTCAAATAGTGGCCAGCAAGCCTCAAACCACATCAGTTCATGATGTAGTTTAGCTGGGCACAGCTGAAAACAAAATTCAAAATTGGAGGGTTGACTGCTTGTCAACACCGCAGCACAAGTGAACACGATGGTGTCTGCTAAAATTATCTATTGCTCCAAGACATTATCCCTAAGAAGTGGTTTACACAGATATGTGCATTGCTTGATTTCTCATCACTACTTCCATAGTGTGAAGATGACCATGATCCCATTCTTTTCAAAAGGAACTGGTTCTGTAGGTTAGTGATCTGTTTTCCAAGATTTCTAAATCCAGTGCAGAAGTGTAGAGGAATATCCTAAACCTTAAGTCAGCATGCAACAGACCACTAGCTAGTCAGGAACTTTATTGCAGAACATGGAAATGTGCTACTCAGTAGATGAAATCTGACATGATACTCTGGTTTAATCATGTATGGGGATTATATCACCTACCCTACCCAGAGCCTCTAGATGGGGCAGTTTATAAATGTAATAAATAAAAACAATAAATAAATACCCTTTTGGTTGGAAATTTTCTCTTCTGGGCATGGAGCACAATTGTAGCAGCAAAATTTCTCCCCTTCTTTTCTTTTCTTGTGGTAACCAGGGAGACAGGAGTCACTACAAATCGAAACTGGCAGCACCTATTCAAAAATTTAAGGACTTTAGGATTTAACATTTTGTTGTTCACTACTTGATGAATACAAATGTAAATGTTTCATATCAAATAATATACATAATTGTACGTGGAAACAATCTGCTTATATTTTCTCTGCACTTGTTCAGTCTATTGCTTGGCTAATGAATATTTGGAGATCAGAGAAAATAACAAGAAGGCACACGTGTGCATTATTCAACAGATATTAGATGGCCATCTTATGGCATGGAAGAGATGTACTATGTTTAATTTCTCCAGAAATCCCCCCCCCCCCAATGTCACATTAGTTTATGAATGCAATAAGTGCTACTGACTGTATTACCCCAATCACCCAAGACAGAGTCAACTTATGCAGGGAAATGTTCTCAGTTTGGAGAATGGAGTGGCTGTTGAAGAAATCCAGGAATGCATACCTGGTTAAATCCTCTGTGCCACATAATGATCTTTTCATTAATGATAAATTCTTTTCCTTCATGATCATTGGGATCCACACTTCCAACTTGAACTCTAAGAAAAGACTGGTTTGGGAATGTGACCATGTTCATGATGTCAAATCCACCTCCCATCTCCTTCTTAGCATTAAAAGACACACTTTCTCCAGCTGAGTTGTTAAATGAAATGCCTTGAAGAAATGGATGAAGCTAGTTGGAAGATAAAAAGGAATGTAATAGAATCTTCAAGCTGAGATATCTATTAAGGATCTCTCCACCCAGCATGGAAATGCAGTGATTTTGCAGAGGTGGAAGCGTGAAAAGTGTACAGCTTATGACCTCTCATATATATAGAAGGATGTTTGAAGCTACTACAAAATGTGCTCAATGAATAATGTGTTCAAGGTTGCAGCGTTTTTTGCCTATGCAAAGAAAACAATTTCACAGAGGAGACATTACCTCCCAGGGCTGGAGATACTGAAGTTGAAAACTTCCATCCCTGATCTTGGTTCTGTGCTTGGTTGCAAGTGAGTCAATAGCATGCAAAGCATGTGCAATGGCATAAACTGCATTATATATACTGTAGCTGTGGCCAGTCATGTGCATTTCAAACATAGTCCTAGGAAGATTCTCCAGCTTCTCTGCCCCAGTACACACTCCATCGGTTTCTATCAGTTCCTTCCTCATTGGAACCAAACAGTCAAAAGCTTGCTCCCAAAAGTCCTTCAGAAAACCATTTCCTTCTGCCTGGGAAGGCTTTATATTCTGTAGAAATTCCTCAAACCCTTGAACCTCTTTTGAATGAATTGTGAAGGAAATGGCACCTTGGAACACATTTAAATCCCAACCCTTTTGAAAGCCTGTGAATATGAAATCTATATGAGTTGTCATAATCCACACCTTTCTAAAGGATGTATTAACTTTATTTTCAGGGTCTTGTAGAAATATAAATGTCAGCCATAGAATTGTCAAGGATTCTCCATAAACGATACATGCACTGACTTTTTGATCTGTGAAAGGTGCATGTACATTTATGATTATTAAGTGAACATCCTCAAAAGTATCTAAACTGATTTTATTAGGAATTCTTCCTGTGAAGGCTGAGCAGATTCGGTTTTGGGAAAACAGAAGCTCCATGGTTAGTAGGAAACGTTCTCCATTGTCATGATCCACAGCAATGAGTCCAACCCACATCCATCCAAAGTGAAGAAGCAATCGAATGATCCCCATATACTGATGGGCTTCATTTGGGACCATGCAGTAAAAGGGAGGGACCCATGATATAGCACTCTCTTCTGGAACAACTGAGCCATATGTGAACTACTGGGAATGAAAAGATATTTTAGAGATAATTAGGAGCTCTCTCCACATACATACATTGTCAGTCCCTGCTAACTTGGCAAAGAGGCACCTTTTAACATGGTGATTCTCTTTATTTAGCAGGGGGAGAGTAACTGGCCCTATCCACCCCCAGCACAGTACCTCCAGTGGCTGTTGCTGGTGTCTATCTTATGTTTCTTTTAGATTGTGTGCTCTTTGGGGACAGCGACCCATCTTATTTATTTATTATTTCTCTGTGTAAACCACCCTGAACCATTTTTGGAAGGGCGGTATAGAAGTAGAATAAATCATCATCATCATGGCAGGGGTTTAGAAGAGGCCAGCAATGATGGTGAAGGGCCCAGTAACTTGGCCCTTTGAGCAACCTCTGAAGCAACTGTGCATGTTCAGCCTGCAAAAGAGAAGACTGAGATCTGAAAACCATCTTCAAATATCTGAAGGGCTGTTACACAGAAGAAAGAGTGGATTGATGCACCTGAGGGAAGAACTGGAACCAATTGGTTGAAATCACAATTCGGCCAATTTAAATTAAACATGAAGAAGAACCATAAGAGGTTTGCTACAGTGGAACAGTCTGTCTTGTCATGCAGGGATAGGCTCTCTTTACTGAAGGTTTTAAAAGAGAAGCTGTACAGCTGTCTGTCAAAGAATGCAATAGAACCCTTGCAGCCTTAAAATTCTATGATTCTGTGTCTGCTTTTGCAATGAATATTTGTTGAAGAACTTAGTTTGGTGAGATACTCGAGGATTCTTAGGGCAGAATTTTCTCATCTGATAGGAGTAGAATGCAATGCAGGGAACAACTTTCCTGGTGAGATACTCAAGGATTCTTAGGGCAGAACATTCTCATCTTATGGGAGTAGAATGCAATGCAGGGAACAACTTTCCTGTCAGCCACATTCCCTGCTCCTTGACCCTTGAAATTGCTCCCAGAATAGCAGGGTCCTTGCAATTGGTGACAATCCCCATGTTCCTACCTGTGGCATCTTATAGAGGCTTAAGATATTTGCCATATGGAAGGAGATATCGGATCCAAGTCCTCCAATAATGGCTATGACCTTTTTCTTGGTGCCACATTCATAATTGAAGGAAAATCTCTCTGATTTGTAGAGGAGGTCCAGAGTGGTACGATAGGTCATTGTTGCATCATTGTAGCTGTCATACATGTGGAAGCCAAGAGTGATATTGGGCAAGATCTTTGGGCTCTTGTTGATCTCCTTTATGGCAAATGCTAAGGCAAGGATATGTTGGTAGAACTTAGACACCACACTGCAGATAGAGTTTACTTATTATTTCACACAAGAATCCTGCATTGCATAGCTTTGTACATAATACTGCTGTATAACACAGTCTCCATCCTTTTTGTCTCTAGTTCCTTGGAGTGTCAGGGCCTCTTTTTATTTGCTATTGATGTTTTTGAAATAAGAAATTTCAGGTCATGCATCACCCCAAGCCCATATTGAGGGGGAGACAAGCTAAAGGGATATGCAATGACTTACCAGTGTTTTATTTTACCAACATTCCAGATTCCCCCCCACACACACACACACACATGCATACATGAAAACATGTTTTTTCAAAGGGACGTCCTTCTACCAACAACATTCTGCATATACAAAATACACACCAGGCATTATCTTGCTCTGTAGCCAGCATGAATTTTATCTGACCTGAATTTCTATTTCCTGGTTATTAAATTGCAAATGTGAGTACTCTGCAAAACAGCTACCAACTGTATTATTAGTTTTAGTTGGTGGTTTTAGCACCAATATCTTATTTTGGACACATTTTCACGACTCCTTACATTCCATTCCTTACATTCCATGGTTCTTCACAGCATACTTCTCAAAGTATTTCTTTGTACGGTATCAAGAAAAAGAATCTGATTTCAAGTTCCAATAATCACAGCCCCCCCTTGCAAAGTTGTGGTTTCTTTTCTTTTTTCAGATTTCCCACATTTTTACATACTTGACATGATTTAATAGTGTGGACTTTTGAAGGTTACTTTTTCCACTGCCCTGAATTTGCGGGGTGTTGGTGTGTGCATGTATGTATTAACTTGCTCAAGAAATCTGCAGAAAGTTGACTGCATGCAAATTTCATGCATTAAAAAACAACAACACTCTACCCATTTTTACATTGTTTTCCAGAGTAGGAAGAGCTTTTTTATGGAGGGAGCAAAGTTCATATTTCATGTAAATTTAGTGCATTGCATAACATTCAGAAAACAACAGAGAAGTGGGCTCTTCATATTTTCACTTTTAAAACTTTTGTAATGTGGCCAAGCATTAATCAAACAATCTGAACAATCTGAAAACAACAATTTCTTACATTGGGAATACAAAAACCCTTTCGGAAGGATGTTCCTTGAAGGGTATTGAATCGGAAGTATAAATGAGCTGAGAAGATATCCCACCAATGAGGAAGCCACCTGGCTGGTACCACTCATGTGGAACAAGGAGTGGATCATTCACAGGGCACTTCATGGTATCTGCTTTGCATGCTATGGGAGGCAGAAGAAACAATGACACCAGCCTCAGTATCCAGGCAGCAAAACTTCTCTCTAGACATTTACTCATCTGCACCCATCTAGAGCAGCTGACAGAGTTAAACTGTCTAGGATGGGATGTGGCTGACCCTGCATATGCACCCCTTAAAGGAAAATGTTTCAGCATTACATTTAGCATTCAGAGTGATGCAAATGCATGCCTTGAATAGCAGCCAAGAATGCCAGTGCTCTGGTTCCAAGACTGATAAAATGAAGATGGCAACTGTCAGGATCAAACTGGCAAAGTCCAGCTTAATCCTTCTATAATTCAATAGCTCAGGGTTTTATGGTCTTTTCCAGTCTTGTTTATTGAGTTAGAAGATTGGCTATCTTCTAAAATGCCACTGGAGATTTTGCCAGGTGAACAAATTACAGTTATTTGGAAAAACACAAAGGGAGATAATGATGTCTCCACGACTTGGCTCTGGGTCTGATCTTATTCAAGTCTGGTCCCAGCCACCTGCTCCTTAGTAAGACAAGAAGGCTCCAGGCTGTTAACAGTGAGCAATCCCCAATAGGAAAAACATGCCCTAACAGGAAACCATTGACTCAGCTTGTATGCAGCTGATACGTCAGCAATGCCAATTTCTGGAAGATTATGACTAAAACAGTAGTGCATATGCTGGTAAACTCCAGGCTTAACTACTGTAATGCACTCTATGTGGGGCTGCCTTTGTACATAGTCCAGAATCTAAAATTGGTACAGAATGCAGCACCCAGACTGGTCTCCACAACAACCCAAAGTCACCATATAACACAGATTTTAAAGGAACTGCACAAATGGCTGATATGTTTCTGGGTGAAATACAATGTGCTGATTATCACTTATAAAGCCCTCAACAGCTTGGATCCAGGGTACTTTAAGAGAGCGCTTTATCTGTCATGAACCCTGTCGCCTTTTAAGATCATCTGGAGAGAGGTCTGGTTATGGCTGCTGCTGGCTCATTTGGTGGCAACTTGGGACCAGACCTTCTCTGTGGCTGCCCTGGGGCTATGGAATATGTTCCCAGTTAAAATAAGAGCATCTTATTTTCTGTTTGCTTTTAGGAAGACCTTCAAGATACACCTGTTTTCTCAGGCTGTGATAGAATGTACATATAGGGGATGGAGAGTGAGTGTGTGAGAGTGTGTGTTGCCATAGTAACCAGGCATGGAATGTTTGTGGGGAAGGATTTAAATAAGGGCAGTTGGTTAGGAGGAGACAGTTGGAGCTGGAGTTGGAGGTAGCTGGAACTGATCATTCGGAGTGAGAGGCTGGACAGAGCTCAGCAGAGAGATCAGTTTATGTGATCACAGCAAGAGAGATTGTTCAGGGGTTTGTGGGAGACTTGAGTGGTGAATGTGTGGAGAGTGCAGAACCAGCAGTACACTGGGGCATTGCCACTAAAAGTGGGAGAGTGTTAAGTCTGGGAAAGAAACCTTGAATGTGAATGGTGCCTAGAAGTGAAATCTCATGGTAACAAACAGGAAGGTCTGAGTTGGTTTACTAAGTTTGCAAATCAAGTTTTACTTACCTCTGTCCCAATTATATCAACTCCCTAATTGTTATCAAGAGGGAAAAGCCACTCTGAGAGAGTTAAACAGCTGATGTACTTAGCAACTTTGTAGAAATGTTTATGTGCCCTGCCTTGCAGAGATCATTATTCCAATTAGTTGTAAACAATAGACTTATTATTTTTGTTCTACACCTCAAGATTTGTTTCATTTGTACAAGGTGTTGAGTACTGAGAACAGGGTAATAAGTAATCATATGGTGGCAGCGAAAGAAAGTAAAAACTGAATAAATTCCCAGAACCTGGAGACTAAGTTGTTATAAAACAATATAGAAAAAACCACCTCCTTGGACTTGAGAGAGGAGCCAGGGTGGGTTCTTGACACAGGCATTTAACTGAAATTAATTTATAACTGTTTGTCTTTATTCCATGAGATTATTGTAACTTTTTATGATGTGAAATTGTATAATTGTTTTAATTATTTTTACTCTGTTGCACATATCTGGTGACATAGAAATAAAGACGAAGAAGCAATGAAGAAGCAATTGGACAATGCCCATGTACTGGTGTGCTTCATATGAGACCATGTGGTAAAAAGAAGGGACTCCCATTGCAGCACTCTGCTCTAGTGCGACTGAGCCTCATATTAACTATAGGAATTGTACAGATATTTTAAAGAGATATTAGGAGCATGTCCAAAAGAAGGCAATGGTAAACCACTTCTGTATTCTACCAAGAAAACCACTCAATGGCACAACCAGGAGCATGTTACATGGTATATTTGCTTAAGCAAGGAATATGTGTTGAAGGAATGTGGAGGTTTGAGAGAATAGAGGATTCTTTGGGCAGAATCGTTTCACATAACAAGAATATAATGCAATTGGTGGCGATGTTTTTTAGTCAATCATGTTCCTCCCTCCCACTTACCTCAGAATAACTTCTGGAATGAAAGGCAACGTCTAGCAATCCCTATGCCCCATGCACATAAGATCCTACCTGGGGAATCTTATAGAGACCTAAGATGTTTGCCATATGGAAGGAGACATCAGAGCCAAGTCCTCCAATGATGGCCATGAGCTTTTTCTGGATTCCACATTCTGAATTGTGGAAACATCTCTGTGATTTGAAAAGCAAGTCCAGAGTTGTACAATAAGTCATAATTGAATAGTTGCAGCTGTCATAGATGTGGAATCCAAGTGTAGTATTGAGCAAGATCTGGGAATTCTTGTTGATCCCATTTACAGCAAATGATAAAGCCAGGATATGGTGGTAGAACTTTAATACCACTCTGCAAATGGAGTGTACTTAATGTTTCAGAAGAGAAACCAACTGTCCATGGAGTTATTATACCACCATATCTGCCATTTCCATCTCTAATTGATCTAGGTTCTAAGAATAGCCTTCAAACTAACTGACACTTTTTGAGCTGATACAGACCTGTACATGCTTAAATCCAAGCCTGTTCCAAAGTGGAGCCAAGTATGTAATAAATGGCTAAATTATTTTTATTTTTCTCTTCAGCAAAGTTTTTTATGACCTCAGTATCCCAAATTTATTTGGTGTAGAATTCAAAGAAACATACTTCTCACAGTATATCCTTTTATTAGCAACCTTCTCCATTCCAAAATAAATAATTAAGACATTATAAAACTCAAATTGTTGTAGTAGAGAAATCACCTCAGCAGTCTAAATAAAGTGCACAATGAGGCAAAAAGATGTAGCTTTCAATAGGAAAAAAGAACATAGTGCAAAAAGACTATGAGAACTTAATTCCAACAGAACTACTCAGCAATGGTTTAGAGATATTAGAGATGTGCATATCGGCTCAACCTCGAGCTGATCCACTGTTAAAGTGTACCAACTTGAGGGCTCACCATTGAGCTGGACTTGGCCCAGTTTGGCTAGAAGTCGAGTCGAATCTGCCGAGCTGATCTGGAGCCAGTTGTTGTTGGTTGGTTGTTTTTTTAAAGATAAAGAAAAATGGTGGACTTATTGCCATTGCTGGACTCCAGGGGATGCTGTTGTGGCCGGGGGGGTCCTCCTTATGCCCCCTCCCTCCACCACCACTCCAGTTATTCTCAGCCCATTATGGGCTGTTTTTGGCCCGTTACAGACTGTCTGTAGTGTCAGTGGCCATTTTGGAGGCCATTATGCATGCACAATGAACATCTCTGTGGCTAGGCCATGATGGGCCAAAATGGAGTGTAATGGGCCAAAAACAGCTGGTCAGAGGCAGGGGCAGGGGAGGACCCCCATAGCCACAACAGCACCCCCCAGAGCCTGGTAATCATGGTAAGTCCACCTTTGTTGCCTTTAAAAAGTATTTCCTCCCCCGAGCTGGACTTGAACCAGTTTGGATTAGAGCCAGACTGGGCCCAACAGAACCAGTCCAGGCCCAGTTCAGTTTGAGTCCAGTTCTACTGGAACCAAACAGATTTTCTGGTTTTGTACACACCCCTAGTCTGGATGCCAGCCTGATAAACAGATACTTTAATTTCTTCTCCATATTAATTGCTCTCTGTTGTTCAGCTGGGGCCTCAGCACAATGATGTAATATTTAGGGGCAAAGATGCAACCCAGTAACCCAGCACTGGAGGCCAAGATGGAGAAGATCCCCACAACCACCGTCGCTCTTCCTCTTGTGCTCAGGTAGGTGGTAACAAAGGACACCCAAACACTGCAGAACATCAACATGCTGAAGGTGATGAACTTGGCTTCATTAAAACTGTCAGGTAAAGTGCGGGCTAAGAATGCCACCATGAAGCTTGCGATGGCCAAGAAGCCCATATAGCCCAGGGCAGAGTAAAACATGGTGAGGGACCCTTCATTACATTCCACAATTATTTCATCAATTAGGGAATGCATGTCCACATTGGGGAATGGGGGAGAGGTTGCCAGCCAGACAGTGCAAATGCCTGCTTGAATAAGGGAGCAGGAAAAGACAATAGAATGGGCCAACCTTTTCCCCACCCATTTTCTCATATTAGATCCTGGTTTGGTGGCTATGAAAGCTACAACCACAGTGATGGTTTTCGCCAACACACAAGAAATAGCCACTGAGAAGATGAAGCCAAAAGTCGGCTGGCTGAGGAGACAGGTCACTTTTCCAGGCTGGCCAAGGAATAGCAAAGCAGAGAGGAAGCAAAGCAAGAGGGAGACAAGGAGAGTGTAGGTGATTTCCCGGTTGTTGGCTTTGACGATGGGGGTATCTCTGTGTTTAATAAAAATTCCTAGCACTAAAGCTGTGATCAGGGAAAAGAAAACAGCAGCTGAGGCTAAACCGATTCCTAAAGGTTCTTCATATGACAGAAAGCTCATCATTTTGGGGATGCATCCATTTTTATTCTTATTTGGATTCTGATCCTCTGGGCATTTGAAACAGTCAACCATGTCTGAAAAACAGGAGGAGGAGGAGGAGGAGGAGGAGGAGGAGAACAATGATCTTCTGTATAACAATGTACGTGTGTGTGTGTGTGTGTGTGTGTGTGTGTGTGTGTGTGATATGTTTTGGAATGTCATAAATTTAGCTGTCACACACAAAGGGGGCATGGCCCAGACTCCAAAGCCCAGTGAGCTCCTCCTCCCCCTCACATTTCAGGCAGCCATTGCTGCACGAACAATGTTTTGTTCCTTTTCTCTGGAGGGAGAGAAAGGGAAATAAAGGGGGAGAGGAGCTTGCTGGGCTTTGGAGGTGGAGCCTGAGCAAGCCTGGTGACGGATGTTACAGTTACTGGAGGGTGGCAGGGCTGGAGTCAGGCCACCACTGCTCCTGGTGGCATTTTGAAAGGTACAATTAAAGGGGGCACTCTACCCTCCTCATCCTCCCTCCCTTCAGCCAGCCACAGCAATATTTTTTAGAGTGAAATTGGGGAGATGTCCCTCCCTGCAACTGCTGCTGCCTCCAGAGAGACACAGCAAAATTTGAGGAGTGGCATTCAATAATATGCTGGGTTAAATCATGTACAGTTTCTTGAGCTGGGTAGGATGTCTGAAGAGGTCCCTTTTTGAAGATAATGGAAAGTCGAAAACAAATGTTTGCATGCTGTTCCCAGAATTGCTTTCCAAGTATGTGCAGGCCGATGGTTGGTCAATGTATGTATGGTTGATAGAACCATCCGTGCACATCACAAGAACAATTGGAAGCAAGTGACAACCACACCTGTTTCAAAAATGCTGGAGGTGATCCCTGTTTCCAGACTCAGTGACATATAGAATGAACCTCAATACAATTCTGACCCATTCACTAACTGACAAAATGGAAGCCCTGTTTGGATTTATTAGTTTCCCAAAACCATCATCTGCTAAGGCAGGAGCCCTCAAAGCTGAGTCCCAGATATTGTCAGACTGCAGCTCCCATCATTCCAGCCACAATGGCTGAGGGTCATTGTGACTAGGGATGATGGCAGTTGTTGTCCAGTAACATCTGGGGACCCAAGTTTGGGAATCACTTGGTACACACACACACACACACACACACACACACACACACACACACACAATTTTATATCTCTTCTTCCATGGAGTACAGCTGAAAGTGTGAACCCTGCCGCATTGAAAGTCTGTGTGTGTGTGTGTGTGTGTGTGTGTATATATATATATATATATATATATATATATATATATATATATATATGAATGAACTTCTCTTTACTTTTTGGCAACAGAGGCTCAATATGATAATTTACCACTTCCTAGAATATCATCGGATATGACACTCTGAATGATACCTGAATAATATGTCATTTTGGAGTACTATGTTGCCTACCATTCTGGTGGGAAATCTTTCCCTCTGGACATGGAACACAGTTATAGCAGCAAAATTTCTCCCCTTCCTTCATTTCCTTTTGATATCCAGGGCGGCAGGAGTCACTACACACAGAAAGTGGCAGGCTCTATCCGTAAAAATAAGGACATTTAAAATGAATGTATTTAAATGTCTTTTTGCTCACCAGCTAATTGCTAAAGATGTTGAGAAAATATATGGAATAATATGGAACACTATGAATTGTACTTTGCAGCTGTTATTTCATTCGTGTATTCCATAGGGGTGTGCACAGAACCGGATGATAGATTTTTGGATGTTACATCACTTCCCTTGCAATTCTCATATATGACATGAATCCCCCTGTGATTCTCAGCTGTGACTTCACATTTTGCTGCCATTTTTGGATATGAGTACAATTTCCAGGTTAATTTAAAGAAATCATTTAAAAGCAATCGATGGGCAGATTTAATTGAAATTAACCACATAACATCCTACCATCCTGGACTATAAGTGTGCCTAATTTCAAAGCTCTCTGCCAAGCCATTTTTTCTCTGTTTTTCCCCCTTGTATTTTCCCATAGAACTCTATGGGAATTTTAACTGACAGTTATCAGATTTCCAATCAGAAATCCAATAACGATACTGATATTCTGAAGGATCAAAAGACCCAATATCAATACCTGTCATATTGCATCGTATCTGATATTTTCAAACATGCACAGGCCTAGTAAACATGTTGTGTAAATGGGGGTTGTTGCCTACAAGTTCTACACACTTAAAAAGTCTGCGGAGATGTGTAAAGATGTTGTAGTGTTCCACAGTGTTACCCAACTGCTAGTGGAGACATAAAGAATTACAAAGGTTGTGCAACCCAGTTGTGCAACCGGTTGTTCAACATGCTTTGCAACCTAGTGTGCAAATTCTCAACAAGGACTAATGTGGAACTGACTTTCCTTTCTTTGTTCAATATAATTGCACAATGTCCTTGTACTTGCACAACAGGATTATGCTAGTGCAACACTAGTCTGGATATAGGCTAATAATAACGAGAAGAATAATATGCAGAAAGAGCCTGACTGTGTCTCTGATTTTCTTAAAAGCATATATTACTGATTTTGCCAGAAGGTTCAGGAGAGTGGCGCATTTAGCCATTCAAATACTCATTTGTCACAACATCTCTCACACTTCATTTTTAGGAGGCAGGGGAGCAGAGGAGTACATGCGGAAATCCATTTTGTCTCATTCAGTCTCTGCAGCAACTGCCTTGCTTCTTCCTATCACAAGCAATTATCCAGCAATGAAAGATGCTGTCATTCTATGCAGTGCTGAGCCTCATGGTGGCATTAAAAGGCATAGCTTCAGCTCTCTCATTGACACTGACAAGAAGTGGTTGGCTGACTCCAGCTTCCATCATGCCCAGCTGTGATGGATGATAGGGTGATGGGCATTGGAGCCCTATGGTGAGCCTCAAGATGGCCACCCCACCCCTGACCTGAATAACAGCTGCCCAGCTTTGGCTTGCCTGGTAGTGTTGTACTCCAAATCCCATCATGCCCTGCTGTGATGGATGATAGGGTGATGAGTGTCAGAGTCCAGCCACCACTGGGGACCCACAGGGAAACAATAGAAGGTTAGAGTCATAAAGGTACCAGTCTCTTTGTATAAATCTGAGCATGGCCACACCATGGTCTTCAGAGCAGTGGAGAAAGATCCCATGTCCAATTCTCATTCTCAACCACTGACCTAACCAGGTGAATTTGTGCAAATCCCATACTCAGATTAATCAAAAATCAAATTAATTAATAAAAGAAGTATTCTTATTTCCATGCCGGTTAGGTTTTCCAAACCAAACTGCCATTTCTGAAGAAGGCGTTACTTTACCTCCCCTGGTGAGAGACACTAATTCCTGGTGCTAAGCTGGTAATTAACTGGTAATTTATTGGCAAAAAGTTGCAGATTAACTTTTCATTTGCAATGAAGCCACAGCATGAGAATTATTCAGAGAACATTCTGAGAATAATTGGAGGTCCAGCAGGATATTCTTGGAATTTCCCACCTCATATATTTCCCATGAGAATCAAGTCTCGCCTTCTGACCCTGGGGTCCCCAGTCAGGAGAATGGAGTGACCAATGAAGAAATCTTAGAATGCATACCTGGTTAAATCCTCTGTGCCACACTATTGCATCATCATTAATGCTGAATTCTTTTCCTTCAAGAGCATTGGGATCCACCCTTCCAACTTTCACTCTATGGAAGGAATTGTTTGGGAATGTAACCATGTTCATAATGTCAAATCCACTTCCCATCTCCTTCTTGGGATTGAAGGATAATGATTCTCCAGCAGAATTGTTAAACCAAATGCCTTGAAGAAATGGGTGGAGCTGTTGAAAGATTAAAAGCTAGGAAGGGGTACATCGGAGTCCACGGGCCAAAGGTTTACCAATATCTTTCCTGGCTGATGTACTTTAAAGTTGTTTCACCTCCACCCAGCCTGAAAATGCAGCTATGGCTCAGTGGTAAATGTGTGAAGAATGTACAGCTTATGCTTTCTCAGGTTTGTGATATTCGATTTGAGGTTGAATCAAATCACAGACCCCTTGAATTGATTCATTGAAAGCAGCCAGCTAGGCAGGCGACTTCAACTAATCATCCTTGAACACATCAAATTGATTTGGGTGATTCATGAGTCATTTTGAGGCTTATTTTGCTCAGAATATGGGCCTTAAAATGGTGCTTTTTTCTGGGAGATCTGGTCTTTTTGGATCGATGGTAGACTAGCCCTCCATTTCAGGCTTAGTATATCACCTGGGTAGACCTGTTCAATAAAGCAGGCTGGCATGCTAAGTCCAGAGCGGAGGGTGGGTCTACCCGCCAATCCCAATTGGTAAACCAGCTTTCCCAGGAAAGAAGCATCATTTGGAGGGCTCTGCAAAACAGGCCTCAAAATGGCAATTGAATTGGCTGAATCAATTCAGGTCGAATAAGAGAGTGATTCTCCTTGACTCTGGATTGGTCTCTCCATTTTGAGGGCAATTCGATTTGGGGTCGAATCTGTGAATCATCCCCATTTTGACCCGAATTGATTTTATGGCAAATTGATTTGCACACCCCGATTTTCAGGTAGAAAACATAGGGGAAATTTGTGGGACTTCTAAAATATTCTCTGTGGATATTGTGTGCATCTGTGCACCGTTTACATAAACAAATCATTGCAGAGATCTTACCTCCCACGGCTGGAGATGTTGAAGTTCCAAACATTTATTCCTTATCTTAATTCTGTAGTTGAATGTAGATAAAGAAACAGCATGCAAAGCATGTGCCACAGCATAGACAGCATTGTAAATACTGTAGCTGCGGCCAGTCATCTGCATTTCAAAGAGAGTCCTGGGGAGGTTCTCCACCTTCTCCTCCCCAGTGCATGCTCCATCAGCAAATATCAGATCCTGGCTTCCTGAAAATGAACAGTCAAATGCTTGCTCCCAAAAGTCCTTGAAAAAACCATTTCCTTCCATCCTGTGAGGTTTTATCATATGAAGAAATTCTTCAAACCCTTGAACCTCTTTTGAGTGAATTGTGAAGGAAAAAGCACCTTGGAACAGATCAAAATCCCAGCCCCTTTGAAGGCTTGTTAGTGTGAAATCAATCTGGGCTGTCATAATCCACACCTTTTTAAATGAAGCATTCTCCTTATTTTCAGGATCTCGTCCAAATATAGCTGATCTCAGCCATAAAATTGTCAGAGGTTCTCCATAAATGAGAAATGCACTGACTTTTTGATCTGTGAAAGGTATATAGACATTTGAAATTGCATCAATAATGTCTCCAGTGTCAAAATGTGCTTGATTTGGGATTCTTTCTGAGAAGGCTGAACAGATTCCATTCTGGGAAAACATACGTTCCAAGGTCTGTAAGAAATGTTCTCCATTTTCATCATCCACCGCAAAAAGCCCAACCCATAGCCATCCAAAATGATGAAGCAACTGGATAATTCCTGTATGCTGATGGGCTTCATTTGGGACCATGCGGTAAAAGGAAGGGATTCCCATCGCAGGACTCCCATTGGGGGCAAATGAACCATATGTGAGCTAAAAGACAACATGCAGATATTTTAGAGAGACATCAGAACTTTTTATCTTATGCAACAGATGTAAATGTGCCTGCTCTTCTATGAATGTGCCTGCTTATGCACATAAAGTTTTTAAAACATTTTATTTTTCAGTTTTCAATATAATACAGTATACCTTCTTTAGAAAAAGAAACAATAAAATACTGTATGGTCCCAATATTATCACTTTGCCTCCAGCTTCTTAAGGAAAAAATGGAACTGATATGTGATCATTCTAGAGGTATCATATAGAGATGCACCATTACTTCAAATGACAACTTCCAAATGTTTAATGAAAATTAAGTAAATGGATTTGATAACCATATTCTTGACTATCTATCCTTTTGAATATTATGATCACAATATATAACCCATTCATTTATATAGTGACATTCCTTATCTCCCACTCTATCTAAATTTGATATAAAATAGATATTAAGCCTTTTATACCATTCCGGCCATTAACAATTAGCTTTTTCAACCTAGTTCATTGTTTCATAAGTATTCTTAATTCTTTAAAAACTTAGGAATTTGCTCTATTGGAAATATTTGAGCCAAGGAATATGACAATTTTTAGACTTGACGATCAGTTCTGATCTCATTACCAAACCATTCCTATCTAAAACTTCACAGAAATGGTTAAGATTGTTGGCTTTCCAAATCTGAAAATATTTTAGATTCAAACCTAGCTTTAAAAAATTTTGTTCCACAAAGTGAATAGGATAACATTGCAGATCCGTTTCCTTCTCCATTTATCCCATACACATAGAGGTCATTCACACAATCAAAAACTGTGTTCCACCCAGGTTTGGGAGCTGTGTGAGCTCCCAATTTTTGGTTGTGTGGAAGCAAGGTAGGAGAAAAAGCTACCCAGGTTTTCCTCCTACTTTGCTTCCACACAACCAAAAATTGGAGGGACACACTGTTCCCAAACCCTGATAGAAGACAGTTTTTGATTGTGTGAATGTCCTCGTAATATTTTTGATAAAAAGAAATCACAAACAGCATCATGTTTGTATAGTTGCCTCTAAAACTGAATTCACTATATAGCCATGGAAGATTATTATTACCATGCAGATAGTTAATAATAATATTTAAACAAGCATCATAAATCACCTGTTGAAGATATGTATAGGTCTGGTGAATTTCCAGAATTCTTTTATAATAATTCTCTCACATAATAAGAATATAAAGCACCTGGCGAGAATGATTTTATGCCAGTGATACACTTCATTTCTCCTTAATAATGAAATCACTCCCAGAATGACACAAAAGGCTTATAATTTCAGACAACCCCCATGCCGCAATGCATAGATCATACCTGTGGCATCTTATAAAGACCTAAGACATTTGCCATGTGAAAGGAGACATCAGAACCAAGTCCTCCAATGATGGCCATGAGTTTTTTCTTGGTGCCATATTCATAACTGGGGAAATAGCTCTGTGATTTGAAGAGCAGGTCCAGAATGGTATGATAAGTCATCTTCGCATCATTGTAGCTGTCATAGATGTGGAACCCAAGCGTGACATTGGGCAAGATCTTGGGGTTCTCATTGATCTCATTGACAGCAAATGCTAAGGCAAGCATGTGCTGGTAGAACTTTGGTACCACACTGCAAATACAGAGCACTTCTTATTTCTGAAAACAATTCTACTTATTATTTCAGAAAAGAAATCTAGAGTGTATGAAGTCATTACTCCACAATACCCATCATTTCTGCCTATTACTGTTTTAGAGTGTTAGGATAAGCCTTTTGTTTTTTACAGATGTGGTTGAACTCATAAACACCTGGACATGCAGAAGTCCATGTAGGAATGGAGAGGAACTGAAGGAATTATGTTTATAATGGCTGGTGAAATAATTCTGAGTTTCTCTTTAGCAAAGTCTTTCTGACATTCTTTTTGTTAATACAGTCACAGAAACATTTCTTCTCCACAGTAAATGGAACTGTGAACAGCCTAGAGACATAAGTTTTGGGTGGTATAAAAATATGTTAAATAAATAAATAAATAAATAAAATCCTTTTACCAATCACCTTCTCCATTTAGAGATTTGAAACAAACACATAATGAACCAGATTGTAGGGAGACAGCACAGCAGTTTCATGCCCTAAATCAGGGGTTCCCAACAGGAGGTTCTCGTTTCCCCTAGGGGTACCCAGAGCCCTCCTGTATACCCAGGCTGTAGCCCCACATGTTTATTTGTTGTGTATGTGTATTTGATTAACAGAACAAGACATTTCAGTTTGCACCTTCTTCAGCCTTCTTCTTCTACTAAATCAATTATACAGCACAGCAACAAGATGTGGTAACACCAGAGCAGTTGAAGAAGGTGAAAGCTAAAACATCTTGCTCATTATATTTCTATTTTGCTAGTCAACAATAAATGTATACTGTTCTTTTTTAATTAACTGCATGCTTCCAAGATCCAGATAATACTTGTATGGAGTTCTGTTGCAGCATTAAAAATATCCTCTCTCTCTCTCTCTCTCTCTCTCTCTCTCACCTGAGCTGATGGTGCGTGGCAGAAAGGGTGCACTCATTTTTTAAAAGTTGGGAGATCTGCCTAAATCAAGTATACAGCACAGCAACAAAATGTCATTTTTACCAGAAAAGGAAGATCAATGCAAGGTTTTGCAGGTTGTCTTCCACTATTTTGATGGTTCATTTTTCATTTCCATCTAGAATTTCAACACATTTGATTGTATGAAAATTTCATGCCATTAAAAATTTAAAAGAGAAATAACAAACCACTCCTTCCACTCCAATACTGCTCTCCAGGTTACTAAGTAAGGAGGTAACAAAGTCCACATTTCACATAAACTTAGTAGAAGACATAAGAATAGGAAAACAGTTGGAAGGTATGGTAGACCAACATCTATTTGAATGTGCTTTCACTATAAACTAAGAATATAAACTATCCTTAGAGTTTGTGATCTGGACAAGCTCCCATGATACAGACAAAAATAATAATGTCTTACATTGGAAATCCAAACAGGTTATGAGAAGGATGTTCATTGAAGGAAACAGTGTGGGAAATGTAAATGATCTGATGGGTAATCCCACCAATGAGGAAGCCACCAGGCTGGTACCACTCATGTGGGACATGAAAGGGATCATTCACAGGGCATTTCAGAGTATATACTTTGCATATTATGGGAGGTAGCAGAAGCAGCAGCAGCACAATTTCAAACATCCTTGCAACACAGTTCCTCTCATTATACAATCTTCTCTGCATCCACTTACAGCAACTGCCCAACTTAAACAGGCTACATGGGGATGTGGCTGCTTCAGCATATTTGCCCCTTAAAGAGGAACATATCACAGTTACTTTTACTATGGAGCATTTTAAAAATACATGCCTTGAGTTGCAACCTAGATGGCCAGCACTCTTTTTCCAGTCTGGCTCATCAAGTTAAAATGGGAATTTTTCCATGATCAAACTGTCAGAGTCTGGCATTATTCTTTCAACTCTCAATAGAATAGAGTTTTATAACCTCTTTCAGTCTTCCTTATTGCATCCATGAGCTCTTTTTAACAAGCCACCAGAGATTTGGCCCAGTGAACAAATTACAATGATTTAGATAATTAAAGAGGGAGGTAATTGTTTCTGCAGAATTCAGCTGTAGGTGTTACTATCAGCAACTAAAATGCGTTTTATCCCCAGATTGTCACCCCAAACTCCCTGTTTCTATCTGAGGCAAGATGATCCCAGATTCTCAGGGGGTGGGGGTGCGTGGTTAATCACTAACAGGAATGTCAAGGCCCATGATGGAGTCATTATCTTGAATGGAGACACAAAGCAATTCAAAATCCTGAACTTAGCTGAAGGCCCCACTTCATATTCTAGTAGAAAACAAAAGGGGTAGTACACAAATGGAATGAATCCTAACTACAATAAAATGCAGAAAATATAAAATAATATATAATATAATTGAAGTATTATACACATTAGGCCCTTCATTAAAAGCCCTCACGTGCCTTTTTATATTTTAAATGATTTTATGTTAGTAATATATTTTAGCGTCCTTTATATTTCTTATTGTATATTTTTACTCATCTATGGTAGCCTTAGAGTATAAAATCTATTGCTACTTAGGTTTTAAAATGTTCTTTATGCTAGTCTGTGACCATAATAAAGACTGTGTTCTATCTGAGTTTGGAAGCTCTCTGTGTTACCAACTTTTGGTTGCGTGGAAACAACTTTTGGTTGAGTGGAAACAAGGTAAGAGGAAACACTACCCAGTTTTGCCCACACCTAGGTCTCAACTCAAATTCAAACTTCAGTTATCCCTGGTATGTACCCAACAATACTTTCGTTGAGACCCTCCAAGAAAGGAGATTCCACAGGAGATTCTACTGCTTAACTTTTGCATTTTGCTTTTATTATGTATTATTTTTAAATTTATATCCTACTCATCCTCTAAGAAGCCCAGAGCAGTATAGATGGTTATGTTTCTCCTTAGAACCATCCTGTGAGATAGGTTGGGCTGAGAGATACATGACTGGACCAGAGGCACCCAGTGCGTTTCATGGATGAATGGGGATTTGAACTCAGGTCTCCCTGGTCCTAGTCCAATACTCTAACCACTACACCACACTGGCACTTATTTAAATTTGAACCTCCACTTGCCTTCCTGACACACTTGGAACATATAATACTGGTCTCTATGCATATATATATATATATTTTAAATAAAGAGGTTCATGATTTCCCAAATCATTTGTAATGTAAAAGGACAAAGCAATACACATTGCCAAAGGTGGGGTATCATCTTTTATCTTGAGCAGTATGTAAATACAGGGACAGCACTCTGTTTAAATCAGTCTGCCTATCCCAGCTGTGGCCACAGCTACCCCATGTGACTCTGACCACTTTCCTCCCAATCCCTCTCAGAGCAACAAAGAGAAAAAATGATCTTTTGGCTTCTGTTGGCATTCTTTTCAGCAACCTTCGGAGGTATTTCTTTCCTTCTTTCAGGTGCAATTGGCAAATAGGGGACAGTTACATTCGAGGGGTTAATATAAAGGGGACATTGCATTTTCTCTCTCTTCCCAGGTGTCCAATGACAGACCCATCTTCAGCAGTCTGCAGTGGATGTGAAGAGGCCTGGAGAGTCCCTCTGCCTCTCCTGTGGAGCCTCTGGGTTCCCTTTCAGAGACACCTGGATGGTCTGGGCGAGGCAGGCTCCTGGGAAAGGACTGGAATGGGTGCCAATCGTACGTCAATCCTCAAGGCCCATTTACTACTCGGCTGCCGTGACAGGGCGCTTCACCATCTCCCGGGATGATTCCAACAGCTTGCTCCATCTGCAAATGAACAATCTGAAAGCTGAGGACACCGCTCTGTATTACTGTGTGAGAAGAGGCACAGTGAGAGGAAGTGAATCTAAAGCCAGGCAAAAACACTCATTTGCTTGGTATGGACAAGGGGTGAATCAGATTCCCTCCACCACCAAGGAAATGACTTAAATAGTTTAAGAACAGAAGAACAGCCCTGCTGGATCAGGTCTAAGGCCTATCTAGTCCAGCATCCTGTTTCACACAGTGGTCCACCAGATGCCTCTGGAGAGCCCACAGGCAAGAGGCGAGGGCATATATTAGTTGTGCTCCAAGAGCTACCAAATGACTCCAAGAGCTACCTGGGCTTGATTAAAAAATCACACATAGCTGACTATCTCCAGAGACACTTCAGCCTGACATCTGTTGGCAAATGGAAGTCAGAGACCTTGGCACACATTACTGCACTAGAAGACACACCATGAAAAAGCAATACCTGCTTTACGAGGTTGTTCTCATGACCAGGGTAGGAGGCAGTAAATGCTGTGGAGCTATGGGACTGCCACCTCCCCTGCTGCCCCAGACTTGGGCTACTTGATTTCTATACATTGCTTTTTATCAAGGTAGGAAGGGGAAAGCCCCATCCTACCTCACAGCCCCAATTGTGTGTATTATCGGGGTGTTCTCGGCAGCTCCCTACAGCCAGGCACAGTTTCCAACAGAGAGGGCTGTATCCAGAATATCTTACAGTACTCACATGTAGTTTCCCATACAAATGCAAACCAAGGTATACCCTGCTTAGCAAAGGGGGCAATTCATGCTTGCTACCACAAGACCAGCAGTCCTCGCCACTAATAATGCTGCAGGCACCTCAGTTGTGCCATTATACAAGAGTAAGCACATTGGAGAGAATAAGCTTACTGTTATGTAACAGCAGTTGTGCAATTTTGCAGTTGTATGCCCCCACATTAGTAGGCTGACATACCATTGTGCTGTGTATCAGTTACCCACCACATTTGGGGGTGGATTCATTGAAGTCAGACACGCAGCTGTGAATTACACAGTGACAGGATACCAACCTGGTATGAACAGTTCCTTAAGAAGATGTTCTTTTCACTCATTTAACTTTGGGGTGCAGACAGAAGGGAAACTTGAGGAGCAGCTCCTCACTTTTGGTGGGGAGAGATGGGCTACTAGGTTTGACAGTGGATTAAGACACTTTTGGGGAAATGTGGGTTACTAATTTTTGGTGGCGAGTTCAGTAAAATGAGGGGGGAATTATTCAAATGCATAGTTGAGGGAACAGCACTCCTGATTTACATAATACATTCAGTGAACTCACAAAGGCTCAATGAGATTCAAGAGCCAGGGGAGTTAGCTGGAGCTCATAAATCACCCCCTGAGTTTCACTTCAAATCTCTGCACGAAATATACCAGCCCATAGAACGTGCTTCCATCTGTTCGCACAAGGGGGCAGCCGTGATGCACAAAAAGGAAGCATCCTGTCAAAGAGGGGAATAAAACAGATGTATCCAGCTATGCATTTCTGTGGCTAGATATTTCCTCTATCTTTTGCATTCAAACAGACACGGTCTTTGTCCATCAAGGGGCTGAATCCCCAAAATGGGTTTCATCCGTTTTCTTTTTCAAATAGAAGTTGTTTGTTAGCAAACTCTCTAATGTAGTAGCATGAACAACAGGGATTACTCCAAGGGGTAACAAGGATAGTGAATGCTCCCTCCAAAATATCTGCTGCTTTCCCCTTTTGCCCCCACCATCCACCAGACTGGAGCTTTATAGCAAAGAGTTAGACAGTGAAGAAATAGGCCCCATTCAGACATAAGACAGAACCATGGGTCCAATGAACCCACAGTTCTGCACCCCCTCCCCTGCTTTCCTGTCCACCTCCGGATGTTCAGGTGAGCTGCCTCTCTCAAGATAACAAGACTGCAGAGAGGTGAGGGAGCTGGCTGTGCGGGTTTCCTTCTTGACAGGACAGCCCTCACAGCCAATCAGGTAGGAGTTAGGAAGGAGCTTCCTCCCTCAACTCTGGTTCCGTGGGGCTGAAACTGTGGCGCCAGCATTCAGGTGTAATGCTGGTGCCACAGAAGTGGAGGTAAGGGTGGTGAGACCCCACTCTGACCAGAGATTGAGAGTGGAGTTTGGGAAGGGAAACTGCAGGTCCTTTCTCACCCTTAACTCCAGTTTTGTCAATTCAGAATTGCAGCATGGGAAACCAGAGGTGAAGGGGAATGTCTGAATATGTCTGAATATGGGGAATGTCTAGTATGAATATGGGGAATGTCTGAATATGGGGAATGTCTAGTATGAATATGGGGAATGTTTGAATATGGGGAATGTCTAGTATGTCTGAATATGGCAATAATATATTGTGGTCTTATAGCTTGAATTGATTATTATAAAATGCCTCCATTGTCTGGAGAAGCCTCATTCACTCATTCCTCAACAACAGAAGTCACAGAAGCCAATGTAGTTAGTAGGAGACTCCCCCAGCTTTCCAGGAGCCAGGCTTCCTTTCTGTCCAGGAATTTAGCGGGTGAGACCATGTGTATAAAGGGCTGCGAGTTGCCTCCCCTGCAGATTTCAGCTGGCCTGATACTGACCCACCAGGAAAGGAAAAGTATCCTGGAGAGCACACTGGAAGATTTGGCATAATCCAAACAGGCCATATTTTTGACTTTCTGAAAAAGTTGAAAATGTCACGCAAACTTCATTAATAAGGTCAATAAACTAACTATAATTACTTTACGGTTTTCAGTATGTAATGTATAGCAGAATCCTCATTCCCCTAATACCATTCTTTGTCACCCCTTTGCCCCCCAACTGGCTGTTCTAGAGTCACCCCGATGAACAGAGGGCACATAGACTTTGTTCTTAAGCTGCCTTGATTCTTTACACAGACTCTCCAGTGTTCTGTTACCAGGCTTTTTGAAACCCATTTAACTCATAACAGAGCTGAGATTTCAGTTAATTCTTTTTACCCTCAATCTATCTTCCTGACACATTTGGAACCCAAAATTCCCGCCTTATTGCTCTATATGCATATTTGGTAAATAGTTGCTCACCATCTCCCAGATCATCATGTGTAATGCATGAGAAAAAAGAGATATAGAGGCTGGTCACATAACTGAAAACTGGATAGGAAACTTGTCCTACCTTTTCCTCCTACCTTGATTCCACCCAAACACTTCTCTCTCCTCCTATCTAGTCGCTTTGACCCACACAACCAAAAATCAGGAGCACAAACTGCTCCCATACCTGGGTAGGACACATTTTTTGTTTGTGTGAATGACCATAGATCACCAAAGGTGGGGGAATCACTCTTTTATCTTGAGCTGTATGTAAATACAAGGATAGCTTTCTATTTAAATAAGTCCCATGTTCTCCCTATCCCAGCTGTACCCAGAGAGAGAACCCATCTGTGATTCTGACCACTTCCCAGTCAATCGCTCTCAGAACAACAGAAAGAAAAATGATCTTTTGGCTCTCATTTGTATGGTTTTCAGCAACCTTTGGAGGTATTTTACCTCCTTTTGGGTGCAAATGAAAAAAAGATTTTTGCATTCAGGGGTTAAGATAAACAGGGATTTACAATCTCTCTTTCTTTCCAGGGGTCCAATCAGCGGTCCAGCTGGTGGAATCTGGAGGGGGCATTAAAAGGCCTGGAGATTCCATTCACCTCTCCTGTCAAGCCTCCGGGTTCACCTTCAGCAGCTACTGGATGGAGTGGGTGAGGCAGGCTCCTGGGAAAGGACTGGAGTGGTTTGGAAGTATAAACCCTGGTGGGGACACACAATATTATATCAACTCAGTGAAAGGACGCTTCACCATCTCCAGGGACAATCCTTCAAATATGCTGTATCTGCAAATGAACACTCTGAAAGCAGAGGACAATGCTATGTATTACTGTACAAGAGACACAGTGAGGGGAAGCCAAGCAAAAACCCTCCTTTGCTGCTTCTATCCAATTTTCAAGATGATTCAGCTGCAAAAGAGTAGTCTGCTCCCTATGTTCCCTGGCTTCCTGAAGAGTACCCTCCACATGCACAACTTTACATACCCTACATCACTACACATTTTATAATGAACCTGTGAAGGTGAGGGCCACAGCCTGCCCTCATAATGGCACCCCCACCACAATCTTCATTCTGCCAAAATGAACGCCCCTTAACGGCTCAGCTGGAAAACTCTTTGCTCTCCCCAGTCCCCCTCTTGATATTCACCATCAGTTGAGGGTCAAACTGCATGTTAAATTCCATGCTGCTCATGTGATCCTTTATTTTCTAGTCACTAGGTACATCACTGTTCCATCATACTTTAAAAGACTTTCATGCTCATTCAAATGTTCAGTGTGGAATGTCCCTCCTCTAAGAACTTTAATAATCCTCCCAAATCAGAACTAATTTCAGGATTTGGGGTGGGGATGTGCAAACTGGTCCATATTTGAACCCAGTTCCATTTGAACTGGGGAGGCTCAAGTGGACCAGATTTGAACTGAAATGGCCTCCCAAAAGGGATGGAGTTCAAACTGGTTAAAGGGTCTACTTGTAAATGGGAATCCAATGAGGATTTCCCTTTGTGAATAAAGGGCCAAAAGGGCTTCCCTTTTAAAGGTAAAGGTGTTGCTAGCATTGCTTTTCTGCCAGCTCCCTGGAGCTTCTCTGGCTACGTTTGAGACTACAGGCATATGGGTCTCACGTATGACACACAGGAGCCTCAAAGCATCATGAGCCCTCCATTTGTTGACATATTGGGGAACAGTCACTCAGTAGGCATTGGGACAGTTACCCCTAGATTTAGCAGCTACAAAAGAGCAAAATTGAAAAGAAGCTTGCCTTGCGCCTCCCCTATCAGCAGGAGATTAAGTGAAGCATAGAAACTCCAATATGTGCCCATTAAAATGCTGCCCATTAAATAGGTATATCCAACCAAAAAGAGTTTCCGTAATTTCACGTTCACCCACTCTATTTGCATCTTCCTATTCACGCATTGTGTTGTAGTGCAGCACAGCAAACACAAACAATGGGATCTTTTGTGATTCCCCAGAACTTCCCTAGCCAAGGAAGAAGATCAATCGGAATGTCCCCTCAGGACACATTTTGGGCTATATATGCCCCTGGATTCTTGAGCCAGTGAGCTCCCCTTCGTCTCCAGTGCTACCCACTTGGTTCCCACCTTGTGGAGTCACCCATCACTTTGACGCTGCAGCAAACACTTGCTATACCACTTATCCGTGTTTTGCTCTGCGGACTACCTTCTCTTCTAGGCCCCAGCTTGGCTCCCTTGCTGGACCAGGTCTGCACAGCCCTCCTTGCTAACACATGGAGCTGGTCTCATGAGAACAGATGCCCTTTGGATCCATCCCTGCTATCTAACGGCCTTGATTCTTCACTGGTTGTTGCTGCCTGGTCTACACCCGAGGAAAGAGGCCCATCAGTCACTCCTGAGCCACAAGGATCCACACTACTGAAGGAAGAACCTAGGTTGTATGATAATAACTGCTTCACCCCAATCTGGGCCCCCTCTATCCCTGTCTTTTCTCTCCTAAATCCACGACCCTGACTCTCTGAGCCTCCTTTCTCTGGTCAGTCTAGTAGCTACTTCAGTTCAGACATTAAACTAAATTTCCTCTTAGCAGTTGCATGGTTAATCTTGTATCATAGTTTTAGTAATAATGTTGCCTTTACTGACTCTTTTATTCCACTGTATTCCTTACCTTCAAAAAAACCTTCTTTCTTTTTGAACATCTCTCTCTCAGCCAGTCATTTTCCTGTAACAAACACTTTGCTTTAAATTTTTTCTGATATGGAACTGCTGAACTCTGAGCTAATCTCCCCATGCAAAGCCTGAACACAATTTTTGGGGAGGTAACAAACCACCCTGATTATCAAAGGATATGAGAGGGGACTCAAGGGAGCTTATCAGGAGTGCGGTGGGGGCAGATGGGGTGGCAGTGGCTCCCCTCAACCCCTGCCATCCTCCCCCAGAATAGCCCAGCTGCAATCTGTTTTGGGCCTCCTTCAGCCCAGTTCTCGCTTCTGTGCATGCACGGAAGTTATGAACATGGCCTTTGCACATGTGCAGAGGAGGCCTGAACCTGAACCAGGACGCAGCTGGCCCAAGCTACTCTGGGGAGGTTGGCAGAGATTGAGGGATTGAAGCAGTAGTGAGCTCTAGTCAGAGGTGCACTAACCCCCAGTCTGGTCCTCCAAAGTCGGGGGGGGCCTCCAAATGGCCAGGGGCCTCGGCAGCCACCCGACCCCACACCTGCCCCGCTAAACCTCCATTTTGTTGTTGTTGTTTTTACTTTTCCCCCTTACCACGGCTGAGGGTTGCCAGGGGAGGGGGAGCAGAGCAGCTCTTCTCCCTCCCCCCCCCCATCAGTGGCAGAGAGACTGGAGGGATGCTGTCCGTGTCCATTCGGGCTAGTGTCTTTAACAAAGTGTGTCGCGCACCTGCACAGTTTAGAGATTGTCACAGCGACCATCTCCACAACCGAATGGACGTAGCTAGCACCCCTCCGGTATCAACGCCACCGAGGGAGGGGGAGGGGGAGAAGGGAGAAGGACTGCTCCACTCCCCCCCCCCCCGCAGGCACCCCTAGGCTGCAGGAAGGTATTATTTTAAAAAACAAAAACAAATGGAGGTTTGGCATGGCAGGCCCCCCATGGAGGTTTCAGGGGCCCACATGCATGTGGGTGGGCATTTATTTATTTATTTATTTATTTATTTATTTATTTATTTATTTATCAAATTTGTATACCGCCCCAAACTTTCATCTCTGGGCAATTTACACTAATTCCAGATCCCCCTTGCGGCTGGGGGTTCTGGGCGGTCTGGATGCCCAAATAATCTTGTTATTCCTCTGGCTCTAATAGACGAGACCAGGAGCTCTTTCCCATTGCTCAGTGCAGGAGCCCCCATGGCTGCACATCCTTTCCAGGAGAGGTCATAGGAACATAGGAAGCTGCCATATACCGAGTCAGACCATTGGTCCATCTAGCTCAGCATGGTCTGCATAGACTGGCAACCACTTTTCCAAGGTTGCAGGCAGGAATCTCTCCTAGCCCGATCTTGGACATGGTGGAGGGAGGTGGCCGGTGAAATTTGGGGCTGATCAATTCACTGGGGCCTGTGCCCCATGGGCCACCCCCTAATGACACTCCTGCTTCTAAGCAGACTGGAATTCTCAGGCAGGGTCATAAGGAAAGAAGCAGCTGTGGATAAATCCTGATTGCAAACTGTTTAGGGCTCATTCCCAATCTGTAGACAGGGCAGTCCTTGGGGGGGGTGACCGGGGCAATTGCCCCGAGCCCCACGCTGGCACAGACCCTGCTCTGGGCACACTGCAGTGAAGCCTGCCCTCCCCTCTCCCTCATCTTTCCCCGCAGCCCAGCTGGAGAGGATCTTTTGTGTCTGTGTGCAGCTTGAAAGGCTCCCAGGCAAATTAATAGAGCTCCACCACTCCCACCTCTCAGCTGTTAGTTGGGTGAGCAGGGCTTCCAGAGAGACCTCCATGCAAGACTCCCTGAAGCTCAGGAAAGAGCAGTCAGGAGGCAGGCAGAGAGTGTCCATCACCAGATATCTTTGCAGACCCTCTGCCCTGCCCACCCCAGCCTTTTTGTGGTTATCTACCCCCCCACTTGAATATTTAGAGAATGGCTTGCCATGGGGCATTTTATTGAGCAGAGGTGTAGGTCACGGTGGGAGGAATATATATCTTTAAACTAAAGTGGATTTGACAAATTGTTGGTTTTAATTTTTTTTTCTTTAATTTTTTTAAAAAAAATCCATCCCGAAGTCCTATAAGTGGCTTCCTTCATGGCAGGAAATTCCAAAAATGTCTGGAACTGAAGCCTCCTCCCCTTAGACCACCATTCCACCCCCATATGGAAGAATCTGCCTTTTGCCTTCATAAAAAAGGGTAAAACGCCCCCCCTTCTGCCCCAGCCTGGAATATCTTGACATTGGGCTTTGGTACTGAGCAGAGATGAAGGGTTGGGTGGGAGGAATATGTATATTTAAATTGAAGAGGATTGGACAAATGGTTGGTTTAAAAAAAAACCCAAAAAGTCCTATAAGTGGCTTGTTGCATGGCAGAAAATTCCAAAAATGTCTGGAACAAACAATATATAATTTTTTTGTTAGTTAGTTTATGAATGCACTATGCTCAAGTTGATTTGAAACCCAGAAGGTCTGAGAACTGTGAAGCGTGTGTTTTGCTTTTTATTTTTATTTCTTTAGAAATGCATTAAATGTCCAAGCTGGTTGGACATGTCCAAAAACCTCACTGAAACAATTTACACTGTTTGTCATCAATCAGTATGATTCTGTAATGATATGAAATGTTAAGGAGGCCCCGCACATGCTGATTCACCCCCCAGTCCCACACCCACCCTAGGGACAGCCCTGTGTGGGAGTGTGAGCCTTGCTCCTCACAGCACACTACCATATGGCCTGGGCAGGAGGTAGGTTTCTTCTGTTCTTTCCCCCTTGCTGCCCTTCCCACCCCGGGGACGGACATGCTATTGAATAGCCTTAATGAGTTTTCCAGTAGATTATAGCAAGGTAATAGATAGAGATGTTGGGTGTTGTAGTTTAACATCTGGTGGAAAATTTGAAAACCCCTGCAATAAGGGTCAGATGCTTCCTAAAGCAGTATAGGGCCAGGACAACATGGGACATCTTTGCTGGTGCCAGGAACCCGATCTTCCCCATCTTTCTTTGAGCCTCAAAGACCAAGTACAAGTGTGGGGTCAGGATGTGAAAAGAGGTTCTAATTCAAACTGGTTGGAATTCAAACTGTTTCGGTTCAGGCCTGGCTGTAGACATGAAACCAGCAGCGTAAGCAAAGAAGCAGCTCCAGATATCTCCTACTCACAAGAGCTTTAGAGCTCACCCCTTCCCCAGCTGCAAAACTGCTCCTTCGGGGGAGTCCAGCCCTGTGCAGCATCAGTTCCAGAATTGTGATTCACGATACATTTTATACCTGAAGGCCCAGCAGGCACTGCATATGCAAACCAGCCCCTCTGTTAGTGTCCTCCTTAAATAGAAGTCTGAAGCATCTTAGAGCCCACCTTGGAAGACACAATGGAGTCCTCCATCCTATTTCTCGCTGTCTTCTCAATGCTTAATTATGGTTGGTGTCCATGGGGTCAGATTTATTTATTTAGGAAAATAATATACCATGGGGGGTGCTATGGACTGGGGTCAGATCCTGTCATCATTTCTCCAGACTCATTTTTGCAGTTGCAGACATTAAATGATTAATGATTAAACAATTGCACTTGACATTTTTTTCCTTACTAATAAAAATATATAACTAGAAAAGAATAACAATTTGGTTAAATGTCATGAATTGGTGCCTTTGAGATGAAAAATGCTTCCCGCAGTCATGTGCATTGTTCTTATTTATAATTCCAAACACACCATTTACAAATTAATACTCATCTCCCTCTTTTCTTCTAGTGGCTTTGTCTGAAATTCGGCTGACCGAGTCTGGTGGAGGAGTGCTAAAGCCTGGAGAATCCCTGCGGCTCACCTGTAGTGTTTCTGGCCACACCATCACATCAACTAGCCATAGCTGGAACTGGATTCGTCAGCCCCCCAACAAAGGACTGGAATGGATAGGAAGGGGATACTATAGTAGGACCTGGCATACCAACTATGCCTCATCCTTCCAGAGCAGGGTCTCCATCTCGCTTGATTCTTCCAAGAATGAATACAATCTCCAGTTGAGCTCCCTGACAGCTGCCGACACAGCCACATATTACTGTGCCAGAGAGACACAGTGACCCAGAGCAATCTGGCATCTGTACAAAAAGGGGAAGAGGGAGTTTTGTTAACAGGCCATTTTGTGGTGCTGCAAGTTCTTCCTCCAAAGCGCAGGTTCAATTTGCTTCCAGCAGGGTTCCAAAATTACATTTTGCTTAGACCAAAACTGTGTTCTCCCTGAAGCACAATCACTTACTTGAGTGTCTCGATTCCCCGGAGCAACCTGTGTTTGAATCTTGGCAGAGTCCCTTGGACGAAACCAGGTGGGGAATCCTTCAGGTTTTCCTAACCATTCTTCAGCACCAGGGCATCTCACATATAAAAAAACTATTATGTCTGGATATTTGTCCTGGATTTGACTCTATTACAAGTTTAATCCTGTAGCATCCTCAGGGGGAAAGGGAGAGATTCCTGCCTGCAGCCTTGGAGAAGCCGCTGCCAGTCTGTGCTAGATGGACCAATGGTCTGACTCGGTTATATGGGAGCTTCCTATGTTCCAATGTGTTGTAGCATCCTCAGGGCAGAGACCTTTTCTGTGCCTATGTTCCACTGTAAAGAGCCACAAACAAAGCTGATGCTACAGCACTAATGACAACAAGGAGGACTTGCTTTTCACAGCAACCTTTCACCAGCAAACACAATAGGCCTCTTCACACTATCGGTTCTCCTTCCCACAGCAGGGGGCAATATTTACCAATCACCATTTTAATCTGTCCCCTGAATTATGCAGGATCTCCTGCTGCTATGATAATCTCCCCCCCTTGGCGTTTGTCTACAATCATTGCATTTTTGTTCTTTTTCAGCCCTTTTGCCATATGGTCCATGGTATTGTGGTCACTCCTTTTAGACAGGTCCAGAGCCGTACCTGAGCCACCATCGTTCCTCTCCCAGATGGCCTCTGCATCCATGTTTGAGGAAGGTCATACCCTCCTTGATCATAAACAGAAACAAATTAAGGTATGGGAGAGGGTATCCCATAAAGCAGGAAACACAAGCTGAACAGAGCCCAACAGCCACCTTTTCTGGCCTGGCAAGAACTAAACAATCCACCTCTTTGTGAAGTTCCAGCAAGCAGCAGAAACAGGAGCCTTCTGGATCCCACCCCACCACCCTCTTATGACTAGGGGTATGCACAAAACTAGCTGGCCCGGTTCAGTCTGGGTCCGAACTGGACTAAAACTGGACTGGGGTGGGGGTAGTTTTGCACCCCTACCCCCGGATTTGGTTTGATCAGGGTGGGTGGGTTGTGATCTGTTTTTTAAAAAATAATCTTCTTTTGTACTTACCCCCTCTGTGGGTTTCTCTGAGGCCACAGGGAGAGTCTCCAGAGCCCCACCCCTCCACTGGGCTCCATTATGGCCCAGGCCATGCAGAGGATCATTGTGCATGCATGGCATCCTCCAAACTAGCCACCGGCATGTGAGTGAGGCCTGAAACAAGCCGAAAACCACCTGAACAGGGTGATTTGCAGCAAATGGAGTCTGATGAGGGGAGGGGGGACCTCCGGAAACCCCCATGCAGCCTTGGAGAAGCTCCATGGAGGGGGTAAGGACAAAACAATAATACAAATGATTTATTGATCACTACCCACCCCCATGGCCAGGTTTGTTTATTCTGGTGCGAAACTGAATCACGGGGTTCGGTTTTAAACCAACCATCGGACCCAACAGGTTAGATGTCGAACCTGTTCAACATCGAACCTGTTCACACATCCCTATTTATGACTAAGGCAGTACCAGGAAAGGCAAGAGAGCCCAACAGGAGAGCCTGGAGACACATACAAGGCTATGGGCTGAGCTCAGCTTAGGGGATCACAACTTCTCCAGACTAGGCTTAAGGTCAGGAACATCAATGAGGAAGCATTGTGGTTCCCACCAAAGCAGGGATTGAACAGAAAAAGAGGGCTCTCTCTCCCTTTCTCATCCAGATCCCTCAATGCCCATTTGGCAAAAGCTTTCAGCTAGGAAGAAGCCCTGGACCCAACCCTTCTTTGTTATGAAAGAAAGAAGCCAACAACCTGGATGGCTTTAAGAGGGGTTTGGATAACTTCATGGAGGAGAGGTCTATCAACGGCTACTAGTTGGAGGGCTGTGGGCCACCTCCAGCCTGGGGGGGCAGGGTGCCTCTGGGTACCAGTTGTGAGGGAGTAACAGCAGGAGAGAGGGCATGCCCTCAACTCCTGCCTGTGGCTTCCAACAGCATCTGGTGGGCCACTGTGCGAAACGGGATGCTGGGCTAGATGGGCCTTGGGCCTGATCCAGCAGGGCTGTTCTTATGTTCTTATGTATCCACCTATCATGCTTCTGATGGAAGGGGATCCTGGATGAGAGACTTCAGAGCTGATTGGAATTCTCAGGCAGGTGAGCAAGGGAAGAAGCCGTTCTGGATGAATCCTGACTGCAAGATCTTTGGGGTGCTCCCCCAGGTTGCAAAGGAAATCTAGGGAGACATGATTGAGGTATATACAATTAATCATGGTGGGGAGAGACTTTTTCTCCCTATCTAAAAACACTAGAACCAGTGGTTTCATTCCATTGATGAGTCATACTGAAACCCTCTCCCTCTTGCACAAATGACCTGTGCCTTAATTACCCTGAATATCCTGTGTCTTAAGAAATCACTTGAGAGACTCCTCAAACGAGCTAACTGCCTAACAGCCCAACACTCTCCAGTTTATTTTGTTCATGGCCATCAATGGTTTGGGCCCAGGATACCTGAGGGACCACCTGGTCCCAAGGGTTGCTCCCTGCTTGACGATGTCATCTGAGGGGGCTCTGCTCTGGGTGCCGACAAAGAGGGAGGCTCGGTTGTCATGCACACAGGACAGGGCCTTCTCTGTTGCTGCCCCCAGACTCTGGAATGCTCTCCCGGTGGCTATTCGCTCCTCAGTTTCCATCACAGCTTTTAGAAAAAATGTAAAATCTTGGCTTTTTGCCCAGGCATTTATTTGAGTCTCTGCTGCTGCTCTTTGTACTTTGTATTGCTTTTATGCTTATGTTATGTTTTATGTTGTAAAATTTTAATCAGATTTGTTTTATATTTTTAGCTTAATATTTTAATTGTGTCTTTTTTACAAAAAAAATTTTTTTTCTGTAAACCTCCTTGGGATTGCTTTAATGAAAGGAGGTATATAAATTTAACAAACAAACAAACAAACAAATAAATAAAATAAGGGCCATGATACTGCTCCCTTGACTATATCCATATATCAATTTTCAATTATATTGCCCACCCATTTTGCCCTTTTGCTTCTTAGGGCACAGATATGATTACGTATCAGGCTCAGGTGTTCATTGTTCACTCCACCATTCCAAAAGCATTTCTTTATGAGCACATAGAGCCATGTACTCTCTTGCCTCAGCACATTTTGTTTTTCTCCCTTTCCCCGGGAGATCATTTGGAGTGCCTCCCTGAGTAGTGGAACAACATATAGGCTTAGTGTGCACTCATATGACCAGGGTTTGAGCGCCATCTTGCATAAGCATTCACAAAGGATCGGATCTTATCTTGACATTATAGGCTTACAAGGTTGTATGTCCCTCATGAAAAAAATATCTGATTTTCTGTAGTTTGAGAAGAATTTGCCTCTGTGACTGCCTGACACAAAAGCAGGTATGCAGAGGAACCATTTCCATATGAATTCCCCTTATCCCATCATGTCTAGAGGTGAGATTAACTCTTTACTTTCTGTCTGGGAATAACCCCGCCACCAATTCAATGTGTAAATTTCCTTTTTCTCTTGCTTTTGCTCTCACAGCAGCTCCTTGGCTCCTGTCTTCCTAGGAGATCAGCAGCCCCACCTCCTTGCCATCAGTTTCAGCGTGATGCCCAGTGCTTCTGTGCAAATTCACCCAAGGGGGGGAGGGAGGGGAGGAAAGCCCTCATGTTACCCACCACCTCCACCTCTCCCCCCCCCCCAGAGATCGAGCGGGGTGGGGGGAGTTGTTGCTTCCCCTCCTACTTTCTGCTTTCTCCCCGCAAAACCTCAGTGGTGTAAATCTGACATGGCTAACTCTAACTAGTTTCAAAACATTAGGGTTAACCATAGGATTCTACACCACTTCTTCCAGTGCAGTCAGGAAAGCACTCTGGTGAACAATTTGGCTGTATGCAGGCTTACACCGAATTTGAGTTTGTTTCCCCAGTTAGCCAAAATGTTCTCATGAAGGGTGGTAATAGCCACACTTCTGAGAAAACCTACATCACAACACTAGAACCAGGGATTTCATCCCATGAAACTGACTGCCAGGAGGTTTCAGGTCAACAAACAGAACAACTATTTCACACAAGCCAGAATGAATCAATGGAATTCTCTGCTCTGGGATGTGGTGGTTATGGCTACCAGCGTGGGTGGCTTAAAAAAGGTTTAGACAAATTCATGGCATGGGAATTTGTATTCCAACTATGCTAATTAAAATGAAATCATTTTTTGGCCTCATGCCAGATTTTTCCAAGAAGAGTATTCTCTGATATAACTCCAGTGCGTTTTGTGATGCAGAATAGTCAAATCCATTATCGTCCATCCATCATGAGAAACAGGATGCTGGACTAGATAGACCTTGGGCCTGATCCAGCAGGGCTCTTCTTCTGTTATATGTGTTTATGATTCTTAAAGGGAGTGCAACTCAGTTTAGCATCAGTTCAAGCAGTGATTCACAGTCCTCTTTATACCTGAAAGCCCAGCGTGCATTGAATATGCAAAGCAACGGTTTGGTTACATTCCAGCTTAAATAGAAACCCAAGGCATCCTAGAGCCCACCTTGGGAAATAAAGAACACAATGGAGTCCTCAGTCCTATTTCTCATTGTCTTCTCAATGTTTAAACATGGTCAGTGCTTATGGGGATTTTCTTTTTTCTAGAGGGAAGGAATATATCAGCGAGAGGCTATTATGCGAGGGGAAATACCATAATCCTGTTTCCTTTGATCCTTAGGATCCCTTTGTAGAACTCCAGCCATTAAACCATTCAACAAGTGCACATGAAACATTTTTCCTTATCCATTATTAATATACATGGAAGGGAAAGGTAAAAATTAGGGTCGGCATTGCTGTAGTGAGGGACATTTTTTTTTTAAATAACCTCTTCAGGAGCTATATGTATGTTTCTAATTTGTCCTCTTTTAGATGTCATTACAAATTAATGTGTTTTTTCCCCTTTCTGCTAGTGGCTCCCTCTGAAATTCGGCTGACACAGTCTGGTGAAGGAATGGTGAAGCCTGGAGAATCCCTGCGGTTGACATGTAGTGTCTCTGGTTACACCATCACCAGTGGCTATGGATGGCATTGGGTCCGTCAGCCGCCCAACAAAGGACTGGAATGGGTAGGGAGAGGATACTATAGCAGTGGGACCTGGTATACCAACTATGCCTCAGCCTTCCAGAGCAGGGTCTCCATCTCACTTGATTCTTCCAAGAATGAATACAATCTCCAGCTGAGCTCCCTGACAGCTGCCGACACAGCCACATATTACTGTGCCAGAGAGACACAGTGACACAGAGCAATCTGGCATCTGTACAAAAAAGGGAAGCATCATTTTTTCAAATAAGCCTTTCTGTGCTACTGCAAGTTCTCCTTCCCCAGGGCAGCTCTAATTTCCTTCAAGAGAAATCCAAATTTGCATGTTCAAAACTGCATACAGAATCACTTCCTTAGGTGCCTTGATATCCCAGATACTATGTAAACTGTCAGACATCCCAAACTGTGCCTCAGTGTTGCAAATATGCAAAGAACCATATCTTGATACCTGTCCAGGATTTGTTTTCTCTTACAAGTTCAATTTTTTGTAAAGACCAAATGTCAACAGGTCAGATAGCAATCTTCTGCTTATGAACCTTTTCAATGGACCATGCATGAATACTTATGGTACAATGTGATCAGCGCTTTGAAACTCACATGGTATTTCATTCACCACATGGAAGATTGCAGATGGGGCCATGGCTCAGTGGTAGAGCATCTGCTTTGCATGCAGAAGATCCCAGGTTCAATCTATGGAAGCCTCTCCAGGTAGGGCTGGGAAAAATTCCTGCTTGAAATCTTGGAGAGCCACTGCCAGTCACTGTCGGCAATACTGAGCTAGTTGGATCAATGCTCTGACCCAGTATAATGCAGTTTCCTACTTCCCTACAAAATAAGAACAATGAATCCATGTTTGAAAAGTGGAATTAATTACCTCCACTTCCCAGGTACACAATGCAGGATTTTGTGTGCTTGGCAGGTGCTATGTTCTGCCATGAGAGAAGCATTATAACTGAGGGTCCTTCAGATAAGAGGTGAACATGAATCTTGCATATGGTGCTGTGGTCATCCCTTCTTCATGAGTGGGTGGCCACACTAGAGCCCAAGTTAGCTATGAACTTGATTGTTCAAGTTGAGTTGGATTTGATAACTTCTGAAAGCCAGTAAGGTCTGTCACACAATCAACAGAAAGCAATAAGAGGCAGGAACCTTTATGTATGGGCATGTGTGAACCCATGCAACTCCTGCAAACATGCTCCCTGGGATACTTTCACTTCCCTACCCTGGTCTTAACCAAGGTTGGAAGGAAACCGAAACACTCGTGTGTGGAAATTGCTGTTTAAAACTGTTTCCAACAGCTGGCGGTCATGTTTATCACAGAGTTCTGCAGCAGGAGGGGCAAATCAGGAGACCAACTGAATCACTGAAGGCTGCCTCTAATGTGCATGCAAGGCATGCTGGGATATTCTTGGAAGACCCGGCTCTGTTTTTTCATACCCAAGCGTGTGGCTTCCTGATTGTCTCTGTGGTGGTCAGTGACCAGAGCCAAACAGAGGCCTTGCACCTATGTGGGGATCAGGGTAGGAGTTCTTTAGAGAAAATGACAGAGAGATGCAACTGTATGGGTCAGTGGGATGTGCTTCTAAGTAAATGCTGAGCATTAAAGAGCACATTTCCAGAAATCTTTCAGGAATAAGATGTCCCATTTGCATTTTTTTCAATTAATTATTCGATGGACATTTCAGAAATTGCTGATATATAAATTAAAACATTAACATATCACACACTAATCATCACCAAAGCACCATCATGAGTGAAGAAGCAGTTCAAAATATCTCCTGATAATAAGATCTTTAGAGCACACCTCCAACCTGCAATGCAAACCTGCTTCTTTAGAGTGAGTGAAACCCCATCTGAGAGCAGTTCAAGAGCTGTGATTCACAGTCCTTTTTTATTTCTGAACACCCAGCAGGCACTGAATATGCAAACCACCCCCTTTGTTAGGGTCCTCCTTAAATAGAAGCCTGTGGCACCTCAAAGCTCACCTCGGAAAACACAATGGAATCTTCAGTCCTATTTCTCCGACTGAGCTCCCTGATAGCTGCCGACAGGGCCACATATTACTGTGCTGTAGAAGGACACAGTGAACAATCTGTGGAAGGACACAGAGACAGAACAATCTGGCACCTGAACAAAAAGGGGAAGCAGGAGTTTTGTCAATAGACCACTAAGTTGTGCTGCAAGATCTCCCTCCAAAGCACAGTTTCAAATTGGATTCCAGCAGGATTCTAAAATTGCATACTGCTTCAACTTAAACTGTGCTCTCCATGAAACAGATTCACTTCATTCAGTGCCTTGATTCCCCAGAACAACCTGTGTATGAATCATGGTAAAATAGAACCTTGGGAGAATCTAGCTGGGTAATCTTGCAAGATTTCCTAATCATTCTTAGGGCACAAGGGTCTCAAATGCATTAAAAAAAACCCCACAACCCTATCATGTATGGATGTATGGATATACTTGTGCAGGATTTTTTCTCTCTACTACAACTTTAATCCAAGACAAAAGGGCAGCATGTGGACTGTAGTATCCTTCAGCAAAGGCCTCTTTTCCGCTTCTGTTACATTGTAAAGAGCCCTGGGCACTGATGATGCTATGACACTAATGACAACAAGAAGTACTTGCTGCTCACTGCAACTTTTACCAGCAAACATGTGCTACCTTCAGATGTAATGTAGAACCATGGGTCCAATGGACCCATGGTTCTGAATCCCCTCCCTTTGCTCTCCCATCTGCATTTGGACATACTGGAGACCTGTCTCTGGAGTCAGCAAGACTGCAGAGAGGCAGGGGAGTGGGCTTCCTTTTAGACAGAAGGACAGCCTGCACCACCAATTTGACTGGAGTGAGGGAGGAGTTTCACTGCTGTGAACACTGCTGTTTCACTGCTGTGAACACTGCTTCTGTGCGGCTGAAACCGTAGTGCCAGCATCCAGATGTAACACTGGCACCGCTGAACCAGAGTTGAACGTGCCCAAACTCCACTTTGACCCAAAGGTTTGAATTGGAGTTTGGGCAGGGAAACTGTGGGTCCCTTCTCCGGTTTCACAAATTTGGACGTGAGGGAAAGAAAACCGCAAGTGAAGGGACCTCCAGTTTCCTGTTACATCTGAATTCAGCCATAATAGTCCCATTCACACTATCAATTCTCATTCTCATTCTCAATCATAGGGGGCAGCATTTGCCTTTCACAATTTTTCTCTGTCCCTGAATCATGCAAGATTTCCTGCTGTCATAATAAGCTTTTCCCTTGGCCTTTGTTTTGACTACAGTGTTACTTATATCACTCCACTATAACTGGATCCATTTATCAATCTCTTTGCTATCTTGCCTATGGTATTGTGGACATCTCTTTTGGTGGTGTCTTGTAGACAACTTTTTTGGCAGGACCAAAAGGGGTGTATTATAGACCAGGGATTCTCAACATTGGGTCCCCAGATGTTATTGGACTTCAACTCCCATAATCCCCAGCCAAAGGTCACTGGGGTTTGGGATTATGGAAGTCCAATACCATCTGGGGACCCAACATCGAGAATCCCTGTTATAGACAACCCTTTTATCAGGACCACAGCTCAAACTGAGCTCCCATTGTTCATATCTTGAAAACAATTCCACATCCAGCTCTGAAGACAGTTGTGCTCTCTTTAATCATAAAGAGAGAGAAAATGAAGGAATGGAAGTGTGTATTCTGGGAGGCTGGACCCACAAGCCAAACACCAGGCACCTCTTCTGGCCTTCCAAAAGCTTAAAAATCCACCTCCTTATGAAGTCCCAGCAAGCAGCAGAAACAAGAGCCTTCTGGATTCCACCCACTTAGTACTAAGGCTGCAAGTGGAAAGGCAAGCCAGCCCAGAGGGAGACCGACACAGGGCTGTGGGCTGAGCTGAGCTTCAGGGATCACAACTTATTCAGACTGGACTTAAAGACAGGAACATCAGCAAGGGAGCATGGTGGCTCATTCTTAAAAAGCAGGAGTCAGACAGAAATGGTTCTCTGCCTTTCTTTCCCATCCAGACACCATTTGGCCAAAACCCACAGGAAAGAAACCAGGAGCAACCCCTCAACCTACCCCTGATTTCAACAGCCACTTTATATTTCACTTGTTGCTGGAGCAAATCCTACCAGTATCTGACTGGAAGCAGAGAAAGAATCCCTCTAAGAGAGTCGCATCCCTTCAGATTTAGGAGCTTCCCCATTTCAAAGGTATTCCTTCCTAGCTAGGATCTCTTATCATTCATACTATGAAATACTTGCTATTCTTCTTCTGTCCTTTGGTGACCATTCCATGATGTACACATACATCCTGTGGAAACTGAAAACATACGGGGGTTTGTTATCCACTGATTACATGTGGTTGTGTATTTTTTAAAAGTATTCCTTTTTTCCAAGCAGTATTCTCATCAGATGTTCAGCTCACATCTTTTGGGCCAGGAGTTCTGGGACCCAGAAAAAATCTCAGCCTGGTCTGTAAAGTAACAGTTGTCTTCATCTCTACACAATATTATGGTGGGGCCTGGATCCACCAGCTTGCTGGGAAAGGTCTTGAATGGGTTGCAAGTATAGACCTTTATGCTGGGGAAAGGGATGTGCTCCTTCTCTGGAGAGCTGTACAATCATTTCCGCGGTCACCCACAAGAATGAGATTTATCTCCAGTTGAACTCTTTGACAGTTGCTGACTCAGCTGTATATTTTGTGCCAGAAAAATCACACTGAGACATGCCCAACCCAAGCCGCATACAAAAAAGAGGAAATTCATTCTCAATACACATTTTAGCATGCTTTTATTGATAAAAAATTACCAATGGAGAAGTATATCATTCCATATTTGTGAGTAGTCAGTATAGTTTATTTTGTGCTGATTACAGTCAGGGTAGACAAATATCTACCCAGACAAGCTTTTTTTCCCCAAACTGAGAAGATTAGATATTCATCTAAATTATTGATGGTGATTATGAACCAAGTCATAATTATTCCAGATTAAAATAATTAAAAATAGCAAAGGTGCAACCTGGTGTGGAATGCATATCTTGGATTCCAAAGATACACTTTGTATATATTTACTTATTTATATATATCGAATGGGCTTTCTGACAAGCTATGAAAAGATCAATGCAGATTACAGTCTAGATAATTCACAAATTAGCATGGAAACCTGAATGGTTTGATGATCATGTGCTTCATAAAACCATCCATAAAATTTTATTTGTCCATTATACATGAAAATAAGCAATATGTCTACACTACCTTTTGAATCCACATCTTTGCATCAAGAAACATTATTTCATTACCTGCTTGAGAAATGTAAAGCATATTTGATTTTGGTTTATATTCTTTGGGTTGTATCTCCAAAAATCAACACCTGGGGTACATTAATATTTTAGCCATGGAGAATAATGGTGGAGTGTAAGTCAGTTACCTAAGATGGGCTCATGTTATCTGTACTGGAATATAACCTTTTATCCCACTGAATCTGAAAGTGTCATGCAAAAATACTGTAGAGATCAGCATGAATCAGATTTTGCTACTTGATTCAAGCTCAAACCGAATAGTAAAATCCTCAAATAGATTCAACAAAACAGCAGCCAAGCCAGCTATTTTGATGAATCAACCTCAGATCATTTTGAGTAATTCATCCATAGGAGATGGTGGTATGGGTGGAAGGGCATGATGCGTCCTACCTACCATCCAAACCACAAAATAAATGGGCAAGCAGTCAATTTTTATTTTTTTTAAATAACCTTTCCCCCAAAAAACCTAGGATCTTATGAGGGTTTGGGGAAAAGATTAAAAAACAAATAAATCTCCCACTTGCCCATTTATTTTGTGGGTTTAAAACTCAGCACCAAGCTGCAAACCTGCTTCTTTAAGAGAAGTGAAACTGTATTCAATATCAGTTCAAGAGCTATGATTCACAGTCCCTTTTATACCTGATAACCCAGCAAATGCTGAATATGCAAACCAACCCCTTTGTTACCTTTCTGCTTAAATAGGAGCCTGCAACATCTTTGATTCCACCTTGGAATATCAATGGAGTCCTCCATCCTATATCTTGTTGTCTTCTCTCTGCTTCAACATGGTCAGTGTTCATGGGGATTGATTTGTGTATTTAGGAAAATAATGCACCAGGAGGAGGCTATGGCATTGTCATTCTTTTTCATACTCCTTTGTACAATTGCAGATATTAAACCATCTAACGATTAGACTTTTCTTTTTCTTTCTTTCTTTTTGCTTACTAACAGTCTATCTATCTATGGAAAAGACTAACAATTAGGGCCAAATTTCATGAATTAGTGTATTGAGACATGGAAAATATTAATATAAGTTGTGCTTCTTAAGTATAACTGTAAAGAACAGAATTACAAATTAATAGCACTCCTCTCCCCTTCTACTAGTGGCTCTTTCTAAAATTCGGCTGATGGAGTCTGGTGGAGGAGAATTAAAGCCTGGAGAATCCCTGCGACTGATTTGTAGTGCCTCTGGTCACACCATCACAGCAGATCCTACAGGCTGGCACTGGATCCGCCAACCCCCCAGCAAAGGACTGGAATGGATAGGGAGGGGGCACTATACTAGTGGGACCTGGCACACCAATTATGGCTCAGCCTTCCAGAACAGGATCTCCATCTCACTTGATTATTCCAGGAATGAATACGATCTGCGTTTGAGGTCTCTGACTGCTGCTGACACGGCCATATATTACTGTTTTGGAGACACACAGTGACACAGAGCAATCTGGCATTCCCCAAAGAGGAAGCATCAGTTTTGTAAACAAGCCATTATGTGGTGCTGCAAGTTCTCCCTGCAAGGTGCAGTTTCAATTTGCTTGCAGCAAGATTCCAAAATGGCATGTTGCTTAGACCACGACTGTGCTCTCCTTGAAAGGGACTAATTTCCTTAAGGGTCTTGATTCCCCACCCACCACCAATCACCTGTGTATGAATCACGGGAATAAAGCATCTTGGAATAACCTAGCTGTGGAAACTTGCAAACCAGGGCAGACCTTGCTTAGCAAAAGGGACAATTCATGCTTGCTACCACAAGACCACCCTCAGATGCTCATTACATGTCTGAGAAATGTATAATTGGTTGTGCTCTATCATTTTTTAGCTGTATCTCCTTAAAACCAGCCCTGGTAGCAAATTCATATTGTAGCCAAGCAGAATAGTGGTGGAGTGTGAGTTAGCTAACCTCAAGTAGGAGCCGGACTTGCTAACAACATCTGAAAGCTAGTTTCAGGCAATAATAATATAGAGGGCTGCATTGGGATGGGTCAGGAGGATGTGCTTCCGAGTAAAAATGTGTAGCATTAATGGGTAAACATTCATAACTCTTCTTGGAAAGTGAAGGTTTACCATCACTATTCTGTTTTGTTTTTCAAATAATTAAAGCAATTGTAGTGAGCAGCCTCCCCACCCCAATAGAGCCAACAGGAAGTGAACCCATGTCCTTGACTGACAGGCTGGTGACCCCAGGTAGTAACCAATCAGTCCAGCAGGTGGGTGGGACTTGAGGGCAGCTGCTGGGGGAATTCTGGGAACAAGAAGGAGTAAGTAGAAAGAGAGTGCAGAGGAACAGTGAGTGACCAGCAGTTGCTCTCTCATGGGGAATTCTGCAGGAGAATCTCTGAGGTTCAGCGATTTGAAAGAGGCTTGATCTTGCCAGGAATTTTAGTGAGTTTTCAAGGGAAATGAGGCCAGGGCTTTATGGCTTCAGAATCTAGTGTAGGGGAAAATATGTTTAGTAAGACTTTGTGTCAGGAATTACTTTGCTTTCTGTGTGTGCTTTGCATTTCCTAAATATCTGTTTCTTGCAATTGAGTAACTAAGATTTCAATGTGTATCTCCAGAGAAAGATCTGGGTGCTTTGAAACATTCTTGCAATCAACTAAATGCTTCTAAGTGTATCTAAAAAAAACTTCAGCCTCAGATGGGCCAGTCTGTATTAACTGCAATAAAACAGTTGTTCTCTGTTGTTTTTTACAAGCCTCTCAGAGTTGGTTATTAACTCAGGAGAAGGGAGGCGGGTTGGAAGGAGGCAATCCCAATAGTGCAAACACATTCTCCAAAAGAGCTCAGCCATTTATCATTAGCCCCACGTGTAGGCAGATGCACAGGGGAGCAGGTTTCCCAATACCCAGTCCAAGAGAGGCCCTGGACTAAAGCACTCTAGTCCAGCAGTCCGAATTTTGAAAGTTTAGAGTGTTTGGTGGCAGTGAATTTAAACTACCAGAATATTTTCTTTATTTTCTGGTCTTGAAAGTTAAAGATTTTAATCAATCAGGCAGTTTCTCAGAGTGGTGATTCATAGCTTATAGGAGTCTCCCTCCAGAGCTAGCTGAATGAGAAGGGCTGGTTAAAACTGGTCAGCCAATAAATCGTTAACCTGACTGAGTCAAGGGAAGAAATCCTTACAGCAGTATTTCAGAAATCACTGATATAAAATGAAAACATTAACATATTATGCAAAGATCGTTGTCATGAAGGCAGTGTCATAAGCTAAGAAGCAGCTCCAGATACCTCCTGATCACAAGATCTTTAGAGTTCACTGTCAAGGTGCAAATCTGCTCCTGTAGGGGGAGCTCAATCCCACCCAGAATCACTTAGAGCTGAGATTCACAGTACCTTTTATACTTAGACGCCCAGCTAGTGATGTGCAAGGATCCGCCATGGTGTGGTTCGACGCCGGGGCGGGGGCTCTTCCTTTAAGGGCGGGGGAGGGTGCACTTACACTTCCTGCCGCTTTCCCCTACCTGCACTCCGTTTTTAGGAAACATCTTGGGGCAGCAGCATATCTCCCTACCACCCCTTCCCCTGTTCCTGGCCGGTAGTGGCCAGAAGCAGCGACTGCTCGCGCACACATCGCACACATCACACAGATGTACACACTTCACACACATCACAAGTGCATGTCACGCGCGTGATGTGCGTGGCGTGCATGCGTCCGTGAGATGTGTGCGGCGGGCACACGCACAGTCGCTGCTTCCGGCCACTTCTGGCCAGGGGCCGCTCTGGGAAGAGCAGGAGATTCCAAATTTCCTCCTTGGCTTCTCCAAGAGAGGGCTGAGAGAGATTCCTGCCTGCAATCCTGGAGAAGCCACTGCCAGTCTGTGTAGACAATACTGAGCTAGATGGACCAATGGTCTGACTCAGTATATTGCAGCTTCCTGTGTTCCTGTGTACTGTCTTCTCTATGCTTAATTGTGGTCAATGCTCATGGGGATTTATGTATTCATTTTAAAAAATAATACTCCCAGTGCGAGGGTTATGGTGTGGGGGCAAATACTAAGAACATACTGTAAGAACATTAGAACAGCCCTGCTGGATCAGGCCCAAGGCCCATCTAGTCTAGCATCCTGTTTTGTACAGTGGCCCACTAGATGCCACTGGAAGCCTACAGGCAGGAGTTGAGGGCGTGCCCTCTCTCCTGCCATTACTCCCCTGCAACTGGTACTCAGATGTATCCTGCCTTGGAGGCTGGAAGTGGCATTTAGCCCTCTGACTAGTAACTGATGATAGACCTCTCCTCCATGAAGTTATCCAAACCCTTCTTAAAGCCATCCAGGTTGTTGGCTATCACCACATCTCGTGGCAGATAATTCCACAAGTTGATCATGCATTGTGTGAAAAAGCACTTTTGTTTGTTGGGCCTAAATTTCTTGGCAATCAATTTCATGGGATAAACCCTGGTTCTAGTGTTATGTGAGAGGGAGAAGAATTTCTCTCTATCCACTTTCTCCACACCATGCATGATTTTAGAGACCTCTATCATGTCACCCCACAGTTGTCCTTTTTCAAAACTAAATAGCCCCAGTTGTCGTACCTTTGCCTCATAAGAAAGGTGCTCTAGGCCCCTGATCATCTTGGTTGGCCCTCTTCTGCACCTTTTCTAGTTCTACAATGTCCTTTTTTAGATGTGGTGACCAGAATTGTACCAAGTACTCCAGGTGTGGTCGCACCATCGTTTTGTTTAAGGGCATGATAATATTAGCCGCTTTATTTTCAATCCCCTTCCTAATGATTGAGATAGTGATTGAGAGGATGGTGGCTGATCAGCTCCAGGCAGTTTTGGAGGAAACTGATTATCTAGACCCATTTCGAACTGGCTATAGAATGGGCTATGGGGTTGAGACAGTCTTGGTTGGCCTGAGGGATGACTTTTACCGGGGAATCGATAGAGGGAGTGTGACTCTGCTGGTTCTTCTGGATCTCTTGGCGGCATTCAATACTACCAACCATGGTATCCTTCTGGATCACCTGGGGGAGTTGGGGATAGGGGGCACTGCTTTGCAGTGGTTCCGCTCCAATCTCTCAGGTAGATTCCAGATGGTGGAGCTTGGTGACAGTTGCTCCTCAAAACAGGAGCTGTTATAGGGAGTCCCCCAGGGCTCCATTCTGTCACCAATGCTTTTTAATATCTACATGAAACTGCTGGGTGAGGTCATCAGGAGATTTGGTGCTGGGTGATATCAGTATGCTGATGACACCCAAATCTACTTCTTTCTTTCATCTGCTTCATGTGGAAATGGTGTTCATTCCCTAAATGCTTGCCTACAGGCAGTAATGGGCTGGATGAGGGATAACAAATTGAAGCTGAATCCAAGCAAGATGGAGGTGCTCATTGTGGGGGCTCAGAATCTCAGGGGTGAGTTAGATCTTCCTGCGCTGGATGGGGTTACACTCCTCCAGAAGGAGCAGGTGCGTAGCTTGGGAGTACTCCTGGACCCATGCCTCACCCTGGTATCTCAGGTGGAGGCCATGGCCAGGAGTGTTTTCTATCAGCTTCGGCTAATTCTACAGCTGTGCCCATTCCTTGAAGAGGATGACCTCAAAACAGTGGTGCATCAGCTGGTAACCTCCCGGCTCGACTACTACAATGCACTCTACATGGGGCTGCCTTTGTATGTAGTCCGGAAACGTCAGTTCGTTCAGAATGTAGCAGCCAGATTGGTCTCTGGGGTAACTTGGAGAGACCATATTATGCCTATTTTGAAACAGTTACACTGGCTGCCGATATGTTTCCGGGCAAAATACAAAGTGCTGGTTAAAACCTTTAAAGCCCTGAATGGCTTAGGTACGAGTTATCTTAGAGAGTGCCTTCTTCTACATGACCCCCACCACACGTTAAGGTCATCTGAAGAGGTCCATCTCCTGCTGCCACCGGTTCAGGTTTTAAATGATTGACCAACTGTTTTAAATTGTTTTAAATTGCTGCCCTGATTTTCAGGAGTTTTTAGCTGCTTAATAGGTTTTATTGTGTTGTCATAGTTTGATTTTAACTGTCAACTTGTTTTAATTGTTTTTATCATGCTGTAAACCACTCTGAGCCATTTTGGAAGAGCACTATATAAATCTAATAAATAAATGAATAGATAGATAGATAGATAGATAGATAGATAGATAGATAGATAGATAATGATCCCTAGCATGGAAATGGCCTTTTTCACAGATGCCACACATTGAGTCAACCCTTTCAACAAACTGTCCACCACGACCCCAAGATCCCTCTCCTGGTCAGTCACAGACAGCTCAGATCCCATCAGCATATACTTGAAGTCAGAGTTTTGAAGAATTGAACATCATTTTTTGGCACAGAGGAACAGGATATGTGTGCCCAATATGCCATGAGAGACAGGAACTCAGTGTCACATGACCCCCCCTCTAAACCTTCCCCCGGGGAGCTTTCTGTCACTTCTGAGTATATAGTTCAAGCTCCATCCTCCATCTATCCCTATCCAGAAATTATCTTGTAAGAGCAGGTAGGTGTCTCTCCATACGTCCATATTTTGTGTACTTCTGTACATGCAAGTTGATGATAGTAAAGAATCAATGAGAACTGGAGAGACTGTGAGACTCCAACTGTCCCGGCTTAATTTCAGAATGCAAATTTACTGCAAGGTATTCAGGGCAAATTCCCTTAGCATTATTTTTATTTTTATTTTATTTTACATTTATATCCCGCTCTTCCTCCAAGGAGCCCAGAGCAGTGTACTACATACTTGAGTTTCTCTTTTCACAACAACCCTGCGAAGTAGGTTAGACTGAGAGAGAAGTGACTGGCCCAGAGTCACCCAGCTAGTATCATGGCTGAATGGGGATTGGAACTCGGGTCTCCCTGGTCCTAGTCCAGCACTCTAACCACTACACCATGCTGCAATTGTGGGATGCACCTCGGATGACCAGTGAGAGATTAACGCCAAGAAATAGACATTCATATCAAATGGCACAGACAGGTGAAACAGTGGGTGTAGGGTGGTTCATTAAACTGTGGTGGGCATAGTCCAGATCAGCATGGTGGTGTTAGAGAGGAGTGTACAAATCTGAATTGTGTTATTATAAAAATGTCTATCTTCAAAAATGAAGGAGGAGGAGCAGAAAGTCAATATTATCACTGCCAGGTCTAGTCCAAAGATCTTGCTTGTCTGTCTGTTTTCCACAGAGCAGCAGATGGCGGTGGGGGGGGGGGCGCACAGGTTTGTTACCCATGATTCCTCTCAGAGACCAAACTTTGCAGAAGTAATTTTCTCCCCTGCAATTATATGGAGTGTTTTATTCTCCACGGCAATCTCTGGCAGCTTTCTGGAAAGCAGAAGGAAAACAACCCCCCTGTGAAATTGGAAAGCACTTAAAACTCTCCAGATGTGCCCTTTAGAGCTGGGATGAGGACAAAAGGCAGGCAGGGCTTTGTCAATTTCAATTCTGTTAGGTTCCCTCCCCTGAAGTCCTGGCTGCAGATCTTTGTAACTTGGTTCTTTTTTCAGGCATGCCTTTGTGCTTATGTTAATGCTAAAGAACAGGCTGATATAGTCCTCTGGATGAAGGAGGGCCCCTTGCTTTACGATTGAGCTGGCTTCAACTAGGCTGATTGATGCCTGCTGTCAGGCTGAAGATGGGCACAGGAGTGTCTGCAGCATCTAGAGAGAAATGTTGCCATCAGGTGGTTGTGCTGGAGGTGCTGCTGCTTCTCTGGCCTCACACACTGGCATTGAAAGTAGACACTCGGACGTGCCCTGTGAATGATCCCATCCCTGTCCCACATGAGTGGTACCAGCCTGGTGACCTCCTCCTTGGGGGGATGACTTCTCTCTTTATTTCTGCCATAAATGGTATTTCCTTCATGGAACAACCTTCAAATGAGCTGTTGAGCTTCGGTCAACCAACGTAAGGATTATTTGAATTTATTTTTTGCTCTTTCTGTCTCAAGAAAGCCTTGAAATTTTACAGGTTTTTTAAAAAACAACAACAACAATCTTTTCATAAAAACAAAATAATAATAATAATAATAATAATAATAATAATAATAATAATAATAATAATAATAATAAAAAAAAAACAACTAACTGACTGACTGATGGACTAATGACTAACTAACTAATAAGCTACTGCTGCAGTGTCATCACTAAACATGGTTCTTCACAAAGAATAAGAAGAAATGTTGAAATTAATGTCAGTAAAACATTAGAAGTTCTACATTTGCAAAATGATGCCTGTGACATATTTTGGTGAGATTGTCACCCAAAGTTCAATAAAATGGCTAAAATCATCTTTAGTGTATTTTTCATGATTTTGGGGGGTGGGGAAGCTTGAGGGGGGGGAAATCAAAAGTTTAAAAATGCAATGCTTTTAGCCTATGCTTATTTAAATCTAAAGAGAGGTCTGATGGGAGTGGTTTTGGTGGGAGAGGAATCCTGTGTAGCAGAAGGCACTGGCCAACCAGGGAGCATTTCATCAAATGGCCTCATGCTTCTCCCCCAGTCACTGTGCTGTTGTGGAGGGACACTTATCCCTTTATCATTCTTGTGCAAAAGATCTCTGTGTCCTTCCTTAGCGTCTGACTCCTTGTGAGCTCATGTCTGTAAAGGATAGGAGTTGGTGGTAGTGCTAGCTTGTTGCCTGCAGTGTCGTGCCAAGCCCAAGTGCCTCTGAGTCTCTGGCAGTAGAGATGTGCACAAATCAGTTGTGTCTCTGTCAGCCCTCCCACCTGTCTGCCCACTTGCCTGAAGCCAAGCTCCAACCTACTGCCAACCCCACTGGCCATATCTGAGTGTTCTCCAACACAAGCTTTGCTCTGCACAGTTCCAGCACTCCACGGTTGGCCAGACTTTCTTAAAAAGTCGAAGGTTTTACTGAATCTGGGGTGGTGCCCCATACTCTATTTTTTACATCTTTGAAAGTTTTCTTTGAAAGATTAATTAATTAATTTGGGTTTTTTTTGTTCAATTTCTATACCACCCTTCCAGAAATGGCTCAGGGTGGTTTACACAGAGAAATAATAAATAAATAAGATGGATCCCTGTCCCCAAAGGGCTCACAATCTAAAAATAGACATAAGATAGACACCAGCAACAGTCACTGGTGGTTCTGTGCTGGGGGTGGATAGGGGCAGTTTTAAATGACCTTAAAATAGTGGGTCATATGCTGGTAACCTCCAGGCTTGACTACTGGAATACACTCTACGTGGGTGCATTACATGGGTCCATAATTCGGAAATGACAATTGGTACAGAATGTGGCAGCCAGATTGGTTTCTGGGACAACATGAAGAGACCACATAACACCAGTTTTAAAAGAACTGTAATGGCTGTGGACAAGTTTCCAGGTGTAATACAAAGTGCTGGTTATTACCTATAAAGCCCTTAATGGCTTGAGTGGAGGCTATATGAGAGAGCGCCTTCTTTGTCATGAATGTTGCCGCCTGCTATGATCTTCTGGAGAGGTCCAGTTACGGTTGCCACCAGCTCATTTGGTTGTGACCCAAGACCAGGCTTTCTCTGTGGCTGCCCCGGGGCTTTGGAATATGCTCCCTGCTGAAATAAGAGCATCTCCTTATCTGTTTGTTTTCAGGAAGACCCTCAAGACTCTCTTGTTCTCACAGACTTAATTAATTTTAATAATTGGTTTTAATAATTGTTCGTGCTAATGTTTTTATTGTCTCTGTTTTATGCTCCTTTTTTATTTTCCCCCCTGAATTTTAATCTGTGTTGATTTTAAAATATTGTTTTGAATTTTGTACACACCCCCTATTGTTGTACATACATATCAGGCAGTAAAAAATAAATAGATAGATAGATAGATAGATAGATAGATAGATAGATAGAACGAACCATTAGGATACTATATTATAACTATACTACTAGCACTACTACTACAAGTAGTAGTGCAATGACCACTCCTGGCTAGAGTCACTCTAGTCTTCCAATTTCCCCATTTGTAGTAATTGCAATGATTTCAGTTACCCATGTGTATAGTATGCTACAGGGAGGCGATCTGACACAGGTTTTACAGAAAGGGTACCTTTTCAGATGGGATTTGCAGTAAGAAGGAGAGGTAGCATCACAAGGGGCACTGGGGGTGGGTGGGAGGTGGTGTTTGTCTAAATGAACAGGTTAGCTTTGGAAGCCAGAGACTGGTGGAAAGAGAGCTTGGCATAGTAGAGAGATCAGAATTCTTTGTGGTGGGTCTCATGAGCCTGCAGGGCATGCTGGAGAGACCCCCGAGCTGGGAGGCTGCTCTTGAGCCTCCCAGCCAGGAGTCAACTCACAAACAAAGATAACGGGTTTGCTGAGCACTTGCTCCGCAGACACGGTTTAAGGAGAGGGTTACTTTGGTGGGTTAGCTACCTGGAGGCCACCGGGTTTGCCTGCAAGCCCGGTGGTTCTCACGGTCAGGAGAAATTGGGCTAGGCTCCCTAGCCTGATTTCTCCTGGTCATGAGAATAGCCTCATTGTTATTCTGAAAACATGTCATTTTTGCCTGAGATAATCCCACACTTAGATTGCCTTGTTTAAAGCTAGAGTGAGTCAGCACTGTGCTACAATGATGACCTATGTCATAGAACTTCTTTGTGAAAGAGCATCTCACTCCTTCTGCAGGATGGTGACAAAGTTCCAGCAGCACAATTTGGCCTTGGCATTTGCTGTCAATGAAGTTAACAAGAGTCCAAATATCTTGCCCAATGTCACACTTGGGTTCCACATTTATGACAGTTATTATGATGAGAGGATGGCCTATCATACCACTCTGGACCTGCTCTTCAAATCACATGGATTCAACCCCAACTATAAATGCAGCACCAAGAAAAACCTCATAGCCATGATTGGGGGACTTGGCTCTGATATCTCCTTCCGCATGGCAGACATCCTAAATCTCTACAAGATACCCCAGGTAAGATTTGTCCATGGCGGCATGGGGAGAGAGAGATGATTCACTGAGCAACCGCCTTGTATGTGGCATCCTGAGATAAAGGCTCTTGAGAGTCTAGGGGAAGAAGAACCAAAGAGTTATGATGGGGAGGTTTTTGGATTCTTGTTGATATCTGTTGCCTAGAAATTGCATCACCTTTCAATGTCTACCAGAAGAGTCCTTGACCAAAAGTCTAGTAACATTAAGAAAATATGCTAAATCGGATCAGGATTTTGCCCTGTCGTCATCCATTAGGGGTTTGCACAGCCCCAACAGTTCATCCTGAATCATTTTGCCTTTCATTGCGGCTGGTTTGGGCCAATCAGTTCTGTACGGTAAGTGGTGGCCACTCGGGGGTGGAAAGATTCTGTCCCATAAGGGTTCACAACATTTTCCCTTGTCATTCTCCTCCACCTCACTCAGGTCCTCCTTTTAACTTTATTCATCACAAAAATAACTGTACATTTCTTTTTAGCTGACATATGGCTCATTCCCCTCCAAAGAAATGGATATATTGAAGGTTCCTTCTTTTTTCCGCATGACCCCAAACGAAGCCCAGCAGTATACAGGAATCATCCATTTACTTGATCAATTCAAGTGGACATGGATTGGGATCTTTGCTGTAGATGATGAGAGTGGAGATTATTTCTTGAGAGCCCTGGAGCCCTTGCTTTCACAGAGTGGAATCTGTGTTGCCTATACAGAAAGAATACCCAACCAATTCAATTACTTTGAAAGGCATAAATGGGTGGCTATGACTGGGAATATTGTTCCACCTTTAATGGATAAGCGAGCCAGAACATTTGTCGTTTATGGTGATACACTGACCCTCATATGGTTGGTCGCACTAATTGTGTCAGCAGAGCAAGAATACAAAGAATTCAAACCAGTTGGGAAGGTTTGGATTACCACAGCTCAGATTGAATTTGCAGATACTGCTTTTTCACGGAGGCGTCATTTTAAGGTACTTGAAGGTGCAGTTTCCTTTGCGATTCACACAAATGAACCTCAAGGGTTCCAGTCATATCTTCAGAACATAAACGTTTCCTGGAGCAAGGAAGCTAGCTTCCTCGGGGAGTTCTGTGAGCAAGCTTTCGACTGTTCATTTCCAAGTAATGGGGTGCCTGGATCATATCCTGCTTGCACTGGGGAGGAGAGGCTGGAGAGCCTTCCTTGGGCTGTTTTTGAAATGGACATGACTGGACATAGCTACAGTCTCTATAACGCTGTCTATGCTGTAGCATATGCTCTGGAGGCTTTCTACTCATCAAGAACCAACCACAGAGCAATGGTGGAGAGGGACCAAGTTGAACATCAAGATCTGCAACCTTGGAAGGTAATGTCTCCAGATAGAAACAGCTTTCTTTCCTTAAAATAACTCCCTATCAAGTGAATCAGCATGCAACTTTCTCCTCCAGAAATAAATTGTCAAATGGTTCAGTGTACTATATATATTAATAATGTTTCTGTGTGCTCATTTCATCTTATTTTGAAATATTGAAAAAAAGTATAAGCTGTATTTTTTATCTCTGTAAAACTCCAACAGTGCTACATGTTCAGGTTTTGGATTTATGCAATGCAACTGTAACAGCAAAGAACTTTTTTTCTAAACACATGAATTGCAATATGTTGTGCCAGTTTGAATGCAGCCAGGATAAACAATGCCCTCACGCAATTACCCTGGCTGAACTTCAAGAGTGCACACTCCATCAGTCCCCTAAATGCCCACACACACCACAAGCAAACGTTGGAAGAATTCTGCTTGCAGTTCTGGTTTACAATAAGCAAGCCTCATTTGTGTAGGTTCTGACCAGATCTGTAAGGGATTATATTCCCCAAGAAGGAAGAGGTTCAAAGTCTAAAAGTACCCCTGGACCCAAACCTCTTTCTGGTATCTCATATTCAGGCTGTGGCCAGGAGGGCTTTTGATCAGTTTTGACTGATATGCCAGTGGTGTCTATTTCCTGAGATCAATGACCTTAAAATGATCCTTGCCACCCCTACCTGCTCCGTGATGGAGCCTGAAATCCACCCAGGGTGAGCTCCCTGCTTTTCGGTTGAGCCCGCTCTCTCCACAGAGCCCGGTTAGGCTCTACACAGAGATCATTTGTAGAGCCTCCATAACTCTCATCTGGATTGGGGGAAAGATTTCCACCCCCAGCTGCATAAAGATGTGAGAAAAAGCAAACCACTGCACACTCAGCAATGCTCACTGACTGGCACTCTGCAACATGCTGTATCCCTGAGCATGGCCCCTCACCCGTTATGATATTTATGTTAATAAAAAATGACACAGGGTAGAAGCCCATGTTAAGTGCCTAGGGATGGGGGAGAACACCCTGAGGCTATTCTGACGATCAGCCAACCCGTTTTTCAAAATTGTGAGTAGCCGCGGCACAGCTACGTGCTGTGGCTACTCACGAGTAGACTCCCGGAGGGGAGGCGCAAAGCTGCCTCCCAGCTTCGGGGGTCTCTCCAGTATGCCCTGCACACTCACGCAGGGCATACTGGAGTTTCCGGGGGCCGAACTCCCCAGCTCCCACCGGCTTCATCAATCACCCTGCTCATCTGCAGGGAGAGTGGACTTAGCCCACTCTCCCTGCAAACCCGGCCAAAGCGGGTCTCACGGATTGTGAGACCCGCCTCCCTGTTTATCTTGGAAACTTCAGGTTTCTTTCCCCAGACGATGACAGTGACTCAAAACCAGTCTGAAGCATTGCATAGTTTGGTGCCTCCAAGAAATGGAAGATGAAACCAAAACCATTCCAAAAGGTCAGACCTAGAGCCATTTATTTATTTATTTATTTATTTATTTATTCATTCATTCATTCATTCATTCATGATTTGTATACTGCCCTTCCAAAATGGCTCAAACAGTAAAGAGCTAAAACAAATTTAAGAAAACAATAACAATTAACAATTTAAAAACATTTAAAAACAACAATTAAACAATTACAGTGATTAAAACCCCCGAAATCGGTTTTTGAATTTTAAAATAAAGCAGATATTAACCCCCCCCAAAATATAGAAAGCTGAGAAAGCTTGGGTGAATCAACCAATCAATCGATCGATCAATTGATTGATTAAGTGAAAAGATGGGTTTTCAGGTGTTTTTTGAAAATTGCCAGAGATGGGGAGGATCGTATCTCAGCAGGGAGCACATTCCACAATCTCGGGGTGGTGACCGAAAAGGCCCATCTCTGTGTAGCCGCCAAACAAGTTGGCGGTAACTGGAGAGGGACCTCTTCAGATGACCTCAATGGGCAGTGGGGCTTGTAATGAAGAAGACGCTCTCTTAGATACCCAGGGCCTAAGCCATTTAGCACTTTGTAATTTGTCCAGGAACCTATTGGCAGCCAGTGTAACTCCATCAGTAACTCCATCATTGTCCCATGAGTGGGCCAGCTAATGGGCAGTGGTGAAGGCTGCAAAAGTCAGCCTTCACCACACATGATACCAGGACTGTCTGGATGTGCGATTGCATGCCCAGATGGTCTAATGCAACCCCAGGCAGTGGGCTGAGATGTGTTGTCCTGACACCCTGGATATCCCACTGTGCAGTGTATTGTAAGGATCCCCCTGGCTGGCATCAGTCAGCACTGGCACACCAGCAGTTAGCCCAATTTACCACCACCACTGAGATCCCCGGGGCTTCTGGAGGTTACCATGGGCAGCCAAGCCCTGTCTTGGCAGCTCATGAGAACAGCCTCCTGGTCTTTGGAAGAAGTAAAGCATTTGGAAGCCCCTATCCCCACAGAAGCAGGGATTTCAGTCAGCAGAACAAAGCCAAAATGATCACAACAGCAGCAACCACAACATGTGTCAATAACCCTCTCATCAAGGGATCAACCATATGCAGTACATCTCTGAGTAAGAGGCTGTAGCAGTGGGGAGTGTGGCAGTGAGCAGTCTGCTGACCCTCACACACCTGCTTGTGAATGTTCTGAGATAAGGGGTTCCATGAGAAGCAGAAATGGCAAAAGGTGCTCCGCAAGCAGTCTGTTATTCACACATTGCTGAGGTGGGCCTGACCAAATGAAGTTTATTCCAGCAGGAGGAGTCAGTGAGTGAATCAATAGGCATCTGCAGAAATCAAATTTTTTTTATTTGATTTGTACCCGAATTGAATCACCCCTGATTTGTTTTGAGTCCACATCTGCCCCCGCCCCTTTTAATGACCTGCCTTGGCCAACTGCCCAGCAGCTGTGAAAAAGAATCCTCTTTTCAGTGGGGAAGGGAGAGCCGACACTCAGGAACAGAGATGGAGAGTAGTCAAAACATTGCCAGAAGTCAAGCACTGGGAATTCCACAGGAATGGGGGAGTGGGGAGGTAAATACGGACAGACAACAACAAACAGGTCCAGATTTTGAAGTCAAGCTTGCTCACGGTAGGGCACGTCACCATGGACGTTATTTCCAGCACAGAACCAGCTTTCAGGCTTCTCTAAAAAGGCAGTGTGCTGAGGGCCAGAGGCGTATCTAGGGAAAATAGCGCCTAGGGCAAACACTGAAATCGCGCCCCCTGGCCAAGCATCTGACACCCATCTTTCAGATAACTTTACCAAAATATCAGCTGAAAAATATAAGTCAAGCTCGTTAATCTTTTAATATTTCAAAAACTATTTAGCAGTGGACTTAGCCAGACCAAAAATTGCTGGAAAACTACAAAAGTATGTGGGGGCTCATGAAATACCCAAATACTATGTGGAGGTGTACTTGGAAAACTAAACAGAAGTGCCTGTCTAATTCTCTACTATGCATTGTAGCATCACCATTACATAAGTTGTAAAAATAAATGCAGAATTTGACTTTCCTCAGATACTCTGTAAATAATTAAAGGATATGCAGAGTAAACTGTGTCACTGCTTGGAATATATTCTAGTCTTTCAGAAAGACAGTTAAAATGAGAGAAAGCGAGCAAGAAACTCCCAGTTGGCCTTAATATTAAGGGTTTCACACTGATTCAAAGACAAACTCACCATTAATAGCCATATTAGCAAGACATCACATTTAACTCACTTATCACAAGAAGCAAAGTAAGAACAAATGAATCCAATCCTAGCTCTTAAGCGTCAGCTCAGTATTCACAAGCCCTGATTCTCTGTACATAGTGCCAATCTGAATATGTGTACAGTGTCTTATATTATATTTTTATTATTATTATTTTTACCCGTAGCCCCTTTGGGGGGCTTCCTAAAGGCTGGGGTTTTTTTTTTGCAAAGATTCCCCCTCACCCTGCTGGCCTCTAGGGCCTCGCAGGGACCATTTGAGCATGTGCAGTGGCCGTTTTTAAAAATAATCTTTTTTTTAAAAAAAGGCCACTGAAAACAAAATGGCCACCGCGCATGCTCAAATGGCCTCTGCAAGGCCTGGCATGACCTAGGGCAGGGGTGGGGAACCTTGGCACTCCAGTTGTTTTTGAACTACAACTCCCATCATCCCCAGCCATTATTGTGGCTGGGGATGGTGGGAGTTGTAGTTCAAAAACAGCTGGAGTGCCAAGGTTCCTCACCCCTGACCTAGGGCCTCACAGAGGCCATTTGAGCATGCACGGTGGCCATTTTGTTTTTGGCAGCCTTTTTTAAAAAAAAATTAATTTTACAAAATGGCGCCCCCCTTCAAGTGGCGCCCGGGGCACGTGCCCTGCCTGCCCTACCCCTAGATACACCCCTGCTGAGGGCCCTGCCCAACACTGCAGCTGGGCTTGTCAGGGAGGCGCAACCAGTTCAGAGCTGGAACACTTGTTCCTTCTGGCCATCCTCACCAACCTATGGCGTTCCTCCTTCTGAGTCTGTACTCTGACCAAACAGTGCTGTTGTGGATCTAAGGCAGGCACCTCAACTTCAGCTGCCTCAAAGGCTTCATCAGAAGGAGGGAGGGAAGAAGGCAGGGGGGCCTGCTGGCCTGTCAGCTCTGGCTCTGCTGAGTCTACTAGTTGATTTGTACCCAAACTTTCCGAATCCAAATCAAACGATTGAGGGCAAAATGTTGTTTTGGGGGCAAAGGAATGGGGTGGGAGGTAGTGTCCAATGAGTGGAAGCCAAAGGCGTATCTAGGAGAAATAGCGCCTAGGGCAAGCACTGAAATTGCGCCCCCTGTCCAAACATCTGACACCAAACTTTCAGATAACTTTACCATAATATCAGCTCAAAAATACAAGTCAAGCTCATTAATGTTTTAATATTTCAAAAACTATTTAGCAGTGGATGTAGCCGGACCAAAACATGCTGAAAAACCTCAAATTTCAGTATGCTGGGGCTCATGAAATACCCAAATACTATATGGAGGTGTTCTTGGAAAATGAAACAGACGTGCTTGTCTAATTCTCTACTATGCATTGTAGCATCACTATTACATAAGTTTTAAAAATAAATGGAGAATTTGACTTTTCCAAGATACTCGGAAAATAATTAAAGGATATGCAGAGTAAACTGTGTCACTCCCAGTGGGCCTTAATACGAAGGATTTCACACTGATTCAAAGACAAACTCACCATTAATAGCAATATTATTAAGACATCACATTTAACTCACTTATCACAAGAAGCAAAGTAAGAGCAAATGAATACAATCCTAGCTCATAAGCTTCAGCTCAGTATTCACAAGCCCTGATTCTCTGTACATAGTGCCAAACTGAATATGTGTACAGTGACTTATATTATATTAAATTTAAAAAAATCTGTAGCCCCTTTGGGGGGCTTCCTAAAGGCCGTGGGGGGTCTGCAGTTCCTCCTCCCCCCCGCTGGCCTCTAGGGCCTTGTAAGGACCATTTGGGCAGGTGCAGTGGCCATTTTTAAAAATAATTTTTTAAAAATAAAATGGCTGCTGAAAACAAATTGGCCGCTGTGCATGATCAAATGGCCTCTGCAAGGCCTGGCATGGCCTAGGGCCTCACAGAGGCCATCTGAGCATGCAAGGTGGCCATTTTGTTTTTGGTGGCCATTTAATTTTTTTTAATTTAAAAAAATGGCTCCCACCTTCAAGTGGCGCCTGGGGTGCGTGCCCTACCTGCCCCAGACTAGATATGCCCCTGGTGGAAGCTACTACACAAATTTCAAAGAAATTGGGCAAAGGGGTGATTTTCCCCCCAATGAAGTTGGCATTGCTTTGTTGCATATTCGGGGCAGAAAAGGGAGTTTGGGGGCAGAAGAATCAGTCAGGTGGCAGAGCACCAGTGGGTACCTGCTACCACCCAGATTTCAAAGAAATTGGTGAAAGGGATGATTCCCCCCCCCGAAGTTTGTGCATCTTTTCAGCAGCCGGGCACCTTCCTCCTCCTCCTCCTCCTCCTCCTCCTCCTCCTCCTCCTCCTCTTCTTCTTCTTCTTCATTTGATTTCTATACCGCACTTCCAAAAATGGCTCAAGGCAGTTTGCACAGAGAAATAATACATAAATAAGATGGATCCCTGTCCCCAAAGGGCTCACAATCTAAAGTGCTTGAGTGGAAAGAACGGGAGAATAAATGGCCCTGAGAGAAAGAGAGAGATGGATGAATGGATGGATGGAGATGGAAGTTTTATCTATCCTTCCTAGTGCATTTGTTGCATGAAGTTGAGTCTGGAGCCTCCTCACGAGCTCTTTGGATCAGACATCCAGGATGAAGTCTGGTCCTCAGCACTGGGAGGATTCACCCAAACGTCCTGTGTGGGCCTCCCCAGTAGCCCCTAGCCGCCTCTGCGTCCACCACTAGAAATCACTGATCTTTCCCATTTTCACTGGCATATGTGTGGCCAAGAGGCGGAGGGTGAGAGATGAGTGGGTTTCCCTGTGGCAGTGGGTGGTGGGCCTTTCTGGGCCTGAGCACAAGTGAGCTGCTTCTGTATGCCTGAGAAGTGTGACATAATGGCCTTGTGATGCTCCAGACTCCTACTACGTAAGCATGTGGGAGCATCTCACCTGTGTTCAGGCCCAGAGAGGAACACCACCTACTGCTGCCATAGCCATGGGGGAGACCTTCTCACCCCTTGGGTGTGCACATTGTGGTGGGGGCACAAAAGGAGACTCCTGGGACAACTCTCCAGGACAGCTGGAGGCCCCCCGAGAACAGGAGGGCAGCATTCGAACATTGCATAAAATGCAGGCTTCTTCTTTCATTAGAAAAATCCACTGCTTTCCCTAAAGCAGGGGGATGTTCATGGGGGGAGGCTCTCTTTAGACCCACTGCTCACAAGAAGGAGGGAGGCAGGGAGGGGGAAAGAGGCAGGGAGGGGGAAAGGCAGGGAGGGGGAAAGAGGCAAGGGGAAGCAGCAAGAACCCACTTTGTGAGAGTCTGAAGTATATCAGATTCTGATTCCAAGTGGCCTGACCAGGGTGAATATACCCACAATCAATTCCTGGGGTAGTGCTTGAGTTAATCACGAGGCTATCCCTCCCTTCAGTGTAGTTCAAGTGAAACATAGCAAAGGTGTCTATTGTGAGAGTGTACTTAAGTGTTGTGCAGGTGTGACCTCTGTCCAAAGGCAAGATCAAGCTATGCAAGTGTTTAGGTGTGTGATGAAATGTTTCTCCCTTTGCCCACTCCTTCGAAACTCAGGTTTCCCTGGTGCAAACCATTTTGCTGAAGAGTGCACCAGTATCTTGATCAGGCTACTGAGGGTAGAAATTTATTTATTTATATTATTTATTCTGTTGTTACTTTTCTATTACACGGTTCATTAAAACAATCTCAAAGTGGTCCACGCAAAAGATAAAACAAGAAATTAAAATATTAACTAGAATATAAAAATACAGATCTGGTTAAAGGATTAAAAAAATAAGCCCAATATAATCATAACAGTCACAAAACAGCAGCTTTGTAATTTTTTACGGTTATACTGTGCTTATACTCCTTACACAGTGTGTGCATGTACAGTTCTGTATGCACATAGTGGTGTTCACAAATTCTGTTCAGTGCATGTACAGTAATACACTCTCAATGCATACTATGCATCTGATCGTAGCTGTCTTATTGTAAACAGTCTACTTCAGAAAAAACAAGATCTGGATTTTAATTTGACTCACTGCAGATTCTCAGTTATAGGGGGCAGTCTTGTTAAAATTATTCAGGCTCCATCTCTCCAATATGACATAACTAACCCTCACTGGTTGCAGACTGGGAACTGGGAATATTATTCCTCTGAAGCCCAAGTGGAAAGAGGGAGAGAGCACAAACCCCTCTAGGGACATCATGTGAAGACAGATTTAATGTGACATCAGAACTGGTCCATTATCCAGTTACCTCAAAGACTGTACAAGGGAAAGACACCATTTTAAAACAATGCTTCACCTATCTTTAGCAATGGGGAATAAACTTTCACAATACTTGACCACAGGCTCTTTGGAGATGTCTCCCTTGTGACTTCCCTTTAGAACAAACAACTTATTTTTATTCTTCTTTTGATATGAATACCACTTTTTGAACTTTGTTTCCTTGATAACCAGCATATCCTTATCTGAAGAATACATTATATCTCCTCTTTTCTTTTTCTTTCCCAACTAGCTCCATCAATTCCTTCAGAACATTTTGTTCAACAATTCAGCAGGAGAAACAGTTTCCTTTAATGAGAAGAGGGAAATGGTAGCTGGATTTGACATAAGGAATCTCCGTCTGTTCTCTAAGTCTTCCTTTTTTACTGTCAAAGTTGGAAGCCTGAATCCCAGTGAGGAGAAACAATTGCTTATTAATGAAAGCATGGTCATGTGGCACAGACATTTTAATCAGGTGTGAATTCCAGAATGGTGTGTGTGTGTGTGTGTGTGTGTGTGTGTGCGCGCGCACACACACACACACTGTATTTTGAGGCTTTGTGAGCTGGAAGCCAGGAGTTTCCGGGTGATCAAGTTCTATGCTTATTTCAATGTCAAAAATAGCATTCAAAATCTAAAGACAAAAAAGATGGTAGCAGATGGTGAATATGTGAATTCCTCATATTTGATAAGCATCTGCAAGTGGGAGACATATTTACCATGTCTTGATTAAATTTTTGAAGGCTTTGAGGGAACTGGATAACATTTCATGCTAAACATAGAATTTCTATCTGCACCCAAATGGTTCTAGGGGCCGCTACATGGCTTATACTAAGCCGAGACATCAATACATCATTCACTGAATCATTAAGACAACTTTTACTTTTCAAGTCCTCAATTTATCCTCTGCAAGAATAATATCTGCCATGTGCCAAAATATACCAATGGATCATTCCTTGTACCATTTTTGCCTTCTTCTGTTCCAACTGCAAACTTGCTTCAAGTCAGCTTTCTCTCATTCTACACTTCCCTTGTGTTTGGTGATAGGAGCTGCCCATTTCAGTCTGTGGTCCCTCCTGCCACCCTGGTTTTGAGAAGAGAAGGAGGGAAGGGGAGAAATCTTGTTGTTATGATTGTGCTCCATGCCCAGAAGGGAAGGTTTCAGAACAAATGGGTAGGTAATGTATTGCAACAAATATTCAAACATAGTGCTGATGATCATATGTGAACCACCCTGAATCTGAGGATGAAATATCTGGACAGGCTACTTCAATATACAAAGCAGAGCATTTCTGGAGCTAACTTACTCCCATTACAGCTGACACTAACAAGACCTCAGGGGCAACAGCTTGTCAATGATGAGCATGGAGATTGACTTAAGGTTGAACTAATCTATTTTATTCAGAAGTATATGACAGTAGGAAAAACCTATACACTAGCTGCTGGTTACATGGATGTCAGAGAGAGAGAGCTTTAGATGCTTTCTGGAAAGAAGGAGGAAGAGGAGGACAATGTCATTCCTAGGAATTTCCTGAGTACTCTCTATCAATTCTGGGGCCATAGAGACAAACACGAAAGAGTAGTAGACCCTAACACTCTATTTCTACTCAGAATGCCCCTAATGGCCATTGGGGTTATCAGTGCAAAAGGTTGATGCCATTGGGCACTCAATCTCCAACAAAAATTACTTCTGCAATGTGCCAGAACCTATTGGCAGATTGTATATGCCCTCCTATCGGTTTTATGGGAAGGGAGGTCTGGACTAACCTCTGGCCATACTTACAGAGTTCCAAACAAAGATTGAAACTTTTATTGAACTGAGCCTTGAGGCTCAGGGTCAAGTGACACATGGACTGACACTGTGACAATGCCTTTTTCTTTTTCAGATGTGGCTGATTGTAGCAAATGCTCAGAAGATCAGTATCCAAGCAAGAACCGAGACAGATGTATTCCCAAAAGTATAACCTTTCTCGCTTATGACGAACCTTTAGGGATCAGTTTAGCTTCGGTTGCAATTTCTTTTGATTTCATCACTGCTTTAGTGTTAGGAATCTTTATTAAGCACAAAGATACCCCCCTAGTCAAAGCCAACAACCTGGAAATCACCTACGTTCTCCTCATCTCTCTTCTACTCTGCTTCCTCTGCTCTTTGCTATTTCTTGGACGACCTGGAAAAGTGACCTGTTTTCTCCGTCAGCCTGCTTTTGGCATCATCTTTTCAGTGGCCGTTTCTTGTGTGTTGGCCAAAACCATCACTGTGGTTGTAGCTTTCATGGCCACCAAACCAGGGTCCAGCATGAGGAGGTGGGTGAGAAAAAGACTGGCCAACTGCATTGTCCTTTCCTGCTCCCTTATTCAATTTGGTATTTGTGGGGTGTGGCTAGGAACCACTCCCCCATTCCCAGATTTGAACATGCACTCACTTGCAGGAGAGGTTGTAGTAGAATGCAATGAAGGATCTGTTATCATGTTTTATCTTGTCCTGGGTTATATGGGACTTTTTTCCATCATCAGCTTCATTATGGCTTTCCTAGCCAGGAAATTGCCAGACACTTTTAATGAAGCCAAGTTCATCACCTTCAGTATGCTGGTGTTCTGCAGTGTTTGGTTGTCTTTTGTTCCAACCTACCTCAGCACCAAGGGGAAATCCATGGTGGCTGTGGAGATCTTCTCCATCTTAGCGTCCAGCTCTGGATTACTGGGTTGCATCTTTTCCCCTAAATGCTACATCATTTTACTGAGGTCTGATCTAAATAACAAGGAGCAGCTCTTAAGGAGAAAAAAATAAAGAATGTTAGAGTCCTGCATGTAATTTTTATTCCTGTAGTGTTTTTGGCATGAAGATAGTCTGCTTGCCTTCACATTCCTATTTAGACATTGAAGCGGGTCTCATGACCCGTAAGACCTGCTTTTGCTGATACTGAGGGAAAGCGGGCTAAGCTCACTCTCCCCGCAGATGATCTCGGCAGGAGCCCTGGGTGGCCGATACGGAGCCAGCAGGGGCTGGGGGGAGTGGGGGCCGGTCAGCCCCGCAAGTGCCCACAAGCACCGATGGGGGCTGGGGGGAGCAGGAGCTGATCGGCCCCCGCAAGCTCCAGCATGCCCTGCGCGAGCACGCAGGGTATGCCTGCGAGACTCCAGGAGCCACAAGGTGGCTTTTCACCTCTCCTCCAGGGGTCTACTTGTGAGTAGCCACGGCGTGGCTACTCACGATCCAATAGCCCGGGTTTGAAGAGCACTCACTCTGCAAACCCATGCTAATGGGCGGGTTAGTTGAGCAGATTAGCCGCTCAAGAACCACCGGTCTCGTAGCCGAGCCCAGTGGTACTTATGATTAGCAAAATTCGGGCTAGGCTCTCCTAGCCCGATTTTTGCTAATCATGTGAATAGCCCCATTAAGTTGTAGGTGTATACAGATGTTCTGGCAAGGCATTTAGCCAAGAACAGTTTCCAGGTTTGTTTGTGAAGAACTGCAGTAAGCCAGCAGAAATGCCCCTCTCTGAATGCATTAGAGCACAGGCAGGGAGAGATGCAGAACAGACGGTATAAAACCGGAAACAGATTTTTTTCCCACAACCCTCCATTTCTCAAAATTAGGCAAGTATATGCAATAATGGTTGATGGGCCATTCCCAAAATTCCCATTCCCATTCAGCCATGCTACTTCATGGGTGACTCTGGGCCTGTCACTTCTCTCTCAACCTAACCTAATTCACAGGGTTGTTGTGAGGAGAACCTTAACTATGTACGCCATTCTGTGCTCCTTGGAGGAAGAGAGGAATATAAATGTTTTTTAAAAAACCCCAAAATCTATTCCAGAATTATACAGGGAGCCAACTGGCTCCATATCCAATATTCACACCTTATCAGCAACAAGATCTCCTGAAGTCAGTCAAATTCCTGAAGGAAATCATCTACCATTCTTCTCTAGCCACCAGTCAATGCCTCTGGGTCTGATTTTGTTTTTTTAAAAAGCTTCTCAAACATGTATTCACTCTTTTACCACCTAGCTATTTGCCAGAGATTTCCCTCGCTGCAACTGCAATCAGACTTCTTGCCATCTAGCCCTCTTGCAAACTTCCACTCTGCCTGGGATAACTTGCATTTAAAAGCAGGCTTTTGCCCTTTTACTTTGCTGGGATCTCACTTTGTCTTTTTGCATCTGCCACCTGCAAATGCTTTTGCCTTATTGGCTTTTGCCAACCTGGCATCTGACTCCAGCGTCTGTCACACTTGCCATCTGTCTCTGCCCTCCACTTGGTCTGGGTGCACCCCAGTTTGTTTGATTTATGCTTGAGCTCCCCCCGAAATGAAGAAGATTGGAGTCAGTTACATAGCTTTTTCCCTAAGCTGCAATAAAAGCTGAAATTGCAGCTCCCCCTTTGAGTTCTATTTGAACTGGGGATCAGTGAGAGGAAATGCATTGAAAAGATCCCCTACAAAAAGCCATTCAAGTGTTCATCCATTTCACCACCAGTTCCTTCTCACCTGGCCCCAAATAGCACAGAGACATTCCCATCGTGACTGGCTCCCATGCAACAATGAAACATGTGTTTTCCTCTAGAGGTTTATGGAAGAAGAGTCTGCAGGCTGGGCAGCTGGAAGAGTGCAGAACATGTGATGCGCAAGTGGAGAGGGAATCCCTCCTCCTGTCTCCAGGAGTGATGTGCTAAATTGGAAGACCATCAAAGCAGAAGTGGGGGAGCAGAGCCCTTTAAATGCTTGGAAGTGAGCAAAGACAAAGACAAGAGAATGCTTAATTTGTTTTTCACTCCTCCTGGCAAAGCTCTTGTCCTGTGCATGGCTGGCAGAAATTCAATAGGTTCAGCCAGCTCTCCCCATGGTTGCAGTTCCCTTGAGAAAAGCGAAACCTGTAGAATGATGTCTGTGCAGGGAGAGTGGGGATCATTGGAGACCCCTTTGTGGCCATGGCTTCATTCCCAAGGCCAGCAAATTGGGCAGTAAGTTTTGTAAAATAAAAATTCAGAAGTCCTCTCGAGCCAGGCCTGATCTGTTACTTCCTAGAGCTGAACCGGGGCCCAGCTCAATGTGCACAGAACCAAACTGAACCCAGTTTGGCACGAGTCTGGTTTAATTCAAACACAATTGGGCTTCCCAATTACATGAACACCCATAGCTTCAGCCCCCTACCCAAGTTTTCTAGTAACTTGAAAAGGGGTTACATCTTGTTGGAGCTAGGACCCTGGCAGCATCAGCTATCAGCTGCAATATCTCATAGTGACCACTGGAAGGTGTGTGTTTGGGATCTTGGATAAAAGTGCTGGGGCCCTCCCCTCTGTGTTCTTCCAGTGTTAGACTCCATTTTCTCTCTCCAGAGATGGCTGTTTGTTTAGTCTCTTTCCCCTTTCAGCCTTAAGCTCAGCTTTCCTATCCTTTTGTAGCTTCTAAATAAATCCTTGTTCTTCAAACTTAATCTGTCTCCAGACCTCTTGCTTGGCTGAATTCTCCCCAAACTGGCTTTGCCCTGCTAATGGGATTTGAACCGCCATTCATCCCCTACACAGTCTCATTTCCTCACCTTCCAGAGCCCCATTGGAAGCCTCTTCAGTAAGATTCAGCCCCTCATTTCTCCCTGCTGGGATCTGACAGAGCATTTTGCCCGAGAAGCTCCCAGTCAGGTTAGCGGTGAAGGAGAGAGGTTGCAAGAGGAGAGAACTCAAGGTGGGGTGTGGGAAGCCAGATCACCAGGAAGGTCCCTTAAGGCATAGGGGTCACCCTTGTTACTTTGCCTTCTCTTCCCCACCTTCAAAACTGTCTTTTTAGTTTCCAGCAGAAAACTGGGGTTGAGTGCTTGGAAACAGCGAGGATTGATTCTTATAAAAGGGTTATTTCCCTAGTTAGGAACGCACGATATTACTATCTATCTGAAATTGCTTGGACTTCCCTCACTCAGTGATATGAAACTCCCAGATCAGTGCCCCAAAGAGCGAAACATCTATCCAGTTACTGCAGGTCCAGACCTCGCACAGACTATTTTTATTTTTATTTAAAAACCCAAACAAACCCAATCCCCACAAAATTGTATTACTTTCCCAGAAAATGCAAGGAAACACTCCCATTGAAAAGTATGGGCAGTGAAACCTCATCGAAATTCTAGCGTCACAAAGAGAGTTAAGAGGTTGATATTTGGAGGAATACTTCCAAATTGCAAATACTTTTACTAATCTATATACCTTGGGTGCACCCTGAGATATCCAGACACGCCCATTTAATTTGTGTACTTCAAGCTATCAGGCAGGTCGGCATAGGTCACTGTGCATGACTCTATCCTCTTACAAACTTATATCTATGGGGACATGCTGTGTTTGAAGCATGAAATACCACCAAGCAAGACTGGGAACCAGAGAGAGAGAGGACTGATAGGCATCTCTGAAAGGAAGGTACAGTAGGATTCTAAACACGTGATTGGAAGAATACACTACCCACATTGTAGTGTAGTTCATAGGAATCTGTTTTCCAAATAGTTGTAAAAAACCACAAATATACTAAACACACGTTTAATAGCATCGTCTGAATGGTGTGCACCACAGTTGTGGAGGTTATGCAAATCATGTTACATGAGAGTAAGCTCATTGGAAATAATGTGTATACTCTTGTTCTAAACCATTTGCATACTTTTGGCATTTGTGCAATTTGCACAACTTGTGTGCATGCAAAGAAACTTGGCTGATATACCCTTGTGTGGTCCAACATCCCCCTTTTCCTTACATGTGGGTGATTAAACACCAAAACACTATCATTTCTCATTCCTACAGCAGGGGGCAGCATTTACCTATCACCATTTTTTCTCTGTCCCTGAGTCATGATGCAAGATTTCCTGCTGGTATAATCAAATGTTTTTCTTGCACTGGGCTATAGTGTTGCGTAATGATTGTGTTGTAGTTGTGCTTGTTCAATCCGTTTGCTATATTGTCCATGGTACTGTAGTAACACCTTTTAAGCAGGAACATAGCTGAACCTACATCATTCATATCACAAAACAAGGTTGCATCCAGCTCTAAAGATGGTTATCCCCTCTCTGATCATAAATAGGAGAGGAAAAAATAAATGAACGGATTTGTGTGTCCCATAAGGCAGGACCCACAAACTAAACAGAACCTACCAGCCACCACGTCCAGCCTGCAAAGGGCAAAACAATTCATCTCTTTATGAAGTCCCAGGATGCAGCAGAAACAGGAGATTTCTGGATCCTAAACTCTTATGACTGAGTCCACAATAGAAAGGGCAAGCACGATCAGAAGGAAACCCACACAGGGCTGTTGGCTGAGCTAACTTTCAGAGATCACTTCTCCACGTTAGGCTTAAGGACAGGAACATCAGCAAGAGCAAAACAAAAAACAAAAACAAAAACCCCGGGACCAGACAAAAACTGTTTTCTCTCTTCCTTTCTTATCCAGACACCTTCAATACCCATTTGGCAAAAACCCTTATGAAAGACACCAGAAGCAAACTCTGGACCAAACCCTTCTCTTATGTATTGACCTATCAGTCTTATGATGGAAGAGGAAGATGAAGGACTGACCTCAAAGCAGATTGGTATTTTCACACTGATTCATAAGGGAGGAAGCCATTTTTTATAAATCTTGATTGTGAGATGATTAGGGTTAGCTCCTGCTAATTTCCAAGTTGTGAACTCAAATACAGGGAGAAATGATAGACGTATATGAAATATATATGAGTTTTCTCCCTCTGTGATGCCACTGGAAACAGGGGTTTCATCCCATGAAATTGGCCACCAGGAGGTTTAAGACCAACAAAAGAAAATACCTTTTAACACAGCACACCACATAATAAATGTATGGAATTATCTGCCACGGGATGTAGGGATGGCCACCGCCATGGACAACTTTAATAGGGCTTAGTCAAATACATGGACGATAAGTCTATTCATGGGTGCCGACAGGTTCAGAGGCAGGATGCTTCTGAATACCAGTCCCAGGGGAGAAACAGTAGGAGGTGGTGCTTCCTGGAGGCATCTGGTGGTCAGTTGTAGGAAACAGGATGCTGGATTACCTATGCCATGGGCCTGATTCAGAAGAACTCACCTCCTGTTCTTCTGTTATTATTCTTAAAGAAAGTGCAACCATAGGAGCAGTTCAAGCAGAGAGTCACAGTCCTTTTTATACATGAAAGCCGGGCATGCATTGAATATGTAAATCAACCCTCTTCTTACATTCCATCTTATAAACAGATGTCTCTGGCACCCTACAGCCCACCATGGAAAGCACAATGGAGTCCTCAGGCCTAATTCTCACTGAGGCTATTCATACGATGGTAGAAAATTGGGCTAGCCTCCACTAGCCCAATTTTCTACCATTGTGAGAACCACCGGGCTCGGCTGCAAGCCCAGTAGTTCTTAAGCGGGTCACTCGCTTAAGTAGCCCGGTGCTTAAACTGGGTTTGCAGAGTGAGCACTCCACAAACCTGGTTTTTGCAATTGTGAGTTGCCGCGGTGTGACTCTACACTGCAGCAACTCATGAGTAGACCCCTGACTGGGAGGCTGAAAAGGGCTTGGGGGGTCTCTCCAGCAGCATGCCCTGCACACTCGCAGGGCAACAGCACTCGAAAGTTTCAGGTGGGAGCTCCCATTCCCAGCCCTACCAGGAGATGCCAGGGATTGACTCTGTGGCCTTCTGCATGCAAGCATGCAGATGCTCTACCAATGAGCTATGGCCCCTAGAAGGCTTCCAAGGTCCCTCCCAACTCTAAAGTTTGATCATTCTAGATTCTGTCCTACTCATTAAACTGCTGTAGCCATAGAGAGGCTAGTGAGCTGGGGCTGATAAGCTATACAGAGGCCTGAATGCTCTCAGTCCTTCAGAGCTTATTTACTTTTTGTTTGGGCAGAACTAGACATAACAAGAAGCATGGAGCTGCTGGAAATATGTGATCAATAACACAGCATGTGATGTGTCACGATGGTGATGATGTGCATTCTCATGCTAACTACATGCAGTTCATAATCCAATTCCATTTGTTTAAGCTGAACTGGTGCCTATACTGCAGGCCTCTTTCCTCTTCAGACTCCAGTATAGATTTCATAAGAGTTTCATAAGCCCGGACTAGGGATGTGTGGACTGGTTCAATTCCGATTCAATGGCAATATTCTGATGGCTCAATAGCGGATATTGGCCATGACCCGGCCACTCAGAGGCCAATTGGGCTTGCATGGAGGCCTCCAAAATGGCCAACACTATGGAGGGCGGGCCCAGAACAGGCTGAAGAGCACCCAAACTGGGCAATTTGGTCATTAACGGAGGCCAGCAGGGGGAGGGGAAACCTCCAGAGACACCCCCCCTGTGGCCTTGGAGAAGCCCCCCCCCACCAAGTGGCAGCAGTGAGTTATTTTTCTTTAAAATTAAAAAAAACACAACCGTGAACCACCACACACTTTGCCTGGTGGCCCGCACAATTATCACAATTATGTAGCCAGCGGTGGACAGCTTTCTGGCAGTCTGCTGTCCCCAATGTAGCATGGAGCATCTCATTTGGCGCCTGCCCCAGCCAGGATGTGCCCCTCCCAGACACCCCCCCCACCACATGGCACCCCCCACTCTAAATATTTAATGTGGCAAGGAGTGCCTCATTGGCCCTTGCCCCAGCCAGCTTGGTGTCCTCTGGCGGCTGGCCTGCCCCCCTGAACATGCGTGTAGGCCATCTGAGCCCTGGGGGTGGGCAGCTGGCTGACAACGCATGCTGGCTAGGGTGGGGACAGCCAGGTGCCAAATGAGGCGCCTGACACCACATTTAGTGAGCAGGGTGTGTGTGTATGTGTGAGCAGGGTGGGGGAAGTGCATCCCGACAGCATCCTGGTAGCATTAGAAGTGCCACCTTGCTGTCCCCCGACGTCCTAGCTCAACCACAGCCCTGGCTCCTTTAAAAACAATTATTATTATTTATGTAGTGCCCAAAACCTGTGTCTTGGTGGGGTGTGTGTACGTACAAGCATGTGTGTGTGTGTGTGTGTGTGTGTGTGTGTGTGTGTGTACAATAAAAAGACTACAAATTAAACAAAATTAAAAATGATTAAAACCATTTAAAACCCAATGGAGAAAAATATATTAAAACTATACATTCATTGAAAAGCCTGAGTGAACAAAGGTTTCTTGACTGCCTTTTAAAAAGTTGTCAGAGATGGGGAGGCTCTTATTTCAACAGGGAGCACATTCCAAAGTCCAGGGGCAGCAATGGAGAGGGCTTGTTCCTGAGTAGCTACCAGACAAGCCAGTGGCAACCATAGACTAACCTCTCCTGATGATCTCAACGGGAGATGGGGCTCATAGTGAAGAAGAAGCACTCTTAAATACCCTGGGCCTAAGCTGTTTAGGGCTTTATTGGTAATAATCAGCACCTTGTATTTTCCCCAGAAACTTATCAGCAGCCAATGTAGCTCTTTCAACACAGGAGTAATACGGTCTCTCCAAGATGACCAAAAGACCAATGTGGCCACCACATTCAACATACCCCAGGATGTAGATACTGGGGTTTCTTACACACTGATGGCATTGGGCTGTATATTTACTAAAATGTTCTCTTTTTCCAAGCGGCCTATCTATCTACCTATCTATCTATCTATCAAATTTGTGCACCACCCCAAACTTTTGTCTCTGGGCATTTTATCGGCTGTTCAACTCAAATAATCTAACTTTGCATATTTGTGAATAGTCAGTGTGGTTTATTTGCCCCTTATCCAAGGCTGACCACAGTGAGGGTGGATAAATACCTGTCCAGACACACTTTTCTCCAGAATGATAAGATTAAGTATTAATCCAAATTAGAGACTGTGATTATGAACCAAGTCATCTTTATGCAGCCTGTTGTGGGATGCATATCTAGGACTGCAAAAGCAGTTGTGATAAATATTTATTTGTGGGTATTATACTGACTTTCTGCTAAGCTCTACAAAGCTCAAGGACAAGAAAATGCACATTTCAACAGGAAAAACTGAAAGGTCCAATGACCATATTATGTGCTTGTAATGACCATAAAACCATCCATAACACTCATCTCCCACTTACCATCATGGAAGATGACATGATACAAAGCCATATCTACATTAGTTATTGAGCAGTCTCACATGCTCAGGCTAAAAGATGCCTTTGTTACATGCTTGAGAAATGTAGAGCATATTCGGCTGTACTGTATAATTTCTGGGTTGTATCTCCTCAAAACCAGCCCTGGTGGCAAATTCTTGTTTTAGCCATGCAGAAGAGTTGTGGAGTGGAAGTTTCTTGGCCCTAAGGTGGGCTCAACGGAGTTAAGCTTGATAACATTTTATCCCAAAGAATCGGAAAGCTGATGTCAGGAAATAGAATTGCAGAGGGCCACAACTGTATGGGTTTTACTTCTGAGTAAACACATGTAGCATTAAAGTGTATGTATCCAGAATTCTTTCTGGAGTATAATGATGTACTATCGGTAATAAGTCAGGCAATATTTCAGAAATTGCTGACATCTATATATATATTTCTCCTGGGTGTGCCCAGGAGAAATGCGTCCCAGCAGCCCAGCTGATTGGCTGGGCTGCGGGGGCGCCTGATTGGTCCTGGCGCACCCAGGAGAACGGCTGCGGCCATAGCCGGGGAGCCAGGCAGGCCCAGCAGCGGAGGCGAGGCGGCGGGCCTGGCCGGGCCCGGCGGCGGGCCTGGCCGTGGCGGCGGGCCCGGCCGCAGCAGCACTCTCTGGCCCGGCGGCGGCGGCGGCACCACTCTCGGGCCCTGCCGCGGTGGTGGCACTCTCGGGCCTTGCCGCGGCGGCGGCACTCTCGGGCCCGGCCGCGGCAGCGGAACTCTCGGGCCCGGCCGTGGCGGCGGCACTCTCGGGCCCGGCCGCGGCAGTGGCACTCTCGGGCCTGGCCGTGGAGGTAAGGCGGCGGGCCCGGCCGCACCTGAGGCACAGATGCTCTGTGCCCGGGCCCACTAGTATGAATTCAAACATTAACGTATTATGCAGCGGCCATTGTCACAAAAGCAGCGTCAAGCAGGAAGCAGCTCCTAATCACTAGATCTTTAGAGCTCAATCCCAAACTGCAAACCTACTCCTTAGTCAGAGTGCAACCCCATCCCACATCAGGTGAAGAGCTGTGAGTCACTGTCTCTTTTATAACTACAGACCCAGCCTACACTGAATATGCAAACAGACGCCACTGTTAGAGTCCTCCTTAAATACAAGCTTGTGGTGACTTAGAGCCCACCTTTGAAGGCACAATGGAGTCCTCCATCCTATTTCTCGCTGTCTTCTCAATGCTTAATTATGGTCAGTCTTCAGATTTATATATTTGTAAAAATAACTCACAGGGGGAGGCTATAATGTGAGGGCAGATACTAACATCCTTATTTTATTTTATTGAGATTCCAGGCATTAAACCATCTAACAACTACACTTGACATTATTTCCCTGACTAGTGACCAATATAGATCAGGGAAAGATAAACTTAATGACCAGGATAAAATTTCATGAACAAGTGTGTTTTGACATGAAATGTATTATCAGAAGCCATGTGTATGGTTCTTATTGATTTTCATGAAAACAGAATTACAAATTAATGCTTTTCTCTTTCTTTCTACAAGTGGCTCGCTCTGAAATTCGGCTGACTGAGTCTGGTGGAGGAGTGCTGAAGCCTGGAGAATCCCTGCGACTGACCTGTAGGGTCTCTGGTCACACCATCACATCGGATGCTACTGATTGGGGCTGGATCCGACAGGCCCCCAACAAAGGACTGGAATGGATAGGGGAGGGATACTACAGCAGAAGTAGTTCTCAATGGAAGCCACGTTATGCCCCAGCCTTCCAGAGCAGGGTCTCCATCTCACTTGATACTTCCAAAAATGAATATGATCTCCAACTGAGCTCCGTGACAGCTGCCGATACGGCCACATATTACTGTGCCAGACAACACAGTGACACAGAGCAATCTGGCATCTGTACAAAAAGGGGAAGCAGGAGTTTCCTAAACTGGCCATTATGTGGTGCTGCAAGATCTCCCTCCAAGGCACAGTTTCAAATTGTTTCCAGAAGGATTCCAACAATTGCATTTTGCTTAGAACAAATCTGTGCTTTCCCTGAAAAAGAATCATTTCCTTACATTTATTGACCCCCCAGAGCAAGCTGTGTATGAAGCAGGCAAAAGAGCAGATTGGACGAACCTAGCTGGCAAGGTTCCTAATCATTCTTCAGGCAACAGTGCAAAAAGAAAAACCTAACAGAATGTTGGGGGGGGGGATGCATACAAACAAACCTTCATGTCTGGACACTTGTCCCAGATTTGTCTCTACAGCAAGTTTCATCCAAGACAAAAGGGCAACTTTTGGACTGTAGTATCCTCAGGGCAGAGAGCTCTTCTATGCTTAGGTTGCATTGCAAGGAGCCATGGACACTGATGGTGCTACACCATTAAGAACCACAACAAGAGCCCTCTTAAGATGGTCTGAACAGCATCAGACTTGATGGGAAGAGAGCTGGTCTGGTGGTAGCAAGCATGACTTGTCCCCTTAAGCTAAGCAGGATCCACCCTGGTTGCATACAAAAGGGAGACTAGAAATGTGAGCGCTGTAAGATATTCCCCTCAGGGCATGAAGCCGCTCTGGGAAGAGCAGAAGGTTCTAAGTTCCCTCCCTGGCAGCATCTCCAAGATAGGGCTGAGAGAAATTCCTGCCTGCAACCTTGGAGAAGCCGCTGCCAGTCTGTGTAGACAATACTGAGCGAGATGGACCATAGTCTGATTCAGTATATGGCAGCTTCCTGTGTTCCTATGAACTGCAAATGTGGGGAGGAATTCCCACCCCACCACTATCACTCAAAGTTCTTTCCCAATGAACATGCTTATCAGGTTGGTTGTCTGAAGGGGGGAAGCACTGAGCGTGTTCCCCAGTGATTATGTGGTAAGCAAACTGTATTAATCCAGGTCTGAAGAGGGCTATGGACTTGCTGTTCACAGTAACATTTCACCAAGACAGACAAAAGCCCCCTTCAGAGTTTCAGTTCTCATTCCCAACAGCAGGGGGCAGCATTCACTGACCACAATTTTTCTTCATCCCTGAATCCCGCAGGATTTCCTGCTGCTAGAATCATCTTTTCCCTTGGCATTTGGATGTACCCAGTTTGTCGCTCTTTTTCAATACCTTTGCCTCCTTGTCCATGCTGTTGTAGTCACCCATTTTAGATAGATCCAGAGCTGAACTCAAGCCACCATCTCCCAAACGGGCTCTGCATCCAGCAATGAAGACAGTCATACCCTCTTTCATCATAAAAAGTGGGGGGATAAAGAGATGGAAGTGTGTATCCCATAAGGCAGGACCCACCAGCCAAATGTTCCGGCCGGCAAAGAGCAAAACAATCAATTACTTTATTAAGTCCCAACAGGCAGCAGAAACAGGAGCCTTCCAGATCCCACCACCTACTTATGACTGAGGCTGAAGTAAGAAACACAAGCAAGTCTAGAGGAAGACCCTGGAGACCCGCACAGGGCTGCAGGCCGAGATAAACTTCAGGGGTCACAACCAGGGGTATTCATGGACCATGTTTTGTAGTTCGGTCCAAATTCAGACCGAATTTGGACTGAACTGTGGCTCTGCAAACTGGTGCAGTCAACCAACTGGCTGACCCAGTCCATTGGACCTAACCAGCTTGAACTGGTTCAGCAGATTGAGTGGCTGTGCTTGTAAATCTGAATCTGGTGAGGATTCCCCTTTGCAAGCAAAGGAGGGGAGTCATTGAAAAGGCTTCTAAAGAATGACCAGAAGGATGGCAAAAGGGCACCTTTAAAAGGAGATGTGCATTTGTGGGGGATAAATAATAATGATACATTCAGAGTTTATCTGCCTTGTTACAGATGCGCTCACTTCGCCTCGAAGCCTGCAGCTGCGCATCACACTGCTGCCAACATCTGGTATGTCTTCTTTCCTGGGGGTTACCGCTTGTACCTCTAGCAGCTCCGGGTCTGACTGCTAACCCCCCATCCTGTCTGCTTCTGATGGCCCCTTGAGAGCTGCAGCCTCAACTTGGCCTGCCTCAGCTTCTTCCTGCGGCCCGATGGATGAACATTCCCCCTCTTGCTCTGCTGGAGGGTTGCCAACTTCCTCCTCCTCTTCACTATCCATGACATGGCCTTCCAGGGTTTTTAATTTGTTGTAAAAAAATAATAATAATAACTGCTGTAAGTGTTCAGCCTGGTTCTCCAGGGTTTTTAACTGTTTAACTGTTTTAACTGTAAATTAGTTTTATGCTGTTTGTATATTTTTGATTTTAATGGTTAATTGATTTTAATTGTTTTTATTTTGATGTAAACTGCCTTGAGCCTTTTTTGGAAGGGTGGTATATAATTTGAATAAACAAACAAACAAACAAACAATAAATTTCAGGCTAGGTTTGGATACAAGAGGGACCATGAATACCATTGTCACCAGATTCTCCTTTCCAAGCTTACCCCACAAACCGAGTTGAACTGGTATCAACCCATTTCAACTTGGTTTGGGCACTGAACTAAACCGGGACTGGTTTGACACAAATGAGCTTCTGGGAGGGCCAGCTCCAGTTCGGTCCAACTTGAACCGAACCACCAAAATCGGTTCCGTGCACACCCCTACCCCTGCCATCATTCACCAAAGTACACATATGCATGCATGATCACACAGCAGCAGCTTGGGAACCCTGTAGAATGCGGTGAAAACTTATGAAAACAATTGCTCTCTTGAGGAAGCAGTCCATGCATAGCAACACACTAGACAGCCAATGGCTTGTCCAGAGGCTTCCACATACCTAGAGCTGCTCAGTCTGAACCATGGCAAGCAGAAAGGAGTTCCCTACCACTGCCAAGCAGGGAGAACCCAAGAAAGCCCACAGGAGTCCTCAGCAACTGACACTAAGACGCTATGGGCCAAGGCCTGGACCAACAAGGAAATTGCCATCCTGGTGAATACTTGCTGTTCTTCCTCTGTCCTTTGGTGGTTATACCAAGATGGATGCTTAAGTTCTGTGCAAACTGAAGACTTATTGGGGTTTGTTATACACTGATGGCATATGGTTGTTTATTAAAATATTTTCTTTCTTCAAGGGTTCTTCTTGGATGTTCAGCTCACATCATCCAGGCCAGGAGTAGTGAGACCTGGAGAAAATCTCAGCCAGCTCTGTAAAGCAATGGGTTATTCTGGATTGCTTGGATCTTGCAATCTCAGGGGAAAGGTATAGAATGGGTTGTACAAATGCACCCCTCAGATGGAAGCATAGTGCATGTTCCTTCTCTTCGGAGCTGTACAATCCCTTCTGCAGACATATCTAAGGATGATTTCTCCCTCCTGTTGAAGCCAGTTCAGCTGTATATTTCTGGGCCAGAAAAAACACACAGTGGGACTTGGTCAACTGGCACTGCAGACAAAAAGAGAAAACTCATTTTGAGTATACTTTTATCCATGAAAAATTAGGTCTAAATGGGCATATCTGTGAGTGGTCAGTGTGGTTTCTTTGTCCCATATCCTGTGCTGGCCACAATGATGGTGAATAGACACAATTTTATCCCACGTGATGGTGATTATAGAACCAAATCACAATTATTCCAGATTAGATGGATTAGAAATAGCAAAGTTTCAGCCCACTGTGGAATGCATATCTCTGATTGCAAAAGGGATCTTGATAAATATTTCATTATGTATTAAGCTGAAAAAAACCTCAAAGTGGCTTAAAGTCAAAATACAAAGTTGAGCATGGAAAACCTGTAAGATTCGATTGCCATATGATGTGCTTGTGAAAACTATTTTTAAAACCCATAACCTTTCATCTGCCCACTATACAGGGAAATAAGAAAAAAAAATACATTGGAGTCTGAGTTGTCTCACTCTCAAATGCAGCGGGGGGAATCAATCAATTGCATGTTTGAGAAATGTAAAGCCTATTTGGTTGTGCTGTGCAACCTTTGCATTGTATCTCCTCAAAATCAGCCCTGGGAGCACATTCAGATTTTAGCCCTGCAGAATAGTGGTGGAGTGTTAGTTAGTTGGCCTAAGGTGGACTCCTGTGATTTGAACTTGGAAACAACTATTGACTCCACTGAATCTGAAAGGTAGCATCAGCCAATAATATGACAGAAGGTTGAAATTGTAAGGGTCAGTACGATTTACCTCTGAGTAAACATGTGTAGCATTAAATTGTACACTTTCAGAAATCTTTCTGGAATATGAAGATGTATATGTAATTTTTCCCCTCTATTAATAGTAATTCAAGCAATATTTCAGAAACTGCTGATATATGAATTAACACATTAATGAAGCAATTCCAGATTAGGAGTGTGCACAGACCTTTTTCCGTGGTTCAGTCTGAATTTGGACCGAATTTGGATGGAACCGTACATCCGCGAACTGGTTGATTCGAACCGACTGACTGAGCTGGTCCAATAGACCGAACCTGGTTGAACCAGTCTGAGAATTCAACTGGCTACAAACATTAGGGGGAGGCCGGTGTGAGGCATGGGGTGGTGGTGGCAAGAACCAAGGCACCTTTTAAAGTAAATTCAAAGGGTGTTGCTTACTGGCACACACATTCCCTTGACCTGGACGCTGGGCAGGGGGGTGAAGCCAAATCAAGGAGTTCAAGAGCTTTGATTCACAGTCCCTTTTATACCTGAACACCCAGCAGGCATTGAATATGCAAACCAACACCTTTGTTACTGTCCTCCTTAAATAGAAACCTGTGGCTGCTTGGATTTCACCTTGGAAGACACAATGGAGTTCTCAGTCCTATTTCTTACTGTTCTGCTTATCCTCCAGCAAGGTCAGTGTTCAAGGGGATTTATTTATTTATTTAGAAAAATAATAATGAAGGCTATGATGTGGGGGCAAACACTGTTATCCCAATTCAAGTTTTTATATTCTTTTCTGCAATTCCACACTTAAACCATCTAACACTTGCATTCATTAAATCATCTAACAATTACGCTTGACTTTTCACCCCTTACTGAAAACCAATGCACATAGAAGGGAAGGATTAAGAGTTAGGGTCAAATGTCATGAATTAGTGTACTGAGACATGAAAAATATTATCAGAAGCCCTGTGCATGTTTCTTAGTTATAATTAAAAAAATATTTTTTTACAAATTAATAGCTTGCCCCCACTTTCTACTAGGGGCTTCTTCTGAAATTCGTTTGAACGAGTCTGCTGGAGGAGTCCTGAAGCCAGGAGAATCCCTACGACTGACCTGTAGTGTTTCTGGTCACACCATTGGATCAGATTCTAGTGATTGGAGCTGGATCCGTCAGCCCCCCAACAAAGGACTGGGATGGATAGGGAGGAGATATTACTATAATTTGAAATGGAACACTGAGTATGCTCCAGACTTCCAGAGCAGGGTCTCCATCTCACATGATTCTTCCAAGAACGAATATGACCTCCAGTTGAGCTCCGTGACAGCTGCCGATACGGCCACATATTTCTGTGCCAGAAGACACAGTGACACAGAGCAATCTGGCATCTGCACAAAAAGGGGAAGCGGAAACATATCATTTCAATGGGCTTCCAGCAGGATTCCAAAATTACGTGTTGCTTAGAACTATGCTTTCCCAGAAACAAAATTGCTTCCTTTAGTGTCTTGACTGCCCAGAACAACCTGTGTATGAATCAAGCCCAATAGAGCAGTGTTTCTCTACTGCTGGTTCGCGGATCGGTGCTGTTCTGTGAGGCTTTGAGTACATTCCATGGATTAGGCATCCCATGAGGAATTTTTAAAAAGAAAGAAGAAAAAAAGAAAGCATTTTGGGCTGGTGGGGGTTGCCACCACCGGGAGCTCTCTGGAGCACATTTGCAGGCAGGCAGCCCTCACTGCTGGATAACATTCATTTTGAATGTTATCCAGCAGTGAGGGCTGCATGCCTAAAGATGAGCTCTGGAGAGCTCACCCGTGCTCTGTGGATCCTGAGCCCTGCCCCCTTTGTGCATGACATCATGTGCAAAGGGGGTGGGGCCCAAGATCCACGGAGTCCGGTCTCTCTTCTGGAACACTCCAGAGCTCATTTCTAGGCAGGTAGCCCTTGTTGCTGGATCATTTTCGTTTTGCTTCATTGAAAAGAATGTTATCCAGCAGTGAGGGCTGCTTGGAAATGAGCTCCAGAGAGCTCCAGCAAGTGACCCAAAATTGTTTTTTGGGGAGATTCCTGGAGGTGGGAGTAGGGCTGAGGGGGGCAACCCCTTTACTAACTGCTGGTCCAGGAAACTATGCATGAAGAATGTACCGGTCCATGACTCCAGTGCTTCTCAATGTTTTTGATGTACCAGTCCATGATTTCAAAAATGTTGAGAAACATTGAAATAGAGCACCTCAGAAGAACCTAGCTGTGGAATCTTGCAAGCTTTACTAATCATTCTTCAGGCAACAGAGCATCAAATGTGTACAAAACACAATCATGTCTGGATACTTGGCCAGGATTTGTCTCTATTTGCCCAGAGGGAGACACTGGAGATCCACACAGGGGTGATGGCTGAGCTAAGCTTCAGGGGTCACATCTTCTCCAGTCTAGCCTGGAATCCTCTGGACATGATTCCTCTCTTCCTCTCTTCCTTTCCCATCTAGGCACATTCAATAAATATTTGGGGAAAACTCACAGGAAAGAAACCAGAAGCAAGCAATGGACCAAACCTCCCTGCACCCTTGGTTATCCACCAATATCCTGCTGATGAAAGGGGAACATAGAGAAGAGACACCAAAGCAGACTAGAATTCTCAGGTGGCTTTATAAGGGAAATAATCTTGATTGCTAGGTGTCTGGGCTCATCCCCAAGCTGAGAACTCAATTATGGGGAGGTATTATGGAAGTCTACAAAAGTATGCATAGTGTAGTAAGAAATTCTCTCTCTCTCTCTCTTCGAACACTGGAACCAGTGGTCTCATCCCATGAAACTGATTGCCAGGAAATTTAGGACCGACAAAAAGAAGTGTTTTTAGCTGCAGAGGCACAACAGCAGGAAAAGAGGCATGCTTTCAGCTCTTGCTTGTGGGTTCCCTAGAGATATCTGGTGGGCCACGGAACAGAGCAGGATGTTTGACCTTTGGCATGATCTAGGCAGGGCTCTCCTTATGTTGTTATTGTCCATGAGAGTAGGGGATGAAAACTCCATGTCCAGCTGCATTCTGTCTTAGAGTAACCAGGTGCTTGAGACACCAAACATTCAGGTTTTGAAAGGTGCCACCTTATAAAAGGTTTTTAAAAGGTGTCAGAATTCAAATTAGATTCACATTTAAATTGAATTATTTAACCAGATTAGATTTCGATTCACATCCAAAACTAATTTTCAAAATTTGATTCAAATTCAAAACAAATTGAAAAATTCATTTTGTCCACATCACAATAACTAGTTTTATTTGTAATTTTAATCTGCTTTAATAGTTTTTTTTAAAAAAAAATTTTTTTTCATGTAGTGTGTGTGTGTGTGTGTGTGTGTGTGTGTGTGTGTGTGTGTGTGTAAACCACCCTGAGCTACACTAGGAAGGGTGGCACATAAATCAAATAAATAAATAAAATCAGTACAGGGTTGCACTTGATCCTTAGTTAGCTATGAACATCAGTGTTCAAGCTGAATTGAACTTGATAACAGCTTCTGAAAATTGGTGTCAGGCAATAATATTAAAGAGGGACACTGTTCTATGATTTGGTGGGATTTTACTTCTTAGAAGCATTAAAATATAGACTTCCATTTTAAAGCTAAGCATTGGAATGTAGACTACACTTTGATACTAAATACTATAGCATTAAAATGTACACTTGCATAATTCTTTCTGGAATATGAAGCTGTATTATATTGTATTTTGTTTTCTTATAGTGGTAATTCAAGCATTATTTCAGAAATCGCTTGCATATAAACTAAAACATTAACTTGTACAGTAGTCATTGTCCTGAAAAGAGTGTTCCCCCCCCATTGAATAAAAGATGACTCTGAATTTAAGACAACCCCCTCAGCAAATAGAGGCTTTAATGTGCTTTTATCTGTGGCCTTGTTTTATTAGTTTTGTAAATATTAACTGTTTTATACCGTTTTAATATTTGGTGGTTTTTTAAAAAATTTGTACTGTGTAGAGAGAGTTTTTCTCCCTCTCTCACAACACTGGGACTAGTGGTCTCATCCCATGAAACTGATTTCCATGAAATTTAGGGCCGATAAAAGGAAGTATTTTTAGAAACACAATATAATATATCTATGGTATTCTCTGCCACAAGATGTGGTGATGGCCACAAGCCATTTGTGGGGAGCAGGTCTAACAATGGCTGCTAGTCTTGATGGGTACGGTCTATCTTTAGTTCAAGTACAGGATCACTCTGGGGACCAGCGGCAGAAGAGCAAAAGCAGGAAAGGAGCCTTCAGTTCCTGTTTGTGGGTTCCCTAGAGGTATCTGGAGGTCCACGATACAAAGCAGAAAGTTGGACTAGGTGGACCGTTGGCATCATCTAGGCAGGGCTTTCCTTATGTTGTTGTTGTGCATGAGAATAGGGAATGAAACCTCCATGTTCAGCTGCCATCTGAGTTTAAACAGGTGGTGGAGACAGCAAAGCAAACATCGTTTCTGTAATACTCTGCTGTTGATCCTCCCAAAGTCATCTGCTGGGCCATTGTAGGATGATGGACCTTAGGTCTGATCCATCAGAGCCCTTTATGTTCCTTAAGGGAGTGCAACTCAGTCTATCAGTTCAAGCTGTGATTTGCATCCTTTTTGCACCTGAGAACCCAAAATGCACTGAATATGCAAACCAACCCCATTGCTACATGCCTGTTTAAATAGAAGCCTGTGGCAGCCTAGAGACCACCCTAGAAAACAGCATGGAGTCCTCTGTCTTATTTCTCATTGTCCTCTCAGTGCTTAAACATGGTCAGTATTCATAGGGATTTCCTTCCTTCCAGGGGAAAATACTGTACCGGGGAGAAGTTGTGATATGGGCGTGGGGAGGAGGTATGGTTTCCCTGATTCATTTGAGAGGTAGAACCAATTTCCAAACCCTAACAATTCAAACACTCAGCAATTGAAATCAAAATATTTTCCCTTGTCAGTTTATGTTGAAGGTAATGATTACAAATGGAGAAAAAATGGTTGGAAATTATTGTAGTGAGGGATGTTAAAAAAACTTTTCAGTACTCCTTTCCAGATCAATACAAATTAATTCATTTTCCCCCATTTCTGCTAGTGGTTCATGCGGAAATTCGGTTGACTCAGTCTGGTGAAGGAACAGTGAAGCCTGGAGAATCCCTCCGTCTGATTTGTACCATCTCCGGTGACTCCGTTACTAGTAGTGCTGTTACCTGGAACTGGATCCGCCAGCCCCCCAACAAAGGACTGGAATGGATAGGGAGGAGATACTATAGAAGTCCAACCTGGTACACCGACTATGCCCCAGCCTTGCAGAGCAGGGTCTCCATCTCTGCCGATTCTTCCAAGAATGAATATGATCTCCGACTGAGCTCCCTGACAGCTGCAGACACAGCCACATATTATTGTGCCAGAGAACACAGTGACACAGAACAATCTGGCATCTGTACAAAAAGGGAAAGCATCAGTTTTGTCAACAGGCCATTAGGTGGTGCTGCAAGATCTCCCTCCAAGGCACAGCTCTGCTTTCCTTCTAGCAACCTTCCAAACTGGCATGTTCAAAACCACATGTATAACCCCAGAACAATGTGTGGCTGACACGCGACAAAGATCAGCTTATGGAAACTGGCAACAATTATCCCAAATCATTCCTCAGCCAACAGTATACTAAATGTTAAAGAGATTCGGAGGGGAGATTATTGCCCCACTCTCAACAGAAGATCACATGTAAGGAAATCAGCACTGCTAATTGATATTGCCTGGGAGTTATTCACATGTTTCAGCCCCATGACTTCGGGCCTCTTTTCTTTGTCCCTGACCACCACCATCCTGGCCCTCTAGAATCCCAGGCTCATGTCCCCCCACTCACACATACAGCTTCCTTCTAGAGTCATTACCTTTACCTGGGAGTTATTCACGCATGGCTTCATGCTTTGGGTTATCTGAAGAGCGAATCTGCCTCACAGCAGGTTCTCAAATTGTTTCATTCGGGGGATTAAATTGACAGTTTACAAGCAGTCCACCCTTTTCCCTGTGCAGTTCTCCAGGTTTCTTCTCCAACCAATCAAAAGCACACCACAGAGGAGGAGGAGGAGGAGGATAGGGCTGCGAAAGAGCTCCCCCCCCCTTAGTTTGACAGCTAAGAGGGAAAGAATGCACACCAAGAGGAGGTGGATCAAACAGCAGGGATGCTTAAACCTTTGTGAGTTACTGCCTGTGAGTTACTAGGGCTCAGATTACATCCAATCTGCATATCTAAAGCCTATGTAAAACATAGGAAGACACACATTTAGCATTGTGCTAGCATTTAGTTCAGGAATTGCTTCCTCCCACTTCTGGACATCCTCCACAGAGTCTCACCAATCTGCAACAATGCTCCCCCCGCCCACCCAGCACTTGCAATTGCAAATCATTTATACCAGACCATATCCAAAACAGCCGTCAAAATCCCTTTCATTGTTTTTTAAAAAAATGCTGCATAACTGTCAGTGGCCACCCCAAACATCAGAGAGAAACTGTGGGCATGACAGAAGCCCCAGGTTTTATTTCTAAAAGCTGCTGAAAGAAGAGGATTCTTTTGCATCGGACACAATTCGGGCCAAGCCATAATGCACAAGCATTATTCGGAGGGAAATAGAGTCGTGTTTGAACTGGTCCCTGATAGCCCACAGGGACTTCGAAGTTAATGCAGCTAAAATGTGGACTGCCAAATCCCAATCAGGAGTGGATCCAAAATGAAAGCCCTGTGTGCAAAGCCTCCTGGAGACAGGAGTCAAGGTTCCAAGTAAACAAAGTAAAGTTTATTTAGGAAATACATAAGAACGATAGGAAAGGCTGACATGCTGCCTAACTGCTTACTACATCTGGAAGGGAAGAAGGAAGAGCAACTCTGTCTCTCAGGTGAGAGAATGAAACCTGAGACTCTCAGTCTAACAAAGGGGAAATCATTTTCCCCTCCCAAGTGCGACTGACAGATTTGCCCAAACCAAAAGTGAAACAACTGAACTTTTGACCCTATACAAAGACCAGCTTTTTAAAAATTTATTTATTTATTTATTTATTTATTTATTTAACATATTCTTATGCCGCCCAAAACGTACGTCTCTGGGCGGTTTACAACAAAAGAAAAACAACATTAATACCTTAGTTAAAAACAAAAACAAGATATTTTAAATATCACCATTTAAACACTTTAAAACAATATTCTGAAACAACATTAAAAACAATCAAATAATACAAGATTTTTTTTTCCCATGGCAGAAGGGGATTGTACCTCGTTCCTTCACAGGACCAAATCTCAATGGTAGAGCAGCTGCTTGGCATGCAGAGGGACCGAGGTTCACTCCCCGGCAGCATCTCCAGGCAAGGTTGGGAAAGACTCCAGCCTGGAGCTTTGGAGAACAGCTGCCTCTCAGCTTAGACCAGAGCTGCACAACTTCTAGGATCAGTCCAGCATGCCAGCTCCTCTGGTCTGACAGGGGTGGAGTGGAGCATGAGGGAAAGGAAATAGCCACACATACTTCCAAAGATTCTCAGGCCTCAGAAGTGCAGACTCGTTCTCTCCCCCCCACACACACATTTATTTCTGCCTCCCTCCTTCATGCTTCCTCTCTTCCTCCTTCCACTAGTCTCTTTTCTTTTCCCCATCCTTATTCTCTCTCTTTCTCTTTATATGTATATTTTTTCCTCCTGCCTTTCTTTAACCTGTCCCTCACTCCCTTTCCTGGCAGGGAAAGTGCTCTACCAATCACATCATTGCTTCTATTTTTTTTAAAAAAACTGTATACCATAAGGCCAGGAGGTACAGAATCTGCAACAACCTAACTGCACCACTGATTGTGTAGGTCAGTGGGATTTGCTCGACACATGTAGCATTAAAGAATACACTTCCAGAAATCTTTCTGGAATATGAAGACGTATCACCTGCATTTTGTTGATTAAAAAAAACACAGAGGGCGCGGGAGAGAGAGAATCAACAAACATTGATTATGTCCAGCTTTCCAGAGCAGGGTCTCCATCTCACTTGATTCTTCCAAGAGTGAATAGGATCTCCGGTGGAGGTCCCTGACAGATGCCAACATGGCCACATATTACTGTGCCAGAGACCCAGAGCACTCTGGCATCTAGCTGTGGAATCTTCCAAGCTTCCCTAAACATTCTCCAGGCAACCAGCAATCAAGTGGTTGGTGGAGGCTGGTGGCCTGATCTGGTCTCAGCCTCTCCTTCTAGGGTACTTTGTTGAGGAGCAGGGGTGGGGAGGTGGAGTGGCTATGGTCCATAAGAACATTATCTCCCTTGCCAGGACCCCTGTCTAAGTGTCTGACCATATTGAATGTGTGTACCTAAGTTTGGGGACCAGGGATAGACTAGGACTTCTGTTGGTGTATATCGATTGCTCCGCTGCCCAGCAGAGTCCCTAACTGAGCTGACGGACTTGGTCTCTGGCTTGGCATTTGAGTATCCCAGGCTTGTGGTAGTGGGAGACTTCAGGGTTCACTTCTCCATAGCTTGCAACAATGGATCCAGTGGTCTCATCCCATGAAACTAATTGTCAGGAAATTTAGGACAGACAAAAGTATTTTTAGAAACAGCACATAATTTATCTATGGAATTCTCTGCCATGGGATGTGGTAATGGCTACTACCTTGGATGGCTTTAAGTGAGGCTTAGACACATTTGTGGAGAACAGGTCTCAGAAGGGCTACAAGTCTTGATGGGTATGGACTACCTCCAGTTCAAATTTAGAATGCCTTTGTGGACCAGCTGCAGAGGTGCAACAGCAGGAAAGGAGGCATTGTCTTCAGCTCCTGCTTGTGGGTTCCCTAGATGTATCCGGTGGGCCACTGAATACAGCAGGACGTTGGACTAGGTGGACCTTTGGCCTGATCTAGACAGGGCTCTCCTTGTGTTGTTATTGTCCATGATAGTAAGGGATGGAACTTCCTTGTTCAGCAGCAGTCTCAGAGTAACCATGTGCTGGAGACAGCAAACATCTTCTGGGCCTTTGTAGGATGCTGGACCAGATGAACCTTGTGTCTGATGCAGCAGAGCCCTTCTTCTGTTCTTATGTTTCTTAAAGGGCGTGAGACTCCATCTAGCAGTTCAGGCAGTTATTCAAAGTCCTTTTTGTACCCAAGAACCCAACATGCACTGAATATGCAAATCAACCCCTTTGCTACTTACCTGTTTAAGTAGAAGCCTGTAGCAGCCTAGAGACCACCCTAGAAAATAGCATGGAGCCCTGCATCTTATTTCTCATTGTCTTCTCGGTGCTTAAATGTGGTCAGTATTCATAGGGATTTCCTATGACAATTATTTACAATTATTACTTTCATTACAATTTAACACTATTTCCCCCCATTTAGGGGCTACCTCTGGAATTCAGCTGACTCAGTCTGGTGAAGCCAGGGTGAAGCCTGGAGAATCCTTTTGGCTGACTTGTAGCATATCTGGTGACTCCGTTACTTGTGGTGCTACCTGGGACTGGATCCGGCAGCCCCCAAACAAAGGGCTGGAATGGATAGGGAGGGGATTCTATAATGGTGCAACCTGGCACACCAACTATGCCTCAGCCTTCCAGAGCAGGATCTCAATCTCTCCTGATTCTTCCAAGAATGAATACAATCTCCAACTGAGCTCCCTGACTGCTGCCGACACAGCCACATATTACTGTGCCAGTAACACAGTGAGACAGAGCAATCTGACATCTGTACAAAAAGGGAAACATTAGTTCTGTCAACAGGCCATTTGGTGGTGCTGCAAGATCTCCTTCTAAGGCACAGCTCTGATTTCCTTTCAACAACCTTCCAAACTGGCATGTTCAAAACTACATACAAAACAATTTCCTCAAGTGCCCTGGTCCCCCAGAGCAATTTGTGGATGAATAATGACAAAAAGAGCAATTTGGAAGACACTAGCTGTGGAAACAGGGAATCATCCCAAACCATTCCTTGGCCAACCATGTTCTAAATGTTCATCATAAAAAGGGGGGGAAATGAATGAATGTATTTGTGTCCCATAAGCAAGGACCCACCAGCCAAATGGGGCCCACCAGCCACCTCTTCTAGCCTGCCAAGAGCTTAACAGAATAATGCAAAAAAAAAAAGAACCTCAAGTGAAAACTATCATTTCAACTATATAAATAGCTTAGATCAACAGATCACAATTTAATCAAATCTAAATGTTGGATACTATCACTTTATTAATATTTCATGCTGTACCAACATGCATCACCATACTAGCAATTCCATAGGGATCAGGTAATCAATACAATATATATATACATACATAGTAAAACCAGCAAACCAGTTGACCTCTTCATTCAACCCATAAGGGGCCCATGTTTTGAGTGTATGTATCCAAAAGAGCTCTCAGTATGCAAGGGAATTCTAGGGGTTATCACAGATATTTCTGATTTTTCTATACACCAAATCTTTCAATCGTCCACTTTATGGTTCAGTTCAACATATTGAGGCACTTCACACAATTGCTGTGTGAAGCACCTCAGTGTGTGCTCTCCCACTAAGTTATGGCTTGAGTCTCCAATAACCACTATTGGAGAGTCTTGGCACACATGGTGAAAGTTCTGTTATGTGTACAATTGGACCTCATCTTCCACGAGGTTCCGTTCCCACAGATTAAACCGCATATAATGAATCATGACAATCAATAGGATCAAGGGGAGTAGGTTCCCAACTCTGAAAATATCACCTTAGAACACAAAAAAACAGAACAAATAAAATGCTCTAGTGTGCTCCACAGGACTTGTGAATTGCAGTAATGCCCCACTCAAGTCCCAAAATTCTGCAAAAAAATCGCCATGGTTGTTTGTTTAACAAGGAGCCACAAAATGGCTCTTCTCCACAAAAATGGCATCCAAAAATGAGTTCCCAGGAAATTTCCAATCAGCCGCAACCTGTGGATATGTGGGTGTAAACACACACACACACCAGCATATGATGAGGTCAGGTGTCTATGTACTCCATACCACACATGGGAATAAATAGTATGTTTAAAAAATAGGAATGTTTAAAATAGGAATGTTTAAAAAGTTTATTACTCTCTTCATGTAAGACATCAAGAAACACAGAAGATACTGATAGGTAGATGCTCCCTCCCAACAACTGGGGGGACCAGTTGCCTGCAAACATTTCTTTCTGTCCTTCAATGAACCTTGACAACCTGCTGTTACATTTTCTTAGCATTTGTCCTGCTAAGAAGAAGGAAAAATGCTGTCATGTTAACATTAAAAATGTGCATTTGTAAGTACATTTTAATTCACCAAAATGCAGATAGTGGAGAAGCCTGTATCACTGCATATGAATGAGAAGTCAGTGTGGTTTATTTTCCCCTTATCCTGAGCAGACCACAATCAGAGTGGACAAATATCTACCCAGGCAGACTTTTCTCCAGACTGATACGATTAAATATGCATCCAAAATAAGGATGGTGATTATGAACTAAGTTGTAATTGTTCTAGATTGAATGAATTAAAAATAGCAATGGTGCAGCCTAATACAGGATGTTTCTCTCTGGTTGCAAAATAAACTTTGATAAATATTTATTTGTTTATGGCTATTAAATTAACTTTCTGTCAAGCTGCTGAAAGATCAAGGTAGCTTACAGTGAAGACGATGTACAATTTCAGCAGGAAAAACTGAAAAGGTTGAAGGACCATATGACGTCCTTGTGAAGACCTCAGAATTGTCCATCATATTTCATATGCCCACTTAATGTGATAAGAAGTGATATCTACACAATGTTCTTAGCCATCTCACCCTCAATTGCTCAGGCAAAAACATCATTTCATCAGAGTCTTGAGAAATGTGTTGTGTGATATTCTGTTTTATCTCCTCAAAACAACTGGTAGCAAATTCATAATTTAGCCATGCAGAAGAATGTTGGAGTGGGATTTGGTGGATGTTGGGATGGTTCAAATGAAAGGTGGCATATAAATTTAACAATAAAATAAATAAATGAATGAATAAATAAAATCTAAAATAAATAAAATCTAATTTGGGCTCATGGGAGTTGAACATGATAACTTCTGAAAGCGAGAGCCAGACAATGATTTTAAGGAGGTCTGCATTCATCTGGGTCAGTGGGATTTACTTCTGTTTAAACACCTGTAAAATCCTTTCCAAAATATAAAGAAGTACCATTTGTATTTTATTGTATTGCTTTATTAATAATTCAAGCAATGATTCACAAATGGCTGACATATCAATTAAAACATTAATGTATTATACAGCACGCATTATCATGAAAGCAGCATCAGAGATATCAGAGAACAGCTCCAGATATCTTCTGAGCACACGATCTGTAGAGACAGCTCACCCACAATCTTCAAACCTGCTCCTTTAGGGGGCCTGAAATCCCGTCTATCTATGAGTCACAATCCGTTTTATACCTGAACACCCAGCAATTACTGAATATGCAAACTAACTCCTCTGTTAGGGTCCTCCTTATAAAGAAGCCTGTGGCATCTCAGAGCCCACCTTGGAAGACATAATGGAGTCCTCAGGCCTATTTCTCACTCTCTTCTCTATGCTTCAGCATGGTCAGTGCTCATGGAGATCAATTTACTTACTTAGGGAAACGATACACCAGGGGAGAGGCTACAGTGTAGAGGCAAATACACCCTGATTAGTTTTTTCTTATATTCCTTTTTGCAATTCCAGACATTAAACAATTAAAAAAAAATTCCTCTAACGAATAACCCAAAGATATAGCAGGGAACGCTTGACAGGGTCAAATTTAACTCATTAGTGTATTGAGACATGAAACATGTTTCCAGAAGCCATGTGTATGTTTCTTATTTATGCCTACATAACACATCATTACAAATTTTCTCCCTCTTTTCTTGCAGTGGCTCTCTCTGAAATTCGTCTGACTCAGTCTGGTGGAGGAGTAATCAAGCCCGGAGAATCCCTGCGACTGACCTGTAGTATCTCTGGTCACACCATCACGTCGGATAATAGGGATTGGAGCTGGATCCGCCAGCCCCCCAACAAAAGAATGGAATGGATAGGGAGGGGATACTACAGTAGTTCAAGATGGAACACGAATTATGCTTCATCCTTCCAGAGCAGGGTCTCCATCTCTCTTGATTCTTCCAAGAATGAATACAATCTCCAACTGAGCTCCCTGACAGTTGCTGATACGGGCACATATTACTGTGCTGGAGAAAGACACAGTGAGAGAGAGCAATCAGGCATCTGTACAAAAAGGGGAAGGGGGAGTGAGGCCATTATGTGGTGCAGCAAGATCTCCCTCCAAGGCACAGTTTCAATTCGCTTCCAGCAGAATTCCAAAGTTGCATCTTGCTTAGAACAAAGCTCTTAAACAGAATCACTTCCTTATGTATCTTGATTCCCCAGTGCAACCTTTGCATGAATCATGCCATGCAGAGCACCTTGGAATAACCTAGCTGTGTAATCTGGAAAATGTTGCTAAGCATTCTTCAGGCAACAGGGCTTCACCTACATTAAAAAACAAAACAAAACTTTCATGTGTGGATTGAAGTCCAAGGTTTGTCTCTACTATGAGCATCTACTATAAGCTTACTATGACAAAAGGGCATCATCTGAATGGTAGTATCCTCAGGACAGAGACCTATGCTGTGCATATGTTGCATTTTGAAGGTCCATGGCTACTGACGATGTGAAAGTATTAATTAATTAATTAATTAATTAATTAATTATAGTACTCTACTGCCAACCACAATTATCTTATGGTGGTTTACAAAAATAAAGCAATAAAACTACATGGGTTAGTAACCCATAGGGGTGGTTGGCACCATATGTGCTCTACACCACCACTCGCTCTGGGCCACCCTGGTGCCCCCCAAGTGCAGTTATGGGGCAGGAATTATGGAGGTCCATCCTTCCCTATGGGGAAGAACTTTACAGATGTGCAAACTCCATTACATCTTTAAAAATCAGCCCTCTGCCCAATTCCTTTGAAATAATTCTGGCAGCTTCCTTGCTCCCACTGAGCAATACCACACCCACCCTACCTGCTCTGGGACACCCCTCCCCCCCACACACATTAAGCTATACTTTTGCTGAAACTTCCATTCTTCCCTATGGGGAAAATCCTATACCAAAAATCAGCCCTTTGCCCAGTTCCTCTGAAATTTGGGTGGTAGTTTTCACCCATTGGGAACTACCACCCCCACCCACTAGTTTTTCCCCAGGGCCATTTTTTAAAATCCAAAATGTTTCCAATGTGTGTGTGTGTGTGTGTGTGTGTGTGTGTGTGTGTGTGTTTCGGATTGGCTGATTTCGAACAAAGAACAAAATGGGGGTGTTTCGGATTAGGCCCAAAAACAAAACAGTGGGGGGGCGGGAACGCACAACCCTACTGCTCACCCACAAGCTCCACAATCTGGAAAGACTGTTCAACCTAAAGCTTCAAACTTTATGGGCAGTGAAACCTCTCTATCTGGGATCACAGTCCCTTTTACACCCGAACACCCAGCAAGTCCTGAATATGCAAAGTAACACTTTTCTTAGGGTCATCCTTAAATAGAAGACTGTGACATCTCACAGCCCATCTTGGAAGACACAATAGAGTCCTCAGTCCTATTTCTCACTCTCTTCTCTATGCTTCAGCAGGGTCAGTGCTCATGGGCATTTATTTACTTACTAAGGACAATGATTCACCAGGGGAGGCTACGGTGTGGAGGCAAATACTGTCACCCTGATTCATTATTTCCCAAACTCCTTTTTTGCAATTCCAGACATTAAACCATTAAAAACTGTGTTTTACTCCCCCCCCTTACTAATAACCCAAAGATATAGCAGGGGACATTTAACAATTAGGGTCAAATTAAATGCATGCAAGTACTTAGACATGAAACATGTTTCCAGAAGCCATGTGTGTGGTTCTTATTTGTAATTCCAAAAAAACATCATTGCAAACTAATACTTTCTCCCTCTTTCCTTCTAGTGGTGTATGATCCATTCTTGCTCTTAAAAATTAATAATACAAGCAATATTTCAGAAATGGCTGGTATGGAAATTAAAACATTAGCATATGATAGAGTGATGCTCGTCATGAAAGCAGTGTCCGAAGCAAAGAAGCAGCTCCAGATACCTCCTGATTGCAAGATCTGCAGAGCTCATCCCCAAGGTGCAAACCTCCTCTTCAGGGGAGTGAACGCAATTCTAGCATGAGTTTGAGTCTTATTCACAGTCCCTTTTATACCTGGACATCCAGCAGGCACTGAATATGCAAACCGACCCCTTTGTTAAGGTTCTCCTTAAATAGAAGCTTTGGGATCTTAGAGGTCACCTTGGAAGACAGAATGGAGTTCTTAGTCCTCTGTCTCATTGCCTTCTCTATGCTTAAACATGGTCAGTGTTCACAGGGATTTATGTATTTATCTAGGTATATAACATATGGGGGCAGGTGATGGCGTGGGGGCAATACTGTCATCCAGTGTTCCCTCTAATAGGGATTCCCAGATGTTGTTGACTACTACTCCCAGAATCCTCTGTTGTAATGGCCTTTGGTTGGGAATTATGGAAGTTGTAGTCAACAACATCTAGGGATTCCTGTTATAGGGACCACTGGGTTCATCCTTATTCATTTTTTCCATATTCCTTTCTGCAGTTCCAGACATTAAATCATCTAACAATTGCACTTTACATTTGTTTCCTTACTAATAGCTCATATATAGATATGAGGAAAAGATTAACACTTGTATTTAAATTAGTGTATTGACACAGGGAAAATATTATCAGAAGCCTTTTGTATGCTTCTTATTTATCTCTGTAAAAACAAAATCACAGATTAATGTTTCCCTTTCTACTAGTGGCTCTCTCTGAAATTCAGCTGACTCAGTCGGGTGGAGGAGTGATGAAGCCTGGAGTGTCCCTGCGGCTGACCTGTAGTGTCTCTGGTCAAACCATCACATCGGATGCTCGGGATTGGAACTGGATCCGCCAAGCCCCCAACAAGGGACTGGAATGGATAGGAAGGGGATACTATAGTAGTGGGACCTGGTACACCAACTATGCCTCAGCCTTCCAGAGCAGGGTCTCCATCTCGCTTGATTCTTCCAAGAACGAATTCGATCTCCAGTTGAGCTCCCTGACAGCTGCCGACACGGCCACATATTACTGTGCCATGAGACCCAGTGGCACACAGCAATTTGACATCTGTACAAAAAGGGGAAGAGGGAGTTTGATCAACAGGCCCTAACGTGGTGCTGCAAGGTCTCCGGCCAAGGCACAGTGACAATTGGCCTCCAGCAGGATTCCCAAATGGCATGTTGTTTAGAACAGGATTGCTTCCCGAAGTGTCTTCATTCCCCAGAGCAGCCTATGTCTGAATCATGTCAAAGCAGAGCACCTTGGAAGAGCCTAGCTATGTACCTGGGAAGCGTTTTTAATAGTTAAGCAGGGAACAGGCATCATACATTAGAAAACTACCCCGTCTGGATACTTCTCCAGGAATTGTCTCTACTATAAAACAAAAGGGCAGCATCCTCAGGGCAGAGACCTCTTCTCTGCTTATGCTACACGGTAAAGTGTGATGGACAAGGATGAAGCTACAGCACCAAGGAGGACTTGCTGCTCACAGCAACTTTTCACTAGCAAACACAATTGCACTTGTCACACTATTAGTTCTCATTCCCAGCAGCAGGGGGCAGTATTTACAGATTGCCATTTTTCTCTGTCCCTAAATCACTTATGATTCTGTGCTGCTATAATAGTCTTCCTCCCTAGGCATTTGTTTGTTCCTCAGATCATTGTGCTATTCTTGTTCTTCGATCTTGTATCCCTCTGCAATCTTTACATCGGACTGTAGTCAGCCCTTTGGGGCAGGACCACAGTTGAACCTGAGCCCACAACAGCACAGCTTTGAAAAGAACCAGGCAGATTGTCAAAGGTCATGCACATCCACACACCCCACCCCGAAAGGCAATTGATCTACACACAACAGTGTGAAACAACAACGATGAAGTGCACACTGCCCCATGCAGTGTGCACACTGCCCCACTGGCCAATGAGGGTAAATTTTACCCTTAAATTTCCTTAAATGGAATAAAGAGGCAATTGCCAGCAGATCAGCCCATCCTTTCGTTGGCCAATCTGCAAGCTGGAAGGGCCTGAAATTCAAACAGATGTCAAAACTCAAAATGGAGACTGAAGGAGAAAGACTTTTCGCGATTGCAAAATGGAGTTCCAAAACAGCCAAAACAACAAAAGGTTTTGTATCCAATACAGGATACAAAATTTTGGGTACAAAATGTTTCAGGAACAAAATTTTCTGTTTTGAGCATTGGGTATTTTGTTTTGGCTACAAAACAGCCTAAATGGCCTGTTTGGGGCACAAAATGTTTTGTAACCGAAACAAAACGCACACCCCTATTTTTAATTGGGTTACACTCTAATGCACAATAAAAAAATGTGCAATAAAAAAATCCGAATTGTGTGTGAAGTGCTCCCTGATAGCTTGCAGGGATCTTGCATGGTGGACATTTAGAAAACACACACCACCATTCTGGAGGAAATGCAAACTAAAAGCCAGGTGCGAAAAACTTCTTGGAGCAAAAGTGATCATGCCCCCCATGTCTTTGCTGCAGAAGTATAAGGACACGATTTTTAAAAAAATTCTCAATAGGCCCTTTTTCTCTTACTCCTATACAAATACTATCACATACACTTGCCATACAGAAAGATACTCGCTCCCAAATCCCAAAGACAGGACATATATAATGGAATAAACTCTGTGCAATGTCGTGTTGCAATGTGCATGTAATCGTGTGCAGTACATCGGTCATCCTCCCAAATTCTGCTTGTGTTACTTTGGCAAATGCCAAGGATGCCATATCGGTAATGACAACAACAGCTTTATGCACACAGCAACATTTCATTCAGGAAACTCCAGAACAGGCATTCTCAGTGTGCGATTTGTTACCACTTCCTCCCAGCTGAAGGTCATAGGGGTTTCAACACATGACAGGTGCGACACCCTCCCTTGGAAAAAGCATTCAAGGTGAGAAAAGGGATTATCTGTGGGGAGGTAAGTCCTAGCAGCCTTCCTCCCTGTTTGATTGTGAGAAAGGGCTCACTATTTCATTACATGCTTGAGATATATAAAGTGTATTTCATTGTGCTGCATAATAATTGGGTTATATCTCCTCAAAACCAACCCCAGTAGCACATCCATATTTTTGCCATGTGAATTAGTTGGGCTAAGGTGGGCAGCGTACTACACTTTTGAACTAGAGTAAAAGGTTTTATCTTACTTAATCTGATAGCTAGTGTTAGAGAATGATAATATAGAGGACTGCTATTCACTAGGATTTGATTGAGTAAAATCTGTAGCACTACAACAAATATTTATCTATCTACAGCTTTTCAACAAAGCGATTTACATAGAAAAATGAATAATACATCAATTATTTACAAAGCGATTTGCATAGAAAAATAAATAATACATCAATAAAATGGTCTCTTGTCCCCAAAGGGCTCACAATAGAGCCAGCATGATATAGTGATTAGAGTGTAGGACTAGGACTGGGGAGACCCGAGTTCAAATCCCCATTCAGCCATGATACTAGCTGGGTGACTCTGGGCCAGTCACTTCTCTCTCAGCCTACCTACTTCACAGGGTTGTTGTTGTGAGGAGAAAAGTATGTAGTACACTGCTCTGGGCTCCTTGGAGGAAGAGCGGGATATAAAATGTAAAATAAAATAAATAAAATAATAAATAAAATAAAATCTAAAAAAACCCAAAACCCCACACACATATACCAGCAACAGCCACTGGAGGGATGCTGTGCTGGGGCTGAATAGGGCCAATTGCTCTCCCCCTGCTAAATATAAGAGAATCACCACTTTAGAAAGGTACCTCTTTGCTCCATTAGCAGGGGTCAAAAATACCATCTGCATTTCATTGTTTTGTTTTATTAATAATTCAAGCATGATTCAGAAATGGGTGACGTATCAAATATATCACTGATGTATTACACAGCAATCCTGAAAGCAGCATCATAAGCAAAGAAGCAGCTCCAGATATCTCCTGAACACACGATCCGTAGAGACTGTTCACCCACAAGCTCCACAATCTGGAGAGACTGCTCAACCTCAAGCTTCAAACTGGCTCCTTTGGGGGAAGTGAAACCTCTCTATCTGGGATTCACAGCCCCTTTTATACCCGAACACCCAGCAAGCCCTGAATATGCAAACTGACTCCTTTCTTAGGGTCCTCCTTAAATAGAAGCCTGTGGCATCTCACAGCCCACCTTGGAAGACACAATGGAGTCCTCAGTCCTATTCCTCACTCTCTTCTCTATGCTTCAGCAGGGTCAGTGCTCATGGGCATTTATTTACTTACTAAGGACAATGATTCACCAGGGGAGGCTACGGTGTGGAGGCAAATACTGTCATCCTGATTCATGATTTCTCAAACTCCCTTTTTGCAATTCCAGGCATTAAACCATTAAAAACTGTGCCTTTCTTTCCCCCCTAACTAATAACCCAAAGATATAGCAGGGGAAATGTAACAATTAGGGTCAAATTTAATGCATGGGAGTTTGGAGAAATGAAACATGTTTCCAGAAACCATGTGTGATGTCCTTATTTGTAATTCCAAAAAAATATCATTACAAATTAATTTTTCTTCCTCTTTCCTTCTAGTGGCTTTTTCTGAAATTCGGCTGAGTGAGTCTGGTGGAGGAGTGCTGAAGCCTGGAGAATCCCTGCGACTGACCTGTAGGGTCTCTGGTCACACCATCACATCGGACACTAGGGATTGGAGCTGGATCCGACAGGCCCCCAACAAAGGCCTGGAAGGGATAGGGAAGGGATGGTACGACAGTGGTAGTTCTCAATGGAAGCCAAGTTATGCCCCAGCCTTCCAGAGCAGGGTCTCCATCTCGCTTGATTCTTCCAAAAATGAATATGATCTCCAGCTGAGCTCCCTGACAACTGCCAATACGGCCACATATTACTGTGCCAGAGAGAGACACAGTGACACAGAGCAATCTGGCATCTGTACAAAAAGGGGAAGCAGGAGTTTCCTAAACTGGCCATTATGTGGTGCTGCAAGATCTCCCTCCAAGCCACCGTTTCAGTTGCTTCAGGCAGGATTTCAAAACTTGCATGTTGTTTAGATCAAAACTGTGCTTTCCCTGAAACTGAATCACTTCCTTGCGTATCTTGATTCCTCGGAGCAACCTGTGTTTGGATCATGCCAAATAGAGCACCTTGGAAGGGGTGGATACCATCAAGCGATATCATCTGGAAAACTTTCCTAATCATTCTTGAGACAACAGGGCTTCACCCAAGGTTAAAAAAGAAAAGAAAACCCCACAAAAAAACTATCATCTGTGGATTCTGGATTGGCATTTGTCTCTACTACTACAAATTTAATCCAAGACAAAAGGGCATCATTTGAACTGTAGTATCCACAGGGCAGAAAGCTCTCTCTGCTTATGTTACCCACCCCCCCAGGAATACACTTGATTTGGCCCTTCTATTCCACACGTGGAAGAATGTTCAACTGGGCTTTAGAAAAAGCTATTCTTAGCTTCACATCAATGGCATCTCTTAGATGTAATGCATATAGGTGAAGTGATATCGATGTAGAATGGATCTGAATGACCACCTCTTATATCAGTCACTTGAATCGCCTTCTGAATAGCATTAAGTCACGACAAAATAGCACATGGCCCTATCAAAGCCTAAGATAATAACAAGTGTGTTGAAAGACACATATTTGAGAAAGCAAACTACATTTTGTATCTCCGGGTACTATAACCCACCAAAAGTGATTGTTGCTCACCAAAGGGAAGAGAAAAATTTGGAATTTTCAGCCCTGTAAAATAATAATTTTAACTGCAAAAATGGAGAAGGAGTCATCTCTGGGCTACCACAAATATCCAATGGAAAGACTCCGTTTTCACCTCGCTAGCTTGAAGAGAAAGCTTTTAGGTTTCTTTCTGCACTTCACTGTGGGTTTTGCCATTAAGTCACAGTGTTCATCTTTGTGGCAAAAAAATGCAATGATATAAAGATCAATAGTATTTTCATAATCAAGATCAGCAGCAGTATCACCACCACGAGTTCAGAAGAAAATACTGGGAAAGTTCAAGGAACATATGATGTCTTTGTGAAGACTATCCATAGAATTTCATATGCCCACCTAACATCACAGAAGGGGAATATAATAAGAAGCAATATCTACACTAGTTTCTGAACCATCTCACCTTCCATTGTTCAGGCAAAAACATTATTTCATTACAGGCTTGAGAAATGTGCTATATACTCTTCGGGTTGTATCTCCTCAAAACCAGCCCTGGTAGAAAATTCATATTTTAGCCCTGCAGAAGAGTGATGGAGTGGGAGATGGTGATTCTAAGATGGGCTCATGGAATTGAACTTGATAAAAACTTCTGAAAGCTAGCGCCAGACAATAATTCTAAGGAGGGCTGCATTCTGGTGGGTCAGTGGGATTTACTTCTAAGTAAATGTGGAGCAACAAAGTGTACCCTCCCAGAATTCTTTCTGGAATATAAAGGTGTATGATCCACTCTTGCTTTTTAAATTAATAATACAAGCAATATTTGAGAAATGGCTTGTATAGAAATTAAAACATTAACATATGATACAGTGATGCTCGTCAAGAAAGCAGTGTCCGAAGCGAAGCAGCAGGTCCAGATATCTCCTGATTGCAAGATCTGCAGAGAACATCCCCAAGGTGCAAACCTGCTCTTTAGGGGAGTGAATGATCTTCTAGCATGAGTTTGAGTCTTATTCACAGTCCCTTTTATACCTGTACATTCAGCAGGCACTGAATATGCAAACCAACCCCTTTGTTAGGGTTCTCCTTAAATAGCAGCTTTGGCATCTTAGAGGACACCATGGAAGACAGAATGGAGTTCTTAGTCCTCTATCTCATTGCCTTCTCTACGCTTAAACATGGTCAGTGTTCACAGGGATGTATGTATTTATCTAGGAAAATAATATATGGGGGCAGGTAATGGTGTGGGGGCAATACTGTCATCCAGTGTTCCCTCTAATAGGGATTCCCAGATGTTGTTGACTACTACTCCCAGAATCCCCAGCTGTAATGGCCTTTGGTTGGGGATTATGGGAGTTGTAGTCAACAACATCTGGGAATTCCTATTAGAGGGACCACTACTGTCATCCTTATTCATTTTTCCCCATATTCCTTTCTGAAGTACCAGACATTAAATCATCTAACAATTGCACTTTACATTTGCTTCCTTACTAATAACCCATATATAGATATGAGAAAATGATTAACACTTACGGTTAAAATAGAGTATTGACACAGGGAAAATATTATCAGAAGCCTTGTGTATATTTCTTATTTATCTCTGTAAAAACAGAATCGCAGATTAATAAATGTTTCCTTTTTCAGTTGACTCAGTCTGCCTCCAGCAGGATTCCCAAATGGCATGTTGTTTAGAACAGGATTGCTTCCTGAAGTGTCTTCATTCCCCAGAGCGGCCTATGCCTGAATCATGTCAAGCAGAGCACCTTGGAAGAGCCTAGCTATGTACCAGGGAAACGTTTTTAATAGTAAAGCAGGGAACAGGCATCATACCTTAGAAAACTACCCCATCTGGATACTTCTTCAGGAATTGTCTCTACCATAAAACAAAAGGACAGCATCCTCAGGGCAGAGACCTCTTCTCTTCTTATGCTACACGGTAAAGTGTGATGGACAGTGTGTATGGTGCGACCACAGTTGGAGTACTGTGTACAATTCTGGTCACCACATCTTAAAAAGGACATTGTTGAACTGGAGAAGGTACAGAAGAGGGCAACCAAGATGACCAGGGGCCTAGAGCACCTTTCTTATGAGGCAAGACTACAACACCTGGGGCTTTTTAGTTTAGAAAAAAGATGACTGTGGGGAGACATGATAGTGGTCTATAAGGTCATGCATGGTGTGGAGAAAGTGGAGAGAGAGAGATTCTTTTCCCTCCCACACAACATTAGAACCAGGGGTCACTCGATGAAATTGATTGCCAGGAGGTCTAGGGCCAACAAATGGAAGTACTTTTTCACACAACGCGTGATCCACTTGTGGAACTCTCTGCCACAGGATGTGGTGAAAGCCAGCAACCCGGATGGCTTTAAGAAGGGTTTGGATGACTTCATGGAGGAGAGGTCTATCAACGGCTACTAGTCAGAGGGCTATAGGCCACCTCCAGCCACAAGGGCCGGGTGCCTCTGAGTACCAGTTGCAGGGGAGTAATGGCAGGAGAGAGGGCATGCCCTCAATTCCTGACTGTGGCTTCCAGCGGCATCTGGTGGGCCACTGTGCGAAACAGGATGCTGGACTAGATGGGCCTTGGGCCTGATCCAGCAGGGCTGCTCATATGTTCTTATGACAAAGATGATGCTACAGCACTAATGACACCAAGGAGGACTTGCTGCTCACAGCAAATTTTCACTAGCAAACCCAAGTGTACTCATCACACTATCAGTTCTCATTCCCAGCAGCAGTGGGCAGTATTTACTGATTGCCGTTTTCCTGCTCCCTGAATCACATATGATTTTGTGCTGCTATAATCGTCTTTCCCCTAGGCATTTGTTTGTTACTCAGATCATTGTGCTATTCTTGTTCTTCCATTTTATATCCCTCTGCAATCTTTACATGGGACTGTAGTCAGCCATTTCGGACAGGGCCACAGTTAAGCCTGATCCTCTGTTGCCAGATTTGGCTTTTTTAAAGCCAAATATTGGGTTACGGCCCATTTGACTCACGAGTATACCCCTGAGGTTCTGGCCACCCTGGCGCCCTGAGCCCACATTGCCCATACCCCAAATCATTTCCTCATCCAGCTCTGAATCATCATGACCTCTTTGGTCATAAATATGGGGGAGAAATGAATGAATGGAAGTGCGTGTCCCATAAGGCAGGACCACCAGCCAAAGAGAGCCCACAGTCCAACTCTTCTGGCCTACCAGGAATGAAACAATCCTCCTCTTTATGAAGTCCCTTAAGGCAGCAGAAATAGGAGCCTTCTGGACCAATCCTACCACCCTCTTACGACTGAGTTTGCAAAAGGAAGGGCAATTCTCTTCAGGGAAGAGAATTCCATAGGGGAATTCTCTCCGGGGGCAAGAGAATTCCTTATACCCTGTTTGAAAAAGTGCTTCCTTTTGTTGGTCCAAAATTGCCTGGCTGAAATTGCATGGCTACAGTTTTGCAGGACAAACTGAAAAGATCAATGACCATATCCTGCACTTGTCAAGACCATAAAGTCATCTATACATTATCGACTGCCTACTTTACAGGAAAAGAAGCGATTGATTATGTGCCGTCAAGTCAGTGTCTACTCTAGGGATGTGCACAAATTGATTATTTGATTCAATTTGTGCTCCAAACAAATCACCTCTGATTTGTAGTATGTCTTGTGCAGTAAATCAGCCATCACCCCAAATTCTGCTTGTGTTACTTTGGCAAGTGCCAAGGACACCATATCAGTAATGACTACAACAACAACAACAACAACAACAACAGCTTGCTGCACACAGTGACATTTCATGCAGGAAACTCCAGAATAGGCATTCTCAGTGTATGGTTTGTTACCACTTCTTCCCAGCTGAAGAACACAGAAGTTTCAACACATGACAGGTGCGACACTCTGCCTTGGAAAAAGCATTCAAGGTGAGAAAAGGGATTAATTGTGGGGAGGTAAGACCTAGCAGCCTTCCTCCCTGCTTGCTCTCGATCCCTTTCTCACCAATCATGAGAAAAGGCTCACTATTTCATTTCATGCTTGAGAAATGTAAAGTGTATTTGGTTGTGCTGCATAATAATTGGGTTGTATCTTCTCAAAACCAACCCCAGTAGCACATCCATATTTTTGCCATGTGAATTAGTTGGGCTAAGGTGGGCAGCGTACTACACTTTTGAAGTGGAGTACAAGTTTTTACCTCACTTAATCTGATAGCTAGTGTTAGAAAATAATATTATAGAGCAAGGATTCTCAACGTTGGGCCCCCAGATGTTCATTTTACTTCAACTCCCATAATCCCCAGGCCCAGTGGCCTTTGACTGGGGATTATGGGAGTTGAAGTCCAAGAACATCTGGGGGCCCAACGTTGAGGATCCCTGTTGAGGACTGCCATTCACTGGGTTTTGATTCTGAGTAACTTCTGTAGCATGACTACAGCTATCTATCTATCTACAGATTTTCAACCAAGTTCGCAAAGCAATTTACATAAAAAAATTAATAATACAGCAATAAAATGGTCTCCTGTCCCCAAAGGCCTCTCAATCGAAAAACAATAACAACAACAACAACAATAACAACAACATAACAGCAATAGCCACTGGAGGGATGCTGTGCTGGGGCGGGATATGGCAAGTTGCTCTCCCCTTGCTAAATATAAGAGAATCACCACTTTAAAAGGCATCTCCTTGCACAGTTAGCGGGGGTCGAAAATACCATTTGTATTTCATTGTTTTCTTTTATTAATAATTCAAGCAATTTCATGGCTGACATATCAATTAAAACATGAATGTATTAGACAGCAGTCATTATCATGAAAGCAGCATCATAAGCAAAGAAGCAGCTCCAGATATCTCCTGAACACACGATCCGTAGAGACTGCTCACTCACAAGCTCCACAATCTGGAGAGACTGCTCAACCTCAAGCTTCAAACCGGCTCCTTTGGGGGAAGTGAAAACTCTCTATCCTGGATTCACAGTCCCTTTTATACCCAAACACCCAGCAAGCCCTGAATATGCAAACTAACTCCTTTCTTGGGGTCCTCCTTAAATAGAAGTCTGTGGCATCTCGGAGCCCACCTTGGAAGACACAATGGAGTCCTCAGTCCTTTTTCTCACTCTCTTCTCTATGCTTCAGCACGGTCAGTGCTCCTGGGGATTGATGTACTTACTAAGGACAATGATTCACCAGGGGAGGCTACGGTGTGGAGGCAAATACTGTCACCCTGATTCATGATTTCTCAAACTCCTTTTTTGCAATGCCAGGCATTAAACCATTAAAAACTGTGCTATACTCCCCCCACCCCCACTAATAACCCAAAGATATAGCAGGGGACATAAACAATTAGCAATTTGGGTCAAATTTAATGCATGAGAGTACTCAGAAATGAAGCATGTTTCCAGAAGCCATGTGTGTGGTTCTTATTTGTAATTCCAAAAAACATCATTACAAATTAATACTTTCTCTCTCTTTTCTTCTAGTGGCTTTTTCTGAAATTCGGCTGAGTGAGTCTGGTGGAGGAGTGCTGAAGCCTGGAGAATCCCTCCGACTGACCTGTAGTGTTTCTGGCCACATCATCACATCAACTAGCCATGATTGGGGCTGGATCCGACAGGCCCCCAACAAAGGCCTCGAATGGATAGGGAAGGGATGGTTCGACAGTGGTAGTTCTCAATGGAAGCCACGTTATGCCCCAGCCTTCCAGAGCAGGGTCTCCATCTCGCTTGATTCTTCCAAAAATGAATATGATCTCCAGCTGAGCTCCGTGACAGCTGCCGATACGGCCACATATTACTGTGCCAGACAACACAGTGACACAGAGCAATCTGGCATCTGTACAAAAAGGGGAAGCAGGAGTTTCCTAAACTGGCCATTATGTGGTGCTGCAAGATCTCCCTCCAAGGCACAGTTTCAGTTGCTTCTGGCAGGATTTCAAAACTTGCATGTTGTTTAGAACAAAACTGTGCTTTCCCTGAAACCGAATCACTTCCTTAAGTATTTTGATTCCTCAGAGTAACTTGTGTTTCGATCATGCCAAATAGACCAACTTGGAAGAGGTGGATCCCACCTAGCTATTTCATCTAGAAAACTTTCCTAATTATTCTTCAGGCAATAGGGCTTCACCTATATTTAAAAAGAAAACTCCACAAAAACAAACCAACTATTGTCTGTGGGTTCTGGTTTGGCATTTGTCTCTACTACTACAAGTTTAATCCAAGACAAAAGGGCATCATTTGAACTGTAGCATCCTCAGGGCAGAGAGCTTGGGAGTTTGGAAGGAGAGCAGTCTTATTCTGTAACTCAATATCAGTAAAACGTTGGTATACCGGAGATTTTGCTCTCTTGAATCCCAGCTCCAACAGATGTATGGCGTCTAAACCTAACATGAGTAATTTATTAATTATCCCCACAGACCAAGCAGGCTGAGGGGTGAGAGATATTAGACCTACCGGCTGTAAATAAGTTTTCAGCCAGTAGTTGATAATAATCCTCCAGGCCCTGGTCTCCACCTTTAATAGCCCTGCCTCTTGCCGGAGTACTGCATTAGCAGTACCTTTAGGGGTATTAAACAAGGCTCTAAGAAAGCCAGATTGAATTATTTCTAACACAGGTAAGTTGTTATAAGGGCCCAATTGTTCCTCAAAGTAAGTTGTGTTAGGGATTTAGCTATAAACAGCCTAATGGCTGCAGGAATAAAGCCTCTACCTTTGGTTCTATAAAATCTAAGTATAGCTGCAGTGCTCCTTTGAGAAGAATCAACTACTGATTGAATACGAGCAGTCAACTTTCCATTGTATTGACAGACTACACCCAGATACTTAAAACATATCACCTGATCAATGTTGTGACCATCAATCTGCCAAGAAGAGTTTTTAAACCTATTGTTAAAACACATTATTTTAGTTTTGGTATAATTAATGGTTAAATGCTCTTCCTGAAAATGTAGGGCCAAAATTCCTAAAGCTCAATTTAGTCCAACCTTAGTCTGTGATAAAATGATAGTATCATCTACATACATGATGCATACAGCTTTTCCCCAGCTAATTTTTGAGCATGATTGTCTATATTCTGAAGTCATTTTATGAGAGAGTAGATATAAATATTAAATAAAAGGGGGCCAATAGGCATCCTTGTCTCACACCTTTCTGTGTAGGAATTACGTTTGACAGACATGACATGACCCTCATGACTAAATCTCACTGGTATTCTCATGAAGCTTAATGATCAGAAGCAATAAATGTTTGTCAGTTGTAGTACTAGCATGTTTTGACCATAGATGTCCCCTAGAAATAGTATCAAAAGCAGCTTTAAAACCAACGGAAGCAGCAAAAAGTGAACCTTTTGCAGATCGCACATGGTTCTCAATTAAATAATGCAAAATTAGACCGTGATCTATGGTTGATCTGCCATATCTAAAGCCGGCCTCTTCATCTTCTAAATAGCCTTCCATTCACATAGTTTAAGACAAAGATGTTTAGTATATAGCTTACTAATTATGTTTAGGAGGCGTATTGGTTTGTAATTGGCCAGATCCACCCTAAACCCTTCTTGAAAATAGGGACTATAATGGCAAGGCCCCAGTCTTGAGGAATTTGAGCTGTTCAATCAATGTAAGTAAATAATGCAGCCAAGACTGGGGCCCACCAATCCTCATTCGATTTTCATAAATCAGGCAAGATAAAATCACTGCCTGGAGTTTTCCTTCTCTTTAGCTGTTGCATTAGTTGTTTAACTGCAGATACAATAACCGGGGGCCACAGAGGAGTGGAGTGGAGTGGAACAATTGGTGGAATAATAATAATAATAATTTGATTTCTATTATTAATTTGATTTCTTCTATTCAAATGTTTTTATGCTGGTCATTATAAAGGGTAGAAAAATGATGTCCCCAAGTCTTGGCAGTAATTGTATTAGCCATATAATTATGTGCTAGGTTGGAACAAGAGGATGTTAATCTCCAAAACTCCACAGTATTTTAGTCTCAACAGATCTAATAAAGGCCGACCAGTTTTCGTGGACTGCAGCTTTTTAAAGAAATCCTCAAGAGTGCTTTATAGGCTCTTTGTCTTTCCAAAACTCCCAGCTTTGGGAGAGAGCAATCTGGCATGTGTACAAGGGGGAATGTGGCAAACAGGCCATTATGTGGTGCTGCAAGATCTCCCTCCAAGGCACAGTTTCAATTTGCTTCCAGCAGGATTCCAAAGTTGCATCTTGCTTAGAACAAAGCTCTTAAACAGAATCACTTCCTTATGTATCTTGATCCCCCAGAGCAACTTTTGCATGAATCAGGCCAAGCAGAGCACCTTGGAATAACCTAGCTAGAAAACGTTCCTACTCATTCTTCAGGTAACAGGGCTTCACGTACATTAAAAAACAAAACAAAACAAAACTATCATGTGTGGATTGTAGTCCAAGATTTATCTCTACTATGAGCTTAATCCAAGACGAAAGGGCATCATTTCATTTGAACAGTAGTATCCTCAGGAGAGAGACCTAGGCTCTGCATAGGTTACATTTTGAAGGTCCATGGCCACTGATGATGTAGAAGTAGTAATTAATTAATTGATTGATTGATTATAGTTCTGTACTGCCAACCACAAAGCTCTCATGGTGGTCTACAAAAATAAAGCTATAAGACTACCATTAAAACCAAACAGTTACAACTATTTAAATAACTGAAAATGGCAGTGACAAAAATAAAACCAACTTACAGCTGGTCAAACTCTTGCTTAAATAGAGGCTTAAGATCTCTTTTGAAGGCTACCAGAGAAGGGGAAACTTTTATATCCATGGGGAACTCATTCCAAAGTCCTGGCAGCTATGGAAAAAACCTGGCCCTAACTTGCCACCAGATTTGCTTCAATTTGCTTCCAACAGGATTCCAAAATTGCATCTGGAGATCAACCTGGCTCCTGCATAGTTTGCATAGTTTCCAAACTATGTATAAAGGCAGCCCCATGTACTGTGCATTGCAGTAGCCAGGACTGAAGGTTACCAGCATATGTACCGTTAATTTTAGGTCATTCTCCTCCAAGAATGTCCATAGCTGGCATATCTGTCTAAGCTGACAAAAAGCACTCCTGACCACTGCCTACGCCTGGGAAACCAGAGAGAGGCCTGGGTCAAGAAATACTCCCAAATGATGTGCCTGTTCTTTCTGGGGTAGTTCCACCCTTCCAGAACAGGCAGTTCTAATCCATCTTTGGAGTTACAACTAGACTTGTAAAAGAATATTCTTCTGCAATTATTTAGCATAGGAGATAGGAAGCTGCCTTATACTGAATCAGATTATTGGTCCATCTATCTCAGTATTGTCTACCTAGACTGGCAGCAGCTTCTCCAAGACTGCAGGCAGGAGTGTCTCTCTGCCCTATATTGGATATGCCAGGAAGGGAATTTGGAACCTTCTTGCCCAGAGTGGCCCCAGCCCCTAAGGGTAATATCTTACAGTGCTCACATGTAGTCTCCCATTCAAATGCAAAGTAGAGCAGACCTAGCTTAGCAAAGAGGACAGTTCATGCTTTGAGTTATTCTACTCATTCCATTAAATGTATCAGAGAATATTCTGTTACCAGTCTAGTTACAACCTCTCACAATAAGTACCTCCACCTTGCTTGGATTCAGCCTCAATAAGTCAAGCAATGTTTCAGAAAGTGCTGACATAAATTAAACCAGATGTGTTATACAGCAGACATCATCATGAGAGCAGCATCATAAGCAAAGAAGCAGCTCCAGATATCTCCTGATCACAAGGTCTCTAGACCCTGCTCACTCCCAAGCTGCAAATCTGCTCCTTTAAGGGGAGTGAAACTCCACCCAGCATCCGTTCTAGCAGTGATTCACCATCCCTTTGATCCCTAAAGGCCTGGCACACACTGAATATGCAAAGTGACCCCTTTGTTATGGTCTTCCTTAAATAGAAGCCTGGGCCATCTTAGAGCCCACCTTGGAAGACACCATGGAGTCCTACGTCCTATTTCTCACTGTCTTCTCAATGCTTCTTTATGGTCAGTGTTCTTGGGGTCCGATTCATTTATTTAGGAAGAGAATACACTCACCAGGGGAGAGTTATGGTGTGGGGGCTAATACTGTTATTCTTACTCTTGTTTTTTTATTCCATACTCCTTTCTATAATTCCAGATATTAAACCATATAGCAATTGCACATTACGGTTGTTGTTGTTTTTCCTTACTAAGAACCAATACATGTTAGGAAAAGATTAGAAGCAATTTCATGAATTAACGTACTAGGACATGAAACATATTATTAAAGAAACTATGTGTCCAGTTTTTATTTATACATGTGAATACAGAAGTACAAATTGATACAATTCCCTCCTCCGCTTTCTACTAGGGGTTCCTGCTGAAATTCGGCTGACCGAGTCTGGTGGAGGAGTGCTGAAGCCTGGAGAATCCCTGCAACTGACCTGTAGGGTCTCTGGTCACACCATCACATCGGATAATAGGGATTGGAGCTGGATCCGACAGGCCCCCAACAAAGGACTGGAATGGATAGGAAGGGGATACTACTATAATTCAAAATGGAACACCAACTATGCCGCAGCCTTCCAGAGCAGGGTCTCCATCTCGCTTGATTCTTCCAAGAACGAATACGATCTCCGGTTGAGCTCCCTGACAGCTGCCGACACGGCCACATATTACTGTGCCAGAGAGACACAGTGAGACAGAGCAATCTGGAGTCAGTACAAAAAGGGGGAAGTGTGATATTTTGAACAGACCGTTATGTGGTGCTGCAAGATCTCCATCCAAGGCACAATTTCAACAGAAATTGTGTCTTGCTTAGGACAAACCTGTGATTTCTTAGAAACATAATTGCTTCCTTCAGTTTCTTGATCCCCTAGAGCAACTTGTGTATGAATCAGGCCAAACAGAGCACCTTGGAAGAACCTAGCTGTCTAAACTTTCAGTCTCTCCTAATCATGATTCAGCTAAACAGATATCACCTACATCTTAAAAATCCTGTTATAGCTGGATATTTAACCAAGATTTGTCTCTCCTGCAAGTTTAATCCAAGATGAAAGCACAAGATTTGAACTGTAGTATCCTCAGGGCAGGGACCTCACCTCTGCTTATGTTACATTGTGAAAGTCCATGGACACTGGTGACATGACAGCACTAGTGATAACAACAAGGACTTGCTGCTCACAGCCACTTTCCACAGCAAACACAATAGCTCTAGTCATACATCATGTTCAACACTTGTATAACAATGTGTGCACCCGTGTTGGGCAAATTATACAAATTGTGCACATTCAAAACAAAAATGCAAAGGATGTTACATGAGAGTAATATGTAATATGGGGCTTAACTCTTATGCAACAGCATTTTTAAAATGTATTTGTTCAATTTGCACAACCTTTGGTGCACAAAGAAACTCAGTAGTAGGTCAGCCCCTTTTCCTTGCACATACAGAGGGAAATTAAGCACCAAAACACTATTCCATTCTCATTCCTCCAGCAGGGGGCAGCATTGACCTATCACCATTTTTCTCTGCCCCAGAGTCATGTATGATTTCCTTCTGTTATAATCATGTTTTTCCTCTTGACATTTGTTTTGCTATTGTTTTACTTAGATCCTTTTGGAACTCTCGGCAGCTTTCAGTACCATCGACCATGGTATACTTCTGGAACTTCTGTGGAGACTGGGTGTAGGGGGCACTGCTTTGCATGGCTTCAATCATACCTCTTTAGGCAGATTCCAAAAGGTGTTACTTGAAGACTGCTGCTCTACACAGCAAGAGCTTTTGTATGGTGTCTCTCAGGGCTCCATTTTATCTCCAATGCTTTTTAACATCTAAATGAAACCACTGGGAGAGGTCATTGGGGGATTTGGTGCAGGTTGTTATCAGTATGCTGATGACACCCAGATCTATTTCTCCATGTCAACCTGATCAAGCAATGGCATAACTTCCCCAAATGCTTCCCTCGAGGCAGTAATGGGCTGGATGAGGGATAACAAATAGAGACTGAATCCAAACAAGATGGAGCCGTACAACCATTTCTTCAGACAACTCCAAGAACGGGTTCTCCCTCCAGCTGAACTCCCTGATGGCTGCTGACTCAGCTGTCTATTTCTGTGCCAGAGAAAGCACAGTGAGACAAGGTCCATTGGAGCTCTGTACAAAAACAGGAACCTCAATCTCAACAAACATTTCACCTAGAGTTTCAGTGAACAGATTTCAGTGATCAAGTGGGAAAGCCCCTATTGAGGCATATTCAGGAGTTGTTAGTGTTGTTTATTAACCCCCTCATCTTGTAACCACTACTACAGGGGTGGACAAAAATATACCCAGGCATGCTTTTCTTCAGAATTATCCTATTAGAAATGGATCCAAATCAGTGATAGTGCTGAGGGTTCTGCAACATCAGATTGGGAACTTCAGGACCTTCTTAACATGAGCCATCTGGGAGGAGGTTGGAGAAGTTTCTAATGCAAACCTAGGGAGCCCATTCCAATTCAGATTTCTCAGACCTCCTTTGGGAAAAAGTCAAACTTTCTGGAACTCCAAATGGTAGCGATAGTCTGCGCACTCTCTCTCTCTCTCCAATCACAGCATGGAGGGGAGACCGGTCTTCTGCCCTCTATCTGCCCATCTTCCTGCCCATGCCATATCTCCTTTAAAAATATATATTTTAACCCATTTATGCTCACAAGCAGCCAATTCCCAGGTTTCTCCTGTGATTTTCTGATGTAACATCACTTCCCCTTAGATTTTCTGATGTTAGGTTACTTTTCTTCCAGGTTCACAGTGAGTATCCTGGTTACTTTTAAAAGTTCTTTGAAAAGTTGCCCAGGAAAATACCCGATCCTTACCCAAATGCTCATCCTGATCTCAACACCGATCCCAAACACAACCCTGACATTCTGAAGATTCCAAAGGACCATTCACTAACATTTGTGGGGTAAGATTAGATCAGGTTGGACCTGATCCTGACATCTGCATTCATGCACAATAATAATGATTATTGAAGAAAGTCATATTTATTCCAGATCAAAATAATGGGTCCGAATGTTCCATAGCAAGGCAGAGCTGATTCCGATCTGCCCACACTGCTCTGGACATCTAAAGAAGCTGGGCATATATCACTGAGTAGAAGGTGTGGCTGATTTGCCCCTTATCCAGTTCTGACAACAATCAGGGAGGACAAATAGCTACCCAGACATGCTTTTCTCCAGATTGATATGATTAAATATTCACCCAGGTTAGTGATGGTGATTATGAACAAAGTCAATCATTCCAGCTTAAATGAATTAAAAGTAGCAGTTATTCCACCTATTGCAGGATGTATCTCTTTAATTGCAAACATAAACTTGATATATATGTATTTATTTATGGGTATTAAATGCACTTCCTACCAAGATGCAAAAATATCAAGACTGAAGGCTACTTGCAGGAGAGATCATACACAATTTTGCAGGATAGACTGAAAAGATCAGTGGCCATATCCTGTGCTTGTGATGACCATAAAGTCACTGATAAAATATCATCTGCCCACTTTGGGTTGCATTTCCTCAAAACCAACCTTGGCAGTACATCCATATTTTAGCCATGCAGGTGAGTCATGGAGTGATTTAAATTGGTGAAGGTGGGCGAATATATTTTGAACTAGAGTACATGTTTTCACCTCACTTAGTCTGATAGATAGTGTTAGGCAATGATATTATAGAGGGCTGCCATTGCATGGGTCACTGTGATTTGCTTTTGAGTAAACATTTGTAGCGTAAAGTGTACACTTCCAGAATGCTTTCTGAAATATAAAGCCATACCATTTGTATTTTGTTGTTTTGCTTTATTAATATTCCAAGTAATGATCCACAAATTGCTGACATATCAAATAAAATATTAATGTATTATACAGCAGTCATGATCATAAAAGTAGCATCATAAGCAAAGAAGCAGCTCCAGATAACTTCTGATCACAAGATCCATAGAGACTGATCCCCCTACGCTGCAAACCTCCTCCCTTAGGGGGAGTGAAACCTCTCTATCTGGGATTCACAGTCCGTTTTATACCTGAACACTCAGCAAGCCCTGAATATGCAAACTAACTGCTTTCTTAGGGTCCTCCTTAAATAGAAGCCGGGGGCATCTCGGAGCCCACCTTGGCAGACACCATGGAGTCCTCAGTCCTATTTCTCACTCTCTTCTCTATGCTTCAGCATGGTCAGTGCTCATGGGCATTGATTTACTTACTAAGGAAAAAGATACATGTGGGGAGGCTATGGTGTGGAGGCAAATACTGTCACCCTGATTCATTTCCCCCCAAACTCCTTCTTGCAGTTCCAGTGTAATTAAACTGCACTTAATTGACCCCACCTTACCAATAACCAAAATATATAATGGGGAAAGTTTCAGATTTCAAGAATGTGTGCAATGGGGTGTGATAACTCTTTCCAGAAGACTTGTGTATGGTTCTTATTTATAATTCCAAAATACATCATTTCAAATCAATACTTTCTCCCTCTTTTCTTCTAGTGGCTTTTTCTGAAATTCGGCTGACCGAGTCTGGTGGAGGAGTGGTGAAGCCTGGAGAATTTCTAAGACTGATCTGTAGTGTTTCTGGTCACACTATCACATCAACAACTCATTATTGGAGCTGGATCCGTCAGCCCCCCAACAAAGGACTGGAATGGATAGGGAGGGGATACTATAGTAGTGGGACCTGGCACACCAAGTATGCCTCAGCCTTCCAGAGCAGGGTCTCCATCTCGCTGGATTCTTCCAAGAATGAATACAATCTCCAAATGAACTCCCTGACAGCTGCAGACACGGCCACATATTACTGTGCCAGAGACACAGTGACACAGAGCAATCTAACGTCTGCCCAAAAAGGGAAGCTGGAGTTTGGCAAACAGGCCATTTTGTGGTGCTGCAAGTTCTCCTTGATTTCCCTGAAACCGAATCAATTCCTTAAGGATGTTGATTCCCCAGAGCAACCTGTGCTTGAATCATGCCAAACAGAGCACCTTGGAAGAACCTAGCTGCATCATCAGGAAAACATTCCTAATCATTCTTCAGGCAACAGGCATCACCTATATTAAAACCCAAAACCTATCATGTGTGGATTCTGGTTCAGAATTTGTCTCTACTACAAGTTTAATACAAGACAGAAGGGCATCATTTGTACTGTCCTTGGGGCTTAGACCTCTCTTCTGCTTATGTCACTGTATTTTTTCAAGGAATACACTTGATTTGGCCCTTCTATTCCACAAGTGGCTTTAGAAAAAACTAATCTGAGCTTCACATCAATGATATCTCTTAAAGATAGCATTAATAGTTAAAGCAATATATATGTAGAATTGATTTGATTTACCCTATCTTATATCAGCCACTCGAATATGCTTCTCAAAAGCATTAAGTTATGACAAAATAGCACATTAGCATAGCCTAAGATAGATAGTCAGGTGGTATATAAATTAATTAAATGAAAGCCCAATTAAAATCCATCAAGTTGTAGTTAAAATACTTCAAAAAGTCTTGGGAAAGTCCCCATTAAGGCATATTCATTAGTAGTCAGTGTGGTTTATTGACTCCTCATCTTGTAACCATCACTACAGGGGTGGACAAAAATATACCCAGACGTGCAGAATAGCATATTAGAAATGGATCCAAATCAGTGATAGTGCTGAGGGCTCTGCAACATCAGGTTGGAAACTTCAGGATCTTCTTAAAATTGGTCATTTGGGAGGAGGTTGGAGAAGTTTCTGATGCAAACTTAGGGAGCCCATTCCAGTTCAGATTTCTCCAACCTCCCTGGGGGAAAATAATCCAAGCTCTCCAGAGCTACAAATGATGGCATGAGTCTGCTACCTCCCACCTCCCCCCTCTTTTGCTCTCTCATTGCAAATGGATAGGTGGAGAAGACTTTTCTTCTGCCCTCTACCTGCCCATGCATATCTCTTTTTAAAAACTTTAAAAATGTTTTTAGCCCTTTTTTTCCCCAGAAGCAGACAATTTGCGAGTTTCTCTTGTGATTCACTGAAGTTATGTCACTTTCCCTTAGATTCTGTGAAAAAGCTAAGGAAGTCACTTACCCTGCAGTTCTCTGGTATTAGGTTAGTTCTCTTCTGGGTTCACGGTGAGTATCCTGTTTACTTTTTAAAAATATATATGTTTGAATGCTTTGCTGGGAAAATACTCAATCCTGATCCCAATCCTGACCCTGATCCCAACCCCGATCCTAAACATGACCCTGACATTCTGAAAAACCCCTGAACTAACATTTGTGGGGTCAGATTAGATCAGATTGGACCTAATCCTGACATCTGCATTTGTGCACAGCCCTAATAATGTTTATTGAACCAAGTCAGAATTATTCCAGATTAAAATAACTGTTCCACCTGTTCCGCAGAAAAGCAGAGCTGATTCCAATCTGCCCACACTGCCCTGATCATTGTAAGCAAGTGTAAAGTGAGGCATATTGAGGTACCCCCCCAACTTCACATATACACTGATGGGGTCTGAGGCTGAGCTGTCAGTCCTCCTGAGCTGACCTGGAGAGAGATCTTGGGGTCATGGTGGACAGCTCATTGAAAGTGTCAACTCAGTGTGCGGCAGCTGTTAAAAAGGCAAATTCCATGCTAGGGGTCATTAGGAAGGGAATGGACAGAGATAATTTTTTCTCCCTCTCTCACAACGCTAGAACCAGGGGTCTCCCCATGAAATTAATGGACAGGAAATTTAGGACTGACAAAAGGAAGTACTTTTTCACACCGTGCATAATTAATCTGTAGAATTCTCTGCCACCAGACGTGGTGATGGCTACTAGCTTGGATGGCTTTAGAAGGGGCTTAGAGAAATCCATGGAGGACAGGTCTATCAATGGCTGCTAGTCTGGTGGCTATGGGCCACCTCCAGCCTCAGAGGCAAGATGCCTCCCAATACCAATTGTAGGAGAGCAACAGCAAGAAAGAGGGCATGCCTTCACCTGGTGCCTGTGGGCATCTCAGATGCATCTGACGGGACACTGTTTGAAGCAGGATGATGGACTAGATACTCCTTGGGAATGATCCAGCTGGGCTGTTCTTATGTGGGGGGAAAACTGGTCTTGGATTCAGGTAAATAGGGTAGCAGCCCTATTTACCTGATGGAAGAGGACTAAAATAATGGCCAGGAGTCAAGCCAGGTGGAGAATCAGAGACAGAGAATCAAAGCAGGAGCCAGGAGCCAGGAGTCAGGAACAAACCAAGGTCAAGCCATATCTATTATCAGGATTCAGTGGGTCAAGCCAGGGGTCACACCAAGCTGACAGGAGAAATAGCAAGAGGAATGAATAAGGCATCTTAATCCTGTGGCAAGCCTTGCCTGTGCCAGGAAGCCTCTTATACCTCCTGCTCTTGGGGGAAGGGACAATAAGTGACTCCAAAAGGCAAGGCGTCTCCAGAGCATCATAAGCTAAGAGTCTGATGTAATGTAGCAGGCTGCCACAAGGGGCAGCAACATGCAGGGCACCACAGCAGGAAGAGCCTGACAATTTGCACATATTCGGGTGGAGAAGAAGCCAGCTCTGGTGCTCCCAAAATGTTCCCTGAAGAGACTGAGTGTGTTGACTGAGTGAGACTGAATGTGCTCCTTAATAAGACTGAAGGGAAAGCCTGTTGGCTTCATTCTCCACTTCCGTGTGGGATTTAGATCACAAGGATTTCCTATGGACCAGTTCAGGAGAATGCTACCCGTCATGTGCGGAAAGTTCAGGGATGTGCTGAGAATGCACCTTCCCTGACTTAACTGGAGGACATCCTGACATGCTCTTGGAGTGTCCCTTAATTGCGTGACAGGGGCATTCATCCAAATCATTCCTCTGTTGTTTTAAATAAGTGTTATCGTTTCCAAGTTTTACCTATGGTAATTTAAAACTATATATCGGGCTATATATAAATGCAGCAAATAGATAGATTGATAGATGGATAACTGGATAGATAGATAGATAAATAAATAAATAGAAGGGTCATTTTTAGGGGGTCTCAGGGGCCACAGGCCTCCATTGTTTTCTGGACTGGCATTGTAATCCATCTTTTATGTGGTTTTGTGTGTTTTTAATGTGTGTGTATTTTTAATTGTTGCTTTTATTCCTTTAATTTCTTTTATTTCTTTACTGGATTTTATTATTATTTCAACATTTCAATTGGAAACTACTGCCGTGAGATTTTTTGGAAAGGCTGTTTATGAATATAATAATAACTAAATAACATTACTATGTAGTAACTGTACTCATGCAAACATGAAACAAGAATATAAAGACATAGCATAGGGAGGCAGATTCTATTCAGAAGTACCCACAAATGGGACAGTTTTCACTATCCACTGAAAGTTGGGCAGTGCTGGGACCCGTGTGCAATTTGGGGTCCCCCCCACTGAGAACATCCGCTCTCTCTCATGTCCATGTATCATGCTTCTGATGGGGAGCAGAAAGGAGGAGACCCTCCAAAGCAGACTAGATTTCTTGGGCAGGTTTGTAAGGGAAGGAGCATTTCTCTATGTATTCTGGTCCCATAATGTTCAGGGCTCACCCTCGAGTTGTGAATCTGCTCCTTGAGGAGAGTGGAGCCTCAACCAGCATCCATCTGAGCATTGTTTCCTCATCCTCACTTATAGGTGAAAACCCAGCATGCACTGAATATGCAAACCAGCCCTGTTACATTCTGGCTTAAATAGATGCCTGCGATATTTTAGAGCCCACCTTAGAAAGCACAATGGAGTCCTTAGTCCTGTTTCTCATAGTCTTCTCCATCCTAAAACATGGTCAGTGTTTTCTCCTAAGGGAAAAGATCTCTCTGGGAGAGCAACTTCAGTGGGGCAAATAGTGTTGTTGCGATCTATCTGCAGAATCTATCTATCTATCTATCTATCTATTTGGGCTCTTTGCACAACTTCAGCCTTTAGACCATTTCACTTTAACTATTTTCCTTATCAATAATCAGAATATGCTGTTGGGGAAGATTAACAATTCGGGTCAATTTTTGTGACTTATTGCACTGAGACATGAAACATCTCTTCAGTAGCTGTGTGTGTGCTTTGGATTTATTTATTTATTTACTTACTTACTTACTTACTTACTTATTCAGTTTTTATACCACCCTTCCGAGATGGCTCAGGGCAATTTACAATTAAAAACAGAAGCCATTAAAACCAATAACAATTAAAACAGAAATATAAATATGAACACCAATTAAAAAACATCTTTAAAAACAATTGAAACTTTTAAAACCAGGTTAGCATTAAAACAATTAAAACTAATTAAAAACCCTGAAAGGCCAGGCCAAACAGATGGGTTTTAAGGGCTCTCTTGAAGGTCCTGAAGGAATTAAGATTGTGAATTTCTGCTGGGAGTGCATTCCACAGCCCGGGAACAGCTACAGAGAAGGCCCGCCTCTGAGTCGCCACCAAACGAACCGGTGATAACTGGAGATGGTGGTAATTTTTTCCCCATTCTTATGCAAAGAGCATTACAAATGGAGATATTGTTTTTGCTTTTTACTAGGGGCTGCCTCTGAAATTCGGCTGACTCAGTCTGGTGAAGGAGTAATCAAGCCTGGAGGATCCCTGCGACTGACCTGCAGGGTCTCTGGTCTCACCATCACATCGAAGCCTAGGGATTGGAGCTGGATCCGTCAGGCCCCCAACCAAGGACTGGAATGGATAGGGCATGGATATTATGGTAATGGGGCCTGGTACACCAGGTATGGCTCAGCCTTCCAGGGCAGGGTCTCCATCTCACTCGATTCTTCCAAGAATGAATACAATCTCCGACTGAGCTCCCTGACAGCTGCCGACATGGCCACATATTACTGTGTTGCAGACACAGTGACCCAGAGCAATCTGGCACCCGTACAAAAAGGGGAAGTTTCAAGCAGGCCACGGATTGCTGCTGCTAATCATCCCACCAAGGAACTGCTCTAATTTCCTTTTGACATATTTCCAGAATTGTATATTCAGTGGTACGAAAATGTGATTTCCCTGAAACACAGTCTCTTCCTTAAATGGCATGATTCCCCTGATATAAGAGTTTGGCACATGCTAGCCTCTGTCTTGAGAAAGGACAGGTGACTTGCTGGCTAAGTTTCCAGCAGTGGGCAGTTCAGTGGCTCTGGGGAATCCAAGAAGGATATCAGGAATCTTGTGCCCCCTATCAGTAAGGTAAAGATAGAGTGTGCCTTCAAGTCGATTTCGACTCCTGGCGCCCACAGAGCCCTGTGGTTTTCTTTTGGCAGAATACAGGAGGGGTTTGCCATTGCCTCCTCCTACGCAGTATGTGATGATGTCTTTCAGCATCTTCCTATATCACTGCTGCCTGGTATTGTACCAGCGGGGATTCAAACTGGCAACCATCTACTTGTTTGTCAAGCATTTCCCTGCTTCATCACTTAAGTTGGACCCCTAATCAGTAGAAATGAGGAATAAACAGTACCTTACACTTTCCCTGCAGGATGTTAAGAAATCTGAACAAATGTATCACTACTCATTTTCCCCAGTGGGGGGGAAGCAGTTGCCTGACACCATATTGTTCTTTCTATGATGCATAACCAAGACCATTGACTACTCATATATATTTAAGTGTATATTGTATATGGTGATGTGGTACCTGAGTGGATCCATAGGCCAGGATCCTAAATGGATTCAGGTAAATGGTGTAGTGGCTCATTAGAGGAGGAGAGTATGCTGGGAACTTCCACATTTGGAAACCATCTCTTGTTGTATGTGTATTAGGCAGTTGGGCCATGGGCAGTGGTCACTAGTCCACAGCCAGGATCGGGAGAGCCAGAAACACAGCAGAAATCAAGCCAGGAGCCAGAGGGCCTAGACAGGAGCTGAGTCAGCACCATGCCAAGAGTCAAGCTACGTAGAGACTCAGAGCCAGAGGATCAAAGCAGGAGCCAAGTCAAGGTCAAGCCGTATCAATTATCAGGATTCAGTGGGTCAAGCCTGGGGCCACTAAGCAGACAGGAGAAAATGAAAGATGAATGAACAAAGAATCTTAATCCTGAGGCAAGGCCTGTCTCAGCCATGAAGCCTCTTATATTCCCTGCACATGGGAAAGGCCATTGAGTGACCCCAAAAGGTGAACCGTGCCCATTGCTTCAGAAGCCTCATGGTCTGCTGTAATTTAGCAGGCTGCCAGAAGGGGCAGCAACATGCAGAATCTCAGGGCAGGTAAAGCTTGGCAATATTCAAACAGATGGGGAAGGAGCAAGTTTTGGTGTTCCCCAAGAGTCTGAAGGGAACAGCTGTTGGCTTATTTCTCCACTGGGCTTTCCCATTATATCTCAATGAACTCGTATGGACCAGTTCAGCGGAACACTATCCAGCAGACACAGTACGTTCCAAGAACACACCAGCTCTAGGGGTGTGCAAACTGGCTCGAATCTGAACCAGTTTGACATCTATGCAGAGGTCCCCCCTCCGCCTGCCAACCCCTCTACACAAACTTCAAAACACTGTTGTAACGTGCACTAAGAAGCATTCATCTGAAACAACACTGCTGGAAAAGAGAATGCACAGATAAAAAGATGCAAAGTTGTCCCATTCCTTTACTATTATTGTTTGGTATGATTTCTATCAATCTTTCTACAAGAGAATTATACCAGAGGTGGCTAAGCATTCAACAAATATTTCAGTTATTGACTCAGGCCCTGGTTAATTACCGGACTACCTGCTTTCTAAGGTTTCTGCCTACCTTACAAGATCATCAAAGCAGGCTCTGTTCCATGTGGCAATATACTGAAAGAGGCTCAATTGTCATGCATGCGGGACAGGGCCTTCTCTGTCATTGCCCACAGGCTTTGGAATACCTCCTCAGTCAAGATCTGCTTCTCAGCCTGCCTTGCTACCCTTAAAAAGGAACTGAAGACCTGGTTATTTAGAGAGGCCTTTGTATTCTAAGGAGTGCTGGGACTAGTGTACAATATGGGGACCTCACTGAGAATATCCTTGCACTTGTATCATGCTTCTGATGGCAGGGGAGCAGAGAGGAGGAGGCTGGATTTCTTGGACAGACTCATAAGGAGCATTTCTGAAAATATTCTGGTCCCACAGAGTTTAGGGCTCACCCTCAAGTTGTGAATCTGCTCCTTGAGGAGAGTGAAGCTTCAACCAGCATCCATCTGAGCTGTGTTTCATCATCCCTGCTTATAGCTGAACACTCAGCAGGCACTGAATATGCAAATCAGCCCCTTTGTTGCCTTCCTGCTTAAATACAAGCCTGTGACATCTTAGAGACCACCTTGGAAGACACAATGGAGTCTTTAGTCTTATTTCTCATCGTCTTCTCCATCCTTAAACATGGTCAGTGGTTCTTCTAGGGGAAGAGGCCATAACAGGGAGAGCTTGTGCGGTGGAGCAAACTGTGTTGTCCTGATTCCTTGGATTTTTAGGGCTTTTTGCACAACTTCAGCCTTTAGACCACTGGACCATTTCACTTAAACTATTTTCTTTACACATAATCAGTATATGCTTTAAGGAAAGATTAACAATTAGGGTCCATTTTTGTGACATTGCACTGAGACATAAAACATCTCTTCAGTAGCCATGTGTATGCTTCTGATTTGTCCTCTCCATTCTAATTCTGCAAATGTCATTACAACCTGACACATTGTTTTTGCTGTTTACTAGGAACTCCTTCTGAAATTCGGCTGACAGAGTCTGGTGGAGGAGTAATAAAGCCTGGAGAATCCCTCCGCTTGACTTGTAGTGTCTCTGGTTACACTATCACGACTGGCTATGGTTGGAACTGGGTCCGCCAGGCCCCCAACAAAGGACTGGAATGGATAGGGAGGGGATACTACAGTAGTTCAAAATGGAACACCAACTATGCCTCAGCCTTCCAGAGCAGGGTCTCCATCTCGCTGGATTCTTCCAAGAATGAATACAATCTCCATCTGAGCTCCCTGACAGTGGCAGACACGGCCACATATTACTGTGCCAGAGGACACAGTGATACAGAACAATCTGGCATCTGTGCAAAAAGGGGAAGCATGATGTTTTGAACAGGCCATTGCTTGGTACTGCAAGTTTTTCAAAGCACTGCTCTAATTTCCTTTTGACACATTCCCAAAATGGTATGTTCAGTGGTACAAAATTGTAATTTCCCTGAAGCAGAATCCCTTCCATAAATGACATGATTCCCCTGAATGCATGAATCATGTTCAACAGAGCACCTTGGAGGATGGTTCTTGTGTAAACTTCCAATGGTGCTTAATCATTCCTCAGCCCACAGTGCATCATGTAATTTTTAAAGGTCATATCCAGGGGTCAGCAGTATACCAAGTTGGCATGTGCACAAAATGCAGTAGGGGTACTTTTTCTCCAAGGACCAGCCGTGCTTGTGCTGCGATGAATGCTGATCCAGAAGAAGCACCCAATGGCAGACAAATCAATGGGCTTCCTATGTTTTATTTTTTTAAAATTCAACAAAAAAGCTGGAATACATTTCTGTTGGTAGCATTAAAAAAAGAAAGTATCAACTGAAGAAGTTCATTTCTCTCTTTCCATCCATGGTCACATGAGGCGGAATCAGCCAAGAAGGAAACCAGGAATGAGCCTTGAACTGAAATAGAGCCTTGTGGCATCTTTATACCTAGTATTTCACTAGGGGAAGGACTCATGCAAATCTGAAGGAGGGGACACAGCCCCTCTTCAAAAGGGGACCTTTTAGATGAATAAACCTCATCTTCTCCCCAAACCAAAAGCCAATCTTTCCTGCTTGGCTAGAACAATTCCAGATTAAAATTATGACATTCTTGCTGTTCTTTTTTACTTTGCTGGCTGTTACAAAAGGTAAGCAGGAATTCTGTAGAATGTTCAAGAATGAGTCAAACTGTTCTTGGACTCATATACTGATTTGGATGATTAACTAGAATGTGTGGCCGGTTTTCTTCTTCTCCTTTCTAAGGGGCCCTCTCGGACATTCAGCTTCTATCATCCGGGCCAGGAGCTGTGAGACCCGGAGAGAATCTCCACCTGGTCTGTAAAGTGACAGGTTTCTCCATCACGACTCAGAATTACTATTGGCTCTGGATCCGCCAGCCTCCTGGGAGAGGACCCGAATGGGTTGCAGAAGTATACCCCCATGATGGAAGAAAGTGGTTTGCCCCTTCCCTACAGAGCCGCACAACTATTTCTTCAGACACTTCCAAGAACAAGTTCTCCCTCCATCTGAACTCCCTGACAGCTGCCGACTCTGCTGTCTATTTCTGTGCCAGAGAAAGCACAGTGAGACAAGGTCCTTTGGAGCTCTGTACAAAAACAGGAACCTCATTCTTAATACATAGCACAATTTCAATTGCAAGGGGATCAGCCTCCTTTATGGCATCTTCAGGAGTAGACTGTCTCATTTATTTATCTCTTGATTTATCTTCTTATCATATTTATAGACCACCTGCTATGTGTATCTCTAGGTGGTGTACCCAATTTCAAACTACTAATTAAAAAACAGAGTAAAAACTGTTAAAATGATTTCACAGAATAAAAAGTTAAAACATTTTCATCAGATAAACAAATTAAAGAGTTTACAATGATTACACCATGAAAACAGTTGTTTAATTAAACCACTGATTAATATTAATTCATTCATCATTTAATTAAACTAGTAAAGCAATTAGTTTTAATTGTTTAAAGCCTGAGAAAATGGGAGTGTCTTACGAAAAGAAGTCAGAGATGGAGATGCTCTTATTTTGACAGGGAGCATATCCCCTAACCCAAGGGCAGCCACACAGAAGACCTGGTCTTGACTTCCCTCTTAACCTGTCACACTCACAATTAGGGTGAGCATACCTTATGATGGAGGAAAGAGATGTGCCCCTTCTCTGCAAAGCCAAGAGATGGCCTTTTACCAGTGCTGCACAACAAGGGAATATCAGTTTGGCACCAGTTAAATAAATATAGGACTTATGAGAGCCCACTCCACTCCCGGCGGAGCAGGACTGATCATTCATTCACAAAGTGCTTGAAAGAGAAACCACCAGGGCATTACTTCCTTGGTCTCAATATGGAGTTCAGCTGGGTTTGGAACACTCTGTACAGTTCTGAGCACCTCACCTGCAAAAGGTGATTCTTGAGATGGAGAAAGGTGCAGAAGACAAAGGAGGAGGGAAGGACTGGAGGGTGGATGAGAGTTTTAAAGTTATGCCTTGTGCAGAGACAGTGAATAGAGATTCCCACCCCACCCCACCCTGCTCTTCTCTACTCATATAACACTAGAACATTGAATAAACCTCTTAAGTCCATGCTGTAGAGATGAAAATTACACTCCTTTGGACAAAACAAATGGAGTTGGATGCCACTAAGGGTTCTGCTTGACACTAACTTTCAGAGCTTCAAAATGAGATGATATAAAATGTTTTGAGGACAGGTTCCTCCGTTCTTGGCCACGAAACTCTGAAGTATGAATGCAAGAAAATGCCTCCAGTTTTCCACAGTTGAGGTCACAATAATTATCCTCATTACCAACAGAAGGGGGAAGTGGTAAACTACCATAATATTTTTCTAGCCCAGCATCATGCTTCATTTCATGTTAAAATCATGTTGTAGTTTTCCCCTCTCATTTGTTCTGTTAGAGGCTTACTAAAATCATTACACTATCATTATTTTTCATCCCTTTTGCATCCTAAAAAAGATATTGTGGTCACTCTACCCAAATCTCATGACAATTGTGCCCTATTAGATCACAGTTAGAAATAAGTTGTTATTCTGGTAAGAACTAATCTGCCTACTTTCCTCTCACTGTCCCTACAACTGGACTAGATTTGGACCAAATTGATTAACCAGTTCACAAGATAGTCCACTTATTCCTCATATGTTCATGCATCCACAATCTTGAATTGGGTTGGATGACATCATCACAAACTATGATGTTGAGGTGTCCCTATGTGTCCCTAGAGCTGTACCAGATTTGGTCCAGATCGGTTCCCACTTATACATCAAACATTCTCATGTCTGCCATCTAGAATAAGGGTGGATGACATCATTACAAACTAAGCCCTGCTAACCGAGCAAAGAGACACCTTTTAAAGTGACAATTCTCTTATACTTAGCAGGAGGAGAGCAACTGGCCCTATTCAGCCCCAGCACAGCATCCCTCTAGTGGCTGTTGCTGGTATTTGCCTTAAGCTTCTTTTTCGATTGTGAGCCCTTTGGGGACAGGGGAGCATCTTATTTATGGAGTATTATTTTTTCTGTGTAAACCGCAGAGTGAATTTTGGTTGAAGAGCGGCATATAAATATCCATAGCAGCAGTTTTATGGTTGTACTAATTTTCATCCAATTTTCAGCACACACACACACACACACACACACACACACACTGAAATACACTGCTATTGGTTGCATAAAAAAGAAAGTATCAACTGAAGAAGTTCAGTGCTCTCCTTCCATCCATGGTCACATGATGTGGCAGAATTAGCCAAGATGGAAACCAGGAATAAGTCTTGAACTGAAATGTACCCTTACAGTGTCTTTATACCTAGTATTTCACTAGAGGAAGGACTCATGCAAATCTGAAGGAGGGGACACAGCCCCTCTTCAAAAGGGGACCTTTTAGATGAATAAACCTCACCTTCTCCCCAATCCAAAAGCTAATCTTTCTTGCCTGGCTAGAACAATTCCAGATTAAAATTATGACATTCTTGCTGTTCCTCTTTTCTTTGCTGGCTATTACAAAAGGTAAGCAGGAATTCTGTAGAATGTTCAAGAATAGCAGTTTGACTCATACACTGATTTGCGTGGTGTGCTTTAGTAACTGGAATGTGTGTGGGGTTTTTTCCCTTTTCTAAGGGGCCCTCTCGGACATTCAGCTTGTATCATCTGGGCCAGGAGTTGTGCAACCCGGAGAGAATCTCCACCTGGTCTGTAAAGTGACAGGTTTCTCCATCACAACTCAGAATTACTATTGGCACTGGATTCGCCAGCCTCCTGGGATGGGACTCGAATGGGTTGCAGAAGTATACCCCTACGATGGCAGAAAGTGGTATGCCCCTTCCCTGAAAAGCCGTACCACCATTTCTTCTGACACCTCCAAAAATGAGTTCTCCCTCCAGCTCAGCTCTCTGACAACTGCAGACACAGCTGTGTATTTCTGTGCCAGACAAAGCACAGTGAGGCAAGTCCACTGGAGCTGCGTACAGAAAGAGGAAACTCTCAGAATGCGCATTTCCTACCTCGATATATTGGCCAAACCCTTCCCCAGAAAAGCAAAAGGACACAACATTTAAAATGGAGTTCAATGGAGCCTGACATCAATGGAGGTTAATGGAACCTGGAATCAATGGAGCCTGGCATCAGGTTTTCATGTTTGCATGGTTGTTATGAATCCCATATGCTCTTAAGAAGCCCTGCTGGATCAGGCCCCAGGCCTATCTTTCCCAGTCCTACCAGGAGATGTCAGGAATTTAACCCAGGCCTTTCAAAATGCCAACCAGATGCTTGGCTCTCCCCTAAGCTTACAGATTGGAGTTATTGGAGACTTCTTGCAGCGGATGATGGAGGCTGAATTGCCCACTTGGTTAAATGAGATTCACCTTGGTTTGTATTTGCACGGGATACTGTATGTGAGTACACTCTGCTGTAAACTACTCCCCCCTAGGGGGCTGTAGCCATATGGCTGAGCATCTGCTTTGCATGCTGAAGGTCCCAGGTTCAATCCCTGGAAGCATCTCCAAGTAGGGCTGGGAAAGTCTCTTGCAGAAAATCTTGGAAAGCCACTGCCATTCAATGTGGACTACTGATGGACCAATGGTATGACTCTGTATAAGGCAGGTTATATGCATATACAATGGTGAGTATGTATTCATAATTCTCCACTTTCCTCATTTTTCTTCATATTGTATTATTAAAGCTACTTCTAAGCTAGTGACCATTCCCACTACATCTGCTGCTGAAGTCCGCAAGTTACGCTCTCTGCAAAGATTTCCTTCCATTTGTGTGAGGACTGTGTGCTACACATGGGGAACAGATAGATAGAGCAATCGACTTTCTTGCAGAACATCAAGAAAACACAAACAGACAAATCAATTCTCCTTCCCACCAACAGAGGGCAGCAATTGCCTACCATCGCTTTCTCTGTCCTGGATTCAGGTTTTATTTCCTGCTGAAATTGATCTTTTAATCATTTGTCCTGCTCTGCTTGACTAAAAAGCAGAAGGTTGCTGGTTCGAAATGCTTGACTAACAAGCAGAAGGATGCCAGTTCAAATCCCTGCTGGTATTATATCGTGCAGTAGCGATATAGGAAGATGCTGAAAGGCATAGTCTCATACTGCGTGGGAGGAGGCAATGGTAAACACCTCCTGTATTCTACCAAAGAAAACCACAGGGCTCTGTGGGTGCCAGAAGTCAAAATCAACTTGATGGCACAATTTACATTTTACCTGCTCTGCTTATCTCACTATGCATAGGGTGTCCCCCCCACCCGCCCGCCCAATAATCTCCATTGAATGTTGAATATATGGTATTGAGTGTCACAAATTCTGCAGGCCAGACTTAAGGACAGACAGGTCACTTTCTCAGTCCTGGAATCAGGTTTGATTTCTTGCTGATATTGATCTTTTAATCATTTGTCTTACTCTGCTTATCTCACTGCACTATAATAGACCTAAGGACAGACACATCTACAAAGAACCATCCTTGCTCACAGATAAGCTGAAATGGGTTCTAAACACTTCCTGTTCTTCCTTTCCGATCCAGACACTTTCCATCAACATTTGGAAGGAACCCATAAGAAGGAAACCAGGAGCAACCCTTCTACCAACCCTGGAATCATACAGCCTCTTTATTCTCCACATCTTGCTCGGGGAAGGACTCATGCAAATCCCTCTGGGAGCCCATTGGGGGATGGTGAGAGAGTCCCTCTTCATAAACAGTCCCCTCAGAATGGGGAACTTCATTATTCCTCAGCTCACAGCCCTGCATTTTCTGCCTAATTAGGAACCTTTTTCATTTATATGATGAAATTCTTGCTGTTCTTCCTAATTTCTTTGGTGGTTGTTCCAAAATGTAAGAGTAATATCCATGGAAAATATTTGGCTTTATTATACACTGATTAGAAGCAGTTGTCCATTCACTGAACTCTTCTCTCTTTTTTTTCTAAGGGGTCTTCTCAGACATTCAGCTTGTATCATCTGGGCCAGGAGTTGTGAGACCTGGAGAGAATCTCCACCTGGTCTGTAAAGTGACAGGTTTCTCCATCACGACTCAGTATTATTATTGGAATTGGATCCGCCAGCCTCCAGGGAAAGGTCTGGAATGGGTTGCAGCTATATACCCCTATGGTGGAAACAAGTATTATGCCCCTTCCCTGAAGAGCCGTACAACCATTTCTTCCGACACCTCCAAGAACGAGTTCTCCCTCCAGCTGAACTCCCTGACAGCTGCTGACTCAGCTGTGTATTTCTGTGCCAGAGAAAGCACAGTGAGGCAAGGTCCATTGGAGCTCTGTACAAAAACAGGAACCTCATCCTTAATACATATGTTGAGCACAATTTTAATTGCAAGGGGATCATCAGTCTTTAAGGTTTTTCTCCATAAGGAATCATGGAGGTTTCAGCAGCCCCATAACTCCACTTGGGGGGTGCTGGGGTGGCCCAGAGAGAGTAGTGGTGTACTGCACAGAGGGTGCCAACCACCCCCATGGGGGTTCTGAGTGTAGATTATCTGGTAGCAAATGAGAGTGGATTCATGGTTTGTCATTGAAAATCTCATATGCTACCAGAGAATCTACACTCAGAACACCTCAGAAACAACAAAACCCTGCACCATATGGGTTAGCAACCCATGGGTTGGTTGGCACCTTCTGTGCACTATCCCACCATGCACTCTGGGCCACCCCAGAACCCCCTCCCCCCAAGTGGAGATATGCTTTAAAGACACTCAAACTTCAACAAATCACCAAAAATCAGCCCATTTCCCAATTCCTTTAGAGTCTGGGTGGTGGCAGGCACCCATTGGAGCACTACCAACCCACCCACTCTTCCACCCCAGATGCCCCCTTTCTGCCCCGCATCTGCCCCAAAGAACAACATAACAGCACACACAACTGTGTGCAGAGCTTTGCAAAGAGCCAGGTTTCCAAAGGAAGCACGATGTCACACAGATGCAGCAGAGAAGACTAGGCCCTAGGTCCAACAACAGTGCCCAGCCCTGACCCTCCCCCAAGCATTTTGTTGTCCACCACAAGCAACACACACAAAGAGAGACACAGTCAGCAACATCCGGCCGTAAAAGCACGTTCAGTAAGGATGCAAAACAACATTCTGCGAGGCTTGGGAATTCAAATATATCTCAGAACTCAAAATGGAGGGGGGGGAAGAAGGACTTGATCGGGCACAAAATCGAGGGCTGAAACTACAAAATCTTCGGAGCTGAAACAGGGGCAATAAGTTTCGGCTCTAAAACATTTCAGGGTGGTGATCAGGTGTTTTGTTTCCAGCACTGAAACACCCGAAACGGGCTGATTCAGGTACAGAACTTTCTGTACCCAAAACCTTTCGCACATCCCTAGTGGACAGTACTGATGGACCAATGGTATGACTCTGTATACAGCAGGTTATATGCATATATAATGATGAGCATCCTCTCTAATAAAACGCTTGGTGTCCGTCCGTGGACGGACACCAAGCGTGTGTCCGTGCCTCCCTGCCCTGTTCTGCGCCTGCGCGAAGCGCAGGCGCAGAACAGGGCAAGGGAGACACGCTCGCCGGCACCCGGCAGCCATCTTGGGCGGCCAGAAGCGGCCGCCCCGAAGAAGCTGGAGAGGAGGCGGCGGGAAAGTGACCAAGGCGGCGGCAGAGCCGCCGCCTCGGCCAAAATAGATGGAGGCCGGGGGCGGAGCGGAGGCCATGTAACCTTAACAAAAAAATTACTCCCGCGGCCGCCGCCGCCGACCGCCCACCCTCCCTCCCAGCTGCCGAGTCCCCCTTACCCTGGCCGACTGCTGTCGGCCGAAGACAGCCCTTAATTTAAGAGGCAGAGAGGAGCTCGCAAGCAGAGCTCCTCTCTGTGCAAAGCCTCTTGCCGAACTGCCGCTTTGGGCGCTTGCGTCCCTTGCGCCCAAAGCGGCAGTTCGGCAAGAGGCTTTGCACAGAGAGGAGCTCTGCTTGCGAGCTCCTCTCTGCCTCTTAAATTAAGGGCTGTCTTCGGCCGACAGCAGTCGGCCAGGGTAAGGGGGACTCGGCAGCTGGGAGGGAGGGTGGGCGGTCGGCGGCGGCGGCCGCGGGAGTAATTTTTTTAAAAAAAATTACATGGCCTCCGCTCCGCCCCCGGGTCTCCGTCTCCCCGGCCTGGCGGGGGCAAGTGCCTGGGCCGATTTGGCCCTTAAAGGTAGGGGGGAACGGCGGAGGGAGGGGGAATGGCGGCGGGGGGCCAGGAGCGCCGTTACTAGCGCCCGTTATTCAACGGGCCAAAATTCACTTGTGTATTCATAATTCTCCATGTTCATCCTTTGTCTACCCAATTTCTAAAGAAGTTATTTCTAAAGAAGTATCTTTAGAAATAAAAGCTACTTCTAAGCTAGTGACCTTTCCCACTACTTCTGCTGCTGAAGTCTGCAAGTTATGCTCTCTGCAAAGATTTCCTTCCATTTGTGTGAGAACTGTGTGCTACACATGGGGAATGGATAGAGCAATCAGCTCTAGGCTTTCCGTGCAGAACATCAAGGAACTAAAATAGACAAATCGATTCTCTTTTCCATTAACAGAGGGCAGCTGTTGCCTACCATCGCTTTCTCTTTCCCGGAATCAGGTTTGATTTCCTGCTGAAATTGATCTTTTAGTCATTTGTCCTGCTCTGCTTATCTCAATACACTATACTTCTGAGACCAAATCTAAGGACAGACACATCTACAAAGAACCATCCTGGCTCACAGATAAGCTGACATAGGTTCTAAACACTTCCTGTTCCTCCTTTTCCATCCAGACACTTTCCATCAACATTTGGAAGGAACCCATAGGAAAGAGACCAGGAGCAACCCTTCCACCAACCCCAGAATCATACAGCCTCTTTATTCTCCACATCTTGCTGGGGGAAGGACTCATGCAAATCCCTCTGGGAGCCCATTGGGGGATGGTGAGAGAGTCCCTCTTCAAAAACAGCCCCCTCAGAATGGGGTACTTCATTATTCCCCAGCTCACAGCCCTGGATTTTCTGCCTAATTAGGAACCTTTTTCATTTATATGATGACATTCTTGCTGGTCTTCCTGATTTCTTTGGTGGTTGTTCCAAAATGTAAGAGTAATATCTGTGGAAACTATTTGGCTTTATTATACACTGATTAGAAGCAGTTGTCCATTCACTGAAATCTTCTCTCTTTCTTTCTAAGGGGTCTTCTCGGACATTCAGCTTGTATCATCTGGGCCAGGAGTTGTAAGACCTGGAGAGAATCTCCACCTGGTCTGTAAAGTGACAGGTGTCTCCATCTCTACTCAGTATTATGCTTGGGACTGGATCCGCCAGCCTCCAGGGAAAGGTCTGGAATGGGTTGGAGGTATAAACCCCTACAGTGGTGAAACAGCATATGCCCCTTCCCTGAAAAGCCGTACCACCATTTCTTCTGACACCTCGAAGAACGAGTTCTCCCTCCAGCTGAACTCCCTGACAGCTGCTGACTCGGCTGTCTATTTCTGTGCCCGAGTTTACACAGTGGCACAGAGCAAGTCTGGCCTCTATACAAAAAGGGGAAGCATTATTATTATTATTATCATCATTTTCAAGTCCAATGCTTGGTTTTCCCATCCAAGGCACAGGGGAAAGTCTTGAGTGGTTAGAGGTATAGACAGTATTCTCCATATTTTCAGAATACAGCATATCCCCTTCCTAGATTCAGCTGTCTATTTCTGTGCCCCAAGAGACACAGAAGCACAGAGCAAGTCTGGCCTCTGTTCAAAAATGGGAAGCACGTTTTTTAAAAAGTCCAATGTTAAAAAACATTGGACTTTTTAAAAAACATGCTTCCCATTTTTGTCCAATGCTTTTTCCACCCGGGCACACATGCTCCCATTGCGTGTGCATGCATGCACAGCAAACAGGTGCGCACGCACATGACAACTGCACACGTGCCCGGTACTTCCAGCCACTTCTGGCCAAGGAGATCAACGGGGCGGCAGGGAGGTACGCTGCCACCCCGAGGGGCTTTGATACAATGGAGCGCTGGCAAGGGAAATGCGGCGGGAGGGATAAGTGCACCTTCCCCCGCCCTTAAGAGAGCACCCATGCTGCCTCCGAAATCCAAAACTGCTCTGGTGGCTGAAACATTTTGGAGGCTTCTATAATGGCCTCTGAAACATTTCAGGCCCATCTTTCCAAATCATGCTTTTGACAGCAGAGGAGCACAGAGTAGAGCCTGGAAAGTTTGGGTAGGATTGTAGGGCAGGAAACCATGCTGGATATATCCTGGTCCCCAGAGGTTTAGGGCTCATCCCCAAGCTCAACCCACTCCTTAACTGGGGGTGGACTTCTCATCCTGCATCAGCTTGAGTGTTGTTTCATAGTCCCTCTTATACCCAAATGCCCAGCATGTGCTCTGATTGAATATGCAAATCAAATCAACCTCTTTGTCACCTTCTTAATTAAATAGAAGCCTGTGGCATCCTTGAGCCCACCTCGGAAGACACAATGGATTCTGCAGTCCTATTTCTCACTTTCCTCTCAGTGCTTACACATGGTCAGTGTTTGTGGGGACTTTGTGTGTTTCTTTGGGGGGGGGGTCGAATATACCAGGCAGAGGCTGCTGCTGTGGGGCTGTGCAGGGTATTTGTAGTCATGGGATACTCCTGCCCTGTTTCATTTTATATTTATGGCCATCTTGCACAACTCCAGTATTAAACCATTCACTTAATCGGTCACCAGTCTGTTGAAGGGAAAGATTAACATGTAGGCCCAGTTTGAAGGCATCATTGGATTGCGACTGGGGAAAAATCTTTTCAACAGCCACCCCTGTGCTTCTGAGTTGTTCTTATCATTTATATTTTTGCCAGTGTCATTTCGACAACATATTTATGTTCCTTTCTACTAGGGGCTCCCTCTGAAATTTGGCTGACTGAGTCTGGCGGAGGTATAATGAAGCCTGGATAATCCCTCCGACTGACCTGTGGCATTTCTGGCCACACCATCACATCAACTAGCCATGGCTGGAGCTGGTTCCGCCAGCCCCACAACAAAGGACTAGAATGGATCGGGTGGGGATACTACCGTAATTCAAAATGGAACACCAACTATGCCCCAGCCTTCCAGAGCAGGGTCTCCATCTCGCTTGATTCTTCCAAGAACGAATATGATCTCCGGTTGGATTCCCTGACAGCTGCTGACATGGCCACATATTACTCCGCCAGAGGATCACACAGTGACACAGAACAATCTGGCATCAGCTCAAAAAGGAGAAGTGGGATATTTGGAACAGGCCATTACTTAGTGCGGCATGATTGTTTGTTTGTCTGTGTAAACAATACTGAGCTAGATGGACCAGTGGTCTGACTCAGTATAATGCAGTTTCCTAATGTTCCTACGTGTGTGTGTGTGTGTGTGTGTGTGTGTGTGTGTGTGTGTGTGTGTTTAGCATATTTGTGTACCGCCCACTACCATAGTTTCTAGGTGCTTTACAACAGTAAAACAAACCAAGCAATTTTAAAACAATTTAAAACATATAAAAGTTCAAATTAAAAGAGCTAAATACCACTAAATAGCTAAATAGCTGGGCTGAAGAGGTGTGTCTTCAATTGGTCTCCCTCCAAGATCTCCCTCCAAGGCACAGCTCTTATTTCTTTTCAACAAGTTCTTGAAAAGCAGTATATAAATATTCTCAATAATAATAATTATAATTATAATACAAACATACTGAAAATGTCTGTCAAACCATGCAAAAAAGTGGAAATAATGTTTCATAACATTTAGTATGGCATAGGAGTTAGAGTGGTCAGCTAGGACTGGGGGGACCTGAATTCTCATCCCTGTTAAACATGAAACTCACAGGTTGACCCTGGGCCAGTCACTTATCTTTCAAACTCCTGGGGCTCTTGTGGGAATAAGCATAACCATGTACACTGCTCTGGGCCCCCTGGATTTCTTTTTGAAATTATTTTTAAATAGTCTCAATTATTATTTTTTCCTCTGACGATACTCCTTAAGGAATTCCAGAGATCTGCTTTCTCTCTTAGCTATTCGTCCAAGGAACCATCTATAGAAATGTGAATTATCCCTGTGTGTGAGCAAACAGAAGTTGAATCCAAACAAGATGGCGGTACTTGTGGGAGGCAGGAACGTTGGAAGTGATTTAGATTTGCCTGTCCTGAATGAGATTACTCTCCTCCTGAAAGATCAGGAACATAGCTTGGGTGAATCTAAGGCTCTCCCTGATAGCTCAGATTGAGGCAATGCTCAGGAGAATTTTTCATCAGCTTTGGATGATACACCAGCACTGTTCATTTCTTGCATTTCTTGCAAAAAACAGTCATTTTTTAATGATTTAAAACAATGGCGCATATGCTAGTAACATCCAGCCTTGACTACTGCAATGTGCTCTACACTGGGCTGCTTTTTTATGTAGTTCAAAGACTGCAACTGGTGCAGAATGCAGCAGCCAGGTTGGTCTCCTGGGCCACCCAAAGAGACCACATTACTCCTATTTTTAAAGAATTAAACTGACAGCCAGTTAAATTCCAGCCAAAATACAAAGTGCTGGTTATTATCGATAAAGCCCTGAATGGCTTGGGTCCAGGGTATTTAAGGGAGAGCCTTCTTCTTCATGGGGGTGGAGAAAAGTTTTAAAATTATGCTTTGTGTGCAGACAGTGGACAGGGACCTTTCCCCCTACCCGCTCACATAACACTAGAACATGGAATAAACCTATTAAGTCCTTGACAAATATACTTCTTCGCGAAGCACACATGTAACTTATGGAATTGGATGGCACAAAGTGCGCTGATTGCTTTTAGATTTCAGAGCTATAGAACAGGGTAAGTCAAATATTTTGAGGACAAGTTTCCCAGTTATTAGCCATGAACTGTCAAGGTAGGAATGCAGGAAAGAGCCCCTAGTTCCTAGTTCTTTCCATTGCGGAGATTACACAAGTGATTCTTATTTCCATCCGAAGGGGGAAATGGTAAACTATCATATTTTTCCATAAGAGTCATGCTTCATTTCCTGCTGTTAACATCATTTGCTCCCCTGGTCATTTGTTCTGCCACAGACTTACTAAAATCATTGTTTTTCATCCCTTTTGCATCTTGCAGATGGTACTGTGGTCCTCTCTTCCCAGTTCCCATGACAGTTCTGCCCTGTTAGAGATTATTATTATTAATTCAATTTCTATACCGCCCTTCCAAAAATGGCTCAGGGCAGTTTACACAGAGAAATAACTAACAAATAAGATGGATCCCTGTCCCCAAAGGGCTCACAATCGAAAAAGAAACATAAGAGAGACACCAGCAACAGTCACTGGAGGTACTGTACTGGGGTGGATAGGGCCAGCTACTCTCCCCCTGCTCAATAAAGAGAAGATGATGAGAAGAGATGGCAGAAAGAAAGGAAGGAAGGAAGGAAGGACGGAAGGAAGGAAATAAGAAAGGCAGGCCGGCTTAGATGAGGCAAGTCAAATAGGGACCCACCAGCTACCTCTTCTGCCCTGCCGGGAGCTCAGAAATCCACCACTCCATGGAGCCTGAGCAGGCTGCAGAAACAGGAGCCTGATGGGCCACCAGGAAGGGCTGTGGGCCGAGCTAAGCTTTTAAAGTCACAATCTTTGCAGACCAGGCTTAAGCACACTCATGTGTCAGCAAGGACACAGTGGCTTGTGTCAGATCTAAGCAGTCCTCCCACTTCCTGACCTGACAAGACACCTGAAAATACTATTTGGCAGAAACTCGCTGCAAAGAAACCAGGAGCAATCTGTGGATTAACCCCTGCATCACACAGCCTCTTTATATTTGACCTGTTGCTAGAGGAATGACTCATGCAAATCCCTCCAGGAGCCAATTGGGGAGGTGGGAGAAAGTCCCCCTTCAAAAAGGCACCCCTAGGATTTAGGAAATTCAAATCCTCACCAGTCCAAAGTCTCATATTTCTTGCCTATCTATTATCTCTTTTCATTAACATTATGACATCCTTGCTGTTCTTCTTGATGTCTTTTGTGGTCATTCCAAAATGTAAGCCCATGTTCTGTGGAAATAATTGGGATTTGTTATACCCTGTTTAAAAGTAGTTGTATATTCACTGAAGTGTCTTTTCTTTCTCCAAGGGGTCTTCTCGGACATTCAGCTTGTATCATCTGGGCCAGGACTTGTGAGAACCGGAGAGAATCTTCGCCTGGTCTGTCAAGTGACAGGTTTTTCCATCTCTACTCAGAATTATTATTGGCACTGGATCCGCCAGCCTTCAGGGAAAGATCTAGAATGGGTTACAGCTATATACCCCCATGATGGAAGAAAGTGGTTTGCCCCTTCCCTACAGAGCCGTACAACCATTTCTTCAGACAGCTCCAAGAACGAGTTCTCCCTCCAGCTGAACTCCCTGACAGCTGCTGACTCGGCTGCATATTTCTGTGCCCGAGGACACACAGTGGCACAGAGCAAGTCTGCTATCTGTACAAAAAGGGGAAGCAAGTTTTACACACACACACACACACACACACACACACACACACACACACACAGAGCCCTGGTTATCTGCAGGGGTTCCATTCTTGACTACAACCACAAATAATGAAACTGTGGATAATGAGACTTTGAATCGATGGGAATGGAGGCTTTAGGTTCCTGGAGGTCAAAAATAGCCTTTAAATGTGGGGAGGAGGCAGAAATAAGTGTGGCAACTTACTGTATTATGCTCTGCACTTCTCCAGCTGAAATTGATCTTTTAATCATTTGTCCTGCTCTGCTTGAATAACAAGCAGAAGGTTGCCAGTTCCAAATGCTTGGCCAACAAGAAGAAGGTTGCCAGTTCGAATCCCTGCTGGTACTATATTGTGCAGTAGCGATATAAGAAGATGCTTAAGGGCATCATCTCAGTCTGTGTGGGAGGAGGCAATGGTAAACCCCTCCTGTATTCTACCAAAGAAAACCACAGGGCTCTGTGGGTGCCAGGAGTCAAAATCGACTTGATGGCACAGTTTACCTTTTACCTGCTCTGCTTATCTCACAATGCTTGGGATTCTCCACCACCACCAGTGATAATCTCCATTGAATATTGAACATATAGTACTGAGTGTCACAAGTTCTGCAGGCCAGGCTTAAGGACAGACAGGTGACTTTCTCTGTCCCTGAATCAGGTTTGTTTTCCTGCTGATATTGTCTTTCTCTGCTTATCTCACTGCACTATAATAGACCTAAGGACAGACACATCTACAAAGAACAATCGTTGCTCACGCATAAGCTGTCATGAGATCTAAACAGTTCCTGTTCTTCCTTTCTCATCCAGACACTTTCCATCAACATTTGGAAGGGACCCATAGGAAAGAAACCAGGAGCAACCCTTCCACCAACCCCGGAATCATACAGCCTCTTTATTCTCCACATCTTGCTGGGGGAAGGACTCATGCAAATCCCTCTGGGAGCCCATTGGGGGATGGTGAGAGAGTCCCTCTTCAAAAACAGTCCCCTCAGAATGGGTAACATTATTCTTCAGCTCACAGCCTTGTATTTTCTGTCTAATTAGGAACCTTTTTCATTTATATGATGAAATTCTTGCTATCTTTCCTGATATCTTTGATCGTTGTTCCAAAATGTAAGCCTACCTTCCATGGAAACTATTGGGGTTTGTTACACACTGATTAGAAGCAGTTGTGCATTCACTGAAATCTTCTTTTTTTTTCTAAGGGGTCTTCTCAGACATTCAGCTTGTATCATCTGGGCCAGGAGTTGTGAGACCTGGAGAGAATCTCCACCTGGTCTGTAAAGTGACAGGTGTCTCCATCTCTACTCAGTATTATGCTTGGAACTGGATCCGCCAGCCTCCAGGGAAAGGTCTGGAATGGGTTGCAGCTATATACCCCTATGGTGGAAACAAGTATTATGCCCCTTCCCTGAAGAGCCGTACCACCATTTCTTCCGACACCTCCAAGAACGAGTTCTCCCTCCAGCTGAACTCCCTGACGGCTGCCGACTCAGCTGTGTATTTCTGTGCCAGAGAAAGCACAGTGAGGCAAGGTCCATTGGAGCTCTGTACAAAAACAGGAACCTCATCCTTAATACATATGTTGAGCACAATTTCAATTGCAAAGAACAACATAACAGCACACACAACTGTGTGCAGAGCTTTGCAAAGAGCCAGGTTTCCAAAGGAAGCACGATGTCACACAGATGCAGCAGAGAAGACTAGGCCCTAGGTCCAACAACAGTGCCCAGCCCTGACCCTCCCCCAAGCATTTTGTTGTCCACAACAAGCAACACGCACAGAGAGACAAACAGTCAGCAACATCCAGCCGTAAAAGCACGTTCAGTAAGGATGCAAAACAACATTCTGCGAGGCTTGGAAATTCAAATATACATCAGAACTCAAAATGGAGGAGGAAAAAGAAGGACTTGATCGGGCACAAAATGGAGGGCCGAAACTACAAATTCTTTGGAGCCGAAACAGGGGAAATAAGTTTCGGCTCCAAATCATTTCAGGGTGGCGATCGGGTGTTTTGTTTTCAGCGCTGAAACACCCAAAACGGGCTGATTCAGGTACAGAACATTCTGTACCCGAAACTGTTCATACATCCCTAGTGGACAGTACAGATGGAATGAAAGATTTCCTTCCATTTGTGTGAGAACTGTGTGCTACACATGGGGAATGGATAGAGCAATCAGCTCCAGGCTTTCCATGCAGAACATCAAGGAATTAAAACAGACAAATCTATTTTCTTTCCCATCAACAGAGGGCAGCAGTTGCCTTCCATCGCTTTCTCTGTCCCGGAATCAGGTTTGATTTCCTCCTGAAATTGATCTTTTAGTCATTTGTCCTGCTCTGCTTATCTCACTACACTATACTTCTGAGACCATATCTAAGGACAGACACATCTACAAAGAACCATCCTGTCTCACAGACAAGCTGACATAAGTTCTAAACAGTTCCTGTTCTTCCTTTTCCATCCAGACACTTTCCATCAACATTTGGAAGGAACCCATAGGAAAGAAACCAGGAGCAACCCTTCTACCAACCCCGGAATCATACAGCCTCTTTATTCTCCACATCTTGCTGGGGGAAGGACTCATGCAAATCCCTCTGGGAGCCCATTGGGGGATGGTGAGAGAGTCCCTCTTCAAAAACAGTCCCCTCAGAATGGGGAACTTCACTTATTGCCCAGCTCACAGCCTTGTAATTTCTGCCTAATTAGGAACCTTTTTCATTTATATGATGAAATTCTTGCTGGTCAACCTGATTTCTTTGGTGGTTGTTCCAAAATGTAAGAGTAATATCTGTGGAAACTATTTGGCATTATTATACACTGCTTAGAAGCAGTAGCGCATTCACTGAAATCTTCTCTCTTTTTTTCTAAGGGGTCTTATCGGACATTCAGCTTGTATCATCTGGGCCAGGAGTTGTGAGACCCGGAGAGAATCTCCACCTGGTCTGTAAAGTGACAGGTGTCTCCATCTCTAATGAGTATTATGCTTGGAACTGGATCCGCCAGCCTCCAGGGAAAGGTCTAGAATGGGTTGCAGCTATTTACCCCTATGGTGGAAACAAGTATTATGCCCCTTCCCTGAAGAGCCGTACAACCATTTCTTCCGACACCTCCAAGAATGAGTTTTCCCTCCAGCTGAACTCCCTGACGGCTGCTGACTCTGCTGTCTATTTCTGTGCCAGAGAAAGCACAGTGTGGCAAGTTCCATTGAAGCTCTGTACAAAAACAGGAACCTCATTCTTAACACATATGTTGAGCACAATTTCTATTGCAAGGGCATCATCAGTCTTTAAGGTTTTTTTCTCCATAAGGAATCATGGAGGTTTCAGCAGCCCCATAACTCCACTTGCGGGGTGCTGGGGTGGCCCAGAGAGAGTGGTGGTGTAGTGCACAGAGGGTGCCAACCACCCCCATGGGGGTTCTGAGTGTAGATTATCTGGTAGCAAATGAGAGTGGATTCATGGTTTGTCATTGAAAATCTCATATGCTACCAGAGAATCTACACTCAGAACACCTCAGAAACAACAAATCCCTGCACCATAGAGGTTAGCAACCCATGGGTTGGTTGGCACCTTCTGTGCACTACACCACCACTTACTCTGGGCCACCCCAGAACCCCCTCCCCCCAAGTGGAGATATGAGGCTGCTGAAACCTCCATTCTTCCCTAAGGAGAAAAGCTTTAAAGACACTCAAACTTCAACAAATCACCAAAAATCAGCCCATTTCCCAATTCCTTTAGAGTCTGGGTGGTGGCAGGCACCCATTGGAGCACTACCACCCCAACCACTCTTCCACCCCAGATGCCCCCTTTCTGCCCCACATCTGCCCCAAAGAACAACATAACAGACTAGGCTCTAGGTCCAACAACAGTGCCCAGCCCTGACCCTCCCCCAAGCATTTTGTTGTCCACCACAAGCAACACACACAAAGAGAGACACAGTCAGCAACATCCGGCCGTAAAAGTACGTTCAGTAAGGATGCAAAACAACATTCTGCGAGGCTTGGGAATTCAAATATACATCAGAACTCAAAATGGAGGGGGGGAAAGAAGTACTTGATCGGGCACATAATGGAGTGCCGAAACTACAAAATCTTCGGAGCTGAAACAGGGGCAATATGTTTCGGCTCCAAATCATTTCAGGGTGGCGATCGGGTGTTTTGTTTTCAGCACTGAAACACCCGAAACGGGCTGATTCAGGTACAGAACTTTCTGTACCCAAAACCTTTCGCACATCCTTAGTGGACAGTACTGATGGACCAATGGTATGACTCTGTATACGGCAGGTTATATGCATATATAATGATGAGCATGTGTTCATAATTCTCCACCTTCATCCTTTGTCTTCACTCCAAGAATGAGTTTTCCCTCCAGCTGAACTCCCTGACAGCTGCCGACTCGGCTGTCTATTTCTGTGCCAGACACACAGTGGCACAGAGCAAGTCTGGCCTCTGTACAAAAAGGGGAAGCATTTTTATTATCATCATTTTCAAGTCCAATTCTTGGTTTTTCCATCCAAGGCACAGGGGAAAGTCTTGAGTGCATAGAGTTATATATAGTATTCTCCATATTTTCGGAATACAGCACATGCCCTTCCTAGACTCAACTGTCTATTTCTGTGCCCCAAGAGACACAGAGGCACAGAGCAAGTCTGGCCTCTGTACAAAAAGGGGAAGCATTATTTTTAAAAAATCCAATGCTTTTTAAGTCCAATGTTTTTTCCATCCAACTCAGAGGGAAAGGTCTTGAGTGCATAGAGGTATATATACAGTATTCTCCATATTTTGGAAGTACAGCATATGCCCTTCCTAGACTCAGCTGTCTATTTCTGTGCCAGAGAAAGTACAGTGAGACAAGGTCCATTGGACCTCTGTACCAAAACAGGAACCTCATTCTCAACACACATCTAGTCCAGCATCCTGTTTCACACAGTGGTCCACCAGATGCTGCTGGAAGCTTACAGGCAGGAGTTGAGCAGATGTCCTCTCTCCTGTTGTTACTCCCCTGCAACTGGTTCTGCCTTTGAGGCTGGAGGTGGTCTATAGCGCTCCAACTAGTAGCTGATGTTAGACCTCTCCTCCATGAAGTTATCCAAACCCCTCTTCAAGCCATCCGGGTTGTTGGCTGTCGCCACATCTCGTGGCAGAGAATCCCACAAGCTGATTACGCATTGTGTGAAAAAAGACCTCCGTTTGTTGGCCTTAAATTCCTGGCAATCAATTTCATGGGAAGACCCCTGATTCTAGTGTGATGTGGGAGGGAGAAGAATTTCTCTCTATCCACTTTCTCCACACCATGCATGATCGTATAGACCTCTATCATGTCTCCCCACAGTCTTTTTTCTAAACTAAAGAGCCCCAGGTGTTGTAGCTTTGCCTCATAAGAGAGGTCCTCTAGGCCCCTGATCATCTTGGTTGGCCTTTGAGCTGCTGACACGGCTGTGTATTTCTGTGCCAGACAAAGCACAGTGAGGCAAGTCCATTGGAGCTGCGTACAGAAAGGGGAAACTCTCAGAATGCACATTTCCTACCTCGATATATCGGCCAAACCCTTCCCCAGAAAAGCAAAAGGACACAACAGTTAAAATGGAGGTCAATGGAGCCTGGCATTCTCTTGCATCAGGTTTTCATGTTTGCATGGTGGTTGTTATGCACCCCATATGCTCTTAAGAACAAAACAGAAGCCCTGCTGGATCAGGCCCCAGGCCTATCTTTCCCAGTCCCACCGGGAGATATCAGGAATTTAATCCGGGGCTTTCAAAATGCAAACCAGATGCTTGGCTCTCCCTTAAGCTTACAGATAGGCATTAGTGGAGACTTCTTGGAGCAGATGATGGAGGCTGAATTGCCCACTTGGTTAAATGGGGTTCACCTTGGTTTGCATTTGCATGGGATACTATATGTGAGTACACTCTGCTGTAAGATACTCCCCCTTAGGGGGTTGTAGCCAAATGGCTGAGCATTTGCTTTGCATGCTGAAGGTCCCAGGTTCAATCCCTGGAAGAATCTCCAAGTAGGGCTGGGAAAGTCTCTTGCAGAAAATCTTGGAAAGCTGCTGCCATTCAATGTGGACAGTATGTATGTATGTATGTATGTATCTATGTATGTATTTATTTAATACATTTCTATACCGCCCAATATGCAAGTTCTCTGGGTGGTTTACAAACAATAAAAACAGCCAATAAAAGATTAAAACATTTGAACAATTAAAAGTAAAAAGTTAAAACTATTAAAACAGAATTAAAACACAATTAAGACAGTATCTAATTAAAAGCCTGGGTGAACAAGTGCGTCTTGACTGGCCTTTTGAAAGCTGTAAGAGATGGGGAGTCTATTATTTTATCAGGAAGTGTGTTCCAAAGCTTCGGGGCAGCAATGGAGAAGGCCCGTTCCCGAGTAGCCACCAGACGAGCTGGTGGCAACTGCAGATGAACCTCTCCAGATGATCTCAAAGGGTGGTGTGGTTCATAGCGAAGAAGACATTCTTTTAAATACTCAGCACCCAAGCTGTTTAGGGCTTTATAGGTTATAACCAAAACATTGTTCTCTGCCTAGAAACTTACCAGCAACCAGTGTAGATGTTTTAAGATAGAAGTGATAAGGTCTCGCCGAGATGACCCTAACCCTAACTGTTCTGAGGCCATTTATCTCAAAAAAATGGACGCAGCTGGCATATCAGCCGAAGCTGATAAAAGGCACCTCTGGCCACAGCCTCAACCTGGGACACCAGGGAGAGTTTTGTGCTCAGAAGCACCCCCAGACTGCATACCTGTTCCTTCTGGGGAAGTGTGACGCCATCCAGAAGAGGCAGATCAAAATCATCTCTTGAGTTCCGAACCCACACAATAAGTACCTCTGTCTTATCTGGATTCAGCCTCAGCTTGTTACCTCTCCTCCAGCCCATCACTGCCTCCAGGCAGGCATTTAGGGAGGTTATGCCTTCTCCTGATAATGCTGACATGGAGAAATAGATGTGGGTGTCATCAGCATACTGATAACACCCTGCACCAAATCTCCTGATGATCTCTCCAAGCGGTTTCATGTAGATGTTAAACAACATTGGTACTGATGGATCAATGGTATGACTCTGTATAAGGCAGGTTATATGCATATACAATGATGAGTATGTATTCATAATTCTCCCCTTCTACCCGATCGCCGGAGGCCCGGTCTGCCCAGCTTCTTCCCGGCAGGTAGACCGGGCCTCCGGCGGAAGTTCCATTAGCTCAGGAGTCCTATCGCGTGTGCACGTGCGCGCGCGCCCAAGGCCCCAGTTGGGCCTGAGACTTTGGCGAGAGAGGAGCTCTGTTCGCGAGCTCCTCTCTATTTTTTGCAAACAATGTGGTGAGCACTCGGTGGGGGCAGCGGGTGGGAGGGAGGGGGGGCGGGAGGGCAGGAGGGCGGCAGGTTTTTCTTGCCCCTAATCCGCTCGCGGGGGGGGCGGCGGGGGCAGCGTGGGCGGCTGGTTTCCAGCGCCCCAATTACTCTGTAAAATACGGGTGCTGGAGGGGGGAAAGAGGCGGGAGGGGTAAGCAAGCCCTCCCCGCCCTAAAAGGAAGGCCCCCCCCTTCGGTGCTGGTCTGGACTGCTCCAGACCATGCACATCACTATTCCCATCCAGACACTTTCCATCAACATTTGGAAGAAACCCATAAGAAGGAAACCAGGAGCAACCCTTCTACCTGTTGGAAATTCTCTGTGGTGAGAGAATCCCTTTCTCATTATAGCAGAGTGCACAGAGGCACAACACAGTGGAATTTGCTTAAGCTTGCGTGTATGCTGAGAGTAAAGTAACTTGGAGCCAATTCATAGTTTCATATCAATATAGAAGGCATTTATTAAGGAACTCCATTCTAGATAGGAAAGTGAGGAGTTAGGATCTCTAAACCATCTATCTAGCTGGATGCAGATGGATTCTACATCTTCTCTGCACACACGGTGCAGGGAGAGGAACTTGCCAAGTTGCAAGGTAGAAGGGCAGTTAGGGAAGAGAAGGAGGAAGGAAGTTAATCCCTAAGAGTACCAATCTACATTTCAAAGGGATAGTGTCAGAGCAGTGGAGAAGGGATGACCAATGTCTTGACACTCTAGCCCTCTGACTCACTAGTCTGTCCTCCACTGTCTGAGATATGAGACAGCGCAAAGCGCATGGGACTACCAACCCCTGAATCATACAGCCTCTTTATTCTTCACATCTTGCTGGGGGAAGGACTCATGCAAATCCCTCTGGGAGCACATTGGGGGATGGTGAAAGAATCCCTCTTCAAAAACAGTACCCTCAGAATGGGGAACTTAACTTATTCCCCAGCTAACAACCTCGTAATTTCTGTCTAATTAGGAACCTTTTTCATTTATATGATGAAATTCTTGCTGGTCTTCCTGATTTCTTTGGTCGTTGTTCCAAAATGTAAGCCTACCTCCTGTGGAAAATTTTGGGGTTTGTTACACACTGATTAGAAGCAGTTGTGTATTCACTGAAATCTTCTCTTTATTTCTAAGGGGTCTTCTCGGACATTCAGCTTGTATCATCTGGGCCAGGAGTTGTGAGACCCGGGGAGAATCTCCACCTGGTCTGTAAAGTGACAGGTTTCTCCATCTCTACTTCCTCGTCTTATGCTTGGGACTGGATCCGACAACCTCCAGGGAAAAGTCTAGAATGGGTTGCAGCTATAAATGTCAATACTGCAGGGAAGTGGTATGCCCCTTCCCTGAAGAGCCGTGCCACCATTTCTTCCGATACCTCCAAGAACGAGTTCTCCCTCCAGCTGAACTCCCTGACAGCTGCCGACTCGGCTGCGTATTTCTGTGCCAGACACACAGTGCCACAAAGCAAGTCTGGCCTCTATACAAAAAGGGGAAGCATTATTATTATTATCATTTTCAAGGCCAATTCTTGGTTTTTCCATCCAAAGCACAGGGGAAAGTCTTGAATGGTTAGAGGTATATACAGTATTCTCCATATTTTCAGAATACAGAATATGCCCTTCCTAGATTCAGCTGTCTATTTCTGTGCCCTAAGAGATACAGAGCAAGTCTGGCCTCTGTACAAAAATGAGAGGCATGTTTTTTTAAAAGTCCCAAGTTTATTAAGTCCAATGCTTTTTCCATCCGGGCACACGTGCTCCCATAGTGTGTGTGTGCATGCACAGCAAACAGGTGCGCACACATATGACAACTGCACACGTGCCCGGTACTTCCAGCCACTTCTGGCCAAGGAGATCAACGGGGCAGCAGGGAGGTACGCTTCCACCCCGGGTACGCTTCCACCCCGAGGGGCTTTGAGACAACGGAGCGCTGGCAAGGGAAATGCGGTGGGAGGGATCAGTGCACCCTCCCCCGCCCTTAAGGGAGCACCCCTGCCGCCTCCAAAATCCAAAACTGCTCCGGTGGCTGAAACATTTCGGAGGCTTCTATAATGGCCTATGAAATGTTTCAGGCCCATCCTTCCAAATCATGCTTTTGACAGCAGAGGAGCACAGAGCAGAGCCTGGAAAGTTTGGGTAGGATTGTAGGGCAGGAAACCATGCTGGATATATCCTGGTCCCCAGAGGTTTAGGGCTCATCCCCAAGCTCAACCCACTCAACTGGGGGTGGACTTCTCATCCTGCATCAGCTTGAGTGTTGTTTCATAGTCCCTCTTATACCCAAATGTCCAGCATGTGCTCTGATTGAATATGCAAATCAAATCAACCTCTTTGTCACCTTCTTCTTTAAATAGAAGCCTGTGGCATCCTTGAGCCCACCTCGGAAGACACAATGGATTCTGCAGTCCTATTTCTTACTCTCTTCTCAGTGCTTACACATGGTCAGTGTTTGTGGGGACTTTGTGTGTTTCTTTCAGGGGGTGGGGGGTCATATATACCAGGCAGAGGCTGCTGCTGTGGGGCTGTGCAGGGTATTTGTACTCATGGGATACTCCTGCCCTGTTTCATTTTATATTTATGACCATCTTGCACAACTCCAGTATTAAACCATTCACTTAATCGGTCACCAGTCTGTTGAAGGGAAAGATTAACATGTAGGGCCAGTTTGAGGGTATCATTGGATTGAGACTGGGGAAAAATCTTTTCAACAGCCACCCCTGTGGTTCTGAGGTGTACTTATCCTCTCTAATAAAACGCTTGGTGTCCGTCCGTGGACGGGCACCAAGCGTGTGTTCGTGCCTCCCTGCCCTGTTCTGCGCCTGCACGAAGCGCAGGCACAGAACAGGGCAAGGGAGACACGCTCGCCGGTACCCGGCGGACATCTTGGGCGGTGAGGGAAACGGCGGGGCCAGAAGCGGCCGCTGCGAAGATAGGAAAGAGGCGGAGGGGAAAGAGGCGGCGGGGGAAGCCGGCCGAGGTGGTGGCGGAGCCGCCGCCGAGGCCTGGCGTCGCCGCTAAAGCCGGCCGGGGGGAAAACTTTGGGGCCCGACTTCCCCACACTAGAGCCTGACATCCCCGCACCCCCCCCCCCCATGAACAAGGGCCAACATGGCCCAGGAAAATGCCACCGCGGCGGCCGCCGCCAACCGCCCTCCCAGTAGCCCGATCCCGCCTTCCCCGCTCCCCCACACATGAACAAGGGCCAACATGGCCCAGGAAAATGCCTCTGCGGCCACCGCCGCCAACCGCCCACCCAGCTGCCCGAGACCTCCTTACCCAAAGAAGAACCAACCCCGACGACCGAGGAAAAAGGAGCTCACAAAAAGAGCTCCTCTCTCGGCAAAGACACTGCCCAGACTGCCGCTGGGCGTCCTTTACGCCCAATGCAACAGTCCGGGAAGAGGCTTGCCCGAGAAATGAGCTCTGCTTGCGAGCTCCTTTCTCCGTCGCGTTCAAAACAGTGAGTAAAGTTGCCAGGTTGGGGGGGGGAGCGCAAGACTCTTCTGGGCAGGGGAGAGGGGGAAGGGGGGAGGGCAAGTGGGGGAGGGGGCAGGGCAAGAGGGAGGGTTGGAGGGGGGAGGGCAAGAGGAATGGGGCAGGGAGGAGGGCAAGAACGAGTGGGGCAGGGGGGAAGAGGGAGGGCCAAGAGGGAGTGGGTCAGGGTGGAGGGGCAAGAGGGACTGGGGCATGGGGAGGGGAGAGGGCAAGAGGGAGTGGGGCAGGGGGGAAGAGGAAGGGCAAGAGGGAGTGGGTCGAGGGGGAGGGCAAGAGGGAGTGGGGCAGGAGGAGGGGAAAGGGCAAGAGGGAGTTAGGCAGGGGGAGGGGGAAGGGAAGGGCAAGAGGGAGTAGGGTGGCAGGAGGGACTGGGGCAGGAGGCTGACAGGAAGGGGAGGGTGTGAGCGGGGTGGGAGGGGGAGGAAGAGAGGCCAGAGTGTGGGGCAGGAGGGAGGGTGGGACAGGAGAGACAAACAAACACACACACACACACACAAAGAAAAAAAAGATGAAGAACACATAAAGGGGGGTAAAAAGGCTAGCGCCCGTTGTTATAACGGGCTTAAAAATACTAGTCATTTATATTTCTGTCAATGTAATTTTGACAACATATTTATGCTCCTTTCTACTAGGGGCTCCCTCTGAAATTCGGCTGACTGAGTCTGGCGGAGGTATAAAGAAGCCTGGAGAATCCCTCCGACTGACCTGTGGTGTTTCTGGCCACACCATCACGTCAACTAGCCATGGCTGGAGCTGGTTCCGCCAGCCCCACAACCAAGGGCTAGAATGGATCGGGTGGGGATACTACCATGATTCAAAATGGAACACCAACTATGCCCCAGCCTTCCAGAGCAGGGTCTCCATCTCGCTTGATTCTTCCAAGAACGAATACGATCTCCGGTTGGATTCCCTGACAGCTGCTGACATGGCCACATATTACTCCGCCAGAGGGTCACACAGTGACACAGATCAATCTGGCATCTGCTCAAAAAGAGGAAGTGGAATATTTGGAACAGGCCATTACCTAGTGCGGCAAGATTGTTTGTCTGTGTAAACAATACTGAGCTAGATGGACCAATGGTCTGACTCAGTATAATGCAGCTTCCTATGTTCCTCCAGGTTGAGTATCCCTGGACTGCTTGGGACCAAAAGTTTTCCGGATTTCGGAATATTTGCTGATGCATTTTGGTTTTTGTTTTATGCTCTGTGTGAGGAGGGAAGGCTCCCAGGAGCTGCCTGGCTCAGCGGAGCTTGGCGCCTCTGAAACTCAGTGAGATGCGCCCCTGGTGAGGGAGTGGGGTGGGGGAGGAAAGGCTGGGGTGGGGGAGGAAAGCTCTGGGCTGTGTTTTCCCGCTTGCTCCTCTTGCTCCCTCCCCTCATTTCTCCTCTTGCTAAATGAAATCTTTGGCTCTCTCACTCCCCCGTTTGCCTCTGTCTGCTGCCGCCATGGCCAGAACCCCTTACACCCTCTCTCTCACACACTCAGACACTTTAATTCCAAAGCTGGCAGCTGTAACATTCTTTCTTTTCCTTCAGGCCTCCCCAAGCGTGATTGGGCGTACTTTTGAATGCCCTTTATTCAAGAAGGCGGGGGGGGAGCCAATCATAGAAAGTTCATTGGGACCATGGACTACTTGACGTGGTTGCCACAGCATGGCGTCCAGATTTTGGAGCATTCCGGATTTTGGATGTCCGGATAAGGGATATCGGACCTGTATGTGTGTGTGTTTGTTTAGCATATTTGTATACCACCCACTACCGTAGTCTCTAGGGGATTTACAACAGTAAAACAAACCAAGCAATTTTAAAACAATGTAAAACATATAAAAGTTCAAATTAAAATAGCTAAATCCCACTAAATAGCTAGAAAGCTGGGCTGAAGAGGTGTGTCTTCAATTGTTCTCCCTCCAAGATCTCCCTCCAAGGCATATCTCTTATGTCTTTTCAACAAGTTCTTGAAAAGCAGTATATTAATATTAATATTAATATTAATATTAATATTAATATTAATAATAATACAAAAATACTGAAAATGTCTGACAAACCATGCAAAAAACTGGAAATAATGTTTAATATCACTTAGCATGGTGTAGCAGTTAGAGGGGTCAGCTAGGACTGGGGAGAGCTGCGTTCTCATCCCTGTTCAACATTATTATTTATTATTATTATTATTATTATTTACATTTTCTATCCCGCTTTTCCTCCAAGGAGCCCAGAGCGGTGTACTGTACTGCATTCTTAAGTTCCTCCTCACAATAACCCTGAATTTAGGCCGAGAGAGAAGTGACTGGCCCAGAGTCACCGAGCAAGTATCATGGCTGAATGGGGATTTGAACTCGGGTCTCCCCGGTCCTAGTCCAGCATTCTAACCACTACACCATGCTGGCTCTCAACAATTTTCTACATGAAACTACAAACATGAAACATGAAACTCACTGGTTGACTCTAGGCCAGTCCTTATCTTTCAAGCTCCCAGGGCTCTTGTGGGGATAAGCATAACCGTGTACACTGCTCTGGGCCTCCTGGATTTCTTATTTATATTATTTTTAAATAAACAGAAGTCTCCATTAATTTTTTTTCCCGGCGATTGCCCTTAAGGAATTCCAGAGATCTGATTTCTCTCTTAGCCATTCCTCCAAGGAGCCATCTATAGATATGTGAATTATCCCTGAGTGTGAACAAACTGAAGTTGAATCCAAACAAGATGGCGGTACTTGTGGGAGGCAGGAATGTTGAAAGTTATTTAGATTTGCCTGTCCTGAATTAGATTACTCTCCTCCTGAAAGATCAGGAACATAGCTTGGGTGAATCTAAGGCTCTCCCTGATATCTCAGGCTGAGGCAATGCTCAGGAGAGTTTTTCATCAGCTTTGGATGATACGCCAGCACTGATCATTTCTCGAGACAAATGACCTTAAAACAGTCATTTTTAATGATTTGAAACAGTGGTGCATACAGGTAGATGAGGCAAATCAAATAGGGCCCTCCAGCTACCTCTTCTGCCCTGCCGGGAGCTCAGAAATCCACTTCTCTATGGAGCCTGAGCAGGCTGCAGAAACAGGAGCCTGATGGGCCACCAGGAAGGGCTGTGGGCCGAGCTAAGCTTTTAAAGTCACAATCTTTGCAGACCAGGCTTAAGCACACTCATGTGTCAGCAAGGACACAGTGGCTCGTGTCAGATCTAAGCAGTCCTCCCACTTCCTGACCTGACAAGACACCTGAAAATACTATTTGGCAGAAACTCGTTGCAAAGAAACCAGGAGCAATCTGTGAATTAACCCCTGCATCACACAGCCTCTTTATATTTGACCTGTTGCTAGAGGAATGACTCATGCAAATCCCTCCAGGAGCCAATTGGGGAGGTGAGAGAAAGTCCCCCTTCAAAAAGGCACCCCTAGGATTTAGGAAATTCAAATCCTCACCAGTCCAAATCTCATAATTCTTGCCTATCTATTATCTCTTTTCATTAACATTATCACATCCTTGTTGTTCTTCTTGATTTCTTTGGTGGTCATTCCAAAATGTAAGCCCATGTTCTGTGGAAACAATTGGGATTTGTTATACCCTGTTTAAATGTAGTTGTATGTTCACTGAAGTGTCTTTTCTTTCTCCAAGGGGTCTTCTCGGACATTCAGCTTGTATCATCTGGGCCAGGACTTGTGAGAACCGGAGAGAATCTTCACCTGGTCTGTCAAGTGACAGGTTTCTCCATCTCTACTCAGAATTACTATTGGCACTGGATCCGCCAGCCTTCAGGGAAAGATCTAGAATGGGTTACAGCTATATACCCCCATGATGGAAGAAAGTGGTTTGCCCCTTCCCTACAGAGCCGTACAACCATTTCTTCAGACACTTCCAAGAACAAGTTCTCCCTCCAGCTGAACTCCCTGACAGCTGTTGACTCGGCTGTGTATTTCTGTGCCCGAGGACACACAGTGGCACAGATCAAGTCTGCTATCTGTACAAAAAGGGGAAGCAAGATTTACACACACACACACACACACACACACACACACACACACAGCCCTGGTTATCCGCAGGGGTTCCATTCTTGACTACAACCACAAATAATGAAACTGTGGATAATGAGACTTTGAATCTATGGGAATGGAGGCTTTAGGTTCCTGGAGGTCAAAAATAGCCTTTAAAGGTGGAGAGGAGGCAGAAATAAGTGTGGCAACTTACTGTATTATGCTCTGCACTTCTCCAGCTGTCCAGCAATGCCCCCCCCCCAACTCCCAATTCAGTGCCACTAAAAATCACAGGAAAAATTTTTTTCAATGGAAGAGCCACAAAATGGCCCCATTCAGCCAAATGCTTGCCGGAAATTACCTTGGGGGTCATTTCTGGCCACCGAGGAACCATGGATAGGTGATTTTTACTATTTTTATAAGAGTGGATAACAAGACCAGGTCCCTATTGAGAAACTGTGGCTGCCAGGACCATGAATAATGAGGGCCACCTGTACATATGCCATTGCCTAGTTTTTCCATCCAAGGGGAGAAGCTAACAGCAGTTCAATCCTTATGCTGGGTGGAGACAACTAGAGGCGTTCTTACCACTGGACCTTGGGTTCCAGTCCGTGGCCTCCAAGATCAGGGGGGAGGGCTACAAAGGTCCAGGGGGGCTTCCAGGAGGGCTCCTGCTGCCACCCCACGCTTGCCCAACCTGCGCCCAACCTCAAAATTTACCTTAATTTTACCCGCCAATGTGTGCGGCCGAGGGTGGAGGGTGAGCCCTGCCCCATGGTGGTAGCGGCAAGCAGAGCGGCCACTGGGCCTGCCGTCTGGCCCAGCGGCCCTTCAAAACTATGAGGCGCTGAACTACACAGGCGCGCTGGATTATACCAGAGGTGTCTAAGCATTCAACCAATATTTCAGATATTGGTTTGGGCCCTAGTTACTTGAAGGACCACCTGTTTCCCAAGGTTTCTACATGCCTGACAGGTTCATCAGAGCAGTTTCTGCTCTGTGTGCCAATGGTGAAAGAGGCTCAATTCTCATGCACATGTGGTGGGGCCTTCTCTGTCGTTGCTCCCAGGCTTTGGAATACCTCCCAATCAAAATCCACTTCTCCTCCCTTGCTACTCTTAAAAGGGAACTGAAGGCATCTTGGGAGTGCTTGTTTTACTACTGGTGCTGTTTTGTCAATGGGTTTTGTGGGCTTTTAATTGTCCCTTTTATTCTTTGAATTTCCCTACTGGATTTTATTATTATTTTAACATTTCTATAGACACTTTCCTTCAGATGATTTATGAAATGTGGTATATAGATGTAACAATAAATTTTAATTTTTTTAAAAAATGTGTGTGTGTGTGTGTGTGTGTGTGTGTGTGTAAATCAGAAAGTAACTGTTCTTATGAACAGATAAAATTAATGTATAAGGGCATAAGGAGGCAGATTTATTCAAAAACACCCCCAGATGGGAAGGTTTTCACCACCCGCTGAATGTTGGGCAGTGCTGGGACTAGCATACAATTTGAAGACCCCCACTAAGAACTTCCTCTCCACGAATCATGCTTCTGATGGCAGGGGAGCAGAGAGGAGCACATCCTCCAAAGCAAGCTGGATGTCTTGGACAGGTTCATCAGGGAAGGGGCATTTTTGCATATATTCTGCTCCCAGGACTATTAGGGCTGAACGTCAAGTTGTGAAGTTGAGATGCCTCAACCAGCATCAGTTTGAGTGGTGTTTCATAGTCCTCTTTATACCTGAAAGCCCAACATGCCCTGAATATGCAAACCAACCCTGTTACATTCTGGTTTAAAGAGAAACCAGTGACATCTTACAGCCCACCTTGGCTATCACAATGGAGTCTTTAGTCCTCTTTCTCGGGATCTTCTCCATGCTCACATACAGTCAGTGTTTTCTTTTAAGGGAAAAGATCATACTGGGGGAGCCTGTAATGTGGGGCAAACAGTGTTGTTCCAATTCATTTTATTTGTAGGGCTGTTTGCACAACTCCAGCCTTGAAACCATTTCAGTTAAAATATTTTCCTTCTCAGTATATGTTGAAGGCTAAAATTAACAATTAGGGTCAATTTTTGTGACTTATTGATCGGAGACATGAAAAATCTCTTCACTAGCCACGTGTATGGTTCTGATTTGTACTTTTTCTGGAAATGTCACTGCAAACTGAAATATTGTTTTTGCTTCTTACTAGGGGCTGCCTCTGAAATTCGGCTGACCGAGTCCAGTGGAGGAGTAATGAAGCCTGGTGAATCCCTCCACTTGACCTGTAGTGTTTCTGGTCACACCATCACATCGACTGTCCATGCCTGGAACTGGATCCGTCAGCCCCCCAGGAAAGGACTGGAATGGGTAGGGAGGGGGTACTATAGTAGTGGGACTTGGTACACCGAATATGCCTCAGATTTCCAGAGCAGGATCATCATCTCGCTTGATTCTTCCAAAAATGAATATGATCTCCGACTGAGCTCCATGACAGCTGCTGACACGGCCACATATTACTGTGCCAAAGGACACAGTGATTCGGAGCAATCTGGCATCACTACAAAAAGGGGAAATGTGATATTTTAAATAGGCCATTGCTTGGTACTTCAATATCTCTCTCCAAGACATGATCTACTTCCCTTACAAAAGGTTTCCAGAACTGTATGTTCAATGGTACAAAAATGTGATTTCTCTGAAGCAGAATCCCTTCTTTAAATGGCATGATCTCCCTGAGCAAGGCATGCGTGAATCATGCCAAAGAGAGCAGCTTGGATTACTGTGTAAACTTCCAAGTGTTTCTAAGCCAAGAGTGCAAGATCCTGTTGGGATATGTGTCCAAAAATTTCTTTCTCCTGCAGATTTAATCCAAGACAAAAGAACAGCATTTAGACTAATGTCCTCAGGGCAGAGAACTTTCTTCTCCATTTGCATCTTTTCTAAAGAAACATGGTCACTGGAGGCACAATACTGGTAACAACCATTGGAGCATCAGAAGCCTGATGCTCACAGCAACATTTCACACAGCAAATATTTTTTCCTCTTTTACAAATTTTTTTTAATTTAAAATCACCAGACACCATTACAATACATTTATAAAAACTATCATTAAGAAGCAGAAAAGAAGAAAAACAAACCCAACCTGTGACTACAAAACACAACACTCTACAACGTCATTCTTAAACAAATACATCTCTCCAAACTTGGAAGCAATGGGTTGCCCCCTCCTTACCTTATTTTTTGTAATTCAGAAATAATAATAGATTCTGCCAAATCATAATAAAAGATTTAGATGGAATGATACCTCTTCATTTTAGGAATAAGTTAGTTTTCCGGCTGTTGCAATATACCATAATTTGTTATACCATTCTTCTTTGTGCTCTGAGTGTGTGGTTTGTTACCACCTCTCCCCGGGGGTGATTTAAGAGTTTGGCAAATGCTAACCTCTGCCTTGAGAAAAGCACTAAGGGATAAGACAGATGACTCACCAAATGAGTTTGCAGCAGCAGGCAGCTCAGTGGCTCTGGGGCATCCAAGCTGGACTTGGGCGTCTCAGACCCGTAATTAATGGTGCCTTACATTTTCCCTGCAGGATGTTAAGGAATCGGCACAAATGTATCACTCCTTGTTTTCACCAGTGGGGGGAAGCAGTTACCTGACACCATATTGTTCTTTCAATATGACTCATAACCAGGACTTCTGAGAGAAGGTGGGAGATTATCCCATGCAGAAAGCCACAACTGTAAATCTGGACTGCAGCTAGATCTGGAGTGCAGCTGTGTGTTTGGAACACTGTGTACAGTTCTAGGTACCTCCTCTGCAAAAGGAAATCCTTGAGCTGGAAAAGGTGCAGAAGAAAGCAAAGGAAGGAAGGAAGGACTGGGTGTGTGTGTGGATAAAACCTTTTCAAGTTATGCTTTGGGTGGAGACAGGAAATAAAACTCTCCCCTCTTCTCCACTCATATAACACTAGAACATTGAATAAGCCTCTTAAGTCCATGCTATGGAGATGAAAAATATCAGACAACACAAACTTAGCTTATGGAGTCAAATGCCACAAAGTATACTGATTGCCAAAAGAGTTCAGAGATTTAAAAAGGGAAAAGACAAATATTTTGAGGATAGATTTCTCAGTTATTAGCCATGAACCATCTAGGTATGAATTCAGGAAAATCCCCCCCACACACAAACACACATACACACACACATACTGTTTCCCCATAGAGGAGGTTCCACTAATGATCCACATTTCCAACAGAAGAGGGCAGTGGTTAACCACCATAAAAAGGTTTTTCTCCCTACATCCTGTTTGATTTCCTGTTATTGAAATAAATCATGGTGTGGTCCACCCGCCCCACCTTTCATTTGCACTATCATTATTTCTTCATCCCTTTCACATTTCATTATTTATTTATTATTTATTTATTCGGTCCTTCCAAAAATGGCTCAGGGCGGTTTACACAGAGAAATAATAAATAAATAAGCTGGATCCCTGTCCCCAAAGGGCTCACAATCTAAAAAGAATCATAATTCAGACACCAGCAACAGTCACTGGAAGTATTGTGCTGGGGCTGGATAGGGCCAGTTACTCTCCCCCTGCTAAATAAAGAGAAAAGCTGTTAAAAGGTGCCTCTTTGCCAGGTTAGCAGGGGGAGTCTTGCAGATGGTATTGTGGTGCACGCTTCCCAGTTCCCATGAGACGTGTGCCCCTATCTAATATGACAATTAGAAAGAAATAATAAATGGAAGCATGCACATCATACTGTAAGGGAGGCACATGCAACATGAGTCTCACAAGCCAAATGGGGCACACCAGCCCCCACTTCGGCCCTGCCAAGAGCTTGGAAATCTACCTCTCTATGGAACCTCAACAGGCAGCAGCAATGGGGGCCTTCTAGATCCCCAGGGTGGGTCACAGGACAGGGCTGTGGGCTGAGCTCAGCTTCCTCATTCACAGCGTTTGCAGACCAGGCTTAAGGACACTCATGTGTCAGCAAGGAAATACTGTGACTCATACAAAAACTGGCATCAGATCTAAATAGTTCTCCCTCTTCCTTACCCGTCAAAACACCTGCTAATATCATTTGGCAGAAACCTACTGGAATGAAAGCAGGAGCAGTCCCTGTACCAGCCCACGCCTCAAAAAGCCTCTTTAAACTTAACCTGTTGCTCGGGGAAGGACTCATGCAAATCCCTCCAGGAGCTAACTGAGGGTGGAGAGAGAGACCCCTTTCAAAAAGGCACCCCTAGGATTTAGGAAATTCACTTCCTCCCCAGTCCAAAGTCTCATAATTCGTGTCTATCTATTATCTCTCTTCATTAACATTATGACATTCTTGCTGCTCTTTTTTATTTCTTTGGTGGTTGTTCCAAAATGTATGACTACATTCTGTGGAAAATACCAGGCTTTGACCTCTTCTTTTTATTATAAGGAGTCTTCTCGGACATTCAACTTGTATCATCCTGGCCAGGAGTTGTGAGACCTGGAGAAAATCTCTGCCTGGTCTGTAAAGTGACAGGTTTCTCCATCTCTACTCAGAATTATGAGTGACACTGGACCTGCTAGCTTCCTGGGAAAACTTTAGAATGGATTGAAGACATAAAACATTATCGTAGATGCACAGAATATGTCTCTTCCGTGAAGAGCCATACAACAATTTCTTCAGACACCCCCAAGAACGGGTTCTCTCTTCAGCTGAACTCCCTGACAGCTGCTGACTCGGCTATGTTTTTCTGTGCCTGAAGAGACACATATATGTCTCTTTCTGTGGAGGGGGGCTATAGCTCTGCACAAAAAGAGGACAGATATCTCAGTTATTAGCCATGAAAGCCTCCAGTTTTCCCATAGAGGAGATTCCACTAAAGATTCTCTGACCCGACTGAAGGGGACAGTGGTAAACTAACACAGTTTTTTCCTATCCCTGCATCATGCTTGATTTCTTGTTGTCAACATCATAGTGGTTTGTGTTTTTTTCTGCTTGTACTATCATCATTTTTTTCACCCATTTTGCAACTTGCAGATGGTATCGTGATCTACTCTTCTCCGTTCCCATGACAGTTCTCCCCTGTTAGAAGACAATCTCCCACCTCCCAGATTCATTCCACACCCTCCCTGGCTGCTTTTTCTGCCCTTCTTAGGATCCACCTGTTACGCCAGGCATTTGCCCTTTAATTATTATTAGTAGTAGTAGTATTAGGATTTGTATTTTAATTAATTGTTATTGGTATTGTTGTTCTCTGCCTAGAGTCTTTGGAGGAGGCAGTATATAAGAAGATTTTAATAAACAAACAAACAAACAAATAAATTAGAAAGAATGATTAACTGGGAGCACGTATCCTGTAAGGTACGCCCACATGACATGTGTCTCACAAGCCAAATGGGGCCCACCAGCTACATCTTTTGCCCTGCCAAGAGCTCAGCAATCTACCTTTCTATGGAATCCGAGCAGGCATCAGGAACAGGAGCCTTCTGGATCTCTTGGAGCTTTTCAAGAGGGTTTACTGTGAGTTTGGGCATAAGGGATACTCCAATGCAAAAAGAGAATTTTTTTTTAAAAAGCCTGAACATAAATCAAGTTGGTTCCAATACGGAGAGGGGAACCCGAATCGTGTGTGAAGTGTTCTCTAAAATATTGCATGGACTTCGGCTAAGTCTGGCTGATATGTGGACGCACACCAACTCTCCAAAAGTAAAGACAGGGTAAAGTTATTGACTGAAAAAGCTTCTGGTGGGCCACAAGAAAGGGCTGTGGGCTGAGCTCAGCATCCTAGGTTACAGTGTTTACAGACCAGGCTTAAGGACACTCATGTGTCATCATGGAAATACTGTGGCTCATAGAAAGGTTGGTGTCAGATCTATATAGTTCTCCCTCTTCCTTACCCGTCAAAACACCTGAAAATACCATTTGGCAGAAACCTACTGGAAAGAAAGCAGGAGCAATCCCTGTACCAGCCCATGCATCAAACAACCTCTTTATATTTGACCTGTTGCAGGAGGAAGGACTTATGCAAATCCCTCCAGGAGCTAATTGTGGGTGGAGAGAGAGAGACCCCTTTCAAAAAGGTTCCCCTCAGATTTATGAAACTCACTTCCTCCCCAGTCTATAGTCTAATCTCTTTGGGGGGAGCTACCCATTATCTCTCTTCATTAACATTATGACATTCTTGCTGTTCTTTTTGATTTCGTTGATGGTCATTCCAAAATGTAAGCCTATGTTCTATGGAAACTATTGCGGTTTGTTGTACACTGATTAGGAGCATTCACTGAACTCTTCTCTTTTCCCCCAAGGGGTCTTCTCGGACATTCAGCTTGTATCATCTGGGCCAGGAGTTGTGAGACCCGGAGAGAATCTCCACCTGGTTTGTAAGGTGACAGGTTTCTCCATCTCTACTCGGTATTATGCTTGGCATTGGATCCGCCAGCCTCCAGGGAAAGGTCTAGAATGGGTTGGAAGAATATACCTCTATGATGGTAGCAAGTTGTATGCCCCTTCCCTGAAGAGCCGTGCCACCATTTCTTCAGACACCTCCAAGAACGAGTTCTCCCTCCAGCTGAACTCCCTGACAGCTGCCGACTCGGCTGTGTATTTCTGTGCCAGACACACAGTGGCACAGAGCAAGTCTGGCCTCTGTACAAAAAGGGGAAGCATCATTTTTTAAAAGTCCAATTCTTTTTAAGTCAAATTGTTTTTCCACCCAAGGCACAGGGGAAAGTTTTGAATGGGTAGAGGCACTGCATATGCAGTATTTTCCATGTTTTGGGAGGACAGCATATGCCCTTCCCTGCATATCCCTTAACAACCATTTCCTCGGACACCTCCAAGAATGAGTTTCATCTCCAGAGGAGATGAGCTGCTTGACCTCTGCTGACTCAGTGTCTCTTGCTTTTCACCTCTTTCTTTCTTTCTTTGGACACCCAAAGGGCAGCCATGCCGGCTTTGTTGTTTGGCTGGCACCAGTTTCCTGCTCAGAACACATTAGGGAATGACGCTATGTCGTGCCACACCGTCTCTCCCCAGTGCATTCTGGGAAATAAATCTCATCGGCTGGCCCATGAGTTTGATTATGAATGGTGTTGCAACTGCACACAAAGTCCTTGAAAGGAAAAAAGAAACTTTGACATTGCACACTGCTGCAAGCCTCCTCCTCCCCAAGTGGATTTTTTTTGGGGGGTTGGGTCCCCCCAAAAGATTCTCACCCTCACAGCAAATGAAATATTGGCAAACTTGGGGGGTCTCAATGCAGGTAAAAGAGCCCTTTGCCAACCTTTCAGCTCGGCATGAATGGAGTGACTGGCATTCAGAATAAGCACTTATCACAATGTACTCAAATCAAAAGCAACTCGGAACTTAAGATGATCCCTTTAAAAGGGGTTGAGGTTTATACCTGTAATTACCTGATGGAACAGGACTCCAAATCTTAGACAACTGTGCCCCACTGTTGTGAATACAGCCCAAATTCACATCCTGCAGTGGTGGAAAACAAGGCTTGGTCACTTAGCGAAATAGTGGGTCAGTTCTTTTTGTGGCTGCCATGTAGGATCTGGGCTCGGAAGCAGAAAGGAGACACAGCAAACCTCTATACCTCAATGAGCTTTATTTAGGCAATTGATTACATAGGCATGGAAGCCAATTAAACAAAGCAAGCAAAACAATCATTTTTCTAGTTGTAGTGTAGTTAGATCATTCCTCAGCTATCTTATGTGTTGCATGCATATGTTTTCAGTAATTATTCTAGCTAATACAGACATAGAAAGACAGAGGGGAAGAGAGAGATAAGACAGTATACGGGCGAGGGAGGGGAGTAGATTTTGGAGAAGGATGGTAGAGTGCTGGTTAGTGGGAAGAGCTAGGTCAGAAGCAGTATTTGTTCTTGAAGATTCATATTACCAGGTCTCAAAGCCGCTGGATGTGTGTGGCACTGGTGTGCGTCGAAGCACTGGTGTGATCGACGCACACTGGTGTGATCGAAGCTTTCATGCACGTCTTCAGGCAGGGAAGGTAGTTGACATGGACTGAAGTCACCCCGTTCTCTCACCCCGTGGTGGAGATCACTGGTGACTTCTTGTCCAAAGTGGGAGGGGCCTGTGTTTCAGCTCTGCAACTTTAGACCATCAGGCTCACAGGTGGGCAATTCTGCTTGTTAAGCACAGATGGCTTTCAGAAGACAAAGTCTTCTGGTGGAAGAGAAATAAAACCTGGAGAATCCCTCCACTTGACCTGTAGTGTCTCTGGAGACACCATGACGACAAGCTATGGTTGGAACTGGATTCACCAGCCCCCCAACAAAGGACGTGAACTCGCAGATGCAATACAGGCAGGAAAAAACCACTTCTTTGCCGCACGTATTGCCTGAGCATAGATCTTTAAATGTGTTCTATGTCGTAATCTGTCAGATTTGAGTTGTGCTTTCTCCACTTGTGCTCCAGTCACCTCTGCCCCCAGAGATCTTCTGTATACCGAGTGGCCAGTTTTGAAGCAGGTCGAGGTGGGCGGGCGAAGCCAGAATTCACAGCCTCCATTCAGGAAAAACAGAGTCATGTCTGTCCTGGTCCCTGATAGCCCGCAGGGACATCAAAGTAAATGCAGCTAAAATGTGGACTGGCACTCTCCAGTCAGGAGTGGATTTGAAATAAAAGCCCTGTGTGTAAAGCTTCTGGAAGGATGCTAAAAAATCCACACAATGTACCACTTCTCGTTTTCACCAGTGGGGGGAAGCAGTTACCTTCTACCATATTGTTATCTCTATGACTTGTAACCAAAGACAGCTTAATCTGGGGTAGTTGTGATAATTTCATGCCAGTTTGACCCATTGATTTATCTTATTGCATTTCCATGTTTAAATACATGTCATATATAGTACTGTGGTTATTTCTCCTGAGTGGATCCCTAGCTGAATTCAAATGCAAGCGTTTCCTGAGCCCAAAGTTACATAAAAGATGGAAAATGTTATATCTCCATTTGCAGCCACACACAATCAAATGTGGTGGGTGCATCCAAGAAGGAAACCAGGAATAAGCCAAACTTACTTCTAGCAGCTTCTTTATATTTATGTGCACAGAAATTCTAGAGGTGAGAAATGGTGAATGGGAGATAAATTGCCTTATGTATTCACACCCACTAATCCAGGCAAATAAAATTTGAATTTCCCCTGAAACAGAATCTCTTTCTTATATGCCTTGATTTCCCTGAACAGTCTGGGAGTGACTGGGCTTATTTGTTAGTCGCCCATAACAAATTCTTCTCTGGGCAGCTCACGACACAGGATTAAACCATTCAATAAAAACACATAACACATTAAATCATAAAAAAGAAAAAGAAAAAAAGAAAAGAAAATACAAAGCAGTTTAAAAACTCATTTTAAAATTAGATTAAAATCAGATCAGATATGAAAATCTGAATTTAAAAAGCTTGGGTGATCAACAAGGTCTTTACCTGGAGGTTTTATGCACAGCAGATTTTACCGTGGGTTTACCGTGGGCGCAGTGGAAAACCTGAATTGGATATGTGGACTGCTCCAAATAAGCCACCAACTTCAGGGAAAATCTGGCCGATATGTGTACTTGCACCATCCATTCCAGAGCAGATGCGAGCTAAAAGCCAAAACCTCACAGTAAAATTGCTGTGCGTAAAACTTCCTGGCGACTAAAAGAACAAAGTGATAATACCAGGCAAACCTCACTGGGGAGGCTATTCCATAAATGGGGACAAGTTAGGCCTTGGGCCTGATCCAGCAGGGCTTTTTTATGTTCTTATGATGCCAAAAAGAGCATCTTGGAGGACTCTTGCTGTGTAAAGGCAACAGTAACTCATGCCTCTGTTGCCTCTCGTTTGGATTCCTGTAAAACGTTCTACTTAGGGTGGCCTTTGAAAACCATTCGGAAGCTTCAACTAGTCCAGAATGCAGTGGCCCACCTCCTTATGAGTGGCTGTAGTTTTGATAGTGTCACACCTCTTTTACGGTTGCTGCACTAGTTGCCGGTTCACTTCAAGATCCAATTCAAGGTGCTGGTTCTCACCTACAAAACCCTTATGGGCTTAGCACTTGTATATCTCCAGGATCACCTCTCATGGCCAGTTGTATCCCATCCTGTGAGGTCTTTTCAGCAGGCCCTCCTTAGTGTCCCGGGCCCTGGTATAGTGCAGAGTGCCTGGGCCTATAGGAGGGCCTTCTCTGTGGCCACCCCTCTTCTTTGGAACACTCTTCCCGCCCCAGATTCGTTCAGAGAGCAACTGGACCTATCCAACCAAGCACAGCATTCCTCCAGTGGCTGTGGCTGGTGTCTACTTTATGTTCCTTTTTTAGATTGTGAGCCCACACAGGGAGCCATTTTATGTATGTATGAAAACTGTTATGAGGACCTTTGTTGAAAAGCAAAATATAGATTTTCATAATAGAAGTAGCAAAGCAGAAGAGTATGCAGAGAGTAAAGCGTAAAGAGAGTAAAGAGTGAAGCAGAGAGATTATGAAACAATTGCTCTTTTTCATGCTTTCCTTGATGGCCTTTCCAGAATGTAAGCATGTGTACTGAGGAATGTCCATGGAATGTTCAGAAACACTGGTTTGGTTTCTACACTAATTAGATAATGTATTTTAATCATTGCCATGTTTTCAAATTTCAAGGAGTCTTCTCAGACATTCTGCCTGTGTTATCTGGGCCAGAAATGGTAAGACCTGGAGATAATCTCTGCCTGACAGTTTCCCCCATCCTCATTCAGTTTTTTTTCTTAGGAATGGCTCTACCAGCCTTCTAGGAAAGGTCTAGAATGGGATCCAGGTCTATATCTTATGATGGGGGGTAGGGATGCTCTGCTTCTCTGTGGAGCCATACAAGTATTTCTTCAGGCACCCCCAAGAATGAGATTTAGGCTCCCTGCATGAGCAGCTCCCTGCAATGAACAGGGAGCTGCTTGACGGTTGCTCCCTGCATGAGCAGCTTGACGGTTGCTGACTCAGCTGTGTATTCCTGTGCCAGAGAAACCACAGGGAGACATTGTCAACTGGAGCTGCGTACAAAAATAGGTTGTATATTTCCTAGTTTGGGTCAATATAAAAACAATAATACTTGAGGTGCAATTTTAGGACAATCAAAATGGCAGAAATTGGAGTGCAGATGCTAGGCAGGGTTGCCATGTTTTCATGATTGCTGTCATGCATGGAATCATTCATGGCTCTAAGCAGAAATGAGAGCTCTATTCAGAGGTTGAACCTATTCACATGACACAAACTGTCTGGGGTAACCCAGGCAGCTCGTATCATCTGGAGCACCAGGAGCCCTCCAATCCCAGCTGCTCCACAGCTGGGTAGCCCAGCTCCTGGACCCAGGACTTTACTGATGTAGAATGAACCTACCAGAAAAGATGTCTTCAGACAGAAACAGCTATCCTTCATCCAGTTCCATTGGGACACCTTCAGTTACTACTTGACAGAAACCTACATGAACAAAGCCAGGAGCAACCCTGAAACAATCCTTGCTTTAATCCTTCACCTGTTGTTGGAGGAAGGACTCGTGCAAATCCCTCTAGGAGCCTGTTGGGGGTGGAGAGAGAGTCCTTCTTCAAAAAGAATACCCTCAGATTTAGGGACTTCAGTTTCTGCCCAGTCCAAAGGATCATCTTTCCTGACTACCTACCATCTCTCTTCATTAACATGATGTTTTTCCTGATTTCTTGTGGTTCCAAAATGTAAGCCTATGTTCCCTGGAAAGCATTGGGGTGTGGTATAAACTGATCAGATGTGTTTGTGTATTCACTGAAGTCTTCTCTTTTCCCAAGGTGTCTTCTCAGACTTTCCACTCACATAATCTGGGCCAGGAACTGTGAGACCCAGAGAGAATCTCAAACTGATTTGTAAAGTGACAGGTGTCTCCATCACATATCAGTATTACAGTTGGCACTGGGTGCACCAGCCTCCAGGGAAAGGTCTAGAATGGATTACAGGAATATACCCCTATTATGGAAGACAGTGGTATGCCCCTTCTCTGCAGAGCCGTACAACCATTTCTTCAGACACCTCCAAGAATGAGTTCTCCCTTCAGCTGAACTCCCTGACAGCTGCAGACACAGGCACATATTACTGTGTAAGAAGATCACCGTCACAGTGATACAGAGAAAGTTTAGCATCTGTACAAAAAGGAGGAGCATGATTTGAAAATAAAGCAGGCCATTGCTTGGTGTTGCAAATTTTATGTCCAAGACACCGGGTACTCTTGAATTCGAGGTATATATTGATGGAGATGCAGCTCTTGATGGAATCAGAATCAGAATCTTTAATGTTATGGCCACAAGCCAAAACAAAAGAAAAAGATTACAGTTATACAGCAGTAAATAGAGTATATATGATGAAAACAGTTAAAATTAAAATTAATTAAAAATTAACAATTTTGGAAACCTAGTAATAATAAAAATTTAAACAATAGAATTTCCTTATTAACCATCCGGTGATGTATATTTATGGCAGCAGCACAGAATTTAGCAACACCGGATGTAATTACACAAACTCTGAGTCCAAAAGCAACAAGGAACAATAAAATTGCTACTGTCGACCAGGGAATGGTGATGGCATCAGCTCCGGATGACACCAGAGACCGTACTGACCACTAGGTGCACTGGGATGGAGAGAGTGAGCAAAGGAATTCCCCCTTTGACTATGCCTTTTCTACTCTACTTTCCCTTTGTTAGAGTGATGGTCTCTGGTTTCATTCTCTGACCTGAGAGACAGACTTTCTATTCCTTCCTCCCTTCCTGATGCAGGGAGCAGCTAGGCATGTGTTTCTGGTTTCTTCAGTGGACTGGCCCTCTCATGAGAAGTCGAACCCTCCAGCCTCCAAGCCAGCATGAGGATGAGAGTGTGTTGGTTCTTTCCCACTGCTTTGCTTGGGTTTGCTATCTTAGTAGCACCCTTGGTTAGGAACATAGGAAACTGCCATATCCTGAGTCAGACCATTGGTCTATCTAGCTCAGTATTGTCTGCACAGACTGGCAGCGTCTTCTCCAAGGTTGCAGGCAGGAATCTCTCTCAGCTCTATCTTGGAAATGCCAGGGAGGGAACTTGAAACTTTCTCCATGCAAGCAGGCAGATGCTCACCTAGCCTCATGGAAGGACTGCCCTTGGTTGGAATGTTTGTTTTCATCTATAGCCCCATGAACTTTTGCTGCCTGAGACAACCCAAAGATGACTGGAAGTTGGGGTTGCAGGATCTCAGTGTTTGACCCAAGGTTTGATCCTCTTAGAATTTTTCTCAGTGTTTCCAGATAGGAACATAGGAAGTTGCCATATACTGAGTCAGACCATCGGTCCATGTAGCTCAGTATTGTCTACACAGACTGGCAGTGGCTTCTCCAAAGTTGCAGGCAGGAGTCTCTCTCAGTGCTATCTTGGAGGTGCCAAGAAGGGCGCATGAAACCTTCTGCACGCAAGCACACAGATGGTCTTCCCAGAGTGGAAGCCAGGTGCAACCCCTTTAGCAGGGGGAGAGCTGGTCTTGTGGTAGCAAGCATGACTTGTCCCCATAGCTAAGCATGGTCTGCCCTGGTTGCATGTGAATGGGAGACTTGATGTGTGATCACTGCAAGATATTCCCCTCATAGGGGATGGAGCCGCTCTGGGAAGATCAGAAGGTTCCAAGTTCCCTCCCTGGCATCTCCAAGATAGGGCTGAGAGAGATTCCTGCCTGCAACCTTGGAGAAGCTGCTGCCAGTCTGTGAAGACAATACTGAGCTAGATAGACCAATGGTCTGACTCAGTATATGGCAGTTTCCTATGTTTCTATGTTCCTAACCCCTGCTTTGAGCAACCTCTGTTCAATTTCAATTAAATATTCTTCTTGATTTCTTTGGTGGTCATTCCAAAATGTAAGCCTACATTTTGTGGAGAATATTGGTAGGTTTGTTTGTTTTTTATCACGTAGTCAGACAGATCGTCCAGGAGAGAATCTATCTATGGGGTCGCTAAGAATTGACACCCACCTAACAGCACTTAATCAATCAATCAATCAATCAATCAATCAATCAATGGGTGATCAGCATCTTGCATCAGCTTGGAGGGATCTTGGCCCATTCTTTCATCCAAACCTTTTCAGCTCTGTGACATGTGAGGGCATTTCTTTCCTGGACCATAGTATATGTGTTCACCAATCACTCCATGCCAGACACCTCATGTAGGGGTGTCTAGACAGTCCAAAAATGAACCTCCATAACCCTACAGAGCTATCAAGACAGTCATGCCCTGTTAGATCACAATTAGAAAGAAAGAATAAAGGGAAGCCTACACAACATGATCATCACAAGAGAAATGCTGTCCAACAGCTACCACTTCTGTCAAGATCTCGCAATGCATCTCTCTGTGGAGTCCCAGCAGGCCAGAAACAGGAGCTGTCTGGATCTTCTGATGGGCTACCAGGCAGAGCTGTGGGCTGAGCTCAGTTTCCTGGGTCATCCTGCCAGCAGACCAGGCTTAAGGACACTCATATGTCAACAAAGAACAAGTGTGGCTCATAGAAAAGGGACCTAAAGCTTCTTCCCTCTTCCTTTCCCATCCAGACACCTGCAGATACCTTTTGGCAGAAACCCACAAGAAAGAGACCAAGAACAACCTCTGAACCAACTCCTTGCTTCAAGCAGCCTCCTTATACTAGACCTGTAGCTGGAGGAAGGACTCATGCAAATTCTTCCAAAAGCCTTTGGGTGGGCAGAGAGAGAAAAACCCTCTTCAAAAAGAATCCCCTCGATCTAGGAAATTCATTTCCTTCCAAAAGCTCCTCTTTCCTGCCTACCTACTATCTCTCTTCATTAACATCATGACATTCTTGCTGTTCTTGATTTCTTTGGTGGCTGTTCCAAAATGTAAGCCTATGTTCTGTGGAAATTCTTGGGATGTGTTATACACTGATTACAAGTAGTTCTGCATTCACTGAAATCTTTTCTTTCTCCAAGGGGTCTTCTCGGACATTCAGCTTGTATCATCTGGGCCAGGAGTTGTGAGACCCGGAGAGAATCTCCAACTGGTTTGTAAAGTGACGGGTGTCTCCATCTCTGATGCATCTTATAGTTGGCACTGGATCCGCCAGCCTCCAGGGAAAGCTCTAGAATGGGTTGCAAGAATATACCCCTATGATGGCAGAAAGTATTATGCCCCTTCCCTGAAGAGCCGTGCAACCATTTCTTCAGACACCTCCAAGAACGAGTTCTCTCTCCAGCTGAATTCCCTGATAGCTGCTGACTCGGCTGTGTATTTCTGTGCCAGACACACAGTGAGGCAAGGTCCATTGGAGCTCTGTATAAAAAGAAGAACTTCATCCTCAACGCTTGTTTTGACCACAATTTCAGCCACCAAGTCGGAAAGCCCCTATTAAATCATACTCAGGAGTAGTCAGTGTGGTTTATTTGCCCCTTATCATTTCAGAACCACAACCATCTACCTAGATGCACTTTTCTCCAGAATGAGAACATGAGATATGATTATGGAACCCTGTTGTAATCATTAACAGTAACATTGCAATTGTTTGTTGATTCATTTATTTATATTTTATTCAATTTATGCTATCATCTCCTCAATCAGAAAACACTCCAGGTTCCCAGCCTGTCGTTCTCTAGATGTTGATGAACAACAACTCCCACAATAAATTTTAGCTGGGAATGATGGGATTTGAAGGGGGGGGCTGCCCTCAGCTCCTGAATCCCAGTTGCAGGGGAGCAAGAGCAGGAGAGAGGGCATGCCCTCAACTCCTGCCTGTAGGCTTCCAGCGGCATCTGGTGGGCCACTGTGTGAAACAGGATGCTGGACTAGATAGGCCTTGGGCCTGATCCAGCAGGGATGTTCATATGTTCTAGTTCAGCAATAGCTGTAGTAGCACAGGATGGGAACCCCTGATCTAGAGTGAAGATAATACACAGTTCATCCAAAATGTTCAGGGACCATGTTTCAACAGCATGTACTAGTCAAGGCCATGAAACCATCCATAAAGCTGCCTGTGACTACTAAACCTCATGGAAGACGTGCATGAAAGGACACCATATGCACAGTGCTTTCTGAAGAGCTTCTCACACTCAGGCAAAAACATTAGCACACATGATGAGGGGAACTCCTCAAAGTAGTCCCACCAGAATTAGAAACACAAGTTAGGCACTGCTTAACTTGTGTTTCTAATTTCAATGGCAGTACTTGACGGAATTTTCTGGGCCCGAAGCAGGTGGGCAGGCTGAGGGCGGCAGGAAGGAGGACAGGCAGAGGGAAATGGGCAGCACGTGGGAGAGGTGTAGGATGGCAAGCAGTGACAGGCATGTATGCATGGAGAGGTCGATGAGCAGGAGATGGACTGGAGGTACATGTGAAGTGGGTGCATGCCAGCAGCACCAACAGTGGGGGAGGGGGGAGGCATGAAAGGGCTTCAGGGACAGAGTGGACTCATGTTCCAGGTACATTCTGAAACACTGGTAGCTATGCTCCTCAGTTATCCCCAGCTGTATCCACTGGCAGATGAAGTTTTTCTTCTTCTGAAGATAAGAAAGGCAACTCCCTGAGAGGAATAACTACAGAGAAACACTCTGCCAAAGCTTCCTTGCTGTTCACATTCGGGATGAGGGTTAGAAATGTCCCCTCCATTTTCACCATCACTTGCATGGGGAAGCAGTGGTATGTTTTCAAAAAGGGCTAGAAATAGTAACTGCCAGGGCATTATTTTCTTGATCTAAATCTGTGTATGGAACACTTGAACCGTTCTGAGGATCTGTCCCCAAAAGGAGATGGTTGAGCTGGAAAAGGTGCAGAAGAGGGCATCCAAGGTGATTCTGGGAGCTGGAGCATTAGCACAGTATTTGGGGTCCTTCAAAGGAAGGAAGGAAGGAAGGAAGGAAGGAAGGAAGGAGGGTGAATATATATATATAAATATTTATTTTATGAAGAGACAGTGAAAAGAGATTTTTTTTCCCCTCCTACCCACTGACATAACACTAGAACTTGGAATAAACCTATTAAATCCATGCTACACAGATGAAGAATACACTTCTTCACACAACACAATTTATGGAATTCACTGCCCAAACTGTGCTGATTGGCACTGGCTTTCGGAGTTTTAAAATGGGGTGAGTCAAATGTTTTGCAGACAGATTGCTGCATTACTAACTTAGGAAGATAGCCCTTATACCAAGTGGTAGTGGCCGGTGAGGGTGCCGGTGGAGGGGCAGTGAGAGGCACCTTTAAGAGTAAATGAATTGGTGCTTACCTCCACTTTCACCTCACCTGGATGCTGCTTGGAGAAGCAGTGTGCAGCCTAGCACCCCCTGCAGTGGGAGAATTGCCTCCACCACTCATCTGGCCGTGAGCAGGGGATTGGCTCCGTGGAAGCCAGGTGAGCAGCAGAGGCAATTCCCCATTGCAGGGGGTGCTGGGTGGCACACTGCTTCTCTGAGCAGCTTTCAGGTGCAGCGAGAATGGGGGTAAGCATTAATTATTTTACTCTTAAAAGTGCCTCTCGCCGCCCCTCCACCGGCACCCTCACTGGCCGCTACTGAAACCAAGTCAGACCATTGGTCCATCTAGCTCAGTATTGTTGACACAGACTGACAGTGGCTTCTTCAAGGTTGCTGGCAGGAGTCTCTCTCAGTCCTGTCTTGGAGATGCCAGGGAGGGAACTTGGAATCTTCTGCATGCGAACAGCCTGTTGCTCTTCCCAGAATGACCCCTTCCTCTAAGGGGAATATCTTACAGGGCTCACACATGTAGTATCCCATTCAAATACAAACCAGTGTGGACCCTGCTTAGCAAATTGGGCATTTCATGCTTGCTACTACAAGACCAGCTCTCCCCTTGACTTCTTTGCCATTGAACCTCAAGTTACCCCTTCTAATTGAGCAAAGAGACATCATTTCCACTGCTGATTCTAGGGGTGTGCATTTTGGTTTTTCCCCTGTTTCAATTTGGACCGAATTCGAACCCACCCCTATTTGTTTCAGGTCCAAAATTAACCTATCCAAAACATACCAATTTCATTTTTGATCGAAATTTTCGTGATCTGAATCTATTTGGATCAAAAAAGGACCCCATGGCAAAAAGGGTGGATGGGGGTGGTAGTGCCCAATGGGTGGAAGCTCCACCCAAATTTCAAATAAATTGGGTAAAGGGATGATATTTGGTGAATTTTTGAAGTTTGCGCATCTTTAAGGGAAAAAAAAGGTTTCAGCAAAATTATAGCTTCATGTCAGGGGGAAAGGGGTGGCCCAGAGCAGGGTGTGGTGGGTGCTAGTGCCCAATGGTAGCAATTGTGGTAGCAAGGAAGCTACCACAATTATTTCAAAGGAATTGGGCAAAGGGCTGATTTCTAAAGAATTAATGAAGTTTTCACGCCTTTACGATTTTTCCCATAGGAAATAATGGAAGTTTCAGCAGCCCCATAACTCCACTTGGGGGGCACTGGGGTGGCCCAGAGTGAGTGGCAGTGTGGTGCACATAGGGTGCCAACCACCCCCATACCCACAAGCCCGTGGGGTGCTGAGTGTTGCTGTTTCTGAGGTGTTCATTGTGGATTCTCTGCTCCCAAATGAGATTTTCAGTGACAAACAAGAATCCGCTCTCATCTGCTACCAGAGATCTGCTTTTTTCATAGAGCAGGTTACACTAATGTTTCTCATTCCCAGCAGAAGGGGGCAGTGGTTAACTAACATAGTATCTTTTCTGTCCCTGCATCATGCTTCATTTCCTGCTGTTAAAATAATCTTTTTCTTGCCGTTTGTTCTGCAACAGACTTACTTAAATCATTGCACTAACGTTGTTTTTAAGCCCTTTAGCATCTTGAACATGTTATTATGGTGCTCTCTACACAGCTTTCAAAACGGCCATGCCTTGTAGGAATAAATGTAAGCCCACCCCAGGTGAGATTCACAAGGCAAATGGTGCCTACCAGCCACATCTTCCACCGTGCCAAGAGCTCAGCACACCATCATCTCTCTATGGGGTCCCAGCAGCCAGCAGAACAGAATCCACTGATGGGCAACCAGTCAGGGCTGCAGGCTGAGCTCAACTTCACAATGTTGGCAGACCAGAGTTAAAGACACTCTTAAAGACACTCATGTGACAGCACTGCAGCTCAAAGAAAACCAGGCATCATATCCAAACAGTTCTCCATCTCCTTTACCATTCAGAACTGGAAAAGGTGCAGAAGAGGACAACCAAGATGACCAGGGGCCTAGGGCACATTCCTTATGAGGCAAGGCTACAACACCTGGGGCTTTTTAGTGTAGAAAAAAGACAACTGCGGGGAGACACGATAGAGTCTATAAAATCATGCATGGTGTGGAGAAGGTGGATAGAACTAACTTCTTCTCCCTCTCACATAACACTAGAACCAGGGGTCATCCCATAACATTGATTGCCAGGAAATTTAGGACCAACATACGAAGGTACTTTTTCATACAATGCATAATTAACTTGTGGAATTCTCTGCCACAAGATGTGGTGACAGCCAACCACCTGGATGGCTTTAAGAGGGGTTTGGATAACTTCATAGAGGAGAGGTCTATCAACAGCTACTAGTCGGACGGCCACCTCCAGCCTCAAAGGCAGGATGCCTCTGAGTACCAGTTGCAGGGGAGTAACAGCAGGAGAGAAGGCATGCCATCAACACCTGCTGTAGGCTTCCAGTGGCATCTGATGGGCCACTCTGTGAAACAAGATGCTGGACTAGATGGGCTTCCTTGGGCCTGATCCAGGTGAGCTTTTCTTATGTTCTTAGACACCAACAAATACTGTTTGAAAGAAATCCACAGGCAAGGAAACCAGCAGCAACCCCCTGAACTGATCCCTACCTTGAACAGCCTCTTTATACTTGACCTGTTGCTGGAGGAAAGACTCATGCAAATCCCCCCAAGAAACATTTGAGTGTGGACAGAGAATGCTTCAAATAGAATCCCTACATTTTTAAGAACTTCACTTCCTGCTCGGAGAAGTTTTTTCTTTCCTGCCTATTATCTCTCTTCCTTATGACATTTTTAATGTTCTTCTTGATTTCTTTGGTAGCCATTCCAAAATGTAAGCCTATGTTCTGTGGAAATGATTGGGGTTTGTTATACCCTGTTTACAAGTAGTTGTTTATTCACTGAAATATTCTCTCTCTTTCTTCCCCAAGGGGTCTTCTCAGACATTCAACTTGTATCTTCTGGGCCAGGAGCTGTGAGACCTGGAGAGAATCTCCACTTGGTCTGTAAAGTGACAGGTTTCTCCATCGCTACTTCCTCATCCTATGCTTGGCACTGGATCCGTCAACCTCCAGGGAAAAGTCTGGAATGGGTTGCAGATATAAATGTCAGTGCTGCAGGGAAGTGGTATGCCCCTTCCCTGAAGAGCCGTGCAACCATTTCTTCAGACACCTCCAAGAACGAATTTTCTCTCCAGCTGAACTCCCTGACAGCTGCAGACTCTGCAGTATATTTCTGTGCCAGAGAAACCACAGTGAGACAAGTTAATTAGAGCTGCATACAAAAAGAGAAAACTCTCAGGATGAACATTTCCTTCTTACCTCCCAACATGTATTTTCTCACCTGAATGGGGAAATAGGGACATGTTGGCAGGTATGGTCCTAATCCAATTGTTTGACCCCTCCAAAAAGATATTAAATCTTGTAGAAAGGAAACATCAGGCATTCCCTAGTAGCAGCTTGACATCTTCTCGTGATTAATGACATGAGCTTCCACATGACTGGATGGTGAGAGAGGAGGGCACGCACGACTCCTATACCTTCACTTTTAGTCCGGGTACAAAACCCAGCAGGGGCGTAGCAAGGTTGGAGTGGGCCCAGAGACAAGATTTTAAAATGGCCCCCCCTCAAAGTCCAGGGCCTCCGCACACCCCAGGCCCCCAAGGATTTAAGTCTGATATTCCAAAATAAGTATGCTGCCTGCAAATACATTTCACTGAATACACACACACATGTCACAATATATAGTGATATACATTGAGTACTATACATTTGTATTACTTTTAATGCCTAGAACACACTAGAAAGATGAATTATTAAAATGGGCCCCTCGCTGCAGATTAGCAAAGGAGACTTTCAACCATGCAGGGTGAGCCTATGTTTGTTTTCTCAGAATTCTGAACAAATTCAGTCAAGTTTGATTGCAGGAGGTTTTTCACAGGAGGCTTTTAAAGCCCTTTAAGACACATCTCCTCTGGAATGGAGGTGCTGCATTCACATGTTGGCCAGATTGACCCTGAAGTCCCTGCGAGTTATTGGGGAGCAGTTCACACACAAGAAAAATGAAATAAAAGCACCACACATGCTTCACAGTCCTCACTCAGACCTTCTGGGTTGCAAAACAACTTGAACATAAGTGCATTTATAAATGAATGAATGAATAAATAACATTAATAAAATACTGTTCCAGAAGTTTTTGCAATTTTCTGCCATGAAACAAGCCACTTATAGGACTTTTTAGATAGTTTTTTTTAAGTCAGCAAATTTTCCAAGCTGTTTCAAAATAAATATTCAGAGACTTCTCAGTCCCTCCCCCCCACCATATCAAAGCCCTATGGCAAGCAGATCCCTATATATGGGGGGGGGGCGGGAAAGGTAACCACAAAAAGGAGTTCAGACCCTACCTGGCAAATGCTGGTCTGGGTTAAGCAGGGCAGCAAGGGGTCTTCTGCTGCAGAGAACACTCTGGCTGCCTCCTCCTTCCTGGCTAGCTTGGGCCCTACTCGAGTTCAGGCTTCACTGCGGCCTACACGGAGGCCTCCGTGGAAGCCCCGCCCACCCACCGATCAGCTGAGAGGCGGGAGAAAAGGAGCTCTTTGCAGCTTGCCTGCTGCTTCGATTGCGGGCCAGCAGAACAAGCAGGAGAGACGGCGAAGAGGGCAAGTGGCTGAGAGGCTATGGGGCTGGGCAGGGGGCAATGGGGAGTCACATGAGGTGCCTCTGGGGTGCCCCTCCAGGCAGTGGGGCCCCCAGACAACTGTCTCCCCTTGCCCTATCATTGTTACGCGCCTGAAACCCAGGATACCCAGTTGAGGAGCACCAGGATCAGGACTGATCTCAGAGCTTCTCATGACCAGCCCTACCCAGGCTAGGGCTGGTCTGGTCATGAGAATGACTTCTGTCTCTTTCCTTGAGGAAAGTAAGCTTATGAGATCCCCCATCTCTCTCTCTCTCTCTCTCTCTCTCTCTCTCTCTCTCTCTCTCTCTCTCTCTGTCCTGTGCAGTGCCTGGGCTGATTTGAGCCAAATTGGTACATTTGTAGCGACTCATAGGGACACCTCAACAGCATAATTTGTGATGATGTAATACATCCTAAACCAAGATGGTGGATGAATGAACGTTTGAGGTGAAAGTGGGCTAACTCATTATCCACCTATTTTTGACCGAACCTGGTACAGTTGTAGTGACACATAGGGCACCTCAACAGCGTTGTTTGAGATGATGTCATCCACCCCAAATCAAGGTGGCATTTGCATGAATGTTTGAGATGGAAGTGGGCTAAATTTTGAAGATGTTAATTATAAATTAAGATTATAGTGCAGATTAATTCTTACCAGAACAACTAGTTATGTCTGTTAAACAGTTTTGAGTTATTGTTTTATTATTTTTACATTTATATCCTGCTCTTCCTCCAAGAAGCCCAGGGCGGTATATTCATACTTGAGTTTCTCCTCACAATAACCCTGTGAAGTAGGTTAGGCTGAGAGAGAAGTGACTGGCCCAGAGTCACCCAGCAAGTATCATGGCTGAATGGGGATTTGAACTTGGGTCTCCCCGGTCTTAGTCCAGCACTCTAACCACTAAACCATGCTGGCTCACATACAGCACTTCATACAGCTCTAAATTAACTTTAGGAATTGGTTACCAAGAAAACTGCTGATGGCCACTGACTTAAATGATTTTAAAGGCAGAAATAGAAACCAATGGAGGACAAATTTATCCATTATTTTTCCTGATAGCAAAATACCCCTGCTAACTTGGCAAAGAGGCACCTTTTAATGTGGTGATTCTCTTTACTTAGCAGAGGGAGAGTAACTGGCCCTATCCACCCCCAGCACAGGACCTCCAGTGACTGTTGCTGGTGTCTACCTTGAGTTTCTTTTTGGATTGTGAGGCCTTTGGGGACAGGGATCCATCTCATTTATTTATTATTTCTCTGTGTAAACCATCCTGAGCCATTTTTGGAAGGGTGGTATAGAAATCGAATGAATGAATGAATAAATAAAAATAGACTTCCCTTGGTGGAATGGGAGTCATTTGGCCTAATTTATTATGTTTGTTTGTTTGTTTGTTTGTTTGTTTAATACATTTCTACAGCACCCCATCCCAATTGCTCTGGCAGTTTACAAACTAAAACAAAATATTAATCATTCAAAAATCAAACCTAAAACCATAGAAATCTGAACAATTAAACAAACAATTAAAAGAATTTGAAAGTTTAAATGGTGAGTAGGGTGGAGAGTGGGTCTTCCAGTATCAAACATGAATTGTCCTTTTTGTTAAGAAGGATTTGCCTTGGGATGGGTGACTACATGTGAGCACTGTCTGCTGTTACGGTGGGGCTTGAACCGAATAACTTTATCTCCCAAAATCTGAAAGGCAGCACTTGTCAGGATTATAATAGAGAGCTGTAACTCTGTGGATCGACGGGATTACTGTAAACAAAGAATTAAAAATGGACAATTCTAGAATTCTGAAGACCTACCATCTGCATTTTTGCTGGGAGGGTTGGGGCTTGTTTTGATTCTTGCTGGATTTTTGTTAATTATTCATGCAGGCAGATGTATACATTATCTATCTATCTATCTATCTATCTATCTATCTATCTATCTATCTATCTATCATATTTCTATATCGCCTGATATAAACATCTCTAGGTGGTGTACAAATTAAAAACATAACAAATATTAATACAGTATAAAACAGTTCAAATTGACAAAACTAATAAAACAAAATCACAGATAAAAGCACATTACATTTCAAAATCTTCAATTAACAGTCTGAGAAAAGAAGTACATCTTGAGAGTCTTCCTGAAAATAAACAGAGAAGGAGATGTTCTTATTTCAACAGGGAGCATATTCCAAAGTTCTGGGGCAGCCACAGAGAAGGCCTGGTCCCGAGTCACCACCAAACGAGCCGGCAGCAATCATTAAAATATTAAAATGTTACACATTACAATTTAATTATTGTTACATTATAATATAGTTACAAATATAGGTGACAACAGTCACCTAAGCAAATAAGCAGTTCCGAATATATATCCTGATCACCACCAGATGTTTGGGCTCACATACAACCTGAAAATCTGCTGCTTTATGAGAGTGAAGCCCATCCAATCTCAACTCCAGCTTTGATTCACAGTCCTTTTTATACCTGCAAGCCACTGAAGATGCAAATTAACCCCTGAAGATGCAAATTAAATCCACTGAAGATGCAAATTAACCCCTCTGTTCCAGTCCTGCTTAAATAAAAGCCTGCAGCATCTTAGAGACCACACTGGAAGATGCAATGGAGTCCTTGGCCCTATTTCTTGTTCTTTTTTCAGTCCTTAAGCTTGGTTAGTGTTCCTGGGGATTTCTCTATTATTTATAGAAAATGAATTTAAAGGGAAAGGTTATGGTGTCAGGACAAATACTATCACCCTTATCCATTTGATGTCTATGACACTTTCCCACAATTCTAGCCAATCAAACATTCTACAGTTGCATTGTATTCCTAAAATATTGAAGGAAAAGTTAGCAATTAGGGTCAAATTTCATGAATTAATGTATGGAGATGTGAAAATTATTTGCAACAGCCATGTGCATGGTTCTTATTTATAATTCTGAAAATGGCATTGCTAATTAATCATTGTTTTTATTCCCTTCCCACTAGTGGCCCCCTCTGAAATTCGGCTCACCGAGTCGGGTGGAGGAACGGTGAAGCCCGGAGAATCCCTGCAACTGACCTGTAGCATATCTGGTTACTCCATTAGCAGTGGCTCTTCTTTGGACTGGGTCCGCCAGCCCCCCAACAAAGGACTGGAATGGGTAGGGAGAGGATACTATAGTAGTGGGACCTGGATCACCGATTATGCCTCAGCCTTCCAGAGCAGGGTCTCCATCACTGGTGATTCTTCTAAGAATCAATACCATCTCCAGTTGAGCTCCTTGACAGCTGCTGACACGGCCACATATTACTGTGCCAGACAACACAGTGACACAGAGCAATCTGGCGTCTGTACAAAAAGGGGAAGCAGGAGCTTTGCCAACAGGTCTCTTCCCAAAACAAAGCTAAAGCTTTTTTCCAGCAGGTTTCCAGAATTACAAAATGAGATTCCCCCAAAACAGATTCACATCCTTAAACATCTTGACTCCCCTTAACAGCTTCTGTATGAACCATGCCAGCACCTGGGAAGTGTGTAATCACCCAAGCTTCCCTAATCATTCATCAGGCAAAGGTATATCACACACATGAAAAGGACAAAGTCCAGATATCTGTCTAGGTTTCAAGGGAAGGAGACCCTGAAACTGAGGAAAGCCTGAGACCAGTGAATAACCCTTAATACCTATCCTTCCTGTCCTTGAAGGATCAAATCCTGGCTAGGTGATATCAACCCAGGGCCAAAGAATAGGGGTGTGCACAAAACCAGTTTGCCAGGTTAGGGTTGTTCAGTTCTACCCCATGGCTCGACTCAAATTTGAGCCGGTTCAGGGATTTATTTATTTATTACAACACTCACCATCTCCAGGAGATGCTGCCATGGCTGTGGTGTGTGTGTGTGTGTGTGTATGTGTGAGTCTCCGGTAGTTCCCCCTCCCCTGGTCTCAAATGGCCTGGTTCAGGACTTTTTTTTGCCCATTCCAGGCCTTTCTTCACTGGTGGTGGCCATTTTGGAGGCTGCTGTGCATGTGCACTGGCCATCAGCATGACTGGGTACAGACCCATGCAGATGGCCAGTGTGCATGTGCAGCAGTCTCCAAAATTGCCACCACCAGCTAAGAGAGGCCCAGAATGGGCCCATATGGCCCGAAGTGGACCATTTAAGACCAGGGGAGGGGGAAGCACCAGGGTTTAAGACCAGGGGAGGGGGCATTACCCCCCAGAGGCAGAGAATGTTTTGGGGGGGGAATTATTTAGAACTCCGAACTGGCCCCAAGTCAGTCGGCAGGGTTCGGTCCTAACTAGAAATGGGAAATGAAGGGAGCTAGAAACTTTTGCATACATGGAAAGGCTCTTTTCTCTTTAGGGCCATAAGAAATCTGCACAGACGTATCACTTCTCATGTTCACTAGTAGGAGGAAGCAGGTACCTGACCCATATTGTTCTCTTCATAACCCGTGGCCAAAGAAGGCTTAATCTGAGGTGGTTGTCATCATCTCTTTTTTCTTCGTCCATTTTTCCAGTTACTCAGTGAAGCTATTCTCATGGTCACTGGGAAGTGGGCTAAGAGAGCTTAGCCCGCTTTCCAGGAATTGTGGGAGCCTGGTGCTCCCAAGGCGGCTAGCCTGCCTAATAACTCCTCGCCTAAGATGAGTTTAATGGAGCGAGTGCTCCGTTAGCCTCCTCTCTTTTCTCGTGTGTTACCACGGCGCGCAGCGTCACACGAGCAGTTGTGTGGGCGTCCGATCTGGCCTCCCGGGGCTGCCATTCGATCGTCTGCGGGGAGAGCAGAGCAGGCTAAGCCCGCTCTCCCTGCAAACCCACTAGAAGCTCTTCTCACTGACCATGAGAACAGCTTCAGTAACTTATTTTCTTGTATTATACATTTTTAGAAATTCTTTTTATATTCTATGTAGTGCGGTGGTTATCCCTCCGGAGAGAATATTTAGCCTTACTTTAACCCAAATTTCTCCTTCTCTCACAACACTAGAACCAAGGGTCAACTGATGGCCAGGAAATTTAGGACTAGGAAAACCCACATCTCTTGGGATATTGATGTGGGCTACCTCTGACTTAGTGGTCACAACATTGTGGAGGACTGGATGAAGGTATACACAAGTCAGCAAAACTCTCAGAAAAGAGCCAGAATCAGTCAACAGAAAACTCTCCCCCCCACTCAATCCCATTAGGCAAAAACAGACAAGAAGGAAACCAGAAATAACTCTTGAATCCTTGATACTGGCGATGGGTCTGTCAACCTTCCAGGAATGGACTACAATGGATGGACAAACCTGAATGACTCCTGCCTTCAGAGACCTTCAAGAATGAATTCTTCATCCAGCTGAACTCCCTAACATGGCTGCTGACATGGCTGTGTATTTCTGTGCCAGACAAAGGAAGCAGCACAATGAGGCAAATAACTGGAGCTCCGTACAGAGAGGAAAGAGAGAGGAAATTGTCTCACAATGCACTTGCCCTAGTTCTATGTATGGGCAACCCTATCCACCCCCACAAATCTCCAGTGCAAGGGTAGGGCCACGAAAATGGAGGTGCATCCAAAACATTATACAGGAATCATAGTCTTAGACACATAAAACATCTGTATAAAGACATAGCATAGGGAGGCAGCTCTATTTTTTAAAAAAAAGCCTGCTGGAATGGGACATTTTCCGTGGACCACTGAAAGGTGGGCAGTGCTGGGACTAGTGGCCAACTTTGGGGGTCCTCACAGAGAACATCCTTTTTCTCAGGTCTGCAAATCATGCTTCCAATGACAGAGATGCATCGAAAACGGGAGGGAGCCGCCCAGTTATAAAAAACTCTGCCTGAATCATATTCACGTTCGTCATGTAATTTTTTTTAATTTTTAAAAAGAAAAAGTTGTTCCTTCTCCTGACAGTGAAGCACAGAGCAGAGCTTCCAAAGTAATTGGATTTCTTACTCAGATTATATTTATATTTATATTTATATTTATATTTATATTTATATTTATCCAGCCTGATATGTATATCTTTAGGAAGTGTACAAAATTAATAACAATATTTAAAATCAACACAAATTACAATATACAAAACAATTTTAAAAATAGCATAAAATAGAAATAAAAACAGTAACATAATCAGAAGATTTAAGGGGAATAATCCCTTCTGAATAGATCCTGGTCCCAAGATGTTTATGGCTGACCCCCAACTTGTGAACCTGTTGCTTAGCAGGGAGTCCATCATCCCCCTTATATCTGGAAGCTCATCATGTACTAAACTGTGCAATGGGGAAAGCATGAAAGGAGGATTCATATGAATTATGGGATTTTTCCCAAGGTTCACCTTGCTCAATATTCTGTTTCAGAATATTGAAGAAGCATGGCTCCCCAGCACAGCATAGGTGTGTTGGGCCCAGCATCTGACAACCAACAACAGAAATGAGAAGTAAAGGGAGCTACAAACGCTTGACTTATGGAAAAACTCTTCATACTTTCCATGCAGGATGTTAAAAAACAAAAACAAAACTGCACTAATGCATCATTTCTCATTTTCACAAGTAGGGGTAATTATTCATCCACCACTATATCATTCTCCTCATTATTCATGAACAGAGATGTCTTGATCTGAGACAGTTGGGGAAATCTGGCTGCATTAGCATGCAACGTGAAACCGAAGGTGAAGGGGCCTCTGGTTTCAATTTGCATATGTCTGCATGCAGGAGACAACAGAATACAAAAAATAGACTCACGGTTTCCCTCCCCAGACTCCAATTTTTACTTTTGGTTCATAGTGAGGTTCGCCTCCCAGCATTATATCTGAATGTGGCACTGCAGTCTTGTTGCCTGGCAACCAGAGTTGAGGGAGGAAACGCCTCCATCCTTCTGGCTGCTATTGGCTGCCGGGGCTACCCTTCAGTCAAGGAGGAAGCCCTGGCAGCCAGTTCCCCCTCTTCTCTTCAGTCTCTCTGACTGCAGAAAGGGAGCTCTCCATGATGTCCAAATCTCGACAGGAGGGGGCGGGGAGTGGAACTGACGGTGCATTGGACCCTCGATTTTGCGATACATGAGAATGTGGCCTCTCTTTTTTTCTTGTTGAGTTGACCAAATGGCTTATCTTATTGTATTATAATTTTTTTAAAATGTGGTTATCCTTCCTGAGCAGATCCATGGCCAAAGACAAACTCCAGTATTTATTGAAAAATTTCAGTATTGTTTTTGGCTGACACAGCATGCAGTCCATCAGTGATGTAAGTGAGATGCATACATGCTGCTCCATTTTCTCAAAAGCACACTACAGCTGGTGGCATGGTTGTGGTAGCAAGCATGACTTGTCCCCTTAGCAAAGCAGGGTCCACCCTGGTTGCATATGAATGGGAGGCTTGATGTGTGAGCACTGGAAGATATTCCCCTTAGGGGATGGAACCACTCTGGGAAGAGCAGAAGGTTCCATGTTCTCCAAGAGAGGGCTGAGAGAGATTCCTGCCTGCAACCTTGGAGAAGCCGCTGCCAGTCTGTGAAGACAATACTGAGCTAGAGAGACCAAGGGTTTGACTCAGTATATGGCAGCTTCCTATGTTCTTATGTTGTTGTTATTATTATTGTTGTTGTTATTATTATTTCGATTTCTATACCGCCCTTCCAAAAATGGCTCAGGGCGGTTTACACAGAGAAATAATAAATAAAGAAGATGTCTCCCTGTCCCCAAAGGGCTCACATTCTAAAATGAAACATAAGACAGACACCAGCAACAGTCAGTGGAGGTCCTGTGCTGGGGGTGGATGGGGCCAGTTACTCTCCCCCTGCTATATAAAGAGAATCACCACGTTAAAAGGTGCCTCTTTGCCCAGTTAGCAGGGGTTCTAGGATGCCTCCATGCCTACCAAGCATAATGTTATTACTGCAACACTGCCCCCTATTATGCTGAGATGATGCTGTGCTTAGTAGGCATGGAAGTGCCCCGTCTCTGCAACCAGCATGGATGTACTTGTGAGCAGAACAAAGCAGCGTGTATCCATCTTGCTTAAATCAACAGTGGGCTGTGTGATATGTCAGTCAACATTATTATTATTTATATACCAATTTCAATGAAAAATCCACAAAAACGTTCAATTCCTTGCTGAGAGTTGCATAAAAGTGAGAGTATTAGATGGAAAAGATAGTAGGGCCATCCGCACAATAAAGGGCCTGGGCCTGGGGAGGGCTGGGGGGAGGGAGAAGCTTAACTGACTTCCCGCACATGATCCAAGCCTGGATAGGGCTCCACCGCCCATGCGCCCAGATGAGCAGCATGGTGGCAAGCGGGAGGTGGTAGAAGGAAGCCAGGCCACCTGATAGCCCACAGTGCACCACATGAACAGTGTGGTGCATTGGGAAATCTGCATGCTGCTGGGATGCTCATTCTCCCAGACTCTATGGTTGGCTTCTGACAGTACAGATGCAGCTTCAGGCAGTCCAAGCACCATGTGACCGGGGAGTGAGGTAAGAGGCACACATTCCTCCTACCACCTCACTTTTAGCCCAGGTTTCAAAACATGGCTACCCAGGGAAGGAATGATGGGATCGGGAGCAATCCTGGCACTGCCCACAACCAGCCCTACCTGGAGGCTTTACAGACAGGGCTGTTACCCGAACCTCCTCCGGAAGAGAGTGTGTGCATTCACACAATAGCCAAACATACCTTGAAGTCCCTTTGGGATCATTAGAAGCACTCCACACAGAAATTGGGCTTTGTCTTCTGCATTCTAGTTTATCTCGCTGTATTTCTGGGGTTTAAAAATTCTGCTACCATTTCTGAAAACGCTGGTGCAAATAGGGAGAGGCACTGACGTAGAATCATTAACATGATAAAAGGGAAACCCTCTTTAGGAATGCAGATATAGGCTTTAGAAGTCTCTCCCCGCACCCCATTGGCTAGAAGGAAAACATGGAGGCATGCAATGTGAACTTGCAATAAAAAAAATCCCAAAGAGCAGAGGGGAGGGGCTGCTTCCTTCAGTACCACGAGTGTAATTCAAAGTAGCTTTGCTAAACATTTACCCCACAGCATGAAGCCATGTGTGAATAACTCCCTGGGGGAGCTCTGTCTGACTCCCATAGGGCTGTATTTGAACAACCTTAATTCCTCTCATTCCTCCATGAAAAACTGGACAAGAAGGAAACCAGGAAGAAGCCTTGAACCCAAACATACCCTTGCAACACCTTTATTCATAGTATTTCACTCAAGGAAGGACTCATGCAAATCTCTTCAGGAGGCTCTAGGGGGAGGGAGAGAGTCCTGCTTCAAATGGGGACCACTCCCATTAAGGAACCTAATCGTCTCCCCATGTCAAAGACTCAGCTCTTCTGCCTGACTAGAACCTTTCTTCATTAATGTCATGAAACTATTACCATTTTCCATGTTTCCCTTGATGGCCTTCCCAAAATGTAAACATGCATATTATGTGATGTTACTGGCATTTTCAAAAACCATGCTTTGGTTGAAATATTAATTAGGCAGTATACTAAATTCAATGCAATGTTGTCTCTTTCCAAGGGGTCTTCATGGACATTCAGCCTGTGTTATCTGCTCCCGGAATGGTGAGACCCAGTGTTCCCTCTCAGGTGTGCACATGTGCCTGTGCTCACAAGTTTTTTTGATGTCCACTCAGTTAATTTTAGATGCTGCTCGGGTAGAATCAGGAAGGCCCCACTCTGAATGCCTGTGTGCACATACTGCCTAGATACTGCCGCCCAGAACAAAACTCATTCTGCACAGAGGGGGAAAATTAGAGAGAGCAATGGTGAGACCTGGAGAGAATCTCTACCTGGTCTGCAAAGTGACAGGTTTCTCAAACTTGTTCTTGGGAATGAATACACCAGCAAGATGAGAAAAGTCTAGAATGAACTGTAAGCATAGACCCTTATGATGGGGGGAAGGGATGTGTCCTTTCCCTGAAGAGCTAGACAGCCGTTTCTTCAGATGCCCCCAAGAATGAAATTTCTCTCCAGCTGAACTAGCTGGTCTTGTCGTAGCAAGCATGAATTGTCATTTGCTAACGAGGTTCTGCCATGGTTTGTATTTGAATGGAAGACTATGGAGCTATTCCCACAATCAGTAGAAAGCAGGCTAAGGGAGGCTTAGCCTGCATGCCCAGTGGTTCCCAGGTGACTAGTCCACCTAATTTCCCCTCCCCTTAAATGAGGTTAACAGAGCAAGTGCCCCATTAACCTTGTTTCGTTGCTCATGTGCTACCACAGTGCATGGCGACACAGGAGTTCCCTCCCTGGCAGCATCACCAAGATAGCGCTGAGAGAGATTCCTGCCTGCAATCTTTTAGAAGACGATGCCAGTCTGTGTAGACAATACTGAGTTAGATGGACCAAGGGTCTGACTTGGTATAAAGCCTTCATTAAACCAGCATAATATTTCTTCATGTTTACAAGGGAAGCAGTTATAAAAGGTTTCCATGAATATAGCCATGCATGCAACCATCCACCCAGTTATGTAAACCCCTTCATGGCTCTGTTTTCTCAACAGAAATAGGATGGAGGAAGACTTGCTGGATAAGAGGTTGGCCTAATTGTGAAGCTCAACTGCAAAGAGCAGTTCACACAAAACGATATGGATGTGCAAGCCGTTCACAAGGATATTAGTTACCGCTTGAGTGGAAATGGAATTAAACCACAGAATATAAATGTAGCAAAAATACATTTGGCCAGTGGGTGTCTCTGCATTACAAGCAATTAGCAGTTAAGTGATTATGATGTCCCATCTACGGCTCTTTGTGATCAGTTTGCCTGTCGCTTTGCAGATAAAGTCGCTTGCATCTGTGCTGACCTGGACTCCAGAGTTTTGGCAGTTCCGCCAGACATGCCTTTGGTACCATCTGGTCCCGTTGTGTTGGATTCTTTTCAGTTGGTGTGGCCTGAGGATGTGGACAAGATCCTGGGCAGTGTGCGGGCGACTTCGTGCGCTCTTGACCCTTGCCCTTCATGGCTAATAAAAGCTGCCAGGGAGGGGACAGGCAGATGGCTGGAGGTGATCGTTAATGCTTCGTTGAGGGAGGGCAGGATGCCATCGTGCCTCAAGGAGGCAGTGGTAAGACCTCTATTAAAAAAGCCCTCCCTTGATCCCTCCAACCTGGACAACTATAGACCTGTATCTAACCTTCCCTTTCTGGGCAAGGTGATGGAGCGTGTGGTGGCGTCCCAGCTGCAGAGGGTCTTGGATGATACGGATTATCTGGACCCTTTTCAATCTGGCTTCTGCCCCGGGTATGGGACTGAGACTGCCTTGGTCGTTCTAGTGGATGACCTATGCTGGGAACTAGACAGGGGGAGTGCGTCCCTGTTGGTTCTGCTGGACCTCTCGGCAGCGTTCGATACCATCGACCACGGTATCCTTCTGGGCCGCCTCTCGAGTATGGGGATCGGAGGCACTGCATTGCAGTGGTTCTGGTCCTTTCTTGAGGGGAGGGTCCAGAAGGTGGTGCTGGGGGACTACTGCTTGGCCCCGTGGCCGTTGGCCTGTGGGGTCCCGCAGGGTTCGGTTTTTTCCCCCATGCTCTTTAACATCTACATGAAGCCGCTGGGAGAGGTCATCCGGGGATTTGTCTGAGTTGTCAGCAATATGCGGATGACACTCAGCTCTATCTCTCCTTGTCATCTGATCCTAGGGAGGCGGTGGGTGTCCTGAATCGGGGGCTGGAGGCCGTGATGGGTTGGATGTGGGCTAATAAACTGAAATTGAATCCGGATAAGACGGAGATACTGTTGGTCAGTAGGAGAGCCAATCGGGATGAGGAGATTTTACTTGTTCTGGATGGGGTTGCACTCCCCTTGAAGGAGCAAGTACGCAGCTTGGGGGTACTACTGGACCCGGCTCTGCTTTTGGAATCTCAGGTGGAGGCAGTGGCCAGGGGTGCCTTTGCACGGCTTCGGCTGGTGCACCAGCTGCGTACCTTTCTCGAGAAGGCAGATCTGGCCACGGTTACCCACACCTTAGTCACGTCGCGGCTGGATTACTGTAACGCGCTCTACGTGGGGCTGCCCTTGAAGAATATCCGGAAATTGCAGCTAGTGCAAAATGCGGCAGCGAAGTTTTTATCTGGAGCTGCCCGTTGGGAACATATCACCCCCATTTTGAAAGAGCTGCACTGGCTGCCGGTTCATTTCCGGGTCCAATTCAAGGTGCTGGTTTTGACCTTTAAAGCCCTAAACGGTTTGGGCCCGGGGTATTTGAGGGACCGCCTGCTCCCAAGGGTTGCTGCCCGCTTGACTAGGACATCTGAGGGGGCCCTGCTCCAGGTGCCGACAATGAGGGAGGCCCGGCTGTCGTGCACTCGGGACAGGGCCTTCTCTGTTGCTGCTCCTAGACTCTGGAATGCTCTCCCGGTGGCCATTCATTCCTCAGACTCCATCACAGCTTTTAGAAAGCTTTTAAAGACTTGGCTTTTTACCCAGGCTTTTACATAATCGTTTTTTACTGCTGTTCTTGTGTGTTTTTTATCTGCTGTCTTGTTTTTATGCTTGTTTTTAGCTTGATGTTTTTACTGCTTTTTATTGTATGTTTTAATTTTTGTAAACCGCCTTGGGGTTTTCTTTTAACAAAAGGTGGTATAAAAATGTAAAAATAAATAAATAAATAAATCTTAACCCCTGGAAATTGAGGTTTCATGAGGGGTGGTGAGAAGCCCCCATTCCCAGCTACAATTCCCTGGGAAGAGGGAGGAAGACTAACAATCCATTCCAAAAGGGCTAGAAATATAAGGCATTATTTCCAGATTTAGATAAAGGAGTGCAGCTGTGTTTCCTTTGGAGCACTGTGTCCAGTTCTGAGGAGCGCTTCTGCAAAAGGAGATTGTGGAGCTGGAAAGGGTGTAGCAGAGGGTATACTCAGTGATTCAGGCTGCTGGCACACATTCCTTATTAGGAAAGCCTAAAGATTTGGGGCTCTTTATTTTTTTTTAAAAAAGAAGATTGCGGGAGTGTGTGGGGTGTGTGACATAAGTGTATTAAAAGTATGCTTTGTGTGGACAGAGTGGACAGAGAGATCGCTTTTCTCCCAACCACTTACATCACATTAGAACTTGGAATAAACCTATTAAAACCATGCTACAAAGGAAAAAAAAATATTCACAAAGCAAGCTTAACTTATGGTGGAATCAGTTGCCACGAAATATGCTGTCTGGCACTAGCTTTCAGAGCTTTAAAATGGGATAAGACAAACATTGCGAGGACTGGTTTCTCAATTATAAGCCATGAAACCTTAAGGTATGAATGTAGAAAAAAAACCCAGTTTTTCCATGCAGAACACAAAAACACCAAAATACGATGTATGCTATTGATTCTCATTCCAAATGAATGGAATCAGATGTTACCTACCATAATACTGATTGGTCTCTGAATCATGCTTGATTTCCTGCTATTAAAATATCTTTTCCCCATGATGTTTGTTCTGCTACAGACTTGCTTTCTTTATGGCACTACAGTTGTTGTTTTTGAATCCCTTTTGCATCTCGTGGAGTCTCTCTGCCCAGCTCTCAAGGCATGATGTGCCCTCTTTGAAAGAATAAATGGAAGTATATATGCTGTAAGGCAAGTCTGAAGAAGGTGGGATTCACAACCAAATGGCACCCACAAGCCACCTCTTCTGTCCTGCCAGGAGCTCAGGAATCCACCTCTCTATGGGTCTCCACAGGCAGCAGAGAGAGGAGACTTCTGGTTCATCGGGTGGCCCACCAGACATGGCTGTGGGCTGAGCTCAGCCTCTTGGTCACAACATATGCAGACCAGGCTTAAGGACATGCATGTCATCAAGGGACCACCATCGCTCACAGAAGGGCTGGCATCAGACACAGTTCTCCCAATTCCTTTTTCATCTGGACACCTTCAGTTACTGTTTGACAGAAACCCACAGCAAGGAAGCCAGGAGCAACCCATTAACCAACCCTTACTTCAAACAGCCTCTTTATAACTTCACCCATTGATGGAGGAAGGACTCATGCAAATCTCTCCAGGAGCCTTTTGGGGATGGAGAGAGAGAGACCCTCTTCAAATAGAATGCCCACAAGATTACAAACTTCACTTCCTCCCCAGTCCAAAGGCTCATCTTTCCTTCCTACCTATTATCTCTCTTTATTAACATTATGACATTCTTGCTGTTCTTGATTTCCTTGGTCGTAGTTCCAAAATGTAAGCCTACATTCTGTGGTGAATATTGGGGTTTTGGTTTTTCACTGATCATGTGTGGGTGTGTATTTATTGAAATCTTCTTTTTTTCCAAGGGGTCCTCTCAGATATTCAGCTCACATCTTCCAGGCCAGGGGCTGTGAGACCCGGAGAGAATCTCAGCCTGGTCTGTAAAGTGACAGGATTCTCCATCTCTACCTCTTCATCTTATGCTTGGCACTGGATCCGCCAGCCTCCAGGGAAAGGTTTAGAACGGGTTGCCGCTATCAATGTCAATAATGGAAGGAAGTTTTATGCCTCTTCGCTGCAGAGCCATACAACCATTTCCTCTGACACCTCCAGGAATGAGTTTTCCCTCCAACTGAACTCCGTGACAGCTGTTGACTCGGCTGTGTATTTCTGTGCCAGAGAAAGCACAGTGAGACAAGGAAATTAGAACTGCAGTGCATACAAAAAGAGGAAGCTGTCTTAGAGTGTACATTTTGTAGTCCTATTCATCTCATCTATTCATGTAGTTGTATTCATATCATCCCCCACAATGACAGTATGTCTCATGGATATGAAACCTAAGTCAGGCCATATTCTCATCACTGAAGTCATCCATCAGCCCAAATCTGGAGCAGAGAGGGCTTTCCAGCAGCCCAGAGAAGGCTGACATCAGCATTCCCCATCCGCATTCCCCAATACTGCCCATGTGCGCGCATGTGCTGACACAACCCCTTGTGTCGATGTTAGACTCATATTGATGCAGGGGCCATGGCCCCAATTATATTTCCATTTTAGTTTTTTGTTTTAGGTTTTGGTTTTACATTTACATTTTAGAAATGATTTCCAGTTCTGAAGGCAGGAGTCGTACAACTTTGTCTCATCACAGGGGGTGTATTTTCTGGCCCAGATGATAGCAGCTGAATGTCTGAGAGAACTCCCTGGAGAGAGATAAATATCTCAAGGAAATGTTCCTTTCATGACTGAAGAAGGCAGAATCTGGGGTGGCTGTCATGATCTCTTTTTTCTTCCCTTGTCCATTTGTCCTGCTTCCCAGTGACGTATCTAATTATTATACAGTGCTGGTAAAATATTTGTGAACCCCCTAGGATGGTCTGTATTTGTGAACCGCCCAGGAGGGTCTGCAGAATTCTTATTCAAAACATTATTAGAACTTAAGCTAAAACCCGATAAAAGTGAAAGGTGACCACATTGAAGAAGTAATGCAGGAAAAAGGATAATGTAGTGTTTTTGTCATTTTGGAGTCTTACGTCTAGACTGATAGTAATCTTACTTACTTGGATTGTAGAACATGCTCAGTGGGGTTCTCTTTCTCTGCTGTGCTGAGCATGCTCGGTGTATTTATTCTGCAGTATGTGAGCTGTGAGTGACAAGATGGGCACTGCCTGAAGTGTGTGCTCTTGTGAACTCTTTTGTTAATAAAAACAGCATTGGCTGAATTCAGACCTAATAGGAAATTGGAGATCACGTCACCTCCAGTTGCTGTAGCCGCACATCTGAATAAGGGAAACTGGAATTAATGGTGGTGCCAGCATTACATCTGAATCCTGGCACCACAGTTTCCACCCCATGGAACCAGAGTTGAGTGAGGAAGCCCTCCATGCTCCAGCTACCATTGGCTGCCGGGGCTGTCTATTAAAGAATGAAGATGAAGACGAGAGCCAGCAGGAAGGTGGATAGACTTGATTATGACAGCAAGGAATGTACCACTGAGAGACCTTAAAGGCCAAGCTGAAGACAGATTGTCCAGGAGAGAATCTATCTATGGGGTCACTAAGAATTGACACTGACTTGACAGCACTCAATCAATCAATCAATGGGTGATCAGCATCTTGCATCAGCTTGGAGGGATCTTGGCCCATTCTTTCTGTGGCATGTGAGGGCATTTCTTTCCTGGACCATAGTACATGTGTGCACTAATCTCTCCATGCCAGACACCTCATGTAGGGGTGTCTAGACAGTCCAAAAATGAACCTCCATAACCCTACAGAGCTATCAAGACAGTAATGCCCTGTTAGATCACAATTAGAAAGAAAGAATAAATGGAAGCCTATACAATATTACAATCACAAGAGAAATGCTGTCCACTGGCTACCACTTCTGTCAAGATCTAGCAATGCATCTCTCTGTGGAGTCCCAGCAGGCCACAGAAACAGGAGCCATCTGGATCTGCTGATGGACCAACAGGCAGAGCTGTGGGCTGAGCTCAGTTTCCTGGGTCACCCTGCCAGAAGACCAGGCTTAAGGACACTCATATGTCAACAAAGAACAAGTGTGGCTCATAGAAAAGGGGACCTAAACCTTCTTCCCTCTTCCTTTCCCATCCAGACACCTGCAGATACCTTTTGGCAGAAACCCACAAGAAAGAGACCAAGAACAACCTCTGAACCAACTCCTTGCTTCAAACAGCCTCCTTATACTAGACCTGTAGCTGGAGGAAGGACTCATGCAAATTCTTCCAAGAGCCTTTGGGTGGGCAGAGAGAGAAAAACCCTCTTCAAAAAGAATCCCCTTGATCTAGGAAATTCATTTCCTTCCAAAAGCTCCTCTTTCCTGCCTACCTACTATTTCTCTGTTCATTAACATTATGACATTCTTGCTGTTATTGATTTCTTTGGTGGCTGTTCCAAAATGTAAGTCTATGTTCTCTGGAAACTCTTGGAATGTGTTGTACACTGATTACAAGTAGTTGTGTATTCACTGAAATCTTTTCTTTCTCCAAGGGGTCTTCTCGGACATTCAGCTTGTATCATCTGGGCCAGGAGTTGTGAGACCCGGAGACAATCTCAGCCTGGTCTGTAAAGTGACAGGTGTCTCCATCTCTACTCAGTATTATGCTTGGCACTGGATCCGCCAGCCTCCAGGGAAAGGTCTAGAATGGGTTGGAAGAATATACCTCTATGATGGTAGCAAGTTGTATGCCCCTTCCCTGCAGAGCCGTGCAACCATTTCTTCAGACACCTCCAAGAACGAGTTCTCTCTCCAGCTGAATTCCCTGATAGCTGCTGACTCGGCTGTGTATTTCTGTGCCAGACACACAGTGACACAGAGCAAGTATGGCTTCTGTACAAAAAGGGGAAGCGTGTTTTTTTAAAAAAGTATGACATTGCTTTGTCCGACAAGTTTCCGGTCCAAGGCATAGGAGAAAATCTTCAGTTGAGGCAGGCATACTCCATATGGAGTGAGTACAATATATGCATTTCCCCAGAAGATCTCCAAGAATGAGTTTTATATCCAGCTATAATCCCTGGCAAACCCTTCTTGGATTCTACCAAAGAAAAACCACAGGGCTCTGTGGTCACCAGGAGTCGACATCGACTCAACAGCACACTTTACCTTTATAATCCCTGTCTCCTGCCAACTCAGCTGTGCCTGAAGAATCATGGGGAGATAAAATGAACAGGAGAAGTGTACAAAACCTGAGTACCAATTCTCAAGAGGTGCAATTCAGGCCTTCCTTCCCAATCGTTTCCCACGTTGCTTTCCATACTCACGGCCACAGCCACCTCGCCATACAGACAGCCAAGTTGATGGTTCTGCTGCCACTTCGGAAATGAGAGGGACAAGGAATGCAGGAAGGTGCTGGGGCCACGAGGCCCCAAATGCCCAGGGCTGCTCACGCATCCAGGTTGTACTCCAAACATACTCATATGCTCAAACATGCTCTCCCTCCCTCTGCCCCTGATTCTTCCCTTTGTCACCACTACCACATTATCTCTCTTTACTATTACTAATTTATCAGCTGTGGAAAGGTTTACTTTCAATCTCTCCTAATGCAGGCTCCCCTAAACATCAGTACGCATGTTGGCCATTTGCATGGAGATGCTGATCCCGACTGCAAGGAGACACAGTGCAGCCCCACACACCTGCTTTTTGGAAGAGCAGAGGGAAAGTGGGAGGGGGGGCTGGCAGGTAGGCAGTGCCTTCCTTGCCCCTTAAAGAGACCCCACCCCCCACCCCGAACCGGTTTTAATGCTGGTTGCTGGAACTGGTTCGGTGCTCCTAGAATGGAGCACCGAATGGTTCCTTGCACATCCCGGCCACAAACCGATACAACAACAGAACTCAGGCTAACCCAAATACATTAATTTGGGAAAAGCAAAGCAAGTACTTATTCCCAAGATGCAAAATGCACTAATGGAATTGCCTATCATAAGTTATACTAATAAACCACTGCCATAGATGTCTTCAGGAGTTAACACAAATGTATGAAGAATAAGAAGTCTTTCAATTATTGGTAATACACTTTTACCCATAATAGCAAAATTGAATCTCTCATTGTGAGCATGTCTTTCCATGCAGGAGATGAAGAATCATAAACACAGCACCAAATGCTTCTCAGTCTCAACAGTCGGGGGCAGCAGCTTCCTACCACCATTTTTAGGTCCCTGAATGTTATCATATATATTTTTTTCTATGCAGGACAGGCAGGCTGCTGTCACAGGCAGAGTTCCTGCTGTTATCATATTTTCCCCGATATTCTTTTCATACCTTTGACACTCGTATCATTGAAGTCAAGGTTCGCTTGCTTGCTTGTTAGCATTCCATGTGGCGTCTTCTGTATGGAATTGTGGTCAATCCTTCTCAGTTCAGCTTCTCTGGGGCTGGGTTCAGGAAGGAGAAGCTCATTTCTGAACTTGAACACATAAAACCCACTCTTTACCAGGAGAGCTGGTCTTGTGGTAGCAAGCATGACTTATCCCCTTAGCTAAGCAGTGTCTGCCCTGATTGCATATGAATGGGAGACTTGATGTGTGAGCACTGCAAGATATTCCCCTTAAGGGATGGAGCCACCACTCTGGGAAGAGCAGAAGGTGCCAAGTCCCTCTTGGCTTCTCCGAGATAGGGCTGAGAGAGATTCCTGCCTGTAACCTTTGAGAAGCTGCTGCCAGTCTGTGTAAACTAATAATAAAAGTAATAAAAATACTGTTAGTTTAATTTCATGGTTTTTAAATTATTGTATTGTTTAACTTTATATGTGTTTTATGTTGAACTAGTATTTTGAAGCCCTACGCTAGCCTTTACGGGCGCTAGCCTTTTCCTCTCCCCTTTACTGTTTTTTTTTTAATGCTGCCTCCGCCACTGCTGCCGAAGTCCCACCCTCCCTCCCTCCCAACTTCCGAAACCACCTTACCCTGGCCCGTGACAGTTGAGCAAAGAAAGTCCTAAATTGAGGAGGGAGAGAGGAGCTCGCAAGCAGTGCTCCTCCCTCTGCAAAGGCTCTGCCCGAACTGGCGCTTGGGGTGGAAAGGACGCCTCTGCAAAGGCCAGGGAGGCACGGACACACGCTTGGTGTCCATCCACGGACGGACACCAAGTGTTTTATTAGAGAGGATGGTTTTAACTTTTATATGTGTTTTAATTGCTGTTGGCCACCCAGAGATGTAAGTTTGGGTGGGGTATAAATTTGATAAACAAACAACCAAACAAAAAATACTGAGCTAGATAGAGGTATAGTCTGATTCAGTATATGGCAACTTCCTATGTTCCTCTCTATGTTCCTATGTACCCAGCAAGGAAGGTATGACCTCTTTGATCACAAACGAACAAGCCCCCTGCTAACTGAACAAAAGAGGCATCTTTTATAGTGGCAATTCTCTTTATTGAGCAAGGGGAGAGCAACTGGCCCTATCCAGCCCGAGCACAGCATCCCTCCAGCTTCTTTTTAAATATTGTGAGCCCTTTGGGGAGAGGGAGCCTTGCTATTTATTTATTTATATCGATGTAAACCACTTTGAGGACTTTTGTTCAGTATATACGTATTCATCGTAGTATTCCTAAGAACAAAAGGACGTCTGTTTCCCATGAGGCAGGCCCTATTCACGTGCTGTTTCGGTGATTGAGTGAACCAGCCCAATATAATTTGGTAAGGAGTGTGCACTCTTGGCTCCATATTGAATCCCAAAAGGTATTATTCAGGCCTTCCTTAATTGTTTGCCACATGCTGTCTGCACTTCTGCATGGAATCATCCTACCATAGAGACAACCATGTTGATGGTCTGCTACTACGTCAGGGGCAAAGAGTGACAGAAACAACCTTGGGCCTGTCATGATGCCCCAGATGCACAGGGCTACTCTCACACTATGCCAAGTGGCCAAATTTGATGGTGTGACTTCTGCAGTGGCCAGGATGCCCACTTTCTTGGCCAGTATATGAATAATCATAGCAGTCCTTAAGACCCCATGATGTTTGCTCTGCTACAGACGTGCTTACTTTATGGCACTATAGTTGATGTTTTTTAATCCCTTTTGCATCTTGTGGAGTCTCTCTGCCCAGCTCTCAAGACAAGTGGTGCCCTCTTTGAAAGAATAAATGGAAGTATGTATGCTGTAAGGCAAGTCCAAAGAAGGTGGGATTCACAGCCAGATGGCACCCACAAGCCACCTCTTCTGCCCTGCCAGGAGCTCAGCAATCCACCTCTCTATGGGTCCCCACAGGCAGCAGAAAGAGGAGACTTCTGGTTCCTCGGGTGGACCACCAGACAGGGCTGTGGGCTGAGCTCAATGTCTTGGGTCACAACATATGCAGACCTGGCTTAAGGACAAGCATGTCATAAAGGGACCGCCATCGCTCATAGAAAGGCTGGCATCAGAGACAGTTCTCCCTCAATCAACCATATTGATGGTCTGCTACCACGTCAGGGACAAAAAGTGACAGAAATGACCTTGGGCCAGTTATGATGCCCCACATGCACAACGCTGCTCTCACACTATGCCAGGTAGCCAAATGCGATGGTGTGACTTCTGCAGTGACCAGGCTGCCCACTCTCTTGACCAGTATATAAATATTCATAGCAATCCTTAAGACCAAGTGACTTGAGGGCAGTGGTGCATCTTATAAGCACTTTGGCCCATTTGGAGCTTGGAGGATTGTCCGTAGGGCTGTGATCCCACAATGAACTGGGGTGCAATCACCCAGTAGTTTGAGGGTAAAATTTTGGAAGGTCAGAGTGTCAGTTTCCACACTGAATCAGGATTCCTGTTGGTCGTGACTCATTTGACTCTTTTGGCATAATGAAGTTGTGGCCCTTGTCATCCAAATCCGTTGCCTCACGTCTTTATTGTCATGGCAGGCAAATAGAGTTTCTGTACTGATTCCAAGGGTCACCTGAGGTACATTGAAGTAGAGTAATCCAACATGGAGGTGAAAGGGGCATGCAAAATGGAGGCTAGGTCTGTCTTCTCCAGGCAAGCACACATATTAATTAAACTGGGGAAAGACACTCCAAGTCTCAACCCCAGCTGGATCCAGGGACACCCCTCAGCTGTCAACCCAATTCTTGAACAACCACAACCGGCATTGTTTCCTGCTGTGATTCTTAGTCCTTCTTAAGCCTGAACACCCAGCATGCACTGAATATGCAAATCCACACATTTGTTTCATTCCTGCTTAAATAGAAATCTGGAGCATCTGGAACACACCTTGGAAGACACAATGGAGTCCTCAGTCCTAATTCTGGTTCTCTTCTCTATGCTTGAACATGGTCAGTACAAATGGGCATTCCTTTATTTTTATAGGAAAATACTATACTGGGAGAGGCTAAGGTGTGGAGGCAAATGCAATCATCCATGTTCATTTGATATATAGGACATCTTTCCACAATTCCAGTCACTGAAACAATTAACTATTGCATTTAAAATAATTTTTCTTGAACTATTTTTCCCCCTTCAACTTATATGTTGAAGGTGAAGATTAACAGGGTCCAATTTCTTGAATGGTTGTTCTGAGATGTAGAAAATATTATCAACAGCCAGGTATGTAGCTGTTTACAAGTCTGAAGAGGTCATTGCAAATTCATATGCTATTTTCCCCCCTTTCTAATAGTGGCTCACGCTGAAATTCGACTGAGTGAGTCTGGTGGAGGAATAATGAAGCCTGGCGGATCTCTTCAGCTGACCTGTAGCGTCTCTGGTTATACCATGACAAGTGGCTATTATTGGAGCTGGATCCGTCAGCCACCCAAGAAAGGACTGGAATGGGTAGGGAGGGGATACTATAGTAGTGGGACCTGGTACACCGACTATGCCCCAGCCTTCCAGAGCAGGATCTCCATCTCTGCCGATTCTTCCAAGAATGAATACAATCTCCAACTGAGCTCCCTGACAGCGGCAGACACGGCCATATATTACTGTGCCAGAGACACAGTGACACAGAGCCATCTGGCATCTGCACAAAAAGGGGAAGCATGATATTTGAAACAGACCATTGACTGGAGTTCAATTCACTTCCAGGAGGATTCCACGAATGTGTTTTCCTTGAAGAGGAATCATTTTCTTTACTTTCGTGATTCCATTGAGGAACCTGTGCATGAATCATGCCAAAGGGTGCTGAAAGAAAGAAAGAAAGAAAGAAAGAAAGAAAGAAAGAAAGAAAGAAAGAAAGAAAGAAGCTTAAAGGACCCTGCTGTGTAAACTTTCAAGAATTCGTAAGCATTCCTCAGCCAACAGTGTTCCAAATATGTAAAAGGTATCCTGTCTGAAGACCTAACCAGGATTGTTTTTCTCTGAGTTTAATCTAAGACAAAAAGGCACCTAAGTCTCTCTCTTATCTTCTGGCTATGTTCCTTTCAACTGATAATTCTGCCTCAGTAATGGCAATACAGCTGTTTGCTGCTCACAGAAATATTTCATGCAGCATACTTCAGGATAGCAATGAATTACAGCTCTGAATGAGTGGGGATTTTTAAACCACCTTTTCCCAGGTTCTTGATTTCTTTGGCGGTGGTTCCAAAATGTAAGCCTTTGTTTTGTGGAAACCATTGTTATATGCTGATTGCAAGTGGTTGTATATTCACTGAAATATTCTTTTTTTCCTCAAGGGGTCTTCTCAGACATTCAGCTCACATCATCTGGGCCAGGAGTTGTGAGACCCGGAGACAATCTCCTCCTGGTCTGTAAAGTGACAGGTTTCTCCATCTCTACTCAGTATTATGCTTGGCATTGGATCCGCCAGCCTCCAGGGAAAGCTCTAGAATGGGTTGCGAAAATATACCCCTACGATGGTAGAAAGTGGTACTCCTTGTCCCTTCAGAGCCGTACAACCATTTCCTCAGACACCTCCAAGAATGAGTTCTCCCTCCAGCTGAACTCCCTGACATTTGCTGACTCGGCTGTGTATTTCTGAGCCAGAGAAAACACAGTGAGACAAGTAAATTAAAACTGTGTACAAAAAGAGTAAACTATCTCAGACTGTACATTTCCTAATCCCATTCATTGGCCCGAAAAAGAAAAAGAACTTAAATCATATGGATAGGAAACCCTAGTTGCCATTTTCTCATGATTATAGTCATGTAGACAACCATCAGGCTTAATGCAAGACCCTTTTCACAGTTTTGGTGCCTCAGCATTAATCCGAGAGAAATGTCCGTTGCACATGCCTACATGCCTGTACAAACATACATGGGTTTTGGGTTTTTTTGTGAAAACATATATTCATTTCCAAGAGTAACCTGGCTACAGGCACATGCAGGTTACAGCTAGGAACTGCAGTACTGTACATCATTTGGGCACAAATAACTATACATGCATACAGGTCTGAACCTGTGTATGCAACGTGCAGATTGTATGATTACGAGACATACTACATCACTAGTGAATAGTTGCAGGAAATAATTTGGATTAATCCAGATGCCCCCAATGCACAGCTCTACCTGGTGAATGACCAGCCTGCAGGAAGTGTGGTTCTTGGGTGGGGCTGGAGAGATTGGAGTCGCCTGAGCTGCCTCCTTTGGCATCCCCCTGGCTTGTTAGGATGAGCTACTGCTAACAGGGCCATATTGATTCAGTAGCTGCTCCGAGACATTAGCTGCCAATGGAATAGATGCTGTATGAAACCACTAAAACAAAGAATGCATCAGACCTGCAATTAGAATGTGTATCTGTATTGCAAGCATGAATATGATTTCTATCCATTCACCCATCCATTCATCCACCCATCCTCTGGACAATGGAACTTTGTTGTAGGTGCTGAGAAGGATCTCTTACAAGTACCATACCTGAGAAGAGGAAGCAGGACTATTAATCTGTCAAATGCTCAAAAATAGAAAAATGATGACCACTTCCAGTTCAGTTCTGGGTTTAACCATCTCTTCTGATCACATTCTTTGTTTTGTGCAGTTTGGTCATTTCTGTTTAAATTACTTGGTAAAGAGTCATGTATACTGATTATGCTATATCAAGAATGACAACAACCACCACAAAAGGAGAGGGCAACCCAAATGACCCTGAGACTGCATCATCTTCCCTATTAGGAAAGCCTAAAGCTTTTCTTTTCTTTTAGTTTTGGAAAAAAAGAATTCCAAAGGGAAGAAGGCTTGAGGATGCTTTGAATGGAGAGAGTGCATAGGCAGAATTATTTCTCTCACCCATCCACATACCTTTAGAACTTGGGATAACCCAGATAAATTGGTTCAAGCATTTTAAAGAGAAACCTATACTTTGCACAATTCCAAATTAACTTCTTGAACTGGCTGCCAAAAGATCAGCAGACAAAAAACACAAACACATTCCCGATTCCCATTTCCAACAGCAGAGGGCAACTAGTACCTACTCTAACATTTTTCTGTCCCTGAATCATGCTTGCTTTCCTCCTAAAATAACCTTTTATTTGCAAATAATTTACTTGCTTGTATCATTGCACTAGAGATCTTTTGGTTTTTTTCTGTTATGAATCCCATTTGAATCCAGAACATGGTGTTGATGTCATTCCTTCTGGGTTTAGTTCTCCTGACTGAAGCTCTTCGCTTTCATGTTCTAAACCAAGAATGCACAGCTTTGGCTAGGGATGTGCACAGAACCAGCGAGACTGGTTCATGGATTGGTCCGGGGGTCTATTCAAAAGGGGGAATCTGGTGATTTGCACAAATTGGTTTGGGGGGAAGGCCTGAACCGGGTTGCAGCCAGCCCGGGCTACTCTGGAGGAGTAGCCACCAATTAAGGTAAGTACCATGGGTCCTGACTCCCCTCCCCTCCCTTTACCATTACCTCCCTGGCCCTTTACTGATAAAGAAACAGTGTCCAGTAGTCAGGGATGATGATCTAACTGGGGCCAGTCTGGCCAGTTCACATGGCCCTAACTTTGGCCCTCTAGCTATTGCTGGACTACAGCTCCCATCAGCCACAGGAACAGTGGCCAATAGTCAGGGGTGACAGAAGTTGTAATCCAGCAACTGTGGAAGGCCAACAGTTTGCAGCCTTGTCCTAAGCCAACTCTCTATCCAGTGCTGAAGTCATACTCTCTTTCCTCACAAGCAAGCAAACAAGCAAGGAACGCAAGTGCGTATCTCATACGGCAGGATCCACAGGCCCAATGCTGCCCACTAGCCACTGGTTCTGGTCTGCCAGGAGCTTAAAATTTCAACTCTGTATGGAGTTGCAGCAGGCAACAGAAAGAGGAGCCTTCTGGATTTCTCATGGGCTGTCAGAGAGCGCCATTGGATGAATTCAGCTTCAGGGATCACCACTTCTGCAAATCAATCCTAAGGACACATGCATAATCAAGGTGCCATGATAACTAATAGAAAAGCTAGCTTCTGGCAGATTCTGTTATCTCTCTTCATTTTCCATTCACATGCATTGGATTACGAGTCTTTCCCTGTGTGGCAGCAACCCTCACAAAAGAAACCAGGAGCAAACCCTACACCAACTTCTGCTTCAAACAGCCTCTTTATATTTCACCTGTGTCTGGAGGGAGGACTCATGCAAATCCCTCCAGGAACCTGTTGGGGGTGGAGAGAAAGAGAGTCCCTCTTCAAAAAGAATCCCCTCAGATTTAGGAACTTCACGTCCTTCCCCAGCCCAAAAGCTCACCTTTCCTGCCTAGCTAGGATCCCTCTTCATTCCTATGATGAAATTAGTGCTATTCTTCTTGATTTCTTTGGTGGCCATTCTGAGAGGTAAGCCTATGTTATGTAGAAAATTAAGAAGAATTAATTTTTTATGGACTGATTATGTGTAGTAGTAATTTCATGGAAATCTTCTCTTTTTCCAAGGGGTCTTCTCCAGCGTTCAGGTCACATCGTCTGAAGCAGAAGTTGTGAGACCCGGAGAGAATGTTAGACTGGTCTGTAAGGTGACAGGTTTCTCTATGTCTACTGAGAAGTATGTTTGGATGTGGATCCGCCAGCCTCCAGGGAAAGGTCTAGAATGGGTTGGATTGATAGCCTCCCTTGATGAGATCAGGCAAGCATATGCCCCTGCACTGCAGAACCGCACGACCATTTCTTTAGATACATCAAAGAATGAAGTTTCACTCCAACTGAACTCCCTGACAACTGCCGACTCGGCTGTATATTTCTGTCAGCTAGCAGCACAGTGAGACAAGGTCAGGGGAGCATCGTACAAAAAGAGGAAACTGATGCTGAGTGCACATTTCCGGTCCTAGTCAGGCAACTACTTTCAATGTTCCCTTCCACACACACACACACACACAATCAGCACCCCACGCAGACAACTGATTCTGCTTCCTCAGAAGAAATGAGAGGGGCAAGGAGCAGGAGGATGAGGCTTAGGCCTCTGCTGATGTTCCAAATGCACAAGTCACATAGGAATTATTTATTTATGCGATGTATCTTCTGCTTTATATTCCAGAAGGCATTCATGATGGATGTGAAGGGTTTCTGCACCCTTCAGAAGTTTAGCAGCTGAGGTTTGTCTTGTCATGGAAATAAAGGATCTGACCAGCTAAAAGCAGTAGATGAAGACACACTGCCAAAGCCTCTCTCGCTCTTCACAGGGGGGAGGAAAGGGTGACACTTCCTTGCATGTGGTCCTTGTTCCCAATATGGTACATTTTTACTCCAAAGTAAGCCCCAGAGAAACAAATGGGGTTCTGCCCACAGAAGGGTTCTCTCCTTCTATGCTTTGCTGAGGGGCTGGGAGGAAGGGAGGAAAAGAGAACCCACACTCTTGTCTAGGATCTCTGCTGGTCCTGATTCCTATGTGTCTGTGCTCAAAAGTAAGCCCCAGTGGAATCAATGTACTACTTACTATCTAGAAATTTATTTCAAGCTTTGATGAGGGGTTGGGAGGAGAGCTGGACTTGTGGTAGCAAGCATGAATTTTCTCCTTTGCTAAGTAGAGTCCACTCCGGTTTGCATTTGAATGGCAGACCTGTGTGAGCACTGTAAGATATTCCCCTAAGAGTGAGGCCGCTCTGGGAAGAGCATCTGCATGCTTGCATAAAGAAGGTTCCAAGTTCCCTCCCTGGCAGCATCTCCAAGATAGGGTTGGGAAAGACTCCTGCCTGTAATCTTGGAGAACCCACTGCCAGTCTGTGTAGAAAATACTGAGCTAGATGGACCACTGGTCTGACTCAGTATATGGCAGCTCCCTATGTTCCTATGGCTTTGCTTCCTCCCATTGGTGCAGGTGAGAGCAAGGGGGCAGAGGGAGAAAACAAATGCCCATAAAAGGAAAGGGAGGGGGAGGAATGGTTATTTAACTATACAAGTGCCAGAGTGCTCATAGACTGCCCTTATCAGGCACCTATGCTCAGAACCAGGAAGTCACTCCCTACAAATTGCCAGGGCTTGCCCCTCCCAACTCTGGCTTCAGAATTCTCAGTTACAAGATTCAGATATAGTCTTAGCTAACCTTCACTTCATTATTTTCCCTCTTATTATGGGGATTTTGAACAAATGAGAAAACAGGTGGGGTCTTTTTAAAAACAGCCAGAGATGAAGAAGCTCTTATTTGGACAGGGAGTGCATATATGAATGCCTGTTCAGGATAAATAAGGCTACCGTGCAGCTTCATTACCTAAAATATTCAGGTTCAGTACAGCACTGGAAATGTGTCCCAGGAATGGGGCATCAGCAGGGAGATGGGAAAAGACTCCTGTCTGAAATCTTGGAGCTGCTACCAGTCTGTGTAGATCAGTGATTCTCAACCAGTGTTCCTCCAGATGTTGCAGAACTACAACTCCCATCATGCCCAGCTACAATAAATTATGATTAGGGATTATGGGAGTTGTAGTTCTGCGACATCTGGGGGAACACCAGTTGAGAACCACTGGTGTAGACTGTACTGAGCTAGACGGACCACTAGTCTCAATCAGTATAAGATAGCTTCCTATTTAATAAGTTACTTTTAAAGTTGATATGTCGGTGATGCAATGCGCATATTAACTCTTCAATTATCTTCATATTGTGCAATACCCTTTATTGCACAAAAGCAAAAGTTGGTACAAATCAATTAAAAACATTACAGCGTACACACCATCATCAATTTACAATTGAGTACAGAAAAAGACCTCTTCTGTTCCCCAGCTGTTAAATTCCTTAACCAGATAACACTCTGTTGCATGACTGGCAGAGAGATAATGATGGGGGGGGGGATCACCTAGTTTTTCTCACAAGCTAATGAATTTTATAGCATCAGCCAATAGAGATCGGGTCTCAGCTTTTCTATAAATAATACTCCCTTTATTTCCCTTTACTGTAAATCCCTTTCAAGCCCCAATATATATATATTTTAGTAGCAAGAGGCTGCTGGTTCGAATTCCCGTTGGTATGTTTCCCAGACTATGGGAAACACCTATATCGGGCAGCAGTGATATAGGAGGATGCTGAAAGGTATCATCTCATCCTGATGACAATGGTAAACTCCTCCTGTATTCTACCAAAGAACACCACATGGCTCTGTGGTCTCCAGGAGTCGACACCGACTCAATGGCACAACCGCCTTCATGCTTTTTTCTCATAAGCATTGACCAGGACTGCTTTGTTCTCTGTGCACAATACCTCATATCTGCTAGATGTTCTCTACATCCATCTTTCAGCATTCTACCAGATTTTCCTGTATAAAATGAAGTGCAACCTAAACATTGAATTGTATATATTGCACCTCCGCCCCCCCAGTTTCCCTCCCCTTGAAAGTCACAAATTTCACAGTCTAGTGCATCACATCTCCTATCATACAATCTGGAATTAACTAACCATTGTTTTAAGTGAGACCCGGTTTGGGGCAGTGAGTGGGAAGAGCAGGCTAAGCCCGCTCTCCCTGCTTATGAGTGGGGAGGGAGCCCTGGGTGGCTGGATCAGCTGCCCACATGATTGCCGGCTCCAAGACAGAGCCGATGGGGGCTGGGGAGCTTGGGGGCTGGGGAGCTCGGGAGCTGTGCGGCCCCCGTAAGCCCCAGTATGCCCTGCGCGAGCACACGGGGCATACTGGGGAGACCCCCGGAGCTAGGAGGTGGCTTTTCGCCTCCCCTCCGGGAATCTACTCGTGAGTAGGTGTGGCGTGAAGCCAAGCCGTGGCTACTCACGATTCTAAAAAACAGGTTTGCAGAGTGCTCGCTCCGCAAACCTGGTTTTTTACCAGGGGTTCTTGAGCGGGTTACCCACTCTCTTAGCCCAATTTTTGCTAATCATGTGAATGGCGCCCTTGTCATTCCATAGTACCTTAATGAATCTAGCTCTTCTCCAATTCTTTGAAACAGGCAATTCATACCCACTCTTCCTGATTAGGTTTTCTGCTTTCTCTAGATTCCTTTTGGTGTTCAACTGTGGAGACATTCCCTGCCCTCTTTATCACATTTTTCATACTTTATATTTTCACTGTTTTGGGGTGTGCTGACCGATTCTTTAATAAAATGTCATTTTGGGCTGATTTTCTATACAATTTGTTCTCTAAATGATTATTTCTTAATTTTATTTCCATGTCTAGAAAAGGAAGACAGTCCTCCTCATTTGTTTCCCCCCCCCCTTGTAAGTATTAAACTCCCTCCCTGATTCAAATTTTCAAATATTTCATCTGCCTGCTTTTCAGTAGATGTAATAATAATCGAGTCATCTATGTACCTTTCATACAGAATTACATGAGAATTGAAGCTCCTTCTCTCAATGGTATTCATATATGAAATGGCCAGTAAAGGTGCCTGTCTTTGTAAATTGTAAGCTCATTCGCTCCTCGGACTCCATCATGGCTTTTAGAAAGCTTTTAAAGACTTGGCTTTTTACCCAGGCTTTTACATAATAGTTTTTACTGCTGCTTCTGGGTGTTTTTATTTCTTGTATTGTTTTATGCCTGTTTTTATATGTTTTTATACTCTTAGCATGTTGTTTTTATTGTATTTTTATTGTATGTTTTTAACTTTTGTAAACCGCCTTGGGGCTATATTTTAACGAAAGGCGGTATAAAAATGCAAAAATAAATAAAATAAATAAAAAATAAAAATAAATAATACTTTTTATCAAATCTGAAGGTGTTACATTGCAGGCATAAAGTGATTAATGCATTGATGTCATTAGTTGAAAAACCACAATTGTCAATAACATGACCATTCTCTTCCAATAACCATATAATGCCCCTTCATTGTCCACATTTGTGTACAATGCCTCAGAATCAAAACTTTCAAGATGTACTTTCTCCTCCCCAATCCCAATTCCACGTAATGCCTCCAAATTAAAAAGTGGTGTCAATGTAGTTACAGTCAACCAACTAATCTGATCTGCAGGATTAACCTGAAATTATGGGTCTAATTTTAATTGTTTCTGCCTGTACATTTGGCCCAGGACTTTTTCCCACTTTGTGGGTTTTCACTAACAAGTACAATACTGGACATTGAGGGCAATTATTATCAATGTTCCTGAAACATTTTACAAATTCTCTTTTTCACAAATACCTTGCCCGGTTGTCTTAATGTTTAGGCAGTTATTAATAAAATCCCCCATATCTGCTTTCCTATATGTAGTCTTTTCAGCCAAATGTAACCTTGTAAATTCCCTATGCATCTGCTGGCTCATAACAACAAATTTATGCCCCCCCCCCATCATTCAGAGGAATCTTAATCAATCCACCATCCCACATAGCCTTTAGTTGTTTAATCACAATAATTGATTTTATCATTAAATAGTCCCTTTGATGTTTTTACTCTTCTGCCAACAGTCTGTTCAACTCATCCATTACAATAATCAACTTTCTATCAAGCTCACGATTTCCTGGTGGTGCCTTAGTCCTTGTTCTCTGAAAGGGGCAATTCCTTCCCAATTGTCTTAAAAGTTAATTCGACTGTAATGTATCTTACAAAAAATAATAATAAGATGACACATCATATTTGGTTTTTTAATCCATACTCATTTATTTACATTTGTCACATGTTCACCAGCTTTCCTCAGGAGAAGTGATTAGAGAAGCATGAATTAGCGTTAAAAATAGCCTAAGAAGACGCCTGGATTCAGCCTACTATCTCCATGCTTGGCAACCCAGAAGAAATTCACACATCAGGGTTTTCTAATTCTTTCTCCTTATTAGCTGCTCCTTGTTGTTCAGCTCAGGCCTCAGCAACATAATGTAGCACTTGGGAGAAAAGATACAAAATACTAGCCCAGCACTTGAGGCTAAGATGGAGAAGATCTCCACAACCACCATGGATTTCCCCTTGGTGCTGAGGTATGTGGGAACAAAAGACAACCAAACACTGCAGAACACCAGCATACTGAAGGTGATGAATTTGGCTTCATTAAAGGTGTCTGGCAATTTCCTGGCTAGGAAAGCCACCGTGAAGCTGATGATGGACAAGAGTCCCATGTAACCCAGGACAAGATAAAACATGATGACAGACCCTTCATTACATTCTGCTATGATCTCTTCAGGCAGTGACTGCATGTCCAGATCTGGAAATGGGGGAGATGCTCCTAGCCACACTGCACAAATACCTAATTGAATAAAGGAGCAGGAAAAGACAATGGAGTTGGCCAGTCGTTTCCCCACCCACTTCCTCATGTTGGACCCTGGTTTGGTGGCCATGAAAGCTACAACCACAGTGATGGTTTTGGCCAACACACAAGAAATAGCCACTGAGAAGATGATGCCAAAAGCAGATTGACGGAGAAAGCAGGTCACCTTCCCAGGTTGTCCAATAAATAACAAAGAACAGAGGAAGCAGAGCAGAAGGGAGACAAGGAGAGTATAGGTGATGTCCAAGTTGTTGGCTTTGACGATGGGGGTATCTTGATACTTAACAAAGGTTCCTAGCACCGAAGCTGTGACCAGGGAAAAAGAAACAGCCACACAAGCTAAACTGACTCCTAAAGATTCTTCATAAGATAGAAAGCTAATAACTTTAGGAAAGCAGCCATCTCTGTCCTTGCTTGGATACTGATCTTCAGGGCATTTGAAACAATCACCCATGCCTGAAAACAAAAGGAAGAGGGACCTTCTCAGTGCCAAAACTCAGATGTGATTTAGGGCTATTTCTAATCACTATCTTCAACATGTGAGTAATATAGTAGTCAGTGTTCACACTGACTTCTAGCTAGGGATGTGCACGAACCAGTTATTCATTCATTCATTCATTCATTCATTCAATTTCTATTCCGCCCTTCCAAATATGGCTCAGGGTGGTTTACACAGAGAAATAATACATAAATAAGATGGATGAATGGCATGGTTTGGTCTGAATTCAAACCAAATTTGGATTGAATCGTGGGTATTTGGACCAGTTCGGATGAAACAATTGGCTGGGTTAGTCAGTTTGACAAACTATCCCGAACCAGTTCGGAGTGGTTCATGATTGAACTGCTTAAACTGGCCTGAATTACAGCAGTCCAGTTCGATCATGAACCAGTTCTGCACATCCTTACTTCTAGCTCCTGGTTCTCTGTATTGAACAGCTCCTGATAAAATATCGTTTAATATTAACAGCTACCTTTTTATCTTTTGCTGCTTATGTCACCTACCCTTCTGATAAGAAATTTCCCCTTCTGGGCATGGAACACAATCATAGCAACAAAATTTCTTCCCTTCTTTCTTTTTCCTCTGATATCCGGGAAGGCAGGAGTCACTACAGACAGAAATGGGTAGCATCTATCAACAAAAATGAGAGAGCTTTTCGTGATCTTTACTTCAGCTATTCTACACAGAAACAAGTGACTTGCAAGCATGGAATTATGAACTAGCCCAAATAGAAGATGACTCTGAATTTAAGATGATCCCCTTTAAAAATACACCTTAAGACAGAGGACTATAAATATCAGATCTCACACACACACACTTAAATTAAAAAAGAAACTTGCGGGGGGGGAATCAAAGAACTGGGATTTGGGTTAATATGGCCAACTATACATCATGCATGAGGGGGAGATATCTTCAATTACTTTCCTAGGCATGTTTGATACAATATTTATAAAACCTATCATTTTGCTGAGTGAGCACCTTACTCAGTTGAAACAGGTTTGGCCAACACATTGGTGACCCACAAAGATATTTTAGCTGACTCCTTGCAGCATAGGGCTTTGCAGGATTTTTTTTTTCCCTTTGTGTGTGTGTGTCAGAACTTGAATCTATAACCAATTACTGGGAACAAGCCGCACTGAATTCAATGGGATTGGCTCAATCCAGGGGGCAACTGCTTCCCCTGGCCCCTTTCTGGACACTCATGCCTTGAAGCCTATTAAAGTAAACCTGCTTAAGACTCAGATACCTAAAGGACTGAATGTGATAGGTGGCATTGTTTTAATTATCAAGCCTGGTGACTTTGTGCTAGGACCTGATCAACCATTGTCTTAGGTTCTATTTGCAGCAAAGCAGAGTTTGCACAGACTACTACTACCACTACTACCACTACTACTACTACTATATTGCTTCTTTACAAAGAGTTTCTGTTAAAAATAAATACTAAAAAAAGATGGTTCCCTGTCCCCAAAGGACCCACAATCTAAAAAGCAGAAACAGCCACACTGGAGAGATGCTGTGAAGGGGTTGGACAGGGAATGGAGCAGTCTGCAAGAACACACCTGGTTAAAGGCTCTGTGCCACACAATTTTATCTTCATCAAGTATTAAACTTGTTCCTTCAAGCACATTGTAATCCACCCTTCCAACTTTAACTTTGTGGAAGGACCTGTTTGAGAATGTCACCATGTTCATTATGTCGAAACCGGTTTCTGGCTCACTATCATCATGAAAAGACACCATTACTCCAGCTGAGTTGTTCAGCAAAACACCATGAAGAAGTGAGTGGAGCTAGTTGAAGAAGGAAAGAAAGAAGGGAGAGAGCAACATAATGGAGTCTTGTTGCTGAAATCAATTAACACATTTGCATCTTAGCGAGCTTTCATGGTGTTTCCCCTGACAAAGTCTCTATCTCAGAATGCAGATATTTTTGCAATGCAAGAAGAGTGAACATTTACCAGTTACCTTTCCCCAGGTATAAGAATACTAGGGGATTCACAGGATGCATGATTCTGACTACAGTCACTACAAGAAGTCCTACTGAAATTTCATAGACATTTTAGATCCTAAGTAGCATCATTCTGTAAGTTATTCTGAATGTTAGCCACTGAGGCTTTTCTCATGACCAGCCTAACCCTGCCTGGACTGCCCCAAGCAGGCTTAGGCTACTCGTGAGAAGTGGTGGGATCCTCGCGGATCCCAGCACCCCCCTCCCATCTAACCCCCTTAATAAACCCGGCTTTAAGCCAAGGTTAAGAATTTTCTTGCACCCTTAACCCAGCTACCAGGAATCACAGAGATGGGCGCATAGAGTGCCTCTCTGAGGGGATAAAATCCCCAATGCTACACACATTGTGTGCATTGCACTGAGGGATACCTGGAGGCTGGAACATCAAGTTCTGGCCCCAGATCCCTTTGCTCTGCTACGTGCTTCATGGAGCTGCATGGATTAGGGCTGCCCATGTGGGTTCATGGGAGGCACACCTAAGCTGGCCTGCTTGGTCATCTGGAGTGAAGGTAAGTGGAAAGCCACCTCGCCCTCCCTGCCCACTCAGGACAATGTGAGAATAGCATCACCATGTACATCATATCACCAGACATGCACAGGATTGTATCTGGAATGTATAGATATGATCATGGCAATAAAGCTGTTTCATTGTGGAGACATTACCTGCCAAGGCTGAAGAAGTTCAAGACCTTTACCACCTACTATGGATCTATGGGTGGATCTAGATGTGTCCATGGCCTGTAAAGCATGTGCCACAGCATGGACAGCATTATAGATAGAGTAGCTGTGGCCAGTCATACTCATTTCAAAAACAGAGTCAGGAAGGCTCTCCAGCCTCTCCTCCCCAGTACATGATCCATCAGCCTCAACTAATTTGCTGTGATCTGGAAATGAACAGTCAAATGCCTGCTCCCAAAAATCCTTCAGGAAGCCGTCTCCTTGTGCCCAGAAAGGTTTTCGGTTCTGGAGGAATTTCTGGAACCCTGGAGGTTCATTTGCATGTATCGAGAAGGAAATGGCACCTTGGAACACTTGGAAGTTGAAGCCCTTTTGGAAGGCTGTTGTTAAGAAATCAATCTGGGTTGTCATAATCCACACTTTTCTAAAAAACGTGTTTTCCATATATTCATCATATCCTATGAAAATAAATGTCATCAGCCATATCATGGTCATAGATTCTCCATAGATGATCAGTGTGTTTGCTTTGCTATCTCGAAGAGCAAGATAAATATTTAAGGTTATTTCATTCATTTTGGGGGGATCATGCACTTGGATTTGTCTTTGCATTCTTTGAGCGAAGGCTGAACAGATTCCATTCTGGGAGAGCAAGGGCTCTATGGTTTGCAAAAAATGTTCCCCACTGTCATCATCTACAGCAAAGAGCCCAATCCATGTCCACCCAAAATGCTTAAGTAAGTGGATAATTCCCATGTACTGACGGGCTTCATTTGGGACTGTACAGTAAAAGGAAGGAATCTGTGCTTCGCCGTTCTTCTCTGGTGCAAATGAGCCATATGCGAGCTGAAATTAAATGTACAGACATTTTAGAGAAGGGTTAGAAGGACAGTGTGTATGCATGTGCTTGTTTAACAATTCATCAATTGAAATATTTATATCAACACAAGGCTTTCAATCCACATGGCTTACAAGAACATAGTTTAATATATGCAACAAATATTTGCTAAAGTAGTTTGTAGCTATGCTGGAATCAAACTTTGAGGTAATGTCAAATAATGATTTGGCTGAATTTTATCAAGCTGTCAGTACACAATGCAAGTTTTGTAGTATTTTCCCATCAGTTTTACCTCCATCTGAACCAAGGAAATATTTGAGATGGGACTGTAGCTCAGTGCTAGAGCATCTGCTTTGCGTACAGATGGCCCCATGTTCAATCCTTGGCATCTCCGTGGGCTTGGAAATATTCCTGCCTGAAACCTGCCTGAAACCTTAGAGAAGCCATTGCAAGTCAGTGCAGATAATACTGAACCAGATAGACCAATGGTCTGACTTGGTATAAGTGTTTCTAACAGTGATACACCTCTATCATGTCTCCCCATAGTTGGCTCTTTTCCAAACTAAAAAGCCCCAGATGCTATAGCCTGCTGCCTTGCCTCACAAGGAAGGTGCTCCAGGCCTCCAGTCATCTTGGTTGGCCTCTTCTGCACCTTTTTCCAGTTCTACAATTTTCTTCTTAAGATATGGTGACCAAAGCTGTACACAGTATTCCAGATGTGGCCACACCATAGATTTGTATAAGGTCACTATAATATTTGCATTTTTATTTTCAAGCCCATTCCTACTGATTCCTAGCATGGAATTAGCCAGCTGCCGCTCACTGAGATGACACTTTCAATGAACTGTCCACCAGGACTCCAATATGTCTCTCCTGGTCAGTCACTGACAGCTCAAATCCCATCAGTGTATATGTAAAGTTGGGTTTTTTTTGCCCCAATATGCATCACTTTGCACTTGCTTACATGTTATATCTGCATGCTTGCATGTGGGAGGTTCCAAGTTTCCTCCCTGGAATCTTTAAGATGTTGCCAAGAGAGACTCCTGCCTGCAATTTTGGAGAAGCTGCAGTCCATCAGTGAAGATGATACTGAGTTAGATGGACCAATGGTCTGACTTGGTATAAGACAGCTTATTATGTTCCTGTTCCAAGAATTATCAGAGAAAAGTATAATATCTGGAAGTCCCCCCAGACCTCTCCTACCTGTGGGATCTTGTAGACACCTAAAATGTCTGCCATGCGGAAGGAGATATCAGAGCCAAGTGCTCCAATGACAGCTATGAGGTTTTCCTTGGTGTGACATTCATAGCTGGGGATAAAACTGTGTAATTTAAAGAGCAAATCCAGAGTGGTACGATAGGTCATCCTCTCATCATGGTAGCTGTCATAGATGTGGAACCCTAGTGTGACATTGGGCAAGATCTTGGGATTCTTGTTGATCTCATTGATGGCAAACACCATGGCCAGGACATGCTGGTACATCTTTGTCACCACACTGAAAATAGATTTTATTTTTCACTGGAGAAACCTTCAGTGCACAAAGTCACTCTATCGCAATACTAAGCCAAATCTCCTTGCTGATCTACTGGTGTTTTATTTGTTCCTGGTGTTTCTGAGCTAATACACATCTCCTTCTATGCTAATATCACTGCCTGAAATATTGATGAAGTATCAGAACACCAACATGTGTGTTTTGCATAGTATGTTGACACACCTATTCCTGTCTACTGGTCTTTTGGCAACACTTTGCAAAACAAAAAGCTAACATTTTCATATTTAGGTGATATGAACTTAGGTAGCTACAGAACATCATGAAGCTGAGGACATGCATCCTCTTGGTCTAAAGAAAGTTTGTCCCACAATAAAACAGTTAACCCTACAGCTGTGCTTGGTGCTTTTGCTTTATTGGGAGAGCAGGTACATGTTCTATGGGGAATGTTGGTTCTCAGATTCTCTGTTACCTGGTCTTCAGTTATTTCTTCTCCAGTTCTTCAGCAATGAACCTGGTGAACTTTGGGTCTTCTTGGCACTTGATTATTCTGCTATGGACACCTTGCTCATTCAGTATTCTTACACTATGATTGGTTACCCATAGTGTGCTTTAGTATTATACTACAACTCAAGGAAGTGTTAACCCTTTTTACTGCTTCGGAAAGCAGTAAATTTATTGTGGTTGGGGATGAAGGGAGTTGTAGTTCAGCAGCATCTAGAGGAACCCCTGTCATAGAATATTGGTAGAGCGCTAGGATCTGGGTGTCCAAAGCTTTACATCCATGCAAAGGGGGGAACAGGATAAAGAAGAGCTGTGTATGTTGGCTGCTGCAATAGTTCTTGTGTTTTTCAGTTAAGTAATCACAGTAAAGCATTATAGTTTGATGCTTCCATCAGGCTTATCTGTGATTTAATGTGATGCCTCAGTTATGGCACAGAGTCCAAAGGAATATACAGCAGAAGAAATGTGAGTGGAAAAGGAAAAATCTGGACATGAAGAAACATTTTGTAGAAAGTGGAAAGCAAAAATGTTGTACACCTAATGGCACAGCAGGAAATTACTTGTCTAGCAAGCCAGAGGTTGCCAGTTCGAATCCTCACTGGTATGTTTCTCAGACTATGGGAAACACCAATATCTGGCAGCAGCGATCTAGGAAGGTGCTGAGAGGCATCATCTCATCCTGTGTGGGAGATGGCAATAGCAAACCCCTCCTGTATTCTACCAAGGACAACCACAGGGCTCTGTTTTTGCCAGGAGTTGACACTGACTCGATGGCACACTTTACATATATTACAGCCTAAATATGCTGTGGGAGCTCCCTGTGGAATCCAGACAAGTAAGAAAACTGAACTTCATAAATAAAAATAAAAATAATTACTTACATTGGAACCTTAAACAATTCCTGAGAAGGATCTCCATTAAAGGATAGTTCATCAAAATAGTAAATAATCTGAGATGCAATCCCACCAATAAGGATGTCCCCTGGCTGATACCACTCATGTGGAACAGGAAGGGGATCATTCATAGGACACTTAATGGCATTTGCTTTGTGGTCCTCAGAAGAAAGAAGCAGCAACATCACTATCCCCACCATCTTGGCAACAAAGCTCCTTTCTAGATGTGAATTTTCCCTTGTATCTACCTAGCAGCAGCCTGATTTAGTGGGGTTGGATTACACTGTTCTCTATCACTACATCGGTTAAAGGTAAGCTTATCAGCCTTACTTTTAGGTTACATATGCATACTTCAAATAACTGTGGGGTGTGCCAATATTCTGATTCTTGACCTATCAAATAAAAGGGAAAGCTTTCACTGATTGAATGGGCTTAGTCCTTATTCCCTTAGCACATGGTTTTAAAGATCACTATCAGGCTTGTTTATTCTTGATTTTGCTTCTGGAAAGTCCCTGGGGCTTTAGTCAAGAAGACCAATTAAAGTGATTTGGGTTATTATAGGGGAAATAATTACCTTGGTAGAATTCGGGTTGGAACAGTGCTATAACCAGGCAAAAGGGGAGAGGAGTTGTTTGTTTCTGTGAATCTTCTCTGTCGATTTGACCTTTTCAGCAATCATGAAAGGCTTAAAGCCAAACTAACATTAAAAACTTTTGGGCCAGTTTCTCACAATTGTACACATCTAGATTTAATGTGGGTTAATGGCATGAGCATGATTGTGTAAAACCACACCAAGGTTTGTATTAAACCTTGCTTTCACACAATCACACTGATGTTGGGAACCCACATTAAATCAAGATTCAAATGACTGTGTTAACCAGGCCTTTATTTGTTTGTAAATATAAATTTTGGGGCTCCATTCTGAGCCCTTTCTCACAATCAGTGAAAAAGGGCTAGAGGGTCAGTGGGGACGAAGCCTTAAAAAATTACCTCCCTGCAGACAATCCATTTCTGTTTGTTCAGTGGGCGGATCACCTGCCCAGATTATTGCCGGCTGCTGCCAGTAGCTTGGTGGCTGGAGGTGCTGGGATGCATCGTCCCACATGGCCCCATCCCTGGAATTCCCATAATGCACTGTGCAAGTTCATGGTGCATTATGGGGATTCCTCTTCCCCAAAGCTAGCCAGGAGCCCCATGTCTGCCAGCCCCATCTGCAAGCAGCAGTTCAGAAAAACTGGATTAAAAGAGCATTCACTCTCTGAACCCCATTTTAGAGGGTAGCTCTGGAGGCGGGTTTGCCACCGAGGCACTGCTGGGATCAGGCCCAATTCCGATGGTTCTTACACACAGGAAAAACCGGGCATGGTTTTGTTACCCCAGTGTTGCCTGTATGTGAGAACATCCTCTCTGTATTTAGACTGTACTGTACTGAGACTGGAGTTGAGACTGTGTTGAGACTGGGAGATGAAATAACTCAGTCGGCCCACCATGGCTCCTATCTACGTATCTATCTATCTATCTATCTATCTATCTATCTATCTATCTATCTATCTATCTATCTATGTGAAGAGCCTCGCTGTTTTCCTTTAGCTTTGAGAAGAGCAGAAACAAGGAACAGGGAGGTATTGAGGCTCTTCTCACAGTCAGTGAGAAGAGTCTGGATGGGGTTTGCGGGGAGAGCGGGCTAAGGCCACTCTCCCCGCAGACAAGCAGTCAGTCTGCTTCAGGAGGCTGAACCGGCAGCTCACACAACTGCTGGCTCCGTTACGGAGCTGGTGGGGGCAGGGGGGATCAGGGGCCTCACGGTCCCCAGAAGCTGGAAAGACCCCCAAGCTGGGAGGCTGCTTTTAAGCCTCCCAGTTGGGGGTCTACTATTGAGTTGCCACGGCGCAGAGCCATGCTGCGGCAACACATGATTGAAAAAAAGAGTGCTCGCTCCACAACCCTGGTTTAAGTACTGGGGTAGTTTAGTGGGTTATCCACTGAAGAACCACCGGGCTTGCAGCCAAGCCCGATGGTTCTCACGATGGGAGAAAATCGGGCTAGACTCCGCTAGCCCAATTTTCTCCCATCGTGTGAATAGCCTCATTATTTATTTGTTCATTTATTTTTGCATTTATAACCTATTCCTCCCAGAGCAGTGTACATGGTTATGTTTATCCTCACAACAACCCTGGGATGTAATCTAGGCTGAGAGATCCGTGACTAGCCCAGAGTGATCCAATGAGCTTCATGGCTGAATGAGGATTTGAACTTGGGTCTCCCTGGTCCTAATCCAACACTGTAACCAGTACAACATGCTGGTTAGGCCTGCTTCAGTATCCTGCCCTATAGTGAACTTGTGATTCCTATATGTACCCATAATTCTTATTGCTTCCCACATTACTTGTAGCCATATCAAAGATAATTTATAGTGGGCAGACCAAAAGAGGCAGAGGTTGCCCAAGGGCTTGTGTCTCTTTTATCCTGAGGTGTACAGGGGTGGATTAACCCTTTTGCTGCCCATAGACAGAATGAATTTGCCACCCCTAAGCCCCGCCCCCAAGCCCCAAAACCAGTCCCAGCCATTCCCCAACTCTCCTCCCCAGCAGCAACTTAAATGCAGTCTACTCTGCAGATAACAAACAAGTCACAGAAATCTCCTCGGCTTCTCGGGAGAGGGCTTCTTCCTGGCCGCTCCTCAGTCATCTCCACTTTGCCCTTCTCTATTTTGACACTACCAATGTGAGCTGGCCTGGGGACGTAGAGGGCCCAGCCATGGTGGGTGCAGCAACAGCATCGTGGCTGAAAGGAATGTGGGGAAGCCCGCTGTCTCTTAGAGCAGCAGCAGCCTGAAGTGGCCAGGGCGGCGGGCAGCAGTTCAGGAGAGACGCACGCCACGTGATGCCAGTGGTCACCACATGATGCCGGTGGTTGCACTTGGTCAGCAGCAGCCAGCCCCCGCCCCACCGACTCCCATCTCCCAGCCACCGACGGCCCGCACTGCCGCCTGCTTGGCCCAGCAGCAGACACCAGCCACCAGGCAGCTCAGCTGGTTGCTGCACGGGTGCAGGCTCAGCTTTGGAAGGTGTGGGCATGGCTGGCAGTGGCAGGCTGAGGCCGCAGGCACTGGCAGGCAGCAGCAGCAGTCTGCTTTCTTTGCTGTTGTCTGATCTGCTCGCTCCCACCGGCCCCGCCACCACTGCAGGCAGCTGAGCCGCTGCTGGCAAGAGGAGCGCTCCTGTCTTTGCCTCCTCTTGGCTCCCCCCACCCAAATGCTGTTGCTTGTTTTAGAGAGGAAGGGATGAAGGTTCGTTCCTTCACTTCCCCGGGCCCCATCCTTGCCCCTTCCGCCCTGCAGCTGCCTATGCTGCGATGAGAGTTCGCTCCAGACAAACAAAAACACAATGCAAATAATTTATTTACTTCAAAAAAGCCTGCTGGGGGGGATATTTGACGCCATAGGCAGCCTCCTCCACTGCCTCTCCCATAATCCACTTATGGATGTGTATGTAAATGCAGGGAGAGCTTCCTGTTCACTCAGAACTCTCGCTACCCCAACCACACCCAGATAGGAACATAGGAAACTGCCATATACTGAGTCAGACCATTGGTCTATCTAGCTCAGTATTGTCTTCACAGACTGGCAGCGGCTTCTCCAAGGTTTCAGGCAGGAATCTCTCTCAGCCCTATCTTGGACATGATGCCAGGGAGGGAACTTGGAACCTTCTGCTCTTCCCAGAGCGGCTTCATCCCTGAAGGGGAATATCTTGCAGTGCTCACAGATCAAGTCTCCTATTCATATGCAACCAGGGCCTACCCTGCTTAGCTAAGGGGACAAGTCATGCTTGCTACCACAAGACCAGCTCTCCTCTCCTAAGATACACCGTGACCTTGATGTATCTCCTAGATACATCAAGGTCACTCACACAAGCAATAACTGTGTTCTACATGGGTTTGGGAACTGTATGTGCTCCCCATTTTCTGTTGTTTGGAAGCAAGGTAAGAGGAGACCCTGTGTAGAAGTGATTGTGTGGAAGCACGGTAGGAGGAGAAGCTACCCAGGTTTTCCTCCTACCTTGCTTCCACACAACCAAAAACTGGGAGCACACACAGCTCCCAAACCCAGTTGGAACACAGTTTTTGATTGTGTGAATGACTTCATCTCTGTTTGCATCTGACAACTTTCCGGTTCTTCTCTCTCAAAGCAATAAGGGGAGAATGATGTTTTGGTTTCCATATCTCTTCTTGTCAGCAGTCTTCAGAGGTATTCTTCTCACCTTTTGCACAGAGAGTACTCTTACCATTCCTGTCAGCAATCTGGCCACCCAGAAGGAAAGTCCAGGAAGATAGTCCACAATACAAACTGGGCTGCAGAAACGAAACACAGCTTGGAATAGTTCTCTATATCAGACTCAGGCTGAAAGCTGTCGACACAAGGGTTGACAAATGTTGTCTTCCAGCAGCTAACAGAAAGCTGTTGATGTGCTTTATAGTCCAAGCTGAGAACTCTCAGCTGGCAGGGATTCAAGGCTTATCAGCTCTCTGCAAGAGGCATTTACTCCTCCTAATAGTTTCCAGCTGTGCTCTTCGCCTTGTGACACGCCCGTTGCTGTGGAGTCAGTGGGGGTTGCCTGCACAGCTCATCTTCTAGTCTGTCCGTCACTGTCTCTGCTGCCCCCGACTGCTGTGCCTGCTCTGAAACATCAGCCGGACCTTCCTCAGCCGTCTCTTGGGAACTGACAGATGGGCTCTGCCCCTCAAGCACCCCTGCATCAGCTAGAAGGCTGTCAGCTTCCCCTTCCTCCTCGCTGTGACAATTCCAGCAGATAATATGAAGGAAGCTGTAGATTCTCTCTCTCCTTTCCAATGTTCATCCAGCCATCCACCCCACTACTGGAATCTGGAGGGGATGTAAAAAGGCCTGGGGAGTCCCTCTGACTCCATTCATTGCTCACAAGGGGGCACTAGTGAGCTGAAGAACAGACCACATGATTGGCCGCAACAGAACTAAAATGGACTTCCAAGTATGCTATAACTGATTTCAGTGTTGAGGAGGAGGATTTACTGGGCTGTTGAAATGAAGTCTCGTATTGTACTGGAGCCCCAGCGCTTTTAACAGAGAGGTTAGGGATTCCTCCTTTATTTGTAAAGGGGAATCCTCAAGGATTCCGGTTCAGTATACCTGAATTGTGCTGTGAACAGGTTCTAGGAAGCAGGGCCTGGTCCGGTTTGAACCCAAACTGCCCGAACTGGGCTGGTTCAATTTGAACCACAGTTCGAATCAGGCTGGCTGACACACCCCTACAAGGAGGCGCTAGCGAGCTGAACAGAAATCATCACTGGCTGTGACAGAACTAAAATAGGCATCCGGGTGTGCTATATCTGGTTTCGGTGGTGAGGTTGATTATTTCCTGAGCTGTTGAAATGAAGTCTCACATTGTACTGGTCCCTTGATAGCTCAGCTCCCCAAGAGACTGTCACGTATATGACGACTCTGGAGGAAAATAATGCATAGGCTTGTGGGGGAACATATATCTTATCCCGTTCAGGCCTCTCACCCAGCCTAGGGAACCCTATGGTGCTAGGTTATCTAGAGGGTCAAAAGCCCTGCCACCAGTTCCTCTCTCACCTCTCCACACCCCCACTGTGAAGTACAGGATTCTCACAAGTCTTTCAGCCAGTCCATGGTAACCTAAACTAGCACCATATTTCTTTAAATACTGTATACCCCATGGGGTATACAATTCTTTTACATCCTGGGAAGTGCAGGGAATTAAATGCGTAGAGCGATAACTACAGCATTTTTACAGAGAAGCAAATGAATTCAGTCCCCATTTAGGTGGCTGTGCTCCAGAGCAAGGAACATACATTTAAAAAGATAGAATAGCTGGTGAGGGCTCCTTCCCTCTCAGTGGGGAGGCAGATAGGTAGGCCAATAGGTATAGATAGCAGCAGCCACAACTCTGACCTAGGTGTTTTGGATTTGATTCACTAGGTGTTCTTGCGGAAGGATGCTGCTGCAAAGTGTGGCATTGGACAACTGAAATGAAAGAGCTCCTCTGAAGCTCCCTTCACACTAACCCTGAGAATGGAACAGATCTCTGAATATGAAGAGTAAGAGAAATAACGCCAAAGTTGGCCGAAAAGAGAAGAAATGGAAGCCAAAGTATCCCTTGTTGCTTTGAGACAGGAGTGACCAGAAAGTTGTCAGGAGCACACAAGAACAATTCAGGATCTCAAAGGGCAGGTCCACTTTTCAGTTTGCAAATCAACAGCCTGAAAACTGTAAACAGTATATTGCAGAAAGCTGTCAATCCATATACTAATCACAACCACTAAACCCAATAGCCTCAAGAAAACACCTGGTCACAACATTCCCTCAAGAATAGTTGCACAAAGCATGATAAAGAAGTGGAGTATTACATTACTGGTCCTACAGACAGGAACACTTTTCTGTGTATGACTCCCTCTGAGACACACTTTTTGGTCTCTTATGATTTAATGTGTTGTGTATTTTTATCTCATGCTTTAATGTGTGTTGTAAGATGTCCAGAGAAAATATTTAATATTTGTTAGGGGGAAGCTAACAAATAAAGTTGTTTAAAAATTATTTCATTAATAATTAATAATTGATGATGATGATGATGATGATGGCTATGAGGTGGTGCCCCAAAGTGAAACCACAGTCAATTGAGAAATCTGGTCATAAGGCACCTGATCACTTTTTTCCTAGTTCCATTCCGGAGACATGTATAACTACCTGACCCAGAGGAAGTAACTTCCAGTTCTGGGTTACAAAACTCCAGTTTATCCTTCACATGTTACTGGAGGCAATCTTCCCTCTGCTAACTGAAAGGAAGGAACGGGGAATAGAGGCGGCACTAACTATTGTGTCATAGCTACATTTGCATGTAATGCAGAACTGCAGATCCAACAGACCTGGGAGTCCTCTGCCCCCTCCCTCCACTCTCCCGTCTAAATTTGGACATAACAGAGAAAAATCTTCCTCTCTGCAGTCTTAGAGGAGGGGGAACAGGCTGCTTGGACTTCTTTCTTGACTGAAGGACAGCCCCATAAGCCAATTGGAGCCAGAGCGAGGGAGGAGCTTCCTCCCTCAACTCTGGTTGTTGGCAAGGGAGACTGCGGTGCCATATTCAGACATAATGGTGGCACCACAGAATGGGAGTTGAAGGCAGCAAAACTCACTACAAACTGAAGGTTCAAACCTGAGTCTGGGGAGGGAAACCGCAGGTCTGTTTTTCATCTGAACTGCGTTTGCATAGATTCGGACATACAGAGATTTCAACTGGTGGCCCCTTTAGCTCCGATTTCATGTTACGTCCAAATGCAGGCTATGTCATCTACCACAACTCACTCTTCCCCAAGGTAGGATGCTCCCCCGTGTATATCCATCAATTCTAATCTATGGTTGGAACCCAGCAACACAGGTGATGATGCAAGCTCTTCCATTCGTTGTGGTAGTTTCATATTTCATTTCTGCTTCATTTTGATTTATATCTCCCTTTCCTTCCTTTCTCCTACTCTGAATGCTACATTTCTCCACATAGATATTGCAAGCAATTGTTTGCCATCTCCCAAACCCCATGTTCTGTGCATGCATAAGAACACAAGGACAGCTCTGCTGGATCAGGCCCAAGGCCCATCTAGTCCAGCAACCTGTTTCACACAGTTGCCCACCAGATGCCGCTGGAAACCTACAGGCAGGAGTTGAGGGCATGCCCTCTCTCCTGCTGTGACTCCCCTGCAACTGGTACTCAGAGGCATCCTGCCTTTGAGGCTGGCCTATAGCCCTCCGACTAGTAGCTGTTGATAGATGTCTCCTCCATGAAGTTATCCAAACCCCTCTTAAAGCCATCCAGGTTGCTGGCTGTCACCACATCTTGTGGCAGAGAATTCAATTTGCCCGGAACAGACATTAACACACCAGCCTGTAATTCTTTGACCAGCTGGCACAGCCTTCTGACTGCTCTTTATGTGGTTCCGCTCTCTCCACTTCTGTTTTATTTGAATCCTTTGCACCCTCCACTTTAAAGGATGGCATTTGCTGAACCGGATACTGCCCAGCTCCTGTCGGCTATTCCCCAGGCATCATTTTAAAAGCTGCTCTGCAACCTTTTTCATTTTAAGCACCAGCATCTTGGTTCAAGTGCAGCCTTTCCCTTTTGTACAGGCCTTGCTTGCCCCAAAATGTGTCCCAGTGCCTAACAAATCTAAACCCCTCCTCCCGGCACCTACGTCTCATCCACGCATTGAAACCCCTCAGCTCTGCCTGTCTCACTGTACCTGTGCATGGAAAAGGTTGCATTTCTGAGAATGCTACCTTGGGGGTCCTGGACTTCAATATGTTACCTATAAGACTAAATTTGGCTTCCAGGACATCCGGACTACATTTCCCCACATTGTTGGTGCCAATGTGCACCACGACAGCTGTCTCCTCCCCAGCACTGCCTAATAGCCTATCTAGACGCTGTATGATGTCCACAACCTTCGCACCAGGCAGGCAAGTCTATCCATACAGAGGGAGAGGATGTCATAGGCTTGGGCTGCTCTTTTATCCCCAAGGGTATGTAAATACAGGGAGAGCTTCCTGTTTAAATCTGCTTTCCTGCTCAAGAGACACCGAGAGACACAATCCTGTGAGCACTTTCCTGTCAATCCCTCTCAAAGCAGAAGAGAGGCAAACATGATATTGTGGATTCAGTTCCTTTTCCTTTTTGCAGTCCTCAGAGGTAATTCTCCTTTTCAAAACAGAAGCCAGCTACATTCTAGGTGTTAATGTAGAATGTATCTCTTTCAAATGTTTCTCTTTCCAGGTGTCCAGTCAGCAGTCCAGACGGTGGAGTCTGGAGGGGATGTAAAGAGGCCTGGAGAGAGTCCCTCCGCCTCTCCTGTCAAGCCTCCGGGTTCAGCTTTGGCAGCTATGGAATGAACTGGGTGAGGCAGGCTCCTGGGAAAAGCTTAGAATGGGTGGCATATCTACATGAATCCTTAAACCCCATCTACTACTCAAATGCCGTGAAAGGCCATTTCATCATTTCCAGGGATAATTCCCAAAGCCTGCTGTACTTGCAAATGAACAGCCTGAAAGCAGAGGACACCGCTGTGTATTACTATGCAAGAGACACAGTGAGAGGAAGTGTATCTGAAGCCAGGCAATAACCCTCTTTTGCTTATGATACTCTCCCAGGCTGATTCATCTGTAGTATTTCGAAAAGAAGTGATTAGGGAAGTGCGAATCGATTCAGGTACAAAATGATTTGTACCCAGGTCTACTTCTTTGGGGCCATTTGTGGACAATACAAATCGCCCCTGTGCTAGCTGGCCAGATTCGGGTCCAAAACAAATTGCCCAGATTTCGGACCTGAAAAATTCATAGATTCATACCTCCATTTTGTGGTGATCTCTCTTGCTGTGTCCATTTTGTGTCAGGAATGGTTGTTTTTTAAAACCCTCCCAGGCTTCAGATTGGTGACTTACAGTGAGCAACAATTGGCTGGCGATTCCCCCCGGTTCCAGATTTGCTCGTTTCCATTCAAATCTGCTTTGCTTTGCCTGCCACCTGGAGTAGATTCTCTGCTTCCCTCCCGCCCCGCTACTTTCCTGATTCAGAAAAAGAGAAGAAGAAGAAAAAGAAATGTCTGATGTTTTATTATTTTCTAGCCACTGTTAACCTTTTGTAGGATTTCTTTATTCTACCTTTAAAAAATTGTTTTCTAAGCTGACCATGGGTCGTAAATAAAAATATCTATCTATTCACCCCCTTCCTGCTGCTGAGAGAATCACTGCCTTTGCCTGCTGTCTGTGCAAATCGATATGGGTACAAAATGATTTGTATCCAAATCTATCTGTTTCAGGAGATTTGTGGACAAAACAAATCACCCTTGTGCTAGCTGGCCAGATTCGGACCCCAAACAAATCGGGGGTCATTCGATTTGGGTGCAAATCATTTAGGAAAAAATCAATTTGTGCACAACCCTAGAAGTGATAGTCCAATCCTATGCTCCAGGACTTCTGGCCAGAAAGGACCAGTAGGTTTTAAGGGTCTGCCTGTATCGCAGACTCTGTGCCAGTGTATTCTCCGAGAGACATATTTTAGTGTAACCCCACTTACAAGGGCAGAGCAGTCCAGCATGGGCAGTCTCGGTGGCATATCAGGAGTGGCATGTCAGGTGGGGAATGGGACCGAGGATCCTAAGCTCCTTCACATCACAATCCCAGCACCAAAGATGGTGGATCATTAGGCAAAAGGGGGCACAATTTACAACACTCCCACTGAATGTAGTCAAAAGCTAAAAGCTCTGTCCTCACCTCCTCCCCCACAGCCACGGCGGAGGACAGGATTCAGACTAATTCTGCACTCAGTCCCAACTAGCTCAAGCTACTATTCAGGCCATATGTAGAGGGACTGTTCAGATGAGCCACATTGTTGTTGTTTTGCTAGTGCTACACCTGGAGACGTTTATACCTATCTGACCAGAGGAAGTAATTTCTAGCTATGGAATACAAGTCCATGCTTCCCATGTTATTGGAGAGGAAGAGAAAGGTGGAACAGAGAAAGCACCATGCCTCAATTCACCCTCCCTGGGGTGGGATATGCTCTGGTGCAGATACATCAATTTTTTTTGTTGAAACCCAGTAACAACAAAAAACCCACCCCCCAAACCCTTTATTCCACTGTGGAGTTGTTTTATTTCATTTTTAATTCATTTTAATTGACATCTCTATTCCATTCCATTCATGTACATAGACTCCATAATTTCTGCTTCATTACTCCACATGGATATTGTAAACAATTGTGTGCTATCTCCCCATGGCCCATGGTCGGTGTATAGCCATAGAGAGGGAGAGGATGTCAAAGTCCTGGGCTGCTCTTTTATCCTCAGCTGTATGCAAATACCGGGAGAGTTTCCTGTTTAAATCAGTCCTCCGCTCCCATGCCCCAGCAACTCCCAGAGACACTGCCCAGCAACCACTTTCCAATCACTCCCTTTGCAACCAACAAAGAGAACATCATGATATTGTTGATTCAGTTTCTTTTCCTGTTTGCAGCCCTCAGAGGTAATTCTCCTTTAAAAAACAAAAGCCAGTTATATTCTAGGTGTTGATGTGCAGCACATAATTCTTAAATATTTTTTTTCAGGTGTCCAATCAGCCGTCCAGCTAGTGGAGTCCGGAGAAGACACAAAAAGGCCTGGAGAGTCCCTCCGTCTCACCTGTCGAGGCTCCGGGTTCACCTTTAGCAGCTCTGTAATGAACTGGGTGAGGCAGGCCCCTGGGAAAGGCTTGGAATGGGTAGCACTCATACATACATCCTCAACCCCCATCTACTACTCAGATGCTGTGAAAGGCCGTTTCACCATTTCCAGGGATGACTCAAACAGCTTAGTATATTTGCAAATGAACAATCTGAAAGCTGAGGACACTGCCACATATTACTGTGCAAGACGCACAGTGGGAGGAAGTGAATCTGAAGCCAGGACAAAAAACCCTCTTTTGCTCCTGAAAGCAATCCACATTGATTCAGCTGCATTCAATCAGCTGCATTCAATGTTTGGATTCAGTTGGATTTAGGCTGAATTTTATTTTGTGGACTTGAAATTTGCATTAAGCCTGAGTAAGTGGCACAGTGGGGAAATGCTTGACTAACAAGCAGAAGGTTGCCGGTTTGAATCCCCGCTAGTACTATATCAGGCAGCAGCTATATAAGAAGATGCTGAAAGGCATCATGTCATACTGCGCGGGAGGAGGCAATGGTAAACCCCTTCTGTCTGTATTATACCAAAGCCAACCACAGGGCTCTGTGGGCACCAGGAGTCGAAATCAACTTGACAGCACACTTTGCCTTTACTGTAACTAATAGCCACCTAATGGCGCAGTGGGGAAATGCTTGACTAACAAGCAGAAGGTTGCCAGTTCGAATCCCCACTGGTATTATATCGGGCAGCAGCGATAAAGGAAGATGCTGAAAGGCATCTTCTCTTACTGCACAAGAAGCAGCAATCGTAAACCCCTCCTGTATTCTACCAAAAGAAAACCACAGGGCTCTGTGGGCGCCAGGAGTCAAAATTAACTTGATGGGGCACACTTTACCTTACTGTAGCTAATGCTCTGCCCTTTCTACATTTAATGGAGCACTGGAGCCTTGCAGTATCTTTGTAAACTTTGCTTCTTTTATAAATATAGGCCAATCAGTCACAGAGCAGATTTCTCCTTGTGCACTACTTTGTAGGTGACATTACCTGGAGTATCATCCATGTCCTCCCTTCGCACTCCACACACACACACACACACACACACACACACACCATATACCCACACAAGAGGATGTGAAGCTCTCCAGGAATGCCTGCTCTATAGTCTGTGTTTTTTAAAATATAGATATAGATTTCATTTGCACTACAAATATATGTTATCTTGTTCAATGCTGCTGAAATGAAATACTACGACGATGAACAAAGGTTCCTGAAGCAGTTTGATTGATAGATAGACAGACAGACAGACTCTCTGTCCCCAAAGGGTTCACAATCTAATAACAGAACACAAGATATGATACCAGCAGCAGCCACTGGAGGAATGCTGTGCTGGGGATGGATAGGGCCGGTTGCTCCCCCACTACTAAATATAAGAGAATCACCACTTTAAAGATATGCTTCTTTACTCAGTTAGCAGGGGACCATGTGCAATACAACAAAAAGACCCCATCCTATTCCTCCAAACATCTAGCCCCAGCTGTTAACACTGATGATCTAGCCTCCAGCTCTACACTTTGTGCCTTTAGAAGACTTTCAATGGGCTAGAATCAGCAGTAGTGAGCTGTTATTCCAGCCAAAGCTACTTCCCTGTGTGACGCTTATAAAGGCACAAAGCCTAGAGCTGGAGGCTTGATCATCAGTGTTAACAGCTGGGGCTAGTTGTTCCCTTGCTTCCAAGGAGACCCTTTACTCCCAAGGAGGACTTTCTGGGAGAAGGCTGAGCAGCCAGTTGGGCACTTCTCCATCGTTGCAACTCCATTCACATCAGCTGATGTCAACAGGAACGTTGACTGGGTCCCTCTTCTGGATCAGACTCAAGGGCAGGAGTGGCGGGCTCTGATGCCAGGGTTGGGCTCCCCCCTTCCAATGCAAAGGAGGCTTCAGGGGGAACCCGCTGGGGTTCGGGTTCCTGAGGTTCAGCCTCCATAACTTCTTTAGGCCCTTCGGGGTCCCCTGGGTCGGAACGTTGTTCTCCTGGACCCTGGAGGATTGTAGGGCCGTTCACTGGTGGGTGGAGCTGGGGGTTCTCCTGCAAGTGGGACAGACTCAAACCTCGGACTTATCCTCTGAGCTCCTCACAGGTTGATCTGGCTGCATCATGACCAACTGGGGACCCAAGTCTAGTTCAAGAGGAATCATCTTTGGGGGCTCCAAGTTTGGGTTCTAGGTGCTCCTAAGAACATAGGAAACTGCCTTCTACTGAGTCAGACCATTGGAGCTACAGCCTCACCCCCTACACATCTTACCGTGAACCTCTTACAGTGCTCACACTTCTAGTCTCCCATTCAAATGCAATCAGGGTGGAACCTGCTTAGCAAAGGGGACAATTCATGCTTGCTACCCCAAAATGAGCTCTCCTCCTGTTTGACCACTTCCTGTTTAATGCCCAAATCTGGGTTCTGCACCTCAGCAGCAAGTACCAGTAACATTGATCCAACCTGTCCTGATAACATGGATCCAACTGGCTCCTCCTTCTCTGAGACCAGGTCCTCTCCCTCACCAAGTCTTTTCCCTCACAATTTAGAGTGTACCTGCCACAGAGCTATGGTGAACACTTGTGTGCATTTATTGCTGCGATTCTGCTCTCAAACAGTCAAATCATGTGGTAAAATCAGTAAATAATGAAATGATGGATAATAATGAGGCTCCATGCAACCGACAATATAAACTGGCATAATTATGTAGCTAGACAATTGAACCGGTGTTGTTTTGTTTTTAAAGTTGCGAATCTTTGGGCAAATTTTCCAAGTGATATGCAGATTTCAATCTGCATTTCAATCTGCATTTATATGAGTTGATATGCAGATTTCTATCTGCACTTATTTTCCCTTATATTGTTTCCTTTCACCCACAATTTAGTGCTTCCCAATGGATTCTAAATAAGAAAGTAGTGGAATGATGGAGTGTGGGTGAGATTTAATCCTGTTTCTTCTGATCCTGCTTCTCATAAATGGCAAAATTAACGTGAGAGAGGTGGAGCTCTCTCTCAGCAAGCTGCAGGGGCTTCAGAGAGCAATAACAAAGAGCTCATCACACCTTCCCTGAGTGTCACTTCAAACTTTATAGCACATGCATCTCTTCAGAAAACCAAGCTTCAAAACTCTCAGAAGGGGGTGCTAATGAGCTACAAAAGACAAAATGTCCTTTGCCATGACAGAAATAAACTGGGCATCTGAGCTTGCAGTTCTGTGGTTTCAACTGTAAGGCTGATTATTTCCCGAGCTGTTGAAATGAAAAGTCACATCTGGTTCCTTAAGCATCTGGCTCCCCAAGAGATTTCCCCACAATATTCTCTTACAAGCCAAAGTGGTCGTATTTCCCCAAATTCTCATATGTGCCCTTTGGTTGAAACGGACCAAGGCAAAGATTCAAAAAACAGTGTCTTCCATTCGGAACTGCTATATTTCATCCTTTCTTTAATTTTAAAAATTAAACCTTCCTCCTGCCATGTGCATTGATCCCACCATTCTGGCCCATCAACATGGAAATCCATTCTTGGTCATTTATTTCCCTGGTCATGTTTGCTCAAAGAGAAATAGGTTGCCAGAGGATTGAGAGGCTCTTTTATCCAGAGGTGTATGCAAATGCAGGAGGAGCATCCTGTATAAATCCGCCATGCGGTTCTCTGCCCTAGAGACACAACCCTTGTGTGACTGACGGTCACCACTTTCCAGTCAATCCCTGTCGAAGCAAAGGAAGGGGAGATGATGTCTGGGCTCCATTTTGTTTTCTTTTTAGTAGCCTTTCGAGGTACATTTTCCTCTTTCAACTGAAAAATGTTAGATTTAAATTGTTAATGTGAAGAAGGTGTTTTTCAAATATTTCTCTTAATAGGTGCCCAATCAGCAGTCCAATTGGTGGAGTCTGGAGGGGACATAAAAAGGCCTGGGGAGTCCCTCCGCCTCTCCTGCCGAGCCTCCGGGTTCACCTTCAGCAGCTTTGAAATGATGTGGGTGAGGCAGGCTCCTGGGAAGGGCCTGGAATGGATTGCACGGATATATGAAAGTGGGAGCACCCAATTCTATCCTGACTCTGTGAAAGGGAGATTCACTGTCTCCAGGGACAACCCCTCAAATATGCTGTATCTACAAATGGGCAATCTGAAAGCCGAGGACACCGCTGTATATTACTGTGCAAGACGCACAGTGGAAGGAAGTGACTCTGAAGCCTTACAAAAACTCTCCTTCAGTCCTGGCAGCTCTGATTTATTTCCATGGCAATTGGGCAAATTGAGAAATAAACAAAGGCAATAGCCTGATCCTTGCATGGATTTCTGATCAAAAGGTGTGTGAGAGAGAGAGTTGTCTGCATGTGCAGATGGAAAATAAAGGCCTCTGCAAATATTGGGAGGAATATGAATCCACTGTGGACACAGCTCGCATTTCAATGTTGTTGCTTCTACCACATCTGTAGCAAAATGGACTTCTAAAGAGGGTTCAGCTAGAAAACTCTATGCTCTTTTTCTCAGTGGCGCCCCTTCAGACACAATGCCAAACCAGAGGTGAGCTCACCTCAGGTTCACCGCCTGTGTTGTCCAAATGATTGGAACCATGGTTCCTGGTCCCAACCACAGTTCCTATTTTGACCCCAAACCTAGGAGTGAACCCTGGTTTGTAGTGACTTCCACTGTTACATCTGGTTTGGGATTTCACCCCAAAGTGGAGGTAAGGGATGAAGTTCCTCCCACAGGCTTCCCTCCCATTGGCTGTAGTGGGCTGTCCTTCCAGGGTTGGAGGAAGCCCATGCAGCCAGTCCTGCCCCCTTGCCCAGCTCCCAGGTTTGAAGTGCCACAGGACTCAACAAAGCAACTGCAAAAAGTCTATACACAATAAAAGAACCTCTCCACATGGCCTTAAGACAGTGCATGAGGAGCTAAGGGAAAGATCTAAAGAAATGCTTCCCCTCACAGAAAAGCAGTGCCTGGTGATGGCTCTCAGACTTAATAGTGGGCAGGAATTCTATCTTGAATCAATGACAGGAGAGGACATGAATGGTCCTTTCTGTTATAAATCACAAGGAAGACAGAACAGAGGGGCAAGAAAGTAGATTTACATATGGACAGGTGAGACTAGAGGTGCAAGTTGTTTAAACTGCTGGGCGAATCTGAAAAGAAAAAGGGAAATCCTAGTCATACATGTTCATGGACACTCATCCAATGCCTATCCAGGTATTACTCAATTGATATCAATATAAAATTATTTATTTATTATTATTTATTTAAAATATTTATACCCCACCCCTCCAGTGCCCCACTGCTAGGAGAGGCTCACAACAATAAGATAGACACAAGATACAAGAAAAGTAATAAAATTAACTAAATTAAACAAACAAAAAGTTGTCAGATTAAAAACCACAATCATGATTAGGTTCAAATTAAAACTGAAAATTATAAAAAGCTAAAGAAGCTAAAGTATAAGCATGTATAGAATGAGGAGAGAACGTGAAATAGGGTAGGGACCTGGCTGAATTATGAACACCTGGAGACAGTGTGCAATATACATTTGTAACACACTATCATTTTAAAAAGCTTGTGGGATATATCTACATTGTCCGTCCAGGATCTTACTCAGTAGGCAGCAGTTGCCTATGTTCCAATTGAAGCACCTTGACTTAACAGAACTAAAAGCATAGCCTACTAGTCCTGACTGGTGTGTTTCATGCCAATCATGAAGTGCTACACAGCCTGTGGGCAGTACATTTGGGGCCCTCCTCTTTCTGTGCATGATGCAGTTGTGATGATTGGAGGACATCACATGGGTTCAATTTAGTGTTCAATGGCAAAGTCACATGGCAGGAGAGAAGAGTGATTGCCAAGCTGGCAACCATTACAGGTATCTGGATCTTGTATGTGCAGCAGCTACATTCCTGGGCCTGAATATCAGTTGATGAGCAGCTGTTAGCTTTCTGAGATCCTGTCCTTTCTGGCAACACATGCCAAGCAAGCCAAAGAAGTATGGTGAGAAAATATGGTGGTGCTATGATGTAAAATCATCCTACCTTTTGACAGGAGACATTGACAGGAGGTGTTGACCTTGGGAAGCAAGCTGGAGGAGGACTGCAACAAAGGTAAGTAGACCTGCAAGTTCTGGAGCAATGTGTATAGCCATGGAACAATGCTTGGGGATCCTTCATGTTGAAGCATGTGCAGAGGGATGATTCAGATGAGCATAACTCTCACACAATTAAAGATGTGCCAAGAGAGAACTGGCGCATCCACTAGTGACATCAGGACAAGTGTGTTCTTGCCACAGACCTGATTTTATCACATGGGGGGAAACCATGTTTGTTTGTTTGTTTGTTTGTTTCACTTCTATACTGCCTTATCCAAGGCTCTCGGTGGTACACAACAAGTAAAATACAACAAACACCATTTAAAATAAGTTAAAATAATATAAAAACACCACTTAAAACAAGTTAAAATGGTATAAAAGCAAATCTAAAAAAGTCCAGAGCCATTTAAAACCAATTAAAAATACTTAAAAACAATGTAAAAACCTTGGAAGGCCAGGCCAAACAATTACTTCTTTCGTTCTCTCTTGAAGGCCAACAATGAGCTCAGACTGTGGATATCTTCTGGGAGTGCATTCCACAGACCAGGAGCAGCTACAGAAAAGGCCCCTGAACCTGACCTCAGAGAATTGTGGCAATGGATAACTTATTTCTCAGTGTATAGCTGGCAGAGGCTCTCTTGAGCAAGGTATTGACTTGGGTAGGGAAGTCAATCCCTACCCAAGTAGGAGACACAACAAGCCAGACATACCCCCAGAGATGCAACCACATTCACAAAGGGAAACACTGTCATCTGTGTGTGGTTTGGATGGACAGAAGATGTTGATATTATGTGCACCCAGGAAGTTTGTGCCCAGGACAGCTGACAAGAAACCAAGCAAAAGATATGTTGATTGTGGGTGACTGGCCTGTAAAACGAACTTTACCAGCTCTCAGATTGCCTTTCGTTCAGTTGCAGTGTTTCCTTTCAGCTGCTATGCTGAGAACTGCACTTTTGAGTGTGGATGCTCATTAGTGTGTGAAGCCATGCAGCAGCAAGTCCAAACACAAATTAAACTACTGGTTGCTGTATGAGTTCTCTCAATGAGTCCCTATGAAGAACTTTTCATACATATATATACAAACCAGAGAAGCCACTCTGATAGAGATAGAGGCAAGTCTCACAGTCAGTGAGACTTGCCTGAATGGGGCTTGCGGGAGAGTGGGCTTGGCCCTCTCTCCCCGCAGATGATCATTCCTGCAGCCCTGGGCAGCCAGATCGGCAGCCCAAATGACTGCCAGCTCCGTCATGGAGCCAGCGGGGGCTGCAGGGATCAGGGGTCGTGCAGCCCCCGGAAGTTCCAGGATGCCCCAGGCGAGCAATGTCCACTCTGTTAAAAGGCAGAAACTAAAAAAAATTCCTGAAAAGAACTAAAAAACTCACCAGCTTGGGCTGCATGGGGGGAGTTGTGGCACAACCCACTGTGCCCCCAGACCCACTTTGTGGTCCCCTGTCATCCACCAAAGGGGGAGAATGGGGCTGCCTCAAATCCCCATTATTCCCTATAGGAGAACTGCAAAAATTTGAAAAAATCTTTTTTAAAAAATCACCTAAAATAACAGAAATGCTTGATTCCTTTTGGGGTTCAGTGGGTGGTAGGTACCCTGGGTGCCTACCACCCACCGGTTTTGTGCCCCTAGGTGCTAAGCAGAGGGAATAATGGGCCAGTTCAAGTCCCCATTATACCCTATGGAGAACCTTTTAGAACGGGTTCAAAATTGGGTGCGAATTCAAACCGAACCAGCGGGGGGTGTTCCAAGCAAAACCAAAATTGAAGCTACCTATCCTGGTTTGAAGCTGGTTTGAATTCGATCCAAACAGGCCAAGCCGGTTTTGTGCACATCCCTAACAGCTGACACAACTCTTCAGAAAATTAAGCTTCGGAACTCTGCTCCACCCATTGCTCACAAGGGGGCAGTTGTGCACTGAAGAAGAGAAAATGTCATTGCTTTGGCAGAATTAAAATGGGCAGTTGCAATGAAATCTGATACTCCCTGTACTGGTCCCTTGAGAGTTTGGCTCCCCAAAAGACCTCCACACAACTCTTTCTTAAAAGCCTAGGCTGTCTTATCCTCGGCATTCCAGTACTTAGAACCTGCAGAACTGTTTTGGGTCCCCTGGCTTGGGAAAGTCCATAAGCACTAGAACAAAGTCAGCATTAACTGAGAAAATAGGACTTGGAAGAAAGGCCCATACAGATGACCTGCCCATGAGATGATGGTCATGTGTGAATTGGCAGCTCCCAGCTTACTCCTAGTTCCATCACTGCAGACACCTAGAGAAAATTAACCACTGCTACTCTACTGTAACCATGGATTTTATACTTGCTGTGTAGGAAATTAGAGGAGACAAGTCTGCTTCTGCTTGGAAAACATGGAAGCCACTTTCAGTCTGGAGAAGAACAGTAGAAACTAGGGAGTGATGTAGGACAGTGCCACCCCAGGCTCTTCCATTGTTATGCCTTCGCCCCCAGGTGGGATATTTAACCTGAACCATCCCTGGTCAGTATCCATGAATAATTCCCAGAGGCATCTGGTTGGCCACTGTCTGAAACAGGATGCTGGATTAGATAGGCCTTGAGTCTGATCCAGTAGGGCTGTTCTTATGATCATATGGTTAAAACTGAGCAAGGCAAAGATTCAACCAAGTTTCTTCCATTCTGAGCTGCTCTGTTTTATTCTTTATTTAATTGTATTACTCATCAAAATTAAATAGTAAAATAACTAAAGAATAAAATAGAGCAGCTCAGAATGGAAGGAACTGGTGGGCCAAGGTATTGGGCCACTGTGTGAAACAGGATGCTGGACTAGATGGGCTTCCTTGGGCCTGATCCAGATGGGCTGTTCTTATATTCTAAATTTGGTGGAATCTTTGACTTGCTCAGTTTTTGCCACATGATCCATGGATACTGTTCAGCTTAACTGTCCCTTCCTGATATATGTCTTGAACCCATTTCTTTTGCCCATCAATATAGTAACCAGTCTTTTAAAGGGAAGGGGCTTGCCAGAAAATTGTGATGACCTTTTATCCAGAATGACAGGCAAATGCAGAGGGAGTTTCCTGTATAAGTCTGTCATCTGCTGTTCTTGCAAGGAAGTCACAACCCTTCTGTGTGAATCTCACCACCTTCCAGTCTATCCCTTTCATGTTGCCCAAGGGGAAAATGACATTGGGGTTCCAGTTTGCTTTATTTTTAGCAGTCTTTCAAGGTAATTCTTCTTCCTTCTAGCAAAACAGTCTGTAACATTTTAGTTGTTAATGTGAATGAGATGTCTTAAACATGTTTTTCATTGAAAGGAGTCCAATCAGCGGTCCAGTTGGTGGAGTCTGGAGGAGATAGCAAAAGACCCGGAGAGTCCCTCCGCCTCTCCTGTCGGGGCTCTGGGTTCACCTTCAGCAGTGCCTACATAAACTGGGTGAGGCAGGCTCCTGGGAAGGGGCTGGAATGGGTGGCAATAATACATCCAGCCTCAAGCCCCATTTACTACTCGGATGCTGTGAAAGGGCGCTTCACCATCTCCAGGGATGATTCCAACAGCCTGCTGTATCTGCAAATGACCAGCCTGAAAGCCGAGGACACTGCTGTGTATTACTGTGCAAGAATCACAGTGAGAGGAAGTGAATCTGAGGCCAGGCAAAAACCCTCCTTTGCTCCTTTCACCTCTCCAAGATGAGTCAGTTGCTTAGATTGTGTTAAGAAATACAGCGGAAGGCAACCCTTCATCTGGTCCCACATGCCTCCTAAGCTCCAATCTTTGGATTTTGGCTGATTTCTTTACCTTTGTGGACTTTCTGTAAATGAAATAATATTGCATTAAATCTGAGCAGAATAGCTATAATGCTCTGCCCACTCTATTTCCCCACAAAAAGGGTTGATCCAGGGCATGCCACTGGGTTAGTTGCTAGTTGCCTTTGGATAATGAATCACTTGTGGTATCTTTGTAATATTGGTTTGTTCTGCAAATATAGACAAAGAGCTCATGCTTATCACACCGAAAACATGTGGTGTAATTCTCAAATAGACCAGCCCAAAGGTGTACAGTCACAATGTTAGGAAAGATGCCCAAAAAGTAAATCCCTGGTAATGCCTCACTGGACCCAAGCAACCAGCCAGTGCTGGACACACCAATGTCCTCTGAAATAAACACCAAAACCCAGGCCACCAACTGCATCAGATTGTACCTGAAGGTCCACTTCCAGCAAACATTCAGACTTCCCAAAGGTCATTCTGTTAAAGGAAGAGAGGAAGGTGGAGCATATCTGCAGATCTGCCTTCATCTGAGCTGTAACTTACAATCTATGGTGTGGCTCTCTCACATTCCCACCATGGCATCACAAAAACACCGAAGGAAGGTTCTGCCAGGAGCAACCATTCTGCATGCAATGTTGAGGTGTCCAACTAGAACCTGAAACTCCTGTTAGATGACCTTCCTTGCTGCTACACATTCAGAAATGTGAAGATGCAGCATATCAAGTTTGTCATGGGGAGGCCTACAATAGGCTTCTGCCATGTCAATCTCAATGCCAAGGACAGTGAACTTATTAGCAGGACCTTCAGCCATATCCTGAGCTAAAGGCACCCCTAGTTCTGAGCATAGGTCATGAAACCCTTTTGAGAGGTGTATGCATGCACTGATCTGAGTCCCTACATCCCACAGAATCAAAATCATCTCATGAATGCACAATGTTCTGTTACCAAGTGGTCTGTTACCCAACACACCACCTGACCGCCCACTCCAACACGGAGGTGAATAACCCAAGCTTTTTCTTGGGGAATATGGAAGTTATGAAGTTATGGAGTGGAGTTATGGCAATTGCAGCTGGGGATGCCGGGAGTGGTAGTGAACAATATCTGAGAATACCTGTAAGAGGGAACAGTAGTTGGCATTGTGTTGGGTTACAGACCACCGAACTTTTTAAAGACAATTTTCTTTTTATGAGATGTAGGGACTCAGATCAGTGCATACACCTCTTGAATGGGTTTCATGACCTGTCCATCATATGGAAAACCCTGTTAGAGAGAACACTGCAGCTCACCGCGCACTCCAGTATGGAGCTGAAAGACTCAAATTTATTTTATTTTACACAGATGCCATACAAGACACAGAGCGATCCATTGGAAGAACCCGAGCAACTTAATAAAAGCCTGCAAATGAAAAATACAAAACACCAAAGTCCAGAGGCAAGAAGTGAAATGCTGACTCAATATTTCACTTTGCCATCACTGCTTCCAGCCCATAGCTGTGCACAATACACACTGCTTCGTCAAAAGAAGTGTACCTAACTGAACAAAGCTCAGCCAGTATGCATTCATTGACAGAAGAACCCCGGGGAGATTTCTCCCTCGGGGAAGTGCAGGAGCTTCAGAGATCACTCACACAGAGCTCATCAACCTTTTCTGAGTTTCACTCCAAAGATTACGGCAGATGCATCTATTCAGAAAACTAAGCCTCAGAATTCTCCTCCTCCCATTGCTCAGAAGGGGGCACAAGTGAACTGAAACAGAGAAAATGTGTTTGGTGATGACATAACTTTAATGGGCATCTGTGTGTGTTATAACTGGTTTCTCAGGTTGAGGCAGTGGCCATGCGTGCTTTCTATCAGCTTCGGCTGATACGTCAGCTGCGTCCGTTTCTCGAGATCAGTGACCTCAAAACAGTGGTACATTTGTTGGTAACCTCCAGACTTGACTTCTGTAATGTGCCCTATGTGGGGCTGCCTTTGTACGTAGTCCGGAAACTTCTATTGGTTCAGAATGCGGCAGCCAGGTTGGTCTCCGGTTCATCTTGGAGAGACCACATTGCTCCCTTGCTGAGGGAGCTACACTGGTTGCCAATTGGTTTCCAGGCAGAATAGAAAGTGCTAGTTATAAAGCCCTAAACGGCTTAGGCCCTGGTATTTAAGAGAATGCCTTCTTCGTTATGTGCCCCACCGTCCACTGAGATCACTTGAGGAGGTCCGTCTCCAGTTACCGTCAGCTCGTCTGGTGGCCACACGGAGACGGGCCTTCTCGATTGCTGTCCCGAGATTGTGGAATGCGCTCCCTGCTGAGATGCGATCCTCCCCTTTTCAGCTTTTCAAATGTGTAGTTTTAATTTTATACTGTTTTAGGGCTTTTAGCTGTTTTATTGGTTTTACTGTGTTTTAATAGTTTGATTTTAATTGTTAATTTGTTTTAATTGATTTTATCATGTTGTGAACCGCCCTGAGCAATTTTGGAAGGGTGGTATATAAATCTAATAGATAGATAGATAGATAGATAGATAGATAGATAGATAGATAGATAGATAACTGGTTTCAGCAGTGGGTTTGGTTATTTCCTGAGCTGTTGAAATGAAAGCTAACACTATACTGGACCGTAAAGTGTCTGGCTCCCCAAGAGTCTTTCCCACAACACTTTTTTTTTTTTAAAGCAAAGCAGTCTCATCCTCTGCATTCCAATGCGTAAAACCTGCAGAATTGCTTTGGGTACCCTGGCTCTGGGAAGTCCACAAGCAAAAGGCATTTGAACAAAGTCAACATTTCCTGAGAAAATCTAAGATTTGGAACAAATGCCTGTACAGGTGGCCTACGTATGTGATGATGATCATGTGTGCATGGACACCGCCTAGCATACTCCCATCACTGGTTATAGTTCAATTATTGGAACCAAGTCCCTAGGTCATGCAAACAGGGATTTTATACTTGATGGTTTAGCACGCTGCATGAGACAATCCTCTTTTTACTTGAGAAAGAAAGGAAGAAACAAGGGAAGGAGGTAGGACATTGCCACACCAGTCTCTCCCATTCCTGTGCCTCAAGATGGGATAATTAAGCTAAACTATCCTAAAACCTAGGAGAGGAGAGTGTGTCTTGTGGTAGCAAGCATGACTTGTACCTTTAGCTAAGCAGAGTCTGCCCTGGTTGCATATGAAGAGGAGACTAGAAGTGTGAGCCCTGGAAGAGATTCCCCTCAGGGGATGGAGCCACTCTGGGAAGAGCAGAAAGTTCCAAGTTCTCTCCTTGGCACCTCCAAGACAGGGCTGAGAGAGATTCCCGCCTGCAACCTTGGAGAAGCTGCTGCCAGTCTGTAAAGAAAATACTGAGCTAGATAGACCAATGGTCTGACTCAGTATATGGCAGCTTCATATGTTTTGTCCCTGGTCTGTACCCATAGATCTTTTGGTTAAAACTGACTATGGCAAAGATTCCACAAAGTTCCTTTCTGAGCTGCAAAGTTTTATTCTTTATTTAATTTAAAGTTAAATATCCCTTTCTGTCACTTGCCTTGATCCTGCCATTCCTGCCCATAATAACATGATTAGCAATTCTTTATCACTTGTCAGATCACGTTCGCACAAAAAGATCTGGGTGGCCCAAGATCCATGATGCTCTTTTATCCAGGGCTGCATGCAAATGCAGGAGCAGCTTCCTCTACAAATCTGTCATCTGCTGTCCCTACCCCAGAGGCACAACCCTTGGGTGTGACATTCACCACTTTCCAGGCAACACCTTTCAAGGGAAAAGAAGGGAAAATGATCCTTGTGTTCCAATTTGTTTTCTTTTTATCAGTCTTTCAAGGTAATGGCTATTCCTTTTAATAGAAAGGGCTGTTACATTTTAATTGTTGATGGGAACAAGGTGTCAAATATGTCTCTCTTTCCAGGTGTGCAATTGGCTGTCCAGCTGGTGGAGTCTGGAGGGGACCTCAAAAGACCTGGAGAGTCCCTTCGCCTCTCCTGCCGAGGCTCTGGATACAGTTTCAGCAGCTACTACATGCACTGGGTGAGGCAGGCTCCTGGAAAGGGGCTCGAATGGGTGGCATGGATAGGGACATCTTCATCTCCCATTCAGTACTCAAATGCAGTGAAAGGGCGCTTCACCATCTCCAGGGAGGATTCCAACAGCCTGCTGTCTTTGCAAATGAACAACTTGAAAGCAGAAGACACTGCTGTCTATTACTGTGCAAGAGAGACACAGTGAGAGGAACTGAATCTGAAGGCAGGCAAAAAACCTCTTTTGCTGATTCATCTGCAAGATGTCAAAAGATGTCATCTGCAAGATGTCATCAACCATGGTATCTTTCTGGGCCGCCTCTCAAGTAGGGGAATCGGAGGTACTGCATTGCAGTGGTTCCAGGCTTTTCTTGGAGGGAGGGTCCAGAAGATGGTGCTTGGGGACTACTGCTCAGCTCCGTGGCCATTGGCCTGTGGGGTCCCACAGGATTCAATTCTGTCCCCCATGCTGTTTAACATCTACATGAAACCGCTGGGAGAGGTCATCCAGGGACTAGGCCTGAGTTGTCAGCAATATGCGGATGATGCTCAGCTCTATCTCTCCTTGTCACCTGATCCTAGGGAGGCAGTGGATGTCCTGAATCGGGGGCTGGAGGCCAGGATGGGTTGGATGTGGGCTAATAAACTGAATTTGAATCCGGACAAGACGGAGGTAACGTTGGTCAGTAGGAGAGCCAATCGGGATGAGGAGATTTTACCAGTTCTGGATGGGGTTGCACTCCCCTTGAAGGAGCAAGTATGCAGCTTGGGGGTATTACTGGATCCAGCTCTGCTTTTGGAATCTCAGGTGGAGGCGGTGGCCAGGGGTGCCTTTGCATGGCTTCGGCTAGTGCGCCAGCTGCATCCTGTTCTCGAGAAGGCAAATCTGGCCACAGTTAACCATTCCTTAGTCACGTCACGGCTGGATTACTGTAACACGCTCTACGTGGGGCTGCCCTTGAAGAATATCCAGAAACTGCAGCTAGTGCAAAATGCGGCAGCAAGGGTTTTATCCGGAGCTGCCCATTGGGAACACATCACCCCCATTTTGAAAGGGCTGCACTGGCTACCAGTTTGTTTCCGGGTCCAATTCAAGGTGCTGGTTTTGACCTTTAAAGCCCTTAACAGTTTGGGCCTGGGATACCTGAGGGACCGCCTCCTCCCAAGGGTTACTGCCCACTTGACGAGGTCATCTGAGGGGGCTCTGCTCTGGGTGCCGACAATGAGGGAGGCTCGGTGGTTGTGCATGCAGGACAGGGCCTTCTCTGTTGCTGCCCCCAGACTCTGGAATGCTCTCCCAGTGATTATTCGCTCCTCAGTCTCCATCACAGCTTTTAGAAAAAGTGTAAAATCTTGGCTTTTTGCCCAGGCATTTATTTGATTCTCTGCTGCTGCTCTTTATAGTCTGTATTGTTTTTATGCTTTTGTTTTAAAAATTTTAATCAGATTTCTTTAATATTTTTTCACTTAATATTTTAATTGTGTCTTTTTTACCACCTTGTGTTTAAATTTTTGCTGTACACCATCTTGGGATTGCTTTAATGAAAGGCGGTATATAAATTTAACAATAAATAAATACAATTTTAAAAAAGGAAGTGACAGTCTACTCCCATGGCAGGCCTGGAGGACACACCTGCATCACAGACTCTGTGCCACTGTAATCCTCGGGAGATTTTGATGCAGCCTCACTGCATGTTGACTCACAAAGGCCAAGGAGCCCAACCTGAGCGGTCTTGATGTCCTGCCAGCTGGCGAATGGGAACTAGTCAGGATCCTAAGCACCTTCATACCACAATCCCAGCACCAAAGTTGGTGGGTCATCACCCCAGTGAAGAAGGTGGCACAAGTTGGAAAACTGCCACTGAATGCAATGCAGAGCAAAAAGTCTCATTTGCTGAGAGAGTCTAGGATTTGGAACAAATGCCTGCATATGTGTTGATGGTTATGTGTGAATGGACACCTCCTAACGTACTCCTAAATCCATCACTGGTCATAGTTCAGTTACTGAAACCAAGTCCCTAGTTCATCCAAACATGGATTTTATACTTGACGGTTTAGCACGCTGCAGGAGACAAGCCTCTTTTTACTTGAGAAAGAAAGAAAGAAAGAAAGAAAGAAAGAAAGAAAGAAAGAAAGAAAGAAAGAAAGAAAGAAAGAAAGGAAGGAAGGAAGGAAGGAAGGAAGGAAGGAAGGAAGGAAGGACACTGCCACACCAGTCTCTCCCATTCCTGTGCCTCAAGATGGGATAATTAAGCTAAACCATCCTATACCTAGGAGAGGAGGGCTGGTCTTGTGGTAGCAAGCATGACTTGTCACTTTAGCTAAGCAGGGTCTGCCCTGGTCACATATGAATGGGACACTAGAAGTGTGAGCACTGTAAGATATTCCCCTCAGGGGATGGAGCCGCTCAGGGAAGAGCAGAAGGTTCCAAGATCTCTCCCTGGCACCTCCAAGATAGGGCTGAGAGAGATTCCCGCCTGCAGCCTTGGAGAAGCTGCTGCCAGTCTGTGAAGACAATACTGAGCTAGATAGACCAATGGTCTGACTCAGTATATGGCAGCTTCATATGTTCCATCCCTGGTCTGTATCCATAGATCATTTAGTTAAAACTGACCATGGCAAAGATTCTACAAAGTTTCTTCCTTTCTGAGCTACAAAGTTTTATTCTTTATTTAATTTAAAATTAAATCTCCCTTTCTATCGCTTGCCTTGATCTCACCATTCTTCCCCTTAATAACATGATTAGCAATTCTTTATCACTTGTCAGATCATGTTTGCACAAAAAGATCTGGGTGGCCCAAGATCCGTTCTGCTCTTTTATCCAGGGCTGTATGCAGGGATACAAGCAGTGTGAAGAACTCTACGTGTGCAGAGGGGAAATGGAGATCAAAGAACTAAACCTACAATTGCCCAAGGTCTGTGATGCTCTTTTATTCAGGGCTGCATGCAAATGCAGGAGCAGCTTCCTCTACAAATCTGTCATCTGCTGTCCCTGCCCCAGAGGCACAACATTTAGGAGTGACAGTCACCACTTTCCAGGCAACCCCTTTCAAGGCAAAAGAAAGGAAAATGATCCTTGTGTTCCAACTTGTTCTCTTTTTATCAGTCTTTCAAGGTAATGGCTATTCCTTTTAATAGAAAGGGCTGTTACATTTTAATTGTTGATGGGAACAAGGTGTCAAATATGTCTCTCTTTCCAGGTGTGCAATTGGCTGTTCAGCTGGTGGAGTCTGGAGGGGACCTCAAAAGACCTGGAGAGTCCCTTCGCCTCTCCTGCCGAGGCTCTGGATATACCTTCAGCAGCTACTACATGCACTGGGTCAGACAAGCTCCTGGAAAGGGATTCGAATGGGTGGCAGAGATAGGCACATCTTCATCTCCCATCCGGTACTCAAATGCCGTGAAAGGACGCTTCTCCATCTCCAGGGATGATTCCAATAGCCTTCTGTCTTTGCAAATGAACAACTTGAAAGCAGAGGACACTGCTGTCTATTACTGTGCAAGAGACACACAGTGAGAGGAACTGGATCTGAAGGCAGGCAAAAACCCTCTTTTGCTTATTCATCTTCAAGATGTTAAAAGGAAGTGACAGTCCACTCCCATGGCAGGCGTGGAGGATACACCTGCATCGCAGACTCTGTGCCACTGTAATCCTTGGGAAATTTTGATGCAGCCTCTCTGCATGTTAACCCAAAGGGCCAAGGAGCCCAGCCTGAGCACTCTTGATGACATACCAGCTGGCGAACGGGCCATAGTAAGGATCCTAAGAACCTTCATACCACAATCCCAGCACCAAAGTTGGTGGGTCATCACCCCAGTGAAGAAGGTGGTACAAGTTAGGAAACTGCCACTGAATGCAATGCAGAGCAAAAAGCCCTGCCCTGACTTCCTCCCACTCTTCCACATACTCATGGTAGAGCACAGGATCATGAATGGTGGATCATTAGCCCAGTGCAATAGGTGGCACAAGTTAGAAAACCTGCACTGAATGTAGAGCAAAACGTCCTGCCCACAATATCTCCCACACCCACAGTAGATCCTCACGAATCTTTCAGTCATTCCAAATTAGCATAAATTAATATTTGGGCCATGTCTAGCGAGGCAGTTCAGGTAAGCTGCCCAAACATGAGATAAAGGCGCATGCCAAGAGGACATCAGGATGTCCAGGGAACATGTCAGGGCAGCCTTTGCACTCTCTGGATTGCTGCGGCTTCTCTTTCTGCCAAAGGACAACACGCTGCCCGCTGTCTCCACAAATCCCCTTTCTGCAGTGCTTTGATGGACCCCTCTCTTCCCCTGCAACACTTCCGGTGGTGTCGTGGGAACTGTGGGATGTGATTGTTCCTAGACTAGAACCAAAAATGCCTGCAAAATACCCTTGATAGCTCTCATTGCTTCCCACCCCAAATTTAAGAGAATCCAGCCACTCGCCGCCTTTCAGTCACTCCAGCCTAGCTTAAAATAATATTTGGACCCTGTTCAGACTGGGAGGAGGCAAGGAGAAAGAGGGCAGAATCTGGGCAGGGCAGGTAGGGGCAGGCCTTCCAGAAGCACATGGAGGTGGTGGTGGGCTGGGTGTGGAGGCAGGGACACCTTCTGTTGCCCCCACTCAAGACCCCAAACAGTCCCATTTGAGACAACTGCCCATTATTGTTTGTTGTTTTTGTTGTTTTTTACATTTTATATCCCGCTTTTCCTCCAAGGAGCCCAGAGCGGTGTACTATATACTTAAGTTTCTCCTCACAACAACCCTGTGAAGTAGGTTAGGCTGAGAGAGAAGTGACTGGCCCAGAGTCACCCAGCAAGTTTCATGGCTGAATGGGGATTTGAACTCGGCTCTCCCCGGTCCTAGTCCAGCACTCTAACCACTACACCACACTGGCTCTCTTATTGGCTCCTCCACCCATGAAATTGCACGTGTGATGGGATTAGACCAGAATAACTATACACACAGTTCCTGATGCCAGTGTATCCTCAAGTCCCTATGGCTTTCTAGCAGGAAGCACTGGAACACAGGAGTGGACCATCACTTCCTTTTGGCATACTGCAGGGCGCTTTCCAGATTACCTGCGGGAACAGCAGTAAAATGCTTCGGCTTGGGCACATTGCATTGAAACCGTACATAAAGGCTGCTTTGCAAAGCCACCAGCAGAGGAGGGCAGTGTTTTCTAGCTTGTGAAAACTCAACAACCGGAAAATACATCTCTCTCTCTCGCTCTCTCTCTCGCTCTCTCTCTTTTTCTTTTGTGCCACACATGCAACATTATAGGACTGTAACACAGCAATAAAATCCAAAAGAAGGCACCAGAAATGTGAACGCCACCTTGCTGACAGTGCAGGAACTGTGATGTCAAAACACAGGTAGTTCCGAAGCACACTTAATGGACACAGAGTGACACTGTTGTAGTGTCCAATCTGGAAAGCATTCACCCAGATGAACCAGCCCGAGAGGATGTCGTGATGAAAGAAGAGTTTTTGCCTGCTTTCAGATTCACTTCCCCTCACTGTGTTGCTTGCACAGTAATACACAGAGGTGTCCTCAGCTTTTAGGCTGGTCATTTGCAAATGCAGCAGGGTCTGGGAAACATCCGGGAGATGGTGAAGTGCCCTTTCATGGCATCAGAGTAGGACATGGGAGATGACTATGTGCCTATATGTGCCACCCATTCCCACGAGCCTGTCTCACCCAATGCATGCCAGAGCTGCTGAAAGTGAACCCGGACCCTTGACAGGAGAGGCGGAGGGATACCCTAGGCCATTTCAGATCTCCTCCAGCTGGACCACTGATTGGACACATGGAATGAAAGATGTTTCAAGAGATCTGCTGCACATTAACACCTAGAATATAGTGCACCGGTTTAGAAGAATCACGTCTGAGGGCTTCAAAAAGGAAGACAAACTGAAATCACAATATCATGCCCCACCCCGCTCCACTGTTGCTTTCAGAGGAGTTGACTTGAAAGTGCTCACAGGGTTGTGCCTCTGGATCAGTGGGATATATTTAAAAGGTTTCTGTCCCACCCCTCCAGAACACTGCTGCTTCAGGAGACTTACAGCAAAAGAGTAAGAGCTTGAAATCTGCAATACAGGAATAAGAACACAATAAATCCATTTTATTTATTTATTTTTAGATTTATATACCACCTTTCATAAAACTATCCCAAGGCAGTTTCCAAAAATTAAAACAATGAAATTGCATCAAACTATTAAAATCAATTAATATTTTAATGTGATTTCATTGAACTTTAATTTTTCAGAACTAACAGCATATCTCAGCCTGCTAGTCCTGACTGGTGTGTTTTATCCCAATCATGAAGCACTACAGGGATTGTGGGGAATACATTTGGGGCCCTCCTATTTCCGTGTTATGATGCAGCTGAGATGATTGGAGGACATCACAAGTAATTTAGGGTTCAATGACAAAGCCACATGGCAGGAAAGAAAAATGACTGCCAAGCTGGCAACCATTACAGGTATCTGGAACATGTTTGTGCAGGAGGTGAAGCGGAGCTACATTTCTGGGTCTCACCAGCAGTTGAGGAGCTGTTGTCCCTTCCGGAAATACATGTCAAGCAAGCCAGAGAAGTATGGCTAGAAAATTTGGTGGTGCTGTGTTGCAAAATCATCTTACCCACTGACAGGAGCCGGAGGACTGCAACAAAAACAAGTAGTACTCTAAGTTGTGCAGTTAATGTGTACAGCTATGGATCAATGCTTGTGGCTTCTTCAGATGAATTGCCCCACCCCTTGTTGAAGCATGCTTAGAGGGGTGATTCAGATGAGCATCCCTCTCACACAATTAAAGGATGTGCCAAGAGCAAATTGGCACATCCACCAGAAACATCAGGACAAGTGTGTTCTTGCCACAGACCTAGTATTCTCACATGTGCAGGGCAATGTTCATCTGAACCTGACCTCAGAGAATTGTAGTGAGGGATAACTTTTCCCCAAGTGTATAGCTGGCAGAAGCTCCCTTGAGCAAGAGATTGACTTGTGTAGGCACTATGAGATTCAACAAGCCAGACATACCCCCAGAGATCCAACCACACTCACAAAGGGAAGTACTGTAAGTAAACCCAACTTCAAATATACACTGATGAGATTTGAGCTGTCAGTGACTGACCGGGAGAGAGATCTTGGGGTTGTGGTGGACAGCTCGCTGAAAGTGTCAACTCAGTTTGCGGCAGCTGTGAAAGAGACCAATTCCATGCTATGTATCATTAGGAAGGGAATTGAAAATAAAACATGCTAATATTATAATGCCCTTATACAAATCTATGGTGTGGCTACATTTGGAGTACATTTCTGGTCACCATATCTTAAGAAGGATATTGTAGATCTGGAAAAGGTTAAGAAGAGGGTAACCAAAATGATAAGGGGCCTCAAAAAAGGCAACTAAGGGGAGACATAATAGAGGTCTATAAAATGATGCATAGTATGGAAAAACAAAACAAAATAAAAATGTTTCTCCCCCTCACAACAGAACCAGGGGTCACCACATGAAACTGATTTTCAGAAAATTTAGGAGCAACAAAAGGAAGTACTTTTTCACACAGTGCATAATTAATCTATGGAACTCTGTCACAGGAAGTGGTGATAGCCACCAGCTTGGAAGGCTTTAGAAAGGGCTTAGATAAATTCATAGAGGACATATCTATTAATGGCTACTATTCTTGATTGTTATAGGCAACCTCTAGTTTCAGAGGCAAAGTACCTCTGAACGCCAGTTATAGGAAAGCAATGGCAGAAGAGGGGTGTGTGCCATCATCTCTTACTTGTGAGCTTTCCAGAGGCATCTGGTGAGCCACTGTTCAAAATAAGATGCTGGCCTAGGTGTGTCTTGGGCCAGATGGGCCTGATCCAGCTGGGTTTTTCCTATGTTATGTTCTTATGTTTATGGGCTCCATTACTGTCCAAGCTGCAGTTGAGCCCTTTTATGTCTCCATGTACTGTCCACCCCATCCAAGCCCCACCCCTCCTTTTGCAAAGTATACAACCTTAAAAGGATGACCTCCTGGCCCAGAGAAAATCATTCAAAAAGCCCTGAAGCACTTAGCCTTTTCCCAAGACTCATCAAGTCATGACTACATCAGCACATCCCCACCTTCTCTCTCTCTCTCTCTCTCTCTCTCACACACACACACACCCCTCCTAAGTGGTGCGTTCTAAATAGGAATGCTCAACCAAATTAGGGTCAACATTTTTCATCCTTTGCTTGGTTCTGTTTTATTGGTTCTTAACTATTGTCCAGGAGAGGGAGAGGTAGCTGAGAAGGCATGTAATTGGGTTTTGGTTTTGATGATTGTGATTTGTTTGCTTTTTGCTCTTTTGCTTTTTGCATCTTTTCTGAGCATTTTGTGTAATCTGGATTTTTAATTTTCAGTTGTGTATTTTTAATCAGTTCATTAACTTTATAAATGCTTAATGCTTTGTCTGTTTAGTCTGATTGTCAGAGATAGAGAGAGGCGTATTTCTCTCTTTGTTTTAATGTTGTTGGTTTGGTTTTTTTAATCCATTTTTTTTTTTGGCCTTTTGGCCTTTTAATGTATTTCAATCTGGTGTTTAATTTATGTTGTTTGGGTGGGTGGGTGGCCCGCCCTTCTGCCCCAATCTGCCCTCCCCATAGCTGTGAGTGAGTGCCCTTGGCCTCCTGTTCCAGCTGAAGATGTTGAAAGGTGAAGAGGATAAGCCCTTTTATTTTTAACCCTCGTGTCATTTCGGTTTTAAATAGGGTCTTCCTGGTTTGGTTGTGAAATGACTTCTTCATAGGGGAAAGTGCTGTTCCCTATAAAGGAGTCAATTCAAACCAATAAGCTAAAACACATTAAAATTCTGAAAATTCACTCCTTTGTCCAGTTATGGTGACCCTAGGTGCTACCCAGGGGGAATTATGGGGTGGTTCGAATCCCCATTACTTCCTACCTTTTCGAACCAGCTCAAACTTGGTTTGAGCTTGAATTGAACCGCAGGTCAGCTTGACTGAACCGATAACTTGAGACGGGGTCCCAGTTCGAGCCCAGTTTGACTCAAATAGAACTGCAAAAAACAGTTTTGTGCACATCTCTATCAAGTTTACACCACTTTGGCCCACAATCCAGTGCTTCACAGTGAAGTATGAGGCATGTATGCATACCCAGTGGAATGAAATGGCAGAGTGGGCTTGTGTTTACAGAATACTTCCTCTTAGCTGCTTCCCCTACATTTCAGCAGTCCTTCAGTGAGGTGCAGAAGCTACAGAGCTCAACCACGCAGAGCTCATCAACCTTTTCTGAGCCTCACTTCCAACATTACAACAGATATATCTCTTCAGGAAACTAAGCCTAAGCCACATACTTGTCATCCACCAATTGCTCACAAGGGGGAACTAGTGAGCTGAAGAAGAGAAAATGTGGTTGGCCATGGCAGAATTAAAATGGGCATCTGGGTGTGCTATAAATGGTTTCAGCTGTGAAGCCAATTATTTCTGGAGTTGTTAGTATGAAATCTAACACGACTATATTGGTCCCTTGAGAACCTGGCTACCCAGGAGACTTCCCCACAATACTCTCGTAAGAACCAAGGCAGTCTCATCCTTTGCATTCCAATGTGTAGAATTGCTTCAGGCAATTGGGTCTGGGAAGTCCATAAACACAGGGCACTTGAACCAGGTCAACTTTCAGTGAGAACGTCTAGGCTTTTGGCGGGGGGGGGGGGGACTTCTGCAGTTGGCCTGCGTCAGTACGTGATGATCATCATCTCTGAAAGGCACCTCCTCACTTAATCCTAGTTTCATCACTGCAGAGAAAAATAAATCATAGTTAGATTATTGTAAGCAGGTCCCTGGTTCATGCAAGCTTCCTTTTATGCTTGCTCTTTAGCATATTACAGGAGACAGGCCTCCTTCGGTTTGGAGAAGAAAGGAAGAAACCAGGGAGTGAGGGAGAGAGAGTGGACAATGTCAGTCCAGTCTCATCCAGTGTTATGCCTCTGGGCGGGATATTTAAGTGAAACCATCTTCCCTGGTCATTATTCAGGTATCATTTGATTAAAATTAACCCTGGTAAGGATTCCACAAAGTTTCTTCCATTATGACCTTCTATGTTTTATTCTTTAATTTTAGTTAGATTCTCCTTCCTGTCACATGCCATGGATCCCATTTCTCTCTCTCGTTTTCCCCAGTTGTCAGATCATGGTTGCTTTTGCAGCTATGGGATGCCCAAGGTCTGTGGTGCTCTTTTATCCAGGGCTGCATGCAAATGCAGGAGGAGCTTCCTGTATAAACCCGCCATCTGCAGTCCCTTCCCCAGAGTCACAACCCAAATCTGTGGCTGCCCTACCTTTCAGTAAATCCCTCTGAAGGCATTAAAAGAGAAATGATTTGTGGGGCCCAAGTTGCCTTCCTTTTAGCAGTCTTCCAAGGTAATTCTTCCATCAAATAAAAAGGGCTGTGACGATTAGTTGATAACGAGGTGTCTTAAAAATGTCTCTCTTTCTAGGTGTGCAATCGGCAGTCCAGCTGGTGGAGTCTGGAGGAGATGTCAAAAGGCCCGGAGATTCCCTCCACCTCTCCTGCCAAGCCTCTGGGTTCACCTACACCAACTATTACATGGGTTGGGTGAGACAGGCTCCTGGAAAGGGCCTGGAATGGGTGGCCCTTATACATCCATCCTCAAGCCCCATCTACTACTCAGATGCAGTGAAAGGCCGTTTCACCATTTCCAGAGATAATTCCAACAGCCAGCTATATCTGCAAATGAACAGCCTGAAAGCAGAGGACACCGCTGTGTATTACTGTGCAAAATACACAGTGACAGGAAGTGAATCGGAAGCCAGGCAAAAACCCTCTTTTGCTTATGATACTCTCAGAGGCTGATTCATCTGTAAGATGTCAAAAAGATGTGACAGTCCACTCCCATGCTCAAGGATTTCCAGCTGGAAAGGACCAGTGGGGCTTGAGAATACTCCTGCCTCACAGACTCTGTGCCAACATGTCACAGGGATTCTTTGGTACCTTCAAAAATTCCTTAAAAATCAGCCCTTTGCACAATTTATTTGAAATTTGGGTGGTAGCTTCCACCCATTGGGCACTACCACCCAACTCACTTTGGCTACAAAATGGAGATCTGAATCTCTGAATTTTCCAGATCTGAATCAGGGGTGATTTGTTTTGTACCCGAATCATTGAGGACAGGGGTGATTTTTTGTTTTGTCTACAAATCACCCAAATCAGCCAGATTCGGGTACAAATCATTTTGTACCCAAATGGTTTTGAACATCCAATCTCCTTCCCACCACAGTCACAGTACCAGTAATGGTGTATCATTGCCCCAGTACAAGAGGTGGCACCTCTTAGAACACTCTCATTGGATGGAATGGAGATCTAAATGTTTTGGCCCCATTTACTCTCACTCTCTTCATACACCCACAGTGGAGCAAAGGATTCACATGAATCCTCCAATTAGTCCAAACTAGCATAAACTAGTATATGGCCCACGTGAAGAGGGAAGGTTCAGAAGAGCCACCCAGCTTTGAGATAAAGCAACGCACCGAGACTTGTAATGCCATTCTGCAAATCCCTGATTTGTAGTGCAGCTATGCAATCTCCTTCTGCAATTGTGACATGGCTCATTACACATGTTGTTCATTGGTCATGATGTCACCCATTGAGTGTGCTTATGTTTAAACCATGTTTCTTCTTACCTTGATTCTCATACAACAAAACAGTTAAAATGGGAGGGAGGGATTCAGAGATCCATCACACGGAGCTCATTACACTTTCCCAAGTCTCACTCCCAATTTACAGCAAGATGCATCTCCTCAGAAAACTAAGTCTCAACCCATTTCTCACAAGGAGGCACTAGTCAGCTATTAAAAATCCCATTCACCATAGCAGAACTGAGCAGGAATCCAAGTGTGCTATGGCGATTTCTCAACATACATTCAGAAAGTGTAAAGTTTCTTAAAGGACCCAGTAATTGGTCCTTCATCATTTCTCAGAACATGCCTGCACAAAAAGAAATGGGTTGCCAGAGGACTGTGATGCCACCCTTTTATTCAGAGTTGCATGCAAATGCATAGGGAGCTTCCTGTATAAATGCGTCATCTGCTCTCCCTGCCAGGGAGGCACAACCCTTGTGTGTGAATCTCACCACCTTCCAGTCAATCCCGTTCAAGGCACCAAAGGGGAAAATGACATTGGGGTTCCAATTTGCTTTCCTGTTAGCAGTCTCCCATGGTAATTCTTCTTCCTTCAAATAAAACCGTCTGTAACATTTTAGTTGCTAATGTGAATGAGATGCCTTAAAAATGTTTCTCTTTGAAAGGAGTCCAGTCGGCAATCCAGTTGGTGGAGTCTGGAGGAGGTATCAAAAGACCGGGAGATTCCCTCCACCTCTCCTGTCAGGGCTCTGGTTTCACCTTCAGCGATGCCTACATGAATTGGGTTAGGCAGGCTCCTGGGAAAGGCTTGGAATGGGTGGCACGGATATATCCAGCCTCAAACTACATCTACTACTCCAGTGCCGTGAAAGGGCGCTTCACCATCTCCAGGGATAATTCCAACAGCCTACTGTATCTGCAAATGAACAGCCTGAGAGCCGAGGACACGGCAATATATTACTGTGCAAGACACACAGTGAGAGGAAGTGACTCTGAAGACAGGCAAAAACCCTCCTGATGATGAGTCAGCTGCTGAGATTGTGTTATGAAATGCAGTGGAAGGCAACCATTCATCTGGTACCACGTTCCTTCTAAGCCCCAGTCTTTGGATTTTAACTGATCCCACCCCCACCCCACCCCCTGCTTTCTGGACTTACAGTAAATGCAACAAAATTGCATTAAATCACAGCATAGTTTGCCCCCAGATTCTGGTATTCTTTTTTTAAAAAAAGATTTTTAAAATGCTTTTATTAGTAGTATAAGTAAAAACAGAAATGTTATATCTCCAAGATTTCGACAAAAATACAAGTTTACAAACAAGATCTAATCCATCCCCCAAAAACCCACAAACCCCAATCATAAGGAAAATATACAAGTAGTGATATTTTATATAAGGAGTAAAATATATGTAATTAACTAGCCACGCAGAATCTAAATCTAGGCATCCATATAGAATTTTGAGCCTCCCAGGGACCCAGCCGGACAAAGAGAGGAGAACCAACCCTTCCACAGAGGTAAACACCCATTGTGTTCTGCAGTAAAAATATCTATCACAAAAATTAAACTATATTTTTATTCTTTAGAGAGAATATATATTTCACCACTGCCAATTCATCCTTCATCTGATTTAAATCCTATGTGAATGAAAAGAAAAGGAAAAAAGAGAAGGAAGGAGAGAGAGAAAACACCTTAGAGCTATTCAGAAACTTTCAAAATCCTAAATCTAATGAATCTGATGAAAAAAGGTAGATTTTAAAAGTTTTACCATACTAAATAATAATTTTCTAAATAAACCAAGATATGTTAAAAGGTCAAAGATCTTTTTTGTCCCAGCTTCTCTCTGAAGAGCAAATAAAAGTTCCATACAAAGCAATGAATGATTTATGCAGTGAATATAAGTTCCTTTAATTATGTTGTTCATTAAGTTGATGGGCGAATGGAATCCTAAGTAATCGAAAAAGAATCCGAAAGTCTAGAGGGAAAAAACACCCCACAAATATTCAATATCACTAGAAATCTTTATTCTGATAAGACACTGAAAAGCTTCTGTTACAAACTTCTGCAGTGAAAAGCTATAAATTCACATACACCTACCTCAATGCTGTAAGTAGCAGATGGAGAAATTCATAAATTCCGTGCTGTTTGTAAAATCTCTGAAATACGAATGTAGTTTTCATAATTCCATCAGAGTAAAACATAAGCTGGATAGAATAAGTATCCAACTTGGTGCCATAACTATACCAAGAAATCTAAGGCAGATCACATTAATCACTTCATATTGACTCTCCTCTCCATAACCAACCTCAGTGGGAGGTACAAAAATAATGAGAAGACAAAAAAAGATACAACAATGCAAATAATCATATTGAAATCTATAAGCTCAGATGGTATTATCTGTAAGAATGTCACTAAAAACAAACAAACAAAGGAAATAACTACATAAATGAATCTATCTGACAATAATATAAAAATAGAAACTGAGCCTCCCATCTGATTCTCCAGTTAGGCTTAGGAGAGAAAAGAGTTGCTTGTTAAGAGGAAAAGACTGATCAGCAAAGATCTGAAGCTTAAATATTATAAACGTAAAGCCATAGTTGAATTCTCATCCCATGTAGCCCAAGTGCAAAATGCATTGACAAATGTTCATGACTGGTATCCAAAACCTATTATGTATAGAAGAAAGGAATAATAGTATGGAATTTTAAAAGGAGGAGAGAAAAGGAGAAAGGGGAAAGAAAAAAATTAATTCAAAGAGAAAAGGTGTTTTATGAAATGTTAATAAAAAGTCTGGGACTCTCAATCTTCTGAAAGTCAGATAATTAACCCATAGTTTAAAAAAAATAAAGAAAAAGAGAGAGAGGAGAGAAAGGAATTTTATAAGATGCTGATATGAAATCTGGGGCTCTTGATCTTCTAGAAACCAGATAATTAGCCCATGATTAGAAAATAAAAATAAAAAGAGAGAAAAAGAAAGAAAAACATTGCCCTTTGGTATAAAGATTTCCCTCTTATTAAATTCTTGATAACAGCTGTTAAATTAACAGGGAATACATGTCAAGACTTCATGTTGGAAATAACTAATTACACGTACAAGACAAAAATATAACAGTAATTATAACCATAAACTGAATGTATACATATATAAACTAATTTCCCTAGTCCTTGTAATACTTCTGTAAATAATAACAGGGATCCAGTGCAGAAAAAAGATAAAAAAATATACTTTCAGTAATATCTATTCAACCTGATAATTTCAACTAAAAAGTTCAACTATATGCCCTTAAACACAGACCTCCCTATTACCAATATCTCAGATTTGCTATTTCATAAGAGGGAATGAAACAGAGTATATTCACACTGAATAAGCTAAACAGTAGTAATAATTAAAATAACAAACAGATTGGGCATATATGTCCGTTGTTGTATATCAATTGATATAACCTAGATGCATTAAAAAAAATTTCTTAAAGTAAGTCAAGAAATTAAATTTTAAAAGAAACTCACTAGTGGGGGGGAAAAAGGATATTAAGGGCAATGAATTTACAAAGGAGGGAAAAGGGAAGAAAACCCTATTACCTATTCCCAGAAAATAACATCAAGTCAAACTGGATAATATTAAAAATCTTTGGAGTACCATCAAGTGGTTAACAAGAGAGCCTTAACAAACATTCCCAATAGATATCAAAGCTCTGCAGGGAGACTAAACAATGCCGGAACTAGACAAAGAGAAACTTGCGCGTGAGAGAATGTGTTATTAGGTTACATGTAGTGAACATCCCCCCCCCCCCGCCGCCCCAACCAGCCGAAAAAAGTCTTAGTTCTTCTACGTGTGATTATTCCAATTTCCAGATACTAAGTTTTGGGGCTGACTTCTAAGCAAGATTAACAATGCTGAGTGATGTTTGTACTCCATCAGTAGTGTGTTCATCCAATAAGTAGAGAAACAAAATAGTCCAGAAAATGCTGAACCATTCCAATTATATCTTCTCCATTATTTTCCATCATCATAGTTTGTAATAATTACGAGGACTAAGATTTAAGAGACCCCTTTCCAAAGAAAGCTTCTATTGCCAAATTTCAAAGTAGTTCTGTATTTAAACCATCCGTTCCACCCTCATTTCCGTACTGCTGAAGGTACAAAGCAAAAAGTAAGCAAAGAGCTTAATTGCCAGTCATGAAAAAGTTTCATCAGTACCGGGAGTCACTGCAGTGAAAAAAGTAATTAATCACTTGAGCATCCAACGTTTTCCAAGGCCACTTGCAGGAGTTCTTCAAAATGAAAGTAAGAACTAATTAAAGTTGACCGACAAGCATATAAAGCGTCTTTTCTTCTTCAGCCAGCTCTCCGCAAATGTTGTTTACCTCTGGCAGAGTCAGTGGGAGGTTCAAAAAAAAATGGAAACAGGAGAATAGAAAAAAACAAACAGAAAAGCAGAATAAATCCCAAAGATCTTGGAAGCTCAGAAGCCATGGTCATCTCAGAGATTTCAAAGGAAAGAAGAAAAAATGGATAGGTGGCAGGCCATCCCTTGCAGGCAGATGACAAAGCCTCTCTCCATTCAGCCTGATACATAGTTCAGGAAGGTCTCTCCCGGGAGTTCATCCAGGGGTCCTCCAGACTTTTTCAAGACTGGAATCTCCTCAGACTCACCCCCATCGGGGGAGGCGGGCAAGCCCTGCTTTCGCATTCCAATCTCTCATCTTGTTGATAAGAGATAATTAGACCAAATGGTAGTGAAAGCTCCCGGCAAGTAGTTTGTCGGTTGCTTCCCAGTGGGATGCCATCTTGCTCTCCTCTGTCCTAGATTCTGGTATTCAGTGGTATACTGTCCTGAACATGAGATCCGAGTTCAGAGTTTACAGCAATTAGGGCCACTCTCACTGTTCTACTTATATGAATGGGAAGAGACTCCTATGCATTGCAATGAAAGGAAAAAAATATTTTTAAACAATATTTAAAAACAATAACAACAATAAACCCTACAAACTTGGGGCTGCCTGGAGGAAGTTGATGTCATACCTGCCATGCCCCCAGACCCATTTTGGGGTGCACTGGAACCCCCCCCCCAAAGGTGGGGAATGGGGCATTCTCAAATCCCCATTATTCCCTATGGGAGAAATACAAAAATTGAAACAAATCTTTAGGAAACCATTAATAATCACAGGAGTATCCGATTGCTTTAGCGTTCAGTGGGTGGTAGGCATGCCTAGGTGCCTACAACACACCCTCAGTTTGTGCCCTTAGGTGATCTACATAGGAATAATAGGCCAGTTTGAGTTCCCATTATACCCTATGAGAAAAATAAATAAAAACTCAAGAAATCATTAAATAGCACAAGAGTGTCCGATTGCTTTAGGGTTTGGGTGGTAGTTGGCATCCATGGTTGCTTACCACCCAACCCAGTTCTGGAAGCTTTAACCAGTTTGAACCAGTTCGAATAAAACCGGGCTTTTTTTGGTTCAAACTCGGACTCGTATTGCCGATTCAATGCCCTGTTTGGTTCAGGTTTGAATCTTTGAACCGAACTGGTTCAAATTTGGACCTGTTTGCATATCCTTATTGGAGACTGCAGATAAGCTAAATGAGTTCTTTGCATCTGTCTTCGTGGCAAAAGATAATGAGCGAATGTCCATGTCTGAACTGAGCTTCTCAGGGATGGAGGCTGAGGCAAGTAAAGGTGGCAGGATATGACGTTCTAAACTGCTGGGAAATATGAAACATTAACAGATCGCCAATGTCAGATGGCATCCATCTGAAGGTTATTAAAGAACACAAATGTAAGATTGCTGTTCTCCTTGCATGATGTGTGTGTGTGTGTGTGTATGTGTGTGTGTAGGGGGAAGATTCTCATCTCATTGCAGGGGAGGGGTCAAAAGGCCTTTAGCTCCAGGCTCCAAAATTACATAGGCGCATCTGGTAATTGTGTATGGGCAAACAAGCTGCACCATGGACAAATTGCGGTGAGCAGCGGTTTTGCTAGAATGCAGCACTTGAAGTGGGACAGGGGAATTTCTCCCTCGGTGAGGTGAAGGCGCTTCAGAGATCAATGGCATAGAGCTCATCAACCTTTTCTGAGTCTCACTTCAAAGATTATAGCAGACACATCTTTTCAGAAAACGAAGCCTCAGAAGTCCAGTATTCCCTCTAACAGGGATTCCTCGTTGTTGTTGACTACAACTCCCAGCATCCCCAGCTTCAGTGGCTTTTGCTTGGGTGTTATGGGAGTTATAGTCAACAACATCTGGGAATCCTTGTTAGAGGGAACATGCTCAGAACTCTCCCCCCCCCGCTCACAAAGGGGCACTAGTGAATTGAAGCAGAGAAAATGTGGTTAGCCATGGCAGAACTTAAATGGGCATCCTTGTGTGCTCCTCCATGCGTTCCTCCAATGCGCTCCTCCATGCGCTCCTCCTCCTGTGTGTTCCTCCATGCAGAAGGAGCTTCCTCTACAAACAAGTCATCTGCTATCCCCGCCCCAGAGGCACAAACCTTGGATGTGACAGTGACCACTTTTATGACAATACCTTTCAAGGCAAAAGAAGGGGAAATGATACTTGTGTTCCTTTTTTTTTTTTTTTTTGGTCTTTTTATCAGTCTTTCAAGGACATTTTTATTCCTTCTAATAGAAAAGGCTGTTACATTTTAGTTGTTAATGGGAACAAGGTATTAAATATTCCTCTCTTCCCAGTTGTGGAGTTGACAGTCCAGCTGCTGGAGTCTGGAGATTTAGATTTTCTATGATTGGATATAATTTTTACTTTCAAAATTGCATGCGATCTGAGTTCTTTAGCAAATGTTCCACCCTTTCAAAACCCTCCTGCCTGTCCCACAAAATGGGACAACCCAGGGGCAATAGCAATAGGTTTAGATGCCATTGGAAAAGGGAACATTGGAGACTTGTGGTATTTTTTAAAATGGTCAGTTTTTGTACCTGACATTTTCCAGTTGCTGCCTTTCCTGAAAAGTCCCTTTCCCTCAAGTGTGAGGGACTTAATGTTTCACTTGGGTCCCAATTCTTTCCTTTCTCCTCAGCCTACTTGAAAGGCCTTCGTGGCTACCATTAAAAATGGAATCAGGTACCTGATGTGTTGTGGCACATAGTCAGTCTAATGTGTGTAGTCAGTCTGTCGCCTCCATGCTGCCCCCAGTTGGTGTGTTCCTTGCTTTGATAAGCCGGTGCTGGGGAGTAACAGGGACCTGGTTCCTTGGGTGAGTTTTGCTCAAGGGGCACCTTCTCTGTGGTTCCAGGAAAGGCTCTAGGTGCTCTTGCCTGCCCAGATCCTGCTCAGTGCCCAAACCTGGGTTCTGCACCTCAGCAGTGGGTACCAGAAACATTGATCCAGTTCCAGCAACCTAGACCCAACCGACTCTTCCCTCTCTGAGTTCAGGTCCTCTTTCACACACTTGTGAGGTCTTTTATTTATTGTTTGTTTGTTTGTAAATTTTCATCCCACTCTTCCTCCAAGAAGCCCAGAGCAGCAACATGCTTGTGTTTATCTTCACACCAACCCTGTGAGGTAGGTTAGGCTGCGAGATAAGAAAGTGGCCCAGGGTCACCCAATAGTTTCATGACTTAAAGGGGATTTGAACTTGGGTCTCCCCTGACCTGCTCCAAAACTCTTACCACTATGCGAAACAACAACAACGATAATACACTGGCTCAGTTTATATCTTTTAAATGCATCATAGATGCTCTACCACGGACCTATGATGAAAACCTACTTGCATCTATTGCTGTGATTGTGTTTTCATCCAGTCAAATAGTATGGGCTAGAAATTGAGAACAACCGTAAATAATGACATGCTGGGAAAGAATGAAATGAAGCTGTAAATTTGAAGCTAGTTATTTGAACCACTCTTTTTTTTTTTTAAAGCACACACAATTGCAGATATTGGGCAAATTTCCCAAGTGGGCTTATATGAAGACATTAATCTGCATTTCTCCTGCTTATCGAGTTTGAATGGCCCACCATTCAGGGCTTCATGGTGGAATCAAAATAAGGAAGTACTAGGGAGCAAGAGGTTGCTGGTTCAAATCCCAGCTGGTATGTTTCCCAGGCATCATCTCATACTGCACAGGAGGAGGCAATGGGAAAACCCTCCTGTATTCTACCAAAGACAACCGCATGGCTCTGTGGTCGCCAGTAGTCAACACCGACTCAACAACACAACAACTAGGCATATAAGCGTGCCCAGAAGATTGGAATGGTGTTCTGTGGTTGAGTTGAAATGGAGGGGGAGATTTCTACTTTACTTGAAATGGAGGGGGAGATTTCTCCCTCAGTGAGATGCAGGTCTTTCCTAGATCAATCACACCAAACACTTCATCCCTTCCTGACTCTCACTCCAAACATGACAGCAACTGCACCACTTCAGAAAGCCAAGCCTCAAAACTCTCCTCCGCCTACTTCTGACAAGGCGGCATATTGTGGTCAAGAAGACAAAAAGGAAAGGGAAAAAACTGGCTATGGCAGAAATAAGACAGGCACCCAAGCTTGCGGTTCTGTGGCTTCAACTGTGAGGCCGATTATTTCCTGAGCTGTTGGAGTGAAAACGATGCTTCACTGGTCCATCAAGAGTTTGGCTGACCCAGAAACCTTTCCACAATACTCTCTTAAAAGCCAAGGCATTCTCATTCCCACAATCTCATGTGCCTCCTTTGGCTATAAGTGGCCTAGGCAAAGATTCCACAAATACTTTCTTCCATTCTGAACGGTTATATTTTGTACTTTAATTTCAAATCAAATCTTCTGTAATCCCCACCATTCCTGCCTATAAACATGGAAAGCAATTCTTTGCCTGGTCTCAGACCATGTTTGCACAAAGAGAAATGGGAAGCCAAAGGACCGTGATGCTCTTTTATCCAGAATGGCATGCAAATGCAGAGGGGGCTTCCTCTATAAATTAGTCACACTCTGTCCCTGCCCCAGAGGCACAACCCTGTGTGTGAGAGTCACCACTTTCCACTCAATCCCTCCCAAGACAAAAGAAAGCAAAAATGATATTAGGGCTTTATTTTGTTTTGTTTTTGGCAATCTTTCAAGGTAATGCTTCCTCTTCCAAATGAAAAAGATGCATAGCTCTAAATTGTTGATGTGTATGAGGTGTCATTAAAGTATCTCTATTTGCAGATGTCCAATCATCCGTCCAGCTGGTGGAGTCTGGAGGAGATGTAAAAAGGCCCGGAGACTCCCTCCGTCTCACTTGTCGAGCCTCTGGGTTCACCTTCAGCAGCTATGAGATGAGCTGGGTGAGGCAGGCTCCTGGAAAAGGCTTGGAATGGGTGGCATATATAAGTTCAGGATCAAGTAGCATTTACTACTTGGATGCAGTTAAAGGTCGCTTCACGATCTCCCGGGATAATTCCAACAGCCTGCTGCATTTGCAAATGAGCAATCTAAAAGCTGAGGACACCGCTGTGTATTACTGTGCAAGAGACACAGTGAGAGGAAGTGAATCTGAAGCCAGGCAAAAACCCTCTTTTGATCCTTTCAGTCTCTCTGCATTATGCCAAAGGGAAGTGATTGTTCCATCCTGTGTTCCAGTGTTGCCTGTTAAAAAGCCATAACACCAGTGGGTCTTGGAGGTACACCAGCATCAGGAACTCTTTGTATCGATATGCTGGTCTGACCCCACGGCATGTGGACATCCATAGAGGGGAAAGGCAAGAATGGGCAATTGCCTCAGGTGGCCTCATTGGGGGCAACATAATGCATCTCCACTTCTCCTCCAGCAAAAACCACCACCTCTGCGTGCTTCCAGACACTCTGCCCTAGGCACAGTATTCTTTTCTCACAGCAGCTTTCACAGTGTTCCTTTGGCACTGGTTGTGCCTGGGCCCTCAGCCTCTCTACATCTCATGCTGAAGGGAAGGGGAGGGGTGTGTGTGTGTGTGTGTGTGTGTGTGTGTGTGTGAGAGAGAGAGAGAGAGAGAGAGAGAGAGAGAGAGAGAGAGAGAGAGAGAGAGAGAGATGGGGGGAAGAGAAGCTAGCAGTGTTGGAAAAGAGAAGCTAGCACCAGCGAGTTTCTAATCACATCTATTTAGCAATAAGCAACAGCTCTGGGATGTATCCACCGCTGGTGGGGAGGGAGCATTCTGAGGAGCATCATTATATTGGCATGGTAGTGCCAGTTTAGTTAAGATGAGGAGTTGTTCCCACTGGCAGCTCCAACCGCATTCTGAATCAATGTGCACACACTAGCATGCACACACCTGAACTACATCCCCTGTATCAGATGCAGAGAGATGTAGTCAGTATCAGAAAGCTCCGTCCCTCTCCTGATACTTGCCCATTGGCGCTTCATTCAAGCACTGGCAGAGAAAGAACTCCCCAGCTAGCGCTTGAACAAAGTATCGAGAGAGGGATGGAGCCACCCCTCTTCCCAATACAGACCAGCCATGCGCCTCTGATCAAGGGGGAACTGCCTTCCCTTAACCCCTTCAGCACTGGGAGGGGAGGGGAGCTGGTCTTGTGGTAGCAAGCATGACTTAGCTTACCCTTAGATAATCAGGGTCTGCCCTGGTTGCATATGAATGGGAGACTAGATGTGTGAGCACTGTAAGATATTCCCCTTAAGGGATGGAGCTGCTCTGGGAAGAGCGTCTAGGTTCCAAGTTCGCTCCCTGGCATCTCCAAGATAGAGCTGAGAGAGACTCTTGTCTGCAATCTTGGAGAGGTTGCTGCCAGTCTGTGTGGACAATACTGAGCTAGATGGACGAGTGGCCTGACTTGGTATATGGCAGCTTCCTATGTTGCTATGTTCCACTGCCCCTACAATTTGTCCCTTTTTTCTAAAGCCTTCTAATAGAGACGAGTATAGAATAATTTGGTCCGTAAACCACTTCCAAAACCTGACCACTGAAACGACCTCCCTCCAAGTGCTGCCAGACTCTGTCCTCAACAAAGCAACAGAAAAAGTCCACACACATTGGAAGAAACTCCTCATGGCTTAAGACAGTGCTAAGGGGCAGAAGGAAAGATCTGGAAAAATGCTTCCCCTAGCAGAAAACCAGTTCCCGGTGGCGGCATTGAGGTTTAACAGTAGACAGGAATTGTATCTTGCTGATTGAATCAATGGCACCTTTGAGAGGAAATTGATGATCTTCTCTGTTTGAAACCACAAGGAAGACAGAACACAAACAGATTTCAATGAGAAAAGGAAGTGACATTTAACTATTGTTTGAAGCATTTTGATTGCTGGAAGAATCTGAGTGTGTGTGGGGGGGGTTAATTCCCACCATAGGGTAAGTGTTCATGGACAATCATCCAATGCCCATCTATATATTATGCCCTGGATATCAATATTCATTTATAAGCGAGTACAGGATGAGGAAACCACCTTAAACGGCACAGTGGAAAAATGCTTGACTAACAAGCAGAAGGTTGCCGGTTCAAGTCCCCACTGGTATGTTTCTCAGACTATGGGAAATACCTATATCAGGCAGCAGTGATATAGGAAGATGTTGAAAAGCATCATCTCATACTGCTCAGAAGATAGCAATGGTAAACCCCTCCTGTATTCTACCAAAGACAACCACAGGGCTCTGTGGGCACCAGGAGCTGAAATCTACTTGATGGCACACTTTACCTTTACAGGATGAGGAAACAAAGAGAAAGAGGTAGAAGGGAGGGACCTGGCTGAATTATGAACATGGAGACAGCAAAACATACATTTGAAATTCACTATAGTATATTTAAGCTTGTGGAACCTACCTACATTGTCAGTCCAGGATTTTAGGATTTCCTGAACCAAGGTATGGTCAGATATACTAAGATTTCATTCCTCAGATTTGAAACTAGAGATGTGACTTTCAAATCAAATTTGAATCGATTTGAGTCAGATTTTAAAAATTTGATTCAAATTTGAATCTAATTGTCCTTTTAAAGGATTATTCGAATCAAATCTGAATTATTCAAATCACCCAGATTCAATTTGAATTCAAATTGATTAGCATATCCCTGTCTGAAACAAGCATTCACAACAAAAGAAAACCTTCTGCATTTTTGGCTAAGTGGAGTGTCTGTGATTAAGACAATGGCAAATGTGATTAATCATATATATTTTCTGCTGCCTTCTGATGGAATTCCAAATGTAGTTAAATACTGTTTTGCCCTTCAGAGGCCCCTATGAACTATATCAACAAATAAAAGCCTTCTTGGTATGGCCTGTCATTCTCATCTATTCCAACCAACTTTCATCCTTTTGGGAAAACCTTCAAATGTACCAGTATAAAGGCTGACCTGATCCTCCATCAGACTTCCATTTGTAATAAGGGCCCTCCATTTCCCAAGGTGCTTGATCACACATACAGGAGCCTAAGCACATTTGGGTATATAGGCTCCATGAACGTGAATGGAAGTTTGAAGCAATGCCAGTGATACTTCACACGTGTTCTTCCCTGCTCCCTCAGATACATCTAAGGATTGGCAGAAAAGGATTCTCACCATGGCCTGGAACAGCAATAGCATGTGTTTGTTCATATGACAAAGAGACCTGTTTGATGCAAAAGATTGCATCTGGAATCTTGAAACCCAGACTGGTACAAAAACAAAGTAGCATTTCAGCTCTCTATCTCCCATCACAACCACCATTATGCTGTGATACAACTGTGGCTATTATGGTTGTACATACTCAAATAACCTTTTCCTATGAAGGCATCCCTCTTAAAGGTAAATGTTTACCCATTTCAAAGGAGACCACTTTAAAGATGATAGCTTCTGTTGGTTTTGTGACCCTTGCTGATTGAACCTGGACCAATCTTGCCGTATATACCCCTTTGTACACTTCATGCAAATGAGTTCCAGGGCTGGCTGACTTTAAAGGAGAGCCACAGGCAGAGGATGAATGGTTAGTTCAAAGGCTTTGCTAAATTCTGACTTCATCACAGGTCTTGCAGGGAATTTTCAATTCCAGCGAACAGAGACATGACACTGAAAATCTTATTAACTTTCTTATTCATCTCTCCAGCATGTAAGAGGGACTCATAATCATCCTTCAATGATACCATTTATTCCCACAGCAATTTTAACTTCTCTGTATTTCTCCCCTTGATGCAGGTGTTTCTTCCCAAATTACTCTTCTGGAATCTGGTGGAGGTGTAAAGAAGCCAGGAGAGACTCTGCGATTGACCTGCACAGTATCTGGATATTCTCTAACAAGCTATGGTGTGCAGTGGGCACGCCAGCCACCAGGAAAAGGGCTGGAATGGGTGGGAGGAATCTGGAATGATGGAAGAGCTTTCTATAGCAGCAGTCTCCAAAATCGGGTCACCGTTACTAGAGACACCTCAAAAAGCCAAGTATCCCTGCAGCTGAACAGCCTGAAGCCTGAAGACACTTCTATGTATTACTGTGCAAGATACACAGAGAGCAAAGTCCTCCCAGAGGCAGACCAAAAACTTGCCTTCTGGAGACCAAACATCCTTTATGGCGGAGTAAATGCAACAGCTGGAAACAGGGTTGTCTTTCTGATGGTTCATTTCCTTGGCCAACAGTGCATGAAACCTCAGAGTCTGACCACGCAGGGAACAACCGACCGAATCTGTTAAAATAGGACCTCCTGGGACCTCTGCTAAAGCAATCATTTTTCTTCTTCTTAATATGACTCTCTTGATAAGTTACATAGCCAATCCCAGCCCATCGGAGGTCAGATCTTCACCATTTATTTCCAGGAATAATTCCAAGAATTTGCTGTCTCTGCAGATGAACAATCTAGAAGCTGACGACACCACTCAATATTACTGTGCAAGACGCACAGTGAGAGGAAGTGAATCTGAAGCAGGGCGGCAGGGGGACCCGTTTCATCCTGACAACCTGTCATGCTAGTTCATCTGCAGTATGCTAAAAGGACTGCTAAAAATGCCAATACGCCAAAGACTAATGCTTGGGAGGGTTGCAATGAAGGCCTTGGGAAAGACATTTAGATGCTGTGACATGTCTAAACCTACACAAATTAGAATAGTTCGGACCATGGTTTTCCCTGTGACACTCTATTGATGTGATAGCTGGACTTCGAAGAAACAAGATCGAAAAAGTATTTACGCTTTTGAACTTTGGTGCTGGAGAAGACTTTTGAGGAGACCATGGACAGCCAGGAAAACAAACAAATGGGTCCTAGAACAAATCAATCCAGAATTTTCACTTGACACACAAATGACCAGGCTCAAACTATCATACTTTGGACACATAATACGAAGACCCAGCTCCCTTGAGAAGTCCATAATGCTGGGAAAAGTTGGCGGAAAGAGAAGAAGAGGACGACCAGCAGCAAGATGGATGGACTCTATTACAACAGCAAGGAATGCACCACTGAGAGACCTTAAAGGCCAAGTTGAAAGCAGATCATCCTGGAGAGAATCTATCTATATGGTCACTAAGAGTCGACGCCGACTTGACGGCACTTAATCAATCAATCAGTCATGCTAAAAGGAAGTGATGGTCCAATCCTGTGCTCCAATTATGCTTCCTGGAAAGCCATAGGACCAGTGGGTCTTGAGGATATGCTGGAATCAGGAACTCTGTGTATGGATATGGTGGTCTAATCTCACTGCGTGTGGACTTCCATGGGTGGAGGAGCCAAGAATGGACAATGACCTTAGGCAGCCCCATTGGGTATCCCAGCCAAAACCCACCACCATCTCTGCATGCCTCCCCTGCCCAGGTCCTGCCCTCTTCCTCCATGCCACCTGCCTCAGTGCTCATTTGGCTGTGATGGCAGCCTCGACTCTCAGTCTATGAAGACTCTCAGCACTATGAAATCAGGATCAGAAGCTCTCTCGCTCTCTGGCCTGAATCACCTCTGCTGTGGAGAATTGAAGAGGGTTTGTTCTAAAGAACATCTTATACTCTAAATGGATCTGTGAGTTTTCCCCACACAGCTAAGGGTTTCGGGTTCCCTGCAGACCCTAAATTTTGAACACAAAATGTAACCCCCAAATTTAAGAAAAGTATCAAAGTTTATGAAACAAGCAATTGGCGACGGCAAAAAACTGAACAAGTTATGAACCTTGGGGAACTCTGCAAAAAGGGATTATTGGTTGCTGTTGAAAATGTGTATGGGATAGAAGAAAGACTTGGAAAACTCTGGTCCACACTAGGGATGTTTATGGAACCAGGCAGCCCGGTTCGGTTTGAATCTGTACCAGATTCAAGGCACCCCCAGGTGGCTCGGTTCAGGCTCGAACAAGCCGGGACCTGCTCGAGGGCTTGATGGTCATACATGTAAAGGAGAATCTGGCCAGGGTTCCCATTTACAAGTAAAGGGCTTTAGTGGGAAGAGAAAGAGGAAACGTTCCCCCTTCTACCTCCCCAAACACGCTGTTGTTCAGTGGGATGAGAGGGTGACCACAGCGACTGCAGGATGCAGGCTGTGGTGGGGGGAATGAGGGTAAAGTTCCCCTTTTTACCTTTCAAAATACACCATTGTGTGTTGGGATGGGGAGCGGGGAGGTGTCGAGAGTTCCTTCCAGTTCCCTGCCTTCCTCCCAAATGACAACGCGGGCTGGTTTCTGGCCTGTTTTGGACCTCTATGTGCACACACCTCTCCCCAAAGCTGCTGCAGCCGCTGCTCCATCCCACTGAGCAGCGGCATGTTTTTGAAGGTAAAAGGAGGGACTTTTCCCTTGCTCCCCCCCCATAAAGTAAAGTTGTGCCATTGAGTCGGTGTCGACTCCTGGCAACCACAGAGTCCCATTGTATTCTTTGGTAGAATACAGGAGGGGTTTACCATTGCCATCTCCCGTGCAGTATGAGACAATGATGCCTTTCAGCATCTTTCTATATCGCTGCTGCACGATATCGGTGTTTCCCATAGTCTGGGAAACATAAAGGTAAAGGTAAAGTGTGCTGTAAAGTTGATTTTGACTCCTGGAGACCACAGAGCCCTGTGGTTGCCGTTGGTAAAATACAGGAAGGATTTACCATTGCCATCTCCCGCGCAGTATGAGATGATGCCTTTCAGCATCTTCCTCTATTGCTGCCGCCTGATATAGTACCAGCAGGGATTCGAACTGGCAACCTTCTGCTTGTTAGTCAAGCATTTCCCCGCTGCGCCACTTAACATACCAGCGGGGATTCGAACCAGCAATCTCTTCCTCCCTAGGCAAGTTATTTCCCTGCTGCGCCATTAGGTGGCACTCCACCCACCATAGCCCTTTACAAATATGGCCCTTGACCCAGTTTGCGAGTGGGGGGCTTGGCTCGGCCCACCACCGGACTGAGCCCCCCTCCCCAGTTTGCACCTCCATGTATTACTGTGCAAGAGACACAGAGATAAAAATCCTATCAGAGGCAGAGCAAAAATGAGCCTTCTGGAGACCAAACATCCTTTATGGTCTCCAGAAGGCTCATGGCATAGCAAACACACTAGCTGGAAACAAGACTGACTCTCTACTACTTCCTTTGCTCATTCACTAGTGCACGAAACCCCAGACCACTTAGGAAGCAGCAAACTGTATCTGTGAAGCCAGCAGTGGGAAGATATTTTTATAAATATAGTGAGTCTCCATGGGTCGGTCTCAAAGGACCTCTTTGACCTTTGTGTATAACAACCAGTGGCTAACAAGAACTATTACTAGATGGTCATAATATGATCTAACATTGCCAGACTGAGACCTACACTGATGGAAAGCAGATTATCTCCTCACCAGAGTCCCACTTTCACCCTCATGTACACACATTGAAACTTCATACTTTAATACTTTCATAGTTTGCAAACTTAAAGGGAGATTTCACCATGCCCAGACACCACTACCACCACAGGTGATCCAACTATCTATATTGGTTCCCCCAAATCTGACACTTGTAAATCACTGCCCCAATTTTGTCCTTATTTTTGCCTTTTGGAGACACTTTGTTCATGAAAGACAAGTGAATTGCTTGAGTTGTCAGTCTTCAAAATGCAACATCCTCCCCAGAATCTCAAGAATATGCATCACATATCTTGTGCATATGCATGTAAATGAGTGTGCAACTCTAAATCCTCTTCCATCTGATAATTGTTAGAAGTGTATCCCTCTTTTCCTCAGCAAAATGTTGAAGGAAATAGACTTAGATCATCTGCTTTAGCTATCTGTATTCTGGATGAACATACAGTAAGAGAGCTGCCTTACACTGAGTCAGACCCTTGATGCATCTAGCTCACTATTGTCTACACTGACTGGCAGTGGTTCTCTAATGTTACAAGCAGGAGTCACTCCCAGCCTTACCTGGAGATGCCAGGGAGTGAACCTGGGACCTTCTGCATTCAAGCAGATGTTACTTTAAAAAAGAGAGAGAGAGAGAGTTCAGTAGACAAAGAGGTAATCCACACAATCAAAAGTTGTGTTCTACCCAGGTGTGTGCTCCCAATTTTTGATTGTGTGGAAGCAAGGGAGGAGGAAAAGCTACACAGGTTTTCCTCCTCTGTTGCTTCCACACAACCAAAAATTGGGAGCACACACAGCTCCCAAACCCTGGTAGAACAGTTTTGGATTCTGCAAATGATCTTTATGACTGAAAAACAGAATTTGTAGTATCTATCTATAGCTATCTATCTATATTTCTCTAAGGCGTACTCAGTGCTAATCCCATGCGTGGCAACTCTCACGAGTTTTTGTGAGCAAGGGGAGGGGAGGAAGGCAAGTGGCCAGTGAGAGAGAGAAGCAGCCAGGCTGGCTGCTGGGCAGCAAAAGAAAGTGGCAGCCAGGCCAGCTGCCCAGCAGCAAGAGAAAGCGGCTGCCAGGCCACCTGGCCTGGCAAGAGGAACATAGGAACATAGGAAGCTGCCATATACTGAGTCAGAGCATAGGTCCATCTCACTCAGTATTGTCTACACAGACTGGCAGTGGCTTCTCCAAGGCTGCAGGCAATAATCTCTCTCAGCCCTATCTTGGAGATGCTGCCAGGGAGGGAACTTGGAACCTTCTGCTCTCCCCAGAGTGGCTCCATCCCCTGAGGGGAATATCTTGCAGTGCTGCTCACACTTCTAGTCTCCCATTCATATGCAACCAGGGCAGACCCTGCTTAGCTAAGGGGACAAGTCATGCTTGCTACCACAAGACCAGTTCTCTTCCCAAGACCAGCTCTCTTTTCACACAAAGCGGCGGCCAGGCCGGCTGTCGGGGGAGAAGGAACTGGGGCTGAAGGGAAGGGGGGAAGAATGGCTGAAGGGATGGGGGAGGAGACAGGGAGACCCAGGGGCACTGATGCTCTGCGCCAGGTCAGCTAGTTTGTAATAAATAAGAAACTGACTAAAGGACCCACTGATAGTACTTTATAAATAGTTATTAATGTCAATGATAATATTTCAGATTCTGGGTGATCCACCGGTGGGAGGTCACTGATATAACCACAACCAAGAAGAATCTCTTCCAGATGACTCGAGCCAATAAACCAAGCTGCACGTGGCAAATTGTTCCTCCTATCCTTTCTAAACAAAAAACAAAAAATTCTGCTAACTAGGATTCCCATCTTCTCAAAATTTGTTTTTGGTCCCTTATTGTTTTTGGACCCTTATTTGGCCCCGCCCCCTCCTAGGTGGGCAAATGTATGCAAAAGCCAGAGCACTTCCTCTTCCTACTTAAACCCTCAGAGCCTCCCACCTCACCCAGATTTCCTGACCAGGAACGCAGAGTCCATCCGAGATCCAGCTCCTCTCTCAGCTATGCCCTCCTTATGCCCAGTGCTCCTGGCCCTGGCTGCCTCCTCCTTATGTGTGTTGAGTTTTGCCATTTAATTCTAAGCTGTGCTATCTTTTCATTGGAATGTTGCTTTTCCTAGCTTGACTCCCCCACTGCCACCCGCTTTCTTCCCCTGCCAGGTGCCCTCTCACAACAGGTGTTTGTGACCCAATCAAAGTCAGTGTTGAAAGAACCTGGAGAATGCTATAAACTGACTTGTGCAGTCACTGGGTTTGATGTGAACAGTTACGGGATGATATGGATCCGGCAGAAACCCGGCAAAGGCTTGGAATGACTTGTTTACTATTATACCACTGGTGGCAAATATCATTCTTATGCAATCCAAGGGAGATTCACTGCTTCAACAGACAGCTCCAACTTCTACCTGCAAATGAACAGCCTGAAAGAAGAGGACACAGCCATGTATTACTGTACAAGGAACACAATGCAAGAGATCCCACTAGATCTCAGACAAAAAGCCATCACTGCATGAATTTTAGAGATAAATGACCAGAGAGGGCAGCAGAAAGCTATAGATCAGGAATGCAAGGCAGAAGAATTATCCCCAAGGTATAGTATAATACCATATTTATTAGTACCCTAGACAATAGCTGTCATAACCCACTTCCAGCTTGTTGAGGGTTGCCGCAGAGTCTTCATTCAAAAGCCTTCCATTCTTTTCATAATCAGAAGCGCTGTTCCCAATGGAACTTGGAGCACAAATCCAAGGGCCCCACTAGCTCCAGGAATCTCCTCCCCACACTGCCGGCGCACAGGTGCCAATTTGGAGATTCCTCCCTGGTGCAATGCCTCCCCCACTCAAGCAGCCTAGGGAGGCTCTCTGGGGCCTGCAGACAGGCCATTTCTCCTGAAAAGTGGGTGTAACTGACTGCCCAGGCTTCTTTGAACACAAGAAGGACAGCCATGGCAGCCAATTGCTTTTCTGAAGGGGAGCAGTTTATTCCCCTTAATTCCAGTTTGTGCAAACTTCACGAGATGGTGGAGGCAATGGACCCTCCCTCATTTGGGTGAGTAATAAACACTTCAAACCGAGGGTTCATTCCAAAGGTTGGGGGTGATATTGGAATGCGATTGGGTCTGGGAACCATGGTTCCAACCATTCCTGGGGTTCCAATCATGCTTCAGGTTCCCCATGACGTCCGAAGCAGGCCAGTGGGAAGAGGCCAGATAAAAACCTTTCTTTGCTTCTGGCACCTCTCCAAGATGAGTCGGCTGTTTCGATTGTGTCAATAAATTCAATGAAAGGGGAGCAACCATCAGTCCCACATTCCAACTATCAGCCCCAATCTTTGGATATCATTTGGTTTCTTTTTTAGTTTACAGACTTAAATGAAACAATATTGCATTAAATCCAGATTCTGTAACTAATGCTATTCACTTGTTACTTCCCCAAGAAATGGTAAATTCCAGGGGCAGCACTGCTGGGTTGATTTTCCATTGTATATGGGAGCACTGGAGACTTACAGTATCTTTGTAATAGCTACCCTTCTGCAAATATAGACAGACACTGGACACACTGCCATTTCTGCACTGCTTCATAGGTGATGTTACCTGGAGCGGCATCCACCATTTCCCTCACCCTTACAGCCAGGGATGTGAGGCTCTCCCGGAATGTCTGCTTTATTCCTGTTTCCATTTGCAATACTACATACACTTCTGCTACTGTTCAATCTGTTCTTCTTAACAAACAACTTCTAATCAAGCATAGAAGCAGAGCTCATTGGAAGTATACAGAATCTCCTTTTGAATCACTCTTTTTTTCAGAGTGAGGACTCAGCTCTTCAACGCCTTGAGTGATGGACATAGGAAGAGAGCATTGCCTTTTGCTTCCACACAACTGGGATTAGCTCAGTATTAAAACAAACTAAAGGAATAACTGACGATCACCAATGGCGCTGACCATTTTGTGTCGGAAGCAAATACACATGTTTTGAAAAAAGACCATTTATTATATGAAAGGATTCTGCAGGCATGAGTGGGTTTTGGTTTTTTTTAAAAAGTTGATACATTTTCCTTCTCACCAGTAGAGGGAAGCAGTCACCTATCTAAATCCCAGGACCAAACCAGATGTGGCAAGGGCATGCACATGTCTTTACTCACACCTGCCCATCGCCTGTCCAAAGCATGTCAACTTTTACAACTGCAGGTCTGCATGCAGTGGGAGGGCAGAACATTTTTAGCCTCGCCATATTGTTGTGTGTTGCTGGAAGCAATTTTATCCCCAGAATCAAAGCCAGGATGGGAGAAAAACTAAAGTGTGGAGGAAAGGGTTCATCTCTCTAGTGCAGCTATTGATCCTGGGGAGTTAAGGTGTGGATGGGAGGGTTCATCTCTCTAGTGGATGAACTCCATTGGCTTGTAGGAAGACGACTCTCCGCAGAGGCACCCCAAAACATCCACTTGGGACCTTGATTGATTGATTAAGTGCCGTAAAGTCAGTGTCGACTCTTAGATACCACATAGATAGATTCTCTCCAGACTTGGGCCCTTACTTGGGCAGTAAACCTACATCTGGGCTTTACTACTTCAGATGGCAACTGAGGATTCCCTGGCAAGAGGTGGAGCAAATTTAGTGGTGGCCCTGGGACAGCCCGTTGCTCCCCTGCGCTAGCCAAGCCATACCCCCTGGAGACACCTGCTGGCACATAAGTTGTGGCCAGCACTAGAAGTGGGGGACATGTAGCCCCTCACCCACTCACAGCCAGCACTTTATTCAACAGCTGGGTGCTTGCTTGCTTTCTGTCACTCAGGGAAGTGCCTCGGGCTCTCATCTAGTAATCACTTCTTCCACCAGCTTGGTGAAGGAGGCTGGCAAGGGGGTTCTCTGGAGGATGTGAGGGGACATCATGGCACCCCACAGATCCCGGCAAACCAGAGATATTTGATACCACGAACACTCTAACATTGTTTAAGTTTTCACTCCACACAGAAAAAGAGTGTGACGGTGGAAGCAATCTAGCCTAGCCTTCTCTATGACATTGCATGACACTGTAGGGATGGATTTTTAGATCTATATGGAGGATTGTTCAGTCATCCTGAAGCTTAAAATGATACAACCAAAGCTCAGGTATCTGCCCTTCATTGAGAGTTAGACCTGAACATCTATGAGTCAATGGAAGAGTCACGATGTGGCCCCTGGGCCTTGTCCTTTGAAGCCTAACTCCCTGCCCCACTGTATAATGGATGGGAGGTACTGAAAACAGAAGAAAAGGGAGTGACATTTTACTGAAGGAGGAAATGACTGGATTGGGATAATCTGAAAAGAAAACCCCCAAACACCCCCCAAATCAACAAAAAATGTATTTTTCCCCATATAAACACCTAGTCTGCCAAAAAGACCTGACTGACTGAAAAGCTTGCATCCAGATCTTTAAATGCAGACTGATGCAAAAAAGATAGTATCCCAGATGTCTGTCTCCTATCTCCTTGATTATTCTTTGTTATAAATGTAGCAACTTAAAGAGGCACTTCACATGATTAGCGTGAAGTGCCTCGAGGTGGTTTTCAGGGAGAGCGGGCTTAGCCCACTCTCCCCACAGACAATCACCTGCTTTGCCCCGGGCAGCCGGACCACCCACATGATTACTGGCTCTGTCTGGGAGGATCAGGGTCTGCTTGGCCCCCAGAAGTTCTGGGGGGGACCCCAAGCCTGGTAGGCTGCTTGTAGCCTCCAGATCAGGGTTCTACTCATGTGTCGCCCGGCACTGCACCAGCACACAAGCAAAAAAAGGGGGGGTTAACGGAATGCTCGCTCCATTAACCTCATTTAAGGGGAGAGGGAATTAGGCGGGCTAGCTGACTTGGAACCACAGGGTTCCCTTAGCCTGCTTTCTGGTGATCCTCAGAATAGCTTCACAGAGTGTAAACAAAAAAATTCCCTAGTGGTATCTCTCTGAAATGTAAATGCCCACCCACCATTCAAATAAGGAGACTACTTAAATACTATGGCTTTTGGTCATCTTGTGAGCCTGGGGTGACTTTTCTTTATATATCCGCTCTTTCTAGCACTTCATGCAAATGACTTCTTGGGTTGGCTTATTTTAAGGAAAACTACAGGCAGAGATTTGTGGGTTCAGAGGCATCACCATAATTCAATCCCATTTCAGGTCTTGGGGAAATAATTGATCTGAGCAACCAGAGAGATGGACTTGAGGATCCTGACAGCTTTCCTAATCCTCCTTCCAGCATGTAAGAGAGACTCCTCACCTCGCTTGAGTTGATGGTCCCATTAATGCTAACATTGATGTTCATTTATCTGTATTTCCTCCCCATGATTCAGGTGTTTCTTCCCAGATCACCCTTCTGGAGTCTGGTGGAGGAGCAAAGAAGCCGGGAGAGACTCTACAACTGACCTGCACAGTGTCTGGATTTTCTCTAACAAGCTATGGTGTGAGCTGAATACGCCAGCCCCCAGGGAAAGGGTTGGAGTGGATGGGAACCATGTGGAGTTGGGGCAGCGCTAACTATAACAGTGGTCTCCAAAATCGGATCAGCATCACTAGAGACACCTCAAAAAGCCAAGTATCCCTGCAGCTGAGCAGCCTGAAGACTGAAGACACCTCCATGTATTACTGTGCAAGAGACACAGAGAGCAAAGTCCTATCAGAGACAGATACAAAACTATCTTTCTGGGGACAGAACATCCTTTATGGCTGAGCAAATAGAGCAGCTGGAAACAAGGCTGTCTCTCCACTGGTTCCTTTGCTCTGTCACTAGTGCACAAAACCTTAGACCACTCAGGGAGTAACAAACTGTATCTATTAAGCCAGCTGCAAGAAGACATTTTTAAAAGATGAGGATTTCCAAATAATAGTGGGTCTCACTGAGTCCTACAGGACCTCCCTGAGGGCCTCTGCTATAGCAACCAATTGTGAACAAGCACCAATCTTATTAGACAGTCAGAATATAAACTCAAAATTTTGAGCCTGCACAACTTTTCCAGAGAAAAGTTATAGAAAGAGAAGAGCTCTTCTAGAGAAAAGCTACAGAAATATGGCAGGCAACAGAAGAAGAATCAGTCCAGGCTCTAACCAAACTATGCCAGCAAATTTGGAGACTGACACAGTGACCAACAGATTGGAAGAGGTCAGTCTACCCACCCATACCAAAGAAAGGAGACTGAACAGATTGCTCAAACCATCACACAATATCCTTAATTTCACATGCTAGCAAAATAATGCTCAGGATCATCCAATGTAAATTAGAGACCTACGTGGAAAGGGAAATGCTGGATGTTCAAGCTGGTTTCAGAAAAGGCCGAGGAACAAGAGACTTCATTTTTGATGAATGCTGGAAAATTGAGAAAGCCAAAGAATACCAGAAAGAAGTCAATATGTGCTTCATTGACTAAAGAAAAGCCTTCGATTGTGTTGCCCATGCAAAGTTGTGGAATATCCTTAGGAAAATGGGCATCCCAGAACACCTCTTTGTTCTCATGAGAAACCTATACACAGGGCAGGAAGCCACAGTCCAGACGGAACGTGGTGAAACAGACAGGTTCCAGATCAGCGAAGGAGTAAGACAAGGCTGTATACTTTCTCCTTCTTTATTCAATTTATATGCTGAACATATACTGAGAGAAGCTGGATTGGAAGAAGATGAGTGTGGTTTTAAAGTTGGAGAAAGAAACATCAATAACCTGCACTAGGCTGATGACACCACTCTGTGAGCTGAGAATGCGGATGATCTGCAAGGGACCCAGCTCCCTTGAGAAGTCCATAATGCTGGGAAAAGTTGAAGGAAAGAGAAGAGGATGACCAGCAGCAAGGTGGATGGACTCAATTACAACAGCAATGAATGCACCACTGAGAGACCTTAAAGGCTAAGTGGAAGACAGAACATCCTGGAGAGAATCTATCTATGTGGTTGCTAAGGGTCGACACCAACTTGACGGCACCCAATCAATCAATCAATCAATCAACTTTTCCAGAACAAGGAGAACAAGAAGTTTGGCCAGGTCTCCTTATGAGCTGAGCAATAAGTGGAGAGTGACTCAGTTTCCAGGGTGACTGAGACCTTCTGGAGATGATCCCCTCAACACTCTCCCATACATGAATATAAACTGATGGAATGTCTGTTATACTTTTACAAGTCATAAACATTCCAAGACCTTACACCACGATCAGATGCCACCTGCACATAGATTTTAATGGGAGCTATTAGAGTCGCCATTCTTCAGGATTCAGCTGCCTCCTCAGAGTCTCTAGAAATTAACTCCTCAAGCAAGTGGGTGGATGCATCACCTGTCTCTAGTGAACCTGCATGTTAATGGGTGCACAATACCAAGGCATGATGCAGTATGAATACACATGTTTTTACGTGCTTTCTAAAAGCTGTAATGGAAGCTGAGAAGCGGATGTCAGCCAGCAGAGCATTCCAAAGCCTAGGGGCAATGCACAAGAAAGCCGTGTCCTGCATTATATGTGTGTTGAGAAACAGACCTTCTAAGTGTATGGGAAGGACCCTGCAGGCACTGTATGTGTGTGTGGTTCTGATTCTCACCACTAGTGGGAAGCAGTCAGCTACCTGCCTGTATTTATACCCCAGATCAAGGATTCTCAATGTTGGGTCCCCAGATGTTGTTGGACTTCAACTCCCATAATCCCCAGCCCCAGTGGCCTTTGGTTGGGGATTATGGGAGTTGAAGTCCAACAACATCTGGGGACCCAACGTTGAGAATCCCTGCCCAGACCATAGAATGGACAAATTTACAAGTAATGCGGAACCATGCATCCAATGGACCCACAGTTCAGTGTCACCTCCTGAGGCACCTTTTTAATCAGGCACCTTTTAAAAGTGGTGATTCTCTTAATTTATCAAGGGGAGAGTAACTGGCCCTCTCCATCCCCAACACAGCATCCCTCCAGTGGCTATTGCTGATGTCTATCTGATGTTTAGTTTTTAGACTGTGAGCCCTTTCAGGACAGGAAGCCATTTTCTCTCTCTCTCTCTCTCTTTCTTTCTTTTTCCCTTCCTTCTTTTCTTCTTTCTTAACCATTTTTGGGAACTTTTGTTGAAAAACAATATACAGATATTTGTCATATTTGGATTCATATGAACATCTGGTCTCACAGAAACCTCTATGGCTCAAGTACTTGAACGCTAAACCCAGATTTTTTAAAATAAATAAATAAATGGCAGCATCTCAGCTTGTCAGTCTCTGTCACTTCCATATTCTGGGGTACAAATGGGGCAGCTAAAACTGTATGTAACCAAAGAACATTTCCCTACAATGGTATTCCTCTGAAAAGTAAATGTCTGTCCATTTCAAATGGGGAGACTACTTCAAAAACCATAGCAGCTGTTCATGCTGTGAGCCTTGCTGCTTTAACCTGGATTGAATTTGCCTTATATATGGTATGTAAGGTGTGTATATATGGCATTTTGCACACACTTTATGCAAATGACTTCTTAAGATGGTCAGCTTTAAAGGAAAGTTACAGGCAGAGGTTGGTAGGTTCAGAGGCATTGCCAAAGCTCAGCCTCATTACAGATCCTGGAGGAATTCTTTGTCTGAGCAACCAGAGAGATGGACTTGAAGATCCTGAGAACTTTCCTCATCTTCTTCCCAGCATGTAAGAGAGACTCCTCATCTTGCTGTATTCTGTGGTCCCATTTACCTTCCCACTGATGTTTTCTCTGTATTTCCTCCCCATGATTTAGGTGTTTCTTCTCAGATCACCCTTCTGGAGTCTGGTGGAGGATCAAAGAAGCCAGGAGAGACTCTGCAACTGACCTGCACAGTGTCTGGATTTTCTCTAACAAGCTATGGTGTGAGCTGGATACGCCAACCACAGGGAAAAGGGCTGGAGTGGTTGGCATTCATCTGGACCAGTGGAAGCTCTGGCTATAGCAGCAGTCTCCAAAACCGGATCACCATCAGTAAGGACAACTCAAAAAACCAAGTATTTCTGCAGCTGAACAGCCTGAAGCCTGAAGACACCTCCATGTATTACTGTGGAAGATACACAGAGAGCAAAGTTCTATTAGAGACAGAGCAAGAACATATCTTCTGGAGACTGAACATCCCCCCTGTCTAATCAAATACACCAGCTGGTTAAAAGGCTGTCTCTCCACTAGTTCATTTCATCAGCCACTATGGCACGAAACCAGAAACCACTCCCAAAGCAACAGACTGTGAACAATCTGCTTTTATTCCCAAAATAGAGTGGGTCTCCTTGGTTCCTGCAGGACCCCCTTGAGAGCCTCTGCTATAGCAACCACTTGTTCCCAAACACCAATCTTATTAGATTACCATCATGTCAAAGGGCACTTCACCATCTCCAGGTATGATTCCAACCAGCTGTGTTCACAAATGAATAAACTGAAAGTTGAGGACACTGTTGTGTATTACTGTGCAGCAGAGTCACACAGGGAGAGGAAGTGAATCTGAAGCCAGGCCAAAAAAAAAAAAAACCCAAACCCTGCCTTTGCTCCTGGGACTTCTCCAATATGTGCCAGCTGCATTAGATTATGTGGGGAATAAATTCAGCGAAAGGAGACCATTGTTCTGGTCCCACATCCTTGTGGGGCACAAATCTTTAGATGTTAGTCAATTTTTAGTTTGTGTACTTAAGTGAAACAATGGCCTAGTTCAGATGAAACACAGAACCGCGGGTCCAATAGAGCAATAGTTCCGCACTGCCCTCTCCCCGCTTTTCCGTCCACATCCAAATGTTGGGGAGAGGGGCTTAGAGAGAGCTAGACTGCAGAGAGGTGGGAGAGCTGGCTTTGCAGGCTTCCTTCTTTCCTGAAGGACGGCTCCCACAGACAACAGCAGCCAGAGCAATAGAGGAGCTTCCTCCCTCAACTTCGGTTGCAGAAAAGGCTAACAGTGGTGCTAGCATTCAAATGTAACACTGGCATCGGCAAACCAGAGGTTGGGACAATGAAACCTAGAGAAAACTGAAGGAGACAAAATGGAGTTTGGTGAGGGAAACCATGGATCCATCCCTCCGCTCTTTTAACTGTAGTTTGTCATGTTCGAAAGTTCAGTTAGAGAAACCAGAGGTGAAGGGACCTTTGGTTTTGTATTACTTCTGAACCCGGCCAATATTGCATTTCATCTGAGTTCCTTAGGTAACCCTCTGCTCACTCGAGTTCCTCAATGATTGGGAAATTCCAACAGGAGAATTACTGGGGTTATTCTCCTTTGGATATAGGAGCGCTGTGGACTTATGGGGTCTTTTTAATATCTCTTATTCTGCAAACAAAGGGGGACACAGAAGTATGTGAAGGTCTCCAGGAATGACTGCTTTATGAGCAGGAACAGTATTTTATTCCTGTTTCCATTTGCAATAATACTTACATCTCCATTACTTTTCAATTTGCTGTTGAAATGAAATATATACATGGAAGTTGAGCCCATTGGAAATATGCAGACTCTCCTCTAGTGCACATCACATGCCTGGTGAGCATCTTCCCAAGGTTCCTCTGAAACTCCAGTACTAACAGCTACTCTGTAAAGAATGCATGCCTTTAACCATGGGAGAAGTTGGTGAGCAATTGATGGGCAGCTGATGTTATCGTAGATAAAAGCAATCTAGGATTCAAATTTCTATTTTGTGAATGAAAATGGCAAGACAGTTGCAAATATTTCAACCATTAGTTTAGAGCATTCATTCATGATATATTTCCTAGGTAATATGTTGCTCACATGATTTTGAATTAGAAATTGTCTACTCACATTAAGTGATATTTAGCAATAGCACTTAGCAATAGCACTTACATTTATATACCGCTCTATAGCCAGAGCTCTCTAAGCGGTTTACAATGATTTAGCATATTGCCCCCAACATTCTGGGTACTCATTTTACCGACCTCGGAAGGATGGAAGGCTGAGTCAACCTTGAGCCCCTGGTCAGGATCGAACTTGCAACCTTCTGGTTACAGAGCGGCAGTTTTACCACTGCGCCACCAGGGGCTCATTTGAGCATTTTCTTTTATCTGTCTAATGAGTGAGTATGGAGGAACCCTATTCTTTGATTAATTTTACTTTATCCATAACATTCTAGTTCCTACTAGTATATACTGTTGTCAATGTGCATGTCTTATATGATAAATTGCTGTAGAAGTCGGGAAAATGGTTGGAAGTTCTCCATGATGGCATTTCACTATTCAGATTGGAAGTTGTCCATGATGATGTCTTATTACAAGCTTTGAAGATATTCTCCTCTAGAAAAACCACCATTTGGTTCAATATTTGGAATAAGTGGATACTTGATAAAAACTCTGAAACAATTTTACCCCGGGTTTCTGTTGTGTGTTATGTATTGATTAGTATATGCACTATGAGTTGGATTTTGTAGTGTGTTATGGATGTTATTATGTTGGGTATCACTTATTGTATTTTGTGTTTTATATTGGCACTTTGTCCAGTATAGGATGAGATGTATATGTGAGGCCAAATCCACTTTATATTATATACGTATTGCAAAGACTCCAGGGGGCATCTTTGACTGCAGTCTTTGTGTCGCGCAACCAGGTCACATTCCCCATCGTTTCCAAGCGAAGAGCTTGTCAGCTTTTTTTTTTGTTGTTGTTGTTATTCTTTCTTATAAATATGGCAACTAAAAGACTATAAACAGACATTTCCCTCTAGGTATCCCACCCACCATTTCAAATAAGGAGACTGCTTTAAAGAGTACAGCTGATGGTCCTCTTGTGAGCCTTTCTGATTTAACCTGGTCCAACCTGGCTTTATATATGGTCTTTCATGCACTTCATGCAAATGACTTCTTTGTTTGGTTCTTTTTAAAGGAAAGCTACAGGCAGAGCTTGGTGGGTTCAGAGGCATCTTCCAAGCTCAGCTCAGTTGCAGGTCCTGGGGGAAGGTTGATCTGAGCAACCACTGAGATGGATTTAAAGATCCTGATAGCGTTCCTAATCACCATCCCAGCATGTAAGTGAGATTCCTAATCTCCCCTTGTTGCATGGCCCAATTAATTCACACACTGATGTTAATTTGACTACTATCTCCTTACAATGTAGATGTTTCATCCCAGATTACTCTTCTGGAGTCTGGAGGAGGTCCAAAGAAGCCAGGAGAGACCCTACAACTGGCCTGCACAGTGTCTGGGTTTTCTTTAACAAGCAATGCTATGACCTGGGTACGCCAGCCACCAGGAAAAGGTCTGGAGTGGGTGGGATACATCACAGCTCGTGGAACCACTTACTATAGCAGCAGTCTTCAAAACCGGATCACCATCAGTAAGGACAACTCAAAAAGCCAAGTATTCATGCGGCTGAACAGCCTGAAGTCTGAGGACACCTCCATGTATTACTGTGCAAGAGACACAGAGAGCCAAGTCCTATCATAGGCAGGCAGAAAACTCCTTCTGGAGACCAAACATCCTTTACATCCTTTACATCTGAGCAAATACACCAGCTGGAAACAAGGCCATTTCTCCACCATACCATTTCCTCAGCCATCAATGCATGAAACCCCAGACCACTCAGACAGCAACAGACTGAAGCCAGCTGAGGAAAGATATTTCAATAAGATGAAGATTCCAAAATTATAGTGAGTCTCGATGCGTCCCACAGGAATTGTCTGAGCCTGCGCTATAGCAAATACGATGAATATTTTGATTGATTGATTGATTGTTAAATCTCTATATTGCCTTTCATTAAAACAATCTCAAGGGGGTTCACACAAAAGTTAAAACAAGACTATAAAAATTACACAATTAAAATATTAAGCTGAAATATAAAAATACAGATCTGATTTTAAAAGATTTTAAAAAAAAAAAACACAAGATGGTATCAGGGCGACAAAATATGCATTTCCACACTTCAAAGCTTTTTTCAATGACCATCTTTAATGAGCAATTGAATGTTAAAAGTTTAAAAACTTAAAAACTAAACCACAGACGTAACAAAATAGCAAACGTTTCAATGTAAGACATCATCCTCAGTGTGATATAAAGGTGGCTGAGTCTTTTTCTTAAATACAACCTCACACCATGATTCAGCTAAAGAACTGAGGGCAATCAACCAATCCTGTGCAGCATGTCAGCTCCCAATATCACATGGGCAGTCAATGTAGACAACAATTAACTAGGTGGAGAAATTGTCTGGTTCAGTATAAGGCAGCTTCCTATTAGGGATGTGCACAAATTGATTTTTTAAATTCAGTTTGTGCCCAAAACAAATCACCAAATCATCGGCGGTGGCACGGGGCCATAAAAGATACCATTAAATATATATATATATATAAAGCAGCAGCAGTAGAGACAATCAAACTGGGTAAAAAGCCAAGATTTTACATTCTTTCTAAAAACTGTGATAGAGACTGAGGAAAGGATAGCTGCCAGGAGAGCATTCCAGAGTCTGGGGGCAACAACAGAGAAGGCCCTGTCCCACGTGCACAACAACCAAGCAACCCAGAGCAGAGTCTGCCACCCATGACCTTGTCAAGTGGACAGCAACCCTTGGGAGCAGGCAGGTCCCTCAGATATCCAGGGCCCAAACCATTAAGGGTTTTAAATGTCAAAACCTTGAACACATGCTCAAATAGCCTCTGAGAGGCCCTGGGCCATGCCAGACCTTGCAGAGGCCATTTGAGCATGCGCGGCGGCAGGCAAAATGGCCACCGCACCAATTTGCAGAGGCCTGAATGGTCCAAAAGGGAAGGTTTTACAGGCTGCGGCAGTGATAAATGAGGCCAGCGGGTGGAGGGGGAACCTTGGTGGACCCCCCCCATAGCCTTTTGGAAGCCCCCTGAAGGGGCTACAGGTACTAACAATATTTATTTATTTATTTATTTATTTAAAAGCGAAGCGCACCCCCCCCCCCCCGACTGAACCGAACTGGGGTAGCCGGTTCTGTGCACACCCGTAGTAGTTGGAACATGAGATGCCATTAATTCCATTACCCCAACCTGCAAAGCAGCGGGTTCAAAATGAACAGAAGAAATGAAGGTGTGTAATGAAGACACCAAAGAATCTAAACACTTCAAAAATGCCTACAAAATAAACTGAGTACCCCAGCGTGTGTGTGTGTGTGTGTGTGTGTGTGTGTGTGTGTGTGTGTGTGTAGTGACACATGGCAGTTGACAGTTGGCACTGTCCAATGCTAGTCAAAATGAACAGACAAAATGAAGGTGTATCATTAATCCTCATAGGGATTCATTATGAGGAAAAGTTATTAGACACCAACGAATGTAAATATTTCAATATTCCTAAAAATTAAAATGAGTACCCCACTGCCTTACAGGTGAGCTGTGTGTTTTTGGCACATGGCAGTTGACAGTTGGCACTGTCCAGTGACAGTCAAAATGAACAGAAGAAATGAAGGTGTGCAATGAATTCTCATAGGGATTCATTATGAGGAAAAGTTATTAGACACCAAACAATCCAAACACTTGAAAAATGACTGCACATTTTGCTACATAACTCCACTTCGAGTTATGGGGAACTTCGAATCCCCATTGTTTACTATGGTGGAAATGTTCAAAATCTGTAAAAACTAAAAAAAAAAATCATTAAATATCAACCAAGTGTCCCACTGCCTTGAGATTTGGGTGGTAGGTGTTACCCATGAGTTCCTACACACCACCCAAATTTGGTGCCCCTAGGACCATGTTAAGCAGTCTGAATTGGTCAAAATCTGAATTGAACCATAGTAAATAAAAATAAAATCTGGGGTGATTTGGAGGGGTAGATTTGAATACAAAACAAATCAGGGGTGATTTGCTTGGGGCACAAATTGAATTTAAAAAATCAATTTGTGCACATCCCGAACCTGCCTTTTACTGAACCAGACAATTGGTCCACCTAGTTAATTGTAGTCTACATTGACTGGCATCAGGTCCATGAGTTTTAGGCATGTAGGAGCTCTCCAGATTCTACCTGGAGATGCCAGGAGTTGACCACTCCGTGCAAGCATGTAAATGCTCCTCCAGTGAGCTATGGCCCCATCACTTAAAGGGACTGTCTTACAGCTCTCACTTGTAGTCACCCATCCAAATGCAAACCAGGGCAGACCTTGCTCAGCAATGGGGACAATTCATGCTCGCTTCCACAAGTCCAGCTCCTGTCCCCAAAGAGGAGACCCCAGTTCAGGCAATCATGGCTTTCATACTGGCTTTCTTCATACATTATGGAAGACCATCTTTGCCCTGCCTTGAAAATGGAAGAGGCAAATCATAGGGGTTGCACTGTGTGCCAAATACATCTGAATATGGAAGGGGGACATTCCCTGGTGCATATCTGCCTATTATTTGGCTAAAACCCAGTAAGAGAGGTAATGACATGAGCAGTTTCTTCCAATGGGGAGCTGTTGCCTTGCATTTTTCCTCCAGTTGACTCTGCATCTCCCTTCTGTTCCTTACTCATATTTGGAGTGTCCAATTCCTGCATCCATGCTCCTCCTTCATATTATAAGCAATTGTTTCCTCTCTCCCAAATCTCATGTGTTCTGTGCATAGCCATAGAAGGATGGAGGATGCCAAGTGGCTGCTGCTCTTTTATCTTCAGTGGTATGCAAATACAGGGAGAGCTTCCTGCTTAAATCAGAGGTCTGCTCCCTTGTAACATACAGAGAAACAACCCCCAACCACTTTCCAACCCACAGAAGGAAAAATGACATTGTGGCTGCATTTTATTCTCCTTTTTGGAGTCACTAGAGGTAATTCTCCTTTAGAGAGAGAGAGAGAGAGAGAGAGAGAGAGAGAGATCAGTTATGTTCTAAGACGTAGTCTGCAGCAGATCTCTTTCAAATGTCTTTCTTTCCAGGTGTGCAATCAGCAGTCCAGCTGGTGGAATCTGGAGGGGACCAAAAAAGACCTGGAGAGTCCCTCCGCCTCACCTGTCAGGCCTCCGGGTTCACCTTCAGCAGCTATGGCATGAGCTGGGTGCGACAGGCTCCTGGGAAGGGCTTGGAATGGGTGGCATATCACTACCCAAATGACATCTACTACTCGGATGCTGTGAAAGGCCGTTTCACCATCTCCAGGGATGATTCCAGAAGCCAGCTGTACTTGCAAATGAACAACCTCAAAGCAGAGGACACCGCTATGTACTACTGTGCAAGAGACACAGTGAGAGGAAGTTAATCTGAAGCCTGGCAAAAACCCTCCTTTACTCCTGGCTGCAGTTATTCAAGCTGATTCAGCTGTCATAGATGGCCACAATTAGAGGAAAAGAGGTCAGTAGCCCTGGGAGCTACCTCACTGAGCCACACAGCCATGGATTTCATTTTCATTTTCCTCAATGGAAGGGGACAGTATCATCTTGAATTTGGTGCTGCGCCATTTGATGAACTGGTGCTCTGAGAAGAGAAATTGGGTTCCATCGGCAGTCTCCTGTATAAGAAGTGAATCTTATATGGAAAATGGAGCATTTATTGCTTCTGCAACCTCTCCAAGATGCTTCTGTTCTATTAGATGGTGTGAAGAAATTCAGTGGAAGGATGCCTGCTAACTAGCCAAAGAGGCACCTTTTAAACATGGTTATTCTCTTCTTTGAGCTGGGGGAGAGTAACTGGCCCCATCCACCCTCAGCACAGGACCTCCAGTGACTGTTGCTAGTGTCTATCTTGTGTTTCTTTTAGATTGTGAGCCCTTTGGGGACAGGGATCCATCTTAATTATTTATTATTTCTCTGTGTCAACTGCCCTGAGCCATTTTTGGAAGGGCAGTATAGAAATCAAATTAATAATGATACTGAATATAAAGTGTGCTTTCAAGTCACACTTTGGGGAGTAACAGCAAGAGAGAGGGCATGCCCTCAACTCCTACCTGTGGCTTCCAGTGGCAACTGGTGGGCCGCTGTGCAAAACAGGATGCTGGATTAGATGGGCCTCCTTGGGCCTGATCCAGCAGGGCTGTTCTAATTCTTAAGTTCATGTCAGCTGCTGGCAACCACAGAGCCATGTGGTTTTCTTTTTGGTAGAATACAGGAGGGGTTTACCATTTCTGCCTCCCATGCAGTGTGAGATGATGCCTTTCAGCATCTTCCTAGATCACTGCTGCCCATTATACAGCTGTTTCCCATAGTCTGGGAAACATGAGCCATTTCCCTGCTGCACCATTAGGTGGCTACTGGCTATACTGAATCTAGTAGAGTTTATTTTTCTTCTTCTTACACGGCTTCTCATTCGATGCAACAGTTGAAATGGAACAGGTGGATCTTTCCTTTAGTGAGCTGCAAGGGAGGCAAGTCGCCCAGGGACCTTTTCTTGTATGGGGCAGTATAGAAATGTATTAAATAAAATGCAAGAGCTTCAGAGATGAATGAATCACAAACTCTTCAAGCCTTTCTGAGTCTCAGCTCAGAGCACATTCTTCCCTTCAGAGAACTAATCCTCAGAACTCCCTTCAAGCCATTGTTCACAAGGGGGCACTAGTGAGCTGAAGATGAGAAAATGTTTTCAACCATGGCAGAAGTAAAATGGGCTTCCAAGTTTCATAAGGGGTTTCATCTCTGAGGCTGATTATTTCCTGAGCAGATGGATTGAAAAGGAACACTGTGCTGGTCTCTCAAGAAAGGTGCCCACAAGACTTCCTGAAAAGTCAAGGTGGTTTATCGTTTGCAGAAGCTGCATAACAGCTTTGGGTGCATCGATTCTGGCAAGTCCATAAGGTCATGCAGCACTTGAACAGAATCAACATCCACTTGGAATGTTCATAAAATGGGATTTGGATCAAAGGGCTGCACAAGTGAGTTGAATATATGGAGATGGTCATGTGTGAACAGAGATCTGTGGTGGTTGTGGTGAATCAATTCCTTGATCCAGGCCAGTTTTTCAATGGGGCTTTACTTACTCATATTCCAGTCCTGGAGTAGAGGCAGGGCTAACAAACAGCCAGCAGCAAGAGCATGGAAAAATGGTCTGCACTTGCCTCTCTGTGTAGACCTCTCATACAATCTATTTCATTAACCTATTAATATTCCTAATTCCTTTCCACTGCCTTGTCCTTGTATACCACAACTCTTTCCCTTGGATTCTACAGGTGCCTTGCAGCTTTTTCCTAATTCCATCTCTGGTGACATCTATAGTTGTCTGATCAAATAAAATTAATTATTGTTAGATGAATGTAACCCAGTCCCTCCCTGGTTCAAGCAAACTCAACTTTCTTTCTTGCTGTTTCATATGCACAAGACAAGTTTCCTTCTCTTTGGAGAAGAAGAAAGAAGCAACAGAAGGAGCTAGAATGGTACTATCTCAGTCTATTCCACTCCAATGGAAACAGTTCAGGTTAAACCATCCCTGGTGGGTATTCAGGGCTGTCCCTAGCAAGGTGCAGAGACAAGGACAAATCATGGGGTCACAGGGACCCCCACATGAGCCATTCTGAACTTAAGGGTTCCAGTGCCTTCAGCTCTGTCCCCTGTCCGGATACTGTCAGGCACCTGGCCCTGGCGAAGCAAAGCAAACAGAGAAGCCAACTTTGCCCAGAATGGAGAGTGCAGCTCAGCTAGAACTGCCACTGTGAGCAGTGCATCATCGGCACCCAGCTGGGTCTGAGTGGGAGCTGTGTTCCTGGGGTGGCCACAGTGCAGAAACTCCAGGAAGATCTCGGGGCCACCACTGGTCCCTTTGCAGGGAGTTTCCCAGATGGGAGAGAGGTGATTGTGTGGGGCTGGTGGTGGCATGGGCTTAGGACAATTGCCCTGATTCCTTGCAAAATCCATGTATCTTTTGGTTAGAAATGATGGAGCAGGGGCATAGCAAGGTTGGAGTGGGCCCAGAGTCAAGATTTTAAAAAGCCCACCCCACCCCAACCCCATCACTGAAGCGCAGCTCATGAAGTAATGAAATCTTAAATGAGGCAGAGTGGTGGTAACAAAGTGTTTATACACACACAGAGATATAGGTGAAACTCGGAAAATTAGAATATCGTGCAAAAGTCCATTAATTTCAGTCATGCAAATTAAAAGGTGAAACTGATATATGAGACAGACGTATTACATGCAAAGCAAGATAAGTCAAGCCTTAATTTGTTATAATTGTGATGATCATGGCATACAGCTCATGAAAACCCCAAATCCACAATCCCAGAAAATTAGAATATTACATGGAACCAAGAAGACAAGGATTGTAGAATAGAACAATATCGGACCTCCGAAAAGTATACAGTGTACTGTGCTTGATTGGCCAGCAAACTCGCCTGACCTGACCCCATAGAGAATCTATGGGGCATTGCCAAGAGGAGGATGAGAGACATGAGACCAAACAATGCAGAAGAGCTGAAGGCCGCTAATGAAGCATCCTGGTCTTCCATAACACCTCATCAGTGCCACAGGCTGATAGCATCCATGCCACGCCGCACTGAGGCAGTAATTGCTGCAAAGGGGTCCCAAACCAAGTACTGAATACATATGCATGCTTATACTTTTCAGAGGTCCGATATTGTTCTATTCTACAATCCTTGTCTTCTTGGTTCCATGTAATATTATAACAAATTATAGGTTTGACTTATCTCGCTTTGCATGTAATGCGTCTGTCTCATATATCAGTTTCACCTTTTAATTTGCATTACTGAAATTAATGGACTTTTGTACGATATTCTAATTTTCTGAGCTTCACCTGTAGATCTCCTATGTGCCACAATAGAACATCATCTTAAATATTTTTTTAAATGTTATTGTAAATTGTGGACGATGCATAACATTTAATGGTACTGGAGGAAGACATGCTGTTCTGGTAGCTCCAGGTCTGAACACTCACGTCAATTTTGGAGGATGAATACAACTGAAAGAAGCCCGGGTGGGTGCACGGCTGGTGGACTCAGTCATGTGACTCTCCGGGGGGGGAGCAAGGCAGTGGGCCCTCAGACAACTGTCTCCCCTTGCTCTGTAATAGTTACACCCCTGTGATGAAGGCAAAGATTCCAGAAGCAGTTTCTTCACTTCTGAACTGTATTTTAATTTCAATCTTCCTTCCTGCCAAATACCTTTAATATGATAGAGATTTGTTCATCATTTCCAAAATCCCATATGCTATATATGCACAAAGAGAGCTATCTATCTATCTATCTATCTATCTATCTATCTATCTATCTATCTATCATATTTCTATACCTCCTGATATGTACGTCTCTAGGTTGCCAGAGGACTGTGCTGCTCTTTTATCCAGAAGTGCATGCAAATGCAGGAGGAGCGTCCTGTATAAAGTCATCATCTGCTGTCCCTGTCCTAGAGACACAACCCCTGTGTTGAATCCCACCACCTTCCAGTCAATCCCTCACAAAACAAAGGAAATGAGGTTGATATTTGGGATCCAGTTCATCTTATTTTTAGCAGTCTTCCAAGGTAAATATGCTCCCTTTAGATAACAAAGGAATGCATTTTAGTTCTTAATGTGACCAAAGTGTCTGTAAAATGTCTCTTTTTCCAGGTGTGCAATCAGCAGTCCAGCTGGTGGAGTCTGGAGGAGATGTCAAAAGGCCTGGGGAGTCCCTCCGCCTCTCCTGTCAAGCCTCCGGATTCACCTTCAGCAGCTATGCAATGAGCTGGGTGAGGCAGGCTCCTGGAAAAGGCCTGGAATGGGTGGCACTTATAGGTACATCCTCAACCCCCAAGTGGTACTCGGATGCCGTGAAAGGACGCTTCACCATCTCCAGGGATGATTCCAACAGCCAGCTGTCTCTGCAAATGAATAGCCTGAAAGTCGAGGACACCGCCATATATTACTGCACAAGACACACAGTAAAAGGAAGTGAATCTGAAGCCAGGAAAAAACCCTCTTTTGATCATAACAGCTCCTGGGCTGGTTCATCTATAGGATGTCAAAAGGAAGTGACAGTTCCATCTTATGCTCCAGTTACACCAGCTGGAAAGTCAGACGACCAGTGGGGTCTTGAGACTGCATCAGCACTGGGGAATCTGTGCCAATGTGTTCCTTGGTGTAGCTTCAGATTCCAGGTGCTCCCAGCTGCCCAGCTCAAGTTCAGTCTTCAGTCTTGAATTCTGCACCTCAGCAGCCAGCACTGGTCTCATGGATCCAATCGGCTCCTCTCCCTCTGAATCCAAATCCTGCTCATCATGGTTTTCAGTGCACCTGGGGCCCTTGAGTTGCAGCATATGTGTGCTTCCATGGAAATGTCACCCCCATCGGATGCAGTTATTCATGACCCAACACATGATGCAGTAACACAAGCAAACATGCACGGACACACACACACACACACACACACACACACACAGGGTTGTCACAAAACTAATTTTCCCAGTTTGGTTTGAATCCAAACCACATTCAAACCAGAATGGGCATCTATCAACTGGTTAGGGCCAGTTCAGGAAGCTAGGGGCTATTAAAATTGGTGTTTTTTGACTTACCACCCCTGATGGCTTCTGTGGCATCAGGGGGTCTCCAGAAGTTCCCCCACCCCCTGCCAGCCTCCCCCGCCTTCCCACAGGTTGTTTCAAGGCCATTTCAGTTTGCATGCACAGTCATCATTTCTTGGGCCACCATGCATGCGCACTGGCCATCTGTGTGACCCAATCTTGCAAATGGCCCCTGAAATGGCCTGTGGGGAGACAGGGAGTTTCTGGAGACCACATCACAGCTGCAGCACCCCCTGAGGCCACAGGAGCCCTCAGTGGTGGTAAGTTGGCTAAAGAAACCAAATTTATTAATTCCCAGTCAGTTCGAGGTTGAGTCCTTGAACTGAACCAGCTTGAGATCAAACCGACTCGAGATTGAGCCATTTCACACATCCCAACACTCCTCCCCCTACACACATCCCAATGGAATGCAGTGGAAGGTCTTTCATCCTTTTATAGGCCATAATCATTCCAGCAGATTTCACCGTGTCCAGACACAACTTCCAAATAGGATCCAAATATTTCTTTTCTCTCAAAGCTGCCCCTTGTAATTCACTGTCGTTTTTTCTCTCCCTGTATTTACCCCTTGGGTATCCTTTGTTCATTGTTTTTGTGTGAATTGCTGGAGGCGATTTCAATGAGAGTTGCTTGACAATGTCATGTTAGTTGTCATTCTTCATTATTCAGCTGCCTCCCCAGACTCTCTAGAAATTAAATGACCAGGCAGGGAATTGCTGCGTCATTTCTCCAACGCGCCTGCATGTAAATGGGTGTAGAACCCAAAGTTACAGTGCAGAGCATCCAGCAGGTGGAATCCAGTCTTCCATATTGTACACCCCATGTGTACTTCTAGCTTGGCAAAGAGGCACCTTTTAGCGTGGTGATTCTCTTTATTTAGCAGGGGGAGAGTCACTGGCCCTATCCACCCCCAGCACAGTACTTCCAGTGATTGTTGCTGGTGTGTGTCCTATGTTTCTTTTTAGAATGTGAGCCCTTTGGGGACAGGGATCTATCTTATTTATCACATTTGCTTCTTCATATATGCTCCTTCACTGGACGTTTTCATGTGCATCACTAGAGTTGTGCTTCTTCAGGATTCAGCTCTCGCCCAAGAGTTTCTAGAAAGTGGGTGGGTGGATGCACTGGGTACCAAGTGCACCTACTGTATATATAATACAAAAGTCAGTCTTCAGGAATGTGGAATGGTGGATGGGGTGCTTGTGGGGGCAGAGCTCCGGGGTATGAGCATAGGTTGTTAAATGTATGTCCCTATTTGCATCTGCAAAACGTTGGAGGGCCTGGGCTTGGCTGCAGCTCATGAGCAAGCACACCCTTCATCGCTGTTTTCTGATTCTATAACTGGAGGCATATGCAGCAGTCTGACCACTGGAGGTAACATCAAAATATGGAATTCAACATAGGAAGCTGCCTTATGCTGGGTCAGGCCTTTGGTTCGCCTAATTCAGTGTTGTCTACACCAGGGTTTCTCAACCTTGGGCCCCCAGATGTTGTTGGACTACAACTCCCAGAATCCCCAGCCACAAACGCCATTTCTGGGGATTCTGGGAGTTGTAGTCCGACAACATCTGGGAGCCCAAGGTTGAGAAACCCTGGTCTACCCTGATTTTCAGTGGCTCTCCAAGATTCCAGGCAGCCCTACCTGGAGATGCCAAGAGTTGAACCTGGGACCCTCTCCGTGCAAGCATGCAGATGCTCTTCCAGTGAGCTATGGCCCCATCTCTTAAGGCAGGCTCCCATCCAAATACAAACCAGGGCCGACCTTGCTCAGCAACGGGGACAATTAATGCTCTTTCCCACAATACCAGCTCCTGTCCACAAAGAAGAGACCCCAGTTCAGGAAACTGTGGCTTCCATACTGGCTTTCTTCAGACATTATGGGAGACAATCTTTGCCCTGCTCTGAAAAGCAAAGAGGCCCCAATCATGGGGGTCGCACTGCATCAACTGCAACAGTTTACTGAAGTGGGATATTCCCTGGTGCATATCTGCCTATTATTTGGCTGGAAATAATAGGAGGGAGGTCATGACAGGGACACTTTAAATAAAATAAGGGAGGTCATGACAGGGACACTTTCTTCCAATGGGGAGCTGTTGCCTTGCATTTTTCCTCCAGTTTACTCTGCATCTCCATTTTGTTCCTTACTCTTATTTGAAGTGTCCAATTCCTGCATCCATGCTCCTCTTATAAGTAATTGTTTCCTCTCTCCCAAATCACATGTGTTCTGTGCATAGCCATAGAGTGACAGAGGATGCCAAGTTGCTGCTGCTCTTTTATCTTCAGTGGTATGCAAATACAGGGAGAGCTTCCTTTTTAAATCAGATGTCTGCTCCCCTGTAAGATAAAGAGAAACAACCCCCAACCACTTTCCAACACACAGAGGGAAAAATGAAATTGTGGCTGCATTTTATTCTCCTTTTTGGAGTCACTAGAGGTAATTCTCCTTTAAAAACAAAAAAATAGAGAAAGAAATCAGCTATATTCTCAGTCTGCAGCAGATCTCTTTCAAATGTCTTTCTTTCCAGGTGTGCAATCAGCAGTCCAGCTGGTGGAATCAGGAGGGGACCATAAAAGACCTGGAGAGTCCCTCCACCTCACCTGTCAGGCCTCCGGGTTCACCTTCAGCAGCCATGGCATGAACTGGGTGCGACAGGCTCCTGGGAAGGGCTTGGAATGGGTGGCATATCGCTCCCCTAACTACATCTACTACTCGGATGCTGTGAAAGGCCGTTTCACCATCTCCAGGGATGATTCCAGAAGCCAGCTGTACTTGCAAATGAACAACCTCAAAGCAGAGGACACCGCTATGTACTACTGTGCAAGACACACAGTGAGAGGAAGTGAATCTGAAGTCAGGCAAAAAAACCCTTTCCTCCGGGCTGCAGTTATTCAAGTTAATGTGTTGAGAGGAAAGCTGGGGTTCTATCTCCAGCCTCCTTTATAAGAAGTGACTCTTTTCTGAAGGCTTTGCTGCTCTTGGCACATCTCCAAGATGATCCTGCTCTATTAGGCAGAATGAAGAAATCCAATTGAAGGGGATCAAGTTTGGCCCCACATTCCTGTTCAGAACCACTCTTTGGATAGTAGTTGATTTTTTAGCCTAAGTTTATGAGGTTAGCCAGGGGTGTTTGTTTGTCCCTAACAACTTCACAATGAGTGGACCAATTTGGACCAAATCTGGTACAGTTGTATTGACACACATGGACACCTTGAATGGCATAGGTTCTGATGATGCCATCCACCCCAGTTCAATATGGCAGACACATGAATGTTTGAGGTACAAATGGCATGGACCATTTGAGGTACTAACTTGTGAACAGCCAAACCAATTTGAACCATTGGCCTGGATACATTAGGAACTGCCTTCTCCAACAGGTGCCTTCCCACATGCTCTGATCATCACTGGGGCAAGTTGGCTCCTCCTCTCCGAATCTAAGTCCTGGACTCCACATTCAAGATTGCAGATGTATGAACATGTGAGGCACAATTGGGCTATCTTGTGAACCACCTGGATACATTATTGTATGTACGTGCGTTACCACATTCTCTATCCAAGTCCTGGCCATAACCAATATTTAGGGCCACAGAACCCACTGACCCTTAACTGAATGGTGCTTTCCTCCATGGCATTTCTTCATGGCTTCTGCTCTTCTTCAGGTCCTAATTTCAGTTCAAAAGAGCCAGAGGCAATTGGCCTGGTCCCTAGTTCTGTGATACCATTTCATGAGCTACGCACACTATAGCTATGAATTTGAACTACCCTTTTTAAAAAACCAAAACTTGCAAATGCTTTTTTCCAAAGATGATTGGTTTTTCGAGTTCTGTCTTAACAGGTTTGTGCTGCTTTGGTCTACAATTTGGTGCTTCACAGAGAATGTGAAATAGGGGGAAAGTGCTAAGCTTGTATTCATACTCAACAGAATGGAATACAGTGTACAGTTGCATTAAAATCACGTTTCTTCTTCCCCTGCATCTCATCCCATGCAATACAAGAAATGGGACCGGTAGAGTTTCCCTTCAGTAGGATGCTTGAGTTTCAGAGATCAATCACACAATGCTCACCTGCTTTCCCCCACCCAACTTCAAACATTACAGCAGATGCATCTCAGAAAACTAAGCCTCAAAGCTCTCCTCCATATTTTGTTCACAAGGGAGTGCTAGTGGGCTGAAGAATAAAAAATGATATTGGCCATGAGAAAAATAAATAGGCCACTCTAGTGTGCTGTTCTGTGGTTTCAGCTGTGAGGTGGATTATTTCCCCACAATAAAAACATTGTTTTGGTCCTTTAAGAGTCTGACTGCCCAAGATACTTTACTCGAGACTCTCTCAAAAGCCAACAGAGTCCCCTGCTAACTGAGCAAAAGGGCACTTTTAAAAAGTGGTAAATCTCTATTTAGCAGGAGGAGAGCATCTGGCCATATCCATCCCCAGCCCAGCATCCCTTCAGTGGCTGTTGCTGGTGTCTACCTCATATTAGACAGTGAGCCCTTTGGGGACAGGGAGCCATTTTATTTATTTATATCTATGTAAACCGCTTTGGGAACCTTTGTTGAAACATGGTATATAAATATTTGTCATATTCATATTCGCCATAGTGCTGTGTATTACCGTACCTGAGACAAGCACACTGAGATAAAGACAGTGAGAGGACCTGAATCTGAATCTGAAGATAAAACTTTATTTTGATCATATCAACCTCCCAGGCTGGTTGATCTGTAGTATGTCAAAAGGATGTGACAGTCCACTCCTATGATCCATTTATGCCACCTAGAAAGCTATGGGACCAGTGGGCCTTGAGGATATGTAGGCATCTGGGACTTTATGATGCCTACATATATTAGGATAATCCCAGTGCATGTGAATATAGCAGGTGGAGGAAACAAAAATGGGCATGTCTGGTGGGGAATGGGAAAGTCAAAATTCTAAGTTCTCTTACACCGCAGTTGCAGTGGGGAATGGGAAAGTCAAAATTCTAAGTTCTCTCACACCACAGTTGCAGTGCCAATAATTGTATATCATTACCCTAGGGGAAAAGGTGAGAGAAGTCAAAATACTCCCCTTGGACATCTTGGGGAGACAAGAACACTGCTCCCCTCCCTCCCACTCTCTTCACACTGCCAGAGTGAAGCACAGGATTCTAATTTTGGAGTCTGTCCAAACTATTTCAGATTGAACATTTTAGCCGTGTGGAAAGCAACGGTTCAGTCAAGCAATGGTTCAGCCAAGCAACAGTTCAGCCAAACCATATCCATGTGATAAAGGAGAATATTGGGAGGACCTCAAGATTTCCATCAAACACTAAAGGACTTGCACACTATCAGCACATCCCCCCTTTTAAGCATGTGGGTCAACAGGGATTCCCAGATGTTGTTGACTACAACTCCGAAAATCTCCAGTTATAACGGCTTTTGTGTGGGAATTCTGGGAGTTGTAGTCAACAACATCTGGGAATCCCTGTTAGACAGAACACTTATCCTAACCAAATCTCTTCACTGCATTAGCTTTGAAGAGAAGTCACCAAAGGGGACACCGGAAATCAGCTACAAAGCAATTCAGTAGAGGGATTTCTAATGCATTCGTGTTTCTCAAGTGGCAACTTTCATTTTTTTAAATTGTTAGATTTTGGGTACTTCCAGACAGATTCCATTTAACACCAGCCGGATATTGCTTTTCTTTCAAAGGTTCAAGAGGGCAAAATGCGGTGCTAAAGCCCTCTGTGGACTATGACACAACTCTCAGAAGGCTTCTCCCCATAACTGGGAAAAATTAAATGATACTCTAAATGAAGGGGAAGGACCATAGCTCTGTGGAAGAGGATTTGCTTTGCATGTAGAAGGTCCCACGTTCAATCCTTGACATCTCCAGCTTGGGTGTAGAAATACTCATCTGAAACCCTCGAGAATGACTACTAGTCAGGACTAACAACAAAAGGGTAGGGGAATTGTGCAACCTGCCATGAAACCCTGAGATCGGGTAGGAAAGAAACGCCACTGATCACAATCCAGAAATCTTCTACATCTGTGAGCTGCACATGGGGGCAGTAGAAAAATAGAGAGAGAGGTCATTCTCATGACCAGCTGCAGCAGGGTAGGAGCAGGAAAACCTAGGCAGTGAGGCTCCTACCCTGTTGCTCCAGAGCAAGGCTATCCCATTCCTAAACCTAACCTTTTGCCTAGGTGAAAACGGCAAAGCCCCATTTTGTCTTGGCAGCCTCGGTTATTTGTGTGATCAGGGCCATATGCAGCCGTTCCCCACTGCCCGGCTTCCTTAAAATAACAGAATGCCCCTTAAAGAGTGGCCAGGAGCTGCAGCTTTGCCACGGGCAGCCTGTTGCTGCCCACACACGTTATTTATTTAATTAATAAATACACAAATAAGGTTTCCAACAGAAATCTCTTTGACTCTAATACTGGTTTCCGAAATCTTTAAAAGCAGATTAATGCCCGGGGGGGGGGGAGTTAGCATCTCAGTTGCTCATTCTGTGCTTTCATATTCTGTGCTACCAATGCGGCAGCTCAAAAACCTGAAATAACCAAAGAACATTGAAGGTATCCCTCTGGAATGCAAATACCCTCCCTTTTCAGATGAGGAGTCTGCTTCAAAGGCTGTCGCTTCTATTCATTTTGCAAGCCTTGCTGGTTTCACCTGGACTGAGCTTGCCTTATATACGGTCTTTCTACACTGTATGCAAATGACTTCTCAGGATGGCCAACTTTAAAGGGAAGCTACCAGCAGAGCTTGGTGGGTTCAGAGGCATTGCAGCTATTGGGGGGATTCGTTATCTGAACAACCAGAGAGATGGACTTGAGGATCCTGACAACTTTACTGATCCTCTCCCCAGCATGTAAGAGAGACTCCTCTTTTCACGTCTGTCCATAGTCCCGTTTATCCTCACACTGGTGTTGATTGCTCTGTATTTGTTCCCCCTGGTGCAGGTGTTTCATCCCAAGTTACAATTCTACAATCTGGTGGAGGAGTCAAGAAGCCAGGAGAGACTCTGCAACTGACCTGCACAGTGTCTGGATTTTCTCTGACAAGCTGTGCTATGCAGTGGGTACGCCAGCAGCCAGGAAAGGGCCTGGAGTGGATGGGAGGCATCTGGGGTGATGGAGACACTCGCTATAGCAGTGGTCTCCAAAACCAAATCAGAATCACAAAAGACAACTCAAAAAGCCAAGTCTTCCTGCAGCTGAACGGCCTGAAGCCTGAAGACACCTCCATGTATTACTGTGCAAGAGACACACAGAGAGCAAAGTCCTATCAGAAACAGAGCAAATAGGAGTCTTCTGCAGACTGAACATCCTCCATGTAAGGATGCACCAAATGCACCAGCTGGCAAAAAGGCCATCTCTCCACTGGTTCATTACCTCAAGCACTAGTGCATGGAACCACAGACCACGCAAAGAGCAACAGACATTTATCTGTTAAGCCATCTTTTAGAAGGCATTTTTATAAGACGATGATTCCCAAAATATAGTGGGGCCCCCTCGGTCCCAGAGGGCCTCCCCAAGAGCCTTTGCTATAGCAACTCATAGTGAATGAGCACCACTCTTTCATAATATACACTCAAAATTTCCAGACTGCTACTTTAGATCAAGGAGGATGAGATGCTTGGGCAGGTCACCTTATGGACTGAGCAGTAAGTAGAGAGACCACTTCCCAGGTGACTGACACCTGCCCTGATCCACCTGCCTGAAGGATCCCCTGGACACTCTCCCACTGACACACACATTCACAAACACTGATGCACAGTGTAGTGAAACTTCCTTCAGACTATTATAAGCCATAAACACTCAGAGAGACTTCACCATACCCAGACACCTCCTCCACATGTGATCCAACCATCCCTGCTTTTTCGGATCTGCCCCTGGTAAATCCCTGTTTTTGCCCCTTGGGGATGATGTTTCATTCACTTTTTTCTCTCTCATGTGAATTGCTGGAGTTCTTGGTCTTTAGGATTCAGCTGCCACCTCGGAGTCTCCAGGAATTCAATAACTCCAGGAAAGAACTAAGATAACTAAACAAGTGGATGGGCCCATCACAAAGTTCAGTGCTTCACAGTGTGGTAGAAAAAAAGATGAAATTGCTAGCCATGTTTCTGGAAGTAGAACAGAATACTGAATATAAAGTGTACTGTGGAGTTGGTGTCGACTCCTGGCGAACACAGAGCCATGTGGTTTTCTTTTTGGTAGTTACTTAGTTGTTTATTTACGATCTTAGATCAAACATCAATATACACAGAATATACACAGTAAAAAGAAAATAATGGAGACAAAGTCTAAAATGTCATCAAATATATAAAATCAGGAATCTTTGACAGTACCCAATTGCTGTGCTCTAGCTTCTCTTAGTTTGGTCAATGTATAACAAAATTTAGCAACCGCCAGGGATATTGTTGGGTCCCTGTCTTCTAATAAGCATATAAGAATTGTCTCCACTGAGTGGCTTTGGAGATCTTTCAGATACTGAGATAAAAATAAATCTCTTTCATCTGTATAAAGTGGGCAGTGTAACAGTAAATGCGTCAGTGTTTCGGGAGCAGCTCCGCAAAGGCATAGTCTCTCCTCATAGGGTTTTCTCTCAGATTTCCCTACTAGCATCGCTGAGGGTAAAGCATTCAAGCGAGCTCTTGTAAACGCCCAGCACAGCTTTGGTGAATAGATTGTATAGAAATAAGAGGCTGTGACCCAGTCTTTCTTAGTGCTTAGGAATTGTAGCGGCCTATTTACGGAGGCCCTTTCCTCCTGGAAATTTATGTCCCTAAGCCTTTGTTTGACTAGGGATCTTGCTGTTGACTCGCCCTGTTCTAACAATTGTACTGGGCAAAAGCCCATCTTCCGGAGTCTTTCCTCAACCATCATACACCAACGGGGTTGTGGGGTAGCGGCTAGGAGATGAGGTATAAGTCCTGCCGGGTGAAGATAAGTCTTAATCCAATACAGGATTATGAGCAGCCAGGCCCTGGTCTCCAATTTCCATAGCCCAATCTCCAGCCGTATTAAGGAGTTCGGGACACATTTTGGTACCCCCAATAGTGATCTCAGAAAGCCCGATTGTACTTTTTCTAAAGCTTGTAAGTCTTTTGGTGGTCTAACCTGAATCCCATATAGCAGCTGAGGTATCACTTTAGCCTGAAAGGCTTTATTAGCTGCCGGAATATAGCCACCACCTTGTGCCCAGAAAAATTTCCTGATTGCCATGGAAGATCGAGTGGCATTCAATTTAGCGGCACTGGTGTGCGTAGAGGTACCACCATTAAACTGGAACACCACCCCCAGGTATCTGTAAGACTTCACCTGCTCCACTCTGGCACCAGCTATGGACCATCTAAAAACCCGTTGCTTCTTTGCAAATCTCACAATTTTAGTTTTGGTGTAGTTAATTTCCAGAAATTCCTCATTGCAGAACAAACTCAAGCATTCTAATGCTCTTTTTAGACCAACTCTGGTCTGTGACAGTAAGGCTGTGTCATCTGCATACATCAGGATAGGTAAACACCTGTCCCCTATCTTTGGCGCATGAGTTTAAACTTGCCGTAGACGGGTGATTAGACCATTTACATAGAAATTGAAAAGAGCTGGGGCTAGTATGCATCCCTGCCGGACCCCCCTTTCTACAGGGATCTCTCTGGATAATTGGCCATTGTAGTCACATTTTACTCTCAGACTCGTGTTCTCGTAGAGTTTATATATTAGAGATAGCAATCTCTTGTCGATAGAAGAGTTTGCAAATTTCTCCCACAGAGCATCCCTGGATATTGAGTCAAAGGCACTCTTAAAGTCTATAAAGGCGACATATAACGGCGCCTTTCTGCCCTCAACGTATTTCTCTATTAAACTCTGGAGGACCAAACAGTGATCCATCACAGATCTTCCTTTTCTAAACCCCGCTTGTTCTTGTTCTAGGATGTTTTCTTTCTCCATCCAGTCCAACAATTTTGAGTTTAGATGTTTAGCGTATAGCTTACCAATTACGCTTAATAGACTTATGGGTCTATAATTCGACGGGTCATCAGACGGGCCTTTTTTATGAATTGGAACGACAATTGCCTGTCCCCAGCCATTGGGCATATTTGTTAGGGGTGTGCAATTCGGATTTTCGGGTGATTCGGCTCGGACCCGAGCCGAATCACCCCCGTTCTGTTTTGTGCCCGAATCTGGGTCACCCGAATCACCCTTGATTCGGTTCGGATTTGGATTTAATCCGAATCCGAATCCGAATCGATTCGGGGGGGTAAAAAGGGGCCCAGGGGCAAAATTTTGGGGTGGGGTGGTAGTGCCCAATGGTTAGAGTCTACCACCCCAATTTCAGGGGGATTGGGCAAAGTCCTGATTTTTTGTGAATTTTTAAAGTTTTAGTGACTTTGGGGCAGTTCGGGGGCATAGCATGGGATTTGGGCAAAAGGAGTGGGGTGGGGTGGTAGTGCCTAATGGTTGCAGGCTACCACCCCAATTTCAGGGGGATTGGGCAAAGGGCTGATTTTTGGTAAATTTCTGAAAATTTCATGTCTTTGGGGCAGATTGGGGCATATTGGGGCAGAAAGTGGGGGCTGGGGCAGAATAGTGGGGTGGGGTGGTAGTGCCTAATGGGTGCAGGCTACCACCCCAGTTTCAGGGGGTTTGGACAAAGGGGTGATTTTTTGAGAATTTTTGAAGTTTTGGTGACTTTGGGGCAGTTTGGGGGCAGAAAGTGGATCTGCCCCAAAATAGTGGGGTGGGGTGGTAGTGCCTCATGGGTGGAGGCTACCACACCAATTTCAGGGGGATTGGGCAGAGGGCTGATTTTTTGAGAATTTTTGAAGTTTGGGTGTCTTTGGGGCAGATTGGGGGCAGAAAGTGGATCTGCCCCAAAGGAGTGGGGTGGGCTGGTAGATAGTGCCTGATGGCTGGAGGCTACCACCTATCCCCAATTTAAGAGTGATTGGGCAGAGGGGTGAATTATGGTGAATTTATTTGTATGAGGTTTGTCTTCATAAGGTGAAGTGTGCTAAATTGATTACTTCCTCATATTATTCATAGTAAAGGAAAGTGTGAAAAAGTGAAAGTGGGGTCATGAGAGTTGTTTAATTGAAAAAAATCTCATTTGCTATGATAGAATGAGAATTCACACCTCAGAAGTTTTTTCTGAGGTGTGAATTCTCATTCTATCATAGCAAATGAGATTTTTTTCAATTAAACAACTCTCATGACCCCACTTTCACTTTTTCACACTTTCCTTTACTATGAATAATATGAGGAAGTAATCAATTTAGCACACTTCACCTTATGAAGACAAACCTCATACAAATAAATTCACCATAATTCACCCCTCTGCCCAATCACTCTTAAATTGGGGATAGGTGGTAGCCTCCAGCCATCAGGCACTATCTACCAGCCCACCCCACTCCTTTGGGGCAGATCCACTTTCTGCCCCCAATCTGCCCCAAAGACACCCAAACTTCAAAAATTCTCAAAAAATCAGCCCTCTGCCCAATCCCCCTGAAATTGGTGTGGTAGCCTCCACCCATGAGGCACTACCACCCCACCCCACTATTTTGGGGCAGATCCACTTTCTGCCCCCAAACTGCCCCAAAGTCACCAAAACTTCAAAAATTCTCAAAAAATCACCCCTTTGTCCAAACCCCCTGAAATTGGGGTGGTAGCCTGCACCCATTAGGCACTACCACCCCACCCCACTATTCTGCCCCAGCCCCCACTTTCTGCCCCAATATGCCCCAATCTGCCCCAAAGACATGAAATTTTCAGAAATTTACCAAAAATCAGCCCTTTGCCCAATCCCCCTGAAATTGGGGTGGTAGCCTGCACCCATTAGTCACTACCACTCCACCCCACTCCTTTTGCCCAAATCCCATGCTATGCCCCCGAACTGCCCCAAAGTCACTAAAACTTTAAAAAATCGCCAAAAATCAACCATGAACCGAATCACCCGATTTTTTTGTGCCCGAAATTCGGGTGATTCGGCTCGTGCCCGAAAAAATTCGGGGGGCATCGGGGGTGATTCGGTTCGGCCCCGAATCACCCGAAATTGTTCATTTCAGGCACAGATCGTTCTGTGCCCGAAATTTTTTGCACATCCCTAATATTTGTTGTTCGGTCTATATGAGTGAATATGGAGGCTAAGAGCGGAGCCCACCAGCTAACATTGGCCCTTAAGAAATCGGGGGGAATGTAGTCTTTACCTGGAGATTTGCCTCTCTTTAGCTGTCCAATCAGATTCTCCACTTCTTCAGTGGTAACTGGAGGCCATACAGGCAATTCCTCCGGGGGGATGCTGGGCCGAGATGGAAAGGTTAGGTGTGCTTGTGGGGCAGCATAGATTTTGGTGAAATGATTTACCCATCTTTCCTCTGGCACTGGAATTTGTCTAGGGAACGAATTAACCCCGGATACTAAGCGCCGAAAACTGGCTTCATCCTTTTTATTAAGGGCCGTTATAAGTTCTGACCATTGTCTTTCTTTCAGGGCCTCCTTTTTGGCTTTAATCAGAGACTTGTAACTTCCCTTATATTGTTTGAATTTCGTGTCTAGAGATAAGGTATTATTTATTTTGCGGTCAGCCGAGAGTTGTAACAGTACTTTTTTCGCCTTTTTACAGTCCTGGTCAAACCAGGGTTTGTTATAAGATATGTGTGAGGCGGCCCTGACCCTGGCTTGAGTGCCTCTGACCAGAAAAGGGATAAGTAGGGAAATCAAGGCTTCGTAATTGACAATCACTTCAGTCTGAGACACCAACGCCCCTTCGGGGGCAGGTTCTTCACACCGTTTAATGCAAACTAGGGTTATTTTTTTATGCTCCTCCATCCCCACTTCTGAATAACACCAGCTCGTGAGTCCAGCCTCCAACTCTGGGGACCACTTAATTCTCTGGGCCAAAACAGGGGGTTTCGTCTCTGGGTCATCCCTGCGGTTGAGTGAGGGTTCTATGACCCCCTCATTGGTTAGCCGGCAAGTGACCCTCAGAGGGAAATGGTCACTCTCTGGTCTTGGGATAACCTTCAGCTCTATTATTTTGTCTATCAGCGCTCTAGATACCATGACATAATCTATTATCGAGCGTTTTGTACTGAGAAAAAAGGTAAATTGGCCAGGGCAGTCTCCATTGACAGCTCCATTAAGAATATGGAGATCTAGTTTGTTAGCCAGCTGTATCAGCAGCCTGCCAGTAAAGTTACTGCCCTGGTCTAGCAGGATACGCGTTGATGCAAGAGGTGAATCTTCTGGTGTCAAGTGGGGCATATCCCCAATACCTGAGTCTTCAAGCGCATTGATTCTGGCATTACAGTCGCCCCCTATCATTATTGCTGCCCTCGGATAGTCCATCATCAGCTGCATGAGGTATCTTTCCAAGTCACCCCAGTGGGACTTACTATGTATTCTAAGACATGAAATAGGCATATACAGATTGACAATAATAATTTGTGTTTCATGTGTGCGAAGCAGGACTGCCATCGCGATATTAGAGCAACAAGGAAGAGCCAAGGTTTCTGCTCTTAGCCCATAGGAGATACCTATTGCAAGCCCCCCCCCCATGTTTCTGCCTCCTTTGGTGCTCCGGGAAGCAGGAGCCAAAAAAACTTTATAATTGGGAACATCGAAGTAAGTAGAGAGTGAGCACACTTCCCAGGTGACTGACACCTACCCTGATCCACCTGCCTGGAGGATCCCCTGGACACTCTTCCGCACACACACACACACACACACACACACGTTCACACACGCTGATGGAGGGCAGTGAAACTTCCTTCAGACTTCTATAAGCCATAAACACACAGGGAGACTTCAACTTACCCAGACACCACCTCCACATGTGATCCAACCATCCCTGCTTTTTCAGATCTGCCCCTGGTAAATCCCTGTTTTTGCCCCTTGGGGATGATGCTTCATTCACTTTTTTTACATGTGAATTGCTGGAATTGTTGTTCTTTAGGATTCAGAGTCTGTCTCCTCAGGGTCTCCGGGGATACAATAACTCCAGGAAAGAACTAAGATAACTAAGCAAGTGGATGGGCTCATCACAAAGTTCAGTGCTTCACGGTGTGGTAGAAAAAAAGATGAAAGTGCTAGCCGTGTTTCTGGAAATAGAACAGAATACTGAATATGAAGTGTACTGTGAGTTGGTGTCAACTCCTGGCAAACACAGAGCCATGTGGTTTTCTTTTTGGTAGAATACTGGAGGAGTTGACCATTGCCTCCTCCTGCACAGTGTGAGATGATGCCTTTGAGCATCTTCCTAGATCACTGCTGCCCGATATAGGTGTTTCCATAGTCTGGGAAACATACCAGTGGGGATTCAAACTGGCAACCTCATGCTTGCTAGGCAAGGCATTTCCCTGCTGCGCCATTAGGTGGCTATACTGAATCTAGTTGAGTTTAATTTTTTGATCTTACGCTGCCTCTCATTCAATGCAACAGTTGAAATGGTACAGGTGGATCTTTCCTTTAGTCAGATGCAAGAGATGCAAGTCTCCCAGGGACCTTTTTTTTTTTTTTTAAATGGGGCAGTATATAAATGTATTAAATAAAAATAATTGTGAGCTGCCTAGGAACATTTTTGTATGGGGTGGTATAAAAATGTATTAAATAAAATGCAAGAGCTTCAGAGATGAATGATTCACAAACTCTTCAAACCTTTCCAAGTCTCAGCTCACAGCACATTCTTCCCTTCAGAAAACTAATCCTCAGAACTCCCTTCAAGCCATTGTTCACAAGGGGTCACTAGTGATGAGAAAATGTTTTCAGCCATGGCAGAACTAAAATGGGCTTCCAAGTGTCATCAGTGGTTTCATCTCTGAGGCTGATTATTTCCTCAGCTGCTGAACTGAAAAAGAGCACTGTCGTGGTCTCTCAAGAAACGTGCCAACAAGACTGCCTGAAAACCCAAGGTGGTCGTATCCTCCGCAGAAGCTGCAAGGACTTTGATTATGGCAAGTCCATAAGGGCATGGCACTTGAACAAAATCAACATCCACTTGGAAAGTTCATAGAATGGGATTTGGATCAAAGGGCTGCACAAATGAGTTCAGTATATGGAGATGGTGGTGTGTTAACAGGGATCTGTGGTGGTTGTGGTGAATCCATTCCTTGATCCAGGCCAGTTTTTGAATGGGGCTTTAGTTACTCATATTCCAGTCCTGGAGTAGAGGTGGGGCTAACAAACAGCCGGCAGCAAGAACATGGAAAAGCTGTCTGCACTTGCCTCTCTGTGTAGACCTCTCATACAATCTATTTCATTACCCTATTAATATTCCTGATTGCATTCCCCTGCCTTGTCCTTGCACACCCCAACTCTTTCCCTTGAATTCTACAGGCGCCTTGCAGCTTTTTCCTAATTCCATTTCTGGAGACATCTATAGTTGTCTGACCAAAGAAAATCAATTATAGTTAGATTAATGTAACCCAGTCCCTAGTTCAAGCAAACACAGCTTGCTTTCTTGCTGTTTCACATGCACAAAAGAAGCTTCCTTCTGTTTGGAGACAATTTGTAGACAATTGTTCATCATTTCCCAAATCCCATATACTATATATGCACAAAGAGATCTATCTATCTATCTATCTATCTATCTATCTATCTATCTATCTATCTATCTATCTATCTATCTATCTAACATATTTCTATACCTCCTGATATGTACGTCTCTAGGTTGCCAGAGGACTGTGCTGCTCTTTTATCCAGAAGTGCATGCAAATGCAGGAGGAGCGTCCTGTATAAAGTCATCATCTGCTCTCCCTGTCCCAGAGACATAACTCCTGTGTTGAATCCCACCACCTTCCAGTCAATCCCTCGCAAAGCAAAGGAAACGAGGATGATATTTGGGATCCAGTTCATCTTATTATTAGCAGTCTTCCAAGGTAACAATGCTCCCTTTAGATAAAAAAAAGTTTTACATTTTAGTTGTTACTGTGACCAAAGTGTTTGTAAAATGTCTCTCTTTCCAGGTGTGCAATCAGCAGTGCAGCTGGTGGAGTCTGGAGGAGATGTCAAAAGGCCTGGGGAGTCCCTCCGCCTCACCTGTCGGGGGTCTGGGTTCACATTCAGCAATGCCTACCTGCACTGGGTGAGGCAGGCTCCTGGAAAAGGACTGGAATGGGTGGCATATATAAGTACAGCCTCAAATCCCATTTACTACTCGGATGCTGTGAAGGAGCGCTTCACCATCTCCAGGGATGATTCCAACAGCCTGCTGTATCTGCAAATGAATAGCCTGAAAGTAGAGGACACTGCAATATATTACTGTACAAGAGACACATTGAGAGGAAGTGAATCTGAAGCCAGGCAAAACCCTCTTTTGATCATAACAGCTCCTGGGCTGGTTCATCTATAGGATGTCAAAAGGAAGTGACAGTTCCATCTTATGCTCCAGTTACACCAACTGGAAAGTCAAAATACCAGTGGGGTCTTGAGGCTACATCAGCACTGGGGAATCCGTGCCAATGTGTTCCTTGGTACATGTTGGTGTAGCTTCAGCTCCCAGCTGCCCAGCTCATGTTCAGTCTTCCATCTTGAATTCTGCACCTCAGCAGCCAGCACTGGTCTCATGGATCCAATCAGCTCCTCTCCCTCTGAATCCAAATCCTGCTCATCGTGGTTTTTAGTGTACCTGGGGCCCTTGAGTTGCAGCATATGTGTTCTCCATGGAAATGTCACCTGCATCGGATGCAGTTATTCATGACCAGGGTTGTGCTTTGGGGTTTTCCCCCCTCTCTTTTGTTTTTGGCCTGAATCCGAAACATGCCCATTTTGTTCTTTTTTTGAAATCAGCCAATCCAAAACACCCGGATTTTGTTCTTGGTTCAAAATTGCAAAATCTGAATCCAAAATGTTTTGTATTTTAAAAAATGACCCTAGGGCAAAACTAGTGGGTGGGGATGGTAGTGCCCAATGGGTGGAAGTTAGCACCCAAATTTCAGAGGAATTGTGCAAAGGGCTGATTTTTCATCAATTTTTGAAGTTTAAGATTTTTCCCATAGGGAATAATGGAGGTTTCAGCAAAAGTATACCTTCACATCGGGTGGAAATGGGGTGGTCCAGAGCTGAGTAGGGTGGGTGGTAGTGCCCATTGGGGGCAAGAAAGCTGCCAGAATTATTTCAAACAAATTGGGCAGAGGACTGATTTTTAAAGATTTAATGAAGTTTACGCATCTTTAAGGTTCTTCCCCATAGGGAATGATGCAGTTTCAGCAGCCCCATAACTACACTTGGGGGGTACCGGGGAGGCCCAGAGCAAGTGGTGGTGTAGAGCACATAGGGTGCACCACCCCTATGGGTTTCTAACCCATGGGATATTCGGTTCTATTGTTTCTGAGATGTTTCGAGTGTAGATTCTCTGGTAGCAAATGAGAATGGATTCATGGTTTTTCATTGAAAATCTCATATGCTACCAGAGAATCTACACTCAGATCCATTCCAAGTCTGGCATGCAGTAGGCATGGCAGGCTGGGCTCAGGCTGGCAACTAGGCAAGCATAGGCAATGGCAAGGCATCTCTCAAGGGGGTGAAAAAAATTCTTCTGCAACAAAAAAGCAATGCAGCTGATAAATCCATTCCCAGGCTGGCATGCAGTAGCCATTGCAGGCTGGCAGGCTGGGCTCAGGCTGGCAACAAAGCAGGCAGGCATAGGGAATCGCTTGGCATGGCATCATCATGACAACTTGAGGCATGCCATGCAATGAAAACTAGTTCTCTCACTCTCTCTTCAATGAGGCAGAAAGGCAAAATGGCGAATGAGTAACTAACTTGTTGAATGAATTGAAAACCCCTCCTTGAACTCCCCCCACCCTTGCCCCTTCTTCGACCCTTCCCCTGGCCAATGTGGGGTCAGTAAAGAGTGGCAAGAGGCAAAAGAGCCAATGAGGAACAAGGAGGGAATTGTCAGTAGGTCAACCCATGCTTTTGGTCACTGATCAAAGGCTGGAAGGGTGGGAAATTCAAAGAGATGTCAAACACAAAATGGAGACTGACTCAGAGATTGTCACAAAATGGAGGTCCAAAACAACAAAATGTTTTGTAGCTGAAACCGGGATGTTTTGTTTTGTGTACAAAACTTTCGGATTTAGAAAATGGGCATTTTGTTTTGTCTACAAAACACCTGAAATTGCCTGTTTCGCACCTTCCTATTCATGACCCAACACATGATGCAGTCACACACACAGAGAGTGTATGTTCAGGTGACTACTGTTTGAGTTGACCCTGCATATGGTCATTTGGTGTTTAGCAACAAAAAGAGCATAAATATGAAAACTGTTATAATTAAAGTTACAGAGAAAGGAAAGTAGGCAGATTAGTTCTTACCAGAAATGGTTGTTTTTCAGTATAAACCAATTGTTGAAAAGAAGTATATAAATATTTATAGCAGCAGTAGTGTGTGATGTGCTTTTAGCAAATTTGTCCCCATCCATCAATGTCTAGTGAGTCATTTTCCAACACTATTTTCCAGTGTTTTCCTACATTCAACCTCAGGACTATTCAACCTCCACAAGGAGGAGTGTCAGACAAGACCCGTGAGAAAGTCCGTAGTGAATTCTAGTTGCTCATCAAAATCTCATCAAAATCTTATCATGGAATCATGTATCTCAAGGAAGATGAGACGTGGCCTCCTCAAGCAAACACATGACTCTTAATCAATTCCACCTTAGCAAACCAATCAGAAGATTCTACATTTCCTTGTGATCTGGAGACAGAGATCAACACTTCCCTGCCTGGAGGGATAAGCACAGCAAGAGACTCTAAGAGCATTTCCCTCGACACTCCACTCCACTCTCACACATCTCGTATTGGCATTGTATTAAACACTCTAAAGGAATGACGGAATCTCACCAATGAATTTCATTGGCCATCGTATGAAATGGGTTTCTTTTTGTTTAGGGAACAAAGGCCACCTTTGCATGCAATGCAGAACCACAGGCCCAGTGGACCTATTCCCATCCACCGTCTGCTTTCCTGTCCAGATTGGGATGACATGGGAAGCAGGTTCTCTTCAGCCAGGAAGACTGCAGAGAAGAGGTGGAACTGGCTGTTTGGGTTTCATTATTGCTTGAGGGACAGCCCACACAGCCAGTCATGGCCAGAGAGAGGGAGGAGCTTCCTCCCACAACTCCGGTTTCAGGGCTAGCATTTGCTCGTAATGCTCCAAAATTCCAACCTCAGTTATGAGCAGCAAAACTCACTACAAGCCAAGGGTTCAAATTGGAGTTTATGGAGCACAACCTCCAGTCGCTTTTCAAATGGGACCAGAGTTGCACACATTCAGACATAATGGTTTGACAATGGCTGATTCCTGCATCTCCAGTTCTGCATTATGTACGAATGCAAAACTCATGTTTTGTGAAAAGACCTTCTCAGTATGTGGAGGTGCTCATTGCAGGGGATTGGAATTTGAGGGATGAGCTAGACCTTCCTGTGCTGGATAGGGTTACACACCCCCAGAAGGAACAGGTATGCAGCCTGGGAGTGCTCTTGGACCCAGCCCTCTCCCTAGTTTCCCAGGTGGAGGCTATGGCCAGAAGCGTTTTCCATCCACTTCAGTTGATTTGACAGCTGCGTCCATTCCTTGAAGGGAACGATCTCAAAACAGTGTTGTGTCAGCTGGTAACCTTCAGGTTTGACTATTGCAATGTGCTCTATATAGGGCTGCCTTCGTATACAGTTTGGAAACTTCAGTCAGTCAAAAATGCGGCAGCCAAACTGGTCTCTGGAATAACCTGGAGAAAGCATATTATGCTTATTCACAAATACAGGTGAAACTCGGAAAATTAGAATATCATGCAAAAGTCCATTAATTTCAGTAATGCAAATTAAAAGGTGAAACTGATATATGAGACAGACGCATTACATGCAAAGCGAGATAAGTCAAGCCTTAATTTGTTATAATTGTGATGATCATGGCGTACAGCTCATGAAAACCCCAAATCCACAATCCCAGAAAATTAGAATATTACATGGAACCAAGAAGACAAGGATTGTAGAATAGAACAATATCGGATCTCCAAAAAGTATACAGTGTACTGTGCTTGATTGGCCAGCAAACTCACCTGACCTGACCCCATAGAGAATCTATGGGGCATTGCCAAGAGAAGGATGAGAGACATGAGACCAAACAATGCAGAAGAGCTGAAGGCCGCTAATGAAGCATCCTGGTCTTCCATAACACCTCATCAGTGCCACAGGCTGATAGCATCCATGCCACGCCGCATTGAGGCAGTAATTGTTGCAAAAGGGGCCCAAACCAAGTACTGAATACATATGCATGCTTATACTTTTCAGAGGTCAGATATTGTTCTATTCTACAATCCTTGTCTTCTTGGGTTTTCATGAGCTGTACGCCATGATCATCACAATTATAACAAATTAAGGCTTGACTTATCTCGCTTTGCATGTAATGCGTCTGTCTCATATATCAGTTTCACCTTTTAATTTGCATTACTGAAATTAATGGACTTTTGCACGATATTCTAATTTTCCGAGTTTCACCTGTAGCTGCATTGGCTACCAATATGTTTCCGGGCAATATACAAAGTGCTGGTTATTACCTTTAAACCTTAAATGGCTTAAGTCCCTCCCTACACACACACACACACACACACACACAACACATTTAAAGGAGTGCAGTGAAACTTTCTTCATACTTTTATAGGCCAGAACCATTCAGAGAGATTGCAACATGCCCAAAGTAAACAATATGGCCTCCACATAGGCTCCCACTATCCCTGTGGTTTCTTCCCCCTGATCTGTCCCTTATAATTCCCTGTCCCTATTTTGCCTCTGTTTTTCCCCCATGGGCAAGGCTGTCCATAGGGCATGGCAAGCAGGGTGACCACTCCAAACCCCACTCTTTTAACCCCCATTAGAATAAACTGGAAGGCGGCCCCACACTGGCTGATTTGCCCAGGGCCCCATAACCCTCCAGTGCTCTCCAAGGACAGCCCTGCCCATGGGAATGCTGTCATTTCTTGTTTTCATATGAATTGTTAGACAATTTCATATGAATTTTCATTCTTCAGGATTCAGTTGCCTCTGCAGTCTCTAGAAATTAAATGATTTCTAGATTCCAGATTGTTTGGCCAAGCACTCTACACATTGTACAGCATGCTGTCCAGGTTGCCTGAGCACGTCCCTTGCACAGGTGTGTTCCTATTTGTATCTGTGAACTCTTGGAGGGTTTACCACCATCAATGCAATGCTTCCTATTTTCCTTTGCTTAACATCCCACAGATGGAGATTTCTAGAGAAAAAAGCTTCTGTAAGATTCTGGGGCTATTGTGACGATCAACAAAAATCGCCTCCACTAGCCCGATTTTCGCCGATCGTCAGAACCACTGGGCTCGGCTGCGAGCCTGGTGGTTCACGAGTGGTTAACCCACTCCTGTAACCCTCCCCATAGCCCGGTTTTGTGGAGTGAGCGCTCCGCAAACCCAGGCTATCTGGTTGTGAATAGACCTCCGGAGGGGAGGCGAAAAGCCACCTCCTGTCTCCGGGGGTCTCCCCAGTATACCCTGCGTGCTCGCATAGGGCATACCGGGGTTTCCGGGGGTCATGCTGCCCCCACTCCCCCCAGCTCCCGCCGGCTCCATCACAGAGCCGGCAATCATGTGGGCGGCCGATCTGGCCACCCAGCGCTCCATGCCTCATTGTCTGCGGGGAGAGCGGGCTTAGCCCGCTCTCCCCATAGTTTTGCAAAAAGCGGGTCTCACGGACCATGAGACCCACCTCTAAGACTTTCTGGTTGGTCCTACTGAAGGAGTTACTTGTTTCTGACTTCTGGATTAGAGATGTACAGAAAAACATTTTTTCCCCTGCTCAGTTTGAGCCCATTCAGATTTGAACTGGGCCAGATTGTTTCCTTTTTGCACCCCCCTCTGAACCAGGACCTGGTTTGGTTTGAATCTGAACCAGTTTGTGCCCATTTTGGAGCCTTACCAGCAATTTACCATTAAAGGGGCAGTGGGAGCAGGCTACTTCTTAAATGGTTTTTTTTATTTAAAAAAACTTGAAATCAGCCGATATCAGCCGAAAGTACTCACTATTGCTGCGGTAGTGGCAGCATTCATGTGTGAACCAGATCTAATACAAGCCGGTTCTCACATCTCTATTATGGTTTCCTTCATATGGGTAATAATCTGGGTGACTCAAATTTAATAGGGCTGTGCTTAACGTTTTCCCTTTTGAGTTTTGGAAAGTGCTTGTGGAGCTCATTTAAAAAACACACACACCTGAATTGTGTGGCTCTTTGCTGCCACTGCTAACCCTCACTGGTCCTCCTTTAGCATAATTTCTTCTTCGTAATTTGGTTCTCTTGATAATCCATTTAAGCAATCCCAATGGAAGGAATGTTGATGGAGAAATCCTATTGTGTTTATGTCATCTAGGTCATGAGAGAACAGGCAACCCCTTGGTTCCTTCTACCCCAGGAAAGGGTGGAAGGAAAGATGTATAGCCGTCTCACAAGAAGAAGTAACTTCTAGTTATGGAATTCAAGTTCCCAGTTCATGCAAACAGGGTTTTCATGTTTTCTCCTTCTGCTTTGAGAAGGTTGGAAACAAGGAACAGAGGTAGCTCCATATCATCTGCATCTACTCCTTGTTCCCCAAGGTGGGCTATTCCCTGGTGCAGATCCACCCAGTAAGGGAGGAGATTACAAGAGCACTTGCTTCCATTCTCTGTGTGGGGTTTCAGTTCCTTTTCTCTTCATTCTAATCTATGAGGCTGTTCAATTGAAAACTCGGTAGGACAATTGTCTTATCCAGGTTTCGGACTGTATACACTCCAAATTTTTGGTTGTGTGGGAACAAACAACTAGGTAGGAGGAGGGACTCTATGGGAGACAGGAGCTGGGTAGGGCAATGCCACCCAACCCAGACTTCATACCCAGCATTTGACCAAGGTATGAGGAAAAGCTGTCCTCCCCAGCTCCTGTCTCCCCCACAATCACTTCTCCCTCATCTGTTCTTATTGTCTGCTCCCACACAACCAAAAACTGGGAGCGTGCACAGATCCCAAACAGCCTTAATATGACTTCCATTTCTTTTCAAATACATCGAATGCATAGTTCCTCCTTCCTTGCTCCATACAGATAGCCATTGCAAGCATTTTTTTTCTATCTCCCAAATCATGGGCTCCATGTGCAACCCATTTCAGAGAATGAAACTATGAAATGGCTACGCTGTCCTTTTATCCTGAGGCATATGTAAATGCAGATGAACCTTCCTCCTTAAATCACTTCCCTGCCCCAGCAACACCCAGAGACACAAGCCTGTGAGCACTTCCCGGTCCATTCCTCTCAAAGCAACACAGAGGAAAAAACATGATCTCGTGGCTTCAGTTTCTTGTCCTTTTTGCAGTCCTTGGAGGTAATTCTTTGAAACCAGAAGTCAGTTGTATTCCAGGGGTCAATGTGCAACAGATCTCTTTCAAATGTCTTTCTTTGCAGGTGCCTGGTCAGAAGTCCAGCTGGTGGAGTCTGGAGGGGATGTAAAAAGGCCTGGAGAGTCCCTCCGCCTCTCCTGTAGAGCCTCCGGGTTCACCTTCAGCAATGCCTACATGAACTGGGTTAGGCAAGCTCCTGGAAAGGGCTTGGAATGGGTGGCATATATATATCCCGCCTCAAACTACATCTACTATTCTGATGCAGTAAAAGGGCGCTTCATCATCTCCAGGGACAACTCCAACAGCTTGCTGCATTTGCAAATGAGCAACCTGAAAGCTGAGGACACTGCCATGTATTACTGTGCGAGAGACACAGTGGGAGGAAGTGAATCTGAAGCCAGGCAAAAAACCCTCTTTTGCTCTGGCAGCTCACCAAGCTGATTTAGCCACACTAGGTTCTGTGAGGAAATTCAGTGAAAGGAGACCAACAGTGATGGCCTCACAGTCCTGTTGAGCGCAAACCCTTTGCCATTAGATGATACTGGATTATTTTTATTTTCTGGAGGGAAATGGAAAATAAGGGAGCTATTCGGACGATCAGCCTCTGCTAGCCCAATTTTTGCTGATCGTTCGAACCACCGGGGTCGGCTGCGAGCCCAGTGGTTCTTGAGCAGGTAACCCGCTCAAGTACCCCTCCCCTTAGCCCAGGTTTGTGCCGCAAGCACTCCGCAAACCCAGACTATCTGGCCGTGAGTAGTTGCGGTGCAGCTCCGCGGCATGGCTACTTGCGAGTAGACCCCTGGAGGGGAGACAAAAAGCTGCCTCCCAGCTCCGGGGATCTCCCCAGTATGCCCTGCGCACTCGTGCAGGGCATACTGGGGAATCCGGGGGCCGTGCGGCCTCCGCTCCCCCCAGCCCCTGCCGGCTCCGTCATGGAGCCGGCAATCAAGTGGGCGGCCGATCCAGCCGCCCAGGGCTCCCTCCCTGCTCACCGCCCCCAACCGGGTCTCACTGATCGTGAGACCTCGTCCAAGGTCTTTCACGGGATCAGAAGGGGGTGGTTTGGGGCTGGGAAGGGTTCTTGCTTTATTTCAGACACAGAGGAAGAGCCTCCATCCAGCTCTGCAAGCCCTGCTCTCACACAAGCACCACAGCTGAGTTCTTCATTGCTGCAGTTAGGAGCTGGGCAGGAGGGGAGCAGGAGGGGAGCTTTCAAGCACTGGGGAAGCCTCCCCAGAATGCTCCATGTTCCAGGAGAAGGGAAAACCTCTTGACATTATCAGCTGCCCTCTGATTGGCCATGAGGAGGTAGGAGGCATGTCTCTCCCTATTCAGGCCATGAATGTGCTTTGCAGAGTGGCACATTCATGGACAGAAGCCCCTTTAGGCACAGCACTCTATTGTTTTCATGGCCGGCGGGGGGCAGGGATAGCTTAAAGCTCTGCATGCACCCAGATGACTGTTTAACTTGTGCTTCCATTTGCAATAAATTGTGCGCTTCAATGCACACTGAAAATGATATGCAACCAAATGAGCTTTTAATTAGAAATAGGAGAGTACATTGGAAGAATATCAACCCTACTTTTAGGCACATACAATCCCTGGTGAGGCTCTCTTTCATCTAGGCTTCCCGCCCTCTGACTTTTGAACCAGACATCCAACTATTTAAAAACATCTCCGACTAAAATAACGTTGCAGGAGGTGCACAGAGTTCTAGGAACAGTGGGTTGCTTGGGGTTTTTAAAAAAGCTCCATCGGCTTAGATCAGCTTTGTGCTTGCAAGCAGCTTCTCTACCTCTTTTATCTGGAGCTTGCTGCTTAAATCCTGCCCCCCACACACTCCCCTGCCTCAGCCACACCCAAATATACCTGCTGAAGCCCAGGCCACGCCCCCTTTGTGAATGACATCACATAAAACTCGGGCATGGTCCAGGCTGGATATAAAATCCAAACAGCATTTTATTTAGGACAATAAATGTACCCAGCCAGAGAATGCTGGCTGGAAATGCAATCAGGAGGGCTGGGCTGGCCCTCAGGCTATCAGGACATGCCTCTTTGTAAATGGCATCACCCTTTTCATTGGCAACCCAGGTACTTTGAACCTTTCTGCTCTATGGTGGCTTCACCCCTTGTGTGGATGCAGTTCTTCATGGCTTCTGTTCTTTTTCAAGTCCTAATTGCTGTGCAAAAAATCAAGAGGTAGTTCATCTTGTCCCTGGAGTTGTGATGCAATGACATCAGCTACACACTATGCAGCTATAGATTTGAACACTCTTGAGAAAAGCGATTTATTTGTGCAGATTTTAGAGGAGGACCGATTTGCAGAACAATCTGCATTTTAATTTGTGTTACTTTGGTACACAATCTGGTGCTTCACAGTGAAAGTGAAATAAGAAAGAAGTTCTAAGCATGCACGCGTGACCAACAGTATACAATACAGATTGTGGCTGTGTTAAAATAATGTTTCTTCTTACCCTGCTAGTCATTCAATGCAGTGCTTGAAATGGTTCAGAGGGAATTCTCCCTCAGAGAGATGTTGGCGCGTCAGAGATCAATCACATGGAGCTCTGCAACTTTTCTTGCATTTTACTTCAAACATTACAGCAGATGCATCTCTTCAGAACACAAATCCCCAAAACTCTCCTCTCCTCCTCCAGCATGTGACTAGTGCCACCAGGGGGCACTAGTGAACTGAAGATGGGAAATTTGGGCATCCAAGTGTGCTGTTCTGTGGTTTCAATGGTGAGCTGGATTATTTCCTGAGCTGTTGGGATGAAAAATGTCCATTTCCCAGAGGCACAACCCTTGTGTCGAATCTCGCCACCTTCCAGTCAATCCCTCTCAGGGCAACAACAGGAAAAATATTTGAGTTTCAATTTGTTTGTTTTTTCTTCTGAAACAAAAGGACTGGCACTTTTATGTTGTTAATATGTATGAGATATCTATAACATGTCTCTCTTTCAAAGTGTCCAGTTGGCTATCCAGCTGGTGGAGTCTGGTTAGAAGGCCTAGAGAGTCCCTCCACCTCTCCTGCCAAGCCTCCGGGTTCACCTTCAGAAGCTCCTACATGGAATGGCTTAGGGAGGCTCCGGGAAAGTGCTCGGAATGGGTGGCATGTTTAAATCTTGATGCAAACCCCATTGTCTGCTTGAATGCAGTGAAAAAGAGCTGGTGAAGTGTGGATACTTCCTAGCTCATTCCCAGTTCAATCACTGGGGATATCTATAGGGATCTGACTGGGAAAAATTAATCCTAGTTATTTTATTGTATCCCAGTCCCTGGTTCTACAGTCTCTTCTAGTGCTGTCCCACCAGGTTGGATGCTGAAGCCTAAACCATTCCTGGTGGTAATCCAAATGTCTTCCAGCTAAGGCAATGGCTGCACAAGTACCTTCTTCTATTCTGAGCATATATATGTGGCTTTCCCCTTAATTTTAATTGGAATCTTCATATACCTCTCATATACCTTGTTCCCATTATTCCCTGCCCATAAATATGCTAAGCAATTCTTTGTCGTTCCTCAGACAATGTTTTCACAGGGAGCTGCCATTTTCCAATGGACTGGGATGCATTTGTTTTTTATCCAGAGCAGCATGCAAATACAGAAGGACCTTCCTGAATAAAACAGTCATCAGTTGTCCCTGCCGGGAGATACAAAGCTTGTGGGTCACTTTCAGTCACCTTCCAGTCAACCCCTCCCAAGGCAACAAAGGAAAATGAGATTTGAGTTTCAATTTCTTTTCTTTTTAGCAGTCTTTCAAGGTGTCCAATCGGCCATCCAGCTGGTGGAGTCTGGAGGAGATGTTAAAAGGCCTGGAGAGTCTCTCCGCCTCGCCTGTAGAGCTGCTGGGTTCACCTTCAGTAACACCTACATGAACTGGGGTCGGCAGGCCCCTGGAAAAGGTTTGAAATGGCTGGCATATATATATCCAGCCGCAAACATCATCCTTTACTCAAATGCAGTGAAAGGGCGCTTTACTGCCTCCAGGGATAATCCCAACAACTTGCTGTATTTGCACATGAACAACCTGAAAGCTGAGGACACCGCTGTGTACTACTGTGTTACAGATGGCAAGCACAGTGAGAGGAATCCAGACAAAAACCCTTTTTTGATCCTGGCAAACTCCCAGGCTGGTTGATCCATAGTATGACAAAAGTAAGTGATGATCCAGTCCTGTGCTCCAGTTATCCCAGGGTCTTGAGGCTCTACAACATCATTGGGGTTATTTGCCAGTTTATTCCTAGGGATATGCTAGTATATCTCACAGCATGTTAACAGCTTATGAGAGTGGATGGAACCCAAACGGGCAGTGTTGACGCCTTGCAGCTGTGAAATGGGCCTTAGTTAGGATGCTAAGCTCCCTCACACCATGATCTCAGCACCAATGATGGTGGATCATTATCCCCATTAAAAAGTGGCATAAGTTTGAACCCTCTCACTGAATGCACTGGGGGTGAGTGGGTTCTGTAGCCAAAGAGATGTACCAAATTCTTTTCAACTCTTCTTGTGCCCTTTTCCTCCAACCCTGAATATCTGCCTGCTATTTAAAAATGAAACATTGTTATGGGAAAAGTGAATGCCCAATTCTTCTCCACATTCTGTTGCCACTACCAAGGCAGGGGATTGTTGCTAGGCAATGGGTCCAAGTACTCCCCGTTCCCTTTCTTCACCTCCTCATAAACAACCTTCAACAGGAGTGTGGGAAAGGAGAGGGAATTGTTCACAGGCCACTCTGAAGAACAGCCATGGGCAAAACTATGCACAAAGATCTGCTTCAAGATGGCCCTTGGGAAAATCACCCAGTACTTGGTTTTGCAATAAACAAAGTCATGCTTTTATACAAAACCATTGCCATGACAAAGATTGCAGTATTCACTAAGGATTCCACTATATCACATGATCTTATCGATTTGTTCCCATCCATCACATTTTAGCATGGCATTTCTAGACCCACGCACAAGAATTCTCAGAGCATCTGCTTGGCATGCAGAAGGTCCCAGGTTCAGTCCCTGGCAGCATCTCGAGGTAGGGCTGGGAAAGATTCCTTCCTCAAACCTGGAAGAACTGCTGCTGGTTAGGGATGACCATACTGATTTAGATAGACCAATGGTGGGCCACTGTGTGAAACAGGACACTGGACTAGATAGGCCTTGGGCCTGATCCAGCAGGGCTGTTCTTATGTTCTTACGTTCTTACATCCTTAATGTTCTTCCTTGGGGGCCAGACAGTTTCCCATGTAATTCTGATGTACAGAAGAATGAGGGCCTTTGAGGTAGCCCATAGCAGATACTCTGGCTTTTAACATCATCTGAGGGACAGGCTATACAACTGAGATGAAGTCATGGAGTCTAATTCCCTTTTGATCTTTAGGAAACAGCTGAAGACACATCTTTCAGCCAAGCTTTTTAGCTGTTTAGTGGTTTTTAGCTCTTATAATTTGAATTTCTATATGTTTTAAATTGTTTTAGAATTCCTTGGTTTGTATTAATATTTAAACTGCCTAGAGACTTTGGTAGTGGGAGGTATACAAATATGTGAAATAATAAATGAATGAATGAATGATTCCTAGGCATGGAGCAAGTCTTATCATTCCACCAACTACAAACAGATCAGACCACAATAGGGCACAAAGCAAGGAGAGGGAGAGAAAGGTTCCAGTGGAACAGACACAACTCCAGGCAGATTTATAGGATTTTAGATTTGAAACAGACTTGGGATAAATGTGCCCCCAAATATTCCCCAGATATAATTCTCAGGGGGAGAATGTGAGGCGGGAAATTCTGATAAGTATCTGCTGAGCTTTAAAATATTCATCAAATAGTCACTAAATAATTCTCATGCTATCATTTCCAGAAAGAGTGTTTTCTGGAATAAGAAATAAGCCCCAAACAGGCTTCCTTTCAAGTTTCCTAGAAAATATGGAAAACAGAAAACATGGTGTAAGCTGCTCTATGTTTGAACCAATTGAGGCAGAGAGATTTGGATTAGCCTTTATAATTAATAAATCTTTCATTGTATACTACAAAAGCATTTTCTTCAAATAAGTTGAGAGATCTGGTTCTCTCATAATAACTCTCTGACAGAGAAGAAAGAGTAAGACCGAAGGAGTCCCCCCCCACACACCTTTTTTTTGTTTTTTGCTAAAAGCAGTTAAATTAAGTGCTTGGAACACATTTATTTGTTAAAGTGCCCCCAAAGAGCAATCTATAGATAGATAGGTGGATTTGAATCATCCCTGTGTGGAAAAATTCAAGAGGTGCAAACTTGAGGATTTGGAGAATAATTCTCTAAAATATTTCTGCCCCTTCTCCATGAAGAATAACCAAATGAATTAGAATTAACTTTTTCAAGTCTAATTTTGAAATGGAACTTTGAGTTCTTCCAGCCCAATCTGTGGTACATCTAGGTAATTTTGGAGCCTGGACCTAAAGGCCTTTTGGACCCCACCCTGCCTCTGCCCTTGCCACACCTGTCCCTCACCATCCCCACTCAACCCTCTACAACAGGAGATCAGGCAGGGTGGGTTGGATGTGCCTGGGCTGCAAACAGGCAGGTTAGGGTTAGTTGGGCAGGGCAAGCTACCTGCAGGTTGGTTAGCTGATCAGCAGGTGAGCAGGTTGCTGCAGGGTTCCCAGAAGCAGCACAGCAAAGGCCAGTGGCATGGCCACCACTTGTGGTACATTTGGAGGCCCCTGAGTGGTGGGGGACCAGACTACAGATCAGAAGCCTAGTCCAAAGAGCACCATTGAGCCCAACCTCTTGATTAGAGCAGGGGTTCATACAGCTCCAAGCCAAGCTGCATGTGCCACAAATAACATCAAAGTCCTGCCTCATACAGGGCATGTGAAGATGTCATCCCAAATGTGTCTTCCACTTGCTTTTATTTAGCTCTTAGAGACTGAGATGCCCATTTTCTTTCTTAATGCTGACTGTTTCTGGCAGAAGAATGTCATTCACAAAATTTCTAAAGCAATGACTTTAGTTTTATCCACTTCTTATGATAATACATTTCATTAGTCATTGTGTGATGTAAAGGGACATTTGTTACATAAGAACATAAGAACAGCCCTGCTGGATCAGGCCCAAGGCCCATCTAGTCCAGCATCCTGTTTCATACAGTGACCCACCAGATGTTGCTGGAAGCCACAGGCAGGAGTTGAGAGTGTGCCATCTCTCCTGCTGTTACTCCCCTGCAACTGGGAGATTGTTGAGTGTATGGAAAGGACTCTGACTGTATGGAAAGGACCCTGCAGACATATATATATTTTAGTGTTGATGTATTACCATTCTCATCAGTAGGGCAACGTAGTCACCTACCTGCATGATCTTATACTCAAGAGCAAAAGAGCAAGTGAACTTGGGTGCTTTTGTAACCAAAGAACATTTTCCTGCAAAGGTATCCCTATTAATTCCCATGTGATTCAAAGGAGAAAACATTACAACTTCAAAGACTTTAGCTTTGGTTCATCATGCAAGCCTTGCTGCTGTAACTTGGACTGAGCTAGCCTTATATATAGTCTTTCATGCACTTCATGCAAATTTCTTCTAAGGTTGGCTTATTTTAAAAGAAAGCTACAAGCAGAGGTTGGTGGGTTCGGAGGCATCACCAAGGGTCAGCTCAATTGCAGGTCTTGGGAGAATAATTATCTGAGCAATTGGAGAGATGGACTTGAGGATCCTAACAGCTTTCCTAATCATGATCCCAACATGTAAGAGAGACTCCTAATTTCCCCTTATTGTGTGACCCAGTTAATTCCCATATTGATGTTAACTTGGTTGTATTCTCTCCACACAATGCAGGTGTTTCATCCCAAATTACTCTTCTGGAGTCTGGTGGAGGAGTAAAGAAGCCAGGAGAGACCCTACAACTGACATGTAGAGTGTCTGGATTTTCTCTAGAAAGCTATACTGTGAGCTGGGTACGCCAGCCACTAGGAAAAAGGCTGGAGTGGATGGGATACATCTCGAGTGGTGGAAGCACTCGCTATAGCAGCAGTCTCCAAAACCGGATCACCATCAGAAAAGACAACTCAAACAGCCAAGTATTCCTGCAGCTGAATAGCCTGAAACCTGAAGATACCTCTACATATTATTGTGCAAGACACACAGAGAGCAAAGTCCTATCAGAGACAGAGCAAGAACTTGCTTTTGGGAGTCCAAACATCCTTTAAGGCTGAGCAAATGCAACAGCTGGAACAAGGCTCTCTGTTGGCTCATTTCCTCAGCCGGTAGAGCACAATTTCCTGCACAACTCAACAGACTATATCTGCTACCCAGATGTGGGGAGATATTTTTATAGGATGAGTGGGCAAAATGCAGACTTCCTGGGTTCCAGAGTGTCCAAAACCTATGTCTCTGGGTGGTTTACAGTACACCCCACATTCACCCGAACCACTGCTTCTCCCCACAGTCTCCTCAAATCCTCTCTCTGCACTACCTTGGGGGTGGACCCTCCCCTCTTCCCCATCGCCAATTATATTGGAAGGACTGGCATGATTTTCTGACTATGCATTTGAACTGCCCTTTTACAATAACACATGTGCAGATATTTGGTGCAGATTGGATCAGATTGGACTGGAATATTGGGTGCAGATATTTGCAGACTTCAATGCGCACTTTTCCAGTTTTGTCTTTTCAAGTTTGTATTGCTTTGGGCCACAGTTCAGAGCTTTATGGCGAAACAGAAATAAGGAGGAAGTACATGACATCTATAGCCTAGGGGAAAAGAGGATGCTAGTTCAAATCTCCGCTGGTATGTTTCCCAGACTATGGAAAACACCTATATTGGGCAGCAGCAATATAGGAAGATGCTGAAAGGCATCATCTCATACTGTGCAAAAGATGGCAATGGGAAACCCCTCCTGTATTCTACCAAAGACAACTACAGAGCTCAGTGGTCGCCGGGATTCGACACCGACTCGACAGCACAACTTTACCTTTACAAGGCATCTATGGAAACAGAGAGAATACCAAGTCTGGTTGTGCTTATATCTTTCTTCCTGCCCTGCTTCCTATAATGCAACAGCAATAATGGGATAGCTAGATTGGTCCATCAGTGAGTTGTAGGATTGATGGTTCGTCAATTTCAAGGAGCAAATCAATCATCCCTGCGTCTCTCTTTAAGCATTACAGCACATGCATCTCATCTGAAAACTAAGCCTCGAAATTCTCCTCCGCCCATTTCTCACAAGGGGGCACTAGTAAGCTGAAGATTAGAAAATCCTGTTGGCCAAGAAAGAAATGACTTGAACATCTGAGTGTGGTGTTCTGTGGTTTCAGCTGTGAGGCTGATGATTTCCTGAACTTCTGGGATGAAAACTAACACTGTACTAGTCCCTCAAGGGTTCGGCTTTTCAAGAGACTTTCCCACAAGATTTCCTTCAAAACCAAGATAGTCTTAGCCCCTACATCCCCACATGTAGAGCCCACATAATTGCTTTGGGTGCATTGGCTCTGAGATAAAGCCAATAAGGACAAGACACTAAAACAGAAGCAACATATACTGATAATGTATGGGCCAGACTTGTTTGTGCACCTTTGTGCAGCTGGAGGTGGAAATCCACCCCAAAATCTGGAAGAGGGTTAAGGAAATAGTATTTGGAGCAAAGAACAGCACGGGTGGCCGTGTGTGGGGGGGTGCAGGAGGGGGGATGCTGATAGGTTAAGAGGCACCTCATAGACCACTCCTAGTTCCATCACTGGAGTCATCTGAAGTGATCTGACTAGAGAAATTTAATTCTACCCAGGTTATTGTAAACATGCAAACATGGATATCATTCATGTTCTTCTCACATTACAGGATATAAGCCTCTTTCAGCTTGGAGAAGAAGAGAAGTAACAAAGGAGAGAGGTAGCATTAATTTATTGTTATTATTAATTAAACATTAATGTAAGTCTTAATTTCCTGCCACATACATTGGTATCACAATTCCTGCACATTAATATGGTAAATAGAAGTAAGAAAGAAAAACAAGTCAAAATAATCGACATAGCAATACCAGGGGATAGAAGAATAGAAGAAAAAGAAATAGAAAAAAAAATCACCAAATACAAAGATCTACAAATTGAAATTGAAAGCCTGTGGCAGAAAAAGACCAAAATAATCCCAGTGGTAATTGGCGCCCTGGGTGCAGTTCCAAAAGACCTTGAAGAGCACCTCAACACCATAGGGGCCACAGAAATCACCATCAGCCAATTACAAAGAGCATCTTTACTGGGAACAGCCTATATTCTGCGACGATATCTATAAAAGCAACAACATTGACAATAAAATTCTGGCATCCCAGGTCCTTGGGAAGGACTCGATGTCTGGATAAAACAAACCAGTCAATAACACCTGTCTGACTGTGTAAACAAGAAATAATAATAAAAAACAGTTATTAATCATTTTTCAAATCATATATCCTACATACTTTATGCACAAAGAGATATGGTTATCAGAAGACGGATGCTCTTTTATCCAGGGGTGCATGCAAATGCAGTGGGCGCATTTGTATAAATCTGCCAAGGGCTGTTCCAGCCCCAGAGACACAATACTTGTGTGTGAATCTCACCAATTTTCCTGTCAATCGCTCTCAAAGAAAAGGAAGGGAAGATGATATCTGGGCCCCAATTGGTTTTATTTTTTGCAATCTTCCGAGGTAATTTTTCTACTTCCAAATAAAAAGCACTGGCACACTTTAGTTTTACTAGTGATTGAAGTGTCTGTAAAATCTTTCTCTTTCTAGCGGTCCAATCAGCCATCCAGCTGGTGGAGTCTGGAGGAGACATAAAAAGGCCTGGAGAGTCCCTCCGCCTCACCTGTCAAACCTCTGGGTTCAGTTACAGCAGCTCTTCAGTGAATTGGGTGAGGCAACATCCTGGAAAGGAACTGGAATGGTTAGCATATATATGGACATCTTACATCTACTACGCAGATGCAGTGAAAGGCCGTTTCACCATCTCCAAGGATGACACCAACAGTCGGGTATATCTGCAAATGAACAGCCTGAAAGTCGAGGACACTGCTGTGTATTACTGTGCAAGAGAAACCACAGTGAGAGGAAGTGAATCTATGCTCAGACAAAAAAACCCACATTTGATCCTGACAGCCTCCCAGCCTGGTTGATTGGTAGTATGTCAAAAGGAAGTGACTGCTCCAGTTACACACACTGGCAAGCCATAAGACCGGGGCTCTTGAGGGTACATCACTCAAAGAATTGTGTGCCAGGAACTGTGTGCCAGTGGATTCCCCGGGACATGCTTCTGTAACTCCTCTAGAGATGCACTTCCATGGGAGGTGGGGAGCAAAACTTTTAAAGCCTTAAACGGCTTAGGGTCAGATTAAACTGGAGCCTGCCTTTTTCTGCAGGATGTGAAGAAGGCGCTCTCCCAGGTAACCCAATAACCAACCACACATTAAGGTCATCAAGAGAGGGACATCTCCAGATGTTTCCAGCTTGTCTGGTGGTGACACAGGAAAGGGCCTCCTCTGTAGTTGCTTCTGGGCTATGGAATGCGTTCCCTATAGTCGTTCATTGTTAAACATCTTCACCAGCCTTTAAAAGAGCCCTTAAGCAACTATTTCAAGTGAGGGTCACTTTGACAAAACCAAAACAATAAAACACCCTTCAGTGTGAAAGCCATTTCCCACTGTGCTGACCTCTGCAGAGTACTGTGCATTTCTCAGTGCTGGGAGATCCCTTTAAGAGAAACAGAGCCCTCTCTTAAGAGCTCAAGGAGGAAACCACTGGGAAGGGCTACACATCCCAGCACCCCATTCACACCTTCCCAGATTACTTATAAGGAAGTACTTTTTCACACAGTGGGGCTATTCTCACTATCGCAGAAAATCGGGCTAGTCTCCGCTAACCTGATTTTCTGCTATCGTGAGAACCACCGGGCTCGACTGCGAGCCCGGTGGTTCTAGAGCGGGTAACCCGCTCAAGAACCCCTGCCCTAAACCCAGGTTTGCATAGCGAGCACTCCGTAAACCTGGTTATGAAGATCATGAGTAGGCACAGCTCCGCATTGCGCCTACTCACAAGGAGGCAAAAAGCCACCTCCTGGCTCCGGGGGTCTCACCAGCATGCCCTGCACACTCGCGCAGGGCATGCTGGAGCTTGTGGGGACCAATTGGCCCCCCTTCCCCCCAGCCCTCGCTGGCTCCGTCATGGAGCTGGCAATCATGTGGGCGGTCGATCTGGCCGCCCAGGGCTCCAGCCATGCTCATGTGTGGGGAGAGCAGGCTTAGCCCACTCTCCCTGCTCACCGCCCCAAACCGGATCTCACTGATCGTGAGACCCGGCTCACTATATAATTAAACCATGGAATGCTCTGCCACTGGATGTGATGATGGCCACTAGCTTGGATGGCTTTAAGAAGGGTTTAGATAACACAGGCCCAATAAACAATTAGCTGGAGGGGGCACACTTAAGTTGATGGGGGCCACCACTGTCCCCCCCAGGCCTTCCAATGAAGAACACGGTCATAGCTTATTCCTAGTTCCATCACTGTATAGCCCTAACCCTACTCATCCCTGAGCCACATTAGGAAGGGCAGTATATAAACCAAATAAATAATAAGTATATCTGATCAGATGAAATTCATTATAGTTGGATCGTTCCTGCCAAGCCCCTGGTTCCAGCCAACATGACTTTCATACCAGCTGTTTTGTACACTGCAGGAGGCAAAACTGCTTAAAAAAGAAGGGAAGGAGCAAGAAAGGGAGGAAGGTCCTGCAGTGGCATCCCAACCTCTTCCAATGTTATTCCTCCAATGCAATGATTTCACAAACAGTCTCTTCCATTCTGTGCTGCTATATTTTACTTTTGATTTAATTTTTAAGTTGAATCTCCCGGCTGGTCTCATACCTTGATCCCACCATCCCTGCCCAGAAATATGGTCCCTAGATCATGTATACATACACACAAAGGGATCTGGATTGCCAAAGGTCTGTGGAGCTCTTTTATATAGAGACGCATGCAAATGCAGGGGGAGCGTCCTGCATAAATCCATCATCTGCTGTCCCTACCGCAGAGGCACAACCCTTGTGTGTGTGACTGTGACCACTTTCCAGCCAATCCCTCTGAGGGCAAAAGGAAGGGAAGATGATATTAGTCCACCAATTTGTGTTCTTTTTCACTGTCTTGCAGGGTACTTGTTCTTCTCTCAAATAAAAGGGGTGCAATATTTTAATTGTTAACTGTGAATGAAATGATTATAAACTATCTGTTTTTCAAGGTGTCCATTCAGCGGTCCAGCTGGTGGAGTCTGGAGGAGGTGTCAAAAGGCCTGGGGAGTCCCTCCGCCTGACCTGTCAAGCCTCAGGATTCTCCTTCAGCAGCTATGCAATGAACTGGGTGAGGCAGGCTCCTGGAAAAGCCTTGGAATGGGTTGCATTCATACATACATCCTCAAGTCACATTTACTACTCGGATGCCGTGAAAGGGCGCTTCACCATCTCCAGGGATGATTCCAACAGCCAGCTCTCTCTGCAAATGAATAACCTGAAAGCCGAGGACACTGCCACATATTACTGTGCAAGAGACACAGTGACAGGAAGTGAATCTGAAGCCAGGCAAAAAACCCTCTTTGGATCTCAAAAGTCTTGCAGACTGTGAAAAGGAAGTGACAGCCCACTCCTATGCGCTAGGGCTTCAGCTAGGAAGTCATGGGACCAATGGGTTTGAGGATAAGCCAGCATCCGAGTCTCTTTGTACAGATAATGTTGGTGTAATCCTACCACATGTAGACTTCATCAGCTTGAGGTGCCCAGAATGGCAGTGATGGTGGCAGGTATGGAATGGGAATTAGTCAGTAAATGCAGTCTGAAATGAGGGGGAGAGGAGAACTTGCTCACTGGCCGCTCAGTCACACCCCCTTTGCAAGGAAGGGACAGATGTTACTGGAGGGTAAGGGCCTGCACACTGCCTCTAGGATAAATAATGGATCATGGGCAGCACTTTAAGAGGTTAAAAAGGGCGGGTACTCCTCCCTCCTCACCCCCTCCACCCTATGGGCGGCGAAGAGGTTAATCTGCCCCTGAAGGTAACTATACTCATTTCAAATAAAATGGTATGCATTTTAATTGTTAATGTGACCAAAGTGTCCGTAAAATGTCTCTCTTTCGAGGTGTGCAATCAGCAGTCTCATTGGTGGAGTCTGGGGCGTCCCTCCATCTCTCTTGTCAAGCCTTCGGATTCATCAGTTATGAAGTGATCTGGGTGAGGCTGGCCCCTGGAAAAGGCTTGGACTGGGATATATATATATATATATATATATATATATATATATATATATATATATATACACACACACACACACACACACACACACATAAACTCAAGCTCACATACCATACTGTCCATGAATGCAGTGAAAGGGTTCATCACCATCTCCAGGGATAATTCTAACAGCCTGCTGCATCTACAAATGGACAGCCTGAAAGCTGAGGACATTGCAATATATTACTGTGCAGGACACAGTGAGCGGAAGTGAATCTGAAGCCAGGCAAAACCTTTCGCTTTCTGCTACATCAGAATTCCTTCTTGTTGGGGTTATTGAACTGGCCATTCCAAGCTAAAAGCCCAACAGGCATTGACTATAATTTCATAGAAGTAGGTACAAACTGCTTGTTAAAAGAAAAGGTGTTGGAGATGGAGTGTGCATTGACCTTTCACACCAGGGTTGCCAGAACCTAAGGGGTATACTCGTGGGTCAAATGGGCCGTAAGCCAGAATTTGGCTTTTAAAAAGCCAAATATGGCCACCTAGTTTCGCACCAACTATAATGGTCACTAGGGGCATTGGGAGTAGAGGTAGCTAGTGAGGGTCCCTTTACCTGTTCTTGCGTTGCCTCTATGACCTCTGCCTTGACTCCTCAGGTATTTCCTGTAGCGACTCAATCCTCTTTCCTGTCCTTTTAGAGAGCAGATGGGAGCATCTCTCTCTCTCCCCCCTCCTATTTATTGTGTAGCTCATAGTTAGGAAAGGTCTTTCCTATCTCAAATGTACTTCACCTATTAAACTTTATTTAGTTTAGACTACACTACAATCTCCATGCTTGTTCTTGAATAACTGCAACAATAAGACCCTGCGCTATTTTGTAACTGGAGTGGGCAGCTTCCTCTTGGTGCTTTGCTAAACGATCTCAAATTGCAACAAAAGAAACAAGTTGCAAACCTTTTTATTCAAATTCTCCAAGAGGCATAATATTCAGGATGCAATCTGCATGCACTTAATGGGATCTGACCTAATAACAGAATGAAAATAACTATACCAGCAGCAGCAGCAACTTTATTTGTTAGCTGCCCCATCACAAATTTTTGTCTGGGCAGCTCACAACAACACAACCATCAAAACATCCAAATTAAAACACATGATATGTGATATGATATATGATATGATATGATATGATATGATATGATATGATATGATATGATATGATATGATGGATATTTATATACCGCTTTTCAACAAACAGTTTCCAAAGTGGTTTACATAGATATAAATAAATTGAAGAAATGGCTCCCTCTCCCCAAAGGGCTCACAATCTAAAAAAGAAACATAAGACAGACACCAGCAACAGCCACTGGAGGGATGCTATGCTGGGGATGGACAGGGCCAGTTGCTCTCCCCCTGCTAAATAAAGAGAATCTCCACTTTTTAAAGGTGCCTCTTGGCTCAGTTAGCAGGGGACTAACTGAGCAAAACAATAATACAAAACAAACGCATTACAATATAAAAGAGAAAACAAAACAAAAAACACATCACAAAACATTTTAAAATGTTAAAAAGTGTTTTTAAAGCCTGAGCGAACAGAAAGGTCTTCACCTGAAGACATTTCCTGGGTAGGATTCTTTTGGCTCTCTCTGACCTGGTCAGAGTTGGGAAAGGTCTTTTTTTGCCAACTGCACATTTCTCTTTATAGTTAGGTTTCCTGGTCACAGCTAACAGGTACAGCCTGGGTCTCTGGACATCTACATCAGCATCATGGTGGACACCCTATGGCACTGTCTTGCATGAGGAACAGCTCTAGTCATCCCCTAGAGGTTTAGGGAGTCATGGGTGCAGTAGCTGTCTGTACTGGGGGGAGGAGGTATTGCAAACCCTAAAGGTTGCTCAGCCTTGTGGGAGGATGCTTTCTGCTTTAGGGCTGTGATGCTGCTCTGAGATGGGGTGGAGTCACATGTTCAAATGCAGGCTAGGGGGCTCACATCTGGGCTTTTGTTCAAGAGGAGATCTCACGCTGTGCGTGGTGGGGTGTCATGCCAATTGCCTTGCTATCTTAACTGGCTGTTTTCATTTAATAGAGCTCTGGCCCTTTTCCCATTTCTGCCTTCCGTCTTCATTGGTGTGGGATCTGATTTCATTTGTTTTCTAGAACTTTTCTGGTTTGTGTTGAAAATTCACAGATATTTCACTTCAGCAGGAACAACTGAATTCCACTTTTTTTGAAATTTCAGGGCCAACAAGCTGAGAATTTTCTCCTGAATTTCACTTCAGACATTACAGAAGCACCTCTTCATACAGCCAGGCCTCTGCACTCTCCTCTCTGCCTGCTTTACACAAGGGGAAGCACTGATGTATGGAAAACAGAAGGAAAAATAACAATAATTACCCATAAATAAAATATACATGAGCATCTGAGTGTTCTCTTTTGTGGTTTCACCTCTGAGGCTTCCTCTGTGGTTTTCTTTTAAATAGGCACGGTGTCTGTTCCTGAAGGGTGAATCCCCAAGAGATTTTCCATGAATTTCCTTTTAGCAGCCAAGGCAACATCATTCAACTGGTTCATCTGTGGAATGAGCACAGTGTGAATAGTTTGCCTGTGTCAAAATTTTGTATGTCTATAGGGGTATTGACGCTTTTGAACTTTGGTGCTGGAGAAGACTTTTGTGGATACCATGGACAGCCAGGAAAACAAACAAATGGATCGTAGAACAAATGAGTCCAGAATTTTCACTCAAGGCACAAATGACCAAGCTCAAACTTACATACTTTGGACACATTATGCAAAAACCCAGCTCTCTTGAGAAGTCCAAAATGTTGGGAAAAGTTGAAGGAAAGAGAAGAGGACAACCAGAAGCAAAGTGGATGGACTTGATGACAACAGCAATGAATGCACCACTGAGAGGCCTTAAAGGCGAAGTTGAAGACAGATCATCCTGGAGAGAATCTATCTATGTGGTTGCTAAGAGTTGACAACGTCTTGATGGCACTTAATCCATCCATCCACCCACCCATCCATCCACCCATCCATCCATCCATCATAGGGGCAGAGCACTAAATTGGAATCAATGTACACTGACAAAACCTAGAGTTCTGCAAAAGGGAAGTGGACCAAAGGTGTGTGTGCATGCATGTAACCTGCTTATAAGTGATCTATGGAAAAGGTCATGTGTGAAGAGACACCCTATCGCTTTGTTCTGGTTCTACCACTAGAGTCATATAGAGTGATCAACACCTAAAAGGAGGAAATTATTTCTTGTTCTAGTTGTTGTTCTCTCTCTCTCTCTCTCTCTCTCTCTCTCTCTCTCTCTCTATATATATATATATATATATATATATATATATATATATATATATTCAGGTCTGAGCCATTTTTGGAAGGGCAGTATAGAAATCAAATTAAATAAGAGCTGGAAATGCTAGGATCCTCATGGTCAGATAACTTCAGCAAATGTGGGCATGTTGAAAGTACTAGCAGACTCAGGGTGGCCCATGGATACTACAGTGTTAAAAGAAGAAGAAGAAGACACCTAAGCGGCCCCAAATCACCAAAACTGTCCTCATGTAAGTCAATAGGTTGGAATGTTCATGGGCTCAGGGTGCAGTTAACAGACAGGCAAATGGGCAGAGCTAATGGAACTCAGTGGCATGTGGGGAAGAAGGACATGAACAAAAAGAGTGGGAATTTCTCAGCTTGAAGAATACTCTTTCAAAACAATCTCAATTGCTTTTGCTTCTAAAGGGCAGAGGAGCTTAATACTGTCAACATGCTCTGACAGAATTTCAGGTAATGAATGAGCACCAGGGATATACAGCAACATTTTGTTTCTGGTCTATACCTATTATTTTTTGTTTATGTTTCTACCTCTTTCTTCTTCCGGGCAATTCAGGGCAATGTACAAGGGTCTTCCCCTGCCTAATGATATCCTCCCAGTCACTGTTCCAGAGAAGCTGCTGATTCAAAAGAAAGAAAGAAAGAAAGAAAGAAAGAAAGAAAGAAAGAAAGAACAAACAAACAAGGTATTCATCTTTGTTACTCCACACATTGGAGGACACAAGATTCCTGTTCTTCTACTGCAAGCTGGGACACTTAAACTGTCCCTTGTGGGAATAATCTACCCTTGTGTCCTATAAATATCACTTCAATGAAAACCTCCCACCTTCCATTAAGAATAAAATACAGAAAGGAAGCTAACCCCTGCTAAGTGAGCAAAGAGACATCTTTTAAACTGGTGATCCTCTTCTATTCACCGGGGGAGAGCAACTGGCCCGATCCAGCCCCAGCAAAGCATCCCTCCAGTGGGCTATTGCTGAGATCTGCTTATGTTTCTTTTTAGAATGTGAGCCCTTTGGGGACAGGGGACTGTCTTATTTATGTATTTATTTTTCTGTGTAAACCGCTTTGAGAACTTTGGTTGAAGAGAGGTAGATAAATAGCAGCAGTAGCAGTAGTAGTAATTAAGGATGGTAAACCGAACATTGCTTTCCTGTCACATTCTGTACCTAAAACAGATCTTTTCTGCCCTATTCCTTTCAATAGATAAGATCAGCAGTCATTCTCTGGCTCCCAGATCATGTGAACTGTGGATGCAGAAAGAGAAGGAGGGTTTTCAAAGTCTGGGCTGCTCTTTTATCCTGATGGGTATGTAAATGCAAGAGCAGATTCCTCTTTAAATCAGCACAGCACTCCCCCTCTCTGAGCTCCACCCGGAGAGACACAAGCCCTGTGTGCCTGTGCTTACTTTAGAGTTGCTCCAATTTAATGAAACACCAGGGGAAAATGAGATTGTGGTTTCAACTGTTCTTTTCAGCAGCCTTCCAAGGTAATTGTTCTTTTTTCAGATCAAGAGGACTGATGCATTTTAGGTGTTTATGTGCAACACATCTCTTGAAAATGTCTCTCGTTCTAGGCGTCCAAGCAGAGATCCGGCTGGTAGAATCCGGAGGAGACATCAAAAGGCCTGGAGAGTCCCATCGCCTCTCCTGTCGGGGCTCCAGGCTCACCTTCAGGAGCTACAACATGGACTGGGTGAGGCAGGCTCCCAGAAAGGGACTGGAATGGGTGGCAGTTATAGACACAAACTCAAGCCCCATTTACTATTCGAATGCCGTCAAAGGGCGTTTCACCATCTCCAGGGATGATTCCAACAGCCTGATGTATTTGCAAATGAAAAACTTGAAGCCTGAAGACACTGCTGTGTATTATTGTGTGCGCGGCACAGTGGGAGGAAGTGAATCTGAAGCTGGTCAAAAACCCTCCTTTGTTCTATATTAAGTAGGCCTGCTAAACTTAGGCCCCCCAGCTGTTTTTGGACTGCAGTTCCCTTAATCCCCAGCCACAGTGGCCAATAGCTCGGGATTATGGAAGTTGTAGGCCAACATCTCCAGGAGGACCCAAGTTGAGCAGCGCTGCATAGATTGGTTCAGCTTCAATAAATTGAAAGGGAACATTAAGGTGACCAACAGCTTCATCTCTGTGTTTCCAGAATTCCAGGATTCTTAGGACATAAGAAGAGCCCTGATGGATCAGGCCCAAGGCCCACAGTGACCCAACAGATGCCTTTGAGGAGTCCACAGGCAAGAGGAGAGGGCATGCTGTCTCTCCCGCTGTTGCTAGGCTCTTTTGAATGTACATGTACACTCATAGGTCAAAAGTGGAGTCTGCCGTTACACTCTGCCTGTCCCACACATTTCATCCTACCGAGATGCATGTCTGAAGGGGACTAGATACAAAAATCTCTGCAAATGAACATCCTGAACGCAGAGGACTTGGCTGTATATTGCTGTGTAAGAACCTCACAGTGAGAGGGATCCCACTAGATCTCAGACAGAAACCTCTCACTGTATGAACTTCAGAGAGAAGTAACCAGAGAAGGCAGCAGAGAGCCGCAAACCAGAAGCCCAAGCCAGAAGCATCCCCAAGGAATTACTTGACACAATATCTATTAACAGCCAACAGCTGTCTTTCCTTGGCCTTTCCTTCAGAGCAAGGGTTTCCAATCTGTGCTATTCCAGATATTGCTGAACTGCAACCCCCATCACCCCGGCTAAAATTCACTATGGCGGGGGGTGATGGTAGTTCAACAACATCTGGAGGGCCAAGTTTGCCCAGCCCTGCAACAAGGTCCCTTCCTTTTAGAAACAAGCTACAAGGAAGCCGCTTGGCTTATTTCCAAGGCAACTGCTCTCACTGTGAAGCCCGAAATGGCCAGTCTCACAAGCTTCCTTCACTCCCTGCCTTTTCCCAATCAAAGACACACCCAAAGTAAATTAACAGTGCTTACCAACACTGATTTAAAGTAGCAACAGGGAAATATGTGCATGCCTTGTCCAGTATCAGAAACTTTCACTCCCTTTCATTGGAAGTTTTTAGACAAACATACTGAGGGCATTCTCGCAACCAGCCCTAACTGGATAGGAGAGGACAAGCCCAGGTCGGGCTGGTCGTCTGCAGCCCTAGGATCACTCCCAATCCCACCACTCCTCTCCTGGGTTGTCCTGATTGGTCACCCAGACTTAAAACGAGGTAGGAGGACAAGCATGCACCTCCTACCATACTTACTGGTTGTCTGGAGCTCCACGATGCTGGCAGCTAGTCCTGGTCTTCCGGCAGCCATCTTTCATAGAGCGGGGGGGAGTGGCCACAGAACTGCTTGTGTGGTGCCCTGTGGGTTATCCAATGGCCCCAGCTTGCTTTCCCCTCCCCCTACACACACACATTTGCCTGTGGACTTGCCACCACACCGCTCACGTGGGCACATGGGTGGTGGAGCCCAGCGGAGGCTCCGATCATAATGGAGACAGCTGATAGGTACCTTCTTCCCTCCAACTTTCCCCTGTTTATTTTATTTTTATTTTTATTTTATTTTTACATTTATATCCCGCTCTTCCTCCAAGGAGCCCAGAGCGGTGTACTACATACTTGAGTTTCTCCTCATAACAACCCAGTGAAGTAGGTTAGGCTGAGAGAGAAGTGACTGGCCCAGAGTCACCCAGCTAGTATCATGGCTGAATGGGGATTTGAACTTGGGTCTCCCTGGTCCTAGTCCAGCACTCTAACCACTACACCACACTGGCTGTGATAATGACCTCACTGGGTGGCCATTTGTCAGGGATGCTAGAGAGTTTCCTAAGCAGCGAGATTAGGTTGGAAGAGCTCCAAGGTCTCTAAAACTCTTTATGATTCTGTGATCTTCCTCTTGGACCTGAATCTTCTTTCTTAGTCCAAGGGTAGCAAAACATATCCAATCCTGAGACCTGGATTATAGACCAGCCACACCATATCAGATCCTGCATCCCAAGATTTATAGCAGATCAGCAGAAGATTGGCTGGAGTGGAACACTTGGAGCAGAAAACCTCTAGACCAGTTGTGGAATTCTTTGAGGGAGACAAGCTCATCCCTAAGAATGCATTGTATCCCATAAGAATCAGTAGTTGGCACTATGAGCTTCAGGAGTGAAGTTAAATGGAAATGTAGGGACACAGACCAGTTAATCAATAAAATGGATTTATGCTGCATACTGACGTCTTATGTTTTCTTTTGGGATAGGAGGGGAGAAATGGACTAAAAAAAATATTTCATATGTACAACTGAGCAAGGGAAAGAATGGCATTGGCTACCATAGAGGGCTGTTGTTTATATTATCCAAGTTATCATTACCATTGAAATGAAATACTTTATTTATTTATTTAGTTAGTTAGTTAGTTAGTTAGTATATTTATATGCTGCCCCATACAAAGAAGTTCCTGGGCGGTTGATGAAAAATCCATAATCACACAATGATCAATTTTATTATCCATTTTTCGTTCATTTGATTTTGTCACATACCATATTTAAACGAATCCAAGAATAGGGTTTTTTCCATGTTATCTAATGTTAGAAATTGAGGGTTTGTCTTAAATTCAGAGTCTTCTTCCTTTTGGGTAAATACAGCTCTAACTTGTACTTAACATATCTTTTTGAAAGTGATTGTCTTAAATTCAGAGTCAACTTCTATTCATTTAAATATGTTATTCATTACATTTCCCGGGAATATGGATTGATGTAAAAGGTATTCCGGCCAGATTCCCACAGTAGGCTATGGAATCTTCATCCCATAGTTACCATGCAATGGAGGACAGTTATATTCTTATTTTCTTTTTCCATATTAGCTGCTCCCTGTTGTTCAGCTCAGGCCTAAGGAGAATAATGTAGCATTTTGGGGAAAAGATGCAACTCAGTAGCCCAGCACTGGAGGCTAAAATAGAGAAAATCTCCACAGCAACCATGTATTTCCCTCTGGTGCTCAGGTAGGCTGGAACAAAACACAGCCAAACACTGCAGAACATGAACAAACTGAAGGTGATGAACTTGGCCTCATTGAAACTGTCTGGCAACTTCCTAGTTAGGAAGGTCACCACAGAGCTAATGATGGACAGAAAATCTATGTAGCCCAGGGTAATATAATGCATGATGTCTGAACCTTTATTGCATGCTATCAGGATCTCTCCATTCAGCGACTGCATGTCCAAATATGGAAATGGGAGAGAAGTTCTAAACCATATGCCACAAATCCCTACTTGAATAAGGAAACAGGAAAAAACAACACAGTTGGCTAATCTCTTCCCCAACCACTTTCTCATGCTAGAACTCGGTTGGATGGCCTTGAAAGCTAGAATAACAGTGATGGCTTTGGCCAACATGCAAGAAACAGCCACTGAGAAGGTGATGCTAAAAGCAGATTGTCGCAGAAAGCAAGTCACCTTTGTAGGTTGTCCAAGAAACAGCAAAGAACTGAGGAAGCAGAAGAGGAGGGAGACGAGGAGAGTGTAGGTGATGCCTCGGTTGTTGGCTTTGACTATTGGTGTATCTCTGTGCTTAATAAAAATTCCCAGCACTGACACTGTGATCAAGGAAAAAGAAATAGCAGCTGAAGCTAGCATGATCCCTAAAGGTTCCTCATAGGACAAAAAGGTTATAACTTTGGGGATGCACCCATCTCTGTCATCACTTGGATGTTGATCTTCTGGACATTTGAAACAGTTATCCATGTCTGGTGGGGGGAAAGGAAGAAAGAGATCCCATTTCAATGCCTGTTTGTGTGTGACATATCAACAATTCTCACACTGCCTCTCAAATTCCAGCTTTTTCTCAGCTGACATCACCTGCAGGTTTCAGGAGTAGAGATGGTCATATGTCTCTCTCAGTGATACTTCTTGTTCTTTATATTTTTATTAAGCTGCTGTGATTGTTTATTCTTTGTCATGTTTAAAGCAATTTTAACTAACTTACTTTGTTTTTTAGCAAGTCATTAAGCATATTTATATGCATCTTTCATTTCTGCATGTTGCCTTGTGCAGATGCTGACAAAGCATCAAAGAAGGTTTTGCCTGTCATTCTAAGTAAGGTTTTTCATGCTTCCAGTAGTAGGGTATTACTTGTTATATGTAGCCTATTTTAGCATATTATCCAGGCAGGTCAATAGATTTTTATTCTCTTCCCTTATCAAATTCTCACACTAATACCACTTTTAAGGTGGCGAAGTTCTGTAATATCTCAAAGTTCTGTTAGGAAGTAGTTGATAAAAGCTGGACTGTGTTGTCGTTTATTTGATTTTTGTGTTATTATATAATGGGCTTGTGTTATAATACATTTTATGGTGGTTGTAAGATTTTGTCTGGTTGTTTTCCTGTCCAGTGCAGGAAACTGCTATAGCATCCCTTACTGATGGTTATCCAGCTTTTGTTTGAAGCCCTTCATAAGGCAGACTCTTCCACTGTGGAATAGCTTATACAGCTAGGAATTTCTTCCTCATGTCTAGCCTGAACCTTCCACGTCTCGCAGCTGAACATGTCAACTGGCCCTATTGAAAAGAAACCTCCTACCTGGCTAGCCAAATGGTTATGCTTGGTAAAATATCATTTGACAGAAGAATCTAACTTAAGTCTATGTGCTGGACAGCTGGAAGATCTACATCACCTACCCTTCTGGTTTGAAATCTTCCCTTCTGGACATGGGATGCAATCATAGCAGCAAGGTTTCTCCCCTTCCTTCTTTCTTTTCTGGTAACCAGGGTGGCAGGAAGCACTACATGCAGAAAGGGGACGCACCTATTCACAAACATAAAAGGAATACAGGGTGGGAGCAGTTAAGTACATGTATTGTTTACTGTTCTTGCTGTGCAGTTCAAACAAGCTAATAGAATCATCCTGGAACAATGTATTTCAGATATTGAGTCACAAGAAGAGAGAAGTAAACTCCCTAACTGTATTCAGAACTGGTGGGTTACCTCGAATAGCTCCAGTGAGCTATTTTTATCATCTGACATGTCCAACACATCAGAGAGCTTTTGCCGTAGTTCATTATAATGTTTTCCCATTGGCTTGGTTGGAGGGGAGATATAAAAAGACACCCTATCACCTGCGCAAATGTCCCTGTGGATCAGATGGATGAAAGTTTGGCTCATATTTTACTTTATTGTAACCTGAGCCATTTTGGAAGGGTGGTATATAAATCAAATGAATAAATAAATAAATAAACTTTTATAGCATTCCACATAGTGAACTGATTTTACCTCTTTTAGAGGGTTTACAGGGAAGATAAATGGATTTTAATGTGACATCTTCTTTCTGATAAAAGTATACATATGTGTTACCTCCCGTGTTGCCAAATTTTGTGCCACTACATATAATATTCATCAAGTAGTGGAGAAGGCTTCCCCTGTCAGTTAGGTAAAGATGTGTTCCAGGTCTGGGTAAACTTCTTTTATCTAGATGTAACCATGACAAGTGACAGACATATTGCACTATAGTGAAGTAATCTGATCAAGTACTGCAATAAAGATGTGTGTTGGCTGTTCAACAGCTGATCTGCTAATACAGCAGTGAGCAGTTGATACAGAAGCATACAGAATATGTTGCATGTGGCAATCTGCTTGTAGTTTTCTGCCAGGTATGATTTTTGCCGCCAGGTGTTTGGATGGTGGAAAATTGGGGCCCAAGGGAAGGAACTTGGGACTGTTCATATGTCTTTATGCATGTGCAGTTGGGCAGGTGGTAGGGTAGGCAGGTTTCAAACTACCTTCCCCCAGATGACCCTTTGCAGCCTAGGGGGCATGCAAGCCATACACCCACACTACCAGCGCCACTGGAAGCAGCATGGTTGATTCTCCGTGTTGCTCCCAGTTGCACTTGTAAATGGAGGCCAGGATTTGTTGTCCTAGCCTCCTTGAATCCAACAGTGCACCATGCACCAAGCACAGTGCACTTTGGGATTCCCCCAAGGGATGGGTGCTCTAGGCTCCCGTCTCTATGTCAGTGTACCTGTTAAGCAAGTTCCTGGGATGTACAAGTCAATTCCACAGCTTCTGGATACTCTCTGACACGAAGCCCTCCATCACATATAGCTTTGCCAGATACTGTGCGGCTCCGGACGGCATTCATCAATGGGTGATAGGCTGCGAGCGCTTTGAGCCTTCATCTGACTCCTGATGATGTTGGCCTGCCCATGCCTCCTCTCTTATTGTTTTTTATTGCTTTCTAATTTTTAAACTGGATATTATTTTTTTATAACATTTTTATATTCTATCTTCTCTGAGCATTTTCTATAATAGATATACCGTGTTTTCCCAAAAATAAGACAGTGTCTTATATTAATTTTAGCCCCAAAAAATGCACTAGGGCATATTAGCGGTAGTAATCTTTTATTTTTTTTAGCAGGTTTTAATTTTTTTATTATTAATATACATAATTTTTATCTATTTTAGCTTGTCTCTTTTAAATTGCAATTATTTTTAATTTCAGCCTATTCACAATATTTTGCATTGTACTTGCAATCACCTTTGTTTTTAACATGTAACTTATAATTTGTACCTTTTATTAGCCCTCTTAGTATCACTTTCTTTGAACTTGTGATTTGATGCTGGTCTATGACCATAATAAAGGTTGGTTGATTGATTGATGTCAGTGTACCTGGAGCCAGGGTTAAGGGCACATTGGCACCCTTAAACTCAGCTAAGAACTGGGCTGTGGTGCTGGGTTTGGCACCATAGCGCTGCCAGGATCCATGCAGATCCTGGCAGTTCTCATGGACAGCCAAGCCCAGGCTTAGCTGCTTAAACCTGGGTTTGGCTGCTCATGAGAACAGCCTCCTTGACTATTTAGCCAGTGTCTGAACCCATAGAAATAGGAGTCTTGTAGTTTATCTGCCAATGTGACTATGAAGAACCTTTATCAGGCTCCCTGGTAGACCGATTTCACTTCCATCAAACCATGGAAAATATCCACCATGATGTTTTAAAGGTAAACAAAACATCAAGTGCCATCGAGTCGGTGTTGACTCCTGGCGACCACAGAGCCCTGTGGTTTTCTTTGGTAGAGGCGTTTACCATTGCCATCTCCTGCGCAGTATGAGATGATGCCTTTCAGCACCTTCCTATACTGCTGCTGCCCAATATAGGTGTTTCTCACAGTTTGGGAAACATATCAGCGGGGATTCGAACTGGCAACTTCTTGCTCGCTAGGCAAGTTATTTCCCCACGCCACCATTAGGTGGCTCATGAAGCTTTACTTGCACAGAACATTTAAGTTGATTTCAGATGATGTGAAGAATATTTTGTTTTTATGGCTGTTGTTTTTGGAGTTTTTTATGGTTTTATTATTTGAATTTATTTTAATATTTGAATGTGATTTTATGGAATTTTGTTGTATTAACTTTTGTAAACCACCGTAGGATAATTTTAGGAAGGGTGGTATATAAATCTAAAAATAAGCAAGCAAGCAAGCAAGGAAATAATGGCTTTTTAAATTTTCATCGCTCCTTATTTTTTAATGTGATCTGGTACTGATTTACTGTAGAGCAGGGATTCCCAATTTTGAGTCCCCAGATGTTGCTGGGCTACAGCATCCCCAGTCAGCCATTGTGTCTGAGAATGATGGGAGCTTGGGTCTGGGGAACCAAGGTTGGGGACTCTTGCTATAGAGCACAATAAACCATCAAAGGGTCTGGCTATGCAGCAAAGAGCATTTCAGGTCCCCTTGCTAAATCACCTGTCTGTATAATGGACTGGCCACCAAAAAGATGCCAGCAGTCACACCTGGTTAAAGTTTCTGTGCCACACAATGATGTCCTCATCAATGATGAATTCTTGTCCATCAAGAGCATTGGGATCCATCTTTCCAACTCTCAGCCGAAGGAAGGAGTTATTTGGCAATGCAACCAAATTCATTATGTCAAATCCACCACCTCTTTCATCATTAAAAGACACTCTTTCTCCTGCAGAGTTATTAAATGAAATGCCTTGCAGAAATGGGTGGAGCTAGTAGGAAGAGAAAAAAGAAACAAAGGGATGAAAACACATTGGAGTCTTCATGCCAATATTGGCAAACAGGCTTTCTTTCTAATATTGTTTTCTCTGGTTACCTCTAATAAACTTCTGGCCTGCAAACAGGACTGTGAGCAAACATGGTGAGCTTGTTAGGGTTTTGTACAAGGACCGGGGAGACCCAGTATCTTATGGGTTTTCACATCATGCTCCACAGGAATGCACATGCACCAGGCATCTCGACTTCCTGTTCAGTTAACATTGCATGGAGAGTGAGAACCCACCCACAGAGTAGTGGAAGAAGATCACAGTTCTTTTCAGGCTCTAGTTATATGAGAAAATATTACACCCATGCACAAATAAACAGAACCTACAAATTTGTGTACAACACCATTTCACAACTGGTAAACAGTAGGTCCTTTCTGACTGTGTTCTGAGCTGTTCATGGCAATAAAGAAATTCCATTGTGGAGCAATTACCTGCCAAGGTTGGAGATTTTGAATTGTAATTGCTTTACCTCCCACCATTGTTCTGTGGTTGGATCTAGATGAGTCCATGGCATGCAAAATGTGTGCCACAGCATAGACAGCTTTATAGATGTTGTAACTGTGGCTGGTCATGTGCATTTCAAAAATAGCTGCAGGTAGGCTCGCCAGCTTTTCCTCCCCTGTACATGCTTTATTATCTTCTTCTGGCACACTGGGGTTTAAAAAGGAGCAGTCAAATGCCTGCTCCCAGAAGTCCTTGAGAAAACCATCTCCTTGGGTCCAGCAAATTTTTATTGTCTCAAGAAACTGCTGGAAGCCTAAAGGTTCATTCTGATGAATTGTGAAGTAAATGGTGCCTTGGAACAATTGAAAATTAAAACTCCTTTGAAGACCTGTTAAAGCAAAATCAACCTGGTCTGTCATAATCCATGTTTTTCCTTTACATTCAGGATCTCCCAGAAACATGAAACTGATCAACCCCAGAATAGTCATAGGGCCTCCATACAGGATAAATGTATTGACATTGCTATCCGTGAAAGGCAGATATATATTTGAGAGTTTATCATCACTCATGGTGTGCACATCGGCTTGTGTTGGGATCCTTTCTGTGAAGGCTGAGCAGATTCCATTCTGGGAAAGCAATGGCTCCAGAGTCTGCAAGAAACATTCTCCCCTCTCACCATCCATAACAAAGAGCCCAACCCACGTCCATCTGAAATGCAGAAGCAATTGGATAATCCCCATGTATTGGTGGGCTTCATTGGGGACCATGTGGTAAAAGGAAGGGATCCGTCCTGCATCACTCACCTCTAGAGCAAACGAGCCATATGTGATCTATCAGAAATTGATAGATGTGTTAGAGAAAAGTAAGAAAGAATCTTCATTTGATGACGGGGTTTATATAACAAACGTTTGCTGAACAAACCTGTAGATTCACCGAGAAAGATTCTTCTGGTTAATTGTTCTTAAGTTATGTGACTATGATGTGATTTCAGGTATTTTTAAATCACTTATTAGGCCTGTGCACATTCCAAAGATTTGGATTCAGATTCAACCTGATCCAAATCTGACAATATTGGATTCAGATTCAATGGGCCCTGGCAAAGCCAGATATCATATGGCATATGATACAGTTAAATCATATCATATCTGATCATATCAGATTTGGAATTTGATTCTGAATTCTGACATAAAAGTGGGTATTTCTCCATTGCGGTCAATGGGGAAATTTAAAAATCACCAAAAACTGGCTGTTTGTCCTAGAAGGATATATAGTCCTGGAAGGACTATATGTCTATTTGTAAAAGGACTATGGACAATATTGACCTTCAGTTATATTTATTTGCGGTCTAGAACACATATATTTTGTTAGCAATTTGTGCGCTTCATTTATGTAAGTGGTGTGTGTAAATAGACTCTAATATACGGTATATATACTATCTTGTATATGTTTTTGTTCTCTGGCCCGTGTATCCTCCATTCTTTCATTCAATTTACACAAACATGACAAAACTCAGGGCATTGATCAATTCTCTTCAAATTCACTGCAGGTGGCCCTGATCCCCCTTTCCACAGGTGTGGCAAATTACAAGGCTCTAGGACCAACCAGTTAATATTTAGTTATTTTTAAAAATAATTTCCCTATTTACCTGGGGGGCGGGTCCTATTCCACTTTGCTAATTTGGAAATTCTGAGGTATTTCCAAAATTAATTTTGATGTTTCAGAAATAAATCTGACTTTGACAATCTGATTTTAAAAACTGGATTTAGATTTTACTGATTTTTACTGATTTGGGGCAATTTCGGATAGATTCTGAATTTTCGAATCTGAATTTGCAAGGATTATCAGTTATACTCTGTTCTCTATCTGAACCATAAAATCACTCCCAGGATTAGACATAAGTCCATTTCCTTTGTAAATAAATTTATTCCCATTCAAAGATCTTACTTGTGGAATTTTGTAGAGGCTTAAGATGTCTGCCATGAGAATGGAAACATCCAAGCAAAGACCTCCAATGACAACCATAAGGGTTTTTGGGGTGTCACATTCATAGTTGGGCACAAATATATGAGATTTAAAGAGCAAGTCCAAGGTGGTACGATAGGCCATCCTCTCATCATTGTAGCTGTCATAGATGTGGAATCCGAGTGTAACATTTGGCAAGATCTTAAGATCCTCATTGATCTCTTTTATGGCAAATGCCATGGACAGGATGTGCTGGTAGAACTTTGTTACAATACTGCAAGCAGAATTACAAATTTATTTGCAGCTGATTTCTGCAATCCATGAAGTCATTATTCCCAGATAGCATATTCTGTGTAATTGATATTTTTGAGCTGTCTAACAGCTTTCAGCCTAAATACAATTTGTGATCAAACACAGATACAGATGTTCTCCATAGTTCTATGACACACTATAGCTCAGATGTGACCTTTTGGACACATACACTTAATTTCTTTTTCTTTTTTTTAATCTTTTCTTCTCTTACATACCTACCCAGTTAGGTGATCACTTATTTGGTGATCACTTTAGCTGCTGATCTGATACTGTCACCCAGGGGTCAGGGTATCAAAACATTTGTTGTAGTGGAATGAACAAAAATTATAATTTAGATATTCTGTTAGTCCTGAATCACACAACACCATTGTCAGCAACCTATGCTGTACCATAACATAATTCCTACTTTCTACTGTTCTTAAAAAGAGCATCTGCTTCACATACCTCCTGGATATCTGTAGGATCTGGGTGCCCATAGTGTCAAGTCTATGGAAAACTGGTGACCAGTGCAGGTTACGAATCACACAATTGTGTCTAAATTTTTGTAGTTGTAAAATCTGTCACTACATGTGCATGAATTGTCCCCTTTGCTAAGCAGGGTCCAACCTGGTATGCAGTTGAATGGAAGACTACATGTTTGAGCACTATAAGATTGTATCCTTAGGAGATGGGGCCCTCTGGTAAGGGCAGCTGCATGCTTGCATGCAGGAAGTTCCACATTCCCTCCCTGGCATCTCTAGATAGGGCTGGGCGATATTCCTGCCTGCAACCTTGAAGAAGCTTCTGCCAGTCTGGGTAGACAATACTGAGCTAGATGGACCAAGGGTCTTACTCAGCAAATGGCAGATTCCCATGTTCCCATGTTTCTCTCAGAAATGTATTCATGAAATTGTTTCTAATTTACAGTAAACTGTTTTCAACTAATCTCCCATAGAGCCTTGGAGCAGTGGGAGAAATCCTTTCCAAAACTTAAGATTAAGGAACAAGCAAAGTGGAATTAGTGGAAGGAGATCATGCAGCTGTGTGAAAGCATGGGGATCTTTGCAAAAGTCCTGTTTAAAACATAGGTTGTATCATCATGCTGCTCAATGAGGTATCATTCCCCATTGGTTCCAAGGGAGGGTTTGTCCATTTTTTCCCCCCAGGAAAGTAATGAATTTATCTGGGGCTTTGGATTTTTTGTTTTGTTTTGGTAGTCCGGGCAGGGTCTAGAGCCTACCAACCAGTTTCTGTCTTCTGCCATGTGGTATGGGAGTTTCATGTTATTCATCCAGTCAGGCCCAAGCAGCTTTCTATCATAGACTGCTCTTGATTTCTCAGGCTCCCCTCCCCCACCCCTCTCTCCAATGACTGCCCTGTATAGAAGATCTACACATTGGTTACAGAGCATTTTGGTGCAATTGAGAACTTGCTACATCTCACTCTCCCTATGCCCAGGTCACTTTCCAAATCAGCAAGAGCTCTTGTGGGAGAACAAAGTTCATAAATGTTGCAAACTTGGTAGAATGCACAAGACCCAGAAAAAAAAATTGAGAAGGGGAAGTGTCCTTCGAGCGGACCAAACCTACACATGCTTTCATTGAGCATGCATTCATATAACCCAATATGAATGTGTTTGAAGCCATTTTTAAAGTCGGTGATCTGACCTAGCTCATATGAAGCAGACGAAAAAGAAAATCCTTACGATGGAATCCCAAACAAGTCCTGAGAAGGATGCTCATTGAAGGATAGTTTATGAACATGGTAAATGATGTGAGAAGCAATCCCACCAATGAGGAGGCCACCAGGCTGGTACCACTCATGTGGAACAGGGAGGGGATCATTTGCTGGGCACTTGATGGTCTCTATTTTGCACATCATGCGAGGCAGCAGAAGCAGCAACACCCATAGCTTCAACATCCTGGATACAGAGCTTCTCTCTAGAGGCAACTCTAGAGAGTTTGTGTCCATCTACAGCAATATTCAGCCTTAAACTGGCCACTTTGGTGGGCACCAGATTCTGCAGTTATATTTCCCAATGGCAAATTGATCAGTTTTACTTTTTGCATCAGCACAGTTATAAATGCATCTCTTGAATAGTGGCCGAGAAACATTTCAGTTTTGAGCCACTATCACAGATGAAACAGAGTCCTGCTTGCTTCTTGTTCCAATTCCCTGCTCTCAGCGGCACAGAAGGAGTATTTATAATCACTTTTGTTTCTTGATTGCTGTTGAATACTTGCTGGAAAGTCACTCGTGCTTTGGACAGGTGCACGAATTATAGTGATTTGGATAATTGCTGAGGAAGATCACTACCTCTGCAGAGTCTGAATTCCAAATGGCACTTGTGTTAAAAAAGTGTTGTTGGTTTTGTTTTGTTTTGTTTTAAACTTAGCTGACTCCAAATCTTCTCTGTTTCTTAGGAGAAAAATGTCCCAGACTTTCACACTGAACAATCATCATCAGGGAAAGTATCGGGCCCTAAGCTGAAGTCATCAACATGATGGGGAAACCAAAGCAGCACTGTGGAACACCATCAGGAATGGTGTGAGTTCTGATGCAAAGCACACGGATGAGGTTGTCAACATTTTTGTTCTAGTAGGGCTCCTGTGTCCTTGAAGGTATAAGGTTGAAGCCATAGTTTAGTCATGGAAGACCTGGCTTGCATAGAGAAGGTCCCCCAAGTTCAGTCCCTGGTGCCATCTCCAGGTAGGGCTGGGAAAGACCCCTCTTTGAAACCCTGGAGAGTCACTACCAATCAGAGTAAACAGTACTGAGCTAGATTAACCAATAGTCTGACTTGGCATAGGGCAATTGTGAGGTTGATTATTTCCTCAGCTTTTTGGATGAACTCAAACACTGTGCTGGCCCTTCAAGAACTGAGGACCAGGGAAACCTGAATTCAAATCTCCATTCAGCCATGAAACTCACTGGGTGGCTCTGGGACAGTCACTTAACTCTCAGCCTGACCTACTTCACAGGGTTGTTGTGAGGATGAAAATGACCATGTACATCACTATGGGCTCCTTGGAGAAAGAGCAGGATATCAGTGTAAAAAAACCAAACTGATTCAATATTCATCAATCTCCCCATGTGTTAAGTGAATAGAATTGCTTAGGACACATATGATTTTCTGTTCTTGACACATTGCTCATCTCCCTCTGTGGCAAGGATAGCCCATGGTGAGAAAGAACAGGAAAAGCACAACCTGCCTGGAACAACCCCCAACATGACTGTAGGGCCAACAGAAGCATAAACATTACGCATGCAGAAAGTCTAGATTTCTGCTAATAGGGCTGTACCAAAGCAATGTGCCTGCATTGGCAAGACCATTGTTGAGGAAACTCTCTTTGAATCCCTCCATCCTAGACAGTTATCAGCTTGTTTTCATTTGATGAGCAAGATAACTGAACATGTGATGACCCCCCCCCAACTCTGCTTTTCTTGGATGATGCAGATTATTCAGATACTTCTCAGTCTGGTTTGCAGCCTGGTCTGAGGACTGAGGCTGCCTTGGCCAGCCAGGTGGATGACCTCCTGGGAATTACACAGGGGGAATGCAACCACTTTGGTTCTGCTGAACCTCTCAGCAGCTTTTGAAACTATCTACTATGGAATGGTCTGGCTACAGAGCACTGTTTGGGGCTGACTTGTGTTACTTGGAGGGTAGGCCTCAGAAACTGGTTCTGTTCTTCTCCTTGCCCATTGATCTACAGAAAGTAGTAGTAACTAGTAGTAGTAGTAGTAGTAGATAAATACTACCAACCTCTGCTAACTGAGCCAAGAGGCACCTTTTAAAGTGGTGATTATCTTATGTGTAGCAAGGGGAAAGCAACTGGCCCTATCCTTCCCCATCACAGCATCCCTCCAGGGGCTGTTACTGGTGTCTATCATGTTTATTTTTTAGATTGTGAGCCCGTTGGGGACAGGGAGTCATCTTTAGTTATTACTGTTTTTCTATATAAACCGCTTTGAGAACTGTTGCCAAAAAGCAGTATATAAATATTTGTAGTAGCTGTAGTTGTAATAAATATTATTTTTAAGATCTTATTTGTTTAAGTAAGACTTCGGCAGTAAACCACTGAGCTATGGCCACTTCCTTTCTGTGCGTGGATGTGCTCCTAAGTCATACCAGGACTGCTAAGCACTATGGCATCTGGTGAAGTCAGAGGGAAGGTGACATGAAAAGTCCTCTTTATCAGAACCATGGAGGGAGGAACCCAGAAATGAATTGAATCCCTATGGTGGGGTGGACTAGACTAGTCTGGTGGCTGTGGGTCATCTCCAGCCTCAGAGTCACAATGCCTCTCAATATCAGTTGCAGGGGAGCAATAGCGAGAGAGAGGTCATGCACATACCTCTTGCCTGTGGGCTCCCCAGAGGCATCTGGTGGGCCACTGTCTGAAACAGGATGCTGGACTAGATGGGCTTCCTTGGGCCTGATCCAGCAGCGCTGTTCTCATGGTTTCTATCCCATGCCCATTTTAAGCCATTTGGAATTGGAGAGAACACCCGGTTTCTCATTAGAAACTTCAGTTTTACTTCCCCTTGCAAGCTCAATCAACACTGAAAGACGATTGCATCTGAAAAATAGTCTGAGGGACTACTGTGCTCTTGAGTTTGGGAAGATGAAATCAGCCCTTCTCACAATGTCCTGAGAGCACACAATACCAAGCTCCTCTGTCTGTCCAAGCCAAGCACAGATGAGAGCACTTCCCTTTGTGAATGTGGTTGCATCTCGGGGGGGATGTCTGGCTTATTGTCTCTCATAGTGCCTACACAGATCAACCCCTTGCTCAGGAGACCCTCTGCCACCGGTGTTCTAGCGATGAAAACACTGGTCTGTCCCCAGAGGCCTCCACGCATGTGTGGAGGGGCCATTGAAGGGGATAGCCCGGTGTTTTCTTGCTAGGATACTGGTGTTTGGGGGCAAAAACACTGGTGTTCTAGCTAAAAGAACACCGGGCTATCCCTTTAAATGGCCTCCCCATGCATGCACAGAGGCAATGAAGAGGCTTACCCAGTGTGAGCGGCCAGACCAGCTTGCAGCAGAAAGGGATGGAGTTCACTGCCTCCCAGCCACCGCTAGCTCTGCAGTTACTGCTCCCGCCAGCAGTGGTTCAAAGGCACCTGGCGGGCCACAGGGGGGTGGCGGGTTGGGTCGCCACCTCACCCCTGCTGTGGACTTTGCACAATAAAGGTAATTTCTGGATGCCTCAGTGCCTCTTCTTATTAAAAAAAAAGACTGAAAGAAGAGGATCTCCTCCCCCTCCCCCTAGACAGTGCAGGGCAAATCGATTTAGATTAAATTTGGAACAAATCAAGTCTGAATCAAATTGGTCTGTTTAGGGCTGATTTGATTTGTGTTCATATCAAGACATCACGTTTTGATTCAAGCTCAAATCAAATCACGATTCTTTATTCGTGCACATCCCTAGTGCCAAGAGCACATTGGCGCATCCACCAGTGACATCAAGGCTGGTGCATTCATGCTACAGACCTGATGTTATCACATACAGTGAGGGAAATAAGTATTTGATCCCCTGCTGATTTTGTCCGTTTGCCCTCTGACACAGAAACGACCAGGCTATAATTGGAATGGTAGGTTTATTGTAGCTGTGAGAGACAGAATAACAACAAACAAACCCTCAAAAGCCCAGTGCCCAAAAGTCAGCGATGGATTTGCATTGTAGTGAGGGAAATAAGTATTCGATCCCTTCACAAAAGATGTCTTAGTACTTGGTGGCAAAACCCTTGTTGGCAATCACAGAGGTCAGACGTTTCTTGTAGTTGGCCACCAGGTTTGCACACAACCCAGGAGGGATGTTGTCCCACTCCTCTTTGCAGATCCTCTCCAAGTCAGAAAGGTTTCGAGGCTGATGTTTGGCAACCCGAACCTTCAGCTCCCTCCACAGATTTTCTATGGGATTAAGGTCTGGAGACTGGCTGGGCCACTCCAGGACCTTCATGTGCTTCTTCTTGAGCCACTCCTTTGTTGCCTTGGCTGTGTGTTTTGGGGCATTGTCATGCTGGAATACCCATCCACGACCCTTTCTCAATGCCCTGGCTGAGGGAAGGAGGTGCTCACCCAAGATCTGACAGTACATGGTCCCGTCCATCGTCCCTTCGATGCGGTGAAGGTGTCCTGTCCCCTTAGCAGAAAAACACCCCCAAAGCATAATGTGTCCACCTCCATGTTTGACGGTGGGGATGGTGTTCTTGGGCTCATAGACAGCATTCCTCCTCCTCCACACACAGCGAGTTGAGTTGATGCCAAAGAGCTCGATTTTGGTCTCATCTGACCACAACACTTTCGCCCAGTTCTCCTCTGGATCATTCAGATGTGCATTGGCAAACTGCAGACGGGCCTGTACATGTGCTGCCTTGAGCAGGGGGACCTTGCGGGCACTGCAAGATTTCAGTCCTTCACGGCGTAGTGTGTTACCAATTGTTTTCTTGGTGACTATGGTTCCAGCTGCCCTGAGATCATTGACAAGTTCCCCCCGTGTCATTCTGGGTTGCTTTGTCACCGTTCTCATGATCATTGCAACTCCACGAGGTGAGATCTTGCATGGAGCCCCAGACCAAGGGAGATTGAGAGTTGTTTTGTGTTTCTTCCATTTGCGAGTTATCGTGCCAACTGTAGTCACCTTCTCACCAAGCTGCTTGGCGATAGTCTTGTAGCCCAGTCCAACCTTGTGCAGCTCTACAACCTTGTCCCTGACATCCTTCAACAGCTCTTTGGTCTTGGGCATGGTGGTGAGTTTGGAAGCTGAGTGATTGCTTGCTTCTATGGACAGGTGTCTTTTATACAGGTACTGTAACAAGCTGGGATTAGGAGCACTCCCTTACAGAGGGTGTTCCTCATCTCAGCTCGTTACCTGCATATAGTGAAAAGACACCTGGGAGCCTGAAATCTTGCTGGTTGATAGGGGATCGAATACTTATTTCCCTCACTACAATGCAAATCCATCGCTGACTTTTGAGCACTGGGCTTTTGAGGGTTTGTTTGTTGTTATTCTGTCTCTCACAGCTACAATAAACCTACCATTCCAATTATAGCCTGGTCATTTCTGTGTCAGAGGGCAAACGGACAAAATCAGCAGGGGATCAAATACTTATTTCCCTCACTGTATGCAGGGCAATGTTCATGTGAACCTTCTCTCAGGGAATTGTGGTGAGGGATAACTCCGCCCGTCCAGTGTATAGCTGGTCAAGGATATCCTGAGCAAGGGGTTGGCCTGTGTAGGCACTATGAGAGACCAAACAAATAAGTCTTCTGGGCTCCCTTGAAGACCAGCAATGAGTCCAAACTATGAATTTCTGCTGGGAGTGCATTCCACAGTCCAGGGGCAACTACAGAGAAGACCCAAATTATTGTGGGTTCTGTGGTTTGGAAAAGTTGGAGGGTGTCATCTAATGTATCCAGTGGGACTATTCAGGAGTAGGAAGTCCTACTCATGTGTTAGAAATCACAACTCTGGATGAGGGTTAAGTAGGAGGCAGCTGAGTATATGAACCTAGTTATCTGGAACCACATCTGAGGTCCATGCCAGGGTCTTTCTCTTTCTCTCTGTGTACTCCTTAAGAAGCATGATTGCAAAGTCAGTTGTTTTCTACCAAGAATGAGAACTTAGGAGAGACTTTCTTCTTTGACTGATATATTTTAATGTGATGTTTTAAGAGTAGGATCACACACAAAAAATCATAAATTCCAATCCAAATTCTATCAGACTGAAAGAGAAAATTTGACATTGTCCCTTGACCAATGTCTGAAGCATGGACAATGTCCGGAGCACATAATGACATGATTATTACTGGCATTTATGAACAAATCCCTTCATGAAATAAACCAATTTCACCACCATTTCTATTTTGAACCAGAGAAACCACAAGACTTGAGACATGAAAGACTAAAATAGAAACTATTACTTTCTAAGAGCTATTCAGGGGACAATGTGGCTATCATAGAGGGTTTTTGTCCAACTTAGGCACAATAAGTGGATAAATCATTCATCAGGCAAATATAGGTTTTATTCTCCATGTTTTATTTATATTAATATGTCCAGTGGCTTGTTTTGGCATCCATAGCAGGCCAAGTTGATTTCTAAAAAAGGCTGACATCCTCCGCTCCATTGAAACAAATATAAATAAATAAATAGGAGAAAAACAATAAAATAAATAGCAGGTTTCTAATCTTTACATCTTTCTTCTCATTAGCTGTTCCCTATTGTTCAATTCAGGTCTCAGAAGAATAATGAAGCATTTGGGGGAAAAGATACAACCCAATAACCCAGCACTGGAGGCTAAGATAGAGAAGATCTCCACAGCTACCGTGTATTTCCCCTTTGTACTCAGATATGTGGGAACAAAGGACAACCAAACACTGCAAAACATCAACATACTGAAGGTGATGAACTTAGCTTCATTAAATGTGTCCGGCAATTTCCTGGCTAGGAATGCCACAGTGAAGCTGATGATGGACAGAAGCCCCATATAACCCAGCACAAGATAATACATGACGACAGACCCCTTATTACACTCTGTTACAATCTCTGTAGTCAATGTCTGCATGTCCAGATCTGGGAAAGGGGGAGAGCTTCCTAGCCAAATGGCACAAATGCCTACTTGAAAGAGAGAACAGGAAAGGACGATGGAGTTAGAGAGTTTTTTCCCCACCCACTTCCTCATGTTGGATCCTGGTTTGGTGGCCAAGAAAGCTACAACCACAGTGATGGTTTTGGCCAACACACAAGAAACAGCCACTGAGAAGATGGTGCCAAAGGCAGATTGTCGAAGAAAGCAGGTCACTTTTCTAGGTTGTCCAAGAAATAGAAGAGAGCAGAGAAAGCAGAGCAGGAGGGAAACGAGGAGAACATAGGTGAGATCTCGGTTGTTGGCTTTGACTATGGGGGTATCTTTGTGTATAATAAAAGTTCCTAGGACTAAAGCTGTGATTAGGGAAAAAGAAGCAACAATGGAGGCTAGACTGACCCCTAAAGGTTCTTCATAAGATAGAAAGCTGATTGTTTTGGGGAGGCATCCATCTTTGTCCTTGCTTGGATACTGATCTTCTGGGCAGCTGAAGCAGTCACTAGTGTCTGAAAAACAGAAAGTGTTTCAGTTCCATTCAGTGACAAGAATCTCCGTTCATGTGTGGTTTACTGAAAATTCTCACTCTCTCTAAACACTGCATTTGCTTGTCCATGCTTTTACTGCCAGATCCAGGTCTTCAGGTGATCATGTGAACAAGCATTTTAGTACTGTCCAAGCAATGATGGCCATGACTTGCATGCTCTGTTTCTGTGAACTTTTAGCTGTTTTGAAAGCATTTTCCATTATTGAGTAGTACAAATATGCATATGCCTCAATAACTCAATTAATGTGCAAGCAACGGACACCATCCAGAACCAAGTGTGAACTCTTGCCTGCCAGGTGAAGCAGGGCTTTTTCAATGGCTGCAGAAGCAGCAGTAAAGGTAAAGTGTGCCATCAAGTTGATTTCGACTCCTGGTGCCCACAGAGCCCTGTTGTTTTCTTTTGGTAGAATACAGGAGGGGTTTACCATTGCCTTCTCCTGCACACTATGAGATGATGCCTTTCAGCACCTTCCTATATCACAGCAGCAGCAGCACTGAACAAGAAATCAGTATGCTGTATGGGAGTAGGCTACACACAACTGCTTCTGCACGTGACACTGGCAGCTAAAATCCAGCGATATTCAGCCCACTTTGAAAATTATTGCTGTTTTCACAGACACTGGAAATGAATAATGTGAAGTGGCAGAAAATGGTTCTGACTCTTTAGTCAACTGAGAGAATGGTGGCCCTTTAAGAAGACTAAATTTCTCTGTTGTATGATCCTTACATGGATGGCCATGACTTGGTTTGTCATCATGATTTGCAGCTGAATGTGTCAATGAGACTGAAAACAAAGTTGTGAAATCAATGTGATGGTTGGATTTCTAGGGAAGTGCAGGTGTGCTAATTTTCTTCTAGCTTCTTCTCAGGATGGACAGACAGCCTACTAGAAAAGTGGGAACATAAGAAAAGCCCTGCTGGATTTGTCCAAGATTCATTCAGTCCAGCATTATGGATAGGGTTGTGCGTTTCCCCCCTCCCGTTTTGTTTTTGGCCTGAATCCGAATCACCCCCATTTTGTTCTTTGTTCGAAATCAGCCAATCTGAAACACCCCAGTTTTGTTCTTTGTTCGAAATTGGAAAATCCGAATCTGAAAGATTTTGGATTTTTAAAAATGGCCCCGGGGAAAAACTAGTGGATGGTAGTGGTAGTGCCCAATGGGTGGAAACTACCACTCAAATTTCAGAAGAATTTGGCAAAGGGCTGATTTTTGGTGAATTTTTGAATATAGGATTTTTTCCCATAGGGAAGAATGGAGGTTTCAGCAAAAGTATAGCTTCATGTTGGGAGGGGGAGAGGTGGCCCAGCACAGAGTAGGGTGGGTGGTAGTGCCCAGTGGGGGCAAGGAAGCTGCTAGAATTATTTCAAAGGAATTGGGCAGAGGGCTGATTTTTAAAGATGTAATGGAGTTTGCATGTCTGTAAAGTTCTTCCACACTGGGAATGATGGACCTCCATAATTCCTGCCCCATAACTGCATTATGGGACCTCCATTATTCCCTAGGTGGAAAAAACCTTAAAGAAGCATAAACTTCAGCAATTCCTAAGAAATCAGCCCTTTGCCCCATTCCTTTGGAATCCCTTGGGGCACTGCCACCCAACCCACTGTTTTGCCCCTCAGGCCCCCTTTCTGCACAAAATCTGCCCCAAAGACATGTCAACTTCAGAAATTCTTTAAAAATCAGCCCTTTCCCCAATTCCTTTGGAATTTTGGTGGCAGCAGGCACCCATTGGGGCACTACTACCTGAACCACTCTTCTGCCCCAAAGCCCTCTTTCTGCCCCGAATCCACCCCAAATAACATCAACTTCACACATCAACAACTACAGAGCTTTGGAAAAAATCAGGCAGATTTTCAAAGGTCATGCACATCCACATCCCCCCTGCCCAAAATGCAATTGATCTACATACAACAGTATGAAACAACAACAGTGAAATGCACACTGCCCCACTGGCCAATGAGGGTAAATGCACACTGCCCCACTAGCCAATGAGGGTAAAAGTTACCCTTAAATTTGCTTAAAAGGAATAAGGAGGCAATTGCCAGCAGATCAGCCCATGCTTTCGCTGGCCAATCTGCAGGCTGGAAGGGCTGGAAATTCAAACAGATGTCAAAACTCAAAATGGAGACTGAAGGAGAAAGACTTTTTTGCGATTGCAAAATGGAGTTCCAAAACAGCCGAAACAACAAAACGTTTTGTATCCGAAACAGGGACGTTTTGTTTTGGCTATAAAATTTTCTGTTTTGAGCATTGGGTGTTTTGTTTTGGCTACAAAACAGCTGAAATGGCCTGTTTTGTGCACAAAACGTTTTGTATCCAAAACGAAAAGCACATCCCTAATTCTGGAGTTGCAAAATGACCAGAATCTGGTTCCTACGTATTCTAATCTAGGGGGTGATAGGTTTAACTTTATGCCAGCTAATTATCTTTCCAACCTCATAATCCTGAGCAGTGTTCCCTCTCGCAGGAATTCCCGGATGTTGTTGACTACAACTCCCAGCATCCCCATCGGCAATGGCCTTTGGCTGGTGATTATGGGAGTTGTAGTCAACAACATCTGCGGATCCCTGTTAGAGGAAACACTGATCCTGAAACACCAGAGGGTATTAATGTTCTACCCTGGCTTTGCTTGAAGGCAGATGTCGGAAGACCCTACTTCTTGAAGGCACATGCCCTTGAGGAGCAGGTGAAGTCAAAATGGTGGGTCACGTTGTTTTGCATTCTTCTTTTTATTGAGACATTCACTACAGTTTCATTTTGCCCTTTTTAGTGAACTTGACAGGCAGGTCTGTTGAATTTTATGTTTCTCTCCTGATTTCAGACCAGAATCCATCCATATCTTATAACTTGACAAGGATCTGTGTCACAGCCTGCAGTATCTGGCAACAGTTGACCAAATTCCTGGTGCTAGGATTGTTTGAGTATTTCAATGATTTATCCGGTAGTTTTGCATACTAAATCTATGATGATTTTGTATGTTCTATGAGATTTAGTGTATTAAACACTAGTCATTGACTGTAATACAATTTCATCCATTCATCCATTCAGTCCAGCATCCTGCCTCACTCAGTGACCAACCAGTTGCTTATGGGAAGCCCAAAAGTGGGGAAGAAAGGGCAACCACAACCCTGCCCTTGGTTTCCCTGCCACCTGGTGTTCAGGGGCATGCCCTCTCTGATCTTGATGGAAATATACAGGTATCCAGGCTAGTGGCCACTGATAGCCCTATCCTCCATGAATTTGTCTAATTCCCTTTTAAAACTGTGTAGATTGGTAAATAAAGGCAAGTTATGTTAAAGTGAAGCAAGGCAGGCAGCTATAACTTTGGCGTATTTCTTTTTCCTAGATACAGAGCTTAAGAAAACGTTTGTGAACCCTCTATGATGGTCTCTAATGTAAAGTAAAGTTGTGCCGTCGAGTCGGTGTCGACTCCTGGTGATCTCAGAGCCATGTGGTTTTCTTTGGTAGAGTACAGGGGGGCCGGGTTTTACCATCGCCATCTCCTGCGCCATCTCCTGCGCCATCTCCTTCCCATATATCGCTGTTGTCTGATAGAGGTGTTTCCCATAGTCTGGGAAACATACCAGCGGGGATTTGAACTGGCAACCTCTTGCTTCCTAGGCAAATTATTTCCCCGGTGTGCCATTAGGTGGCTTAGGATGGTCTGTATGTTAGCACAATTCTCAATAAAAACATGATTACTGTAGATCTGAAGCTAAACCCTGATATGCGAGAAACACAGCCCCAATGAATAAGTAACTCCGGCAAAAAGGACATATTTGAATACTCTCACCTGTTGGCAGAGGTGAAATTAGAACCAGGGTTTGAGGCAGAGGTGGTGTAGAAGCTCAATCTAAAGTGGTACCATGTATGCCATGGTATACTGCCACTTGGTAAATGGTCACTTGACCACCTGACCACAACCTTCTAAGCTGGCAAATTTACCACACTATATCACCTACCCTTCTGGTTTGAAATCTTCCCTTCTGGGCAAGAAACACAATCATAGCAGCAAAATTTCTTCCCTTCCTTTTTTTCCTTCTGATATCCAGGTAAGCAGTGTTCATTACACACAGAAATGGGCACGATCTATCCATACACATGCAAGGAATACAGAACAGAATGAGTTAGGTTTTCTATTGTTCGTCATCTTGCGTACAAAGGAACAAGGAGCAGGCATTAAAGAATAAGACATAGAATTATGCAAATAATAATCTGCTAATAAGTTCCTGAGAATGTCAGATATTGACTAGTGCGTCCTCCTAGGGGTGTGCAGAACGGGTTTGAATGGAACTTAGTTTGATTTGATCTGGCCCAATTTGACCAGTTTGAGCTTGAACCAATGGGCCTCCTAAATATTGGGGCCGGTCCGAGATTGAACTGAACCAGGCCCAGTTTGAACTGAACCAGGCCCAGTTTGGATCAAACTGGTTTGGCCGAATTCTACCAGTTTGGGATGCTTGTAAAAGGGAATCCATTAAGGACTCCCCTTTACAAGCATTGGGGGATCCCTAGCAAGTTAAATTGTATAGAAAAGAATGGGCAGGACGTCACATTAGGCATGGTGGCTCCATGGCAGATGTTGTGGTGGCAGGCCGGAGGCAGCTCCTTTAGGCCCTGCTGGCTCTCTCCCCCATCAGTGCAGGCTGGCAGGGGCTTGGTTCAGGGGTTCATCCTGATCCCATCCTCCACCACTCTTTTCAATACAACTTAAATTTCTAGGGATCCCCTGAGGAATCCTTACTGGTTGCTCCTTTACAAGCATCCTGAACCGGCCTGAATCGGTTAGACCGGGTTTGACCTGGTTTGTGTGCATGAACTGAACCTCCCCTCCTGTTCTAATGAAGTGTTTTGCAGACTGGCAGTTCGGTTTGAATTCAATTTGGATTGGAGGTTCTGTGCACACCCCTACTTCCTTCAACCACAAAAATTCTGTTCATGAAAGTGGGGGACAAAGAAACGTTTGCTGATCTCCTCTCCCCTCTGCAACCCTCCCCCCCAATTCCCCAGTCCTCAGGGATATGTTTTCAGGAGTCACAGGGAGCTGCAAAAGGAAGAGAGGATGGGGAGAAATAGTCTCTCCACTGCACAGGTGTATTCTTCCATTCAAGAAAGACAATGATGTTGATTAATGGGATCCAACCCAATGAAGTGATTCTCACGAGCAGCAGAAACTGGGCTAAGGGAGCCCAGCCTGGTTTCTGCTGCTCGTGTGCAGCAACGGGGGCTGTGCGGCTCCTGGTGGCAAGCCCGCCTAAATGTTCTCCCTCTTAAATGAGGTTAATGGAGAGAGCACTCTGTTTACCCTGTTTGTTTGGTTGTATGTCTGCTGCAGCTGCTTGCAGCTGCGGTGGACACACTCGGGGAGGGGGGAAGAGGGACCCCAAGAATGCACCACTTGGTTCATTACTGGAGCTCCAGAGGGCAGAGCTTCAACCCCCCAGAGCTGCTGGACAAGCTGTGGCAGGGCTCAGGAGCTCCTGAGCAAAGCCACCGCTCATCTGGGTAGGTGATCCACCCCCCAGGGAGTTCCATGTGATCGTATGTGCAGAGGTAAGCCCACTCTCCCCACACACGAGCAGGGAGGGAGCCCTGGGTGGCTGGATCAGCCGCCCACATGATTGCGGGCTCCGTGATGGAGCCGGCGGGGGCTGGGGAGCTCGAGGGCCACATGGCCCCCAGAAGCTCCAGTATGCCCTGCGCGAGCACACAGGGCATGCTGGGGAGACCCCCGGAGCCGGGAGGCAGTTTTTCACGTCCCCTCCGGGGGTCTCCTCATGACTAGCCGTGGTGCAGAGCTGCACCGCAGCTACTCACGATCAGAAAGCCTGGGTTTTCAGAGGGCTAAAAAAGCGGGCTAGCCTCTTGTAAGCCACCGGGCTCGCCTGTGAGCCCGGTGGTTTACATGATCAGCCAAAACCGGGCTAGGTTCTCCTAGCCCAATTTTGGCTGATCATGAGAATAGCCCCATTGACTTTTCAGCCCAGGGGCTTTCTTGAGAGAAACAGGCCATATAGTTGGCCGATTGGGCCAGTAATGTTCCACAGAGAAAATTTGACTGGCACTCTCACAGCAAAGGAAAATCTTAGGTACTGACTAAAAAAGAATGCCCATTGGAATTATGGCATAATTCTTAATAACTTTCCAGAACCCAAACCTGGTTAAAACTTGGGTGCCACACAATTTTATCTTCACTAAGAATGAATCTTCTTCCTTCAGTTGCATGGGGATCCACCTTTCCAATTCTCACTCTCTGAAAGGAGGTGTTTGGGAATGTCACCATATTCATTATGTCAAATCCAGCTATGATTTCCCTGTTATCATCAAAGGACAAGGTTTCTCCAGCTGAGTTGTTAAATGAAATGCCTTGAAGAAATCGGTGGAGCTAGTTGAAGGAAAAAAAAAAGGATGGCATTATATTTGAGCCATCAAACTGAGATCTGCAAACATGAGTCCTTGCCAAAAGTCTTCTATGTAATTTTATCTGATAAATTATGTCGTATGCCAAAGAAATGTGAGCAGACTCCATTTAGAAATTAAATGTAAACTGACAACATTTTATCAAGAAATAATGGCAGACAGTCATCCTAACAATGCACTTTAGTTGTTCAACTAAAAAGTTGCACTAGTGCAAGAAGGTAACACAGCTGAAATTAAAACTGGGGATTTGGGAAACTGTGTTTTTTGTTCTCCGCCATTTGGAAACATGCAGTAACTTGAAACACAAGTCTGCAACGCAAGCTCCAGACACAATACAACTTGCTAGCACAACAGCCTTGCACTAGGGCAAAGTTAGTATATCATCCAATGAGGCTCTACACAAAATCGATGTATAGGGCCTAATAGGGTTCTGCGGGGAGAGTGAGTCAAGCTCACTCTCCCTGCAAATGATCAGAGGCTAGCCCTGGGCAGCCAAATCAGCCACCCATTGCTCCATCATGGAGCTGGTTGGGGCTGTGGGGATCGGGGGCCACTCAGACCTCGGAAGTTTAGCCTCATGGTCAGGGGTCTCCTCCCAGTTTTACCCTCCCGACCAGGAGTCTCCTTATAAATCGCTGTGATGTGGAGCAACCTAGTCAGCCTATCCAGAAGGACAGCAAAGTCAATGATATTGAAAACCACTGAGAAATCCAAAATAATCAACAGGATTGTACCCCCCTTCCCCCACCCTTTCTCAGCAAAAACCATCTCTTAGGGTGGCCATTCCAAGGTAATTTCTTGAGTCAAATGGGAGACAAATGAAAAATATTCCCAACTGTTCCACAGTCTTTCTGCAGACCATCCAGATGGAGCTCACAGAACAATGGTGGTCGGCAGTTTGAGAACCTCTATACTAATCTGTACTGAGCAATAAAGCCATTTCATTGTGGAGACATTTACCTTCCAAGGTTGCAGATCTTGAAGTCCACCTGCTATTGCTCTGTGCTTAAATCTAGATGAGTCCATGGCATGCAAAGCATGTGCCACAGCATGGACAGCATTATAGATACTGTAGCTGTGGCCAGTCATCTCCATTTCAAAAAAAGATGCAGGAAGGCTCTCCAGCCTCTCCTCCCCAGTGCAGGAATCTTCAACATTCCTTGAGTCCCTGGGATCTGCTAAGAAGCAATTAAATGTTTGCTCCCAGAAGTCCTTGCGAAATCCATCTCCTGATGACCAGTAAGGTTTAATCTTCTGAAGGAATTGGTGGAACTCTAGAAGTCCATTGGAGTGAATGGCAAGGGAAATGGCACCATGGAACTCCTGGAAATTTGCACCCTTTTGGAAGCTCATTAATGTGAGATCAACCTGAGCTGTCATAATCCAAACCCTTCCAAATGAGCTGGGGTCCCCGAAAGTCAAGAGAGTAGTCAATGCTACCATGGTCCTAGATTCTCCATGGATGATAAATGTACTAGCATTGCTAATGGTTAAAGTTAGAGAGACATCTGAGGCTGTTTCTATAATTTCATCCCAGGTCTGCATATGATGTCGTTGTGGGATTCTTTTTGTGACAGCTGAACACATTCCATTCTGGGAAAGCAATGGCTCCAAGGTCTGCAAGAAATGTTCCCCACTATCATCATCCACAGTCAACAGACCAACCCATGTCCATCCAAAGTGCTTAAGAAGCCAGATAATCCCCAGATACTGATGGGCTTCACGGGGGACCATGTGGTAAAAGGAAAGAACCTTCATTGTATTATTATTCTCCAGGGGAAATGAGCCATATGTGAGCTAAAAGGAAGTGTACAGATATTGTATGGTAGCATTAAGAGGAACATCTGTCTGGTGGCTATGCCTGCTTATACAATGGTTACTTGCTGCTGCAGAGATTAGTATTTTGGCTAACATCAGCATCAATATATATATATACTGTATATATATATATATATATATATATATATATATATATATATATATTCAATGAGGATATTCCCACAATCCACAGAAAGAGGGCTAAGGGAGCTTAGCCCACTTTCTGTTGATCATGGGAACCACTGGGCTTTCGGGCAAGCCCGGTGCTCCCAAGGCAGTTAGCCCACCTAGAACACTCTCCCCTTAAATGAGGTTAATGGAGTGAGTGCTCTGTTTACCTCATTTTGTTGCTCGTGTGTCACCGCAGCATGCAGGGTGCTCGTGTGGGGCATCCTGGACCTTCCAGGGGCTGCTCGGCCCCCGATCTCTGCAGCCCCCACCAGCTCTATGACAGAGTCAGAAGCCATGTGGGCAGCTGATCTGGCCTCCTAGCTACAAGTGGCTGCTTGTCCGCAGCAAGAGTGGTCTAAGCCCATTCTCCCAGCAGACCCGGAAGAAGCTCTTCTCATGGCACCTTCTAATGTGTTTATTTAGCAGGGAGAGAGTAACTGGCCCTCTCCACACCCAGCACAGGACCTCCAGTGACTGCTGCTGGTGTCTATCTTGTGTTTCTTTTTAGACTGTGAGCCCTTTGGGGACAGGGATCCATCTTATTTATTTATTATCTCTCTGTGTAAACCGCCCTGAGCCATTTTTGGAAGGGTGGTATAGAAATCGAATGAATGAATGATGAAAAAAGTGTCCCTAGCCCACAGTGGCTGATTTAGTTTAACCTAAACAAAATAGATGTCCTATTCAGACATCACATTGAAATTTTGTATAATGAGTAAACAGTATACACAGGTACAGATCTATGCCCAGGTACAGGCAGTGTTGGACTGGATGTGGGCCAAAAAAACTGAGACATACTCCTGACGAGATAAGAATAAAAAGAAGCATTATTTACCACGTTGCCACAAAAAAGTTCTCTAAGTGGTTTTACATAGGAAAAGGGACTTAAAGGGAATTGACCCCTGTTAACTGGGCAAAGAAGCACCTTTTACTGTGGTGATTCTCTTTATTTAGCATGGGGAAAGTAACTGGCCCTATCCACCCCCAGCACAGTAACTCCAGTGACTGTTGCTGGTGTCTATCTTGTGTTTCTTTTTGGATTGTGAGCCCTTTGGGGACAGGGATCCATCTCATTTATTTATTATTTCTCTGTGTAAACTGCCCTGGGCCATTTCTGGAAGGGCGGTATAGAAATTGAATTAATGATGATGATGATGATGATGATGATGATGATGATGATGATGATAATAATAATAATATTCTGCGACGATATCTATAACAATTGACAATAAAATTCTGGCATCCCAGGTCCTTGGGAAGGACTCGATGTCTGGATAAAACAAACCAGTCAATACACCTGTCTGACTGTGTAAACAAGAAATAATAATAATAATAATAATAATAATAATAATAATAATAATGCCATCCTAGGTCCTTGGGAAGGACTCGATGTCTGGATAAAACAAACCAGTCAATACACCTGTCTGACTGTGTAAACAAGAAATAATAATAATAATAATAATAATAATAATAATAATAATAATAATAATAATAATGCCATCCCAGGTCCTTGGGAAGGACTCGATGTCTGGATAAAACAAACCAGTCAATAACACCTGTCTGACTGTGTAAATAAATAAATAAATAATAATGACCCCTATCCCCAAAGGGCTCACACTCTAAAAGGGCAGAGAAATCAAGCTTGTGTGCCAGCTGTGACCCTTCCTCGAGACAACAGATCTGACCACTCCCTCTAATCCATTATCGTATCATGGCTAGATTGTTGCAATGTGCTTTAGCCACAGATAGTGCAGAATGCAGCAGCTGGATTAATATCAGGGGCTGCTCACTATGGACATATTACATCAGTTGTGAAGGAATTGCATTGATAAATGCTTGTCAATTTCTGGGTACAATTCAAGGTGTTGGTTATTCCCTTTAACGCCCTAAACAGTTTGAGCTTCCAGCACCTTAATGGCTGCCTATTCCAAGTTGAATATATACATCAGGCAAGATCTACTAGAACATAACAACAGCCCTGCTAGATCCCAAGGCCTATCTAGTCCATCACCCTGTTTCACTCAGTGGTCCATCAGATGCCTTCTCTCCTGCTCTTGCTCCCCTGCAACAGGTATGCAGAGCTGTCTTACTTCTGAATCTGGAGGTAGCCTATAGTAATCAAGACTAGTACCATCGACGGACCTGTCCTCCAAGAGTTTGTCTAAGCCCCTTTTAAAGCCATCCAAGCTGGTGGCCATCACCACATCCCATTTGCTAAGAGGGCCCAACTCCATGTTTCCACCTGCTGAAGCTAATTTTTCATGCATATGACACAGAGCCTTGTCAATTATTGCCCGAGGTTGTTGATCATGTTCTCAGTTGACATCTGCCTTACGCTCCTCTTTTCCAGTTTTCCATAGACGTCAGAAGACTTTCCTTTTCATTCGGGTTTTTGGCTACTAAATTTGATGGCTGACTGCTTATTTCCCTTTTAGATTGGTTTTAAGCTACAGTTTGATTTTATAGAGTTTTAATGTTTTTTAAAAGAATTGTTCACCATCCTGGAGTCCTTAGGAGAAAGGGCAATAAAAATGTAAATAATAAATGGTAACCAAATTATAATTCAAGACAAGCAGAGTGCAACCATCTTTATGTCTGTCCTACTTCCCCTTCATTCCAAATCACAAAATCTTTCTTAGAATTAGAAGATAAATGCATGTGCGATTGCTAAAAAGCCCCACTTCATGTTTCCTACCTGTGGAGTCTTGTAGAGACCTAAGATATCGGCCATGCGGAAGGAGACATCAGAGCTAAGTCCTCCGATGATGGCTATTACATTCTTCTGGGTGTCACATTCATAGTTCGGAGAAAATCTATGTAACTTGAAGAGAAGATCCAGAGTGGTACGATAGGCCATCCTCTCATCATGGTAGCTGTCATAGATGTGGAACCCAAGAGAGATGTTTGGCAAGATCTTGGGATTCTCGTTGATCTCATTTGCCGCAAATGCCAAGGCCAGGATGTGCTGGTACAACTTTGGCATCACACTGCAAACCAAGTTACATGTTGTTGTTTTCTCCAGTTCACAAAGCTATTTCACCACCATACTGACCATTCTCGCTGTGACTAATTTGCCTGTCAAAGGATCTATTTTTGTTACTGGTGTTTCTGAGCTAAGTGAGTGTTTCTCTGCCCAGTCCAGTAACAGGATTCATCACAACATGAACATTTGCTCTTTGTGCAGGGCTTTGACACACCCATTTATTTATTTATCTATTTATTTATTTATTTGAAACATTTAAGATACCGCCCACTCTGAAGACACACATTTCTAACTCTTGGATGCCTGGACCTTTTGGCCAAGGGCAGGAGCATTTTCCCCTTCTTTCTGCAATTCCTACCCATTCGGATGTCTGCTTCAAGCATCTAATGAAGTGGACTCTTGCCCTCTCCAGCTCCCCAGTACCCCAGAAAGCCCCTTCAGCCCCTCAAATCCCCTCTCCCTCCTTCCCTTTTCTTAACCGTCATGCAGCACGGATGGTGGGAGCAGCAGCAGATAATTTGCCTGTGAAAAAGGCAAATTCACTGCTAGGGATCATTAGAAAGGGGATTGAAAATAAAACGTCTCTAAAAAAGGTACAACACATAAAACGTAACTGAAAAGTGGACAGTGGGGCAAGCTAGAAACAAATAAATAATCAGCTTTTAACTGATATTGTTTTTATTGTTTTGAATGTTGTTTTTAGAATATTGTTTTTAAAATTTGAAATTGTGTTTTACATTTCTTGCTTTTAAATTTTTGTTTTGTTTTGCTTTTGTTTTTAATTAATGTTTTACTTTAATCTTGTTGTAAACTGCCCAGAGACGTAAGTTTTGGGCAGTGTAAAAATATGATAGATAGATAGATAGATAGACAGATAGAAGAGAGATTCACATAAATGGCACAGCAAAGGAAATTCTGTACAAGTAAATGTACTATGAAAGCCCCATCTGGAACCAAGAAAAGAAACTAATCTGTCCAAGACTGATACTTCCCTAATAAAGTAAATCAAAATAAATCTCTCTCATTAGGAACTCACAGCTGGGGCAGAAAACTTTAGATCCTGTCTTGACTTTATTCCATTTCTGAGGTTTTTGACGGGCAAAAATTAGTATTCAGGAAAACAATAACAAATTGTACTGCAACGTCTTCTGCACTAGCATTGACTTTTGAACACATTTTCACAACTCCTTCCTTCTTCTGGCCATTGTCCATCATATATATAAGTAGATATGTTGGCGATACAATGTGCAGATTAACACTTCAGTTTTCTTCACAAAGACACTTTATTGCACAAATGTTTACAAATAAACACAGAAAAAGACCTCTTCTGTTCCCCAGCTGTTAAATTCCTTAACCAAATAACACTCTGTTCCGTGACTGGCAGAGAGATAATGAGAGAACAGGGAGGGAGGGAGAGAGAGGGCAGTCACCTGCTTTCTCACCAGCTAATAAATCTTATAGTATCAGCTCATGCTTCTCGAGCATTGACATCTGGTTTTAACTTTTCTATAAATAATGTTCCTTTAATTGGGGCAATGGGAAATAGACTAGCACCTTTACTGGCCATTTAATATATGAATACCATCGAGAGAAGGATAATCAGTTCTGGTGTAATTCTTTATAAAAGATACATCGATGACTTGATTATTATTACAGCTACTGAAAAGCAGGCAGATGAAATATTTGAAAAATTGAATAAAGGAGGGAGTGTAATGGCACAGCGGGGAAATAACTTGCCTAGCGAGCAAGAAGTTGCCGGTTTGAATCCCCGCTGCTCTGTTTAAAAACTATGATAAACACCTATATCAAGCAGCAGTGATATAGGAAGATGCTGCAAGGCATCCTCTCATACTGCGAGGGAAGAGGCAATAGTAAAAAACCCCAAAGAAAACCACATGGTTCTATGGTCACCAGGAGTTGACACCGACTCAATGGTGCAACTTTACTTTTTAAGACTTATGAGGGGAAAACCAAATGAGGAGGGCTGGCTTCCTTTTCTAGATAAGGAAATACAATTAAGAAATACTCATTTAGGACACCAAAAGGCATAGAAAATCAGCCAAAAAGGACATTTTATTAAAGAATCAATCAGCACACCCAAAAACAGTGAAAATACGAACTATGAAAAATGTGACAAAGAGGGTGGTGGATTTTATTAAAATTTAAGTTAAACTTTTATTACATTTTTGCTTTTGTGCAATAAAGGGTCTTTGTGACAAGAACCAGCATACGTATGTTTATCAATGTTTCTTAAAAAACAATATTTTTAGTTTTGTTTAAAATCTGATTGTGTATTCATGACTTTACATGTAAAGATGTTTTTACAGGTTTTCCTTAGTTGAATAGCCAGTTTGATTCCTTTAATTTTCAGCACCCCCCCCCCTCAAAAAAAAATATTGCAATGAATATATTAACAATTGCAGAAATCTGGCTGCATGCAATTTTGATGTAATTAATGAAATCTTAATGAAATGCCCCTCTCCATCCTTGGCATCCATGTATTCATCAGCTCTTTGTTCATTATACAATATCTCAAACCATATGAAAAAGACTCGGATCTTTACTATCCCTTCCAAAATAGAACTCCCATTATAGGAAAACAAAGTCCATATTGGCAGTAAGCTTAATAGAAGCATAAGACTCAGATTGGGGACTGGGGTGGATAAGACCCTTGGTGTTGACCAAGCCAACATGTCCTTTCTTGGAGCATCCTGACACTTTGTATAAGCCATTTTTAACATTTGTGATCTGACCAAGCCCATAGGAAGAGAAGAAGAAAATCCTTACACTGGAACCCCAGGAAAATTGTGAGAAGGAGAAGTTTTGAAAAGTAACTCATGAAAATGGTAAAACATGTAGGAAGCAATCCCACCAATGAGGTAGTGCCCTGACAGGTACCACTCATGTGGGACAGGGAGAGGATCACTCACAAGACACTTCTTAGTAGCTACTTGGCACACCGTGGGAGGCAACAGAAGCAGCAGGACCACTAGCCCCAACATGCAGGCATCAAAGCTTCTCTCTTGGCAGAGATTCTCCTACTGCCACTTGTAGCAACAGCCTATATAACAGGCAACATCATGCAGTGCTGAGCCCTTCCTAAAGGGAAGGTTATCAGCCTTACTCTGAGCAGCAAACAAATGCCTGCCTGAACTACCAGAAAAGATTGTCAGCACTCTAATATTGATTCTGTACTAGAAAATGACAAGGGAGGGAGAGATCAGAGATGAACTCCCAATTTTTACTGGCACTAAGGATATTATAGCAACTTTCAGACTTGCTTGTAGATTTGCTAGTTCTTCCAAAGAGCCTCTGGAGCTTTGGTCAGGTGAATAAATTACAGGGGTTTTGATAATTGCAGTGGGGAGATAATTACCTCTAGGAAGCTTGGGTAGTGGCACTACCAGTAGCAAATATGACATTCCCCCCAGATCTGATCACATCTCCCCTGCTTCCTTATGGGGCAACAAAGACAGATGGGCTCCAGATTACCATGGCGAGTTGCTGTCAACACGAAAGATGACGCCATTAGTTTGATTGCAAATGAAATCTGAATTTATTGATTTATCTGCACTGCATTCTCACAACCACACCAATTGGTTTTGAGAATGTACACCCCTCCTCTTGCACAGGGGATACTCCTCCAGGGGGTGGGGGCCTCCTTGTAGTGGATGATTTGATCATTAGAGGTATAGAGAGACGGGTTTGTAACGCGTGTGTTGACTTCACGGTGACTTGCCTGCCTGGTGTGAAGGTTGCAGACATCACGCAGCATCTAGATAGGCTGTTAGGCAGTGCTAGAGAGGAGATCGCTGTCGTGGTGCACGTCAGCACCAATGATGTGGGGAAATGTAGTCGGAACGTCCTGGAAGTCAAATTTAGGCTGATAGGTAGAGTATTGAAGTCCAGGACGCACAAGGTAGCATTCTCAGAAATGCTACCTGTTCCACACGCTGGTACGGTGAGACAGGCAGAGCTGAGGGGTCTCAATGTGTGGATGAGATGTTGGTGCCAGGAGGAGAGGTTTAGAGTTGTTAGGCACTGGGATACATTTTGGGGCAAGCAAGGCCTGTACAAAAGGGACGGGCTGCACTTGAACAAAGATGGTATCAGACTGCTGGTGCTTAAAATCAAGAAGGTTGCAGAGCAGCTCTTAAAATGATGCCTGGGGAATAGCTGATGGGAGCTGGACAGTAGCTGGTTTGGCAAATGCAATCCTTTAAAGAGTGAGGGTGCAAAGGATTCAGATAAAACAGAAGTGGACAGAGCAGAACTACATAAAGAGCAGACAGAAAGCTGTGCCAGCAGGTCAAAGAGTCCAAAGAAAGATAGCAGACACCAGGGAAGAGATTCAGTGTATAGGTGCTTATATGCCAATGCCAAAACCCTCGAGCCAAGATGGGTGAGCTGGAGTGCTTGGTTCTTAACACGGGAATAGATCTAGTGGGCATAACAGAAACATGGTGGAACAGTGAGAACCAGTGGGACACTGTTATCCCTAGATATAAACTCTATAGAAAGGACAGGGGCACCTTGGAGGTGGAGTAGCACAGTATGTTAAAGAAGGAATAGAATCTAACAGGCTGGAAAACCTAGGAGGACCAGAGTCCTCCACAGAAACCCCGTGGGTGACAATACAAGGCCTGAAAGGAAATGTGCTACTGGGGATGTGCTATCGCCCTCCAGATCAAAATGTTGACAGTGACTGAGAGTTGCAGAAGGAAATCAGGGAGGCGTCAAGGAGAGGCAGGGCTGTAACAATGGGTGACTTTAATTACCCACCATAGACTGGGTAAATTCAGAGTCAGGTAATGACAAAGAGGTCATATTTCTAGATATGCTGAACAACTGTGCCCTAGAACAGCTGGTCTTGGAACTAACCAGAGAGAAAGGGACCTTGGACTTAATCCTGAGTGGCACCCAGGACCTGGTGCATGATGTCAGTGTCATCGACCCTTTAAGGAACAGTGACCATAGTGTGATCAAATTCAGCATACATGTGGGGAGAGAATCACCAAGGAAGTCTAACACAGACACTGTGAATTTCAGAAGGGGAAACCTCTCCAAAATAAGGAGTATGGTGAAAAGAAAGCTGAAAGGGAAAATCAGGAGAGTCACTTTGCTCCAGAATGCATGGAGTTTACTCAAAACCACAATACTAGAAGCCCAGTTAGACTGTATACCCAAAAGGAGGAAAGGTACCACTAAGTCCAGGAGGATGCCAGCATAGCTAACAGGTACCGTCAAGGAAGCCATAAAAGGGAAGAAGACTTCTTTCTGAAATTGGAAGGCCTGTCCAAATGAAGAGAACAGAAAGGAACACAAACTCTGGCAAAAGAAATGCAAGGTGAAAATAAGGGAAGCGAAAAGAGAGTTGGAGCCTGGAGGATCATTTCACTAAAAGCATCAAGGGGAATAACAAAAACTTCTTTAAATACATCAGAAGCAGGAAGCATGCCAGGGAGGTGGTTGAACCATTAGACAATGAGAGAGTGAAAGGGATGATGATGATGATGATGATGATGATGATGATGATGATGATGATTAATAATAATAATAATAATAATAATTCGATTTCTATACCACCCTTCCAAAAATGGCTCAGGGTGGTTTACACAGAGAAATAATAAATAAATAACATGGTTATAAGATAGATAAAGATAAATAAAATAATAAATACATAAAATTTATTTTTACAAATAATAATATTAAGGAGGATATATGGCGGTTGCAGAGAAGATAAGTGAGTTCTTTGTGACCATCTTCCATGCCACTGTCATATGTGCTTGTTTCAGATGAACATCTGCTAAAATTGGAATAAGACAGAGAAGATTAGTGAGGCCCTTGCGCATGGATGACTCTTTTGGCTGAGTTGCTCTCCACAGGTAGCAAATGAGCTCAGTGGTGTGCACATTGCAGATAAGCGATATAACTTCAATGAAGGGCTGTGATACTACAGTTCAGCAACCCTATGATTAGCCCAAAGTGCTGGGCAAGTTGTTTTGCTGCATAGACCCTAGCACTTTCACCTGTGCAGTATGGGCTGGACTCCTTCAATGCCTACAGTCACTGTGGGGTCAAAGGGGACTTGAATCATAGATGGAGCTTGAAGGCAGAACTAAGAACAAATGGCTTTGGCAGCTTTGAAAAGTTATATGTGTTCCTGAGAGAAACTAATATGCTCTCTGTATAAACCAATGCTACCTTTTGGGTACTGAAAATCAAAATGATGGTCATTCACCCATACTACTATGATGGGAATAAAGTAGAGGAAGACCTTTCATTGCATTACAGCAAATAAAGTTCTGGAACAGGAATCAACCTTCTAAAGACTCAAGTGAGATCCTACTTTTTCCTTACTAGTTGCTGTCTGCTGTTTAGATCAGGTCTCACTACAATAATAAAGCACTTGGGAAGAAAGATGCAGCAGAACAATCCAGCACTAGAGGCTAAAATGGAGAAGATCTCCACAGCCACCATGGATTTCCCCTTGGTGCTCAGGTAGGTTGGCACAAAGGACAACCACACGCTGCAAAAGACCAACATGCTAAAGGTGATCAGCTTAGCCTCATTGAAAGTGTCTGGCAATCTCCTGGCCAGGAAGGCCACAGTCAAGCTGATGATGGCCAGAAAACCCATGTAACCCAGGACCAGGTAGAACATGACTTCTGACCCTTCATTGCATTGCACTATGATCTGAACCACCAGGGACTGCATGTCCAACTCTGGAAATGGTGGGGAGGTTGACAACCACACAGCACAAATGACAGTTTGAATAAGAGAACAGACAATGATGACTGAGACTGCCATTCTCTTCCCTAGCCATTTCCTCATCCTGTTTCCTGGCTTGGTGGCCATGAAGGCCAGAACCACAGTGATGGTTTTAGCCAACACAGAAGAAACAGCGACAGAGAAGATGATGCCAAAACATGTTTGACGGAGAAAGCAGGTCATCCTTCCAGGCCGGCCAATGAACAGCAAGGAGCACAGAAAGCAGAGCAGAAGGGCAGAGAGTAGAATGCAGGTGATGCTCCAATTATTGGCTTTCACAATAGGCGTATTGGAGAGCCAAGTGAAGCTCCACATCACTACGACTGTGATCAGGGCAAAGAAAAGAGCAAGGAAAGTGAAAATGATTCCTAAGGGTTCTTCATAGAATAGGTAGGATATTTCTTTGAAGATGCATTGAACCTGGATTGCATTTGGGTACCGATCTTCTGGGCACTTTTCACAGTGCTCTGCATCTGAAACCAATGAGCAAAGACTGAAATCAATGAACAAAGACTTTTTCAAACATGTCCAGAAGTTCTTTTGACTCAGATGGCATCCATTTATTTTCACTGTGGCAAAAAGTCACTTCTCTGAACTCCTCGATCCTTATCTTGGTGAGGAATTCAGTAGGTAATTGAGAGTGACTGGACTGATTTGATTTGATTAATGTCTCCCGTTTCCTGCTGTATACTTGCTTAAAATCTTCTAGCTATTTCCAAAACACCTTTAAATATTATAATGTTAAAATCATAAATGTTAATATTTTTGTTATCATCCAAATCAAGTGCTGTTGGGGGCAATTGTGCCCAGTGGCATAACGGGGGGAAACGGCGCCCAGGGCAAGCTCTGGCCCTGAAATTGCAACCCCCCCGCCCGCCCCCCCGCCCCCCAGGCCCCCACATACCTGCGGTGGCGGTGATTCGGCAGTGGCGGGCGGCGGCAGGTTGCCCGCCGAGTCGCCCACGAAGTGCGGCAGTGGTGTCGGCGATTCGGCAGTGCCGGTGGCGGGCGGTGGCGGGTCGCCCACCGAGTGCGGCGGTGGCTGGTGGCGATTCAGCTAGCGGCCCGAGCGGCAGCGGATCGCCTGCCGAGGAGTGCAGCAGAGTGACGCCAGGCCAGACGGCAGGCCTCGGCGTCGCTCTGCTGCACTCCTCGGCAGGCGATCCGCTGCCGCTCGGGCCGCTAGCTGAATCGCCACCAGCCACCGCCGCACTCGGTGGGCGACCCGCCACCGCCCGCCACCGGCACTGCCGAATCGCCGCCAGCCACCAGCCACCACCGCACTCGGCGGGCAACCCGCCGCCGCCCGCTGCTGCTGAATCGCCGCCACCACCGTTGCACTCGGCGGGTGACCCGCCGCCACACTGTGACTCAGCGGGCAATCCGGGGGGGTTGGGGGGATGCCACTTTTTGGCACCCCCCATGACCCGCCGGGGTGGTGCCCAGGGCACGTGCCCTGCCTGCCCCCCCTATCGTTATGCCCCTGATTGTGCCCCTATTACCTGGGGGCAGGAGGAAGTCCAAAAAGAGGAGCTGGTCGTAATACTTGGAGAGTTCTGGGTTTGTTTAATAAGAGCAACCAGCGTGACCAGTTGCTCTGATGAACGTTCCAGGAATGTGCATTCCAAGCTTGGAACTGAATGCAAAATCTGTTCTGTGCACACCCCTATGTGATAGCATTTGCCATGTCGCAGTTTATATACAACAATGTTTGACAGGTAACATGCTGAAACAATTACTGGACCTTGAACTGATTCTGCTTACCCTCCTGGAGAGACACCATATTTTCAGGGCAAGGAGCACAATCGTAGCAACAAAAGTGTTGCTCCTCCCGAATGACCTTGACATGTCCAGGATGGCAGCTTTCGACACATGTGGAATGGGGTGGTATCTACCAAAATCCGAAAGGAAATATCTGTTTTAGTTTCATCACATTCAGTTCAGCCCATTCAGCACAGGCATCTTCAGCACAAGCATCCTACTCAGCTTTGGGAGATCTGTGCACTCTTTATTTTCAATCATTAATTAGCCAACAACAAGGTAGGAAGAGGTAGGAGTGATCATCTGAGAGTCAAGAGCTGGATAGCAGACAGTGCCATCCTACCCAGCTGCTCTCTCACAGGCAATAACTCCCCTCTCCTACCTAGTTCTTCGCTAACAAATTATTGAACATCCCCCCTTAGCCATCCCGTGAACTCAGGATCCTGAATAGGACTCATGATGCCACACGACAGGCATAAAAGTATCTGAGAAACTGAAAATACAACACAACAGATCCCACAAATCCGACCTGAATGCTATTCTGAGCCGCAACATGCCGCCCCGCAGCCCCTACGGCGGAGACGCGCCTCCACTACTCACCTGGCCACTAGCGGGGGCTCGGCTCTGTGGAAGCAAGGTGAGTGGCGGAGGCTCCGAATAGCATTCAGGTGCCACCACAACGGCGGTGAGTCCCGAATTATTTTATTCTTAAAGCTGCCTCCCGTCACCCCTCCCCCGCCACAGAGGCGCGTTCACGGGCAACCACTGTTATTGAGCTAAACAGAGGACAAGATGATTTACACCTTGGTTTTCCTGAGAACAATAAAATGTGCAGCATGATAGAGATGGAGGACTGATGGAGGAAATCTTGTGACTCATCAACAGGACAACCTCTAGAGCCCATCTTCCCACCTACCCTGTGCTGGTGATGACTGCAACGAAGCTGTATTACTCCACCATCATTGTCTCATCTCAGTGCTACAGAGTGGAACTAATTTGGGGAAGCGGGGTAAATGGTCTTATAAAATTGGGCATGTGTTGGGGAACACAGCCAGGCACCTCCTGTGACCACGTCACTAAGCACTTTGCTTATAAACTCTCAAGCATCAGTTTTAGCTTAGCAATGCAATGGGTCCAAACGCCGGTTCAGCCATCAAACACAATGGGTACTCTGGACCAGTCTCCTGTCTCTCAGCCTCATCCCCCACCCCCCACCCACACACATACTCTGACACAAATCTGCTTGAGGGCACAAACAGCAACTGAACTCACAAGAATGTAAGCATACAAAACTGGTATATTTTTGCAAATATGCACTAGCAAAAATATTTCAGCAGACAACTTAATATATTCCCATCCCACATATTTCCCCCCACTCCCCTCTTTGAGGTCACACTTGTATGCCTGGTGCAGGTCACAGTTATTCTCGGCCGCTTGGCACAGAACAGGGCGGAGGCACGACGCAAAAACCACACCACCTGGATGAAAGAAGATTTCAGGGGTGGGGCTAGGGGTTGTAAAGGCTCTGGACTTCCATCTGGCTCTGGACTTCCACCAACAATCATCATTCCTACCTCTTTAAACTTTGGATTCCATACAATGGCATCTTCTTTAATGTTGAACTCTTTCCCTCTAGGAGCCTGGAGGTCCATCTTGCCAACTTGGACTCCGTGGAAGGATCCATTTGAGAACACGATCCAACTCATGATATCGTATCCAGAAGGCCATTCTCTCATTTCATTAAAAAAAATATCTTCCCCAGCACTATTGTTAAAGTGAACCTTGCTCAGAAAAGAATGAAGCTGGATTGGACGAGAAAATTCATTATGAACTGCAGTCAATGACTCATGCTATTAGTACAATACATTTTGAATTTGCAGGGTTCAACTATTGACCCTTAGTGCCTATTCACTGATGAAAGACCACTTGAGATCCTGACTAGAAAAATACCAGTGCAAGAAGAGAAGCACCATTCATGAAGAGCTCCAGATGAATCAAGAACTGGTTTCTGTCTGGGGGAACCTCTGTTCCCCTCTGTTTCTGTTTAGGTAGACCTCCGTGTCACTTAAAAACATCTCCCTGAGGGCTGTGCAAACTCAGGGATATAATTTCAGTTGGCAAAGAGTGATTCCTGGGGAAAGGAGGACATCAAAATATCCCCCCTTCTGCTGAGCCAGCTGTGGAGCTCAGTTACTGGAAGTGTTCAGAAGCACCTGTGTGGCTCCAAGTGCTTGGTTAGTCAGGGAGTCAGCCACCATATATTGGGGGGCACTTCTCACTGCTACATAGGAACATAGGAAGCTGCTATATACTGAGTCAGACCATAGGTCCATGTAGCTCAGTATTATCTATACAGACTGGCAGCGGCTTCTCTAAGGTTTCAGGCAGGAATCTCTCTCAGCTCAGTCTTGGAGATGCTGCCAGGAAATTCGGAACCTTCTTCTCTTCCCAGAGCGGCTCCATCCCATGAGGGGAATAACTTACAGTGTCCACACATCAAGTCTCCCATTCCTATGCAACCAGGGCAGACCCTGCTAGCTAAGGGAACAAGTCATGCTTGCTTGCTACAACGAGACCAGCTCTCCTCTCCAAGGATGGAATTACATGATGGAACCACTGTAGGTATAGCTACATTCTTACAAACATGCTAGGAAGAGTAGTGTGAATATCACAACTCTGGGGAAATAAAAGAAGCAAATTCAATCATAATTTTGACCCTCCCCTACTCCCAAACTATAAAGCTCAAACTCAAAGCAGCTTCTTCCTCCCTTTAACCTCACCACTCTGTGACGTATGGGAGGCCCAGAAATGTCAGGATCCCAAGCAAGTTTTCCCTCTATGATCTGACATCTCTAAACAAGATGTGAAGCCATGTGGTAGATGGAGGACAGGAGAAGTTCTACTCAAAGACCTGACACTTCTGGGTACACATGACACAAAAGGTGTGGCACTTGTGGCATGGTGACTGGGAACTGAAGGTTTGCAGCACCTGTGTTTGCCACAAGTGTGTTGAAGCTACCCTTAGAAGACAAAGCTAAAGGGAAGGCCAACCTAGGGAAATAAAATAGTCACATCACTACTCTTCCTCTTCCTCTTCTTCTCTTCAGGTGGCTTACTGGGAAATATAATTTCCTTTGTACTGAGCTAGGGCAGACAGGAGCCCTCGCCACTTTTTCAAAAAGAATTTGTAGCCCTCTTCTCGTCTTATCTGTGAGAACCACTTGTGAGGGTGGAAGGAAAGAGGAAGTCCCAAGCCCCTATTGTCACTCCACCCACCACCCACCCCTGCATGCCCATCAACCATGCCTACAGTTCAGAGAAGGTATTATTGCTTTTATTATGTGGTTCACTTCCCAAGGGTCTTAAGATGAATTGTGATAGATAGATAGATAGATAGATAGATAGATAGATAGATAGATAGATAGATAGATACTATTGCTTTGGAATCCATTCATTGTTTAGACTTAATTTTATGAAGCAGTCTGTGACATCCAGACTATCAATGCACACATACAGCAGATTGTGCTCTTACAGCAGAAGTAGTTGGAATAGTTCTTTATTTTCGTAAATAACCAACAAATTCTATTAAAACTTCAAATAGATGCACAATAAAGAAAGGAATGGGTTTTGTTAATTTCTCCTTGTCTCTGCAGCAACCTATGCATCAACCAGAGGCGCTTTTAGCCACGGACCTTGGGGATTTGGTCAATGGCCTCCTGTCTGTTGGGGGCCTCCAAATGTTCAGTGGGGGGGGCTCCCCAGAGCTCTGCCACTGCTGGTGGTGGGATGGGGCACAGCTGCAGCAAGGGTAGGGGGCATGTAGAAAGTCTCCCTTTTTATGTTTGTTTTTTTTTTTAAACACTCACACAAATAAACAGCCGCTACACAATGGCAGCAGTACTTGCAGGGAGAATGGGGGATGCGGAGATTTTCCCTTTACCTAAAAATTTTCCTTGACCCAGAAAGGCTGAGATGGGACATGGCGGCAGCTGCAGGGATGGTGGGGGGCAGGAGGCAAGAGTTCCCTCTTTTACTGGAACAGGGGCCACCTTCCAAGGAACTGCAAAAGCCTCTCACATTTCTGCTTCCTCTGCATTGTGTGCCATGTCCTCCTTCCCCCAGAGGCAGGAGCAGAGGCAGAAGTTATTAAAACAAACAAACAAAAACCCCGTAAGGGGGGTCCTCGCAGTGGGGAAGGAGGCTCCGACATCCATCAGGTCTTGGTTCATTTTAGGTTCCACTGGTGTCAACAAAATACCCCCTGAGAGTCACCATGTCCTCCATGTCCATGTCCTCCTTCCCCCATTCAGGGGCAGTGGCAGCAGGTATTCTTTTAAAAAACAACTTAAGGGGGGTCCTCGAAGGAGGGGGTGTGCTCCAAAGTCCATCAGGTGTGGGTTTTTGTGTGCCACTGGCATCAACAAAATACCACCTGAGAGTCACATGACCATTTGGTGATATCCAAGGGCTTCAAAGAGTAGAGGGTATTGGCAAATATCTCCCCCTCTCAGTGAAGCCAAAAGGCTGGAAATCAATCAGGGGCCCTAACAATTAGCAAAATGGCAAATTTAAGCCCAGTCCAGTCTCAAGGCAAGCCCATGTGAGGGAAAGAAAAATGCTGATTCATTCCCTCCATGTTTGCTCAACAAAGACTGTTCCTGTGGTAATTGCTGCCACCATGCCCACTTTTAAAAAAAGTTTAATCCCTTCCTTGTGTGGGCAAAATTCCAGGGAAACTCTCTTTCTTTTAACTATGGAAAAATACAAAAACCTCTCCATGTTCATCTCCACATGGTGAGAAAACATGGTAGGTTGCTGAACTATTAAGCTTGAGAAATGTCTGCAACAGAGTAAAAACCCCTTTTCCTGAGTTACAAATCCATTCAGAGGCAGGTGAAATGCAAAGGGTGGGGAGGAAAACTTTATTTGAAATACTACAGACTGCTTCAATCTGAGGCTCCCTCTACTTTCAGTTATAGGTAACAGAGACACTCAGTACTAGCAAGAATACTTCAAAAAGCACTCCAGTTGATAGTTGGAGTAGCACACTTTAAAATCTTGGTTACACAGTTGCAAAGATCATTCAAAACGCACCCCCAGTTGCAAGAAACCTTTAAAAGCACCTTTACAAGGTGCAGAGACTTCTACAGAGCCCTAGTTGAATAAAAGGGCTCAGGCTAGAATTTCTTTTAGTTTGTTAAACATACAATAAACTACTTGTAAGGATTTGCATAGCACGAAAACAAAGAAATATGACGCAAGCTACCTAACACATGGTTCCCTGGCTAAACCTTTCCTCGAAGCCAAAGCCCTGGCTTCCTTCCTGAACTCACCAAAGCCATGGTAGAGGATTCAAGCTTCCTGCAATCCTGTCTTGCAAGGAACAGCAGATGTCCTTCCCTGAGAGAACTGTTCAGGCTACCTTTGACCATGATGCAGCAAAAGCTCCAGTGCACCCCAATAAGCCATCCTCACATCCTCTTTCATCTCCTGCCTGGCTCCAATTGAGAGAACAAAGACCCCCTTCACTTCCTGCCACCAGGCCCTCTAGCTCCCGGTCACCTTGTGCTGAATGGCTGATCCCCAGAGGTCACTGGCTGACAGACAGGACAGGGTTCACTTCCAGTTAACTCTTTCAGGAAAAGGAAAACCTGTTCCTGACTGAACATTACAGGGGCACAAATACACTGCTATTCTGGATTTTGGAGGATGAATTTGTTAGAAATAAAAATTTATTCAACAGTTTCAGCTTCAGTTTATTGTTGTAGCCACAGGTCATAACACAACATTGCATAATACATGCATAAAATAAAGTGCATAAAAGATAATACACCATACTTCATACACTTTTAAAATATTAGCTGGATAATCAAATACGACTAAAATCATGAGAATTTTCAATGCCTAACTAGTTACAAATATAAAATGAACAATCCAAACAAAAGGACAAATCCTAAATCTACAGTTTAGCCAAATGTCTAAAAGGATTCACATACAAAATTCTCTGTCTAATTTTAAAAGACAAGGCTAAAATGGCCACTTGATAACTCACATAAGGAAACACATCCACCAACAATCAGTATAAACGTGGTTCTTCAGAACCTGTGAAATAAACTATGTGGAAATTTTACAAAAGACTTCCCAATCTGGAAACATTTCCAGAGAAATTTTCCAGCCCCACATCTTTGGTTTCTAAAAATAGCTCCTCATACATGGATTTAAAATCTATATAGGCAACCAAGCAGCTTCTTCCATTCAGGCTGTGTCTATGGGAGGAGCCTACCTGCCAAGGCTGAACATTCTGGAGGTCCTTTGAGTCCTCATCTCCCATAGATTTCTGCTTGGATTTCAGTGAATACTGTAGCACATGGAGAGCATGTGCTACAGCATAAACAGCATTGTAGATCCCATAGCTCTGACCAGATAGACCAGCATCATAGACAACTTTGGACCACCTCTCCAATGCTTTGTCCGTAATGTTGACCTTCTCCACTGCTCTTCTCAGATCACTGTCAGTTCTGGACTCAACGAAACAATCACCTGTATATTGCCAGTTCATAAACTCATTTGTAAATAGGTAAGAAAGCATTGCCTGTTGAAAATCCTGGAGCCTTGGTACCACATTGCTGTGGGACATAAAAGACAAGGTGCCATTCAAGGATTGTGTAGGGACAAAATTATCAGGTGGAACAATATCATTCCCCTGAGCTGACTTGATCCAAACCTTTTCTAATGGTCTCTTCAGAGAAACTTCATTCACATATAGAAATGTGTGGAAAAAACCTATAAAATCTGAATCCACATAGACAATACTCACATTGACTGTGACAGCAGGGTTTCGTTTAATGATCTTTGACAGTTTAAAAATGTTATCCTCTGATTCTGGTTTTGGAATAATTTCCAGAAATGCCACACAAATGTTGTTCTCACTGAGCATAGGTAGCACGAATCGTAGGAAGGTTTCCCCACTGGCATCATCTGAAACAAGGAGGCCAGTCCAGGTCCATCTGAAATGCTTAAGTAGGCGAACCATCCCAATATACTGAGCATTTTCATTTGGCATCATCCAATACAAGGAAGACAACTCTTCTTTCTTGTTCAGCATTGGTGCAAAGGATCCGTAACTAAACTAATAGGAACAATAAAGTTTCAGTTACAAAAAAAATTCCCACTGCTCCTTGCAGTGTTTAGGTGTGGTAAGAGCGGAGGTAAGCACCGAATGATTTACCCTTAAAGGTGCCTCTCTCCACCGCCCCCTCCTGGCAGTGCCTGCACCAGCTGCTACTGGATGTTCTTAACAATGGGCAATAATGCAAGTAGCACATCCACAGTCCTCTGCGTTGCCATAAATCAAGAAAATGGATTAAGTGCTCCTTGGCCAGTGTACACTGGTGGCCCCCAGTTCTGACCAGATTCTTCACAAATATTAATCACCCATTTATTATGAGTTAGCTGGAGGATAAGTATCAAACATCTGCTCTTTCAGAGGGGAGAAAAGAAATGATCTTTCTAGATATTGCCTAATCCACTTTCTTGGTATTTCTTCTAAACTCTAGGCCCATTATTGTTTGGCCAAGCTTGGAGATTGAATATTCCTGTTGCTCTGGAACAGCCTCGCTTTTGAATACTACAAAGGACTTCTGTGTTACTTGAAAGTTCTCTATTCAAAGCTATGTACTGTAGCTCATTCTACTGTAATGAAATGATGCTGGCAGTAGCCAAAAGAACTATGGGGGGTCATCCTAAGATTCTATTACACCAGAGTAGAGCACTTTGTGGTACCAGTACTTCAACAATTCCAGTGCAATTGATAACCCAAGTCCTTTACTGCAAACAGGTTTGAGGATGGAATAGCAAATGAATTGTATGAGGGGAAATTGTTCAGAAAAAAAACTTGATTAGAACACTTATTGATTTTCTTCCAGGAACACCTACTCTCCATTTAAGAATGGAGGTGGGCTTTGCCCTCTTTTTCAAATAGGATTCAGGACATCATACTGATATCTTTTAATAAATTTGCTGATTTGTCAGAGGACTGTTTAGACAACTTCCATTGTGACACACAGCTTAAAGATGACCCATGGGAATCAATGATGATTCTCCATCATTTTCTTTGCCCTCTTTGGACAATGTTACGTTCTGGGATAGGGATCAATTATGGGACTGGACGTTTACCTGTCATGTCAAAATTAGATAAAGATTTATTTTTATTATTTATTTAACATATTTTTATACCACTCAAAACCTACGTCTCTGGGCAATTTACAACAAGATAAAAACAAAAGTAAAACATCAATTAAAAACAAAAACAAGAAATTTAAAAACAAGAAATTTAAAACACAACTATTTAAAATTTTAAAACAATATTCTAAAAATAACATTAAAACAATCAAAACACTATCAGTTAAAAGCCTAGGTGAATAGATGCATCTTTAAAGACTTTTTAAAAGTTGTCAGAAATGGGGAGGCTCACTAGGGAGCACATTCCAAAGCCTCGGGGCAGCAACAGAGAAGGCCCGTCCCTGAGTAACTACCAGACGTGCTGGTGGCAAATGCAGACAGACCTCTCCTGATGATCTCAGTTGGCGGTGGGGTTCATGACGAAGAAGATGTTCTCTTAAATACCCAGGGCCCAAGCTGTTTAGGGCTTTATAGATTATGACCAGCACCTTGTATTTTGCCCAGAAACATGTCGGCAGCCAGTGTAACTTCTTCAATACGGGAATAATATGGTCTCTCCTAGATGACCCAGAGACCAGCCTGGCTGCCGCATTCTGGACCAACTATAGTTTCTGGACAATGTACAAGGGCAGCCCCACATAGAGCGCATTGCAGTAATCCAGTCTGGAGGTTACCAGCAGATGTACCACTGTTCTGAGGTCATCTATCTCAAGAAACAGATGCAGCTGGCATATCAGGTGAAGCTGATAGAAGGTACTTCTGGCCACTGCCTTAACCTTGAACTCCAAGGAGAGACTTGGATCCAGAAGAACCTCTAGACTGCTTACCTATTCCTTCTGGGGAAGTGTGACCCCATCCAGAACAGGCAGATCAAAATCATCTCTTGAGTTCCGACCCCACACAATGAGTACCTCTGTCTTATCTGGATTCCGTCTCAGTTTGTTGTCCTTCATCCAGCTCATTAGCACCTCCAGGCAGGCATTAAGGGAGGTTATGCCCTCTCCCAATGATGCTGACATGGAGAAATAGATTGGGTGTCATCAGCATATTGATAACACCCTGCACCAAATATCCTGATGTTCTCTCCCAGTGATTTCATGTAGATGTTAAACAACATCGGAGACAATATGGAGCCCTGAGGGATAACATACAAAAGTTCAGATTTTGAAGAACAACCGTCTCCAAGGGACACCATCTGGAACCTGCCCGAGAGGTAGGAGGGGAACCACTGCAGAGCAGTGCCTCTCATTCCCAACACCCTCAGACACTCCAGAAGGATACTATGGTTGATAGTATCGAAAGCCGCCGAGAGGTCCAAAAGGACCAACAGAGTAATACTTCTTCTGTCAATTCCCAATTGGATATCATCCATCAGGCCAACCAAGGCAGTTTCCACCTTACAGCCAGCCCAGAAGTCAGTTTGAAATGCGTCTAGGAAATCAGTTTCCTGATCTCCAGACTGTCTGGAGATCACATTCAGAATGTAAAAATATCACTTTGGTACCCTCAATTTAAGAAAAATAGATATAGCTCACACAATGTGGTTCACTGGACCAGGAAAGCATCTCCAGACCTTCCTTTTCAAAAGATGCCATCAAAGCATCTGGAAGGAAGATGTTGTGGCATTCCAATAGCCCATTAGTTACATTTCTGTGGATAGGTGCAAGTTGAGGATGGTGTTCATTACGCTCAACATTGCCCTTACTATGCTGAAGTAAGGAGACAATTGCTGAACTGTCATGCGCATCATGTTCACCACCAGACCTGGTATGGAGGCAACCACCACTAACACTCCTAGTGACTGAAGACACATAAACACGCATACCTGTGGAATCATGAAGACATTTAACAAGTGGGCGATCTGAATGGAGTTCTCAGGTGTTGGACCACCAATGACAGCCAATACCTTCTTTTCTCCCCTGACACATTGATAATTGGGTGGATTCGCTGGACTTGGGGAGAGTAGATCCAAAGCGTATTGATAGATACTCTTTGCACTGACATGAGTATCATAGATGCTGAATCCGAGAGTAGTGTTGGGTAACAGCTTGGCATTCTTGTTGATCTCATTAATGGCAAAAATGAAGGCTAGGACATGCTGCATGTTTTTCAAGAGCATCCTGTAATGATTTTTTAAAAAGAAAAAAACACATAGGGAAGAGGAGAAAAGAATAGTTAGAAGAAGTGATACTGTGCAGAATTTCCCCTTTAGAGAAGCACCTAAAAGAGCAGAAGGTGACATCAAAAGATAGAGAGGAAATGATGAATGATTACAAAGTGATGGAGGAATTATTACTCTTTTCCAGAGTGATGTAATAGGTCCCCTTCACTTTGTGCCCAAGATATTCAGCCCATAGCAGTTATTCTTGCACTTGAGGGAAGGGGAATCTCAAATTTACAGCTGGGTGCTGAGTTAATCTCACTTTCCTATAAATGATTACATATTCTGCCTTCAAGCAAATACATTCCCCAACAAGGAAATTGAACCGATTTTCTTGAGAACACGGACCTGTCTTCAGCCGCTGATTTTGCCCTGCTTTAAATCAGAAAATGTCTTTCTTTTCCGTGTGATATATTGGTATGCAAATTATGAAAATACAATAGGAATTCTCCCCAGATTAGCTTGCTTGCTTGCTTGTTTATTTATTTATTTACTTACTTACTTACTTACTTACTTACTTATTTGACATATTTCTATACCGCCCAAAATGCTTACTTTTCATAGTTCTCCAAATTTAATAAAGCCCTCTCATCTGTACGTAAACGTGGTCTTTCTCTAAAGGTGAGATTATGCACAGAGAACACAAGCACAGATACCATTTCACCCAGGATAATATCACCTGCTGAGGGACATGAATTCTTTCGAACCCCTGGCCTCCAGCTACACATCCTGGAATTCAATGTCTTGCTGTAAGAGCAAGGAAGAACAAAAAGCAAAATCAGCAGCAAAACCCGACCAAATATTCGTAGACTTTCACTCCATTTCCACCTGCACGCCTGTATTGCCACTAGCACACAGCCCAACACCACAACAGGCAGTATCATCCCTTGAAGTGGCATTAGAGAACCACCCTCCAAGTTTGGGGAAATTATCCTGATTTCACCAACATACATATAACAAAGTGCGGCTTTTAGTCTATAGAATGCAGCATAAGAACTCAGGTGGGCAGAGCCCAGGTGGCTTCAATTCAAACCCCTGGCAAATGTCGTTTCAAAGAAAATCCTTATAGACTTAGAGCAGCTCTTGACTTTAAGTCGTTTATATAGTATTGTGATTTTTCTGGTATCTCTGACCATAATAAACATTACGACTATTCCTTAGAGACTGAGAGGAGCTCTTGAAATGGAATTGGATGTTTGTGGAATCATTCTGCAGAAAGCCTCCAGTTTGCTGCTCGTCATCTTCCTCAAGAAGCAGAGTGAATTCACACTAATCCTGATAATTGTGGGGGGTGATAATCATAAACTTTTCCCAAGTGTTCGAATCTCTGCACAGCCAAAGAAAACATGTTTCTTAATAGATACATGGAAGTCAGCAGTGCAGGGAATCTGCTATTCTGGGACCCAAAGAACAATTACTATGGTGGGGTATGGGCCTAATCGGTTGTATGGTTAATTATGAGTGGAGACTTGTGCGAAATCCCAGTGGGTCAATGGGCCAAATGATGTGGGAAAGGAGACACAATTTTCCCCAATGTTCCTATTTTTCACTTTTACTCCCAAGCAAGCAGGGCACACTCTGATACACATGCATGAAGACAATACCTGAAAAGCAAGCAACTTTTTTATTTGTATTCATCTTCAACCCAGTAGGCATGCAGCTAAGAAGGAAACAAAATGTAGCAATCACAGGGAGAAGAGCTGCAGAAGCTCCTTAAACCAAATGGGCAGATCGAGAGAGCCAATATCTATAACCCAAGCCCCAAGAAGAAAGCTTCCAGATCAGGCTTACTCCATGATAGGAGCAAACTGAAGAGCTCCTCTTTCTGGTGACAGGTTGTTCTTGCTTTGCACTTACATTCGCAGGAATTGGAGCTGACAATAGCCTCATCCAGATACTATAAAAGCACCCTGCTGTAGCCGAGTACATCAGGGTGAAGTGGGAGGAAGTACTGCCCCCGTGCATAAATCAGCATTGACCCCTGCTGGCCACACTAACAGCTGGGCCTGTCTGAAGAGGGAAAAGTTCAATGTGTGATGGTGTCTGCTTCCATGATTGCTATACTGGGTTGATCCTGTCTCTCCATCATGGAAATGCCTGCCATTATCTTCTCCCTCTTCAGAGGAGCCCTGCTGTCAGCCTGAGTGGTGGGATGCATGGCTGGTTGACATGTCCGGGGTGGGTATTCCTCCCCCTTTGCCCTGCTGCACATAACTAAAGCAGGACAATTGTATAGCATAGGAAGTTGCTGTATACTAAACCAGACCATTGGTCTATCTAGCTCAATATTATCTACACAGACTGGCAGCGGCTTCTCCAAGGTTGCAGGCAGGAATCTCTCTCAGCCCTATCTTTGAGAAGTCAGGGAGGGAACTTGGAACCTTCTGCTCTTCCCAGAGTGGCTCCATCCCCTAAGGGGATTATCTTCCAGTGCTCACACTTCTAGTCTCCCATTCAAATGCAACCAGGGCGGACCCTGCTTTGCTAGGGGGGACAAGTCATGCTTGCTACCACAAGACCAGCGCCTTCATCTGAAGACTGCCTTAAATAATTATTAACGAAATTGTTCATATAGATCCATCTGGGTTCATTCCTAGGAGAAATATATTTAACTAGCTGACCACGCACAGAGCATCTGTGCGCTAGTTGGGCCCAGCCATGCCCCCCTATACCAGCATGGCCAGCTTTCTGGCTGGCCCGCCAGCCGACTGGTTGTCCCCCCCACCGCCACCTCCTTCTGGCCCCACTCCACTTACTTTCCCCCTCCTCCTGGTGGCCACGCCAGGGCCCTCCGCCACCTCCTCCTCACCTCGGCGGCTGGGCGGGCCAGGTCATTCGGCCACCGCCTCCTCCTCACAGCAACCTTCACCTGCTGGCCATCCTCCTCCCGGTGGGGCTTTGCCCGCTGGCCGGCCATCCTCCTCCTCCCCACCGGCCACCCTCCTCCTCAGGCTAGCGGGGCTTTGCCCTCCGGCCATCCTTCTCCTCGCCGGCCAGCCACCTCCCCACATGTCTGCAGAACTCTTGCGAGAGTTCTGTCATGCATGTGATTTCCGCCACGCATCCCCATGCATCTGGCTTAGAGAATTAAGTATATAGATTCTATAAGATTCTAAAGTAAAATCAACCTCTATAGCAACATGGTCTATAGACATACATAAAGCTTTTAATTATTTACAGCCATTTAAAAAAATGTTTTAAAGAAATTTAAATTTTGATCTTTTTTCTTGTCAAGATGCCATGTTACCTGGTCACTTGGGTGGCACTAGAGGCTAGAGAAGGGCATGGCATCCTTCCTCTCAGGCATTCGTTCCCTTTAGGGGGCAGTGGGGATGAGAAGGGCCCAGGCTGGTCGGATCCCAGTGGGGTTGAGAGGGCAAGGCAGGGAGAGCTGCAGGAAACAGCTCTGGGGCGACGGCTAGGTTGGGTGTGACAGGAAACAGGAAGCCAGGTCAGGAAGGGGGCGGGGCTGGAATTAGGCTTTAAGCCCTGTCAGCTCTGCACTGGGGTATTTAAAGACAAGGCAGCTGAGGAGGAGGAGCTGCTTCTGAGTATGGGAGCCGGGAGTTCTCCAGGGGAGGGAACTGGCTGAATGCAGTAAGCCAGGAGGAGGACTGAGGTGACAAACTAACCTCCTCCCCTGGCTGTTCCTGAGGCTTACATTTTTGGGGTTGCACCAGTCATTCTGTGTTGGGAATTCTCTCTGATAGGAGAAACCCTTAGTGCACAAAGGCACAACACAGCAGAATTTGGTTAGGCATGTGTGTATGCTGAGAGCAAAATAACTTGGAGCCAGTTCATAGTTTCAAATCAATATAAGGAGTATTTATTAGAGAACTCCATTCTAGATAGGGAAGTGAAGAGATAGGATCTCTAATCTATCTATCTGCAGATGGATTTGGCATCTCCGCACACATGGTGCAGGGAGAGAGGAGCTTGCATGTTGCAAGGGAGAAGGAAGGGAAGAGAAGGGGAAGAGGAAGTGGCAGGAAGGAAGGAAGGAAGTCCCTGAGATTAGCAATCTACACATCAAAGAGATAGTGTCAGAGTAGCGGAGAAGGGATGACCGATGTCTTGACCTTCTAGCCCTCTGACTCTGGAGTTCAAGAAGGGCTAGAAGCCCACCTCATCCACTGGGAGTCTGACATTTATAATATGATTGATCAGATTTATGGTTCAACTAAAGCTCAAATAAGTATTAATATTTTTGATTCTGAGTAGTTTTCAGTGTCTAGGGGTACAATACAAGGATGCCCCTTGTCATCTTTATTATTTAATTTGGCATTAGAAATATTAGCAATAGTGTTGCGAGCAAATAATCAAATTAAAGGATTTAGATTAGGAAACAACACACATTTACCAAATCTATTTGCTGATGATATGGTATTAACTCTTGCAGAACCTAGTCAGTCTATTGAATATTTTAAAAAAGAATTATATGAATTTGCGGAGATATCAGGGTTAACTGTAAATTGTAATAAATCTCAATTGGTGTTTTTCCATAAACCCCCTACTATAGAAAAGAGAAGTTTCTAGTGATCTGGGGATTCCAATAATGTATAAATTGATTAAGTGTTTAGGCATTAACACAACTAAAACACTAATAAACTGTTTAATATAAACTTTCGGCCAGTTTGGGGGGAAATAAATAAGGATATGAATCACTGGAAAAGATTAAATCTTAATATATTGGGAAGAATAGCAGTAATAAAAATGAAAGTTCTTTCTAAACTAAATTTTTTATTTCAATCAATTCCTGTGGAAATCCCAGATGAAATATTAATATTATGGCAAAACAAAATTGAAAGGTTTTGCTTTAATACAAAAAAATTGAGACTAAATAGAAAGATAATATATAGGCCTCAAAAACAAGCTGATTGGGGACTTCCAGATCTAAAACTTTATTATCAAGCTGCCCACCTAAGTCATATGATTGCATTTATAATGGATGATGTATCAAAGCATAGATACAATTAGAAGAGATACAGGAATCAGAAGGAATCTTAAAACAAATAATTTTCCACCCAAGTAAATTTAAAGAGGTTAAGAAAATTAAAAATGTATTCACTAGAAATATGCTTCAGATATGGAAATAAAAATTTACAATATTGATAGGAGATATTTCTCCACTAACACCTTTATTAACATATCTGGATGGATATTGGGGTAGATAAATATGGATTGGCTTATTTGAGGGTATTGAAGGAAAGGGATTTTTATAGAATAAGAGACTTCTATAGAAATAAGAGGTTATATAAGAAGGTTGAGACTGAACAACAAACGGGATCGGGGCGTAACTATTATAGGGCAAAAGGAGACAGTTGTCTGGGGGCCCACTGCCTTGCCCCCCCAGAGGCAAGTCACATGACTGACTCCCCCAGCTGCACACCCACCCGGGCTTCCTTCAGTTGTATTCATCCACCGAAATTGATGTGAGTGTTAAGAGCTGGACCTACCAGAACATCATGTCTTTCTCTAGTACCATTAAATGACTTGCATCGTCCATTTACAAAACCTTTTTTAAATATTTTACTATGCTTTTTGTTACCACTATTCAGCCTCATTTAAGATTTCTTTACTTCATGAGCTGAGCTTCAGTGAGGTGAGGGGCCTTTTAAAAATCTTGTCTCTGGGCCCACTCCATCCTTGCTACGCCCCTGAACAGGATGTCAAATACCTTGTCTAGTTTGGTTTCAAATTAGATCCATATTGATGGCTAGTAGCATTGAGAGTTCAGCTACCTGCTCCATTACAAATTTCGAGAAATTAATACTTAAATACCTAGGGCCTAAGCTGTTTAGAGATCTTCTGCATCTCTAATGGTTCAGCCAGCTTCCTGCTTAAAGACTATGTTGGAGCATCGTGTGTCATAAAATTGGCATATATTTCTCCAGGAAACCAAAGCTAATTTTGGAAAGAAAGCTGTTCTATTTCTGTTTCCTATGACAGTTTAAGCAGGAAGCTGAGGTTAGTTGAGCAGATGGGATGAACGGAAGAAAATCAAATATGAATTAATCAGTTGGGCCATGGAGAGGGAGGAAAACCTCTTTCTAGTTGTTCAAAAAGGCAGTGGACCCTGGAGATTTAGGAAAGAAAATGTTGGGTGACAGACACATTTGAACTTGAACATTCATCTACTGGTGACTTTTCAATTCCATTTTCATATGAGGAAGATGCAAGAAGAGCCAGGGAGTTGGTCCACTGAGGGCTGCAGGTAAGTTGGCTGGGGATAGCAGACTGCAGCTTCTCTCTCTCTCTCTTTCCCAGCTCTGTTTGAGTCAAACTTGTGATTTGCTTGTATTCTCTAGGTACTCTGTGTTGGGGAGGAGGGAATCGGCATTTGATGTACAGTACAGTAATATATAATGTGATGTACAAGAAGGAGAGCTGGTCTTGTGGTAGTAGCAAGCATGAATTGTCCCCTTTGCTAAGCAGAGTCTGCCCAGTTTTTTTTCTTTTTAATTTATTTTTATTTATTTATGTGATTTCTATACCGCACTTCCAAAAATGGCTCAGGGTGGTTTACACAGAGAAATGATAAATAAATAAGATGGATCCCTTTCCTCAAAGGGTTCACAGTCTAAAAAGAAACACAAAATAGACACCAGCAACAGTCACTGGAGGTACTGTGCTGGGGGTGGATAGGGCCAGTTACTCTCCCCCTGCTAAATAAAGAGAATCACCACATTAAAAGGTGCATCTTTGCCAAGTTAGCAGGGGCAGAACTACCTTTCTGCATGCTGCTATTCTGAATATTACCTCCACTTCAGTGCCTAGAATTGGGATGATGCACAGCCCTGCTTGCAATAAACAAAAAGAAAGCGGTAAGACACTATAAGAAAAAAATGGTGCCAAGATTCGCCCCATGTTTATTCCCATTGCAAAATATGCAAGCGACTACAGAGTTCTGGTCTCTCTCCTCCCGACTCTCACCTGCCAAATGATGTTTCTCAGTCTCAAGTTTGTGCACTGACCGAAACCATTGTGGGAGAGCTGGCCACAGTAACATGAAGCCATGTCTGTGGCTGCCAAGGTGCTCAGCTGGAAAATTTATTACGGCCTTTCATCAAAGCAATCTCAAGGCAGTTTACAAGACATTTAAAACAATATAATGTATTTATAATTATTTATTTATTGAATGTAAATACCACCTAGTATAAAAAAATCTCTAATATAAGACTATAAAACAGTTACACAATAAAAATATTTAATTGGAATATAAAAATACAAATCTAATTAAAATGAAAAGTTTAAAAAACATACACAGTAGGACCATAAAATACAGAGCAGCAACCAAATCACTCTCATTGTAAGAGATATCCCCAGCAATCGTGATATGCCCTTGGAGAGATGGGGTGTAGTATATGCGTCATCTGCCTGTATGTCCCTTCCCCAGGAGCCTGACAGATCAATGATTGCCACTGGCTCTGGAAAGAGACCCCTTTGATGGTGCAAGTTAATTGGCCAGTACCTCCGGGATTCATTGTTTCTGGTCCTCTAGACACCACAAGTTCAACACTGCAGTGGAAAACTAAGGCAAATGACACAGCCTGACCTTCTGGCCTATGGGTCCAGTTAGATGGAAGATTCTGTATTTCCATATTTGCCCTCATTTACATTATTAAAGAAAGATGATAAAGTGTTTCCTTTACAGAAGAGAGTTTCCTTTACAGGAGAGCTGGTCTTGCGGTAGCAAGCATGACTTGTCCCCTTAGCTAAGCTGGTTGCATATGAATGGGAGACTTGATGTGTGAGCACTGTCAGATATACCCCTGAAGAGCATCAAGGTACCAAGTTCCCTCCCCGGCAGCATCTCCAAGATAGGATTGAGAGAGATTCCTGCCTGCAACCTTGGAGAAACCGGTGCCAGTCTGGGTAGACAATACTGAAGTAGATGGACCTACGGTCTGACTCAGTATATGGCAGCTTCCTGTGTTCCTATGTGCATTGATAAAGAAAGATCTTTTAAAAATGCACTTTGAGAGATTTCCCAAGGAGAAAGTTCAGTGAACGTTCTCAGCTGATTTCTACACATTCTTATATTAAATATATTATATTAAGTTGTATCCCTCAAGAGCCACTGTGGTTCCTCACTGTTGCCATCTACACAAACATACACACACAGCATGTTCCCTCACCTAAGCGCAAAGGAGGGAAAAGGCATGGTTGCCACCAGTGGTGCCACTCAGAGACCAAACTTGTCAGAAGTAATTATCTTCCCTGCAATTATCTGGAGTAATTGCTACCCTTTGCCAAAACTCCAGCAGTTTTCCAGAAGAGGATAGAAGTCCCAAAGTGCTTATAAACCTCTCTCCGCCTGCACCATTCAGACCTGGGCTGAGGGGAGGAAAGCAAAGCAGACCTCTATCTTTTGGACCGCTGGCAATTAATCCTCTAAGCTCTGGTCTTCGATCTCTGCAACCTGATTGCCATTCAAATCATGCCCTCCTAACGTTATTGGTTTCAAAGATAAGGTTCCTTCTGCAGCATCTATTGGCAGAGACTCCTGCAATCCAAGGCCGCATGTTTCAACCCAAGGCTGATGCCCGTGACGAGGCTGTAGATAATCCTGGTAGTCTCTGCATTCAGAGAGATGCTGGTATTGGTGGTGTTGCTCCTGTTGCCTTGCGTGGGATGCATTAAGTGCCCAGGAAATGATCCTCTCTCTGTTCCCCATGAGTGGTATCAGCCAGGTGACCTTGTCATTGGTGGGATTGCTTCTCAGTTCCTGTACCTTTCCCCTGAAATTTTGACCAAAGAACATCCTTCTCCAAAGCTGGAGTATGATCTTCAAATGTAAGTTTGCCCCCTACCCCATTTTCAGTCATGTGAGCACGGGACCTGCAGACAGCAGGGTGGGTTGACATGGGGGAAGGCACACACCCGCGTGACCTACACTGGGAGGTCACTGATAACTATCCATGCTGCTCCCAGAAGCGCAGACCAACAGAGGATGGGACCTGTTTTCCCAGCCTCCGCATATCTCACAAGACACTGGGCTAGGCTGCTCCTGAGAACAGCCTCGGCATTTGTAAAACAGAAAATTTATTTAGTATTTTCATCAAAGAAAAGAGCAAAGAGCAAGATGTCACTCAGCTGGTGGGCCACCTCTCCCTCAGGAGCATAAGAACAGCCCTGCTGGATCGGGCCCAAGGCCTCTCTAGTCCAGCAACCTGTTTCCCACTGTGGCCCACCAGATGCCTCTGAGAAGCCCAAAGGCAAAAGATGAGGGCATGCCTTATCTCCTACTCCTGCTCCCCTGCAACTGGTATTCACAGGTATCTTTTCTCTGAGGCTAGAGGTGGCCTATAGCCCTCAGACTAGTAGCCATTGATAGACCTGCCCTCCATGAATTTGTCTGAGCCCCTCTTAAAGCCATCCAGGCTGGGAGTCAGCACCACACCCCATGGCAGACAATTCCATAGATTAACTATTCACTGTTTTGGTCGTAAATTTCCTGACAGTCATCAATTATATCTACACCCCTGTATTTCCCAGTTTACCATGTCCCTGGACTTCATTCTCAAACAATGGAGGAGGTCTTCTTATTTTGGATGATGCAATAACCATGTGACATGTGAGTGGCCAAAGATTAATGGTGGTGATTTGAAACAAAGTCCACAAATAAATTTTGTGGAGAGAAAGTGCCTGAATTTGAACACTTTTTAATTACTGTGTTTGAAACATTATGGTGTCCAACAAACTTAACATGTTTTTATAATTAATCTGTCCATTAATTTTAAAAGATTCTGTCACATTTATCTGTATCCATATATGACTATCCATAAAGTGCTTTTGCTGGTGAAAAATGAATTTCATATTGCTGGTGAAAAAGGAACATTATGGCATTGTTTTCAGGTACTTTCCAATAATCATTCACATGAGTATTATTATCCACCCTAGTTTGGGAGCTGTGTGTGCTCCCATTTCCGGATAATCTACAAATTAAAAACAAGGTCTGAGGCTTGTGTTAAGCCCCCAGCTGAATAGGGCATGTTTTCCTCCTTCCCTGTTCCAAAGCTGTCCGGTGGAATCTGGGTAGAGCATGCTTGTCCTACCCAGCTGGGGCTTAGCACACAGTTGAGTTTTCTGCCTCTAACCTTGCTTTTGACTCACAAACCTGGGCTTGGCTGCTTGAACTGTCAGGATCCGCTAAACTCAGTCTGACAGCCTGGCTTGAAGCACTCTTAACCCACCTCTGGGGGTTGTGTGTCAGCGTGAGCTTCTTACACTGGTCATGTTGACAAAGAGATGGTCACCTAGAGCACCAATCCCCTGGGGAAATCTCCCAGTGCACTGTGCTTGGCACATGGTGGGATTCACAGAGGCTGGGATTTATTTTTATTTTATTTTATTTATTTATTTTAACATTTCATATCCCGTTCTTCCTCCAAGGAGCCCAGAGCGGTGTACTACATACTTAAGTTTCTCCTCACAACAACCCTGTGAGGTAGGTTAGGCTGAGAGAGAATTGACTGGCCCAGAGTCACCCAGCAAGTCTCATGGCTGAATGGGGATTTGAACTTGGGTCTCCCCGGTCCTAGTCCAGCACTCTAACCACTACACCACGCTGGCTCAATCCTGGCCTCAGAGTGATCCTCCCTGCTCCCTGCTGCATGTAGCAGGGCTGACCATGTGGGAGCTCTGCACTCCTACCAAGCAATGAACAATCATCTGGGGGGAAGGCAAGGTTTTGGAAGTCTGCCCCTCCCACACCCACCCCGTGCACAGTAGGTTGTGTGAATGTCCCTACTATCAGAAAACAGAATCATGCACAATTCCCAAACTAGGGCAGGATGCTTGTCCTACAGAGACAAGGATGCTTGTCCTACAGAGGGAGAGAGCTGGTCTTCTGGTAGCAAACTTGACTTGTCCCCTTAGCTAAGAAGGGTCCACCCTGGTTGCAAATAAATGGGAGACTTGATGTGTGAGCACTGTAAGATATTCCCCTTAGGGGATGGAGCCGCTCTGGGAAGAGCATCTAGGTTCCAAGTTCCCTCCCTGGCAGCATCTCCAAAATAGGGCTGAGAGAGATTCCTACCTGCAACCTTGGAGAAGCCGCTGCCAGTCTGTGCAGACAATACTGAGCTAGATGGACCTATGGTCTGACTCAGTACAGGTATATGGCAGCTTCCTATGTTCCTATGAACCTTAATAATAGTTGTGTGAATGAGCCTACTAATTTCTGTGGCCGATATCCAGACTAAATTAATCTTTAGGAATCCTACTGAAATCAAGTAGCCCTTTAGAGTAACTACTCCCGAGCAGTACCACTGAGTAATTTAGTCTGGATGTCAGCCTGTATATTTTAACATGGAAAAAGAGCTCAGTCTAATAGAGAGTACTATTCAAAAGTATGTAACTCTATTACAGAATGGTGACAAAGCTCTACCAGCATGTCCTGGCCATGGTGTTTGCTGTAAATGAAGTCAACAAGAACACCAAGAACTTGCCCAATGTCACACTTGGCTTCCACATCTACGACAGCTACTATGATGCAAAGATGACCACGCGTGCCACTCTGGACCTTCTCTTCAAATTGCACAAATTTGTCCCCAATTACAAATGCGATACCAAAAAAAACCTCATAGCCATCATTGGAGGACTTGGCTCTGACATCTCTTTTTGCATGGCAGATATCTTGAGTCTCTACAAGATTCCACAGGTAAGAGCTGTGCATGGGTATGTGCGCTTGTTCACATATGGCACACACACACACACACACACACACGCAACTCTGTCTTCTCTTGTCATTCTGGGTGTGATTTTGTCATGCAGGGAAAAAGGCAGATATAACCGACAGAAAAAGAAAGCAAGTTAATCCTTGACTCTTTAAAAACACAAAGCCAAATGGGATGTTGATGCAGTTAGGCTGGGGAACTACAGAGTGCAGGGATGTCTTACATAATACTTTACATCGATATTAAGCATTATATTTCCAACTGTCAGCATGAAGACTCCCTGATTTTAATGATGATAACCAAAGCTATAAATTGATTTTACTGCAGAAATATCCACTGCATAAGAGAGACACATTCACTTGTGCTGAGATATTCCTCTCAACAATCTCATGAATATCTATATGATTCTTTTTAGTTCACATGTGGCTCATTTCCCCAAGAAGAGAGCAACACAGCACAGGTCTCGTCCTTTTACCACACGGTCCCAAATGAAATTCATCAGGATCTGGGGATTATCCAGTTGCTTAAGCATTTTGGATGGACATGGGTTGGGCTATTGGCTGAGGACAATGACAGTGGGGAATGTTTCTTGAAGACTTTGGAGCCATTGCTCTCCCAGAATGGAATATGTTCAGCATTCACAGTGCGAATCCCACAACAGTCCAGTAGGAACAACATAGATGAGCTAAACAGTATGGCTAGAAATATTTACCAAACTTTCTTGGGTACCAAATCCAGAGTCTTTGTCGTCTATGGTGAAACTATGACTATTTTATGCCTGACCGGTTTAATGTTTCTAGCCACTCCAGAACTTAAACAAAACACATCTTTTGGGAAAGTGTGGATTATGACAGCCCAGACTGATTTCCCAGTAATGACCTTTTTCAGGAATCTTCAAATGTTCCATGGAACTATTTCCTTTGCGATTCACTCAGACGATTGTCCAGGATTCCAGATTTACCTTCAGAACACAAAACCTTACTGGACACAAGGAGATGGTTTTTTCAAGGATTTTTGGGAGCAAGCATTTAGCTGTTCATTTCCAAATCCCAGTGTGCCAAATGAAGATAAAATATGTATTGGGGAGAAGAATTTGGGGACCCTTCCTGCATCTGTATTTGACATGCATATGCTTGGCCATAGCTACAATATATATAACGTTGTCTATGCTGTGGCGCATGCTTTGCAGACCATAGATACATCTAAATCCAGCCACAGGGCAATGAAGAGCAAAAATGCTGAACTTCAAGATCTCCGCCCTTGGCAGGTAAATGTCTCCATTAAATGGTTTTACTGCCAGGAACCAATAAGAGGCCAGGCAATATCAAACTTTCACCTCCATTAGTAGCTAAAGTACACAATATTTGTATGAAGGTCATATTTCCTCCTGTATTTGGAGTTTAGAAAATGATAAATTTCCTATCCTCCATAACTGAAACAAATGTGTTTTCAGGTTGGCTGTTGGTGCAAAGAACCAACGTGGTGTAGTGGTTAGAGTGCTGCACTAGGACCAAGAATACCCGAGTTCAAATCCCCATTCAGCCATAATACTTGCTGGGTGACTCTGGGCCAGTCACTTCTCTCTCAGCCTAACCTACTTCACAGGGTTGTTGTGAGGAGAAACTTAACTATGTTCTCCTTGAAGGAAGAGCGGAATATACATTTTTTTAAAAAAAATACTATATAATACAGTATTTGCAAATTAGAATGTGTAAACCTGTTATTTGAAAGGATGTGTGTTTATAAATGTTGCCCTGGAGATAGAATATATTCTTATCCTTCTATATTGTTTTTATTTTCATGTAGCTCCACCCATTTCTTCAAGGTGTTTCCTTTAACAACTCAGTTGGAGAAAGAGTGTCCTTTGATGAGAACAGGGAAATGGGAACTGGATTTGATATTATGAATGTGCTCATATACCCAAATAGTTCCTCCCTTAAAGTGAAAGTTGGAAGAGTGGATTCCAAGGAAGGAAAACATTTCATCATTAGTGAGGATATAATTGTGTGGCAAAGAGGTTTTAATGAGGTATGGATTCTGGAGCATTTTTAGATGTCATTCCATTGTCAGGATAAATGATCCGAGGGTGGGAAGTTTCTTTTCCTATATAAACTGACTCTGCTGTGAATGGCCAAGCTCTGAAATGAAGTCAGTGCAGCTGATCAAAATCTAGAGAAAGAGCAATATTAGCTTTCCAAATATTTCTCTTCCTCGGAACAATTTTATGTTGGAGGCAGTTATGAAAGATGGTAAGATGTTTACCATCCCTTGTCTGAACTATAATAGAGCTGTGAGGAAGTCAAAGAAAAGTTATTCAACAGACACAAGACTACTATGGACCACCATCTGGCCATCTCTGATGCAATCAGTTGAGGCACTCAGTTGAGTAGTCCATTCCTCCAGTATTATCCTCAGCTAAGAAACTGACTGACAACATTAATTTCTTCCAATCAACTCATGAAAGTATTGGCAGATTTTCTTCCCCTTACATCATATTCTGTATCCTTCCATGTCAACTGATCACTTGTTTCTTTGCAGATCAGAGGGTGAAAAGCAAAAATTATTTCTACCATCCTAAACTCTCTTCATGTTTATGGTTAGGTGCTTCCTCTTTCTCAGTGCACTGACTCCTGCAAACCCGGTTATCAGAAGAAAATGAAGGAGGGGGAGAAATTTTGTTGCTACGATTGTGCTGCATGCCCAGAAGGAAAGATTTCTAACTAGAAGGGTAGGTGACATTGTCCACCAAATATAGGAGCATACAGGGTTGATGTGAGAGTAACTTAGTACGATGTATCTGTAACCACATGGTCCATGTAATACTGCCAGAAGTTATGGTAAATCTGGTGAAGGAGGTTGCTTCCAACTCACTACTTTTCAATGCAGTCAGACCACACATATCTTCTTAAAGAAATCAAATTAAGAACATGGATGTATGAACCAGCCTTTAGCTGATATCAGAACTGGGAATCCAGAATTTTTTAAAAGGCTATTTTTTTCTTTGTCTTTCAGTGAGTCACAGTTGTGTTTTTCCTTTTCACACAATTCATTTCCAGTATCTACAGAAACAAGAATCTATCCAATACTTTTAGGAACATAGCAACATAGGAAGCTGCCATATACGGAGTCTATCTAGCTCAGTATTGTCTTCACAGACTGGCAGCGGTTTCTCCAAGGTTTCAGGCAGGAATCTCTCTCAGCCCTATCTTGGAAATGCCAGGGAAGGAACTTGGAACCTTCTGCAAGCAAGCTTGCAAGTGCTCTTCCCAGAGCGGCTCCATCCCCTGAGGGGAATAACTTCCAGTGCTCACACATCAAGTCTTCCATTTATATGGAGCCAGGGCGGACCCTGCTTAGCTAAGGGGACAAGTCATGCTTGCTACCACAAGACCAGCTCTCCAGAGATTCTCATCTAGTGTGGCAGCTGCAGAATGTAATAGCCGCTGCCAGAATTGTGTGAGAAAGTGCTTCTATGCAGCCTCTTCATGTTGAATGTTGACATGCTGCCACACATACCTGCAACATCATATTCAGAATCATATACAAAAATGGCTGCATGCAGAGTTGCGTGCCAGCAGACTGCACATTAATTTAACAATTCACATTAAATCATCTTTCAGTTATTTGTTCAAGGCAGCATAGAGAAAAGAATCATACTCATAATTATTTCCTATGATTTGCTAATATCAAAGACAATTAAATTAAACACACTTAAAATACAAAGAATTTATTAAAAATAAGCCTTATTAGCATATTTAGAGAATTCCAAATCCACTTTTCAAAAGTCCAGCTCCACACACAGGTACTAGCAGAACTAGTTGCTCTTCAGGATGAAGAGCAACTCCTCCTTCAAAAGTAGTCACAAGATTCAAACTCTCACATGAATTTGTCACTTTAATGACCCCTCTTCCTTTTTCCAGACATGAATGATTGTATCCAGTGCCCAGAAGATCATCATCCAAGCCAGGCCTCAGATAGATGCATTCCCAAATTTATAACTTTTCTATCTTATGAAGAACCTATAGGGATTATTTTCATGACAGTGGCCATTTGTTTGTCATTGATCACAGTTTGGATACTAAGAACTTTTATTAAACTCAAGGATACCCCCATAGTCAAAGCCAACAACAGAGATATCACCTACGCTCTCCTCGTCTCCCTCCTCCTCTGCTTCCTCTCTTCTTTACTGTTCCTCGGACAACCTACAAAGGTGACCTGCTTTCTCCGCCAGTCTGCTTTTGTAACCATCTTCTCAGTGGCTGTTTCTTGTGTGTTGGCCAAAACCATCACTGTGGTGGTAGCTTTCATGGCCACCAAACCAGGGTCCAGCATGAGGAAGTGGGTCGGGAAAAGACTGGCCAACTCCATTATCTTATGCTGCTCACTTATTCAAGCATTTGTTTGTGCAGTGTGGCTAGGAACATCCGCCCCTTTCCCAGATCTGGACATGCAGTCAATGAGTAAAGAGATCATAGCAGAATGTAATGAAGGGTCTGACATTATGTTTTATATTGTCCTGGGGTATATGGGATTTCTCTCCTTCATCAGCTTCACTGTGGCTTTCTTAGCCAGGAAACTACCAGATAGTTTTAACGAAGCCAAGTTCATCACCTTCAGTATGCTGATGTTCTGCAGTGTTTGGTTGTCTTTTGTTCCAACCTACCTGAGTGCCAAGGGGAAATCCATGGTGGCCGTGGAGATCTTCTCTATCTTGGCCTCCAGTGCTGGGTTATTGGGTTGTATCTTTTTCCCCAAATGCTACATTATTATTCTTAGACCCAATTTGAACAACAGGGAACAGCTAATAAAAAGAATTAAAAAATAAGTGTGCTGGTCTATTTATTTCTCCTATAGAGTTTATGTGATGGAGACAATGGATCTATTCAGTGAGCCAGATTGGGTCACCATATGTGCCAATACAATCTAGATATGTTCCAAACACACACAATCAATATATGGTAAAGACATATGAATGAAGAATGGAGAACAAAACTTTCAGTGTTAATGATCTCATTCATTCACGCATTCATTCATCCTAACACATTTTCATACTGCCACATATAAAAGTATCTGAGCGGTTTACAATTTAAAAACACAAACAACAATTAAAACATTAGATCAATTAAAACTTTAAGACTATGGACTAAAAGCCTGATTAAACTGGTATGTTTTCAGATTTTTATCAAAAACATCCAGAGAGAGAAGGATCTTATTTTTGGAATGCCCTCCCTGAAGACCATTGCCCTGCTCCCTCTGTCAGTATTTTTTTAATCATAATCGTCAACAACAATTAAAAAGACATCTTTTTAAAGAGGCTTCTTAATGTTTTATCTATTGTTTATATCTAGTAGTCTCTTTTGTTCTTATAATTATCCATTTTTAGCTTTTTATTAATAACTTTTAATTTGAATTTTTTTTAAGTAATTTTAAATGTGATTTTAGTCTGGTCTTTTAACTTATTTATTTATTACATTTCTATACCACCCTATCCATCCAAAGGATCTGGGCAGTGCACAAGAACCATTGTTTAACTTTATTAGTCTTTAATTTTATTAACTTTTTCTTAACCACCTTTAACTTTATTAGTCTTTTATTTTACAGTGTATCTACGTTATGTTGTGAGCTGGCCCGAGCAATAGTGTACTGGAGAGGCAGGATGTAAATATTTTAATGAATGAATGAATGAATGAATGAAATACAATTTTGATAGGAAGTGCATTCCAAAGCTCTGGAGCAACCTTTAAAAAGGCCCAGGTTTGGGTTTACAAACAATCAAGCCAGTGACAACTGCAACTGGAGATCCCCTAATGATCTTAACAGGTGGAGGGGTTCTTAACAAATAAGGCTCTTAAATACCTTGAACCCAAGCCACTCAGGGCTTTATAGTTATTCACCCATAAACATATTGGCAGCCAGGGTAGTTATTTTAAAATGGGAGTAATGTGATCTTTTCGGGTAGCCTCAGGGACCAATCAGGCTGCTGCATTCTGTACTTGTTTCTGAACTACATACAACGTCAGCCCAATAGAGAGCCTGGATATTACAGCAGGTGCACCACTCTTCTTATTCATTTCTGGAGATAAATGTAGGTCATTTATCTCCAGAAATGGACATCACTGGCATATTAGTCGAAGCTGACAAAAAAAGAACTCCTGGCCACTGCCTCAACCCAAGAAACCAGGGAGAGGTTTGTGTCCAGAAGTACTCCCAGACTATGTACCTGCTCTTTCCAAGGAAGTTGAACCCCATCCAGAACAGCTAGATCTAGACCATTTCCTAAATTCCAGCCTCTCACAATAATGACCTCCATCTTGCAACAATGAGTGCTTGTTATTCACATAAAACACATTTTATGTGTTTAAACATTTTATAAGCCTTTCCCACAAAACTCAAAGTAGTGAAAGGTGTCATGCCTTCCTTACATCTTAAATAAGGTCATGCGTTTCATGCCATTTTTGAGGGAAAGTGGTTGGTGCTAAACTTTTGTCCTGTCAGGTAAAACTTGCTTTGTTCTTTGGGGAAAGGATTAAATATGATGACATGGTGGATCGTAGACTTAGTAAAGTTACCTTGGGCCCCCACCTTGGGGTAACCTTTGGCCCTCACCCCTTAATTTTCTGGGTGCATTGCATAAAAACCCAATGCATAAAAACCCAGTTGTGAGCCAGCATGGAGATGACATATCTCCAAGCCAGCTACACGCCCAGTTTTTATGGGCATCACTCATGAAATTGGAGTGTGGGAGGCCAAAGTAACCCCACAGCAAGCACCCATCTTAGGCCCCCGTGTCTCGCTTTCATGTGTTCAGCGGCTAAGTACCAGGTCAGGAGTGGGTTTGGAGATGAACTGTCTCCAAGCTAGCTCCAGACCTGGTTTTTATAGGCTGCACCCACAAAATTGGGGGTGTGGGGGCAAATGTAACCCCCCAGAAAGCCCACATTGGCCTCTGGGATGCTTGCTGGCAGGGATTACCTTGGCCCCCTCACCCCTTGATTTGTTCATTCAGTGGATAAAATTTCAGTTGGGATCAGGTTTGGGCAACAAAGTGTCTCCAAGCCAGCTGCAGACCAGCTGCTTTAAGGGCTGCAACTGCAACACTGGGGTGTAGGGTTTGCAAGGTAGGTGGGTGCTTGTTGGGAGTTAGTTTGCACCCCACACTCTGATTTGGGGTTGAATTCCAATATTTTGCAGGGATCAGAGTCCCAAATCTGATATCTTTCTTTTTAATCCCGTCTGATCACATTGAATCCAATCTAATAGTGCCAGCTCGCCAGCTCACATGAGGCTGTCTTCTCTGCTTCTGGCCTTCTCATATTAAAATTGAGGGGCACATCACTTTGTGGTGAATTCTTCAGCTCAGAAATGGTTGCGTGAATTCCCCACCCACGCTTAATTTATTTTTAGAATGTCAGTTTTCTCCATCTCGATCCCCCCTCAGCCCCCAGCTGTCATTCATTCATTAATTCCTTCATCTCCTCAACCACCCTCAGGGGCATTTAGCAGCTTCCTGCTTGAACTGCAGGAGGAACCAGAAACAGAACATCCTTCCTGTCCATAGTTCAGTTGAGATCCCCTGAGAAAGAAGAGTCAGTTTGGGGCCACTACATTACATTGCTAAGCCAGTAGCCCTCGAGATACGAGAGAGAGAGAGAGAGAGAGAGAGAGAGAGAGAGAGAGAGAGAGAGAGAGAGAGAGAGAGAGAGAGAGAGGCCAATAAGTAGATACGAATACGATGGATATATACCACTTTTCAACATAAGATAGACACCAACAACAGTTACTGGAGGGATGCTGTGCTGGTGATGGGTGATAGATATTGAGGCTATTCACACGATTGTAGAAAATCAGGCTAGCCTCCGCTAAATGCAAAATTGTAAACAAGAAGACTTGGTTGGCATTTTCAGACAGGGAACCTTTTTCATTTCTTTTGCTATGTAACCCACTCAGAGAACTTTTTCTCAGAGTTATATATATATTTTTTTTTTAATGATGGTAATATTTTACCTACTTGTCCATCTGTCTATCCGTCTATCCCCATTTTTGTTTGTTGGTCACCTGTATGAATTTTTGTTCCCAGTTCTGCTTCTGACATAACTGTCAGCCTCATCCATCATTAAACTGGGACAGATCTTAAACTGGGACAGTGTAGTTCAGTGGATAGAGTCTTGGAGGTGGAGTAGAGGTGGAGGTGGAGTGACTAGGTGGTTCTAGTCACTGCTTAGCCATGAAGCTCCCAAGATGGTCCCAGGTCAATGCCTAACCTAGCTCATTATTATGAGCAGGGGTGCAGACGGACTAAACATTTGAGGGGAAACTCCTCATTTACTCTTTTTGGAGGAATTATACTTTTCAGGGGGAGATATGGGCTGTTAAATTTGGCAGGAGGGAGTTCAGTAAAATGAGGTGGCAACTCCTCAAATGCTTTGGGGGGGATCTGCACCCATGGTTAAGAGGAGAAAAATGGAACCATTCTTTTTATGTCACCTTGAGGTCTTTGGTGGAAAGGAAGATAAACAAATGTGATTAATGATTGCTTTCCAGTTGGACTAGTGATATTGTCATCAGCCAATTAACAATGTTTTATGCAACAACCTTTGCCTGAGGAGCTTCTTTTTAAAAGTCTAAATATGTTAGCCTCCAATGTTGGCTGAATTGTCTAAATGATATGGGCTTTTGTGTTTGGAGGCAGTATTCGCTTCGGTGGAAATCACTGTGGGTAATGACTCACACAGTAATACACAGCCGTGTCCTCTAGTTTGAGGTTGCTCAGTTGCAGATACAGCATATTTGTGGGGTTATTCCTGGAGATGGTGAATCGTAGTCTTCGTAGTGTTGCTGGCGCCCATCCGCATGGATCAGTGCAATCCATTCCAGCCCCTTTCCAGGAGCCTGCCTCACCCAGACCATCCAGTAGAGATTGTAATTGGGCAAAGTTGCTCAACAGGTAAGGCGGAGGGACTCTCCGGGTCTTTTATGGTCCCCTCCAGATTCCTCCAGACGTTGCTCAGATTGGACACCTAGGAAGAAAAATATTAGAAATCCCTCTTCACATTAAGCCCCAACCTGTAATTGCCTTCTCCTCCTATCTGGAAGGGCAAAATTACCTCTGAAGGCTACTGACAAGAAAATGACTTGAAGCCAAAGTATCATTGTCCACTCTGTTGTTCTGAGGGGATTGAGGGGTTGAGTGGTGGGTGGTCATAGGGACACAGAGGTTGTATTCCTGGGTGAAGTAGTAGCAGGGAAATGATTTGATCAAGTTGAAACAGGAAGCTGTTCCTTTATTTACATATCTCTCAGGATAAAATGGCAGCCCAACCTTTTAGAAACCTTTCCCTGTGTGTATGTGCAAAGTGGCATACATGATCTGGGAGCACTTCCACAATTCTTTAACATATTTATGTGAAAGAATAACACATCATTGACAAGTTCAAATAAAGTGGCAAGAAGGCTTGTGATAGCAAGCATGAATTGTCCCTTTTGCTAAGTAGGGTCCACCCTTGTTTGCATTTGAGTGGAAGATGTTTGAGCACTGTAGGATATTCCCTTTAGGGCAGGGTTTCTCAACGTGTGAGTCCCCAGATGTTATTGGACTTCAACTCCCATAATCCCCAGCCCCAGTGGCCATTAGTTGGGAATTATGGGAGCTGAAGTCCAATTACATCTGGGGACCCACATGTTGAGAATCCCTGCTTTAGGGGATGAAGCCTCTCTGGGAAGAGCAGAAGGTTCCAAGTTCTCTCCCTAGCATCTCCAAGATAGGGCTGAGAGAGTCTCCTGCCTGCAGCCTGGAAGAAGCTGCTGCCAGTCTGTGCAGACAATACTGAGCTGGATGGACCAAGGGTCTGACACAGTATAAGGCAGCTTCCTATCTTCCTATGTTCCTACGTTTGAAACGAAAATGGAGTAAAAAGACAATTCTGCTTATTAAAAGTGTGCAGCTGTGCAAGAACCACTTCTGAAATCTAATCTCTTGGACAGTTACAAATTGGGAGGGGGGATGTCCCTTGGCCCTTCTTCCTCTGAAGACCCAGACAGTCTACAGTCTTTCTCTGTAATTTAGCTGCTGGTTCTGAGAACAATGGTTTGAGATCCCTAGCTCAGCCCTCACAAAACCATAAATAGGTTGATGAAATTCATCAGAGACTTAATTGTGAGGCAGTGATACTAGTTTTTATGTATTGTTAGAGGAAGGAAATTGTACTGCTGACAAAGGTTGCAGGTACCAACGCAGAAATGTATCCTGCCATACTTCAAAGGTCCTTTAGATGGCACTATTGGCTCTTCACCAGACTAGAGTTCTTTTGGAAGAGGGAATATAACCACATCGGTTGCATCTGTGGTGCACTTTATACTCAGCCTATTGGCCCATCTCGTTCAGTATTACCTGCACTGACCAGCAACTGCTCTCTGGAGTTTCAGACAGAGTCTTTCCCAGCCTTGCCTGGTGATGCCAAAGACTGAACCTAGAACTTCCATGCAAAGCAGATGCTCCACCACTGAGCTACAGCCCCTGCCAATTTTGTGTAGACATGTTTTCTGAGACCAACCCTTGGAAATTAGATCTCCTGATCCAAAAGGTGGCAGCAGAGATGCACACAACCCTCCCTTTTCTGCATTAAATCAGCTTTTAAGTCTCCTCATTCAGATGCAGACAAATGCCTACCAGAGAGCTTCTTTTTAAAGTATAAAGTCCCAGATCAAAGACACGGAGGCTATTCCCACAATCAGCCGAAATCGGGCTAGGGGAGCCTAGCCCGATTTTGGCTGATTGTGGGAGCCCCTGGGTTCGCAGGTGAGCCCGGTTGCCTCTTAGCGGTTAACCCACCTAAGTACCCCTCCCCTTAAACAGGGTTTGCAGAGTGAGCACTCCACAAACCTGTGGTTTTTTTAATTGTGAGTAGCCATGGCGTGGCTACATGCTGTGGCTACTCACGAGTAGACCCCTGGAGGGGAGATGAAAAGCCGCATCCCAGCTCTGGGGGGGTCTCCCCAGCATGCCCTACACACTCGCTCAGGGCATGCCGGAGCTTCTGGGGTCCAATCGGTCGCCGCTCTCCCCAGCACCCACCGGCTCCATTACAGAGCCAGCAGTCATGTGGGCAGCCGGTTCGGCCACCCAGAGCGGACTGTCTGCTCGTCTGCGGGGAGAGCGGGCTCACCCTTACAAACTGGGTTTCACTGATCGTGAGACCCAGCTCACCCTGGGATTTCCCAACAATTCTCAGATAGTAAATCAGATATTGTGAAGAGTTTTATTGGCTTTTTAAAATGTTTCTGTAAATCATATTTTGAAGAAGGATGCGCGAGTTCCCTTTGTCTTTCAAATCCTCACCTTATTACTCCACCAGTGCATCCCAAGAGACAGGATGCCTGGATCAAAATGAGATCAATGGGACTGTCATTCTTAAACAGTGCCCCACTTAGGATTCCATGATGGGGATTAGGTTGAGATGGGCTTTCTTGGTTGCACATATTATTCTCATGGTCATCATCTTCTGCTTAGTCTATGAAAATCCTTGCCACAAGGAGATCCTTCAAAACTCGGCATGCATCCATCCTGATTCCACCTGTGAGAATCTAAGAGAAAAGCAAAAAGGGGGGGCAGCAAAATGTCCTTCCTGAGACCACCTACTATGCTGGATTCCCCCCACTTCCTAGAACTGTCTCAGGTGGTGATCATTCCACCTGTTACCATTTCATTTCATTTCATTTCATTTATTTAATTAATAAAAGATGCTAGATCTCAGGGTGGTGTGCACAACTTAAAACAATGAATAAAACTATTACAATAAATAAATAATTCGATTAAAAGTATTGGCAGCTTAAGTTTCTTAATTTTCCCACTCTGTTTTCAGAACAAACTTTATGGGTTGACTGAGTTCTGTGGGATCACTATGCTGTCTTCATTATTTTTATGTTTTTTACTTTTTCTTATAATGGTGCAAGTCACTTTGCTCATTGGTGGAAAAGTGGCTGATAAATATTGTAAATAAAGAAATAATAACTGTCATTATGATTCTGTAAAAAAATGGCTGTGGGACAGGTATTTGGATAAGGAGCGCAGTGACTGTGTGCGGGCTTAACTCTTTCTTCTGTAGCATTTTGGTGATGATAATAAATAGCAACTTGCTCCATTATAGAAAATATTCATGTCTGGTGAAGATGATGTAGGATAGCCTTCCTCCATAGCTTGTAGGGAATCACTTGGATCTGCTGAGAACATCTCGGTGACCATCCTGTAATCTGACTTGTGTGGGTCAGATAGATGGGGTGGTAGAAAGGCATGAGTGAGGCATGAGTCGGGGCATTTTGTGGCCATCTAACTCCATCATTCCAAGGGAAACTTCACACATCATGGTGGAAGGAAGAGTGGGACCAAGAAAGCAAGGCGGCCCATGCTCCAAGAACACCTTGGCATACTCTGCCCTGACAACAAGAAAAGAGTTGATGCTAACACTCTCTGAATGATGTTTCTCCCTTTATAAGATTAGTTGAAAGACCCAAGCCTTTTCTGGATCTATTATGCAAATTCTCTCACTGGGCTCCCACTCAAATATTAGGCCCCAGGGACTTCTCAGCTTCATTGTGACTTAGGGGAGAAGCAGAGCTGGTGACTCCAGATTTTATTCTCATATATTTCCTAGTGATTAAAACAGTATGAGATCTCTCTGCTTTCCTCTTTTCCTCCTGGCACTGCTTCCAGGTGGGTGTCTCCAAAAACAATCTCAACCAATTCCACAAAATGAGAAATGAAGATCTTAGAGACATTAATTCCCTTCTCTTATTGGTATTACTTTTCAGTACCATAAGATTTACAGCTTATGTTTTTCACATAGAGAGGAAAGTATGTATCTATTGGTTTATTTCGGCCAAAGGCCAGCATATATCGAGAGGAAAGTGAATGTCACTTTCCAAGAGAAAACATTTCTGGTATGGCTACACTTTCTTACTCACATTTTTCTTGTGTCTCCTCTTCTTGCAGGGACATTAACTCAGGTCCAGTTAAAGGAATCTGGATCAGGAACAGTGAGACCTGGAGAAACACTTGAACTCACTTGTACAGTCACCGGTCGCTCTATCTCAAGCAGCTACTGGTGGATCTGGACACGCCAGGCCCCAGGGAAGGGGCTGGAGTGGATGGGAGGGTGGACTGCAAGATCCTACTATGCTCCAGCATTCAGCAGCCGAATCACTATCTCTGTGGATCCTTCAAATAACAAGTACTTCCTCCGTCTGAGCTCTGTGACTGCTGCAGATACTGCCATGTATTATTGTGCAACAGGCACAGTGGAACAGATGAGGCAGGAAGATGTACAAAACGGGGAAGTGGGATGTAAGACACCCAGAGAGTGCAGACTGAAAATTGTGCCAAGGTGTTTGGGATGAACTTCCAGCATGTTCTCCAGGGAAAATTCCTGTGAAAATTCACAGGGGGGCTATTGGCCAGTCTGTAAGGTCTTTCTAAAAACAGCCCTGTCTGGGTAGGACAGGACAGGCATGGGTAGCACTGGAGGTCTGCACCCTTGAGGGTGATCCTGACCCTTCCACTCCTCCCCTGGCTAGCCCTGGTCTGCTGCCCAGGCTTAAAGTGAGGTAGAAGCACAGGCGGGAACCTCGTACCTCACTCAGTGTTCGTGTGGGTCACCGCACTGCCAGCAGCTGCTCCCTATCTGACAGTAGCCATCTTTGCCATAGAGCTGGTGGAAGCAGGAGCTGTGTGTGCTGCCTCGGTCGGTCTGGAAACCATGTTGGTATGCCTAATGAGGGCATGGGAAGCTCCATGTTGTTGTAGAGCAGCAGCACCTGGCTACCAATGGGAATGCTGGGAGGTGAGTGGAGTTGCTTCGATGCAGCAGGACACAGGGATGGAGCCTCCTGTGCTGTTGTTGGGTGCAATTGATGTGTTTTAGTAAACCAAAGCTACTCCATTTGCTTAGTAAAACCAAAGAAATTCCTTTTTGCTTAAAAAGCTAAAAAGCTCTAACTTAGAGTAACCTCAGCAAAGCCCAAGGACACAAACTCTGCAACATTGCCTTAAACAATAGCCGCCACTATTCCTATCTCTCTAGCTGGCATAGTAACTATTGTAATGTTAACAAAGTAGCAAATGCAATGCTGAGTTCCCAAGAGAAAGTTAATGCTGAAGAAAGAGCGGATCTAACCATATTAGGGAAATCACCTGATGGACGATAGTCAAGTCACGCATGCGTACTTGAAAGGGGTTAGGTCACAGTTGCTATGTGTATCAGGGTCAAGAGCCTTTTTGCATTCATGTTGTTGTTTGTATAAAAGAACATCTCTAGCTGTAACTCATGGTATTCAATGTGAAGCGTGAGCTGCATTGGGTACCTTGCTATCGCGAAGCAATTAAAGCCTCTGATTGATTCCCTTGAGTCTGTTTGATTGGCTAAAAGCGGACCCAAGTCGAGCCGGGTATTCACATCACAATGTTGGACACAGCCTGCATCATCATCATCATCATCATTATCATTTTGTATACCACCATTTAACATGGTCTGGAAACCATGTTGGCATGCCTGTTGAAGGCCTGGGAAACCCTATGTTGTGGTACAGTAGCTCCACGTGGCTACCAATGGGAATGCTGAGAGTATGGTGCTGAGTGGCACCAGCTCCTTCCAGGACTTGGGTTGGTAGGGTGCTGCATATATGTTTTAGGGGGCCTGAAAGAGCTAAGATTGGGGGGGGGGGGTTAGAGGCTCCATGAAATTGGGAGGCTAAAGGCTGCACAAGATCTTGGAAAGAGCAGGAATGAATTAAAGGCTGAATTAAAGGGGTGAATTAAAGGTTTTGGAAAGAGTGGGGAAACTGCTCTGGGCTCCTTGGAGTGGGATGTAAACATCAGAATAAAAAATAATTATATGCTAGTTTTAGATTCTTACTTTCTTGTGAATTCAGTTGCTGTTTGTGCCCCCCAGGAACCCATGTTTTAAAAATACTGCATGTGTAGAGATAATGCACCAGGTCATTTCTGTGAGGAAATGAGCAAATCGGTGCCTCACTGGGTGTCACTCTCAAAAGTTGGATGCTGGACACGCTACATGCAAACCATCTCTCTTTCCCATAGGCAAAGGGGGAAGAGAAAGAGTTTAGATACGCCTGTGGGTGGGTATAGACAATGGAGCACCCTCATGGGACTCGGGTCTGTCTGTGTATGTTTTGATTTATGTGCTCCATCCCTGCAAAACTCCTGAACTCTGGAAAAAAAAGAGCAAAAGCACAAGGGAAGCTGGAAGGTGGGGAATGGCTTCCATCCAAACACTGAGGGAGAGCGTGCAAGGAAGGGAGAGAGAGCGTGAGCACGATGTGCATGTGTATGCGCCCGATGGGGGCATATGTGTGGGATACTTCCAGTCACTTCCAGACCGAGGAAGGTATAGGGTGGCTGCCCTGCCGGACCGGTTTTTAATAAAGGCTGGGGAAATGTGTGGGGGGGTAAGTGCACCCCAACCCTTAAAGGTGTCCCCCCACCTTAGAACTGGCCCCCTCCAGTTCCATACACATCCCTAGTAGGTTTATGTATTGCATATTGTTCTGCATCCCCAACGTTCAACGTCATGTCCACTGTCAACCATCGATGTCAGTGTAGACCATACAGAGCTGGATGGACCACATGTCCAACACATCAATATGAATGCCTGTTGCTGGGGATTGACAGTGGAAGAAGACCATTGTCTCATCTCGTTCTGCTAGGCTTCCCACAAACATCATGCTGACCATCCTTGGAAACAGAATGTTGGACTAAATGGACCTTTGCTTTGATCCAGCCGGGCCCTTCTGATATTCACCTTCAGTTCATTCCCCTCCAGAGATCAGCCCAAGCAGTCTAGACCCACAGCCTAATCACAGGGTAGTAGAAGAAGTTATATTCAGGTGGAGTCAATATTCACTAGAATATTGGATCACAAGAGAGCCAATCCAGTCCCTTTTCCTCCACACTTTTAACTCAATTTCCTTTTATTTCTGTATCAGTCCATCTCATTCTGTGTTGTGCTATATTGTCCTGATATATATGTTCTCCATGCAACATCCTTTGTCTCAGATGAGAAGGAACTGAAGCTGGCATTGACAAACTCTGCAAGATGCATTTGGCTTTATTGCCTTCTCATGCTCCCTTTTCCGATGCTATGCAAATCTGTGCCCTGGCCCCAGTTCAAATAGTAGCTCCAGGGGGCTCACAGCTTCACTGCAGCTTTAGAGGGAAGGGGCTTCAGTCCTTAATTCTCATTATTCTCCTCCTATTCTAGGGATAAAAATGGCATCTCTCTGTGTCCCCCTTTTCCTCCTGACTCTGCTCCCAGGTTGGTGTCTCCTAAACCACTCTTATTCAATTCCACTGGGAGCTTTTATTGATCTTAATGTCATTAGATTTACTTGCAGATCACATCTTTTGGATGAACTGGGAAGGGTTGTGGCTGTGTAAGAAGAACCATTACAGGTGAATAAGGTGGACCGGGTGTTACCTGTTTTCTTTTTTCCCTTCAGGAGTTTTATCCCAGCTCCAGTTAAAGGAATCTGGGCCAGGAACGGTGAGACCCGGAGAGACCCTCGAACTGACTTGTACGGTCACTGGTGGCTCCGTCACAAGCAGCTACTACTGGAACTGGATACGCCAAACTCCAGGGAAAGGGCTGGAATGGATGGGATATTGGAGTGGAGGCACACACTATTCACCAGCATTCAGTGGCCGAATCACCATCTCTGTGGATCCTTCCCAAACCAAGTATTTCCTGCGGCTGAGCTCAGTGACAGCTGCGGACACTGCCACATATTATTGTGCAAGACACACAGTGGGACAGATGAAGGAAGACCTTGTACAAAAAGAAGTGGGTCGTAACAATGTTGCAAGGGTGACATAGCAATAAAGATTCCTCCCGGTGTTTTTAAAGGAAGGCACATGCGAAATCACTCAGGCGGTATATGCATAATGCTCTTTAAAACAGAAATTATGTCAAGAAAGTTATAACCCCCCCAATCACACATTCATATACTTTCAATAACCTCTCCATGGGCATAATAGCTAGAAATGTCCATTTTTAAGAAAAAGGAAGGAAATAGCAGAATTCATACTTAGCCTGAGTATAGTAGTCATAGGGCCAGGAGAGATGTGTCAAATCCTGTTGATAGTTCCAGAATCAACTAGTGTAGTGGTAGCGGAGTGCCCTGGAATCAGGAAGATTAGGGTTCAAATCCACACCCAGTCATGAAGCTGACCTTGGGCCAGTGACTCGCCTCCTAACCTACTTCACAGGGTTGTTGTGAAGATAAAATGAAGAGAATAGGGCATGTATGCCACTCTGAGCTAGTTGGAGAAAGGGCAGGATAAAAATGTAAGTAATCAACAGAACAAAAGAAAGGGTAAAGCTCACTGCAAGAGTTGCTCCCACCTGGGCACGACCATGTGGCTTTGGCCTGCTCCCTGTTTCCCCCTGCAGAGACCCTGAGTTAATGTCCTGGGCAAAGAGCTTCCCTCCAAATAGATGGAGAGAGCCCATCTCTCAGCACCCTTTCGTCCATGCAGGAAGCAATGCCAAAGATCCATTCTGCATATAGAAGATGGAAGAGCATCTGCTTTGCATGCCAACGGCCCAGTTTGAATCCCTGGCAGCATCTCCAGATAGACCTGGAAATATCATTTTGAAAGCTTGGAGAACTGCTGCTAGTCAGGGTAGTCAGTAAGAAACGAGATGGACCAATCTTCTGATTCAGTATAATGTAGTCCCCTATGCAACCTATCTCCTCAGCTGAATCTGGGGCCATTTCCTGTAAGCCACAGTTCTCTTTCTATATACACCTCCTGTATGGGGCCGTTACCTAGAAATATAATGTCAATAGCATGACATGCAAAGTTTGGACCTGAGAGATTCATCTATATCTCCACTCTCAGGTACTGTGACGAGGTCCTCTTTCTTTCATGATGCAAGATATGTAAGTAACCTCCCACACTCCACTAGCCTCTGAAGATTAGGGTCTGGAATGAGATATTGCAAACCATTGTGCATGTTTAGCATGGTCCAAAATGAACTAAAAGTGACTCTTTCAATAAGCAGTAGAGCTATTCTCCCTCCCTACAGAATATCCACAGCTCAGAATGGGACCCACTGATTCATAAGAATAGTTCAAACGGATGACTGGATGCTGTGCAATGGATGGTTTTCTTGCTTGTGATGTGGGAGACATCCCTGCTCAGCCATGGAGCTCATCAGATGCTCTTGAGCAATGACAGCAGATATATAGATGCCACAGGCAATGAGTTCAGCACATAAGAAAGGGGGCTGATGCAGCCCACAGATACACAACATCTGGGGCCCTCTGTTGAGTACTCAGTGGTGTGGTCATTGTGTCCTGCTGCCATTTCAGGTTTCAAGTGATGCTCAGGTCCTTCACCAGGGACACTGGCATAGGCAGCCCAGGGGAGGTCTGTGTTCACGCACATCAGGGGCATAGCAATGTTGGAGTGGGCCCAGAGGCAAGATTTTAAAATGGACCCCTCAATATTGTACACACACAAACACACTTAACAATATATAGTGTACTCACACCCACATCCCCATTATGAATACGGTGATTATTTATATAGTCATATATAAAAATATAACTATATAACTATACCATCCTATATAATAAAAGGCTAGGGCGTGTTCCCGTGCGCCCGTGTCTTTGGCCCGTTCTGGGCATGCGCAGAGCGCATGCCCAGATCGGGCCAAAAAGATACGGCCGCCCAGATACGGGCGGCCATGTTGGGGCCCGAGAGGCGGCGGCCTAAGAGAAGCGGCCGCCGCCAACGGGAGCAGAGTGCTGGCGAGGCGGCGGAGCCGCGGCCTCAGCCAGAGGTGGCGGTGGCCGTGGCGGGGTGACTGGCCTTGATGGCGGCCGCCGCCGCCGCCACGGAACTACGGGGAGTGCGGGTGAGGCAGCGGTGGCCGGGGGTGGGTTTCACCATACTTTTTTGGTTTACTTTAATAATTAATTTCTCCTGCTAACTTTTGATATCCAACCTGTTTTCTGTTACTTATAGCTTACTATAAATACTTCAAATGAAGTATCACTTGTAACTATTAAGAAAGCACAGTTCTATACTAATAAAATAGTTTGGATATATGTGTTCTGATGTAGCCCAGTTCCTGCAGGATAGTTAGAAACTGAAGTGGATGGCATCTTAATTCACTCTGAGTCACTCCACAATCTCCCCTTCAGTCCTACAATAGCACTGTTTTAAGTTCTTTCTCCCCCCACCAATTTCTACAAGATGCCTGACCTCCCCCCAGTGTTCCATCTAATGGTAACATCAGTGAGCGGAAAGGGTTGCGTTCTGGGCAGCACTATCAAGGCAGTGTGTGCACATCACTCTCTCACACACATATGAAAATAATGTGCCACACACAGTGTGGCACACAAAAACATTTTATCTCACCCCCAGCCCCCCACCTGAGGCTCTGACTTCACTTCACCCAAGCTTTTCCAGCGTTTTAAAATTGGTAGGTTTTTTTGTGGTTGATTTTAAATTGTTGAATTGGTTTAAGTATTTTAATTGTTTTAATTGTTTTATGTTAACCACCCAGAGATGAAAGTTTGGGCAGTATATACATTAGATAGATAGATAGATAGACAGACAGATAGATAGATAGATAGATAGATAGATAGATAGATAGATAGATAGATAGATAGATAGATAGATAGATCCAGATTTGGACACACTTTTCTATCCTTCTTTGTAGCTTTCTCGCAATTGTAGACTATTTATTCATGTTATGTGATGGGGGGAGCGGCTGCTGGGCACATCCTTTCTGCCCAGCGGTTGCTGTGAACTGCCGCTGCTTGGGGAGAAGAGGAGGTTGACTACTTGGCTTGCCACACCCCTGGCAGCCACCCCTCGGCCACGAAGCAGCTTTGTTGCTGATTTAAAGAAAAATGGCACGTAGGTTAGCCACAGCAGGAGGCCCACAAAGTAGGTTTTGGGGGCTTCACTGGGGAGGTTTGCGGAGGGGTTAACCGAGCACCAAAATCATCTAGTGACACCCCTGCTAACTGGCACACAGGTACACAGAGTACCTTTCATTTTAAGTCCCACCTGAATGGTACAATGAATAAGGGGCCTCATAGAGATTGTCAAATGGGACCATAAAACATTGAATCTCTGGTGTTTGATCATGGGGAAGCAGGAATCACCAGGCCATAATTAGATGGGAAACTGAACAAGGGGCTTTTCCAAACACAAATGGGGGGAATGTGTGTCAGATGGAACAGCTAACAGAACAGACATGACAGAGAATGAGAGGCAAAACCCAACATGCTGCAAAGGATAGTTACTATAAAACAATAGCAAAAAACTGAACCACTTGGCACATTTAAAAGTTTCATGGGTAAGGATGACTCCAAGGAATATCAAGGGACAGTGGAGTGCCCCCCACCCATAAAAACAAAACATATTTTACTGCTCCCCAAACTTGAGCTTTAAAGCAAAGTGAAACTTGCCAATTTCAGACAAAAGAGTCATAGTATATTGAGACTATTCCCACGATCACTGGGAAGTGGGTGAAGGGAGCTTAGCCCACTTCCCAGTGATTGTGGGAACCACCGTGCTCGCAGGTGAGCCTGGTGCTCTCAAGGTGGCTAGCCCGCCTAATTCCTCCTCCCCTTAAATGAGGGGAGAGGGAGTTAGGGAGAATGCTCTGTTAACCTTAGGGGTGATGCTCCATTGACCTTATATATTTGCTCATGTGTCACTGTGGCATGTGGTCACACATGACTTGACCCCTGACCCCTGCAGCCAGCCTCCCAGGCTTGGGGGTCTCTCCAGGATGCCCCGCACACTCACATGGAGCATCCTTGGACTTCCGGGGGCTGGGTGGCCCCCTATCCCTGCAGCCCCCACTGGCTCCGTGACGGAGCTGGCAGTCAAGTGGGTGGTCGATCTGGCTGCCCCAGGGCTGTTCTTTTATTGTCTGTGGGGAGAGCAGGCTAAGCCCACTCTCCCTGCACACCCGACAGAAGCTTTTCTCGTGAGAAGAGTTTCATTGTGTTCTTAGAACTTGAATCAATTATTTTAAAAGCACTCCATTATCTTAGGAAATCTCACGCACTCACTCACTCCTTTACCACAGCAACAGAAACCAGTTCATCCAGATAGGAAGAGTATGCAAGATGGATTGCCAACCTGAAGCACTCTCAAGGCTTGGAAGAATGCAGGAATTGATGCAGGAAACAATACAATAACTGTTATCAAATTAGCATCATTCTCCTGTGAAAGACCCGAGGAGCCTAACTGTTACTGTGAACCACACATATGTCTGGCCCACACTCACCTCTACAGACACACGTAATGCGAAACCAGACTTTAAGGCTGCATTCCCTGTTCCTGGAGTTGAAGGAGGGAGCTCCTCCCTCCCTCTGTCCACGATTGGCAGTACAGACTGTCCTTCATGCAAGAAGGAAGTCTGCACAGCCAGATCCCTCTCCTCTCTGCAGTCTCACTGAATCCAGTCTCCCTGCTCTCCATTCCAATTCGGACTCGAGAGCAAGGGGAGTGGAACCATGGGTCCAATGGACCCGTGGTTCCACGTTATGTGTGAATTCAGCCACAGGCTTTTATCACAAGTTCCAGCAGACTCATGAAAGAACCAGTCATAGCAGCTTGCAAAATCCTGTGTGTACTAAAATTGTTGCAAGATGAGAAAATTCAGTAATAGCTGCACAAACACAGACTGTGATTCCTAATGGAAAAGCAAAATGTCATTCCTAATGGAAACGCAGCTTGCACACGTGATATGACAGGAAATACGGGGCCAGGTGATCTAAAATACTGCAAATGATAAGTAGTACTAAAATACTAGAGTACTCCCCACAAGGCCCACTCTATCATATATATGTAGGCCTTTTAATTACATTATTAGAAATCCTCTGAGAATATTATCTGAAGTGTTTCCTTAAGAGCAAAATTGGGTGCAATGTTCTTAGGGGAACTCTGAAGACCCTGCAGTGCAAAGCAGGGGCGTAACTACTATTAGGCAAGGGGTGGCGGCTGCCTGGGGGCCCCCACGCCTCGAGGGGCCCCCCAGAGGCAAGTCACATGACTATATATTGTGAAGTAAGTGTGTGTGTGTGTATCAGCGAGGGGTCCATTTTAAAATTTTGTCTCTGGGCCCACTCCAGCCTTGTTACGCCCCTGGTGCAAAGGAAGATCGTAAGATTTAATAATCCCCACCCCATGGTCCAGATCCAGATTGGTCTTCTTTCCCCCGCTGAAATGGCTGGTCACACCAAGAAAGGAAGGAAGGAAGGAAGAAAAGAATGAAGAAGGAAGGATGGAAGGGGCAAGTAACATGTTTATAGTCTAATCTAGGTGGGCCCTTGAGACAGGCACTCAGAACACCATAGAACACACACTTTATCTTCCTTAGCCAAAAGGAGGCAGCAGAGAGATTCTCAAGCCTCTGTTTCTTCACCAGGCTTCAGGCTCTTAAATCTCCTCCAAACCAATCATATGCAAATTTCCACCAGAGAGCTGCCTTTTTAAGTGCAAAGCCCAATTCAAAGGGAGATGCTGGCTTTGTGGTCAGAACACTCTCAGATCAGGACTGAAGTTCTTTACTGAAGGGGGGGAACACCATGAATTTGTTGATCAGCTCTTTGATTCTGTTAACAGTCAGTCCATTCTGTAAGTATTTTGCAGGGGCAGACCTGACCTATTGTCAGATCTATTAACCTCACTTTCTTACTCCTCTGGGTACATCCTGGACTCAGTTTATTCTGGCTGGAGCACTCAGAAAGCATTGGAGCTTCCTCCAACAATTAACGTTCCAATTTGGCTTCCATGAATTCTAATCGTATGTAGGGGAGACCAGCTCTCTCTCAATTGTAGTCTATTCATCCATGTTAAACCCATCATTCTCCCAGTCCACCATTTCATGCATATGCGGAAGTATGTTGTTGGCTGTGAAAACGGGTTACTCCCAAAAGTGCCACAAGGCTGTGACATGTTTTTTCCCCCCTGACTTCTTTGCCAGGTGTCCTCTCTCAGGTGCAGATCATCCAGACTGGACCAGGAGTGGTGAAGCCTGGACAAACCCTCAGCCTGACCTGTGCGGTCACATTTTCGAGTGGTGGTAGCATTGATAGCTACTATTGGCACTGGATCCGTCAGCCTCCCGGAAAAGGCCTGGAATGGATGGGACGCATAGACCCAGAAAATGGGAACACAAACTATGCTCCATCTCTCCAAGGGCGGATTAGAATCACAGATGAATCCTCCAAGAATGAGATTTACCTCCAGCTGAGCTCCATGGCAGCTGCAGACATGGCCACATATTACTGTGCTAGACACACAGCGGGCTGAGTGAGGCAGGTCCCCTTACAAAAACCAAGAGAAGAAGTGGTTTGTACGAACAATGTGTTTACAGTGACAGTGTGCTTTCACAGCATATTCCAAAAGATCTGCTTTTTTTTAGACCAAGGCAGACCATTGGACCATCTAGCCCAGTCTTGTCTACATAGACCGACAGGGGCATCTCCAAAGTTGCAGGCAGGAGACTCTCTCAGCCCTATCTTGGAAATGCCAGGAAGGGAACTTGAAACCTTCTGCAATCAAGCGGGCAGGTGCTCTTCCTGGAGCGGCCCCATCTTACCAAGCTCTCACACATGTGATATCTCATTCAAATACAAACCAGGGCAGACCCTGCTTAGCAAAGGAAATGATTCATGCTTGCTAACACAAGACCAGCTCTCCTCGTTATCAAGACTGTCACATGGGCAGAGGGGTGAGGTGGTAAAGCTTTCCAGTTGTCATAACAAGAAGGAGAGGAGAGCTAGTCTTGTGGTAGCAAGCATGTCTTGTCCCCTTAGCTAAGCAGGGTCTGCCCTGGTTGCATCTGAATGGGAGACTTGATGTGTGAGCACTGCAAGATATTCCCCTTAAGGGATGGGGCCACTCTGGAAAGAGCAGAAGATTCCAAGTTCCCTCCCTGGCTTATCCAAGATAGGGCTGAGAGAGATTCCTGCCTGCAACCTTGGAGAAGCTACTGCCGGTCTGTGTAGACAATACTGAGCAAGATGGACCTATGGTCTGACTCAGTATATGATAGCTTCCTGTGTTCCTATGCTCCTAAGGACTTATTTGTAAGTTTTATCAGAATGAAACTTAGAATGAAACCGAATCCTTTTTTAAAGGGATGATTCCTTGGTACTCCTTGATGCATGTAGAAGAGAGGAAGTGGTTTACTGTATATGAAAAATGTGTTTACAATGACACTGAATTCATAGCATATTCACAAAGACACTTCAGACTCACTGATAAACTAACTCTTTGACAAGGGCATCATAATGGTTAAATGCAATGGTTAAGGCATAATGGTTATATCATAATGGTTCCATGTTGCTTAGGATATTGGCATTTGCTACACATATGACTCCTATTTGGACATGATATTTTATGTGAGTCCAGGACAGGTGTCTGTATACATGTACAAGGGGGTTTTTTTGTGAATGACTGTACATGTGAGCATTTACAACATGAACCTGGGTACAGGCCCCCAGAAATTCAGGATGCAGATACAGAGTGTATGGCTGTACATGCATTGAATGTAACATCGGAATAACTCCCTCTTATACTAATGCTGGCAGGGATGCAGGGCACAATTCTCCACCGAGGACCTAAAAGACCATTCATGGTTCTGGACCACACAGGCTTCTAACTTTCACCAGAGGGGTGCAGTGGGCACATGCAGTATCTTTCATTTCAAGTCCCAGCAGAATAGTACAACAAGAACAGTGGGCTTCATAGTGATTGCCAATGGGACCATTAATCATGGGATCTCTGGTGTCTGATAATGGGAAAGAGAGAATCGCCAGGCCAAAGTTAACTGGGAAACTCAATAAGGGGCATGGCCAAACACAAATGGGGGGGAATGTGTATCAGATGGAACAGCTGACAGAACAGACATGACAGAGAATGAGAGGCCAAACCAAAGGATAGTTACTATAAAGAACAGCAAAATACTGACCCACTGGACACATTAAGAAATATAAGTATGACTCCAAGGAGTATCAAGGGTTGCCTCCCCCACCCCTGCAATATTTCTTGTTCACAAGACTGGAACCTTACAGCTAAATGGAACTTGACAATGTCAGACAATGCAGTCATAACATACTGTGGTCTTAAAACTTGAATTAATTGTTTTAAAAGCACTCCATTATTTAAGGAAATCACACTCACTCATTCACTCACTCCAAGCAACAGAAATCAGTTCATCCAGATAGGAGGGGACTCCTATACATTTGAATGCAGGAAACTCCAGTTCCACAAAGAGAGTGAACTGGGGTTTTCTTTCTGAAAATCCAATTTGTACCCTCAGTTTATAGTGAGATTCGCCACCCCAGCCCAAAGTTGAATACAGCCTGCATTATGTCCGAATGTGGTCCGGCTGGCTGTGTGTTATGTCCGAATGCGGTCCTGTAACTGCTGTTGAGAGAGAAAGTTCCTCCCCCTCTCCTGCCATGATTGGATGTGCAGGCTGTCTTTCATGCAAGAAGGAAGCCCACACAGCTAGTTCCCCCTTCTCTCTGCAGTCTCGCTGAATGCAGGCTCCCTGCTTTCCATCAAGTCCAAATCTGGACAGGGAGGAACAGAACTGTAACCCGTCGTTCCATGTTACAAGCCAATTCAGCCACAACCTTTTATCACAAATCCCAGCAGCCTCAGTAGAGAGCCCTTGATAACTGCTCACAAAATCCTGTGTGTAATATTGGAAATGAGGTAGTCAAAAAAATCATTGTGAGAAGACAAGTCAATAAGTAATAATTGTACAAACATAGACAGTGACTCCTAATGGAAAAGCAAAATGTCATTCCTAATGGAAAGGCTGCTGGCAGAGGTGATATGACAGGAAATACAGGTCAAGATGATCTAACATGCTCCACATGAGAAGTAGTATTAAAATATCAGCACAAGGCCGACTGTCTCATATATGTGTCGGTCCTTTTATTAAATTACTATTATCCCACTTGATGTACCAAAGTCACTCAAGGCAGATCTCTGACCACAGGCTAGTCCTTTTGCAGGCTGGCATAGCTGATTCCAGGAAAAGTGGAGAAACCATCTGAGAATATTCTCCAAAGTGCCCACAAGAGCAAAATCAGGAGCAAAGTGAAAATTAATAGGGGAACTCTTAAGACCTCTGCAAAACAGAGGAAGATCCTCTGATTTAACAATCATCAGCCCTTTACCCACCCCCTGGTCCTGATCCATGATTTCCTCCCCTGCAAAGGATAGTCACACACACACACACACACCAGATAACATGTTGGAAGTCTTATCTAGTTTGGCTATTGAGAAAAGCACTCCGAAATCCATAGAACACACACTTTATCTTCCTTAACCAAAAGGAGGCAGCAGAGACAACCTCAAGCCTTTGTTTCTTCACCAGGAGGTTTTTCACACATGGCTTTATGCAGGATTTCCCTCCAACCAATCGCAAATCACACCACAGAGGAATAGGCAAGAAAACTTCTTTTAAAAATTGTTTGACATCTAAAAGCAGAGGTGCAGCTAGGCATTTCTGGAGCCTGATCTAAATGCCTTTGGAGCCCCACCCCAATAGATTAAGCATCATCATGCCCCACTGACTGACCACACCACCTGGGACAGACTAAAGAGGATTTGGGGGACCCCAGGGGCTGTGGAGGCCCTGGACATCATCCCCACAGTTCAGGGGTAAGATCACCGCTGGCTAAGAGCACAAGATTGAGCTGCCCAACAGCTGGATCAAACAGCAGGACGCTTAACCCCTCGCCTTTGTGAGTGACTGCCTTCATCACATAATGCATCCCACCACCACACACACACACACACACACACACACACACACACACACCCCTAATGGAACTGGTGTAGACAAAAAGGGGCTCAGGCTACATCCATCCTGCATATCTAAAGCCTATGTAAAACATAACAAGACACACATTTTGCAGTCTGTGCTTGTGTTTAATTCAGGAATGTATCCCTCCCCCTCCATCAACGGAGTATCACCAGTCTGCAACACACACACCCCACTGCTTGCAATCACATTTCTGCTTGTCAGAAGCCATTTCAATGCATCAGGTTCCTGCCAGGAGAAATGTCTCAAGGGTGAATTTGGAGGAGGGGGGAAATATCAGTTGTCCAAACTGGCAGATCTGAGTTGCACTTTGTGCCAAAAATAAAACAGATTTCACACCTTCTCTGTGGCAAGTGCTAATGGACAGGCTAGCTTACTGAGAGTTGCTTTGGTGACAGTACACAGATGTCCTAGCTTCTCTCTCAATGCATGGTGGCACAGCCTCCCCTCCCCCAACTGCAAATCACTCCGAGCAGACCATACCCCACCAAATTACTGCCAATGGCCAAGCCACACATCAAAGGAGAAGCCCCACGGCATTCTAGAAAGCTCGGTTTTTCCAAAAAAAGCTGCCATAAATAGAGGATTTTTTACCCCGGACATAATTTGGGCCAAGCTAAACTGCACAGTTATTTATTAGGAGGAAAGCAGAGTCGGTTGTATACTGGTCCCTGAAAGCCCGCAGGGACGTCAGGGTAAACAAAACTAATATGTGGACTGGCAGACTCCAATCTGGAGTGGATTCAAAAGCCCTGTCTGTAAAGCCTCCAGGCTGCAGGCTCTTAAATCTCCTCCAAATCAAGCATATGCAAATTCCTACCAGAGAGCTGCCTTTTTAAGTGTAAAACCCCAAACTGAAGGGACCTGCTGGCTCTAGGATCTGGCCATTCCCACATAAGGGTTGGAGTTCCTTACTGAAAGAAACCATGGATTTGTTCCTTATCTCTTTAATTGCTTTAGCAGTTGGTCCATTCTGTAAGTATTTTGCAGGGACAGAACTGCCCTATTATCAGATCTATTATCCTTTCACATCCTCTCTTTCAAACTCCTCTGGATACATACCAGAATCCATGGAATCTGAAATCAAGGGGACTACCTTGCATACTTCACTTTGCACTTTGAGTCCCATGGGTTCCAATGTGTTATAGGCAAGACTCTTTCTTGACTTCTTACTACTTCTACATGCTATACTGATCAATCTCTCCATCCACTTCATGCATATGCTTAAGTAGGTTGTTGCCTGTTTTATACTGATTATAACCAAAGATGTCTCAATAATGTGATTTTTTTCCCCCACATTCCTTCCCTGAGGTGTCCTCTCTGAAGTGCAGCTAGTCCAATCCGGACCAGGAATGGTGAAGCCGGGACAGACCTTCCACCTGACCTGTGCAGTCACATTTTCTGATGATAGTGATAGTATTGAGGGGGGTTACTATTGGAGCTGGATCAGGCAGCCTCCTGGAAAAGGCCTGGAATGGATGGGATGGATGGATCCATCCGATGGAGATACAAACTATGCTCCATCCCTCCAAGACCGGATAACTATCTCAGCTGAATCCTCCAAGAATGAGATTTCCCTCCAGCTGAGCTCCATGACAGCTGCAGACACGGCCACTTATTACTGCGCTGGAGACACAGTGGGCTGAGTGAGGCAGGGACCCTTACAAAAAACAAGAGAGGAAGTGGTTTACAGTAAGAACATGGTGTTTACAATGACATTGTGCTTTCATAGCATGTTCAGAAAGACACTTCAAATCACTGTGATATCCTCATTCATCAACGAGGGCATCAAAACTTCCATCTAGCTTAGAATATGGGCATCTGGTATGCACATAAGTCCTATTTGGATATGATATTCTATGTGTGCCTAGGTGTCTTGTACACATGCACAAGGTTTCGCATGAAGTACATGTGTGAATTTTGAAAGTGAACCTAGGCACAGGGCCCTTGAAATGCAGGGCACAGATACAAAGTATACAGCTATACATGCGCTGAACATAACATATAAATAACTGTGCACGCATACAGATCTGTACGTTCATGCACTCTCTAAACAGGCTGTAGAACAGAATGTGTGAATAAGGAGACAGAGCATTAAATCTAATCATGAAAGGGAATATAATTGACGCACAAAGCACAAGCACTCGTGTCACATCAGTAGCAGCCAGCTCCTAGGAGGAGGGGGCCTGGAAAAGGAGCCTGGGTAACGGACAAATGACTGGCCTGGACCTTGGGGATTCACGGTGTGGCTGGGGGTGAGAGGGAACAAGGCAGCTGGGCTGGGCTGAAGCGAGTGGGGAGCGAGCCACATCCACACTTTTCCCCCACTCACAGTTGGTCCCATTGCAGAATTTCTAACTGCTGAGTATTAAACATTCTGCCCTGACTACCCAAATAATGTCTGACTAGATTAAGGGATCCAAGATTTTCAAACCACATGTGAAGACAAAAGGGCTAATATGTTATATCTGATTTCAAAAGTGCTTACTGGGATGTGCAAGGATGTCTCCTCTCTCATTTGGGTCTTTTTATTGCAATATTTATATCCCACTTGATGCACTCAAGGCAGATCTCTAGCCACAAGCTAGTCCTTTTGCAGGCTGACATAACTGATTCCAGGAAAGTGGGGAAACCGTCTGAGAACATAACCGGTGCCGGGTAAATTGATGGAAAGCATACTTAAAGGCAAAATTTTTAAGCATATTCAAAGTTCAAAGTTTATTACAGTCTATGACCAGCACAACAAGGGGAAAAATACAATTATAATAAAAATATAAATAACAATTTAAAAGATAACAAGTCAACGGTCTAACCCATTAAGCATATAGAAGAACAGGCCTTGTTGAAAGAGAACCAGCATGGCTTCTGCAAGGCATAGTCTTGCCTCACTAACCTTTTGGAGTTCTTTGAGCATGTCAACAGACATGTGGATAAAGGTGATCCAGTTGACAGAGTATACTTGGGCTTCCAAAAAGCTTTTGATAAAGTTCCCCACCAAAGGCTCTTGAGTAAACTTAGCAGTCTTGGAATAAGGGGACAGGTTCATGTGTGGATCAGTAACTGGTTGAAGGACAGGAAACAGAGAGTGGGAATAAATGGACAGTTTTCACAATGGTGGGAGGTAGGAAGTGGGATACCCCAGGGATCTGGACTGGGACCAGTGCTCTTTAACTTGTTCATAAATGATCTAGAAGTTGGGGTGACCAGCAAAGCAACCAAATTTGCAGGTGACACTAAACTATTTAGGGTAGTGAAATCCACAACAGATTGTGAGGAACTCCAAAAAGATCTCTCCAAACTGGGGGACTGGGCAACAAAATGGCAGATGCGATACAATGTAAGCAAGTGTTAAAAGATGCACGTTGGGGCAAAACCACCAACTTCACATATACACTGATAAGATCTGAGCTGTCGGTGACTGACCAGGAGAGAGGTCTTGGGGTCATTGTGGACAGCTCAATGAAAGTGTCTTCTCAGTGCACAGCAGCTGTGAAAAAAGCTAATTCCATGCTAGGAATCATTAGGAAAGAGGTTGAAAATAAAAATGCTAATATGATAATGCCTTTATACAAATCTATGGTGTGGCCACATCTGGTGTACTGCGTACAGCTTTGATCACCATGCCTTAAGAAGGATATTGAAGAACTGGAAAAGGTGCGGAAGAGGGCAACCAAAATGATCAGGGGCCTGGGGCACCTTCCTTATGAGGCTAGGCTACAGCATCTGGGGCTCTTTACCTTGGAAAAGAGGCGACTAAGGGGAGACACGATCAAGGTGTATAAAATTATGCATGGAGGGTATAGGGTAGACAGAGAGAAATTTTTCACCCTCTCTCACAACACTAGAACCAGGGGTCACCCCATGAAACTGAAGGTTGGAAAATTTAGGAGCGACAAGAGAAAGTACTTTTCCACACAGCGCATAATTAATCTATGGAATTCCTTGCCATGGGATGTGGTGATGGCCACCAGCTTGGATGGCTTTAAAAGGGGCTTAGACAGATTCATGTTGGACAGGTCTATCAATGGCTACTAGCCTGATGGCTATTGGTCATCTCCAGCCTCAGAGGCATGATGTCTCTCAATACCAGTTGCCGGGGAGCAATAGCAGGAGAGATGGCATGCACATGTCTCTTGCCTGTGGGCTCCTCAAAGGCATCTGGTGGGCCACTGTGTGAAACAGAATGCTGGACTAGATGGACCTTGTTCCTGATCCATAAGAACATAAGAACAGCCCTGCTGGATCAGGCTCAAGGCCGATATATGTCACGCCCTCGATCTCCGACAGCGAGGAGGAAGGGGAAGCTGTCAACTTTCCAGACGATGTAGGAGTGTCTGAGGGGCAGAGCCCAGCTGTCAGTGTTCATGAAACAGCTGTGGATAATGACTCTGAGCAGGCACAACAACCTGAGGCAGCAGAAATCGTGAAAGACCAATCGGAAGAAGAGCTATGCAACCAACCCCCGCTGACCCCCCAACAGTGGCGTGTCACGAGACGCAGGGATCAATTAGAGACTATTAGGAAAATCAAACACCTATTGCAGAGGGCTGATAAGCCTTAAATCCCTGCCAGCTAGGAGCTCTCGTGGACTGCACTATAAATCACGTCGTCAGTAGGCTACTCCCTGCTGAAAAACAACATTCGTCAAACTATATGTCGACAGCGTGCAGCCAAGTCCGGTCGAGACCTTGACAATATAGTCCAGCATCCTGTTTCACACAGTGGCCAACCAGATGCCTCTGGAAGCCTACAGGAAGGAGTTGAGTGCATGCCCTCCCTCCTGCTGTTACTCCCATGCAACTGGTACTCAGAGGCATCCTGCCTTTGAAGCTGGAGGTGGCCTATAGCCCTCCAACGAGTAGCCATTGATAGACCTCTCCTCCATGAAGTTATCCAAACCCCTCTTAAAGCCACCCATGTTGTTGGCTGTCACCACATCTCGTGGCAGAGAATTCCACAAGTTGATTATGCATTGTGTGAAGAAATACTTCCATTTGCTGGTCCTAAATTTCCCGGCAATCAATTTCATGGGATGACCCCTGCTTCTAGTGTGATGTGAGAGGGAGAAAAATTTCTCTCTATCCACTTTATCCACACCATGCATGATTTTATAGACCTCTATCATGTCTCCCCGCAATCATCTTTTCTCTAAACTGAAAAGCCCCAGGTGTTGTAGTATTGCCTCATAAGAAAGGTGCTCTAGGCCCCTGATCATCTTGGTTGCCCTCTTCTGCGCCTTTTCCAGTTCAACAATGTCCTTTTTAAGATGTGGTGACCAGAATTGTACGCAGTACTCCAGGTGTGGCCATACCATAGTTTTGTATAAGGACTTAAGAATATTAGCAGTTTTATTTTCAATCCCCTTCCCAATGTTCCCTAGCATGGAATTGGCCTTCTCCACAGCTGCACATCCAGCAGGGATGTTCTTACGTTCTAAAAAGGAGTAAAAGGACAATTCTGCTTATTAAAAGTGCTTCTGAAATCTAATCTCTTGGACAGTTACAAATTGTGGAGCAGGGGGTCCTCGCCCTTCTTCCTCTGTAATTTGGCTGGCAGTTCCAAGAAAAAATGGTTCAAGATCCCTAGCTCACCCCTCACAAAGCCCTAAATAGGTTGATGAAATTCATCAGAGTGTTAACTATGAGGCAGTGATACTAATTTTTATGTATTGTTAGAGGAAGGGACATCATGGGTTAGGATTTGTACTTCCCACAAAGGCTTTTGGCACCCACCATGAAATGTATCCTGCCATTCTTCAAATGTCCTATAGGTGACACTGCTGGCTCTTCACCAGACTAGAGTTCTTTTGGGAGAAGGGATATGACCACATCAGTGGTGCATAGGACATTTTATACTCTGACCATTGGCCCATCTAGTTCAGTATTACCTGCACTGACAGGTCACTGCTCTCCGGAGTGTCAGAGTCTTTCCCAGCCTTGCCTGGTGATGCCAAGGACTGAACCTAGGACTTCCATGTAAAGCAGATGCTCTACAACTCTGCTACAGCTCCTGCCAATGTCATGCAGACATGCTTTCTGAGACCAACCCTTGGAAATTAGTTCTCCTAATTTCCACATAACCCTCCCTTTTCTGCATTACTCCAGCTCTTAAGTTTCCTCATTAAGATACAGACAAATTCGTACCAGAGAGCTTCTTTTTAAAGTACAAAGTCCAAGATCTAGGTATTTCGATAAGGAGCACAGTGACAGTGTGTGAGGTTAACTCTTTCTTCTGTACCATTTTGGTGATGATGATAAAGTCTCAACTTGCTCCATTATAGAAAATATTCATGTCTGGTGACCATGATGGGGGAGGATAACCTTCCTCCAGAGGCGTAACTATAGGGGGGGCAGGGGGGGCACGTGCCCCGGGCGCCATCTTTTCTGGTCACGTGGGGGGCGCCGCCGTGACCAATTTTTTTTAATTTTTTTTAAATTTTTTGTTAATACAAATGTTTCCTGCTCAGTGCAGCAGCGCTGCAGCAGTCAAGGGAGTGCGTCGGTGCCCCCTTCCCCACGAGCGGTCCCTTCCACGCAGCCTGCACCCCCCTCCATTGCTTTGCTGGCGCCTGGTGGCCAGTCAGTGGCCTGGCTTGGCGGCGGCGGGCGTTTGTGAGGAAAAACCTAAGTATAATGTAGTATGTGGGGGGGGGCGGCGGGGGGGCGCCATTTCAGTGCTTGCCCCGGGCGCCGTTTTCCCTAGTTACGCCTCTGCCTTCCTCTATAGCATGTAGGGTGGCTCACTCAGATCAACAACATCTTGGTGGCCATCCTGTAATCTGACTTGTGTGGGCATGTGCGACAACCATGTGCATGCCACAAATTCCATGGGAGACTTCACACATCATGGTGGAAGCAAGGATGGGACCAGGAAAACTCTTGGCCTGTGTTCCAAGAACACCATAGAATACTCTGCCCTGATGACAAGAAAAGAGTTGATGCTAACACTTTCTGAATGATGTTTCTCCCTTTATAAGATCAGTTGAAAGACCCAAGCCTTTTCTGGATCTATTATGCAAATTCTCTCACTGGCTCCTACTCAAATATCAGCCCCCAGGGACGTCTCAGCTTCATTGTGGCTTAGGGGAGAAGCAGAGCTGGTGACTCCAATTTTTATTCTTATAAATTTCCTAGTGATTAAAACACTATGAGATCTCTCTGCCTCCCTCTTTTCTTCCTGGCACTGCTCCCAGGTGGGTGTCTCCAAAAACAATCTCAACCTATTCCACAAAATGAAAATTAAGATTTTAGAGACATTAATTCCCTTCCCTCATTGGTACTGCTTTTCTGTACCATAAGATTTGCAGCTTATGTTTTTTGCATTAAGAGGAAAACAAATGCATTCCAATAGAAAGCATTTCCAGGATGGCTACCTGTCTTACTCTCTCTCTCCATCTCTTTGGTGACTTTTTTTCTTGCAGGGACTTTATCCCAGCTCCAGTTAAAGGAATCTGGATCAGGAACAGTGAGACCTGGAGAGACCCTTGAACTCACTTGTACAGTCACCGGTGGCTCTATCACAAGCAGCGTCTGGTGGATCTGGACACGCCAGGCCCCAGGGAAGGGGCTGGAGTGGATGGGAGGCTGGGGTGGAAGCTCAGTATATGCTCCAGCATTCAGCGGCCGAATCACTATCTCTGTGGATCCTTCAAATACCAAGTACTTCCTCCGTCTGAGCTCTGTGACTGCTGCAGATACTGCCATGTATTACTGTGCAAGAGGTACAGGGGCACAGTGGGACAGCAGAGGCAGGAACATGTACAAAAAGGAGAAGTGGGTTGTAAGACAGCCAGTGAGTGCAGACTGGCAATTGTGCCAAGGAGTGTGGAATGAACTTCCAGCATGTTCCCCAGTGCATACAATCAACTTTATGAGAAAATTCCCGGGTGGGCTTTTGGACGATCTGTAAGGTCATTCGCACTAGCAGCCCTAACTGCGTAGGACAGGACAAGACCATGTAGGGCTGCATCCTTGAGATTGATCCTGACCCCTCCACTCCCCCCTTGTGCAGCCCTGGTTCGCTTAAGCCTGGCCCAGGCCCAGGCTTAAAATGATATAGAAGCACAGGAGGGAACCTCCTACCTCCATGTGGGTCACCACACTGCCAGCTGTTGCTCCTGACTTGGTGGTAGCCATCTTTGTCAGAGAGCTGGGGGGAAGGAGTGGACATGCAACGCAGATCTCTCCCAATGCACCATGCTACTCTTGCAGTGCATTATGGGATATCTGGCAGCACTGACCAACTACCCTGCCCCAATTGCAGTTGGGCTTGTTGCTGTGCTACTGGTGTGAGTGTATGAGCAGTAGAACCCTGATCGGGCTTTGGTCATGTGGGAGCAGGGAAGTAGGTTCCTGCCTTCCCTCCAGCTCTGGGAACTTTGGGAACTTTGTTAAAAGGTGGTATAGAAAATATTGTTGATGATGATGATGATGATGATGATGATGATGATGATGGCTTATATACTGTGCAGGCTATCATTACACCCAACAACAGCACAGGAGGCTCTGTCCCAGTCAGTGTTCTCTGTAGCAGGGAATCCCAGATGTTGTTGCCTACATCTCCCATAATTGCCAAAAGCCATTGCAATTGGGGATTCTGGGAGATGTAGTCAAGAACACCTAAGAATCCCTGTTAGAGGGAAGAGTGGTCCCAGTGTCCTGCTGCCTTGGAGCAATTTCACTCAACTCCCAGCATTCCCATTGGTAGCTAAGTGGAGCTACTATACCACAACATAGGGCTTCCCAGGCCCTCAACAGGCATGCCAACATGGTTTCCAGACAGACCAAGGCAGCACGCACAACACCTGCTTCCACCTGCAAAGTATGTAAGCCAAAAATAATAGACTGAATAAAATGGGCCCATAATTATGAATGCTAATAAATGGGAAACAAACTGGCTATGAGCAGGCATAGGTGGACTAATGGCTAAATAATGTTTGAGATGGATTGGGCCAGGCTGGGTTGTTATGGATGACATGGAGCCACCACCTTGAAATGTATTTGGTATTTGTAGTACGAACAAGTGCTAGGTTTGGACAGGAGGGATTCAAGCCCAGCTAATGACCAGGAGCCAACTATCCTGATTCAGTTTTCGTCATGAACATAGACAAAGTAGTGACTTCCCTAATAGGCCTCAACATTTTTGAGGTATGGGATGTGATGTGCATTCAATAACCACTGCATCCTCAACATTCAACGTCATGTCACTGTCAACGTTCAATTTCAGTGTAGAAAAGACAGATGTAGATGGAACACAGGTGTGATGCAGTCGAAAGCAGCTTCATACGAATGCCAGTTGCTGGGGATCAACAGTGGAAGAGGACCATTGCCTCAATGTCTTTCTGATGGGCTTCCAACAGACATCATGCTGACCACCCTTGCAAATGGGAAGTTGGATTAGATGGACCTTTCGTCTGATGCAGCCAGGCTTTTCTGATCTTCACCTTCAGTCCAAGCAACCTAGACCCACAGCCTAATTACAGAATAGTAGAACAAGTTATATCCAGGTGGAGTCAATATTTACTGGAATATTGGACCACAAGAGATACAGTCCATTCCCTTTGCTTCCCCTCTTAGAATCCGATTTCCTTTCATTTCTTTATTAACCCATCCCATTCTATGCTGTGCTAGATTGTGCCTATATATTATATGTGGTATCCATGCAACAGCCTGCGTCTCAGATGAGAAGGAACTGAAGCTGGCATTAACAAACTCTGCAAGATGCATTTGGCTTTATTGCCTTCTCATGCTCCCTTTTCCGATGCTATGCAAATCTGTGCCCTGGCCCCAGTTCAAATAGTAGCCCCAGGGGGCTCACAGCTTCACTGCAGCTTTAGAAGGAAGGGGCTTCAGTCCTTAATTCTCATTATTCTCCTCCCATTCTAATGATAAAAATGGCATCTCTCTGTGTCCCCCTTTTCCTCCTGACTCTGCTCCCAGGTTGGTGTCTCCTAAACCACTCTTATTCAATTCCACTGGGAGCTTTTATTGATCTTAATGTCATTAGATTTACTTGCAGATCACATCTTTTGGATAAACTGGGAAGGGTGTGGCTGTGTAAGAAGAACCATTACAGGTGAACAAGGTTGACCGGGTGTTACCTGATTTCTTTTTTCCCTTCAGGAGTTTTATCCCAGCTCCAGTTAAAGGAATCTGGGCCAGGAACGGTGAGACCCGGAGAGACCCTCGAACTGACTTGTACGGTCACAGGTGGCTCCGTCACGAGCAGCAACTACTGGAACTGGATACGCCAAACTCCAGGGAAAGGGCTGGAATGGATGGGACGGTGGAGTGGAGGCACACGCTATTCACCAGCATTCAGTGGCCGAATCACCATCTCCGTGGATCCTTCCCAAACCAAGTATTTCCTGCGGCTGAGCTCAGTGACAGCTGCAGACACTGCCACTTATTATTGTGCAAGAAACACAGTGGGACAGACGAAGGAGGACCTTGTACAAAAAGGAGAAGTGGGTCATGACAATATAGTAATTAAGATTCCTCCCGCTGTTCTTTAAGGAAGGCACATGCATTGAAATCACTCAGCTATGCATAATGCTTTTTAAAGGAGATATTACAGTATGCCAAAAATCTCATCACCTGCCCTGCCCCACATTCTTTCAATCACCTCTCCATGGACAAAAGAGCTAGAAATTAGGGATGTGCATAAAACCGGTTCTCCCGGTTCGGTTCGGGTCCGAACCGGGTCCGGACCGGACCGGGGTGGTTCGGTTTTGGTTTTGCCAGACCACCCCCCGGTCCGGTTCGGTTTCGAACCGGTTCGGATCCGAACCGAACTGGTTCGGATCACAAAAAGTGGCTGGTTTTGAAGGGGACATTGTGTTCTACCTGCCACCCAAATTTCAAGTCGATTGGACCTTCCTCTGATTTTTTACAAATTTTTTTTTAAAAATTAATTCTTGCCCATAACTCACAATGTGGAGCCCTTAGGGGCAAAAAAGCTGGGGTGGGTGGTAGCCACCCATGGGTGTCCTCCACCCCAAAAATCCCAAGGCAATTGGTGGCTCCTAGTATTATTGGTGAATTTCTGAAGAAAATTTTTTTTTCCATTGGCTAGAATGGGGGTTCGGGGCTGCCCCAGACCCACCTCTGTGGGGTGGCAGCACCCCCAAAGTGGGTCCGGGGCCATGGCAAAAATGTCCTCAGTCCCTCCCAGCAATCCCCGTAGAGATAGGAGTGATGGTTCTGTTGTTTTTCTGAGGTATTCTGAGTGTTGATTCTATGATAGCTTATGAGATTTCCAATGAGACACCATGAATCCACTCTCAGTTGCTATCACAGAATCCACACTCACTCAGAACACCTCAGAAAAACAACAGAACCATCACTCCTATCTCTACGGGGATTGCTGGGAGGGACTGAGGGCATTTTTGCCATGGCCCCGGACCCACTTTGGCGGTGCTGCCACCCCACAGAGGCGGGTCTGGGGCAGCCCCGAACCCCCATTCTAGCCAATGGAAAAAAAATTTTTCTTCAGAAATTCACCAATAATACTAGGAGCAACCCAACAATTGCCACCCCATCTTTTTGGCGCCTCTCTCTGGGCGCCCTAACACGTAACACCTAGTCAGTCCATCTTAATGCCTACCTACTACCACCACTCCTATCCAAGCAAGTAAGAGGAGGACACTCAGAGAGACAACACCCACTCTCTGATCTAACAAAAAGGCCACTGCTGTGCTGCCTGCCAGCACAGCAGCAGCAGCGGAGCAGCACACTAAGCACAAGAGCAGCACACACAGAGAAGAAGCAGGAGGCGGAGCAGCAGACCTGCCGCTCTGCATGATGGGTGACGTGATGCCCAAAGAAACCACCGCCTCACTCAGTGCCTGCCACTGACTAGGCCCGACAGACAGAAGCCAGCCAACCTGCTCTGCTCTGCTCTGATGCTCCCCATGGATGATGCACACACACCCTACATCTGCATCCCAATGACCAGACCAGACCAGACCAAGTGCGCAGAGTCAGCACAGGCCAGCAGCCACCAGCCCAGCAACAACAACAGCTACTACTGCTACCACCACAACCAGTGTTGCCGCTACAATAACATTCCCAGTCCAGTCACGCGCGCCACAGCCTGAGCCTAGCACACAGCCAACAGCTGCTGCCAGCCAGTGCCTGGCAAGCCCAGCCAACATGAGGAGGAGAGAGCTAAGTAGACGGCGCACGCACATCACCAACCCATCACGACGGCGCAACTGCAAGGGGAGAGGGCACAATTACAGGCAGGAGGAGGAGGAGGAGGCAAGGCAATCCTAGCACAGATTTGAAAGTTTAAAATCCACCAGGACATCTTCTAGAATCTAGACTTCTGTTTTTTCTACCACCAGCTGTAGTGTCTAGTTAGTCAGTGTGCTGTGCAGCTGAGCTGAGCTGAGCTGAGCTGCATGTGAGGAAGGGTGATTGTAGCTAGTTCTTTAGTTTCAGCAGACTGAGCATTGAGCATGGGCAGTGGCCTTGGGAAGCAACACAATTACACGACACTCACCTGCTGCTGCTGGTTCTAGAAGTTGCCTCTTCTCGTCTTCACCTCTTCGTGTGTGTGTGTGTGTGTGTGTGTGTGTGTGTGTGTGTGTGTGCAGTGAGTGCATGCCTTTTGCCTTGCTGGAAAGAAATGCTTCTCTGGTCCACCACCACATATCTGCTCAAGGACACAGAGGCCCAAGGCAGAGGTGGTGGCACCAGTGTGAGTGCATGTGTGCTGGTGGTGTTTGCCACCACAGGTGTTTTGTGTGTGTATGTGTGCGCTGCTAGCTAGGAGGGGGGAGGGAGGCAGGGAGGGAGGCTGGGAGGCAGGGGGGAGGAAAGGGGAGGGGGAGAGGGATGTAGAGGGGATTGAAGGGGGGAGGGTCCGGCTCAGAGTTGGTCAGCCACATATTTGTGCACACACGTGCTCACGTGTGTGCTTCGGTGGGAGAGACCAGACTCTCATCATCTGCCAGACCGGGGTTGGGGGCAGGTGAGGCGGTGGTGGGCTGGAAGGGAGGGAGGATGGAAGGTGGTGAAGAGGAAGGGGAGAGGATGAGAGGGGAAGGATGGAGGGAGGCATGGGGGGGAGGAAAAAAAACATGTAGACAGACACACACCACACTACACACAGAAAGCATCCACACACAGAGACAGTGCTAGGCATCCATTCACACAGACAGACAGACAGACAGACACACAACAGGAAGAGACAGACTGAGCCTGCACCACACACACACACACAGACCCAATTCCCCCCCTGCACAGTTATCAATCAATATGTTGTGTTGGCAGCCAGTTCATTGCTATTCTGATGGTTTTGGGTTTTTTGCCATCAGCCAACATCAACAGTGACCACAATCAAGATGAACATAAGATGATAATAATTCATTCGTTTCATTTCAAAAAATCACCCAATCATTTTCTCCATGTAAACCAAGCCCCCCACACATGATTTCTGGTGACATTTTCAATAAAATCAATTCATTTGGCATTCATCATTTTGTTCTCCCTTTGTCACCTTTTTTTCTTTCTTTTGCATAATTTTGAGGCTTGATTTTGACATGGGGTTTTTAAAGAAAAAATTATTTACATGTTTATTTACATACAGTATTTACATATCTACACTGCATTTTTGAACGTATACCCGCCGCTGCCGCTAAGTCTAGTACTCCGTGGGCTGTGCTACTTTGGGGGGGTGTGCCGTGCCCACGCCAGGTCCCCAAATGCTGACAGGTGGATAGATAAAGGGCCTGTGCTGGTCAGCATTGGGTTTCTTTTTAGGTGGGCATGGGCATTGTAAACATCTGGCCAGTCGCAGCACTACAACTACTACTACAACTGCATCTCTGTGTGGGCACACTACACGCTGCGACTGGCTGGCACGGCTCAGCATCTGTCACGTCAGCTCAGCTAGAGGTGGAAGGGGGGAGGGTAGGGATAAGCAGAGGTCGAGCCAGGCAGGTGACCAACCATGGGGCAACCCACGGTAATCACTCGCCCGTCTCAAACTGCAGCTTGGGGTAGCCCAACAGGGGGAGGTTCACCTTAAGGAAGACCAGCTGCTCCACCAGACCAGGGTCCAAGCGGGAGCGAGAGGGTGTCACCACGTCCCCGGCACGTGAAAACACCCGCTCGCTCTGGACACTGGTTGGGGGGCAGGAGAGGAGGCGCACAGCCACCACCGCCAGGTCCGGCCAGACTTGGCGGCGGCTCGCCCAGAACTGTGCGCAGTCCACGCCGTCTCCCTCCACAGGCTCCTCCAAGTACTGCGCAACGCATTGCTCAGCACTGGAGGGGGGCCTGGCAGGTCGAGCCTCCCGCATACCAGGCATGGCGCCATAGCAGAACCGCTGAAACCACTGGGCGGATCTCGAGTCGGTAGCAAATGGCTGCTGCGATGGCGCCGCCTGGGATGCCGCGCTGCTGGACTGGGAAGAGGGGGGGAAGGGGAAGCTGACGCCGGCTGGCTGCCCATGCTGCTGCTGGGTGCGGGTTGGGCCGCGAGGGCTGCCCCCGCACCACTACCAACACCCTGGTCTCTGCGGGCCCTAGCGGCCTCCTCCTCCCTAACCTTCTCGACCAGGATGCCCTTCCACCTGGGCAAGTCGTCGGCACTCACGGCATTGCCCTTGAGGGCTGGGTGACAGAGACAAGCGAGGACATACTCCTCCCTGTCTCCCAGCACATCAACGAGCCGCTTGTCAACCCCAGACCTCAGCCTCCCAGCCAGAGCACGACCCTCTGGCGTGGTCAGAGAGATATGGAGTCCACCCATCAGCTTATCGAGACCAACAGCTGTGGGCAGCGCCTGGCTCAAGGGAGTGGTGTCGCCACACAAGCCCTTCGTGGCAAGCTGGAAGGGCTCGAGTGCCGACACCGCCTCGGACATCTGCTTCCACTCTGCGTTCGAGAAGTCGCAGACATCCAAGGACTCGTCCCTCGCCAGGGCGACAAGGGCTCTCTCCTGCTCCAACAGGCGCTGGAACAGGAGGAAGGTGGAGTTCCACCGCGTCTCCACATCCGTAGGGATGAGATGGCGAGGAAGGCCAAGGTCATCCTGCTTCTGGCGAAGCAGTCTCCTGGACTTCTCGCTGCGGTGGAAGTGGGCGGCCAGCTTGCGGGACTTATCCACAAGCGTGGCCGTGGCAGCAACAGCACCTGCGATGGGGCGGGCCCCCTTCTCCTGGGACGCCCTCAGCTCCTTAAGGCCAAGGGCGTCCCTGACGGTCAGATGGAGCGTGTGTGCCATACACCGTATGTTCACACAGTCCATGACTGTCTCGACAGCGGCGGTAACGTTGGCTCCATTGTCGGTGACAATGAAGCCGCGGGAGAGGTGTGGACACCCGCCAATCCACTCCTCTATCTGGCAGTCGAGTACGGCCGCCACCTCCTCCGCGGTGTGCCTCGTGTCCATCGTCTCCACGTGCAGGACGGCCCACCTGTGCCGTAGTGCATCAGGAGCCGCGCCGGACCCGGAAGCATCGCCCGCGGAGGTCCCCTCACTCTCCGGTCCCCACCAGTGGGCAGTGAGGGCCAGGAAAGAAGCGTGCATCCCACTGACACTGGTCCAGAGGTCAGTCGTGAAATGCACGCTTGTCCCGGCCGGAGCTGCACGCAGCTCGGCCGACACGAGCTCCCTGCACCGGCGGTACAGGGAGGGGACCACGTTCCGGCTGAACGTCGTCCTTGAGGGGATGACGTATTCGGGAGCCAGGTATTGGAGAATACGGCGGAAGCCGTTGTTCTCGACCACCTGAAACGGCTGGTCATCGGTGGAAATCATCTCCCCTATGAGGCGGGTGAGGTGATGATGGTCCACGCGAACAATACGCTGGCTGCCCGAGGACTGCGTCCACCGCTGGACGGGCAGTGTAGCCTGCCTGCTGGCTGGCACACTGCCGCTGCCCGCCCTAGTGGCAGATGCACAAGGCGCACTAGCGCTGCCAGCCTGTCCCCTGAGACCTGGGTGGTGACGCTCTAGGTGTCTCCACATAGGCGTCGTACCCAGGTGCGCAGGGTCCCTTCCACGGCTGACAAGCATCCTGCAGTGGACACAGCGGGCGTGGAATGGGTCATCTTGAGGGACCTCAAAATGCACCCATGCACCACTGCCCTTGGCCTCCTGCGCCCTGGGCGCCGTCCTAGGCCGTTTCTCGCAGGGTGGCTGCAGTCCTGGGGGGGGCGGCCGCCGCTGCCTGCCCACTGCTGCCACCCAACCCGCCCCTTCCGCCCTCCACAGCGGAGGAAGGGCCCGGCTCAACTGGCAGCGGAGAGGCAGGCCTCTCCTCCACCACCTCGCCAGACCGCTCCCCACCAGAGTGTCGGGCTTCACGAGGGGGGGCCCCACTGAGCGGCGAAAGGATAGGGGGAAGGGGCCCCAGAGGGAGGGAGAACCTGGCTGCATCGCTGCCAGCCGCACGGTCCTCACCGCCCTCTACCTGCTCTTCCAACTCCACAGTCTCCTCCACCTCAACAACTGGCGGTAGCTCAGCAGCACCTGGTGCCGCCGGCGAGGAGGGACCCGCCACAGCCCTAACAGTGCCTCTGCCTCTGCCGCGATTGGCGGCAGCAGGCGTGGGGAACTGAATCCTGCGCACCAAAGATGGGGCCGGAGCAAAGAATTCTCCAATGGGGAGAACTGGGGTGTCCTCAGGCTCCCCGCGTCCTCTCCCTCCCCGTGCCGCAGGCGCACCCCGCACCTGGCCTCTCCCACCTCTGCCTGCCAGCCTTGAGCGAGCCCTGCCCGCCACACGGCGCTAAGACATGCTGCTAGGTCAGAAGGAGGGAGACTTTAGGAGGAAGGCCAGACAGGGTCAAAAAAATAATTTGGAGGGGCTTAGGGGCCAAAAAAAAGGCAGCTGATTTGGAGGCGGCGGGGGGGAAGTTTGTTTTCAAAAAAGGAAGCCAATTGGGGGGAAAGGAAGACTTTTTGATATGGGGGGGGAAGCCAATCGAAGTGAGGGGGAGGGTGTCCTTTTTGAATTTGGGAGTCAACCACCAAGCCAATTGGGGAGAGGGTTTTTTTTTTGGGGAGCCAATTGGGGAGAGGGTCTGGGAGGGTTTTTTTTTTGAAAAATAGGGGGTTAAAGGGTGGAACCCCGGTGTGGGAGGGTGGCACGGGCAGTTGGGTGGAGTAGTTGTGGTGTGGGTGGCAAGTTTTTAGCTTTTGGGGGGGGAGTGGATGGGGGGAGGGCACAGCACCTACCGGGGGTGGGGGAGGGATGCAGTCAACGCTTGGGAACCTGCAGATCAAAGGAGGAAACCCTTATTTAGTGAACTGGAACACAAAGTGTGGGTTCTGGGGGGTGGTTCTCAAGTAATGCTCCTGTGGGGGGAGCATCAAACTCAATGCAGCCTATTTAGTGACTCTAAATTGCACACAACCAAAACCAGAACCCAGTCACACCAACACAGAGGTTGAACCCACCCACTCTGTGACTCTGCCTGCCCAATGCCATGGCAAGCAAGCAGCAGCAAACACTTGATGGCAGCCTCATGGATTGAACATCATGATCATCATCATACGTGTGTATTGGCCCAGCATGTAGTGGCAGCATCAGAGCCCAGCCAGGACCCCACTCAGACTGCCCCAGAGGCAAGGAAGCACTCTGGCATGGCATGGGCCCAGCATGTAGTGGCAGCATCGCATCAGAACCCTGGACCCCACTCAGACTGCCCCAGAGGCAAGGAAGCACTCTGGAAGGCACCTGTTCAAAAACCACCTGCAAGACGCATGCAATGCAACGCAACACACAGCAGCAATTTCTTTACTGGGCATGGGCATGAAGACACAAGTTTTACAACAGTATATCTCCTCTCCAAGGTTCCCTCCCTCCTCCCCACACCCAAATGCATTTCAGAATAGGGGTGTCCCTATTTAAAACCGCCAGCTAGGGAGAGAAAGGGGCAACAAAAGGTGCACAATCGCACACACACTAACCCCTCTTCTTCCGGTCCTTCTCCTGCCGCTCACTGCTGGTCACGGATTCGCCGCCGCCAGCCAGCCACCCTGGGCTGAGACACAGCAGGGCGGCCGCACGAGGCACACAGGCAACCGGGGTAGTTCAACAACGATGGAGGGGCAGAAGTGAGGAGACAACACTATTTGTGTCGCTCAACTCACCCCCAAGCAGAGACAAAATCAACCAAAAACTATAAAAAGAAAAAAAAAACCGATGGCAGCCGCCAGGTGGGTAGGCTACTGTGTGTGGCTGCAGCTGTGGGAGAGGAGGTGGAAAGTGAAGGGGAGCAGAGAGAGAAAAGACTAAGAGAGAGAGAAAAGAGAGGGGGGGCAGGGACAAAGAGAAAGAGAGGAGAGAGAGAGAAAAGAAAGAGAGAGAGAGGAGAAAGAGAGATGATAGAGAGAAAGAGGAGAGAGGAGAAGCGCAGCGCAGCAGGGAGGGGGGATTCAGGTGTGGGGGGAGGACACAGCAGTAGCAGCGGTCCAAAGAGGTGGGGGGAGCAGAGAGGGTGTGTGTGGTTGGGGGCTAGTGTGTGGCAGGGGGCCTGGGGTAAGTGGAGAGAGTCGGGGGCAAGGAGTAAAAGAGGTGGGGTGGGGGGAGCAGAGAGGGTGTGTGTGGTTGGGGCTAGTGTGTGGCAGGGGGCCTGGGGTAAGTGGAGAGAGTCGGGGGCAAGGAGTAAAAGAGGTGGGGTGGGGGGAGCAGAGAGGGTGTGTGTGGTTGGGGCTAGTGTGTGGCAGGGGGCCTGGGGTAAGTGGAGAGAGTCAGGGGCAAGGAGGAAAAGAGGTGGGGTGGGGGGAGCAGAGAGGGTGTGTGTGGTTGGGGGCTAGTGTGTGGCAGGGGGCCTGGGGTAAGTGGAGAGAGTCGGGGGCAAGGAGTAAAAGAGGTGGGGTGGGGGGAGCAGAGAGGGTGTGTGTGGTTGGGGGCTAGTGTGTGGCAGGGGGCCTGGGGTAAGTGGAGAGAGTCGGGGGCAAGGAGTAAAAGAGGTGGGGTGGGGGGAGCAGAGAGGGTGTGTGTGGTTGGGGCTAGTGTGTGGCAGGGGGCCTGGGGTAAGTGGAGAGAGTCGGGGGCAAGGAGTAAAAGAGGTGGGGTGGGGGGAGCAGAGAGGGTGTGTGTGGTTGGGGCTAGTGTGTGGCAGGGGGCCTGGGGTAAGTGGAGAGAGTCAGGGGCAAGGAGGAAAAGAGGTGGGGTGGGGGGAGCAGAGAGGGTGTGTGTGGTTGGGGGCTAGTGTGTGGCAGGGGGCCTGGGGTAAGTGGAGAGAGTCGGGGGCAAGGAGGAAAAGAGGTGGGGTGGGGGAAGCAGAGAGGGTGTGTTTGGTTGGGGGCTAGTGTGTGGCAGGGGGCCTGGGGTAAGTGGAGAGAGTCGGGGGCAAGGAGGAAAAGAGGTGGGGTGGGGGGAGCAGAGAGGGTGTGTGTGGTTGGGGGCTAGTGTGTGGCAGGGGGCCTGGGGTAAGTGGAGAGAGTCGGGGGCAAGGAGGAAAAGAGGTGGGGTGGGGGGAGCAGAGAGGGTGTGTGTGGTTGGGGGCTAGTGTGTGGCAGGGGGCCTGGGGTAAGTGGAGAGAGTCGGGGGCAAGGAGGAAAAGAGGTGGGGTGGGGGGAGCAGAGAGGGTGTGTTTGGTTGGGGGCTAGTGTGTGGCAGGGGGCCTGGGGTAAGTGGAGAGAGTCGGGGGCAAGGAGTAAAAGAGGTGGGGTGGGGGGAGCAGAGAGGGTGTGTGTGGTTGGGGGCTAGTGTGTGGCAGGGGGCCTGGGGTAAGTGGAGAGAGTCGGGGGCAAGGAGGAAAAGAGGTTGGGTGGGGGGAGCAGAGAGGGTGTGTGTGGTTGGGGGCTAGTGTGTGGCAGGGGGCCTGGGGTAAGTGGAGAGAGTCGGGGGCAAGGAGGAAAAGAGGTGGGGTGGGGGGAGCAGAGAGGGTGTGTGTGGTTGGGGGCTAGTGTGTGGCAGAGGGGTGTTGGGGGGAAGGGGAGGGGGCAACAACAAACAGCAAAGGAGAAACTGGAACAACTCGGGCAGCAGCAGCGATTAGGCTGGATGGGGTGGTTGGGGGAGGAGCTGGGCCTGGGCTAGGGTAGGGTCTGGGAGGAGGGAGGGTGGGGGGGGCAGGCAGGGGGGGGAGGAGGAGGAGGAGGGTAGCAAAATATATAAAGCAATATATATCAAGAGAACACAAGCCAGAAGTTTAAAAAAAAAAATTTAAAGAAAGACTATAACCAGCAGAAAAAACTTGGGGGTGGGGGTGTGGGGAGGGGGAACCAAACACAGACTCTGAGGGGGGCCACTAAGTGAACAGAGACAATGAAACCACAATTGCTGCAAATTAATAATAGCAAATGAATAAGTGGAACCAAGCAAAGAAAACTGGACTCGGTTTGGCAGCAGCAAACTTGGGAGAAGGCTGGATGGGGTGGGGTTTGGGTGGGGTGTGGTTGGACTTGGAGGGGCAAGTTTGGAGCAGGGAACCAAAACTGATTATATGGGACAACAAGAAACAACAACAGAATCCTCTGGGGGTGGGGGGGAGGGATTCAGGGAACCAACTCGCAGGGCAGCAGCAGTCAGCAGAAACAAACAAAATGGTACAATTTAAGCAAAACCAGCAAGCAATATATAACTGAAACCAATGGAATGCAATGTGAAAATCAAAAAGTTGGACAACAACAAGGCAGGACAAAGAGCAATAATTAATGGAAGAAGATTTAAAGCAATGAGGATGCAGTGGGTGGGAGTGGGGGAGGGGGAGGGTAGGCCCAAAGGATGAGAAGGGAAAGGGGGGGAGGGGGGGGAGAAAAGCAGACAGACAAGGAACAGGGAAAATTGGGGGAAATTAAGAAGAAAGTAAAGTGAAGTAACACACAGTATACAGACAAGAGACAGACAGAGAGAGGAGACACACAGAGAGTCACAAAGGGCAGGTGGACAAAGGATTAGACAGAGCACACACAGAGAGACACAGGACACAGTCAGGACTCACAGAGACACCAGAGCAGCCAGCAAAGGGCAAGCAGGTCTCAGAGATGATCCCACAACTGCAGCCAAGAGAAGTTTCCAGAGAAGAGGCTTGGGTTTATATAGGTTTGAAATTCCCTCCTTTGGGAGCCCCCACCTTTGCACTCCCCCCACGGCCAACAGGGTGCCAGCTCTCAACAGTGCAACAGCCAAGCAGCCTACCAGACCAAAGGACTCATTCTGGCCAATCAAGGATCAATAGCGCAGCCAATACAATGCCTGGAAATAGCATCACAAAATGGATGCAAGGAGGAGCAAAAGTTTCGGGAAGGAGACACAAAATGGAGGACAGACTTGGAACTTTAAAGAGACACTCCAGAGACTCAATTTCATTCCCGAACCGGTTCGGGAAACCTGAGCCGGTTCGGTACCGAACCGGCTCGAATTCGGTCCGGCTCGGTCCCGGAAGGGCCCGATTCGGTCCGGGATCGAGCCGCCGGATCCGGACCGGTTCGGACGAACCGGTCCGGATCCGAACCGAACCGCACATCCCTACTAGAAATGTGCATTTTTAAGAAAAGGAAAGGGAGGGAGGGAGGAATTCAAAGCAATCACCCTCAGATGGAGCATAGTAGTCATAGGGCCAGTGCAGTGTGCAGGAGAGATGTGTCAAATCCTGTTGATTGTTCTAGAATCAACAGTAGGAAAAGGAAGGAATGGATGAGGGAGGACAGCACTAGTGTATTGGTTAGAGGGGTGCACTGGAATCAGGGAGATCTGGGTTCAAATCCACACCCAGCCATGACGCTGACCTTGGACCAGTGGCCCTCTCCTCAAGCTACTTCACAAGGTTGTTGTGAAGATAAAATGAAGAGAATAGGGCATGTATGCCACTCTGAGCTGGCTGGGGGAAGACAACGAAACAAAAGAAGGGGTAACTGACTTCCTGTCCTGGGCAAAGAGCTTCCCTCCAAACAGATGGAGAGAGCCACTGGAGTTAATAACTGGTTGGAAAGGTGGTGTTTTTCCTCCCCCATGCCCAGCACCAATTAGTCCATGCAGGAATCAATGCTGGAGGTGAACAACGCATGAGAAATGATATTAGCAAACAGATCCATTCCTGCATATAGAAGGGAAGGACCCAAGCTTAGTGGAAGAGCATCTGCTTTGCATGCAAATGGCCCCAGTTTCAATTCGTACAGCATCTCCAGCTAGAGCTCAGCCAATAAAATCAAGCAATACAAGTCACACAAAATGGAGGACAACATCTAAAATGGCCTCTAGAACGTTCGAACCGGCTCAAACTGAACCTGTCTCTATCGGTTCCAACTCAAACCGGCATTGCCAATGCAATGCCCAGTTTGGGCTGAGTTCGAATCTGTTTGCACATCCGTATAAAGAGATGATAACCATTAACATCCCATTCCTTCTCCCAAGCATACCTGGGCTCCAAGGGAGGAATATAACAAGTAATACAAAACCTGGAATGTGTTGCTTAATAATTGGTTATTGCTGTGGCAATACACCATTTAAAAGAAGGGTGATTATATAATCAATTCAGTTCTGGATATAACCACTTATGCATCATGTATGTATATGATTCATACATATACTACTGTGCTATTTAGATGTAGCTTTTTGCCTGGAAAATTTCCCCACATAAACTCTTCGGTATCCTGGGTCCTGGGGCAGAGAAATGTTGATGTCAAACTGTTGCTCCTATGCTCCATCAGGTGCATGGAGGGCAAATTGGAAACGAGCACACTTGGTGACATTGCCCAACATCATTTCTGTTTACAGGGCACATCTGTCAAGGCATCAGCCTCAAGTTCCAGTTTCCTGGCTTTGTGGCACTTGAGCCAGACTGAAATTGCCTGAACTCTGGTCTTAAATGGGTAGGCTTTTTGACTATTGAACAGGATGATGAGATTCTTCAGAGAATTCACTTCTTGACAGCTATATTGCTTTTAAAGTATTGTTAAGAGGAGTGGAAATCCAGGGGGGAGGGTGGTTTATATTGGAGACAAAGGGTGTTGGCACCCACCATAAAATGTATCCTGCTATTCTTCACATGTCCTACAGGTGAAACTGTTGGCTCTTCACAAGACTAGAGTCCTTTTGTGAGGGTGGAAATGATCACATCAGTTGCATCTGTGGTGCATAGGACATTTCCTGAAACTCAGACCATTGGCCCATCTAGATTAGTATTACCTGCATTGACCGGCAACAGCTCTTCGGAGGTTCCGACAGGAGTCCTTCACAGCCCTACCCGGAGATACCAGAGATTGAACCGGAGACTTTCTGCAAGCCAAGCAGATGCTCTACCACTGAGCTACACACCCTGCCAGTGTCATGTAGACACATTTCCTGAGACCAGTCCTTGGAACTTAATTCTCCTGTTCGAAAAGGCGGCAGCCCAGATGCACACAACCTTCAAGTGATCTTCAATGCACACTATGCACAAGAAGGTGGTTTTCTCAGTGGTGGGAGGGCCCTCTGAGAGAGACAGAGACCTCTCCTAAGAGGCCTAGGAGGAAAGCACTGGGAAGGGCTTCACTTCCCAGCAGGGGCCGAACTATAATAGAGCGGATGGGTTCAAAGAACCCAGGACACCCAGCTCCTGGGAGCCACCTTCCCCAGCTCCAGCATCTCCTGTACTCAGTCCCCAGCTCACATTTGTTTTCTGGGTCCATCTATTTTCCTGTCTTACCCACACTGGAAAGAGCAAAATTGGGGGGGAAACATGCACCCAGCCAGCAAACACAGGGAATGAGCTCCAGAGGGAGTGTGTGGGCCCTCTGGGGTTCTTGCCATTCACCCTTGTGTCTGACATGACATCATATGCAAAGGGGTGTTCCTGGTGTGCACGCTGAATATACCCAGAAAAACCATAGGGGCAGGGGCAAACACTCCGGTGCTTCCTGGCACTCAATGTAGACCTTCCAAGATGGTGCAAGGGATCTAGCAGGCTTCTTTTCCCTTCAAGGAGCACCCCCACTGGTTCATATATAACTGTCTTTCTAATTTTACATAAAGTAGCGGGAGGCAGAGTGTGGTAATTGGATCAGGAGGGTGGTGCTGGAGAGAAAGGAGTAACCCTTTCTCCTGTGCCATTTCTGTGATACAAAGTTGCTCCATTAGAGAAAATGTACATGTTTGCTGACCGAGATGGGGGAGGATAGCAATGTAAGAAGCTGCCTTATACAAAGTTAGACCATTGGTCCGTCTAGCTCAGTGTTTTCTGCAGTGCCATGGTCATGGTGCAGCTCTGCAAGGTTTCACGCAGGAGTCTTTCCCAACCCTACCTGGAGAGGCTGCACAGGATTGAACCTGGGACCTTCTGCATGCAAAGCAGATACCCTACCACTGAGGTAGGGCCCTATCCTGAGCCACCCTGTAGAGCATCAGGAACACTTGGGTCAGCTAATCTGGAACAACACTTATGTTAACATCCTGATGGCAACCCAGTAATCTGGACTGAGTGAGTTGGCGTGGGTGGTAAAAAGGTCTGGATGACCACGAGACCTTTGGGTGCCATCCATGGTTCTGTGACAATATCAGCAGCTTGATAGTCCTCCTATGAGACATTTCCATCTTCTCAATATTTGCTTAGGGCTGCTACACACATTACATTGTTAAAGAAGTTTTGTGTCCGTTTTTGTGAGCTGCCTTCAGATGCTTGGATTAGGTAGAACACAAACGAGACCTAAGAGTCCTAGTCCAACACTCTAACCACCACACCACACTGGCTTTCAGTATATCTATGTTATATTATATGTATATGAACCGATTCCACACAGATACATGCAAGAAACTCCATTACAAGAGCAGAACTAATGCCAACAGTCTCTGAATGATGCTTCTCACTTTATAAGGTTTGTGGAAAGAGCAAAGCCTTTTCTGGTTCCATTATGCAAATTCTCTCACTGGGCTCCCACTCAAATATTAGCCCACAGGGACTTCTCAGCTTCATTGTGGCTTAGGGGAGAAGCGGAGCTGGTGACTCCAGTTTTTATTCTCATAAATTTCCTAGAATACGAGGAAAATGAAATCTCTCCCCCTTCCTCTTTTCCTCCTGGCATTGCTACCAGGTGGGTATCACACAATCTAAATGTATTTCACAAAATGAAGGGGGGAAAGATCTGAGATGAACTAATCCCATTCCCTCCCTGGTACCAAACAGATCTACAGTTCATGGGTTTTGGATAAAGAGGGGAAAGGGTGTGTCTTTCCAAAAGGAAGGATTTCTGTTATGGCTGCACTGTCTTACTCTGGTTTTTCTTGCATCTCCTCTTCTTGCAGGGACTTTATCCCAGCTCCAGTTAAAGGAGTCAGGGCCAGGAGTGAAAAACCCGGGAGAGACCCTTGAGTTGACTTGTACAGTTACCGGTGGCTCTATCACAAGTAGCTACTATTGGAGCTGGGTACGCCAGACTCCAGGGAAAGGGCTGGAATGGATGGGAATGTGGACTGGAAGCACCTACTATGCTCCAGCATTCAGCGGCCGAATCACTATCTCTGTGGATCCTTCAAATACCAAGTACTTCCTCCGTCTGAGCTCTGTGACTGCTGCAGATACCGCCACGTATTACTGTGCAAGAGGCACAGTGGGACAGCTGAGGCAGGAAGATGTACAAAAAGGGGAAGTTAGTTGCCAGAGAGTGCAGACTAACAATGGTGCCAAGGAGTGTGGAATGAACTTCTAGCATGTTCTCCAGTGCGTACAGTCAAATTCCTGTGAAAACTAACTGGGTGGGTGCCGCTTTTGGCCAATCTGTAAGTTCATTCCCACAAGCAGCCCTACCTAGGGAGGACAGGGCAAGTATCTAATAGATATTTAAGAATCTTATAATATCAATAGTAAGAGAATATAGGCATAAGTGAGGAATAAGCATACAGTATACAATTTCCCAATGGGTAATAACACAAACATCAGAATGTTAGACAAATACCTGCACAATGTAAAGTAACCCAATTATTGATGGCACAGTTATGAGAATGCTGCAATTTATTGTGGGTATAAAATGTTTCCCCCAAAGAGCTAATGATAATGACTGGACAAGGTCAGAACTCCTGTATGGGGCCATTACCTTGAAATATAATGTTTTTAGTGTTACAAACAATTGTGTTCAGCATGGTCCAGATATGATTAAAAGAGGCTCTTGCAATCAGCAGGTGAAATTATCTCTTTCCATTCAGCATATCCACAGCTCAGGATGAGACCCACTGATTCCTTAGAATAGTTCAAATGAATGATTTAATGCTTTGCAATGGATGATCTTCTTGGTTGTGACATGGGTGACATCGCTGCACAGAAATGGAGATCACTAGATGGACCCACAGTTCTCCTCCCACCCATGTTCTCCTGTCCACATTTTGTCGAAATGGAGAACGTCCTTTCTTCCGTCAGCGAGACTGAAGATGGGAGGGGGAATTGGCTGTGTGGACTTCCTTCTTATTTGAAGGATAGCCCACACAGTCAATCACAGTGGGAAAGAGGGAGGGGCTTCCTCCCTCAACTCCAGTTCAACCAAATGTAGCCTCAGTGCTGCATTTGGATGTACCAGAGGCTCCCTTGCCTGGAAGCTCAGTTTTGAGCAGCAAAACTTGCTGCAAACTGAAAGTTCAAATTGGAGTCTCCGGAGTGAAACCTTGGATCACATAAGGATGGGACCGGAATTCCACGTGTTTAGACATAGCAGAAGGGAAACCTATGGCCCCTGCAAATCAGATGATCTTCTTTCTCCCTGAGACTGGGACATCCAATCTTTACTGGAGTGCACCATAAAACCTCCTTTCTGATGAGTCAGGATAAGCATGATGGAAGGGGCTAGAAGAGGGGCCCCTCCCCACAACTCACCCTGCAACCTAAGGATGTAAACAACAAAGGGTCATATCACAAGAGAATTCCTCTCACAATTCAGATGCTTCCTAAGGCAGTACAGGACCAGGACAATGTGGAGAATCCTTGCTGGTGTCAGCAGGCACTCCATCCTCCCCATCTTGATGTGGGCCATAGAGCAAGGGGACGTGTGGGTGCATGGAGGGGAAGTTGGAGGGGAGCACAATTGGTGACAATACACAACGTCATTTCTGATCATGTCAGGGAATGTGTGGTTGCATGGAGGGCAAAATGGAAGCAAGCGCAAATGGTGACATTGTGCAATGTCATTTCTGATCATGTCACATATCTGTTAAGGGATCAGACTCAGGTTCCAAATTCCTGGCTTTGTGGAGCTTAAGCCAAACTGAAATAGTCTGCACTCTGGTCTTAAACTGGCAGATTTTGAATTCACTTCTTGACAGCTATATGGTTTTAATGTATTGTTAAGAGGAGGGGAAATCCAGCCAGGAGGGTGGTTCATATTGGAGACAAAGGCTGTTGGCATCCACCATAAAAATATATCCTTCTATACTTCACATGTCCTATAGATGACACTGTTGGCTCTTCACAAGACTAGAGTCCTTTTGTGAGGGGCGAAATGATCACATCAGCTGCATCTGTGGTGCATAGGAAGTTTTCTGAAAGTCAGACCATTGGCCCATCTAGATCAGTATTACCTGCATGGACCAGCAACACCTCTCTAGAGGCTCAGGCAGGAGTCCTTCCCAGCCCTATGCAGAGATACCAGGAATTGAAATAGGGACCTTCTGGAATTTAATTATCCTGATGCAAAAGGCGGCAGCCCAGATGCACAAAACCTTCAAGTTATCTTCAATATCCTTACCCACTATGCACATCACCGCTCTGGGCTCCTTGGAGGAAGAGCGGGATATAAAATGTAAAATAAATAAAAATAAAAATTTAAAAATAAAAAATGACAGTGCTTTTCTCAGTGTGGGGAGGGAGCTCTAAGGGAACCAGAGACCACTCCAGAGAGCTCCAGGAGGAAAGAACTAGAAAAGGCTACACTTTTCAGCAGGGGCAGAACTATAATAGAGCTGACCAGGGTCAAAGAACCCAGGCCACCCAGCTTCTGGGAGCCACATGCTTCAGCTCCACCACCCCCAGTACTTAATTCTGAGCTGGCATTTGCCAACTGGGTGATTTTCCTTTCTCTCTCTCTCTGGAAGGAGAGGAAGGGGGGAATTGCACCCAGCCAGCAAACTCTGACTGGGAATGAGCTCCAGAGGAAGTGTGTGGGCCCTCCAGGGCTCTTGCCATGCACCCTTGCGCATGGCATCACATGCAAAGGGCTGTTACTGGTATAGTTACTGGTGTTACTGGTGTACGCAGAAAAACCACGGGGGGGGTAACCAGGGGGTTACCTTCCAAGATGGTGCATGGGATCAAGAGGGCTCCATTTCCCTTCAAGAAGCATCCCCCACAGGTGCTGGGCAGAGGACAGTAGTGTACCATGAGAAGTATTGTATTGGGTAGAATACAAATGAGACCTAAGAGTACTAGTCCAACACTCTAACTATGACACCACACTGGCTCTCAGTATATCTATGTTATATTATATGTATATGAACTGATTCCACACAGATACATGCCAAAAAAACCCCATTACAAGAGCAGAACTGATGCCAACAGTCTCTGAATGATGCTTCTCACTTTATAAGGTGAGAGAGAGAGAGAGCACAAACAATTGTGTATGTTCAGACTGCTCCAGAAATGATTGAAAGCAACTCTTGCAATAAGCAGGACTGGTTCTTATAGACATGAGATAAGAACATGCGTAGGACGTTTTTCACAAGTGGCTTTTACCTCGCGTCTCCTCTGGAATGGAGGTGCACGTTCACAGATTGGCCAAATTTATACATATGACATATATGACACATACATATGACACATACATATGGCACATATGACATCTCACTATTATCTAATACATCAACTTGGATTCCAGTTCCCCATCATTTTATTTATTTATTATTAATTCAATTTCTATACCGCCCTTCCAAAAATGGCTCAGGGCGGTTTACACAGAGAAATAACAAATAAATAAGATGGATCCCTGTCCCCAAAGGGCTCACAATCTAGAAAGAAACACAAGATAGACACCAGCAACAGTCACTGGAGGTACTGTGCTGGGGGTGGAGAGGGCCAGTTACTCTCCCCCGCTAAATAAAGCAAATGCCATGTTAAAAGGTGCCTCCTTGCCAAGTTAGCAGGGGAGCATATCTCCTCCTCTCATTTTGTTCTAACCCAATGACAACTGAATAACATATCTACGCATTGATACAAACATTAAAATTAAAGATATAAAACTTATAACCTTGTCTACCAAAAAAAAATCCAAATCTTGGATGTGGCATTAAACCATGAACTGAACTATAACGTATAAATGGTTTCCACACTGAAACACATTTATCTTCTGATTTGTTCTTTATATATGAAGTAATCTTAGCCATTGATGCATATTCCCAAAGTTTAAGTTGCCACTCTTCCAATGATGTAATTGAATTAACTTTCCAATATATAGCATAGAGAATTCTAGCAGCAGTTATCATATATAAAGAGAGTTCAGTATATATTACAGGTATATAAAGTTTTGTGCTATTTAACAAAAAAAAAAAATCTGATAACAAAGGATAGTCAATATTCCTGATCCTTAGAGTAATATATAAGCAGGATTTTAAAAAATCCAAATCTGTGTCTTTTTTTGAGGCAACTTCAAACTCACAGTATAGCTTCACAGTAAATCTGCTGTCCGGGAAAGCTCCAGTTGAACATTTGCCCATTTGCCCAAAATGCACAATTGGTTCCATGCAGAATTTTCACTTGCCAAATACCAAACACTCTGTCCCAATATACAATAAAATGCTTGTCTGTATTAAGGGATCCTCAAATTTCAAACCATGTGTGAAGACAATGGAGCATTTTTGTTGATTCCCAATTCCAAATGCACTTACTGGGATGTGCATGGAGGCTGTCCTCTCTCTCTCTTAGGTCATGGCCCTATCCAACCGAAGCACAGCACCCCTCCAGTTGCGGATCCCGATGTCTATCGTATGTCTCTTTTTAGACTGTGAGCCCTTTGGGGACAGGGATCCATCTTTATGTATGTATTTTTATTTCTAAAATGCTTTGCGAACTTTTGTTAAAAAGTGGTATATAAATATTAATACTACTCCTACTCCTAATAATAATTTTTATTAGAAGATATCCACCCTGTTGGGCCAAAGTCCTTCAAGGCAGATCTCTGGTCATAAGGTGGTACTTTTGCAGCCCGGTGTACCAGATTTAAGGAAAGTGGAGGAACCATCAGAAAAAGTTCTCCAAAATATATCCTTGGGAGGAACCAGAGAAAAGTTGGGTTTCTCTTTGGGGAACCCTGAAAATACTGAAAACCGGAGAGTGTGCATTTTGGGGAAATTTATCCACATCCCTTTTTGGCCAGGTCCTTTTCACATTCAACAAAGTGTTCCAGGGATCTGTTCCTTTAGAAATCAGGGGAGAGGATGGGTGGATGGATGGATGGATGGATGGATGGATGGATGGATGGATGGATGGAAGGAAAACCCATTCTGCTGAAACTTAGAATTAAGGTCTTCTTACTCCGTTAGGTGAATGGGTAAACTTCCCCCAACCCCTCTGCCCACAACTGGGCTTCCCCTCCACCAACTGCAATTTAACAACAACAAAAAGATGTAACAACATAACTCAACCAGTTTGGCCCTTGAGAAAGACCCTCAGGAAATCCTGTCACATACGCCTCATACCCCTTAACCAAAATATGGCAGCAGAGACAATCTCAGGCCCCTGTTTCTTTCTTTACCTGCTTGGAGGCTCTTAAATCTGCTGAAAACCAAACATATGCAAATTGCCAGCAGAGAGCTTCCTTTTAAACTGCAAAACCCAAATCGAAGGGAACTGCTGGCTCTGTGGTTTGACCATTCCCATTTCAGGACTGGAGCTCTTTACTGGGGGAGAAATACCATGAATCTGTCGCTCAGCCTTCTGATTCTATTAACAGTCGATCCGTTCTGTAAGTATTCTGCAGGGACAAACCAGACCTATTGTCAGATCTATTCTCCTTTCACATCTTCACGCTCTTAACCCTCTGGGTACTTTGTTGTTCTGGCTGAAGCACACAGAAAGAGTTGAGGCTTCCTTGCATACTTAACTTTCCACTTTGGGTCCCATGAATTGCTGAGACCAGCTCTCTCTTGATTGTGGGCAATTTATACATGTTATGTCCATCAGTCTCCCTGTCCACATTGTGTTAGTGCTGAAGTAGGCTGTCAAAACTGGTTAGTCCCCAAGATGCCACAATCCTCTGACAATTTTCCCCCCTGATTCCTTTGCTAGGTATCCTTTCTGAGGTGCAGCTCATCCAGTCCAGACCAGGAATGGTGAAGCCTGGACAAACACTCAGCCTGACCTGTGTGGTCACATCTTCTGATGATGAAGTGTTTGGCTTGGAGCGTTGCTATTGGAACTGGATCTGGCAGCCTCCTGGAAAAAGCCCGGAATGGATGGGAGACATATACCCAACAGATGGGAGCACAAACTATGTCCCATCCCTCCAAGACCGAATAACGATTTCAGCTGAATCCTCCAAGAATGAGTTTTCCCTCCAGCTGATCTCCATGGCAGCTGCAGACACGGCTACATATTACTGCGCTACAAACACAGTGTTCTGGGTGAGGCTGGGACCCATTAAAAAAATGAGAGGGGAAGTGGTTTATGTGAATAATGTCTTTACAGTGACATTGTACTTTCACAGGATATTCATAAAGACACATCAAACTCATTAACTCTTTAACGAGGCCATCATAATTGTTAGATACTTCCATGTCACTTATAATATTGACATTGGCTTCACATATGACTCCTATTCAGACATGATATTGAATGTGTGTCTAGATGTCTATATACATGTACAAGTTCTTCATGAATGACAGCATGTGCATTCATTGTAAAAATGAACCTAGGTACAGGGTAACGGTTGCCCCACCCAACCCCAGGTTCCATTCCTTGGACATGCTCAGAGTGACAAAGAGATGGAGAGCAGGAACTAATCCTTATACATACTCTAGCAGCAATGCAGTCAGCACCATTCTCCATTGAGGACCTAAAAGACAATCCATAGTTTGGGAAAACACACAACTCTAATCTGCACTCAAGTACACACAGTAACTTTCATTTCAAGCCCCAGCAGGATGGTACAATGAATAAGGGGCCTCACAGAGATTGTCAATGGGGCCATAAATCATGGAATCTAAGGTGTTTGATAATGGGATAGAAGGAATCACCAGGCCATAGTTGAATGGGAAATTCAATAAGGGGCTTGGCCAAATGCAAATGGGGGAAATGTGCGTCAGATGGAAGAGCTGACCGAACATACATGAGAGGCAAAACCCAACATGGTGCAAAGATAGTTACTATAAAGAAATAGCAAAATACTGAACCACTTGACACATTGAAAAGTTTCATGAGCAAGGATGACTCCAAGGAATATCAAGGGACAGTGGGGTGCCCCCCCCCCACAAAAAATAAAAGACAATTCTGTTCCCCAAATTGGAACTTTACAGCAAACCGGAACTTGACAATTTCAGACAATACACTCATAACATATTGTGATCTTACAAGTTGAAGGAATTATTTTAAAAGCACTCCATTATCTGAGTAAATCTCACTCACTCACTCACTCCTCTACCACAGCAACAGAAAGCAGTTCGGCCAGATAGGAGGAGTATGCAAGACAGATTGCAAACCTGTACCACTTTTCATGGCTTGGCAAAATGCGGGAACCGATGCAGCAAAAATGTACAAAAGTACAAAAGTTAGCATTATTCTCCTGTAAAAGACCTGAAGGCCCTAACAGTTACTGGAAACTGCACATATGTCTGGCCCACACTCACCTGTACAGACACACCAGCCTCATTGACACATAATGTGAAACCAGACTTTCAAGGGCCAGAGGTTCCCAAAACTATATGTCTGAATTCAGGAAACCCCAGTTCTGCAGGGAGAGTGACCTGAGGTTTTCTCTTTGAACTCCAATTTGTACCCTCAGTTTATAGTGAGTTTCACCACCCCAACCCTTAGGTTGAACGCAGCCTGTGTTATGTCTGAATGCGGAAATGCAGCCTACATTCCCTGTAACTGGAATTCTTCCCTCCATCTGGCCATGATCGGCAGGGGAAGCAGAACTGTTGGTCCATTGGACCCATGGTTCCATGTTACGTATGAATTCGGTCAGAGCCTTTTATCACAAGACCCAGCAGACTTAGAAATCAGCCCTTCATATTTGCTTGCAAGATCCTATGTGTACTAAAATCATTATGAGATATAAAAAAATTTCAGTAATAGTTGCACAAACAAAGACTGTGATCCCTAATGGGAAAGCACGATGTCATTCCTAATGGAAATGTGGCTTGCACAAGTGATATGATAGGAAATATGGGGCCTGGTGATCTAACATACTGCAAATGAGAAGTAGTATTAAAATATCCGCACAAAGCCCACTCTATCATATATATGTATATAGGACTTTTAATTACATTATTATATATCATCTGAGAATATTCTCCAAAGTGTCCCGCTGAGAGCAAAATTTGGAGCAAAGTTCTTAGGGGAACTCTGAAGACCCTGCAATGCAAAGGAAGACCCTCAGACTTAATAATCCCCACCCCATGGTACTGATCCACATTCGTCTTCTTTCCCACCCTGAAATAGCACCCAAAAGGAAGGGAGGAGGGAAGGAAGAGTCAAGTAACATTTTTATAGTCTTATCTAGTTGGGCCCTTGAGAGAGGCACTCAGAACACCATAGAACACACACTTTATCTTCCTTAGCCAAAAGGAGGCAGCAGAGAGATTCTCAAGCCTCTGTTTCTTCATCAGGCTGCAGGCTCTTAAATCTCCTCCAAACCAATCATATGCAAATTTCCAGCAGAAAGCTGCCTTTTTAAGTGCAAAGCCCAAATCAAGGGGAGATGCTGGCTTTGTGGTCAGAACACTCCCAGATCAAGACTGAAATTCTTTACTGAGGGGGGAAAACACCATGAATTTGTTGATCAGCTCTTTGATTCTGTTAACAGTCAGTCCATTCTGTAAGTATTTTGCATGGATAGACCTGACCTATTGTCAAATCAATTATCCTTTCATATCCTCACTTTCTTACTCCTCTGGGTACATTTATTCTGGCTGGAGCACCCAGAAAGCGTTGGGCTTCCTTGAACAATTAACGTTCCAATTTGGCTTCCATGAATTCTAATCGTATGTAGGTGAGACCAGCTCTCTCTCAATTGTACTCTATTTATCCGTGGTATACCCATCAATCTCCCTGTCCACTTCATGTATATGTTGTTGGCTGGCGGTTGCTAAATTCTGTTACACATTGACCAAACTAAGATAAGCTAGAGCACAGCAATCGGTTACTGTCAAAGGTTCCTGATTTTATGTAATTGATAACATTTTAGATTTTGTTTCTGTTTTTGTTTTCTCTTTTTACTGTGTATATTCTATGTCAATTGATGTTTAATCTAAGATCGTAAATAAACAATAATATCTGTATTAATAATATATGTTGTTGGCTGTGAAAACAGATTACTCCCAAAAGTGCCACAAGACTGTGACATATTATTTTCCTGATTCCTTTGCCAGGTGTCCTCTCTCAGGTGCAGATCATCCAGACTGGACCAGGCATGGTGAAGCCTGGACAAACCCTCAGCCTGACCTGTGCGGTCACATTTTCGAGTGGTGGTAGCATTGATAGCTACTATTGGCACTGGATCCGGCAGCCTCCTGGAAAAGGCCTGGAATGGATGGGATGGATAGATCCAGAAAATGGGAACACAAACTATGCTCCATCTCTCCAAGGCCGGATTAGAATCACAGATGAATCCTCCAAGAATGAGATTTACCTCCAGCTGAGCTCCATGGCAGCTGCAGACACGGCCACATATTACTGTGCTAGACACACAGTGGGCTGAGTGATGCAGGGGCCCTTACAAAAAACAAGAGAGGAAGTGGTTTGTACGAACCATGTGTTTACAATGACATTGTGAATTCATAGCATATACAGAAGGACACTTCAGACTCACTGATAAACTAACTCTTTGACAAGGACATCATCATGGTTAGATACAATGGTTAAGGCAAAATTGTTGTATCATAATGGTTCCATGTTGCTTATAATATTGACATTTGCGACACACATGACTCCTATTTGGACATGACAGTATTGTGTGAGTTGAGGAGTCTGTATACATGTACAAATTTTTTGAGGAATGACTGTACATGTGAGTGTTTAAAAATTGAACCTGGGTACAGGCCCCCAGAAATGTAGGGTGCAGATACAAAGCGTACTACAGTACATGCATTGAACGTAACATATGAATAACTGTGCATGCATACAGTTCTGTATAGGCAAACCTCGTTATACACAGATCCAGCATCCGTGGTTTCGCATATCCATGGTCAGGGAACTGACACCCAACCTTCTTTAAATACATCAGAAGCAGGAAACCTGCAAGGGAGGTGGTTGGACCATTAGACAATGAGGGAGTGAAAGGGATTATTGAGGATGTGGAGGTTGCAAAGAAGCTAAATGAGTTCTTTGCGTCCGTCTTCACAAAAGAGGATGCTGAGCATATACCTGTTCCTGAACCAGGCTTATTAGGGATGGAGGCTAAAGAACTGAGCCAGATAGAAGTGACGAGAGATGATGTTCTAAACTGTCTGGAAAAACTGAAAACTAACAAATCACCAGGGCCGGATGGCATCCATCCAAGAGTCCTCAAAGAACCCAAATGTGAAATTACCAACCTCCTTGCTAAAACATATAACTTATCCCTGAAATCAGGCTCTGTACCAGAGGAATGGAGACTAGCCAATGTAACACCGATTTTCAAGAAGGGATCCAGGAGCGATCCAAGAAATTACAGGCGGGTTAGCCTAACGTCCGTTCTAGGCAAATTGATGGAAAGCATCCTCAAGGATAAAATTGTAAAGCACCTAGAAGAACAGGCCCTTCTGGGAGTGAGCCAACATGGCTTCCGCAAAGGTAAATCTTGCCTTACCAACCTTTTGGAGTTCTTTAAGAGTGTCAAAAAGTGTGTGGATCAAGTAATCCAGTTGACATAGTATACCGGGACATCCAAAAAGCTTTTGACAAAGTTCCTCATCAAAGACTCCTGAGGAAACTTAGTGGTCATGGGATAAGAGGACAAGTACATGTGTGGATTGCTAACTGGTTGAAAGACAGGAAACAGAGGGTAGGTATAAATGGAGAGTTTTCACAATGGAGGGAAGTAAGAAGTGGGTTCCCCCAGGGATCTGTACTGGGACCGGTGCTTTTTAATTTATTCATAAATGATCTAGAAGTAGGGGTAAGCAGCGAGGTGGCCAAATTTGCAGATGATACCAAACTCTTTCAGGTAGTGAAATCCAAAACGGATTGTGAGGAACTCCAAAAGGATCTCTCCAAACTGGGGGAGTGGGCGACAAAGTGGCCAATGAGGTTCAGTGTTGGCAAGTGTAAGGTGATGCACATTGGGATGAAAACCCCCAACTTCAGGTATATGCTGATGGGATCTGACCTGTCAGTGACTGACCAGGAGAGGGATCTTGGGGTCATGGTGGACAGCTCATTGAAAGTGTCCACTCAATGTGCGGCAGCTGTGAAAAAGGCTAATTCCATGCTAGGGATCATTAGGAAGGGGATTGAAAATAAAATGGCTAATATTATAATGCCCTTATACAAAACTATGGTGCAACCACAATTGGAGTACTGCGAACAATTCTGGTCACCACATCTTAAAAAGGACATTGTAGAACTGGAAAAGGTGCAGAAGAAGGCAACCAAGATGATCAGGGGCCTAAAGCACCTTTCTTATGAGGCAAGGCTACAACACCTGGGGCTAATTCGTTTAGAAAAAAGATGACTGCAGGGAGACATGATAGAGGTCTATGAAATCATGCGTGGTGTGGAGAAAGTGGATATAGAGAAATTCTTCTCCCTCTCACATCACACTAGAACCAGGGGTCATCCCATGAAATGGATTGGTGGGAAATCTAGGACCAACAAATGGAGGAACTTTTTCACACATTGCATAATCCACTTGTGGAATTCTCTGCCACAAGATGTGGTGACAGCCAACAACCTGGATGGCTTTAAGAGAGGTTTGGATAAATTTTTAATAAATCCTTGTAGTTCTTCAATGCTAAAGAACGGTCTCAAGACCTCTTGCTTTGCTGCTTTCTCACCCACTGGCTTTGCTCTGCTATTTGGGGACTGAACTGCCATTCTTCCCTTGCAATTATTTGGATTGCTAGTGCTATAATTAGATATCTGTTAGATTTTTAATAAATAAATGTTCAAGATTTTTGCATTAGAAGTTTGTTGTCCCCCCTTTCTATCAGTCCCACACCAGCGCTCAGGCTAGTCATTACCATAAAGACTCTACAGCAAACACGTGTCCTGTCCTGTGTGCCATGAGAGGGGATACCGCTAGTGTAGCGGTTAGACAGTTGCAGTGGGACCAGGGAGATCAGGGTTCAAATCCACACTCAATGACCTTGGACCAGTGGCTTTCACCTGAACCTACCTCACAGGGTTGTTATGAAGGGGAAATGAAGAAAATGGAGCATGTATATTTCTCTGGGCTTGTTGGGGTGAGGGCCTACTGTATGGTCTGTATCAACGCACTTAGTTATGGTTCTGATCGAGTCAGATGATGCAGTATCTTATTTATTTGTTTGTTTGTTTATCTATTTGGTATTTTTTTAGCATATTTGTATACCACCCAAAACTCACATTTTTCTTTCACGTTGCTTAGTGTCCTTCCTCACTCCACTACCCTCCCAAAATTAGGGTCTGGAATGAGATATATATTTCAAACAATTGTGTATGTTCAGCATGCTCCAGAAATGATTATAAGTGACTAATGTAATAAGCAGATGATATTAACATGGATGGCACCCCTGAACTGGACCCGAACTGGCCCAGGCTGTTCAGATAAAGGTCAAGCCCTTGAACCAAGCCAGTTCAAGGCCGTGCCATTGAGATTGAGCCATCTCACACATCTCTCACTCTAAGGTCTTGGCCCTATCCAACCCCAGCACAGCATCCCTCCAGTGGCTGTTGCTGGTGTCTATCTTATGTTTCTATTTAGATCACAAGCCCTTTGGAGACAGATGTCCATCTTTATTTAATTATTTTTATTTATCTTTTGGAACTTTAGGGAACTTTTGTTGAAAGGCAGTATATACATATTCATAACAATAGTAATAATTTTTATTACAAGATTTCCCCTTTGAAGGGCCAAAGCCCTTGATGGCAGACCTTGGGTCACACCGGGTGGGGCTTTGCAGCTTGGCGTATCAGACTTAAGGAAAGTGGAGGCAGTTCAAAAGTTAGCCCTCTTGAACCTCAAATATTCACGAGTCTGCCATCTTAAATTGGGGTGGATGACCTCATCATAAACTATGCCATTGAAGTGTTGCTATGTGTCACTCACTACAACTGTACCAAATTTGGTTCAAATCGGTTAGACGGTCCACAAGTTACCCCTCTTGCACCTCAAACGTCAATGTATCCACCATCTTTAATTGGGGTGGATGGCATCACCACATACTATGCTATTGAGATGTTCCTGTGTCCCTACGGCTGTAGCAATTTTGGTTCAAATCAGTTAGGTGGTCCACCAGTTAGCCCATCCTCAAACATTCACACGTCAAAATCTTGAAATTGGGGTTGTTGTTGTTTTGACATCATCACAAACTACTCTGTTGAGGTGTCCCACAACTGTACCAAATTTGGTCCATATTGGTCCAGGCATTGCAAAATTGTTGGGATTGGGGCAGGGAGACACATGGAGAGAGAGAGAGAGAGAGAGAGAGAGAGAGAGAGAGAGAGAGAGAGAGAGAGAGAGAGAGAATTCTGGGTGATTTCATAAGCTTACTTCCCTAAAGGAAGGTAGGCTTAAAAAAAAGGATAGATGGGTGGATGAATGGATAACACTGCTGAAACTTAGAATTAAGGTCTTCTTTTTCTGTCAAGAGCAAAAAGTGAGCTTCCCCCAACCCTTCCGCCCGCAAGACATCCTATTCCAAACTGGATTTACCCTCCATTTGCAACTGCAATTTAACAACAACAAAAATATGTCTCATCCAGTTTGGCCCTTGAGGCAGACAACCCTGTCACATAAGCCTCATACCCCTTAACCAAGAGATGGCAGCAGAGACACTCTCAAGCTTCTATTTATTTCTTCATGGGCCGCAGGCTCTTAAATCTGCTGAAAACCAAATATATGCAAATTAACACCAGAGAGCTTCCTTATTAAGTGCAAAGCCCAAATCAAAAAGATCTGCTGGCTCTGTAGATTGACCATTCCCAGTTCAGGACTGAAGTTCAGGACTGGAGGGGAAACATGGATTTGTTGATCTCTTTGATTCTGTTAACAGTCGGTCCATTCTGTAAGTATGTTGCAGGAATAGTCCTGACCTATTATCAGAACTATTATCCTTTCACATCCTCACTTTCTTACGCCTTTGGGTGTATCCCACACTCTGTTTGTTCTGGCCGGAGCACACAGAAAGTGTTGGGGCTTCCTTGCACGCTTAACATTCCACTTTGGTTTCCATGAATTCTAATGGAATGAAGGTGAGACCACCTCACTCTAGATTTTACACACTTGACCAGCTCTCTCTCGATTGATGTTATGCTGATCAATCTCCCTTTCCACTTCATGTATATGATCAAGTAGGTTGTTGGCTGTGAATACTGGTTACTCCCCAAAGTGCCATAAGGCTGTGACATTATTATTTTTTTCATGATTCCTTTGCCAGGTGTCCTCTCTGAGGTACAGCTCATCCAGTCCGGACCAGGAATGGTGAAGCCTGGACAAACTCTCAGCCTGACCTGTGTGGTCACATTATCTGATGATGAAGTGCTTGGCTTTGAGGATTACTATTGGAGCTGGATCCGGCAGCCTCCCGGAAAAGGCCTGGAATGGATGGGATGGATATACCCAGAGGATGGGAGCACAAACTATGCTCCATCCCTCCAAGACCAGATAACTATCTCAGCTGAATCCTCCAAGAATGAGTTTTCCCTCCAGCTGAGCTCCATGACAGCAGCAGACACAGGCACATATTACTGCGCTAGAGACACAGTGGGCTGAGTGAGGCAGGGACCCTTACAAAAACCAAGAGAGGAAGTGGTTTATATGAACCATGTGTTTACAGTGACACTGTGCTTTCATAACATATACAGAAAGACACTTCAGACTCATGGATAAACTAATTCTTTGACAAGGGCAATATAATTGTAAGATACTTCCGTATAGCATATAATATTTATTTATTTATTTGATTGATTTTTATACTGCCCTTCCAAAAATGGCTCGGGCGGTTTACACAGATAAATAGCAAATAAATAAGATGGATCCCTGTCCTTCAAAGGGCTCACAGTCAAAAAGAAACATAAAATAGACACCAGCAAAAGTCGCTGGAGGTCTGTGCTGGGGGTGGATAGGTCCAGTTACTCTCCCCCTGCTAAGTAAAGAGAATCACCACATTAAAAGGTGCCTCTTTGTTTATGTATTGACATTTGTGACACAAATGAGTCTAGGGCTGTGCACAGAAGCAGTTTTCACAGTTCAGCTTGAATCCGGACGGGATTTGAGCTCCCCCAGGTGGTATGGCCTCAGGCTCAATCAAGCCCAGCCAGTTCCAGTCCAGTCTTCAAGCCGGCCAAGCCAGCTCGCAGGCTGGCTCAGGGGGTATAGTTGTAAAGGGGAATCTGGTGAGGATTCCCCTTTACAAGTACAGGGGCTTCCCTAAGCTAAAAAGGCTCCCCTTCTCCTTTAATGCAGGGAGGGGGCGGGCAAAAATGCTTTATTTTACCTTTTCAAAAGAAGCCCCTCTTGTCCCAGGGGCAGCTTGGGAGGGGTCAGTGGCGGCTCCTCCCACCTCCACATCAGCCTCCCACCTGAAAGTCCAGACCATCTGTGGCCCAGTTCGAGCCTGTTTGTGTCTGCAGAAGCCCAAACTGGAAAACAGCTGGCCCAGACTGTAAGTTGGGAGGCCAGTGGGGCAGTTGGGGGAGTCCAGCCTCTGCCACCACAGCAGCCACCTCCCCTTCCCCTGGACCCAGTGGGCCTTCATTTTAGAAGGTAAAAGAAAGCCTTTTGCCCACCCACTTCCCTGCATTAAAAGTTAAGGGAAGCCTTTTTAGCTTCGGGAATCCCCTGTTCTGGTAAAGGGGGATCCGATCCAGATTACGCTTTACAACTATACCCCTCTGCAAACTGGGGGGCACTCCATTTCAAATTCGGACCACCACCACCCCTTAGGGAGCTGGTCTGGTTCAACTGCCGACCGTCCGAAGCGGGCCAGCTCATTGCTGAGCCTGGCTCGATGCAAGCTGGTAGCACATCCCTATATGAGTCCTATTTGGACATGATAGTGTATGTGAAAGGACCGGGGAGACCTGAGTTCAACTCCCCATCCAGCCATGAGACTTGCTGGGTGACTCTGGGCCAGTCACTTCTCTCTCAGCCTAACCTACTTCACAGGGTTGTTGTGAAAGAGAAACTCAAGTATGTAGTACACCGCTCTGGGCTCCTTGGAGGAAGAGTGGGATATAAATGTAATAATAATAATAATAATAATAATAATAATAAATGTGCAAGGTTTTTTGGGGGGCGGTGGGTTGGTGAATGACTGTACATGCATTCATTTAAAAAGTGAACCTAAGTACAGGCTCCCAGAATAGAGAGACTGCATTCTCATGTAACAAGGAATCGCAATGGACCTGCAGTTCCACTCCCACCGCCTCCGATCTCCTGTCCACATTTGCATGTAATAAAAATGAGGCTCTCTGCAGTCAGGGAAGAAAGGTGCGGGAACCGGCTGTGTGGGCTTCCTTCTTGACTGAAGGACACCAGTAGAAAATCACAGAAGGAGCAAGGAGGAGCTTCCTCCCTCAACTCTGGTTGCTGTAGAGTGAGACTGTGGTGCAGCATCATGCTGTCACCGTCAAACCACAAGTAGAGACAGTGACACCCACTACTAACTGAAGGTGCAAATCAGAGTCTTGGAAGGGAAACTGAAGGTCGCTTTTGCATCCCAACTGTGGTTGTAGACATTCAGACGATCAAAAATTTCAACCTGGTTTCATGTTGCATCCATGTTACATCCATTACCTTCAACTCTGGTTTAATGTTACTGTACATGTGCATGGGCTGAGATACAAAGTGTATTGCTATATGTGCACTGAATGTAACATATTGCACTGAATAACTGTGCATGCATACAGAGCTGTACATGCATGCACTCTAAGCAGGCTGTAGAACATCACATGGTGAAGAAGTCTAGGGCTGAACTTCAAATAGGTTCCATTGAACACAGTGAGAATGGGAATTAAATCTAATAATTGAATTATATCTAATTGGAACATATCGTTCATGTAATTACATCAAGTCAGCAGTAGCCCAAAAAGGGGGTGTGACTGCTAGGGGTTAACCCCACAGTAGGGAGGGGAGGGAGAGGGAGGCACCTGGGGTAGGAAGAGGGGACTGCGAATAAGTCACATCTGTGGCTTGTTTTTCATCCCACCCATACTGGCTGCTACTGAATCCATTGTGAAGGTTGCCACACACCAGGCTCCATTACTTGGACATACTCAGAGTGACAAAGAGATGGAGACCATGAACTAACCCTTATACATATGTTAGCAGAAAGACAATCAGCACCACTCTTCTCTGAGGACCTAAAAGCTTAACCATATTTCTGAACCACAAATACCTCTGATCCATCCACAAGTACACACACCATCTACCATGAATAGAGGGTTTCATATCCGCTGCCAGTAGGACCATAAATGAGGGAAACTGGCTACTTGATGTTGGGGGAGAGGGAATCATCAGGCAAGAACAGGCAATGGTGTGAAGACATCAGTATTCCACGTTGCAACTGGCAGAGGGAGGCATGATGGGTGACTGGGTGGTCCCTGAACAACAGGGGACATGTCCATGGGTGGGGCACAGAAGGGCACAGCAGGACACATCCCCCTGGGTATCAGCTGTCTGTATGCATGCATCCCCTATTGCTATTCACCCATTTAAATTATTTTTAAAAAACAACAACACAGGATTCTGATGGGATTGTGAACATCTAGTTCAATGAAAAAGAATGCTTCCTCACCATGCCCAGACACCAGGATTCTTCAGCACCTTTTCAACGGGAAATATTACTTGGGTAACCCAAGCAAGTATGACTCTTTTTTATCCTTTTTGCTTCACAAATGCAGCAGAGGACCATATGCCTTTTATGCAAATCTGCCCAGTGGACCCCACCTTTTTAAATAGCATGCTCTGAAGATGCTCCCTGGCCTGCTTCTTCCCATTGTCTTCTGTACAAAAGAGAGAGGGGAGGAAAAGAAATACAACCTTTCTTGTGTTTTCTCATTGTCCTCTGTATCTCACCAAGTAAGGGTTAATGTGCCAGAGGAGGGGAAATGAGATGAGCAGAAAAAGAATCCGGGTTTTGACTCTCATCTCTACCCTTCTTTGCAGGTGTCTTCTCCAGTCCTCAGCTGACCCAGTCTGGCCCAGGAGTGGTGAAGCCTGGAGGGTCCTTCAAACTGACCTGTGCTGTCTCCGGTGTTCAGGTCACTGATCACTACTGGACCTGGAACCGACAGCCTCCAGGAAAAGGCTTGGAATGGCTGGGGTTCATCCGGAACACTCCAGTGGAGGAACTACTCAACACAATCCAGCATTCGGCAGTCGAATCACCATCACCAGGGACACCTCCAGAAATGAAGTTAACCTTCAGCTGAGCTCCCTGACAGCTGCAGACACTGCGGTGTATTCCTGTGCAAGACACACTGTGGAGCAGAGCAATGGAGCATCCAGGCAAAAACCACACAGACTTGTCTGTTCACGCAGACACCCCTAGATCTGTTTCCAAATGAAGTCTGTAGAGTTGATCTAGCTAGTTTTGTGAAGGTGTTCCCAATTACATAAACATCATCTAATGGCGCAGTGGGGAAGTAACTTGCCTAGGGAGCAAGAGGTTGCTGGTTCGAATCCCCGCTGGTATGTTTCCCAGACTATGAGAAACACCTGTATTGAGCAGCAGCGATATAGGAAGATGCTGAAAGGCCTCATCTCAGACAGCACGGGAGATGGCAATGGTAAACCCCTCCTGTATTTTACTAAAGAAAATCACATGGCTCTGTGGTCGCCAGGGGTTGACACCAACTCGACGGCACAACTTTACTTTACTTTACCAAAATGTACATCACAATGACAGACCAGGTGGATGGGAGGTATGACTACTGTCCCATAGAAATCCACACAAGGCACTGAAATGCATCCTAGCAGGGATGCAGGGCACCATTCTCCACCTAAAAGACCATCCATAGTTCCAAGTGCTAACTTTGTTCAGCTGCTAACTGAGCAAAGAGACACCTTTTAAAGTGATGATTCTCTTCTATTTAGTAGGGGGAGAGCAACTGGCTCTATGCAACCCCAGCACAGCACGGCTTCCCTCCAATGGCTCTTGCTGGTATCTACCTCATGTTTCATTTTAGATTGTGAGCCCTTTGGGGACAGGGGGCCATCTTATTTATGTATTATTTATTTTTCTATGTAAACTAACAAGAAAGTGACTTGAAGCCAAAGTATCATTGTTCACTCTATTGCTCGGAGGGGATTGAGAGGTGGAGTGATGGGTGGTCATAGGGACACAGAAGTTGTATTTCTGGGTGAAGTAGTAGCAGGGAAATTATATGAGCAAGTTGGAACAGGAAGCTGTTCCTCGATTTTTATATGATTTGGGAGCAGCTCCACAATTCTTTCACATATAACACAGCAATGAGAGGTTCAAATAAAGTGGCAAGAAGGCTTGTGATAGCAAGCATGAATGGTCCCCTTTGCTAAACAGAGTCCACGCTGGTTTGCATATGAATGGGAGACTACATGTGTGAGCACTGTAAGATATTCCTCTCGAGGGATGGGGCCGCTCTGGGAAGAGCACCTGCCTGCTTGCCTGCAGGGGGATCCAGGTTCCTTCCCTGGCATCTCCGAGATAGGGCGGAGAGAGACTCCTGCCTGCAACTTTGGAGAAGCTGCTGCCAGTCTGTTTAGGCAATACTGACCTAGATGGGTCAATAGTCTGACTCAGTATTAGGCAGCTTCCTATCTAGTTTCAACCGTAGGCACATAGGAAGATGTTCTTTTAATTAAAATGGCCTTTTATTTATAATTTAAATAATTTATTTGTTTAATTTATAAATACAATTAATTTAATTTATAAAGACAATTCTATTAATTAAAAGTGTGCAGCTGTGTAAGAACAAACCACTTCTGAAATCTAATCTCTTGGAGAGTTACGAATTGCCGGGTGTGTGTGTGTGTGTCCCTTTGTCCATCCTCCTCTGCAATTTGGCTGGTTGTTCTGAGAACAAGGGTTCGAGATCCCTAGCTCACCCCTCACAAAACCATAAATCAGATGATGAAATTCATCGGAGTGCAAGCTGCCAGGCAGTCATACTACGTTTTATGCATGGTTAGAGGAAGGAACATCACGGGTTGGGATTTGTACTTCCCACAAAGGCTGTTGGCATCCACCATGAAATGTATCCTGCCATTCTTCAAATGTCCTATAAGTGACACTGCTGGCTCTTTACCAGACTAGAGTTCTTTTGGGAGAGGGGATATGACCACATCAGTGGTGCATAGGGCACTTTATACTCGGACCATTGGCCCATCTAGTTCAGTATTACCTGCACTGACTGGCCACAGCTCTCCGGAGTTTCAGACAGAGTCCTTCCCTGTCCTACCTGGTGATGCCAAGGACTGAACCTAGAACTTCCATGCAAAGCAGATGCTCTGCCACTGAGCTGAAGCCCCTGCCAATGTCATGTAGACATGCTTTCTGAAACCAACCCTTGGAAATTAGTTCTCCTGATCCAAAAGGTGGCAGCAGAGATGCACACTACCCTCTCTTTTCTGCATTAAGCCAGCTCTTAAGTCTCCTCATTCAGATACAGACAAATTCCTACCAGAGATCTTCTTTTTAAAGTATAAAGTCCCAGATCGAAGACACTCTAGGATTTCCTAACCAAGGACCATTCCCAGATAAGGACTGGAGTACTTAACTGAAAGTAAAATGCCGTGAAGTGTTTCATTGGTACTTTTAATGCTTCTGAAAATCATATTTTGGAGAAGGATACTTCTGTGTCTTAGTTCTGTACCATTTTGGTGATGATTAAAAAGTTGCTACTTGTTCCATTTTATAAAATGTACACGTCTGGTGTCCATGATGGGGGAGTATAGCCTTCCTCCACAGCATGTAGCTTGAAACACTTGGATCATCTGACAACATCTTGGTGCCCATCCAGTAATCTGAAACGTGTTGGTTGATTGGAGTGGGGGGAAGGCATGAGTGATCAGGGGGCCTTTTGTGGCCATCTAACTCCATGATTCCATGGGAGACCCCACACATCATGGTGGAAGCAAGAGTGGGACCAAGAAAGCAAGGCAGCCGGTGTTCCGAGGACACCATTATATACTCTGAACTGACTACAAGAAAAGAGTTGATGCTATCACTCTCTGAATGATGTTTCTCCCTTTATAAGATTAGTTGAAAGACCGAAGCCTTTTCTGGATCCATTATGCAAATTCTCTCACTGGTCTCCCACTCAAATATCAGCCCCTAGGGGCGTCTCGGCTTCATTGTGGCTTAGGGGAGAAGCGGAGCTGGTGACTCCAGTTTTTATTCTTATAAATTTCCTAGTGATTAAAACAGTATGAGATCTCTCTGCCTCCCTCTTTTCCTCCTGGCACTGCTACCAGGTGGGTGTCTCCAAAAACAATCTCAACCTATTTCACAAAATGAAAAATTAAGATTTTAAAGACATTAATTCCATTCCCATATTGGTACTGCTTTTAGGGTACCATAAGATTTAGAGCTTCTGTTTTTTGATAAAGAGGGAAACTGATGTGTCTTTCCAAGAGGAAGCATTTCTGCTATGGCTACAGTATCATACTTTAGTTTTCCTTGTGTCTCCTCTTTTTGCAGAGACTTTATCCCAGCTCCAGTTAAAGGAATCTGGATCAGGAACAGTGAGACCCGGAGAGACCCTTGAACTCACTTGTACGGTCACCGGTGGCTCTATCTCAAGCAGCTACTGGTGGAGCTGGATACGCCAGGCCCCAGGGAAGGGGCTGGAGTGGATGGGAGGCTGGGTTGGAAGCAGCTACTATGCTCCAGCATTCAGCGGCCGTATCACTATCTCTGTGGATCCTTCAAATAACAAGTACTTCCTCCGTCTGAGCTCTGTGACTGCTGCAGATACCGCCACGTATTACTGTGCAAGAGGCACAGTGGGACATATGAGGCAGGAACATGTACAAAAAGGGGAAGTGAGTCGTAAGACAGGCAGAAACAGCAGACTGGCCATTGTGCCAAGGAGTGTGGGATGAACTTGCAGCAGATTCTCCAGTGCATACAATCAACTTCCTGTGAAAACTCACTGGGGGGCTTTTGTCCAGTGGTGGTTCTGTTATATTTACCATGGAGAGAACAACCATCTCTACCCAACACAGTGGCTGTTGCTGGTATTCCCTTTTGGGACAGGGAAGCGCCTTCTTATAACTTCGCTATGTAAACTGCTTTGGAGACCTTGTTAAAAGGTGGCATACAAAATATTGATGATGATGATGATGATGATGATGATGATGATGATGATGATGATGCAGGCTCTGTCCATCATTGCACCCAACAACAGCACAGGAGGCTGTGCTCTCCCAGTGTCCTGCTGAACCGGAGCAACTCCACTCAACTTCCAGCATTCCCATTGGTAGCCAGGTGGAGCTGCTCTACATAGAGCTTCCCAGGCCCTCGCCAGGCATGCCAACATGGTTTCCAGAAAGACCGAGGCAACATGCACACCTCCTGCTTCCATCTGCACCATATGTAAGCCAAGAAGAAGAAGAATACCTACTGTGTAGGCTGAATAACTAAAACTGGCCCATAATTATGATAGCCAAGAGATAGGAAACAAGCTGGCTATGAGCAGGCATAAGCAGTGGCTCACATTGGACCAGACCCTCCAGAGGCCTAGTCCTCCACCTTGGAGGGACCTCTAAATGCCACGGAGGGCAAGAGGAAGGTAGTGCCTCATCCAGCTGGAGAGTCAGGTTAGGTGTCACTTTCAAAAGCTTGACGCTGGACATGCAAACTGTCTCTCTTTCCCATAGGCCAAGGGGGGAGAGAAGAGTTCCATGTGCCTGTGGGTGGGTGTAGAGAATAGAGCACCCTCATGGAACCCGGGTCTGTCTGTGTATGTTTTGTTTTATGTGCAAGTGTGTGCTCCGTGCTTGCAAAACTCCTGAACTTGGCAAAACATGCCAAAGCAAGATGGAAGCTGGAAATGGGGAGAAATGGCTTCCATCCAAGCACTCATCTATGTTGAGGGAAAGAGAGAGAGAGAGAGAGAGAGAGAGAGAGAGAGAGAGAGAGAGGTAGATAGGTAGGTAGGTGAGGGAGTAATCTTCTCTTGGGTCACATTTATTGCAACACGGCAAGAGAAAAAAGCAGCTCCAACTATTTGCCTGCTTTTCTGAATGGTGGGTCCTCTTTCCCACCCAGCCCCCAAGTTGCATTAAAAAGCAACAAAAATCACACGGTCTCCCCCTCCTCCAAAAATAATTACACACACACCCTTTTTACAGTTTTACATTCTTGCAAAGTGAGTTGCTTAATTATTGGCTCCTTTAGATAGAGAGGGGGGGATGGGCAAAGAAATATGTGGATATGTAAGATGGGAATATGTTGTGTATTGAAACGTGTCTGCTTGTGCATTAATATACTTGTTTTATATCATTACATTCTTGTGAGTTCAGTTGCTGTTTGTGCCCTTAAGAACCCACATATGTCACAGTGTGTCGCGTGTGTGTGTATCATTAACTTGCAGCAGGCAGGGGCGGGGTGTCCAATGCGGGGGAGGGCTCCAAAGACCTTTAGGTCCAGGCTCCAAAATTACCTAGGTGCAACCTCTGGGCATAAGTGGACTATAATGGCTGAATAACGTATGAGCTGGATGAACATTGAACAGGATGATAAGATCCATCAGAGAATTCAGTTCTTGACAGCTATTTTGCTTTTTATGTATTATTAAGATAAGATAAAGGGGAAATCCAGCGGGCAGGGCAGTTTATATTGGACACAAAGAGTGTTAGCATCCACCATGAAATGTATCCTGCCATACTTCAAATGCTCTGTAGGTGACACTGTTGGCTCTTCACAAGACTAGTAGAGTCCTTTTGTGAGGGGGGAATCAGTTGCATCTGTGGTGCAGCATAGGAAGTTTCCTGAAACTCAGACCATTGGCCCATCTAGATCAGTATTACCTGCACAGACTGGAAACAGCTCTCCAGAGGTTCAGACAGAAATCCTCCCCAGCCCTGCCCGGAGATACCAGGGATTGAACCAGGGACTTTATGAATGCCAAGCAAATGCACTGCCACAGAGCTGCAGTCCCTGCCAATGTCATGTAGACATGTCTCCCGAGACCAGTACTTGGAACTTAATTCTTCTGTTCGAAAAGGTGGCAGCCCAGATGCACACAACCTTCAAGTACTCTTCAATGTCCTTCCCCACTATGCACAAGACTGTGCTTTTCTCAGTGCTGGAAGGTCCGCAAGAGAGACAGAGGCCATTCCTAAGAGCTCCAGGAGGAAATAACTGGGAAGGGCTCCACTCCCAGCAGGGGCAAGGCTATAATAGACTGGATGAGTTTAAAGACCCCTGGGCCATCCAGCTCCTGGGAGCCACCAACTTTAGTTGCTCCACCCCCAGCATTCAATTCCCAGCCGGCAGTTGACAGGGCTCTTACCATGCACCCTTGTGCATGTCATCACATGCAAAGGAGTGTTACAAAGGGGTGTTAAAGAGGTTTTGTGTCTATTTCTGTGAGCTGCCTTGAGCTGCTTGGATTGAGATTTCACAAATGTTTGAATGTGACATCAAATACATGTTTGCAGATGTGCGCACATACCAGAGAGTCCAAATGGGCTCACGTTCCCTGTTGAATGATGCACTGCGCTACAAGTCTAGGTTTCCTGCTATGTGTAATCCACTCTTATTTATTCTCACTTCACTTCTGATCTGATCTCTTCCTCTCTCCTCTTATTCGCATTTTGTTTCATTTCTGTTTTCATCATGTTTCATCATTGTCTTCTCTCATTTATATATTTATTTGCACTAATATTCCTCTCATCCTTGAAGGAATCCAGAGCAGTCTACATGGTTATTCTTATTATCTCACAACAACCTTGTGAAGCGGGTTCAGCTGAGAGATAAGTGACTGGCCCAGAGTCACCCAGTGAGTTTTATTTTTCAAGTGGGATTTGAATTGCAGTCTCCCCTAGTCCTAGTCCAACACTCTAACCACTACACCATACTTGCTCTCAGTATATCTATGTTGTACTGTGTTTATATGAAATGACTCTTGTCTTCATCTTCCCAGATCCATGGAAGGCACCCCATTACAAGAGCAGAACTAATGCCAACAGTCTCTAAATGTTGGTTCTCACTTTATACGGTTTTTAGAAAGACCAAAGCATTTTCTGGTTCCATTATGCAAATTTTCTCTCTGGGTTCCCACTCAAATACTAGCCTCCAGGGACTTCTCAGCTTAATTGTGGCTTAGAGGAGAAGCTGAGCTGGTGGCTCCAGTTTTTATTCTTATAAATTAATTAAAATACAAGCAAAATGAAATTCCTCTCCCTTCCTCTTTTCCTCCTGGCAGTGCTACCAGGTGGGTGTAAAACAATCTCAATGTACTTCACAAAATGAAAATTTTAAGATCTTAGATGAATTAATCCCAGCCCCTCTCTGGTATGGAACAGTTTTATAGTTCATGGATTTTGGATAACGAGGGGAACAGATGTCTTTTCCCAAGAGGAAGCATTTCTACTGCAGCCAAACTGTCTTACTTTGGTTTTTCTTGTGTCTCCTCTTCTTGCAGGGACTTTATCCCAGCTCCAGTTAAAGGAATCTGGATCAGGAACCGTGAGACCCGGAGAGGCCCTTGAACTCACTTGTACAGTCACCGGTGGCACTATCTCAAGCAGCTATTGGTGGAGCTGGATACGTCAGACTCCTGGGAAAGGGCTGGAGTGGATGGGAATGTGGACTGGAAGCACCTACTATGCTCCAGCATTCAGTGGCCGAATCACTATCTCTGTGGATCCTTCAAATACCAAGTACTTCCTCCGTCTGAGCTCTGTGACTGCTGCAGATACTGCCACATATTACTGTGCAAGAGGCACAGTGGGACAAATGAGGCAGGAACATGTACAAAAAGGAGAAGTGGGTCGTAAGACAGCCAGAGATTGCCGACTGGCCATTGTGTCAAGGAGTGTGGGATGAACTTGCAGTAGGTTCTCCAGTGCATACAATCAACTGTGATAACTCACTGGGGGGCTTTGGGGCAGTCTGTAAGGTCATTCTCATGAGCAGTCCTATCTGGGTAGGACAGGAGAAGCCCAGCTAGGCCTGGACGTCTGCACCCTTGAGAGTGATCCTGACACCACCACTGCTCCCCTGGCTAGCCCTGGTCCACTACCCAGGATTAAAATGAAGTTGAAGGACAAGCGTGCACCTCTTACCTCACTAAGTGTTGGTGTGGGAAGCCACTGTGCCAGCGGCTGCTCCCAGTCTTCTAGTAGCCATCTTTGTCATAGAGCCAGGGAGATTGAGGGGTCAGGCAGTGCAGAGCTTTCCCCATGAACCATGGTACTCTCACAGTGCATTCTGGGATACCTGTCAGCCCTGACTAACTCCTTCTCCCAATCACTGTTGGGCTTGCCACTGTACCCCTTGTGTGGGCACGTGGGCGGTGGAGACCTGAGTGGGCTCTGGTCAAGGGGGAGCAGGAAGGTAGATTCCTGCCTTCCCTTCAGCTCCCCCCATCATTTCATCATGAGAATGCAAAAGGTCACTATCTCTCAGCCTAGCCTATTTTGCAAGGTTGCTGTTGTAATGGATTATAGCCTTTGCCTCAGAGCAAGCTCACGCATGGGGAAGGGAAAATGCTGAATTATCCCCACTGAGCTTTCTGGAAAAGGCTATTCCTAAAACTCTTATTTATTTTTGGTAGGTTCAAAAATGGCTGCCACCACCACCCCTCTTTATTACTGAGTTTGAACCTCCCTGAACTTGGGGTGAAATCCCAGGGAAAACTCTCTTGCTTTTGCTATTGGAAAAGTACCCCAAAAAATCCTCCATGTGCAAGCCTACACAAGGTGAGCAAACGGGTAGTTGCTGAATGTCTGAGGACTTGCTGCACCAGAGTAAAACTCCCTTCCAGCTCCCCCTTTCCCCTAGTATAAAACCACTTAGAGGGGCTTGTAAAAGAAAAGAACAAAAAGAAAAACAGTTTTATTCAAATGCTCCAGACTGCTTCTGTCTAAGGCTCTCTCAGCTTTTAGTTACAGGTAAAAATACTCAGTAGGTTACAAGAATACTTCAAAAAGCAGCCCAAACGATGTTGGGGTGGCACGCTTTAATAATCATGGTTATCCATTTGTAAGGAGCAGGTATGTAGGAAAATACAAAAGCACCTTGAAAAGCTTACACATTATTTTGCAATGCCCTGGCTGGGTGGGCCAAGGCTAGAGTTTTTTAGTTTAGTTACGTTACAGGTAAACAGCATAGAACAGTTTCAGGAATTACAAAGCACTCACTAAAGAAATAGAAATTCTAACACAAAATCTGACTAAACAAACTTTCCCTAGACTAAGCTTCTCAAAGCCAAAGCCCTGTCTTCCTTTATCTTGGACTCACCAAACCATGGATAAGAATTCAAGCCCCTGCAGTTCTATCTTCCAAGAGCTGCAGTCATCTTTCTTGCAGCCACCCTCCCTGGCCACATGTGTTCCTCTCTGCACCCCCTGCCAGCTACTTCTAACAAAGAAACTCTCCTTTCTCCCAACAGCACTCTAGGTCCCACTCACATGGTGTGCTGATTGGCTGAGCCCTGGAGTTCACCAGCCTGTCAGTCAGGACAGGGTGAACTTCTGGTTAACTGTTTAGGGGAAGGGTGGCTGATCTCTACAGCTATGAAGAATAAAGATGTAACAGAGACATACAGGTACAGTGTTGCTATAGATAATGTAAGGATGACTTCATAACTTCTCCGGAAAGGCAGAGTTCAATGGAGTATAGTAAACACCATGCCATGGTTTAGTGTGAGAGAAATAAATCCACAGACTACTTCATGTACAGAGCACGCCGAGATGGCTTAGCCCAAGAGTAGCTGCATTGGACATCAAACAGAGCTGGCACCCTGGGGTAAAGGGATAGCATTTCTTGTGGGTTTAACTATGAGACCTCACTAACTAGGCAAAGAGGCTGCTTTCCTGATGGTGGTTTTCTTATTTTCATCAGGGAAAGAACAACCATCCCTGTCCAACCCAGTGGCTGCTGCTGGTATGCCCTATTGGGATGGAGAATCACTTACAAGACTGTAGAACAGAATGTGTGAATAAGGAGACTGAGAATTAAATCTAAACATAGAAGGGAATATAATTGACACACAAAGCACAAGCAATTGTGTCAAATCAGTAGCAGGTCCTGTTGGGAATTCTCTCTGGTAAGAGAAACCCTTTTTCATTATAGCAGAGTGCACAGAGGTACAACACAGCGGAATTTGGTTAGGCATGGGTGTATGCTGAGAGTAAAATAACTTGGAGCCAGTTCATAGTTTCAAATCAATATAAGGAGTATTTATTAGAGAACTCCACTCTAGATAGTAAAGTGAAGAGATAGGATCTCTAATCTAGCTAGCTAGCTGGATACAGATGGATTCTGCATCTCTGCACACATGGTACAGGGGAGAGGAGCTTGCATGTTGCAAGGTAGAAGGAACAGGAAGAGAAGAAGAGGGGGAGAGAGGAAGTGCAAAGCAGGAAAGAAGGAAGTTAGTCCCTAAGAGTAACAATCTACATTCCAAAGGGATAGTGTCAGAACAGTAGAGAAGGGATGACCAATGTCTTGACCCTCTAGCCCTCTGACTCAGTAGTCTGTCCTCCACTGTCATTGAGACAAGAGACAGTGCTAAGTCCTTCACTTCCAACAGGTCCTAGGATGAGGGGGCCTGGAAAATGAGCCTGGCAACTGGCAGGCACCCTCGGGGTTCACAGCGTGGGTGGGGTGAAGGGAGTGGGGAGCAAGACACATCTATGCCTTTTCCTCACTCACCACTGGTCTCCTTGCCAAAGTTTCAGTTGCTGGGTACCAAACATTCTGGCCTGGGATTAAGGGATCCAAGATTTTCAAGCCACATATGAAGACAAAGTGGTGAATATGTTACATCCCATTTCAAAAGTGCTTACTGTGCAGGGAGGGTCTTCTCTCTCATTTGGGTCTTTTTATTACAACATGTAAATCCCACTTGATGCGCCCAAGTCTCTCAAGGCTGATCTCTGGCCACAGGCTAATCCTTTTGCAGGTTGACATAACCAATTCCACGAAAGTGAAGAAACCATCTGAGAACCTTCTCCAAAGTGTCCCATTTGGAGGAACTCTGAAACCATGAAAAGCATAAAAATTTCCACTTGAGTGAAAATTATCCACATCCCTTCTAGATTTATCAGGGAGTATTCGGGAATCAAGCCTTTAAAAAGGGATGAAGTTTCAATCTAAATTTCATTCCAGTGAAAATTACAACTAAGCCTTTCTTACTGTGACAGTGGGCAAGCTTTTACACCTCACCCCTCTGCCCATGATACAGTCCAGATTCAGAGGAGAGCTGGTCTAGTGGCAGCAAGCATGAATTGTCCCCTTTGCTGAACAGGGTCCACCTGGTTTGCATTTGGATGGGAGACTATATGCGTGAGCACTGTGAGATATTCCTCTTTGGGGATGGGGTCGCTCTGGGAAGAGCACCTGCCTCCTTGTATGCAGAAGGTTCCTGTAGCAGATTAAAACTTTTGGCTCAGAGCAAGTTCATGTGAGAGGAAGCAAAATGCTGAATCATCCCTGCTAAGAGCTTTCTGGCTCAGGCTTCTCCTAAAACATTCCTGTAATTTTTGGTAGGTTCTAAAGGCTGCCGCCACCACCTGCGTATTGACAGAGCTTAACCTGTCCACTGGGCTTGGGGTGGGATCCCAGGGAAACTCTCTTTCTATTGAAAAAGTACACAAAAATCCTCCATGTGCAAGTCTATATGTGGTGAGAACACTGTCAGTTGCTGAACATCTGAGGACATGCTTGCACCAGAGTAAGACCCGCTTCCACCTACCCACCCACCCACTCCACTTTCTCCTGAGTTAAAAACCCCACGTGGGGAGGCTTGTAAAAGAAAAGAACAAAAAGAAAAACAAGTGTATTCAAATGCTACAGCCAGCATAAGGCAAGGGCAGATGGCTGGTGTATGTCCTGCCTTTCCTCGGGCACAAACCCTGCCTCACCCGATAGCCTTTGGGGTTGGGTGAAGTGGCATAACATGTGAAGAAGTTGAGGGCTGAACTTCAAAGGATCTCTCTAGTTCAAGGCTGCTCAACTTTGGCCCTCCTGCAGAAGTTGGCCTACAACTCCCATAATGCCTGTCTATTGACCACTGTGGCAGGAATTATGGGAGTTGTAGTCCCAAAACAGCTGGGGGCCAAAATTGAGCAGGCCCGCGCTAAGGAGTAGGCACCATTGAACACAGTGAGACTGAAATCTAATAGTTGAATTACATTTAATTGAAACAATAGTTCATGTATTTACATCAAATCATCAGCAGCCCATACAGGTGGGGTACTAGGGCTTAATGTCAAAGTATGGAGGTGAGGGAGAGCAAGGCAAGTGGGGTAGAAAGAGGGGAGTGTGAATGAAACACATCTGCAGCTTGTTTTCCATCCCACCCATACTGGTTGCTTTTGAATCATTTTTTGGGAACTGAGTGCAGGTTGCCCAACCCCAGGCTCCATTGCTTGGATGTATTCAGAGTGACAAAGAGACGGAGGGCAGGAACTAACCTGTATAGATACGCTAGCAGCAATGCAGTAAGCACCATTTTCCAATGAGGACTAAAAGCCCATACCTGGATTACACATACCTCTGATCCACCCTCATGCGCACACACTGAGGCTCTTCTCATGATCTGTGAGAAGAGCCTCTAGGAAGTTAGCAGAGAGAGCGGGCTTAGCCTGCTCTCCTCGCACACAAGCACGGTGGCAACTCTGGGTGACCGCAGTGGCCGCCCATATGGCTGCCAGCTCCGTCACGGAGCTAGCGGGGGCTGGGGAGTTTGAGGGCCATGCGGCCCCCGGAAGCTTCAACATGCCCTGCGCAAGCATTCCGGGCATGCTGGAGAGACCCTCGAGCCGGAAGACTGCTTTTGAGCCTCCTGGTTGGAGGTCTCCTCGTGAGTAGCCGCAGCGTGGCAACTCACAATTTTAAAAAACGGGTTTGCAGAGCACTTGCTGCGCAAACCTGGTTTAAGGGGAGGGGTAGTTTGGTGGGTTAACTGCCTGGAGACCACCAGGCTCACTTGCGAGCATGGCCCCATGCCACGAGCATGGCCCCAGACATGCCCCCCATGTCTGATGTCATATGCGGGGGGGAGGGCATTATTTCATTCCCAAACGGGGGCACGCAGCCCCATTTGCAACCCAAATCAGTCCGTGCTCCATTGGCAGTGCTGCCAACGCAGAGGGGCCCATCGATCTCCCTCCCGAATGTGGCCACATGGCCCCGGTTTGGAAAGAGATCAGCCTGTGCTGCATTGGCAGTGTGACTAGAACGTGTACAACTCAGCCACCTTGGTATAGCACTGAGGAGGATGTCTTACATCAAAGCGTTTGCTATTTTGTTACATCTGAGGTTTAGTTTTTTAAGTTTTAAACTTTGAATGTTTTTAAACTTTAAGCTTTTATTGCACATTTTAAAAGGTCATTGAAAAAGCTTCATTCAATTTGGTCAACCAGCCATTTAGTTGCATGAACAAATTTCCTGCTTCAACTGTGCGGGGGGGATGGAAACAAACAGAAGAGGCTTCTCGACCAACAAGATTGACTTTGGATTCCCAGAGAAGAAAGATTCCAGTTTCATGCTCTGGTGAATTACACAAGAGAATGCATGATGGTAAGCTCACTAAGTAGCTATCACTGGGCAAACTGATGGTATCTAAGAAAGAGGCGGCATGTGCTGAGCTGTGTGTGAGAGAAAATGAATATGAATTATGGCAACTGGTTGATGTGAAGGGATACATATATACAAGCTCTTAGGCAAGCAAGGTGTACAGAACAAAGAGCTGCACAGAAGTGTAAGTGTGTCTTGTATAAATGAGAGGAAAGGAAGGTTTGCTATATGTGCATTTGCTTGAACCCGTCGTCCATGGCTGACTCTTTTTTTTTTAAATGGCAGCTCAGTATGGTTCTGCACTTTGTTGGCTTTTCAGATAATGACATGATGGGAATTGAAGTTTCACAACATAAAGAGAAGAGAACAACTTCAGGTTGTCAAGCCATCAAGTCAGATTCATACAGTAGGGTGGTTTCTTTTGGGGGGGACCATGAAAACCCTGAAATTCAGAGAAAATGTCCACAATGGAGAAAATTATCTACATCTCTTTACTGCCAGGCCCCTTGTAGATTCACCAAAGTGTACCAAGAAATTGTTCCTTATAAGGGGACATAGATCACTCATGCTCGTGAAACTTTGAACTTACTTTGACAGGTGCCAAGGGTTAACCCCACCACACACACCACTGCCAATGTCATGGTCCCATTCTAGATTGAGCTTCTCTTCCAAAATAACCAGCATTTAACATGAAATAAGAAGTGATGATAACAACTACTCCACCTATTTTTCTTTCACTATAATGTTATTTTATAATTACCACCCTGAAATCCATACACGTTTTGTTGTTAAACACCAAATGCAATATGTAGAGTACTGTAAAACAGTAGTAGCCAGATCCTCATTTCTAAGATCAAGGTGCACCATGCATAGATGGAGGATGGTTATGAGATAATGGCATCATTATTAAACACACCATTGGAATGTCCGTATGGGGCACTACAATCATACTGAATTTTATCCAAGTTGCTCCAGGCATAGCAAAGTTGTTAGGGGTTAATGTCTGCACATGTGCTCACACACACAAGTTGGTCTCATAAGACTATTTTCCATGAGAAAAATAGGCATTTAATAATGCCCAAGGTATCTCATAACACGTAATAACTGAAGAACATTGGAGGAACCAAGGAATCTGATCAATCCCATTATCCTATCAGAATATTGTGGTGATTTGGTTAATCTGTTCCCTGACCCAGGCCAGCTTTTGAATAGGGCTTTAGTTGCTTGTATTCCAATAAAGGCGGGGCTAAAAAAAAAAAAGCCAGTAGCAAGAGCACTGAAAAGCAGTCTGCATTTGCCTCTCTGTACATCGTATCTATTTCATTAAATTATTAATATTCCTGATTTCACTCCACTGCCTTGTCCTTGCATACCACAACCATTTCTCTTGGATTCTACAAACATGATGCTGTTGGACATGCTCAAAAATGTCACATCAAGCTCAGATAAATTCCTGTTCTAGCCAGCTGTCCTAGTGGTTCTTTGAGCCAGGGCTAGTGCCTAATGCCAAACCTGAAACACAACACAGATGGGATATTACCTGCTCCCAGTGATCCACACCCTGCCTATCAAGAAGAAGACTTCTGGGCAGAGGTGCACCTAAGTAATTTTGGAGCCTGGGCCTAAAGGCCTTTGGAGGCCCCACCTTCCCCTGCAAACTAAACATCATCATGCTTAGGCGGGTGTCCACACCCCCGGGACAGACTAATGAGGATTTGGGTGGCCCAGGGGCTGTTGAGGCCCTGGACTTTGGCCCGGAAGTCCAGCGATAAGAGCGCTTCTGCTTCTGGGTTCTGATCAACTGCTACATCCAAACCAACTTCAAGAACAAACCTCTGCTAGAGCACACTATACGTCTAACCTCAAGGATCTCAATCTCTGAGGGCTACATTACAGGGCACAGGATATATTTTGCCAATCTAGGGAAATGAAAACACTTGTGCATAACTTCAGACTGTCACCAGATCCAGGTGCCAAAAGCTCTACAGGATCTGGTGTAGAAATCTGGCAGTCTGTGTAGAAATCTGGCAGTCTGAAATCTGGGTTCCTCCTTTTGTCTACTTTGGTTCCTAAATGCATCCACCCTATAGAGCGTTTATGCAAATCTGACAAGCAGGCACCCCCTTTTTAAATAGCATTAACTGAGATCATTCTCTGTCTTGCCTGTGCTCATTTCAATCTCCAGAAAGAGATAGTGAGGAATCGGAAGGGAAAGAGATGAAATCCATGTTATTCCTTCTCATCTTACTGAGTGTTGCACTTGGTGAGGATTTCTACACTGAGGAATCGGGGAAATGATGAAGTGAACAGAGTAAGAATTCAGGTTGTGTGACTCCCATTTCAATCCTTCTTTACAGGTATCTCCTCCAGTCTGCAGCTGACTCTGTCTGGCCCAGGAGTGGTGATCCCCAGAGGGTCCCTCAAACTGACCTGTGCTGTTTCCGGAGTCCAAGTCAGTGATTACTACTGGGGTTGGAATCGACAGCCTCAAGAGAAAAGGCCAGAGTGGCTGGGGAACATTCGGAGCACTGAGAAAGGAGGAACTACGTACTACAATTCAGCATTTGGCAGCCGGTTCACTGTCACCAGGGACACTTCCAGAAATGAGGTCCACCTTCAGCTGAGCTCCCTCACAGCAGCAGATACTGCAGTGCACTACTGTGCAAAATGCATTAACTCATCTCATCATGAAAGACCCAGCAAAAGGTGCAGTTCCAAGTAATTATAGACCGATAACCTGCCTGCCAACCACGTTCAAATTATTAACTGGAATAATAGCAGATGAAGTGATACAACACTTATTAACTAACAAACAGCTTCCAGTTGAACAGAAAAGGAAATTGCCCGAACACCAGAGGCACAAAAGACCAGCTGCTGATTGACAAAATGATTTTAGAAAACTGCAAGAGAAGAAAAACAAATCTAAGTGTTGCATGGATTAACTACAAGAAAGCTTTCGATTCATTGCCTCACACATGGATACTAAAATGTTTAGAAACAAATGGTGTCAGCAAAAACATTCAGATATTTATAAAAAAAAGCAATGAGCATGTGGAGTACACAGTTAACAATCAATGGCGAGACACTTGGAAAGGTTAGCATTAGAAGAGGCATTTTCCAAGGGGACTCACTATCCCCATTAATGCATTCTCATTTATGTAAAAATGAGCAAGACATCATCACTGTTGTCAACAGAGCAGGTGGCTGAAGGATATGTATACGGATCCATCGGATTCCATGCAAATGACTAAATGCTTGCCTGTGCATAGCCCTACTCCACACTCTGTGACTTGGTCATACTCAGCATGGCAAATGGAAGCAGCTCAGTCATTGCCCTTTATTACACAGATATACTATTACAAAATAGTGAGTTATTTGGTTTGCCTTTTTTTTTTTTTTCGTGAGCTAATAGCAGGTTGATGGGTCAAGTGACCCAGAGAATGTTTCCTGAATGGCTCTCACTATTCTGAATGAGTAATCCCATGATGGGCCTGGCAAATGAGAGCCAGCATGGTGTAGTGGTTAGAGTGCTGGACTAGGACTGGGGAGACCCGAGTTCAAATCCCAATTCAGCCATGATACTTGCTGGGTGACTCTGGACCAGTCACTTCTCTCTCAGCCTAACCTAATTTGCAGGGTTGTTGTGAGGAGAAACCTAAGTATGTAGTACACCGCTCTGGGCTCCTTGGAGGAAGAGCCTGATATAAAATGTAATAAATAAATAAATAAATAAATAAATAAATAAAACAAATGTAGGACACACTTGAAAAGAGGGGCTGTCCCCCTTCCCTGGCATGGTAGGAACATAAGAAGCTGCCATATACTAAGCCAGACCATTGGTCCATCTAGCTCAGCATTGTCTACACAGACTGGCAGCCCCTCCAGGTTATACACAGGAGTCTCTCTCAGCCCTATCTTGCAGATGTCGGGGGGGTGTGCCGTGGTGTAACAAGGGTGGGGCTGTGTGCATTCAATACATGAACATTGCCCCCTCCTTAATTTCTGCCAGAGACCCCACAGATTTTTTTAACTTGATTTTTAAAACATATTTCAATATATTTTTACATATTGCTGGTGCTTCTGCCGCCATTGCCGCCACTTGCCACCACTGCCGCCACTATTCCTCCTGCTGCCACTACTTGCTTCCTTGCCCCCTCCTTGCCCCCTCTGCTCCTTGCCCTTGCTACCTTCTGAAGGTTGGCATAACAGATTCAAGGAAAACAGAGACAACATCTGAGAAACTTCTCCAAAACATCTCCTTGAAAGGAACCCTGAAAGTCAGAGAAACATTCTCAGGGAAACCCTGAAGGCCCTGCAATTCAGACAGAATTTACACTGTGGGGAAATTTGTTCATACCTCTTTATTGCTGGTGCCCTTTCAGATTCACATGGAAGTACCAGTAAATCCCCTCTTAAAAGGGACATAGATAAATCCATTCTGGTGAAACTTAGAATTAAGGCCTTCTTCCTGTGGCAGGTGCTAAGGGTTCAACCCACCCACCCTTGGTCCTAATCGAGATATAGCTTCTCCTCTTCCCTCCATGATAGTTATTTAACAAAGAAAAGGTTTTAAAAAGAGAGAACACAGAGAATCCATTCTGCTGAATCTTAGGAGTAAGGCATTCTAACTGTGGCAGTGGCAAAGAGTTTATTTTCCCCTACTCTGCCCACACCAGAGTCCCATTTCAGACTGGATTCCCCTCCCCATGTAACTGCTTTTTAACAAAAGAAAAGCCATACAATACGTTTGGAGTCTTATCTGATTGGGCCTTGAGACTGGCCTTCAGAAAATCATGTCTTGGGTTCTGAACCAAAAGGGGGCAGCAGAGACACACACAAGCCTCTGTGTTCAGACCAGGTCAGGGGTTCTTAAATCTCCTGACCCTCAAGCACATGCAAATCTCCATCAGAGGGCTTCCCTTTTAAGTGCAAAGCCCCAAATCAAAGGGACCTGCTGGCTCTACATCTGACCATTCCCGGACAGGGGTTGAAACTCTTTACTGGAAAGAACCATGAATTTGTTCATCAAGTCTTTGATTATTTTAGCAGTTGCTCCATTCTGTAAGTATGTTGTGGGGACAGACGTGAGTTCATAAACAGCTATAACCTATCACATCCTTATTTTATTACTCCTCAGGGACTGTTGCATCCCAGAGACTGTTCTGGATAACACGGAAATCAATAGCACTTGCACACTTGAGTTTGTACATTGCATTCCATAGATTCCAATAGGATGTAAAAAAGCAACTCACAACCCCTAATTTCACATTAATTCTAGCCGTATTCCTGTTTACTTCATGTGTATTTTCAAACAGATTGCTGCCTTTGAAAAACCAGTTACAATGTGGTGACTTTTTTTTTATTCCTTTGCCAAGGTGTTCTTTCTGAAGTGCAGCTGGTCCAACCCAGATCAGCAATAGTGAAACCTGGACAGACCCTCAGCCTGACCTGTGTGGTCACATTTTCTGATGACGAAGTGCTTGGCTTTGAGTATTTCTATTGGAACTGGATCCGTCAGCCTCCTGGAAAAGGCCTGGAATGGATGGGAGGCATGGATCCATCCGATGGAGATACAGACTATGCTCCATCCCTCCAAGGGCGGATAACTATCTAATCTGAATCCTCCAAGAAGGAGTTTTCCCTCCAGCTGAGCTCCATGGCAGCTGCAGACACGGCCACATATTACTGCGCTAGAGACACAGTGGGCTGAGTGAGGCAGGGACCCTTACAAAAACCAAGAGAGGAAGTGGTTTGTATGAACCATGTGTTTACAGTGACACTGTGCAAGGGCATCATAATTGTTAGCTGCTTCCATATAGCTTAGAATATTGGCATTTGGAGCATACCTGGGTCTTCTGCAGACCCTATGTTGAATGTATGTCCGGGTGCCTGAATGTGTTTTTTTGTACCTGTACAGCACTACTTTTTAAACTGAGCCTGGGTACAGGCACGTTGTGCAGAGAAGGAGTGCACTGCTATATGTGCATTGAACATAATGTGTGAATTGCACCCTACCATTGCAAATGCTGTGGTGGGGTGATTTGAGTCACGTTATTGCAGGGGAGGGAATCAAAACTGAATTTCCTCCTTGGACCCTCATTCCACCAGCATGTGGAGGAATCTGCCTTCATGAAAAGGGGTCACAGCATGACTCTTCCCCCTGCTTTATATATCTGGAATACAGTTATGAAAACTGGCACACATGAAGTCCACATTGGCAGGACTCTACGGTTGTTGGGTTTTTTCCCCTTCAGCAAAGCTATGGGTCACTCCTCTGATTTTTGGTGATTTTTTTTTGGGGGGATGACTAAAAATTGTGAAATCTATCTTATTTTCAAGCCAGAACTTTTAAAAAGGTTGTCGATCTGAAGCCCCTCCTTGGAGCATAATTCCACCCCCATGTGGAGGAAGAAAGGGCATTCCTTTGATTTTTATATTGGTATTATTAGTATTATTATTCCCATTGCCAGAACAGGCAGACTTTTAAAAAATGAAATAAAAGAACTTCACAGCTGTTAATCCCTTAATGGCTAGAAGGAGAAATGAGAAATTCTTTCTAACCACAAAAACATAAACATTCGAAGTAGTTCCACTTTTACTAAATGTGTGTGTTTTTACCTCCCCTGTTGTTCCAGAGTTATATGCCGTTCTCACATGCCTATTGGAACTTCTCTCCACTGGAATAACAGGGGATTTTTTTTTTAATCAGTGTTCTGCCTGCTAGAACTTCCAGATGCGATCCTGATGTTTATTATTTATTTATTTATTATTAAAACTTTGATACCGCCCTTCCAAAAGGCTCAGGGCAGTTTACATTAAAACACCATTAAAATCTGTTAATAATTAAAACAAAAATTATAAAGCATAAAACAATGATTAACCATTAAAAACATCGTAAAACAGCAATTAAATAATCAGAACAATTTAAAAACAAGTTTTTAAAAGCTGAGAAAGCCTGGTTGAAGATATGTGTTTTCAGGTGTTTTGTTGTTGTTGTTGTTGTTGTTGTTGTTTTTAATTGCCAGAGATTCCTATAGTCCCCAGTATAGAGATATACCGCTCAGAAATATCTGACTGCACATGCAGCCCTACAGGCACCATAGTTCTACAGGATCCTTTACATCTGAAATCATAGTCTGGCAGCCGCAACAGGAATCCTTTCTTTTATCTTTGGTTCCTAAATGCTGGGCCAAATTTAACACCCCATATGCAAATCTGCCAAGCAGTGTCCCTCTTATAAATAGCATTCTCTGTGCTTGATCTTTCACCTGGACTTGTCCCATTCATTCTGCAGAAAAGAGAGAGGATTGAGTGAGAAGAAAAAGAGATGAAAACCATATTATTTCTTCCCATCTTACTGAGTGTCTCACCTGGTGAGGATTTCTACATTGGGAGCAGGAGGGAAATGATGAACTTAACAGAAAGACAACCCAGGTGTTGACTCTCATTTCTATCCATCCTTGCAGGTGTCTTCTGCAGTCCACAGCTGACCCAGTCTGGTCAAGGAGTAGTGAAGCCTGGAGGTTCCCTCAAACTGAAGTGTGCTGTCTCTGGTGTCCAAGTCAGTGACTACTACTGGGGTTGGATCCGTCAGCCTTCAGGGGGAAGGCTGGAATGGTTCGGAAACATTCGGAACACTGCAGATGGAGGAACCTCTTACTACAACTCAGCATTTGGCAGCCGAATCACAATCACCAGGGACACTTCCAGAAATGAGGTCTACCTTCAGTTGAGCTCCCTGACAGCTGCAGACTCTGCAGTGTATTACTGTGCAAGACGCACAGTGGGGCAGAGCAATGGAGCATCTAGGAGAAAACCACAGTTGGACTTCACTGCTCTCACAGACGCTGCTGGATCTTTCTCTGGAAAGGCCATCGTTAGACTAGTTCAGTGGTTCCCAACCTGGATGCTGCTGAACTACAGCTCCCATCACCCCCAGCCACAATAAATTATAACTGGGAATGATGGGAGTTGTAATTCTGCAACATCTAGAGGAACCCAGGTTGGGAACCACTGGTCTAGTTAAATGCCATCACTACAGCCAGTGGAGAAGGTGGATGGAGGATGTGTATATATCATCCCATATGATTGCATCCAAGCCTTGGTGTGGCTCTGCAAAGCCCTACCCCACGTTCTGTGATGGTCATACACCAGAAGCAGCCCAAAGACATAATCAATATAGCATATCCCCTGCTAAGTGAGCAAAGAGGCACCTTTCTAAAGTGGTGATTCTCTTATATTTAGCAGGGGGAGAGCAACTGGCTCTATCCACCCCCAGCACAACATCCCTCCAGTGGCTGTTGCTGGTGTATCTCTCTTTTTTTTTTAGATTGTGAGCCCTTTGGGGACAGGGTGCCATTTTATTTGTGTATTTATATCTATGTAAACCACTTTGAGAACTTTTGTTGAAAGTTGTATATAAATATTTGTCATATTCATATCTGTATTCATATAATCAGCATGGCAAATGGATGGAACCAGCATAGATAGATATAGATACATACTAACATGATGAGAAAAATTACTCAGAGTAGTCCCATTGACATTAAAAAAACATTGCATAGCTTGTCCTTTTAACTGCAGTGAGACTACTTTGAGTAATTTTTCTCTTCATGGCAGCCACTAGCTGGGGAGGGTGGAAGGGGACTGAATCATGCTGTCTTCAACCTCTCTGTACATTTTGCCAGGAAGGTAGCAGCAGAGACACTATTCAGAATAGTATGAGCCATTCAAGAAACATCCTCTGGGTCTCTTCACCCATCAACCTGTGATAAACATACACACACACACACACACACACACACTCCAACTAGTTAAGAACCTGCCATTTTGTAGTAATGGTTGGAATGATGAAGAAATTTGATCAGAGTAATTACATTGAAATGAAAAAGACAAGCTAGGCATTGTCTAACTGGTCTTTATTATGAATCATCATCATCATCTACAAATTGTATGTGCATATATAATGATACACACATACACATTGTAACTAGGAAACAGGTACAACAGGTACAACAGGGAACAGATAGGGAGATATAAGGGGAAAGGTACAATAACAGATACAATATAACTAGAGATTGGAAACAGAATAGATACAATAATAACTAGGGAAGATAAAATAGGCTGCTGGGCAGAGAATATTAATACTGATATAATATAGGACAGAGGGCTGGAGGAAGACAGGCTTCTGTTTTTTAAAAAATGGGGAAAAAATCTTTGGAATGGTAAAAAAGACAGAATTGTTTTTTAAAACCACGAGGCTATGTTACCCTTCTAACTACCACTAGTACTAGCTAACAGGGATCCCTCCCACACAGAACCCCTGTTTAAACTTCTAAACTAAACAACACACAACTTTTTAAATTCAATTGCCACCCAAAACCTCCCTCCAAACAGGAAAAACCCCAAGAATACAGAATTCCAGAGGGGTGTGTGTGTGTGTGTGTGTGTGTGTGTGTGTGTGTGTGAGAAAATGGGGTACACTCAGTCTAGGAGTTCACCAAGTTGTCCACTTCTGTGGTCTGGTCACGGAGTCTACTCCTTCAATTGTCTTAAATCTGTTAGCTCGGCTAATCCAACAGGATTTACAACCCCTTTCAGCACTCCCCGGTGAGTTAACAGAAAGCAGTAGTGGAACTGCACGAGTGAAAAATAAAAGGCTCACAAAGAAAACAGTAAATGAATTAAGTCCCCTGAACTGCACTAGGTACCCCCCTCTAACAATAACTGAGTAATAAGTGAAAGAAAACACAGAGCAGAGGAATGAACATAGTGAAGGATGACAGAAGCAAGGAACTAACAGAACAAAACAGGAAAGCATAAACAAGGCAAACTTGAACTCATACAAAGTTTTGGAATTCAAATAGCACACTGTCTGCAGCCAGTGAAATGTTGCAAACAGCCCTGAGCAATTGAGAGACTACCAAATATATAGGGCTCAAGAGAACCAGCAGCCAATCAGGCTACCCTGAGTCAGCACTTCAGCTTCCTCTCTAGTGATCTCCTGCACTTGTGTGACTTCCACTGAGCCTCCCTCTTGAGCCGTCTTCTCAAGACAGGTGAAATCCCAGGCTCCTCTCCATCAGAAATCATGTCTGGCAGCTGTTGCAAATCCTCAGCTCCAGAGTCTGGGCTCCCTGCCAAGTCCTGTTGCTGTTCCTCTGAGCCCTCACCAGCAGGCAAATCCTCCCATTCCTGCCCTGATTCCTCCGAGTCAGAAGTCTGAGCCATGACATCAATCTTCTTCTTGATTTCTCCTTCTCCTTCTTCAATCTTCAAAGGGGGGGGCTGGGGCAAAAGCCTGGAAAATCTGAGGGAAAAGGTGGTGGCTGGCCAGGTGGCCAGTTGCCACAGGGGCTAGAGCTCATGGCTGCTGGCACAGGCAGGCAGTGATTCAGTCTCAAAGGGGTAAAAAAATAATTCTTCTCAAGATTCAACAAAAAAATTAAAAAGCAATGCAGCAGAGATAAATTTTAATCCATTCCCAGGCTGGTAGCCACACCAGCCACTAGCCAGCAGCGGCAGGCAGGCAGGGTGGAGAGGCTGGGCTCAGGCTGGCAAGACAGAAGGCAATAGGCATAGGGACAATGGCATGGTGGCAAGCAAAGCAAAGTTCTCTCTCTCTCCTCCTCCTATGATATGAGGCAGAACAAGGCAGAATGGTGGCTGGCAGGCTCCTGCCTCTTTAAATATTCTGAATGAATGTATGAATGAATCCCTCCCTCCCACCCTTGCCCTTCGACCCTTCCCCTGGCCAATGTGGGATCAGTCAGGAGTGGCAAGAGCCAAAGGAGCCAATCGGGAGCAAGGAGGGAATCATCAGGTGATCAGCCCATGCTTTTGTTCTCCGCTCTGAAGGTGGGAAATTCAACTTGCTGTCAAACACACAATGGAGCTGACTCAGAGATTGCCACAAAATGGAGATCCAAAACAACAAATCTTTTGGAGCCGAAACAAGAGTGATCTGTTTTGTCAAGGGAACTTTCAGAAGGTGCAAAGGAATGATTTGTTTTCTTGACAAATCACCCCAAATGGCCTGATTCGGGTACAAATAGTTTTGTACCTGAATCGTTTTACACATCCCTAACAAGTGCCCCTTCTTTTATCCTCTTTGCTTCCTGGATGTGGAACTGGTCCGAGCCCCCTCTATGCAGATCTCCCAAGTGAGCCATTTCTCTTTAAATAGCATCATCCGGGGCTGCATCATGTCCTGGATGAGTCCCATTCATTCTATAGGAAAGAAAGAGCAAGACAGAAAGGAGAGGAAATCCATATTCTTGTTTCTCATGACATTGAGCATCTTGCCAAGTGAGGATTTATGAACATGGTAAAAATGATATTCTAGCACCAGCCCAAAGAGCAGCCAGGGCTTGATTATCCTCTCTGCCCTTTTTCTTGACAGGTGTCTTCTCCAGTTCACAGCTGGTCCAACTCTTCCTCGGAGTTAGGGCCATATTCCCTAAGAGGAGTATCTTACAGAGCTCACATGTGGTCTTCCATCCAAATGGGGACCAGAGTGGACCCTGCTTAGCAAAAGGGACCAATCATGCTTGCTAACACAAGACCAGCTACTACCTGGGTCTGCTCCTGCAGGTGTCTGCTCATGGCCCCACACACATGAGAAACTCTATTATCAAGTCACGGCAAAGCTTTGGCAAATTGGGTGACTTTTAATGAATTGATATTTAATGAATTTAATGATGACACCCACATCTATTTCTCCATGTCAACATCATTGGGAGAAGGCATAACATACCTAAATGTCTGCCTGGAGACATTGATGGGCTGGATGTTCTGTTCTAAGTTTTTTTATTTAACTGTTTTTCTCTGCCTGGGGTCTTGGGGGGAAAGGAAGTATGCAAAATATAAATATAAATGAAATAATAAAAATCTGCTGGATTGCTTGCACACGCCAAAGGAAAAGACTATTGAGAAACATAATGATGCCTCGCAATACCAGCTGCAGGGGAGCATCAGCAAGAGAGAGGGCATGCACTCAGCTCTTGCCTGTGGGCTTCTCAGAGGCATCTAGTGGGCCACTGTGTGAAACAAGATGCTGGACTAGATGGGCTTCCATGGGTCTGATCCAGCAAAGCTGTTCTTATGTGCCTATGTAGATTTGCTCCTACAAGAACAGCCTTCAGAACATTCTCTTCTCCAAAAGGGGGCAGCAAAGACTCACCAAAGCCTCTGTCCCTGTGTCAATCCACAGACTCTTAAATCTCCTGACTGCCAAATATATGCAAATTCCTAAGAGGGAGATTCCTTCTAAAGGCAAGGCCCCCAGCTAAGAGAAGGGCTGAATCTCTTGTCTCTCATCTAATCATTCTCACTGAAGAGCTGAGATCTTTTATTGAGAAAATCATGAATTTGTTCTTCCGGGCTTTGATTTGTTTAATTCTTGGCCCATCCTGTAAGTATTTCAGAGGGTGAGAGATTGGAGCTGCTGATACCTTTCACGTGCTCCTCTTAATGATGACTGACAATGGAGATAAGTAGGGGAAACCCAATTTCAGTTGAATATTTTGGCTTATGCCTTCATCCACAGCAGATGGGTTTTTTGTACAGAAGTTGTGTGAGGACACAAATTTCACATACACACAAAGACACGTTTTGGCTCTAATTACTGCTGTCTTCTGCAGGTGTCTTCTCCAGTCCACACTTGATCCAATCTGGCCCTGATACAGTGAAGATTGGGGAGTCTTTCAAACTGACCTGCGCAATCACTGGTGTGCAAATCGGTGATCATTACTGGTGCTGGGTCCGGCAAGCTCCAGGGAAAGGGCTGGAATGGATGGGATATATTTGGAACAGTGGAGATGGAGCCGGAACGAATTACAATCCGGCATTCAGCAACAGAATCGGCATCACCAGGGACACCTGCAAAAACGAAGTTTATCTCCTGCTGCTCTCCCTGACAGCTGCAGACACTGCAGTGTATTACTGTGCAAGAGGCACATTGGGGCACAGCAATGGAGCATCCAGGCAAAAACCACTTCCAGTCTAGACCCCAGTCTTCATATTGGTGAGAGTTCAATGTGCTTCCACCAGCCTCAAGTCTGTGGAATGGGGTGAGCTCTAAATTCAAAGGTGTCAGGAAAACAATTGGACTCATTAATGAAACTTTTTAAGCCGACTTCGGCTTATGAGATCACCAAGCAGTCCGTGTGTTTGTGTCCATGTGTCCATCCCCCCCATCAACTTCACAACACCTGATCCAATATGAAACAAATCAGTTACAGTTATAGGGACACATAGGGACATTTCAAGGGCAGAGTTTGTGATGATGTCATCCACCCCAATTCAAGATGTCAGATGCATAAACTTTTGAGGTGCAAGTGGACTAACTTGTGACCTGCTGAGCCGATATGAACCAAATTTGCTACAGCTGTAGGGACACATCGGAATTTCCCAATGGCATAGTTTGTGATAATGTCATCCACCTTTATCCAAGATGGCAGATCTGTGAACCTTTGAGGTGCAAGTGGGCTAACTTTATAGCTTTATGGCTTTCTTTTGGAATTGGATCCAGCAGCCTCCTGGAAAAGGCCTAGAATGGATGAGGCTTATGACACCATTTGAGAACAGAGCATATGCTCCATCTCTTCAAAGCCATATAATTACATGTCATCTCATTCTTCCAAAATTGACATTTGCTTCCAGCTGAGTTCCATAATAGCTGCAGACACAGCCACTTATTACTGTGCTGATGCAGCAGAATGAGTAGTGTGTGGCAGGAACCCATACAAGAAATTGGATAAGTGTCTTACGAGCAGTGTATTTACTGTGGCATGCTATGCTGCCTTTGTTATTCCACTTTCCCGTGTGCTGAGAATCTCCAGAGGTTCACAGTACACCTTGGATTCTGGTTTCCATTGAAAGGAGAGTTGGAGGTGTAGGGATGTTGGAATGGGCACTGGGACAAAAGTGAGGTTGGGCTTCTACCCCACTCTGAACCTCTGAAAAGTATACAGTGTACTGTGCTTGATTGGCCAGCAAACTCGCCTGACCTGACCCCATAGAGAATCTATGGGGCATTGCCAAGAGAAGGATGAGAGACATGAGACCAAACAATGCAGAATTGCTGAAGGCCGCTGATGAAGCATCCTGGTCTTCCATAATACCTCATCAGTGCCACAGGCTGATAGCATCCATGCCATGCCGCATTGAGGCAGTAATTGCTGCAAAAGGGGCCCAAACCAAGTACTGAATACATATGCATGCTTATACTTTTCAGAGGTCCGCTATTGTTCTATTCTTCAATCCTTGTCTTCTTGGTTCCATGTAATATTCTAATTTTCTGGGATTGTGGATTTGGGGTTTTCATGAGCTGTACGCCATGATCATCACAATTATAACAAATTAAGGCTTGACTTATCTTGCTTTGCATGTAATGCGTCTGTCTCATATATCAGTTTCACCTTTTAATTTGCATTACTGACATTAATGGACTTTTGCACGATATTCTAATTTTCCAAGTTTCTATGGCAGCTTTCTATCTTCCTAGTAACTCTTGCAGAGGCACAGGATAGACTCCTCTGAGAGTGGGACTTCTTACTCCCTAAAAAATTAATCTTATCCAGTGATTGAAGCTAAGCTTGTTCTTTCTGAGAGAAGGTTAAGCTCTGAATGATCCAGTTGAGTTGCATGCAGTGTTTAGTTCTTAGATTTAGTTGGGAGATCTACTCAGGCTGATGTTGGTGGGCTGGATGTTCTGTTCTAAATTTTTTATTGAACTGTTTTTATCTTCTTGTTAACTGCCCTGGGGTCTTAGGGCAAAGGGCAGTATGCAAATATATATATAAATTAAATAGTAAAAATCTGCTGGATTGCTTTCACACCCCAAAGGGAAAGACTATTGAGAAACATAATGATGCCACTCAATACCAGTTGCAGGGGAGTAAGAGCAAGAGAGAGAGCCTTCAGAACATTTTCTTCATCAAAAGGGGGCAGCAAAGACTCACCAAAGTCTCTGTACCTGTGTTAATCCACACTCTTGAATAGCCTGACAGCCAAATATATGCAAATTCCCAAGAGGGAGATTGTTTTTAAGGGCAAAGCCTCAAGTCTAAAGGAAGGGCTGAGTCTCTTGTCTCTTATCACTGAAGGGCTGAGATCTTTTATTGGGAAAATCATGAATTGGTTCCTCTGGGCTTTGATTTGTTTAATGCTTGGCCCATCCTGTAAGTATTTCAGAGGGTGAGAGATTGGAGCTGCTGATACCTTTTAACAATGACTGACAATGGCAATTTTCTGGCAAGTTTCAAAAGTCACCTGAAAACACATCTCTTCAACCAGGCTTTCTCAGCTTTTTAAAACTTGTTTTTAAATTCTTCTGATTATTTAATTGTTTTTTTACGATGTTTTTAATTGTTAATTATTGTTTTTATGCTTTATTATTTTTGTTTTAATTATTAACTGATTTTAATGGCGTTTTAATGTAAACCGCCCTGAGCCTTTTGGAAGGGCGGTATAAAAGTTTTGATAATAAATAAATAAATGAATGAATAAATGAATAAATAATGGAGATAAGTAGAGGAAACCCATTTTAGTTGAATATTTTGGCTTATTCCTTTGGCTTACCCAGAGCAGATGGATTTTTTGTATAAACGTTGCCTGAGAACATACACTTCACATATACACAAAGTCACTTTTTGGCTCTAATTACGGCTGTCGTCTGCAGGTGTCTGGTCCGGTCCACACTTGATCCAATCTGGGCCAGAAATAGTGAAGCTTGGGGAGTCTTTCAAACTGACCTGCACAATCACTGGTGTGCAGATCGGTGATCATTACTGGTGCTGGGCCCGGCAAGCTCCAGGGAAAGGGCTGGAATGGATGGGATATATTTGGAGGAGCAGAGTTGGAGGTGGAATCAATTACAATCCGGCATTCAGCAACAGAATCGGCGTCACCAGGGACACCTGCAAAAATGAAGTTTATCTTCTGCTGCTCTCCCTGACAGCTGCAGACACTGCCGTGTATTACTGTGCAATGCTGGCCACACAGTGTGGCACAGCAGTACGGCATCTGTGCAAAGACCTCCTTCAAGAGCAGATCTTTGCCACAGCCAATTGTTACAGTCTAGCCTCGAGGTTAGGGGTCTCAGAATCAGAAGAAAGGGATCAAGTGCTCAGGATGCATGTTGCAACTATCATTAAATAAAGTCATCTCTTCCTATCTTCAGAACAAGATTATGAGGTCATTCACACAGTCACAAAATGTGTTCTACCTGGGACTGACAGCTGTGCGTGCTCCCAATTTTTGATTGTGTGGAAGCAAGGAGGAGATTGTCACAATCAGCAAGAGTGGCAGGGGGATGGGGGAAGTTTGCATCTAACACACCTTCCTTCCTTATGACCAAACTGTCCATCTTTGATACTTTTCCTGTGTGCCCACATGTTCCAGACGCCACAAAGGAGAATTGAGTTATCTCCTGCTCTAACTAGTTGCTCCAACTGCCGTATGTCCCACAGTGCACCACACTATGTCTGCTGTGCATTCGGTGATACCCTAGCCTCATTGTGTGGCCAGACTGGAAGTAGCCTATGCTCTCACACAAGCAGGTAACCTGGGGTAAGGGAGCATAGATTACTCAGAGCAGGACAAGGATTCTGATGTACAGGAAAAATGGTCCCGTGGTTTCCTTCAGTGACCTGCTACTGAGACTGAAGAGCAAAAGCAAATTCTGACGTTTGTTTGTTTGTTTAGCATATATGAATATAGCCCACCAAAGGCACTCTAACCCCAGGACCTTGGGGCCCTTGCCCAGGGGGTCCAAGGCCCAGGGGCCTCCAAAGGCCAGGAGCCTCCTGCCACCGCCATCGTGAACTCCCTGCCACTGCTGCAAGCCCTCCTCCCCACCGCTGCCACGAGCCCTCTTCCCTGGTATTCCAGCTGTCCATGTGCGTGGCTGGGGGCCTGGGGGGGTAAGGCCAGCAGGCCTCCCCTTCACCTGTGGCGGCGGCAGCAGCGGGCGGAATGGGAAAGGCCACTGAGCCTGACTGCGAGGAGCCATCTTTATTTATTTACTTACTTAAACCTCTTTGGGAACTTTGATTGAAAAGCGGTCTATAAATATTCCTCGTCCTCATCACAGACTGCAGCAATATGCTGTGAGACATGTCTGCTACTGAAAAGTGTTCAGGGGCTACAGCTGCAGAAGATGCACTGCACAGAATCCCCAATGAAGCCCCTGTTGCCCACATGCGCTTCTGCTGCTGGCCTGCCATGGTACATTCCAATGATGCCACCGCATGCTTCAGGGACAACATGATTATAACACACTGCAGCAGGCTGAAGGCAGAAGCAGCAGCCAGAGGCATGAAGAGGGTGAGAGGGAAGCGGCAGGGATAGGGAACGGCTGCTCATTCACTTTCTCGCTTGCTTGCTTGCTCCCGCCCATGAGGGCATCATGTAGCTAGGTAGGGGCTGTCAGCACCCCTCCGTGGCTCACCTAGCTGATGGGCCAGCCCTGGATGGGGATAGGACACATCTTGCAAAGCTGGTTAAACAGCAAGAAGTTCCAGAAAGAACTAATCCACCTCCTTTCCTTTCACTGTAATTTTAATTGATCATTACAAGTTGAGTATCCCTAATCTGGACCTCCGAAATCCGGAATGCTCCAAAATCCAGAAACCACCACAGCGTGCGCCCGCAGCACCGACTCGTTGCAGCTTAGTTCATTACATTTACAGCTACCTGTAGTTATCATAAATTCATTGCTTATTTGTTTTTATACTTCAAAGAAAACCTAAAAAAAATAAAATACAGTGTACAGTAACCTTTCGTGTTTAGACTTGGATTCCATGCCCAAAATATCTCATTACAAATATGCAAATATTCCAAAATCCGGAAAATTCTGAAATCCGGAACACTTCTGGTCCCAAGCAGTTCGGATAAGGGATACTCAGCCTGCACCATCTTCAAATCCTTGCACTTTTTGTTGACAGCTACCAAATGCTACGAAAAGAGTAGTCACCAGAGCTGCGTTTGTAAGAACAGGGTGCACCCTGCATGGGTGGAGGATGGCAATGAGAAAACCATGCCATTATAAAACATGCCATTGCAATGCCCCTCTGGCCCTGGGGCACAACCACTGTACCAAATTTGATGCTAATCAATCCAGGCATTATGAAGTTGTTAGTGGGGAACACACACAAATGGACAGATGGCTGGATATAGCAAGGCTGGAGTGGGCCTTGGGGCAAGAAGTGAAAATGGGCCTTTACCCCCCCCCCACCCGCTGTGCCTTTGCTGCAGAAGAATTGGGACATGCTGAAAATTCTCTGCCTGCCCGTCTCTTGCACACACATAGACTTGCATGAATGCATTCCTCTGGCCAATTTTTTTAAAATAACAATTGGTATATACCTACTACAATCACCTGAAATATTCATTCAAAGTACACAATGCTTGTATCTCACATTAGCCTATTCTCTCTCTCCTGCCTTTTCCCTCTCCCCACCACTCTCCCTATCACTCATTCACTCACTCACACACACACCACAGTCAATGTTTCCTCAGGAAACAGAATTCCCAGATTTCAACTCTAGTATTTAGGAATAATCTGAACCCAGTTGCTAAGGAAGGTAAGTGGGGAGCAGAGCAGAGTATTATGGTATAACCTTGTTCTTTTTAACAAGCGCGGGATTAGGAACATAAGAAGCTGCCATACACAGACTGGCAGCGGCTTCTCCAAGGTTGCAGGCAGGAATCTCCCTCAGCGCTATCTTGGAGATGGCAGGGAGGAAAGTTGGAACCTAGAGGCTCTACCCAGATTAGCTCCATCCCCTAAGGGGGAAGATCTTCCAGTGCTCACACATCTAGACTCAAATTCATATGCAACCAGGGTGGACCCTGCTTAGCTAAGGGGACAAGTCATGCTTGCTACCACAAGGCCAGCTCTCCTCCTTCAAGAAGGGTCCCTAAGTACTTTTGATCCAAGCTTTTTTCAGTTCTCTCAGCTTCAGGAGGAGAGTGGGAGAGGAGTGTCAAGCAGCATCTCTCACTTTTCCACCCCTCGTGACAGGCTTACTGATGCTTAGTGACATACCCCTCACTGTTCAGGCTGTAAGGCTGAGGGAGGGGTAGGCAGAACCTGAGTACTAGCCAGCCAGCCAGTCAGGAGGAAGGGAGAGATGCTGCCTGACATACCTCCCCCTCTCCTCCTGGAGAGGATGTATCTCACTTGCAGAAAGGTGAGTCCTCCTTTCATAAGCCAACAGCGTGCCAATGAGCTGAGGAGGTGGGAGAGAGAAAATGAAGACCAAGCTGGGACCCAGCCAGTGGGCCTGGATCCCTCTGGGGCACAGGGACATGTGTTCCTCCTGGAGCATTATAGCTACACCCCTGCTCAGTCTTCCTTATGGATGCCACTCATTGTTTCAAAGAGGGCCAGTGCAGTCCTCAGCAGCTGTAGATTGTGCACACTCTGCAATAGCAAACTTATCTCACACCATAATGCTGCAATCTAGACTTATGGATACTGAATCGGAAAGAATGGGACCTAGACAACACTGATGGGCATATGGTGAAATGAAACACTGGTCCCTTCCTTCATAGCTCTGCCAGATCCAGGCCACAAAATTTCAAAGTGATCTTCGAGTAGGAGATTGTCATTGTGAAACGCCAAACAAGTGCACCTCCTTTTATCCTCTTGGCTTCCTTAATGTGGAACTGGACTGAACAGCCTCTATGCAAATCTCCCAAGTGAGCCCTTCTCCTATAAATAGCATCATCCGGGGCTGCATCATGTCCTGGATATGTCCCTTCATTCTATAGCAAAGAAAGAGCAGGACAGAAAAGAGATGAAATCCATATTCCTGTTTCTCATGTCACTGAGCACCTTGCCAAGTGAGGATTTATGAACATGGTAAAAATGATATTCTAGCACCAGCCCAAAGAGCAGCCAGGGCTTGATTCTCATCTCTGCCCCTTTTCTTGACAGGTGTCTTCTCCAGTCCACAGTTGGTCCAGTCTGGCCCAGGATCAGCGAAGCCCGGGGGGTCTTTCAAGCTGACCTGCACAGTCTCTGGGGTGCAGGTCAGTGACTACTACTGGGGCTGGATCCGACAGCCTGCAGGGAAAAGGCCGGAATGGCTGGGGAACATTCGGAGCACTGCAGGTGGAGGAACCTCCTACTACAATTCAGCATTTGGCAGCCAAATCACAGTCACCAGGGACACCTCCAGAAATGAGGTCTACCTTCAGTTGAGCTCCCTGACAGCTGCAGACTCTGCAGTGTATTACTGTGCGAGAGACACAGTGGGGCAGAACAATGGAGCATCCAGGCAAAAACCACTTCCAGACTAGACCACAGTCTTCATATTGGTAAGAATTTAACGTGCTGCCACCAGCCTCAAGTCTGTGGAATGGGGTGAGCTCCAGATGCAAAGGTGTCAGGAAAACCATCGGACTCATTCATGCAACTTTTTAGCCTACTCCCCACATATTCTATGAGTACCTGTAAAACAGCTGTGTGAGCTCCGTGACAGCTGCAGACTCTGCAGTGTATTACTGTGCGAAAGACACAGTAAGGCACAGCAACGGAGCATCCAGGCAAAAACCACTTCCAGACTAGACCACAGTCTAGTGAATTAACCGCTATTGATGAGAGTTTAATGTGCTGCCACCAGCCTCAGGTCTGTGGAATGGGGTGAGCTCCAGATGCAAAGGTGTCAGGGAAACTCATTAATGCAACTTTTTTGCCTACTCCACACATATAATAAGAGCACTTGTAAAACAGCTGTGTGGTTTGTTTTTTGGCAAGTCAAAAATGAGTGACTCGTCCAAAGGTCAGGGCAAAAGTAAGCACTCTGCTGGGGAAGCGACTGACTGGGACAGGGATGTCAAACGGAGCCCTCCAGCTGTTGTGAAATAGAACTCCTATCATACCCAGCCACACTTTATTTTGGCAGGGTGTGATGGGAGTTGGATTCCAAGAACAGCTGGAGAGTCAAAGCTGCCTACCCCTGGACTAGGGTCTCACCGAAATAGACTGATATACTATAGATGTGAATTTGAATCCATTTAATTCCCTGGGTCCTTGTCAGGATCCCAGGCTGGCAGCTGCACTTCAAAGGGGGTATGAGTGGTCACCTTGGAGTTCAAGCAAGCACAGGATAAATCACATGGTGGGCAGTTTTAGTCCTTACTTAGCACACCTTCCGTTGCAATAGAGCATCACTCTGCTGCCAGCTTCATCTTGGCTTTAGGTATCAGAGCTTGTTAAGTTCATATCTTTTTCCAGGAGTTTTCCCAGCCAAACCTGGTTGCACAAATCTTCAAAGTTGTTATCTAGAAGGATGCCCTGCAAGACTCAAACTGGCTCATCTGGCCTTGCCACACTACCCAGAAAAGAACATAAATTTGCCTCTGGAGCTTCTCTCTGGGGTTCTTTTTCTGATGTGGAGGCCTAGAAAGGTTTACGAGGCAGTCCCGCCCTCCAGTACCCCCACCACACACTCACATCTGGGTTCAAATGTGATCTATTGATCCCACCTTCTCCAAGACTTCCCCTGGGCCCTACAAGGTTTGCAACTGGTCTACCCCACAATCCTAAGGAGCAAGAAGACCAGATGTTTCCTGCCAGCAACAATATGGTAAGGTTTAAGACAGACTTTGTTCCTTGACAGTCTATTGCTTCTTGCGGGTATGTTAAGAGGATGCAAAAACAGAGACAATTCGTAGGGTGAAGACAAAAGTGCAGTGAAACATTAGCCTTCTATATTTCGAGTGTCCTGAGGGTGGCAGCACAGTTTTGGAAGAATGTAAGCCATGGGCTGTGAAAGAAAAACCCAGTTAAAATACTCCCAAGAGGATACCCTTTTTAAAGAAAGTTGTCAAGTATTAAGGAGAGCCCACACAAAACTCTTAATGCATTCTCCTCCTTATCTAAAATGTGGCAGCAGAAAGGCCATAACCTCAGGCTCCATTTTTGTTTGTACATCAAACCACAGACTCTTCAACATGCCAATTTCCAAAGGAGAGATTATTTTTAAAGTGCATAGGAACATAGGAAGCTGCCATATACCAAGTCTGACCATTGGTCTACCTAGCTCAGTATCGTCTTCACAGACTGGCAGTAGCTTCTCCAAGGACAGGAATCTCTATCAGCCCTATCTTGGAGATGACAAGGAGGGAACATGGAACCTAGATGCAATTCCAAGATTCTATTCCTCCATCCCCTAAGAGGAATATCTTACAGTGCTCACATGCGGTCTCCCATTCATATGCAACCAGGGCAAACCCTGCTTAGCTCAGGGGAATGATCATCCTTGCTACAACAAGACCTGGCTACTGCTTTTCATTATAATAAGAGAGAGAATTTTAAAAGGATTGTGAACTGGCCGCCTTCTGCACCCACCCCCATAGACCATGGGGTCTCCCATCGCTCACCATTCCCATATATGGGCTGCAGTTCTCTAATGAAAAATAGGACTGGGACAGTTCCAGGAGGCATGTGAGTATCAAAATGGCATCTAATGTTATTACAATATACGATCTTCCAAGGGAAATCTTTCCTATCCACTTGCAAGAATCCTGCCTCCACAGACATAAAAGGTAAAAAGGTAAAAAAAACAAGGGCTCCTTAATTCTACACCCACCCACCCACACAGAATATACATGCAGCTGGGCAGTGCCAGAGCAGATGAGGGAGGCATAGACCTCAAGTCTTGTCATGGTCCAAGAATCAACACTGGAAGCAAGTAGGTAGAGATAGGGGTGGGGGCAGACAAGAACTGGGGAGGTGACAGATGGCCTGGATATGCTCCTCTCCCACATCACTATCACCACATTTGTTACGTTGGTCAAGTTACTGTCACCCTCCAGAGTTCCCGAAATGCACCAGTGAACTACACGGCCAAGCAGAGGGACAGTGCCGTCAGATATATTAATAATCTCTTCCAAAATCCAACTCTTTGAAGATTCTACTTCTCAACAACACTGATTGGAGCCAGGCTTGTTCTTTTTGAGAGGCAAAGTCATCATCAAACAATCAGATTTGGGAAGTGATACATATATCAAGTCATCTTGACACTTCATGATCCAGTTGATTGCATACAGTCTTTAGTTCTTAGATTTAGTTCGGAGATCTACTCATGTTGACACTGAGTCATGAAGAAGCCTTGACAGACATTCAAAAGATAATACAAGTTTTGACTAATTTTGATAATTACTGTTATCTTAGGAACATAGGCAGCTGCCATATGCCGAGCCAGCCCATGGGTCCATCTAACTCAGTATTGCCTACACAGACTGGCAGTGGCTTTACCTTCTCCAAGGTTGCAGGCAGGAGTCTCTGTCAGCCCTATTGTGGAGATGCCAGGAAAGTGAACTTGGAACCATCTGCATGCAAGCAGACAGGTGATCTTCCACTGAGCTACGGCCATATTCCCTAAGGAGAACATCATACAGTGCTCACAGGTTGCCTCCCATCCAAATGTGGACCAGGGTGGACCCTGCTTAGCAAAAAGGGACCAATCATGCTTTCTACCACAAGACCAGCTTCTACTTGTGTCTGTTCCTGCAGGTGCCTGCTAATGTTTCGGCCCTAAGCGGAAGTGAAGCTCCATTACCAAGCTGCCACAAAGCAACTGGGAAATTGGGTGATTTTTAATGAATTGATTTTTTATGAATATAATTATGACACCCACATCTATTTCTCCATGTCAAGATCATTGGGAGACGGCATAACCTCCCTGAATGTCTGCCTGGAGACGTTGGTGGGCTGGATGTTCTGTTCTAAGTTTTTATTGAACTGTTTTTATCTTCTTGTTAACTGCCCTGGGGTCTTAGGGCAAAGGGCAGGATGCAAATAGATATATATAAATTAAATAGTGAAAATCTGCTGGATTGCTTTCACACCCCAAAGGGAAAGACTATTGAGAGGGATAATGATGCCTCTCCATACCAGTTGCAGGGCCGCAATGGCAAGAGAGAGGGCATGCACTCAGCTCTTGCCTGTGGGCTTCTCAAAAGCATCTGGGGGATACCTTTGTGTGGAAATGGGGATGCTGGACTAGATCCAGCAGGGTCTGATCCAGCAGGGCTGTTCTTATGTTCTTACTCTTAACCCAGACAAGACTGGTGTAGATTTGCTCCTACAAGAACAGCCTTCAGAACATTCTCTTCACCAAAAGGGGGCAGCAGAGACTCACCAAAGCCTCTGTACCTGTGTCAATCCACAGACTCTTAAATCTCCTGACTGCCAAATATATGCAAATTCCCAAGAGAGAGATTCTTTTTAAGGACAAAGCCCCCAGCTAAGAGAAGGGCTGAATCTCTTGTCTCTCATCTAATCATTCTCACTGAAGGGCTGAGATCTTTTATTGAGAAAATCATGAATTGGTTCCTCTGGGCTTTGATTTGTTTAATGCTTGGCCCATTCTGTAAGTATTTCCGAGGGTGAGAGATTGGAGCTGCTGATACCTTTCATGTGCTCCTTTTAAGGATGACTGACAATGGAGATAAGTAGGGGAAACCCAATTTTAGTTGAATATTTTGGCTATGCCTTGATCCACAGCACATGGCTTTTTTGTACTACAGTAGTGTGAGCAGCACAAAAATTTCACATACACACAAAGACACGTTTTGGCTCTAATTACTGCTGTCTTCTGTAGGTGTCTTCTCTGGTCCACACTTGATCCAATCTGGCCCTGAAAGAGTGAAGATTGGGGAGTCTTTCAAACTGACCTGCGCAATCACTGGTGTGCAAATCGGTGATCATTACTGGAGCTGGGCTCGGCAAGCTCCAGGGAAAGGACTGGAATGGATGGGATATATTTGGAGGAGCGGAGCTGGAGCCGGAACCAATTACAATCCAGAATTCAGCAACAGAATCGGCATCACCAGGGACACCTGCAAAAATGAACTTTATCTTCTGCTGCTCTCCCTGACAGCTACAGACACTGCCACATATTACTGTGCAAAGGAAGGCCACACAGTGAGGCAAAGCAATGCAAAAACCTCCTTCAGGAGCACATCTTTGCCACAGCCCATTGTTATAGTCTAGCCTCGAGACATGATAGTGGTGCATAAAATGCTGCATGTAGTAGAAGGAGTGGGCAGCACTAGAAACAGTGGTCATCCCATGAATCTGATGGCCAGGGAATTAAGGGCCGACAAAAGGAAGTATTTTTTCACACCACACATAATTAATCTGTGGAATTCTCTGCCACAGGAGGTGATGATGACCACTAGCTTGCCGGGCTTTAAGAGAGACTTAGACAAATTCATGGAGGACAGCTCTATCAATGGCTACTATTCTGGTGGCTATAGGGCACCTTCAGCCTCAGAGGCAAGAAGCCTCCAAATACCAGTTGCAGGGGAGCAGCAGCAGGAGAGAGGGCATGCCTTCAGCTCTTGCTTATGGGCTCCCCAGAGTCATCTGATGGGCCACTATGTGAAACAGGATGCTGGACTATATAGGCATTTGGTCTGATCTGTTAGGAATTCTCTATGGTAAGAGATACACTTCTATTACAGTAAAGTGCACAGAGGCAAAACACAGTAGAGTCTGCCCAGGCATGCGTGTTTGCTGAGAGCAAAAGACTTGGAGCCAGTTTATAGTTTCAAATCAAATATGAGGAGTCTTTATTGGAGAACTCCATTCTAGATAGGAAAGTGGAGAGATAGAATCTCTGATCTAGCTAGCTAGCTGGATGCAGAGAGATGCTGTCTGCATCTCTGCACACATGGTGCAGAGAGAGAGAGGCGAGCTTGTGTGTTAGAGGGAAAAGAGGAAGGAGGGAAGGGAGGCAGGAAGGAAGGAAGTCCCTGAGAGTAGCAATCTACATATCAAAGGGATTGTGTCAGAACAGTAGAGAGGAGGAATGACCAATGTCTTGACCACTCTAGCCCTCTGACTCACTAGTCTGTCGCCCTCTGTCATTGAGGCATGAGGCACTGCAAAGTCCTTCACTTCCAACATGATCCAGAAGGGCTGCTCCTTTACCCTCATGCTCTAAACCAGCTTTTCTACCAGTTTAATTTGTGTAGTTCACCTAGAGCAGGCTTCCCCAAACTGCAGCCCTCCAGATGCTGCTGAAATACAACTCCCAACATCCCGAGCCACAATTTATTGTGTCTGGGTATGCTGGGGGTTGTAGTTCAGCAACATCTGGAGGGCCGAAGTTTGGGGACGCATGACCTAGAGAATCCAGGGAATCATAGTGTATCCTTGCATGCAACACCTAGGAGAAGGCAGTAGTGGACAGAAGGGCAGGTTAACCAGAAAGAGCAGCTTAACCATTGCTGGAGCTGTTGATGAATGAGAGAAGTTGGAAGAGGGAAGATAGGAAAGAGCTACCAAGGAGAAGAGTGGAAGAAGGCTGCAGAAGAAGCAAAGACTTGAAGGACGGAGACTTACCTGATGAGACTGTTTCTGTGACAAATTCAGAGCAGCTGAGATCAGTGTTTAAATTTTCCAGCCTGAGTGAAGCTGTAAGGAAGTTGTGTGGGACTACGGAAACGGGCACCTCTGGTGGGAGAGGGGGGAGCCAAGGATTATATACAGAAGAGGATTTGTGAAACTGTGTCCAATTTTTTTCCATTCAACTCAGGGGGAGCAGCATTGCTTTTAAGAATAATAAGAAACCTGGAGAGTAACTTTGTCCTCCGAGATCACTAGCTCTGTTTTGGACTCAAGAAGGATGTTTTTATGTGAGCACAGTTATAACTAATAATACAGTGACTGACATGCTGGATTTTCATTTGACTGAAGAAGCCTTCAAAACTTTGTTTGAGTGCTACAGGTCTCAGCTATTTGTCTACTTCAGCATTTTGTTAATTGTATCATTACCCATTGGGTTACTTCATATTGCATGGTCATCCTTTACCAATGTTCACATTCTCTTTCTATTGATATTATTATCTAGCAGGTACTTCATTGTTTTTTGTATTCCAGGTCCCATTACAGCAGTTTCCTGATGGTGCTGAGTATTCCCTTTAGGGATCCTTAAGGTCCCCCCACCACACAGAACAGGCCCTGTTCAGACATCTGTACACTCATATGCTGTCTGTACACCCATAATATATGTTTTTGCATGAATGACTGTACCTGTGTTCATTTACCAAAGTGAATCTGGGGACAGGTCCCACAAATACATGGTGCAGACAGGAAGTGTACTGCTGTACCTGCACTCAGCATAGCTTATGAATAAATATAACTATATCTGTCACCTTGTCAGCAAGGAAAGGGATGGAAGGCATGGGCCCATCCTCCTGCCTCTCCCTCACCCACATGCCTCCCACTCTGCCTACACGCGAGGACAGAGGAAGACACCAGGGCATAGAAAACCCAACAGGCCCGTATTATACGGGAATTCCCATTTCTAAGGAAAAAAATCTCTTGTCCCAAATGGGATGCTGTTTTCCCCATATCATTGACAGAGCCTGGAGCCCTCACCCCTCAATGCATTTTCATTGAGCCCTTTGAAGTCCATATGATAATGTCAAAGGAACGACCAAGTTCACAAAAGAAGCCCAGGGACATTTGTTCCTCCTGGAGCATTATAGCTACACCCCTGTTCAGTCTTCCTTATGGATGCCACTCATTGTTTCAAAGAGGGCTGGTGCAGTCCTCAGCAGCTGTAGATTCTGCACACTCTGCAATAGCAAACCTATCTCACACCATAATGCTGCAGTCTAGACTTGCGGCTGCAGGTCTCTGAACCGGAAAGAATGGGACCTAGACAACACTGATGGGCATATGGTAAAATTTGCAAAGCCCCCACCATCAACTTCACAATGCCTGGACCAATATGGACCAAATCAGTTAATAGCAATAGCAATAGCAATAGCAATAGCACTTACATTTATATACCGCTCTCTAAGCGGTTTACAATGATTTTAGCATATTGCCCCCAACATTCTGGGTACTCATTTTACCGACCTTGGAAGGATGGAAGGCTGAGTCAACCTTGAGCCCCTGGTCAGGATCGAACTTGTAACCTTCTGGAGTTTTACCACTGCGCCACCAGGGGCTCTTTTTAAGGTTGTAGGGGACACATAGGGACACCTCAAGGGCAGAGTTTGTGATGATGTCATCCACCCTAATTCAAGATGGCAGACGCATAAACTTTTGAGGTGCAAGTGGACTAACTTGTGACCTGCTTAGCCGATATGAACCAAATTTGCTACAGCTGTAGGGACACATAGGGATTCTCCAATGGCATAGTTTATGATAATGTCATCCACCCTGATCCAAGATGGTGGATGCATGGACCTTTGAGGTGCAAGTGGGCTAACGTGTGGACTGTCTAACTGATTTGAAACAAATTATGTACAATTGTAGTGAGTAACATCCAGGGACACCTCAGTGGTGTGGTTTTTGATGATGTCATCCAACCCGATTCAAGAGGGCGGACACATGAACATTTGAGGCTCAAGTGGGCTAACTTGTGAACTGCCTAACCTATTTAGACAGAATTTATTTCAATCACGGGGTAGTGAAAGGCAAGTAGGCAGACTTGTTCTTACTAGAACAACTTGGATTTTTTTTCTGATTCCTTTGCCAAGGTATCCTCTCTGAAGACCCCACACCTGACATGATGTTGTCATATTTTCTGATGGTATTTAAAGCTTTAGGGCTTGCTTTTGGAGCTGGATCCAGCAGACACCTGGGAAAGGCCTAGAATGGATGAGGCACATGACATGATTTGAGAACACAGCATATGCTCCATCTCTTCAAGGCCATATAATTACATGTCAACCCATTCTTCCAAAAATGAGATTTACCTCCAGTTGAGTTGCATAAGAGCTGCAGACACAGACACTTATTAGTGTGCTGATGCAGCAGAATGTGTAGAGTGCGGCAGGAACCCATACAAGAAGTAGGACAACAAGTGACCTAAGACCAGTGTATTTACAATGGCAATATGCTCTAATAGTATGTTGTTGTGATGACTTGGTTGCTCCACTTCCCCAAGAAGTGACGAGTTCCAGAGGTTCACAGTGCACCTTGGATTCTGGTTTCCTTTGGAAGGAGAGTCAGGGGCATAAGGAGGTTGGAGTGGGCACTGGGACATAAGTGAGGATGGGCTTCTAGCCCGCTATCCCCCACTTTGTCCTCCTACCTCCACTTTGTGCTTTTGTTACAGAAGAAGTGGAAGGTCATGGTGAAAAATGAAACATTCTTGGCACACCTGTTTTCTTACTCCTGTGTAAATAATATCACACACTCCCCATGCACACAGACACACACATTTGTACATGGGCATTCCTCTGGCTCAGAATACACACACACACACACACACACACACACACACACCCCTCTTCTGGAGAGGCTCACTTTTGTTTATGACAAGATTACAGCCTCTGATCAGGAGCCAAGCAGGGCCTCAGGGAGGTGAGAGGGGAAGAGTTTGTCATTCCCCCCACCCCATTAATCATTGCTACAGCCCTGAAGGGAGCTACAGCAGACTGATGGTATCTTTGTAATATGTGGTTTGTTTCTATAAATATACAGAATATATTTGAGTAAATAATAGCTCATGTGTAAAAGAGAGCCATTGTGTGGTGTAGTACTTAGAGTGTTGGACTAGGACCAGGGGGACGCCAGTTCAAATTCCTCACAACAGGGAACGTTGTGAGGATTAACATAACCATGTACTCTGCTCTTGTTGTGAGCCAAGCCTGATTTGTATACTAGATATGCTCCGGAGCTAGCATATGAAATTAGGCTGGTTCCACCAGTGTCACAAAGTGACCAGTTCTTTATATGGTGACCTGGACATGAAGCTAGAAAGAAGACAAAAAACACTCCTAAATAATTCAATGGGCTTTATTATAGAAAGTAGCTCATCAGGATAAAATTCAAACAGGTCATCCAATCTAAACATGTTCTGATTCAAGGTGTAGTGCAATGTGCCTGGCTATCATACAGGTGAAACTCGGAAAATTAGAATATCGTGCAAAAGTCCATTAATTTCAGTAATGCAAATTAAAAGGTGAAACTGATATATGAGACAGACGCATTACATGCAAAGCAAGATAAGTCAAGCCTTAATTTGTTATAATTGTGATGATCATGGCGTACAGCTCATGAAAACTCCAAATCCACAATCTCAGAAAATTAGAATATTACATGGAACCAAGAAGACAAGGATTGTAGAATAGAACAATATCGGACCTCTGAAAAGTATAAGCATGCATATGTATTCAGTACTTGGTTTGGGCCCCTTTTGCAGCAATTACTGCCTCAATGCGGCGTGGCATGGATGCTATCAGCCTGTGGCACTGATGAGGTATTATGGAAGACCAGGATGCTTCATTAGCGGCCTTCAGCAATTCTGCATTGTTTGGTCTCATGTCTCTCATCCTTCTCTTGGCAATGCCCCATAGATTCTCTATGGGGTCAGGTCAGGCGAGTTTGCTGGCCAATCAAGCACAGTACACTGTATACTTTTCAGAGGTCCGATATTGTTCTATTCTTCAATCCTTGTCTTCTTGGTTCCATGTAATATTCTAATTTTCTGAGATTGTGGATTTGGGGTTTTCATGAGCTGTACGCCATGATCATCACAATTATAACAAATTAAGGCTTGACTTATCTCGCTTTGCATGTAATGCATCTGTCTCATATATCAGTTTCACCTTTTAATTTGCATTACTGAAATTAATGGACTTTTGCATGATATTCTAATTTTCCGAGTTTCACCTGTATGTGTGTGCAATCAATAATTACAGCTGTCTAAAAAATCCTAATAAAGCCTTTAGACAGAAACAGAGAGAGAAGAAAGGAGGGAGGGCTTAGGAAGGGAATGGCAGTGATTAGTAGGGAGGAGGGAAGGGGGAAGCAGGCTGTGATGTGCATTGAATAGGCATCTCACCAGGTTCACAAAGAAGGCTTCAAAGGACTTGTTCATTGCTGGGGCTTGAGAGCGATGCCGGCTTCAGATGCAAAAAGGTTGGTGCTGGATTTCACAGACAGAGTCAGCCCTTGACTCTTCACCCCACAGCAAAAATCACCAAGCAGTCTCTTGTCTGCAGGTTTCAGGCCTCTGCTTCGCTACGCAGCTAGGCATCAAGCAGCAGGCAGCAGGCATTTGGGATGCGCACATGAGCAAAGATCTGCTGGTTAGGCAAAGCTTGCTGACTCTCTATTCAATGAGCTCCAATTTTATAGCTGCTTTTTCCCTTGATGTCCATTGAGTCTCCTGGATCACAAAAGGTGTCCATTCCAAGTATGCTCTGGATATTGTCTTTTAATTATCGAAGTTAGCTCAGGATATTAGGTCAGTTTAGGATATGAGTTCCATCTCCTGTTAGCTGAGTATTGTACTATTGACATTCCCACCTGGTCCCAAGAACGTTAAAAGTCAGAGAAGTTAGGAAAGAATCAGATTTATATGTGTGAGACAGCAATTAAATTACTTCTTGGGTACATCTATCTAGTGTGTAATTATAACAAAAGAATGTTTAAAGTAACAGCAAAAGGGGTATTTGTTTGAGGCTAGTTAATAAATACATTTGACTAAGGCAGAACATTATAGGTGACCTCAACATGATAAGCCTTCTGCTTCTAATTCTACATAGCAAATATCTCTTAGAGAAAGACGTGATTATCCCCCGGCAAAGCAGAGCAATCACTAATGATTAATGTTTACTTTTTGTAAGAGGAAATGAGCTCAGCTCCTAGCTTCCCCCAAAGACATTACCCGAGAGCAAGTTCAGGCAAAGGAGTTTAGGAGTTTAATCATTTTACTCCATTTGAATTCCTGTTGCAAAGAGTTCAGTGGTACTGGCAAAGACCAGAACTCAACCTGGCCCAGTGGTCTATGAGTTCTGATTCAACATGAATGAGCTGGGCACCAACATATCCAAGTTGCTAGTGTGTGTGTCAATCTTCTTGCCATCCATCTGTAAAGGCATTCCACAGTGATATAATATGTGTGAGACAGAAAACCAGAACCTGGCCATTGTCTCCTGTGAGTTTCACAAACACTGAGAACAATGCTAGATTGCCTCTTCACAAAACAATTACCAGAGGCAGTCATGAGTCCTGGGTGTCATGCACTGGTCAGTTCCTCTAAGTTCAGGCATTGATTCCTTAATAAAATGGAATCAGACACAGGCCTGGATTCCATATAATTCTGGGTTGCTACCTCTGGGCTCCTTGGAGGAAGGAAACTTTCTGGCCTCTATCTCAAATCCTTCCTCCAGTCTGTAATCAAGCAGCTCTCCAGTTCTTTTTATACACTTTGCAATAATGCCGGAGGCTGCCCGTTCTAACTCCACACCATATGCTGCTCTGGTCTTGACATTCTCATATCACATTCCGCTGAAGGCAGGTCCTTCTTCTCTTGCTCTGATGTGAATATGCTGCAGAATTATCTGCCCTCAGAGTCAAGAAGATTCCCCATTACATCTCTGCATCTTCTACTCATCTGGGCTTCCCTTCTTCCAGTTAAGGAGCATGCCCGGAACAGTGACTCTTGCAGAGGCACAGGAGATATACTTCTCTGAGAGTGGGGACTTTCTTACTCTCTAAAAAAAATCTATTGTAAAAATGAATTCTGTCTCCCAGCATAAATCTGAAACAAGGATATGTGTCTTACTGGCTGGCAGGTAGTTTTGCTCTCAGTTTGTTGCTATTGTTCCATTTTCATTTGCACTAGGACAGCATGGGGAAAAGCTGATTAATTTCTGGGTGTTTAGGAGTTAAGGATTAAAATATATGTAAATAAATATGCACCTACATAACGTACGTGTGTGTGTGTGTCTGCCTCTGAAACTTGCAGGGGAATGCAAGGGAAGGGGGGAACAATGGTGCATATATATCTAACAATTATACATGCTTTACTCCAATCTCAATCCATACATGCCCCTTTTATGCCCCATTTGCACAAAACACAGTTTTATTTTGTGACATTACAAAACTCATGCTCTCCAATAAGATTTGTGCAACTTCCCTGCAGCTCTGATTATCACTTTGCCCATGGCAGCATTGATTGGGTTCCTCCTTAATGCACCATTTCCCCTTGCTGCCACCTGCACCTAGAATTCCTCTCCCTCCTGGGCCTCTTGTATGTCATCCTACCTCCTTCCCATTAAATCCCTCCTCAAACCTCACCTCTTCCATGAAGCCCTTGGCTTAACCTCTTAGTCCTCATCTGCTACTGAAACCAAGTCTAAGGAAACGGACTGGGATGGATTCTGCTCCAGTTTCCCTTGCCTCTGATGATCTCCTCTTCTTCCATCTCTTGTTTCAGCTTCCAATGAAAAGCAGATTTTAACATTTGAAAATGGCAGGTGCAAAAGCTGCAGATGGGGATTGGGAAGGATGTGCCTCAGTGGCAGAACACTTCCTTTATATAATGAATGCCACAGGTTCAATCCCAGGTAGCACCTCCAAGAAGGGCTGAGAAACTTGTACATTGGTGGAGTCATTGGAATAAAATGATATTTCTAAAATGCCAACTAACTAAAGCTTCTAGAAGGGTAGCTGTGTTCATCTGTTCACACAAAAACACTATTAGCATTTAAGGTGCCGCAAGACCATTTTGTAAGACAAGACAAATATTTTTTTTATTAACTGTGTTTCTGAGCAATGAGAGCCTCTAAAGATCAGCCACATTGTTCCTGTATCTTCTGCTGCCATCTCAAAGTTCATCACAATTCATTGTTTCTGAAGTGGGATGCAAAGAGTTGCCCCTTTCCTCTTCTTTAAAAGGACCTTGCATGTCAGGAGCATCTTGTTTATGCAAATGAAACTCCCACTCAAATAGCAGCTGCAGCCAGCCTTGCCCAGTGTGAGGTTCAGTCCGCCAATTCATGCTTCCTGGCACCATGAGCACCTTCATTTGGATTCTCTCAGTGATGGCCCTCATGCCAGGTGAGTGTCCAAGTGTGCAGGCTGGGCTCTGGCTCTAATGAAGTCTTTTCTTCCTTCTGAATCTTAATTGTCTTGCTTCCTAGGGGCTCTTTCTGCAATCCAGCTTGTCCAGTCTGGATCTGAGATGATGGCTCCAGGAAAAACTCTCAGCCTGACCTGTACTGTCACTGGATTCTCTGTTTCTGGTCCCTCTTTGAATTGGATCCGGCAGCCTCCAGGAAAAGGACTAGAATGGATGGGATGGGTCTACTGGACTGGTTCCCACTGGCAGACAAGCTATGCCTCATCTTTCCAGGGACGAATCACCATCTCTGCAGACACCTCCACAAACTCCTTCTCCTTGCAGCTGGGCTCTCTGACAGCTGCAGATGCTGCCACGTATTACTGTGCAAGAAGCACAGTAAGAGCAAGCAACAGGCAGTTCATACAAAAACCTCTCTTAGCTGATGTCAAGGCATGCACAAACACAAAACCCAGTATTCTGCAGCTGGAAGGAGGTGGTGAATGTGGTTCATCAGTGGTGAATGTGGTTGCACAAGATTCATTACCTCCTCTCTGCATTTTCTACGTGCTGGTAAAACAGCTGTGCGGTTTGTTTTTTGGCAAGTAAAAATTAGTGACTCGTCCAAAGGGCAGGGCAGAATTAACGACTCTGCTGGGTAAGCGACTTACTAGGGCAGAGATGTCAAAGGGCGGCCCTCCAGCTGTTGAGAAATAGAACTCCTATTATGCCCAGCCACACTTTATTTTGGCTGATGGGAGTTGTAGTCCACGAACAGCTGGAGAGTCAAAGCTGCCTACCCCTGGACTAGGGTCCCACAGAAATAGATTGACCTAGTTACCCCAGGCTGGCAGCTGCACCTCAAAGGCAGTTTGAATAGTCACCTTGGAGTTCAAGCAAGCACAGGATAAATCACATGGTGGGCAGTTTTAGTCCTTACTTAGCACACCTTCAGTTGTGATGTAGCATCACTCTGCTGCCAGCTTCATCTTGGCTTTAGGCATCAGAGCTTGTGAAGTTCATGGCTTTTTCCAGGAGTTCTCCCAGACCCAGCCAGACTTATACGGCCTTGCCATACTACCCAGAGAAGAACACAAATTTGCCTCTGGAGCCTCTCTCTGGGGTTCTTTTTGTGACGTGGAGGCCTATAAAGGTATACTAGGTCGTCCCGCCCACCAGTACCCCACCCTCTGCCCACATGTGATCCTACCATGATCCCACCTTGATCCCACCTTCTCCAGCACTTCCTCTGGGCCCTACAGGGTATGCAACTGGTCTGATCCATGATCCATGGGGGTGGCCGCACAATGCTGCCATTTCATAATTCTCTCCGTTATTCTAATGAAAAGAAGTAGCCATTTTTCCAACTGACCTATTCATGAGTTTACTAGAAGCCAGCCAAAGTCAGCTTCTTTATTCCCTTGCTTTCAACAACCCATTACGCAGGTTTTCTCTCTTTTCACACACAGCCCGCACACACACACATGCACGCGCACACACATCTTTTTCATTTCTTCTCCCTTGTATCGTGGTGCCTATTTCCAGTCCAGCTTACTAATTCCATAATATTTCCTAGTGGTCTGCAAAGATATTTTCCTCCAAAAAAACACATTTTATTTGCTTTACTAATTTACGGAATTCCTAAGGAATCAGGAAGACCAGATCTTTCCTGCCAAGAACAATATGGTGAAGTTCAAGAGAAACTTTATTCCCTCACAATCTATTGCTTCTTGTGGTTATGTTAAGAGGAAGCAAAAACAGAGACGATTTGTGCGGTGAAGACAACAGTGCCGTGAAACATTAGCTTTCTATGTTTTGGGTGTCCTGAAGGTGGCAGCACAGTCTTGGAAGAATGTAAGCCATGGGCTGTGAAAGGAAAAGTTAATCTCCTTAAAAAGAAAAGTTAATCTCTCAAGAGCAGGGGTGTAGCTATAATTGAGGGGATGGGTTCAAAGACCTCGGGCCGCCCAACTGTTGAGGGCCCCCAGTTCTACTCTTCCCTATTTTATTCATTATCTCCCTCACTTTGAAGGATCGCTACAGAGAGGGGTGAACACAGGCCCCCTCTCCCCTAGCTATGCCCCTGCCCAAGGGGATACCCTTCTTAAAGAAAATGGTAAGTTTTAAGGACAGCCCGCACAAAATTCTTAATGCCATCTTCCCCCTTAGCCAAAAGGTGGCAGCAGAAAGGCCATGACCTCAGGCTCTGTTTTTGTTTGTACATCAAACCACAGACTCTTCAACATGCCTATTTCCCAAAGGAGAGCTTATTTTTAAATAACAAACCTTTGCAAAGCTGTACTCAATTACAAAGTTATCTTTGAGTATGAAATTGTCATTGGAAACACCAAACAAGTGGACCTCCTTTTATCCTCTTGGCTTCCTTAATGTGGAACTGGACTGAACCCCCTCTATGCAAATCTCCCAAGTGAGCCCTTCTCCTATAAATAGCATCATCCGGGACTGCATCATATCCTGGATATGTCCCTTCATTCTATTGCAAAGAAAGAGCTGGACAGAAAAGAGATGAAATCATATTCTTGTTTCTCATGACATTGAGCATCTTGCCAAGTGAGGATTTATGAACATGGTAAAAATGATATTCTAGCACCAGCCCAAAGAGCAGCCAGGGCTTGATTCTCATCTCTGCCCCTTTCCTTGACAGGTGTCTTCTCCAGTCCACAGCTGGTCCAGTCTGGCCCAGGATCAGCGAAGCCTGGGGGGGTCCTTCAAGCTGACCTGCACAGTCTCGGGGGTGCAGGTCAGTGACTACTACTGGGGCTGGATCCGACAAGGAAAGGGCTAGAATGGCTGGGCAACATTTGGAGCACTGCAGGTGGAGGAAACCCCTTCTACAATTCAGCATTTGACAGTCGAGTCAGCGTCACCAGGGACACCTCCAGAAATGAACTCAACCTTCACCTGAGCTCCCTGACAGCTGCAGACACTGCAGTGTATTACTGTGCGAGAGACACAGTGGGGCAGAGCAAAGGCACATCCAGGCACAAACTACTTCCAGACTAGACCACAATATTCATATTAGTGAGAGTTTAATGTGCTGCCACCAACCTCAAGTCTGTGGAATGGGATGAGTTCCAGATTCAAAGGTGTCAGGAAATGAATTGGACTAATTAATGCTACTTTCTTAGCCTACTTTCCAGTTGGCTTATGAAATCACCCGGCATTCCATGTGTGTGTCCATCTGTGTGTCCATGTGTCCATCCCACCCATCAACTTCACAACTTCTGGACCAATATGAGCCAAATCTGGTACAGTTGTAGGGATACATAGGGACACCTCAACAGCAGAGTTTGTGATGATTTCATCCACCCTAATTCAAGATGGAAGATGCATAAACTTGTGAGGTGCAAGTGGGCTAACCTGTGACCTGCTTAACCAATATGAACCAAATTTGCAACAGCTGTAGGGACACATACGAATTCTTCAATGCTGTAAGCTGTGATGATGTCACCCACCCTGGTCCAAGATGGCAGACACACGAACATTTGAGGTGCAGGTGGGCTAACATTTGGACTGTCTAACTGATTTGAAACAAATTATGTACAGTTGTAGTGAGTGACACACAGGGACACCTCAGTGGTGTGGTTTGTGACGATGTCATCCATCCCAGTTCAAGATGGTGGACACGTGAACATATGAGGTGCAATCGGGCTAACTTGTGACCTGCCTGGTTTGAACTAAATTTGCTACAGGTGTAGGGACACATAGGGACACCTCAAGGGCGTAGTTTGTAATGATGTCATCCACCCTGATTCAAGATGGCAGACATGTGAACATTTGATGTGCAAATGGGAACTGAATTGGACCAAATTTGATACAGTTGTAGGTAGTAGGGACACCTAGGGACATCTCAATGGTATAAGCTTGTGATGATGTCATCACCCCAATTCAAGATGGCAGGTGCATAAACATCTGAGGCACAAGTGGGCTAACTTGTGAACTACCTAATCGATTTGGACCAAATTTATTTCAGTTGCAGGGGTAGTGAAAGGCAGGTAGGTAGATTCATTCTTACTAGAACAACTTGTTTGTATTTTTCTGATTCCTTTGCCAAGGTATCCTTTCCGAAGTGCAACTGATCCAATCCAGATCAGGTATGGCAAAACCTCGACAGACCCTCCTCCTGACATGATGTTGTCACGTTTTCTGATGATGTGTATAGCTTTAGGGCTTCTTTGTGGAGCTGGATCCAACAGCCTCCTGGAAAAGGACTAGAATGGATGAGGCATATGACACCATTTGAGAACACAGCATATGCTCCATCTCTTCAAGGCCATATAATTACATGTCATCCCATTCTTCCAAAAATGAGATTTGCCTCCAGCTGAATTCCATAATAACTGCAGACACAGCCAATTATTACTGTGCTGGAGTAGCAGAATGTGCAAAGTGAGGCAGGAACCCATACAAGAAATAGGATGAGTAGTGTCTTACAAGCAGTGCATTTACAGTGGCAATATGCTCTAATAGCATGCTGTGCTGCCTTGGTTACTCCACTTTGCCCAGTGTTGAGAAGCTCCAGAGGTTCCTTCACAGTGCACCTTGGATTCTGGTTTCCTTTGGAAGGAGCGTCAAGGGCACAAGGAGGTTGGAGTGGGCACTGGGAGAAAAAAGAGAATGGGCTTCTATCCCTCTATCACCCACCTCCTTCTGCTCCCTCCCCTTGTGCCTTCACTGCAGAAGAAGTGGAAGGACATGGTAAAAAACAAAACATTCTTGGCACACCTGTGTTCTTACTCCTGTGCAAATAATATCACATACTCCCCATGTACACAGACACTTTCACACATACACTTGTACATGTGCATTTCTCTGGCTCAGAATGTGTGTGTGTGTGTGTGTGTGTACCTACTAACTTCATATGTACATCCTAGAGAGGCTTACCTTTGTTGAAGGCAAGATTAAGTCTTCCAATCAAGTGCCAACAGTGAGCCAGTGAGTCAGGGAGCTGGGAGGGGAAGAGTGAAGAGTGAGCTGTTGGCACTTGACTAGCCTCCACCCTCCAGGACCCTAGGACATTCATCTCACCTATATTGCACACACACGCACACACACACACACAATTAATCAGAGCTACAGACCAAACCTTAGTAGAGTGGAAAGGCCTATAGGCATGGGATAGAGACAATCAACAAGCTCTACTATATTAACAAGAATGTTTTTACTAAAAACAAAAGTTCAAATTAAAACATTACTTTACAGAAAATCACAAAATACTCACAGAGCAAGTCAGGGTAGCTAACAAGCTGTAGGCTTTTTAACACTGCTCAGTTCTATCAAGGTTTTCCTTCCAAGTCTCTCTTTTCTTCCTCTGGCTGGATGGGAAGACTTCTTTGTCCAGGGGATAGCACAGGTCTGGGGCTCGATCCAGTCTGGCTCCTTTCCCACTTTCATTGATTTCAGCTTTTGGTCCTGGCTTATTGTCTGGGCAACTCCAGCAATCTCCAGCACCCACCAGTTCTCTGCTCAGTTCTCTCCCAGGTTTCTTTCTCCAGTTTCCCCCCCACCCCTCCCAGCCTTCCAGCAAACTTTTGCCAGCTTTTCTTCCGCAGACTCTCTCAACCTGACTCAACTGGACTCCAGCAGCTCCACTCCAGTAGCTCTTGAACTGAACTCAGCTCTAAAACTCAACTGCAGCTCTTCAATTCCACTGAACTCCTTTCAGCAGACAGCTTCAGACTGACAGAATCCCTCTCAAACTTCCCGAATATATACACTTCTTCCATCCCACCAATTATTCAGTTCAGCTAATCAGAACTCAACAAATTCCCTCCATAACTGAAAATCATTTTTCCCTCCAAAGTCCAGCTGACAGATTTTCCAAAACCAACAGTGAAACACAACTGAACTTTTGACCTTATACAAAGACCAGCTATAATACAAAACATTTTTTCCATGGCAGAAGGGGATTGTACCTCGTTCCTTCACAAAGAGTCATTGCAGACTGATTGTATCTTTGCAATATGTGGTTGATTTACATAAATATACAGGATGTAGTTGAGCAAATAAAAGGTCATTCTGAAAAGAGAGCCAGTGTGGTGTAGTGGCTAGAGAGTTGGACTAGGACCAGGGAGACCCGAGTTCAAATCCCTCGGAACAGGGAATGTAGTGAGGATCAACATAACCATGTACATTGGTCTGGGCTCCTTAGATGGAGGAAAATTCCTGGCCTCTCTCTCCAAAAATAAAGCTTATCCAGTGTAAAGCTGAATTGTGCCTCTCAGTTTAAATCTGAAACAAGGATGTGTTTCATCCTCCTCAAATCTCACCTCTTCTATGAAGCCCTTGACTTAACCTCTTAGTCCTCATCTGCTACTGACAACAATGTCTATGGAAGTGGAACTGGATGGATTCTGCTCCAATTACCCTTGCCTCAGATCCCCTCCTGTACCTCCTGTTGTTGCATCTTCCAATGAAATGAAGATTTTAACCTTTGAAAGGGGAGGGCAGCAGATAGGGATTGGGGAGGATGTGCCTCAGTGGTAGAACACTTGCTTTGTATGTATAATGAATGCCCCCGATTCAGTCCCAGATAGACTTTCCAAGGAGGGCTGAGAAAGAATCCTGTGTCCTTGGTGAACTGACAGAAGGAACTTCACAATGGGCAAACTCCTCACACTTGGAAAGAATCCTTGGAGACTAGCTTCCAGTCAGCGTGGTCAATGTGGCAGAGGTCGATGGAAGATCTGACTCAGTACAACTCCAGTTCCAATAATCCTATAATATTTTGTAACACTTTGAAGATTTTGTACATTTCTGGAGTCATTGGAATAAAATGATATTCCTAAATGCCAACTTATTAAAGCTTCTAGAAGGGAAGCTGTGTTCTTCTGTTCACACAAAAACGCTGTTAACCCTTAAGGTGCCACAAGACCATTTTCGAAGACAAGGTATTTTTATATTAACTGTGCCTGTGCAATAAGAGATTCTAAAGATCACCCACATTGTCCCTGTATCTTCTGCTGCCATTGTTTCTGAAGTGGGATGCAAAGAGTTGCCCCTGTCCTCTTCTTTAAAAGGACCTTGCATGTCAGGGGCATCTTCTGTATGCAAATGAAACTCCCACTCAAATAGCAGCTGCAGCCAGCCTTGCCCAGTGTGAGGTTCAGTCCACCCCTTCATGTTTCCGGCAACATGAGCGCCTTCATTTGGATTCTCTCAGTGATGGCCCTCATGCCAGGTGAGTGTCCAAGGGTGCAGGCTGGGCTCTGGCTCTAATGAAGTCCTTCCGTTCTTCTGATCCTAACTCTCTTGCTTCCTAGGGGCTCTTTCTGCAATCCAGCTTGTCCAGTCTGGATCTGGGATGATGGCTCCAGGAAAGTCCCTCAGCCTGACCTGTACTGTCACAGGATTCTCTGTTTCTGGTCCCTATTTGAATTGGATCCGGCAGCCTCCAGGAAAAGGACTGGAATGGATGGGAAGGGTCGACTGGACTGGTTCCAGCTGGCGCACAAGCTATGCCTCATCCTTCCAGGGACGAATCACCATCTCTGCAGACACCACCGCAAACTCCTTCTCCTTGCAGCTGGGCTCTCTGACAGCTGCAGATGCTGCCACGTATTACTGTGCAAGAAGCACAGTAAGACCAAGCAACAGGCAGTTCATACAAAAACCTCTCTTAGCTGATGTCAAGGCATGCACAAACACAAAACCCAGTATTCTGCAGCTGGAAGGAGGTGGTGAATGTGGTTCATCAGTGGTGAATGTGGTTGCACAAGATTCATTGCTTCCTCCCTGCATTTTCTACAAGTGCTGGTAAAACAGCTGTGTGGTTTTTTTGGCAAGTCAAAAATTAGTGATTTGTCCAAAGGGCAAGGCAGAATTAATGACTCTGCTGGGTAAGCGACAGACTAGGGCAGGGATGTAGAATGGCTGTTGTGAAACAGAACTATCATGCCCAGCCACACAGGGGCGTAGGCACGGTTGGAGTGGGCCCAGAGACAAAATGTTAAAATGCCCCCCACCACTGAAGCTCAGCTCATGAAGTAAAGAAATCTTAAATGAGGCTAAAAGGTTTTGTACATTTTGGACGATGCAAGTCATTTAATTGTACTAGAAAAAGACATGCTGTTCTGGTAGCTCCAGGTCTTAACACACATCAATTTTGGAGGATGAATACAACTGAAGGAAGCCTGGGTGGGTGCGCAGCTGGGGGAGTCAGTCATGTGACTTGCCTCTGGGGGGCCCCCCAAGGCAGTGGGCCCCCAGACAACTGTCTCCCCTTGCCCTATTATAGTTAGGCCCCTGCAGCCACACTTTATTTTGGCAGGGTGTAATGGGAGTTGTAGTCCAAGAACAGCTTCCTTAGGGATGCCACTCATTGCCACTCAAGGGCCAGTGCAACTGTAGATTCTGCACACTCTGCAATAGCAAACTTATCTCACACCATAATGCTGCAGTCTAGACTTACGGCTACAGTCTCTGAACCGGAAAGAATGGGACCTAGACAACACTGATGGGCATGTGGTGCAATTTGCAAAGCTAGTTAAATGAAACACTGGTCCCTTCCTTCATAGCTCTGCCAGATCTAGGCCACATGATTACAAAGTGAGCTTCGAGTAGGAGATTGTCATTGTGAAATGCCAAACAAGTGCACTTCCTTTTATCCTCTTGGCTTCCTTAATGTGGAACTGGACTGAACCGCCTCTATGCAAATCTCCCAAGTGAGCCCTTCTCCTATAAATAGCATCATCCGGGGCTGCATCATGTCCTGGATATGTCCCTTCATTCTATAGCAAAGAAAGAGCAGGACAGAAAAGAGATGAAATCCATATTCTTGTTTCTCATGACACTGAGCATCTTGCCAAGTGAGGATTTATGAACATGGTAAAAATGATATTCTAGCACCAGCCCAAAGAGCAGCCAGGGCTTGATTCTCATCTCTGCCCCTTTTCTTGACAGGTGTCTTCTCCAGTCCACAGCTGGTCCAGTCTGGCCCAGGATCAGCGAATCCCGGGGGGTCTTTCAAGCTGACCTGCACAGTCTCTGGGGTGCAGGTCAGTGATCACTACTGGGGCTGGATCCGACAGCCTGCAGGGAAAAGGCTGGAATGGTTGGGGAACATTCGGAGCACTGCACATGGAGGAACCCCCTACTACAATTCAGCATTTGGCAGCCGAATCACAGTCACCAGGGACACTTCCAGAAATGAGGTCTACCTTCAGCTGAGCTCCCTGACAGCTGCAGACTCTGCAGTGTATTACTGTGCGAGAGACACAGTGGGGCAGAGCAATGGAGCATCCAGGCAAAAACCACTTCCAGACTAGACCACAGTCTTCATATTGGTGAGAGTTTAATGTGCTGCCACCAGCCTCAAGTCTGTGGAATGGGGTGAGCTCCAGATGCAAAGGTGTCAGGAAAACCATCGGACTCATTCATGCAACTTTTTAGCCGACTCCCCACATATTCTACGAGTACCTGTAAAACAGCTGTGTGAGCCCTCTGACAACTGCAGACTCTGCAGTGTATTACTGTGCGAGAGACACAGTGAGGCACAGCAACGGAGCATCCAGGCAAAAACCACTTCCAGACTAGACCACAGTCTAGTGAATTAACCACTATTGGTGAGAGTTTAATGTGCTACCACCAGCCTCAAGTCTGTGGAATGGGGTGAGCTCCAGATTCAAAGGTTTCAGGGAAACTCATTAATGCAACTTTTTAGCCTACTCCCCACATACAATAAGAGCACCTGTAAACAGCTGTGTGGTTTGTTTTTTGGCAAGTCAAAAATGAGTGACTCGTCCAAAGGGCAGGGCAAAATTAACCACTCTGCTGGGGAAGCGACTGACTAGGGCAGGGATGTCGAAAGGCAGCCCTCCAGCTCTTGGGAAATAGAACTCCTATCATGCCCAGCCACACTTTATTTTGGCAGGGTGTGATGGGAGTTGGATTCCAAGAACAGCTGGAGAGTCAAAGCTGCCTACCCCAGGACTAGGGTCTCACCGAAATAGACTGATCTACTATAGATGTGAATTTGAATCCATTTAATTCCCTGGGTCCTTGTTAGGATCCCAGGCTGGCAGCTGCCCTTCAAAGGGGGTTTGAGTGGTCACCTTGGAGTTCAAGCAAGCACAGGCTCATCTGGCCTTGCCACACTACCCAGAAAAGAACATAAATTTGCCTCTGGACCCTCTCTTTGGGGTTCTTTTTCTGATGTGGAGGCCTAGAAAGGTTTACGAGGCAGTCCCGCCCTCCAGTACCCCCACCCCATCCCACATTGAGGCTCAAATGTGATCTATTGATCCCACCTTCTCCAGGATTTCCCCTGGGCCCTACAAGGTTTGCAACTGGTCTACCCCACAATCCTAAGGAGCAAGAAGACCAGATGTTTCCTGCCAGCAACAATATGGTAAGGTTTAAGACAGACTTTGTTCCTTGACAGTCTATTGCTTCTTGCAGGTATGTTAAGAGGATGCAAAAACAGAGACAATTCGTATGGTGAAGACAAAAGTGCAGTGAAACATTAGCCTTCTATATTTTGAGTGTCCTGAGGGTGGCAGCACAGTTTTGGAAGAATGTAAGCCATGGGCTGTGAAAGAGAAACCAAGTTATAATACTCCCAAGAGGATACCCTTTTTAAAGGAACTTGGCAAGTTTTAAGAACAGCCCTCACAAAACTCTTAATGACATCTCCTCCTTATCAAAAAGGTGGCAGCAGAAAGACCATAACCTCAGGCTCCATCTTTGTTTGTAGATCAAACAACAGACTCTTCAACATGCCAATTTCCCCAAGGAAAGCTTATTTTTAAAGTGCATAGGAACATAAGGACATAGGAAGCTGCCATATAATAAGTCAGACCATTGGTCTACCTAGCTCAGTATCGTCTTCACAGACTGGCAGTAGCTTCTCCAAGGACAGGAATCTCTATCAGCCCTATCTTGGAGATGACAAGGAGGGAACATGGAACCTAGATGCTCTTCCAAGATGCTATTCCTCCATCCCCTAAGAGGAATATCTTACAGTGCTCACATGCAGTCTCCCATTCGTATGCAACCAGGGCAAACTCTGCTTAGCTAAGGGGAATGATCATCCTTGCTACAACAAGACATGGCTACTGCTTTTCATTATAATAAGAGAGAGAATTTTAAAAGGATTGTGAACTGGCAGCCTTGTGCACCCACCCCCACAGATCATGGGGTCTCCCATCTCTCACCATTCCCATATATGGGTTGCAGCTCTCTAATGTTAAATAGGACTGGGACACATTCTTGAATGGGTGAAGGTTTGGTCCAAATTTGGGTGGGTAAAAGGCAAAGTAAATCTGAGCCCCTCTCTTTCACAGCTTTGGAGGTTGAAGCACGCCATTTCCAGCTTCATCACCCTGAGGGGAAAACCATGTTAGTGCCTCCAGTCCTTCATTTTCCTTTTTAGTTTTAAAATTCTCTCTCACTACATTCAGCTTTTCCAGCTGACTCAGGTGGGTGTCACCCAAAACACCCTGGGCCTATTCCAGGAGGCACATGAATTGCAAAATGGCATACAATGCTATTAAAATATACGATCTTCCAGGGGAAATCTTTCCACTTGCAAGAATCCTGCCTCCACAGACATAAAAGGTAGAAGTCTGCTTTTTTTTTTTAAAGGCTCCTTAATTCTACACCCACCCACCCACCCACCCAGAATATGCATGCAGCTGGCATATAGTCAGGGCAGTGCCAGAGCAGTTGAGGGAAGGCACAGACCTCAAGTCTTGTCATAGTCCTAAAATCAATGTGGAAAAGAAGCAGGAAGAGATAGGGGTGGAAGAGATAGGAAGAGATAAGAACAGGGAAGGGGACAGATTGCCTGGATATGCTTCTCTCCCACATCACTATCACCATATTTGTTACTTTGGTCAAGTTACTGTCACCCTCCAGAGTTCCCCACATGCACCAGTGAACTGCACAGCCAAGCAGAGGGACAGTGCCGTCAGATATATTAATAATCTCTTCCAAAATCCAACTCTTTGAAGATTCTACTTCTCAACAACACTGATTGGAGCCAGGCTTGTTCTTTTTGAGAGGCAAAGTCATCATCAAACAATCAGATTTGGGAAGTGATACATATATCAAGTCATCTTGACACTTAATGATCCAGTTGATTGCATACAGTCTTTAGTTCTTAGATTTAGTTCGGAGATCTACTTATGCTGACACTGAGTCATGAAGAAGCCTTGACAGACATTCAAAAGATAATACAAGTTTTGACTAATTTTGATAATTACTGTTATCTTAGGAACATAGGAACATAGGCAGCTGCCATATGCCGAGCCAGCCCATGGGTCCATCTAACTCAGTATTGCCTACACAGACTGGCAGTGGCTTTACCTTCTCCAAGGTTGCAGGCAGGTGTCTCTGTCAGCCCTATTGTGGAGATGCCAGGGAAGGGAACTTGGAACCATCTGCATGCAAGCAGGCAGGTGATCTTTGACTGAGCTACGGCCATATCCCTTAAGGGGAATATCGTACAGTGCTCACAGGTTGCCTCCCATCCAAAGGTGGACCAGGGTGGACCCTGCTTAGCAAAAAGGGACCAATCATGATTGCTACCACAAGACCAGCTTCTACTTGTGTCTGTTCCTGCAGGTGCCTGCTAATGTTTCGGCCCTAAGCGGAAGTGAAGCTCCATTACCAAGCTGCCACAAAGCAACTGGGAGATGGGGTGATTTTTAATGAATTGCTGTTTTATTAATATAATGATGACACCCACATCTATTTCTCCATGTCAGGATCAGTGGGAGAAGGCATAACCTCCCTGAATGTCTACCTGGAGACGTTGGTGGGCTGGATGTTCTGTTCTAAGTTTTTATTGAACTGTTTTTATCTTCTTGTTAACTGCCCTGGGGTCTTAGGGCAAAGGGCGGGATGCAAATAGATATATATAAATTAAATAGTGAAAATCTGCTGGATTGCTTTCACACCCCAAAGGGAAAGACTATTGAGAGGGATAATGATGCCTCTCCATACCAGTTGCAGGGCAGCAACGGCAAGAGAGAGGGCATGCACTCAGCTCTTGCCTGTGGGCTTCTCAAAAGCATCTGGGGGATACCTTTGTGTGGAAATGGGGATGCTGGACTAGATGGTCCTTGGGCCTGATCCAGCAGGGCTGTTCTTATGTTCTTACTCTTAACCCAGACAAGACTGGTGTAGATTTGCTCCTACAAGAACAGCCTTCAGAACATTCTCTTCACCAAAAGGGGGCAGCAGAGACTCACCAAAGCCTCTGTCCCTCTGTCAATCCACAGACTCTTAAATCTCCTGACTGCCAAATATATGCAAATTCCCAAGAGAGAGAGTCTTTTTAAGGACAAAGCCCCCTGCTAAGAGAAGGGCTGAATCTCTTGTCTCTCATCTAATCATTCTCACTGAAGGGCTGAGATCTTTTATTGGGAAAATCATGAATTGGTTCCTCTGGGCTTTGATTTGTTTAATGCTTGGCCCATCCTGTAAGTATTTCCGAGGGTGAGAGATTGGAGCTGCTGATACCTTTCACGTGCTCCTCTTAATGATGACTGACAATGGAGATAAGTAGGGGAAACCCAATTTCAGTTGAATATTTTGGCTATGCCTCCACCCACAGCAGATTGGGGTTTTGTACAAAAGTGGTGTGAGCACATACACTTCACATATACACAGACATGCTTTGACTCTAATTACTGCTGTCTTCTGCAGGTGTCTTCTCTGGTCCACACTTGATCCAATCTGGCCCTGAAATAGTGAAGATTGGGGAGTCTTTCAAACTGACCTGCGCAATCACTGGTGTGCAAATCGGTGATCATTACTGGAGCTGGGCCCGGCAAGCTCCAGGGAAAGGGCTGGAATGGATGGGACGTATATGGAGGAGCGGAGTTGGAGCCGGAACGAATTACAATCCAGCATTCAGCAACAGAATCGGCATCACCAGGGACACCTGCAAAAACGAACTTTACCTTCTGCTGCTCTCCCTGACAGCTACAGACACTGCCACATATTACTGTGCAAAGGAAGGTCACACAGTGAGGCAAAGCAATGGGCCATCCATGCAAAAACCTCCTTCACGAGCAGACCTTTGTCACAGTCCATTGTAGCAGTCTCGCCTTGAGGGTAGGGGTCTGAGAATCAGAAGAAAAGGATCGCGTGCTCAGGATACATGTTGTAAATATAATTAAATGAAGACATCTTTCCCTATCTTCAGAATACGACTATGAGGTCCATCACACAATCACAGTCTGTGTTCTACCTGGGTTTGAGAGCTGTGTGATTTTTTAGTTCTGTGGAAGCAAGGGACGGATTGTCACTATTGCCGAGAGTGGGAGGGGAAGGTGCCGGGGGAAGTTGCGTTTAATTCACCTTCCCCCCACCCCACCAGGTGACCATGCTTTCCATTTTTGGTGTGCCTCTCACACACCCACACATTCCACACTCCATTAAGGAATACAGAGAGATCTCCAACTGGAACTTGTTGTTCCGGTCACCATGAATCTACAATGCACCTTGCCCACCCATAAATCCACTTGGCCCCTTCTCTGCCCTGTTTCCAGTTATTTCTGGTGCCATTGCTGCTTACACAGACACCACTCTTGAGAATAATCTCTCTAGTACATACAGATCATCTGTAAGACAAATGAAGACATACAGCAACATGGAAGGATGGGATGGCTGACTTACAAGGGGAACTACCATGTCATCTCCTTCAATGACCTGAGATTGAAGAGCAAGCCGTGAGATTATATAGACGGACATGCAAGACAATTGGTTTCTCCCAACCACGTGGTTCCCTTTCTCACTGGTGGCTTGAAGGGCCTGATGTTCTCCTCTTTTAACAATTATTAGGGCTGGCAGTTCTGACTACAGCTAATCCTGGAGACGTTTTATCCCCATTTTCACCATAGGCTCCCACTCTAGGAGGAAAGTGAAGACTAACCTTTTTATCCAGGTGTTTGGCCAAGGAGCCACCCTTTGAACTTTTTCAACAGTTAGCTGTATTTGTTCTGTTCTTAGGTTAGGAACATAGGAACATAGGAAGCTGCCATTTACCGAGTCAGACCATCTAGCTCAGTGTTGTCTTCACAGACTGACAGCAGCTTCTCCAAGGTTGCAGGCAAGAATCAGCCCTATCCTGGAGATGCTGCCAGGGAAAGAACTTGGAACCATCTGCTCTTCCCAGAGCGGCTCCATCCCCTGAAGGGAATATCTTCCAGTGCTCACACTTCTAGTCTCCCATTCATATGCAACCAGGTGGACCCTGCTTAGCTAAGGGGACAAGTCATGCTTGCTTCTACAAGACCAGCTCTCAGTACAGGAGGGGAGCAAGAGGTGTTGCTTTGTGGGGGAAGAAACTGGTGAGAAGTTAATGAGAGTAAATGAGAGGTTTTTGTTGAATTGTTTTTATCTTCTTGTTAACTGCCCTGGGGTCTTAGGGCAAAGGGCAGCATGTAAATATAAATATAAACTAATTAATAAAAATCTGCTGGATTGCTTCCACACCCCCAAGGAAATGACTATTATTAACCCAGACACATTAGAGACATGCTCCTCTAAGAACAGCCTTCAGAAAATTCTTTTCACCAAAAGGGGGCAGCAGAAACTCCCTAAAGCTTCTATCTCTATGTCAATCTACAGTTTCTTAAATCACCTGACTGCTAAATATATGCAAACAAACACCCAAGAAGAAGATTCTTTTTAAGGGCAAAACACTTCTAAGAGAAGGGCTGAGATTCCATTCCACTGGGTAGACCTGGGCCTGTGGATGGACTGATCTCTGTTCTTTCCAGAAACCTGCTTTTTAATCTATTTATTTTACTTATTTATTATCTCTCATCTAATCATTCCCACTTAAGGGCTGAGATCCTTTATTGAGAAAAGCATGGATTTCTACGTCTGGGCTTTGATTTGTTTAATGCTTGGCCTATTCTGTAAGTATTTCAGAGGGCGAAAGACTGGAGCTGCTGATATCTTACTGACTCCTTTTAACGATGACTAACAACAAAGATAATTAAAGGAAACCCATTTTTAATTGAACATTTTGGCTTATTCCTTTGTCAGCAACAGGTGGATGTTTTGTACAAAAGTTGTGTGTGAGCACATACACTTCGCATGGTGGCAGTTAAGAATGCTGTGTTAGCTGAGTTCCAGGCAGGTGATGAGAATGATTGACAGATGTTGGAGATGGATGCAACTCACATGCATGCATGCATGCATGCGCACACACACACACGCACACACACACACAGACAATCCAGGTTTTGGCTCTAATTACTGCTGTCTTCTGTAGGTGTCCGGTCCAGTCCACACTTGATCCAATCTGGCCCTGAAAGAGTGAAAATTGGGGAGTCTTTCAAACTGACCTGCGCAGGCACTGGTGTGCAAATCGGTGATCATTACTGGAGCTGGCTCCGGCAAGCTCCAGGGAAAGGGCTGGAATGGATGGGACGTATTTGGAGGAGCAGAGATGGAGCCGGAATGCAGTACAATCCAGCAATAAACAGCCGAATCGGCGTCACCAGAGACACCTGCAAAAATGAACTCTATGTTCTGCTGCTCTCCCTGACAGCTGCAGACACTGCCACATATTACTGTGCAAGGGAACTTGACACAGTGAGGCAATACAATGGAACATCCATGCAAAATCTTTCCTCAAGAGCAGATCTACATCTCAGCCCATTGTAGTGGTTGAGACTTTAGGTGAGGAGAATCAGAAGAAAGGGATCAAGTGCTCAGGATGCATGTTGCAAATATAATTAAATAAAGATACCTGTTCCTATCTTCAGAACAGGACTATGAATTCTTTTTGGGGTATTGGGTAGAACACCCTTGATGCAAATCTCCCCAGAAGATGCCTCCTGTTTAAATAGTAGGATCCAGGGTTGCTGGACTATATCTATTCCATACCTTCTGTTTCAAAGGAGTGAGAGAAGGCAAAGAGATGAAGTCCAGCTTGTTGTCTCTGAGCTTACTGAGCATCTCATCAGGTGAGGATTTAAGGGGGCAATTTTTTTTAAAGCACAAACTACCATATTTAATGCTAGGATCTGTCCCTTTTCGCAGTTGTCTTCTGCAGCCTCTGGTTGACCCAGTCTGGACCAGGAATAGTGAAGCCAGGACTCTCTTCCAAGCTAACCTGTGCTGTCTCTGGTGTCCAAGGCAGTGACCACTATTGGAACTGGATCCGACAGCCTCCAGCGGGGAGCGGGGAATCTATGGGAGGCATTTGGAGCACTATAGCAGGAGAAACCACATGCTACCATTCAGACTTCAGCAGTCACATTGGGATCACCAGAGACAACTCCAGAAATGAGGTCTATCTTCAGTTGCATTTCCTGACTGCGGCAGATGCAGCAACGTATTATTGTGCAAGAAATATCGATAGGAGCGACAGTGTTACATCCCAATACCAAAATTCTTTCCTGGGATGCACACAGACAAAGAGGAAGTTCTCTAACTTCCTCGAGAGCAAGTGAACTGAGAGAGCAAGCTCTCTCTTCCTGTTGGCATTCAACTCTTTCTTGACCTAGTCCCTTGACCTCTCTTGAATGTCAGGGATCATTGCCCCCAAAGGGACACAGACCCTGTTCGGATTGGTTTGAAGGGTGAAAGAGGAACTGTGAAGGGCTACCACACCTTATCTTCAGTGATCCTTCTGGTGTTTTTGTTTAATCCATTCCTTGACCCAGGCCAGCTTTTGAATGGGGCTTTAATTACTTGTATTCCTGATCTGGAGTAGAGGCGGGGATAACAGCCAGCAGCAATAGCTCTGAAAAGCAGTTGGCACTTGCCTCTCTGTGAAATGATATCCATTTCATTAAACAATATTCATGTTCCACTCCTTTGCCTTGTCCTTGCATACCATAACTCTTTCCCTTGGATTCCACACCCCTCAATCTCATAGGAACATAGAAAGCTGCCATATACTGAGTCAGACCCTTGGTCCATCTAGCTCAATACTGTCTACACAGACTGGCAGTGGCTTCTCCAAGGTTGCAGGCAGGAGTCTCTCTCAGCCCTATCTTGGAGATGCTGCCAGGGAGGGAACTTGAAACCTTCTGCTCTTCTCAGTGGCTCAATCTCCTGAGGGGAAATATCTTACAGTGCTTACACTTCTAGGCTCCCTTTCATATGCAGCCAGGGCAGACCCTGCTTAGCTAAGGCGACAAGTCATGCTTGCTGCAACCAGACTTCCTCTCCTCTCCAGTTGCACATTCCTTCCAAGTGCTTATCTAGAAGAATGTCCCACTGGGCTCAGACTGGCTCTCCTGACCTTGCCACGCTGACCAGAGATGAACATGAATATGACTCTGGAGTCTCTCTCTCTAGGGTTCCTTTTTCTGACATGGAGGCCTATAAAGGTATGCTAGACAGTCCCACCATCCAGTACCCATGGGCAGAGCCACCATTGGGTGAATGTGTTCAAAGAACCTGGGCCGCCACCAATCAGGGGCCGCAAGCACGGCCCCAGATACACACCCCACACCTGATGTCAGACACAGGGGGATTTTTTTTGGTCCCAAATGGGGCCAGGCAGCCCCGTTTAAAGCCAAAATTGAGCAGCACTGTGTTGGCAGCACGGCCGGAGTGACTCCCCCTGCGTTAGAGGCAGGGAGAGCCACTTCTGGTCTCACTGCTAACGCAGCGAGGCTGATTGATCTCCCTCCCAAAGGGGGCTGCACGGGCCCTGTTTAGGAGAGAGAGATCAGCCCATGCTGCATTCGCAGCACAGCCAGAAAGGTTCTCCCTGCCTTTAAGGCGGGGAGAGTCACTCCAGCCCATGCTGCCCAATGCAGCGTAGGCCGATCTCCCTTCCAAATGGGGTTAAGCGGCAGATGTGGGGGATGTGGCTAGCCGGGCCCCTGTGTCTGACGTCAGACGCAGGGGGGCAGGGCCAGGGGTCTGGGACAGCTGCACACAGTCCACCGCTAGCCTCCCCATGCTTCTGCCACCCCAGCATCTGGGCTCAGTTGTGATCTATTGATCCCACCTTCTCCAGGACTTCCCCTGGGCCCTACAGGGTGTCCAGAATCCTGAAGCAGTCTCTCTCATGATCCATGGTGGTGGCTGTACAATCCTGCCAGTTCACAATCCTTTAAAAATTCTCTTTCTTATTATAATGAAAAGTAGTAGCCATTATTCCAACTGGTCTATTAATTAGTTTACTAGAAACCAGCCACCCTCTGGATCCCTTTCCCCACCCAATCCCTAAATCTTCACTAGTATCAAGGTCCCTGTTTCCAGGCCAGCTTCCTTGTTCCATAATATTTCCTAGGGATTTGCAAAGCTATTTTCCATATATATTTATATATATATATATCTCCATTATTAATTTTCTGAATTTTTAAGGAGAAAGAAGACCAGATGTTTTCTGCCAACAATATGGTGAGGTTTAAGAGAGACTTTATCCCTTCACAGCCTATTGCTTCTTACGGCTATGTTAAGAGGAAGCAAAAACAGAGGCAATTTGTGCCGTGAAGACGAAGGTGCAGTGAAACATTAGCCTTCTATGTTTTGGGTGTCCTGTAGGTGGCAGCACTGTCTCGGAAGAATGTAAGCCAGAGGCTGTGACTGTGAAAGAGAAACCAAGTTAAAATACTCCCAAGGGGAAAGGAAGTTAGTAAGTTTTAAGAAAAGCCCACACAAAACTCTTAATGCCATCTTCTCCTTAGCCAAAAGGAGGCAGCAAAAAGGTCATAACCTCAAGCTCTGGTTTTGTTTGTACATCAAACCATAGACTCTTAAAACGGAAAGGAAAGGTGTGCCATCGAGTCGGTGTTGACTCCTGGCAGGCACAGAGCCATGTGGTTTTCTTTGGTAGAATACAGGAGGGGTTTATCATTGCCTTCTCCTGCGCAGTATGAGATGATGCCTTTCAGCACCTTCCTGTATTGCTGCTGCCCGATATAGGAGTTTCTGGTGGGAAACACACCAGTGGGGATTCAAACTAACAGCCTTCCTGGCATGCCCAGGAATAGTGAAACATGGGGAATCTTATAAACTGAGCTGTGCAGTCTCTGGTGTGCAACCCTCTATGCGAGGTTTCAGACCAGTTTAACAGTCACCACTTCACCCAGAGCATCCTGGGAAATGTAGTTGCTTGATATTGTTGAGTAACCCCCTGCAACAACTCCTAGGTTTCCTCCACAACTCACACTTAAACACGGAATTGTGGTTGTCTTGTGAGAGGCAAAGATTATTAACCCAGGCAGGTCTGGTGTAGATTGGCTCCCCCAAGAACAGCCTTCAGAAGATACTTTTCACCAAAAGGGGGCAGCAGAGATTACCCAAAGCCTCTGTCCCTATGTCATCCACACTTAAATCACCTGACTGCCAAATATATGCAAATACCGAAAAGGGAGATTATTTTTAAGGGCAAAGCCCCCAGTCTCAGAGAAGGGCTGAGTCTCTCTTGTCTCTCATCTAATCATTCTCACTTAAGGGCTGAAATTCTTTATTGAGAAAAGCATGGATTTGTTTCTCTGGGCTTTGATTTGTTTAGTGCTTGGCCCATCCTGTAAGTATTTCAGAGAGTGAAAGGCTGGAGCTGCTGATACCTTTCACACGCTCCTTTTAATGATGACTGACAACAGAGAGAATTCGTTGAGCATTTTGGCTTATGCCTTCATCAACAACAGATGGATTTTCTTTTTGTACAAACGTTGTGAGAGCACGTAGACCTCACAAGGTGGCAGTTTACAAATGTTGTGTTAGCAGCATTACAGGCGGGTGACAAGAAGAGAGTGACTGATAGATGTAACATACATGCACACACACACCCAAACAAAAAGACAATCCAGGTTTTGGCTCTAATTACTGCTGTCTTCTGCAGGTGTCTGGTCTGGTCCACACTTGATCCAATCCGGCCCAGAAATAGTGAAAATTGGGGAGTCTTTCAAACTGACCTGCGCAGTCACTGGTGTGCAAATCGGTGATTATTACTGGAGCTGGCACCGGCAAGCTCCAGGGAAAGGGCTGGAATGGATGGGACGTGTATGGAGCAGCGGAGATGGAGCCGGAACCGATTACAGTCCAGAATTCAGTAACAGAATCGGCATTACCAGGGACACCTGCAAAAATGAAGTTTATCTTCTGCTGCTCTCCCTGACAGCTGCAGACACTGCCACATATTACTGCGCAAGGGAACCTAACACAGTGAGGCAAAGCAATGCAAAAACCTCCTTCAAGAGCAGATCTTTGCCACAGCCCATTGTGATAGTCTAGCTTCGAGGTTAAGGGTCTGAGAATCGGAAGAAAGGGATCAAGTGCTCAGGATGCATGTTGCAAATATAATTAAATAAAGACATCTTTCCCTATCTTCAGAACAAGACAATGAGCCGGGTCTCACGATTAGTGAGACCAGGTTTTGGAGGGTGCACGGGGAGAGCTGGCTAAGCCTGCTCTCCCTGCACACGAGCAGGGAGGGAGCCCTGGGCAGCCAGATTGCTGGCTCCGAGATGGAGCTGGCAGGGGCTGGGGAGTTCTAGAGCTGCGCGGCCCCTGGAAGCCCCTGTATGCCCTACGCGAGCACACAGGGCATACTGGCAGGTGTGTATCTGTCAGGGGCATATATAGGGTGGGGTAGGCAGGGCACATGCCCTGGGTGCCACTTGAAGGGGGGGTGCAAATTGTAATTTTTTTTTTAATTGGCCACTGAAAACAAAATGGCCACTGCGCATGTTCAAATGGCCTCTGTGAGGCCCTAGGCCTCGCAGAGGCCATTTGAGCATGCACGGTGGTCATTTTGTTTCCAGTGGCCATTTTTTAAAATAAAAAATAAAAAATGGCCACCACACATGCTCAAATGGTCCCTGCAAGGCCCTAGAGGCCAGTGGGGGGAGGGAAAACCTTTTCAGACCCCCCCGCCCACAGTCTTTAGGAAGTCCCCCAAAGGGGCTACAGGTTAAAAAAAAAACTTTAAAAAAAATTAATATACCATAAGTCACTGTACACATATTCAGTTTGGCGCTATGTAAAGTGAATCAGGGCTTGTGAATACTGAGCTGAAGCTTATGAGCTAGGATTGTATTCATTTGTTTCTTGTGATAAGTGAGTTAAATGTGATGTCTTAATAATATGGCTATTAATGGTGAGTTTGTTTTTGAATCAGTGTGAAGTCCTTAGTATTAAGGCCCACTGGGAGTTTCTTGCTCTCTTTCTCTCATTTTAACTGTCTTTCTGAAATACTAGAATATATCCCATGCCGTGACAGAGTTTACTCTGCATATCTTTTAATTATTTTCAGAGTATCTGGGAAAAGCCAAATTCTCCATTTATTTTTAAAACTTATGTAATAGAGATGCTACAATGCATAGTAGAGATTAGACAGACACTTCTGTTTAGTTTTCCAAGTACACCTCCACATTGTATTTTGGTATTTCATGAGCCCCGGCATACTGAAATTTGTAGTTTCCCAGCATTTTTTGGTCTAGCTACGTTCACTGCTAAATAGTTTTTGAAATATTAAAAGATTAATGAGCTGGACTAGTATTTTTGAGCTGATATTATGGTAAAGTTATCTGAAAGATGGGTGTCGGATGTTTGGATAGGGGGTTCAATTTCAGTGCTTGCCCTAGGCGCTATTTTCCCTAGATATGCCGTAGCATACTCAGGGACCCCCGGAGTCGGGAGGTGCTTTTTGCCTCCCCTCCTGGGGTCTACTCATGAGTAACCACGGCACGGAGCCGCGCCACATCTACTCACTATCTGTAAAACGAGGCTTGTGGAGCACCCGCTCCACAAACTAGGTTTTAGAGGAGGGCTACAAGAGCGAGCTAGCCCCTTGTACGCCTGCAAGGCTTACACAAGTAGCAAAAATCGGGCTAGGTTCTCGATTTTTGCTGCTCGTGAGAATAGCCCCAATGAGATCATTCACACAATCACAAACTGTGTTCTACCCGGGATTGGGAGCTGAGTGTGCTCCCAATTTTGGGTTGTGTGGAAGCAAGGGGGCGATTCACACAATCACCAGGAGCGTGCAGGGAGGTCATGGGGGAAAGGCTGCTTTTAACTCACCTTTTACCCAGATGACCGAGTAGTCTGTCTTTGGCATGACTCCTATGCGCCCACACATTCAACACTCCATACAGGAGTGCAGATGGATCTCTGGCTGGAACTAGTCATTCCAGCCGCAACGTATTCCACAGTGCACCGTGCTGTGTCTGCAGTATATTTGGGAAAGCTCCGTGCCATGGCAACTCATGAGTATACCCCCGACTGGGAGGCTAAAAAGCAGCCTCCTGCCTCGGGGGTCTCTCCAGTATGCCCTGCACATAAGCCCTCCCCACTAACCCTCCCCAGGCTCTTCTCACCGATAGTGAGAAGAGCCTCATAGACTTGCTCCTGTCGGAACAACCTTCAGAAAAATCTCTTCACCAGAAGGGGGCAGCAGAGACTCTGCAAAGCTTCTGACTCTGCATCAATCCACAGACTCTTAAATCACCTGACCCCCAAACACATGCAAATTCCCAACAGGAGGATTGTTTTTAAGGGCAAAACTCCAAGCGGAAGAGACCTACTTGTTCTAGGGTATCTCCTCTAACCATTCCCCCAAAGGGTTGAAATTCTTTATAGAGAAAATCATGCATTTGTTCATTTGGGCTTTGATTTTTTTTAATGCATGGCCCTTTCTGTAAGTATTTCAGAGAGTGGGCAACTTGAACTGCTGCTATCTTTTCACATGCTTCCTTTATCCCGCTGGGCGCATCCCTCTTTGATCTGGCTCGATCACACCAAAATCAGTGGGTCTTGCATTCTTAATAATGCACTTGAGGCCCCACTGTTTCCCATGGGACCCAGGCAAGACAAATTTTCCTATTAGGCTATTTGATACACCTTGTTTTTCCCATTCACATATCCAGTGAAATACTTCATTGCCTAGGAAAACTTGTGCCACAAAAAATGATGAGTTTATGACCAAAGTTGGCATAAGGCTATCATATCATCATGAATGTTGTTTTTGTTCTGCTTCCTTTGCTTAGGTGTCCTCTCTGAAGTGCAGTTGGTCCAGTCTGGATCAAGAATGGTGAAGCCCAGAGAGATCCTCAGTCTAACATATTCTGCCACATTCTCTGATGATGAGCACTTCAGATTTGAGGGGTCTCTCTGGAGCTGGATCCAGCAGCCTCCAGGGAAAGGCCTGGAAATGGATGGGATATATAATACCACTTACTGAGCTCACAAAATATGCTCCATCTCTCCAAGACCAGATAGGAATTTCATCTGACTCTTCTAAGGAACAGTTTTCCCTCCAGCTGAGCTCCCTGGCAGCTGCAGACACAGCCACTTATTACTGTGCAAGAGAAGCACAGTGTGCAGAGTGAGGCAGGGACTCAGACAAAAACCAGAATGGAAACAATGAACTGCACTGTCCATTGTTTATCGACAATGTGTCTCCTGTGACCTTGTGCTTGGATCTCACTTGATGGTGAGTTGCTCACTTGGAGGGGCTAGGACAGGGGTGCACTTGGCCCTCCAGCTGTTGTTGAACTACAACTCCTATCTTCCCTAGCACAATAAGATGTGGCTGGGTATGATGGGAGTTGTAGCTCAAAAACAGCCCATGGGAGCTGTGGGGATCGGGGGCAGAGTGCCCCCCAAAAGTTCCAGGATACCCCACGCACACGTGGGGTATCCTGGAGAGACCCCCGAGACTGGGAATCTGTTTGCAGCCTCCCGGTCAGGGGTCCACTCATGTGTCGCCGCATACCATGGCAACACACGATCAAAAAGATGAGGTTATCAGAGCTCTCACTCTGTTAAACTCATCTAAGGGGAGGAGTACTTTGGGAGGTTTGCTGCCGGGAGCCACACAGCTCCAGTTGCAGCACAAGGTCGCCCCAAAGTGGGCTAGACTCCCCTAGCCTGCTTTTGGCCGATTGTGAGAATAGCCTGTCACTTCTACTCATGGAGGTGGGTCTCACAATCAGCAAGACCTGCCTCCAGAGGGTTTGTGGGGAGAGTGGGCTAAGCCCGCTCTCCCCGCAGACGATCATTAAGCCCTCGGGGGTGGCGGGATCAGTCATCCACACAACTGCTGGCTCTGTCATGGAACCGATGGGGGCTTGGGAATTCGGGGGCCGTGCAGCCCCTGGGAGTTCCAGCATGCTCTGCACAAGCACGTGGAGCATGCTGGACAGACCCCCACACTGGAAGGCTTCTTTTTAGTCTCCCGGTCAGGAGTCTCCTCGTGGGTTGCCCTGGCACAGAGCCAGGGCACAGCAACACAAATGAGGCAGGTCTCACAATCAGTGAGACCTGCTTTGTAAGGGTTTGCGGGGTGAGTGGGCTAAGCCCGCTCTCCCCGCAGATGAGCAGGGCGGCAGCCCTGGGTGGCCAGATCGGCCGCCCACACAACTGCCCGCTTCGTGACGGAGCCAGTGGGGGCTGGGAGGATTGGGGGCCACACGGCCCATGGAAGCTCCAGTATGCCCTGCGTGAGTGCGCAAGACATACTGGAGAGACCCCTGAACCGGGCGGCTGCTTTTAAGCCTCCCGGTTGGGGGTCTACTTGTGAGTTGCTGTGGCACGAAGCCATGCTGCAGCAACTCATGATTAGAAAAACCGGGTTTGCGGAGCGCTCGCTCTGCAAACCCGGTTTAAGGGTAGGGGTAGTTAGGCGGGTCAACTGCCTGGAAGCCACTGGGCTCTCCTGCGAGCCCGGTGGCTCATACGGTCAGGTGAAATTGGGCTAGGCTCTCCTAGCTCGATTTCGCCTGATCGTCAGAATAGCCTCAATCACTTCTACCCAAGCTCTCCTCCTACCACACAGCAGAACATTCGGAGCATACACAACTCCCATACCTGGGTAGAGCACAGTTTTTGATTGTGTGAATGACCTCACTCTATAATTAAACATTTGGGGACATGAAAATAAGTTTTTTTTAATAATTCGATTCAGGAAAAAGGTTGACCTTATTAGTGAGATGTTCAGACAGACTGATATACATCCAAAAGGTAAGAAGGCCATCCAGCCCACCCTGTCTGAAACTCAGGGATGTCCACACACTGGCTCCCAGCCATGTCCACTCATTTGTGGAATATATAGAAATGGCGTGGGTCCCATTTGGTGGGTCCCATTTGTGTCCATTTCCAGTCATTCCAAAATAACAGAATCCTGGGCAGAATGGTGTTGAATGAGAGCCCTGTTTTAGGAAATGGAAGTAATTCAATTTTTTAAAAAAAATGAAAATGGCATCAATTGTTTATCTGAGTAAGGTTGGGGGCCCATCAGGAAGAATCTTGATGAATGCAGATCACTCCTGTGCTTTGCCTGACTGGGTTTTTCCCCAGGAACAAATAGTGACAGGGCATATAGCAGCCTGACCTCTGGGTGGGCGGCAGGGAGGATAAAAATGCAATAAATAAACATTGAGACACTGAGGGCAGATCTACACTTTGAGCCAGGTTTTCTACCAGTTTAAGTGGTAGAAAACTTCGCTTTCCCCAGAGTATCATGGGAATTGTACTTTCCTGATAGTATAATTTCTTGATGGGCATTCTTTCGAGATCCCTCGGTCCCCACCCCCACAACACATTCACAAACACCCACATGTAGCTTGTGAGAGGAAATCACTTTTAACCCCGTTAAAGTCTCTAGTACAGACTTGCTCCTCTAAGGATTTCTTCAGAAATCTCTCTAGCATAAGCCTTATACTCCTTGTCCAAAGGGGGACAGCAGAGACTCTCAGCCTGGGGAGCTTCTGTTTCCACTTCAATCCACAGACTCTTAAATCACCTGACTGACAAATACATGCAAATTCCCAACAGACCCTTGATTTTTAAGGCAAGGTTCCTAATCTAAGAGATCAGCAGATTCAATCGTCTCTCATCTATTCCTTCCCAGAGAGACTGAAATCCTTTACTGAGAAGATCATGAACTTGTTCATCTGGAATTTGATTTTTTTAATAGTTGGCCCATTCTGTAAGTATTTTATAGGGAGAGAGACCTGAGTTGCTAATAAGCTTCATGTGCTGCCTCTTTGGACTGCCTGGATCACACCAAAATCAAAACCAACGGGGCGTGCATTACTCATAAAGCACTCAAGGATCCATGGGACCTGGGCAAGACTAACTTTATCTTCATTTTGCCCCATTAGGCTGGGTTATACACCTTGTGATCTATGTTGATTTCATACATCTGAGGAAATAATAGGCTAAATGCTTATGTAATAATAATAATAATAATAATAATAATAATAATAATTGATTAAAAAAAATTCTGATCAAAGCTGCCACAAAGTTAATTTATATTAATGAATGTAATTCTTTTTCTTTCTTCCCTTGCAAAGGTGTCTTTTCAGAAGTGCAGCTGGTCCAATCTGGACCAGGAATGGTGAAACCTGGACAAACTCTCAGCTTGACCTGTGCGGTCACATTTTCTGATGATGATGATAGCATTGATAGCTATGCTTGGAGCTGGATCCGGCAGCCTCCTGGAAAAGGTCTAGAATGGATGGGATCTATAGCGCCACTTCTCAGTAGCACAGCATATGCTCCATCCTTCCAAAACCGGATAATTATTGCAGCTGAATCCTCCAAGAATGAGATTTCCCTCCAGTTGAGCTCCTTGGCAGCTGCAGACACGGCCACTTATTACTGTGCAGGAGGAGCACAGTGAGCAGAGCAAGGCAGGGACTCATACAAAAAATAGAAGGGGAAGTGGTTTACAGTAAGAACATTGTGTTTACAGTGGCTGACTTCTGGATTAATGAAATACCAGTGCAATATTGTTTGCATACCGGACTAAGGATCCAGACTAAGGAAAGATCATCTCCCCTTGCTCCTGCACCACCCGAAAATATGTCCTTCAGGCTCCATTTCCAGTCATTCCAAAATAAATGTGACCTGGAATGTACGGTAATGGATGGGAGTCCTGTTTTCAGAACTAAAATTGATTTCATTTAAACAAGAAACCAAAAAAAAAAAAGTGCACAATCCTGTAATTGGTTCCTTCAGACCACAGATGGAGTTCCATCACATGGTCACTTCCTCCCATTGGTCATGTATTGTTAGACATATTCCCCACAATACAGAACTCCACAGGGCACTGGTGTTGTTTTTTAATAGCTGAAGCCAGAAAAATGAAAATGATAATGAAAGGAAAATAAGAACTATCTTGTGACACTTCTATTTGCCCCTCTTCAGAGATCAAGTTGCGCAAATACATACCACAAACAAAGGATGTCAGTAGAGCTGACATATTTGAGCCAATATTTTCTTCTGAAATGATTTGTTCTTCCCTGTTCCACTCTCTTAAATGGGCTTTATTTCATTTGCATACCAGTTCAGTCTTTTCTATGCTGTGTTATTCAGCATCTACTGTATATAATACTCCTACATTCCTGCCCACTTGCATCCAAAGTAACACACACTGTGCAAATTTGAGAAGGACCTTCTGTCTGAGTGAGTCTGAAAAATGCTTCTTGCCATATAGGGTTTTCATAGGGCCTGTTGCCAAGGTAAATATTATTTCCCCCACTCTTGGGGTACAAATACCCTCAGTCTTCATTCTTCTCTTCTTTCTTTCTTTCTTTCTTTCCCTTTCATTCTTTTTTTTTTTTTTTTAAGAACAGAAATTTCTCCCAAGTGAAATCTGAAAAGAATGCCACAGTTCCTCCAAGGAGAAACTGATATTTGAAGAGAAAGTCAGCGTTCCTTCCCTAAAGAAACATCTGGGAATTTTCTCTGTTTCTCCACATCCATGAGCAGTGGCAGCCCTTAACCTGCTACCTCTGCAGAGGCCACTGCTTCACTAGGTTGGCGCCACTGCTAAGGTTTTCCTTGTCTCCTGCACCAGCCTCTAATTTCCCATCCTTCCTGCAGGGGGAAGGGAACAGAGCAACAGGAAGTGTGGGCTCAGACTTCCTGTTGCCGCTTTCTGCATCCCCTACAGGGAGGGAGAGAGGAGAAATTAGAAGCCAATGGGGGAGAAGAGGAAGAGCCTGAGGAGCAACAGGAACAAGAGGAGTGGCAGCAACTCATGAAACTCAAACACCATGTTCTTTGGCATTTCAATGAATGGTATTAACTAGCTAATGTTGTCCAGGACAACTGGGAATGGCTGTCATTAGTGCTCCAAAGTTGACACAATAACAGATTCTTGCCTGAAACTCTGGAGAGCCACTCCAATTGGTGTAGATAATACTGAGCTAGAGGAGCCAACTGTCTCACTCAGTATAAGTCAGCTTCCTATGTTCTTATGTTTGACCTGATTCCCCAGCTAGGATGATCCAGCCTGAAGATTTGAAGGGTCATCAGTAGCCCCAACCCCACAATAATCAGCTGTCCTGGTGATACCATAAGCTAGGAGTTGGTGCCACACTCCCAGAGCACCCAGCCTGAGCTCACCAAGAAGTCTTATACTGTTATTACCTTTACCGGGCAATCTATTATTGCCCCACAAAGAGGTAGTATATTTTTTAGTACCTGACAAGGAGGACAGATAAGAGAGCTGAGAGCAATTTCATGAGATGCTTTTAAGATTCATAAGAAGATATGGACCACTGTGACTTTCATCAGATGACCTTTCCAAACCATCACATAGGAAGCTGCCACATACCGAGTCAGACTATTGGTCTATCTAGCTCAGTATTGTCTTCACAGACTAGCAGCGGCTTCTCCAAGGTTGCAGGCAGGAGTCTTTCTCAGCCCTATCTTGGAGAAGCCAGGGAGGGAACCTGAAACCTTCTGCTCTTCCCAGAGCAGCTTCATCCCCTGAGGGGAATATCTTGCAGTGCTCACACATCAAGTCTCCCATTCATGTGCAACCAGAGCAGACCCTGCTTAGCTATGGGGACAAGTCATGCTTGCTACCACAAGATCAGCTCTCCTCTCCCAAGGACAACCCTTTGTTATACCACATTGCTGTAATCTAGTCTTGAAACAGGCCTCTGAATCTAAAATAAAGGATTGTGCATGACACTGATGTGGATAAGGTATGGTTGCCAGAACCTAAGGGGTATACTCGTGAGTCAAATGGGCCGTAAGCCAGAATTTGGCTTTTTAAAAGCCAAATCTGGCCACCTAGGCAACAGACCACATGAGTGGATAGGTACAATGGTTGCTGAATATCACCAAGTCCACGCACAACCATTCCACAGCATCTTCTGGTTCCGAAATTATGATTTGACAGCTCTAGCCAAACAAACTCCTCTTAACTTCTTTGCTTCTTGAATGTGGTCCTGGGCTGTACACCCTTTATGCAAATCTGCTAAGCAGGTTTCTGCTCTTCAGATAGAATCATGCAGGATTGCTCTGTGGCTTGACTGTGTCCCATCTATTCTGTACAAAAGAAAGAATGAGAAGAGTGGGAAGGAAACAAGATGAAATCCAAACTTGGTTTTCTCAATGTACTGAGTGTCTCACAGGGTGAGGAACCCAACACGGGGTTCAGTGCTTGATTCTAATACCTGCCCCCTTTTCCAGGGATCTTCTCCAGTCTACAACTCATTGAATCCAGATCAGGAATGGTTAGGCCCAGAGAGTCTTGCAAGCTGACCTGCATAGTCTCTGGTGCTGAGGACAGTGGTCGGTTCTGAGGCTAGCTTCGAAAGCTACCAGAGCCAGCGAGCGCTCTGTTAACCTCCTCTTTTTGATCGAGTGTCACCACGGTGTGCAGCGACACAAGAGTAGACTCCCGGGCTCAGGGATCTCTCCAGGATGCCCTGCGCACTCACGCAGGGCATACTGGAACTTCCGGGGGTGACGCAGCCCCCGACCCCCAAAGTCCTTGCCTGCTCCATGATGGAATCAGCATTCATGTGGGCAGCCGATCCGGCAGTCATGTGGGTAGCCGATCCAGCCGCCCAGGGGTCCCTTTTGATCATCTGTGGGGGTTTGCTCCCCGCAAACCCCCTTAAGGCTCTTCACAATGATTGTGTGAAGAGCCTCCATAAATAATAGTAATACATAAACAAAGCTATAACAACAAACAAACCAATATCACGTGGAGTGCTCAAAACTGGATACAGCAAGCATAAATGTCACAACAACCACCCTGAGTAGTGACTCGGTGTCTGACCTTGAGTAGGCAGGACCAGCACTAGACCCAGTCCTGAATCCTGAAGACCTGGGTCAGATCCCGAAAGAACCCCAAAATGGGAGTCCCCCTAACAGAGAATTTGCAGAAAATGAGGCTGCTAAAATGACACACTTGAAACCCTTGCTGAGGACCTCTCACACCATTGCACTCCCTGATATTAGAAAACACCCAGCACTAGCAACAGGTTAGCAGGCTCAGATAAAGAGCAGGTAGAATGCCAGTCTCTGAGATCTATGGCTGCTGCCTCAGGGCTTCCATTTTCCAGCTAATGACTTGGAATCCAGGAGTGGTAGTCTGAGTTCAGAGATATTTAAGGGCTCATCTACCTCTGAGAATTGGGGAAGCAAGCAATATTCCATGGAGCTGTCCATGGTGCTGAAACTCTTCTTGCCTCACTTTGCTGCTTTTTACACCTTTTGTCCACAGAATGGGAGAGGTCATTAAAATAGTTCATAGCAATTGATAGACCATGAACAAAAATTTCCTTCCTAGATAACTTCCATCTAGTCCAGCAGCTGCCAATCAGATGCTTCTGTGAATCTTACAAGTAGTTTATGAAGTTGCTGACAGCTAACTCTGAGAAAGTAAAGTGTGCTGCCGATTTTGACTCCTGGAGCCTACAGAGCCCAGTGGGGTTTTCTTGGTAGAATACAGGAGGGGTTTACCATGGCCTCCTCCCATGCAGTATGAGATGATGCCTTTCAGCATCTTCCTATATCGCTGCTGCCCAATATAGTACCAGCGGGGATTCAAACCGGCAAGCTTCTGCTTGTTAGTCAAGCATTTCCCCACTGAGCCATTAGGTGGCTGTAACTCTGAATAAGAAGCCTGCTATTCTAGTGAAAATACTCTGCTTCTAGCTATATACCAGTAGGTGGCATGGGAAGCCCTATCCTGGCATCTCCAAGATAGGGCTGAAAGAGATTCCTGCCTGCAACCTTGGAGAAGCCACTGCCAGTCCATGAAGACAATACTGAGCCAGATAGACCAATGGTCTGATTCAATATATGACAGCTTCCTATGTTCCTATGTTCATTAATACAAATAGAGATGTCCACAGGTTACTTTTACAACAGTTGGTTTGTTGGGCACATTCCCATGATCTTTTCAGCACATGGTAGCTACGCAAAAAGCCTTACCTGTATTGGCTCCTTGCTGCTTCAGCCTCCATTTTGTTTGCTCACATCTGACTGAGAAATACGAAAGCAAAACAGGCTTCTGAGAGGCCTAACTGGGCACTAGAGGAAGACAAACTGAATAGTGGAGAACAGTCTTTAGCAATGTAAGTATAAGAGTGGGAATACTCAGTCCATAATTCTTGGTGAGAAAATAGGGCTGTTGCACACACAGAGAAACAGACATACCCAAGTTACATGGGAAGCTACATTTCTATGAGTAGGGCCATCTAGATCAGAGTCAGGGAAGTTCACACAACCATAAATGTTGCAGAGAAATTACAGGAAGCAACTTTAACCGAGAAACAAGAGTTTGGTATTTATTACTAATTCAAAATAGGCTAAGAGAATGATAAAATGGTCTCTTATGGAAAGAGAGGGAACCTCTCAGTTTGAAATTCAAGATTGTAAGTAAGAAGTTGACAAACAATCCATGACTCCACCTGCAAACCAGTACATAGAGACCAAACACAGAGACAAGCATGTCTAGTGCAAAATCTGAGACAATGCTATGGGAAAATCAAAACAATAAACTGGGTAGGAGATGAGTCCTACCCCAATTTGGGGAGCAGGATGTGCAACCCTTGTGTGATTGTGTGTTAGATAAAAACAAAGTCAGAGGCAGGGAGTTTGTCAAACCCCAGCTGGCTAAGATGAGTACATCCAATTCAGATTCTGTCCCCAGCATTTGAACAAGGTGGGTGGGTAAATAATTCTATTCCGCTGGGGCTTGACAGTCAGTGAAGTTTCTGGCCTCCTACCTTGTTTTTGCCTAATACACTGTTGCAAAATGGGAGCATGCCCAGTTCCCAAAACCAAGTAGGACATCTCGTCTGCAGTGTATGGTCATGTAAGTCACCTAGTGTCTACACTGATTGGCAGCAGCAGCTTCTCAGGGTTTCAAGTGGATCTTTTCTAGCCCAACCTGGAGATGCCAGGGATTGAATTTGGGACCTTCTACTTGCAAAGCAGATGCTCTACCACTGAGCTACAGTCCAGATTTTGACTCTCGTTTCTGTCCCTTTTAAATTGGCATCTTTTCCACTTTGCAACTGATCCAGTCTGGCCCAAAGTGGTGAAGCCTGGAGGATCCTTCAAACTGACTTGTGCTGACTCTGATTAGTGGTGACTAGTGGGCATAGATACAGCAACCTCCAGGGAAGGGGCAGGAATGAATGGGAACAGGAGGAGGAGATACTGGGTGGATAGCCAAGCTGTGAATCACATAATGCTTTACAATAAAAAAAATGATTAAAAAGTCAACATGCAGATGAGATTCATGGTAAAATGTCAAAATCAGGGCCCACATATTTCATTAAACCACCCAGAGATGTAAGTTTGATTGATTGATTGATTGATTGATTGATTGATTGATTGATTAAAAAGCACGACAAAACCTTTGTGATTTCTGTGAGTAGTCAGATTCTGTTGTCCTAAAGAAAAAGAATTCCTTGTTATATGCCATAGGTGGCAGCATTTCTCTGAGTAGCTGGATTCTGTTGTCCTAAAGAAAAATAATTCCTAGTTACATGCAATAGGTGGCAGCATTGAAGAGACAGAAAGATTTGAAGATTTGAGTGCTCAGTTTACATTTAGTGACACTGGCTTTCAGGTATTGTGCTGCGGAGATGGGAGTCTTATGAATAATTACTGAAAAAATAAAACAGAAGCAGATGTCATCATGCATCATTCACCCAGTCTGCAGATCTGAAGGGTCTTCTGTTGTCCCAATCCCATGCCAATCAGCTTTCCAGGTGATACAATGAGCTAGAACTTCATGCTACACCCATAGAACACCCAGCCAGAGCTCTCCAGGAAGTCTGATACCATTAGCACATTTTCCTGGCAATCTACCCTCTGCCCTGAAAGAGAAAATGGGCCACTTTGACCTACACCATCTTACAATTCCAAACAGTCTTGAAGGACAAAACCTGTCTTACACTACATTGCTTTAGGCTAGTCTTGAAAATTACAGATTTCTAAATTGAAAATAAAGGATTGTGCATGACAGTGATGGGGACAAGGTCTGGAAAGGACCACATGAATGGATAGGTACAATGGTTGCTGAATATCACCAAGCAGAATCATTCCACAGCATTTTCTGGTTCTGGAACTGAGATTTGACAACTCTAGCCAAACAGCCTCCTCTTAACCTCTGTGCTTCTTGAATGTGGTCTGGGACTGTACACCCTTTATGCAAATCTGCTAAACCAGCTTCTGCTCTTCAAATAGCAACATCGATTGCTCCGTGGCCATGGGCTGGCTGTGTCCCATTCGTTCTGTACAAAAGAAAGAAGGAGAAGAGTGGGAAGGAAACAAGATGAAATCCATACTGGGTTTTCTCACTGGACTGAGTGTCTCACCAGGTGAGGAAGGACATGCGTGTAAAGCAAAACATTATGAACCCAACACAGAATCCAGTGCTTGATTCTAATGTCTGCCCTTTTCTCCAGGGATCTTCTCCAGTCTCCAACTCATTGAATCCGGACCAGGAATGGTGAGGCCTTTTAAAACCTTATTTTTTAAAAGTCAATAAATTAAATATAAGAAAATCAGAAAATCATAGATGAATCATGATCAAATATTTCCTGTATCAATATGACATAATCCATCTATAACTTATTCCACTAATACTAGGAGAATATTTTTTCTGAATGTTTTCAGAGTTATTATATTAAAATGAACAATTATTTCAGAATTATTATCTTATATTATTATCTCATCTATGGTAGCCTGGAAATGTAACAGACTCCATAGCAATTGAAGTTTTGGTATGGGCATGTATCACTGTGCTCTCACCATTATCCAAGTGTAGTTTGATCATTATGTGCATATAAAACACCCAACACTAGCACTAGACTGCTAGCACTGCATAATTCTTTGTCGTAAAACTATCACCAACCGGCATTATGGAAAACTCAAAGCAGTTCCATACTTTCTCCATGGCAAGCCCTTCCAATTCAACCATCATTTGCTGAAAACTTGTACAACAGCCCTAAATCACACACCAAAAATGTTGTGGGAAAACAAAACATAACTTTTGCAACATTATTGAGAGTGTTCAATCAATTTTAATGGTTCAAAATAAAAAATTCACCATCAGATTTTTTCAAGAGTTCTATGTCTTATTTCTAAGATAGAAGGAAGGAAGGAAGGAAGGAAGGAAGGAAGGAAGATAGACCAAGTCCTGTCCATATTTTAATTTCATATTTATTTCTCCCATCTATTCATCACCAGTGCAGAAAGAAAATGGTTCATCCGTGCAGATCACACAGAAAAAATGGCAACATAAACACAGTAATGGCAACGCAGCTACTGACACACAGTCATGACATCTTCCAAGTGCAAGCATTGGATGACTTCCCAACTGTCTCCCTGGCTGCCTGCCTCCACCCCTGACATTATCATGCCTTGAGTATTCCTGACTCTTCCAGATTTTGCTATGCCATGTACCACGGTGCAAGATGAATCTTGTGTTACTTTTGGAGGTCGCAGAATCTGTTCTGCTAGCTTCCACAGTGATTGACTGCCTATCAAAAACCTCCCCAGATACCCAAATGGTTGCTTTTAGATGTGTATCTGCATGTGTGCACATGCACCAGGACATCGCCTTCCTTTTCATCCAGGATCATCTCTTCACAGTGCATCCAAAGCCATTCTTTAAATTCCCCCACATTTGGGGGGGGGCTTCTTTGTGATGTAGCAATAGCTGCCTACAGAAGCAGAGAGCTGGAACACCCAAGATACATGTGCAGACCCCTGGGCTGCAACCCTAAACATATATATGTTAGAAACATATGTGGAGCAGTTAGTGTCAGGGTCTGCATCACTGTGGAAGCTACGGGGACACACTGATTTCCCACCATACAAATATCAAGAGCAATCCCTGAGCTCCACACCATCAAGAAAATGGCAGGTAGGATCAACATGCCTGCTAATTTAGGCAGTGCCTTGTCATTGCTAATTATTTGTTTGTACATGCCTGATTCCTTAGGTGCTTAAGGACTCATCATCATTGCTGTCCTTTTATAAAAAAATGAACCCTTAAAAAATCAGTAAATTAAATATAAAACCACAAAAAAATCACAAATAATTAATAACCCAATCTTTCTTGGATGAATATGTTGTCATCCATCTATAAATAATTCCACTAATACTAGGAGGGAATTTTCTCTGAATGTTTTCAGAATCCATGTATTATTATCCCACACATCTATGGTAGCCAGGAACATAACAGACTCTTAACTGAATAGATGATTTGGTATGGGCATGCATCACTGTGCTCTCAGCAGTATCCAAGTGTGGTTTGATCATTATGTGCATATAAAACTGCCAGTACAAGAGAATGCCGTGTCAGAAATCTATGACTGACTCACATGAAAGAGAAGTCAAAGCAATTCCACACTTACTCTATGACAACCCTTCCAACTCAGCCATCACTTGTTGAAAAGATGCTTATTGGTGCTTATTGAACTTGTTGGGAGATAAACTAAAAAAAAAAGAAATTTATTTTCCTATTGAGGTACTTCACATCCTTCTGATCTGTCCCTTCCCTCGTTGTACCAGCAAGAAATCCAGTCTGAGCAAGGGCTAGGGTATTTGGGAGACCATAGAACACTATGGAATAGCAACATACAGCTGACATCCAAGCTAAATTTCTCCTGAGTAGTCTTATTGGAATTCAGTAGTCCTGTAGAGTAATTCCTGAGTCGCATTCTTGAGTAAATAAGTCTGGAAGTCAATTGACGGCATGTACAGTACAACTGCCCTAAATCACATATCAAAAATCTTGTGGGGAAATATAGCATAAATTTACTTCAGCATCAGATGTTATCAAGAGTTCTCTTTCTCATCTCTGAGATAGATAGATAGATAGATAGATAGATAGATAGATAGATAGATAGATAGATAGATGATAGTCCATGTCCTTTCCGTAGTTTAATTTCATATTTATTTTTCCATCTACTCATTTCCAGTACAAAGAAAAAAATATTCAATATGCAGATCTCAGAGAAAAATGGCAACAGAAAGAGTGTAATGGCAACTTAGGAACTGACATTCAGACCAGATGCCTTACAGATGCAAGCATATTTAGCTGTAACTCCTGAATAGCACTCTTGAGTTACTTAGTCTGGAAGTCAATTGGCAACATGTACAGTACAACAGCCCTAAATCATACACCAAAAACTTTGTGGGAAAATAAAGCACAACTTTTGCAACATTACTGGGAGTATTCAATCAATTTCAATGGCTCAAAATAAAAAATTCAGCATCAGATAGAAAAAAGGAAGGATTTCATATTTATTTGTCCCATCTATTCATCCCCAGTACAGAAAGAAAATGATTCATCCGTGCAGATCACACAGAAAAACTGGCAACATAAACACAGTAATGGCAATGCAGCTACTGACACAGTCATGACGTCTTCCAGGTGCAAGTATTGGGTGACTTCCCAACTGTCTCCCTGGCTGCCTGCCTCCACCCCTGAGATTATCATGCCTTGAGTATTCCTGACTCTTCCAGATTTTGCTATGCCATGTACCATGGTGCAAGATGAATCTTGTGTTACTTCTGGAAGACGCAGAATCTGCACTGGTTACTCCCACAGTAATTGACTGTGTATCAAAAACCTCCCCAGATATCCAAAGGGTTGCTTTTAGATGTGTATCTGCATGTGTGCACATGCACCAGGACATCGCCTTCCTTTTCATCCAGGATCATCTCTTCACAGTGCATCCAAAGCCATTCCTTAAATTCCCCCACATTTGGGGGGTGGCTTCTTTGCGATGTAGGTATGGCTGCCTACAGAAGCAGAGAGCCGAAACGCCCATGATACATGTGCAGACTCCTAGGCTGCAACCCTAAACATATATATGTTAGAAACATATGTGGAGCAGTTAGTGTCAGGGTCTGCATCACTGTGGAAGCTACGGGGACACACTGATTTCCCACCATACAAATATTAAAAGCGATCCCTGAGCTCCACAGCATCTAGGAAATGGCAGGTGGGATCAACATGCTTGCTTCTTTAGGCCTTGTCATTCTTTTGGGGCTCATCATTCAAATTATATATTTGCACATGACTGATTTTTTAGGCACTTAAGGAATCATCATCATTGTTGTTCTTTTAAAAAATGAACCCGTGTGTGTGTGTGTGTGTGTGTGTGTGTGTGTGTGTGTGTAAATTAAATATAGAACCATCAAAAAATCACAAATTAATCATGATCCAATCTTTCTTGGATAAATATGATGTCATCCATCTATAACTAATTCTGCTAATACTAGGAGGGAATTTTCTATGAATGCTTCCAGAATCAGTGCATTATTATCCCACAATTCCATGGTAGCCAGGAAACTTATTAGACTTGGTCCCAAAAGACATTTTGGTGTGGGCATACATCACTGTGCTCTCACCAGGTGTGGTTTGATCATTATGTGCATATAAAACATCCAAAAACTGCCAGTACTGGAGAATGCCAAGTCGGAAATCTATGACTGACTCATATGAAAGAGAAATCAAAGCACTTCCACACTTTCTCTATGACAACCCATAACCCTTCCAACTCAGCCATTACTTGTTGAAAAGATGGTTATTCATTGAACTTGAAGGGAGCTAAACTGACAAAAGAAATTTATTTTCCTACTGAGGTATTTTACATCCTTCTGTTCTGTCCCTTCCCTCCTTGTACCAGCAGGAAATCCAGTCTGAGCAAATGCTAGGGTATTTGAGAGGCTATAGAACACTGTGGAATAGCAACATACAGCTGACATCCAAACTAAATTACTCCTGAGTAGTCCTATTGAAATTCATTAGTCCTATAGAGTAACTCCTGAGTAGCACTCTTGAGTAACTTAGTCTGGAAATCATTTGGCAGCATATACAGTACAACAGCCCTAAATCAGTATAGCATAACTTTGCAACATTATTGAGAGTGTTCTATCAATTTCAATGGTTCAAAACAAAAAATTCAGCATCAGATTTTATCAAGAGTTCTATCTCTTATTTCTAAGAAGAAAGAAAGAAAGAAAGAAAGAAAGAAAGAAAGAAAGAAAGAAAGAAAGAAAGAAAGAAAGAAAGGCATCTCAAGTAGATAGATAGATAGATAGATAGATAGATAGATAGATAGATAGATAGATAGGACAGACCAAGTCCTGTCCATATTTTAATTTTGTATTTATTTCTCCCATCAACTCCTCAGTACAGAAAGAAAAGTATTCAACCGTGCATTTCACACACACACACACACACACACACACACAAATGGCAACAGAAATGCAGTAAAGGCAACCCAGCTACTGAAATACAGACCTGACATCTTCCAGGTGCAAGCACTGCTATCTTCTCCACTCACAAAGCAAAACAGTTTCCCAATCCAGAAATTTCATGGTTGGAGCAGAAGAGATGGAATCTTGATGCAAATCTTTAGATGACTCCCTGTGTATACATCCGTGAGAATTGCAGGTACAGAATCTGTCATTTATGACTGCAGAAGCCCAGCCATGCTTCTCCAACATCCAAGATGATGCTTTTTTCCTCTTTAAATGAAGATCAGTTTTAGCACTGGCAGAAACTATTGTGGGATGGTATAGCAACCACAGTGGTACACTTCAGTACAAACACTTTTTACTGTGATGTGGATAGGAATAGAAGATTTTCACAATCCATACTCCACCTCTAAAGTAGCCTGGTTTGCCCTAGGAGCAAAAAGGTACAGGGGGAAATTGCTGGAGGAGATAGGGATAGATTGACAGGATGATTCAGAGATTTATGGGGAGATGAACTTAAGAGGCACAGCAATTTCAGATATTTATATCTTGTCACAGACATTCACCACAATGATAAAACAGATGCTGACGGAGGAGTGTTGGGTGACATCCCAACTGGCTGGCCAGCTGCCTTCCTCCATCTCTACAATGTTCCTCCCCTGAGTATTCTCAAGTCTTCCAGATTTTGCAAAGCCATATATCATGGTGCATATTATTATAGCGGCAGCTACTACCACAGTGATGTGCGGTCAATCAAAAACCTCTCCAGATGATCAAACTATTGCTCTTAGGTCTGCATGTGCATTTACACACAAGCACCAGGATGTATGTAAACCAGGGGTAATGGTTTACACCATAACAAAATGGTGTAAGCCATTTTCAACCAAGGTCAGCTCTTGGTAGTGCATCAAATGCCATTCCTGAAGTTCCCCCACATTTGGGGGATGGCCTTTTGGGGGTGTGGGGATGGTTGCCTACAGAAGGACAGATCCCAAAGACCCATGGTACACATGCATAGATCACTGGGCTGCAACCCTAAACAAACCACATGAATTTAGAGCGACAGAGGGAAACTTCAGAGAGGAAGCCATGTCTAAGAATTCTGCCCTGTTCCTCTACACCTCTCTTCTTATCCTTTGCTGCCAGTTTGCAGAGGAGTAGCTCTGGACATTTCAAGATGGATGTTTCCTGCCAAATGTTGCTTTCTAGACTTACTCCCAAGTAAACAGCTTCAGAACTGGGCCATATATGGGTGGAGCATTTTAAATACATGTAAGTGGACAGCAGGAAACCTGTGGGAGATGGTTTTCTGCCAAAACAATTATCAGAGCATTATGATCTGATACGTCTATAGGATGATAGCTAATTATCATAGAGGGGGGAAACATTTTCACAATTAGAACATCACCTCTAAAATAGTCTGATTTGCCCTGGCAGCAAGAATGTTCAGAGTAAAAGCCCTGCACAAGATTGCAAGAGAGTCCTGCAAGAGATCTCTGATTGATTCAGAGATTTATGGGAAGATGTCTATTATTGCTGCATTATAAGATGCCTGCATTATTAGGTATTGTACCTCTCTAATGACAAGGGGTACAGCAACCAACCTCAGAATTGACAATGAAGGCATTGATGTAGTGGATAGGTTCTGCCTTTTAGGATCGACCGTCAACAGTCAAGGATCCAGCACTCAAGAAATACGCTGCAGACTAGCACTTTGTAGGGTCACAATGAAGGCCTTGGAACGGATATTTAGATTCCGTGACATGTCTACATCAACAAAGATTAGAATTGTTTGGACCATGGTTTTTCCAGTGACACTCTATGGATGCGAAAGCGGACTTTGAAGAAGCAAGATAGAAAAAGCATTGACTCTTTTGAACTTCTGAACTTTTTAAAAGACTTTTGAGGATACCATGGACAGACAAGAGAACAAACAAATGGGTCATAGAACAAATCAATCCAGAATTTCCACTCGAGGCACAAATGACCAGACTCAAACTATCATACTTTGGACACATTATGCAAAGACCCAGCTCCCTTGAGAAGTCCATAATGCTGGGGAAAGTTGAATGAAAGAGAAGAAGAGGACCACCAGTAGCAAGGTGGATGGACTCGATCACTACAGTAATGAATGCACCACTGAGAGACCTTAAAGGCCAAGTTGAAGACAGATCTTCCTGGAGAGAATCTATCTATGTGGTTGCTAAGAGTCGACACTGACTTGACGGCACTTAATCAATCGATCAGTCACCCCATATATATTGTATACTGACTCATCCTGTAACCACCAACAATGTTATGGTTCATGAGATTTACTTTGGTCTGTTTTAGAGCTCCAGTTTCAAATATTTCTTTCTTGTCATGGCCTTTCCCTGGAACAATAGAACAGATGCTTGTGTAGGAGCATTGGGTGATTTCCAAACTGCCTCCCCAGCTTACTGCCTCCACCCTTGACATGATTATCCCCTGAGTATTCCTGATGCTTCCTGATTTTTCTACACCATGTACCATGGAGCAAGGTGTACATTGTATTAATAGTAAAGATATCTCCTTCCTTTCAAGCAGGATCAACTCTTTGCAACGCATTGAATGCAATTCCTGAAGTCCCCCAACATTTGGGGGGTGGCTCCTCTGGGGTGTGGGGATGGCTACCCACAGAAGGAGGGAGGCGAAAGGAACACACAGACCCCTGGGCTGCAACCCCAAACATACATATATCTGCCCTATACTTCTCACTCCTCCTCTTATCCTTTGCTTCCCATTTGTAGGGGAGTAACTCTGGACATGGGAAATTTGACCAGCTGGAAACCTGTCGGAGATGGTTTTCTGCCAAAACAAGAACTGGGCATTGTAATCTGATACATTTACAGTATAATAGCCTGGACATGTAGTTTTTATGACTAATGCTTTATCCAGATGGAAGTTTAGCGTGGGCAACCATCTTTGTGTTCTTACTATCATGCCAGCATTGCTTGATAATTTACTTTAATTGCATATATATTTCTCCCATCTACTCATCCCCAGTGCAGAAAGAAAAGGATTCAACTGTGCAGATCACACAGAAAAATTGGCAACAGAAATGCAGTGAAGGCAACCCAGCTACTGAAATACAGACCTGACGTCTTCCAGGGGCAAGTATTGCTATCTTCTCCACTCATAAAACAAAGCAATTTTCCAATCCAGAAATTTCATGGTTGTGGGGGGGACCCAACAACCATCAAGATGCCATCTCTAGACAACCACCAATAAATATCTATCAATGCAACGTTTAGATGAAACCCTATGCATAGATCCATGAGTACTGCCATTACAGAATTTCTCATTTGTGACAGAAGAAGCCCACCAGTCATGCTTCTCCAACATCCAAGATGATGCTTCTTCATCTCCAAGTGCCCATCACAGTTTTAGCACTGGCAGAAACTATTGTGGGATGGTATGGCAACCACAGTGGTGTACCTCAGTACAAAAACTGTTTACTGTGATGTGGATAGGAATAGAAGAAGTTCACAATCCATACTCCACCTCTAAAGTAGCCTGGTTTGCCCCAGGAGCAAAAAGGTTCAGGGGGCAATTCCTGGAGGAGATAGTGGTAAATTGTCAGAATGATTCAGAGGTATATGGGGAGATTAACTTAAGAGGCACAGCAATTTCAGATATTTATATCCTGTCACAGACATTCACCACAACAATAAAACGGATACTGATGGAGGAGTGTTGGGTAACATCCCAACTGGCTACCCAGCTGCCCTCCTCCATCTCTACAATGTTCCTCCCATGAGTATTCTCAAGTCTTCCAGATTTTGCAAAGCCATGTAGCATGGTGGATATTATGGTAGCAGCTACTCCCACAGTGATTGACAGTCTATCAAAAACCTCCCCAGATTACCAACAGATTGCTTCTAGGTCTGTATGTGCATAGGCACAAGCACATCTCCTTCCTTTTCAGTCAGGATCAGCTCTTGACAGAGCACTGAATGCCACTCTTGAAGTTCCCCCACATTTTTGAGGGGTGGCATTGTTGGGGTTTGGGGATAGATGCCTACACAAGGAGGAAGTCAAAAGGCCCATTGTACACGTACAGACCCCGAGGCAGCAATCCTAAATATATGGGCTCATTCTAAAGCTGGGTAAGAGGAGCATACATCCAGGCAACAAGTCTCATGTGAGCAAAAAAGAAGATAGGAGAACATACTAGCTGCAATCCGGGTAAGATGGGGCAGAACATGCTTTCCCCTCACCCTTCATACAATGCTGGCTAAACAATGTTTGTTCGCCGCCATCATCCTATCCAGATCACTTTCCTGTCCTCCTACTTTGATTTTAGTCAACATGATAACCAGTTCTCTAAGGGAGTGTGCATGGAGCTTGGAGCCTGGCTGGATGCTCCTTCTATCCAGCTTTCGGACATGATAATGGGCTTTATACAGTAGAATCAAAGCCACATGGATTTTGAGGGGCTTAGAGGGCAACTTCAGAGACCAGCACTCTGTTCTCTGTCTCTCCACTTCTCCTCTGATCATTGCAATTGTTGCCAATTTGCAGCAGGCATTCCAAGATGCATGTTTCCTGACAAATGTCATGTTCCAGCCTTACTCCCAAGTAAAAAAAAACTTCAGTATTGGGCAATAAGAAAATGAAGGGATAAGTTTATGACTGTATATGAGTAGAAACCTGCAGGAGATGGTTTTCTATCAAAATAAGAATCACGGCATTGCGATCTGATTCCTCTGTGATAACCTGGAAATTTAGGTCTTATAAATAAGGGTTTCCGCATGAAAGAGGTTTTGAGTGGGCACCCATCTCTGTGTTCTTACTGTTAGGCAGCGCCGGAGCCACCATTGGGCGAATGGGTTCAAAGAACCAGGGCCACTGCCAATCAGGATCCGTGCCTTGTGGCCCCAGACATGCCCCCCCCCCGCATCTGAAGTCAGATGTAGGGGTATAATTTTGCTCCCAAACAGGCCAATTTCGCAAATGCAGCACTGGCTCATTTTGTTCCCTAACAGGGCTGCACGGCCCCATTTTGGACACAAAAGCCACCTAATGGCACAGTGGGGAAATGACTTGACTGGCAAGCCAGAGGTTGCCAGTTCGAAACCCGCTGGTATGTTTCCCAGATTATGGGAACACCTATATTGGGCTGCAGTGATATAGGAAGATGCTGAAAGGCATCATCTCATACTGCGTGGGAGGAGGCAATGGTCAACCCCTCCTGTATTCTACCAAAGAAAACGACAGGGCTCTGTGGGCACCAGGAGTCGACACCGACTCCACGGCACACTTTACCTTTACAGCTTTTTACTAGAATGATAAAACAGATGCTGATGGAGAGCGGGGTGTCTTCCAAAATGCTTTCCCAGCTGCCTCCCTCCATCCTGTGTTCCTCCCCCAAGTGCTCTTGACTCTTCCAGATCTTGCTAAGCCATGTATCATGGTGTACAGTACCAGTGGCTACTACCACAGTGAGGAACAGTCTATCAAAAACCTCCCCAGATGATCAATGGATTGCTTTTAGGTCTGCGTGTACATTTCTGTGCATGTGCCAGGACGTCTCCTTCCTTTCCCACCAGATTCAGCTCGTCACAGTGCATTGAAAGCCAGTCTTGAAGTTCCCCCACATTTGCAGGGTGGCTTATTTGGGGTGTGGGGGTGGCTGCCTAAAAGAGAAGGGAGCCCAAAGGCCCATGGTACACATGCACAGACCCCTGGGCTGCAACCTTACACACACACACGAAACAAAACCACATGGATTTAGAGCAACTGGGAGAAAACCCTTGGGGACCAAGAGACATCGTAGAGCTCTGCCCTCTGTGTTTCTACCTCTCTTCTTGTCCTTTGCTGCCAGTTTGCAGAATAGTAGCTCTGGACATGGCAAGATGCATGTTTCCTGCCAAATGTTGAAATCCAGCCTTACTCCCAAGTAAACAACTTCAGAACTGGACCATATATATTGTAGGTGAGTCATTTTAAATACACAGAAGTGGACAGCAGGAAACCTGTGAGAGATGGTTTTCTGCCAAAACAAGAATCAGGCATTATGATCTGATATGTCTACACTATGAAAGCCTGAAAATGTAGTTTTTATAACTAATGCTTCCTCCAGCTGGAAGTTTAGAGTGGGCATCAACCTTTGTGTTCTTACTGCCATGATAGCATTGCTTGAGAATTTGGATTTTCACTGAATTTGGCAAGAAAATTTAGCTTGGGCTTTTGGCCAGTTTGGCTGAGTTTGGCTTTTAATTTAGCTTCTCAACCACTGTTTTTAAAACTGTGTATGCTGTGCTGTTTTTAAGTATTTGTTTTTATGTTTTCAAACGTCTCTGCAAGTTACCTTATGGAATGTATTCTAGAAGAGGAGTTAGTGTCATGGTCTGTATCACTGTGGAGGCTACGGGGACACAGTGATTTCCTACCATACAAATACCAAGAGCAACCACTCAGCTCCACATCATCCAGAAAACAGCAGCTGCAATCAACATTCATTTCATTCATTCATTCATTCATTCATTCGATTTCTATACCGCCCTTCCAAAAATGGCTCAGGGCAGTTTACACAGAGAAATAACAAATAAATAAGATGGATCTCTGTCCCCAAAGGGCTCACAATCTAAAAAACATGCCTGCTTATTCAAGCAGTGCCTTGCCGTTGCTAAATATTTGTTTAAAAACAGTCATGTGTTTCTTTAGGTGCTTAAAGAATTGTTGTCATTGTTGTCCTTTTTTAAAAAATGACGAATCCTTATTTTTTTAAAAATCAGTAAATTAAATATAAATATATTTTAAAAATCACAAACAAATCATGATCCAATCTTTCTTGCATTAAACATGATTACCTCACATATCTGTGGTAGCCAGGAAAAATAACACTCCGCCCCAATAATAGAGGCTTTGGTATGGGCATGCATCACTGTGCTCTCACCATTATCCAAATGTTGTCTCATCATTGTGTGCATATAAAACCAAAAAACTACCAGTACTAGAGAATGCCCAGTCAGAAATCTATGACTAACTCACATGAAAGAGAAGTCAAAGCAATTCCACACTTTCTCTATGGCAACCCTTCCAATTCAGCCATCACTTGTTGAAAAGATGGTTATTGGTTGAACTGGTAGGGAGATAAACAAAAAAAGTATTTTTTTCACATTGAGGTACTTCACATCCTTCTGATCTGTCCCTTCCCTCCTTGTACCAGCAATAACTCCAGTCTGAGCAAGTGCTGAGGTATTTGAGAAACTATAGAACACTATGGGATAGCATCACACACCTAACATCCAAACTAAATTACTCCTGAGCAGTCTTAATGGAATTAAATAGTCCTTTAGAGTAACTTCCGAGTAGCACTCTTGAGTAACTTAGTCCGGAAATCAATTAGCAGCATGTACAGTACAACAGTCCTAAATCGCATACCAAAAATGTGGGGAAATAGAGCACGTTTGCAATAAGGTTGAGAGTGTTCTATCAGTTCCAATGGTTTAAAGTAAAAAAGTCAGCATCAAATTTTATCACGTGCTCTATCTCTTATTTCTAAGAGGGGGGGAAAGAAAGAAAGAAAGAAAGAAAGAAAGAAAGAAAGAAAGAAAGAAAGAAAGAAAGAAAGAAAGCCCTGTCCATATTTTAATTTCATATTTATTTTTCCCTTCTACCAGCTTTGCAGATCACACAAAAATTGGCAACAGAAATGCAGTAAAGACAACCCAGCTAATGACTTACAGACCTGACGTCTTCCAGGTGCAAGCATTGCTTTCTACTCCACTCACAAAGCAAAACTGTTTTCCAATCCATAAATTTCATTGTTGGGACAGGTTGGGGGTGGGAATCAAGTTGCCATCCCTAGACATCCACCTATAAATATCTATCAATGCAACTCTTTAGATGACTCCCTATGTATGACTCCCCATCTGTCTTTTGTGACTGCAGAAGCCCAGCCATGCTTCTCCAACATCCAAGATGATGCTTTTTTCCTCTTTAAATGAAGATCAGTTTTAGCACTGGCAGAAACTATTGTGGGATGGTATAGCAACCACAGTGGTACACTTCAGTACAAACACTTTTTACTGTGATGTGGATAGGAATAGAAGATGTTCACAATCCATACTCCACCTCTAAAGTAGCCTGGTTTGCCCTAGGAGCAAAAAGGTTCAGGGGGAAATTGCTGGAGGAGATAGTGATAGATTGACAGGATGATTCAGAGATTTATGGGGAGATGAACTTAAGAGGCACAGCAATTTCAGATATTTATATCCTGTCACAGACATTCACCACAATGATAAAACGGATGCTGATGGAGGAGTGTTGGGTGACATCCCAACTGGCTGGCCAGCTGCCTTCCTCCATCTCTACAATGTTTCTCCCGTGAGTATTCTCAAGTCTTCCAGATTTTGCAAAGCCATATATCATGGTGCATATTATTATACCAGCAGCTACTACCACAGTGATGTGCAGTCAATCAAAAACCTCCCCAGATTACCAACAGATTGCTTTTAGGCCTGTATGTTCATTTGTGCATATGCGCCAGGACATCTTCTTTTTTTCTGGATCAGCTCTTGACAGAGCACTGAATGCCACTCTTGAAGTTCCCCCACATTTGGGGGGTGGCTTCCTTGAGGTGTGGGGATGGCTGCCTACAGAAGGAGGGAATCAAAAGGCCTACTGTACACATACAGACCCTTAGGCTTCAATCCTCGATATATGGACTCATTCTAAAGCTGCGAGAGAGGAGCATTCTGCCAGGCTACAAGTCCTATGTGAGCAAAAATAGAGATAGGAGAACATACTAGCTGCAATCCGGGTAAGATGGTGCAGAACATGCTTTTCCCCCACCCTTCATACAATGCTGGCTAAACGATGTTGGTTCGCCGCCGCCATCCTACCCAGATCTCTCTCCTGTCCTCCTACTTTGATTTTAGTCAACACTATAACACTATAGTGTGCATGGGGCTTGGAGCCTGGCTAGACGCTCCTTCTATCCAGCTTTTGGACATGAGAATGGGCTTTATATAGTAAAAACAAAGCCACATGGAACTTGAGGGGCTTAGAGGGCAACTTCAGAGAACTGCACTCTGCTCTCTGCCTCTCCACTTCTCCTCTGATCAGTTGCTGCCAGTTTGCAGTGGATAGGTAGCTGTGCGCATTCCAATTTGCATGTTTCCTGACAAATGTCATGTTCCAGCCTTACTCCCAAGTAAAAAAAACTTCAGAATTGGCCAATAAGAATATGGAGGGTTAACTTTATGACTCTATACAGTTAGAAACCTGAAGGAGATTGTTTCTGTTAAAATAAGAATCCCGACATTGTGATCTGATACATCTAAAATAACCTGGAAATTTAGTCTGACTGACCCTGTAACCACCAATGCTGTTATTGCTTATGTGATCTGTTTTAGATTTTCAGTTTCACATATTTATATATTGTCCCAGCCTTTCGCTATAACAATAAAATGGATACTTGTGGAGGAGTGTTAGGGTGACTTCAAAAGTGTCTCCTCAGTTGACTGCCTCCATCTCTATGGTGTTCCTCCCCTGAGTATTCTTGACGCTTCAAGATTTTGCAAAGCCATGTATCATGGTGCATATTATGGTACTAGCGGCTACTACCACAGTGATGGATTGTCTATCAAAAACATCCCCAGATGATCAACGGATTGCTTTTAATTCTGTATGTGGATTTACATTCATGCGCCAGGACGCTTTTTGCTAGTACGATAAAACGGATGCTGATGGGGGAGCAACTTCCAAAATGCTTCTCCAGCTGCCTTCCTCCGTCTCTACCACGTCCTCCCACCCCGAGTGTTCTCGTCTCTTCCAGATTTTGCAAAGCCATGTATCATGGTGTATATAGTAGCTACGGCTACTACCACAGTGATGGATGGTCTATCAAAAACCTCCCCAGATGATCAACAGATTGCTTTTAAGTCTGTATGTGAATTTATGTGCATGCTCCAGGACGTCTCCTTCCTTTCCAAGAAGGATCAGCTCTTCACAGTGCATTCAAATGCCATTCCTAAAGTTCCACCACATTGGGAGGGGGGGTAGCTTCTTTGGAGTGTAGGGATGGCTACTTACAGAAGGAGGGAGCCAGAAAGTGTATGGTACACACACAGACCCCTGGGCTGCAACCCTAAGCACACACATATATTCATTAGAAACAAAACACATGTGTTTAGAGTGACCTAGAGGGAAACACCAGAGACTAAGACATGTCTTATAGCTCTGCCCTCTGCCACTCCCCTTCTCTTCTTAATCCCTGTTGCCAATTTGCAAAGGAGTAGATCTGGACATTTCAAGATGCATGTTTCCTGCCAAATGTTGAGTTCTAGTCTTATTCCCAAGTAAACAACTCCTGGACTGGGCCATATATAAGTGGAGCACTTTAAATACACAAATGTGTCGAGCTGAAAACCTGTGGGAGATGGTTTTCTGGCAAAACAAGAATCAGGGCATTATGATCTGATACTTCTACAGTATGATAGCCTGGAAATCTAGTTTTTATGACTAATTCTTTCCCCAAGTTGACAGTGGACATCCATCTTTGTGTTCTTACAGTCATGCCAGCATTGCTTGAGAATTTGGATTTTCACTGAATTTGGCAAGAGAATTTTAGCTTTGGCTGTTGGCCTATTTGGTTGAATTCAGCTTTTAATTTAGGCTTTTAACCACTGTTTCTAAAACTGTGGTTGCTGTGCTGTTTTAGTATTTGTTTCTATGCTTACAAACACCTCCATAAGTTGCCTTATAGATTGTGATCCAGAAGAAGTTAATGTCAGGGTGTGTATCACTGTGGAAGATACGGGGACACAGTGATTTCCCACCATACAAATACCAAGAGCCACCACTCAGCTCCACATTATCTAGAAGATGGCAGCTGGGATGGATCGACATGCCTGCTTATTTAGGCAATGCCTTATCATTGCTAATTATACATTTGTGCTTGCCTGTCATTTTAGGTGCTTAAGGAATCATTGTCATCACCACTGTCATTGTCCTTATTTATTTTAAATAAACCCATATTTAAAAATAATCAGTAAATTAAATATAAAACCATAAAAAAATCACAAATGAATCATGATCCAATTTTCTAGTATCAATATGATGTCATCCATCTATAGATCAATGACATCCTAACTAATTCTGCTAATACTAGGAGGGAATTTTCTCTGAATGTTTTCAGAACCAGTGCATTATTATCCCACACATCTATGGTAGCCAGGAAACATAACAGACTCTGCCGCGATGGGAGTTTTGGCATGGGCTTGCATCACTGTGTACAATTGTAGTTTGACCATTATGTGCATATAAAACATCCAACACTATTTCCAGCCCAAAACTGCCAGCACTGAAGAATTCCTTGTCAGAAATCTATGACCAACCTGCATTATGGAAAACTCAATGCAATTCCATACTTACATCTCTATCAATATTTCTGCCTCCCATCTACTCATCCCCAGTACAGAAATCAGGGGATTCAACACAGCACAGATCACATTGGAAAACCAGCAACAGAAAGGCAGTAACAGCAACCCAGCTACTTCCATACAAACCTGATGTCTTCCAGGTGCAAACAGATGTTGCTGTCCTCTCCTCTCACAAAGCAAAACCATTTTCCACACGAGCCATTTTATTATTTTTTTAAAAACATCCTTTTGGGAAATGGTGAGTTGCAAAAATAGCAGGTGTTCAGGCATATCCACATCATTATCCTTTTTCTCCTGCTTGTCAAGAACATCTTCACAGGCTCACTGCTGTCAATCTGTCTCTAGACATCCATATATGAATAATATCTATCAGTGCTGCTCTTTAGATGACTCCAAATGTAATTCAGGAACAAACACTCTCTTCCTGACTCCTCCTCTCGCCACCTTATAATTATTCATCTCTTAAAAATATCATAACTGCCTTGACTGTTGTATGCAACTCTTGGTATGGAAACCAAGAAGCTCTCATGATTAAGCACAGAGGAATAAATGTGCTCTCTCACTCAAGGCATCCAGAATAAATCTTGGGCAGGAAGCCAAATATTCTCTTTGTTTCCTCCCACAATGTAAAGCAGGAACTGGCAAAGACAAGGTTGGTTGCAGAGGCGAGATGAGATGATGTTTGGCCTCCATTAATAATGTTTGGCCTCCAGACTAAGGAAACGCTGGCAGAACAAAGTTGTGCATGCACAGGAAAACCATGTAGCTGTACAAAATTCAGAAGCTGCATTTGTGTGCTATTGTATAAAGGTTCCCTGCAAGGCAAAAGGATGGAGGAAGCATCTGGCCCGCAGAAGGTGCACCACAGTTTGAAGGTGGAAGGAGGTTTGTGCTAGCATAACATTAGTCTGGAACGTAATCTCCAGATTTAATGCAGCTAGGCGGCCCAGCAAATGTGTGATGTCAGCCCATGAAATTAGTTTTGGGTGAGGGGGAAACAAAGAGGGAGACACTTTCTCCTTTGGCTGCTTGAGAATGAATGAAAAGGACACTGGAGTTTGCACAACAGAAACTGAGGACAATTCACATGGCCATGTTTTAGGTAGAACAATCACCCCAGATTGTACAAATGTTCCCTACATTTTTGTACAAGGAAGAAATACATAGTAGGGGTGTGCAGAACATTCTGAGCTCAGAACGTTCCGACTTGAAACGGGACATTTTGAGTGTTGCAAGGTTGAAATAGACCACCACAATGCAAGGTCGAAACAGACCACCACAATCATTTTGGAATCCAAAATGGCCCTCAGAACATTTTGAGTGTTCCGAGCCAGATGTTCCAATGGAACATTCCAAGGGATTTGCGTTCCATTCCAAGCCTGAAACGGAATGCAAACCCACGCTGTGCATATCCCTAATACATAGAGAAGTCAGTGTACTGGGAGCAGCATACGGGCTGATGAGGTTGCAGTCCTCTCTTCTTTTTCCCACCCTCTTTCCAGCCACGCTGTTTATATGCTGTTGAGACAAAATTACCATAAACACATTAGAATTCTGCACCAAATGCCATGACATAGATTTAGCCATTTTGCACAATGCTCCTGCTCTTCGTGAGAAGGTGCAAGAGCTAGTCCAAGCAACCAAACACTGCTGGATGACCACAAGATATCCTACTCCGTTTGAAATCTACACCTTGGCAGTCATAAGGGCTAGTAAGGTGTTGGTGGCTGACTTGATATAGATGTGATTTGATGAAAGTCAGGAACTTAAGTGTCGATTCCCAAACCAACCAGACCAAACTAGGACACTGCCACCTCAGTCTGAATCAAAACAACTATAGCCAAACCAGACCCATTCACTTCTGAAGGAATTCAGCCTCTTTAGCCTCTCCCCTGCTTTGCCACCCTCACCACCCCAGTAGGTATTTTCCGGGGCACAGGTAGGAAACAGGCAAGCTCGACTTTTAATTTTTATTCTAACAATGTCTTCCACAACATACTTTTAAAAGAAGCTTTAAAGAGGACATCTTCTTTGCCATGAGCCCCATCGCCTGTTGAGATCTTCTGGAGAAGTACGTCTATGGTTGCCATCAGCTGCTCATCTGGTGGCTACTCAGGGATGGGCCTTCTCTGTCACTGCCCCTTGGCTTTGGGATGTGCTCCCTATTGAGATAAGAGCTTCCCCATCTCTGGCAACTTTTAAAAAGGCACTGACATCATATTTGTTCATCCAGGCTTTTAATTAGATTTATAGTTTTAATACTTTTACTGTTGGGTTTCAAATGATTTTAATGTTAATGATTTTAATATCGCAATGATTTTAATTTTAAACCACCCAGAGACACAAGTTTTGGGCAGTATGGAAATGTGGTAAATAAATAAATATAAAGTAACTGCCAGAAGTAGGTTTTTTTTTCCCCTGCACTCCCGGGAAAGGTGCTAGGTTTCTTTGGAACTGGCTGTGGTCGTGGAAAAGACTACAGTGCATAGAGAGAGGGAGGGAGGGGGGAGAGAGAGAGAGAGAGAGAGAGAGAGAGAGAGAGAGAGAGAGAGAGAGAGAGAGAGAGAGATGTGGGATGTGGGTCACATGCAACCCAGATTACGCTTTTGGACAGAAGAAGAATAGATACAGATGCAGATGCATGAGTATTGCAATTATAGAATTTCTCATTTGTCTTTGCAGAAGTCCAGTCCTGCTTCTCCAACGTCCAAGATGTTACTTCACCTCTAAGTGAAGACTTGAAACGGGTTGCAAGGTTGAAACAGACGACCACAACACAAGGTCAAAACAGACCACCACAACCCATTTTGGAATCCAAAATGGCCCCCAGGACATTTTGAGTGTTCCGAGCCGGATGTTCCAGTGGAACATTCCAAGGGATTTGCGTTCCATTCCAAGCCTGAAACGGAACGCAAACCCACCCCATGTTGCAATGATTTTAATTATAAACCACCCAGACACACAAGTTTTGGGCAGTATGGAAATGTGGTAAATAAATAAATAAATAAACAGTGACTACCAGAAGTGTGTTATTTTTTTCCCCTTGCACTCCCAGGAAATGTGCTAGGTTTCTTTGGAACTAACTGGCTGTGGTCGTGGAAAAGACTACAGTGCACAGAGAGGGAGAGGGTGTGAGGAAGGAAGGAAGGAAGGAAGGAAATGTGGGCCACACACAACCCAGCTTATGCTTTGGGCCAGAAGAAGAATAGATACAGATGCAGATGCAGATGCATGAGTACTGCAATTAGAGAATTTGTCATCTCATTTGTCTTTGCAAAAGTCCAGCCCTGCTTCTCCAACATTCAAGATGTTACTTCACCTCTAAGTGGCGACCACAGTTTTAGCATTGGCAGAAACTAGTGTGGGACAATATAGCAGCCACAGTGTTACGTCTCAATACAAAAACTGCTAATGATGTTATCTTTCTCCACATCCTGCGCCTTTTCAAGTTGGCACAGAAAATGCACGTCTTTATCACTGACTGGCACCTTGGAATCCATCAGGGAGCATCACAGGATATCCCCTTTTAAAAGTAACACAGATAACTCGCCATGTTATCCCATTATCTTAGGGGATAATAAAGCATGTTTCATGCAACTGGTGAGGGGTCAATGCTGGGAATTCATTGCTTCCTATGCATTGAAGAGCCCACAGCCAAGTCTGTATATTTATTCTCTTAAGGGCCTGCAGAGTTGTTTTTTTAGTAGCATATATATCATGTATAATATAAGATATAAATATTTGTCATTTTCGTATGAAATTCTTTCTTACTTTTTCTTACAGAATATGAAAGGAAGGCCAGATTTTTCCTGCCAAAGATTCGGAAATAGTAGAGACTTCATTTCTTGATAGATGGATCGCTTCTTATGATGTTGCTTTGACTGTGCAAAAGCAGACCAGGATCAGATTGATACAGAGACAAAGGCTGTTGGTAGCCACCATGAAACATCTCTTGCCATCTTCCATATGTCCACTAGGAGGTGGTATTGCCCAGAAAGATGGCAAGGCCTCCTGCATCCTGCAGAGGAGGAGGGATGCTATATAATTCGTACAATAAATTGGGGGACATAATAACGGGACTGCTAAGTGGCCATCTCCTCATTCAGCACTGATTGATCATTCAAGAAACCAGTGGATAATTCGAAAGGAGAACCTGGAATTTTGACCAAAGAAGGCTATTATTCCTTAATGGGAATTAATTGGAGATGGCTGTGGGATATTCTGGGATACTCCCTGTTCCTGCATGGTTCTCAGCCTTGAATCCCCAGATATTGTTGGACTGTCTTCCCATCTTCCTTTGGCCACTGTGGCATGGAATATAGGAACATAGGAAGCCTCTATATATGGAGTCAGACCATTGGTCCATCTAGCTCAGTGTTGTCTACACAGATTGGCAGCGGCTTCTCCAAGGTTGCGGGCAGGAGTCTCTCTCAGCCCTATCTTGGAGATGCTGCCAGGGAGGGAACTTGGAGCCTTCTGCTTTTCCCATAAGGGGAATCTCTTACAGTGCTCACACATCTGGTCTACCATTCATATGCAACCAAGGCGGGCCCTGCTTAACTAAGGGGACAAGTCATGCTTGTTACCACAAGACCAGCTCTCCTCAGATGGGATGGTGGGAGTTGTAGTCCAATCACATCTGGAGCCTTGAGGCAGAGAACCCCTGCACTCAGCAATTCCCCCAGAGTGGAAAGGAAATGAAGTTTTTGTCAAGACCTCACTCATTGTGGATGGAGTGGGGGCACAGTGATATAGATCCATACAAAAATCCCTTCAGAGACCAAGGAAGGAAATGACCAGTTTTGCTCCATTGGTTGCAAAATGTAGAGTCTGTTATGTAGTGTGAGTGTATGCCCTTCTGCCTGGATGTTGCCATCACTGAAGCAATCTCCTCCTCCTCCTCAGCACTGTCAGTGACTGCCCTAAAATACCCCTAGACAGTCATTACAATTTGCGAGAGCTGTCATAGTCATCCACCTGCAGGAATATTCCAGCCTCCCGCAAGAGTGCCCAGCAACCTATGTTCTCATCGCAGTGTGGTTGGTTTGTTTATGATGATGTTGGTTTGCAAATTCTAGCTGCTATTCTACACTTTCTCCTGAGCAATCACAATCCACACATCACTTCTAAAGGGGCCTGATTTGCCCTGGCACCAAGAAAGATCAGAGAGAAAGCCCTGACACCCTGATTTCTATCTATCTATCTATCTATCTATTATTATTATTATTTATTTATTTTTACATTTTATATCCCGCTCTTCCTCCAAGGAGCCCAGAGCGGTGTACTACATACTTGAGTTTTCTCCTCACAACAACCCTGTGAAGTAGGTTAGGCTGAGAGAGAAGTGACCGGCCCAGAGTCACCCAGCAAGTCTCATGATTGAATGGGGATTTGAACTCGGGTCTCCCCGGTCCTAGTCCAGCACTCTAACCACTACACCACGCTGGCTATCTATCTATCTATCTATCTATCTATCTATCTATCCGATTTCTATACCGCCCTTCCAAAAATGGCTCAGGGCAATTTACACAGAGAAATAACAAATAAATAAGATGGATCCCTGTCCCCAAAGGGCCCACAATCTAAAAAGAACATAATTTAGACACCAGCAACAGTCACTGGAGGTACTGTGCTGGGGGTGGAGAGGGCCAGTTACTCACCCCCTGCTAAATAAAGAGAATCACCACATTAAAAGGTGCCTCTTTGCCAAGTTAGCAGGGGTTGCCAGAGTAATTCAGAGATTTAGGGAAGAATCAATATATGGCAGGATGAATGTACCTGATATGTATTGTATACTCAATGACCCTATAACCACCAACCATGTAATGGTTGATGTGGCGTATGTGGGTCTGTTTTAGATTTTCAATCCGTTTCATCGTTCAAAGCTTTTTGCTGGAATGATAAAACGGATGCTGATGGGGGAGCACCAGACGACTTCCAAAATGCTTCTCCAGCTGCCTTCTTCCATCTCTACCATGTCCCCCCCCCCCCCCGCCACCCCCTGCCAAGTGTTCTCGTCTCTTCTGGATTTTGCAAAGCCATGTATCATGGTGCATATTACTATAGCAGTGGTATCTACTACCACAGTGATGGACGGTCTATCAAAAACCTGGGCTGCAATCCTAAATATAAGGACCTAACATCCAGACAGGCTCCATGCCCTGTGTGCACTCCTGAGAACTGGAGTTCTGCCAGCAAAAATTGAGGTAGGAGATTGGGGAAGTGATCGTTTGCTAGGCATGATCTGGGTAGGATGTGCTTTTTGTTCAGGAACATATGTAGCAGCCATATACTGAGTCAGACGACTGGTCCATCTAGCTCAGTATTGACTACACAGACTGGCAGCAGCTTCTTGAAGGGTGCCGGCAAGAATCCCTCTCACCCCTATTTGGAGATGCCAGGGAGGGAACTTGGAACCTTCTGCATGCAAGCCTTCAAGTGCTCTTCCCAGAGCAGTCCCATCCCGGAAGGGGAATATCTTACAGTGCTCACACATGTGGTCTCCATTCAAATGAAAACCAGGATGGACCCTGCTTAGCAAAGGGAACAATTTATGCTTGCTACCACAAGACCAGCTCTCCAACTCAATACAATACTGGTAAACAAAGTTGGTTGGCTATCTTAACCAGATCACAGCTGTGGGTATTCCAGGATGCATGTTCCCGGCCACATGTCACATCCCAGCTTTATTCCCAAGCAAACAATTCCAGGATTGGGCCATAAATAATTGGAAGGTTAAGTATCTATATATTTAATTCTCTTGGGACATGCGTGCCCAGGATTTGGCGGCAGAACTCTCGCAACACGCTGTGAGAGTTCCGAAGTGAGGACTGAGGAGGAGAGGGGGAAGAAAGTGCCGGCAGTGGCTGCTGGCCAGCGGCAGCGGGCGGGGGGAGAGAAAGGCGGTGGTGGGCAGTGGGCGGGGGGGAAAGGCAGCGGCGGGCAGCTGGCGGGGGAGAGAATGGCGGCGGCGGGCGGCGGGCAGATGGGAGGGAGAAAAAACGGCGGCTCTGTATGGGGAGAGGAACGGGAGGGGAGGAGGGCTGGAGAGCGCGGACCGGACGGAAGGGGAAGAGAGGAGAGGCCAGGGCAGGAGGAAGAGGGAGGGGAAAACAGCCGGCTCCAAAGCGCCACACAGATGCTCTGTGCGGGGTTGGCTAGTACAAATGGATAATGCTTGAAACCTGCAGGAGATTGTTTTCTGTCGAAATAAGAATCAAGGCATTATGATCTGATACGTCTATGGCAGCCTGGAAATGACATTTTTATGCATAAGGCTTTCTCCAGATGGAAGTTTCCAGTGGGCATCCATCTCTGTATTCTTACTGTTGGGGAGTTTACATTTTCAAGGAGCTTGGAAAGAGAGAAACCATCTCAAATTTAAAAGTGCTGGAATTCGTGCAGGCAATGGTTTGCAAACCAGCCCACCCCTCAGTTTGTGATTAGCAAAAAGTTGCTGTCAAAGCCTTGGATGCCCCACAGAGCAGATTGGCTGGATGCTGTCCCAGGAGTGACTGCCTGCTACGTCCCAGGGAAAGTTAGCTCAAGAGGAGGAGGAGGAGGAGGAGGAGGAGGAGTCAGTCTGCCTGGTGCAACTGGAAGATTCAACGTGTAAATAATTCTTTACTTCCGGTAATAGAAACCACCTGCTGGTCTGTGTTCAGTGTGTTTAATCCCAAATCTCCTCACAGCCTAGTTGTTTGGAGCATGCTGTTATAAAGAAGGGTCAGCTTTGGGGTATCTCCATCCTACCTCTGTTACACTGATGTGAACCTTTAAAGCCCTTCATAGTCTGGGATCGGTATACTGAAGGATCACTTATACCCAGGTGAACCTCACCAGGTCTTGATCTCAAGCCCTGCTCTTTGGACTTTGGTCCATATAGCAACAAGCAGGGATGGGACTTTTTGGTTGTGGTACCCTGCCTATGGACCATCCTCCTTGGGCATTGGCCTGAGTCCCTGGCTGTTTTTAAAGAAAGCTGAAGACCCTCCTTTTTGGAAAAGCCTGTGGCCATAGCCGATCTGTTTGAACTTCTGCCCGGCTTTTAATTTAACTTCTAAACTGCTGTTTTTTTAAAAAACAGTGGTTGCTGTTCTGTTTTATGTGATCCAGAAGAGGAGTTACTGTCAGGGTCTATATCACTGTGGAAACTACGGCTACGGCGGCACAGTGATTCCCCACCATACAAATACCAAGATCAACCACTCACTCCAAGTCAGCCAGAAAATGGCAGCTGGGATCAACATACCTTTGAAAAAGAGAAGAACAGTCTCTGAGGAAGCCTTTCCCAGGCCCCATAAAGCCCCCAAAACGGATGGATTGATCACATCACAGAAGATACATGCATGGAGTTGTCCCATTTTATCCACTACAACTCAGTAGATCAGGTAGATTAGGCTGAAAGATGCAGGGGTGGTTCTCGCAACCCTAAGGAGGGTCAGAGGAAAACACAGCCAGGGTGGGAGAGCTCAGTGCTTATTTGTTTGCAAAGATCAAGGTAAGAGGAGGGGAAAGATTGATTGTATGGGAGCCAGGAGCAGAGTAAGACGGCTTTTTGTCCACCTTTGATAAAATGCTGGGGGAACGCGTGGTTTGCCCGCGCACACCCTAACCACCAGCTCCAAACTCCCACACAATCACTCTCCCCTCCTCTTACTTTGATCTTTGCAAATACACAAGTACTGATAAGGAGAGTGTGCAGGGCTCTCCCCCCCCCACACCCCAGCCACACCACCACGCTCTCCTGTCCGTGGTCCATAGCTGCAGAAGCAAGATGCCCACCTCATATTTACACAAAGTAATACCCACAAGCTGAGAGGAAGTGAAGTTTTTGTCAAGCCTTCGCTCACTGTGGCTGGGACCTCACAGTGTTACAGTCCCATACAAAAAAACCCAACAACCCTCTTTTGGAAACAAACAAGAAATAGATTCACACCATTAACTGTGTCTGAACCTAAAATTAGACGCTCAACAACACAGTGTCTTCTTTTTTAAAAGTATTGCTGAGAGTCATCAGAACACACGATTTGCCTTCCAGGGCCACACCAAAGTCTGCCTGGTCCAGTTCCCAACATTTCTAACGGCAGCAGGGTGATAAGGTGAGGACCATTACTTGCTGAAACTTTGCATCTTCACTGAACTTAGAAAAAGAGATACCGGTACTCTCAAAATACTCTCAAAATAGTGATGTAAATATGGAGGCAAGCCTCACCCTCCCTTTCAATCTCCTCCCTCCCTGCACCAGAAACAATTCTAGTCTGAGTGATGGGTGTTGCGAGGGTGTATAGCATTGTGGAACCACGAGATATGTTACGGTAGATTGCCTACAGGTTTCCATGGCATGATGCCACAGTAATACATCACATTAACAAGAATATCCAATGGGAGCAAACTAGCTATTTTCTTTTGTCAGATTTGGGGGAGGGGGAAAATATAGCATACTATGACATAGGTGGGGTCCCACTCAAGGCTCTGACCCCCAGAAGTCAACTAGTAATCCAAATTAGGACCATTTCTAGGAGTCCATCCTGGCCACTGGGGCTAGTCTTCCCCAAAAGTATCCCCAAAATAAGTAGTTGCTGCCACCATCTGGAGTTAGACATCAGCAGGACTCTCCTATAATGCATCTACCTGTGCATTTTCAAGACAAGAATGTGACTAGGATACATTATGTTTAGAATACAGTACATCCAGACCAGAAGAAACCCATGTTTTAAAAGAATACAAGTTTTGTCCAAAATACATGATTCCAGATACAGGCAGTGAGTTAATTAAAAAATGAAGAAATGTTCCAAACTAAGGGACTGTACTACAACCAGCATTATTCTTTGATCAGCTTTCTTCATCAGCAGCCTCTTTCAGTCATCCTTAATAGTTCAACTGACACTCCCAACAGTCATTCTCAACTGTCACTCCCAATTGTCACTCTCAACTGTCACTCCCAACAGTCATTCTCAACCATCACTCCCAATTGTCACTCTCAACTGTCACTCCCAACAGTCATTCTCAATCGTCACTCCCAATTGTCACTCTCAATCGTCACTCCCAAGTGTCACTCTCAGCTGTCACTCCCCACTGTCATGTCAAACTGTCAGTCTCCACTGCCACTCCCTTGTACTCTGCCCAATGTTCCCTCTCACTCATCCTTGCTTTCACTCATCCTTCCATTACACCTACCTTTGCAAAAGCTTATCAGTTGTGCTCCATTATTCCCTTCCATTTCTGTCTTCACTGCAGAATTATATATTTATGCAAAATTATATATTGAAGTCACAGTTCCCTGTTCTTTCCAGGAGAAAACTTTCAAAAGCATCCTCTAGTTTTCCCACACAGAGCTGAACATTTTGTACGGAAACCTATCACTGTGGCAACTGGGACTAGCACCCTTACAAAAACTTCCTTGTTCAGAAAAAAATGATTTGAAAGAAATGATTTTGAAAGAAATTCAAAAAGCAGGGCTAACACATGAGAACAGCAAGCAATCACTTTCCATGGAGCCAAACAAATATTTCATTTTTCATTTCTTAAGCATACACACGAATAGTTTCTAGACAGCTCCATAATCTTTCATCCAGATCTACCTAAGGACTCATGCAATGTAGAAGGTTTAAAGATGAGCTGGATAGACAGAAATACAGATAAACTTTTAGGAATGCACCAGGAATGCATCTCATATTATAAACGGCTAAAGGATCAGCAGTCCAACTCACTCAGAAAAAATCAGTGAAAGTCAGAGAAGCAACCAATGGACAGAAGCTCACCTGTTGATATGTCTGAAGTTCTCCTGGAACAATATTGTCTGCCTCTCCTCTCGCTTGGCATAACAGCTTTTAAATCCAGCTATTTGATATATATTTTTAAACTATCAAGATACACAGCTTGCCATTCTGAAAATATTCAATGACAAAAATGGCAGGAGTTCTAGCAGAAGCCCACAATTCATATCTCTCTCTCTCTCTCTCTCTCTCTCTCTCTCTCCTATAGATACACATACACACACACCCCTGAACATCTCTTTGTGTACTCATCCATCTCTATGCATTCATACAGAAATCCCTTTATGTAACTCTCAAAAAAAACCTCTCTTTGTAACCACTATGACGACAATGAATATTTATATACCGCTCTTCAATGAAAGTTCTCAAAGCACTTTACACAGAAAAATAAATAATACATAAATAAGATGTTCCCCTGTCTCCAAAGCCACCTAATGGCATAGCAGGGAAGCAACCTGCCTAGAGAGCAAGAGGCTGTTGGTTCGAATCCCTGCTGGTGTGTTTCCCAGAATATGGGAAACTCCTATATCAGGCAGCAGCGATATAGGAAGATGCTGAAAGGCATGAGTCAACACCAACTCAATGGCACAACCTTTCCTTTCCCCCCTTTTCCTCTGTCCCCAAAGGGCTCACAAAAGAAACATAACGCAGACACCAGCAACAGCCACTGGAGGGATGCTGTGCTGGGGATAGATAGGGCCAGTTGCTCTCCTCCTGCTAAATATAAGAGAATTGCCACTTTAGCAGGGGTAACCACCCAAAAAACTCTCTATGTAACTCAGAAGCATGCTTTCTCCCCCATCTCCCTCCCTCCCTCTGCCGTATGATGATTTATCTTAAAACATGCCATGCTGGCATTAGAAGGAGGCACTGGGGAACTCAACTAGCATCTCCCTATCTTAGGGCAACCAGAATTGATCTTACAGGAAGGAAACCAGTTCTAGTTCTGTTTCCTCCCGCAAGTTGTTAGCAAAAAGCTGAAATTGTCCTGACGTTGGTTGAGGGGGTGGGATGAGATGAAGGAAATAAAGAATGAAATGAGACTTTGGGGGAAAGGGACAAGAGGGAAACACCTTAGTCTCTGGTTTCTCAAATATAAGATAAATACACCAGAGCCTGCAGAACGGAAACTGTGGGCAGATTTTAAAACAACCGTTTAAAAGGTGGAAAAATCATTGCATTATTATGCCCAGGGCCAGGTTCATATATTTTATTTCCTGATAGTCCATAAAGTTCTTTTGCAGTACCATTTATTTAACTCATAAAATTATTTAATAAGAGTCATAAAATCATCAAATTTTGGAAGGGATCTTGGAGGGCTTCTGGCCCAACTCACAGCTCATTAAAAGAATCTGCTTCAACTTTTCTGACCTGCCCAGCCTCTGCTTGGAAACCTCCAGTGAAGGAGAACCCACCATTTCATGAGGCAGATTGTTCCACTGTGAAACAGCTCTTACAGCTGGGAAACTATTTCCTAATGTCTAGCCTAAATCTGCTTCCTTGAAATTTCAAGGAAGCCTCATGGCTTCTAGTCCTGTCCTAAGAAGCAACACAGAACAACTTAGCTCCTTCTTCCATGTGAGAGCCCTTCAGATATTTGGCAGTGACCATTTCTCCTTCTAGTCTTCTCTTCTTGGTAAGCATACCGAGCTCCTTCAACTGTTCCTCATAGGATTTGGTTTTCAGACTCCTGATCATCTATGTCACCTCCCTCTGAAGCCATTCCAGTTTATCAATCTCCTTCTTAAAATGCTGTGCCCAGAACTGAACACAGTGGCGGGCATCCAGACTAAGTTACCCAATAGTATGACTCAGGAGTTGTTCTAAAGGACTACTTAATCCATAGGAGTACTCAGGAGTAATTTCCTCTTGATCTCAGCTACTATTCTGACCAGGAAAGGATAAGATAGGATACTTGTGATCTGGACACAATGCTCCTGTTAATGCAGTCCATTACTGCATTTGCCTTTTTAGCAGGTGCATCACACTTCTGGCTCTGGTTCAACTTGTCCACTAAGACACCTAGATCCTTTTCACATCTGCTGCTACCTGGTCAGATCTCCCCCATCCTTTACTGGTGCATTTGATTTTTCCTTTCCTAAATGCAGAACTTTACATTTGCCTCTGTTGAACTACATCCTGTAAATTTTGCCCAATGATTGAGTCTATCCAGATCCTTTTGAATCTTGAGTTTGTCTTCTAAGGTCTTAGCTATCTCTTCCCCAGCTTCATGTCATCTGCAGATCAGAGACATTCTTGTACTCCCTCCTCCAAGTATTTTTGAAAATATTGAACAGCACCGGGCCCAGGACACTCGAAATACCGAAATACCTCCTTCCAAGGTGACATGGAGGAGCAAGAAGGGAAGGTCAAATGTTTCGTATCAAGTTTGGGATAGAGAGATTTTGCAGAGACTGTTTCATGTCTGATCTGTGACATTATGGTGTTCCTAAGGTGCCTCCAAATGCAGTCTCCAAAAGCCACCAAAGACCAAGGAGATGCATATTGGAGATTAAGACTATTAGCAACCACAGTGAAATGCATCCAGCTGGATGGGAAGAAAAGCCAACCTAAGTTAAAATAATGTTAAGCGAGACATCACCGTGGTGACTGACTAGAATAGGGGAACACAATGATAAGTTGTACAAAAGTATTGTAGGTTCCAGGATGGTGGAGCCTCCAGATATTGCTGAACTACAACTTCCATCATCCCCAGTCACAATAAATTGCAGTTGGGGCTGATGGGAGTTGTATGTAGTTCAGCAACATCTGGAGGTCCCTGGGATGGGAGCCACTGCTTTAGGACATCCTTTTGGACTGAACCATTATTGCAGGTCACGCAGATGATGGGCTGAATCTAAGCTCTACAGGGCAGACTGCACCATATTTCAGCATCTTAGGTTGGTGCAGTTGTGCATCTATAGCACAAGGAGGCTCATCTCATGTGTATGTTGAATGATCCCCACAGGCTGAAAAATGATGAAGTTTTTGTCAAGGTTTTAGTCACTGTGGATGGCCTGGCAGCACAGTGATATAGCCCCGTACAAAAAGCCCATTGGAGACCATGAGAATTAATTGCCAGATTGACTCCAATAACTGGAACATAGGAACATAGGCAGCTGCCCTATACTGAGTCAGAATACTGGTCCATCTGGCTCAGTATTGTCTACACAGACTGGCAGCGGCTTCTCCAAGATTGCAGGCAGGCGTCTCTCTCAGCCCTATCTTGGAGATGCTGCCAGGGAGGGAACTTGGAACCTTCTGTTCTTTCCAGAGCGGCTTCATCCCCTGAGGGGAAGATCTTGCAGTGCTCACAAATCAAGTCTCCCATTCAGATGCAACCAGGGCAGACCCTGCTTAGCTATGCGGACAAGTCGTGCTTGCTACCACCAGACCAACTCTCCTCTCTGAGCCAAAACTTGGATGTCTCAAAATGGAATAAACAGGTGTAGTTCTGTCTGCCTTTTGGCAGTCATAAGAATGCAAGCATTGCTGGATAACACCATGATCGAGACTGTGAACCACTCAGGGACTTTTTTGTATAGGGTGATATGCAAATATATGTTCCCCACCCTCTAATGGTGGGATGGGAGCCCCTGTTACCTTCACCCACTCAGTAGCTGGGAACCATAGGTGGGTCCACATGCACCATGCAGGATGGGCCCTCATATGCATCATAGGACTAGGTGGGCCTGCAAACCATGGGGGTGGGCCACACAGAGATCTGAGCAGGGCCCAGTCAACCGGGTGCTGGCCCTGATGGCCACACCCCCACACCCCAAACATCCTAAGGCGGTCTGATTCACTCCCATCTTTGATGACCTTCTGCTGCCTGGTGAAGCCAATTCTGCTTGGCAAGGCTTGCAATCTATTATCTTTAGATGTGGGTACGGTGTTGCTGTTCCTCTATTAGCTTTTATCTGTTACTGAGGCTGTTCACACTCACAGCAAAGACCGGGCTTAGGCAGCCAAGCCTGGTCTTTGCTGCATATGTGAACTGCCAGGAACTGCTAGTGTAGTGGTTAGAGTGCTGGACTAGAACCGGGGAGACCCGAGTTCAAATCTCCATTGAGCCATGATACTAGCTGAGTGACTCTGGGCCAGTCACTTCTCTCTCAGCCTAGCCTACTTCACAGGGTTGTTGTGAGGAGAAACTCAAGTATGTAGTACACCGCTTTGGGCTCCTTGGAGAAAAAGTGGGATATAAATGTAATAATAATAACAACAAGAACAACAACAACAACTGCATGGCTCCCGGCGGCGGGGCAGCGGCAAACTCTTTAGGGAGCCCCAGCTGTTAGCCAGGGTAAGGAAGTGAGCATGCTCTTACCTCTGGCTAATTGATTGTGTGACGGTGCCGCATGGCTCCACGCGGCACCTACACATGAGTAGCCTCCTGGCCTGCATTGGGAAGCTCCCCATAATGCACTGCACACTCACCCAGTGCATTATGGGAGTTCCGGGGTCCTCCAGGCCCCGAAACCTCTGTGCTGCTGTCAGTGGCGGAGGATCATCTGGGTGTGTGATCCGCACACCCAGCAAAGTGGGAGGGATCATCTTTGGGGGAGGTGAGCTTTTGAAGGCTTCCTCACACCCCTTGAAGCCCTTTCTCGTGATCATGAAAAGGGGCTCAGGGTTTTCTTTTTATGCTTGTTATATGGGGTTGAAGTCATCACTGGATACTGCTAAGAGTACTGCAACAGAGACAAATTAGTGTGACTCGCTCAAGTCTCCTTAATTTCAATGGTGCTTAGACAAGATTAGTCACTTTTTAAAAATATGGCTCATGGAGGCTGTCTCAAGAAGCCTGGGTTAGGCTGCTTGTGTGTAGCGCTGGGATCTACACAGATCCCAGCGCTCCCACTCAGCCAAACCTTACTTTTGAGCGCAGCTCTTAGCCAAAGTTAAGGGAGTGAGGGCTCCCTTTACACAGCTGCCAGGATTGTGTGCCAGGATCGTGCACACAGTCCAAGGAGACACAGAGGTGGGCACCTAGAGGGGGAATCTCTCTAGGAGAATCCCCTGATGGGGGCATCCTACAATGCACCATGCTTGCCACGTTGTGGAATGCCTGGAGGCTGGAACAATCTTGTCTGGATTGAGTCTCAGCTTATTCATCCTCATCCAGTCCATTACTGCATCCAAGCACCAATTAAGGACAGTCACCACTTCACCTGCATCAGATGAAAAAAAGAGAGACAACTGAGTGTCATCTGCATATTGATGACACCACAGGCCAAATCTCTAGATGACCTCACCCAGCGTTTTTGTGTAGATATTATACAGCATAGGGCAAAGAATGGAGTCCTGTGGAACCCCAAAGGGCAACTGCCTGGGGGTTGAGCAGTGATCCCACAGCACCACCTTTTGGAAACAGGTCTCCAGGTAGGAGCAGAACCACCTCCAAGCAGTGCCTCTCACACCCAACTCGGCCAGCCTAACCAAGATGATACCATGGTCTATGGTATCAAAAGCCACTGAGAGAGCCAAGATAATTAATAGGCCCTGGCCTCCAGAGCTCTGCATGGCCTGGCACAGGATTGCTTGATTGGGACCATGGTCAGCACTCCCAGCAACATTCAAAGGATTATCTGGGGGGAAGGGAAGGTTTCACAGCCTTCTCCCCTGTCTGCCCTCCCGAACAGTCGTGTGACTAGCTCCACTGTATATAGTTAGGCTTGTCTCATTTTAATTTTGTTATCATTATGAATGTGGTTAACTGCCCTGGGTATCCACTGGATGGAAAGAAAAGATATGCATGTCTATAATAAAATAAATGAATTAACGGATACACAGGAAGAGATCAAGAAGATATGCACTACTTAATCAGGACATTAAAAAGGCATCAGAACGGATGGCCGCTCTCAACATGTACATCTGAGGACTGCTTCTGGATCCTCCAGATTTTGCCAAGCCATGAATCATCGTGCCTAATATAGTGGCTGGAGCTCCCACAGTGATGGGTGCTCTGTCAAAAACCTGCTCAGATTTTCAACAAATGCTGCAGCTACTGTTGCTGTTATGTCTTTGCTTCCATCGCTTACAAGAAATGAAGCTTTGTACTAAACTAGTATATGGTGCCATAGAGATGTTGCAGCTTTTAAAATAATTGCTTTTTCACATGTCTGCCAAATATATGTTTAGAGTTTTATTATTGTTGTTGTTGGTATTGATATTAATAATATTAATATTAATATTGCATGCTTGGGAGCATTCACGGCAACAATTCATAGGAACATAGGAAACATAGGAAACTGCCATATACTGAGTCAGACCATTGGTCTATCTAGCTCAGTATTGTCTTCACAGACTGGCAGCGGCTTCTCCAAGGTTGCAGGCAGGAGTCTTTCTCAGCCCTATCTTGGAGAAGCCAGGGAGGGAACTTGGAACCTTCTGCTCTTCCCAGAGTGGCTTCATCCCCTGAGGGGAAGATCTTGCAGTGCTCACAAATCAAGTCTCCCATTCAGATGCAACCAGGGCAGACCCTGCTTAGCTATGGGGACAAGTCATGCTTGCTACCACAAGACCAGCTCTTCTCTCCTATTCATTCTTTCATTTCCTGCCATTTGATTCCTGATCTTGTGCGTCAGTAATATAGGAAGCAGACACCCAATCCAATTACTCCTTTACTCTTTCTAACAATCATTTCAGCATGGTGTTGGGTGGTCTTCCTGGAGCTGAGAGGAACCGACTTCGTACCTCCCAACCATGGATAGCTGTGAGCTACAAATAGGCTGGGATGACCAAAGGCAGTGGCCGTCTTGCGCACTTTTACACATATCAAGCAGACCCAGGATGCTTCTCACCAGCTGATCCTTAAGATTCCCTGTTGAATTTGCATCCCTCTCAAGTTCTATATAGATATAGAAGTTATATAAACATTTTGGTGAGGGGGTTTTAAAAACTCGAGAACATAGCGGCAGATCTGTAAAATAAGAACATGCATTCATGTCCTTGTTCATTCCTTCTTTGCTAAGCTGCTCAAGAACACAACATCAATTTCTTCCAGTGTGTCACCTCCAAAAACACTTATCCATGAAAATCTGAAGCCACGTGTCCATCCCAATCCTTGTTCTTTTGGCAGCAGTGTGTTTTCAGAGGTTCTCTTTGATTTGCCATTGGAGAATCAAACATTTTGCACAGGAACACATCACTGTGACTCCCAGGACACCACTGTGACCTTTACAATATCTTCCAAGGTCAGGAAAAAGGGATTCCAGTGGAGCAGGGAATGATAAAGGCCAACGTGATGGCTACTATCCAGACTAAGACAGCACTATGTATTACAGACTAGGGCAAGAAAATCATGTAGCTGAGCAAAATCACAGGGATGCACAAAGTCCCGACTAGTGTGCAATAACATTCTTGCACAAATGTGCCCTACAAAACATAAGAGGAAGAGGTTTTGCAGAAGGAGACACACCACAGATTCTGCACCTTCTTGCTCTCGTGCAACACCAGTCTGGAAAGCAAGCATCAGTGTCAACATTCCATCTAACACAACTTATTTGCACTAGAGGAGCATCAATCTGGATGTCAAGCAACATATCCAGCTTAGCAGGGCTAACACATCAATAATGAGCGTGCAAAGCAACTGTTTGTCTGGATCTAAAATGTGTCAAGCAATTGCTTCTTTATCGCCCAAGCTATCATAGGTGCCAATAATAGATTCCCCTTACAGGAGGATGGTTTCAGTCAGACCATGGCATAGAGAGAACTAGCTAATCTCCCTTCACACCATGGGTTCAAATCCACATCCATTGGAACATAGGAAGCTGCCTTCTACTAAGTCAGACCTTTGGTCCATCTAGCTCTGTATTGTCTACTAAGACTGGCAGCAGCTTCTCAAAGGTTACAGGCAGCAGACTCTCTCAGTCCTATTTTGGAGGTGCCAGGGGGGAACTAGGAATCCTCTGCATGCAAGCATGCAGGTACTCTTCCCAGAGCAGCCCCATCCCCTAAGGGGAATATCTTACAGTGCTCACACATGTAGTCTCCCATTCAAATGCAAACCAGGGTGGACCCTGCTTAACAAAGGGGAGAAGTCATGCTGGCTACCACAAGATCAGCTCTCCTCCTTCCTGTGGTTGTGGGGTTTTTTTTTAAAAAAAATCATGGATGTACAATGACAATTGGCGAGTCACATGCAGCCTGGCTGTCAATTAAGTAAGAACATCTGCCCTGATCCCTCTCTTCCCCTTAGTCTTTGTGGCTCGATAGACGTTATGGACAGATGTTATAGATTCAAAGCAAGGGTTATTGTCAGGGCTTGCAGCATTGTGGGACCCCTAGCAGCACAGTGACTGACAGCCGTACACATATCCAAATATTTCATCCAGGCAATGCAAGCTGGAATCAATGCACCTACTCAGGGATACCAACAGGATTTGGCAAGGGTCTATTGCTATGGTTACTTTTACACACACACATAGCCAAAAAATCTGAGAAGCATCCTGATCCTATGCATAAGAACAGCCCTGCTGGATGAGGCCTAAGGAGGCCCATCTAGTCCAGCATCCTGTTTCACACAGTGGCCCACCGGATGTGGCTGGAAGCCCACAGGCAGAAGCTGAGGGCATGCCCTCTATACTGCTGTTACTCCCTGCAACTGATACTCAGAGGCATTTTCTATAATCCTCTCAGTGACTTTGCACTGAGTGGGAGACCTGGGTTCAAATCCCCTGCCCTCAGCCATGAAACTCCCTGAGTGATGTTGGGCCACTCTCTCACACCCTAAACTATCTTACAGGGTTGTTGTGATGATAAAATGTAAAGGGAAGCCCTATTTTAGCTACTCTGGGTTCCTTGGAAGAAGAGTTGGATCAAAATGTAATAAGAGAGGAAACAGAAACAAGGTGAGGTCATGCACACCATCAAAAACTGTGTTCTTCGGGTAGCTGTGTGTGCTCCCAATTTTCAGTTGTGTTGAAGCAAGGTAGGAGGAAAGCTGTGAGTGATTGTAGAAGTGATTGTGTGGGAGCAATGTAGTAGGAAAACCTGGGTGGCTTTTCCACACAGATATTAGGTTGGGTTTAGTGGCACTGACTGACCCAAGGTCAAGGCCATTTGGAAAGCTTCATGATTTAACTGTTTTAGCCCAGGGCTTTCCCAAATCCAGTATCATAGCTCTATCTGCCACACAACTGTGTCTCATTAAGGGGTTGGTGTAACTCCTGCAGAAAACATTAAGGCTGACCAGATGCAAGAAAAGCCATACACGCAGAAAGAGAAATCAAATTATTGCTGCTATTCACAAATTACTAAACCAAACACTGTGAAGATAACTGAGATAAGAGAATATAAACCACAATCCTAAATGGTTAAAAAAAAGTCCCATTAAAAACTAAACAGACTTACTTAAGACAGATATTTAAGACAGAGGTGGTCACCCTACTTTAATGGTTGATGGACGAGGCTGAGTGAAACATACTGGGGCATGGAGCCTGATGCCAGTAGAATGACAAAAGAGTATTTGGGTGGGGGGAGAAAGAGATGCCACCCAAGTCTCACCCAATCCAAAGTAATATTTATGTCTTCTGTCTCTTTATTCCCAGCCCAAGCCTTAGAAACAGAGACTTCACACTTGGAACACACTTTATTATCAGAGGTCTGAGGAGCTCTGCATTCCAGCTCACACTAAAAAACCAGAAAGGGTCAAATAAGCAACAGAAGGATAGTCATGGGAGCTCACCTTCCAACATGCAGTCTTGACGTCCACCATGCCCAAACAGAGATTGTTGGTCTCTCCTCTGATGATGCAAAACAGCTTCTACATCCAATCATTTGACTATTTATAAAAGCACTCAAGATGCAGATTCACATGGAGTTGCCATTTTGAAAAAGAGTGGACCAGAAAAGCATGGCCTCTGGAAAAGTCACATAATTATTCTTCCCCTCTCAGCATTCACACACCACCCATAGGTCTCTATTTACATAACTCTCAATCTTACCCGACACTCAACTTTCTCTTTGCCACCCCTAGCTCTCTCTGCCTTGCAAATCTTCAACTCAAAAAAATATCATATCTGCTTTGAGCGTTATGTGCATCTCTGTATAGACAAAACAGCTGGCCACCAAGAAGCAGTCAGAGTAAGACACAAGGGAATAAAAGAGGTGTCTCCCTTTTTTATGGTAACCAAAGTTAATTTAGGACAGGAAGTCTTTCTATTTCTGTTTTCCCCCACAATATAAGTAGGAAACTGGCACAAGCACTTGAGGTTGGTTGAGGAGATGTGTTGCAATGAAGGGAGTAAAGGAGGAAATGGGGGGGGTTGGGGGGGAAGTGCCTTTCTCTTTGGTTTCTTGAAAGTAAACTAAATAGTAGAAGATGCAGAATGTATACTGAGACATTTCACAAAACCACTTTTTAAATAAGAATTTTTTAAAAGAAGTAAGCCAAAGGAGACAGAAACAAATCATCATAAAGACAATATAAAAACAATCATTTTTCATAATGAAAAACCTCATTTTTCTAATTAATTATATCAATAAAGAAAAAATATCTAAAACAAGATAAAGCAAAAGAAATCCAGACTCTTAAAGTTGTAAAATCTGATCTGATCTGCTTCTTGTAAGTTACATTTTGAGAACACTATAAGTCAAATCCAGAAAATGGTAACAAAGTTTGACCATAATGGATATTATAATTTATAAAGGGTTCCCAAACAAACATGAATGATTCAGTAGACATACCATGTACATAAGCCGAGACTTTCTAAATTGAAGCATAGTCCCACACTTTCAAAAACCAATAGTTTAAGGAAGGGATTTCCAAAATATGCCAATTAGAAGCATATATAATCCTAGCCGCTGTAATATATAAACACAACTTGTTTGATTTGGCAAGAATATAAGGTTTTATCATACTTAAAAGAAAAATTTCTGGAAGAAAGGGAATCTTAACTACTAAGATTTGTTCAATTTTCATATGAATTTGTTTCCAAAACTGTTGAGCTTTACCACAACTCCACCACATATGGTAGAATGAGCCTAAGTGTGAGTTACATTTCCAACATTTCTTAGAGAAAGGATCATCTTTTTTATTAATAGTCAAAGGTATAGTCAAATGGTATTAATATACCATTTGAAAAACATTTTATACCAATTTTCCCTTAGACTGGTACACAAAGGAAATTTCACATTCTTTTTCCATTGATATTCCCAACCAGATATATCAATCAATATTCCCAATCAGAGATATCAATCAATTGAGATATCAATTGATTCCACTTTTGAAGTGTAAAGGTCACCACTTGGTCACCTTCCTTCAAGGAAGATATGAAAACTAGTTAGGTGACATAAGCTGTTTCCAAACAATGAACTATAACATCTCTACTTTTCTAGACAAATTCATGGAGGACAGGTCTATCAATGCCTAATAGTCTGGTAGCTATAGGCCACCTCCAGCCTCAGAGGCAGTTTGCCTCTAAATACCAGTTGCAGGGAGCAGGAGCAGTAGAGAGGGTGTGCCCTCACCTCTTGCCTGTGGGCTTCTCAGAAGCATCTGGTGGGCCACTGTGTGAAACAGGATGCTGACTAGATGGGCCTTGGGCCTGATCCAGCAGAGCTGTTCTTATGTTCTTAACTTTCCCTGGGACGCAGCAGGAATTCCTGAGGCAGTGTCCAGCCAATCACTGCAAAGAAGTCTGTGACTTTTTGCTAAACATAAAACTGGGAAGGATGGGTGGGTTTGCAAACCAGAGGAGCTAGAGCTTTATACTGAGTGCATGCACAGATTTCAACACTTCTGAGTTTGGATGCTTTCTCTCTTTCCAAGTTCAATGAAAACCTAAACTCCCCAGCAATACTAGCATAACAGTAAGAACTCAGAGATGGATGCCTGCTCAAAACTTCCATTTGGAGAAAGTCTTATGATTAAAACCTTCATTACCAGGCCAGGGCGCATGCACAGTGACCTCCAAAATGGCCGTCGCCACATCAAAAAGGGTTGTAACAGCCCTAAAACAGTCTGAAGGCCCTACTGAGACTGGAGGGAGGACTCTGGGGGGAGGGAGAACCACCAGAGATACACCCCCATGGCTTCACATCCTGGAAGCAGTGAGTTGTTTATTTTTTTTCTGTAGAACCTCTGAACCAACTCAAATTCGAGCCAAGCCAGAAGGTTTGTTCAGGGTGGGTGTGTGTGAAACCAAACATGTCCAGTCCAGTTCGCACTCAAATTGAATAGGGCAAACCAGTTTTGTGCATACCTTTATTTTGAGTTCCTGCCAAAGTGGGAATTTTCAAAGGAAGCCAAAAAGTGAGCTAACTGGGCTTCATCAAAAAGTGGAAATTCACATGGGGGTTCTTCACAGTGTTAAGTGCTGCTAAAGGTTTTTGCAATAACAGAAGCCACTGTGGGGGATATAGCAGCCACAGTGGTACATCTCAATACAAAAACTGCTTCCTAAGATAACCACAGGCAAGGAGCATCATAGCCTGGTGGTTTTTCAGATTGGCACACCTAACTCAGTTCTGTGTTACCATCACCATCCTGAAGTCTGTCACAGAGTATCAGAAGATCATCCCAGGGAAAGTAACACAGGAAACTCGTTCTGATTCATTTCTGGCGGATAGAAGGAGCTAATTTGTAATGAGCCAAACCAGTGGCCCATCTAATCAATGACTGCCTACTCTGTCTGGCACCAACTCCCCAAGGTCCTAGCCATGCTGGTGGAGATCATTGTGACTTGATTGAACTAGATGAACCTGGGGGCTGCTACATGCATAGCGTGTGTACTACCAATGAGCCACGCTCTCAATGACTACACATTCAGGTGCTCCTCTGGAAAGTCATTGGTGGATGCCAATCATCAAACATCATGGTAGTTGGCAAAGTGAAAAGATGACACAAATTCTCTTGTGCTATTCCTTTATGACAATCATATGGTGCCCATCAGTTCAACAAAGTCCTGGGAAATTTCACAACTATCTTGGAGAAAAACTCCAAAATATAAACACAAACGAATTATTAAGTTTAAGGAGAGTCTTGGTTTAGGGCAGGTCTCTTCTGCTTTGGCCCTCCTGCAGATGTTGGCCTTCAATTCCCATAATCCCTGGCTATTGTCCACTGTGATGGGGGATAATGGGAGTTGTAGTCCAAAAATAGCTGGGGGGGATAAGTTGAGCAGGCCTGGTTTATGGCCAAGATACCTGAAGGACCACCTCCTCCCACATATCTCTGCCTGGCCCATGAGATCATGCAGAGATACCTTCCTTCACGTCCCACCACCTTCTGAAGCGATGTCATTGATGTATATGTGAGCCTTCTCTGTGATGATCCCAGCTCTATGGAACTCCCTGACTCTTCAACTTAGGCTTGCCCTTTCCTTGTTTTATTTGAAACAAATGTTGAAGACTTTTATTTTCTTTCAGCAGGCCTTCCGCTAACTCTGTATATTTCTTTGTGCTTGCCTTGTTTTAACAACAACCTTATTCTGCACTTCTATGATTTTAGAGAATGTTTTGCTGTTTTACACCGAATTTTGTTATAAGAAGCTGTGCATTCATTTGTGAGGAATTGTGGCATATACATCTTTTAAATAAATAAAAATAACCTTAATGTGAGAGCTTGTGAAATGGCAAAAAGAACCAGTAAAGCACTTCACAATAAACCACCTCTCAAAAGGATACCAGCCTAACACCATTTTTACACAGTTGTATAAATTTGAGCTTCCCAAGGCTGGCTCAAGCTACTTTCTGTGCTGCCAAAGCTGCTCAGCTCAAGAGCATGAGGATGCCCAGCTCTTGTTTACACAAGGCTATTCCCAACAGCTGACAGAAAACCAAGTTTTTGTTGAAGCTGCATTCACGGTGTATTGGGGGGTTAGCTCACAGTGATACAGGCCAATACAAAAATCCCTTTGTGGACAAAAAGAGGAAATGTCCAGATCCACTCCAGTAACTATATCTGAGGGTCTAACTACATAGTAAATTGAGCATGTGTTTTACACTAACATTTTTGGTTTTGCTTAACTAAATAGCAACCAGATCAGGTGTTTTGTGAATTGGGACCATGATAGGAGAAGAATAGAGCTTTAGCTCTTTCCCCCTGCTGTGGTACTTATCCAGAAAACACACACACACACACACACACACACATGACTTCCATATGCCCAGGCAGGAATGTCCTACTGGGGATGATGAAAGATTCTCTTTTGAAGGAAAGAGCAGTCACAAGGGGACGCACTCTGGTCAGGACTATGGCACAGGTAAAGAGTTACAGCATCTCTGACCCATGCCATGGTCCTATGCATGGGTGGGTGGGTATAATCTACCTTCTGCTTGGTTAAGAAAAAGCAAACATGTCAGTGTTAACCCTGTGATCCAAAGTCACAAAACATATCGTGTAACCAAGGGGTGTTCCCCTTTTGGATATTGTAGACGGTGGTCTTAAGAACAGAAGAACTGTTGGCTCAGGCAAAAGTCTTATTCCAATATTTGGTTTCCAGAATCAGGTGTCCCAATGAGTCTAGAAGCTCAGAAGGATGAGACGGTGAGGAGCATCTCAAGTCTTTTATCTCTGTCCCAAGCAACAGCTGTTGCAAGTCGATATACACCAGGGCTCCTGGAAAAGGACTGGAATGGACAGGCTTATGTCCTGAGAGCACAGTCTATGTTAAATTTTTCAGCAGCTGAATACCACTCAAGGGCTGCTACTGAATGACAATGAAGCAGGGTCTGCCTTTGAAAACTGTTCAGAAACCACAGCTGGTCCAGAATGCTGCAGTCAGACACTGTAAGGACATAACTCCCTTGCTGTGACAGCTTCACTGGCTTCCAAACTAAGCTCAATTTAAAGCATTGATTATAACCTTTCAGTCCCTAAGAAGCTAGGGCTGTGATACCCAAAGCCCACCTTCTTCCATACACACCTGCCCAAGCATTAAGGCTGCTGCAGAGGTTCTCCTCCACATTGCAACATTTGGTGTGTGGCCTGGGCATGGGAGAGGACCTTTGTGGTCACCAGCTCAGTCTCCAGGAATGAGCCAAGCTGGGCAGGGGCCCAGGGGCCCATACCTGCCAATGCCTTCCTGTGGACCATGGTCATCCCAAAGTCCAGGGAAGGAAGAGAGCTGGTCTTGTGGTAGCAAACATGACTTTTCCCCTTAACTAAGCAGGGTCCACCCTGGCTGCATATGAATGGGAGACTAGAAGTGTGAGCACTGTAAGATATTCCCCTCAGGGGATGGAGCTGCCATTCTGGGAAGAGCAGAAGGTTTCAAGTTCCCTCCCTGGCTTCTCCAAGATAGGGCTGAAAGAGATTCCTGCCTGCAACCTTGGAGAAGCCGTGCTGGTCTGTGTGAAGACGATACTAAGCTAGATAGACCAATGGTCTGACTCAGTATACGGCAGCTTCCTATGTTCCTAAAGTCAAGCCCATTGGAATGGCAGCAGTGCCACAAGTCGATAATCAAGAGGCTTGTGAGGAAGAAAACCCACTAGCTAGGATAGGGAACTCCTGTTAACTTCACCCACCTGATAAGCTGGAGACCCTTGGTGGATCTACAAGTGCTATGTGGGGTGGGCCCTCATGTGCATCATGGGAGTGGGCCTGCCTAACATAGGAGTGCCCCCCCCACAGACACACACCATGTGGTGGTAGACCCAGGGCCCAAAACAACCTGGCCATGATGACCACACTCAGACTTCAGAAGTCCCTCCCCAAGGCCTTTTTATTCAGCCCCAGCTTTGATGACCTTCTGCTGCCAGGTAAAGGCAGGAATATTTGGGTTGCCAGGGTTTGTTGTCTTTAGATGCTTGTCTTGGGTTGCGGTTTCTCGTTGCCTTTTTATTAGCTGTTATCTGCTGTGGTTTTCTTTTTATGATTGCTATATTGGGCTGTAATTATCACTTACTTACCACCATGGAAATCAGTGCAGACAAGTCAGTTGTGACTCATTTAAGTCCCATTAATTTCAATGGCACTTAGTCAGGATTAGGCACTTTCCTTGAAAACCACCCACTGTATTTAGTGCCGCTTGTCTCATTTTAATTCTTTTATCTTTATGAATGTTGCCTTGAGCATCTGTTGGGTGGGAAGATAGGATATCTATGCCTATAATAAAATAAATGGACAGATAACACAGGTGTCCTGGGAATCACATTGTGTGGCTGCTCACACAAGCAGCTAAGCCCAGGCTTGGGCAACCCAGCCTGGGATTGGCTCCCCGTGTGAAGCATGGCCCTTTAGCCCCCAGGTTAGGTGGTGTGTGTGTGTGTGTGTGTGTGTGTGTGTGTGGTAAGTACACACAGCCCACTCACACACAGAGCCCGATGGTAAGAGCACAAAATTGCCTGGCTGCAGGAGGATCACTCAATGTACCACACTCCTGGCCGCCGCATTGAGGAATGCCAAAGGACTTCCTCCTCCAGCTCCCTGCTCTGCCTGGTCAACTCCCTTCTCCACTCTCTGCTCCCCCTTCCTCCGCCTCCAGCTCCCTGCTCATGCTCCACCTCCCTGCTCCTTCCTCCTCTGCTCCCTGCTCCATGGCTTGTGTACTGCATGAACGCCAGAGCCTGTAGGAAAAAACTGATCAAGTGGAGGAGGCAGCAGGTACCTGCCTCCCCATCAACCCCCCACCCCATGACCTTAGTGAATAGTAAGCATCCTGTAACAAGACAACAACATACAACTCAATATTGCATATTAAACCATAGTTGGAACCAGAGTAAATGTCCTGTCTCAACATATCTATTTGAGAAATGCTCTTCAGTCCTCCAGATTTTGCCAAGCCATGAATCATTGTGCATATATAGCTGGAGCTACCACAGTGATGGATGGTCTATCAAAAACCTACTCAGATCGTCAACCGACAAACGATGTGGTTACTGCTGTGGCTGCTAAATCCTTTCTTCTATTGCATATAGCAAATATGCCTTTTTACTAAACCACAATAAGGTGGCATAGAGATGTTGCAGGTATTTCTTTTTAAATGTATGCCCTTTCCAGGTGTCTGCCAAAAAGATGATTGGAATGGTTTTGGCATGTTTGGGAGCATTAACTGGGACAACTCAGTCTTTCATCTCCAGCCATTTGATTCCTGACACACATACCCTCACATCCACATACCCCATTCCGCTTCCCAGCAACCATTTAGGAACATAGGAAGCTGCCATATACCAAGTCAGACCATTGGTCTATCTAGCTCAGTATTGTCTTCACAGACTGGCAGCAGCTTCTTCAAGGTTGTAGGCAGGAATCTCTCTCAGCCCTGTCTTGGAGATGCTGCCAAGGAATGAACTTGGAACCTAGATGCTCTTCCCAGAGCGGCTCCATCCCCTAAGGGGAATATCTTACAGTGCTCACACATCAAGTCTCCCATTTATATTGAACCCGGGCAGACCCTGCTTAGCTAGAGGGACAAGTAATGCTTGCTACCACAAGACCAGCTCTCCTCTCCATCATTTCAGCATGATGTTTGGTAGTCCTCATGGAGCTGGTAGGTACAGACTTCGTACTCCCTAACATTGGCTAGCTGGGAGCTACAGATAGGTTGGAATAGCCAAAGGCAGCAGCCACCTTGTGCATTTTTACACATATCAATACTCATAAGGCTTCTCCCCAGCTAAGCCTTAAGATTTCCTGTTCACTTTGCATCTCTCTCGGGTTCTATATAGATATATGTTATATAAACATTTTGGTGAAGGCTTTTGTTTTAACTTGAGAACATGGTGGCACATCTCTAAAATGATAGGGATACATATGCATTCATGGCCTTATTCATTCTTTCTTTGCTAAGCTGTTGGTGGGCAAAACAGTCATCTTGACATAACCAGTTGTGCAGGGGCGTATCATGGTGTATGGGACAGAACTGAGATATCAGAAACTCCATCTGCACATTCTGTAGAGCTCTGTCCAATGAGAACTACATTCATGGATTGATCACGAATTGGTCAATCCATTGGTCAAACCACTGGTTGTCTACATGGGACTTTCACGATATGTTTCAAACAAACTGTGAAATGTGGCCAGATGAAAAAGTCGAACAGGGAATGTTTATGATCAATGTTCTCTTAGGCTACCACCAATCACCCAAGTCTCCAGTGATCCCATTCACTTCACTAGGATCAACTGGAACAAGATGACTGACTTTAAAAGTCCCATCTGATAACAAAACCCATTATATAATGGCAAAAGTCAGACTGGATTACTCCTCTCTCTGTGTGTGCATGTGTATGTGCATGCACGCATGTGTGCAGTTTTCCTGGATCCTCTAGATCTTGACAAGTCGCAAAGCATAATATATCATGGGCAACCCTGTATTTCTGAGTTCTTGGACATTCTAGAGACATTCTAGAGACCTCCCACAATGACAGAAACCACAATAAAAGAACCTGCTCAGATTATCAATGGCCAGCTGGATCCCAAGCTACTGTTGCAATTTCTTTTCTCTTTTTTTAAATTAAACAATACTCTTTAATGGTCCACACATACAAAACATAGGTACTCTGAAGGTTTTTTTTTTAAAAAATGTGCCTCTTTCAAGTATATCAACCCAAAATACTCCAGATTTTGTCAGATCATGAATCACAGTGCATATAGCGGGAGCTACCACATTGATAGATACCATTTCAAAAATGTCAGAGTGAGACACTAGGGAATAAAAGTGGTGTCTCCCTTTCTTATGGTAACCAAAGTTAATCTTGGGCAGGAAGCCTGTTCTATTTCTGCTTCCTCCCACAATTCAAGCAGGAAACTGGCACAGGCCCTGGTTGAGGAGATGTGATGCAATAGAGAATGACAGGAGTGTTTGAGGGGAATGATGTCTTTCTCTTTGGTTTCTTGAACAGAAACTAAGTGGACCATAAAACGTACAGAATGTATACTGTGGCATTTCGTACAACTACTTTTGAAGTGGACAAGTCACCACATGGTCACTTTGTGGTGACATTTCCTACAAGGAAGAAATGAAAACTAGTCAGGACACAGAAGCCAGTTTCAAAGAATGAACAATATCCCTACTTTTCCACCTCAATTTCAGCCATTACTTTTAATTACTTATATATTGCCTTGTGTATATTCTAATTTTTTTTAATACAACAAATGCAAATTTAGCAATTTTGCATGATATATTCTTCTTCTGTTCTCCATAGAGAGGAGCAGAAACTATTCTAGGCACTCAGACCTTGCTTTATATGAGTGATGGAAATTCTACTAAGTCATTTCCCCCACCCTGGTCAACGGAGCTTTTTCCACGCACTGCTCAGACAATGCCAGGCCTACCTTCACATCCATAAGGCCTTAAAACATGCCCTTTAAACCAAAAAACAAACAAACTGAAAGCTGACTACACAGATCATGTATTTTGACTACAGGCCAATTCTCTGTTTGCACAGCTTCATGGATAACACACAGCTCTGCTTATTTTGGAAGTCAGGAGAAAAAGTCTGAGCAAAAAATAGAGCATTGGCTTGCTTATTTCTCCAGTAAGCATCATTGATTTCCATGGCAGAGTTTGTCATTTGTGACTGCAGAACTGCAGACATCACCTCCTTCTCCACACCCAAAATGATGTGTCGCTTTTTTAAGTAGGGAAGGCACTGAAATTTTGCACACATGAAATTTAAGGTTTATTCGATGTTCCTGCCAAAATGAGACAGATAACTTTCAAAGGAAGTCAAAACACATTGGCTTCATAAATACTCTAAGTGGAATTTCTCAGGGGGTTTCTTCACATTGTTAAGTGCTGATAAACGTTTTTGCACTAACAGGAGTCATTGTGGGATACGGTAGCGGCCACAGTGATACATCTCAGTACCAAAACTGCTGTGACACTCACATGCAAGGAGTCTCACAACTGGGTCACTTTTAGATTGGCATACTTAATTGAGCTCTTTGTTACCATCACCATCCAGAAATCCATCACCGAGAATCAGAAGATCATCCCAGGAAAAGTAACACAGGGAACTCATTCTGATGGATCACAGAGAGATAAAAGATGCTGATCTGTGATGAGTCAAACCAGTGGCGACCTATTCAAAGACTGGATTCGGACTGGCGCCAACTCCCAAGATCCCAGGGAAGCTAGCAGAGATCAATTTAACTATACTGAATCTGGGGACTCCTGCAAGCAAAGTATGAAGCTCTTCTCACAAGCAGCCAAACCCAAGCTTGGCTGCCCATGAGAACCACCGGTATCTGCGAGAATTGCCGGGATCCACCAAGCCCAGTGCCAACACCCAACTTTCAGCCAAGGTTAAGGGTAGAAACATGCTCTTAACCCAGCTCCTGGGATTGTGTGTCAGCTGATATAGAAATGGGACACCTAGAGCACCCATTCCCTGGGGGAATCTCCTGCGCTTGGTGAATGGTGTACTGTGGGATACCTGGTGGCCAGGATAATGAGTCCCAGCCTCAGAGTACTGCACTCAGAGCACTGGCCTCAGAGCAGTGGGAATTGTGTGGGAGCACAGTGTACACTCCCACCAGTCTCAGATTGATTGTCTGGGGGGGAAGCAAGTTTTGCGAAGCCTTCCCACCCACCCAGTAGGTTGTGTAAATGGTCCCTCTGTGTGCTAACACTGAGTGACGCTCTCTCAATGTCTATGCATCCAGCTTCTTTTTAAGAAAATCCATTGGTGGGTGCCAAACATCATGGCAGCTGGCAAAGCCAAATGGAAGGTGACACAACTTCTCTTCTCACGATTTACTTAGAACAATTATACAGCTGCTGCTGTTTGGACAAAGTCCTGGAATGGCTCACAACTATGGTAGAAAATGATTCCAAAATATAAAAAAAACCCAAGCAAAATATTGAGTTTAAGGATATGTCTAAATGTAAGATCTTGCAAAAGAGCAAATCATCATCATCATCATCAACAGCAACAACTACAATAAAATGAGCTGAGTGAATAAAGCACTTCTCAAGCGGATTCAGACCTAACGCCAGGCTTAAACTGCAGTGCAAATTTGAAATTCCCAGGGTGGCTCAAGCTACTCTCTGCGCTGCCACAAGAGCACGATGACGCCCATCTCTTGTTGCACGAGTCCATTCCTACAAGCTGAAAGGAAATGAAGTTTTTGTCAGGGCTTCATTCATTGTGGATGGGGCAGCTGGCTCACAGTGATACAGTCCCATACAAAAATCCCCTGGTGGACCAAATTCCCCAATTCACTCCAGCAATTCCCTCTGAAGGTCTAACTACACAGTACCTTGAGCACATGCTTGATGACATTTTTTTGTTCATGCTTTGCAAAATAGCAACCAGATCAGGTTCCTTGCTGGCAGGGGAAGAAAGGGGTAGAACTCATGACTTCTATTTGCCATAGAAGGGAAATTCCCATCAGGGATAATGGGAGTTTCCCTTCTGAAGGAAAGAGCATCCACAAGGGGACCCAATCTGATCAGGACTGTGGCAGAAGTAAAGGGTTGCAACTCCCCTGCTCTCTGCCATAATCCCATCTATAGGGGGCTTGGTCCACCTGCTGCTTATGCTGCGAGAAAACAAACATATTCAGCAGTGACCCTGTGCTCAGTTTAATGCAAAGTCGAAAGCCTTAATGTGTAACCATGGGAGCTGTCCTTTTGGATATTGTGGATGGCTGGTCTTAAGAACAGAAGAAATGATGGATCAGGCAGAGGTCTCATTCCAATATTCTGTTTCCAGGATCAGAGGCCCTGATGAATATAGAAGCTCACAAAGTAACTGGATGAAAAGGTGAGGAGCATCTCAGGTGTTTTAGCTCTGTCTCAAGCAACAGCTGTTGGGACTTGATATACACCTGGCTCCTGGAAAAGGACTGGAATGGTCAGTCGTGTGTCCTGAGAACACAGTCTATGTTCCATCTTTCAGCAACTGAATAACACTCACGGGCTGCAACCAAATAACAATGAATCAGGGCCTACATTTGAAAACTGTTCAGAAACTGCAGCTGGTCCTGAATGCTGCAGCCAGACACTGGGAATGCATAGCTCCCTTGCTGCTACAGCTTCACCGGCTTCCAGTCTACTTCTGACCCCAGTTCAAAGTGCTGTTTATAACCTTAAATGTTCTTGACTTGGGCCGGGGTGTGTGTGTGTATTTGCCAAGGCATTTAGTAGGATGGATAGAATGTTCTCCAAAATATTTTCTTCAGTTATAATTTATTTATTTATTTATTTATTTATTTATTTTTGCATTTTTATACCGCCTTTCGTTAAAATATAGCCCCAAGGCGGTTTACAAGTTAAAAACATACAATAAAAACACAATAAAAACAACATGCTAAGAGTATAAAAACATATAAAAACAGGCATAAAACAATACAACAAATAAAAACACCCAGAAGCAGCAGTAAAAACGATTATGTAAAAGCCTGGGTAAAAAGCCAAGTCTTTACAAGCTTTCTAAAAGCCATGATGGAGTCCGAGGAACGAATGGCCACTGGGAGAGCATTCCAGAGTCTGGGGGCAGCAACAGAGAAGGCCCTGTCCCGAGTGCACGACAGCCGGGCCTCTCTCATTGTCGGCACCCGGAGCAGGGCCCCCTCAGATGTCCTCGTCAAGCGGGCAGCAACCCTTGGGAGGAGGTGGTCCCTCAAATACCCCGGGCCCAAACCGTTTAGGGCTTTAAAGGTCAAAACCAGCACCTTGAATTGGACCCGGAAACGAACCGGTAGCCAGTGCAGCTCTTTCAAAATGGGGGTAATATGTTCCCAATGGGCAGCTCTGGATAAAACCCTCGCTGCCGTGTTTTGCACTAGCTGCAGTTTCCGGATATTCTTCAAGGGCAGCCCCACGTAGAGCGCGTTACAGTAATCCAGCCGCGACGTGACTAAGGCGTGGGTAACCGTGGCCAGATCTGCCTTCTCAAGGTAGATCTTAATGCATTGGCAAATATTCAATATTCGCCAATGCATTGGCAAATATTCGAGGTAGATCTTAATGCATTGGCAAAAATTAATGCATTGGCAAATATTCTTTTCCAGATCTACAAATGAGGGCTGAGATACTTAAAGGCCACCTTCCTCTATACAAACCTCTCCAAGCCCTGAGTCTGCAAAAAGGCTCTCTTCCACATTCTGCCAACAATTGATGTGTGTTTAGGACACAGGAGAGACACTTTGGGGCTTCCAGGTATTCATGGAGCAGCCAAGTTGGGCATGGTTCTAATGGTACACACCAGCCAATACCTTCCTCGGGGTCATGGTCAGGAAGACACAGTCAACTGGTCACCAGCTCAGTCTTCCGGAATGAGCCAAGCTGGTCAGGGGCCCATGTTTGCCAATGCCTTCCTGAGGGCCATGGTCATCCCAAAGTCAACCCCATTGGAATGGTAGCAGTGCCACAAGTCAATAATGAAGAGGCTTGGGAGAAAGAAAACCCATTGGCTGGTAGAAAGTGGGGAGGAGTCTCCACTTAAGCCAATGGCAGCAACTCCTTCTCTTTTTTTCCACCGACCAAGGGGAGTGGGTTGTGCACCACCCAGAACCTCTGGATGGGACAGTATAGAAATTTAATGAATGAATGAATGAATGAATGAATGAATGAATGAATATATGGGATGGGGAGCTACCATTACCTTCACCCACCTGATAAGCTGGGGAACATTGGTGGGTCCACATGCACTATGTAGGGTGAGCCCTCATGTGCATCATGGGAGGTGGGCTCAGTTAAGCCCCATTAATTTCAACAGCACTTCAATGGGATATTCACTTCCTTTGAATACAATACACAGTAATCAGTGAGACTTATCTTGTTTTAATTTTGGTATCAATGTGGTCTGCTGCCTGGTGCATCCCATGGATGGAAAGGAAGAAAATGAATGCCTTAATAAAACAAGAACTTCTGGTAAGAACTAGTCTGCCTACTTTGCTTCCACTATAATCTTTATTTACTTATTTATTTATTTATTTAATTATTTGATTTATATACTGCCCTTCCGAAATGGCTCAGGGCGGTTTACAATTAAAACAGAAAACATTAAAAACAATTAAAACAGAGATACAAATATAAATACCAATTTAAAACAACTTAAAAAACAAACTATCAAAACAATTAAAACCCTGAAAACCAGGTATTAAAACAATTAAAACTGATTAAAAACCCTGAAAGGCCAGGCCAAACAGATAGGTTTTAAGGGCTCTCTTGAAGGACAGCAAAGAATCAAGATTACGAATTTCCGCTGGGAGTGCATTCCACAGTCCAGGAGCAGCTACAGAGAAGGCCCGCCTCTGCGTCATCACCAAACGAACCGGTGACAACTGGAGACGGACCTCCCCAGATGACCTTAACGTGCGGTGGGGATCATGTAAAAGAAGGCGCTCTCTAAGATATCTTGGACCCAAGCCATTCAGGGCTTTAAAGGTAATAACCAGCACTTTATATTTTGCCTGGAAACATATTGGCAGCCAGTGTAACTGTTGATCACTACCAACTTCTGCCTCAAATGTTTATGCATCCACCATCTTGAATTGGGGTGGATGACATCATCACAAAATATGCCAGTGAGGTGTCCCTGTGTGTCCCTACAGCTATACCAAATGTGGTTCAAATTGGTTAGGCAGTCCACAAGTTAGCCCACTTGTGCCACATACATTCACGCATCTGTGTCTTGAGCTGGTGTGGATGACATCATCACAAATTCTGCCACTGAGGTGTCTCTGTGTATCACTCAAAATGGTCCAGGCATTGCAAAGTTGATAGGGAGAGAGGGAGAAAGCAGGGTGATCTTATAAGCTTACTTTTCTTAAGAAAAGTAGGTTAATAAATGAACAGGCACACAGGTGTCCTGGGAATCGCATAGTGAATAAGAAGCATTTTGTAACAAGAAGATACGTGATAATTAATCTGGACATAAAACAGTCCTCAGAATCAGGATGGATGGTCTGTTTCAACATGTATATTAGAGGACTACTCTACGACCCTCCAGATTTTGCCAAGCGATGAATCATTGTGCATATTATGCTAGCAGCGGCTACCACAGTGATGGATGCTCTGTCAAAAACCTATTCAGATCATTCACAAACAGTGTGATCATTGCTACATCCTACCTTTTATTGCATACAGGTGGTAAATATGATGGTAACCTCTAGGCTGGATTACTACGATGCCCTCTATGTGGAACTGCCTTTGTAGTTAGTCCAGAAACTGCAGTTGGTCCAGAATGAGTAAGCCAGGTTGGTCTCAGGGTCATCTAGGAGAGACCATATTGCTCCTGTGTTGAAAGAACTACACTGGCTGCCAATACGTTTCTGGGCAAAATACAAGTTGCTGATTATTACCTATAAAGCCCTAAACAGCTTAGGCCCTGGGTATTTAAGAGAACGTCTTCTTTGCCATGAGTCCCACCGCCTGCTAAGATCATCTGGACAGGTTTGTCTGCAGTTGCTGCCAACTTGTCTGGCGGCTACCTGGGAATGGGCCTTGTCCATTGCTGCCCCTGAACATTGGAATGCGCTCCCTGTTGAAATAAGAGTATCACCATCTCTGGCAACTTTTAAAAAGGCACCGAAGATACATTTATTCCTGTCTAGTTTTACTATTTTAATGTTGGGTTTTAAATATTTTTAATGTTGATGATTTTAATGTATAAATTATTTAAATTGTTTAATTGATTTCAATGTTTAAATGATTTTAATTGTAAACTGCCCAGAGATGCCCCAGAGATGCACCAGTTTGGGGCAGTATAGAAATATGATAGCTAGATAGATAGACAGACAGACAGACAGACAGACAGACAGATAGATAGATAGATAGATACGTACGTACAGGAATTATATATTTTAAGTTGACCACAATAAGGTGGCATAGGGACATTTCAGATCTTTCTTTTTAAATGTATGCCCATTTCAAATGTCTGCCAAAAATATGTTTAGAGTTTTGTTGTTGTTGCTGCTGTGGTTGCGTACTCATGAATATTAACGGGGACCATTCACCCTTTCATTTCCAGACATTTAATTTCTGACACCATGTATCAGTAATATGGGAAGCAGCCTTCAAGTACTCCATTACTCTTTCTAGCAACCATTTCGTGTGATGTTCGGTGGTGTCCCTGGAGCTGATAGGTACCAACTTTGTACCTCCCAAGAATGAATAGCTGTGAGTAACAGATATGCTGAGATAACTAAAGGCAGCTGCTGCCTTATGCATCTCTATGCATATCAATACTCATAAACCTTTTCTCCACCTGAGCCTTACGACTTCCTGTTGACTGAGCTTCTCATAAGAACATAAGAACAGCCCGGCTGGATCAGGCCCAAGGCCTATCTAGTTCAACATCCCGTTTCATACTGTGGCCCACCAGATGTCTCTGGGAAGCCCACAGGCAAGAGCTGAGAGCATGCCCTCTCTCCTACTGTTACTCCCCTGCAATGGGTATTTAGAGGCACCTTGCCTCTGTGGCTGGGCTATAGCCCTCAGACTAGTACCCATTGATAGACTTGTCCTCCATGAATTTATCTAAACCCCTCTTAAAGCCATCCAGGCAGTTGGCTGTCACCACATCTTGTGGCAGAGAATTCCATAGGTTGATTATGCATTGTGTGAAAATGTACTTCCTTCTGTCAGTCCTAAATTTCTTGGCCGTCAGTTTCATGGGATGATCCCTAGTGTGGTGAGAGAGGGAGAAAAATCTCTCTCAACTTTCTCCACACCATGCATGGTTTTATGGACCTCTATCATGTCTCTCCAACAGTTGCCTCTTTTCCAGACTAAACAATCCCAGATCCTTGCCTAATAAGGAAAGTACTCTAGGTCCCTGACCACTTTGGTTGCCTACTTTTGTACCTTTTCTAGTTCTACAATGACCTTCTCAAGATATGGTGACCAGAACTCTGTTGAGTTTGATATAGATATAAGTTTTATAAACACAAGAACAGCTGTGAGCTACAGATACACTGGGATAATCAAAGGCTGCAGCCACGTTGTTCATCCTTATGCATATTAATACTCATAACCCTCCTCTCCATCTGAGCCTTAAAACTTCCTGTTGACTGAGCATCTCAAAAAAATATAAGAGAATCAGAAAAGCCCTGTTGGATCAGGCCTAAAGGCTATCTAGTCAGGGATCCTGTTTCCCACAGTGGCCACCAGATGTCTATGGGAAGCCAACAAGCAGGAGATGTAGTCATGCTTTCTCTCCCGCTGTTGCTCCCCCGCAATTAGTACTAAGTGGTGAGCCATAGCCATCAGACTAGTAACAACAAAGCCCTAAGAAAAAGGCACTAGGGAATAAAGCTGGCACATTTCTCTTTCAGAGCATCCAAAATTAACCTTGAACAGGAAGCCTGTGCTATTTCTGTTTTCTCCAACAGTTAAAGCAGGAACCTGATAAAGGCCCAGAAGCAGGTGGTGGAGGTAAGATAAAGGAAATCATAAATGAAATTAGAGTTAAAATATGATAATTCATAGAGCTATTTTGAAGACAGCAGAAGGGAATGTTTTCCCTCTGTTGTTGGTGTGAGGCAGAAATGAGAGCTAAGGAAATCGATTCACAGGAAGCAGCACACAAGTGGAATTGCAATCACACACAACCCTGCTTGTATTGTAGGCTAGAAGAAGAACACCGCAATGGATGCCTGCACATTTTCCTAATATGCATGATCCAGTGAAATTCCAAATTCATTTTGGGTTTCTGTCAAAGTGAGACCATGGAGAATTTTCAGAGGAAGTCACACGACTTGGCTTCATAAATGAGAAGAGGTTATCAGAGGGTTCCTTCACATTGTTTAGTGCTGGCAAAGGTTTTTGCACTAGCACAAGCCATTGTGGTGGATACTATAGCAGCCACAGTGGTACATCTCAGTACAAAAACTGTGTCCTGGGATAATCAGAGGCAAAGCTGCTTGCCTTCGATTACAAACCGTTGCTTTTCAGATTGGCACACCTAACTCAGTTCTGTGTTACCATCACCATCTTGAAATCTGTCACAGAGTATGAGAAGATCATCCCAGGGAAAGTAACCCAGGAAACCTATTCTGATTCATTTCAGGGGGACAGAAGGAGCTAATTTGTAATGAGCCAAACCAGTGGCCCATCTAATCAATGACTGTCAACTTTGTCTGGCACCAACTCCCCAAGGTCCCAGCCATGCTGGTGGAGATCATTGTGACTTGATTGAACTAGATGAACCTGGGGGCTGCTACATGCAAAGCGTGTGTGCTACCAATGAGCCGTGTTCTCTCAATGACTACACATTCAGTTGCTCCTCTGGAAAGTCATTGGTGGATGTCAAACATCATGGTAGTTGGCAAAGTGCAAAGACAACACAAATTCTCTTCTGCTATTCCTTTATGACAATTATATGGTTCCCCTCAGTTCGACAAAGCCCTGGGAAGGTTCCTAATCCTAACTATCATGGAAAATTACTCCAAAATATAAACACAGAGACTTTTATGCATAAGGATAATCTCAGTTTAGGGCTGAGATACCTGAAGGACCACCTATTCCCACATTAGTCAGTCACAACTCACTTAAGCCCCATTAATTTCAATGGTGCTTCACCAGGATGAGTCACTTCCTATTAATACAATCCACAGTGTCTGGTGAGACTTATTTCATTTTAATTTTCTTATAGTCATGAGTGTTGTCAGCTGCCTTGTGCATCCCATGGGTGGAAAGGAAGGATACAAATATCTAGAATTAATTAATTAACAGATACACGGGTCTCCTGCTAATCAGAAATTGAATAATATCTTGTAATGGAGATATGTACTACTGGACATTAAGAGGTCATCAGGATGAGAATGGATGGCTTGTCTCAATACGCATGTTCGAGAACTGCTCTCCTCCAGATTTTGCCAAGCCATGAATCATTGTGGATATTCTGGTAGTTGGAGCTCCCACAGTGATGGGTGCTCTATCAAAAACCTACTCTGAGCAACAGAGAAGTGGCTACTGCTGCTGCTAAAGCCATTCTGCTATTGCATAGATGAAACAAACCTTTTTACTCAACTACTTACAAGGTGGCATAGAGCCATTGCAGGTTTTTATTTTTAAATGTATGCCTTTTCCAGCATGCGTCAAAAAAATATGGGAAGCACCCCCCCCCTCCACCCGCCTGAGTCCAGATTCTCCATTCCTTTTCCCAGCAATCATTTCAGTCTTGGAGCTGATGGGTACAGACTTCATACCTCCCAGCCATGGATAGCAGTGAGCTACAGATAGGCTGGGATAACCAAAGGCAGCGGCCGCCTTGTGCACTTCTACACATATCAAACAGAGACCATTGAAGCTTCTCCCCAGCTGAGCCTTAACACTTTCTGTTTGACTTGGTATCTCTGTAGAGCTAGATAGACAGACATATAGACAGGCAGGCAGGCAGACGGACATATAGACCATATGTACAGCCCTGCTGGATCAGTCCCAAGGCCCATCTAGTCCAGCATCCTGTTTCACACAGTGGCCCACCAGATGCCTCTGGGAAGCCCACAGGCAAGAGGTATGTGCCTGCCCTCTCTCCTACTGTTGCGCCCCTGCAACTGGTATTGAGAGGCTTCCTGCCTCAGAGGCTGGAGATGGTCCATAGCCATCAGACTGATAGGCCACCAGAAAGACCTGTCCTCAATGAATTCATCTAAGCCCCTTTTAAAGCCATCCAGGCTGGAGACCATCACCACATCCCATGACAGATATATTTTTTATTTTGCTTGAGAATATGGTGGCACATCTCTAAAATGATAAGAACGTGTAGGCATTCACGTCCTTGTTCATTCATTCTTTGCTAAGCTGTTGGTGGCCAAAACATCTTGACATAATCAGATTGTGTGCAGGAACATATCGTAGTTATGGGACAGAGCTGACATCATGTCAAAAACTCCATCTGCTTATTCTGCAGAGCTTTGTCCAAGGAGAACTACATTCATGGATTGATCTAACCCACCAATGCTGGTTTTCTAAAATGGAACTTGCAAGATTCGTTTGAAACATGTGGCCAGAAGAAAAGAAATATGGCCGGAAGAAGAAAAAATCTAACAGGGTATTTTATTTATGTATTTATTTATTTATACATTTCTATCCCACTTTTCCTTCAAGGAGCCCAGAGCAGCGTACATGGTTATGATTATCTTCACAACAACCCTGTGAAGTAGGTTAGTCTGAGAGAGAAGCAACTGGCCCAGAGACACCCAGTGAATTCCAAGGCTGAATGGAATGTTTATGAGAAACGGTCTACTACCAATCACCTAAGTCTCCAAATATTCCATTCACTTCACTGGGATCGTACTGGAACAATTTGTTATATGACTACCTTTTAAACCCCATCTGATAACAGAATATGTAATATCATTTTCCTAGCTCTGCTCGATTTTGTTAAGCCATGTATCATTGTGCCTATACATGAAATGCTGATTGATGATGATGATGAGATTATAGTGTTGCCCCACAGTGATAGATGGTTTATCAAAAACGTACTCAGATTATCAGTGAACAACTGGATCCCATGCTGCTGTTCCTAAGTCCTTTCTTCTCTTTTATTATAATGTGCCCTACATGAGCAAAGCTATCCTGAAGGTTTTCTTTAATGCGCTTCCTCCTAGCATGCACTGGGACTTCTCACGCTTTTGTTTCCAGTAGCAGCTCCACAAACTGCAGGAAGGTTGTTCCTGAAGCTGCCGCAAGCTCAGAGGGGAGCCCTACGTGGCGTTCTACAACTTGGCTAAAGAAAGAGGGCACTCCCAGAGCCCACCAGAGGCCCCCAGATTGGGTCCATCAGGTGCAGTCCTAAATATATACAGTAATTGCAACAGTGTACAGTACTACAGCCACCTTAAGTGGCACAGTTCGAATCCCTGCTGGTACTATATTAAGCTGGTATTATATCAAGCAAAAGTTGCCAGTTCGAATCCCCGCTGGTACTATATTAGGCAGCAGCGATCTAGGAAGATGCTGAAAGGCATCATCTCATACTGCGCAGGAGGAGGCAATGGTAAACCCCTTCTGTATTCTACCAAAGAAAACCACAGGGCTCTGTGGGCGCCAGGAGTCGAAAGTGACTTAACGGAACACTTCACAGTACTACAGCCATAAATCACAGATCAAAAACCTGCCAGAGGTATTTTCTGTACTGATTTTTTTTTTGTGGGAAATAGGAGATGTCTTACAAAATCTATTAAGAACGTGCCATCAGTTTCTTCCAAGCTTTCACATCCATAAAATAAAATATCCATTCACCATTCCCTTCAAGTCCCTGTTCTTCCTGAAGCAGGGTCTTTGATATTCTCCACATAAGTTTCCTCCACATGCTCCAAGTTTTCATACGGAAACACATCACTGTGGTGCCTGGGATGGCACTGTGACAAACACCCTAACAAAATCCTGCATGTTCAGAACTCAAGGGCACCAGCCGCATAGGAAATAACCATGGATCATACGATATCTCTAGTTTAGCAGACTGAACGCATCAAGCACGGATCTACGAAGCAGTTGTTTGGAACGAAAACATGCCATGGAATGAAGCATTTCTCTCCCTTCTTCTTCTTAAATATGCACTCCAATATTTTCTATCCATTTCTATAATTTTTCAAGCAGATTTATCTAAGAACCCATAGATATAGGCTGAGAGGGAGCAAGAGAGGTGCCATATTGCCCATAACTTTAATTCGTATTGACGCCTCCTGTTTGTTCTCAGCACAGATTGCTGCCTTTACTCAGATTTTAACAGGACTGGCGGAGCAATAGTTCCTTTCACACGGAGACATCAGTGAAGGTCAAATAGGCAACAGGAGAACTTTAAAGGTACTTCACCTGCTGACAGACCTATAGGTGCAAACGCCTCTCCTCACAGAAATCAAAACCGCATTTAAAAGCAGCCATTACAATATTTTTTAACAGCACAAAAATCCAGCTACAGATCCATGTTGACTTAACATTTTGAAAAACAGTCAACATGCCAGGGAACTCCACCATATGCACACAATTACACTTTCTCTCACTCTCCGCAGTGCATGCAGACAAACCTGTACACCCACCTATTCACCTCCTTCTCCATCTCTTAGTTTGCACCCAGCCATTAACATCTACAACATCTACATAACACTCCCTGCATCATTCAGCAACCTGCATTATCTTTCCTGCCCCCTTCTCCCTCTCTGCCTTATAATTGTTCAGCTCAAAGGATGTCACATCTCCCTTGAACGTCATCTGCTTCTCTGAGTGCACGAAGCACCACAAAATCTGAATAATAAGGCACTAGGGAATAAAGCTGGCACATTTCTCTTTCAGAGCATCCAAAATTGACCTTGGACAGGAAGCCTGTGCCTGTACTTCTGAAACCTTTCTGCAGAACTCCTGGATAGGGCTCACAGTCAGAGTACCTCTGAGATACTGCAGTTTTGAGAACCTCTGATCTGTAGATAGACCTGTTCTCTGTAAATCTGTTTAGTTTTTCCAAGGTCGGGATTCTCAACTTTGGGTCCCCAGATGTTGAACTACACCTCCCATTAAGACCATGGTGCATGGGGATGATGGGAGTTGCAGTCCAACATCTGAGGACCCAGGTATGAGAGCTTGAGGTCTAAAGAAAGATTGTTTTCTTCTGACATGAAGTCTTCACTAGATCCAGCAAGATCGCTTTCTAAACTAAAGCCACAATTCGCACAAACTGAAAGGAGGGGAAGGGAGTTGGTAGGTTCTATATCATGGGAGGGAGGGAACAAACAAAACCAAAAAGTGGGAACTCTAGAAGCAAATATTAGATGATGATGTCAGATCACTCTGGGAGAAAACTGCTTGGCAAAGGGGTTGTTCCAATAGCCAGTACTGCAAAGGGGATTTTGCACAGCTGTACAGCACAGTGTGGAATTGGAACTACCACAGTGAAATGCACCTTATCAAAAAGCTGGGAACAGTAAGGTTCCACCCACACACCAAGCCTTAAAAGAATCAGTTGTGGCAGGATGAGAGATGGGTGTTGAGCTGCCTTTCAAGTTGGTATGTCGGGCTGCCTTTAAAAATGGTACGGAAACTGCAGTTGGTCCAGAACAGGGCCGCAAGATTTTTAACTGGGACTGGGCATTTTAATCACATCACACCAGTGCTTCACCAGCTGCGCTAGTTCCCCATCTGCTCTCAAACCCAATTTAAAGTGTTGGTTTTTAACCTTAAAAGTCCTAAATGGCTTGATTGATTGATTGAGTGCCGTCAAATCGGTGTCGACTCTTAGCGACCACATAGATAGATTATCTCCAGGCCTAAATTGCTTGGGACCAGGAAAAAGAGCATCTTATTCCATATGTCCCTACCTGAATCTTAAGATCTTCTTTGGAGGCCCTGAGTGCCCATACCAAAAGAGGTGAGGTGGGTGGCAACTAGGCAGAGGGCCTTTTTGGTGGTGGCATCCCATTTATGGAATAGCCTCCCCCATGGAGCTCACCTGGCACTACTATCATTATCCTGCTTTAATGTTTTAGATACTGTTTTAGATACTTACTATTTTAGATGCCAGACAGAGACATTTTTGTTCACCCAGGCTTTAAAAATGTTTTAAAATGTTTTTAAAATGCTGCTTGTATTTTTAGTTGTATTTTATGGTAGGGTTTTTTTAAAAAAATTTCTTTGATTTTAATATTGTTTTTAATTGCCTGTTTTATTTTACTGGTTTGTTTTTGTAAGCCACCCAGAAGACAATTTGTTGGGGGTGCCCATATCAATAATGTTAGAATAATCAAAATGTTAGAATAATCAAATGTTATAATAAAAGTTCCCATGGGGAGATACACAATAGGACAATACACTGTATCACTATTTACCGATCAAAACCCTATACCCCTTTAGATTAGGCTGGCATAATACCAAGCCAAATATACCTGTATTTACCTGAATTCAAGATGACTCTAAATTTGAGACGAGCCCCTTAAAAAATAAAAGTTAAATACAGGTTATACCCTGATTTACTATAAAGAAAGCAAACTGACCCCCTGATTACTAACATTTATATATCATTCATTCATTCTATTTGTGTACCACCCCAAACTTCCATCTCTTGGTGTTTTGAACATAAAAGAACTTGATAAAAACCTAGTCTTGGATTCAGGTAAATACAGTAGCCAATAATACAGTCATATAATGAGGTATCTGGGGGAGTCTATAAAGTCTATATAGCTGCCTGGACTGCAAAAAAACAACAACAACAAGCCAACAACATGGAGATGGTCAAGCTCCTGGCAGACCATGAGCTGATGAGCTGGTGTTCAGACTGGTAGGTCATAAGTTACTCAGGCTTGCTACATGAAAGAAAACATGAAGACCTCCTTCTGTGAAAGAGCTGCATGGGAAGCAGGAGGTCCCAGCCTGCCAGAAGATTTTGCACAACTCTGCAGCATGGTGCTAGATGGAGTGGCAGTAGCTACCACAGTGAAATGCACCTGATCAAAAAGCTGAGCTCACTAACCTGGATCTCGCTGTCTCGACCAAGCAAAATGACATTCAGCAGAAATGTCACTGTTGTACCACTGAAATTGCACTAATTTGAAATTTCACAAAAAATCTTCCAGTTTTGCATCACAAAGATTTCCCAATGTCATAATGAAACATGGCTAAAATGGAATCCGGCTGTCTTCTTTTGCTGACTCATTTATACTCTGTTAAACATTTGGCGGTGGGGAAAATATCCATGCCAATAGTGCCAAAGTTTGCATATAGGAACAGATCGTGGTGTTATGGGAGCTATGGTAGTAACAGCCATCATGGCAGAAACTCCACCCATCCATCATTTCTACAGCCTTTTGTCAAAGAAGGACTACATCCATAGATTCATCTAAGGGGTAAGCAACATGTGGCCCTCCAAATGTTGCTGAACTACAACTCCCATCGCCCCCAGCCACAATTTATTATAGCACCTGGAGAGCCGCACATTGCTTGCTTGCTTGCTTGCTTGCTTGCTTGCTTGCTTGCTTGCTTGCTTAAGTGCCGTCAAGTCGGTGTCGACTCTTAGCGACCACATGGATAGATTCTCTCCAGGATGATCTGTCTTCCACTTGGCCTTGAAGGTCTCTCAGTGGTACATTCATTGCTGTCGCGACTGAGTCCATCCACCTTGCTACTGGTCATAATAATTTTGTTGTAATTCATAATAAATGATTTTGCAATTATTTCGATAATTCTTTATATATGAGGTGGTAATGCTATACCATGTTGGTGCTTGCCCACACATAATCAGGCTCTGTCCTGAAGAACATTGCCTACCCCTGATTTATTTATTTATTTATTTATTTATTTATGTATTTATTTATTTATTTATTGGGGCGGGGGAGCAGGAATTAGAAACATTGAAAGGAAATTTATGCTGTGTCTACTGCTGATCATCCAAGTCAGAAAGAAAAGATCCGCTTGTCTTCAACAAGCTCACATACTCTATTTGTTTTTAGAAATACCTTTTGGAATCTGAACTGAACAACATCAACAAAAATTCCACACATCTAATGCCTGTTGTATTATGGGGAAAGTTGGGGGCAATGATCTGTCTTCATAGCTGTTGGATCCTCCAGATTTTGTCAAGCAATGTACCATAGTGTATATAACTGGGGGTTACCACAGTGATAAATCTTCCATCAAATTCCTAGCCTGTTTCTCAGCAGATAACTGGATCATGCTAGTGCTGCTGAATCCTTTATTCCACTGGGAAAATCCCATTTTAAGGGAGCCAGACATATGAAAAAGGCACCCATTGTTATTGTTTTTCATTTCTCTAAATGTGTAAACTTGTGTAATGGTCTTCACAACACACACAAGAAACTAACTAATGTTTATGAATAAGGCTTTCTCCAGGTTTTGGTACGGGTATCCACCCATTATAATGCCCCAACCATTATAATCCCATTGGTTGATCATCAAGAGTTCACACGGCTTCTAAGAGAAATCTTCTACACTGGGAAATATCCTCACAGAAATCTATGACACACTCTGGGACATGCAATTGCTCACATTCTTCTTCTGAGATCCAGCACTTCCAGCTCAGGGTGGAAAAGATCTTTTGTACAGACACAGTTTAAAACAGCTACTTCTGAAATCTTAGATTTTCTGTGAATTTTGAGGGAGAGAAATCATCACAACCCTTTATCTAAACATGGAGGCTGTCGTGCTTTCTGCACCTTCCTCTATTGTCCATCCTCCTACCCTTGATCCCTGCACAAGCAAAAAAATTCCACTCTGAATCAGCTGTATGGTTTTTAGGGAGGTTTATAGCACTGTGGAGAAAAGTGGGCAACCTTCTCCTTTCTAGAGGTAGAACCACACAGCAATCATCAATAGCATGCTCATTGTCTATTTTCTGTTGGTAAATTTGGTTAGAAGGCAAAAAGCCTATCTTCTCAAGAGCTTCTCAAGGGCGCTCAAATAATGTCTCCCTGCTTGCCATCTCCATTAGATAAACTATTTGTTTCTATTTTAAACCACCATTACCTTGAAGTCTCTGCTCTTTTTACAGCTTTAAATCATCTTCCACCACATACTCAACAGTTTTGGGACATGAACACATCACTGTAGCACCGGGGTATCACTGTGACTAATACCCTTACAAAAATCTTTAGTGACCAGAAAGAAAGGACACTCATGGAGGAAGGAAACATGGTAGACCACATGATGTATAGAGCTTAGTGGAGCTGACATGTCCACCAAGAATGTATAAAGCAGCTATTATCTGGGCTGGAACTCAAAACGGGCCAAGTAAATAAGTCTGTCTGCCTGCCTGTCTCTCTCATAGCCTATAATATACTGCAAGTTAAAAACCAAGCTGAAAGCACATATTCTAATTTATAAAGCGGAAAAGAGTCAAATGCATTATCGAAAGCAGCAACAGAAGAATGTTTTTCTTAAAATGAGGTCACCAAGTCCTCTGAAAAGTCTTCTCAAGCCAAGAACTGTTTTCCCCTAAAAGCCAAGAATGGACATATACAAATGCAATACAATTATCAGTCTCTTAAATGAACATATACATCCATCTATCAACCAGTTAGCTTCTTCACTAGAATTTTAGACAACTCTGAGAACAGCAGTGTTTCAACTTATTTGCAATTTTCCAATTTCTCATCCACTGCAGCTTCTCAAACCAGAGGGAACCGTTCCTTATAAAATTCACTTTGAAATGTCCCATTGATTTAAGAGGATTGTGCTTCCAGCTACATGTAACATGTGTTTGGGACTGTACTCTAAGCTGAAGAAGAAGGCTAACTGTCATGACACATCCCTTCACTTTCCCCTTAGTCTTCACGGCTCAGTGGATATTATAGGCTATGATTCAAGCATAGTTTTTTTGTCTGGGTCTGTATCATTGTGGAGACTACAGCGGCACAGTGATTTCCTACCATGCAAATACCAAGAACAACCAACCACTAAACTCCAGGTCATCTAGGAAATGTAGGCTGGGATCAATGCACCTAGCATTTCCTTCAAAAAAGAGAAAAGTTGGGCAACATCTTATTAACTTAAACACAGGCTTCCTCCAACTACAATGAAAAGCAATAATTGTACAGATAGATCACATTTTTATCTCACTCTCCCAACATGCTAGTTACATACTTGGGATTCTCCCATTTTACCCTCACAACAATCCCATGAGATAGGTTGACCTTAAAGTCACCAACTGACCCACAACCTGTTAGAAAGCATCATAACTGAGACGGAGATTGGTTTCCCCACATCCAGGCCCCACATCCAGTCCCAGTCTCACTAAGATCCTACTGTGGGATAAGAGGGAGAAGCAAAATTAGAGAGGAAAATGGCAATGCATTGCTGTCATTCATAAACTGATTGGGCCACATGTTGGACTACAACTCCTTAGATGTTGGACTACAGACAGTGGCTGGGGCTGATGGGAGTTGTAGTCCAACATCTAGGGACCAAAGTTTGGGAACCCCTGGGCTAGACCGTGCAGAGATGAGGCCATATATACCCCAATCCCAAAAACATCATGTCAACCTAAATCCAATTAAAATGAACATATGCTTCCAATGGGTTTGGGGTTGAGGTGCTAACAGATTGACAGTTGCGAGAGATAGATCTAATGGAGAACAGGGATTGATACCAATGGGGAACACTCCACAGATTTGAAAGGATAAAGCAAGTACCCAGCCAGCTCAGACAGACAAAATCAGAGAGGGTGAAAGAACAAGACAAGAGAAGAGCAGTAAGGGCACTCCACCTCATAACAGAGACAAGCATACAGACCTGCCATTCTCCAGGCAGAAGCAGATGTCCTTGGCTCTCCTCTTACAAAGCAAAACCACTTTTAAATCCAGCATTTCATTCTTTTGAAAACAAGGCACAGATCTGCATGGAGTTGCCATGTTGCAAACAGAGGATTGAAAACGGAGCTGAGTTCTGGCATATCCACCTGTTGGAGCTTTTTCCCCTTCTCAGTGAACATGCACGCACATCACTCTATGCGTATCCATCTGCATCTCTATGTACCCTTCCATAAATAGCTATTGTCTGGTGCCGGCCCATGACAATTTGTTGCTTGAAGCAGAACACATAAGGTAACCCCTCCTTCCCCTCCCCTTCTTGCTATTAAAATCACACACCCCATTTCCTTCCTTTTTCAAATCTCTCCCCTTCCTCCTTTTTCTATGAGGAAAATGAAAAGAAGGGCCGTGCCATTTTGCCTCCTTCTTCTAGGGACCAGCTTCAGTGCTACCCCTTATTGCTCGCCCACAAGTTGCCACCTGAAATGGCTCGCTTCACCTTGTTTCAGAGAAGGGCTGGCTATTTACATAGCTCTGGACAAGCAATCTCTTCCTCTGGCTTATGGTTCTCCCTCTCAAAAGACTCCCCATCTGCTTTGAATGTCTTAAGCATCTCTGGATATCAAAGCCATCTGGCCACCAAGAAGTCCATAGAGGAAGGCACTAGGGGAATAAAACTGGCATCTCCCTAAGCAAGCAAAATTAGTATTGGACAGGAAGCCCATTCTGTTTCTGTCTCCTCCCGTAGTTTAAGCAGGAAGTTGATAAAGGCCTTGAGGTGGGTTGAGAAGAAGGGATGAGATGAAGAAAATAAAGAGGGAAACAAGTGGCAAAGAAACCTTCCTCTCTGGTTTCTTGGAAATGAATGAAATGGACACTGGGGTTTGCCAAAGGGAAACTGGAGGCAATTCATTAGAAGGGCATTTTTGAGGTGGAAAAGACATCTCAAAGTAATCCCTCCCCCGATTTTTCCTATGATTAAAACACCAGAACCGGGGCGGGCAGGGGGTGCTACAAAGAAAAGCCTGCATCAATATTCTGCATCAAATGCAATACAAATTTTGCAATTATGCAAATATAGCAGTTCTGCATAGTTTCCACTGCTTCTGCATGAGAGAGTCATGGGATCTCCCCCATGACCACTGGAAATCCCATTCAGACCACATCTCAGTCCTGCAAGATCCTGGGTTTCTCCATCCACTGCCTGCACATTTCATACGTATCTTCAGAGGAAGGAAGGAAGGAAGGAAGGAAGGAAGGAAGGAAGGAAGGAAGGATAAATACAAGGTTTTGTATTCTTTATCTGCAGTCAAATTCTATGCTTTCATAAAATTATGGATAATGCATATGTTTATGTTATTAGCCAAGAGAAAAATATCTGTGCAGAGGACAAAAATGACGTTTGCCTATATCCACAATATCCATCATGTATTTCCATGGCTCATAATTCCAATTATGAGCTATAAGAACATAAGAACAGCCCCGCTGGATCAGGCCCAAGGCCCATCTAGTCCAGCATCCTGTTTCACAAAGTGGCCCACCAGATGCTGCTGGAAGCTATGGTTCCACTGGACCATAGAACAAATCAGTCCAGAATTTTCACTTGAGGCACATATGACCAGGCTGAAACTATCATACTTCAGACACATTATGCGAAAACCCAGCTCCCTTGAGAAGTCCATAATGCTGGGAAAAGTTGAAGGAAAGAGAAGAGGACAACCAGCTGCAAGATGGATGGACTTGATGACGACAGCAACGAATGCACCACTGAGAGGCCTTAAAGGCCACGTTGAAGACAGATCATCCTGGAGAGAATCTATCTATGTGGTCACTAAGAGTCGAATTTGGTAATTGTGATTACTGATTTTAGTGACTGTCCCTCTGAATGTCCAAAGTTTTGCTTCTCTGCATTAGGTACCCAAAAAGGTTTTAGCGCAAACAGAAAGCACTGTGGGAAGATATAGCAGCAGCCACAATGCTACATCCCAATACAGAAACTGCTCACTGGGATGCAAACAGAATACAGGTCCTCCTTTTTTCAGACTGGCAGTGTTTTGTCATCCCCCTCTGGTCCCTCGAGATCCTCCTCAGAATATCTCACAATCACCCCCGGGATAGTGACACAGCAGATCACTCATTCTGATGCAATGCAGAAAGAAGGATCTGATCTGACGGGTCAGCCCAATGATCCCTCTTCCCTGGGACAATTTACACTGACTGGAAGAAGCTTCCTGGGATCCCAAGGAGATCTTTTCCCAGCTCTTCTCCTTCAGATCCCTTCAGGTGGGCTGAACCTAAATTCTTTCCCATTCAGAGTCTGTGTCCTACCACTGAGCAAGGAACTCTTTTCTTTGCACTCAGCTGCTCTTTTCTAAAAGTCATCCTTTGCATGCCAGCCTTCACAGCAGCAGGTGGGGCCTGACAGGAGATGGCATAAGTCATCTCTTTTGACTCAAGGAGCAGGGACAGTCCTATAGGAACATAGGAAGCTGCCTTATACCCAGTAGGAGCCAGTCAGCACTGCTCCGGGAGTGGGGGGTGGGCAGTGAGGGTGGAAAAATACCACTTTAAACAGTGGCAAATCTTCCCTTTGCCCATACCCGAAATGATCTACAGCTTCTCAACCTTGGGTCCCCAGATGTTGTTGGACTTCAACTCCCATAACCCCCAATCAAAGGCTACTGGGGCTGGGGATTCCGGGAGTTGGTCCAACAACATCTGGGCGCCTAAGGTTGAGAATCGCTGTTCTACAGGGCAGACGTGTCGAAACCAGCACTCCATGTCCCACCTGCTAGGTTGCCCTCTGTGCAAACACAGAGACCATTTGAGGGATTACTAGGGTAGGTTGATGCCAAACTAAACCCTCAAATGGTCTCTGCACATGTACAGAGGCCAACTAAGCAAGGGGGGCCAGGCAGCTTGCCTGTGGGATGCTGGAAGGGACGCTGGTAGGGATGTGCTCCAACCTCAGTTCGAGCACCAGTCTCAGCCCTGGTTAGGAGCAGGGAGTGGGAGTTTTAGGAAGAGCAGAGTGCAGGTCCTTACCTGCTCTCCGCCATCCCATGCAGCTTCCTGTTGGGGCAGTGTTTGGCCCAAGTATCCCTGCACAGTGCCAGTACGCACCCGGCACCTGCAAGATGCACAAGCTCAGATGCCATGTGCATACTGATGCCATGGGGGGCGGGCCGAATGCCACCCAACAGGAAGCTGCATTGGGCAGCAGAAAGCCGGTAAGGCCCACTCTCCTCTTCCTTAAAGCTCCCGCTCCGAACCGGGGCGTGAACTGGTGCTCGAACCGTGGCATTTGGGGTACGGGCAGCGGATACGTTTGCCACTGTTTAGAGCTGTATTTCATCACCTCACTGCCCCCACCCCCAGAGGGTCGCTCACTGCCCACTACTGCTTACACCAGGTGAGGGCATTGGTTCATCCATTCTACTCTGACTGTCAGCAGCTCCCCAAGATTTAAGGCAGGAGTCTTTCCCAGGCCTACTTGGAGATGCTGCCAGGGATTGAAACCAGGTCCTTCTACAAGCAGAGCAGATGCTCAGCCACAGAGCTTTCAGGAGGCAAGGTGAGGTGGATTACTGGGGTACTAGCAAGGCGGCCGAAAAGGCGGGGGAGCTGGTACAAATTACCGGGGCCCATCAGTCAAATTACCAGGGCCTGGGGCCCAACTACGTTGCATAGTTTTTTGTCTTGCCTCCTGCCACCACCCTGCACCCGCCCCACCACTGCCATGAGGCAGAACCACGATCTTTAAAATAATTCTAGCCGCCATGTACGCGGCCAGGGGGTAGAGGTGAGCCCAGAGGCGTAGCTATAGGGGGGGCAGGGGGGGCACGTGCCCCGGGCGCCATCTTTTCTGGTCACCTGGGGGGCGCCGCCATGACCAAATTTTTTTAATTCTTTTTTAAAAAAAATTGTTGATACAAATGTTTCCTGCTCAGTGCAGCAGCACTGCAGCAGTCAAGGGAGCGCGTTGGTGCCCCCTTCCCCACGAGTGGTCCCTTCCGCGCCGCCTGCTCCCCCCCCCCATTGTTTTGCTGGCACCTGGCGGCCAGTCAGTGGCCTGGCTTGGTAGCGGCGGGAGCTTGTGAGGAAAACCCTAAGTATAATGTAGTATGTTGGGAGGGCAGCGGGGGGGGGGGGCGCCATTTCAGTGCTTGCCCTGGGCACCGTTTTCCCTAGTTACGCCTCTGGGTGAGCCAAGCACCCCCACCCACCCCGTGGCAGCTGTGGGTGGAGCAAGAGTGGCCGCTGATCCCGACAATCCGGCCCAGCAGCCTTTGAGAACTGCGAGACGCTCCAGCACACCTGCGCAGTTGACGCTCGATTCAAACTGCGCAGGTGCGCTGGAGCGCCTCACATTTCTCAAGGGCTGCTGGGCCAGGCAGTCAGGCTCATCGGCTGCTCTGCCCGCTGACACCACAGGGGAGTGCTCGACTCACTCCCCCTCCCCACCCCCGGCCACGCACATGGTGGCTAGAATTATTTTAAAGATTGGCAGTTCAGCCTTGTGGCAGTGGCTGCAGTAGCAGCAGAGGGGCCTCACCGCAGAGGTGGCCTAGCAGAAGCGGGGGTCTGAGGGGGAAATTTCACCGGGGACTGAACCCGCGCTTGGTGGCCCTTCCGATGGGACCTTTGCGAGCTTGGCAAAGAAGCAAGAGGAGAGGAGAGGAAGTTGCTGACAGCCTTCCCATGACACTTCCAAAGTTTGGAGGGGTCATTTTGAAAAGGGAGCTGGCCCCCACCTGGGTAATGGAGCAAGGCAGCATTTGATCCCTTGCCGCAGGTGCCAGAGTACCTTGGGCCACTCAGTCAAGGAGGCTGGGAGCCCAGCAGGGAGGAGGTCGCTGTTGCTTGCCTAGTTGGCCTAGTCCAGGGGTTCTCAAACTTGGGTGTCCAGATGTTGCTGGGGATGTTGAGATTTGTAGTCTAACAATGCACTAAGCTAACTAAACATGCATCAGCCACCAGGCCCTAGAATGAGGGTGGGCAAACTTGGCCCTCTGGCTGCTAGGGACATAGGAAGATAGGCAGCTGCCATATACTGAGTCAGACCCTTGGTCCATCTAGCTCAGGTTTGTCTACACAGACTGGCAGAAGCTACACATACTGGCAGTGGCTTCTCCAAGGTTTCAGGCAGGAAACTCTCTCTGCCCAATCTTGGAGATGCTGCCAGGGAGGGAATGTGGAATCTTCTGCATGCAAGCCTACAGATCCTCTTCCCAGAGCGGACCCATCCCTGGAGGGGAGTATCTTACAGTGCTCACACTTCTAGTCCCCCATTCATACACAACCAGGGTGGGCCCTGCTTAGCAAAGAAGACAAGTCACGCTTGCTGCCACAAGACCAGGTCTCTTAGGTTAATAGGAGTTGTAGTTCAACAACAGCTAGAGGACCAGGTTTGCCCACTCTTGCCCTAGAACCCCATGAGATTGGGTAAGGAAAGAGCAATAGTGCTACTTTACAAAGATAACCAAGATCCTTAGGCCAGCTTTGCTATTTTTATTCCTGTTGGTCTACAAAGCTGTTGTTATATCATCTAAGTAATTAATTAATTTCCTTACACCGTTATGAAGGGGCAAAAAAAGAGAAGGCCAGATGTTTCCTTCCAAGGAAGGGATGGTGAGGTCTGGCAAAGAACTGGTTCCCGCAGTGATATACTGTTTGTTATGTTAGTTGTAAGAGAAGGGGAGAATCAAAAGAAGGAGGGGGGATTTGTGCAGAGACATGGGCACAAGACAGCCACAGGGAAACATAATTCTTCCATGCTTCTGGAGTCCTATAGGAGATACATCACAAGAAGCATGTGTGACACACGCTATGGAGTGGAAGAACCGAGTTAAAGCAATGTTAGGAGGAGGCCATTGTTAGGGAAAGTTGGTGGGATGCTTGCTAATAGGGTTGCCAACCTTCCAGCAATGGGCATCAATCTCCAGGTGACTACGGCTTGATATGGGAGGAAATGTTAGGAGAAGACATCTCAGAGAGTTAGCGATCCTACTTGCTAATGCCAGCATTGAAATGCAGAATGCAGAAAATCCTTTGACAGGCACATAGAATTTATGGGGTCAAAATCTTTTCCCTCCTGCCCACCTCTAAACAGGTTAGTGCCCTTTGCAACCTGTATTGGGGGAGAGTACGGCCAGTTCCTATCACCAAGCCATTCACAAGCTATGCTGATCAGCGTTGCCGTCTTTCTCTATCGCCTCTCGATAACAAGAATGCAAGCAGGCTCTCGTCCTCAGCCCCCGTTTAATCGTTGCTCAGTTATAAAAGTCTGGCAGTGCCCCGCCCCCCCCCATCTACATATCAAGCCGAAGCTCAAGGTCAGTACTTCTGGGCTGCAGCCATAAAGACCCTCTGTGTACTCCAGGTGTGCCCTGCTGAGGGTGGAGGCTGCCTTGTGCCAGGTAAGAGGTTCAGGGGCCTGATGTTGTTATGCCCTGGCACAGCAGATCCTATTTATGTGCCATGCATAACAGGAGGTTATTATGCATAGTGGTTGTGCCTCCTTATGCTCAGGTATATAGGGAAGGACTATAGCCCAGTGGGAGAGCATCTGTTCTGCACACAGAAGGTCCCATTTTCAATCCCTGGCTTCTCCGGGTAGGGCTGGGAAAGACTCCTGCCTGAAATGCTGGAGAGATTCTGCTAGTCATTGTAGACAGTGCTGAGCTTGGTGGTCTGGTTCAGTATAAGGTCACTTCCTACATAACTCTGATGCATGTGTGGATCCTCTGCACCTTGTCCTTTTGTGGGGGGAGGCTCATACTTTACATAAATATTTTTAAATGGTTCCACTCATTTCTGCTGGGTAGGAGGCATGACCAGCCAGACTTCAAGCCCTGTGCATGCTCCTGAGAAATGGAAACTGAGGTAGGAGGAGGAAGAAATGATCTAGTTCTAGCCACAGTCTGAAATGTAAGGACATAAGAAACTGCCTTCTACCCAGTCAGACCATTGGTCCATCTAGCTCAGTATTGACTACATAGACTGGCAGTGGCTTCTCCAAGGTTGCAGGCAGGAATCTCTCTCAGCCCTATCTTGGAGATGCTGCCAGGGAGGGAGCTTGGAACCTTCTGCATTCAAGCAGGTAGCTGCTCTTCTATAAGAGGGGAATATCTTATAGAACTCACATGTAGTCTCCCATTCAAATGCAAGCAGATGCTCTCTTACCCCTGAACTTTCAGACCGAAGTCCAAGGCCACCACATGCCCTGGGGGCCTTCAAATCCTCCTTCATCTGTCCTGAGTGGCACTGGCCCACCCACTGTGCCAGGTGGCCGAGAGTGACTTCTGCTTCAGAGATGGAAGGAGAGTGCTGGGGGGGGGAATACGTGGGGTGGGAATATGTTGTGTGTTGAAACATTTCTGCTAATGCTTATTTGCATAAATATACCTCTTTTATATTCTTACATTCTTGTGAGTTCAATTAAATACTATATGTGTCATGGGGTGGGTGTGTGTGTGTGTGTGTGTGTGTGTGTGTGTGTGTGTGTGTGTGTGTGTGTGTGTCGGGGGTGGGCTCTAAAGGACTTTCGGTCCAGGCTTCAAAATTACCTAGGCACACCTCTGAATGCAAGCTAGGGTGGACCATGCTTAGCAATTTATGCTTGCCACCACAAGCCCAGTTCTCCTCCCATGGGTAGGATGGCGATGGCCGATCCATACTGTGTACCCAGCATGGAACTGAGGGGGAGGATGCCATCCTGTACCATTTTACCCAGATCGCAGCTAGCACACCATCACTTCTCCCTCAACCCACCAAGATTTTTGTTGACACAAGCCCATTTCCCAGGAGCATGCACAGACTTTGAGCCTGGATGTTCCTCCTACTCAGGGTTTGCTCATGAGAACCAGCCACTTATATCCTGACCACAACTCAGGTGGGACTTGACTCTAAGTCTCCTGTGTTAGATTCCACTCACTCCAGCTCACTGACATGCATGCTGCTGACTGACTCATAGGACCATCTTTGCCAAGGGGGGAGGGGGAGGGAAGAACTGAGAAGCTCCATCCATCTACAGTTGTCTCTCCCAGATGACCCGGAAACCATCCTGGTTGCCGCATTCTGTACCAACTGCAGTTTCCACGTGGAGCAGTTTCTGGACTGCAGTTTCCTTCCATGTGCAGTTTCCGGACTGGTCTCAGTCTATCCCTTGTCCCCAAACTTAAGTACACAAATGCCTTTTTAAAAATGCAACTATGCAGTCTTCTTGTGCTAGCACAACTTGGTTCATAACACAAACACTGCATTTATCAAGCTGTCAGCCAACGTATTCATTTATTTACTTACATATTTATAACTCAACTGTGCGGCGGGTGACCCCACTGTCCTAACCCAGCTCAGCAGAGCCCTGGGCCGTGGCAGCATTGGAGGACTCAAGAGACCTACTAACTGTGCAAAGAGGCACCTTTCAAAGTGTTGATTATTTTATATTTAGCAGGGGGAGAGCAACTGGCCCTCTCCAACCCCAGCACAGCATCCCTTCAGGGGCTGTTGTTGGTGTCTACCTTATGTTTCTTTTTAGATTGTGAACTCACAGAAACAAAACTGAAAATTATCAATCAACTTTAAAAAGAAGTATAAAAGCCACCCACCTGGAAACAAATCACAACAGTTAAAACACCAGAGGAACACAATTCAAAGGCTTCCTTTAAAAGATGCTACATTAAGATTGTGGTCAGGCTGTTCTGTATCGTGTTTCAGGTCTATCTCAGCTGTTTACCCACATCAATTCTGCCACTGACTTGACTTCAGACCTTGGTTTAACCTTCATCTGTGTTCTGCAGTGGATTTCCACCCCCAGCTGCATAAAGCTGCGTAAACAGGCAAACCACTGCACGCCCAGCTATTCTCTTGTTTTCAAACTCTTCCCTGCATTCTGGCACTTGATGTATCCACAAGTATGGCCCCTCACCAGTTATGATATTTATGTCATTAATAAAAATTAGCTAACCCGGTGCAGAGCATCTGAGCTCCCTCTCTCTCTCTCTCTCTCTCTCTCTCTCTCTCACACACACACACACACACACACACACACAAACACCCTCAATAGATCCGGCTTCCTGCCCCATCTTCATTTCATCTCCATCCCTTCAGCCGTTCTTCCCACTATCACTTCAGCCACATTCTCCCGCCATCCCTTCAGCCAGTCCATGTTCTCCCCACATCCCTTCAGTCAGTTCGTGCTCCCAACCCACCCATCCCTTCGGCCAGTTGCCCTCCCCACATTCCTTCGGCCAGTTGGTTCTCACCCCCTGTGCCTCTGCCTGCTCGGCCGTCCTCCTCACGAGGAAGTGGGTGGTTGGAGCTGACATGCGCTCTCCCACCAGCTTGCAGTGGTGCCTCCTCCTCCTCGACCTCCCTCGCTCCTCAGTAGGTTGGCCTGGAGAGAGGCTCCCCCTGCTGTGCTCTGCTCTGCTCTGTTCTGCCCTGCCAGGAAATCTTGTGAGAGCTGCCACACACGGGATTAGCCACAGGTACACCTTAGAGAATTATACATATAGATATGACACAGGGTCATATCTACCCAGAATGAAAACTGCCCAGAATGAATGGGCTTTCTGTATTGGGATGGTTTATATCCCATTCCCATTACAAGTCAGTTAGGAGAAAACTGCCCCAGAAATGAATGGAATCCCTACAGTGGGATGGGTAGCACCTTTAAAAGTGAGTACAGCAGTTCCTTGCCTTTGCACTCCCCCACAGCAGCCTGCGTGCTGCTGCTGCACAACACCAGCATGCACATGGCCATCGTGCATGAGTATGACGACATGGTATTGCATGGACCACATGGTGTTACTGAGGGAGGGCCATCGTGAACCCTGAGGGAGGAATCCAAATATTGCCTGAACTCCCAGAGAGCCACCACCAGTCAGAGTAGACAATGCTGCTATAGATGGACCTACGGTCTGACTCAATAGGCAGCAGCTTCCTATGTTTTGATGGAAGGACCTCGACCTAACGGAACTGAAAGTGTATCTTTGCCTGCTAGTCCTGTCTGGTGTGCTTCATGCCAATCAGGCAGTGCTGCAAGGACTGTGGGCAGCACTTTGGGGGCCTTGCTACTTCTGTGCTCCGATGCAGCTGAGATGATCTGAGAACATCACAAAGGTATGATGACAAAGCCACATGACAGGAAAGAAGAATGATTGTCAAGCTGGAAACCATTAGAGGAATCTGGTAGGCTTGAGCCCGAAACGTTTTGGAGGCCATTATAAAGGCCCTCAAAACGTTTTGGCTCCAGGGGCCATTTCAGTGTTTCGGCACTGGTGGGGGTGGTTCTTTAAGGGCAGGGGAAGGTGCACTCACCCCTCCCGCCGCATTTCCCCCACTGGTGCTCCATTAATTTCAAGCCCCTTGGGGCGGCAGCATTCCTCCCTGCCACCCCATTGCTGTCATCGGCCGTCATCAGCCTGTCTGCCATGCGCATATGCGCACGTGACGGGCACACGTGCGATTGATACTTCTGGCCACTTCCAGCCGATGATGGCGACGGGGCAGCAGGGAGGAATGCTGCCACCCTGAAGGGCTTGAAATTAAAGGAGCGCCGGCAGGGGAAATGTGGCGGGAGGGGTAAGTGCACCCTCCCCCACCTTTAAAGAACCACCCCCACCAGGGCCGAAGTACCTTTGGGCACATCGCTAGAATCTGGACCTTGTTTGTGCGGGAGCTGCAGCACAGCTACATTCCTGGGTCTTACTAGCCATTGATGAACAGGTGTTAGGTTTGTGAGGTTCTGGCAACACATTCCAAGCAAGCCAAAGAAGTATGATGAGAAAATATGGTGGTGCCGTGATACAAAAACATCCAAAAAGTGGCAGGGAATGTTGACCTTGGAAAGCAGGCTGGAGAACTGCAACAAAGACAAGTAGGCTTGCAAGTTGTGGAGCAATGTGTACAGCCATGGAACAACTCTTGGTGTCACATGCTGAAGTGTGTGTAGAGGCATGATTCAGATGAGCATCCCTCTCATGAGATTAAAGGATGTGCCAAGAGCGTACCAGCACATCCACCCATGATATCAGGGCAAGTTCAGGGCAATGTTAATCTAAACCTACACTCAGAGAATTGTGGTGAGGGATAATTTTTTTTCCTCATATAGCTAGCAAAGGCTCTTGTTAATGAGATTGCTCTGGGGTGTTAGCTATGCACCCTTGACTAACCTTTGGACCTGTGTGGGGAACAAGCTACTCTAGAGAGAGCAGCTCATTACAAAATGTGTGTAAAACTTAGGTCTTGGAAATTACTGACAGAGATTTGAAGTCAAATATAATTAGGTTTATTTAGGGTTTTAGGGGGTACAGAAAGGAAATCTTGATTAATAAGCAACACGATATTAACTAATATAACTAACAGGACTAATAATACCAATAATATTAAACTGAAGCTCATGAAGAAGCATTTTAGCTTGAGATCCAAATTAAAATCCACTCAAGGCTGACCAGAGAAACAGGCTTTTAGAAAGCAGCTTTAGATTTTTAAAAAGAGCAAGGAGGGAGCAAAAGAGTTTAGAACAGAGGTTTGTTAGTATACCTGGATCCTTTCTGGTGGTGTGTCAGGAACTTGTTGCTCAGCTGGTACTGAAGGTCCTCTCCCAGGAACAAGTAGGAAAACGGGGTGCAAAACCAAAGATCCATGTGCCACTTGCGGGTCAGGAAGCCAGAAAAAGTATAAAGGTCCCATGAGACCAGTTCCCTGATGCAGCCAAGCGTGCTTGGGCCTGGCGACAGGGCAATCTTGGAGGCAGAAAGTGGGATGAGCATGAGGGCCAAGGCACAGCAAGATGGAGTAGCTGCTGCCAGGATTAGAGGTGCACCTAGGTAACTTTGGAACCTGGACCTAAGGGCCATTGGAGACCCTCCCCACTGCAAGTTAAGCATAATTTTTTACATGTACTTTTTTGAGGGCAAAAACCACACCACCTAGGACAGACTAAAGAGGATTTGGGGGGCCCCAGGGGGTGTGGAGGCCCTGGACCTCAGCCCCGAAGTCCAAGGGTAAGAGCACCTCTGGCCCAGATGCACGCACATGCAACAGGTGAAACCAGAGAAGAGACACACTGCTTGGTGGTCTCTGTGACTGAAATAGGCAAACATCTGCCCTGGGACCAAATGCTGACCACGCCTTTCTGCTGAAAATTGTTACATCTGTGATGGACAAAAGAATACATTCTTTCCTGCTCAATCCTAGGTAGGTGTGCTCTAGAGCACAATGAAGTGAAAAGGTTTAGACAGCCTGTATGTAAAAACACTGACTAGATGGACTCAGAGCTTATTTTGAGTCAGGAAGACCTTCGGGGGAAAGATAACTGATTTATTTACCAAAATGAGTGCGCTTCTCATGCTTCATGCCAGCCATTAACACTTGGGTCAGAGAGATGAGCCTATTGCAATCTTATCTATTCCTTCCGGAGAAGGTGGTTAATTAGAAGTCTAATCCTTCGTGCCAACATGGAGGAAGTTCTCAGTTACTCCTTTTTTAAGGGTTAACTCGTGTCTACTTTAGCATCCTCATCTGTGCTTGAATCAGAGAGGAGAGCACGAGGAATAGTCCTCTTTCAGTCACGGGTTATGCTTGACCTGGAGTTACTTTCCCCGTGTTGCCTGCTAATTACTGTCCTTCAGGAAAGCCCTTAAACCCAATCTGTCTGGCCTGGCCTTCCAGGGTTTTAAATGATTGAAAAATTGTTTTAAATTGTTTTAAATGGTTGCCCAGTTCTCCAGGGTTTTTAGCTGTTGAATTGTTGAATTGGTTTTATTCTGTTTTTATAGTTTTGATTTTAACTGTTAACTTGTTTTAATTGTTTTTACCTTGTTGTAAACCGCCCTGAGCCACTTTGGAAGGGCGGCATATAAATTAGATAGATAGATAGATAGATAGATAGATAGATAGATAGATAGATAGATAGATAGATAGAATAAGCAGTTTATCCTTGTGAGTTACCCCATGTAAGCAAATGGTGCAGCCACGGTCCCGCGAGGCAAAATGGTCACTACAAGCCTGTCGTTCCAAATCATATATAGGGTTGCTGATGAGAGCCCTCAGACAAATTATACTCTTAACACTCTCCTGAGCAAGGGGTTGACCTGTGTAGGCACTATGAGACAAAACAAGCCAGACGTACTTCTGGTGATGCAACCACACTCACAAAGGGAAGCACTGCCATCTTTGTTTGGCTTGGATGGCCTGAAGACATTAGTATTGTCTGTACCCAGGAAGTTTGTGCCCAGGACTGCTGACAAGACACCAAGCAAAAAATGTGATGATTATGGGTGACCGACCTGTAAAATGCAGTTGACCAGCTCCTAGATTGCCTTTAGGTCAGTCACAGTGTGTCCTTTCAGCTGATATGCTGAGCACTGAGCTGCTGAAGAATGGATCCTTATTAGTGTGTGGTTTGATGTCTTCATTTTTCTTAGCTGGGAACTCGCATTATTGGTGAGTCGTGCAGTCATACATGGTGCCATGCTTGGGATGTGGGGGTCACCACTTCCATCCCCTGGAGTGAAATGTTAAATTATTGTGGGTTCTGTGGCCTAAAAAAGTTAAGGGACATCCAATGTAACCCATGGGACTATTTGGGAATAGGAAGTTCTTCTCATGTGTAAAAAATAATGACTCCAGATGAAGTTTAAGCAGAAAGCCACTATGCTTTCCTAATGCAAATCCAAAGACCAAAAGATACACATTATATTATGCAAGCTTTTCAGATAAAAACATGAATCTCCGTGAACAAAAAATTACATGAGAATTAGGCCCATCACTTCCAAACAAGAGAGACCTTTCTTTTCCCTTCTAGTCGGCCAAGGATCAGGAGAACAAAGTTGAGATTTTATCTGCTTTTCAGACACTTCCTAAAAGGCTGCAAAGGAAACAAGAAAGGAGGCGAGATTAAGGATGTGGTCAGGGTGTTCTGAACCAGGTTTCAGGTTTGTCTCAGAGTGTGCCAAGATTCTGCTTAGAGCTGTGGTTAATGTTTGCGGTCAATGACAGAACATCTATCACTGTCTTGTGCAATTATGTTGACTGCAAAGGCCCCTGAACTAGCTTAGCAATTACTAAAGAAAGGCACTTTCCATCAGTCCTTCTCTTCCCTAAATTATGGCCTGTGAAGATATTGTTCAATGGTATCTGAAGATCTTTCATCTTCACATTAAGATCTCTCTATCTATACGTCACTGATATGAACACAACCATCTTTCCTTTCCCTCAAATATATTCCCTGTCCACCCATCCATCCTTCCATCATCCATCTCAACCACTATTTCCAAAAATTACTGACATGCAGATAGAGCCCTGCTGCTAACTCTTATGTCTGGAAGGTTGGGAAAACACCATTTCATTCAATATTATTTATTAATTATTATTATTATTAATTCAATTTCTATACCGCCCTTCCAAAAATGGCTCAGGGCGGTTTACACAGAGAAATAATAAATAAATAAGATGGATCCCTGTCCCCAAAGGGCTCCTCACAATCTAAAAAGAAACATACGATAGACACCAGCAACAGTCACTGGAGGTACTGTGCTGGGGGTGGATAGGGCCAGTTACTCTCCCCCTGCTAAATAAAGAGAATCACCACATTAAAAGGTGCCTCTTTGCCCAGTTAGCAGGGGTCTGATATACTGATCTGATCATGATACACTGATCTAGGAAAGAAACTCAGTGTGCTACTGGGATGCTTTTGGCTACTGGGGCCAAGGAACTGCAGTCACCGTGACTACAGGTAAATCAAAATCATAATTCCTTGTTCATATTTTATCATTTTTTTTGGTTAGCACCTTTTCTCTGTCAAACTAGATAACTATGAGAAAGAAACTTTGCTAAGGCAACGAAGACCATCAGCTTGTTTTGTATACCTACGAAAGTCAAGTAACTGGTGTAGGGCGAGATCTCAAGGCAAGAGACAACAGTTGTGGCTTGGATGGCCTCTGATCACTCAAGCTCTGAAGCATCCCAGCAATGTGCAATACAAATGAAATCCAGCTCTCTGTCAGGTGAGTTCAAGGACAAACAGAATCGCACTTGATGCCGTGTACTCAATGCACATGATATCGCTTGCTAATCAGATCTTCAAAACTCAATATCTTCAGCTTGTTTTTGACCCCTTCATAGGAGGGGACAAATGAATGTGGAATTAATAAAGGAGATGAATGAAGGACTACTGGGGACACAGCTGTTTGGTAGGTTTTGTTTGTTTTAGTGGTTGTTTCTAGGGTCAAATCCATACATGGATTTAAAAATGGGATTTTCCAGGGCTAGCAGAAGAGAACTGAGGGACAGTTAGAGCTGCTTCAACTATTGAGAAAAGAGGGCCATAGTAACAGCCACATCAGGGGAATTCTGTCATTTTTCTGTACAGCTTTCATTGCATCCCTTCCCTCAAACCAGCTTCTCGGAGATGGTAAAATAAAAAGCAATCATTTAAGGTCAGTACTCTACTGAACTTCTTATCATTGTCTCTTGAGTATTTCCCTTACCACAAACCCTGCATCAGAAAAGTCACTCTGAAGAATGTATTTTTAGAATCCCTGCCCCCCGTAATTATTTTGACTCACGCAAATAAAATATACCTAGACTAAAATATGCATGTATATACATGTAAATATAAATATAAAATATAGATAAAATTGTCTTGGCTAAGTATGCAAGATTTTAAGTTACACAGAACTCCACATTAGGCAAGGACCTGGAAGGAATCGTACCCTTATGCTGACAGAAGTTGATCTGATAAAATATGCCATTTTGTATGTTTGGGAGTTTTAAGAGTCAGCCAAGACAGTAGGTAAAAATCACCAAAAATCAATCCACTGAAGAAAGCCAAGCTTAGGGTTTCTCTCTTTCTCTTACTCTCCATTTGGGTGAGTTTCATCCATGAATTCAAACTAGTATTTGTAGAGATATAGCCAGGGAAGATGCAACTGTGCTACGGCTATGCTTTTGATTACTGGGGCCAAGGGACATCGGTCATAATTACTACAGGTAAAAATTTCATTCTGCTTACCTCGTTGTGGTTTTGTCAGTTACCATAGATCAATTTCTCTCTTTTTTGCCAAATGAAACAGTTTTATACAGTGTGGGACAGAATGCAGTCTAGCATCTTTCAAGGCAGAGATGTAGGCGCTCTTCGGGGGACTTTCCCCCACCCGTATCTTCTGCTCTGTATGTGTGCCTATCCACTGTATTATATTATGATTGGAATTCACCTATGTGTTGGGTGAGATATGGCTTAGATAAGATTACATTGTGCCATAGAACCTAGACTGTATACGGGCAAGAATTATGAGGACAATTTCGAATCTGTTACTCAAAGCATGGCTAAAATCTAGTCAGGGTCATAAATTAAGGCTTGGATACATTTTGTGCAGAACCAAAAGAGGGGGTCTTTGCTTTGTACAGCTGGGTTGCTTTCAGTTACTGGGGTCAAGGCATCCTAATGATTGTCACATCAGGTAAGCCTCTACATCTTGATAGCCGCATCATAGTACAAAATAGCTGTTGGAAATTTTCTGAGCAGTATGTCTTGGGTATTCAGTTACAGGGACTCTCATTAACAGTTGTTGTTGGCAATCAGAATAACGTACCTTTCCTTTAGAAGTGTCTGCTTGCAAGCTACCAAATAGGGTTTGAAATGTTATTTTCTTGTATGAAAAATCAGATCAAAAGGGATGTTTTTTCCATCCTAGGAAACTTGTTCATGTTGACCATCAACTTATCTTCCAGTCTTTCATTCCACTGGCAGTGACAGAGGTACTCAAAGTGTAAAATATAGCTCAGGATTGATTGAATTAAGAGGCACAAAGAGACACAAAAGGCAAAGACTTAATAACTCTCCAGAAATTATTTTTCATTGCTGCAGCTCTTAAGGTTGATGCCAGTGGCATTTTGGAATAGCCAATAGCAACCCACAGTGGGAAAATACCATCTCTGTAACCTGTGAAGTGATCCTATTTTCCTTTTCTGAGCCTGTTCATGCTTTTGACTCTTAAGATCTGTGTTGGAAATAATTTTGAATGTAGCCCATAGACAGAGAAGACTGTAAAATGGTTTATGAGTTTGCAAAATAGAAATAGTGCAGTTAAATAAACTCTGCAATACACCAATAAGGCCCAAAATGGTCTAGCTAGTATTAAAATGGTCTAGATAGATTTCAAATTATTAATTATTTAATTTAAAAATAATAACAACAATTAAAACTAAATTATTAAATTAATATTTTCAGCCATGAATTTTTTCTATGTGTTCAAATCCTAAATATTCCTTACTTGTTGCTGTATGTTTATGGGGAAGTCTCTGTGGCTTCAATTATTTCAAGCTAGAATGAAACAAAAGTTTAAGAAAAGGAGAGGTTTGAGTTGGTCTCTGTATAAAACAAAACAAAACACCCCTTTTTGAACAGAGGAAACCTAGAACAGTGCTAATGTGCAACCCATTCTATAACTGGGGCCAAGGGACCATGGTGACTGTAACAACAGGTAAGAGACTATTTCTAACCTAATTTGTTTGATCTTGGAACATTCCTTTTGTCCCAGAATATCTATGCCATGTGAAATGTGATTGTAGGATTGTCTTGAGATGATGGCACCACAGAACTGTTTTCAGTGTTCGTTTGTAGAGTACCCTTCCAAACACCTGCATCTCAAAATTAGGGCAGGTATCAGTTAAAACATGTGACTGTTTTCATTGCAGGGACACCTATTTGGTTGTCTGCCTTTGAGAGGTTTGTTTTCCTAAATACTTGCCTTGCCAGTGAAGAGACATTTGTACATGTCCTTCCAAATGAATCTTAACGTGAGTGTCTGAGAAAAGTAAAAGCAGAAGAGTCCCTCTGTTAAAGCTAAAAGATAAGAGGAGAAAATAAGGATAAGGACTTTGTTCATACCATCTAGCCTACAAACGCAAGAGCAGTTGTGCAAAGTCTACAACTTCATGGTACTCTAACCAATTTGAAGTTAATCCTAAAACGACTGAAAGCAGATCAGGGAAATGGTTCTGAAACCAAAGTGAGGGAGTCAGTTTCTTTGTCAGACCAACACAAGATGGGCAGAATGTCCAACTAGTTTTTGTGCCAAGTTACTAGTTAAAAGTACCTCTGTGCAACTGGTACTTTGACTACTGGGGACCAGGGACAATGGTGACCGTCACAACAGGTAAGCAGTTTTAAACTTCAAATACTGCAGGTAGTTGTCTAAAGCAAAACTAAAAAATGTAATTTTTTTCAGTCTCTTTCCCTACTTTGTGAATAGTCAGGTCTTGGTTATTCCTATGTTGCTGCCCAGACATTAGACGCCAGTTGATAGGTTTGTTTCTTTCAAGAGCAACAAGGATAAATGTCACTTAAAAAAAAAAGCAGAACTCTTTATGGAGGGTTCATACCATCGATTTAAGCTAGAGTAGTCCTATTTGTGTCAATAGGACTATGACAGAGTACTGAGTTGTGAACTGCTGATGAATAGCTGGAATCTGAGCAGTTAAGTTAACTGAATGAAAGTGCAGGTGAAACAAATATTTACAGGGCTGTATAATTAAGAGGTATTAAAAACTAGGAAGCATAGACCCCAGATCTAGATGCACTTAAATTATCCAAAAGTCACTTGGATTCATGGACAACCACATTCGGAGGTTGCAGTCTCAAATGTATTTACTTGTGTAAAATATATTTGCGACTGCCACCGCAGAATGTGGGGATTTGTATCATTTTGAGACTCCAGTTCCCAATAAAAGTTGTGGGTCAAATTTTGGTCTGTCATCAAAAAGACACTGAACCACTGTGTTACTGGGGTTTCTACTACTGGGGGAAAGGAACCTCGGTGACCATCACATCAGGTAAAAACAAAATTTCTCATTATTTCTGCCTGTTAAAACCTTGTTTGGGACTTTTGTTCCTAAAGACTGGGTTTAACGCAACATCCATTGTTTTCTGACTTCTTTAAACTCTGAGGGAAAATGGCTTCATTCCTGTGAAATGTTACATCTTATTTCTTTGGAGCCACAATCCTTTAATCTTATGCCTGAAGTGCACAAGATATCTGATCTAAGTCTTTATTGTATGACCTCCAGAAGGAATTTAAGATTAATATATTCCCCTCTTGTTTGATGATCAAGTCCCACATTTTCTAGTGTGTTGATCAACACTTTCATACAAAAGATCCCCAAGTCAAGCAAAAAGGTGGGCTAGGTCACTTAGTGGAATAGTCAATGTGTACTTTACTTACTTTGACTCCTGTGGATCAGGAACCCTTGTCACAGTCACAACAGGTAAAAAATAAGTCTTTTGTTTGGAGTTGTATGAGAGAGGCAGACATATTAACTGTTTCTAAGTGGGATATTGCGCATCCTTCCATGAAGGCTTAATCAGTGTGCTACGCTTACTTTGAGTACTGGGGACAAGGAACTCAAGTGACTGTCACTACAGGTAAAAAAATATTCCATTCATTTCAAACTGTAGAAAGTGTGCAGAAATTTGTGTTTTTGTTTTTAATTAAGTTGGATCCTAAGGCCAGATATATTAACAAGGATGTTAAACACTAACTTGGCTTTGGTTCAGACCTAACCATACTGTAGAAAAGCATTTGTTTAGCTGTGCTGAGACTCTTGTTGCAGAAAACTCTCATTCAGTACAAAATGTATAGCCTAATCCAGTAAATCAATTTAATCCTGTTGGAGAGAATAAGAGTTTTTTCCCCACAGTAGTCATAACTAGAAATGTATTTGAGGGACACTGAACAAGTAAATGGATAAAGCATCAGATAATGACGATGAGCCAAAATGGTAAATTTAGAATAATGTAGAAACATTTATCCACTGGGTACATCGGCAGAAGATGTCACATTTGATTATCTTCAGTGTGAATGGCTGATACCACCACATTGGTGGTATTGATAGTATTGTTCTAACCAATAGAACAATACTATCCAGTTTTTGTCCATGTGACACTGGCAAATTAATTAATGTGATTACTACGGAGCTTTTGATTATTGGGGCCAAGGGACATCGGTGACCGTCACTCCAGGTAAAGATTTTCCATTTCTTTTTCTACTCCATGTTCCCAGTTAATTTAAATATCTTGTCTCTTTCACAAAATTGAAAACCAGACCTCCTCCAATAACTGTCTTTTTGTAAAAATGTCCATAACAGCCAACGGTGGTGTTAGATGTTTTGATCTCCTTTTTGGATAAATCAAATGCAGACCTAACTGTTTAAAAAGGAAAGTATAGCCTTTTGCATGAAATATAATATAGACTGAAAGAAACAGACCTCTGGCATTTTAAACTCTGACTGAAGCCGGGATGGTTTTTAGACATCTAAGCTGAGAGTTAATACCACTGTGACTACGATGCTTTTGACTACTGGGGCCAAGGAACTATGGTCACGGTGACCACGGGTGAGTTACATTTGCTTCCTTGGTCCTGTCTAGTGCATTTTTTTAGAACTTTATGTGCATTTTCTATCTTTTTCTAAAGTGCTTATCCAATAAATTGCAGCCTGTTTGCTCAAACTGGCCTCTCTGAGGCTGCCTTTAGGAGTCTTGTTACTTCAGGGCAATAAGTGATGCTTCAGAAGTCATCTCTAACTTAAAATTAAACTCTGAACTATACATCAGTTCAGCCCATAACTCAAATAGATTAGCGGTGAAGCATGAGATATAGGGAAAGAAAATTCTAAATGAAATATAATATAGATTGAAAGAACCTGACCCTGGGCACTTTAAGCGAGGCCCATGTTTTAGACATCTAAATCGAGAGTTAATACCACTGTGACTACTACCGTTTCGACTACTGGGGCCAAGGGACAATGGTGACGGTGACCACTGGTAAGTTGTATTTGCTTCCTTTGTCCTGTCTAGTGTGTTTTTTTAGAATTTTGCGTGAATTTTCTATCTTTTTCTAAAGTGGTCACCTGATAAATTGCAGCCTGTTTGCTCAAATTGACCCCTCTAACGCTGCCTTTCTCAGTCTCATTACTCCGGGGCAATCATTAGCCCTATAGAAGTCATCTCTAGGCTAAAATTATACTCTAGATTATATACCAACCCAGCTCCTAACTCAGATAGATATATGGTGAAGCCCAAAATTTAGGGAAATAAAATCCTAAATGAAATATAGTATAGAACTAAAGAACCTGGCCTCTGGCATTTTAAACTCTGAGGCTAGGAGGTTTTAGACATCTAAGTTGAGAGATAATACCACTGTGACAACTTCTACTACTGGGGCCAAGGGACGATGGTCACAGTGACCACTGGTAAGTTACATTTGCTTCCTTGGTCCTGTCTAGTGTGTTTATTTAGAATTGTGCATGCATTTTCTATCTTTTTCTAAAGTGGTTGCCTGATAAATTGCAGCCTGTTTGCTGAAATTGACCCCTCTGACACCACCTTTCTCAGTCTTCTTACCCCAGGGGAATCATTGACCCTATAGAAGCCATCCCTAGGCTAAAATTATACTCTAAATTATATATCAACCCAGCCCATAACTCAGATAGATATATGGTGAAGCCCAAAATTTAGGGAAATAAGATCCTAAATAAAATATGATATAAAACAAAAGAACCTGACATCTGGCACTTTAAGCTCGGAGGCCAGGAGGTTTTAGACATCTAAGTTGAGAGATAATACCACTGTGACTACTACGGTCTCGACTACTGGGGCCAAGGAACTATGGTCACAGTGACCACTGGTGAGTTACATTTGCTTTTTTGGTCCTGAGTAGTGTGCTTTTTTAGAACTTTGTGTGCATTTCCTAACATTTTTCTGAAGTGGTCGTCTGATAAATTGCAGCCTGTTTGTTCCAACTGGCCTCTCTGAGGCTGCCTTTAGTTACTCAAGGGCAGTGACTGATGTTACAGAAGTCATCTGTAGCTTAAAATTAAACTCTGAATTATACATCAGTTCAGTCCATAACTCAAATCGATTGGCGGTGAATCATGGGATTTGGGGAAATAACATTCTGAATGAAATATAATATAGATTGAAAGAACCTGACCCCTGGCACTTTAAGCACTGAAGCCAGGATGTTTTAGTCATCTAAGTCGAATCTTAATACCACTGTGACTATCCTTTCGACTACTGGGGCCAAGGGACAATGGTGACGGTGACCACTGGTAAGTTACATCTGCTTCTTTGGTCCTGTCTAGTGTGCTTTTTTAGAATTTTGCGCGCATTTTCAATCTTTTTCTGAAGTGGTTGTCCAATTAATTGCACCTTGTTTGTTCAAACTGGCCACTCTGAGGCTGTTTTTCTCAGTCTCCTTAATTAATCAACCCTATAGAAGTCATCTCTAGGCTATAATTGAACTCTGGATTATATAGCAATCCAGCCCATTACTCAGATAGATTTAAAGTGAAGCACAGAATTTAGGGAAATAAAATTCTATCTATAATATAGAACAAAAGAACCTGGCCTCTGGCACTTTCAGCACTGAGGCCAGGATGTTTTTTTGACATCTAAGTCAAGAGTTAATACCACTGTGACTACAATGCTTTCGACATCTGGGGCCAAGGAACTATGGTCACGGTGACCAGTGGTAAGTTATATTTTCTTCTTTGGTCCCGTCTGTTGTGGTTTTTAAGAACTTTGTGTGCATTTTCTATCTTTTTCTAAAGTGGCCGTCCGATAAATGCTCAGACAGGCCCCTCTGACACTGACTTTCTCAACCTCATTAGTCCAGGGCAATCACTGACCCTATAGAAGTCATCTCTAGGCTAAAATTAAACTCTGAATTATGCATAAATTCTGCCCATAACTCAAATAGATTGATGGCAAAGCACAGAATTTAGGACAATAAAGTCGTAAATATAGGCATTTCAGGGCCATGGAAACTCTCATTTGAGGAATAACCAGTGCTTTTGTGGAGTGTCAAGAAGTATTCCTGGTTAGGTTTTTGTGCATGGCATAGAAAGGTTTGAGGCAATGTGACTACTTTGACTACTGGGGACAAGGGACGATGGTCACCGTCACATCAGGTATGATTTCAACTCCTATTAAACCTGCACGTATTTAATGGAGAATTTTTTTCTTTTTTTCTCTAACACTTGTCTTTGAAAAGTCAGTCTTGGTACTATTTTGGATCTTGGCATTTCTATCAGGACCATGTTCAGGGAAATGAAGGCAGGTTACGGGATTATTCTAGTGGAGTCCAATTTAATTAAATGGGGCTGTTCCAGAGAAATGGGACTGACCATTTGCCGGAGAATAGAGTGCTTGATCTGATGGACCTTTGGTCTGATCCAGTTTGGTGATTGCAATCACCAAACTGCAACCTTAAACTCATTTACCTAGAAAATGCAGGTTTCATTAAAATTCCACATGGTGGAGTTTACTTCCACAATGTGTTTTTAAGACTGAATTTTAAAATAAGTTCAGATGTTTTCCCTACCCTTACTTGTGAAAAATCTTAAAACTCAAAGCAAATCTTTCTTACAACCCTATCCTGTACATGTTTACTTGGGAGTAAATACCATTGCATTCTGTGGGATTCACTCCCAAGTAAGTGTCATGGGACAAGAGACTTTAATGCATCAAATGCAACCAATGGATTAAAAAATGATCTGAACAGAGAAGGTTTTTGTACCATGGCCCCATAAACACATTCCAGTGTGACAACTGGTTTGACTACTGGGGACAAGGCACCATGGTCACCGTCACAACAGGTAAAACCTTTCTTTTCCTATATGCACCAAGTTGATATGATTTTCCTTGTAATTATTGATAAACTAAGGCAACTTTCTTTGGATTCACTGGAGTCCATTTCATGAGCCTCAGTGAAAACCGAATCCTCCGTCTCCCCCAAGTACTTTGTAAATCAGGGGCAAAAATTAATCTGACATCTATTTATTTTTTTAATCCCTACTGTTATTTCCCCCCTTTTCTCAGAAAATGTGGCACTATATTTTATGCACTATATTTTATATACATGTGCAAGATTCCGGGAAGGTTGTCAATGATAAATGGTTTTCTTAACATGTTCTCCAAAAAGACTTAAGCACTGAAAGGGAAATATATTATTATATATATTAGATATACAAGAATGTTACTAAATTCTTTCTAAAAGGATGATTGAAAAATATATCTGATTCCAGAGGGCATAATAGTCCTTGGAAAAATGCATTTAGTTCACTGGAACTTAAAATATGAGATTCACTCCCATGTAGATCTATATATTTTCTTCACATAATCCTGTCTTCAGGATGACATAATATTAAGTATAATGTCGCTAGTCAGTTGTGTTAATGTGTACCTATGGATTCCGCAACTGGGGACAGGGGACCCTGGTCACTGTCACTTCAGGTAATTTGATATTATTTTAATGCAAATCTAATTTAATTCATTGCTGAGTGAACAGGATTTTCTGGGGCCAGGACACTGGCTGACATCCAGACTCCATTTCTCAATATTACTATTCAGGCGTTACTCTTAATTTCAATAGGACTACTCAGGAGTAAATTAATCTAACTGCTTTTGTAGGAAACTCATTCTCTGACTCAATTTCTTGAACTCTAAAGCATTTTGAGAGTCTATATGGACTATAGGTTGACATTCTTTGTAAGCCATATATTTACTGGGGAGTTTGGGGAGAATTTTTATTCTTAATGGATCAAAAGTTTAAATACAGAAAGGAAAATGCATTTTTAAAGATAATATAGCCAATTTAAATGGGTCTGTTTGCCATTGGTTTGTCTTTCTCTGTCCAATTCTTTCATCTTTTAATCCTTTCATTTTGCTCCTCTACCATTTGGTCTGTCTTGAGAAAATATTTCTTCCATCCATCCGTCTTATTTCTCTTTTCTGCCTGTCTATCAATCTACCAGAAGAGCAGTGACATTAGTTTGTTGTGGCAAAAACAGAGTCCTGTGGCACTTAAAAAATTAAATAAGAATTGCATGGTGAACTTTGGTAGGCAAGATCTTACTTTGTCAAACGGACAAAGTCTTCACATAAACTGGGTGAAGTAGGCTCTTTCCTATGAACGTTCATATCACATTAAAATTGGTAGTATTTAGTGTGCCACTTGATTCTTCTCTTGAATCTGTATTCTTTCTGCTCTTACCGCATATCCCAGATTTGTAGGGACTTGCTGAGTTTTCTCAGTGAGGAGTGAAAAATACTTTTCTCATGCTCAGAAATACTCTATTTTCTTATTTGTTCTGGGGTTCAGCTCTGTGCTGAATTAATCAGGGGGCTATGGGTTCCAGTTAAGCCCTTCATATTTATTTATTCTTATTTATTTATTCATTTATTTAAAACATGTCCTCCTCCCGAAAGAATCACTCAAACATTGTGAAATTAATGGCAGGATAAAAAGGGCTAGTTAATACGCCTCAGAATCAAAGATTGCTAGAGTAATTAATAAAATATTTTAAAGGGTGTTTTTCTTTTTTGAAAAGAAAATGGAGGCTCAGAAAATAGAAATGTTTGAGGGGGATTAAGACAACAGGTGGCTAGAGATTCGTTTCTCGGTTTTGGTTTATTTTAAGACTCCGGGTTTCATTTCAGGGCTGTTCTAGCACCTCAGTGACTTTGCATGGCTGAAAATAGCCCCGAGTGTTTCGAAAACAACAAAGTAACACCTGTCCTTTTAAGATTTCTGGTTTTTTCCCCAAAAATAGCCCAGATTTCTCATGTTTTGGCTTAAAGAAGAAAAAAAATAGTCATTGTTCCCTAGGCAATTGGTGCTGGAGTTCTTGAGGTTTGTGCACATTTTCATCTAGAAATTATACATTTAAACGGTAAGGAAAAAACCAGTTTGATTTATTTCTCTAGAAGTGTTTTTAATTTCTCTTTCTGATTTTTTAAAAATTACGTTTAGAAAATGATAATATTTAGTGTTATCCACTTTGAACAAACTGAACGCCTAAATATTTTTTTCATTTCTTATTCTATATTTTCATGTCTTATTTTCATGTCTTATTCTATAGCAGTGTTTTAATAGTAAATGTGTTGTACTATTTTTGCAAATGAAGGGGGCTTAATTTATGAGACAAGAAATGTGTGGCATTAATTGACTGATTTTATTGATCATATACTGAATTTATTTAAGTAACCAAGGCAACCTTTTTTAAATTTTCTCAGTTGATTTTCTCATTTATTTTTGACATGTTGACTTTTATTTTGTTTTATTCTTTGTGGTTGGGAATTTTTATCTTTGTGGAGTATATTCTTGCCTTTGATTCATCTGTGTAGTTTAATTTGATGGATAGAGAGTATTGATTGATTGATTGATTGATTGATTGATTGATTGCCTTGGAATTTCTAACCTCAAAAAAAGAATATTTTTAGTAATCTGAATGTTTATCAAGTAGACTCAAGGCAGTCAATGAACAATAAAAGGAATTATTTCCCGTGTTTAAGTGGCAGGACCTTAATTCCTAATCTGTGCACAATACTTTAGCAGTCAGTAATTTAGTAGTCCTGTAGCTTTAGTATCAGTATCCAATCCATCATTTCTTTCCCCCAACCCAATACCCGGGGGCAACAGTTCTTTTTCCTATGGGGAGGTCAACAGTTGTTATTGAATAGTGGCTCTCAGGTGCCTGGGTGGTCACCTAGACCCCCACCCCAGCATCTGTGAAGCATGAAAAGAAGGATCCCTCATTCTTCATTCTTCAGTATCACTTTAGGGAAGCTGACATGGAACATCTCTGATGTGGAGCTTGGAAGCATGCATGCTTTCCAAACCTATAGCCATTTAGACCTATAGCAGCTCTTGAAGGGGCCGAGGAAGCAGCTGGGGTCCCTCTGAACCCCACTGTTTAGCTGGGCAAGAGTGGAATGACCACTTGCAGAGATGCAATTTGGGGAGAAATGGGGGATAGTTCCCCAGTGCCCGCTGTCCAGCTGGGACGTGTGCAAGCTTTTCAGACCTATTGCAAGTTTAGATTCATAGCAGCTACAGCAGGGGCAGCTGAGCAACTGCAATCTCCCTGAAACCCAGTATTCACCTCCATAATGGCTGGGCACCGAGCTGGGGCTTTGAAGCTTCCTAGACCCTCCACCCCAGCTTCTTGGCCCCACCAGCTTCTTGGAAGCCCACTGCTCCTCCAGGAGGCAGGCCAGTCCTCCAGAGCTATCGTAGCTGTAGCAGCCGCAGGGAAGCCAACCGAGTCTCCCGCAAGCCCAGTGCTGAGCTGGGGAAGGCTAGGTGGCTCCCTACTGAGCTGGAGCTTGGGGGATGATGGGGTGAAGCTCATAGCATCCCCCCCCAAGCTTCCTTGAAGGCTGCAGCTCAGCGGGGATGGATACCAGATCTATAGTAGCTCCCGTGAGATCTATAGCAGCTAGAGCCAGGGCTGAGAGAGCAATCGGCACCTCTCCCAAGTACTATTCAGCTCCAAGAGAGCTGGATGCCTCCCCACTCATCAGGTGCTTTGGGGGTGCTCCTGGCATGCCCCCAGCTTCTCAAAAGCCCACAGCTCTGCCTGGAGGTTCACCAGCCTTTCAGAGCTGTAGTAGCTAAGCTGGGCCAGGGGAGTAACTGGTGTCTCTCGCTGGCTAGAATTGAGTTCTAGAACTGCTGGGCAGTTCCTCCCCCACTGATACAGGGCTTTGGGGCTGGTGGGGAATGCTTCTGACTTGCCTCCAGCTTCCTGGAAGCCCAATAGCTATAGTGGGAGCCGAGCCACAGTAGCTATAGTGGGAGTCGGCAAGCAACTGGATTCTCTCAGAAACCCAATGCTGAGCTGGGGGAGAGCTAGGAGCCTCCTCACTATAGCTGTGGCTTTAAAAACAAAGGGGGTATGCGTGCTCCTAAGCTCCCCCTAAGCCTTGTAGGAGTAGCAGCTATAGCTGGGGCAGGGGAGTACCCCTGAAACCCCCTGCTCAACTGGGGAAAGCTGGGTGGCTCCCTGCTGAGCTGTGGGTAGCAGGGGAACGTCCTAGCACCCCCCGCAAGCTTTCCTGAAGCTCTCAGCTCAGCTGGGATGAACTCTAGCCTCACAGACCCATAGCAGCAACAGCAGGGGCAGCGGGGGGCAACAGGCATCTCTCTGAAGCCTACAGTTCTGTGCCAGAAGAGCAGGATGGCTCCCCTCTGAGCTGACACATTTGGGGTTGTGGGGGATGCTTTGGGCATCCCTCTAGCTTCTCTGGAGCCCACGATTGCACCGGGAGGCAGGCAGGCCTCTTGGAGCTCTAACAGCTGGAGCTGGGGTCGGGGAGCAACCCCGAGGCGCTGATGGGGGGAAGCTGGATGGCTCCGTACTGAGCTGTGGCTTTGGGGCTGGGGAGAGATGCTCCTAGCATCCCCCCTAGCTTGTCTCGGATGCCCACAGCTCGGCTGGGGTATATGCCGTCCTGCAGATGTATGGCCACTGTAGACCTATAGAAGCTATAGCTAGGGTAGAAAAGCCCCCGGAGACTCTCTGCAGCCTGTAACAGCTGGATGGTTTCCCCACTAAGCTGGGGCTTTGGGGTTGTGGAGAAGGTCCTAGCACCCCCGCCCAAAGCCCTCAGTGTAGCTGGGATGCATGCTTCCTGGCAGGTCTAAAGCAGCTGCTTCAGGGGCTGTGAGAGCAATAGGCACCTCTTGGAAGCCTACTAGTCAGCTCTGTGAGAGCAGGACAGCTGCCCACTGAACGGAGAGGCTTTGGGGAGAGTGGGGAAAGCTTCTGGCACTCCCCGAGCTTCTCAGAAGCCCACCACTCCAGTGGGAGCCATGCCAGCCTTGCAGAGATGTTGTCGCTAGTAGCTGGGGCAGGGGAGCAAGCCCAGTCCCCTCTGGTGGAAAACTGGCTGGCTCTGTGCAGATGTGTGGCTTTAGGAGTGGTTGGAGAAGCCCATAGCGTTCCCCCTAGCTTGCCTCCGAAGCCCATAGCTCAGCTGGGGTGCATGCCAGCCTTGAAGCTCTGCAGCCTTTGTAGACCTATCACAGCTGTAGCTAGGGCTGGAGAGCACCCAGAGTCTCTCCGAAGCCCCATATTTAGCTCTGTAACATCTGGATGGCTCCCCACTGAGCTCGAGCTTTGGGGGAAGCTTCTGGCATGTCCCCAGCTTCTCGGAAGCACACCACTCTGCCGGGAACCATGCCAGCCTTTCAGAGCTGCAACGGCTCCAGTTGGGGCAGAGAGTGACCAGACCCTCCCTGGAGCTCAGTGCTCAGCTCCAAAAGAGCTCAGCTCCGAAAGAGCTCAGCTCCGAAAGAGCTCTTAGCTATGGCTTTGGGAATGTTGGAGGCAGCTGGTATGCTCCCAATTTCTCTGGAGCATGCTTTAGGACTTCTCAGCTGGGACCTGTGCCAGCTTTTCTGACCCATAGGAAGTTGAGAGCTATATCATTTCTAGCTGGGAGAAAATGCTCTCCAGAGCTCAGTGATAAGCTGCAGGAGAACAAGGGGGCTCCCTGCTTTTCTGTGGCTCAGAGAATGGTATGGGGAGCTCCTAGCATCCCCCTGGCTTCTCCTCTGCTCAGCTGGGAAGCATACTCGCCTTGTAGATCTATAGCAGCAATAGCCAGGCAGGGAGGAGAGCAACTAGAGACCCTCAGAAGCTGGGTGCTCAGCTGTGGAAGAGCTCTGGGGCTCTCTGCTGGCTTTGGAAGTGGCGGGAGAAGCTTGTAGCTCATCTGGGGGCTATGCATGCTTTTCAGACCTATAACAGTTGAGATCTATAGCAGCTAGAGTGGGGCAGGGGAACAACCGGCATCTCTCTGAAGCCCAGTATTTGTCTGCGTAACAGCCAGATGCCTCCCCACTGAGCTGGGGCTTTGGAGGTGGCGGGGGAAGCTTCCGACATCCCCATAACTTCTCGGAAGCCCACCACTCCACTGGGAGGCTGTAAATGGGTAGAGGAGCAACCCCAGGCTAAGCTGGGGGAAGCTGGCTGGTTCCATGATGAGCTGTGGCTTTGGTGGTGTTGTGGGGAGCCAGTCGCACTCCTGATAGCTTAACTCCAAAGCCTACAGCTCAGCTTGGATGCCTGCCAGCCTCTGAGGTCTGTAGCCATTGCAGACCTATTAGCAGCTATAGCTAGGGCAGAATTGCACCCGGAGTCTCCCTGCAGCCTTGTATTCCACTCTGTAACAACTGGACAGCACCCCACTGAACTAGGGCTTTGGGGTGGGGGTAGGAAGCTTCTGGGGGGGGGTCTTTGAGAATGGAGTGGCTTTGAGAATGCTCCTAGCAACCCCCCTACCAGCTTGTCCTCTGTTCAGCTGGGAGGCATACTCGCCTTGCCGATTTATAGCAGCTATAGCCAGGCAGGGAAAGCAAGCGGAGACCTGGGGGGCTCTGGTGGGGGGCTCTCTGCTGATCTTTTGCTTTGGAAGCAATGGGGGAAGCTTGTAGCTCCTCTGCGGACTATGCAGGCTTTTCAGACCTATAGCAGTTTAGATCTGTAGCAGCTAGAGCTGGGGCAAGGGAGTAACCAGCATCTCTCTGAAGCCCAAAATTCAGCAGTATGATGTCTCCCCACTGAGCTGGGGATTTGGGGGTGGTTGGGGAAGCTTCCAACATCCCCATAACATCTCAGAAGCCCACGGCTCCACTGGGAGGCTCTGAATGGGTAGAGGAACAACCCCAGCCTATGCCGGGGAAAGCTGGGTGGTTCCATGCTGAGCTGTGGATTTGGCAGTGGTTGGGGAAGCCCATAGCATCCCCCCTAGCTTGTCTCTAAATCCCGAAGCTCAGCTGGAATGCCTGTCAGTCCCGAAGCTCTGGAGCCATCACAGCTCTATCTAGGGCAGGAGAGCACCCGGAGTCTCTCTGCAGCCTTGTATCCAGCTCTGTAACAGCTGGGTGGCTGCCCTCTGAACTGGGGCGTTGGGGATGGTGGGAGATGCTTCTGGCATGGCCCCAGCTTCTCTGAAGCCTACCAGTCCACTGGGAGGGATGTAGACCTTTCCAGGTTCTAGTAGTTCGAAGCTGGGGCAGGGGTGGGAGAGCAACCGGAGGCCCAGTAGACAGCTGGGGAAGACTAGGTGGCTCCCTGCTGAGCCGCAGCCTTGAGGCTGGTGAGGGGAGCTCCTGGCATCCCGCCAAGTTGGGGTTCATGCAAAGCCTTGTAGAGCTGTAGGTGTTGTAGGGTGAGAGCAGCTATAGCCAGGTTGGCAGGAGCAACAGGCATCTCTCTGAAGCCTGGCAGACAGGTGGTTCTGTAACAGCAGAATGGCTCCCCGCTGAGTTGTGGCTTTGGAGGTGGGGAGAAGCTTCTCTGATGGCCACCACTTCCCTGGGAGGCATCCAAGCCTTTCAGAGCCGTAATAGCTCTAGCTGGGGCAGGGGAGCAGCCAGAGCCTCCCTGGAGCTCAGTGCTCAGCCCCATACGAGCTACATGGCCCTCTGCTTAGCTGTGGCTTTGGGGGTGGGGTGGGGGAAGCTTCTGGCACCACCACCACCCGGCTTCTCTGGAGCCCACCCCACTCTGCTGGGAGACATGCACACATTCCAGAGCTCTATTAGGAACAGCTGGGGGGGGGAGAGGAGCAACAGGCATTGCTCTGAAGCCCAGCGCTTTGACTGGATGTACTCTAGCCATGCAGATCCGTCACTGCTGCAGATCCATAGCAGCGATGCCTGGGCTAGTGAGAGCAACTGGGGTGTCTCTGGAATTCACCTCCATAACAGCTGGATGGGTCCTTGCTCAGGACGGGGCTTTGGGGATGGTAGGGAAAGCTTCTGGCATGCCCCCAGCTCTTCTGGAGCCCACCGCTCCTCCGGAAGGAGGCATGCCAGCCTTTCAGAGATGTATGAGCTGTAGCTGCTTCAAGGGCCCATCCTCGGCCTTTCCGTAGCCTCCTCATCTGCTGGGGAAAGCTGGGTGTCGCCTGCTGAGCTCAAGCTTTGGGGATGGTGGAGGCACACCTCCCTGCCCCCACCAAAAGCTTTTCTGAAGGCCATAGCACAGCTGGGATAAGTTCCAGCTTTGCAGGTCTATAGCAGCTACAGCCCGGCAGCGAGCAGCCAGGACATCTCTGAAGCCTACTACCAGCTCCATAAGAGCTGGATGGCTCCCCACAGACCTGGCTGTTTCTCTGAAGCCCAGTGCTCTGCTGGGAGGCATGCCAACCTTTCAGAGCTGTGGCAGCTATAGTTGGGGCAGGGGAGTCAATGGCATCTCTCTGCAGCCTAGAATTCAGCTCTGGAGCAGCTGGTGGCCTCCGGAAGAGCTGGGGCTTTGGGAGTGGTGGAGGGTGGAAGCTCTTAGCATCCCCCTGGAGCTTGTCCAAAATGTAGAGCTCAGCCTAGATGTATGTAAGCCTTGCAGATTTGTAGCAGCTGGGTTGGGATGCATGCAAGTATCTCAGTCCTGTACCAATTCTGTACTAGTTAGGAAGGCTGCAGGTGGAACATGGGTCTCTTGCTCAGTCTCCGTGAAGCCCAGCATTGTGCTGGGGGAGTTGCAAACCTCCCAGCTGAGTATAGATTATTGGAAGGATTTTGGCTTGTTGAGGCTGATGTGAAGCTGGTGGAGACTGTATAGTAAAATTGGTCTGGCACCATCGAAAGGCACTACTGAACCGGGTATGAAGCAGGGGTGTAGCTATAATTGTGTGGATGGGTTCAAAGAACCCAGGGGGCACCTCCTGAGGGCCCCCTTAGTTCCTCCCCTCCCTATTTTATTCATTATCTCCCTCGCTCCAAGGGGTCACCGGGGAGAGGGGTGAATGTGGGTCCCCTCTCTCCTAACTACGCCGCTGGTATGAAGGACCCAGGGTTTGGCCTTCAGTTCTGAGCCCCCAAGTTGAATATCCCTGTTGGATATTCCTGCTACTGAAGCACAGGGGGGTTCAGTTCTTCAACACGGTCCACATGTCTATAGCTGGTTCTGTGTTACTGCCATGAAGCTGAAGATCAGGGCTTACATCTCCTTGTTGCAGCAAGAAACATCTCCTCAGAAGAGGTGCCAGGGTCCCTTCAGCTAGCTCATACCCAAATCTGAGTTGAATGTATCAGGTGGCCAACTTCTCCATCAACCACTGCGACGGTGCCTCCAACAGTGGCTTGAGGTGCATCCGTTAGCGATCAGGTTGATCTCCATGCTATGAAAAACTTTACCACCTAATTTTTGCCCACCAAGCTGCTGTTAGAAACAGTGGGTCACTTTTTCTGGTCTGCTTGCAAGCCTGTCAGGGTAAATGGTATTAGTTCTTAACCCTGATGGTTCTAGCAGGCAAACATAGAAGAATGATTGTGCTGGATGGTTTTAAGAGGGGGTTTGGATAACTTCATGGAGGACAGGTCTATCGATGGCTATGAGTCTGAGGGCTATAGGCCACCTTCAGCCTTAGAGGCAGGATGCCTCTGAAGACCAGGTGCAGGGAGTAACAACAGGAGAGAGGGCATGCCCTCACCTCTTGCCTGTGGGCTTCTCAGAGGCATCTGGTGGGCCACTGTGTGAAGCAGGATGCTGGACTAGATGGGCCTTAGGCCTGATCCAGAAGGGCTGTTCTTATGTTCTCTTGTAGTAACTATCCTACCCTACATTGGCACAGAACACATTGTGAGGAGTAAGTATCTCTGTGCCACTGCTTTAGAGCTTGCACACACACACGCTCTCACTCTCTCTCACACATACACAAATGGAAAAAGAACACTCTGTTGAATGGATGCCCTCAGACTTTACGGCCTACTAGGCATTCATGAAAACCAGCTCCTCAAGCAGCTTCTCTGCATCTGCATGTGAAGAATGTCTTTTTTGGTTTTATTGACTGGCGTCAGAAAGATTAATTGGAAACACCATGTAGGTGTTCGAAATCTTTCAAGGTTTGGATAACTTCATGGAGGAGAAGTCTATCAATGGCTACTAGTTGGAGGGCTATAGGCCACCTCCAGCATCAAAGGCAGGATGCCTCTTGCCACTTGCATGGGAGCCACAGCAGGAGAGAGGGCATGCACATACCTCTTGCCTGTGGGCTCCCCAGAGGCATCTGGTGGGCCATTGTGTAAAACAGGATGCTGGACTAGAAGGGCCTTGGGCCTGTTCTTATGTAAGGTTTCTGAGGGCTCTTTCCTTTTTCAGCCACAGGAAAACATAGACACAGCTACAGATTTTCTGTGCTCTTATAGAAAGAGCCTGGTGAAAGGTGGTCAGCTTTCAAAAGTCTCTGAAGTTTGTTCAGGGTTGTTTGTTTTTAAAAATGTTTGGGGTTTGACCATTGTATTATCTGTATAGAATTTGCCTGGAAGATGTTCTTGTGGGGATACACACTGTTTACTATAGAGGTGTTGAATAGTAACAAGAAGAAAAAGTCTAAATGGTTTGTGTATGAGTGCATGTGTGTGTTTGTGGCACACATGCACATTTACAAAATGTGCTCATATTTACTACATCTGAACTTGCACACAGTGAAAACGTTGCCATTTTAGAGGCAGTGCCGGTGGAGGAGTGACTGTCTTTCTAACTATTGGAATGAAGCAATTACACAGAACACACCACTGTGACATATTTGCTAAGGTTATAAGGTGATGCGTAAAAATGTCAGACGATCTTGTTGCGACAATTGCATTCACTTAACTCAACTTATGGAGGGAAACATACATATTTGAATGTTTGACTATCTTGCCTTTCTTTTCCAACAAAACAGTGGTTTGCTTTCTTTGGGTGAATCAACCCCAGGCGAACTTTTAACACCTTCCACAAACCCTCCATCCTTTTGTTTTCTTCTCCCTCAGCTACCCAAAGTCCCCCTTCTCTTTTCCCCCTCACTGCATATGGGGAAACCCCAAACAGTGC